>NC_139520.1:1225607-3951912 GCF_947247035.1 Vipera ursinii
TGCTACACTCAATCTGCCAGCAAATTTGGAAAACTCAACAGTGGCCACAGGATTGGAAAAGATCAGTTTACATTCCAATTCCAAAGAAAGGCAGTGCCAAAGAATGTTCAAACTATCGCACCATTGCACTCATTTCTCATGCTAGTAAAGTTATGCTTAAAATTCTACAAGCTAGACTCCAGCAGTATGTGGATCGAGAACTACCAGAAGTACAGGCAGGATTTTGAAGAGGCAGAGGAACTAGAGATCAAATTGCTAACATACGCTGGATCATGGAGAAAGCTAGAGAGTTCCAGAAAAACATCTACTTTTGCTTCATTGACTATGCTAAAGCCTTTGATTGTGTGGATCATAACAAACTCTGGCACGTCCTTAAAGAGATGGGCATACCAGACCATCTTATTTGTCTCTATATGCGGGCCAAGAAGCAACAGTGAGAACTGGACACGGAACCACTGATTGGTTCAAATTTGGAAAGGAGTCCGGCAAGGCTGTATACTGTCGCCTTGCCTATTTAATTTATATGCAGAGCACATCATGAGAAAGGCAGGGCTAGATGAATCAAAAAGTTGGAATTAAGATTTCCGGAAGAAACATCAACAACCTAAGATATGCAGATGATACCACTCTAATGGCAGAAAGTGAAGAAGAACTAAAGAGCCTCTTGTTGCGGGTGAAGAAGGGGAATGCAAAACTTGGGTTGAAACTAAACATTAAGAAAACCAAGATCATGGCATCCGGCCCTCTCAATTCCTGGCAAATAGATGGGGAAGAAATGGAGGTAGTGACAGATTTTATTTTCCTGGGCTCCAAGATCACTGCAGATGGGGACTGTAGCCAAGAAATTAAAAGACGCTTGCTCCTCGGGAGGAAAGCCATGACAAATCTAGACAGCACACTAAAAAGCAGAGACATCACCCTGTCAACAAAAGTGCGTATAGTCAAGGCTATGGTCTTCCCAGTTCCAATGTATGACAGTGAAAGCTGGACCATAAGAAAGGCTGAGCGCCAAAGAATTGAAGCCTTTGAACTATAGTGCTGGAGAAGACTCCTGTGAGTTCCTTGGACTGCAAGGCGATCAAACTGGTCAGTCCTAGAGGAGATCAACCCTGACTGCTCTTTAGAAGGCCAGATCCTGAAGCTAAAACTGAAATACTTTGGCCACCTAATGAGAAGGAAGGACTCACTGGAGAAGAGCCTAATGCTGGGAAAGATTGAGGGCAATAGAAGAAGGGGACGACAGAGAATGAGGTGGCTGGATGGAGTTACTGAAGCAGGAGGCGTGAGCTTAAATGGACTCCAGAAGATGGTAGAGGACAAGAAGGCCTGGAGGAACATTGTCCATAGGGTCGCGATGGGTCGGACATGACTTCGCAACTAACAACAACAAAAACAATACTTTAAAAGGGAAAATAGTACAAACTTGGTTTCAGTATGGCCAGATACAAGCTAGATGAAAAGAAGATCAGAAAATTGGCATTTCAACAACAGATGAAAATCTGGTAAAACAAATTAGAGATCAAAGTCAAGCACATATAAGAAGGATATATAATGCATTGATAGAAATAGATTCAGAAACGGAACTTGTTAAAGATTGTATGATAAAATGGGCCCAGAATATTCAAGAGCCAATAACGATGGATGTTTGGGAAAGAATTTGGGTCAGAAATGTAAACTTTACCCAGGCACAAAACTTAAGAGAGAATTTTTATAAGATGTTTTATAGATGGCACTTAGATCCTAAAAAATTAGCATGTATGTATTCAAATTATCAGCCTAAATGTTGGAGGTGTGGTTGTGAGGACGCAACGTATTATCATATGTGGTGGACTTGTAAAAAAGTTAAAGCTTTCTGGATTAAAATTTGGTGGAATATGCAAAAGATATTTAAGAAAAAGATAAGGTTTATTCCACAGTTATTTCTACTGGGTATTATTACTGATTGTACTGTTATAGAACCTAAATTGATGTTGAATTTAATAACGGCAGCAAGACTTTTGGCTTCGCAATATTGGAAGAAGGAGGAACTGCCTAAAAGTTTCAAACTTGGCAGAAATGGCAAAAATTTCAGCATATTTGAAAGAACAATCACAACAGAGATATATCTCAGAATGGAGAAGATGGATTGATTATATTCAGAATAAATATGGGACTGAAAAATTTCATCTAGCATATGAATGAATATTAGAATTATAAGATGTATTATTATTTATGTATGTTTAAGGGGAGTTAAAGTGCAATAGGATTTAAAGCGTAATTATAGTTGGTTAGCATATTTTAGCTTAAGTTTGTTAGAGGCAATACCCTGTATTCAGCTCTGGGAAGTCGGGGTGGAGGGGGAGGGAGGGAGGGGGTGTGGGGGGGAGGGGGAGGGAAGGAGTATACTAAAATGTACTGTAAAGCTTTTCAATAAAATAAAATAAAATAAAATAAAATAAAAAAAGAAAGGCTGAGTGCCAAAGAACTGAGGCCTTTGAGCTATGGTGCTGGAGAAGACTCCTGCGAGTCCCTTGGACAGTAAGGCGATCAAACCGGTCAGTCCTAGAAGAGATCAACCCTGACTGCTCTTTAGAAGGCCAGATCCTGAAGCTAAAACTCAAATACTTAGGCCGCCTAATGAGAAGGAAGGACTCACTGGAGAAGAGCCTAATGCTGGGAAAGATTGAAGGCAAGAGAAGAAGGGGATGACAGAGAATGAGGTGGCTGGATGGAGTCACTGAAGCAATAGGCGGTACCATCTACCTCCAGAAGATGGTAGAGGACAGGGAGGGAGCTGCTGGAACACACAAGTGGCTCTTGCCTGGATCCAAAACGATGGCAAAGAGCAGATTGCCCAGACCTGCCTGAATCCCAGCTTGCCATTCTGTGCCCTTATTACCAGCTCCAGGCAGACTCTGACAGAGCCAAAGGCCCTGCCTCCGAGCTCAGCAGAATCAGAATTCCAGGAGAGAAACAAAGGACTCACCATTTCAGCATCTTGTCCACGGAGCAGAGGTTTCTCCTCTGTAAATCGCTGCTCGTGTAGGCTAGCCATGGTCACTTCCTGGAGCAACAGTCCTGGGCAATGAAACAAAACTATATTAGTAGTTTACCCCAATCCTGGAATACCAGGGGAAAATCTGTCCTGCTTTGAAAGCTGGCCCTCCTAGTCAAGACTATGTGCCTGGTCATATCCACAGCAGCAATTGGGGGCCATAGGGATGGGGCAGAAGTCACTGTAAAGCCTCCTGAGGTTGGCTGAGGTAGCTCTGTGCACCCAGCAAAAGAGGGCTCCCCCCCAAAAAAAAGATGTGAGTCCCTGGCCAAACAACAAGCAGTGAAAGAGAAGGGAAGCTCTGGTTGCAGGTCCTGCATTGTCCCTGGGGGGAACAAGGCCAGCATCACTATGAAACATAAGGGCAGCACCCCTTTTGCTGCTTTGGGCCTGTGGAAATGGACTTTGGAGTCCTAGTGATTACTTAAACATGAGCCAGCAGTGTGCAGCAGCAGCCAAAAAAGCTAATACAATCCTAATACAAAGACGCACAGAATCAAAATCACGTGAAGTAGTAATACCGCTTTATAAAATCTTAAGTAAGGCCACACCTACATCCAGTTTTGGTCACCACATTACAAAAAAGTTGTCAAGACTTTGGAAAAAATGCAAAGAAGAGCAACTAAGACAATTAAAGGCCTGGAGACTAAAACATATGAAGTGTCAGGACCCACCCCAATCCACATCTTAGGAAAACAAAGAACTCTTGGAGCCAGGTCTTGTCCAAAAGGAGTTTTTACTAGGACATGATCGGTTATGGAAATACAAGACAGGATCTGGCATTGTGTTACACTTGGATACTTTATAAAGAGTTCCCGGTTCAACCCCCTCCCCTCAAACCCATTTGGTCAGACCCACATCAATTAAACTTAGGTGTCAAACCCTTTCATGGGAAAGAGGGATCTTCCCATGCCTTTATGACTATTGCCTCCTTCCTTTTCAGATTCAAATGGAGATACAAACCAGATCTCCTTCTCCTTTCCCTCCCTTTGTTGTCCTCAGTTCAAAAGGTTTTTCCTGGTCTTTGAAGACAGCCTACAGGCAGGCTGAATAAACATCTTCTCTTCTCCCCTTGTGAAAATGGCAGAATCCCGTGAGGGGTATAATATTTTAGACATACATTTATGAATGAGATATAATAATAAATAATAATAAACCTTTATTGTCAAAGTACAACATGTGTACATTGAGATTAGCTGAGCCTCCCCCCGTACTCTCTCCCCCCAACACACAGTGACAACAAACCCTCCATCCCACCACACTATGTGAACCAACTACACCACACACCAGCCTCCCAAGTCAATTCTGCATAAGATTATGTCCCATTTAAAAGCCTAACAGCCCACGGATAAAAGCTATTTTTCAGCCTGTGGGTACGGCTGGCTATATTCCTATATCTCCTACCGGATGGTAGGAGAGTAAAGAGATACCGTCCAGGGTGTGAGTCATCCCTGAGAATCTTCCTCACTCTTCCAAGGCAGCGAGCCCTGGCGATGTCATCCAGCGGTGTCAGGGAACAGCCCACAATGTCTTGTGCTGTGCTCACTACCCTCTGTAATACTTTCCTATCCGCGGCTGTCAGACCAGCATACCAAACCACAATACCATACGAGAGGACGCTCTCTGTAGTAGACCGGTACAAGAGGGTCATTAGCTGTTGTTCTACCCTGTTCTTCCGCAAGACCCTAAGAAAGTGAAGTCTCTGTTGGGCCTTTCTAGCCACCTGAGTTGTGTTAACTTTCCAGGTCAGATCTTCACAGAGGTAGACTCCCAGAAATTTAAAGGAGGAAACTCTCTCTACACAGTTCTCTTCGATGTAAAGTGGGGCAGGTTTCTCCTTTTTTCTCCGGAAGTCTAACACCATCTCTTTCATCTTGCCGATGTTTAGGTGCAAGTTGTTGTTACTACACCATATGGATAGTTTTTGTACCTCCACCCTATATGCTGTCTCATCCCCACCTGTAATAAGACCCACCACAGTTGTATCATCTGTGAACTTGATTATCGCAGTGGATGGGTCAGATGATAGACAATCATAAGTGAATCATATGTGTAGGGGCTAAGCACACAGCCCTGTGGCGTGCCGGTGCAAAGCTTCAGGGGGGTGGACAAAGCAGAGCCGACCCTCACTGTTTGTAACCGATCCCTAAGAAAGTCTTGAATCCAATTGCAGATGGCGGGGGAGAATTTCAAGTCAGTCAGCTTCTCGATGAGAATGCTCAGCAAAATGGTGTTGAAAGCTGAGCTGTAGTCAACAAAAAGCATCCTGACGTAACTTCCAGGCTTCTCGAGATGACTTGCTACAGAGTGTAAAGCAGTAGCTATGGCATCACCTGTCGACCTATTTCCCCTGTAGGCAAATTGATGTTTATCAAAGTCCAGTGGGAGCCATGTCCTAAGATGTTGGAGAACCAATCTTTCGAAGCATTTCATGACTACAGACGTTAATGCAATAGGTCTGTAGTCATTCAGGCACTCAACTGCAGTTTTCTTGGGGACTGGGACAATGGTAGCTGCTTTCAAGCACGATGGTACACATGCCGTTTGCAAGGAGATATTATAAATGGATTCTGACATGAAGAATGGCTGCAGGATCTGGGTTTGGTTAGTCTAGAGAAAAGAAGGAATAGGAGTGATGTGACAGAAGTATTCCAGTATCTGAGAGGTTGCCACAAAGAGGAGGTGGTCAACTTATTTTCCAAAGCACCAGAGGGTAGAAAAGAAACTAATCAAGGAGAGAAGCAACCTGGAACTAAGGAAAAACTTCCTAACAGTAAGGACAATTAACCAGTGGAACAGTTTGCCATCGTAAGTTGTGGATGCTCCAACACGGGAGATTTTTAAGAAGAGACTAGACAGTTATCTGAAATGATATAGGGTCTCCTGCTTGAGCAGGGGGCTGAAGACCTCCAAGGTGCCTTCCAGCTCTATCCTGATTCTGATTCTGTCAGAATTGCTTATCACTGGGACTAAGTGAAACAAGGCCATTGTGAATCTGGGTGGTCTTAACAACTGTAAATCTCAAATGGATAAATCACCGGGATTAGAATAGACCAAGATTGTTTCTTGATATATATATAGGACCCCTTCATGGATTACTGCCTTGTCGTGGTGAAGGGGCTTGCATAATTCAATGAAGCTATGAGCTATGCCGTGCAGAGCCACCCAAGACGGACAGGTCATAGCAGAGAGTTCTGACAAAACGTGATCCACTGGAGAAGGAAATGGCAACCCACTCCAGTATCTTTGCCATGAAAACCCTATGGACAGTACCAAAAGGCAAAATGATATGACGCTGGAAGATGAGCCCCTCAGGTCGGAAGGCGTCCAATATGCTACTGGGGAAGAGCAGAGGGCTAGTACTAGTAGCGCCAGAAAGAATGAAGCGACTGGGCCAAAGCCGAAAGGACGCTCAGCTGTGGATGTGTCTGGTGGTGAAAGGAAAGTCCGATGCTGTAAAGATTTTTTCTCCATAGGAACCTGGAATGTAAGATCTATGAATCAAGGAAAGCTGGACATGGTCAACAAGAGATGACAAGACTGAACATCGACATCTTAGGTATCAGCGAACTAAAATGGACAGGAATGGGTGAAGTTAATTCAGATGACCATCAGGTATACTACTGTGGGCAAGAATCCCTCAGAAGAAATGGAGTAGCCTTCACAGTCAACAAAAGAGTAGGAAAAGCAATACTGGGATACAATCCTCAAAATGACAGAATGATCTCAGTTCGAATCCAAGGCAAACCATTCAATATCACAGTAGTCCAAGTCTATGCCCCAACCATCAGTGGTGAATAGGATGAAGCCCTACAGCACCTTAAAGAACTAACACCAAAAAATGATGACCTTATCATCATGGGGGATTGGAATGCTAAAGTAGGAAGCCAAAAGATAACCGGAATAACAGGCAAATTTGGCCTTGGAGTACAAAATGAAGCAGGGCACAGGCTGATAGAATTTTGTAAAGAGAATACGATGGTCATAGCAAACACTCTTTTCCAACAACCCAAGAGACGGCTCTACACATGGACATCACCGGACGGTCAACACAGAAATCAGATTGACTATATGCTTTGCAGCCAAAGATGGAGAAGCTCTATTCAATCAGTAAAAACAAGACCAGGAGCTGACTGTGGCTCAGACCATGAGCTTCTTGTTGCAAAATTTAGGCTTAAACTGAAGAAAGTAGGGAAAAGCACTAGGCCACTCAGGTATGAATTAAATCATATCCCTGTTGAATATACAGTAGAGGTGACAAATAGATTTAAGGAATTAGATCTGATAGACAGACTGCCTGAAGAACTATGGACAGAGGTTCACAACATTGTACAACAGGTAGCAACCAAAACCATCCCAAAGAAAAAGAAATGCAAGAAAGCAAAATGGCTGTCTGAGGAAGCTTTGCAAATAGCTGAGGAAAGGAGGGAAGCAAAAGGCAAGGGAGAAAAAGAAAGATATGCCCAATTAAATGCAGAATTCCAGAGAATAGCTAGAAGAGATAAGAATGCCTTCTTAAATGAACAGTGCAAAGAAATAGAAGAAAACAATAGAATAATGAGGACCAGAGATCTTTTCAAGAAAATTGGAGAGATGAAGGGAACGTTTCATGCAAAAATGGGCATGATAAAAGACCAAAATGGCAGGGACCCAACAAAGGCTGTGGGTCATCTTCATCCACGCTGTCAGGCTCACACAGCTGGGTCTCCGTCGTGACCAGGTGGGAGGGGCCTGGCTGAGGGCTCTGTGGAGCCTCAAGGCCATCATCAGCAAGCTCTTCAACACCCCCCTCCTCCTCCTCTGAGTCGTCCGACCCAACTGCCGAACCCACAGGCTGACCCTGAATCACAACAAATAGAAGAAGGGGACGACAGAGAATGAGGTGGCTGGATGGAGTCATTGAAGCAGTAGGCGTGAGCTTAAATGGACTCCAGAAGATGGTAGAGGACAGGAAGTCCTGGAGGAACGTTGTCCATAGGGTTGCGATGGGTCGGACACGACTTCACAGCTAACAACAAATACAGTTGCAAGAAAAAGTATGTGAACCCTTTGGGATTACGTGGAGTTTTGCATGAATTGGCCATAAAATGCGCTCTAAACGTCATGTAAGTCAGAACAATAGAAAAACACAGTCTGCTTAAAATTATACTACACAAACATTAGCTGTTGTCATGTTTTAATTGAACATAAGATGGAAACATTCACAGTGCAGGGTGGAAAAAGTATGTGAACCTTTGGACTTAATAACTGGTTGACCCTCCTTTGGCAGCAATAACCTCAACCAAACATTTCCTGTAGTTGCAGATCAGACCTGCACAATGATCTGGAGTAATTTTGGACCACTCCTCTTCACAAAACTGTTTCAGTGTAGCAATATTCTTGGGATGTCTGGTGTGAATCGCTCTCTTAAGGTCATGCCACAGCATTTCAATCGGGTTGAGGTCAGGACTCTGACTGGGCCACTCCAGAAGGCGTATTCTGTTCTTTTTGAAGCCATTGTTTTGTTGAATTACTTGTATGCTTGTTGCATCACCCATCCTCTGCGGAGCTTCAGTTGGCGGACAGATGGTCGTACGTTTTCCTGCAAAATGTCCTGATAAACTCTGGAATTCATTTTTCAATCAATGACAACAATCCATCCAGGCCCTGAGGCAGCAAAGCAGTCCCAAACCATGATGCTCTCTCCGCCATGTTTTACAGTGGGGATGAGGTTATGATGTTGGTGTGCTGTGCCTTTTTTTCTCCACACATAGTGTTGTGTGTTTTTCCCAAAC
Source organism: Vipera ursinii (assembly GCF_947247035.1). Lineage (NCBI taxonomy): Eukaryota > Metazoa > Chordata > Lepidosauria > Squamata > Viperidae > Vipera > Vipera ursinii. The sequence continues at coordinate 1,234,416 of NC_139520.1, forward strand.
AACTCAATTTTGGTTTTATCTGTCCACAGTATATTTTGCCAGTAGTGCTGTGGAACATCCAGGTGCTCTTTTGCAAACTTCAAATGTGCTGCAATATTTTTTTTGGACAGCAATGGCTTCCTCCGTGGTGTCCTCCCATGTACTCCATTCTTGTTTAATGTTTTCCTTATTGTAGATGTGTCAACAAAAATGTTAGCATGTGCCAGAGATGTCTGTAGGTCTTTAGCTGACACTCTAGGATTCTTCTTTACCTCATTAAGCATTATGTGCTGTGCTCTTGCAGTCATTTTTACAGGACGACCACACCTAGGTGGAGAAAGTGTGGAGAAAGTTTAGCAACAGTGCTAAACTTTCTCCATTTGGTGACTGTCTTACCATGGACACATGAACATCAAGGCTTTTGGAGATACTTTTGTAACCCTTTCCAGCTTCATGCAAGTCAACAATTCTTGATCGTAGGTCTTCTGAAAGCAATTTTCTGCGAGGCATGGTTCACATCAGACAGTGCTTCTTGAGACCAGTAAACCCAAAACAGGTGTGTGTTTTTAAGGGCAGGACAGCTGTCAGCAACACATCCAATAGCATCACACTGATTGGAGTCAAGGTTGGCTCACTCCTGGCTCCAATTAGCTCTTGGAGAAGTCATTAGGCTAGGGGTTCACATACTTTTTCCACCCTGCACTGTGAATGTTTCCATCTTATGTTCAATTAAAACATGACAACAGCTAATGTTTGTGTAGTATTATTTTAAGCAGTGTTTTTCTATTGTTCTGACTTACATGACGTTTAGAGCGCATTTTATGGCCAATTCATGCAAAACTCCACATAATCCCAAAGGGTTCACATACTTTTTCTTGCAACTGTATATATAGGAACTGGCTGACTGGAGAATTCTGAGACTTGAAGTCCACAGGTTTTAAAGTTGCCAAGGTTAGAGAACCGTGCTCTAAAGCCAGTTGTCACACAGCATTGTAATGTACCAGCATCTTCCAAGAGACCTCACAGGGAATTGACTCGAGTTTCTTAAAAACAGGCTTTTCCATGTCCTGATCACTGCTTGCTGCACCTGTGGGCTTAGTAGAGCACAGTGTAGTTCTCATGGACTTTAACATAGCATCGGACATGGCTGCCTGTAACCAGCAAGCATGGACCTTCTTGTTTGAGGGACTCTGTTGAAAGAGCTCATCAATCCTTATGTCAAGCTGGGGGGAAATGAAAAGGGGATATCTACACCCAGGCAAGTCTTATCTGACATTGTTACAAATGTCTTTATAGATAGTTCATTATATTTATAAATGAATGTGGTAGTGATGTTAATCCACTTTTCAACATCAGGAAGAGGCAGGAAAAATCATGGGAAAAACTAATAAACAAAAATGAATTTCTGCTTACAAAAACCAGAAGTTGAATCCTGGCTAGACAATCACACACATAACAGTGATCAAAGGATTTTGCAGAGTGCAGGCCTGAACATCCATGAGGAGTACAGGACAAGAGAGAAAAGGTTTGCTAGAGTTCCAGGTTGCCTCAAAACTAGAAATCTGAAGTTTGGATCGTAACATTTAAGGGTGTCTTTAATTCCCTTTTAATTAGAAGGCTGTTTCTACAAGACACACAATGCCCCCGGGCACATGTTTGCACTCTCCAATAATGGACTGCACTCACTAAAAGGCCACAAAGAGAGCTTCAGAGAAGCAACACAAAGCAATTAGACAGGGTGGTCTCTGCTGTACTCCGGACAGTTTAGCCCACTCATCTGTGAAGGAAATTTGTTTTATGTCAATGAGGATAGGATTTGAACTCAAGAGATAAACATTTCAGTTGTATAGAAAATAAATCCAGAGACTCTAAGAGACTAACTACAGTCCAATTCAGTACTATAGTGAAGTTTAAAAAGAAAGAAAACCTCAAATTATAACCCACATCCAATTCAGAATTAGTCTTGACACCTTCTGACCATCCTTTCTGTATGTGCCTTCGAGTTAGTGTTGACTCCTGGTGTTGACTTGGCAAGTCCCTGCAGTTTTTCTGGCAAGGTTTTTGGAACTGGTTTGCAGTGCCATGGCCTTCTTCTTGGGGCCAAGAGTGACTGGCACCCAGCTGGCTTTGTGTCTAGCCTGGTGCCTTCAACACAATACCAAATTGGTGCTCTCTAGCCATTCGCCCTCTATCCTCTCCTCTCCTCCGCCACATCAACCTTTTCCTAAAGGGTCCATGGAAGAGCCAGATCTTGATTGCTTCCAAAACACAAAGAGCTGAGACCTTTTCACCTCAAGGGCAAGGATTCTTCTGCAGGAGAGTTGTGGCAGAATGCCTATCATCAAGACCTTCAGCAGGCAGGGCCCAGCAGCCTCCCCTCACGGAGGGGCAGATTCCACCACAGAGGGAGCCTCTGAGGCAATCCCTGAGATGGTTGTGTCTACCTTGAATTGCACCTGGAAGCCAAGCAGCAACCAGGAATGGTGTTAGATGGATGACTCATGTGGCCTGGATCCACAATTACAAGGCTTTTTGAGCCATTTGGATGCCAAGAGCATCCCAGGCAGAGCAAATTCCAGGGGTTGAATTGTGAGGCCACCTAGGGCAGGAGAAAAAGCAGAAATTGGCACCCCAGTCAAAGCTCTCCTGGCCACAATGGAGGGAACAAACTGATAACATTCAGATCATCTCTGACTTTGGCAAGAGGCCTGCACAAGGGTTAAGGCTAGTCAGCTAGGGAACCAGCAACACTGAGGCAAGAGAACTCTTGTCAACACGAAGCCCATGTGCCTGACTTCCAAGGTCAGGAAGAGAGAAGCCAAAGTCCATTAACAAGGAAGGGCAAAAAAGGCTTCAGATTTAGCCCTGAGCTGACCATATGCAGATCTTCTGTCTTTATCTGTCTAGCTATCATCTGTCTAAGATCTTTCTTATCTGCAAAGTGAAGCAACCTGTCTACCAGGATCAAGTACATGTTGGCTAGTTATTAAATGCACAAATGAGTTTCAGGAGAGCCAAGATTTAATGGTGCATCTTGTGACTGATGGCTGCGAACTGGCAGGTTGGACAAATAAGATTGCTGTCCTTTCTAACACTGGGATCTTATGGCTGGAGAGCTGCTTCCTTAAGTGACAAAAACTAGCAGAAAACCTCTATAGCAAATGTTTGGTTAGTTAATATAGCCTTTGGTCTGCAATGTAGACTACAGTTTTACTCAGAAAAGTGAGGGGGTGTTTATTATGTCTTGCATTGCAAACTACAGGCATATAGATCAGCTTCACTGCTGTATATTTTTAAATTTTCTGAAAAGCAGCCATAAGGTGGTTTTATTATTGGAGTAATAAAAATACACTTCTCCATTTTACTTGTTCTTGATGATTTTGCAATTTGAATACCTCCCCCCTCTCCGGCATCCTTTAGTTGCCATGAAGCCCCAGATAGAAGAGCAGACCTTCAGAAGGGCCTTTCTCCCCCATACCCCAAATGCGGAACCAATCAAGGCATTACTACTGTTAAAATATATTTTATTTATTTATTTATCTTTGCATGCTTTATATCCGAGCCCCATGGTGGTTGGCGAATTTCTCCAATCCAAAGTCCTGAGCAATTCAAATGAAAACAGCACAAAAGGAGTAGAGTTGTGGTTCTCCATGACCCCTACAGGTCCCTCCTCACACACCCTGCCTGTCCAGCACCTTCCAGCTAGCTCATCCACCCCAGTCATCCACCCCAGTCATCCACCCCAGTCACTTCCACCCAGCAGGTCCACAGCACCCTGGAGTGGAGAGAGTATTTCACTAGGAAGGTAGGAGCCTTGAAACGGAGGCTCACAGGAATCTACCATACGCATTGGCTTCTGTCTCAAAATGTGAAGAAGCTGTCATGTTCACAAAAGTCAGTTCATATCCTTCAAGGGAGGAAGGTGTGTGGGCCACAGAGAACTTGCAGACACCAAGGAACCCTCCTTGGTGTCTGTGAGGCAAAACTCCACATGACAAACAAAAGCAAAACTGAGGTCAGACAGACTCTCCCATATGACGGGAGCACCCTGGTGATGCAGTGTCTGTAGTGAGCATGGAAACAGGGGCCACATGGCAAAGCTTCCCCATAACAAGATCCCAGCCACATCTGAGGAATGAAAGAGTATCTTCCAAAATAGCTCCTGTCTCCTGTTGATGAAAGGGCAACTGCTGGCAACAACCAGTGACTGACTGGGCCAAGGAGGTTTTATTCAAAATTGGTGGGCTGCAAACCTGCCACACAACATACCTTTCTAAAGTTAAAAAAAGGCCACAGGATGTGGCTGGCATCTATTTAGTGACCATTTTGCATCATTTTTTGCATTTAGTCACACTTTACTTCATACTGGTGATGCCCAAGATTTCTAGTTAATAATCGATCAGATTGTGTTGCTTTACAACTGCTCCTCTGTACAACGGTTAACTTTGGGATGAAATGAGTCCCCGAAGGAGCTGAGAAATGAAGCTTCCTATAACAGAGTTGGAAGGAACCTTGGAGGTCTTCTAGTCCAACCCTTTCTGAAGCAGGAGACCCTGTACCATTCCAGACAAGTGGCTTCCCAGTCTCTTCTTAAAAACCTCCAATGATGGAGCACCCACAACTTCCAGAGGCAAGCTGTTCCACTGGCTAATTGTTCTGTCAGGAAATTTCTCCTCAGTTCTCGGTTGCTTCTCTCCTTGATTAGTTTCCATCCGTTGCTTCTTGTCCTGCCTTCAGGTGCTTTGAAGAATGCAACCTCATCTCTCACATAAATCTGCTGAGGGTGATTTGCAACTTTCTGTTCTTTAATTCTCCTCTAACTTTCATTTTCATACCATGAGAAATGCTTTGAGGGAGGAGATGGAATAGCTGCAGAAAAAAAAACACCCAAGGGTTCGGTCCTAGTAGCCTTTCTTTTGGACTGTCTTCTTCAGGTAGAATCTGTAAACAGTCAAATGAGACCCCCACCCTGGAGGGCTGGGACTTTTTTGGCAAGAGCCCTCCTGCCTCTGGAACAGTTGGCAACTGAGATTAGTTATGTGTATGTACACACACATACACCACCCCCACCGTGATGGTTTGGAAAGAGTAGAAACAGCCCTTTCCCACTTGCTTTAGCTAGTTGTGGACTATTGTCCAACTTTCAGTCAAGGTGTTTATTATTTATTGGTTCTTACGGCTTTATTAGTTTTCTCTCATATTCCATAAGCTGCCTAGAATCAGAAGAATATCTGACTCACAAATGATCTCCAGGACAGGAGCCCCCATCGCTGGTCTCTGCACAGATCTGGCTTTCAGGTGCTTCCCTCGCCTCTGCCCCCTGCCAAGTTCACTCTGCTTCCCTGGCCTGCTCCTCTCCCTCTGGGAGGCTGTTCTATTCAAGACAAAGCCTGACCTGAGGCAGCCACCCGCTGACATCAGGGAGATGAGAGAATAGTTCTGGGGAATAGAATAGAATTGAGCTGGAAGGGACCTTGGATGTCTTCTAGTCCAGCCCCCTGCTCAAGCAGGAGAACCTATACCATCTCAGACAAGTGACTGCCTAGCCTCTTCTTAAAAGGCTGCCTCTTCCCATGAGCAATGTCAGTACATCAGCACTAACCCTGTGCAGTTGAAGGGTGGAGCTGCCCCCCTCTTTCCTCCTTTTCTCTCCCCAAAGAGAATTTGGCTCATGCAGAGGAATAACTGGAGGAAAGGAAAGCTCCAAGCCAGCGACTTTGCTGCTATCCTTGCACCAAGCAAGGTTCCAGGCACCACCGCTTGAGAAAATCTGGTTTCTGCTTCTCTGATTGCACCCTTCTCTCCTCCAAAGCACTCAGAGCGAAGACAAGGAAGAGGAAGGTTACAAATAAATAAACAAATAAACAAATAAAAGATATTTCCAAGGGGGATTCAGTGAGCAGCCCCTCCAGCAACATCTGCCAGTGACTCCACGCAGATCATGCGGCACTGGATCCTTTCAATCCTGGCACTAAGCAGGCCCTAAGACAGGAAGCCAAGGAAATCTGAAGCAATTTATTTAATCAATTTATTTAATACAGGCCCATCAACATGGCACAGCGACTCCCGCAGCCTGTGCATCGGGAGCCTTCCCAGCCCAGTCCCAGATGTTCCACAGGAGCATTTCTCCAGCAGGGCCTCCGCTACCGTTCCCACCTCCCGCTCCCGAAACAGGAGGCATCGCCCTCCGGGACGCGCGCTGTCGGGGAACCACCTGCCCGCGGCCAGACCGCCTTCCCGAATATCCGGAGGCCCTCCAGGGCGACCCGTCCGGCCGCCAAGCCGGGCTTGAGGCGCCGCTGCGGGAACGGGCGGAGGCGCCGGGCAGCGGAGGCTTTATATCACCCGCAGTCGCCGACTCCGGCGCTTGCTACCCTGAGCGACGGCCGGCTCCGGCGGGGCGGCTGGAGCGACTCCTGCGCCGAGAAGGACGCGTGGCGCCACGGCCGAAGCCCCCCGGCACCCCGAGAGGGGAGGAGAGGGCAGGGCAGGGCAGGGCAGGGCAGGCGAGCGAGCGAGCCTTCGCCGGCCCGGCCGGGCTTCGCTAGAGGTTGCGGGGCGCAGCGCCCCGCCCTCCCGCCCGGCACCAACGCCCGTCCCTCCCCGACCCGCGCCTGAGCCCCCCGCCCGGAGCAAACGGGCCGCGCGGTGCTCCGAGCCGAGCAGCCCGCGACGCGCGCTACCTGTCAGCAGCTCCAGCTTCTGTCCCCAACCCTTCATGGCGGCGGGCGGCGGAGGCTCTGCGGAGCCGGGCGTGCAAGCGGCGGGAGGGGAGGGGAGGAGCGGGCGGCGGGCCCCGCTCCAGAAGGGAAGCAGGCGGGCCCGGATGGGGCTCCAAGCGCCGCCGCCCCACGGCTGCCTTGCACGTCCTGCGGGGGCAGGCGGGCAAGCGCGGGACCACTTACGGGCGGCGGGCGAAGCGGGAGGAGACACGCTAGGCTGCGCGGTCCGGTCCGGGAGCGTCTCTGTCTCCGGCTGCACGACTCTCCCCGGCCGCTTCGGGGCGGAGCTTCTCGACCGGCTCCCTCCGGATCGGCGCTGCGCGTGGGGGGGGGGAGGCGGGGCGGGGCGAGTCCGCCCCCGGCCCTCCTCGGCATTGTGCCCTGCCCGCCACCCCGGCCGCCCCGCGAGGAATGGGTGAAGGGAGACCGGCCCGGCCACACCTGCGAACGGCCGGGCGCCGGAGGTTCGGTCGGCTGCGTGGCCGAAAATGCGTCCTGCGCCTCCCCTGAGTCCTTCCTGAAGGTGCCCAAGGGGAGGTCGGGGCCCGGAGCGCCTCTGGCCTGGCCCGGGGGACGGGCGAGGAGCCCCCTGTAACTCTCGGAAGAGCCGCTGTTGGGATGCCGACGCTTAGCGAAAGGGGCACCTCGGAGCTCCCTGAGCTTGGTGGTTTTCTGGCAGACGGTGCATTACTTGAGCTAGGCAGGTGCGAGACTAGTGATAAAGATGGCGACGACGTGGCACTGATGTTACCTAGTTGGGTAATGAGACGTCTGCCAGAAAACCACCAATTTCAGGGAGCAGCAAGGAGGCCTCATTTCAACCCTGGATTATAAATATTCTCCTTTATTGGTAGTCAGCGAAATGCTTTGTTAAAATAGGGTAATTCTGTTGACAGCACCCCACGAAAAAGCGAGCGGATCTTTATGTCTGGCAATCCTTCCCCTGTTCTGCAAAAGTCTGGGCAGGGTCTCCTCTCTGCTCTTCCTGAGCAGCTCAGGGCTGGCTTTCTCAGAGGGACCAGCCCCCTCCCCACTCGCCCCCACCTTGGCCTGGACAGCCTTCGCTGCCTGGAAGGATCCACGCCGATACTGACTTTCTGGGCTGGCCTTCCTCCTGCTTGGATCCTGAGCAGGGCTTGCCTCCTCGGTCCCCGAGGAACGTGGACCCGCTGCTTGTCACCTGTCACCCGGACTAGAAGCCGGTCATTAGCATCGGTTCGCTTGAAGTCTGGGGGGGGGGGCTGTGTGGCTAAAGGGGCAGAAACTCCGTAGCCACCGACCCACCAGCAGTTATGCACCATTAGGATTTCTGAACTCCCTGCATCTGTTTAAGGCTGTCAAAGCGGCTTTTTCATGTTCAGTTCAGCCGAGACATGTTTCCATAGAAACGAATGCATAAACAATTTAAACCCATTTATTTTGACCAACAGCACCTTTGTGATAAAGTTTGCTCCAACTGCTTGTTAGTTTCGCACCATTTGCCTGTTGTTGTTATTAGCTGCAAAGTCATGTCCGACCCATCGCGACCCCATGGACAATGTTCCTCCAGGCCTTCCTGTCCTCTACCATCTTCTGGAGTCCATTTAAGCTCACACCTACTGCTTCAGTGATTCCATCCAGCCACCTCATTCTCTGGTCCCCTTCTCTTGCCCTCAACCTTTCCCAGCATTAGGCTCTTCTCCAGTGAGTCTTTCCTTCTCATTAGCTGGCCAAAGTATTTGAGTTTCAATTTGAGGATCTGGCCTTCTAAAGAGCAGTCAGGGTTGATCTCCTCTAGGACTGACTGGTTTGATCGTCTTGCAGTCCAAGGGACTCTTCAGCACCATAGTTCAAAGGCCTCCATTCTTTGGCGCTCAGCCTTTCTTATGGTCCAACTTTCACAGCCATACATTGTGTCACTGCATGTTTTTTAGTTTTGCCAGCTTCGCTCATTTCTATCTGTACATTTTTCCCTGCTCTCTGCACCTGTGTTACTATCTTATCATGTAACCATAGTGACTCTCATATATCCAGCTATGTTATGGTTTTAGACTGTTTTGTGCGCATGCCTAGAAAAAGTTTCTCACAGTTACTTCTTACTTTTCTCTTCTGCCTGATGAGACAATGTAGTCAGTTTAGGTTTTTTGTTTTCTCATTAAAAGTTTTACAATAGAATATGCCTTGGATTTCTTTTTCTTTGATATTCACCATGCAAATGAACCATGGTCCATCCTCCTCTGGTCGGAATGTTAATTGTTCTGTGACATTTGGTAGCAGAGGATGGTTTATTTTTGTTTTCAAGATTTATTGATAGGCAATTAGCCAGGCAGTTAGTCTGGCACTGAGGAGGCTTTGATTAATTGCTGCAAATATGCCGAGGAAAAGGAGAAAGAAGAAGGCCGGTTATCTGTCTGCTGAGGAGGAGGAAGCAGAGAGACCTCCTGCAAAATCGCGTGGTCGCACAGAGAGACGGACACTTGAGCTGGGTAGTATTTCTTTTATTCGGATCAGGAATGAATCTGGGACAAAGGGGTTTACCTGGTGTTTCTTATACCTGCCCAGGTGAATGATGGCCAATAGAATTGAACCTGGGCTTCCCGCCAGTGCATGTGGCCAATAGGTTTAAACCCTGGCTTCCCGCCAGAGCTGACCATGCCAGGGGCTGTCAAACTTGCTCCATCCGACTTTTCCCGCCTCAGCGGTTATCGCCTGGAGCTGTCCAGCCCCCTGCTGCGCTGGCATTTCCTGTGTATGCTAGCAGCATACACTACACCCCTTCCCCATAGTGAGGACTTTCCTCTGTCATACCATCTCCAACTATATACACATATTTACAAAACACGGTTACAATGGATACACTTGTTGATCTGTTGCCCCCTTATGAACGTACATAGTCATCGAGGTAGCTTGGCGCTTTGTGTGGCCTACTTGACCTTCTTGGTACATGATCTTCCGGAGGTATGGTGGCGTGGCTATTCATTCCTTCCTGAAGCTCCTGTTGAGGAAGGTTGCTGTGTGTCTGTGTGTGTGATTTGCTGATTCGTGGTGACTGCCTGGTTTCTCTATCAGACTCCTGCCTGTACAGGGGTTGCCATTGCTCCCCCCCAACCATCCTCCTTGGTGAATGTGTTTGTATTGGCTTTTGTGTTGGATCTTCCTCCTCACCCCCCAGTGTGTCCTCTGCCACCCTTTCAGGAGTCCTTTTCCTCAGTTGATCCAGATGCCTTTTCCACAGGAGTCCCCCCTCCACCCTTACTCTGTAGGAAAGGGGCCCTGTTTGCTCTATAATTTCCCCTGGCACCCATGGATAACCTGTACTGTAGTTCCTGGCCCAAATGAGGTCCCCTGAGGTAAAATGTTTCTTGATGTTGGGGTTCCCCGTGTCTGCAGCTACTCTGTCTGGATGGAGCCTGTCTAAAGTTGTAATGAGGCGTCTCCCCCATCTGAGTTCCGCTGGGCTTTTGCCTGTGGCAGTGCAAGGTGTTGCGTGTTGGTGAAGGAGGAATGTGGCTAGTCTTTGCTTCCAATCTCCCTGTACTATGCGCTTGAGTGCATCTTTTGTTGTTCTCACGAATCGTTCTGCCAATCCGTTACTGGCAGGGTGGAAAGGGGCCGAGGTGACGTGTCTAATCCCCAAGGTCCTCAGGAACACCTGGAAATCCGAGGAAGTAAATTGCGTTCCATTATCTGACACGATTACATCAGGCAACCCATGTGAAGCGAATATCCCCCTCAATGCTTGGATGGTCCCAGCTGATGTCATGCTGCTTACAGGTACCACCTCAAGCCATTTTGAATGGCTACCAGAAATGTGTGACCTTGGAATGGGCCAGCGTAGTCTATGTGCACCCTGGACCAGGGTGAGTGTGTTTCCTCCCACTTATGGACTGGTGCATGTGGTTGTTCTGGCCGTGTCCTCTGGCATGTGTAACACCCCGCTACCTGTGCTTCTATCTCCTTGTCCAACCCTGGCCACCACAGGTAACTCCTTGCTAGAGCCTTCATTCTTTCTATCCCTGGGTGTCCTTCATGTAGTGATTGGAGAACTCTTTCCCTGAGCCTTGTGGGAATTATGACTCTGTTTCCCCACAAAAGGCACCCTTTGTGTGTGGACAGTTCAAACCTTCTTGAGAAGTAAGCAGTGAACTCTTGCCCTGGTGATTTGTCTTGCCACCCACTACTCACCCACGAATGAACCCTGCTCAGAACCTTGTCTTTTGGTGTCTCTGTGGCTATGTCCTTCGCGTTGAGGGGGCATTCTGGTAGTTCTTGGATTGCCAGGATTTGGGCAGCCGGTGCTGGGTCCGGCTCCCTGTCCATTAGGGGCAGTCTGCTGAGACCATCAGCATGCCCCATCTCCTTCCCTGGTCTGTGTATCAATTTACAAGAATATGCAGAGAGAAATATTGACCATCTTAGCATTCTAGGTGACAAAATCTGTGGTGTTTGTTTCTCAGTTGTGAATAGTCCTTATAAAGGTTTATGGTCTGTGAAGATTATGAAATCTCTGCCATACAGGTAATCATGAAATTTCTTTACTCCAGCAACCACTGCCAGTGCCTCCTTGTCTATCTGGGCGTAGTTCCGCTCTGCAGCTGACAGGGTTCTGGAGTAGTAGGCGATGGGAGCCTGAGTTCCATCCTCCTTGAGATGGCTGAGCACTGCTCCAATCCCATAAGGGGATGCATCGCACGCAAGACAGATTGGCTGATCCTCCCTGAAATGGGTGACAGTGGCATCGCTTGCTAACATGTTTTTTAGTGTTTGGAATGCTTTTGCATGTTTGTCAGTCCATTCCCAAGGTGCTTGCTTGTCAAGTAGCCTATGTAGGGGTTCTGCAATTGAGGCTTTGTGAGGCAGGAATGTGTGGTAGAAATTGAGGAGCCCCAAGAACGCCTGCAATTCAGGCTTGATTTTGGGAGCAGGGGCTTCTTTGATTGCCCTCACCTTTGATGTAGATGGGTGGATGCCTTGAGCATCTATCCTGAACCCCAGGAATTCTGTCTCTGGGACCCCAATCCTGCACTTCTCCCTTTTGAGTTTGAGACCTGCCCCCCTGAACCTCTCAAGGACCGTCCTTAAACGGGTCGCCAGCACGTCCGGGGAGCTGGCTGCAATCAGGACGTCATCAAAATAAGGGCAAACCCCTGGTATTCCCTTAAGCGTCCTTTCCATCACCTCCTGAAATATCCCCGGCGCTACGCTAACCCCAAACTGCAACCGGTCTACCCGGAACGCTCCCTTGTGAGTGATGATCGTTTGTGCTCTAGCAGCCCCTGGGTCTACCGGCAATTGCTGATAAGTTTGGGCGAGGTCCAATTTAGCGAACACCGACCCGCCTTGTAGGGACGCTAAGATGCTGCTGACTGCAGGGACCGGATAGGAATGGGCACTTAAAGCTCGGTTTATCGTCCCTTTATAATCAGCGCAGATACGAATTTCCCCATTTGCTTTAATTGGCGTTACGATGGGAGTGTCCCAATCTGCTCCATCCACTGGTGTTAACACCCCCTGGTCTACCAGCTTATCCAATTCCCGCTCTATCTTTTGCTTTAACGCGAATGGAACACGCCTCGCCTTCATCCTTATGGGTTGTACCTGGGGATCTAGTCTAAATGAGATTGGGGGACCCGTGTACTTTCCCAACTGCCCATCGAACACGTCCGCGAATTCCTCGCAGACTGCTTCTAGGGACAAATGGCTCCGTGTTTGATTAATCCCTGTGATTTTGATGCCAAAGGCGTTAAACCACCCTAACCCCACAAGGCTAGTCCGCTGGCCCTCGACGACCAACACACTTAATTTACCCTTGAATCCCTTGTACTGCACCCACAACAACGCCTCCCCCCGGATTTTGATCGGTGAATTTTGAAAGTCAGAGAGGGTCAGTCTGGATGTTCTCAAGGGAACCCGTTGGCCGCTCCGCTTGCAAATGTCTAAAAACGTTCTGGCGGAAATGATGGATACGTCTGACCCTGAGTCCAGCTCCATCAAGCAGGGGACCCCTTGCAGCTTCACCCTCAGTTTTATTTTTTGGGCTAGCGCCGCAGGAGCCCCTGTTTTGAAAACGCCTGGCCGTCCCGACGTGTGACTCACAGTCAGACCCAATGACCGCTTCCCAGTACCTGTGGCATACTGGAACTCAGCTTCCACCTCGTGTAGGCTGTCCCACTGCTTGCCTCTGCAGACCGCCGCGATGTGCCCCGTTTTTCCGCACGACCGACACTTCGCTGACTTGAAACGGCAGGTAGACCGGGGATGCTGGCCTCCGCAGCTTGCACAGCGGGTAGACCGGGAGCCGCTCGCGCCACAGCCAGAGCACTGGGTAGACCGGGGCTGTCCGTAACCGCTGTTCTGGGTAGACCAGGAGTTGCAGCCGCAATGCTGGGTAGACCGAGGGCGATTCGCGCTGTGACCGTGAGGCTGGGTAGACCGGGGTCCGCTCGCTCCGCATCTGCACTCCTGGTCTCTCTCGCCTGCCGTGGTTGGTCTCGGTTCTTTTCTGTTGTCTCGGTCGGGGTTGAAGGATCGCTGAGGTCGGTTGATGGCATCCACCTCCAGCTCTGCCCCGTCAGCGTCGGTGCCTCTTCTCACCTGGTGGATGGATCCGCCTTCCCTCGTCTCGGGCTCCTTGGCTGCATCCCAGGCTAGGAGTTCGTCTTGGACATCCCTCAGGGTCAGTTTCTGCTTAGCAAAAAGTTTCTGGTGCAGCTTCCTGTCCCTCACCCCACAAATGAGCCGATCCCGCAGCCTAATTTCTAGATTTTCGAAATTGCAGAGGCGAGCTGCCAGCCTCAGAGCTGCCATATACTGTTTGGCAGACTCACCTGGTCGCTGATCCCGTTTTTCAAAACGATACCGCCAGGCGATCTCGGACGTCTCAGGCTTGAAATGTTCAGACAGCTTCGCCAGCAATTTGTTGTAGCCGACGGAGTGGATGTCATCGGGTGCGCAGAGGCCGACCGCCAGCTGGTAGGTTTCTGTGCCGCAGCTGCAGAGCAGTACCGCCGCTCTCTGCCGGTCCTCCTTCACCCCGTTCGCCCTCAGGTAGCATTCTATCTGCCCCACGAAGGCTTCCCACTCCTCGGGGCGGCCGCTATTGAAAAGGGGATACTGACCCAGTTGTGTCATCTTGTCGTCTTGGTTGTCCTGCGTCTGGATCCGGGGCTGCCGATTGGATTCTGTCCGTGGCTAGCGTTGTCCGATGCAGGATCCCACCTTCGTCGCCAGTGCAAAATCGCGTGGTCGCACAGAGAGACGGACACTTGAGCTGGGTAATATTTCTTTTATTCGGATCAGGAATGAATCTGGGACAAAGGGGTTTACCTGGTGTTTCTTATACCTGCCCAGGTGAATGATGGCCAATAGAATTGAACCTGGGCTTCCCGCCAGTGCATGTGGCCAATAGGTTTAAACCCTGGCTTCCCGCCAGAGCTGACCATGCCGGGGGCTGTCAAACTTGCTCCGTCCGGCTTTTCCCGCCTCAGCGGTTATAGCCTGGAGCTGACCAGCCCCCTGCTGCGCTGGCATTTCCTGTGTATGCTAGCAGCATACACTACACCTCCCTTCAAGTTTACAGACTCCGTTGGCATCGGCTACACGTCTTGGAGAAGCAGCCTCTGAGCCCAGGTCAGTTTCAACATTTTCTGTTTTTGCAGACTCTCAAGCTGATGCCCCAGTTGTAACCTATGCTCATGGGGATCTGGCTGATTATGAGAGATTTGGTGCTAGACCTAAGGCGTCACTAGGGAAGGAACTGATGTATTATCCTCCAAGGCCTGAGCAAACTGTGCAGGAGAAGGCTTTGCAAAGTTATTATGAACAAATTGAAGTTTTTGAGAAAGAGCTGCAAAATGCAAAGTTGTGTGCAGCATGGTATAAAAAGCATGGGAGAGCCTCTGCTGGCATTCAGTTTTCAGAATCAGCCATTTTGCCTCCCGCTTCACATGCAAAGCCACACCCACAAGGGATCGCCATTTTGCCTTCTTCCAGAGGCACACCCACAGTGGAATCTTGTGTCAGGCGAATGGGAGCCTGACTGACTGCTGTGTCAAATGACACGTGAGGATACAATGATGCCTGAATCTAATGTTATAGCACCATCTGCTGGTGAATCTGTTTTACAAGATGCATTTCAAAGAATGCAGAATGCATTTTCACAGATGTCCCTTCAGCAGGCATCGCTTCAAGCTGCCACACCTCCTCATCCATTGGGAGCTTCAGCTAGAATGCCTATTAATACTGCTACTATTCAGGTTCCTGTCTCAGATGGAGCACAGCAGCCTTCATCCCAAGTGCAGCCTCCACTGGTTCCTCAAATACAAAGGCCAGTGCTGACTGCAGGCCAACTTAATGTAGCAGCTCAAGCGCCAGCACCTTCTGCTGGCCAGGGTGGTATTGCAGCTCAAGTACAGCCACCCCGAGCACCAGTACCTGTAGCTGCTTCAATGCAACTGCCGCAAGCCCTGGCACAGATGCCACTGGTGCCCCCTGCTGGTTATGTCCGGATGGCACAGCCTGTACAACCAGTGCCTCCTGCAGGCCAAGTCCCATTTGCACAACCTGCACAGCCAGTACCCCAATTGCATGTTCCTCAACAGGCACCCTCTATTGTACCACTGGCTGGTGATTCAAAATTGAAGCAGTCAGGACAGAATTACAGGGCATGGGTCAGTGAAGTTGGACTTCTGCTTCGTAGAGAAGGTACCCATGTGATGGTGTTTAATCCTCCTGCCCAGCCATGGCCTCCTGACATATGGGACTTGAATAATAGAGCATGCACAACGTTATTGATGTCCATGGACATTAATTGCAGCTCACATTTTCACAAGATGCAACTGCCCAACAAATTTGGGCTCAATTAGAAGCATGTTACCGGCCTACGTCCATTGAGTCTACATGTTTGCTTTTGTCTGAGTTCCATGGTTCTAGATTAAAACCTGGTGAGCATATTGGAGAACACTTAACTAAAATGAAAGGAATAAGAAAAGAACTGGGTGAAAAAGGCTATCCTATTGATGGCTTTCAAATGATCAGCATTATCATTAACTCATTTGATTATGAATGGAAAGATGCTATTTCCAAGATTAATCAAGTGCCTATTGCTCAATGCACAGTGGATCATGTATGCAGAATTTTAACTGAAGAAAAGGCACTTATGCAAGCTGCGCCATATTTAAGGGAACCACCTGCATCAAGAGCTCCTGTGAGGCATCCCTTCCGTAGAAGAGCCTACGTTCCAAGGAAGCCAACATGTTACTTCTGCAATCGTGTGGGACATGCCACCCGCGATTGTCCCCAATGATTTCCAGTGCCCGCCACGTATCAGCCCAGAGGAACAGATTCCAGAGGAGGCAGAGGTAGAGGCGGACGACAAGGTCATGGTCGTGGTCCCAGGCGTCATCCTCAAGCTCCGCTTGCCACATTGGTTGTAACCAACGATCCACAGCCTCAAACAGAGTACGAGAGATGCCTGAAACTCCGCCTCCACCTCGTGTAGGTTGTCCCAGTTCCTGCTTCGGCAAACGGACGTGATGTGTCCGGTCTTGCCGCACGCCCGGCACTTTGCTGACTTGAATTGGCAGGTAGACCAGGGGTGATTGCCTCCGCAGCTTGAACACTGGGTAGACCGGGGACTGTTGGCTCTGCATCCGCGACACTGGGTCGACCAGGGATTGCTGGTTCCGCATCCGAAGTGCTGGGTAGACTGGGGTTGGTTGGTTCTGCAGCCGGAGTACTGGGTAGACCAGGGGCTGCCAGCTCTGCACCCGCATTCCGGGCATCTTTGTTCCGTCATCGTCAGTCGCAGCCCCCTCATGGTGCCTCACTTGGCGGTAGCCGGCAACGTTTCGCAGTGGATCGTGTCGACTTCCATCGCTGATCCCTCGTCCCCACTGCAAACGCTCACCTGGTGTAGAGCTCCGCTGGTGCTGCTGCTGTGAGTCTCCTTCTGCTCCGGCCCCTCTGCGACGTCCCAGGCTAGGAACTCTTCTTGGACATCCCATAGCGTTAGCTTCACCCTGGCAAACAACTTCTGCCACAGCTTCTTGTCTCGCAGCCCACGAACAATGCGGTTCCTCAGCCTTACTTTGAGATTTTTGAAGTTGCACTGGTGGGCTGCCTGCCGGAGTGCAGCTATGTATTTTTTAGCTGATTCGCCCGGCCGCTGGTCCCTCTTTTCGAACTTGTACCACCATGCGATCTCGGACATGTCAGGACGGAAATGCTGATTTAGGGTGACCAGCACGTCTTTATAGGAGGCAGACTCGATGTCCTCCGGCGCACACAACCCCACTGCAAGTTGGCAAGTGTCCCTACCGCAGCTACCTAGTAGCGTTGCCGCTTTTTGGCTGTCCTCCTCAACCTTGTTTGTCCTTAGGTAGAGCTCTAGCTGCCCCACAAACGCCTCCCAATCTTCCAGCTGCTCGCTGTTGAATAGGGGAAGCTGGCCGAGCTGTGCCATGGTGGGTTGACCGGGGTTGTCCTGCTCCGACGCCGATGTGGGTTGACCAGGGTTGTCCTGCTCCGACGCCGGGGTTGTCCTGCTCCAACGCCGATGAACTTCAGTGTGACCGGGGTTGTCCTGCTCCGACGCCGATGAACTTCACGGTGCACGCGGCCGATCGCTGATTCCTTCCAATGCCTATTGCCTCTCAGAGCAGGATCTCACCTTTGTCACCACTGTTAAAATCGCAGGTCGCAAGGAAGATGAGACAGCCGGGGGGTAGATATAGCAGACCTTTATTCAGCTGGGTGGATTTCGGCTTGAGCCAAAGGTTTACCTGGCGTGCTTTATACCTGCCGAGGTGAATGCCAGCCAATGGATTCAAACCTGGGCTTCCTGCCACTGCAGGTAACCAATCTCTTTAAACCCCGGCTTCCCACCGGTACGGTTATAGCTCGGAGCTGTCAAACCTCTTTGAACCAGGCTTACCCGCCACTTGCGGTTATAGCCTGGAGCTGTCCAGCTCCACGCCTCTTGCTGTTCTGCTGGTTCGTGTATGTTAGCTGCATACACTACAAGAGGAAAAAGGAAGAAGCTGCCTCACTTTACATCGGCGAGGACTGTGTGGAGAGTTTCCTCCTTTAAATTTCTGGGAGTCTATCTCTTACCTGGAAAGTTAATACAACCCAGGTGGCCAGAAAAGCCCAACAGAGACTTCACTTTCTCAGGGTCTTGCAGAAGAACAGGGTAGAACAATGGCTAATGACCCTCTTTTACCGGTCTACTGTAGAGAGCGTCCTCTCGTACTGTATTGTGGTTTGGTATGCTGGTCTGACAGCTGTGGATGGGAAAGCATTACAGAGGGTGGTGAGCACAGCACAAGACATTGTGGGCTGTCCCCTGACACCACTGGATGACATCGCCAGGACTCACTGCCTTGGAAGAGTGAGGAAAATTCTCAGGGATGACTCACACCCTGGACGGTATCTCTTTACTCTCCTACCATTGGGTAGGAGATACAGGAGTATAGCCAGCCGTACCAAACAAGCTGAATAACAGCTTTTATCCATGGGCTGTTAGGCTTTTGAATGGGATATAATTTTATAAACTTTATGTATGATTGACTTGCGAGGCTGGTGTGTTGTGCAATTAGCTCACATGGTGTAATAAGATGGAGGGTTTGTGTCACTGTGAGTTAGGGGTGGGGGCACGAAGGGAGGCTCAGCCAATCTCAATGTATACATGGTTGTACTTTGACAATAAAGGTTCATTCATTCATCCGGCACTCGTTGCCTACCTCCCTTTCCTGGGCGGGGGTCGCCCAGCAGATCCATTGGGCTGGTGAGAGGTCCCTTTAGAGAGCAGCTGCTGCCGCCGCCTCCCCTCCCATCTCCCGGTGGGCTTCAGGGGAAGCGTGGGACTTCAGGGGCAACTCCGAAGGGAGCTCGACCCTAAACGGGGCAGACCCCTTTCCTGAGGCTGTAGCTTGCAGGAGGGATGGCCTGCTCAGCAGAGGCTCTGGCGGGCTGCTCCCGGGGGGGGGGATCCCGGGGATGCCCTGTGTGGCTCCCTGGCCACGTGCACCTCAGACGGGGCCAGCCCAGGAAAGGGACTTCCTGGCTGTGCTTCTTCCAGGGGGCGGGGCACCCAGGTGCAGGGCCAATCAGGAGCTCCATGAGGGGGCATGTCCGCATGAGAGAGAAAGTGTGTTTTGGCTGTTTTGGGTTGATAAATAATACACAAAGAAACAATTGATTTGTCTTTTTCATATTTAATAAGTCTTAAAATGTTCCATACATTTTTCACATGGTCTATTATGTGATTTATAATCTGTAAGATTGGTGCTCCTTGGCTCAGACTCAAGTTTACAAATGTTCCATCTCAAGCCCATGCTCCACGGTTCTATACATTGTATGGGGCCTCTCTTGAGGAACCACCAGTTTCCCACAGTATCTGCTTGGCTGGCTTGTTCTAACAGGGTTGGCACACACCAGGTTCCCTCAATCAAACAATGCCATTTGTCTGGTGCCTGGAAGTGCCTTTTCTCTGTGGCAATCCCTGCCCTCTGGCATGAAATCCCTCCCCAAGATCTGAATGGCTCCCACGCTGCTGCTCTTTTGACCGGCCTTTGGCAAGGACAACTGATGTCCCTTTCTTCTTTGCTGATCCTCTCTGGGTTTATCATCTTTACCATCATCATTTTGTCTGATGCTATGTTTTTGTGAGTTTTGTACTGACTTTTGTTTTTAAGTATTTTTAACAATGGTCAACTGCCCAAAGTTGCATATATATTTAATGATGATGATGGCATTGACAAAAAAAGTACTCTGTATTAAACCCCAAGAGGCAGCTCTTTAACAGAAAGAACTGTCTGCCCTGAGACCCAGGAGGTGGTCCCAGAAATGCAGCTCAGAGCCTTTCTTTTGAGAGCCTGCATTTCTCATCATCTTTGTGAGTGCTAAGACACACCTTAAAGACCGGCCTTTGGCAAGGACAACTGCCCAACACACTCCTTGGACCTGTTCTGATGGTCCTAGGAAAGGCCACTATACTGGCAAGAAACGGGAAACTGGTACTAAAAAAGGATAGCTATCTGCTTACATTTCCATTGTTTGCTACAGAAAACTTGCTGGACAATAGCTAATTATTCCATGCATTTCTAGAGTCTTTCTTTAAATTATTAAACCAAAGATCTAATAGAAACATTGAAATGTTGTTTCCCAATGCGATTTTTTGCCACTGCTGTATCTATTCCTTCAGAACCAGAACATTATTTGGATCCAACCTCAAACTACCACTAGAAACAATTTTAATTGGATATGTGAACCCAAGCATAAATCCACAAGTGTTTGCTACAAGGCCTCACCCAGTGTTTGTGATCTCAGCTGTCGATGTCAGTGAATTTTCTCTTTTTGTAATTCTGGATGAGGCTAGATACTGTGATCTGGGAGGCCTTTCCCATTTCCCAGCACTGGAACGCATGGAGTCCCTTCTGGCCAGTCTGAAATAAGGCCCGCTCCAACTCATCCAGTCTGGCCACCAACGCAGACGTGTCCTCATTGAAAGTATTCTGGGAAGAGTCCATGATGTGACGGAAACGGCCAATAAATGTCTATCAACAGAAATAGACCTATTTAGCATGGAAAAAGTTGGCTTGGATCCTTGCAAAGAAAAGATTGGTAACATCTGCAACAAATGCAATCACTCTTATGTAAAGACTTCACAGCGACCACCTGATTCTAGGATACAAAACATCTGTTTCTGTGCCAGGCTACATTTTAATCATGAAATTGTTTAACCTGGGAATGGGAAGATGGAGCAGCCCCAGATCGGGGACAGCCTCACAGGGGTCTTAAAATTTCTATTCCCAGCGAAAGTAGGCAGTGTCACTTAACATTAGGAATAAGTCTAACGTAGCTGTAGTCCAGAAAATGCCTCATCCTGTCCTAGCAGTCATCCTCATTACCATACTAGGTGAGGCCTTTGGGAGCTGGAGTACAGCAGCATTCACATTCAAAGGCTGCCAGAATGAAATGAAAGATCCAAGTGCCCTTGAAATAGATTCTATGCATCTCACTCAGCAGCAATGCCCAAATGACATCATTGCTGAACCAAGCCTGCAATCATAACTCAGAACTGATAACCACCCTATTCCTATCCCAAGGATCAGTTCAAAGCCCTTCTGGAATGGAAAGTTTTATACTCACAATAACAAGCATCAAAATATTTCAGATGGCTTTAATACAAGAGATTGCCATCTGGGCAACTACTAAATGGCTGCAGTGAGATAAGAAAATGGTATTTTGCTACCATTTTATATTTTCCAGATATCTATAACCTGGACCTGAGAACATAAAACTTGCATTCATTGAAGTAGAATTTTTGTTAAATCCCAAATAGGGTTTTAATGTTTTTATATATGCTTAAAAGAGAAATTTAATTTCATACTTGCAAATACTGTATAAAATGATAAGAGCTTTTAAATAATGTCCATTAAATTTAAGTTTGCTAAACTGAGTTTTGTTAAATAAGGGTTTCCTGTATCACTCTACTGAAAATTATGGCTATTTTTTCTGCTTATATTTGGGCTTGCCCCTCTCGTTAGTAGTGCCTTCTTATTACTAAAAAGCCATTATAATTATGCCTTTTGGGCTAAAAACATGCTCTTGCAGTCTTCTGTTTAATAGCACAAATATCAGCCTCCAGTAGTAAAATGTAATAAACAAATGTATATGCCCCAATAAAAACACTTTTAATATTTTCATTACAAATATTCTAGTAAAAAATGTTTAAAATATTTTTTCTTTGGGTAAGAAAATATAACATGAATGAAGGTGAACATACGTGTCCCAGGTTAATGTTGCATGAACCAGTCTGGGTGGGCCATTGGTACCAGAGGTTGTCTTCTGAGGTTTTGGACTCATGCTGGAGCCCATCCTCAGGGAACATCTCTCTAATAGTGTGTTTTGGGCTATTCTGTGTGGTATTTATATGATGCCTGTTGTGCATAGTTTTTTAGAGGTGGACTGGACTGTTCATGGCTATTAAGTTGTTGGCTGTTGTTTCCTTGTGCTAACAAGCCCTCACCTCCTAAGAACTTGATAAGCTGGTGGTAAACCAGCCCTCCTGTGACTGACAAAGGGTCCATTTCCCAGGCTTCACTCACTTCCCTGGCTGTTTTTGTGGCTGCTCATCCAACAATCTTAGTACTGTGTTTTCCCGAAAACCCAGTCTTATGGTTTTTTTGCCTCCAAAAGAGGCACCAGGTCTTATTTTTTGGGGGGTGTCTTTTCCACTCACCTCGTTCGTGGTGGTGGCACCAATAGCCCTGCCCACCCGGCCCACTTCTTCTGTGGCCGAAGGAGCAGCTTCATTCTGCAGCTGAGAATGGAGTTTGGGACGGCATTTCGCCATCAAGAGGCCTTTCTGAAAGCTTTCCAGAAGCTTGCAGCTGAGAACCGAGTTACAGATTGAATCCATAGTTTGGTTCTTGGCTGCACAGGCCTTCTGGAAAGGTCTGTGAAATACAGGCCTGATCTCCATTCTCAGCTGCAGGATGAAGTTGCTCCTTCGGCTGCAGGTGGGCCAGCAAGGCAAGTGTCGACCCATGGGAGGCCTGGCTGCTATGGTAAGCTCCAACCCCGCCCTAGCTTGATTTGTAGACGTGCGCCTCGCCCTAAAATTAGGGCTTATTTTTGAGGTAGGGCTTATATTGGGCCCACTCCCAAAAATCAAGCTGGGGCTTATTTTGGGGATAGGTCTTACTTTCAGGGAAACACGGTAACTGCAAAATTGTATGTATGTCCTTGTTCATTGCAACAAGGTCAGACAAGGAGAAACAAACTCAATGGTAGCTCACATTTCAAAGAACAAGGATAGAGGTCCTTTTAGCAGAGTGGGTGTGTTCTAGTCCCCTCTATGTTGTCACAAGTGTGAGGAAGCATGCCTTCCCTCTCATGGCTCCCACCCTCTGGAACAGCCTACCCCCAGAGACAGCAACAGCACAGTGCTTTTATAGGCCTCTAAGCAGTTTGGAGAGTCAGTATATTGCCCCCAACAATTTCGGTCCTCATTTTACCGATCTTGGAAGGATGGAAGGCTGGATCAACCTTGACTCGAACTGCCAAACTGCTGGCAGCCAGCAGTAGCCTGCAGTACTGCATTCTAACCACTGTGCCACCGGGCTCTGGTGACAATGCTCAACAAGATAAAAACAATGCCCTCTCTCTTGGGATTCCTAAAAACCCTTACGTCCTAGCTTTGTTGTCAAGCCTAGGGTTACAGTCATATATTCTCAGGGCTCTGGTCTGGTTTGTTACTGTTATGAATGGGCTTGTGGTACTGTACATTTTCAACTTTTTTATTTATTAGGGAAATAGAGTCTACTAGAATGGGTGGCTATAACGAATTTCAAATAATAATGAAGAATTATAAGCTGTAACAAACAGACCTTTTACCTGTAGTATAGACTGAGCTAATTCAGTATTTTCAGGATTGTCAAAATTGAGTAACTGGGACCCAAATCCATAGTAATATGGCCCCAATTTATGCAGGTCAACCACACTGGCATCAGCATTAAACACTGTCCGCCAGCTCTCCTTGTAAACCTTTGGTAGCTCCACAGAAATAATCCTTCGCTTGTCATACAAGCCTTTGGCCAACCAGAGAGGGATTTCCAACTTTGAACCCTACATAATTGGAAAGAACACAAAAAAGGTAAACCACAAAACCACAACTGAATACCCCTAATGCTACTCCGAGTACCCCTGAAAGTAAAGAAATTCAATAGGGATCGCCCAAGTGCAAGACATCGGATTTTCCACATCGCTCCTCGCTTTAAATGTTTATCTATAGCAAGCAGTCGCAACTGCTCTTGCGAGGGAAAGAAGCTGCGATTGAGTGGCGGAGGCAGACCCAAAGCCAGCTGCGTTTCTGAGACGGGGCGGGCCTAGTTCAGCCAAGGCGAAACCTACAAAGCCAAGAAAGGCTTCGAAACCCATGGCTCCCCGCCCCCCGGCGATCTCGATTCTGAGCACGGCGATCGGGATGCCAGCACTCCGCCTCCTTGGGCGGAGGCGTTCCAGAGCATTTGGGGCAGCCATTCTTTGGCCTCCCTGCCAGCGAGGCTGCTGGACACAGACGAGGCCTGGCCTGAAGCACCGCCGGCTATAATCCAACAGGCCACGCCAGGCCACTCGGGCCCGGAGCTGCCGTCGCCCGTCTAAAGGAAGCCCCAGAGCAGCCTCGAGACCAGCCAGCCAAGGGTTCCCAACTTCCGGGCAGACGCTACTTCCGCCGCGCGGGCGCCGGGAGCTGTAGACCGCAGCAGGACGGGGTAGCTCTCACCTCCGGGAGCGCCTTGCCGGGCGCAGCGGCCGTGGCGGCCCTGGCTAGGACGCCAGCCAAGCGAGGCCAGGCAACCTCGGCCCGACCCGGCAGCCGCTCCTGCGACATAAGGATGTCGGCCAGCGAAAGGAAGTTCTCCTCGGGACCGAGCGCGGCCTCCACCGGCGCGTAGGCCTGCGCCATGACGCCTCCCGAGCCGTCACGGCGGCCAGCGTTTCCTCAGCCCTTGCGCCTGCGCGTAGGATCCAGCGCCTACCGCCTTTCCATTGGCTGCGAAGGGCGGAGGCGGATCCACGGCCGCCGGCCGGGGCGCGCGCGTCGGAGCCCCACCCACCCGCGGAGGGGGCCAGGTGGCGCGGCTCTTCGGGTGAGCTGTTGCTCGGGGCTCCCCGCGGGCGGGGCTCCCAAGGGGCACGTGGGCGGTTTCCACGTTGGCAACTTTCAGATTTCAACTCCCAGAATTTCTCAGCCAGCATGGTTTTGCGTAATGGCTGGTGGGATATGAATGCCACAAGTTTTAAAAGTGGCTAAGGTTGGCGAACGCTGCCCAATGGGCAGGCCGCTCTTCGCCTCGGCCGCGTCCGCAGTTACGTGACAGGGCGCACCGGGTAGATGCGTCGGGCTCCGAGACCCAAATCATTGCCCTCGGACATGTTGCGATGCAATCTGTTTTACGTGAGCCGCCAGAGTGCCTTTTGCCCGTTAAAAGGAAGGCAGGAAATTCATTACTGTTAACACCTGAATTGCTCTTCCTCTGAATAGGAATTGATCTTTTTTCTCCTATGGGATCGACTATTTTTAACCTAAAAAAATTAGATTGCTGAAATTTTAAAAACAACCATGGTTTGCAGAAATCACTCGGACCTTCCCATATTTGATGTGTTCTTATCTCTTAAATATTGGACTATAAATATAAAACTCATCCAATTTAGAGCCCTATAATCCCCTACTCACTACTTCCGTTCTAACTTGCAATGGACTTATCAATACGCACAGGCTCCAATCATTCAACTAACTATATTCAAGCTAACTATTCTGGCACTGATGTTATCTACTTTAGGTAATGACACCTCTGCATAAAAACAACCGAGCTCAGAGGATCTCAAGGAGGATCTCTAAGTAGATTCATCTAATGATGCTATAGAACAGTCCACATTTGGACATCTTTTCTACTACCGGTATAACTAGTCTTGCAAACTCAATGCTTCACCAAAATCAGAGAACGACGCTGGAAACCTCACCAAGCCAAACCAGGAACTGGAGTGGAACCGCAATCATTTTATGTCAAAGCCAAAGCTGCGGTGGCTCGTGCCCTCTTCAATGCAGGCGAGGAGCGCACAGCCCACACGCTTCTTCTAAGGCAGGCTCTGCAACCGTTAAGACTTGCGGACTTCAACTCCCAGAATTCCTCAGCCAGCTTAACTGCCCGGGGAATTCTGGAACTGAAATCTACAAATCTAAAAGTTGCGAAGTCTGGAGACCCCTGTTCTAAACGCGTTCTAAGTAAAGGAGGGGGATATCACTGAAAGACGCTCGGAGTCAGTCCCAGAGCTGAGACTGCTCCGCCAGACCGGGACCGCGGCGACCTGGAATCCAGAGGGGGAGGCGGGAGCCGTCGGGGCACGTGAGCCTGCTCGAGCAGCTCAGCCTTGCCTGCCGAGCCGCTGTCCAGGGAACGGAGGAGGAGGAGGAGGAGGAGGAGGGGGAGCAGGCGCGGTCACGAGATCGTTGCGAGACCGTGCGCGCGGCACGCTTCCAGTCGGGGGTGGGGCGTGCGACCGTTGCCATAGCGACGCGGCCGTGAGTTGCCGGGACAACGGGCGGCGTCGAGGAGCCGAGTGCGGGGCTTCGGAGCGTTGAGCGGGCGCGCTTGGCCGGGCCGCGTTCCCTCGGACTCCTCCCCGTCGGCGGAGAGCCGAAAGCGTCGCCGGCGCAGCTTCGAACGCAGCTCCAGGGAAGCCGCCGCCGGGGACCTTCCGGGAGACGTTTCAGGGATCGCCTCGTCGATCCGCTTGGTGGGTCCTGGGCTGCCCCCCCACCCCTACCCTCCCCCCCCGACGTGCGGGGAGCGCAACCCGGAGCGCCCAGGAAGGCTCGGCCGTTGGTAGGCGAAGCGGCGAGCGGGCGGGTTTGTGCTAACGTCGGGAGCGGTTAGGACTTCCTCCCCGCGTGCAGCTCCAGGTTTTTACAGCCGGGAACCCTGAAATGCCAGTTTACGCAAAGGCCTTTGCCCCAGCGGGGGTTGGAGGGGGGGGATCGGCAGGTAGAGTCCGCGGGAATTTCCGCGCAATTCTTCCCGCTTTGGGCTGGAGGGAACCTGAGGGACATCTGACCGCTTGGCAGGGACCGATCCTTCCCATAACCTCACTGCGATCTGCCCTGTTTGAGCTGCCTGGGTGCCCTGCTCTGCAAAGGGCCTTTGGGGACACCCGACTTGTCAGCCGCCGGCAAGGGGAGGCAGCCCTGGAAGGCAACCCGGGAAGGCAAAGAAGGCTGGCTCAGTCTGGGGAGGAGAGCCAGTAGCCCAAAAGGAAGAAACTGGGAGAGATCCTGGCTGCTTTGTTATTGCAAACAGGGAGAGGTTACAAGGGGAAAAAAATAATACTTCCAGGATAGAAATCGGATTTTAAGACGGGTTTTTTTACCCCTTTTCCAGGATCTATTTCTCATTGACAGTCCAAATAATACTTCGCATTTCAGATAATTCCCCTTCCCAACCCCCTGTTTTAAAGAAGCACATTCTTCTTTCAGAGGCTAACAAAGATGCTAACGGATCGAGCCCGGAAATCACTGCTTCCTTTGAAGTTACCAGAAGGATTTCAGAGCAAAGTGGTTGCACCTCGCAATGCAAAGTTGTTTATAGAAGAAAAAAAAGATGTTCTGGTATGTTCCTTTTTAGGGGTCACAGCCTTTGGGGATGGATGGGCACATGCAGATATTTGAAAATGTGTCATGGGGTAAAGGAAAACTTCTTTGGGTTGTCCTTGACACCTGGTGACTGTATGGCCTCAACTGTATTGTTTTCTTAACTGCATTAATGGTTTGCCATTGCCTTCTGCTTGGCTGATTTTTGACTTCCCAGCATTACAACAATACTTTATTAAACTTGCATGTCAGCCAGCAAAGAAATTACAATAAAATTAATAAATTACAAAAAAATGATAGCAAGGATGATGACTAGAGGGTTTCTACACTTCCTTGCTGAAGGCCTGGGTGATGGTCTGGTCACCAACCTTGGGATTTCTTGATGGTTTCCTATCAGTGTCTGAAAACACTCATTTCCCAGAAAGTAAACTGGAACGATAAGCAAAGGAATCCAAGAGCCAGTTTGGTCTAATAAAGCACCATGCCAGAAACCAGGAAGCTGTGTGTTCTAGTCCAGCAGTCCCCAACCCCCGGTCCGTGGACCAATACTGGGCTGCGACATGCCAGCAACCGATTCACACAAACAAGCAAAGCCCCATCCACAGAATACAGGCAGCACACAAAACCACGCACCCTCCGGTCTGCGGAAAAACATCTCTCCTTAGAACAGGTCCCTGGTGCCCAAAAGGTTGGGGACCTCTGTTCTTGTCAAAACCCATTCCTATTTTATTTTATTTTATTTCATTTCTATTTCATCCCACCTTTTCCTGGGTTTTACAATGCTTCTAAGGGGGAGGGGGGATGTGCCTGCAGGACTATTGCTTTCACTTCCTCCTTTCTCTACAATGTAATCTTTTATTTTGGTTATTGGGTCTGTATCCTGTTTCTTGCATTCTCTCTCTCTCTCTTAACTCTATCTTTTAAACTGTCAGTTAAGAACAAAGAAGGAAATAAGTAATGTAACCTCAATGCCTGGTTTATGTCTACGCTCCCAGATAAAGGTGTGAAGAAGCCACTGACACTCGCTGCGTGAGCTGGAGACTGGCCATTGTTATCTCCCCAGTTCCCACAACGGACTTAACACCATGTGGCTATCCCACATCGGGAAGTCGATCTATGGGGTGGGGTCCTGCTTGGGGACACTATAATCTACTGTGTTGCGCAAGAAAATCTCAGATCCTGTCTATTATGCCTGCTATCACCTACTCTTAATAAAAGTTCCTGCTTGGAAGAAATTGTTTCCAAGCGTTCTACTTTCTTAAGATGTGGGCTTGAAGTGGGTCCTGACATTAGACAGGATCTGCAATAATAGTGAACCTGGAAGGAAGATCTTTACCCAGGGACTTTGCAAAAACTACAATGTCAGACACCGAGGCAGGGAAAAAGTAACCCACTGCAGAAGGGGAGCCTTCCGTCCAGCCGGTGCCATGCCAGCTGTCGGGATCTGAGATGCCCTACTCCTCGGAAGAAGTGGGAGATACACACAGCCACAAACCTCGGTGGTCAATGGGCATTGGGAAAAAAGACAAGTGGGAGAAGAGATCAAGGAAGGTGACCCTGAGACGTGGCAGCCACCAACCAGGATGGAAGCAAGAAATGGAGAAGAGGAAGGAGAGGAAGGAGATTGCACGCAGCACTCGAATTTGATCCTAGAGAAAGCTATTGACCTGATGAGGAAAACCCTCGGTGCTCTTGGGGATGAGAAACCTGAACCCTGTAGCCACTCGATTACCTTGGACCGCAGCTAGAGAGACACTGGAGGGGAATCGGACGCTGAAGTCCTGGGGACATCCGCTGAGGCAGCAGCCACCGTTTCGACAGCCCCCATTCCCCGCCAACCCACAACTGCCGATTGAGATGGGAGACAACACTGTCCATCCAAAGGTTCCCGCCGCTGGACACAAAATTCAGGGGGGAGTCGCAGCATTTGGGGTTGTTCCTAACCAAGGTCCTGAGCTACATGGAAGACTAAGGACGAGACATCCCTAGCGACAGCCCAGATCCGTATCATGCAATCTGCTCTGGACGGGGCGGCCGCAGACTGGATGGTGAACCTGCATGATTCCAATGCCCCAGAGCTCCACACCTTCAACCACTTCATGTCCTCTCTAAGAAGGCGATTCAAGGACCCCCTGGCAGACCGTAAAGCCTGTGAGAGAATCAAAATGGTGAGGCAGGGCAGACGCCCAGTAGCCGCATACACACAAGAATTCCGGACCATCGCCAACAAGCTGACCTGGCTGGAAGACATCCTCCTTAGCCATTTCAAACACAGTCTAAACTACGACCTGTATGATGCTTGCCTGCCTAGAGGAGACCCATGCCAACTTGATGAATGGTACGTCCTAACGGAGGAAGCAGAAATCGATCTACTGAAGAGACAACACTGAGGAAAACCGTGGGGCTGTTCGCCTCCTGAGCCGTCGAGCGAACCAGCAAAATCACCGACCACGGCCAAGAAATCAACAGGCTGTTTCAAATGCTAGAGAGAGGGACATTGCTCCTTAGAGTGTCGCTCCAAAGTCCCTCCACACAACTCATACTGATCACTTGCCAGAAAATCGGGGAAGTCCCAAGCCAAGCCATGAGAACCCACCATGAGGGCAACAGAGGCTGTAGAGTCCCCACTGTCTGCCACGCATGGGCAGGGAACTCCGGCCTACACCGCAGGGGTGGCAGATACCTCGGACAACAACTCAGAAGGTGAACCCCTGGTAAGTGGACCCATCGCACCCATCCTCAAGACAGTGACTATATTAGCCCCATCCATGCCTGAAGCTGTCAAAGTAAAAGCCTTAATAGACTCTGGCTGCACCCGCTGCCTCATTAGCCTGATGCTAGTGGGGAACTTGGGCATCCCAGTGAGGAGGCTGAAATAGCCGATCTCATTCGGCCAGTTAGATGGGTGCATAGCAGGGGGGGTGCCAGCTACTTTACCAATCCATCTATCCCTGGGGGACCATGAAGAAGACATAATAATTGTATTGACACCAGGCATGGAATGCCTAATGATCCTGGTGCTGTAGTGGCTAAAGAGATGGAACCCCTGGGTAAATGGAAGAACGGCAGAGCTCAATTTCCCGGAGGGGGATCGTGCAAACATAACACCCCAAAGGGTCCCACCAATCCTAGGAGCGCAGAAAGCATCAGTGGGAGAAGAGAAGGTGTTACCAGAAATACCAGAAGAATACCAAGACCTTGCTGAAGTCTTCAGCAAGAAACAGCCGGATGAGCTTCCTCCTCACTGACCGACGGACTGTGCTATAGAAATCAAACCATGCCCTGAATGCAATAAGTGAAAGTAACCTGTATCCCCTACCCCTCATGAAGGACATGTTATCCCACCTATCAAAAGGAAGGACTTTTAGCAAACTAGACCTAAGAGAAGCGTACTACCGCTTTAGGATTAAGGAAGGGGACGAATGGAGAACCGCATTTAATTGTCCAATGGGATGCTACCAATTCAAAGTTTTGGGGCCCATGCAGTATTTATGCAATTAATCAATAAAGTGCTAAGGGAGCACTTATTTAAGAGGGTCCTGGTTTATTTAGATGACATCCTTATCTTCACTGAGTCCAAAAAGGAGCATGTTGACCTAGTCAGAGCAGTTTAAAAAAAAACTGCAAGCTGCCCACCTATATGCCAAGTTATCGAAATGTGAATTCCATCAGGAAAGAATAGAGTACCTGAGGTATCGCATATCCCCACACAGCATCAAAATGGACCTCGAGAAGGTCAGGGCAGTACTAGAATGGACCACCCTGCATAAGAAAGCAATTACAAAGTGTCCTGGATTTTGCAAACTTCTACCGCCAGTTCATCTGTTTGTTCACCCAAATAGCTCTGCCCCTCACAAACTTGTTAAAAACGAAGGGGAGGGGGCTCAGTGAAACCCAGTGAGCCACTGAATTGGACAATGGAATGCCAAGCGGCATTTTGAGAGGTTAAAGAGACTTTTCTCTGCTGAACCTGTACTGAGGCACCTGGACCCGGATAAACCCTTCGTAATACAGGCAGACGCAAGTGATGTGGTGGCGGGGGCTGTATTATTACAAGAAAACGACAATGGGGTACTGCAACCATGTGCATATATGTGCAGGAAACTCACTGAGACGGAACAACTCTGGGCTGTGTGGGAAAAGGAACTACGCTGTGAGGTGGTCATTACTTATGTGGCGCCATTTCCTTGAAGGGAATAAAATCCCCTTTCACAAAAACTTGGAAGCACTAAAAACACCCAAAAAACTCACTCCTAAGGAAGCCCGCTGGTCCCAGCACTTTCACCAATTCCGTTTCACGCTCAAACACTTGCCGGGGGGAAAGAACTTCCTGGCAGATGCACTTTCTCACATGCCCCAAAATAACAGCACGCGAGCCACTGATTCTAAACCACTCATGCCCGAACCACAACTGGCAGCGCCAGTAACCACCAGTGCCCAAGCCAAAGTAAAGCCACAGCTGAATAGCCAAACTGGAATTAAATTCTGAAAAACGTTAGAAACAGATGAATGGTTCCAGAAAAATAGACACGTGTGCACGATCGGCTGCCATGGGTGGGGGAGACGTTATGTATACCAGCCACCCAGAGGGTCAATTTCATGCATCTGTACCATGATACAAAATCAGCAGGGCATTTTGGATTTGTAAAAAACTTTACACTTAATTAAAAGGTAATTTTGGTGGTCATCAATGAAAAAGGACATAGATAGTTATGTGGCCAGATGCCCAACATGCACAGCTGCCAAGAGGTTGCAAGGGAAATTGTCTGGACTGCTATAACCTGGTGGTGAATCCCTCAGCCCCATGGAAGGAAATATCAATGGATTTTATAGTGGAATTACCAGAAAGCAACAGAAACACTGTCATCTGGGTGGTTACGGATCTGTTCTCAAAACAAGTGCATTTTATCCCTTGCCAAAAGATCCCCACCGCAAAAACTTTAGCAAAACTATTCATCCAGCACATCTACAGACTGCATGGGGCACCCCAAGGCATCATATCAGATAGGGGAGTGCAATTTACATCAGAATTCTGGAAAGAATTTTTATCTCTCTTAGGGACCACTTAGGGACTGTCATCAAGTCATCATCCTCAGTGTAACGGTCAGACGGAATGTTCAAACTCAGTACTTGAGCAATACTTAAGGTGTTTTATTAATTTCCAGCAAACGAACTGGACACACCTACTCCCATTTGTAGAAGTTGCTTACAATTACGCAGTCCACTTTAGCATAGGCTACACTCTCTTTCAAGTAGCCACCGGTCAAAGTTTCAACCCTATGCCAGAACTAACCCCAAACGAACCAGCAATCCCATCACTGAAAGAATGGATAGCACAATTACAAAACACCTGGCCAGTGGTTAGATAAGCCCTGGACGAAGCTAGACAAGCATACAAAGCACAAGCAGATAAAAGGAGAGTCGAACCTAAACCATTTATTGTAGGAGAAATGGTATATTTGTCTACAAAATACCTAAAATCCCTGTAGCCCTGTAAAAAACTTGGTCCAAAATACATAGGACCTTTTCCAATTAAAAGAATCATAAACCCAGTAACAGTAGAATTAGAACTACCCAAAACCCTCAAGCAAATACACTCAATTTTTCACTGCAGCTTCTTGAAAAGAGAACAACAGTCGCCCTTAAGGCCAAAACTCCCCCCTCCACCACCACCTCCATTCATGGTTGAAGGAGAACAACACTTTGAGATAAAATAAATCTTAGATTCTAGGAAGTATCATGGGGCAACTCAATACCTAGTAGCCTGGAAAGACCTTCCCTCCTTACAAAATGAGTGGGTCCTCAAACATCACATCAGAGCACCCAAACTGCTAAAGAAGTTTCATACAGAATATCCCAACAAGCCAGACTAACCTCTATACCTGTTTTGTTTTCTCTGCAGGTGGATCTCTCTATTTTTAAGGGGGGCAGGATGTCAAAACCCATTCCTATTTTATTTCATTTTATTTCTATTTCATCCTACCTTTTCCTGGGTTTTGCCATGCTTCCAAGGGGGAGGGGGGATGTGCCTACAGGGCTATTGCTTTCACTTCCTCCTTTCACTAAAATGTAATCCTTTATTTTGGTTATTGGGTCTGTATCCTGTTTCATGCGTTATCTCTCTCTCTGAACTCTATCTTTTAAACTGTCAGTTAAGAACAAAGGAGGAAATAAGGAATGTAACCTCAATGCCTGATTTATGTCTACGCTCCCAGAAAAAGATGTAAAGAAGCCACCAACCCTCGCTGCGTGAGATGGAGACAGGCCGATGTTATCTCCCCAGTTCCCACAACGGACTTAACACCTGGGGATTGGCTATCCCACATCGGGAACTCGATCTATGGGGTGGGGTCCTGCTTGGGGAGACTATAATCTACTGTGTTGCGCAGGAAAATCTGAGATCCTGTCTATTATGCCTGCTATCACCTACTCTTAATAAAAGTTCCTACTTGGAAGAAATTGTTTCCAAGTGTTCTACTTTCTTAAGATGTGGGCTTGAAGTGGGTCCTGACAGTTCTAGTTCTACCTTAGGCATGAAAACTGCTGGGTGATTTTGGACCAGTACCCTCTCTCTCAGCCCAACTCATCTCACAAGATTGTTGTGGGGGGAAAAAGGAGGAAAGTGTATTGGATATGTTTATTGCTTGAGTTATTTATACAAATAATAAAGCTAGATAAAAAAAATCTAAAAAAATAGCTTAACCAAAAATACAGTTCGAAAATAGGTGAAGTCTGAGACTGAACTTGCATTTTTCAGATCCAGTACCCAATTCATTGAGGAGTGTCAGGATGATATAAATGGACCCAAGAAATGAAATGCTGGTAGTCTTTGACTTAAGATGGCAGTTGGAACTGAATGTCTATCGCTATACAAGGCATCACTTAGTGACAGCAATCCCTGCAGTCCCAGCTGCTGCCATTACCCGAATCCCATGAATCCCATAGTCCTTAGGCAAGGCAATTTCCTGCCAGCTTCTCACACCAAAGTTTCAGTGGGGAAGCAAGCAGTAAGTGGCAAATCCCAGGCTGGCAGTTGCCAGGTGGGGGAAGGAGCAAGGGGACATGTGGGGTGGGGGGCAGGAAATCACAGGCAGGACTGGCAGTGCAAGAGGGGAGAAAGAGCCTTGGTGGAGCAGTGGGCTAATGCCTCCTTAAGTAACACCAGCTGCCTGCAATTATTGCAGGTTCGCATCCCACCAGGCTCAAGGTTGACTCAGCCTTCCATCCTCCCGAGGTAGGTAAAATGAGGACCCAGATTGTTGGGGGCAATTAAGCTGACTTTGTAATAATGCCGCTTGGGGTGTGTGTGAAAGCCCTAATAAGCAGGCATATACATAGAATGAAGGCTACTGCTAAGCTTGTAAGCCGCCCTGAGTCTTCGGAGAAGGGCGGGATATAAATGGAATTAAAATTAAAAAAAAATGGGAGGCTCAAGTCAGGGAAGGTGCACCAGTTGGTGGGGGAGAAGTGCAATGAGATCTGGGGAGGGTGCAGGGAACTTCAAGTCAGTGTAATGCAACATAAAGAGTGCAATCTCTCCACAATTATCCCTTTGGAGATGGCTTTGTTCAACCTAAGGAAAATAGGGAGGCATAGAAGAACACTGCAAATTAATGTTATTACAAATGAAAGTTCCAATAATTGAAATGGACAATCTGCATGTATGATTTTTAAAGGATTTCAGTGGGAAATCATCATTCTTCTCGGACTCCACCCCAACCACACATCTCCACCACATCTCGTGGAACAGGAACAGCAGGAAGAGTCAATCCTGATGAAGGTTTTTGATGCACTTTTGCTTCTCTTTACAGCTGACACCCTCAGCTTTTCTGGAAGAGATGTCTCTCACAACGGAACAAAGGCTAGCAAGCACCCATGAAGTACACTTGCCTCGCATTATTCAGCTTTTGGACATGAGTGAAACCTCACACCAGAAAGTAAGTATTTTCTTCCACTTCAGTGCAGGACCTGTGGTGCTTCTTGCCATACACAGGCATGAAAGAGTTTTTGCTTGCCACATTGAATGCAAGGGGTATGTTGAAATAAAATTAATATTTCAGAAATCCTTGTTTGATTTTTTAACAAAAAAATAGGGCACAGGATTTTCTTATTTTAAAAACATAAATAAATATTTGTATATTTTTTATATTTAAAAAAGAAGAGATGCCCTGTTTAACCAGGGACCGAGGGATGACCCCTTGCAGGGTAGGGCTGAGGAATTTGTACAGTATCTGCAGGACAAAATTGCTCAGATCCGGACTGGCTTGGACTCCGACTGGGTAGAATCCGGTGGAGTGGAGAGGGCAGGCCTTGATCATACCATTTGGGGTGAGTTTGACCCTGTGACTCTGGATGATGTGGACAGGATCATGCGTATACTGAGTGCTACCACTTGTTTATTGGACCCATGACCCTCCTGGCTGGTTTCAGCCGCCGGGGAGGTGACAGGGGGCTGGCTCCAGGCAGTGATCAACGCTTCTTTGACAGAGGGTGTCTTCCCCTCTGCCTTGAAAGAGGTGGTGGTAAGGCCCCTCCTTAAGAAGCCTGCCCTGGACCCAGCCTCGTTGAATAACTACCGTCCTGTCTCCAACCTTCACTTTGTAGTGAAGGTTGTTGAGAGTGTGGTGGCACGTCAGTTCCCGCAATTCCTGGAGGAAGCAGACTATCTGGACCCGTACCAGTCCGGTTCCAGACCCGGCTACAGCATGGAAACGGCATTGGTCACACTGGTGGATGATCTCTGGCAGGCCCGGGACAGGGGCTGTTCCTCTGTCCTGGTCCTACTTGACCTCTCAGCAGCTTTTGATACCATCGACCATGGTATCTTGTTGCGACGGCTCGAGGGGTTGGGAGTGGGAGGCGCAGTTTTACGGTGGTTCTCCTCCTACCTCTTGGGCTGCTCGCAGTTTGTATTGGCAGGGGGACAGAGATCTACCCCGAGGTCCCTCACTTGTAGGGTTCCTCAGGGGTTGGTTCCCCCCTCCTGTTTTACATCTACATGAAGCCGCTGGGTGAGATCGTGGCTTTGGGGTGAGGTATCACCAATATGCGGATGATACCTAGTTGTTCATCTCCACCCCAAACCAACCCAGTGATGCCCTTGATGTGATGTCCCGGTGCCTGGAGGTGGTGCAGGTCTGGATGGGAAGGAACAGGCTCAGGCTCAACCCCTCCAAGACCGAGTGGCTGTGGATACCGGCATCTCGTACTGTCCAACAAGTTCCTTCTCTTTTGATGGGGGGAGGTATTGCCCCCCTCAGAAAGGGCTCGCAACTTGGGTGTCCTCCTGGATTCACGGCTCAACTTGGATGATCATCTAATGGCTGTGACCAGGGGGGCCTTCGCACAGGTTCGCCTAGTGCGCCAGTTGTGCCCCTTTTTGGACCGAGATGCCCTATGCATGGTTACCCACGCCCTTGTCACTTCTCATCTGGATTACTGCAATGCTCTTTACATGGGGCTGCCCTTGAAGAGCACCTGGAGGCTTCAACTGGTGCAGAATGCGGGTGCTTATGGGAGTATCTTGGTACTCCCATGTTACACCACTCCTGCCCAAGCTGCATTGGCTTCCGGTTGCCCTCCAGGTGCAATTCAAGGTGCTGGTAGTAACCTTTAAAGCCCTACGAGACCACTTGCTGCCATTGTCAACCTCCCATCGCCCGGTTTGTTCCCACAGAGTCGGCCTCCTCAGGGTGCCGTCGGCCAGGAAATGCCGACTGGTGACCCCCAGGGGGAGAGCCTTCTCTGTGGGCGCGCCGACCCTCTGGAATGAATTGCCCCGGGAGCTGCGGACGACCCCTGACCTTCGGTCCTTCCGCCGTGACCTGAAGACGTGGTTGTTCCAACAAGCGGGCCTGGACTGACTACGGTTTTAATTAGCTTTTTACTGGTTTTTAAATTGTCATATAATTATTGTATTTATTGTTTAATTGTTTTTTAAATTTTCTATGTTTTTAATTTTTATTGTTGTGAGCCGCCCTGAGTCCTTAGGGAGAAGGGTGGCATATAAATTTAATAAAATAAATAAATAAATATGAATTATTTGAGAAATCTTGAGGCAAAATTTAATGTGGCATCCATGAAGTCAGAGTGAAAAATGTGCACCTCTGTATGATAGGGGCCATGTCTCAAAATGGCATCCTTGGAGCTGTACTTATCTTGTTTGGAACCATCCAAACAAGAATATCCAAGTGGGGCTGTTTTTCACTTTACTCCACACAATATCAATTTATTAAAGTAAACCTTCAATTTAATTGACTTCCGGTTAGCGGAATTTAGATGTATCTGAATGAAGTGTGCCATGTGTTACATGGCTTGGGTGTATTTCTGTCTGCCAATTTATGCGTGTGTGAAATGCCTGACATTACTATAATAGAGAGCCAGTTTGGTCTAGTGATTAAGATTACTGGGAGACTGTGAGTTCTAGTCCCATCTTAGGGTCTAGTCCCTAGATTTAGGGCCAATGACTCTCATCCAAACGAACTTCATAAGGTTGTGGGAAAATTAGGAGAAGGAATGAGTATTTGCCCCTTTGAGCTGTTTATAAAACAAAGGTGGAATATAACAAATAAATAAATAGAATTCAAATTAAATGTGTGTAAAATTCATTCTGATTTAACTGATACTCTGCTTGAAACCTGTGATGATAAAACCAGTGACCGTTTGTTCTCATTTAATGTTGTGCCAGGCCCTTTCCTCCTGAGCCTGTCACCTAATCACATCTAACTGGAAAGAGGCCAGGCCAGGTTGCTCTCACCCTGTAGCCTAGGAAACAACAATCTCCCCCTTGGCTATTGCAGCCAAATCTTAGCCGCTGGGAATCAGCCCTGATTCTTTTTGCCACTCCAGGCCATCAGTTCTTCCTTGGTCATGCAGAGCACAAGCTTGCCAAGGAAGCCCCAAGGCAAGAGGCTGGTCTGATTTTTTCCCCCTACAAGATAATCAAATAGCAAATACAGGTAGTCCTAAACTTATGACCACAGTTGAGCTCAAAATTTCCATTGCTAAACAAGTCAGTTGTTAAGTGAGATTTGCTCCATTTTCGATCGTTCTTGCCACAGTTGTTAAGTGAATCACTGCAGTTAAGTTAGTAACATGATTTTAACATGTGAATCTGGCTTCCTCATGGATTTTGCTTGTCAGAAGGTTGCAAAGGGGGATCACGTGATTCTGGGACACTGTGACAGTCATAAGCACATGCCAACTGCCAAATGTCTAAATATTAATCACATGACCCTGGGGAAGCTGCAACTGTGGTAAGTGTGAAAAACAGTCATAAGTGACTTTTTTCAGTGCCGTTGTAACTTTGAACAGTCACTAAATAAATGCTTGTAAGTCAAGGACTACCTGTATCAATCCCATAAGTTGATGCCTGAGGGCAGGAGTGCAGCTGGGCATCTATCCAGTCTTCTGGGCCAGGGCTTTTCAACCAGTGGTACGGGTACCACCTGTGGTACATTGGCACCTGGCAGGTGGTACGCGACCATCCTAGAAAAATAGCGGGGGAGGGGAATGAGCTGAACCAGTAGCAGCACTGCACGAACCTGAGCGAGAGATGGCTGAAGCTGCAGGGCTGTCAGGGCTCAGCAGAAGTGCCAGGATCAGCGCTTCTTCGGGGCTGTCAGGGCTCAGTGGAAGTGCCAGGATCACTGCCAGGCTCCAACTGGAGCTTGGCACTGATCCTGGTGCTTCTGAGCCCAGAAGAAGCGCCGATCAGCTGGAATATTGCAGCATCTCCAGGGTCTTGTGATTTATGTTCAGATGCTTGGCAACTGATTCATATTTATGATGGTCACAGTGTCCCAGGGTAATGGGAAGTGACCAAAACCTGCTGCAACCACCCAGCAGACGGGGAGAATAAAAACCAAACACACCCCCACCCCACCCCCACTGTCAATCCTCAACAGAAATGCTCATAACAATGAAAACCTTGGACAGGAGGAAGAGTGCTGGCGGGCAGGCAGGCAGGTGTGGCTTGGGGGGCACTTTTTTCAGTGCCATTGTAACTTCAAACAGTCACTAAGCGAACTGTTGTAAGTCGAGGACTACCTGTATTTCATCACTTTTTTCCTTTTTTTTCTCATCAAGTTTTTGACATCTTGCTAGGCGACTGGTGGTACTCCAATTGTCAATGCTGCAAACATTGACATGTTTTTACACTGACAATATAAGAGGCAGCTTTAACTGTTTTTTTTTATTGAAGAGTTTTAAAATACATTTTATCTTTAACAATCCTCCCCTCCCCCCCCACCTATCCCTCCCTTCCCCTCCCCCCCTTTCCCCCCTCCCCCCCCCCCCCCGACTTCCCAGAGCTAAGAACAGGGTATAAAAACAAAGAACAATCATAAACATCCATATGCTACCAACAATAAATTCTTAAATCTATCACTCTCTAGCTCGTATAAGATAACTGCAAACAATACTAATATTACATATAAAGAAGAAAAAAAAAGGAATAGAAAGGAAGACTTATTCAAATGCTAAATGAAACTTTTTAGTCCCATATTTGTTCTGGATATATTCAATCCATTTTCTCCACTCCATAATATAACGTTCTTGCGAATGATCTTTCAAATAAGCCGAGATCTTTGCCATCTCTGCCAGGTCAGAAACCTTTAAAGTCCATTCTTCTATAGTCGGCTGTTTGGTTTTGAATCACAAAATTGTGGGTGGAATGCAACCGGATGTTTTGACAAGATAAGGGATAGCCGCTTCAGAAGGGAAGTGAAACTTTGTGTGTTAAATTAATTGGTAAATGTGATTCATGACGTGTAAATAAGGGAGGGAAATTCTGTATGATGTGGTGGGTCAAGGGGAGGAGAATTCAGATTCTGGCATCCATCCATGAGTGCCGATGCTCCACTTCTGCTCATTATAGACTTTTTACAATAAATAATCATGCAGTACTCTTTGATGTGTCTTTTTAATCGGAACCTCTTTCAAACATCCTGGGGTTCCTGAGCTCCCACCTCTGTCTCCAGTCAGGGAGATAAGCTGGCAAAGATTTAGGAAAGAATCCTCACAATGGAAAGAGAAAGCCTGGCTGCTGGCGAAACTTCTGAAGAGCGAGTAATATTTAATTTAATTGAATTGAATTGAATTTATATACCGCCCTTTCCCGTAGGACTCAGGGTGGTTTACAGGGCATAAAAACATCAATACAAAAGTTAAGAACAATTAAAAAGATTAAACTAAATCCCTGAAAAAATATAAAACATATAAAACCCCAGTTAAAACCCCAATTAAAACTCAGCCTGGGCCGGAAAGCTCGAAGAGCCAGGTCTTCAGGTCTCGGCGAAATGATCGAAGGTCGGGGGCAGTCCTAAGCTCCACGGGCAGCTGGTTCCAAAGGGCAGGCGCACCCACTGAGAAGGCCCTCCCCCTGGGTGTTATCCGGCGGCATTCTTTTACCAGCGGCACCCTGATAGACAGCTTGCTGTGGGAAGATGAGTTTGGGCAGATCACTAACCCTCAGCAGCTAAGTAAGCCTATCTTGTCATAAGGATGGAACCACTCCAGTAGAGACTACAGAGGCCTTGAAACTGCACTGCCAGAGGCCCCAAAAGCAGAATGGTGGAGAGCTGCCAGTGTCAAGTTTCCAACGTATGGGCTTTTCAAGTGACTCTGAGGCATTGTTTACCTTAAAACTCCTTTATTCAGCCTAATACACCGGCAAATGCTTGCTCGAAGGAAGCTGGAATCTGAACTCTCCGCCCCTTGCACAATATATTAAAACACAATTCTCCACCTTTCTAATTTTGTCATTAATCATATTCTCCAATTAATTTAAAGAATCAGTTTCCCTTCTGTTAGAAAACCTGCCAAGGTCTTATCTTCTTTAATTTCAGATGGCCTTGAAGGTACAATCCTTGTCTTCCCCCCTCCCAACCTTAAACGCAATCTCTTAAAGCAATACACAAGTTTAACATATGAAATGGCTACTTCTTCATCTCATGTCAAGCAATAACATTCGATGTTAGCAGCGTTGACATCCGGCCTCACCTTACAAAAAGGACAGATCCTGTAATGTAAACAACACAAGTTAGGAACTGGTTTTTGGTTTGTTGGGGTGTTTCTCATAAAACCTTTTGATAAGTCTGTCAGCTTTCACATCACTAGATTTCACCCAAATGGCTTCAGACAATGGGTATCCCTCCCATTGTACTAGGTACTGCAATTTTCCCTTAAAGATTCTAGAGTCAAGAATATGTTTCACTTCATAATGGGTCTGACCTGCTACAATAAGGGGTCCAGGTGCTTTCTTAGGGGGAGGTCTTAAAGTGGAGGTTTGAAAAGGTTTCAGCAAGCTACAATGAAACACCGGGTGAATTTTCCCCAAAAGTCTGGGTAGTTTCAATTTTACTGTGACCGGGTTGATGATTCTCACAATGGGGAAAGGCCCCAAGAATTTTGGTCCTAATTTCTTATTGGGTAGTTTAAGGCGTATTTGGTTGACAAATAGACCTTTTCCCCAACTTGGAATGTTCTTTGGAGAGTTCTCTTTTTGTCAGCTTGCTTTTTGTAGGTCTCAAAAGTCTTTTTTAAGGCCACCTTTGTATTTTTCCAAACTTCTTCCCAACCCCTCACCCAATGATCAAGAGTCTGGGATAACTGAGGGTATTCTGGTATGGGGTTGAATTCTTTCCCTGTGGCTATACGGAAAGGAGCGTAGCCGGTGCTGCTATGTACTGAATTATTGTAAGCCACCTCTGTGAAAGGGAGGAGGTCAGTCCAGTTTGTTTGTTGGTAAGAGACGTAGCATGTAAGGTATTGTTCCACCATTTTGCTGGTGAATTCTGCGGCTCCATTGGTAGCCGTGTGAAAAGCAGTTGATAGACCTTGAGATGATCCAATTAATTTAAGAAAGTTTCTCCAAAATTTTGCTGTGAACTGCACCCCTCTGTTTGAAATTATTTGCTTAGGGGCGCCATGTAGTTGATAGATATGTTTTAGGAACAACTTAGTCAGGCGTTGAGCCGATGGAAGTCCTTTGCAGGCAATAAAGTGAGCCTGTTTTGAAAATAGGTCTAACACAGTCCAAATGACAGTATTTCCTCTACTAATTGGAGGTGGGAGTCCTCCAATTCAGGGCTCTGCTCGTTATATAAATTGTTTAACCATTCAGATGCTTCTCCCTCTAAGCTAGACGCAATCACATCGACCATTGCACCTGGGTTCGGGTAAATGTGACCCCAGCGATTCAAGTGAGAGCGTACTTGGTTGAGGAAAAAAAATCAGTTTCTCTGGGTCCCCATCGAAGTTTGCTCTGAAGGGTGGGCTCATCATTGCTTGCTGGGGCCCCCATTGTTGCTGGCCACACCCTAGTTGTTGGTTCAATGGCTGCTGGGGTCCCCATTGCTGCTGTCCCCCGCTTGGTTGATGGATCAACGGTTGCTGGGCCCTCCCACTGTTGTTATTGTGTTCACACTTGCTGCTGCCCCCCTCCTGGTTGTTGGATCAATGGTTGCCAGGGCCCCCACTGCTGTCTACCTCATTGGTGCTGCTATAGGCCCAGGGGTTGGACCTTTGGGCCCTGCTGCTGCCTTCCCTGCTGTGGTTGTCTGAGGGGAGGGTGGCACCACATTGTGGCACCACCTGCTGTTGTAGGCCCCTCAATGGTTGTTGGACAGGTGGGGGTTGCTGTTGTCTACTCTGGATTTTGGCTGCAGGGAATACTGGCACCCTCTGCTGCTGATCTACTAATAGATGTTTTAGTCTCAAATGCTGTGGTGCCTCCCTCACTTGCGGGCCCCTCAGTGGTTGCTTGGCACTTGGGGCTGGTGACCAGTCTCCATGGGATTGTCGTTCCCCAATTGGCTGTTGCTCTCCAGGCTTCTGCAACACTCCAATCTGCTGCAAGGCCTCTGTCAGCTGAATTAGGCTTAGAGGTTGCTGCCCCTCCTTCTGTGGGGGCTGCCACACCCCACTGCTGAGGGGGCCCTAGTTCCTCTTCTTCTGTGGGACTGGAGGCCCTAACAGGGAACTTCAGGGGTTGGAGGGCCATTAGCTCTGTG
Source organism: Vipera ursinii (assembly GCF_947247035.1). NCBI lineage: Eukaryota > Metazoa > Chordata > Lepidosauria > Squamata > Viperidae > Vipera > Vipera ursinii. Next base: position 1,277,264 of record NC_139520.1, read on the forward strand.
AAAAGGGGGCTGGGGACCTCTTTTTGTAGGAGCTGTTCTGCACTTCTCACTTGTAGTTCTTCAAACCTTTCTGCTAAATTGTCAGTTGATTGGGTTTGGGCTGCAGACGGATATTTCCACTCACCCGAGTCTTCAATCTCAGCTGGCCTGGCTGCTCCCCACCGGTCTGGGGAATACGATGTGCAGGATTTTCTTTGTTGTTGTTCCACCTCCTCTGCCTTTGAAGCCCTTGGGGATGGCAAGGCCGCTTCGAGGCACCTGGAGTCTCCGCTGGGCTTAATCCACCCTGATGACCAGACCAATTCTCCTGGCTGTTTGGGTCTAGCTCCCAGCTGGGAGGATTGCTGAAACTCTTTTTCTGCCGGCTTCTTTGCTGGCCCTTCCCCCACTGGGGTGGCTGCTGGTGTCAGGGAGCAGGCTTCAGGCAACTTTTCTTCCTCCATGATGGGATCTTCCCCAGCTCTTTGCCAGACTGCCTCCCAAACTTGGAGACAGCAACGGGAGGTCTGGACTCCCTAATTAATTTAAAAAGTAGGAGGATTCCAGCTTGATGTCAAGTTTCCGATGTATGGGCTTTTCAAGTGACTCTGAGGCATTGTTTACTTTAAAAGTCCTTTATTTAGCCTAATACACCAGCAAATGCTTGCTCGAAGGAAGCTGGAATCTGAAATCTCAGCCCTGTTGCACAATATATTAAACACAATTCTCCACCTTTCTAATTTTGTCATTAATCATATTCTCCAATTAATTTAAAGAATCAGTTTCCCTTCCGTTAGAAAACCCGCCAAGTTCTTATCTTCTTTAATTTCATGGACTTGAGGTACAATTCTCCTCTTTCCTCCTCCCAGCCTTAACCCTATCTCTTAAAGCAATACACAAGTTTAACATATGAAATAGCTGCTTCTTCATTTCTTGTCAAGCAAGAACATTCAATGTTAGTTAGCAGTGTTGACATCCAGACCAACTGCTACTGAGAATTCGGGTGAGTGGAAAATCCTGTCTGCAGACCAGACAGCCTGCCAGCCCCAGGAGTCCCCTGCCAGGCCCTCCAGACCCACAGAGACAGAGGACCCCAGCCTGGAGCCTCTGCAGCAATGGGAGGTTGGGGAACCCCCACAAGTGAAAGGCCAACAATCTCTGAGTTTGCCACAGCTAATAGAGGCCTTGCAACATCTGGGGGTGGTGCAGAAGCCTGGAGATCAGAAGCTGGTGGGAGGACAACAACAGCAAGGGTGGCAGCAGCAGGGCCTGAACGTGCAACCCCTGAACGTACAGCAGGACCCGTGGGGCCAGCAGCAGTGGGGCCCTGGCAGTTGTTGAATCAACACCCAGGATAGGGCCAGCAGCAACTGGAGACACAACTACAGCAGTGGGGGCCCCAGCAACCATTGAACCAACAACCAGGGTGGGGCCAACAGCAACGAAGGCCCCAGCAACCAATGATGAGCCCACCCTTCAGAGCAACCTTCGATGGGGACCCAGAGAACCTGATTTTCTTCCTCAACCAAGTATGCTCTCACTTGAATCACTGGGCCCATCTCTGCCTGGACCCAGGTGCAATGGTCGATGTGATTGCGTCCAGCCTAGAGGGAAAAGCACCTAAATGGTTGAACAATTTATATAAAGAGCAAGCCCTTGACTTGGAGGACCCCCTGCTTTTCCTCCTAGGGCTGAGGGAAAGATTTGAGGACCCTCCATTGCCCTCAAAGCAGAAGAGCAAATCCACAAGATAAAATAAGCTGGCCGGTACATGCGGGAGTTTCAAAAGATGGCCGGTTGGATAGAGAGATGGCCTGACCAATCCATAATTCATCTTTTTAGAGAAGGGTTAGATGACCACCTTTCTCAGGCATGTATCTACCAAGCTGTGCCTGACCAGCTGCATGAATGGTACCAGGCAGCGGTGAAATTAGATGTTCAGCTCACCCACTATAAGAAGCCTCTCCTACCTGAAGCCGAGCCGAGGTCAGAACAACCCGAATGGCAATCAACCCCACGAAAATCTCCAGCTACTCTGATGGCTGAAAGACCCAGGCCACCTGTAGGCCCAGCAATTAAGTGTTTCTGGTGTGGACAGCAGGGACATCGAGCAGTGAAATGCCCAGTCCCCTTCTCCCAACAGCAGAACAGACCAGGATCAGCAGTGAGAAAGAGACTAGCACAGCGGCTAATGGAAGAGAAATCCAACCAGATGACGCAGGAACCTGTTGTCCAGGTCACATCCCCCACACGGGAGGATGCCGGAACTCAGAGAGGATCCACCCCGTTCTACCCTCTTTCAACAGTGACGACGGAGAGAATGACCCGATGGTGAGCCAACACATCCCACCTTCTTTACTACCTGCCAAGCTCATAATCCCTAAATTGGGTACGCAGGCAGATTTAAAGGGGCTACTTGATTCTGGATGCTACCGATGCATCATTAGCTTGCCATTTGCCATGAAACTGGGCATACGAGCAAAACTGCTCTCCAAACCTGTGAGATTCGAGCAAGCTGATGGCTCCTTGATGGGAGGGACTTTAGTCACACAATTAACGGAGCCCCTACGCTTAGAAATAGGAGAGCACTGGAAATTTATTTGCTTCCTGGTGGCCCCAAAAATGACTGGGACTGTGATCTTAGGATTATCCTGGTTGGACAAATGGAAGCCATTTATCTGGTGGGAGAAAGGAATGAGAACTGTGAGACTACCTATAGGGCCCGATCCCCCCCATTGATTCAACAGATGTTACAGGGAATTTTATCCCACCCAATGAGTGAGCGCACATGGCTGCCTCATGGCTACCAGGCGAATCGCTCAGGACCGAGCGGAGGCATTTAGTGAGAAAGAATGCAATACCTCCTTACCAGCCCAATGATTATTCCATTGAACTGTTGCTGGGGGCCAAACCTCTATGATCAAGAATGTACGCTATGTCCCCCCTTGAAATGGAGGAGATACAGCGATATGTGGATACAAATGTAGCGAGGGGGGTTCATTGAATGGGCCACATCTACTGTGGGAGCCCCTGTGTTGTTCACCTCCTGAGAGACTTACTAACCCACCTGGCGAAGGGGGTTAGTAAGTTAGACATGAGAGAAGCATATTACCGGGTGAGAATAAAAGAAGGGGATGAGTGGAAGACAGCCTTCAACTGCCCCTTGGGAAGCTACCAGTTCAAAGTCATGCCATTTGGACTGCAGGGGCCCCCAGCCGTATTTATGCAGTTGATTAATGAGGTCCTACATGATCATTTATACAAAGGGGTTCTGTTGTATCTTGATGACATTCTGATATACAGTACAAATATGACTGACCACATAAGACTGGTCAGAGAACTGTTAAGGAAACTATTGAATGCCAAACTTTATGTCAAATTGTCAAAATGTGAATTTTACCAAACCCGATTAGATTATTTTGGCTATAGAATTTCCGATGAGGGCATTGAAATGGACCCAGCCAAAGTGAAAACTATAATTGAATGGCAGCCCCCAAAGACTCGCAAACAGTTTCAGAGATTCCTAGGGTTTGCCAATTTCTACTGTCAATTCATTCCCTCTTTTGCCAAGATTGCTCTACCCCTTACAGAATTACTCAAAACGGGCAAGGGAGGGGGAAAACTGCGATCTGGCCAACCACTAGCATAGACTATGAGTTGTTAGAAAGATTTTGAGAATTTAAAAAGACTATTTGCAGCTGAACCGATCCTAAAGCACCCCTGCCCAGGGGAGCCCGTCATAATTCAAGCAGACTCCAGCGACGTGGCAGTCGGAGCTGTGTAACTGCAAAAGAATAAAAGTGGAGTCCTGCAACCTTGTGCCTACACCTCTAAGAAATTCACTGAAGGCGAAAGGAGATGGACAGTCTGAGAGAAGGAGGCCTTCACAATTAGGTGGGGGCTATTAAACTGGTGACACTATTTAGAAAGGAGCAAGGTGCCTTTTGAAGTATGGACAGATCACAACAATTTAGAGACACTAAAAGGTCCCCACAAATTGTCCCCAAAGCAAGTGCGATGGGCACAGTACTTTAACCGTTTTAATTTTACTCTAAAGTACATACCAGGAAGAAAAAACTTCCTAGCTGATGTGCTCTCCCAAGTGCTACAGTACAAAAGTGAACACGAAGAGGTCTACGAGGCAATTATCCCCAGTTCACAACCTGCGACACAACTCACACCTTGCAGAACCCCTAATCCTGATGACCCGGGAGCGAAGAAGATAAAATGAGAGCTCCTTACCAATCAATGGTTCAAAGATAATCAAATCTCCCTAACATGCAGGGATGGTTTGGCATACAAGGGGTGGAAATTGTATCTACCCTAAGTCCTCCATCTCAATGCTCTCAAACACAGCCATGATGTAAAACAGGCTGGACACTTCAGATATTTAAAGACTCTCCACCTCATCCACCAGCAATTTTGATAGCTGGGGCTAAAACTATGTAGAAAACTATGTCAGGAGTTGTACCGTATGTGCCACCATGAAAAGAATTCCAAGGAAAACCCCTCGGCTACTGCAGTCGGTGGCAGACCCTTCTCAACCATGGGAAGAAATAGCTATGGGCTTTATTGTAGACCTACCCAAAATAGAAGAAATACTGTCATCTGGACTGTGTGATAGATCTGTTTTCGAAGCAGGCTAATTTTATCGCCTGTAAAGGACTCCCATCTGCACAACGACTGACTAAATTGTTCCTGAAACCTATATACCGACTGCAGGAGGCCCCTAAGCAAATAATTTCAGATACAGGAGTGCAGTTCACAGTGAAATTTTGGAGAAATTTCCTTAAATTAATTGGATCATCTCAAGGCTTATCATCCGCTTTTCTTCAGCTACCAATGGGGCTGCAGAATCTGCTAACAAAATGGTGGAGCAATATCTCAGATGCTATGTTTCCTACCAACAGACAAACTGGACTGACCTCCTCCCCTTTGCCGAGGTGGTCTACAATAATTCTGTTCACAGCAATACTGGATACATGCCTTTCAGAGTAGCCACAGGAAAAGAGTTCAGCCCAATGCCTGACTACCCTCAGGTGTCCTCTGCTTCCCTGACACTTGATCATTGGGTGAGGGGGTGGGAAGAGGTTTGGAGAAACATGAAAATGGCATTAAAAAAGACTTCTGAGACTTATGAAAAACAGGCTGATGAAAAGAGGGCTTCCCAAAAACATTCCAAGTTGGGGAAAAAGTTTATCTGTCAACTAAATATTTACGCCTCAAATTACCCAGCAAGAAACCAGGACCAAAATTCTTGGGGCCTTTTCCCATTGTGAGAATCATCAACCCGGTCTTAGTAGAATTGAAACTCCCCAGACGTTTGGGAAAATTCACCCGGTGTTCCATTGTGGCTTACTGAAACCTTTTCAGGCCTCCCCCTAAGAAGGCATCTGGACCCCTCGTAGTAGTGGGTCAGACCCATTATGAAGTGAAACATATTCTTGACTCTAGAATCTTTAAGGGAAAATTGCAGTACCTAGTACAATGGAAGGGATACCCATTGTCTGAAGCCATTTGGATGAAATCTAGTGATGTGAAAGCTGACAGACTTATCAAAAGGTTTTATGAGAAACACCCCAACAAACCAAAAGCCAGCCCCTAACGTGTTTTATTTACATTACAGTATCTGTTCTTTTTGTAAGGGGGGCCGGATGTCAATGCTGCAAACACTGACATGTTTTTGCACTGACAATATAAGAGGCAGCTTTTTGCTTTAACTGTTTGGTTTTGAATCACAAAAATGCGGGTGGAATGCAACCGGATGTTTTGACAAGATAAGGGATAGCCGCTTCAGAAGGGAAGTGAAACTTTGTGTGTTAAATTAATTGGTAAATGTGATTCATGACGTGTAAATAAGGGAGGGAAATTCTGTATGATGTGGTGGGTCAAGGGGAGGAGAATTCAGATTCTGACATCCATCCATGAGTGTCGATGCTCCATTTCTGCTCATTATAGACTTTTTAGAAGTACTCTAAAAGTACTCTTTGCAGTACTCTTTGAGGTGCCTTTTTAATCGGAACCATGACATGGATATTGCCATATCCTAAAAGTGGTACAATGGGTGAAAAGATTGAAAAGCCCTGTTCTGGGCTATCCAGCAGTCAGAGTTTTCCTGTGGGAAAAAGCTTTCTGGCTGTATATCTGCCTTGACCACAGCCCTTCAAAGCCCCAGAGACTTGCCAGGCCCCCACATGGCCAGAGCTGAGAGAGTCCCCAGGTGTGGCTTCACTTACAAAGGTAGCTGCGAGTAACCTGAATTGTTGACTGTGGCTGAGTTTTAAACTCTCCTCACTTTTCGGTCAAGTTCTGTTTTGGTCTATTTGATCTTATTGCCAATGTTAGCTGCTCTTTACCTGATGCTGTAACAGTTATAGATGCAATGTAACTGCGCTAAGCAACTCCAGCATTTCCATCTGTTGCTCTGCATCTTCAGTTCTCCTCAGTTGATCTCGACCGGACTCTGTTTCAACCATTCCCATCAGAAGTGGTTTTTCAAAACTATGCCCCCTGCGAGCTCTACGAAGTACCACTGATCCTGCGGAACAATGACAAGGTAGCCTTCATCAGCAGACATGGGATAAAGTCTGTGGGGAGAGTGGGTCATGGGAGGAAAACCTTTGAGGTTTCAAAGAAAATCTCCAGTTGTAAGCTTCTTATAATTCTTTGAAACCTAAAAGAGTTTCAGATGAGATGAATGTATTTTCCAGAAATATATCACAAGACAAAATAATTACAAATTAAATGATCTTAACATGTGCAATTCTTTGCTTAGATGAGAAAAAATGATGAGAAAAATAACAAGCATCAGAATAATTTTGCACTGCATTTTATTGATATAAAGTAAGTTACTACAAAATCTGGAAGGAAACTAAGTTGCAAGATAATGCTGACAAGTTCTTTCAAGAGAAAGATTTAGTTTCTGGATGAGAGAGTTGAGGAAATGCAGCAAACCAATTCTGCACATGATACAAAGCTAGCGTGGGTAATTAATACTTGAGAAGGAAAAAAGTTTTTAAAAACTCCAATACAGTGCTGGAAGTAAACAAATAAAATGAAACTTAACAAGGAGAAATGTAAAATCATGCATCTTGTTAGGAAAAATGAAAGAAATATGTGCAGATTAGGGAAAATTTGCTCAAGGGCAGCACTCAAGAGGAGGACTTTGGTGTACTGGTGCAGGAGTCCCCAACCCCCAGTCCGTGACCCAGTACTGGACCATGGCATGCCAGCAACTGGTCTGCACAAACAAGCAAAGCCCCATCTGCGGGATGCAGAGAGCACACAAAACCACCCCCCATCCAGTCCACAGAAAAACCTCTCTCCATGGAACCGGTCCCTGGTGCCAAAAAGTTTGGGGCACTTGTATTAGTGTACTAATACAAGTCCAACATGTTTCAACAGTAGAAGGGCAATTACATCTTTAAAAAATTTTTAAAAAATTCTTATTGAATTTTTAAAAAAGACAATACAAACTAAACACAGAAAGGAAAATAAAAATAAAGAGAAAAGAAAGTGCAAGAAAAAAAGGAAAGAAAAAAACAGGAAAGAATAAAAACAGGGAAAAGAAATATTTAAAGAAGTGACTTCCAATCATCATAAAAAGTACAAGGAATAAGTTTTCATCCCGAAAGATTACATGCAGGTATCTCTTCTTTACCTTCACTGGAAATTTTCAAATAGGCTGGATAGGAGATGGTGTACTTAATCTTGCAGTGGAGTTGATGACCTCTTAGGTTCTTTCCAGCTCTATGGTTCTGTAAAGAGAGAATCATCATGGCTTTCAGTTTGGCTGAGCAGAAAGAAGTAGCATGACTAGGTCACTGAGGCAATCAGTATTCTGTTGGTAATGTAGCTTGGATTTTTTTCAGCCACTTTGTCTCCAGTTTTGTTTTCTTGAGACTAGGTGTGTAAAACAACACAAACCATGTAGAGTTAACAGAATAACATAGTTAAAAGGGACCTTGGAGGTCTTCTAGTCCAATCCACTCCACAAGCAAGAGCCCTATCCCATTTCAGATGAATGGCTGTCCGGCCTCTTCTTAAAAGCTGCCAGTGATGAAGCACCCACAACCCACAAGCTGTTCCACTGGTTAATTGTTCTCATTGTCAGGAAATTTCTCCTTAGTTCTAGGTTGCTCCTCTCCTTGATTAACTTCCATACATTGCTTCTTGTCCTGCTTTCTGGTGCTTTGGAGAATAAATTCTTCTTTCTGGCAGCCTCTCAAATATCAGAAGACTGTTATCATGTCACTGTCTATCATGTCACTGCTATCAAGTTAGTTTAGTTGTGCATGACTCTGCTTGCTCTGCTTAAATGTAAGTCTCTTGTAAATTGAGTGGACTATGTAATTCTATTTGGTGTCCTCACCACACAGATCCCAGAATTGATCCAGTGGCAACAGGATGATAGAATTACAGTGTAACAATAAAAAGGACTGTCCTTCTATTCCCATTTGCCCTGGGCATTTTTTCTTGCTCAACATGCCTGCTTCCTATGTCTTGACTTATAGGGGGGTTGAGTCCCTAGGGAGAAGGGCGGTATACAAATTAAATAAAACTAAATAAACTAAACTAAACTAAATACTTTAATTGTCACCAGCCCCCCATTTACCAAACAGAAAACCCACTATTTTCTTGTGGTCTTGACTTAATCTTTCACTGAATGTCTCTCTTAATTCCCCCCATTTCCTGCAGATCCCAAGGCTGGTGAAAGTTGTTTGTGAGAGTTCACCTTACTTCAGAGTCATCAGCCCCAATGATGTGTGCAACAAAGTCGCACCCGGCATGCCATCCACATTCCGCATTCTCTTCACTCCTGAGGAGAACAAGGTGACCTTTTTCTGATACACTGTTGTACAGAGTCATTCTCTATGAATATACCAACCCCCTTCTTCTGTTTCCCCAGGGTCTCTCTGTCATAATGACTACAGAACTGGCAGACTGAATGCATGAATCCTAGCATTACGAAAACAGAAATCTGTGAAACACAACATGTGTGTGTGTGTGTGTGTGTGTGTGTGTGTGTGTGAGAGAGAGAGAGAGAGAGAGAGAGAGAGAGAGAGAGAGAAGGATAAGATGATGGAAGCAATGTTATAATGAAAGTAATGCATATACAAAGGAGGCATATCTTGGATCACAATAATGCTTCCTTCACCTCGTCTTACTTCCCCGTACCTTTTTGGACACTGCTGTCTTCAAAAAAGATGACAGAGAATTAGTTTTACAAGAGAAGACTGACAGAAGCTGATTTGACACATCTTGCTTAGCATAATTGTTTTGGTTTAGTTAACACGTATGAATAGAGCCATGGGTTATTAAGCCAGCCTCAATAGTAGGCTTTGCACTTGTATTGACTCTATCTATATACAATGAATATCTGTATTGCAAGAAGATTGCTGAATATTTCAAACTTACCATGAGTGTGTGGAGATTTTCCGTACTTCCCTATGCTTGCCAACCATGTTTTTTCCCATAACACTAATTTATACATTGCCTTGTACGCTATAAATTTTTCACATCTCCTTTTGAGAAACTCATCATGTCCAATGACCAGGATTCTGCTCCCAAGCGTGGTCATAAGTCGAGGACTACCTATCTGCAAGGGCTCTGAACTCCTCTGTAAGGGTCATGGTGGGAGTTCTCATTTTTCACATTCTTCTTTCTACTCAGGATTATTTCCATGAATTAACTTGCATTACTGAGAGAGAAAAATTCATTGTCCCAATCCGAGCAATTGGTGCCAGAGGCATTTTGGATTTCCCAGACCAACTGAATTTCTCCACATGTCCTGTCAAGTACAATACACAGAAAACCCTGCTTGTTCGGAACATTGGAAACCGAGAGGCCTACTACCAGATTACCACCCAGAGGTGAGGGCTCGAATTTTCTCCCAAAAGATCAGTAATAAGTCTTTTATCTTTCAGAGACTTGACAGATTTGTAGTGCAGACTTTCACCAGCTACAGAAAACCACTTTTGTGCTATGTTGGAAAGTGCCCACCCTGAGCTGGAAATGCTCTCTTCTATCCAATCCTGGGGGCTTTCAGCAGCACTTTGCCTCCTCCAAAACAGTGGTTCTGCTCACGTATTCCAGCAGGCCATGGATTCAAGTGAGTGTGGCTCTTCCTTGCCACCTTCCTTGCCACCTTCCTTGCCACCCTCCTGAGTGGGTCAGCCCCCTCCTGTGCTTCCAAATGAGGCAAGCAATGGTTTAGCACTAATATAGCAATGAAAAGGGGGAAGAGACATCATGAGAAGACTAAACTCCTCTCATATGCCTCTGAATGATGCTTCTTTGAAAGCCAAGGTCTACCCTCTCTTGTGATTGTACATTTTCAATGGAAGGGGCAAGGGAAGATTGGAGCAGGGAATCGGGCTTAAGGAAATGAGGAGGAAGCTGGAGAGACCAAGTGTCAGAAGGCAGTTAGGGGTCTTTGGTGCTCCCTAAGCTAGGTTGTTTTCTTGCAGACATTTCGTTACCCAAACTAGGTAACATCAGTCATAATATTATCTAGTTTGGGTAATGAAATTTCTGCAAGAAAACAACCAAGCTTAGAGAGTATCAAGGAGATCTCATTTCAATCCTGAGCTACAAATCTATTTCCTTTATATACTGTTTATATAGTTGTTTCCTAAAGCCGCCCAGAGTCACGTGTCACGGTTACGATAGATGAAACAGTTAAAAGAACTTCAAGGCAAGAATTCTTCCTTTAAGAACATTTTATTAGGAAATAAAGTATTGGCACTTACATAGTTGAACCCAAAACTGAGATTCCCTCCCCCCAGATACAAAGTAACAAGTTGCAATTCCCACCCCACAAATGCTGTCATAAACCACATTCCCCAATTAATGCAAGACGTGGGCTTTATATAATAATAATAATAATAATAATAATAATAATAATAATAATAATAATAATAATAATAATAATATAATACTAATTAATACTAATAATACTAATACTAATACTAATAATAATAATAATAATAATAATAATAATAATAATAAGAAGAAGAAGAAGAAGAAGAAGAAGAAGAATAAGAAGAAGAAGAAGAAGAAGAAGTTGGAAGGGACCTTGGAGGTCATCTAGTCCAACCCCCTGCTCAGGCAGGAAACCTTATACCATTTCAGGCAAATGGCTGTCCAGTCTCTTCTTAAAAACCTCCAGTGTTGGAGCATTCACCACCTCTGGAGGCAGGTTGTTCCACTGGTTAATTGTTCTAACTGTCAGGAAGTTTCTCCTTAGTTCTAGGTTGCTTCTCTCCTTGACTAGTTTCCATCCGTTGCTTCTTGTCCTGCCTTCAGGTGCTTTGGAGATAAGACTCCCTCTTCTTTGTGACAGCCCCTTAGATATTGGAACACTGTTATCATGTCACCCCTCACTCTTCTCTTCGTTAAACTACACATACCCTATTCCAGCAACCGTTCCCCATATGTTTTAGCCTCCAGCCCCCTAATCATCTTTGTTGCTCTTCTCTGTACCCTTTCTAGAGTCTCGACATCTTTTTTACAGCGTGGTGATCAAAACTGGATGCAGTATTCCAGGTGTGGCCTTACCAAAGCATTGTAAAGTGGTATTAGTACTTCACTTGATCTTGATTCTATCCCTCTGTTAATGCAGCCTAGCACTGTGTTGGCTTTTTTTGGCAGCTGCAGCACACTGCTGGCTCATATTGAAGTGATTGTCTACTAGGACTCTGAGATCCCTCTCACAGTTACTACTATTGAGCAAGGTACCACCTATACTATACCTGTGCATTTGATTTTTCTTGCCTAAATGTAGAACCTTACTTTTTTCACCATTGAATTTCATTTTGTTAGATAGCGCCCAGTGTTCGAGTCTGTCCAGATCCTTCTGTATCTTAAGCCTGTCTTCTGGAGTATTGGCTATTCCTGCCAGCTTGGTGTCGTCTGCAAATTTGATGAGTTCCCCAACTATCCCCTCATCCAAATCGTTAATGAAGATATTGAAGAGCACTGGGCCCAGAACAGAGCCCTGGGGCACCCCACTACAGACTTCCTTCCATGTAGATGTAGTTCCATTGAGGACCACACACTGAGTACAGCCTGTCAGCCAGCTACGAATCCATCTGGTGGTGATGCTATCTAACCCACATTTTTCTATCTTATCAAGTAGTAGGTTGTGATCTACTTTATCAAATGCCTTACTGAAGTCCAAGTAAATTATATCTACAGCATTCCTCTGGTCCACTAATTTTGTCACTTGGTCAAAGAATGTAATAAGATTTGTTTGACAAACCCATGTTGACTTTTAGTGATGACTTTGTTTGCATCAAGGTGTTCGCTGATTCGTTGTTTGATTACCTTTTCCAGAATCTTCCCAGGTATTGAGGTCAGGCTGATAGGTCTGTAGTTTCCTGGATCTATTTTTTCCCTTTTTTGAATATGGGAACTACATCAGCTCTCTTCCAGTCCTCTGGTAGTTCCCCAGTGCTTCAGGATCTATGAAAATATAGCTCAGTGGTTCTGAGATCACGTCTGCCAGTTCCTTGAGAACTTTGGGGTGTAATCCATCTGGTCCTGGTGATTTGAACTCGTCTAGGCTGGACAGGTGTTCACTTACCATTTTTTTGCCTTGCATTTCTATTCTGTTTTTTATGGCACTGGTTTTGGTAGGTTGGACTGTTTTTTCCCTTTGTGTAAAGACAGATGCAAAAAACGAGTTAAATAGTTTTGCTTTCTCCCTATTGCTTGTCAGCTTCTTGCCACTTTCCCCCACTAATGGACCAATCATTTCCTTAATTTTTTTCTTGTTTTTTATATGTTGAAAGAAGCATTTTTTGTTATTCTTGACTTTGGTCGCAAGCCTTAGTTCATTTTGAGCCTTAGCTTTCCTCACTTCATCTTTGCAGGCACGGGCTATTTGCTGATATTCTGACTTAGTTATGTGCCCCTCTTTCCAATTCTTATACTTGTCCTTTTTATCTTTCAATTTATCAGAGAGTTCTTTATGCAGCCATGCTGGTTTCTTTTGAGAGCTGTTATTTTTCTTCTTTGTTGGTATTGTACTAGACTGGGCCTTTATTATCTCACTTTTCAAAATTTCCCAAGCTTCTTGAGTTGTTTTCCCCTTTAGGATTCTCATCCATGGAATTCTTCCCATGGTCTCTCTAAGTTTATTGAAATTAGCTCTTTTAAAGTCCAAGACTCTAGTTTGGCTGTGTTCTATTGCTTGTGCTTCCAGAATGTTGAATTTCAATATTGCATGATTACTTCCCCCCAAGGTTCCTGTGTCTTTGACACCTTCTATCATTTCATCTCTGTTTGTGAGAATTAAATCCAATATGGCTAATCCCCTAGTTCCCTTCTCTACTTTTTGGGAGAGAAAGTTGTCTGCTAGGTTTGACAGGAATCTGTTTGATCTTCCACTTGGTGCAGAATTTGTCTCCCAGTTGATATCAGGGTAATTAAAGTCCCCCATTACTATTGTGATGTGCTTCTTACATACCTTAGTTAGCTGACTAGCAAAAAGTTCATCTATTTCCTCTGCTTGGTTGGGCGGTCTATAGTATACACCTATGGCAATGTCATTTCCCCCCCTTTTATATTGACCCAAATGCATTCAAGTTTACAGTTTTCGTCATTGTTGTGCTCTATTTCTGTAGAGATAAAGTTATTTCTTATATAGAGAGCAACTCCACCTCCTCTTTTGTTTAGTCTGTTTCTTTTAAATAGTTTAAATCCCTCTAGCTGTGTGTTCCATTTGTAGGTTTTGTCCCACCATGTTTCTGTAATGGCAACAATATCATATCTGCCCTCATTTACCTGAATTTCTAGTTCACCCTGCTTACTGTTCATACTCTGTGCATTACTGTATAGACATTTGAGTCCTTTATGACTGACCCTGTGTTTACTTGCTGCATAACTTATGTGGTGCCTGCCTTCCCCTATTTTCTTAGATTGCCGGGGAAAGTGATGTTCTGTATCAATTAACTCACTATCCCCATTATTTAGTTTAAATGTTCCTCCAAAAAAGCTGTGATTTTATTGCTAAGTAACTCAGTCCCTTTCTTGGATGGATGCAGACCATCTCTTTTATACATTTTTTCATTGGACTAGCTACAGACATCATGACTAATATAACCAAAGCCTTCTCCTTTACACCACTCCTTTAGCCACATATTAAATTCTGCTATACGCTGGCCTTTTCCAATTTGCTCCTTATACACTGGTAAAACCTCTGAAAAAGTAAGCCTACGGCCTATTCTGCTAAGTTCCTGCCCCAAGCTTGAAGTCATTCTGCACAGAGAGTACATCTTTTTGGGACAGATCATTAGTGCCAAGATGTACAATAGCCTCCACATCACAGTCCTTGCTGGCATTCTTGATTATTTTGGAAATACGCTTCTTGTCCCTACTGGCAGTAGCACCTGGAAGACACCTGACCTCTTTCAAAACCTCTGTGTCCTTTCCTAAATTTACATCCCTTATAATTGAATCACCAACCAGAAGGTGGCTTCTCTTTTTGGATGCCTTTCTGTTCTTGCATGACTGGTGTGTAATACCCGATTCACACTTCTCCCTGTCGAAAACAAGTTTTTCATCTTGGACCACGATCCCCTGCTTATTTGAGTTATTATCACAGATACCTTTACCTGTCTCCTTAATGTCCCTATTAAGGTCAGAAAGGGCACTGTATCTGTTGTGCAGGGACACAGCGAAAGCTTTGGGTTTATGGTTCACAGATCTCACCCTGCCAGATCCCACGGTTGTCCACACTGCCCTTCTCCTGCAGGATCTTTGTGGTAGAGGGGGCTGATAGCATGGAGGCTCAGTAGGGTAGAAGGGCTGAACTGGACACCTAATTTCTGCCTGAAGAGCAAAGATTACAGACCCTAGATAAATAATCTGTCTTTGTAGACGAGTGATTTGTTTACAGATAGGACAGTTTCCAAATTTGAAAAGGGTACTGCGAAAGACAGCTGCAAAATAAGTGTTGCACTGAACTAAGCCAGACATGCTGAGTTACAACAAATCTCAGATGCACTTGCCCTGAATGTACTGCTGCTGTTTTTGGGTTTTAGTTATATAATTCGTGCGCTGTTAGGCGCGCAGGCCACTACTTTTTTGGTGCAGCCCCTTCCAAAACTTGCAGCATGTAGCACTTCCCAGCAGATCTGAACAACTGAAATTCTGCTGAAAAGCGATGGAGATCCAATCAGGGCCCCAAATGCAGTTCAAATACAATGCAAACCAATCAGGGCTCTAGCTCCTTTTTTGGTGCAGCCCTTCCAAAACTTACAGCATGTAGCGCTTCCCAGCAGCTCTGAACAACTGAAATTCTGCTGAAAAGCGATGGAGATCCAATCAGGGCCCCAAATGCAGTTCAAATACAATGCAAACCAATCAGGGCTCTAGCTCCTTTTTTGGTGCAGCCCTTCCAAAACTTACAGCATGTAGCGCTTCCCAGCAGCTCTGAACAACTGAAATTATGCTGAAAATCGATGGAGATCCAATCAGGGCCTGCCAAAACCTTATCAGACAATGTCCTTGAGTTCCCACACTTCTACATTGTTATGGCTAACTAAACCCTCAGGCATTTAGCCCATCCCCCCTTCTACATCTGAACTCTAAAAGAAGAGAAAAGGCACGTTAGAAGCAAAAGTAAAAATGGCTGTTGATTCTCAGTTGTCAGAACGACAACATCCATTGTCACAGCATTGACATCACGTTAGATTGAGAAGGATGACATATAAATTTAATAAGTAAAATAAATATTAAAACAATACTAAAAACCCTGAACAATTTTCTATTTATTTCTATTAAATTTTATTCTATTACTTTCAATTCATTTCTGTCTTCATCATTTAGAATTTTATTTTTGTGTTCTACAAAATTGACTTCCAATTCATCCTCAATGTTTATTATTTATGTTTCAATTTATTTTTCTTGCCATGATTTATACCCTAGGTGATTCATGAATCAAATCATAATAATACAAACCATAAACACCAAAATAAATTCCTTTAAACACAGTAAGCTTTAAAATAGCTCACTGCTGATCAGCTAGGAAATGAAGTATGGTTGGACTTAATTGAAAAACCATAGTTTAAGCCTCTTCCAAAAGCTGGCTAAAATAGGGGCTAGCCAGATATATCAGGGAGTTAGGGCAAGTAATGGAGAAATATTTCTTCCAGGCCCCTTTATCCCCAAGCTGAGCAAACTTGAAGCATTCCTTTGCAAGCAAAATGACAACCCAGCGTCTCATAGTTCACATGAAAGAACTATGTGGGTCTCTTTTGAGAGAGTGTCCCTCCTTTGCTACCTTGTTTGAGATAGCCAAAGGAAATAATCTGCAGGTGAGCTGAAGAATAGATTCAGCTGAATGTCCTGTTCTGATGGACAGGCATGAGCATGAATGCATGATATCTCTTTGGCCAGTTTGGATTGCAATGGAATGTAAAATATAATGAAATTGTAATGAAAAATGAAGCTCCCAGAGGGCTATGGCAAGATCTCCAGGCTGCAGCACAGAAGCATTTATACCTTCAACAGTAACAGAACTTACAGTGTGCTATCCTCACTGGAAGAGTTGGGATACATACAGAGATGTATCTGCCTTGAAAATTACCCATGTTGAACTGTGTAGCACAGTCAGACATGAGCACAAGAAATGTCTTATGACATTTGTATTGTGTATGTGATAAAATGCTTTATGTTTCTGCTGTAAAATATTTTGTAAAATTTGACAAATTTTAATTCTACGGGAATCCTGGGTCCTGGATTTTGGACATATTCTACATTAACCCATGTGAGGTACCTTGTTTGAAAATGGTTGGTCTTACAGTGCAGTGTTTTGCA
The DNA here is from genome assembly GCF_947247035.1 of Vipera ursinii. Taxonomy (NCBI): domain Eukaryota; kingdom Metazoa; phylum Chordata; class Lepidosauria; order Squamata; family Viperidae; genus Vipera; species Vipera ursinii. Next base: position 1,294,067 of record NC_139520.1, read on the forward strand.
CACTTAATAGCTATACAGAGACAAACAGAATTATAGTAGCAAATAGATAGGGAAAAAACTTGCATCCTGGTCTGTATCTTTGGGGACTGCTGTGTAAAAGTAAATGGAAATAAAACAGGGAAGAATGCTGTGGTTGAGGTGGGGAGACGTGAGGTTTGTGCCTCAGTCTGAATGAAACCCTTATCTCATTGTGAGAAGATGAGGAACTTGTAAAGTTCTTGTAGGACTCATCTACTGTTGATTTCACTTTTAGCCACCGTTTGTTTGATGTATAATTTAATCAGGTAAACCTGGCAGTAATAAGGGATGTTTCCTCTTTGAATTACAGACCATTTTCTGTCAAACCCTCCATTGGGACTCTTGGAGTAAATGAAACCACACAATTCACTATTGACTTTTATCCAGAAAAAAGTGGCAACCACTGTAAAGACCTTGTTATACATTATGATACAGGTGAGAACAGGGAAATCAAGATTTTTTTTCATTTATGGAATCCTGAGATTTCAGAGCCTTTGATCTTAGCAGTGCATCCTACAACTCTTCCTTTTTTAATGCATAATACTAAAATGTTCTGCAATTGTCTTGCATTGCTGGATTAGATTTTTCTTGCGGCTGATGACACTGTAGATAAGCCACTCCCAATGAGAGAAACTCTACCACCTACTCTGAGAACTGTTAGGGAGCAGTTGTCTTCACCCTCTTCCTCTCACACAAAATACCTGCACTGAGCTGCTTCTTATTGTTTTGGAATGCATCCCTTCCCTCCAGGAAACTCAGACTACAGGTAGTCCTTGACTTACAACCATTTTGTTTAGTGACCATTCAAGGTTAACAACGGCACTGGAAAAAGTGACTTATGGCTATTTTTCACACTTACAACTGTTGCAGCATTCCTGTGGTCATGTGATCAAAATTCAAACACTTGGCAATTGATTCATATTTATGATGGTCACAAGTGTCTTGGGCTCATGTAATCTCCTTTTGCAACTTTCTGACAAGCAAAGTCAATCAATGAGCCAGATTCACTTAACCGTATTACTAACTTAACAACTGCAGTGATTCACCTAACAATCAGGGCAAGAAAGATTGTAAAATGGGGCATGACTTACTTCACAATGAAAATGCTGGGCTCAATTGTGGTTGTAAGTTGAGGACTATCTGCACGCCATTTCTTCACCTCATGAGAGATCTTGAACTCCTTAGGGTTTCTCCCAGAGCAGGGGTGTCAAAATGGTGACCAGCAGCCTAGCTGCATCACACGCAGGCCATGCCTACCCCAGCTCCACAAAGGCAAAAAACATGATACATCACGATACGTGACACAGTTGTGAGCATTGCACACTTTGCTCTTGTTTGCTCTTGGTTGGGGATTCTGGCTCCACTGGTATATAATCTTCTTGATGTGGATGTGGATTTCCATTTTGGAAATAGTTTGGTGGTCTTTTCAAGTTTCATGAGCATCAACAATTGCTTTTCAAAAATCTCAAAAATTTGCTTTGTTTGATCAATGACATATTTATTTATTTTATTTATTTTAATTCCATTTATATCCCGCCCTTCTCCGAAGACTCAGGGCGGCTTACAAGCTTAGCAGTAGCCTTCATTCTATGTATATGCCTGCTTATTAGGGCTTTCATACACCCCCCAAACGGCATTATTACAAAGTCAGCTTAATTGCCCCCAACAATCTGGGTCCTCATTTTACCTACCTCGGAAGGATGGAAGGCTGAGTCAACCTTGAGCCTGGTGGGATGCGAACCTGCACTAATTGCAGGCAACTGGTGTTACTTAAGGAGGCATTAGCCCACTGCTCCACCAAGGCTCCACCAAGGCAATATTGCCACATCCTGTGTTGTGTGAAGATCAAACTTTGATAATCCATATTCAGAATGCTGTTTTTTAAATAAAGCAGAACCATCCACACTCACACCTGATTATCACCCCATTGATTAAAACAACTGACACTAATTTCCCCTTCAAATGAACCGATAATCCTAGAGGTTCATTTACTTACACAAGCATAATGTTTTTGACTTATTTAATGAATTCGCTGTCTATTTTTGGATGTGTGTGTGAATGTTTTTGGTCATATTTGTGCAGAAATACTGAACATTCAAAAGGGTTCACAAGTTTGGTTGTGCTAACAAATTAACTTAAAGGATATGGTTCTTTGCTTGAATTACTGTAAAATAAAATCATGTTTTGTGAAATTAAATGCTTTTTATAAAAGACAGACTTAACTTAATTGATTCTTAACAATTTTCTGACTTTCCAAGGAGAAGACATTCATGTCAGTTTGTATGGAGCTGCTACAGATGTCAATGTGAGACTGGATAAGAACTCCTTGACAATTGAGAAGACTTACGTTACTTTAGCAAACCAGAGGTCTGTGGTCATACACAATCGCAGTGATATCATTGCACATTTTCAGTGGAAAGCGTTTGCAACACAAGAAAAGGATGAAGAGAAAAAACAGACGTAAGTTTGGTATTATATCTTATTTTTGAGTAATGGGCCAGGAATACATTTTTGTGCACAGTAATCTATTTATTAAATTTGTTGCAGATTTTGCAACACATAGCAGTTTATACTATATTTTTTGTGTTTCATGGTTTTATCCATTTGCAGAATTCTATATTTCTCCTTATTTTATTTCATCATATTCATTTCAACACTCTTCTCAGCCTGCTTATTGAAAATGTTCTTTATTAAGAAGCAGTCTTGTCTTTTCCTGCAGATAATAATGGCTGAATACTAGACTTAAAAATACGTTATGACAAAAATGTACTTCATTTTATAGAGATCTAGACATTTTTGTCTTTATATCCTAAAACATCACTAGAGAATAATCCTTTGCAAGCACAAGGAGAAAAAGAACCAGAAAGACTTTTTCAAAGGCATCACATCATTGTTTAAAGGTTTACATTTTTTTGGTTCCACACTTAGGAGCTGATGGTTGGTTTGATGAGGGCAGCATCCTAAGCAGATGTTTTTATGCAAGGGAAAAGAGCGCTGAAAGATTACAAAGAATGATTCTCTAATCACTTCTGCTAGTTCCTTTAATATAATCTACCTGCCCATGGAGTCTTGAATTTGTTTAAATTAGTTAAGTATGGTCTGGGATTGTAATAAAGATAGATTGTTTATCATAGAATCATAAAATCATAGAGATGGAAGAGACTTTAGTGGCCTTCTAGACCAACATCTTGTTTAGGGCAGGAATTCTCATAACCTTAGAAAAAATTACTGCCAACCTTTGTTTGAAAACCTTGAGTGACAAAACATCCATAACCCCACGAGGCAGGCTGTTCCACTGCTTAATTCCTCCTGATTTTGAGTTTGAATGTCCCTCAGTAAAGCTTCTATTCTCTAAAGGTCCTTGTCCTCCCTTTTAAGAGCTCTGGGGAATAAATCATCTTTCAAGCATTCAGTGGGGCATGGAAAGATAGATACAAAATACAAGTTTAAAAGTCCTGCTTTCTCACCCTTATTGATTAGCAATTTACCACTTCGTTCTTGAATTCTTTGATTTTTACTCTTATTTCTAATATTGAAAGAGCACATTTTTGCTGTTTTTGGTATCCCTCAGAAACCTTAGCTCATTTTGAGTTTTAGCCTTCTGGATATAATTTCTGCTGTTTCTGGAAACTCAAAAAAAATTCATGGATAAAAATCCTAAAGGGGAAAACAACTCAGGAAACGTGAGAAACACTGAAAAATACAATAATAAAAGCCTAGTCCAACACAATGCCACTAAAAAAAACATCCAAGAAGAAACCAGCATGGTTGCACAAAGATCTCTCTGATAAACTGAAAGACAAAAAGGATAAGTACAAAAAAATGGAAAGATGGACACATAACTAAAACAGAATATCAGCAGATAGCCTGAGTCTGCAAAGATGAAGTCAGGAAGGCAAAGGCTCAGAATGAACAAAGACTTGCAACAAAAGTCAAAGATAATAATAAAAAAAGTTTCTTTCAACATATAAATAACAAAAAATATCAAGGAAACAGTCGGTCCAATAAAGAGAGAAGATGGCAGTAGAGAGAAAGCAGAGCTGCTTAACTCATTCTTTGCATCAATCTTCACACAAAAAGAAAGCATAGCCCAACCTACCAAAAAACATAACTGTAAAAAACAGAGAAGAAATAAAAAATTAAAATAAGAAAATGGTAAAAGAACACCTGCCTGACCTGATGGATTATGTCCCAGAGTTCTGAAGGGGCTGGCAGATGTTTTCTCAGAAGCATTGTATCATCTTTCAAAAATCTTGGATCACTGGAAACACCAGAAGATTGGAAATTAGCTGATGTGGTTCCCATTTTCAAAAAAGGGGAAAAAACAGACTCAAGAAACTACAGACCAGTCAGCCTGACATAAATTCCTAGGAAGATAATAGAAAAAATAATCAAAAAACAGATCTGCGAACTTCAGCAAGGCATTTAACAAAGTAGACCACAGCCTATGTCTTGTTAAGCTAGAAAAATGTGGGAAAGACAGCATCATCACCAGATGGATTTTTAACTGGCTGACAAACCGCACTCAATGAGTAGTCCTTAATGGTACTACATCTACATGGACAGAAGTAACCAGTGGGGTACCACAAGGTTCTATCTTAAGCCCAGTACTCTTCAATATGTTCATAAACAACTTAGATGAGAGAATAAATAGATTACTGTGCACAAAAATGTATTCCTTAGTCAGTGAAGGGTTGCTGATCCGATTGATCAAGAGTCTCCTGATGCAGTTCTGTGTCATTGTGGTCCTCCTCAGACTCGAACTCAATTGTTTGTTGGTGGTGCTGGTAGGGAATATGTGAGCTAGCTTGTGTGCCAGCTTGAACACTCGGTGAGGGGCCATTTTCCCCGAGGTCGCTTTGTGACTGTTCTGGGATTCTTTTTCGTATCTGGTCTATATGCCGTCTAAACTGTCGACCCCCCTCCACCCCTGCTAAGTAAGATAGGGGCCCGGTTTTGTCAACCACCACCCCTGGAATCCATAAGTGTCCCGGACTGTAGTTCCTGGCCCAAACCAAGTCACCAGGTTGGAGTCCCCTTGGGGGTTTGGGTTGAGCAGCTACTCTGTCGGGGTGGAGTCTGTCCAATTTGGTGATAAGTTGTCTGCCCCAACGGAGTTCCGCAGGACTCTTTCCAGTAGCAGTACATGGTGTGGAGTGTTAACACAATAAGAAGTCTGCTAACCTGTGGTGCCAGTTGCCAACGATGATGCACCTGAGTGCGTCCTTGGTTGTTCTCACCCTCCTTTCTGCTTGCCCATTAGACGGGTGGAAGGGCACGGATGTGGCGTGTCTAATCATGTTTGCTCTCAGGAAAGCCTGAAAATCAGCAGCGGTAAATTGAGCCCCATTATCTGATACCAAAACGTCAGGAAGCCCATGTGTGGCAAAAAGTCTCCTTAGCACTTGGATTGTTCTGTTCGTGGTCATGTTTGGGACTGGCACCACCTCCAGCCACTTTGAGTGGCTATCTACTACTATTAGGAAAAGCTGTCCTTGGAATGGACCAGCGTAGTCTATTTAATTTAATTTAATTTAATAATATTTCTATACCGCCCTTCTCCCTGAGGACTCAGGGCGGTTCACAGGGCAAAAGTAGAATACAAAATACAAACATTAAAAAGAAATTAAATGATTGCCCAAGTTTAAAACAATTGATATACAATTATAAAACCCCAAAGATAAAATTAAGAATACAAAAAATAAAAAACCCTACCAATCCCCATCAGGCTAGGCCGGCTTGTACAAACAAAAACGTCTTGAGATCGCGACAAAAGGAGCGAAGGTCGGGCGCCATCCGGAGCTCTACCGGTAACTGATTCCACAGCTCCGGAGCGCCCACAGAGAAGGATCTCCCCCTGGGGGCCACCAATTGACATTCTCTGATCGGTGGCACCCTGAGGAGGCCCTCTCTGTGGGAACGCACAGGGCGCAGGGAGCTTGATGCCGGCAGCAGATGTTCCCTGAGGTACTCCGGCCCCGTGCCATGGAGAGCTTTGAACACCATTACTAGTACCTTGAATCTCACCCGGAAGGCAACTGGTAACCAATGTAGCTCACGGAGCAAAGGTGTAACGTGGGAGTATCGGGAGACTCCCAACACAACTCTCGCGGCTGCATTCTGTACCAGTTGGAGCTTCCAGGTGGTCCTCAAGGGCAGCCCCATGTAGAGAGCATTGCAGTAGTCCAGACGAGAGGCCACGAGTGCATGAGTGACCATGCATAAATCATCCCGGCTAAGATAGGGCCGCAACTGGCGCACCAGGCGAACCTGGGCAAAAGCCCCCCTAGTCACAGCTCCTATATGGTCTTCCAAGGTGAGCTGTGAATCTAGGAGGACTCCCAAGTTGCGAGCCCTATCTACGGGGGGTAATAGTTCACCCCCCATAGCAAGAGGTGGAATATCCGAATAAACCCGGGATGAAGGTATGCAAAGCCACTCAGTCTTGTCGGGGTTGAGTTGAAGTCTGTTCCTCCCCATCCAGACCCGAACCGCCTCCAGGCAACGGGACATCACGTTGAGGGCATCACTGGGGTGGTTTGGGGTCGAAAGGAAAAGTTGGGTATCATCAGCATACTGATGATACCCAACTCCAAAACCACGAATGATCTCACCCAGCGGTTTCATGTAGATGTTGAACAGGAGAGGCGAGAGGACCGACCCCTGAGGAACTCCACAAACGAGAGACCTCGCGGTCGACCTCTGCCCCCCTGCCAACACCGACTGCGAACGTCCCTGGAGATAGGAGGAGAACCACTGTAAGACCATGCCTCCCACTCCCAGTCCCCTGAGACGCCGCAGCAAGATACCATGGTCGATGGTATCGAAAGCCGCTGAGAGGTCTAATAGGACTAGAACAGAGGAATGTCCCCTGTCCCGAGCCCTCCAGAGATCATTCACCAGCGCGACCAATGCCGTCTCTGTGCTGTGCCCGGGCCTGAAACCCGATTGGTACGGGTCTAGATAATCCGCTTCATCCAGGACCAGAGGGAGCTGATGTGCCACCACACTCTCAACAACCTTCGCAAGAAAGCGAAGGTTGGAGACAGGACGGAAGTTATTCAATACAGCTGGGTCCAAGGCAGGCTTCTTGAGGAGGGGCCTCTCCACTGCCTCTTTCAAGACGGCGGGGAAGCTACCCTCGTTCAAAGAAGCCGATATAACTGCCTGGAACCAGCTGCGTGTCCTCTCCCGGGCTGCATAAACCAGCCAGGAAGGGCACGGGTCCAATAAACATGTGGTGGTACTCAGCCTCCCCATGATCCTGTCCACTTCCTCCGGAGTCACAGAATCAAACTCATCCCAGGTGGTATCGACAAGACTGCCCGTGTCCTGATCGCCAGACTCTGCCCAGTCAGAGTCCAGACCGGTCCGAATCCGAGCGATTTTGTCCGACAGATGCTGGTTAAACTCCTCGGCACGACCCTGCAAGGGGTCCTCCCTCACCTCCTGATTTAGGAGGGAGCGAGTCACCCTGAACAGGGCGGCCGGGCGATTATCTGCGGACGCGATAAGGGTGGCGAAGTGGTTAGACCTCGCCTCCCTTATCGCAGCGAGATAAGACCTAATGTGGGCTCTTAGTCGCAATCGGTCGGATTCGGATCGGCTGGATCTCCAACCGCTCTCTAGGCCCCGTCTCCGACGCTTCATCTCCCGGAGCTCCGCAGAGAACCATGGAGCTCGACGGGATCTGCACCGGGTCAGGGGCCGCAGGGGTACAACTCGGTCAAGAGCCTCAGTGGCCGTCCTTTCCCAGGCTTCCACTAAGGCATCTGCCGAGCTGTGAGCAAGGGAGGCAGGTGGGGACCCCAGCGCCGCCTGGAACCTCTGGGGATCCATTAAGCGTCTGGGGCGGTACCATTTAATTGGTTCCATACACCCACGGCGGGGGGTGGCAAAATGGAAGACCAGCCGCAGGAGATGATGATCGGTCCATGACAGGGGCATAATAATTGGAGAGCCCCCACCAAGATCATCTAACCACCGTCCAGATAAGAAAACTAAGTCAAGGGTGTGGCCTCCCTCATGAGTCGGTCCCAAAATTACTTGCGTCAGGTCCATGGCCGTCATGGAAGCCATGAACTCCCGAGCCAACTCAGATGATCCTCCCAGCGATGGTAGATTGAAGTCCCCCAAAACTATAAGTTTCGGGAACTCAATCACCAGCCCAGAGAGGACATCGAGCAGCTCAGGCAGGGCTGCTGCTGCGTGACTAGGCAAAAGGTACACCAGCAGCAAGCCCAACTGCGCACCAGGGCCGCATCTCAGAAAGAGAGACTCACACCCGACTATCTGGGGAACGGTGGCCTCCCGCGGACACAAGGTCTCCCTCAAAACAACAGCCACATCCCCACCCCTACCCTGAGCCCGAGGCCGGTGCAGCACCCGGAAACCTGGTGGGCAAAGGTCAACCAGAGGAATCCCGCCCTCTGGGCCCAACCAAGTCTCCGTGATGCAAGCCAGGTCCGCCTGCTCACCCTCGACCAAGTCGCGGACGAGAGGAGCCTTATTCGCGACAGACCTGGCATTCAAGTACACCAGCCGGAGCTCGGGAGGCTGCACACCCTCACTCCCGGGACCTTGGGGCAGAGCCAGAGGGTTGGAGTGCCCCACCGCTTGTAAGCAGCGGAGAGGCCTTCCCTGGGATCGATACGGCCCTCTGCTCCTACATCTGCTGCCATTCCCTGATGTCGTGGGAATAGGTAACCCCACGACCAGCCCTGAAGCCCCAGAGGCAACCGACCCCCACTCCTCCCCCCTGCGATCTACATCGGCACTGGCCTGAACAGAGGTTGTTGGATCGCCCCCCTTGTCCAAACAACCAAAAGAACCCTCCCGCCTCCCTAACCCCCTAAAAAAATAATCAGGGGCCTCTTGTTAGGTCTACGTCGAAGGCCCCTACCCGTGCCCAGCCAACTCTCAGAGTCCCAATAAATGGGCCCTTCCTCGAGGTTATAATCGGCTAGAAAGGCGGGTTGCACCCAGGAAGGGGGAGCACCCCTGAGGGCGAACAAGTCCGTGGAAGAATATTTAAAGGAAGGCATAAGAAGCAGTCCGGATCGCAGGCAGTCCATAGATAATAGTCCGTGAGGAGGATCTGTTCAGAGGGTAGATAGGTGTCCCAGGCCTCCGTCCAGCCGCTGCCACTCAGCTGGGTAAACCCCCCGGGCAGGCCCACCACCGTCCTCTCACGACGGCCGCAAAGCCAGTTCTCAGGGGGATGGTAGTCTGGAACAACCGCTCTGGGTATAGCATGCCCCATAGAGCTCTCACCTCTAGGGGCAGCAGATGGAAGTTCAAGCCACCCTCTCACGATGGCTAATACCCAGAGTTCTCTGAATCCTTTGGGGATATTGTGTAAAGGGCAATGCACAGTCGATTGTAAAGGCAGAAATAAAACCAGATAACAAACCATCATAGTCAAGTCTGCTAACGGCCAAGTCCCGCGTTGCTCCGCAATTCCTGGAGGTTGTAACTGACCACCACTCCATGGGCCCTCAGTTCTATAATTATTAGGGCCTTCCAGACTGTGGTCGACAAAGATTGACTCCCCCGAGTCCATTAAGTTCCCCGGAGCCCCCTCGAAATCCAGAAACACCAACCAGATCAGAACGAGTGTGTTGGAGAGCGCCGGTCTTCCAGGGTCCTTCAGAATGACCCGGGTCTACAAGGCTCCACTGGGCTCCACCGGGGTCAACCGGCTAACCCAGGAACCTTCGGGACCACCAGGAACAATGGGGGTGCCAACCCATCTGGGACATGCAGAACAAACCGGGGAACAGGCAAACCGGCCATAACACCACCGCTGAGTCATTGGAGCCGCTGCCGCTGCGCCGCTATGGACGCCACCGCCATCACCGTTACCACCGGAACACCACCGAAGCTGCAAACAATCCGGGGAGAGCCACCGCCACTGCCGATGGAAAGCGGGCCAAAAAGGCCCAGGCGGTAGCGGGACAAATGGTCCGGCAGAAACAGGCCAGACCACAGCGGTCGATGGTAAAGTGGCCCGAAAACGGCCCGGAAACAATGCCGCCACCGCCACCGTCGTCGTCGCCATTAAGGTGGACCAAAAGCGTCGTCAATACAGGCAAAAGCAGAGGCAGACCGACCAAAAAGAATGGGCCAAAGCAGCTCGCAAACAGCTCCGTCGCCGCCGAAACACCGCCACCGCCGGCCGCCGGGAACTCCAAACGCCGCCGAAGAAGCCGAGAGGACCGCCCGACATAGCAGGAAACTCCGCAACAACCAGCTCGGCAGGTAACAAACCGACAGCCCAGCGGAACGCCGGCGAAGTTAGCAGAAGATTTAACCAACTGCCGAAATCATCGCCGCTACACTTCCCCCAACCCAGGGCATAAAGGAAAAAACCCTGAGGGGCTCCTAAGACGCCTATCTTCTCGGACCTGCAGAGCTCAGCCTCACACGACCACCCGCACGTCCGCCATGTTGACATCAAAAGCTATGTGTACCCTGGACCAGGGTGTGTGTGTTACCTCCCATTTGTGGACAGGCGCTTGCGGCATCTCAGGTCTGGACCTGTGACAAGTGTAGCATCCATATACCTGCTCTTCTACTGCCTTATCTAACCCTTATCTAACCCTGGCCACCAAAGCTAGCTCCTTTGTTAGATTTGTTAGATAATAGGGCCTTAAGGTCCTGGAAGCTTTTTTCATGGACATTGGTCCATTTCCAAGTGGCTTTTTTTATCAAGAATCCTATGTAAGGGTTCAGCTATGGCAGCTTTGTGAGGTACGAAAGAATGGTAGAAATTTAATAACCCAGAAAAGCTTGCAGTTCAGCTTTGTTTTTGGGAGTGGGGGCCATCTTAATTGCCTTCACTTTTGATTCTGCGGGGTGAAATCCACTGGCATCGATTCTGAACCCCAAAAATTCTGTAGATGCAACCCCTATACTGCATTTGTCCTTTTTTAGCTTGAGACCTGCAGCACGAAGCCTATTTAAAACTCCCCTAAGTCTGTCTGCTAGCACTTCCTCTGTTTCCCCTGCAATGAGGACATCATCAAAATAAGGGCATACACCTTGGATGCCTTTAAATCCCAGGTGCCACGCTTACGCCAAATTGCAGGCGGTTGACTCTGAAGGCTCCCCTATGAGTTACAATTGTTTGGGCTGCTGCTGTATCCATAGTAACAGGCAGCTGCTGATACGCCTGCGCGAGGTCTAGTTTAGCAAAGATGGTGCCACTTTGGAGGGAAGCGAGAACGTGGCTGACCGTGCGGACCAGGTAAGCGTGCTGGTTGAGGGCCTTATTTAGGGTGCACTTATAATCCACGCAGATACGGATTTCCCCGTTAGCTTTGAGGGGGGTGACAATTGGGGTCTCCCAGTCCCGGCTGCAGGACCCCCTGTTCAACTAATTTGTCTAGTTCTCTTTCGATTTTATGTTTGAGTGCGAAGGGAACTCTCCTAGGTTTAATTCTAATGGGTAAGACACTGGGGTTTTATTTAAATGAAATGGGGGGGCCTTCCAAGCTTATCATCGAAAACGTCTGCAAACTCTTTGCAGACAGATTTGATGTTGTTTCCCTGTGTTCTTGTTCTGAACCAGCCCTCTTCTGGCCTTGTAAAGGCAAACCCCTATTTAGGAAGAAGAGACTGGAGAGCTTCCAAGGCTAAAAGGCATCTGCCAAGATTTAATTACGCAGTTAACAAAAACACAAGAGCTTGTCTTCTCAAGCGGAAAAGTTGCTTTCAGCAACCAGCCCCTCCCCAAACACTCCTTTTATAGAGAGCTCAGGGCGTGGTCTCCCTGTGCCTCCTCCCGAGGAGTCCCATAGCCTTTCTTTGTTTGTTCCTGCTCGACTGCCTCCTGCGTCGGGCGTCCTTGAACAGGGCCAGCTGTGGGTCATCATCCTCCGCACTCTCGGGCTCACGCAGCTGAGAAGAGGTCCCCGGCTGAGGACTCTGCAAAGCCTCCAAACCATCATCAGCCGGTTCGTCTCCCTCCTCCCCCTCATCTGAGTCCTCCGATACATCGGACCCGGCTGTCGGACCCACAGGCTGGCCCTGAGTCACAACAGTTCTATGGATGCCTGAAATTACAATGCCCAATGCCTCAAACCAGTCCAACCCAACTAAGCTGGTCCTACGACCTTCGACTACAATGATATCCAAGTGCCCCTGAAACCTTTTAAACCGTACGGAAAGGGTAGCCTCCCCCTTGATTTTTACTTGGGCGTTTTGGAAGTCAGTTAAAATAATACTGGAGGGCCTCAATTTGACCCACTGCTTACTTCGGTCGCAAACATGTTTAAAAGTCTCGTACGAGATAATTGAGATTGCAGAGCTGGAGTCTAGCTCCATTTTACAAGGAATGCCTTGTAATTGGACTTCCAGTTTTAATTTAGGTTTAAGCGGGCAGTGGGCCCCGGTTTGGCAGATGGCCCTCCGGCTTTCAAAAACCCCCACACTGATTGGGCTCTGGGCCCCGGTACCTCTCCTCGACAGATTCTCCAGCTGTTGTTTGTGTAGGACCTCTCGGAACCGGCTATGGCAGACCACCGCGATGTGGCCCGATTTTCCACAGGCCCGACACGTGGCCGACTGGAATTTGCAGTTCACCCTTGTGTGGTTGCCGCCGCACCCTCTGCATTTTGGAAAGGGAGCTGCCTTCTGCTGGTTCTCCCTGTTCTCATGCCCTCTCTCTCATTGCTCTGGTTTTTTCCGAATCTGGTCGACTTTGGTTCCCTCTTCTTCTGCGATCTCACTGTAAGTAGTGCCTTCGTAGTGAATTGATTCTTCTGATTTGCTGGGTATTGGCATCTGTATCACCTGCACCGCATCTCCGCCCGCCTCGTCGGCCATGATTTCATCCTGTGCGTCTTGCAGTGTTAGGTTGGGCATAGCAAAGAGTGTCTGTTAAAGTCTCTTGTCTCTTAGGCCGCACACAAGCCTGTCTTGTAGGCGCTCGTCTAGGTTGGTAAACCTGCAGAGACAGGCGGCCTGTCACAAGGCCATGATAAATTCAGATGTGGTTTCACCCGGCCGTTGCACCCTCTGGTCGAACCGGAACCGCCAGGCCATCTCGGACATTCTGGGCTTGAAGTGCCCATTCAGCTTCTGCTTGAGTTCGGTGAATGAGACGGTTTCGATCAGTGTAGGGGCGAATAGACTTTCAGCCAGATTGAATGTTGCCGGCCCGCTTATGCAAAGCAAGGTCGCCACTTTTAGGCTGTCCTCAGCAATCTGGTTTGCCCGGAGATAGTTTTTGACTTGCCCGAGGTGAGATGGCCACTGTTCCAGGTGGCGGATGTCGAATTCTCTGGGCTGGCCAACCTTAGGCATCTTCTTCCTTGTATAATTAGATCCTGCTCCGCAGACTCATATGTGTGATTCTGAGTACGTGGCCGCTAGCGTGGTGACTAGCCGGCCGTAGAGGGTGGGGAAAGATGCCTCTTTCCTCCAGCACGCGAAGCCGACCCCTTGTGAATTCAGCTTTTTGAGGCAAAGCAGTATCCTACCTTCATCGCCACTATTGTGTAGTGGGTTCTGGAGAGTATAAACTGGGCAACCAGCTACGTGACTTTCACCCTTTCAATCCCAAGAAAAAAGCCGTATGGACTAGTCCCCAGTGCTGTCAGGAGTCAAGGTGCCTCTATGGCACAGACAAAACCCATGCAGAACTCTTTTTACAGAATTTCCCATTCTTCCTGGACAAATTTCTCCTTTACGATTTCAGGTCATTGGAGACAATGTACCTGTTCATCAAACTCTGCTCTCCTATGGTCCACCTCACAGGTCCTGTCCTTTTCAGTTATTGCTCCTTTGAATATTATGAATGCAAAGATCAATGGTGATCCTCATGGTGTCAGTCCCTTTTGCTTCATAACCAAGCATTCTTTGGAGTCTGTTACAAAATATGACATTTCATCTCTTTCTCCGGGCTCTCTAGGATGTGTCAAGCCCTGCAGGGTGAACAAAATACTGTGCTTGATCAGCTTCTGATGGAATGCAACATGAATCCAGTGCTTTGTGAGCATCTCTCCATTGTCACTCGTACTTTTGAGAACCGACGGGCAACTGTCCATGAAGATGCAATGCTCTTCAACAATAAAGTCTTCTCCATTGAGCCTCAGGTGAGAAATACCATATGACCTGAGGGGGAGGAAATAGGGAATATGCTTTTTTATGTAGAGCAGGGCCTTCATTAGTGATCTGAGGGCTCAGATGTGAAACTTGAAGGAGAGACATTCTTCAGATTGGGGGAGGGGGCTATGTGAAGCACAAGGGAAATCAGGAGATTCAGGCAGTTCAAATGTGTATAAAGATTTACTGTAAGCTTAAGCTCTCTACAAGAATCTGAACTACTAATGGTTAAGGGAAATTAGCAGGAGTTAAGAATAGAAAGGAATTCAAGGTGGGCTTGACTTAGATGTCTTGTGGGCACAAAGGGACTCATGACTGATGACGCATTTGACCCCCTCCTTCAGGCCCAGCCCATTCATCTCCTACAGGCTGGTCCTTTTCATCTAATATAAACCCATTGCTTTAGTTTAGAAAGGGTTTAAGTTTCCTTACAGTAACAGACTAAGCTCCAGAGTGCTTTTGGTTCCATTGTCATAATTGGGAGTCCAAATGATTTATGGCACATGATCTTTTAACTAGCTTAGCTGTGATAATGCCCTCTTCCTTTTCAATTAATTAAAGGCTGTTTTTAATGGGCTAGTTAGATTGCTGACAATGGCTGACCAAGATGATTACATTTTGCCAATACTCTGCTGCATCTTTTATTCGATTGCTTAACATTCTTAATATTATATTTTGTTAGTTTCTAAACTCTTGATGAACTTTTGTACATTTAGAGATAAGTCTACTTATCCACTGAATGTTATTAAAAGCATTCTCTATACCATAGAAATCCAGGTTCATTGTGCTGGTCTAATTGTCTTGCTTGCAAATTGTAGAGCCACAGATTCCAACAATGCAATTTTAAAAATAAATTTTAAAAATCAGTAAATAAAATTATTTCCCAAAGCCCTGGAAAGTGTATGATTATGTAGTTCTGATTTTCCAAGAGAAATTTTACCTTTATTTAACTTTACAACTAAGGCAAGATACATTAAAAAAAATAACCAGCTTGGAGCTATGATATGCTTGACCCCCAAAGTCCAGGGCTCCTTAAGGAGGTTTTCATAGGATTAAGAATGTGATGTTTTATGTTAAGAAAATACTGCATTTTATACCAAGCTCGATAGTGAACTTGTGTTCACAAACAGCAGCATCCAGCAATGTGGCCTTGACAACTTCATCTTTGTCTTAACCAGGTATTTCAGTCTTGGTGGTAAGAGGGTTTTTTATTATTGTCCACAAGAGGTATGTCTTGGGGTTAGAGCGATCCATTCTCAGTTTATTTTCTTTGAATGCTTTCCTTTTCTCTCAAGGCTGAGATTCATAAACTCTGGTCAAAAGGGGCAGTAAATTATCTTAGCCTTCTGGAGAGGAAGGTTGGGTTCCACTCCCACCATAGCAGACACTCTGAAATGGGGCAAAGAGATCTATTACCTTTTCAGCCTCTCAGGCTTCCGTGCTTTCATTCATAGCCACCAGATAGTTCTAGACAGTGACTGTGGTAACCCTTTTACTCCATCCTGCAGGGACTAAAGTCAGAGGGCCTTTCTCATTTTTTTCAGATAGAAATGGCAGCACAAGCACTACTAATTCCTCTGCTATAGGAACTCTCTTTTTAAATTTGGTTTTGCCAGAGAAAGTATTAATGCCACTGTTTCTACTGTAACACAGCATGCAATTTTAAACTAGTGCCCTGATGCTCACAAGAGAATCTTTGGAGATAGCGGACTCTCCTTTGCTAGAAGCATTTAAAGAGAGACTGGATGGCCATCTAGCTACAGTATATGTCAGTCAGGGATGCTCTAGCAGGCAATTCCTATGCTGGGAAAAGATTTGGATGAGGTCCCCAATGCTTCTTCCAAACTTCACATCCCATGATTATGTGTTCCCCCCCCCCCCCCAAGAAATGTACAAAGTCATGTGGTCAAGACTTTATTTTACTAACTTTATATTTAACTACAACTCTGGAATCATTGTTACTATCAGAACCCACTCCAATTCACATTTTAGGAAAGAAAAACACCATAACCCCTAACCCTAACCCAAGCAGGAACTTTTACTAAAACATAGATGACAGTGGATAGGATAGACAGGATCTGTAAACTGTCTTACAGATCGATACTTTCAAAGTGTCCCTGAGCAAAAACCCCACCCCTCAGTCCATTTGGTCAGTCCCGGATCAGTCAGGTTTCAGGTGTCAATACCCTCGTGGGAAAAGAGAACCACCAGTACATTTACAAAATTATTACTTTCTCCCCTTCACATTCCATTCGGAGATACAAAGCAGAATCCCCCCCCCTTTCTTTGTTCTTCATAGTTCAGAGGGTTTCTTCCCTGGTGTTTTCTGATGGCTTCCAGGCAGGCTGAATAAACAAACATTGCACCTAGGGGATAGAGAGGGGCAATTAACAACCCTGTCTTCTCTTTCCCTCCTTGGGGATCGCAGAATCCAGTAAATGGGGTGAGATTTGGGTGTTTGTTTTTTTTTAAATTCCATTTATATCCCGCCCTTCTCCGAAGACTCAGGGCGGCTTGCAAGCTTAGCAGTAGCCTTCATTCTATGTATATGCCTGCTTATTAGGGCTTTCACACACCCCCAAGTGGCATTATTACAAAGTCAGCTTAATTGCCCCCAACAATCTGGGTCCTCATTTTACCTACCTCGGAAGGATGGAAGGCTGAGTCAACCTTGAGCCTGGTGGGATGCGAACCTGCACTAATTGCAGGCAGCTGGTGTTACTTAAGGAGGCATTAGCCCACTGCTCCACCAACCATCTGTTTTGCACAGATAGAGAGTTAGAAATGAAATATAAATGGATTCTGACATTCTGCCCTCCTTAAAAAAAAGAGAAGTCCACCTGTAGAGGAAACAAAATATAAATGTTAGCCCGGTTTATTAGGATATTCTGTATGAAACTTCTTAAGCAACTTAGGTGCTCTAATGTGATGTTTATTGAGCCACTCATTTTCTGAGGAGGGTAAGTGTTTCCAAGCTACCAAGTATTCAATTGCTCCATGGTGTTTCCTAGAATCCAGGATTTCTTTTATCTCGAAGTGTTGTTCTCCTTCAACCATGATAGGAGGTGGTGTGTGTGGGGGGGATTTGTTCGTAGGGGTGACTGTTGTTCTCTTTTTAGTAAACTGCAGTGAAAAATTGGGTGTATCTGCCTAAGATTTTTGGGTAATTCTAATTCTACTGTCCCCCTTCATGGATTACTGCCTTGTCATGGGGAAGGGGCTTGCGTAATTCAATGAAGCTATGAGCTATGCCGTGCAGGGCCACCCAAGACGGAAAGGTCATAGCAGAGAGTTCTGACAAAACGTGATCCACTGGAGAAGGAAATGGCAAACCACTCCAGTATCTTTGCCATGAAAACCCTATGGACAGTACCAAAAGGCAAAATGATATGACGCTGGAAGATGAGCCCCTCAGGTCGGAAGGCGTCCAATATGCTACTGGGGAAGAGCAGAGGGCTAGTACTAGTAGCGCCAGAAAGAATGAAGCGACTGGGCCAAAGCCGAAAGGACGCTCAGCTGTGGATATGTCTGGTGGTGAAAGGCAAGTCCGATGCTGTAAAGATTTTTTCTCCATAGGAACCTGGAATGTAAGATCCATGAATCAAGGAAAGCTGGACGTGGTCAAACGAGATGACAAGACTGAACATCGACATCTTAGGTATCAGCGAACTAAAATGGACAGGAATGGGTGAATTTAATTCAGATGACCATCAGGTATACTACTGTGGGCAAGAATCCCTCAGAAGAAATGGAGTACCTTCTTAGTCAATAAAAGAGTAGGAAAAGCAATACTGGGATACAATCCTCAAAACGAGAGAATGATCTCAGTTCGAATCCAAGGCAAACCATTCAATATCACAGTAGTCCAAGTCTATGCCCCAACCACCGGTGCTGAAGAGGATGAAATTGACCGGTTCTATGAAGCCCTACAGCACCTTATAGAACTAACACCCAAAAATGATGTCCTTATCATCATGGGGGATTGGAATGCTAAAGTAGGAAGCCAAAAGATAACTGGAATAACAGGCAAGTTTGGCCTTGGAGTACAAAATGAAGCAGGGCACAGGCTGATAGAATTTTGTCAAGAGAATACGATGGTCATAGCAAACACTCTTTTCTAACAACCCAAGAGACGGCTCTACACATGGACATCACCAGATGGTCAACACAGAAATCAGATTGACTATATGCTTTGCAGCCAAAGATGGAAAAGCTCTATACAATCAGTAAAAACAAGACCAGGAGCTGACTGTGGCTCAGACCATGAGCTTCTTGTTGCAAAGTTTAGGCTTAAATTAAAGAAAGTAGGGAAAAGCGCTAGGCCAGTCAGGTATGAATTAAATCATATCCCTGTTGAATATACAGTAGAGGTGACAAATAGATTTAAGGAATTAGATCTGATAGACAGAGTACCTGAAGAACTATGGACAGAGGTTCGCAACATTGTACAACAGGTAGCAACCAAAACCATCCCAAAGAAAAAGAAATGCAAGAAAGCAAAATGGCTGTCTGAGGAAGCTTTGCAAATAGCTGAGGAAAGGAGGGAAGCAAAAGGCAAGGGAGAAAAAGAAAGATACACCCAATTAAATGCAGAATTCCAAAGAATAGCTAGAAGAGATAAGAATGCCTTCTTAAATGAACAATGCAAAGAAATAGAAGAAAACAATAGAATAGGGAGGACCAGAGATCATTTCAAGAAAATTGGAGAGATGAAGGGAACATTTCATGCAAAAATGGGCATGATAAAGGACCAAAATGGCAGGGACCTAACAGAGGCAGAAGAGATTAAGAAGAGGTGGCAAAATTACACAGAAAAACTATACAAGAATGAGCTTAACGTCCCTGATAATCATAATGTGGTGGTCACTGACCTCGAGCCAGACATCCTAGAATGTGAAGTGAAGTGGGCCTTAGAAAAGCTGAGCAACAACAAAGCTAGTGGAGGTGACAGTATTCCAGCTGAGCTATTCAAAATCTTAAAAGACGATGCAGTAAAAGTGCTACACTCAATTTGCCAGCAAATTTGGAAAACTCAACAGTGGCCACAGGATTGGAAAAGATCAGTTTACATTCCAATTCCAAAGAAAGGCAGTGCCAAAGAATGTTTAAACTATCGCACCATTGCACTCATTTCTCATGCTAGTAAAGTTATGCTTAAAATTCTACAAGCTAGACTCCAGCAGTATGTAGATCGAGAACTACCAGAAGTACAGGCAGGATTTTGAAGAGGCAGAGGAACTAGAGATCAAATTGCTAACATACGCTGGATCATGGAGAAAGCTAGAGAGTTCCAGAAAAACATCTACTTCTGCTTCATTGACTATGCTAAAGCCTTTGATTGTGTGGATCATAACAAACTGTGGCAAGTCCTTAAAGAGATGGGCGTACCAGACCATCTTATTTGTCTCTTGAGAAACCTATATGCGGGCCAAGAAGCAACAGTGAGAACTGGACACGGAACCACTGATTGGTTCAAAATTGGGAAAGGAGTCCGGCAAGGCTGTATACTGTCGCCTTGCCTATTTAACTTATATGCAGAGCACATCATGAGAAAGGCAGGGCTAGATGAATCAAAAGTTGGAATTAAGATTGCCGGAAGAAACATCAACAACCTAAGATATGCAGATGATACCACTCTAATGGCAGAAAGTGAAGAGGAACTAAAGAGCCTCTTGGTGCGAGTGAAGAAGGAGAGTGCAAAACATGGGTTGAAACTAAACATTAAGAAAACCAAGATCATGGCATCTGGCCCTCTCAATTCCTGGCAAATAGATGGGGAAGAAATGGAGGTAGTGACAGATTTTATTTTCCTGGGCTCCAAGATCACTGCAGATGGGGACTGTAGCCAAGAAATTAAAAGACGCTTGCTCCTTGGGAGGAAAGCCATGGCAAATCTTGACAGCACACTAAAAAGCAGAGACATCACCCTGTCAACAAAAGTGCGTATAGTCAAGGCTATGGTCTTCCCAGTTGCAATGTATGGCAGTGAAAGCTGGACCATAAGAAAGGCTGAGCGCCAAAGAATTGAAGCCTTTGAACTATGGTGCTGGAGAAGTCTCCTGCGAGTTCCTTGGACTGCAAGGCGATCAAACCGGTCAGTCCTAGAGGAGATCAACCCTGACTGCTCTTTAGAAGGCCAGATCCTGAAGCTAATGGGGGAAGTTAGGGTTTGTTTAATTGGGTTTTATATTGTTATTGTTTTATCTGGGCGATTATTTAATTCTTTTTTTAATTTTTGTATCCTCTATTTATATGTGCCCTGTTCACCGCCCTGAGTCCCTCGGGAGAAGGGCGGTATACAAATTTAATAAATACAAATACAAATACAAATACTTTGGCCACCTAATGAGAAGGAAGGACTCACTGGAGAAGAGCCTAATGCTGGGAAAGATTGAGGGCAATAGAAGAAGGGGACGACAGAGAATGAGGTGGCTGGATGGAGTCACTGAAGCAGTAGGCGTGAGCTTAAATGGACTCCAGAAGATGGTAGAGGACAGGAAGGCCTGGAGGAACATTGTCCATAGGGTCGTGATGGGTCGGACATGACTTCGCAACTAACAACAACAACAAATTCTACTGTTACTGGGTTTATGATTCTTTTAATTGAAAAAGGTCCAATATATTTTGGTCTGAGTTTTTTACATAGTTGTAGGGATTTAAGGTATTTTGTAGATAAATATACCATCTCTCCCAGTCTGAATGGTTTGGGATCGACTGTTTTTTTTGTCTGCTTGTGCTTTGTATGCTTGTCTAGCTTCATCTAAAGCTTTCCTAATGATTGGCCAGATGTTTTGTAATTGTGCAATCCAATCCTTCAGTGATGGGATTATTGGTTTGTTTGGGGTTAGCTCTGGCATGGGGTTGAAACTTTGACCGGTAGCTATTTGAAAAGGAATGTAACCTGTGCTGGAGTGGACTGCATTTATTATATGCCACTTTGCGAAAGGGAGTAGGTCGGTCCAATTTGTTTGCTAGAAATTAATAAAGCATCTTAAATATTGCTCAAGTACTGAGTTCGAACGTTCAGCTGATCCTCCCATTTGAGGATGATGACTAGATGACAGTCCTTGGGTGGTTCCTAAAAGGGATAAAAATTATTTCCAAAATGCCAACGTAAATTGCACCCCCTATCAGATATGATGCATTGCGGTGCCCCATGCAATCTGTAAATATGCTGCACGAAAAGTTTCGCTAAGGCTTTTGTGGTGGGGATCTTTTGGCAAGGCATAAAGTGCACCTGTTTGGAAAACAAGTCCATGACCATCCAGATTACATTGTTCCCATTGCTTTCTGGTAATTCCACTATAAAATCCATGGCTATCTCTTTCCACGGGGCTGAGGGGTTTGCCACTGGTTGTAACAGTCCTGGAAAATTTCCTTGCAGCCTCTTATCCATCATGTAAGTTTGGCAGCTGGCCATGTAGCTTTCTATGTCATTTTTCATGGATGGCCACCAAAATTGCCTTTTAGTTAAGTGTAGGATTTTTACAAACCCAAAATGTCCTGCTGATTTTGTATCATGGCACAACTGCATGAGATTGATCCTCTGGGTGGCAGGTATATATAACTTCTCACCCACCCAGGGTAGCCCAACTTTGATTATGCACACATGTCTATTTTTCTGGAACCATTCATCAGTTTCCAAAGACTTCCGGAATTCTACTCCAGTTTAGCTTGGGTCCTGGTGGTTACTGGTGCTGCCAGTTGTTGTTTGGGCATAAGTCATTTAGAGTCAGTGGCCTGTGTGTTCATATTGGGGCATGCAAGATAATGCATCAGCCAAGAAATTCTTCCCCCCTGGTAAGTGAAATGGAATCGGTGAAAATGTTGAGACCAGCGGGCTTGCTTAGGAGTGAGTTTCCTGGGTGTTTTTAGTGCTTCCAAATTTTTGTGGTCTGTCCAGGCCTTCAAGGAAATGGCGCCATGTAAGTAATGACCACCTCATAGCGTACACCTCCTTTTCTCACACGGCCCAATGTTGTTCTGTCTCCGTGAGTTACCTGGACGTATATGCACATGGTTGCAATACCCCCTCATCATTTTCGTGTAATAATACAGCTCCCACCACCACATCGCTAATGTCTGTGACCATTTGAAGGGTTGACTAGGTTTAGGTTTATCCCCTCCTTTAGTTTTTAGCAAGTTCATAATGGGAAAGGCTATTTGATAACTTTATTGTCACTTTGAATGTACACCAATCGGCATACATCAAAATGAAATTTCGTTGCATACAGCTCTCAAAGGGTCACCACCTCCGATATATACTCCTTGTTCGTGGCCCACTCAAATTTCACATTGTCCATTTTAGTCTCTAGGAAGTGAATGATGGCAAACAGGACAGATGGAAATGGGGCTTCATGTGGATTAGCCCTCAAGTTAGCTTGTATTCTGACAACCTCGTCTTCTTTCCTTTTTCTGATCCTGACTCTTCCACCTTTTCCTTAAAGAGGCCTTGCTTCTTTTCGCCCCTGGAGCACACTGCTGACGCCACCAACTTCTCCAAAAGCCTCTCTCTCTTCCTCTGGGCCTGCCAACAGCCTCATCCAGTTCTTTTGCTCCATAAGCTCCAGGTCCTCTCCTCCTCTGCCTCCTCTGGAAACAGCCCTGATTTGCAATACAATCCATCACTAGGCCAGCAGTCAGATCTTGCTGCTGGTAGAACAAATTCAAACAGCGCCAACGACTTTTAACGGTCTCATCAACAGTTCCAAAACAACTAGAAACTTGCCATGCCAGCAAAGATTGTCGGTCGTATGTCGTATGTTACCTTAGTTCCACCATGTTGCTCAAACACATTAAAATCTTCCTGATCATGAGGCCTATAGCCCTTACTATCCCTCCCAAAACTATTCGCCTTCAAGAGCCAATGCAGCCACAGCCATTCCAGGCGCCGCCATCTTAGAATATTGGGAAAATGAAGGAATGAATTGCCTGTAAAAATTTGCAATCCCTAGTAAGCTTTGTAGTTGCTTCCTAGTGCAGGGTGGTGCCCATTCTAGCACCGCTCTGAGCTTTTCAGGGTCCATTTCAATCCCCTCATGTGACATGTGGAAATCCAGGTAGTCTGTTTTGTTTTGGTGGAATTCACAGTTAGAGAGCTTGGTGTACAATTTGGTAGCACGTAACCTCTGGAGAACTGCTCTGACCACTTTCACATATTTTGCTTTTGTCTCAGTGTAGATCAAAATGTGGTCCAAATACACCAGCACCCCCTTGTATAGATGCTCACGTAGGACCTCATTAAACAACTGTGTGAAGACAGCAGGAGCTCCCTGTAGTCCAAAAGGGAGTACTTTGAATTGGAAATAATCCAGCAGGCAATTGAACAGTTTTCCATTCACCCCCTTCCTTGTGTCTTACATGGTAAGACAGGCATATACATAGAATGAAGGCTACTGCTAAGCTTGTAAGCTGCCCTGAGTCTTCGGAAAAGGGCGGGATATAAATGGAATTAAAATAAATAAATAATATGCTTCCTGCAAATCCAGTTTAGTAAAAATTCTGCCCTTGGCCAGATGGCCTAACATGTCCTTCATAGGGGTAGGGGGTGAACATTCTCCACATATACCACATTTAACCCTCTATAATCCACATATAGATGAAAGGTCCCATCCTTCTTTTCCTGGAATAGGACTGAGGCTGCCCCCTGGGGTCATGCTGGTTGAATGAAACCTCGGGCTAATTTCTTATCAATGAACAGTCGCAATTCCTCCCTGGAAGTCATTCAGTATAGTTTTAGTTTTGGTAGCTTGGCATCTGGTAGGATTTCTATAGCAGAGTCAGTAGGTCTGTGAGGGGGGAGTTCATCTGACCCCTTCTCGCTAAACACATCTCTGAGATCTCACTATTCCTTAGGGATTATGGGGAGATCCTTCCCTTGCATGGCAGCTCCTAGCTCACACCATGGGGCGGTGTGTCTGGAATTTTAACAGTCCTCTCCTTGAATTCACATAAAGGTTCCACTTTTTTAGCCAGCCTAGCCCTGGGACTAGGGGTCTTTCCATCCCGGGCACTACTATGAACCTCAGGACATCCGAATGGGCCCCCATCTGGGCTCGGTGGCAAAAGTTGCCAGGATACCTCCTGTGACAGGCCCATCTAGTTGGCAGAATGCAATCGGGATTTTTAAGTCTTCTCAGTCTGATTCCCAGTTTCTTGACCAGTGCTGGATTTACCAAGCACCTGGTGCAGCCCGAGTCTAATAGGACACTTAAACTGGCCTTCAACCCTGACCTAGGGAAGCTCAGTTCTATGAGGATGGTCACTGGTGTAACCGGGCCACTTACCAGGGGATCATCAGAGTCAGCATCTGTCAACCCCTGGTCATCATCTGTTGGGGTCAGAGTTCCCTCAGCCTTTTTGGCTGATGGGGTGAACTTCACGACCTCCATCCCCTCAGGGGTTGGGTTTGCCTTCTTGGCTGAACAGCCGATCTTACATTCTGCGGCTTGGTGCACTTCCTGGCCACATTTAAAACAGACTGTAGATTGGATTTGTGAAGCCGGGGGTTTAGTTGCTTCCCTTTTCTCTGTGGGTGATCTCTCCCATGACCTTGCCACGTCGTACTTGTTCTGTGCTGCAAGGGGCCATTACAACACAGGCATTGTACATATTGTTGTTTAGCCCATCTTTAAAACCGCTATGAGGATGTCCTCTGGCCAGTCAAGTTGGCATGCCAGGTCATGAAATTCCTCAGTGTACTCTGCTATGGATCTGCAGCCTAACTGCATGGTCTTTATGTGGTCTTGCTTTTTGATCAGCCAGCACTGTCATGAACCAAGTCTAAGAAAAACAAGAAAGGTAGGTCAGGAAGGTCAATTGCTCTTTGCTGCATCATTTGGTTTAAAAAGTTTCTTTTGGCACTCTTTTCAGCCCCTTTTGCTATCCAGAATAATATTGGTAATATTTGCGTGTTTCAGAGTTTTAGAAAGCAGAGCTGAAAGACAAGACTTTCTTGAGCTTTCTTATTCATTGTATTTATTCTGTTTTTTCTCTAGGAGGGAGATGTTTGGCCCAATTCTACAACTGAAATCAGTGTGATGTTCAGGCCGCAAGAAGCCGGGATGTATCTTCAGACAGTCTACTGTGATATTACAGGTATAACCTTAAATACATATTCCTATTTTAGGATATGGGTGATTTCAGTTTTCTAGTCTTGTGAAAGCTGGTCTTGTTATCCTGATCTTCAATTACATAAACACAGGAATCTCTTTCATCATAATTAAGCAGAAGCTTATGGCAGGGGTCTTGAACTTTGGCTGCTTTAAGATTTGTGGACTTCAACTCCTAGAATTCCCCAGCCAGCATGCACTGGCTGAGGAATTCTGGGAGTTGAAGTCCACAAATCTTAAAGTTGCCAAGGTTGGTGACCTCTGGCCTATGGGATAGGATGACATGTGTCATCCTATCCAACTGATTGCGACTAAGAACCTGTATTAGGTCTTATCTCGCGGCGATAAGGGTGGCGAGGTCTAATCACTTTGCTGCCCTCATCGCGTCTGCAGATAACCGCCCGGCCGCCCTGTTTAGGGTGACCCGCTCCCTCCTTAATCAGGAGGTGAGAGAGGAACCCTTGCAGGGTCGTGCCGAGGAGTTTAGCCAACATCTGTCGGACAAAATCGCTCGGATTCGGACCGGTTTGGACTCCGACTGGGCAGAGTCTGACGATCAGGACATGGGTGGTCTTGTCAATGTTATCTGAGAGGAGTTCGATCCTGTGACTCTGGAGGAAGTGGACAGGATTATGGGGAGGCTGAGCTCCACCACGTGTTTATTGGACCCGTGCCCTTCCTGGCTGGTTTACGCGGCTCGGGAGGGGACATGAGGCTGGTTCCAGGTGGTTATATCTGCATCTTTGAGTGAGGGTAGTTTCCCCACCGTCTTGAAGGAGGCGGTGGTGAGACCTCTCCTCAAGAAGCCTGCCTTGGACCCAGCTGTGTTAAATAACTTTCGTCCGGTCTCCAACCTTCGCTTTCTTGCGAAGGTTGTTGAGAGTGTGGTGGCGCATCAGCTCCCTCTGATTCTGGATGAAGCTGATTATCTAGAACCGTACCAATCGGGTTTCAGGCCTGGGTACAGCACGGAGACGGCATTGGTCGCTCTGGTGAATGATCTCTGGAGGGCTCGGGACAGGGGATATTCCTCTGTCCTAGTCCTATTAGACCTCTCAGCGGCTTTCGATACCATCGACCATGGTATCCTGCTGCGGCGTCTCAGGGGATTGGGAGAGGGAGGCACGGTTCTTCCGTGGTTCTCCTCCTATCTCCTGGGACGCTCGCAGTCGGTGTTGGCAAGGGGGCAGAGGTCGACCTCGAGGCCTCTCGTTTGTGGAGTTCCTCAGGGGTCGGTCCTCTCGCCTCTCCTGTTCAACATCTACATGAAGCCGCTGGGTGAGATCATTCGTGGTTTTGGAGTTGGGTATCATCAGTATGCTGATGATACCCAGCTTTTTATTTCGACCCCAAACCACCCCAGTGATGCCCTCGACGTGATGTCCCGTTGCCTGGAGGCGGTTCGGGTCTGGATGGGGAGGAACAGGCTTCGGCTCAACCTTGACAAGACTGAGTGGCTGTGCGTACTGGCATCTTGGGAAATTCAGAATACTCCATCTCTTTCTATGGGGGGTGAGTTATTACCCCCCGTACATAGGGCTCGCAACTTGGGAGTCCTTCTAGATTCACAGCTTTCTTTAGAAGATTATATATTAACTGTGACTAGGGGGGCCTTCGCCCAGGTTCGCCTGGTGCGCCAGTTGCGGCCCTATCTAGACCAGGATGCCTTGCGTACGGTCACTCATGCGCTCGTGACCTCTCGATTAGACTACTGCAACGCTCTTTACATGAGGCTGCCCTTGAGGACCACTCGGAGGCTCCAACTGGTGCAGAATGCAGCCGCGAGACTCATGTTTATTTATTTATTTATTTAATTTAATTTTTATACCGCCCTATTCCCGAAGGACTCAGGGCGGTTTACAGGGCAACATAAAATATGATATAAAAATAGTATAAATTAAAATAGATTAAATTACATAAGCCCAACAATTAAAACAATATTAAAAGCTAATATTGTCTCCCGTTACTCCCATGTTACACCTTTGCTCCGTGAGCTGCATTGGCTTCCAGTTGTCTTCCGGGTGAGATTCAAGGTGCTGGTAATGACCTTTAAAGCCCTAAATGGCATGGGTCCGGAGTACCTGAGGGAGCACCTGCGGCCGGCATCAACTTCCCTCCGCCCAGTGCGCTCCCACAGAGAGCGCACTGGGCAGGTGCCACCAGTCAGAGAATGCCGTCTGGTGGCCCCCAGGGGGAGGTCCTTCTCTGTGGGTGCGCCGGATTTGTGGAACCGTTTACTGGTTGAGCTCCGGATGGTGCCCAACCTTCGCTCCTTCCGACGGGATCTAAAGACCTACTTGTTTGAACAAGCCGCCCTGGCCTGATGGGTTTTGGGTTTTATTATTGCTTTTAACGTATTTTAACTTATTGTTCTAAGGCATTGGGCACTTTGTTTAATCTTTTCTTAATTTTTGTATCTTTGTATTAGTATTTATTGCCCTGTTCACTGCCCTGAGTCCTTCGGGAGAAGGGCGGTATACAAATAAAATTATTATTATTATTATTATTATTATTATTATTATTATTATTATTATTATTATTATTATTATTATTATTATTATTATTATTATTATTATTATTATCTGCTCTTCTGAACAAAAGAAAAGCCAGCGGCATTTTTCATTCTCCTTTACTGAGAATCAAGCTGTCACTGTCTTGTGTTTGTATGTAAAGTTTCCTAACTTTTTTTAGCAGACATTAAACCTGGTAAAATCCCTTTTTATGGATCAATTTCATCTGAGATACACAAGTCTTTCCAAGATGGAAGCTTTACCAGAGTGTCTGTATGGATTCCCAAAGATCAGTTAAGAGTCTGTTCTATTATGCCTGAGTGGAATGCCATCAGTTGCCATACATCATATCTTATTGCCATTTGCCTAGCTGTAATTTGCGCAATAGCTACTAGACACTGCACCGTTTGGTTTTGGTATGTGAATAACTCTTTTCTGACCTGGATTTATGGTAAGGAATTGCTCAAAAAATTTCTAAAGCACTTGAATAATGTTCATCCAAATATTCAATTTACGATGAAAGAGGAGAAGAATGGCCAACTTCCTTTTTGCGACATTTTAATCATTAAAAGAAGGAAAGAAACAATAATTGGGGCATACAGTATTCTGGGAATCAATATATACAGATCACTGTTTCAGTAATATAATGATATGTGGAAACATCCTTGGGAGACAGGAAGAAGAGCTGTAGAGTAGACGATCCTCATGTAAGAGGAATTTTAGTCCCCAGAAGCAAAAGGGGTATAGAGCAAGTCTCAGAAGGGATACTCCCTAGTTTTCTGGGAAGTATTTTATTTATTTATTAAATTTATATGCCTTAAATTTACAATTAAAAGTAAAGGAGGGAAGAAATTGTTTCAGACTTCCATGATTCTCTTACTTGACTTACAACCATTTGTTCAGCGACTGTTCAAAATTATGATGGTGCTAACTTATGGACTTAGGATCAGTATGTGAAGTTACAGCTGTTGCAGCTCCCCATGGTCATGTAATCAAAATTCAGATGCTCAGCAGCCAGTCCACACTTAAAATGGCAGGTGTGTTCCAACTCCCTCACCTGCCTATCTCTCTCCCCCATCTCTTCTCTTTGGCTGCCCCTTATTCTGTCTTGTGGTGTACAAGCTGTCCCAGCCCAGTGCGAGCTGAGGTCATCCTCACCACTCTGCACTCTGAGACTCCTGCCACCCTGTGCTTTGTTGTCCCAGCTTGCAAGATTGATGTCAGTTTTCCCAGGTGTACCAAACAGAAAAAAGACCAAATGAGCTACTTCTGCTTTCTTATAAACGTACATTAACAGAATCTTGCAAGTCTGAAAGTACAAACTCCTGTTGTTTCCTTTACAGCCTGAGGAGTGAGAGTTGGATTGTACACTCTCTTATCTGATCATTCCCTATGCATCCCTTTGTCCATTTCTCGGGTCTTTCTCACGTACACTGGCTTAGTGAAAAATTATATCAAAGCACTTTTGTCCAAAACAAAAATGATAAAAATAAAAGCAGAAAAATGAGCAAAAAGACTATTCCCTTGATCACTTTAATCATTTCTTACATCTTCTCTTAATTAAGATTTTTGCAAATAAATCTTGGATTCGATTCACTTTCTTTTTGTTATTGCTGTCTTCTTTTGTGATCTTGAAAGAAACTTTAACTTGCTGCACAGAATCTTTACCACAGAGAAACACATTCGATGGCTAAATTATTATTTTTTTTTTTTATTGAAAAGTTTTAAAATACAATTTTGGCTAAATTATTAAAGGGCTATAAAAACAATCTGTAATGTTGGTTTACTCTTTGACAATATTAGCAGCATCTAACGAAAGCTCAGTGCAAAATATACTTTCTGTCCCAGAGACGTACACATATACCTACACCCACACATATATATGCATATATATAAATATTAATCATTGTCCATCTTGAATACATAATGGAAGGAGTAAGCTTTAGAGTTCACAAGGTTAAAGCATAAAATTGGAAATCCCAATATTAAAAGAAAAGTTCAATTTTTGTCAGAACTCACTCCAATCCACATCTTAAGAAAGAAAGACTCTTGGAGGCAAGATTGTCCAAGCAGGAACTTTTACTAAGACATAGATAACAGAGGGTATAATAGACAGGATCTGAAAAATCCCCTCACAGATCAATATTTTTAAAGCATCCCCGAGCAAAACCCCACCTCTCAGTCCATTTGGTCAGTTCCGGATCAGTCAAGTTTCAGGTGGCAAGGCCCTCGTGGGAAAGGGAGAACCATCAGTCCATTCGTAACACAATCACTTCTTCCCCTTCACATTCCATCCAGAGAAACAAACCAGAATCCCCCCACCCCCTTTCTTAGTTGCTCGTAAGATCAGAGAATGCCTCTCATAGATCTTATTGTGATGGGTAACAGGCAGGCTAGATAAACAAAACATTACATCTAAGGAGAGGAAATGGAGGCAATAAACTCCCATGTTTATTTCCTTTCCTCCTTGGGAATGGCAGAATCCAAGGGGGTGGTGGTGGTGAGATTTGGGTTTGCACAGAAAGAGTTAGCAATGAAACATAAATGGATTCTGTCAATTTTACTTTGACTGGCTCAAATTAGTCACCACCTATTATGGCTGGCTCCAGGCGGTTATATCTGCTTCTTTGAGTGAGGGTTATTTCCCCACCGTCTTGAAGGAGGCGGTGGTGAGACCTCTCCTCAAGAAGCCTGCCCTGGACCCAGCCGTTTTGAACAACTTTCGTCCAGTCTCCAACCTTCGCTTTCTTGCGAAGGTTGTTGAGAGTGTGGTGGCGCATCAGCTCCCTCTGGTCCTGGATGAAGCGGATTATCTGGACCCCTACCAATCGGGTTTCAGGCCCGGGTACAGCACGGAGACGGCATTGGTCGCTCTGGTGAATGATCTCTGGAGGGCGCGGGATAGGGGATATTCCTCTGTCCTAGTCCTATTAGACCTCTCAGCGGCTTTCGATACCATCGACCATGGTATCTTGCTGCGGCGTCTCAGGGGATTGGGAGTGGGAGGCACAGTTCTTCCGTGGTTCTCCTCCTATCTCCTGGGACGCTCGCAGTCGGTGTTGGCAGGGGGGCAGAGATCGGCCCCTAGGTCTCTCGTTTGTGGAGTTCCGCAGGGGTCGGTTCTCTCGCCTCTCCTGTTCAACATCTATATGAAACCGCTGGGTGAGATCATTCGTGGTTTTGGAGTTGGGTATCATCAGTATGCCGATGATACCCAACTTTTCTTTTCGACCCCAAACCACCCCAGTGATGCCCTCGCCGTGATGTCCCGTTGCCTGGAGGCGGTTCGGGTCTGGATGGGGAGGAACAGACTTCAACTCAACCCTGACAAGACTGAGTGGCTGTGCATTCCGGCATCCCGGGACATTCAAAATGTTCCATCTCTTTCTATGGGGGGGTGAGCTGTTACCCCCCGTGGATAGGGCTCGCAACTTGGGAGTCCTCCTAGATTCACGGCTTACCCTGGAAGATCATATAGTGGCCGTGACTAGGGGGGCTTTCGCCCAGGTTCGCCTGGTGCGCCAGTTGCGGCCCTATCTGAACCGGGATGCCCTGTGTACGGTCACTCATGCGCTCGTGACCTCTCGCCTTGATTACTGTAATGCTCTCTACATGGGGCTTCCCTTGAAGACCACTCGGAGGCTCCAACTGGTACAGAATGCGGCCGCGAGAGTTGTCTTGGGAGTTTCCCGGTACTCCCATGTTACACCTTTGCTCCGCGAGCTGCATTGGTTACCAGTTGTCTTTCGGGTGAGGTTCAAGGTGTTGGTTACGATCTTTAAGGCCCTACATGGCATGGGTCCGGGATACCTCAGGGACCACCTGCTGCCGGCATCGACTCCCCTCCGCCCTGTGCGTTCCCACAGAGAGGGCCTCCTCAGGGTGCCGCCAGTCAGGGAATGTCGACTGGTGGCCCCCAGGGGGAGGGCCTTCTCTGTGGGTGCTCCGGCATTATGGAATCAACTGCCGGTGGAGCTCCGGATGGCACCAGACCTCCGAACTTTCCGTCGGGGCCTGAAGACCCACCTGTTCGAATTAGCTGGTCTGGCCTGATGGGGGATTATGGGTTTTTAATTGTTTTTTAAATTTGTATTACTGTTTTTAATTGGGCATGGGTTTAATCCTTTTTTAATTTTTGTATTGTCTTTCTTTTTATATATGCCCTGTGAACCGCCCTGAGTCCCTACCAAGGAGAAGGGCGGTATATAAATCAAATAAACTATAACTAAACTATAACTATTATAAAACTATACACAGCTTTCAGGTTCCAGGTGACCTGTTGTGGCTCATTAGATGCCTCTGCGAGCAGCTTTGCAAGCAGAGACAGCACAGTGGTGGGGTTGCCAGCCAGAAGATGGTTTGGCTGACAGAATTTTTTCCAGAGGAAGCAGATATCAGAGATTGCTCACTTGTGCTCCAGAAAAGTTGCTTCTCACAAGGAAACAACAGGAATTAAATTTTTGTCAGTGTGGTCAGAGAGGCTTGGGAGAAAATTCCACTAGTTCCCTACTGAGCCTCCATCTTGAATCCTCCCAGTTATCCAGCTTTGACAGCTTCCTAAGCAAAGTGGCCACCAGAGTTTGTGTCTGAGGGATGGAAAAAACCCTCCTTCATTCCAAAAGGCACTAACTGTGTTCATGCTCAACCTCCTGCCACTTCAGATGAAGCCTAATTGTGAAAAATTTAAGTAAAAGGGCTGAAGCTCACATGTCAGAGTCCTGCTCTATTCCTTGCTAGTCATTAACTCAGTTTATCTCAGATCACTTCTCAAGATGAAGCCCCATCATTCATTTCCATTGACACGAATGATAATCAAACATTGTTCACATCAGAGCAGTTTTATCTGCTAAATATTGAGACTACTTTTCAGATGTTCTTAGTTATCGTTCCACCCCACCTAAAAGTTGCCTTTAAAAGGGCCACTGGACATCATTGAACAGATTTAGTAAAGGCAGCAAAAGAGTTCCTTTTTGCTGCTTGAATCACTACTTCATGGCTTAAACAAGAGCCTTTAAAGATGTCCAGTTAGGCTTGAGAGACTCTGTGTGTGTGTGTGTGTGTGTGTGTGTGTGTGTGTGTGTGTGTGTTTCTCCTGCTGCTTCATTTACCTGAGTTCCCCACTAAACCCAGAAATGGTAGTGGATCTAGAAGAGCAGAGGGGCCGTTCCAATGCATTCTATATCAACTCTACAATGAGCCTGGTTGCAGCCATCTTTCTCTTCATTCTAAGTTGCCACACAGGACGGAGGGAGGGGGACTTGCCCAGGTGCTTCACTAGTCATAATAATCTTCTCTCCAAGTTCATCTATTGCTCCCGCAATCAGGGACTGGACATTGTATTAGAAAGCCCGCCAAATGAATGTATTGGGAAATGTAGCAATGGCATAGTTTTGTGGGTAGGACATTATACTTTGTAACTGGGAAATTTTAGTGGGAATTTCAGAGGGTTTCACTTTTGATCGTGCCGATACTTTGTAACTAATAAACATGTTCTTTGAGGAATTTTCAAGCCTCTGAGTTCTGCTTTATTCATCTCTCTCAGTCAGAACCATGACATTAAACCAAACTTTCGTTTTCTTGGGGTGCTGGCCCCTGATTGCCTACCCATCTTTTGGAAGAGCGTTGAAGACTCGGCGAACATTTGAAGATGGAGGAAAAGAATGGAGCCATTGCTGGCTGCAATGGAACTCCAGCTTTTGGAATGCAAGCAGCTGTTCCAGCCACCTGCGTCATTTTTTTTATTTTATTTATTTTAATTCCATTTATATCCCGCCCTTCTCTGAAGACTCAGGGCGGCTTACAAGCTTAGCAGTAGCCTTCATTCTATGTATATGCCTGCTTATTAGGGCTTTCACACCCCCCCCAAGCGGCATTATTACAAAGTCAGCTTAATTGCCCCCAACAATCTGGGTCCTCATTTTACCTACCTCGGAAGGCTGAGTCAACCCTGAGCCTGGTGGGATGCGAACCTGCACTAATTGCAGGCAGCTGGTGTTACGTAAGGAGGCATTAGCCCACTGCTCCACCAAGGCTCATTGACAAGGGCTCAGCCAAAGTTCAGGTTGATCCAACCTGGGAAGCTGGTACCCCAGGGGGGAACTACAATTCTGGTGGCCGCTGAAGAGGAACTCCTGTAGCTGCCGTCCAGGGGTTTTCGTCCATGGCATACCAGAAGGGAAAGGTATCGATTGGAGGGGATGACTCTGGAGATTGGAGTTCCAGTCTGCAATTCACAGCCCCTTGCTTGAGCAGCCGAAAGAGATGTTCTGCAGGCTGGAGGTAAAAAAAATGGTTCCCATCGCCAAGGATGTATGCACCATGGGGGGAATGCCAAGGGCTACCCATCTCTTCCCCCCCTCTCACTGGAGTCCCAGCCTGACTGCTGGAGCCTGTACTGCCGCACTTGTTCTCCTGCCAGCTGTGATGTCAAGCCCTGTATCCCAGCCAAGCCCGCTATTGCGTCCTCAGGCTGCCAGTCCAGGAGCCTGGCCAAGGGAAGTCCAGAGAGTGGTTCAGCCATGTCTCCAAGACCAATAAGTGGCCCAGCAGCAGGTGCAAGTGGCCCCACTGAGGTTTGGACTGCCTCCCATCAAGCCCACCTTTGATGGGGACCCCGAGAAGCTTCCTAAATCAAGTGTGGGCTCATCTAGATTGCTCTGCTTATGCCTACTTAGATGATGCCATGATGGCGAATGCTGTGGATGCCAATCTAGAGGGAGAAGCAGCCAAGTGGGTGACCAACCTTCATAATGAAGGGGCTCCTGAACTGCAGTATGCTAACCTATTCATGGAGCAACTGAGACGCTGTTTTGAAGACGAATCCCAGCCCCTGCTGGCCAAGAAGAGATCCATCGTTTGAAGCAAAGAGACTGCCCCACTAAGGAATACATTCAAGAATTCAGAAGAGTTGCTGATCTGCTGGGGTAATGGCCAGAACTATTGTTGATCAGCTACTTCAAGCAGGAGCTAGACCGCGACTTGCTCCAAGCCTGCATCTATTGGGCCATTCCCAACCAATTGCAGGAGTGGTACAGCATGGCATTGATGCTAGATATCGAATTGGACTGCTCAGGAAAGCCAAGCACAGCTGAACCCAAGCCACTGCACATCCAAGAGAAATGCCTTTTTGGTCGACATTCCCAAACCACCATGACCACCTGTGTCCCCCAAGCACCAGCCAGAGCTCCTATCAAGTGTTACTGATGCGGTCAAATGGGTCACCATGCTGTGGAGTGCCTGGCTCCCAACCCCCAACCCAGAAGCATGCCAGTTGCCACCACAAAGCTGTAAAAAGCCCCCAGAGGAAGAAGAGAGAAGATAAACTGGGCACATCAAGACCCGGTCGTCGAGGCCTCCCCTCCTACTGAGCTCAAGACAAAAGCCCAGTCCAAGCCACAGCCACAGATGCTGGCACCCTACGACAGTGATGAGGAAGGCAAGGAGGATCCAGTGGTAAGTCAGCCCATCCCACCTTTTGCCATTCCCGCCGAGATAATAGTACCCCAAACTGGGGCCCAAATAGACTCAGGTTGCACCAGGTGCCTAATTCATCTGCCCACAGTGCTCAAGTTGGGGATTCGAGCAAGGCTGTTACACCTAGCCATGAGATTTGAACAAGCTGACAGATCCCTTATCGGCAGCACACCTGTCACGCACCTGACAGAAGCAGTGCGATTGGAAATGGTTCGGCACTGGGAAATCATCCATTTTGTAATGGTCCCAAAAATGACTGAGGCTGTGATTTTGGGTCTGGCCTGGCTCGACAAATGGCACCCACACATCTGGTGGGAGAATGGAGTGAGGAATTTAAGATTGGGAATAGGCCCCCTCCCACTTGCCACCACCAGTGATATAAAGGGCCATATCATAAATGAGGTTCAGGAGAAGCACCCTGAGACACTAAAGACTGTTGTAGAAAAGCTGCCAGGAATCCAGCTTGTCCCAACTGAATACCGTGATTTAGCCGAGGCATTTAGTGAGAAAAAGTGCAATGTCCTCCCCCCCCGACTGTTCTACGGACTGCACCATTGAAATCTTACCCGGGGCCAAGTTCCCGAAGCCCAAAAATATACTCAGATGCCCAGAGAGATGAAGGAGTTAAGATAATACATTGATAAGAATCTGGCTTGGGGTTTTATCCAACCAGCAAAATCATGTGTAGCAGCTCCTGCATTGTTCAAAGAAAAGAAAGATGGGTCGCTGAGATTATGCGTAGATTTTAAAGGATTAAATGCTGTCAGCATACAGAACATGTACCCCCTTCACTTAATGAAGGACATGTTGGCCCACCTGGCAAAAGGGAAAGTTTTTACCAAGCTGGATTTAAGAGAAGCTTATTACTGAGTCTGGATTAAGGAGGGGGATGAATGGAAAACCGCCTTCAATTGCCCCTTGGAAACTTCCAATTTAAAGTGATGCCTTTTGGACTACAAGGAGCCCCTGCTGTATTTATGCAATTAAATCAACCAAGATCGGTTGTACAAGGGGAAGTTACAATACCTCATTCAGCAGAAAGGCTATTCACTGTTAGAAGCTACAGTGGGTGAAATGTACAGATGTGAAAGCAGAATGGTTAATACAGAAATTTTACAATAGCCATCCTCACAAGCCTCGAGGAAATACCTAATGTGCTTTTTGTTTCCCCTACAGGAGATTCTTTCCTTTTAAGGGGGGGGGGTGACTGTCAAATCTACAGTGAGCCTGGCTGCAGCCATCTTTCTCTTCATTCTAGGTTGCCACACAGGATGGAGGGAGGGGGGAAACCAAGGTCATCTAGTGCTCCCGCAATCAGGGACTGGGCGCTGTATTAGAAAGCCCATCAAATGGATATATTGGAAAACGTAGTGATGGCATAGTTTTGTGGGTGGGACATTATACTTTGTAACTGGGAAATTTTAGTGGAAATTTCAGACATGGTTTCACTTTTGATCGTGCCATTACCTTGTAACTAATAAACATGTTCTTTGAGGAATTTTCAAGCCTTGGAATTCTGCTTTATTCGTCTCTCTCAGTTGGAACTATGACATTCTAATCCATTGCCACATTATTCTGTTGGATATCTGGGATCTCAACCTAATTCCCCACCAGATCTTTTAAGAAGCTCCTCAAGCATCCTCTGAAAATCATGTGGTTTCACTAGGTATCTGAAGCAAATCAATCTAAGAGAACTCTCCCCACTGGGAGTGGGGGGATTGCACAGCACTCCTGCGTAGGATTTGTACCTCACACGGTGTCTGCCATGACTCTGTATAAATGGGGCACAGTATCCTCCTCTCAGTGTGAATGCGGGGTCCCACGTCAAACTGTAGATCACATCATGACTGGCTGTAACCAGAGGGCATCTACTGGTCCAGTATTTGATTTGTTTCGTACAAACAATGCTGCGCCTCAGCGGTTAGATGGCCTAGGCATTGGTATTTGAACAGAGATCTTTTTAACATTTATATTTTATTGTGTTTTACTAATCTAGGTGGAATGTTAATATATATTGAAGTCCATGTATGACATGCCATGTGATGAATAAATCAATAAATAGCAAGAAGGCAATAAGAGAGTGATTTGTGCACAGCAAGGGGCAAAGCACAGCAAGGGGCAAAGCTCAATGCCTCCACTGATCTTGTTGTGTTTGTCCAGAAAGAATTGTGCCACCACTAATTTCCTAAAGATGAGTTATCATTTCTACAGGCCGAGAGACCAGACTTCCTCTGCGTATCAAGGGAGAGGCAATAGGCCCCAAGCTATTTTTCAACTTTGATCAGCTGGACGTTGGGAAAATTTTTGTGGGATCATCTCACAGTTATGAGGTAAGTTCAGTTGTTACAACGGGATCCTTGGTGCTCTCTGAGCTTGGTTGTTTGGTTGCAGATGGTTCTTTACCCAATTAGGTAACATGATCAGTGCTAAGGATTGTGGGCTTTTCTCCCTGATTATATACAATAGCTTGCCCTCCCAGTGCTGGATAACTATATTGTTGTCAACTTGACTGTTTGCTTGGTATTAATCCCTGCTTATCTGGATATTATTGGCTGCTGGAGACAACGTGTTCTCGTCTTTTTGTTTCCTTCTTTCTTTTTATTGCCTGTTTTGAATGTTGTGTAAATGTGGTTTGTCTTTTTTGTGTCTACTGAGGCTTTGTCTGAATATCAGGCTTCCGGAAATTCCCTAAAGATTTTGGATTTAGCTTGGTCTAGGATCAGTAAAGTTCTCTTTCCTCTTACAATATGTTGGTCACGTTTGAAGAGGATACTTTCAGGAAATCTAAATGAAAAATTAGAAGAATAATACTTTATTTCCCTTTTAAAGTGCTGAATTTTTTCTTTCTGTCTGTCCTTCACTCTTTTCTTTCAGGCCTTTCCTCCCCATTGAGATTAAGTATTATTTGGTCATCTTTAAACCAACACATTATCATTATAAAATTGGCCATCCTCATTGTTCTCCCACTGCCAAAGGCTTGCAAGTCTATCAGTAGATTTATTCATCTAATTTCTTGTCCAAATTAGATACTGTTTCAATTTAAGTGGCTCAGCAGTACAAGCAGTCCTCAACTTCTATCCAATTCAGCCCAAAATTTTTGTTGCTAAGTAGCGTGGTTGCTAAACGAGTTGTGCCCCATTTTACAATCATTTTTGGCATGGTTGTTAAGCAAATCACTGTAGTTGTTAAGTGAAACATGTGGCTGTCAAATGAATCCAGCCTTCCCCCATTGACTTTGCTTGTCAGGAGCCCCTAAGAAGGTTGCAAATGACCATCCCAGTCGATGCTGCAACCATGGCCCAAAAAAATGCTGGTTGTCTCTGGGGATGTTGCAACAGTTGTAAGTGTGGGAACTGGTCATAAGTCACTTTTTTCAGTGTCATCATAACTTTGAACAGTCATGAAAGGAATGGTTGTATGTGGAGGAGTACCTACATATATCATCAGTGCAAATCCATAAAAGTAAGGCATAAAATATATAATATCTAAATAAGAATGATATAAAATCCCAAATTTGCCCCCATAGCACCAAATCTCTCCATGTATTCTGAAACAATGAGGTCTTTACAAGCTTTGGAAGGCCACGAGGGGCATCTGTCTCTCAGCAAAGGGTCTTCAGGCTCCACTGGGCTAGGGGCCGGTGATGAAAAGAAACTCAAGCAATGCTCTCATGGGACATAGGCAGCTTCTGCAAAATAAATGGGCAAGGATTCAGGGATGCCCCGGTGACAGTGTTGGGCTTTGTAGCCATGCTGTACATTGCCAGAACCACCAATCACGAATGTGGGTCACGCCAGTTCTAATGCAATCCAATGTCAGAACAGTGTTCAAGTGGATACCTTTGAACTGAGGCTTTTCATGCAGCTTAGAAGTAATGAGGGTTCGTTCTCTGAGTTGTGGGATGGTTTCTGAACATTTTGTTACCAGGCTAGGTAACATCTTCAGCAGAGTTTAGGAAATGACATCCCCTAAACTCTGCTGAAGCCTGGTAACAAAATGTTCAGAAACCAACCCACAAGCTCGGAGAATGAACCTTCACCCTCATCCTATACTCGAGCTACAGACATTTGCCACTATTGCAAGCTTAGAAGTAACTCAGAGGCACAACTGTTGGTTCTTGAACTGCCAACTTACTTCTCCCACTCATCTTTCTCTCTTCTCTCTGCACCAGGCTATCTTATCTAACCAAGGAGCTATTGATGCTCTCTTCCACCTGATGTGGCCCTCCACTGTGCTGGGTGCCTGCTTTGCCTTTCAACCCAGAGAAGGAATCATTGAGCCGGGTGGTCATCAGGCCATTCACATTTCCTTTGGCTCCACTGTCCTGGGCCCCTTCTCAGAAGAGTTCAAGTTCCATGTGAATGGATCTCCCCAGCCTGTGACCTTAGTGATTCGGTAAGCCCCAAACCTCACCTACATTGGCTAGTAGGCTGATTATTAAGGTAAACCAACTTTCAAAGAGGCATTTGCACTGTGTGGTGAGGTCTGTTAGCCATGTGCAGATTCATCTCTTCTTTGTGACAAGAAAAAAAATACACTTGAATGGGTCAGAATGGCAATTTTTTTTCCAGAAAATGTTTCATGTGACTCATTGTCAAATTCGAAGCATGTTTTTGCGGGTCCGACAATTATTGCTTCTCAGCTTGTCAATGAACTTTTTATTTTATTTTAATTCCATTTATATCCCGCCCTTCTCTGAAGACTCAGGGCGGCTTACAAACTTAGCAGTAGCCTTCATTCTATGTATATGCCTGCTTATTAGGGCTTTCACACACACCCCAAGCGGCATTATTACAAAGTCAGCTTAATTGCCCCCAACAATCTGGGTCCTCATTTTACCTACCTCGGAAGGATGGGAGGCTGAGTCAACCTTGAGCCTGGTGGGATGCGAACCTGCACTAATTGCAGGCAGCTGGTGTTACGTAAGGAGGCATTAGCCCACTGCTCCACCAAGGCTCTTGGTGGGAGGGAAAGAGATTGGAATGCAGATTACAAAAGATCGAGAAAGTAAACTGTTAGAACCAAGAACAGTTCACCAGGTGTCTGGCCAGACTCAGAGACACTTTCTCATAACAATATTTTTCCATCTAGTTGGGCAACATGACCTGATTGAGAAGAGGGAGAGGGAATTCTATACTTCTACTATATGGGATTGGGTGAGGTTTTGCCAGAGCTGGTATTGCTTGCATGCGTACTGAAATGATGTACTCCATAAAGTTCTACATTAAGTTTGGAAAGGCTTGAAGGTGTTTACTTGGTTAAGTTCGTCAGTCGGAACCTTGACACTCATTCTGTTGGGCATCTGGCAGGATCAATGGGTGTTTTCATTGGTTATCTCTGCTGGGGCGGCATGGTTTACTCTGTTTGTATTATTTAAAAATCTCTCTGTTTCTTACCCCAGGGGCTGTGTCATTGGACCAACTTTTCATTTCAGTGTCCCATCTCTCGAATTTGGGGATGTCTCCTTCGGTAAGCCAGTCCTCCACATTCATTGTGCTTGGGATCCTCTTCACTTTGGCCAGCTAGACCAATGTCCATCTGATCCAAGACTTCTTTTGCAGTCCCAGCCATCCCCTTAGAGTGACCCAGGTCCTCCAGGCTAGACAAGGCAAGAAGCTTGCTTCCTACTGATAATTTGCTACCTGCTGAATAAAAAAAAGAAGCATGCCCAGATGTCCCAAATGTGCTTTCATTCCCCACCATTCAGTCAGAACTAAAGAAGCTTCTTGGACGAGAAGCAAAATGTTTTCAAGGAAAAAACCAAGAAAGTCCAGCTGCCTTTTGAAAAGCACCTTTGGAACAACCATGACCTGGATGAATGACTATCTCCATAGACATGCCCAGATGTTCAGTAGGTTCACTTGGGAACTGGGCAAAGGGACAAAGTTAAGAGGGGGAAAACTACATACAACTAGCAGGGACTGCTGTCATGGTGTGCTTACTCCTTTGAAAGATGGTGTCTGCAGTGGCAAATCTTTTAAGTGACTCAAATAAAGGCTACGATATGAGGAAAAGGCTATTATAAGCTGTAACTTGAAAAGAATTGTGGATGGAATTTTAATAGTCGAGGTAGTCCTCAACTTACAACTGTAATTAAGCCTGGCAATTTCAGTCATAAGTTATGATGCTGGTAAAACAGGTCACCATGTGACTGACTT
Organism: Vipera ursinii; assembly: GCF_947247035.1. Lineage (NCBI taxonomy): Eukaryota > Metazoa > Chordata > Lepidosauria > Squamata > Viperidae > Vipera > Vipera ursinii. Next base: position 1,335,446 of record NC_139520.1, read on the forward strand.
GATTTTACAATCTTTTTAAAGCAGTCATAGAGTGAACTTGGAGGTTGTAAAGTAAATATGGTGGAACCAAGTCATAAGTAGCTTTGAGGGGTGTTGTAACTTTGAATGGTTGCTAAGTGATTGGTCATAACTCAAGACTACCGGTATTGTGAATGCACTTCCATATGGTGACCTTCCCTTCTGAAGATGTAAATCTAAATCTAAGAATTTCAGTGATTTTTTTTCAGGGTTGGGATAAATTTTGGAGTTTAAGCAAGAAGCTGTCTTGAGAAAAGAAAGGCAGTGCTGCTGCTGCTCTGATCTCACAGCTCTGTCCAAGTATGCATCAGTCCCAACTTAATTTTAGTACCTATTGATACTTTCTGGGCAGGATAGTTATAGAATTAAATTCATTATGTGTAGCTAATGGCAATTGATGGATGTGGCTTAAAACAGCCCTGGAAGGCTATCTGATAGGGTTGGTTTGAATGCTATTATTGGGCTGAGGAAAGCTGATGTTACTCCTACATTCTATTTGGTCTTCCTGGTGCTGCTTGATGGACCACTTTTGCAAGATCAAGGGGGAGGAGGGGGAGGAGGAAGATGGTCCTATTAAGGACTACTCATTGAGTACGGTTTGTCAGCCAGTTACAAATCCATCTGATGGTGATGCTATCTATCCCACTTTTTTCTACCTTACCAAGAAGTAGGTTGTGATCTACTTTGTTGAATGCCTTGCTGAAGTCTACTATGTCCACAGCATTTCACTGGTTTACTAATTTAGTCACTTTAGCAAAGAATGAAATAAGTTTGGTTTGGCATTATCTGTTTTTAACAAACCCGTGTTGACTTTTATTTATTACTTTACTCGTTTCTAGATGTTCATAGATCTGTTTTTTGATTATCTTTTTCAGTATCTTCCCAAATATTGATGTTAGGCTGATTGGTCTGTAGTTTCCTGGGTCTGTTCCCCCCCTCCCTTTTTGAAGATGGGAACCACATCAGCTCTTTTCCAGACCTCTGGTTGTTTCCCAAAAAATATGGTACAGTGGTTTTGATATCTGCAAACTCCTTTAGAACTCTGGGATGTAATCTGTCAGGTCCCAGTGATTTATATTCATCAAGCTCAGACAGGTGTTCTCTTATCATTTTTTTTACCTATTTTAAGTTTTATTTCTAGTCTGTCTTTTACGGTTATTATGTTTTTGGTAGGTTGGGCTATAATTTATTTTTGTGTGAAGACTGATGCAAAGAATGAGTTAAGCAACTCTGCTTTCTCTCTGCTGCCTGTTACTTCCTTGCCATATTGTCTCTTTAGTGGACTGACTGTTTTCTTGTTATTTAGATGTTGAAAGAAACTTTTTTTATTATCTTTTACTTTTGTTGCAAGTCTTTGTTCATTCTGAGCCTTTTGCTTTCCTCACTTTGTCTTTGCAGATTCCGGTTATCTGCTGATATTCTGCTTTAGATATGTGTCCCTCTTTCCATTTTTTGTACTTGACCTTTTTGTCTTTGAGTTTATCAGAGAGATCTTTGTGCAGCCATGCTGGTTTCTTCTTAGATTTCTTTTTTCTTTTTCAATGGTATTGTGCTGAACTGGGCTTTTATGATCATATTTTTCAGTTTCCCAAGCTTCTTGAATTGTTTTCCCCTTTAGGATTTTCATGCAAAGTCTCTTTCCCAAGCTCTCTCTGAGTTTGTTAAAATCAGCTCTTTTAAAGTCTAAGACTCTGGTATCATTATGTTCTATTGCTTGTGTTTGCATTATATTGAATTCCAGTATGACGTGGTCACTCTCTCCCAAGGTTCCTGCAGTTTCAGCTCCCTCTATCGCTTCTTCTCTCTTTGAGAGAATTAAGTCCTTCTTAGTTCTCTGCCTTAGTTCCTTGTCTGTCCCTCTATTTCCCTCCTCTACCTTTTGGACAACAAAGTTGTCAGCTAGGTTAGTCAGGAACCTATTTAATTTCTCACTTGGTGCAGAATTAGTCTTCCAGTTGATGTCAGGGTAATTGAAATCTCCCAGCATACAGACCTGTCAGGAATTCTGAATGTGCCTTCTGCCCTATGGATATTAAACGTTCAAACCTTCTTCAGTCAGGAAGTGCTTCTATGAAGGAAATGACTGGCCCAAAGACACCCAATGAGCTTGCTTGACCAAGGATGAACTTACAAAACACCATGCCACAACACACCGGCTCTCATATCCTTGGTTCTGTCTGTTGTCATTCTTGAGCTTTGCCTCCTAAGAGCTGCCCTTTATCCCACTATATTAAAGGGTGCTAGCTATCAAGACCTAAAGTTGACTTTGTGTAAAGTGGGAGGGTTTGATTTGGTGACCTTGTCCTTTTCAGATCCCTCATTCAGCTCACTTACAACCTCCGTTCTTGCTTCCAGGTTTCCCTCAAACCCTGTCCTGCTGCCTCAGCAACACTTCACTGGTGCCCATGACTTTCAGCCTGCATGTCCCAGGAGATGGTAACGGAGAGCCAAGTATTAGGAGTCAGGATCAAGCCACTGACATCTCAAGGCCAATGTGGAGAAAGGCATGGTTTGCATCTGCAAAGCCCAAGGAATTTACCATCTCTCCCAGCTACGGTACCATTCGCCCACAAGGATTTCTGGACATTGAGGTACAAAGTCACTGAAGCCTTGGAACATAACTGAAATTTGAAGTACAACTACTTGTTTGTAGAACTTCATTGTGAGGTTAAGATGCAATGGAAAGTCTTCCAGAAGTCAGTCAATGGCCTTTGAAAAGGCTACATTTTTAGTGAGTTGTTAATTAATTATTTCCCTTGCTCTTGCAAGATCCCCAGTCTTGATAAAGCTAGTAGCAAATATGACATTTCTTCTCCTTAGGTTTATAACAAAAAAGAATACAGGTAGTCCTTGACCTAAGTCTTAAGACCATTCAATTACCATCTACTCCAAATAATTCTGATAGATAGAGCCAAATAAATCAGAACTCCAAGGCTAGAAGCTTCCTCAAAGAACATGTTTATTGGATACATAATATTGGCATGGTCAAAAGTGAAACTAAGTTTGAAATTCCCTCCAAAGAGTTACACTTTGTAATAGTGTATTATTACACTATTACAAAGTTAAACTTCCTGCCCCAGTACTATGCAATCATCTATGTTCCCCAATAGAATAGTTTGGTGGGCTTTCTAACAAAACACCCAACCCTCTAACTTAACCAACAGAATGACCTTGGTTCCCATGGGACACAGAATTGTTTAGACTATCAAAGATACTCCACACCCCCTCCCAAGCCATGTTCATTGTAGAGTTGACAGGTACTAAAATACAGGTAGGCCTCAACTTAAAATGGTTCATTTAGTGACCATTACAATAGCACTGAAAAAGTGACTTGTGACCATTCTTTATACTTACAACCATTACAATATCCCCATAGTCACAGAATCAAAATTCATATGCTTGGCAACTGACTCATATTTATGACAGTCACAGTGTCCCGGGGTCATGTGATCCCCTTTTGCAACCTTCTGACAAGCAAAGTCAATGGGGAGGCCAGATTCACTTAATCGTGTTTCTTACTTAACAGTTGCAGGGATTCACTGAGCAATGGTGGCAAGAAAGGTCATAAAAGGGGGCAAACAACAACTGTATCATTTAGCAAAAGAAATTTTGGGCTCAATTGTGGTCATAAGTCAAGGACTACCTGTAATAGGCTTGTGATTGGTTTCCTCAAATTATGATCGCATGACCACTATTCTGCCCCTCTGGAAGCGACAGCCATTTGGCCCTTGCAGAGCCTCTGCAGTCAGGTGACTGGGAGCCTGGGCGGAAGGCATGCTGTGACCTTCCCCTCCCTCTCACATGGTCGCATGCGCAAGTGATACCTGGGGAATTGGCAGTGGCTCACATTTTCATCCCATGCAGAAGCAGCTGAGCCAAGTACCTGTGTGAGCACTTAGCATCATAAGATAAGCATTGTATCTTATTTATTTTATTTTTTTTCTAAAATTAAACTACTTTGACTTCTTTTTAAAGTAAAAGAGGAAGAGTAATAATGTTTAAAATAAGGTTGGGAGTCTTCAGTTCATTCCAGTCTGCTTTTTTGTGTTTTCCAACAGCAACAGAAGACCAAATACAGAATTTTTTTAAAAGTGAAATATACAGTGCATTTAGAAAATATTCAGACCCTTTTTACTTTTATCAGTTTTCTTATGCCACAGCCTGATTCTACAGTTGTTGAAATTCATTTTTTCTCATTAATTTACACTCAGTATCCCATAATGACAAAATGAAAAAAGAATTTTAAAAATGTCTGTAAATTTATTAAAAAGAAAAAACTGAAATATTACATTGGCATAAGTATTCAGACCCCTCGGTATTTGTTGAAGCACCTTTGGCAGCAATTAAAGCCTCGAGTCTTTTGGGGTATGACGCAACAAGCTTTCAACACCTGAATTGGGGGATTTTGTGCCATTCTTCCTTGCAAATCTCCTCAAGCTCAGTCAGGTTGGATGGGACCATTGGTGGACAGCCATTTTCAGGTCCCTCCAGAGTTGTTCAATAGGACTCTGGCTAGGCCACTCTAGAACATTCACACAGTTGTCCCTAAACCACTCCTATGTTGTCTTGGCTGTCTGCTTAGGATTGTTGTCATGTTGGAAAGTGACCCTTTGGCCCAATCCTGAGGTCCTAAGCCAGGGGTGTCAAACTCGCAACGGCACATGACGTGTCACAACATATCATGACTTTTTTTGCCATTGCTGGCAATGGGGTGTGCGCAGTTTTGCTATGATGCATCTGGCCCACAGGCCAGCACTTTGACACCCCTGTCCTACATGCTGTGGAACAGGTTTTCATTGAGGATATCTCTGTACTTTGTTCCATTAAGCTTTCCCTCAACCCTGACCAGTCTCCAAGGTCCAGCTGCTGGAAAACACCTCCACAGCATGATGGTGCCACCACCGTGCTTCACTGTTGGGATGATATTGGGCAGGTGATGAGCGGTGCCTGGTCCTCCTCCAGACATAACATTTAGAATTGAGGCCAAACAGTTCAATCTTGTTTTCATCAGACCAGAGAACCTTGTTCCTCACAGCAAAGTATTAGTACTGCTTTATAAAACTTTAATAAGACCACACCTGGAAAACTGCATCCAGTTTTGGTCACCACATTACAGAAAAGGTGTTAAGATTTTGGGAAAAGTGCAAAAAGCAACTAAGATGATTAAAGGCCTGGAGACTAAAACATATGAAGAATGGCTGCAGGATTTGGGTTTGGCTGTCAGGGCCTACTTCAAGCCCACATCTTAAGAAAGCAGAACTCTTGGAAACAGTTTCTTCCAAGCAGGTGGTGGCCATTCTAGTACTGCCCTGACCTTCTTGGGGTCCATTTCAATGCCCTGTGGACATATGCGATAACCCAAGTAGTCTATTCTTTCCTGTTGGAATTCGTATTTTGATAATTTGACATATAATTTAAAACCGCTCTGACTGGGTTGATAAGTTCCTCTTTGGATTTGGTGAAGATGAGGATGTCATCTAAATAAACCTGGACTCCCTTAAATAGGTGCTCCCTTAGCACCTCGTTGATTAATTGCATAAATACTGTGGGGTCCCCTTGTAGTCCAAATGGCAAAACTTTGAATTGGTAGCACCCCATTGGACAATTAAATGCGGTTTTCCATTCATCCCCCTCTTTAATCCTAATGTGGTAATACACTTCCCTTAGATCTAGTTTAGTGAAAATTATTCCTTTCGAGAGGTGGGATAACATGTCCTTCATGAGGAGTAGGGGGTATAGGTTACTTTCACTGATTGCATTCAGAGCACGGTAATCAATGCACAAGTGCAAAGTGCCATCCTTTTTCTCCCTAAAGAGAACCAGGGCGACTACCTTAGGTGTGGCAGGTTCGATAAACCCCATTTCTAGGTTTTTATTTATGAGTCTTTCCATTTTCTCCTTTTCCTTAGAGCTCATAGAGTACAGTCTGGGCTTCGGGAGTTTTGCTCTGGGCTTGAATTCTGTGGCACAATCCATGGGTCAGTGAGGAGGAAGCTCATCCGCCCGTTCCTCACTGAAAACTTCAGGAAGGTCTTAGTGTTCTTTTGGGATCTCGGGTAGCCCTTTTCCCTCGCCCACCAAAGCTTTCTCCGTTCCTGGGGCTGGTAGGGCTCCTTGGGGTTTTAAGTTCACATGATCCCCCTTTGGGAATTTGAGTTCTGCCATCCTCCAATTTACCCAGGGGTTCCATCTGTTTAACCATTCCAGCCCTAGGATCATTGAGCATTCCATGCCTGGGGTCACTACAAATGTTATATCTTCCTCATGGTTCCCCAGATACAGGTGGACTGGTAAAGTGGCTAGGGTGAAATGGCTAAGGAGGATGCCTTCCGGCCAGTTCAGCTTGTTGGCAATGGCCCGGAATTCTTGTGTACCAGACATCTGCCCTGCCTCAATGGGCCTTACGATCAGCCAGAGGTTCCTCAAATTGAATTCTCAGAAAGGACATAAAACTGTCTTGAGGATGGGTGGAATGGATTCACTTACCAGGGGTTCGCCCTCCGAGCTGTTGTCCGAGGTGCCCACCACCCCTGCTGTGTAGGCTGGAGTTCCCTCCCCTCACTTGGCAGGGGTTGGGGACTCCACAGCCTCTATCGCCCTCATGGCGGGTTCCTTTGGTTTGGCTGGGGACTTTCCTGAATTCCTGGCCGGTGATGGGTCTGGTTTGCGCTGAGGGGCTTTTGAGCAGCATTCTACGACGGAATGCCCCTCTCTCCCACATTTGAAACAGCCTGTTGACTTCTTGGCCATAGCCGGTGGTTTCACTGGCTCGTGCGTTGGCTCAGGAGGCGAGCGGCCCCATGGTTTTCCTCGGCAGTGCCTCTTCAGTAGATTGATCTCCACTTCCTCTGCCAGGACATACCATTCATCGAGTCGGCATGGGTCACCTTGAGGCAGGCAAGCATCATACAGGTTGTAGTTTAGGCCGTCTTTGAAATGGCTAAGGAGGATACCTTCCGGCCAGTTCAGCTTGTTGGCAATGGCCCGGAATTCTTGTGTACCAGACATCTGCCCTGACTCAATGGGCCTTATGATCAGCCAGAGGTTCCTCAAATTGAATTCTCAGAAAGGACATAAAACGGTTGAAGTCGTTGAGCTCTGGGGCATTGGAATCATGCAGGTTCACCACCCAGTCTGTGGCTGGTCCGTCCAGGGCGGATTGCACGATACAGGTTTTGTTCGCTGCTGGCAGTATTGTCTCCCATCCTGATTACCATCTGTGGGTTGGCGGGGAGTGGGGGCTGCTGAAGTGGTAGCTGCAGGTTCAGCAGATGTCCCCGGGACTATATTTTCCGATTTCCCCCCCAATGTCTCTTCAGCTTCAGCTCCAGGTGTTGGTGCAGCCACGGGGCTCAGGTTTCTCCTCCCTTAGAGAGCCGAGGGTTTTTCTCATCAGGTCAATAGCTTTCTCTAGGATCCAGTCAGAGTGTGGTGCACAACTTCCTTCCTCTTCGCTAACGTGCAGGGATTTCTCCATCTCTTGCTTCCATTCGGGTTGGTGGTTGCCCCATCTCAGGGTCGCCTTTCTCAATATCTTTTCCCACTCGCTTTTTTCCCCAACATCCATCAACCCCTGAGGTTTGTGGTCACGCGTCTCCACCACTTGTTCTCCTGAGGAGTATGATGTTTCAGATCCTGACAGCTGGCAGGATCTCGGTTGGGGGGAAGGTTCCCTTTCCACGGGGTTTTCTTCCTTCCTTGCCTCATCGTCAGACATTGTACTTCTTGCAAAGTCCCCCGGTAAGGTTCTTCCTTCCAGGTTGACTGTTAATGCAGATCCTGTCTAATGTCAGGGCATACTTGAAGCCCACATTTTAAGAAAGCAGAACTCTTGGAAACAGTTTCTTCCAAGCAGGAACTTTTATTAAGAATAGGAGATAGCAGGCATAATAGACAGGATCTGAGGGATTCCTTTACAGATCAGTATTTTAAAGTGTCCCTAAGCAAACCCCACCCCACAGTTCATCTGGGCAGTGCAGACCGGCAAATCCCCAGGTGTTAAGTTCGTCGATGGGAAAAGAAAGATAATTTCAGTCTGGCTCCATTTGTGCATGTTCATTCCACAGGTCTTCAGACCTCATTTTGAGGATGGAGAAATAAACCAGGTCCCAGAGATTTGTATCTCCCCCCCCCCTTTTCCCCAGCTGCCCAGGTTAGGGATGCATAGTATAGGAGGCTGTGGCTCAGTGGGTTAGGATGCTGAGCTTGTCGATCAGAAGGTCGGCAGTTTGGCAGGTCAAATACCGAGTGCCGCATAACAGAGTGAGTGCCTGTTACTCATCCCAGCTTCTGCCAACCTAGCAGTTCGAAAGCACGTAAAAATGCAAGTAGAAAAATAGGGACCACTACGGTGGGAAGGTAACAGCATTCTGTGCGCCTTTGGCGTCTAGTCATGCCAGCCACATGACCACGGAGACGTCCTCGGACAAGCACCGGCTCTTCGGCTTTGAAACGGAGATGAGCACCGGCCCCTAGAGTCGGAAACGACTAGCATGCATGTGCGGGGGAACCTTTACCTTTAATGGATAGCAGACACAAAGGCAAATAAACAAAAGGTTATATTGTAGTTAATAGAGGAAATGAAAGCAATAAAACCCACATGTATATCCCCCCTCCCCCTTGGGAGTATGGCAGAATCCAGAGAAAGGTGATATTTGGTTTTAGATCAGAGGAGATAGTTAGAAATGAAATATAAATGGATTCTGACATTGGCCTTCTTTTAGAGAAAAGAAGGACTAGGGGGACATGATAGCAGTATTCCAATATTTGAGGGGGGGAGGTTGTCAACTTATTTTCCAAAGCACCAGAGGGTAGGACAAAAAACAATGGATAGAAACTAATCAAGGAGAAAAGCAAACCTGGAATTAAGCAGAAACTTCCTAACAGTGAGGACAATTAACCAGTGGAACAGCTTTCCGTCAGAAATTGTGGGTGCTTCATCACTGGAGATTTTTAAGAAGAGACTGGACAGTTACTTGTCTGAAATGGTATAGGGTTTCCTGTTTGAGCAGGCAGTTGGACTAGAAGACCTCCAAGGTCCCTTCCAGCTGTATTCTGATTAAAATTGTTTAGGGGTTCCTGCTTGACCAAGATGTTGGACTAGAAGACCTCCAAGGTCCCTTCTAACTCTGTTATTACTGTATGTTCTGTTAAATGACTTCACAATGAATCACCAAGAGCATTGCTATCAAAACCTGAGTACAAATAATTTTCCTTGGCATGTCTGGCTTTTTGGCAGAGGTTCACAGCCTGAGGCCCTTGGACAATATGCAGTCTTCCAGCAAAACTTGGTGTTGAATTTTAACTGTGTCAAAACTATAGAAATATATATACAAATAATTAATAAAAAATTAATAATGGTAACATTATATTGAATCAAATTTACCATTTGGTCTGGCCATGACTATTTCTTGGCTCTGGCACTACCACTTTTTGGAAATTCCCCTGGCACACCACTCAAAGACCTAAAATGTGGAATGCTTCACTCTAAAATGCAGTCAATATAGTAAAAAGTAAATACAGTAAAAATAATTTAGATGAATGAAACACTGTTTCCTCTTCCTATAAAATCTCTAGAGAATTTTAAATCATTTGTCTCCCATCTTACAGTTTCAACCATGTACCTTAATTTCATGCCTTTCTGAGTTTTCTTATCTCATTATATTGCACATTACAGCATAATTCTAATAGTCTCCTTGAAGAACCATGATAAATTGGAAATACTTTTGTGGCTAATATTATTTTCAGCTAACATTAGTGACTGATTATTTAAAACGTTGAAAGTCTTTTTTGGTATCTTTGCTCTAGTAATTTTTAAAAAGGTACATCTATTAATGTTTTTCCCTGCCAAATGCCACAGTGCATATTTTATTATATAAATCATATTTTTATTAAGATATTAATAGAAACTGGGGAAACCATATCACTACCACATACTCACCTCTTGTTTATTTCACTTAATGAAGAAAGGAAAATAGCAAGCCTCAGTAAATGCAGTAAAAGAGCTCATAAAATTGATGGTGGTCACCTAGTGCTTCATATGAACAATTAATTAAATTAGAACAATTATCAGTAGAACAACTTGCTTTCAGAAGTTGTAGGTGCTCCAACACTGGAAGTTTTAAAGAAGAGATTGGACCGCCATTTGTCTGAAATGGTAGAGGGTCTCCTGCCAGAGCAGGGATTTGGGCTAGAAGACCTCCAAGGTCCCTTCCAACTCTGTTGTTCTGTTAGTATAGATGTGACATTACACACAGCTGAATAACAATAATTGCACCACTTTAACAGCAAATTTCCTGGTCCCTGTTGTGGTCATAAGTGAGAACTAGCTGTAGCATAAAAATAAAATGTAATAGCATACGCCCAAGCTGGGATGGCAATAATCTCTCAGCAACGTGAGAATCCTTGTTTTCCTTTTCCATTCCAGGTGACCTTATGCTCAAACACAGTGAAGACCTATGAAACTGCCCTGGTAGTAGATGTCAAGGGTAGTGGTGAGGATGTGCTGGCCCTCCCAATTTCAGCAAGGTACTGTTTATTTCATTTCTGCAATGCTGTGGCTTCTTTGTATCCATTCTAAACAAGATAACATGGAAAGGTCAGTGAATAAGTTGTCAGCATTTTAGTCCAATTAAATAGAACGTCATTCTTAAATGTGATAATTAGAACTGTAAGTATAATAATTTGATTGTATATTCACAGGACTTTTCAATTGTGGCACAAGGATTAAGATAATGAATTTTGATTGATTACATACCATCAAGTAGTTGTTGACTATTAGTGATTACATAGATGTTTTTTCTCCAGGAGGGTCTGTCCCTAATCAAGTCTTTCAGGTCTTCCAATGGTGCTAATCAAGGAGAGAAAGAATTTATCAGTGGATTGGTTTACCTCCAGATGTTGTGGGTGCTCCAACTCTGGAGGTTTGTAAGAAGAGATTGGACAAACATTTGTCCAGAATAGTATAGAGTCTCCTGTTTGAGCAGGAGGTTGGACTGGAAGACCTCCAAGATCCCTCCAACCCTTTTTTTCTGTTCTGTTCTTCTGTGCACTCATCACTGCTGTAACGTATTCCCCTATACTGCAAGTCATCCTCCTTCTCTCTTTCCTTCCTCTTTTCCCAGCCTTACTGGGCCTTCACACAATGTACCTGAAGTAGGATAGCCATTTGTGCCTTGAGTGATTTGTTCAGCTCTGTTTATTTGTTTGTGTAAGGTCTTACCTCAGCTATCTCTCAGGAAAGCATGACTCTTGAAACAAGTGTTATTTCAAAAGGAATGCTTACTGAGAGAACGTGATTGTAGAGAAGCCAGGTGGAATCTGAAGGTCCCACACAAATCATTAAGCTAATTTCCGCTTGTTCAAATCCTGCACCAATGCTCCAGTCCATTAGGAGCCAATATGCTGACGTGAAGGTGTTGTGAGAACTCTGAGCCGAGAAGGTGATAATAAGTTGTTTCCTGGCGTGGTGACCTGGATAACAGGTGGGAGCTGGGGGAGTGGCCGGAAAGAAGTTCATCCAGATGGCCCATTCCCCCTCCCTAATTCCCATACAGATACATGAAAGTGAAAGCATCAAAGGCTTCAATCCCCAAGTAATCTTCCCCCTCCCCTCCCCTCGGAAAGGCAGTGTTCCGACAAGGACCTGACAGTTTGTTTTCTTGTCTATCCACTATATTCTCAGGAGTCTTCTCTAAGCCCAAGTTCAAGGGCACCAATACTCTTCCTATCCCACTTCTTCAAAGTGCAACTTTCACTTCCATAGAGTGTCACAAAGAATATCATGGCTTTCATATTCCTGATCTTTGTAGGTGTAGACATATCATATCATTTGAATATCTTTTCTGAGGCCTTCATGAACCAAGTGCTAGTCTGCAGCATATTCCTTGATTGCTTATCCTTTACAGTTGAAGATGAATGATTGTAGGTTTTCAGCAGTCTCCTTTGGTGATATTCACTTTCCTGAGCCTGTAGGTTAGGCAGTAGCTATCTTCTAGGTTTACTTTGCTCTCTTTGTCTGGAGATTGCTAAGACATTTTGAAATCTGGTTGAGAAATAGCAAAGGGAATACTAGAGAAACCATAACATAAACAAGGCAGGTCACATGGTGTTCTCAAGGACTTGAGCTGGAGGAAAGTGACAAAGTGTTGCAAACATGCTTGACACACCTCTAACTGGGATTTCCAGATCCAGGTCCAATTTTCTGTGCAACATGGCCTTCACACCTCAAAAAACTGAACTACCAGGAAAATATCAAGGCCCACCCTCTCTTGAGACTTAGGATCAAGCATGGCTCTACTTCCAGCAGCTTCACTTTTAATGTACTATGTGCAGTTTTAGAAACCTGCATCTTCAGATACCTAATAACAAGCTGATGAGACTTTTTCAGAATTATAAATGTGTTATTCTCTGCATCTTCATTGTAGTTTAGAAGTTAAAAAATATTTTTATTGATTTCTTTTTCTGATTAACTAGATGCGTCACACTTCCACTACATGTGGCTAGCACCACTGTGAATTTTGGACGTTGTTTCCTGAAATTTCAATATCAACAAATGGCAAAACTCATTAATGAAGCTGACCTTCCAGGGTGCTATGGTGTTCTTCCCCAGGTTTGTTTACATTTTGACTTCTCTCTTTCCTATTTGAATGTCCTGCTTTTTCTAAAGTGAGCTTTTCATTTACATTGATAGTCTTGTACAGGAGGAAGAAACTGGCAGCACCTGTAGGGGCAAGGTGGATTTAATAATGTGCCTTTAGAAAAGAGGAAGGAAATGTTTCAGCCCAGTTATGATCATTTCTTGAACTCTACTCTTGTTTACATTTTATTTAAGGATGTTTGGATAAGTTGTTGCTCTGTTGCTCTTATGCTATTGAAAACAACTGCTGAAAGGTTTGCTGAAATAAATTTTCAGAGCTCTATCATAAACAATAAAATAAGTAAACAAAAGACATGGATTTTATTGGAGGAGATGGTGACAGCATAGAAACAGAAAGACTTCAAGCAGGTAATTCTTAGTGCTTTTATCTCCACCTAGGAATATAAGAACTCTCCCACCATCTTGTATTCAAGTTCAGCACCTTGTGGTATTATTCCACCTCATGCCACAGTTGAAATCCCATTAGCTTTGGAAGTTGAGGAAAAAGGCCACCAGGAAACAGTGGCCTACATAGCTATCTTTGGGAACGAAGACTTACCCCTGGTGAGTGGATTGAATGAGCAGGAATAAAAGAGTGCTTTCTTACACCTTGTATTGCCTGCAATAAGTTCATTAAAGTTCCTCTGCTGCAGGAGGACAGGAAAATATTGTAATCCATTGGTAATGATAAGGTCATTGGTTTGGTTTATGTGGGAAGCTACACTAGACAAGGAGAAAGGGAAACATATAGGGAACGGTTGCTGGAATTGGGCATGTGTAGTTTAATGAAGAGAAGGGTGAGGGGTGACATGATAGCAGTCTTCCAATATCTCAGGGGCTGCCACAAAGAAGAGGGAGTCAAGCTATTCTCCAAAGCGCCTGAAGGCAGGACAAGAAGCAACAGATGGAAACTCATCAAGGAGAGAAGCAACCTAGAACTAAGGAGAAACTTCCTGACAGTTAGAACAATTAACCGGTGGAACAACCTGCCTCCAGAGGTGGTGAATGCTCCAACACTGGAGGTTTTTAAGAAGAGACTGGACAGCCATTTGTCTGAAATGGTATAGGCTTTCCTGCCTGAGCAGGGGGTTGGACTAGATGACCTCCAAGGTCCCTTCCAACTTTATATATATTATTATTATATTATTATTATTATTAAAGAGATAAATCATTTATTGAGGTGGATCCTAGGACTTGCCATTGTGGTATTTGACAATAGAATGAAGACTGGTTGAAAATGGCATTCCAGATGATCCATAGCAAAATGATTGTCAAGCTCGAAGAAGCTTCATGCTGTTTCAGCCATTTCTGTTTCTTGGCTTGCCTACAGACCCAGGGGGGAAAAATGGAATGTGCATTTGCAGCTGTAGAACTGTTAAGCCTGAGAAGCAAGGTCATCCAAGATTTTGTTTTGAGAACTGACAATTATTTCTCATAATAATTGTCTGAAGCTTAATTTGGGCAATGTGTCCTGCACTGTCAGAGGGGAAGGGAATTCCCATACTTTTAATATACTGATTAGGCACCATTTTAGCCAGATCTGGTTTTCTATTCATTGGTGCCGATATGGTGTCCTCAATAAAGTTTTGGATTAGAGATTGGAATGTCTCAGGTGTGCTTACTTTGTTGGGATCATCAGTTGGAACCTTGACAATGATACTTTGTGTGTGTGTGTGTGCCAATGATTTGGGAATGGTTTAAAAATTCCATATGTAAGTGGGTAGATTTAAGTCTAGAATATAGATCTAGGAAAAATCCCTTTTAAAACTTTACAGTAAAGCACTTACTGCATTTCTAATTTATTCTGGAAATTTGAATATTGTGTAATTGGGAATGTGCACTGCATCATTCACTTGAGAAACAAAAGTTTTTCATAAGATTTTACTCTGTTCAAGATAGTGAAGTACTTAATATGTACAGAACCAAGATCACAAGAATGTTTATGTCTCCCAAGGTTTCAGAAAGGAGACTGAAAAGCAATCCTCCTCAGGTAGAGTAATGTTTGTAGCAGTAGAAAGGAAGACCCTCCTAAGCCAGGATCTCCAACTTCAATACTTCTCTGTGAATGTTTGGTTTGGTGGCTGTTTCTCCTGGGGCAGATAGTTACATTATTGCCATCTGTTCTTGAGTGGGAACTTACTCCCTCAGAACAGGAAATCTATCTTCCTCAAAAATAAGCGCTCTATTCAGTCAGTCAGTCAGTCAGTCAGTCAATTTCTATAGCCACCCAACTCAACCAAATGACTCTTGGTGGTCATTACCAGGATTGGAATGGCATAACTCACCACGGCCAATTTACCACAAGACAATTTTCTGTGGGACAATTCAACAAATACAAAAATTAAATTAATTTAAATGGAACTGTGGCAATAATAATAAATTAAAGATAGTCAAAGTTACAATAATTTCGACAAAAATGTGGTACCAATAATAAAAGTAACTGAATGAAACGGTTAATACAGCATTGAATTGTCTCTGACAAGTTGACCATGGCAAGTTATCCTAGAGCCCCTGTGGCTCCCATCTCACCCATCCAATCCAAAGGAGGAGGCCTTGTTGTCCAAGGTGCTTCTGCCTAGCATTCAGCATCAATGGACCACCAAGAATTCTCTCCAGAATTTAGTTGTGATCACACACTTCTCAGTCTTCTCTCACTGGACTGCTCAGCAACTCAACATTCAAACCGGCACTCCCCCCCCCCACTTCACAGCTTTCATCTGTGAAGGTAGGCTGCTCCACCCTTTAAATTCTTCAAGTAGATGTTAACAATCCAATTTCTTCTTACAGAATCCCTTTGCTCTCATCAGCTACCAACACAAATCATAGGAAATGTCTACTCTAATGTACTGCAGCTTGACAATTGAGCTGAAGCAAAATGGCTGCCCAGTCCCATGGGGCAGCTACAGAACCTTGGAATCAGTTCAGTCGTGGGTCCACCACAACAAACCAATAGGTTTTAAATAGGCTTTAACTAGGTTTAACTCCTGTCCTGTGATATAAATGAAGTATAAAGTTGATACCTAAACACCAAATCCAAGTATGCATGAAAATCAACCTTCCTTAATTTAAGTATATTGTACTTATGAGGACCACCTTCCAGGACTGTCTTCCATGTTTATGTTTTCTGGGAAATTCTGACAGCTGTAATTCATCCATCAAGAGATCACTTAGATTATGAAAGACTATTTTACAGTATCCTGATCACTTCCAGCAGTCATAAGTCACAATCAATGTTTCTGTGTTAACTTCTGCTTGCTTCTTTTTTCTTCCTGCCATAGAAAATCCAATTGGTGGCTTTTGGAGAAGGTCCTGTTGTTTATGTGCATCCATCTAAGATAGATTTTGGCTGCATCCAGGTTTTAAAGAATGTTTCCAGGGCACTTTGTCTTTCAAATCAGTCTGTTATTCCTGCACCATTTAAGGCACAGATGGTAAGTAAATTTTGAAGCTAATTTACATTGGAAAGTAAAACTGAAAATGGATTCTTTGTTAACAGCTTTTGCCATGATTAAAGGAGAAGGCCTTCCATGAGATCATTTTCAGATAAAAAGCATTTGGAGTGGTAGACATTCCAAGAAGAGATGTAGATTAATAGTTAGCAATTTGGAATATAGAGCATAGAATAGTAGGGTTGGAAGGGACCCTGGAGGTCTTCTAGTCCCAAAATTAAATGAATTACTAAAAATAAGACTGTAACTGTCAGCCAGTGGCATCCAAGGAGTCTAAAAGGAGGTGGGCAAATGCTTATTTTAGCTGCCCATTAGGCAGAAGGAACCAGAGGCCACACAAGGTGCTGGCAGGTTGATTGTGGCTCACCTATGGATAGGAATCTCACCAAACTGAGAAACTCACTACATTGCTGCTACGTGGTAGCAGTTGAGAAAATGGTAAGACAATAAACTATCTGACCTTGACGAATATAAATCGCTGGGACCCTACAGATTACATCCCAGAGTTCTGAAGGAGCTGGCAGATGTTATCTCAGAACCATTGCACCACATCTTTCATAAATCCTGGAACACTGGGGAAGTACCTGAGGATTGGAAAAGGGCTGATGTCAGAATCCATTTATATTTCATTTCTAACTCCCTCTCAGTGCAAACCCAAATCTCACCCCTCTTACTGGATTCTGCCATTCCCAAGGAGGAAAGAGAAGACAAGGGAGTTTATTGTCCCATCTCTTTCCCTTAGATGTAATTTTTTGTTTATTCAGCCTGCCTGTTGGCCATCACAAAAAGACCGATGAAAGGAACTCTCTCCCTCTGAACTTCGAACAACCAAGAAACAGGGTGGGGAGAATTCTGGCTCTTGCCGATGAAAGGAAATCCTCTCCCTCTCTGATTTATGAGCAAACAAGAAAGGTAGTGGGGGGAATTCTGGCTTGTATCTCCGAATGGAATGTGAAGGGGAGGAAGTAATTGTGTTGCAAATGTTCTGATGGTTCTCCCTTTCCCACGAGGGGTTTGACACCTGAGACTTGACTGATCCACGACTCACCAAATGGACTGAGGGGTGGGGTTTTTGTTCAGGGACACTTTAAAAATATCGATCTGTGAGATAGTTTTCAGTTCCTGTCTGTTATATCCTCTGTCATCTATGTCTTAGTAAAAGTTCCTGTTTGGACAATCTTGTCTCCAAGAGTTTTTCTTTCCTAAGATGTGGATTGGAGTGGGTTCTGACAGCTGATGTGGTTCCCATCTTCAAGAAAGGGGGGAACAACAGACCCAGGAAACTACAGACCAATCAGTTTAACATCAATACCTGGAAGATCCTAGAAAAGATAATCAAAACACAGATCTGCAAACAACTAGTAACAAACAAAATTATAACTAGTAGCCAGCACAGGTTTGTTAAAAACAGATCATGCCGGCTTCTGGTTTTGATGTTGTGACAATGCAGAGACAGGAAGACGGGGCTTCGTCTTTTGCGTTTGATTTTGTCCTGCTGGGGGACCCTGGAAAGGGTTGAAAGTTGTCCTGTAGAGGTGGCAGACGAGGGGACACCCTCCCATTTGATTCAAGGAAGCCCTCCAAACCGGCGGGGGAAAGACTGGTCACATTTGTGTAGCCAGTCCAAAGCTGCTGACAACGGAAAACAGCAAGCACTATCAAGCAATTTTACAGCAATGTAGATGAAACTGGGTGAGACCTGATCCTCTCTTTATGATTTTAAAACCTGCCCAAAGCAGTCTCCCCGATGAGAGAGGGAATGGGAACCTCTGCCCCAGTTCCTCAGAAAAGAAAAGCAGTGAATTAATTAATTAGGGGAAATGGAGAAACCTATATATATGGCTTGGAATTTTGGGGACTAAAAGTGTTTTTAAGACCTCTTTTTAAAGAAAAAAGACTTGAAAAGTTTACAGTCTAAGTTTTGGATTTAAAAACTGAAAAACAGTGTTGATGACATCTAGAGGTGAATTATAGGACTACAACTTATTTATGCCTAAAAGAAACCTGGCTCGAAGCCCAGGATTAGATAAGACTTTGGCTGGCCTTGGAAGCTTTTACTATTGAGAATTACAGCTGAGAAAAAAGGAACAGACTTGGGGACTGCTTATCTGTGTGGCAGAGACAATAATATTACTCTAAAATTGGCTGTCTGAATTATGAACACAAATACTGACTTTTGGAACTGTATTGCGGAATTATTTTTCTGTAGAAGAAATATTTGGAACACTTTGGATTATAAATCTTGATTGGTAAACAACCTTTAATGGTTCTTTTTTCTCCCTGGACAGGATATATTTCTTCTTGGACAGAAAAAATTGAATTTACTTACATCTGCTTTGGGGAGATTTAGGAATGGCTAGTTGGTTGGATAAATTTATAAAGGCTACTTACAAATTAAAAAATAAATAAAATAAAATGGATGTTCCATACTTAGCTCTAAATAGTAAAAAACCATCCTTAACATCTGTCCCCAGAAGCCTCAGTTTGCCATATCACCAAGAAAATACTGATGAACCACAGAAAGAAATTTTCTACATATTGAAATTAATACAAGAAACAATTGCTTTAGCTTGTGATCTGGTTAAAAATAACACAAAGAAGATAAAAGAACAATTTTCTAGTTTAAATCTACACACTCAGAAAACAACTACAGAGAAGGAACCAGCCACCCATAAAATAGAAGGAATACTAAATGCTGACATAAACATTGAGGATCTAAAGCACAGGTGTCAAACTTGCAATGTCATGTGACGTGTTGCAACATTTCACAACTTTTTTCCCAATGCCGGCAATGGGGTGGGCACAGTTTTGGCATGATGCATCCAGCCCGGCAGTTTGACACTCCTGATCTAAAGGATGAAGCTAACGACCAGACTCAGATAAATGAAAACGTAGAAGACACAACGATAATATTGGAAATGGAAAAGACATTTTACAAACCAAGGTTTCAGAACATACTGGAGGATAAGGAAGGAGAGCTGATGGAATGGAAGATAAAGCCATTAACAGAACTGTGGGGAGCTGGAGAAGGAGGGAGGCTGTTTAATGAATTATCAACAGGCTAGTTCTTCCCAAAATACTTTAATTAAATTGTCTTTCTTTTTTATTGAAAAGTTTTACAATACATTTTAAGCATAAACTCCTTCCCTCCCCCTCCCCCCAACTTCCCCTCCCTCCCCCTCCCCCCAAACTTTCCCTCCCCCTCCCCCCCAACTTTCCAGAGCTGAATACAGGGTATTGCCTCTAACAAACTTGAGCTAAAATATGTTAACCATCTATAAATACACTTTAAATCCTATCACACTTTAAGTCCACTTAAACATAACTAAATAATAATACATCTTATAATTCTAATACTCATTCATATGCTAAATGAAATTTTTAGTCCCATATTTATTCTGAATATAATCGATCCATCTTCTCCATTCCGAAATATATCTCTGTTGCGATTGTTCTTTCAAATATGCTGAAATTTTTGCCATTTCTGCCAAGTTTGAAACTTTTAAACTCCACTGTTCTATAGTAGGCAATTCCTCCTTCTTCCAGTATTGTGAAACCAAAAGTTTTGCTGCCGTTATTAAATTCAACATCAATTTAGTTTCTATAACGGTACAATCTGTAATAATACCCAACAGAAATAACTGTGGAGAAAACCTTATCTTTTTCTTAAATATCTTCTGCATATTCCACCAAATTTTAATCCAAAAAGCTTTAACTTTTTTGCAAGTCCACCATATATGGGAGTACGTTGCATCCTCACAACCACACCTCCAACATTTAGGCTGATAATTTGGATACATACATGCTAATTTTTTAGGATCTAAATGCCATCTATAAAACATTTTATAAAAATTCTCTCTTAAATTTTGTGCCTGAGTAAATTGTACATTTTTGACCCAAATTTTTTCCCAAGTATCCATCGTTATTGGCTCCTGAATATTCTGGGCCCATTTTATCATACAATCTTTAACAAGTTCCGTTTCTGAATCTATTTCTATCAGTGCATTATATATCCTTCTTATATGTGCTTGACTTTGATCTCTAATTTGCTTTACCAAATTTTCATCTGTTGTTGAAATGCCAATTTTCTGATCTTCTTTCCATCTAGCTTGTATCTGACCATACTGAAACCAAGTTTGTACTATTTTCCCTTCTTTTAAAATATTAAATGGCTTTAATTGCCATACATTCCTTTCCAGTCTAAGAATATCTTTATATGTAATTACATCATGTTTAAATCCCAAACTTATATTTTCTATCACATGTTTGGTATTGCCCAAATTTGTATTTTATAATTTAACTTATATCAATATTTTTTCCAAACTCACAACAGGGCATACCTTAATATATGTGTCTTAAAAACATTATCCACCTTTTTATCATACAATAAATATGCATGCCAGCCATATAATAAATCATATCCCTCAATATTCAATAATCTTCCTTCTGTTAAATTAAACCAATTACTAATTGACGATAAAGCCGCAGCCTCATAATATAATTTAAAATTGGGCATTTTAAGACCACCTCTTACACGTATATCTTGCATTATCTTAAGTTTTACTCTCGGTCTTTTCCCTGCCCAAATAAATTTATTAATACCTTTCTGCCATTCCTCCAAATTTAAATCCTTTTTAGGTATAGGTATCATTTGAAACAAAAATAAAAATTTTGGTAAAACATTCATTTTAACTGCTGCAATTCTTCCCAATAAAGACAATTGTAATTTTTTCCAACTATCTAACTCTTTTTGTATTTTTAACCATAACAATTCATAATTATTTTTATATAATTTTGCATTTGAAGCTGAAAGATATAGCCCCAAATATTTAATCTTTTTAACTATTTCAAATCCTGTTAATTTTTGTAGAACTACCTTTTGTTCTTTAGTCATATTTTTAGACAATATTTTAGTTTTTTGCCTGTTTACCTTAAATCCAGAAAGTTGTCCATATTGCAAAATTATTTCCATTAAATCTATAACCGATTGAATCGGTTGACTTAATGTAATAACCAAGTCACCTGCAAATGCTCTCAATCTATAATCTTGATGTTTAATTTTAACTCCCTTTATTTTATTTGAGTCACGTATCTTAATCAATAATATTTCCAATGTTAAAACAAACAGCAATGGTGACAATGGACATCTCTGTCTTGTACCCTTTTCAATTTTGCAAGCTTCTGTTAAACTACCATTAATTATTATTTGAGCTGTTTGTTTCTGATATATTGCCCTAATAGGTTGTAAAAACTTATCACCAAACTCCATCTTCTCTAAGACTTTAAATAAAAATTGCCAATTCAATTGATCGAATGCCTTTTCAGCGTCCAAAAAAATCAGCGCTGCTGGGACTTGATTATTTCTTTCCAAATATTCTAATAAGTTTACAATATGTCTCACATTATTTTTCATTTGTCTACCACTTATAAATCCTATTTGATCACTATGAATCATTTGCTGCATAACCTTCATTAATCAATTTGCTAAAATCTTTGCAAATATTTTATAATCAGTATTTAAAAGCGATATAGGTCTGTAATTTTTAGATTGGGTAAGATCTTGATCTTCCTTTGGAATCAATGTTATAAATGCTGTTTTCCATGATGGAGGCACTTCTCCTCCAGATTGAATAGTTCTAAATAATTCTTTTAAAGGTTCCACCAACTCTAATTGTAAGTTTTAATAATAAATGGCTGTCAAACCATCTGTTCCAGGTGCCTTACCCACTTTTATTTGTTTAATTGCTAAAATAATTTCTTCAGCAGTTATCAGTTGATTCATCCCTTCCCTTTGCTCTTGTGTAAGTATAGGGATATTCACTTCTTGTAAATACCTATCTATATCTAAACCTTGTGTTATATCCCTAGCATATAATTTGGAATAAAATTCAACAGAAGCCTTTTTAATAAGATTTTGCTGAAACACCTCTTTACCCTTATATTCTATCTTATCTATATTACGTGATTTTTGTTTTTTCCTTAACAGATAAGCTAACCATCTACCTGGCTTATTAGCATTATAAAAAGTATTATGTTTAACATATCGTAAATTAGTTGCCACTTGGTCTTCCATCAACATATCAAACTGCCCTCTTAATAAATTAATTGCTTCTTTCAGCCTCTTTTTAGATGAGTTTAAAATAAAAGCCTTCTCTTTCATCTTTATTTCCTCCTCTAATTCTTTATGCTTATATTCCAATCTACGTCTATATTATTCAAATATATTAACATTCCTCTCATATAAGCTTTACTTGCATCCCAAACCATTTCAATGGGTGTACCCTTATGCATATTTATAATAAAAAATTCTTTCATTTGTTTTTTACATTCTTCCACATTTTCTTCATATCTAAATAAATTTTCATTTAACCTCCAAGATCTCCTATCTCCCTTCCCCTTGTCCAATTCCAACCATACTGTGCTGTGATCTGATAAAGTTCTTGGACATATCTTAATCTTCTTAACCCTAGAAAAAAAATCATTAGTAGTTAATACAAAGTCGATCCTGGAAAAAGATTGATGTCTATCAGAAAAAAAAGTAAAATCCCTTTCTTCCACGTTTCATTCTCTCCAGACACCTCTTAGCTCCAAATCATCTTGCATATCAAAAAAGGATTTAGGCAATCTAGCATGATTTGGAGTACTTTTAAAAGATCCTTTTTTATCTTTCAGTGTGTCCAGCACTCCATTCCAATCTCCCATTAAAATACAAAATTTATAATCCCATTGAATTATTTTATTATGTAAAAGTTTGTAAAATTCTCCTTGTTGTTGATTAGGTGCATATAATCCAATTAAAAGTATTTTCTTCCCTTCTATTAAAAGTTCAATTATAATATATCTTCCTTGTTCACCTGCTTCAATTAGGTTAGCTGTTAAAGTCTTCTTCACATAAATAACTACTCCATTTTTCTTTTCTGGAGCAGATGCAATAAACTGTATACCCAATCTGGAATTTATCAAATATTTTTGATCAGATACACGGATATGCGTTTCCTGCAAACATATAACATCATTTTTAAATTGTTTCAAATACTGAAATATTTTCTTTCTCTTTTGCGGTGAGTTTAAACCATTAACATTCCATGTTAGAAACTTTGTCACTGTCTTTTGTGACTTGAAGCTTTCGGAGCATATCTTGCAGATCCACAAGCATCTGCCTCTTTGGTCTTGTTCTTCCCACTGCTTCACTATTAGATTCTTGAGTTGTAATTGTAGAATACTGTTTCTGTTTCTGTTGCTGTTGTTGTTGTTCCTTTCGTCTGGTTGCAGCCCGTGTCACTCTTTGAGCCTTTGATTCTTCTAATGGGACCAAGGGCTGCACAATCTCCAGAGTTTGCTGTGCTTCTTTTGGAATCAGCGAGGTGGTTTCTTCACCTCACTGTATACCTTCTGATTGTATCTGTCGCACTCCTTCTTCCTTCCCTCTTTTAAATTCTGGGGATGGCGGTGGGTCTGCTTTCAGTATGTTACAATAAAAATCACGTGCCTTCAGAACTGTATTAAGATGATATCTTGTACCAGCATAATTCACCACTATCCCAGTTGGTATCTCCCATCTGAACTGGATCTGTCATTTTTTAATTCATCTGAAAGAAAAACAAACTCTTTCCTTTTTCTTAAAATTCTTGGTGGGATTTCTTTCAAAATTAAGACCTCTTGATCAACCACTTTAAATCTGTTATTGTAAAAGGCTTGAATAATCGCATTTCTGATCATTCTCTTTGTAAAATAGACAACCACATCTCTTGGTAATTTTCTTTGCCTAGCAATCCAGGAATTAACATGAAATATTTTATCTATTTCCAATATAAAATCTTCAGCTCACCAACCCAAAATAGGCGCCACAGCTTTTGCCAATATCTCTTCCAAATTTTCTTGTGGATTTTCTTTCAAACCTCTTATCCTCAAGGCAAACTCCATGTCTCTATATTGTATCATTACCACCTCCTCATCAATTTTATCCATTTTATTCTCAGCTTCACACATTTTAGCCTCCAATATCAAATTATTTTGCTTAACTTCTTCCACGTGTTCATCCAGACTCTCAGTACAAACTGTCAGTCCCTGAAATGCCAGCAGAATATCCTCTTGTATTTCTTTATTTTTCTCATTAATAAGCTCTGCCATTTGCTCAGATATTTGCTCAGATTGAAGTTTTAAAGCATCTTTTAAATCTTTTAGTGTTAATGTGGGTGTAGGTGCTGTGGGGGGTGGCATCAATGTCTGAAATCCAGATTGTTGAAGTGGTGATGCCTCCGCACTTTTAGAAACAGTAAATCTAGGTGGTTTGGAAGCCATTTTAACACCCAATTAACTTTCGTTTCTCACTTTCACTTTTCTGCCCAAATTGCAACTTTGTTGCTTTACTGTTAAATATCCAAATCGTTTAAGTCTCTTTTAAGCCAACTTTAAATGCTTTTAACAGAGTCTTTTACAGCTTTAAAAGTCCACTTTCTGTCTTCCTCCTTGATCTTTTATATTATTTTCCTTATTCTTTTGTTCTTCCCACTTTCTCCAAAACATTTATTCCAGCGCCATCTTCCTCCCCTTCTTTTAAGTTAAACTGGAGTTAAAGATCATATACTTGCTGTTTCAATATTCTCCTGCTCAGCTCTGCCTGCGTCCAAGTAATCCAGAATACAATATTGAGTGCAGGGATGGTTGCAGCGTCCTGCTCTGTTTTAAAACCTTAAAACAGAGGAGTCCCTGAGTCCAGGGTTAATTCAGGCTCCAAGGGAGCTCTCACCCTTCGACCCCCAGATTAAAATTCTGGGGGTCTAGGGGAGCTCTACCTCTACCTGAATGCTCATCCTCCCCTCTTCCCCCGAGGGGAGGATTCCCAAACTGCAAAACAGCTGATTGTCGCTGTTTTCATGATTCGAACGGAGCAACGGGGCTGACAGTCAAAAATGACCACCATTGACTGAGCCTTGCCACCCAGAAGTCCATTAAATTGTCTTTCTTGTTTCACATAATATATTCAAAAATAAAGGAAGAATTATTTGATGATCCAAATACACTGACTTGGAAAGTTAGTTGGCAAAGGAAGAAAGCTAGAGTAGGTTTGAAGGAAACAGAAGCTTTGACCTATTAGAGGGGATGCTAGATTACTAACTAGATGTTTGAATATGGTTAAGAATAGACCATTAGAAATAGAACTATATTATAACTAGATAGATAGGATTTGTAAACAGAATATATCTTGGTATGAAAAAGGAAATAAGAATAAGGTAAGAACTTTGAATAAGGGAAGCTTTTGGTTACCCAAATATAACTTGTTCTGAAATTATAAATGATTGGGATATTTTGAACATGGATGGGAAATTAAAATTGAAAAAAGCAAAAATAGGATATAGACTAAATAAATGGAAATTGAATGCAAATGCAATTAAAATATGCTTTGGTTAGAAAAGATATTCTAAACTGATATTATTGATACTATTAGAAAAATGTAACAAATGTCAATATGTAATTGTATATTTACTAACAACAATAAGAATTGTATTTGCTTAGTGTGGAAAAATGGTTATTGCCAGAAGAAGAATGGATATACTGGAGGGTGTAATATTGGACTTAGTTTGAAGAAGCTTACATGAACCACAGAATCACTAATGAACTCAGTCATCACGTTGTCTGTTGGGCACTAGATTGTGAAAATAGAAAATTAATAAAACATTCATTAAAAAATGCCAGACCAGTCTTATTTCATTCTTTCCTAAAGTGACTAGCAGACCAGTGAAATGCTGTGGACGTAGTATACTTGGACTTCAGTAAGGCATTTGATAAATAGACCACAACCTACTCCTTGGTAAGCTAGAAAAAGGTGGAATAGACAACATCACCACCAGATGGATCTGTAGCTGGCTGGCAAACCATACTTAAGAGTAGTCCTCAATGGCACCACATCCCCATGGAGAGAAGTAAGCAGTGGGGTACCATAAGGTTCCGTCTTAGGCCCAGTACTCTTCAATATCTTCATAAATGACTTAGAGGAGGGAATTGAAGGGGAACTCATCAAATTTGCATATGACACCAAACTGGCAGGAGTAGCCAACACCCCAGAAGACAAACTCAGGATCCAAAAAGATCTTGACAAACATGAACAATGGGCTCTATCCACCAAAATGAGTTTCAATGTGGAGAAAAGCAAAGTCTTACATTTAAACAGGAAAAATCAAAGGGACAAGTACCTGTCTTAAAAACAGTAGCTGTGAGAGGGACCTTGGAGTCCTAGTGGACAATCACTTGACTATGAGCCAGCACTGTGCAGCAGCAGCCAAAAAAGCTAATACAATCCTGGGCTGTATAAACAGAGGCATAGAATCAAGATCACGCGAGGCATTAGTACTGCTTTATAAAACCCTATTAAGACCACACCTGGAATACTGCGGCCAATTTTGGTCACTATATCACAAACAAATGTTGAGAGTCTGGAAAAAATTCAGAGAAGAGCAACTAAGTTGATGAAAGGCCTGGAGACTAAAACATACGAAGAATGGCTGCAGGACTTGGATTTGGCTAGTCTAAAAAAAAAGAAGAAATAGGGGAGACATTATAGCAGTGTTCCAGTATTTGAGGGGCTGCCATAAAGAAGAGGGAATCACGTTATTCACCAAAGCACCAGAGGGCAGGGCAAGAAACAATGGTTAGAAACTGATCAAAGAGAGAAGCAATATTGAATTAAGGAGAAAGTTCCTGACAGCGAGGACTGTGGAACAGCTTGCCTCCAGAAATTGTGGGTGCTACATCACTGGAGATTTTTAACAGGCAAGACAGTCACTTGTCTGAGATGGTATAGGTTCTCCTGCTTGAGTGGGGGGCTGGACTAGAAAACCTCCAAGGATCCTTCCAGCTCTATTCTATTCTATTCTTGGTAGGCTCTGTGAACCTTTCAGCTGCTTCAAGGCCAGCCGGCCTTTTCACTTAACTCAGCTCCAGATCTCACCAACTATCTGGTCTGTTCTTTTCTTACCACTGACAATATAAAGAGTTGTATGTGTTTCTAGTTGCTACCAATGCCTAATACATACAGCACATATGTACACCCAATTTCATAGCTTCATTTGTATTGCATGTTTTGACTACCTAATTAACCCCTTTTCTGGGTTTATGCAATGTGCTGTAGGATCATAACCTAACTAAATAGGTTGGATTTGTATACTATGCCAGACCCTCTTTAGCAGCAGGTAGTGTGGTCTGTTAATGTGATTTCCAACCTTTTGGGGCAGGCCTTGACAGAAGCCATTTTGCTGATACTGAGCTCCTTTGGAGAAGTAAAAATTGGAACAAACAAAAAGCTGTAGGCTGAGAAAAGAAGGCAGAAAAGAAAGAAATCTATCATATTTTATCAGTAGTTAACTGGTTTACTGAGAATACATGATTATATTATGAATGGTACAAAATATTATTGTAAAACATCAGGAAATCTCTGTCACAGTAACACATATTCTTGCATACTTTGATTTTGTTCAAGTAGAAAAACGATGGTTTTGATGACCTTAACGTCTGGAATAACCTATTTCCAAAATAAATTAATAATAATGATGATGGTGTGTTGCACAGTCAACCAGATGATCAGACTGGATTTCGCATTTTTATCTATCCTTCCCAAGGATCTTGGAGAGGCAGTGTTATTGTTTGATGGTGCTAAAAGTTTCATCATAGCAGGTGCTCCAAGTCAAGCTGCCTTTTGCAATTGTCTGGTCAATGGTGAATCTGTCAATGCCCATATGGGGGTTCAAGTGGTGCTCCAGGTGTTTTGCGATTGCACCCAAGGCGCCTATGACTATTGATGCTACCTTTGCTTTCTTTTCCCGAAGTCATTCCATTTCTATTTGAGGTCTTTGTGTTTTTGTTTTTCTCCAATTCTTTTCCCTCTATTCTGCTATCTCCAGGTATTGCCACCTCCACTGTCCAGACTGTTTTTTCTTTCTCTTCAACAGTTGTTAAGCCTGGGGTTTTATGTGGCAGGTGCTTGTCTATTTGAATTCTAAAGTCCCAGAGCATTTATCTTCCTTCATTTTCTATTACTTTGTCTATTTTGTGGTCCCACCAAACTCACATCCATTCCAGAAGTGCTACCTTTACTAGAGCATGGCATATCAAAAGAATCTTAAAGAATAACAACTCATTGTAAAATACATTTTACCTTCAGGGTGTCTTTGATGTATTTTGTTTGTCAATTCTTGGTAGTGACAGTACACCCATTTTAATGGATAAGACAGGTTTTTTATTATGATTTAATATATTTTTATTTCCTTAATATGTAACTTGCCTTTTAAAATATTAGGATCTGGCACAGAGGAGTTGATTAATTGTCTATTTTTTATTGTATTTCAGGCCCGTACTCCTTCGCAGTGGAGAATTGACCCCAGTGAAGGGGTTGTTCCTCCAGAGGCAGAAATATCACTTACTCTTATTGTTAATTTGGATGATACCGTATTGTTTCAGGATAAAATCAACCTGGCTATAGAGAACAGTAATTCTTATATCATTCCAGTCCAGGCCACCGGCATTGGAACTACCATTGTCACAGACAAGCCATTTGCTCCTGCCATCAATCTGGGACCCCATTTCAGGTGAGGGTCATTTTTGTCTGTAGCTGATCAGGAGCCAGCAGGCTCTGACCCGTGTGGGAAGCTTAGTCAAGCTTGGGCAAGCCACATTTCGTTAGGTAAGTAGAATTCAGTTAAGATGGTTCAGAGGTTGCTGAATTGGATTAATTCCCTGGTCTGAATCACTTTCACATTCTGAGTTAGCTCGGGAGTTCATGGCTTCCATGATGGCCATGGGCTTGATCCAAGTGATTCAGGGCCCGACTCATGTGGGGGGTCACACTCTCGACCTGGTGTTCCTGTCTGGACAGTGGTTGGATGATCTGGGAGGGGGTTCACCAACCATTGTTCCCCTGTCATGGTCAGATCACCATCTCCTGCAGCTGGTCTTCCGTTATGCCACCCCCCGCCGCTGGCCTGCGGAACCGACCAGGTGGTTCCACCCCAGGTGCCTAATGGACCCACAGCCCAGGTGCCTAATGGACCCACAGCCCAGTCAATGCCTTAGTGGATGCCTGGGAAAAGGCGGCTGCCGGGGCACTTGACTGTGTTGTAACCTTGCGACCTCTGACCCGGCGCAGATCCCGTTGGGCTCCATGGTTCTCTGCGGAGCTCCAGGAGATGAAGCGACGGAGACGGGGTCTAGAGAGCTGTTGGATGTCCAGCCGATCCGAATCTGACCGATTGCAGCTAAGAACCTTTATAAGGTCTTATCTTGTGGCGATGAGGACGGCGAAGTCTAATTACTTTGCTGCCCTCATCGCGTCCGCAGATAATCGCCCGGCCGCCCTGTTTAGGGTGACTTGCTCCCTCCTTAACCAGGAGGTGAGGGAGGATCCCTTACAGGGATGGGCCAAGGAGTTTAGTCATCATCTGGTGGACAAAATCGCTCAGATCCGGGCCGGTATGGACTCTGACTGTGCAGAGTCTGATGTGGAGGAATCGGACGGTCTTGAGTATGTTATCTGGACTGAGTTCGATCCTGTTTCCCCTGATGATGTGGACAGGATCATGGGGAGGCTGAGCACCACCACCTGTTTGTTGGATCCGTGCCTCTCCTGGCTAGTTTATGCGGCCCGGGAGGAGACACGAGGCTGGTTCCAGGCAGTAATAACTGCTTCTTTAAAGGAGGGTGTCTTCCCTGCCGCCTTGAAGGAGGCGGTGGTGAGACCCCTCCTCAAAAAGCCTGCCCTGGACCCGGCTGTTTTAAATAACTATCGTCCAGTCTCCAACCTTCGCTTTTTGGCGAAGGTTGTTGAGAGTGTGGTGGCGCATCAGCTTCCTCTGTTCCTGGAGGAAACTGATTATCTGAACTCGTACCAATCGGGTTTCAGGCCCGGATACAGCACGGAGACGACATTGGTCGCGCTGGTGAATGATCTCTGGCGGGCTCGGGACAGGGGTTGTTCCTCTGTCCTGGTCCTATTAGATTTCTCAGCGGCTTTTGATATCATCGACCATGGTATCCTACTGCGGCGTCTCAGGGGGTTGGGAGTGGGAGGCACCGTTTTACGGTGGTTCTCCTCCTATCTCCTGGGCCGCTCGCAGTCGGTGTTTATTTATTTATTATTTATTTATTTTATTTTATTGCATTTATATACCGCCCTTTCCCTGAGGACTCAGGGCGGTTTACAGGGAGTTAAAAATCAACCATACAAAAGTTAAAACCCAATTTAAAAAATATTAAATCAACCCTGTACTATTAAAAACCCCAATTAAAATGAATGTCACCTCAGCCTGGGCCCGAGAGCTCAAAGAGCCAGGTCTTCAGGCCCCGGCGGAATGATCGGAGGTCGGGAGCAGTCCTCAGCTCCACCGGCAGCTGGTTCCAGAGGGCAGGCGCCCCCACTGAGAAGGCCCTATCCCTGGGTGTCACCCGCCGGCAATCTCTTACCGGCGGGACCCTGAGCAGACCCTCCCTGTGGGAGCGCACTGGGCGAAGGGCGTTTGATGCCGGCAGCAGGTGTTCCCTCAAATACCCCGGACCCTTGCCATGTAGGGCTTTATAGGTGATAACCAGCACCTTGAATTTCACCCGGAGGGCAACCGGAAGCCAATGCAGCTCGCGGAGTAGAGGTGTTACATGGGAGTATCGGGAGACCCCCATTACAACTCGCGCGGCCGCATTCTGCACCAGTTGAAGCCTCCGAGTGGTCTTCAAGGGCAGCCCCATGTAGAGAGCGTTACAGTAGTCCAAACGGGAGGTCACAAGCGCATGAGTAACTGTGCGTAGGGCGTCTCGGTCCAGATAGGGACGCAACTGGCGCACCAGGCGAACCTGTGCAAAAGCCCCCCTGGTCACGGCTCCTATGTGATCTTCAAAATTGAGCCGTGAATCCAGGAGGACGCCCAAGTTGTGAGCCCTATCAACGGGGGGTAACACCTCAACCCCCATCATTAGAGGTGGAATAACTTGGTTAACCCGAGATGCCGATATGCACAGCCACTCAGTCTTGGCGGGATTGAGACGAAGCCTGTTTCTCCCCATCCAGGAGAGAACAGGAGGGGAGAGAGAACCGACCCCTGAGGGACTCCACAAATGAGAGGCCTCAGGGCGGATCTCTGCCCTCCCGTCAACACCGACTGCGAGCGGCCCTGGAGGTAGGAGGAGAACCACCGTAAAATGGTGCCTCCCACTCCCAACCCCCTGAGACGCCGCAGCAGGATACCATGGTCGATGGTATCGAAAGCCGCTGAGAGGTGTTGACGGGAGGGCAGAGATCCGCCCCGAGGCCTCTTGTTTGTGGAGTTCCTCAGGGGTCGGTTCTCTCTCCCCTCCTGTTCAACATCTATATGAAGCCGCTGGGAGAGATCATTCGTGGTTTCGGGGTGGGGTATCATCAGTACACTGATGATACCCAACTTTTTCTTTCCACCCCGAACCAACCCAGCGATGCCCTCACCGTGATGTCCCGTTGCCTGGAGGCGGTCCAGGTCTGGATGGGGAGAAACAGGCTTCATCTCAATCCTGCCAAGACTGAGTGGCTGTGCATATCGGCATCTCGGGTTAACCAGACCATTCCACCTTTAACGATGGGGGGTGAGGTGTTACCCCCCGTTGATAGGGCTCGCAACCTGGGCGTCCTCCTTGACTCCCGGCTCAACTTTGAAGATCATATAGGAGTCGTGACCAGGGGGGCTTTTGCCCAGGTTCGCCTGGTGCGCCAGTTGCGACCCTATCTGGACCGAGATGCCCTATGCACAGTCACTCATGCGCTCGTGACCTCCCGTTTAAACTACTGCAATGCTCTCTACATGGGGCTGCCCTTGAGGACCACTCAGAGGCTTCAGCTGGTGCAGAATGCAGCCGCGCGAGTTGTGATGGGGGTTTCCCGATACTCCCATGTAACACCTCTACTCCGCGAGCTGCATTGGCTCCCGGTTGCCCTCCGGGTGAGATTCAAGGTGCTGGTGATGACCTAAAAAGCCCTAAATGGCAAGGGTCCGGGATATCTGAGGGAACACCTGCTGCCGGCATCAAGCTCCCTTTGTCCAGTGCGCTCCCACAGGGAGGGTCTTCTCAGGGTGCCGCCGGTAAAAGATTGCCGGCGGATAACACCCAGGGGGAGGGCTTTCTCAGTGGGTGTGCCTGCCCTTTGGAACCAGCTGCCAGTGAAGCTTAGGACTGCCCCCGACCTCCGTTCATTCCGCCGGGACCTGAAGACCTGGCTCTTCGAGCTCTCTGGCCTAGGCTGAGAATTTTAATTTTAATTTTAACTGGGGTTTTTATTTGTTCAGGGATTGATATAATTTTTTAATTGTTTTTAACTTTTGTATTTTTTGTTTTAATCACCCTGTAAACCGCCCTGAGTCCTTCGGGAAAGGGCGGTATATAAATATAATAAAATAAATAAATAAATAAATAAATAAATAAATAAATAAATAAATAAATAAATGTTAGAGGGAAATTTATGAAATTAGCAAATGATGCAGAACTGGACAAGATATGTTTTATCCTAGAAGACTCAAAACTCAAACTCAAAATAATCTGTAAATTGATAGAGAAGTGGACGGAATAGCAATGAAATGTAATGAACATATTGAATAATGAATAACTGTAAGAACAATACAAAGTTCTTTACTTCAGAAAAAAATACAATGCTAAGATACTGTATGGGAGATACCTGGTTTGATAATAGTATAAATGAAATGGATAGTATTAGGGATAGCATTTCATCACAAGCCGGATACAAGTGTGGCCTTTCTTCTGAAAAGACAAGTGTAATCATAAGCTGCACATTCAGAGAAGCTGCAACACATGGAGAGAAAAGGCAGTGAGAAGGCTTGGATGTGTGAAGGGGAATTACATGAAAAAAATGTCAAAACTTTAATGTTTCATAGGCTAGGACATGGATTTAAATTATGGAAGGTAGATTTGGATACCTGATTTGAGGAACATAGTTATCTAAATGGTGCTTTTCAGTTCTGTGCTTCTATGAAATAGAAAGGTAATTGAATCCAGATTTTTAATATTGAGAATGTGATATTGCTCACCCATCCCGCCCCTTCTGTACAAAGCAACCCAATAAGGAAGGAAGAATCAGTAGCAGAAACAATCTTCTTACAATCTGTAATATGGTTGAATTCATTTCCCATTGAGGAATTTTCAAAGGATGATAGTGCAGCCATAGAATTGCCATTAATGTGTTATTTTTTCCTTAATCACTCTGAAAAACATTCTTGATTACCAGAGGTAGCAGCTACCAGTTGCGACCAGTCAGATATCCTCCAGACTGCCAGCTCGCATTTTTGTAGTTAACAATTTCACAGATTTTCTTAGGGTCTTATACTTCTGATTAATTTTTGCTGAGTTTACAGTGCTGCCTTTGAACCAATTCCACTACATTATCAACATAAAACTGGGCTTCAATCTAAAACCCCTTAGAGCCCTGCTTCAAGACCCCCTTCCTTGCCCTTTTTTGATTCTGACTGGGTGGTCTTCTGTGCTCTTCCTTTCGGGTAGGTGACGCGTTCACATGATGACTTTGTTTCCCCAAAGCCCAAGTTTGAGAGATATGATAAGGGGAAATCAAGGAGTTGGCCCTCTTTGCTTCTCCACCTCTTTCTTCCTCGTCAAGGAGGAGATGAAGAAAGAGCTGAAGGGAAGCATATAATAGAGGCAACTTATATCTGCTGTATGTAGAAATTATTTTTGGTCTCGGCTTGTATGTGCATATTTTCTCCTCAAATGTAATAGCTCAATTTTCTCGTTTTGTTATTCTTTGCCCACTGTTTCAATGTCCCAAATTCATCTGCAATTTCATTCTATTATTTTCATTCTGCTGTGATGGTCAGCTTTCCCAATATGATAAATATGCTAAGTAGCCCAATCTTATCATCTAATAATAAAAGTAGAATGACTATGGCACGAGAAAGCAAAGATACTGTCAAGTGCAGGAAATCAGGAGTCAAGGAGGTTCAAATGAGTACAGGTTTGTTCCATGCTACCTCTAAACAAGAATCTGAAGTACTAACAGTCAAAGCAAATTGGTGGTAAATAAGAGTCAGTGGAATTCAAGGAGGGCTGGTCTTAGATTTCTTGTGGGCACGAAGGGACTGGAGACTGATGATGTCCCTTGGTCTCAGCCTGGTTATCTCCCACAGATACTGCCAATAACAATAGATTATTGGGTGCGATTCCAAAACATCTGGAGCATCAGTTGGACACCATCAGTCATCATCAGCAATCAGGTAGCAGGGCAGAGACAAAAATGCAGAAATTGTCCATAACAGCCCATAAAGTTCTAGCACTAGAGAACTGCATGAAACAGTTTGAATGTCAAGCCCAAAATGATTGGCAGGTTGAGGAACATCAGAAATGCAGATCTGGAATTAGAAAGTCTTCCAACAATGGGGCAAGGACTTTGCTTATCATGCAGCCCCTGGCTGGCTATGTGTTTCTGTCAGAACCCATTCCTATTTTATTTCATTTCTGTCTATCCTCTCTGATCTAAGAATAAATCCCACCTTTCCCTGGGTTCTGCCATACTCCCATGGCGGAGGGGGGATGTGCCTGCAGGGCTATTACTTTCACTTCCTCTATTCGCTAAAATGTAATCCTTTACTTTGTTTATTGGGTCTGTATCCTCAACAACTTGTTTCCTGCATTATTTCTCTCTCTGAACTCGTATCTTTTAAACTGTTAGTTAAGAACAAAGGAGGAAATAAAGAATGTAACCTCAGTGCCTGGTTTATGTCTAAACTCTCAGAGGAAGGTGTGGAAAAGCCGCCGACCTCGCTGCGTGAGCTGGAGACGGGCCGATGTTATCTTCCCAGTTCCCACAATGGACTTAACACCTGAGGATTGGCTATCCCACATCAGGAGGTTGATCTATGGGGTGGGGTCCTGCTTGGGGACAGTATAATCTACTGCGTTGCACGGAAAAATCTCAGATCCTGTCTATTATGCCTGCTATCACCTACTCTTAATAAAAGTTCCTGTTTGGAAGAAATTGTTTCCAAGAGTTCTGCTTTCTTAAGATGTGGATTTGAAGTGGGACCTGACATTAGACAGGATCTGCATTAATAGTCAACCTGGAAGGAAGACCCTTACCAGGGGAATTTGCAAAAACTACAATGTCACTGAGGCAGGGAAAAACGAACCCACTGCAAAGTGGGAGCCCTCCCTCCAGCCAGGACCCTGCCAGCTATCGGGATCCAAGACACCCTACTCCTCGGAAGAAGAAGTGGGAGAGATGTGCAGCCATAAACCTCGGTGGTTGATGGGCGTTGGGAAAAAAGACAAGTGGGAGAAGAGATCAAGAAAGGTGACCCTGAGACATGGCAGCCACCAACCCGGATGGAAGCAAGAAATGGAGAGATCCCTTCACCTTAGCGAAGAGAAAGGATCCAATGAGGAAAACCCTCGGCGCTCTTGGGGATGAGAAACCTGAACCCCGCAGCTGCTCCACTACCTTGGACCACAGCCAGAGAGACACTGAGGGGGAATCCTCCTGGGGACGTCCACTGAGGCAGCTGTTCTGTACCAGCCTGCTACCGGCCCTGCAGAAAAAGCAGGGACAACCCCTTTACAAACGGCAAGAGGCTGGAATAAAGCCTGCCAAATTTATTAACATAAAACAAACACCAACCATGAAACAGGAGCTATGAAACAGGACTATTCAAGCGGTTGCCTTCAGCAAACCAGCCCTCCCACACATTCCCCTTTTATAAAGTTCAGGGCGTGGCTTCTCTCTGCCTCCTTCCGAGATGCCCCATTGCCTTCCTCTGTTTACTCCTGATTGACTGCCTCCTGAGTCGGGCGTCCTTGAACAGGGCCAGCTGTGGGTCATCTTCATCCACGCTGTTGTTGTGATTCAGGGTCAGCCTGTGGGTTCGGCAGTTGGGTCGGATGACTCAGATGAGGGGGAGGAGGGGGGTGTTGAAGAACTTGCTGATGATGGCTTTGAGGCTCCGCAGAGCCCCCAGCCAGGCCCCTCCTACCTGGTGGAGACCCAGCTGTGTGAGCCTGACAGCGTGGATGAAGATGACCCACAGCTGGCCCTGTTCAAGGTCACCCGGCGCAGGAGGCAGTCAAGTAGGAGTAAACAGAGGAAGGCAATGGGGCTTCTTGAAAGGAGGGAGAGAGAAGCCACGCCCTGAACTCTTTATAAAGGACTTGTGTGGGGAGGGCTGGTTTGCTGAAAGCAACTGCTCAGATAGTGTTTCAAAGCTCCGGTATCTTGGTTCGTGTCTTGTTTGTTTTTGTAATAAATTTGGCAGACGTATTCCAGCCTCTTGCCGTCTGTAAAGGGGTTGCCTTTTCTGCAAGGCCGGTAGCAGGCTGGTACAGAACAGCTGTCAGGCTCACACAGCTGGGTCTCTTTCGTGACCAGGTGGGAGGGGCCTGGCTGAGGGCTCTGCGGAGCCTCAAGGCCATCATCAGCAAGCTCTTCAACACCCCCCTCCTCCTCCTCTGAGTCGTCTGACCCAACTGCCGAACCCACAGGCTGACCCTGAATCACAACAGCAGCAGCCACCACTTTGGCAGCTCCCACTCCCCGCCTATCTGCAACTGCCGATCAGGATGGGAGACAACACCGTTGACGGCGAAGGTACCGATCCATCCAAAGATTCCCGCCACTGGACATGAAATTCAGGGGGCAGTCACAACGCTTGGGGTTCTTTCTAACCCAAGTCCTGAGCTACATGGAAGAGTACGGACAAGACATCCCCAGCGACAACGTCTGTATCCATATCGTGCAATCCGCTCTGGACGGGGCAGCTGCAGACTGGATGGTGAACCTGCATGATTCCGATGCCCCAGAGCTCCACAACTTCAACCACTTAATGTCCTCTCTGAGAAGGCGATTTGAGGACCCCCTGGCTGACTGGAAAGCCCACGAGAGAATCAAAACGGTGAGGCAGGGTAGACGCACAGTAGCCAAATACACACAAGAATTCCGGGCCATCGCCAACAAGCTGAACTGGCCAGAAGACATCCTCCTTAGCCATTTCAAAGACAACCTAAACTATGACCTGTTGATTCTTGCCTGCCTCAAGAAGACTTACGCCAACTCGACGAATGGTATGTCCTAGCAAAGGAAGCAAAGATCAATCTACTGAAAAGACACCGCAGAGAAAAACCATGGGGCCACTTGCTTCCTGAGCCGTCGCGCAAACCAGCAAAACCACCGGCCACGTCCAAGAAATCAACAGGCTGTTTCAAATGCAGGAGAGAGGGGCATCGTGCCATACAGTGCTGCTCGAAAGTCCCTCCATGCAACCCAGACCGATCACCAGCCAGGAAATCAGGGAAGTCACCAGCCAAGCCACGAGAACCCACCATGAGGGCAACAGAGGCAATAGAGTCCCCACCATCTGCCACGCATGGGCAGGAAACTTCCAGCTTACACTGCAGAGGTGGCGGATACCTTGGACAACAACTCAGAAGGTGAACTCCTGGTAAGTGGACCCATCGTGCCCATCCTCAAGACAGTGACTATATTAGCCTCCTCCATGCCCGAAGCTGTCAAAGTAAAAGCCTTCATAGACTCTGGCTGCACCCGCTGCCTCATTAGCCCGATGCTAGTGGGGAATTTGGGCATCCCCATGAGGAGGCTGAGACAGTCGATCTCATTCAGCCAGTTAGATGGGTCCATAGCGGTGTGTGTGTGCCAACTACCCTAGTCACTTTACCAATCCATCTATCCCTGGGGGACCATGAAGAAGACATAATATTTGTAGTGACACCAGGCATGGAATGCCCAATGATCCTGGTGCTGTAGTGGCTAAAGAGATAGAACCCCTGGGTAAATCGGAGGACGGCAGAACTCAAATTCCCAAAGGGGGATCATGTGAACTTAAAACCCCAAAAGGTCCCACCAATCCTAGGAATGGAGAAAGCATCAGTGGGAGAAGAGAAAGGTTTACCAGAAATACCTGAAGAATTCCGAGACCTTGCTGAAGTCTTCAGCGAGGAATGGGCGGATAAGCTCCCTCCTCACCAATCCACAGACTGCAATAGAATTCAAACCCAGTGTTCTGTTTCCCCCCCCCCGGGGGTACAAACAGACAAGCAGGCACGACTAGCAAGAATTAATTCCTCAGGCTTTAGTAATTGCCTTCTGATAAGGCCTTGGCAGCAAAATACAAACAATCAGCCAAAATAGGCTCGTTACCTCAAGCGTCTGCTGGAATGAGATAACTTCCAAACAATTACTCAAAATGAGTCCAAGCAAACAGTCCAGAAACAGACGTACAGAAGCATTGTCAAGAATTCAGGCCAGGGTTTCAAACAGGTAGTAAATCCGACAGAATTCCAAAGATGTGACCAGAAGTTGATTAAATTGCTGTTTGCCACAACGTCCTGAGAGCAGCCACACCCCCTTTTGTACCTTGTGGGGTGTGGCTCAGTGACTCAGCTAATCCCTGACCCTCCTACTTTTCCTACGCTGCTGTAAAAGCTTGGCTCTGCGCCGTTCTCGGGGATCTAGCCATGATTCATCTCCGCTACTCTCCATCTGCTGCAGCTGCTCTGGCTCACTCCCAGCCTGGCTAATCACAGGGTGCTCCTGTCGGCCTTCAGATGGAGATGGAGGCCTTGCCAGAGGGGAGGGTCCCGGAGAGGGAGGCCTTGCCAGTTCCTCCCCATCATCCTCAGAGTCCTCTTCCTTGGGTAGGACAGGCTCGGGGCCACAACACCTGGGGCAAAACTCCCGAAGCCCAGACTGTACTCCATGAGCCCTAAAGAGATGGAGGAGATGGAAAGATTCATAATTAAAAATCTAGAAAGGGGATTTATCGAACCTGCCAAACCCAAAGTGGCTGCCCAGTCCTCTTTAGGGAGAAGAAGGATGACACTTTGCATTTGTGCGTGGCTTACTGCCCCCTGAATGCAATCATGAAGAACATGTTAGCCCACCTATCGAAAGGAAGGATTTTTAACCAAACTAGACCTAAGAGAAGTGTACTACCACGTTAGGATTAAGGAAGGGGACGAATGGAAGACCGCATTTAATTGTCCAATGGGATGCTACCAATTCAAAGTTTTGCCATTCGGACTACAAGGGCCCCCCGCAGTATTTATGCAATTAATCAATGAAGTGTTAAGGGGGCACTTATTTAAGGGGGTCCTGGTTTCTTTAGATGACATTCTTATGTTCACCAAGTCCAAAAAGGAGCATGTCAACCTAGTCAGAGCAGTTTTAAAAAACCTGCAAGCTGCCCACCTATATGCCAAGTTATCGAAATGCGAATTCCACCAGGAAAGAATAGACTACCTGGGGTATCGCATATCCCCACAGGGCATCGAAATGGACCCCAAGAAGGTCAGGG
Organism: Vipera ursinii; assembly: GCF_947247035.1. Classification (NCBI taxonomy): domain Eukaryota; kingdom Metazoa; phylum Chordata; class Lepidosauria; order Squamata; family Viperidae; genus Vipera; species Vipera ursinii. The sequence continues at coordinate 1,374,883 of NC_139520.1, forward strand.
CAGTACTAGAACGGGCACCACCCTGCACAAGAAAGCAATTACAAAGTTTCCGGGGTTTCACAAACTTCTACCACCAGTTCATCCCTTCATTTGCCCAAATAGCCCTGCCCCTCACGAACCTGTTAAAAATGAAAGGGGGGGCTCAGTGAAACCCAGCCAGCCACTGAATTGGACAATGGAATGCCAAGTGGCATTTGAGAGGTTAAAGAGACTTTTCTCTGCCAAACCCGTACTGAGGCACCCGGACCCAGATTAACCCTTTGTAATACAGGCGGATGCAAGTGATGTGGTAGTGTGGGCTGTATTATTACAAGAAAATGATGATGGGGTACTGCAACCATGTGCGTACATGTCCAGGAAACCCATTGAGATAGAACAACACTGGGCTGTGTAGGAAAAGGAAGCGTACGCTGTGTGGTGGTCATTACTTACATGGCACCATTTTCTTGATGGGGATAAAATCCCCTTTCAGGTCTGGACGGACCACAAAAACTTGGAAGCACTAAAAACACCCAGAAAACTAACTCCTAAGCAAGCCCGCTGGTCCCAGCACTTTCACCAATTACATTTCATGCTCAAACACTTGCCAGGGGAGGGGAAAGAACCTCCTGGCAGATGCACTGTCTAACGTGCCCAAATATAACAGCACGTGAGCCACTGATTCTAAACCATTCATGCCCAAACCACAACTGGCAGCACCAGTAACCACCAGGGCCCAAGCCAAAATAAAGCCGCAGCTGAGTAGCCAAACCGGAATCGAATTCCGGAAAACTTTGAAAACAGATGAATGGTTCCAGAAAAATAGACATGTGTGCACGATCAAGGATGGGTTGCCATGGGTGGGGGAGAAGTTATATGTACCAGCCACCCAGAGGGTCATTTTCATGCAGCTGTGTCATGATACAAAATCAGCAGGGCATTTTGGATTTGTAAAAACTTTACATTTAATTAAAAGGCAATTTTGGTGGCCATCAATGAAAAAGGACATAGAAGGTTATGTGGCTAGCTGCCCAGCTTGCGCAGCTGCCAAGAGGTTGCAAGGGAAATCTCCTGGTCTGCTACAACCAGTGGCGAATCCCTCAGCCCCATGGAGGGAAATATCAATGGATTTTATAGTGGAATTACCAGAAAGCAATGGAAACACTGTCATCTGGGTGGTTATGGACCTGTTCTCAAAACAAGTGCATTTTAACCCTTGCCAAAATATCCCCACCACAAAAACCTTAGCAAAACTATTCGTGCAGCACATCTACAGACTGCATGGGGCATCCCAACGCATCATATCAAATAGGGGAGTGCAATTTACATGAGAATTCTGGAAAGAGCCTTGGTGGAGCAGTGGGCTAATGCCTCCTTAAGTAACACCAGCTGCCTGCAATTAATGCAGGTTCGAGTCCCACCAGGCTCAAGGTTGACTCAGCCTTCCATCCTTCCGAGGTAGGTAAAATGAGGACCCAGATTGTTGGGGGCAATTAAGCTGACTTTGTAATAATGCCGCTTGGGGTGTGTGTGAAAGCCCTAATAAGCAGGCATATACATAGAATGAAGGCTACTGCTAAGTTTGTAAGCCGCCCTGAGTCTTCGGAGAAGGGCGGGATATAAATGGAATTAAAATAAAAAAAATTAAAAAAAAGAATTATTATCCCTCTTATGGACCACTCAGGGACTGTCATCTAGTCATCATCCTCAGTGTAACGGTCAGATGGAACGTTCAAACTCAGTACTTGAGCAATACTTAAGATCCTTTATTAATTTCCAGCAAACGAATTGGACAGACCTCCTCCCTTTTGCAGAAATTGCTTACAATAACGCAGTCCACTCTAGCATAGGCTACACTCTCTTTCAAGTAGCCACTGGTCAAAGTTTCAACCCTATGCCAGAACTAACCCCAAATGAACCAGCAATCCCATCACTGAAAGAATGGATAGCACAATTACAAAACAGGTGGCCAGTGGTTAGGAAAGCCCTGGATAATGCTAGACAAGCATACAAAGCACAAGTGGATAAAAGAGAGTCGAACCTAAACCATTCATTGTAGGAGAAATGGTATATTTGTTTACAAAATACCTAAAATCCCTACAGTCCTGTAAAAAAACTTGGTCCAAAATACATAGGACCTTTTCCAATTAAAAGAATCATAAACCCAGTAACAGTAGAATTAGAATTACCCAAAGCCCTCAAGCAAATACACTCAACTTTTCACTGCAGCTTGCTGAAAAGAGAACAGACATCCTTACGGCCAAAACTTCCACCACCACCTCCAATCATGGTTGAAGGAGAACAACACTTTGAGATAAAAGAAAACTTAGATTCTAGGAATCAGATCCTGTCTATTATGCCTGCTATCACCTACTCTTAATAAAAGTTCCTGTTTGGAAGAAATTGTTTCCAAGAGTTCTATTTTCTTAAGATGTGGGTTTGAAGTGGGACCTGATAGTTTCCTCAGAAGGTCTATTCTAAATATGTCATTTTAAATTTGAAAGAAGTAGAGTGGGAGAGCTAACTCTCACATTGGTAAGTCTAGTAATAATTTACAAAAAAGTAGCAGATTTCTCAACTATAGAGTCCTCACTGAATTTCTTGTACAATATTGTTTTTGTTTACTATTATGTTTTTCTTAATAAATCTTTCTACTCAGAGCTCTGAGAGGTTTTTGAGCTTAGCCAGTTCCAAATGAGTCTAGGATGTCACCTGAGAATGTGACAAATATTGGCATTTTCTACATAGAAAAGAATTTAATATAAAGAAGTCATTTTTGCAGACATTCTGCTCTACACTTTCCATATTATTCAGAAAGCTTTAGGTTGTAAATTCTAAGACCACATTTGGAATACTCCATCTGGTTTTGGTCACCACGATACAAAAAAGCTATTGAGAATATAGAAAGAACACAGAGAGCAGTAAAGATTATGGATTGGAGGATAAAATATACAGTTGTGGGAACTAGGTATGACTAGCCTAATGAAGAGAAGGACTGCGTGGGGGGGACATGAGAGCAGTCTGCCAGTATTTCAGGGCTGCCACAGTGAGGTTGAGAAAAACAGAATGACTTAGAAAAGGTTGGATGGAATTGATAAGATCCTCAAAAAAGATAAGTGATATAAAGCAGTGTATTGTATGCTTCATTGATAGCCAAGTTTAGAATTATTTGTGGTGAGTGGTATTAGTGTAACCTAGTTAGATTTTTCTCTTATATCTTATCTTTATTTGTTTGCTGTATTTTGTATCTGGTTGCTTCCTCTGAAATGGAATTGTATCATAGGCCTGTCTTCTGTCACTTTTCTAGTTTGGATCCTTGCTGCTATCGTTTCAAGATCACCAACCGTGGGCGTCGCACCCATCAGCTTTACTGGATGACTGAAGGTTTCGCCCCATTTCGTCAGCACAACACCCTCCCTGCCATCAGCGCCAACACCAAGAGCCAGACCATCCCCCCAAACACGGAACCTCAGGGTCCTGTGTTCAAGCTTCAGCCACTGAGAATGGAACTGGCCCCAGGAAAGAGTATGGACATGGTCCTGGAAGGATCTTCTGATATTCCCAAGGTATTCTTTTGGATCCTGTGCTTGTGGGCAGGTGATCTCCAGAGTTCCTTCTAATCTTCCCTTCCCTAGGATACAAAGTGTTGATTGTTGGCATGGCATTTCAGTTTCTGAGAATGGTTGGCATCTGAGCAGGCCAGGTGGCTACAATTGCTAGAATTATATGATCAAGACAATCAGGCCTCGCTTAGCTGCTGTATGTCTATGGAGATTCTCAGGTTGTCCCAAAGGTGCTTTTCAAAAGGCAACTGGACTTTTTTACTTTTTTTTTTGTTCAAAGTATTTTGCTTCTCATTCAAGAAGCTCCCTCAGTTTTGGATGAGAAGCAAGATGTCTTCAAGGAGAAAACAAAGAAAGCCCAGTTGCCTTTTGAAAAAGCACCTTTGGGAGTTAGCTGCTGAGGGTGCCATATGGTCACCTCAAAAAAATCACCCAAGTAAAGTTATAAATGTTATTGGATAACATGCTTTGTTTTCTTTCCTGTCTGTGTTTCATTCACCTTTTTTGGCTTTTAAACTTTATCTGAGTTTTTAAAGCCCAGAGCTGAATTTTTCTCTTCCTCTTTATTCTGAGACAGCTATGCTGCTACAGTTTGTATTTTTACATCTGCTACTGGGGAAATGATGTAACTTGCCCTTGCTCCTGGAGTCCTGAGAAAATCTCCTTCAGCTGATGACGGAAGGGGCCATTTTCAGCCTGGCTCCCCTTTGAGTAGGACATGTTAGTGTTGGGGATTAGTGTTGGGGGCTTTCCTGAGCAGCCTCTGGGTACCAGAGGCTTCTTATGGAGGAAGCCCTTCCCAGTGAGATGGCAGAAAGAAACTTCATTTCAAAATGGTTCATGGGCCAGGGAGAAATGGGAAACAACAAGAAGGATAAAGCTGTTCTTCTTTGTGGGCTGTTTGGTTCCAAGTAGGGCAGGCCAGCAAAAGCAGGCAGAGAGGGGAAGGGATTCTGTTGATTGCTAGAGCGGGAGTCTCCAAACTTAGCAACTTTAAGACTTGGGGTGCTTCAAATCCCAGATATTCTGGGAATTAAAGTCAACACATCTTAACATGCTTAAGGTTGCAAAACACTGCTCTACAGTGGGGATTTCCAACCTAGGCAACTTTAAAACTTGTGGACTTTATGCTGGCTGAGGAATTCTGGGAGTTGAAGTCCACAAGTCTTAAAGTTACCAAGGCTGGAGACTCCTGCTTTAGAGAACCATGGCTGGCTGGGTAATTCTGGGTGATGAAGTGCACAAGTCTTAAAGTTATCAAGGCTGGAGACGCCTGCTTTAAAGTTTAGAGGACCAGGCTGGCTGGGGAATTCTGGGAATTGAACTCTACTAGTCTTGAAATTGCCAAGGTTGGAGACCCCTGGCCTAGAGAAGGAGCTGCTTGCAGGATGCTTGTGGGGGAACAGCTTCTTGATGGAAAGCAATCATCTCACTGTATCAGCTCCAAGTCTTGTGCAGTAAAAGAGGAGAAATGTAGTCAGTCTACAGGGGCACCAGAGCTGGGCAGAGCACCTGGTGAACAGGAGGTTTGGGTGGCAAACTGACTGAACGAGTCATTTCCAAGGGACCCATGGGGTTTCTGACCAGCTGGCTCAGTCACATTCATTCTGCTGCTCTTTGCCTGAACAGCTGGTTAAAGAGAGATTGCTCTGCCACGCAATCATAGGGAAACAGTCTGGAAAAGAACGTATCATGAAGGTTGATGTCACTTGTGAATTCATCGCACCAGTTCTGCAGATTTCCTCCAGAGCAGTTACATTCCGTGTGGAGAAGGTGAGTGCTTTGATACCATGAGATCCTTCTGGCTTTTGACCTCAGACTAGCCCAAAGACCAGAATTCTGTGAGCCAGCTCCCTCTGGGATATTGGAATCCCAAGTCCTTTGAGAGATTGCCAGTGCTGTGGGGGAGGGTCAGTATAAAAGCTAATACATACATAGCCAGAACTTGAAAAATGAGGGGATTTGTTCTAGATATTAAGGTATTTAGGCTGATAAGGTAGCGATATCTTATATCATCATCATCATTGTTCTAGCCATTTCCATCCACTGCAGATGAAAGCCTCTTCCACCTGTTTCCAACTATACGGTCTGGAGCTTTCTTTTGCTAATTGGACCCACAATACTTGCTGTTATGGTCTCTCCATCTTGTTTTAGGTTTCTTTTATGTACAGTTTTTATCAGGTGGGTGTTGTGATTCCTCGCCAGCCAGTGGATCCAGCAGCTGAGTCTGAGGACTCAGATGAGGAGGAGAGGCCTGGAGGGACATTAGAGTTAGAGGAAGGCTGTGAGGAGCACCAAGACTCACAGTCAGACAAGGAGCCTGGCCCCTCTACTCACGCTCTGGCAGAGACACAGCTGTGCTGGGAGCCTGAGTTGAACATGATAAGGAACAGCTGGGGCCAATCCCGGATGCGCAGAGAGGAAAGGTGAACAAGACAGAGAAAGGCAGTGGGGCAGCTTCAGAGGCAAAGGAAAAGTCATTAAGAAGCCACACTCTGGCTGGATTATAAAGGGGCAAGGTGTGGGAGGTGCTAGTTGCCGAAGGCAACCGTTTGTGCTGAGGATTGTGTTTTTGTGGATTGTGTTGCTTGCCTCTGCAGTCTTGGACATTGAGTCAGGTATGTCAAAATAAAAGGTGTTTGTTTTTTCTTGCGGGTTCTGCCTGGTTCCATGAAGAGGGGTTTCTTCTTGTGAGTAAAGCAGTTGAACAAGTACTCACATAGGCTGGGACAGAACAGTGGGATCCATTCTATGACTGCCTTGGTCCACCTGCCATCAGTTCTTTTTGCTATGTGACCAGCCCATTTCCATTTCAGTTCTTTTACTTTTACATTCATTTGTTCTCTAATCCATGTGCAGGTCTTTCTGTCTTATCTTGTAATGCAGAGAGTGTATCTTTCCATGGCTCTTTGCGCCACTTGTAATTTTTGTATCAAAGGTGCCCTATGACTTAGCCCACAATTTCATTTACCCACACAAGCCCCTTCGCCGCTCTATATTTTCATGCTATATATAAGATATCCCTCCTCCTTCTATGATCGGGTATCTTATATATAGGTATGAAAATATTATTGTCAAAACCTGTATATAGATAAGACTGCAAGACATATCTGAAGTAACCTGCTGATTTTTTTTCTTTCAACACTGACTTTCTGTTTGTGCTTCTCTTCCTTATCTCAGTTATAGGACATAGAGCCCAGCCTGGACTTTAGGCCCAGCCGGTCAGAGTGACCCAGGGGTAGGAAAGATAGAGAATTGTTTCTCTTTTGTTCACTCTGTGTGTGTGTGTGTGTGTGAGAGAGAGAGAGAGAGAGAGATGCCAACTGAGTCAAGTTAAGTATTTTCTAAATTTTTGACACATGGAGCCCATACTATTTTAGGGTGAGGTTACCTTGAATTGCTTCCCCCTTCCCTCTCCAGCTGTGGACTGCACAGTCTTTTAATCCGGGTCTCTCTTTGGGAAAGCTTGGAGCTGGCCAGATCCTTCCCATCACATATATACAGCTATGCCCTGACAAATTAAACCAAGCTGCGGTTGCCTTATCCCAGTGCTTGGAGATGGTGAAGGTCTGGGTTGGGAACAACAGGCTTCAGTTGAACTCTGCCCAGACTGGGGGAACTTTGAATTTTGGGGCTTGCTGCTTCTAGGGCCATACTAGCTTTGGTGTTGGAGGGGGAAACAGTGCCACAAGCAGGCCACTCCTCAGTTTGAGGGTCTTTGTGTTTGCACCAATTACTCATGTTTCTAGATTGGAAAACTACTTACAGTCACTCATGCCACCAGTAACTTCCAGATTAGACTACTGTAATGTGCTCTGGATAGAGTTTAGTATTTTGTATCAGCATTTTTCTTTGTCTTGAAGGTGGGCTACATCATCGTAAAATTCTTTGACCTCATCATTGCTATAGGTTATTGTTGGTGCATAAGCATGGATGATTTGAAGCTTGTATGGTTTGTTCAATTGAATGATGCATTTCAAATTTTACTACAGAGTTTTTCAGCTTTCGGTTGATGAAAAAACCAACTGCGCCACATCGACCATCTTTGTTACCTCTAGAGTAAATGCCCAGAGCTATCGAGTTCAACTAAATTTTCATCTTTTCATCATGTTTCACATAATCCAATGATATCCCAATGCATACTTTTGAGTTCAATCAGACGTTCTTGTAGTCAAGCATCCATTTTCATTGTTCAAATGTTGACCGTTCATATATCCAAAGTCCAAAGGCAGCCTGATTTAACCTGGTGATTCTTAGCACCCTCTGCCTTTGTCTTCCCACTGCCTAGGGTAGTTGCCCTAAGGGCCTCAGGTAATGAGGGCCATTTTTGAAGTTGTATTGGCATGTGGAAGGAATAGATCATTATCTGGTCTAATGCGGGTTAGCAGATGTGATTGGTGTTAGTCTGGGGTATCCATCATGTGATATCCACGTTGTCTCCCCCCCTTCAAATAATCTTTCATCAATGTTTTAATTCAAAAGTCAATTAATCAGTCAGTCAAAATTACAATTCAGTGTGTTAAGCCACTTGAAATCCTTCCTGTAGATTCTCCTCTAAAAGATTAGCCAAAAGCTAAGGTTTTTCTTTTCCATAAACAGTTATGTTAAGCAACAGTCCAGATGTTTTTTTCTTTCAGATACTTTTTAATCTTATTTCTGGCTCTTCTTTTGTTCCCAGCTGTCTTCAAGGTTATTTGCAATTTAAAAGGACAGCTTTTTCTTTGTTTCTAGGCATTCTGCCAATTTCTGAGTCCTTATTGTTAGTATTCTATTCCCTGATTCTCCACTAGATGTCAGCAGTTATTTCTCCACTAGATGTCAGCAGTTATTATGAGGACCCAGATTGTTGGGGGCAATTAAGCTGACTTTGTAATAATGCCGCTTGGGGGGGTGTATGAAAGCCCTAATAAGCAGGCATATACATAGAATGAAGGCTACTGCTAAGCTTGTAAGCCGCCCTGAGTCTTCGGAGAAGGGCGGGATATAAATGGGATTAAAATTAAAAAAAAATTTCTTTTTTCGGTTTTTTTTCAATCAAAAATTATTTTTTTTATATATTTTATAATTCCATCAAAAACTCTTTAGGGTATAATTTTGACAGTCTTTTAGTTCCTAGATTTGTCCAGACTGTAGTATTTTAAATCAAATTTTATTATATCTCTTTCCTCCTTAATATTAATTTGCCGCTTCCATCTTTAAGGGAATGGGGATATAGCCTCCTCCCTTCACTTCTGGAGGTTTTCTTGCTTTGGGGACCTTTCTCAAGGATTCAATTAGTAGATAAAAGAAAGAAGATCAGTACTCTCACCAATTCCACGCATGCTGTTCACAGATGTTCAGGTTTGTGCTCTGGGACTTAGGCTGCAAGTAGCTTGGACTAGATGCTGATCTCATGCTAGCCTTTCTCCTGTTGGGTTCTGGTTCCCCCAGATCAAATGAAGTGATTGCCTTCACTTTGTGATCAACGGAGCACCCCTCCTTCACGGTCACCTCTTCAGGGCAACTTCGGACCCATCTAGGGTCCTCCTGGCAGGACAAAACTAGCCATGTGGAGCGGAGGTCCACTATCATGTCACCATGTGCTACGAGCGCAAAACCGGAAGTCCAGAAGTATTTTAAAAATCTAGTAGTCCTTCAATAATTGCCATGGGCCACTGATCGTTTCCTGCACTAAGTAATGGACTGAAGTTCAATGGTCTTTTCTAACACTATCAAATTGTGATTCTACCTTATTTTGTGCATGGCACTTGGCTGTGTGTGTGATTCATCCTCAGTCTTCCTGTTTTTTCTCCAGAACCCCAGTGACATTTTGACCACGCAGTACAAGCCTCTGTCCTTGAAGAATGTTTCTTCTTTGCCGCTCAGAGTTGTCCTTTCTTTGCAAGAGCCCTTTGCCCTCTGTGATGTAAATCACAAAATGATTCCAGCACCTGAACAGGTAAGAGAATTGTCCATCTGAATTCAGTCCACATCCTGAATAGCAGAACAGTCTCAGATGCTAGAGCAGACATGTCAAACACAAGGCCCGGGGGCTAGATCCGGCCCGTGAAGTGGTTTCATGCGGCCCACGAAGCCATCCTGGAAACAGTGAGGGAACAGCCCCCACTGCCTTGGCCCTGGTCCAGAGACCCTCCTTCTGGCAGAGACCCTCAGATCTGTCCCACTCCTGTCCAGGCCCCCATAGGCACCCTTGATGTGAATGATGTAGAGCTGGCCATGCCCACCCAGTAGGCCATACCCACTCTAGCCATGCCCACCCAGTAGGCCACGCCCACCCAGGCCATACCCACCAGGTCCCCTGAGGGCAACCGCAATGCTGATGCGGCCCTCAATGAAATTGAATTTGACACCCCTGTGCTAGAGAGACAGAAAGTGTTAATTATGGTATAAGAAAATTACAGTTAGGAATGTCCATGAAACAGAAAATGTGTTTTGTTTCAAAACCAAAACAAGCAAATCACATTTTAGCAATTCTGCCAAATTTCAGATTTTGGTTTGATAGAATATTTTTGTGGCATGGGCTTGGGACAAAACCAAACCTGCAGGGATCCCAGAGCCACTCAGGCTGAGTAGGGAAGGTTGGTATGACTCACCTCTCTCTCTTCTATCCTTTAGTGTAACCTATTATCATAATGTATATTTTCAAATTTGTTAATCATTCTAATCTGTTCCTAACATTGTACCCTTGTCAGGGTCCTTATGCAGTTGGGCAGCTTTAAAGTTTGATGAATGAAGGCATACCAATAACTGTTCTCCCCCTCCTCTTTCCAATGCTTTCTATTATTCCCCCCTCGCTCACTGCCCCTTAGCTACTGCCCACATCCTTTTTTATTAAAGTTATATTAATTTTTAAGAATTATAGTTTTTAGTGTTTAGTAAACAAACACGTTGTCTGGGTTCAAATATTAAGATTAATTTTTTCAATATAAATCTATTCAATACTACACAATCCAGTATTTTTTCCCTGATCCTCCTTTCTTCTCCATATTTTTTCCATTACAATTTTTGGTACTGTTAATGTATACAAGGTTAGATATAAGCATCTTTACTAATATATAAATAATAATATCAATTAATAAATCAATAATGTCAATTCATTAATCAATAACCTATTTTTGTACTTTTGTTAAAGTTTGGTTTCCCATCAGTATTTGAAATGTCTTTATCAGTTATGATTTCTTCAATATTAAACATTTATATAGCTGAAAATTTTACTCAAATCAATCCTCCTCTTATCTTCATATTTTCCATATCAAAAAAAGAAAAAAAGTCATCTTAATTTTAAATCCTATCTTTCATTATAAAAGTCTAATTATATCTAAATGTCTTCCATTCTTTTAATCTTATTCAAAGAAGTATTTAAACCTATAATGCCTCCTCTAAAAAGTCAAATCTTCTGTTTTTTAAATCTGACTCTCTCTTTCTTTACCAAGTCGCTTTCCAAGCCAGGGCAATTAGATCGCCCAGGGTTTTTCTTTCTATTTTTGTAACAATTGCTTGGCATGAGGAAGATAATTTAGGTATAGTATTTTGGGGTGGGGGGAATTCCACCCATTTATATTCCTTAAACAACTCTCAGTTCCTTTCTCCCTCCATTTCTCTTTTAATTTCCTGTCTCCATTTCCTCTATTTTGTCTTTTGATTTCTGGATTATTTGTTCATACTTTGTGGTCATTATCTGGGAGCTTTCTAGTTGTAGATTTAATTTGGAGATTTGCTCATTGATATTGTCTAAATTGTTTTTAGTCTATGATTCCTTTTTATATCCTCTTTGCATTCAGCAATTGTTTGGTGAATTAGTTGTAGCGTAGTATTAACAAAGTGCTTCTTGAGTTATCAGGAACCTACACAGGCAAAAGCGTACTGAGAATAGTAAGAGTCACACAGTAACCACACAGATACACTGAGTTGTGATAAACAGAAAAATACTTTACTATTAGGTGTAAAAACAAAAACACAATCCAAATAAACAGTCCAGATCATACACGAATAACAACAGATAAGCAACAGCAACAGTCCAGGGAGTATCCAAAATACAATGTCTTCTTACCGGTCTGAAGGTCAAGTACATAGTTCCTAAGGTTTAACACAGTAGTAAGCCAAAAAAACAAAAACAATGAGAGCAAAGAGAGAGAGAGAAGCCACATTCCTAGCTCCCTCTTATGGCCGTTGGAAAAACTTACACACCCATTGGCCAATTAGCACCTTAAGGTTATAACATCATGGTTTATATATTTCCAACCCAACCAGGTAGGCTATAACCATATGCCTAACACATAGAATATATTTCTTTCTGAAAGGTGTTTCTGTTCTGTACCAGCCTACTACCGGCCCTGCAGATAAGGCAGGGACAACCCCTTTACAAGAAGGCAAGAGGCTGGAACTAAGCCTGCCAAATTTATGGACACAAAAGCAAACAGAGCAAAAACAAGACATGAACCATGAAACAGGAGCTATTCAAGCGGTTGCCTTCAGCAAACCAGCCCTCCCACGCATTCCCCTTTTAAACAATTCAGGGCGTGGCTTCTCTCTGCCTCCTTCCGATGTGCCCCATTGCCTTCCTCTGTTTACTCCTGATTGACTGCCTCCTGTGTCAGGCGTCCTTGAACAGGGCCAGCTGTGGGTCATCTTCATCCACGCTGTCAGGCTCACACAGCTGGGTCTGTGTCATAACCAAGTGGGAGGGGCCTGGCTGAGGGCTCTCATCAGCAAGCTCTCCAACACCCTCAGCAACCTCTCCAACACCCCCTCCTTCTCTGAATCATCCGACCCAACTGCCGAACCCACAGGCTGACCCTGAATCACAACAGTTTGTTTTTTCTTGAGGCATCGTTCCTGGAGATTAGTTTTCTGGTCTTTATATGTATCCTTTATAGTCCAATAGATTCCGAAGTATAGGTTCAGTTCTGAGAGCAATATTTTATAGTAATTCCTTGTCTCAAGTATCCCAAAAATTGTCAATCAGACAAGATTGTAATCCACAATGTTTGAAATATTCAAAGAGTTCATCCTCTCTGAAAACAGCTCAAAAGTCTCTCCCAGCCAGGCATAGTCCAAGGTCATTTTTTTCTTTCTCTCCCACTAGCTCTTGAAATTAAAAGGCCAAGCTCAGTAGGTATTTATAATCCAAGAAGGTCAGGGTGATAGGTATGCCACAATATTTTCCTTTATTGTCAGCTATTATGCCAGGGTAAGAATCACCAAGCAAAGCAAATTATAGTGCTATGCACAAATCTACCACTAGATGTAATTCAAAGTCCATTTTCCACTCTTAAAACAAAGGATTGATTTCTTATATTTCATCTCAATGTTTTTTTCCAAAGAGAAAATCTTAACAATTATCTCAGTTCTCAAATTTATCAAAATTGCAATTTTGTATTACTTTCACTTCAGTATTATGTATTTCTGTCCCCCATAACAAATTTAAAATGCCGCTTCTGTTCACATCTGGAGGTTTTAGGCTTCTTGAGAGCCTTTCCCAGGAAATTCAGTTGTAAAATAGTAAAGAAAGGATCAATAATCTCACCCAGTCCAAACATGCTGTTTACGATGTGCTAATTAAAGCTTTTGTTCTTCAGTTATCAGCAGCTAATGGCTGGTCACAGTGGTGTGGCTGGTCTTTCCCCTGCTGGTTTAGAGGGCTTTCTTTGGATCGAATGGAGAGACCGCCATCTCTCCATGATCGACAAGCCACCCCTCCTTCTTCATCGCCTCTTCATGGTGACTTTAAGCCCTTTTCAGGACCCCCATTAGTGCAAAATCGGACACGGAAGGCAGAGCCTTGCCTTCTTACATCTGTCTCGCCGTGACGCAAAACCGGAAGTGCTGCTGCCCACATCCTTGGCTTCCTCCTACTCTTCCCCCATCTGACTTCTGCTAAGTGCTTCAATCCATTTATAGTCTACTGGCATTGGGAGGCCAATAAATTTCATTAAATAAATAAATGCATACATAGATACATACATAACTGGAAAAAACCAGCTCCCATTTCATTCTTTACCTAGAACGCCCTCAAGGTATGTTTTACCATCTAAAAACATGTACAGAACTCATCGTGCACAAACTGTTCTGAGTATCACTGATGTGTATTTAACTTTGATTCCAATTCAGCCTATAAAGATGGACGTTGGAGAGATACATCATCTTTCAGTCAGGTTTAACCCCGTCTATAGAGATGACCTGTGTAGTCGAGTATTGGAAGAGGTTCTTGTTTTGCGTTACTTGGAGCATCCTCATGTGGACTATGTCGATCTCCGGGGAGAAGTGCATTTCCCAAACCTCCACTTCCAAACAATGGATCTCAATTTTGGCTGCATCTTGAACGACACAGAAGTTATCCGTGACATCAGTATGAGCAACCACAGTCCCCTTCTAATCAAATATCGCTGGTCCTTCCTGACAGATGATCGTGAGTCCTTTATCAGGTACAAGCCATCACATACTCTGGAATTTTGCCTGATTTCTAGTTACTTATAGCACATGATTCATTGTGTACTAAGGAATTCGTTTTCAAAAGCTGGTCTTTTAAGAAATTACTTCTGATCAAGAAAAGTGTTCTAGGTTCTAAAGTAGAATTCTTTATTATTTATTGGCCAAGTGTGGTTGGACACACAAAGAATTTGTTTCCGGTGCATAAGCTTTCAGTGTATATACAAGTAATAGTGATAGTCATGATCATATACAACATGAAAATATATTCATCATAAATCAGGAAATACAACCCTTCTAATCATAAGATGCAATGCTTAGTGATAGTAATAGAGTACTAGCTAAGCAAACAACATAAATGATTGATACAAAAATCTAGTTTTGAGCATCCAGATTCTACAAATAGCACCTTTCTCAAGTCTGAGTTTACAGCAGTTTTCATAGTATTTATTTTTCTTGTTTAGTACAGGTAATTCTTATTTAGAGACTACAGTGGAAACCAGCAACTTGATCATTAAGCAAAGTGGGCATTAAGTAAAAAAAAATGACATGTCTTCATCTGTGTTTATGATTTTACTTCAAATTTCCTTTACTCAACAGCATCAGACAGACAGTCAGATGAGTCCAAATGGCAGGGAAGCTTTCCAGAATGTGACTCACAAGGAAGCTGATAAAAGGATGTAGCCCCTTTCCCCCATCCCCTGTCCTTTGAAACACTCACCCTGGTCCTAGGATAATTAGCAAGAAGAAAATGGATGTTTGTACTTACATTCATTGGAGATGAAGAGATTACAAGAGAGCAGGGCTTTTTTTGTCATAGAACACTCAGAACGGAGTTCTGGCACCTTTTTTGGATGGAAACTTGTAGTGTAGGCAAGGTGGGTTGTATGACATGTGTGAGTTCCAGCACCTTTTTCTTTTACAAAAAAAGCACTGCAAGAGAGTAAAAGGGCATATAATAGGAATATACAGAGAAAGGTATGGGCTAGAGCTGGCTCTTTGCCTTGCGTGCTTACTGGAGCTACTTAGGAAGCAAACAAAAGCAGCAAAACCTGTCAATTTCAGGCAGCTGCTGCCAGCTACCAGGTCCTGTCTCTCTTTTTTTTCCTCTCACTCTCTGTAATTGTGTGTGTGTTTATAATCAGTTTATAGAGAAGATAAAACTAACAAAAACTAACATAAAGAAAGAAAAAAGGGAAAGAAAGAAAGACAAAGGTGCCAAAAAGATAAAGAATTAGTTGATTTTCTTGCAGCAAAATGCAAATGTGATTATAAAATTATCTCGTACTCCGTGGTTACAAAAAGAAAAACTCAGAGTTTGGTGTAAGATGGGCAGCTGTAGGGACCTGCCTCAGCTATTTCTCCCAAGAAAGCAGGATGTCAAGGTTCCAACAGATGAGCTCTTCAAATGACTCTGAGGCATTGTTTACTTTAAAAGTCTTTTATCAGAGCCCTAAAACATCAGAAATCCTTGCTAGGAGAAGCTGGAATCTGAATTCCCCTCCCCTTAGCATAATATGTTAAACACAATTCCCCTTTTCATTGCTGTCATAAATCACACTCCCCAATTAGTTTGAAGGGTCAGTTTTCCCTTCTGTTAGACAACCCGCCAAATTCTTATCTTCTCTTATTTCAAGACAGCCTTGAGACACATTCTTCCTCCCCCTCCTCCAGCAATAACTGATTATAGCTCTTAAAGTAACACAAGCCTGTTTTGAAAACAGGTCTATCACAGTCCAGATGACAATATTTCCTGTAATGTGAACAAAACACAAGTTAGGAACTGGGTTTTGGTTTGTTGGGGTGTTTCTCATAAAACTTTTTGATAAGTCTGTCAGCTTTCACATTGCTAGATTTCACCCAAATGGCTTCAGAAAATGGGTATCCCTTCCATTGTACTAGGTACTTCAATTTTCCCTTAAAAATTCTAGAGTCAAGAATACGTTTCACTTCATAATGGGTCTGATCCATTACTATGAGGGGTCCAGGTGCCTACTTAGTGGGAGGTCTTAAAGTGGAGGCCCAAAAAGTTTTCGGTAAGCTACAATGGAACACCGGGTGAATTTTCCCCAAAAGTCTGGGAAGTTTCAATTCTACTGTGACTGGGTTGATGATTCTCACAGTAGGGAAAAGCCCCAAGAATTTCGGTCCTAATTTCTTGTTGAGTAGTTTAAGGCATAAGTATTTGGTCGACAAATAGACCTTTTCCCCAACTTGGAATGTTCTTTGGGGAGCTCTCTTTTTATCAGCCTGCTTTTTGTAGGTCTCAAAAGTCTTTTTTAAGGCCATCTTGGTATTTTTCCAAACTTCTTCCCAACCCCTCACCCATTGATCAAGTGACTGGGAAGTGCAAGGCAACTGAGGGTATTCCGGTATGGGGCTGAATTCTCCCCCTGTGGCTACCCGGAAAGGAGTGTAGCTGGTGCTGCTATGTACTGTAAGCCACCTCTGCGAAAGGGAGGAGGTCAGTCCAGTTTGTTGGTAAGAAACATAGCATCTAAGATATTGTTCCACCATTTTGTTGGCGGATTCTGTGGCCCCATTACTAGCCGGGTGAAAAGCAGTTGATAGGCCTTGAGATGATCCAATTAATTTAAGAAAATTCCTCCAAAATTTTGCTGTGAACTGCACTCCTTTGTCTAAAATTATTCTCTTAGGGGCGCCATGTAGCCGGCGCCATATGTTTTAGGAACAACTTAGTCAGACGTTGGGCTGATGGGAGTCCTTTGCAGGCAGTAAAATGAGCCTGTTTTGAAAACAGGTTTATCACAGTCCAGATGACAATATTTCCTCTACTGTCAGGTAGGTCTACTATAAAGTCCATAGCTATTTCTTCCCATGGTTGAGAAGGGTCGGCCAGGGTTTGCAGTAACCCAGGAGTTTTCCCTGGGATTTTTTTCATGGTGGCACATAGTTTTCCATGTCTTGTTTTAATCCTGGCCACCAGAATTGCCGGCAAATGAGATGTAGAGTTTTTAGATATCCAAAGTGTCCAGCCTGTTTGACATCATGGCTGTGTTTGAGAGCGTTAAGACAGAGAGCTTCAGGCAAGTACAATTCCACCCCCTTGTAAGCCAGACCATCCCTGCATGTTAGGGATGTCTGATTGTCTTTGAACCATTGATCGGTGAGGAGTTCTCATTTTATTTTCTTTACCCCAGGGTCATCAGGATTAGGGGTCCTGTGAGGTGTGAGTTGGGCTGCAGTTTGTGGACTGGAGATAATTGCCTCATTAACTTCTTCGCATTCGCCTTTGTACTGGGGTAATCTAGCATCAGCTAGGAAGTTTTTTCTTCCTGGTATGTACTTTAGAGTAAAATTAAAACGGTTAAAGTACTGTGCCCATTGCACTTGCTTTGGGGACAGTTTGCGGGGAGTTTTTAGTGCCTCTAAATTTTTGTGATCTGTCCAAACTTCAAAAGGCACCTTGCTCCCTTCTAAATAGTGTTGCCAGTTTAATAGCCCCCACCTAATTGCGAAGGCCTCCTTCTCCCAGACTGTCCACCTCTTCTCGCTTTCAGTAAATTTCTTAGAGGTGTAAGCACAAGGTTGTAGGACCCTGCTTTTATTCTTTTGCAGTAACACCACTCCGACTGCCACGTCACTGGCGTCTGCCTGAATTACAAAAGACTCCCCTGGGCAAGGGGGCTTTAGGACTGGTTCAGCCGCAAATAGTCTTTTTAAATTCTCAAAAGCTTTCTGACAACTCATAGTCCATGCTAGTGGTTGGCCCGGTTGCGGTTTCCTTCCTCCTTTGCCTGCTTTGAGTAGTTTTGTAAGGGGTAGAGCAATCTCGGCAAAGGAGGGGATCATTTGGCGATAGTAGTTGGCAAAATCTAGAAAGCTCTGGAGCTGTTTGAGAGTCTTTGGGGGCTGCTATTCAATTATAGCTTTCACTTTGGCTGGCTCCATTTCAATGCCCTCGTTGGAAATTCTATAGTCAAGATAATCTAATCGGGTCTGGAAAAATTCACATTTTGACAGTTTGAAATAAAGCTTGGCATTCAATAGGTTTTTTAATACTTCTCTCACCAGCTTTATATGATTAGTCATATTCATACTGTATATCAGGATGTCATCAAGATACACCAGAACCCCTTTGTATAAGTGATCATGTAGGACCTCATTAATCAACTGCATGAATACAGCTGGGGCCCCCTGTAGTCCAAATGGCATGACTTTGAACTGATAGCTCCTCATGGGGCAGTTGAAGGCAGTTTTCCACTTGTCTCCCTTGTTTATTCTCACCTGGTAATATGCCTTTCTCAGGTCTAATTTAGTGAAGACACTCCCCTTAGCCAGTAAGTCCTTTAGGAGGGGGTATTTATTTTCCACACTCACAGTGTTGAGACCCTTATAGTCTACACAGAGATGAAGACACCCATCTTTTAAGGGCCCCCACTGCAGACTTGGCCTGTTCAATGAACCTATTGTGTAGTGGGTCCGACGCAAGAGAGACGCCAGCCGGTGTGTGAGTTCAGCTCTTTATTGGAAGGGGAAGTGAACTGAGGAATGAGGGCTACCTGGCCTCCTTATATACCTGGCCAGGTAAGCTAACAGCCAATGGGGTTGGCCCTAGGTTTCCCGCCGAAACTGTCCAGGCCAACGCCCCCTGAGGGCTGTTGCTATGCAGATGCCTGCATACATAACACCCCTCCCCCCTTAGAGAAGACCCACATAACAACAACAACATGCAACTACTATAACTATGAGTATATATATATAAAGAAACAGTGGTGTCCTTGTGTGAGGGTCACTTGCACACATAGTCCGACAGGTAGGCTGGTGTCCTGTGTGGACGGGTGGATCGTCTGGGTGTGCTTGGCCCCTGGGCTTGGACCGTGGGTTCCTGAGGCCTTTGTGCAGGGCTGCAAGGAGCCGGCGTCAGGAAGTCCTCCTCCTCTGGTCCCTGCCCTGTGACGTCCTCAGCTGGGTTGACCCCTCCTGGAGTGTGGTCCTCCTGTTGATCGTGTGCGTTGAGTTCAGGGACGTGTGTGACGCGCTCAGGGGCGTGTGTGACGTGCTCAGGAACTCTTCCTCTGAGCTGATCGATGTGTCGCCTTATGTGTCTGTCCCCCTCCACCCCTACAATGTACGAAAGGGGTCCTGTTTTCCCAACCACTGTCCCCGGAACCCAAGGATGTCCAGCCCCATAGTTCCTTGCCCAGACCAGGTCCCCCAGGTTGAGGACCCTGTGTGTGGATGATGATGGCAATGGTGATGGTAGTGATGCTGGTGGTGATTGTGATGATGGTGATGATGGTGATGTTGCCCTACTGGTTTCGGCTGCTACCCGGTCTGGGTGTAGGCGGTCCAGCTTGGTGATGAGGCGCCGTCCCCATCGCAGTTCTGCTGGGCTCTTGCCGGTATCCACGCATGGTGTGTGTTGGGCTAGTAAAAATTTGGCCAGTCTGTGGTGCCAGTCCCCGCTGATGATGCGCCGGAGTGCGTCTTTGGTCGTCCTTACCATCCGTTCGGCCTGCCCGTTGGTAGATGGATGGAAAGGCACGGAGGTGGCGTGCCTAATCCAGTTCGCCTTCAAGAACGCCTGGAAATCAGCAGCAGTAAACTGAGGCCCATTATCAGACACAATTACGTCGGGGAGGCCGTGTGTGGCAAAGAAAGCTCTGAGCACCTGGATTGTCCTCCCCGAGGTCATGTTGGGGACAGGGACTACCTCTAACCACTTGGAGTGACTGTCCACCACTACTAAAAATAGTTGACCCTGGAATGGCCCCGCATAGTCAATGTGAATGCGGGACCATGGCATGTGTGTGGCCTCCCACCGGTGTACTGGTGCATGTGGCACTTCTGGCCTGGATCTCTGGCACGTATAACAGGCCTTGACCCGATCCTCAACCTCCTTGTCCAACCTGGGCCACCAGAGGTAGCTCCTAGCCAGTGCCTTCATCCTGACCACCCCCGGGTGCCCTTCGTGTAAGGAGTCCAATACCCTGGCGCGTAGTGCGGGTGGAATGATGACCCTGCTACCCCAAAGGAGGCACCCTTTGTGTGTGGAGATTTCATCGCGTCTAATGAAATAGGCCTGAAACTCTGGTCCCGGGGATTTGTCCTGCCACCCTGTGCAAACCCATGAGTGCACCCTGCCCATGATGTTGTCTGTGGCTGTGTGGCTGGCAATGTCCTTGGCAAGAACTGGGCACTCGGGTAGTTCCTGCAGGGCTAGGATCTGTGTGGCTGGTGCTGGGTCTGGGTCGTGTGTGTCTAGGGGGAGCCTACTTAGACCGTCTGCATGGCCCATCTCCTTCCCTGGCTTGTGTACCAGCTTGCAATTGTATGCTGCAAGGAAGATGGACCACCGGAGCATCCTGGGGGACAGAATCTGGGGGGTTTGCCTGTCTGTGGTGAACAGGCCCAGGAGTGGTTTGTGGTCCGTGAAGACAGTGAACTCCCTGCCATATAAGTAATCGTGGAATTTCTTGATTCCTGCCACGATTGCCAGGGCTTCTTTGTCTATTTGGGCGTAGTTTCTTTCTGCTCCAGACAGTGTCCTAGAATAGTATGCTATGGGGACTTGTGCCCCGTTGGGCTCAAGGTGGCTTAGGACAGCGCCCACACCATAAGGGGATGCATCACAGGTGATACAAATGGGCTTGGACTCGATGAAATGGGTTACTGTGGACTTGTCCGACAGCAATGCCTTCAGGGCCTTGAAGCTCTGATCATGGGTGGCCGTCCAGGCCCATGTTGCCTGTTTGTCTAGCAGCCTGTGGAGCGGTTCAGCGATGGCTGCCTTGTGTGGGAGGAATGTATGGTAGAAATTCAGCAGACCCAGGAATGCCTGAAGCTCTGCTTTGTTCTTGGGTGTGGGTGCTAGTTTGATGGCCCTCACCTTGGATTCTGTGGGGTGGATTCCCCTGGCGTCTACTCTGAACCCCAAAAATTCTGTGGAAGGAACGCCTATGCTGCATTTTTCCTTTTTGAGTTTCAGGCCAGCTGTGCGCAGCCTTGCCAGCACTTCCCTAAGCCTCCCTGCCAGTTCCTCTGCTGATGCTCCTGCGATCAGGATGTCATCAAAATAGGGGCAGACTCCTGGAATGCCCTTGAGTGTCTTTTCCATAACCTCCTGGAAAATGTCGGGAGCAACGCTGACTCCAAACTGCAGCCTGTTCACCCGGAACGCCCCCCTATGGGTTACTATGGTTTGGATGTCAGCTGTTTCCCTAGTGACCGTGAGTTGCTGATAGGCCTCTGCAAGATCGAGCCTTGCAAAAATGGCGCCGCCTTGGAGGGAAGCGAGAACGTGGCTGACCGCGGGAACCGGGTAAGCGTGCGGGTTTAGGGCGCGGTTCACCGAGCACTTATAGTCGGCGCAGATTCTTATTTCCCCGTTGGATTTGAGGGGGGTCATGATGGGGGTTTCCCACTCCCCTCCATCTACAGGCTCTAAGATTCCCTGGGCCACCAACTTGTCTAGTTCGCGCTCGATTTTGTGTTTGAGCGCAAACGGGACTTGCCGTGGCCGGACCCTAACGGGGGAGACGTTCGAGTTAAGCTTGAACGATATGGGGGCCCTGGTGTACTTGCCTAATGACCCGTCGAAGACGTCGGCGAACTCCCGGCAAACGGCCTCAACGGAGTCCCCCTGGATCCGATGGATCCCGGATACTGAGATTCCCAGGGCCTCAAACCAGTCCAGCCCGACCAGGCTGGCTCTGCGGCCCTCTACCACTACAACGTCCAGGTGCCCTTCGCGACCCTTAAACCCCACTGAAATGGTGGCCTCCCCCTTCACCTTGACCGGCGAATTCTGAAAATCGGTCAGGGTTAATTTAGTAGGCCGTAATTTAATCCGTTGCTTGCTCCGGCTAATTATGTGGTTAAGGGTCTCGTCTGAAATAATCGAGACCGCTGATCCGGAGTCAAGCTCCATGCTGCAAGGGACACCTTGCAAACGGATTGTTAATCTAATTTTGGGTTTGAGCAGCCGGCGGCTACCCGTGTGGTTAATGGCCAGCCGGCTCTCGACATAGCCAATTTTTGTTTTGGTGGGGGCCCCAGTACCTTCGAACGGCGGTTCCTCCGGCTGCAGCTCGTGGATCTCCTCTCGGGGGCGGCGGCTACGGCAGACGGCGGCTATGTGGCCTGTTTTCTTGCAGGCCCGGCACGTGGCGGACTGGAACTTGCAGAGGCTGCGCATGTGGTTCCCACCACACCCTGCGCACCTCTGGGGAACGGCAGTGTTGCTGGGAGGCCTGGGCCTGTCTGGGCGTCTGGCTTGCTGGTCGGGGGTCGACTTCCGCTGGAGGAGGTCGATGCTCAGGTCGTCCTCCTCTGTGGCCCCTTGCTGGTGGACGCTGGTTGCCTGGTTGCCGGGCCGGGTTCCTTGGCAGGCTTGGACGGCCCCGCAGGCCGCTTCGTGGGCTAGGATGGCGTCCTCGGCTTCCTGTAGAGAGACCTCCTCTCTTTCGAACAGGCGCTCCTGCAACCGCCTGTCGCGTAGGCCGCAAATCAGCCGGTCCCGTAGTCGCTCCTCCAAATTTGTGAACCTGCAAGCGACAGCAGCTTCCCATAGGGCGACGAGGAAGTCGGCGCCGGTCTCGTCAGGGCGCTCGTCCCTTTTCTCGAATTGTGACCGTGCGGCCACCTTGGAGCGCCGGGGCCTGAAATGTGCGTTGAGCCTGGCCACGAGGTCTCGGTACGCGACGGTGTTGATGGCCTCCTGGGGGAACAGGTTCGCGGCGACTTCCAGCAGCGCTGGTCCCCCAAGGCAGGGCGGCCGCCTTTGCACCGTCCTCCGATATCTGATTGAACCACATGTACAGTTCAACGTGAGCCAGGTAACGGGTCCAGGTTTCGGGGCAGCGGGTCTCGAATTCGCGGGGTTGTCCGGCTCTAGCCATGGCGGCAGTTGGTCGTGGATGTGGCGCTTGGCGTTGCCGGTTCGGCTGGCGGTCGTGGGGGGAAGAAGGAAAAATGCCTTTCCCTTCAGCTCACGGAGCGTTTCCCCAGTGACTTCAGCTCTTGGTCGGCAGCAATCCCACCTTCGTCGCCACTATTGTGTAGTGGGTCCGACGCAAGAGAGACGCCAGCCGGTGTGTGAGTTCAGCTCTTTATTGGAAGGGGAAGTGAACTGAGGAATGAGGGCTACCTGGCCTCCTTATATACCTGGCCAGGTAAGCTAACAGCCAATGGGGTTGGCCCTAGGTTTCCCACCGAAACTGTCCAGGCCAACGCCCCCTGAGGGCTGTTGCTATGCAGATGCCTGCATACATAACAGAACCCCCTAGCAAAATTTTTGCCCACGTATCGTTGCATCTCCTAGATTTTGAGGGGGGGGACATAGCGTACATTCTTGTCATGGAAGCTTGGCTCCTGGCAACAGTTTGATAGGGCAATCATTAGGTCAGTGAGGAAGCAGGGTATCACATTCTTTCTCGCTAAATGCCTCTGCTAGGTCCCAATACTCACTGGGGATGAGTGGCTCACCTGTTGGTGAGGCCACCATGTGCGCTCGCTTATTCTGCTTTTGAAGCCTTTGAGGGTGGTCTTGAGGCTTCTGGAGTCTCCGCTGGGCTGGGCCCAATCTGACATCCAGATCAGCTTTCCTAGCTGCTTGGGTTTTGCCTCCAGCTGGGAGTCCTGCAAAAGCTCTTCCTCTCCCGGGTTGTTGGCTTCAAGCAGTTTCTCTTTTCCCATGATGAAATCTTCTCCTGAATTTCTGCCAGCTTTCCTCAAGTCTAGGGACAGTGACTGAAGTTCAGGACCCCTAGATAGTTTGGAAAATTTGTAGATTTCAGCTTAATGTCATGGTTCCGACAAATGAAGCTCTTCAAAGAACTTCAAGGCATTGTTTACCTTAAAGAATCTTTAATAGAAAAGCATAGCTTTGACACATACATGGTTGAAGCCAAAATCTGAATTCCCCTCCCCATAACACATAGTATTAAGCACAATTCACTCCCCTAATTTACAGCCATAAATCACATTCTCCAATTAGTTTGAAATGCAAGCTCTCCCTCCTGTTTCCAACCCGCCATTTCTTATCATCTCTTATTTCAAAAGCTCCAGAATTGTTATGTGTAATTAACCATTACATTCTAAGAGTAAAACATAGAAAGAAAAAGGCTGCATCTCCCTATGTTGTCAAAGCAAAAACATTCAATGTTAGCAGCATTGACACTGGCATTGTTTCAAGCAGGAACGTTTATTGAGAGTTAGTTATAGCAGGAGAGCAAAGCAAGATTTCCTGCACAAATTGTTACATTAAACCTTTCATTCATAAAAACCCCACCCCAGAGCCCAACTATCCAGTTTGCATCCAGCCAATCCACAGGAGGGAAGTTGTTATGGGAACCAGAGCTTATAAGGGATGGTTCTCGCAAGAGTGGGGAAAAGGCAGATGGCCCCTGGCACATTCTTTTCCCCTTTTCACACCCAAAGAGATACATCATAGTTTAGAAAGAACAAACTAGAAATACATCCATAAGCCCCACCTCCCAGCAAAGCAAAGCCTTCCCCCTACCACTAGAATGGCAGAGCCCCGAAAAGAAACATTGAAGGGGATTTTGACATGCTGCCTCCCTTAAAAGAAGGAGAAGTCCTCCTGGAGAGACAAAAAAATAATAAAGTAGGGAGGAAAAAGAGAATAATAGGTTAATCAGATTTGTCTGGGTAATGAGCATGAAAGTGTTTGAGCAGTTAAGGGGCTCTAACATGTTTTTTTTATCAGCCCATTCATTTTGGGATGCAGGGAGATCTTTCCAGGCCACTAGGTAGTGCATAGCCCCATGGTGTTTGCTTGAATCTAAGATCTTCTTAATTTCAAAGTGTTGCTCACCTTCTACCATGATGGGTAGAGGCATGGGGGGGAGCTGCTGGCCTTAAAGGTGAGGTTATTTCAGATTTTAACAGGCTGCAGTGGAATACGGGGTGGATTTGCCTTAAGGGTTTTGGGAGCTCCAGTTCCAGTGTAACAGGTTTTATGATGCATTTTATTGGGAACAGACCCACAAATTTGGGCCCTAGTTTCTTTGATGGCTGCAATGACTAAGGAACCTAGTAGACAGGTATACCCGGTCCCCTACTTTGAACTGTTTAGATTCCAGTCTTTTCTTGTTTGCCTAAGCTTTATAAGCTGCTCTGACTTCATCCAAGGCTTTTCTGACTACTGGCCAGATGTTTTGCAACAGATGCAAAAAACAAGTGCTTTCTCCCTATTGTTTGTCACATTCTTGCCACTTTCTCCCACTAATGGACCAATCATTTCCTTAACTTTTTTCTTGTTTTTTACATGTTGAAAGAAGCTTTTTTATTATTTTTGACTTTTATCACAAGCCTTAGTTCATTTTGAGCCTTAGCTTTCCTCACTTCATCTTTGCATGTTTGGGCTATTTGCTGATATTCTGCCTTAGTTATGTGCCCCTTTCCACTTTTTATACTTGTCCTTTTTGTCTTTTAACCAAGCCATGCTTGGTTTCTTTTGAGAGCTGTTATTTTTCTTCTTCGTTGGTATTGTGCTGAACTGGGCTTTTATAATCTCCCTTTTCAAAATTTCCCAAGCTTCTTGAGTTATTTTGCCCTTCAGGATTCTCATCCATGAAATCCTTCCCAAGCTCACTCTAAGTTTATTGAAATTAGCTCTCTTAAAATTCAAGATTCTAGTTTGACTATGTTCTATTGCTTGTGCTTGCATCCAGTTTTGGTTGCCACAATATAAAAAAGATGTTGAGACTCTGGAAAGAGTGTAGAGAAAAGCAACAAAGATTATTAGGAGGCTGGAGGCTGAAATATACGAAGAATGGTTGTGGGAATTGAGTATGTCTAGTCTAGTGAAAAGAAGACCTAGGGGTGACATAATAGCAGTGTTCTAATATTTGAGGGGCTGTCACAAAGAAGAGGAGGTTGACATTCTCCAAAGCACCTGAAGGCAGAATATCAGATATCACTCATAAATCATTGTGATGTTTTGAATACTTTAATATACCTTAAATAGACTGAATTTTTCTGGGCTTTTAAGAATATGATTTTGTTCTTTGTACTGGTGACAATTTTATTGATTCTTGCTTTTTCCTCTCTGAAGTTTCCAGCCACTGCAGCATTCATCCCTACCCACAAGTCTTCTCTCTAAAAGAAGCCCTGCATTCTGAACACCCCCTGCCCTGGTAGAGCTTTCCAGGCCACTAAATATTGGACAGCCCCATGATGCCTATGTGAATCTAGGATTTCTTTGTGGTTCACCCTCTTCCATAATGGGCTGTGGTGCAGGGGTTGCTTTGGGTCTGAGAGGTGAGGTTATTTCTGGTTTCAGCGAGCTACAATGAAACATGGGGTGAACCTACCTTAGGTTTGCTGGAATTCTAGTTCCACAGTGACTGGGTTGATGATGCACTTGATAGGAAAGAGGCCTATGAACTTGGACCCTAGTTTATTAGAAGGTTGCAGTGATTGCAGAAATCTAGTGGACGTATTATTATGCCACTTCAGCAAATGTCAGTAGTTCAGTCCAGTTGTCTTGCTGGTAGTTAATGAAGCATCTAAGGTACTGCTCCAGAACTGAGTCCATTCGTTCTGTCCCCCCATTTGTTTGAGAATGATGACTAGAATTTAATCCTTGTTCAGTATCCAAAAGATCCAAAAAGGCCCTCCAGAAGTTTGAGGTAAAGTGGACACCCCTATCTGAAATTATGTGCTGAGGGGTTCCATGCAATCAATATATGTGTTGGAGGAACATTTTAGCTAGGGTCTTGGCACTTGGGATCTTCTGGCATGGGATAAAGTGCACCTGCTTTGAGAACAGGTCAGTCACGACCTAAATAACTGTGTTTTCTGCACTCTCTGGCAGTTCTACAATAAAGTCCATAGAGATCTCTCTCCAGGGTGTTAAAAGGCTTGCTATTGGCTGTAAAAAGCCCAGCATTTCCCCTGCCTTCGTTTTGCCACCACACAAGTAGGGCAGCTGGCGACATAGCTTTCAATGTCCTTTTTCAGCGATGGACACCAAAACTGCCTTTTTATCAGGTGTAGGGTTTTCACAAATCCAAAATGTCCTGCAAGTTTTGAGTCATGGGAGACATGCGTAGTTCTTATCCTTTGCATGGCTGGAACATACAACATACAACATACAATCCATTCTGGATTGAACAAAGGTTTTTGTGCTTTAAAAACCACTTGTCTTTCTCTAAGGCTTGTTTAAATACTGCTGAGGTAGCACTGTCCAGTGGCATGGTGTTCTCTTTTGTGATCTCATAGCCACTGGGGCAGCTAACTGCTGTGTTGATAATAAAGGCTTGACTACTTCTGCTTTGGTGCTGTTATATTGCAGCATTCTGCATAGAGCATCAGTTAAACAATTCTTCCCTCCCTGCAAATAATGGAAGATAAAGTTGAATGAGTGGAAGTGTTTGACCCACTGTGCTTGTTTAGAGGATAGCTTCCTAGGCATTTTGAGTTTTTATGATCAGTCCATACTTGGAAGGGAATTTTGCTCCCTTTTGCTCCCTTCAAGGAAGTGCCTCCAGGTGAGGAGGGTCTAGCACACTGCATAAGCTTCCTTTTCCCAGACTGCCCAGTGCCATACGGTTTCTGATAATTTTTGGGAGGTGTAGGCAAATGTTGTAATTGGTCCTTCTCATTTTCTTGGAGTAACATGGCCCCCACCGTGACATCACTGGCATCAGCCTGAATTACAAATCCCTTCTCTGGATCTGGGTGTTTAAAAATTGGTTCCACTGAGAAAAGGCTCTTTAGCTTTTCGAATGTCACTTGGCACTCAATAGTCCATTTCAGGGGCTGACTGGGCTTTGGCTTATTAACCCCATTTGTTTTTAACAGGTTCATGATAGGCAGGACAATCTGGGCAAATGAAGGGATAAATTGTGGTAGAAGTTCACAAAGCCCAGGAAACTCTGTAGTTGCTTTCTGGTGTGGGGGGCCGCCCATTCCAGAATGGTGCATGCCTTTTCCGGGTCCATCTCCACCCCCTTAATCCAAGATCCAGTAGCCCAGATAATTGAGTTTTTCTTTGTGGAATTTGCATTTTGACAGCTTCATGTTTATTTTTATTTATTTATTTTATTTTATTGCATTTATATACCGCCCTTTCCCTGAGGACTCAGGGCGGTTTACAGGGAGTTAAAAATCAACCATACAAAAGTTAAAACCCAATTTAAAAAATATTAAATCAACCCTGTACTATTAAAAAGCCCCAATTAAAATGAATGTCTCCTCAGCCTGGGCCCGAGAGCTCAAAGAGCCAGGTCTTCAGGCCCCGGCGGAATGATCGGAGGTCGGGGGCAGTCCTCAGCTCCACCGGCAGCTGGTTCCAGAGGGCAGGCGCCCCCACTGAGAAGGCCCTATCCCTGGGTGTCACCCGCCGGCAATCTCTTACCGGCGGGACCCTGAGCAGACCCTCCCTGTGGGAGCGCACTGGGCGAAGGGCGTTTGATGCCGGCAGCAGGTGTTCCCTCAAATACCCCGGACCCAGGCCATGTAGGGCTTTATAGGTGATAACCAGCACCTTGAATTTCACCCGGAGGGCAATGTTTGGCTGCTCAAAGTTTATTCCGAACTGCCCTGACTACTTTTATGTGTTCAACTGTAAGGACCTGCCTCAATTAAACCTCCCAAGAAAGCAGAACCAAAGTTCCAAAAGGAACTTTTATTGGAAAGTGTTGACAGCAGTAGTAGAAGGCAGGATCTGAGAATTTCCCATGCGAATCAATGGTTTAAAAGAGATAATGAAAACCCCACCCCAGTTGTCCCGGATGATTCAAACAGGCCAATACACAGGTATGAAAATGTTGTGGGAACGGAACGCTAAGGCGCCACTTCCAAGGTTGTTAGGCTTCCATGCTTTTTCTCGGCGTCGGGAAATAAGGCAGATGGCCAGAGGCACATTCCATTCTCACCCTGCGAAAGAACCATCAAAGAGGATAGAGCAAGGAACAAAACAAAGGAAATACACTGCAGTAGCCCCGAGCTCCCCTTCCCCCTCCCCCTCCCAGTACACCCAAACTCCCTTATATAGGTGCTCATGGAACAGCTCATTGATAAGCTGCATGAATACTGCGGGTTCCCCTTGCAAACCAAAGGGGAGTATTTAAATTGGAAACAGCCAAGGGGGCAGTTTTCCACTTGTCTCACTCCTTGATCTTAACTCTAATATGCCTCTTGTAGGTCCAGCTTGGAAAATATATTTCCCTTCGATAGGTGAACTAGCCTATCTTTTGAGAGGCAAGGGATAGACATTTTCCATGCACACCACATTGAATCCTCTATAGTCCATGCAGAGATGAAAAGAGCCATCCTTCTCTCTGAATAACATGGGGGTGGCCACATAGGGTCTGGCCAGCTGGATAAACTCACAGGCCAAGTATTTTTCAATGAATAGACATACTTCACTCATCTCCCTGAGGGTCATTGATTACAGCTTTGGTTTCGGCAGCTTAGCCCTGGGGATGATTTTGATGGCACATTCTTTGGGTCAGTGAGGGGGCAGTTTGTCCAAACTCCTTTCACAAAAAATCTCCGGCAAATCCCTGTATTCTCTAGGTATGGGCCGCATGGTTTCACTGCTTAAGGTAGCGGCTATTTCCTGTGTTTTTTCTTTCCCAGCTGACATTGTTTGCTTTGCAAGGGGGCTTTCTCCCTGGGGAATTTTAAGCGACCCATCCTCCATTCTACTGGTGGGCTTCATTTTTTCAACCACACCAGCCCCAGGAGAAGAGGCCATGCAATGCCAGGTTCTGTGGCCGGGACATCCCTTGAGACGGATCCGTCAAGTTGGCAGAATGAAATGGGCTTTTTTAACTTTCTTAGCCAGACTCACAACTTCCCAGCTAGGGCTGGGCTGACCAAGCATCAGGTGCATCCTGAGTCCAAAACGGTGGTGAGGGCCACCCTTCCTTCTCTGCCTGGGATTAACTGTTCTGTGGGCATACTCATTGGCACGATCAGCCCACTTACCAATGAGTCATCATCGTAGTCGCATTCTGGCACCCCCAGCTCATCCTCTGATGGGGTCCGAGTTCTGTCCCTTGGTTGTGGGGTTGGATGGAACTTCATGACCTCCATGCTCCTCAGGGTCACGTCTTTCTGGCATGGGTTAGGTTTGGTTGGCTTCCCTCCAGACTGCCATTTGCCTTTCTTGGCCGGAGTTTGGCTGTGGCATTCTGTGGCATATTCTGAGGCATCTCTGCCACATTTGAAGCAGGCGGTTGAGCATGACAGCACAGCCAGGGCTTTTGGCGGCTCCCCCTTCTTCTCTGGTGGGGACCATTTCCATGTCTTGGCAGAGCAGTACGGGTTGTGATTCTGGTCAATCTCCACTTCTTCAGCCAGGATGCATCAGTCGTATAATCATGCCGGGGCTTCACTGGCCATGCATGCATTATACAGGTCTCATTTAGCCCAACCTGGAAACAGCTAATTAGGATGTCTTCTGACCAGTTGAGGCAGCATGCCAGGTCTTGGAATTCTTCTGTATACTCAGCCACCAGTCAAAGTCCCTGCCTCACTTTCTTTATGCGATCTCATGCCTTCCGATCAGCCAGGCAATTCTCGAACCTCTGTCTTAGGGCTGTCATGAAGCGGTTAAAGTTTCAGAGCTCCGGTGCATTGCAGTTGTGCAGGGTGACCATCCATCAGGCTGTGGTCCCTTCCAGGGCTAAGGTGACAACCCTGACTCTAGCTTCATCACTGGGGAGGTTTCTCCCATACACTTGCATGTAGGTGAAAACATGGGCGAGGAAGAACCTCAGCTGTTGGAGTCCCCATCAAATTTCACCGCTAGAGGGACCAGTTTTGGTTCCTCCAGCGAAGCTCTTGGGGCACTGATGGAGCATTCCTCCCTCTGGGAGCAGTTTGCTGCAGTGCTTCTGGGGTGGTTGCCACTGTTTCTATGGAGCCAGTCACCCCCCCTCCCCAAATGGCTTCGGTCATCCCAGACTCACCCCCACCGCTCTCAGCTTTTTTGGGTTGCTCCCTGTCCCTACTCTACCGCTGCCTGGACCTCATCTTGTGGTCCTGAAAGGCTTCCACCATTTATTACACAGGTTGCTTCAGGATCTGGTCAGTTGATTCCTGTTCTCCTTCAGTTTCATCATCATCACCATAGAGCAGCTCCATCTCCCAGCCCTGTCTCCGGCTGCCTCAAGTGAATATCACTTGGTGGGCTCTTCCATCCCATTCCTTTCTCTTTCCTACCCCGACCGACCATCTTGGCTTTGAAAAGCTCTCCACGGTGACCATCTTCTCCATCCACCCAGAGGAACTCTCTTCTGGGAGATTCTTGGCAATGAACTCTCCCAAGCATTCGCTCTCATCCTGTTGGCTGCCATGGAGGGACATAGTGTGCATGGTCCCCATAGTAGGGCAGTTGCCTCTCCACGTTGACCTTTCTGCAGATGTTGCTTAATGTAAAGTCCTGCCTCAGCTAGTCCACCCAAGAAAACAGAATTCTTGAAACAGACATTGTTTCAAAAGGAACTTTTATTGAGAGTCAGTGATAGAAGATGAGTAACGTAAGATCTAACATTTTCCTGCACGAAATGCTATATTCAAGCATCCCTTTCAAAACCCCACCCAATGGCCAAATGTCCAGTTTGATTTCATCCAATCCACAGGTGCGAAGTTTTTATGGGAACTGAGGTGCAGATCCCATGCACAGTTCTCAGGGTTTCGTTTCCTCCTGGCCTCCTCCCAGCAGAGTGGAGATAAGACAGAAGGCCCAGGGCACATTCCTCTCCTGTTCACATCCAGCAGGCATCAAAGGGATGAGGAACAAAGTGGAGGAAACACTGACCGACCTCCCCTCTCCCAACAGCATGGCCTCACAGCTTCCCCCTCATAGCAAAATGGCAGAACCCAAAAGCAAAAAGGAATAGAAAGGTTGAGGGTCTGACACCCAGCCTGTTCCCTCTGGTATTATCTGATGGAGATCCAGATTGCCACCTCTCCCTTCCCAAAGACTCCTGTATTTCTCAGATTCAGCTCAGAAAACATTTGGCCTCTTCCTGCCCAGAAAAGGACAGAAGAGCAGGAGATCCTGAAGCCGCCACAAAGAACCCCAAGGTGCAAGATTCGCAAGGATTCCATCAGGTTCGTATGTGACAAATCCACCAAAGGCCAAAGCTGTGGCCTTAAAAGAAACACTGTTGTGCCTCTCCAGCAGGCTCTCTGGAGAAAGGGTTGGGCAAGGTGGGAAGGCAAAAGGGGCTTGGTGGGCATGTGCCAAGAGACTCAGAAATCACCAAGATCATGATGATGGGCCACAACAATGAGGCCCATGGACAAGCCTGCTTTAAATGCTACTCATGACCTTTGAAAGATTGAGGGCAATAGAAGAAGGGGACGACAGAGAATGAAGTGACTGGATGGAGTCACTGAAGCAGTAGGCATGAGCTTAAATGGACTCCAGAAGATGGTAGAGGACAGGAAGGCCTGGAGGAATGTTGTTCATGGGGTCGCAATGGGTCAGATACAACTTTGCAACTAACAACAACAGCCAACTTAATTTATTTTTTCACAAGCTAAATCACTAATTTGATATTTGACCACAATAATTTGGCTGAGAATGAGTGTTCTCACAAGATTTTTTCCCAGCTCACCCTCTTCTGGGCAAAGAGATCTTTTTGCCAGTGTGGATAGAAATAGCTGAGCAGTAGCTGAGGAAGAAGATGCTGGTCTCAGGTAGGTGCTGTTGCCGGGAGCCTCTGAAGTGATCTGATAGCTGCAGGTTGCAGGGAGGCAGTTCTGCCCAAAGCCAGCCCCTCCAGCTCCTCATCCCAGGGCCTTCTGACATCCCGGTTTTGTTGTGACTCAGGGCCAGCCTGTGGGTCCGACAGCCGGCTCCGATGTATCGGAGGACTCAGATGTGGGGGAGGAGGGAAACGAACCGGCTGATGATGATTTGGAGACTTTGCAGAGTCCTCAGCCGGGAACCTCTTCTCAGCTGTGTGAGCCCGAGAGTGCGGAGGATGATGACCCACAGCTGGCCCTGTTCAAGGACGCCCGACGCAGGAGGCAGACGAGCAGGGACAAACAAAGAAAGGCTATGGGACTCCTCGGGAGGAGGCACAGGGAGACCACGCCCTGAGCTCTCTATAAAAGAAGTGTTTGGGGAGGGGCTGGTTGCTGAAAGCAACTTTTCCGTTTGAGAAGTCAAGCTCTTGTATTCTTGTAACAGTGTAATTAAAACTTGGCAGAAGCCTTTTGGTCTTGGACGCTTTCCAGACTCTTCTTTTGATTAGGGGTGCGAGAAGAGGGCTGGTTCAGAACAGGTTTCAGGCTTTGCCTCAGCTCTTTGTCATGTGGGAAATGTAAGGCTAGGTCACTGCAGACATAGTTTTCTACAAAGAGGAACACTGATGTGGACCGCCACGTGCAGGGGGATGCAGTGTGACATTTCTTTCAAAGAGATAAACATTAAAAACCAGCTGCATTATGCATAGACATTTGTTTATATTATACGTGGAAATGAATTGAAGTGGTATTTTGTGTATATGGATTCTGAATTTGTGCTGAAATTCTGTAGAGAGCCTTCTATGGGAAAGGACCTTTTTAGCAGGTTCCTTTTTAACTATGTCATGCAGTTCTTTTTAATGAAGTTTCATTTTCAAAGAAGCAACGGATGGAAACTAATCAAGGAGAGAACTAAGTATATGTATATGGTTGAATCAAATTTCTACCAACTCACAGCCATTCAATTATCCCCACACCATTTTCTGCACTGCCTATCACTTTAACACTGATGGCACAAACAAAACTATAGCAAAGGTACCAAGACACAATTAATGTGGTGATGAAAATTATTTAATTGGATCCAGTTGCTGCATTTGATTGCATGAAAGCAGCCTCTTGCACCTATGGGAAAATACTAGGATGAGGAAATGTTTGTCTTTAGTTTATTGCATTTTTAAAAGACTTTATTGTTTTTAGAAATTGTGGAGCAATTTTTTAAATTCAGTAAATAAATTAAGCTGAACAAATTGTAGAAGGTTCCCAATGAGATGGAAAAAAGATGCAAATGATGATGCAAAATTATATATATATATATAATATATATATATGTGTGTGTGTGTGTGTGTGTGTGTGTGTGTATACATATATATACATATACATATACATATATACATATATACATATACATATACATACATACATACATACATACATACATACATACATACATATATATATATATATATATATATATATATATATATATATATATATATATAGGAGGGGGATTGCTGGTAAGGAACCCATTCTTCTTTGATGTTATAGGAGCCCCACCCTTAGAGTTGGAAACGAGTGGACAGGGGAAATCTTTACCTTTACCTTTATGCAGGCATTTTCAACTGGAGCAAATATTCTAATGTATATTTGTTACATAGTAATATATTTAGTATTTGTTGTTGTTGTTAGTTGCGAAGTCGTGTCCGACCCATCGCGACCCTATGGACAATGTTCCTCCAGGCCTTCCTGTCCTCTACCATCTTCTGGAGTCCATTTAAGCTCACGCCTACTGCTTCAGTGACTCCATCCAGCCACCTCATTCTCTGTCGTCCCCTTCTTCTATTGCCCTCGATCTTTCCCAGCATTAGGCTCTTCTCCAGTGAGTCCTTCCTTCTCATTAGGTGGCCAAAGTATTTGAGTTTTAGCTTCAGGATCTGGCCTTCTAAAGAGCAGTCAGGGTTGATCTCCTCTAGGACTGACCGGTTTGATCGCCTTGCAGTCCAAGGAACTCGCAGGAGTCTTCTCCAGCACCATAGTTCAAAGGCTTCAATTTTTTGGCGCTCAGCCTTTCTTATGGTCCAACTTTCACTGCCATACATTGCAACTGGGAAGACCATAGCCTTGACTATACGCGCTTTTGTTGACAGGGTGATGTCTCTGTTTTTTAGTGTGCTGTCTAGATTTGCCATGGCTTTCCTCCCAAGGAGCAAGCGTCTTTTAATTTGTTGGCTACAGTCCCCATCTGCAGTGATCTTGGAGCCCAGGAAAATAAAATCTGTCACTTACCTCCATTTCTTCCCCATCTATTTGCCAGGAATTGAGAGGGCCGGATGCCATGATCTTGGTTTTCTTAATGTTTAGTTTCAACCCAAGTTTTGCACTCTCCTTCTTCACTCGCAACAAGAGGCTCTTTAGTTCCTCTTCACTTTCTGCCATTAGAGTGGTATCATCTGCATATCTTAGGTTGTTGATGTTTCTTCCGGCAATCTTAATTCCAACTTTTGATTCATCTAGCCCTGCCTTTCTCATGATGTGCTCTGCATATAAATTAAATAGGCAAGGCAACAGTATACAGCCTTGCCGGACTCCTTTCCCAATTTTGAACCAATCAGTGGTTCCGTGTCCAGTTCTCACTGTTGCTTCTTGGCCCGCATATAGGTTTCTCAAGAGACAAATAAGATGGTCTGGTATGCCCATCTCTTTAAGAACTTGCCACAGTTTGTTATGATCCACACAATCAAAGGCTTTAGCATAGTCAATGAAGCAGAAGTAGATGTTTTTCTGGAACTCTCTAGCTTTCTCCATGATCCAGTGTATGTTAGCAATTTGATCTCTAGTTCCTCTGCCTCTTCGAAATCCTGCCTGTACTTCTGGTAGTTCTCAATCCACATACTGCTGGAGTCTAGCTTGTAGAATTTTAAGCATAACTTTACTAGCATGAGAAATGAGTGCAATGGTGCGATAGTTTGAACATTCTTTGGCACTGCCTTTCTTTGGAATTGGAATGTAAACTGATCTTTTCCAATCCTGTGGCCACTGTTGAGTTTTCCAAATTTGCTGGCAAATTGAGTGTAGCACTTTTACTGCATCGTCTTTTAAGATTTTGAATAGCTCAGCTGGAATACTGTCACCTCCACTAGCTTTGTTGTTGCTCAGCTTTTCTAAGGCCCACTTCACTTCACATTCTAGGATGTCTGGCTCGAGGTCAGTGACCACCTCATTGTGATTATCAGGGACGTTAAGCTCATTCTTGTATAGTTCTTCTGTGTAATTTTGCCACCTCTTCTTAATCTCTTCTGCCTCTGTTAGGTCCCTTCCATTTTGGTCCTTTATCATGCCCATTTTTGCATGAAACGTTCCTTTCATCTCTCCAATTTTCTTGAAAAGATCTCTGGTCCTCCCTATTCTATTGTTTTCTTCTATTTCTTTGCATTGTTCATTTAAGAAGGCATTCTTATCTCTTCTAGCTATTCTTTGGAATTCTGCATTTAATTGGGTGTATCTTTCTTTTTCTCCCTTGCTTTTCACTTCCCTCCTTTCCTCAGCTATTTGCAAAGCTTCCTCAGACAGCCATTTTGCTTTCTTGCATTTCTTTTTCTTTGGGATGGTTTTGGTTGCTACCTGTTGTACAATGTTGCGAACCTCTGTCCATAGTTCTTCAGGCACTCTGTCTATCAGATCTAATTCCTTAAATCTATTTGTCACCTCTACTGTATATTCAACAGGGATATGATTTAATTCATACCTGACTGGCCTAGCGCTTTTCCCTACTTTCTTTGTTGCCTAAACTTTGCAACAAGAAGCTCATGGTCTGAGCCACAGTCAGCTCCTGGTCTTGTTTTTACTGACTGTATAGAGCTTCTCCATCTTTGGCTGCAGAGCAAATAGTCAATCTGATTTCTGTGTTGACCGTCTGGTGATGTCCATGTGTAGAGCCATCTCTTGGGTTGTTGGAAAAGAGTGTTTGCTATGACCATCGTATTCTCTTGACAAAATTCTATCAGCCTGTGCCCTGCTTCATTTTGTACTCCAAGGCCAAACTTGCCTGTTATTCCAGTTATCTTTTGGCTTCCTACTTTAGCATTCCAATCCCCCATGATGATAAGGACATCATTTTTGGGTGTTAGTTCTATAAGGTGCTGTAGGGCTTCATAGAACCGGTCAATTTCATCCTCTTCAGCACCGGTGGTTGGGGCATAGACCTGGACTACTGTGATATTGAATGGTTTGCCTTGGATTCGAACTGAGATCATTCTGTCATTTGGAGGATTGTATCCCAGTATTGATTTTCCTACTCTTTTATTGACTATGAAGGCTACTCCATTTCTTCTGAGGGATTCTTGCCCGCAGTAGTATACCTGATGGTCATCTGAATTAAATTCACCCATTCCTGTCCATTTTAGTTCGCTGATACCTAAGATGTCGATGTTTAGTCTTGTCATCTCTTGTTTGACCACGTCCAGCTTTCCTTGATTCATGGATCTTACATTCCAGGTTCCTATGGAGAAAAAATCTTTACAGCATCGGACTTTCCTTTCACCACCAGACATATCCACAGCTGAGCGTCCTTTCGGCTTTGGCCCAGTCGCTTCATTCTTTCTGGCGCTACTAGTACTAGCCCTCTGCTCTTCCCCAGTAGCATATTGGACGCCTTCCGACCTGAGGGGCTCATCTTCCAGCGTCATATCGTTTTGCCTTTTGGTACTGTCCATAGGGTTTTCATGGCAAAGATACTGGAGTGGGTTGCCATTTCCTTCTCCAGTGGATCACGTTTTGTCAGAACTCTCTGCTATGACCTTTCCGTCTTGGGTGGCCCTGCACGGCATAGCTCATAGCTTCATTGAATTACGCAAGCCCCTTCGCCACGACAAGGCAGTAATCCATGAAGGGGATATTTAGTATACAATTAGTTAATTGCAATAATTAATCCAAATATATAGATGTCCTTGGCATTAAAGAAGTTTAATGCTTCTTCCATACTCCCAGCTATCTTGAGCAATATAATATATATTTCTCTCCCAATAAATTATCTCTAGAAAAACAGCTGTAGAGGAAAACATCAGCTATGCAAGTGGAGAAGATGTTTCTGTTAAAGAACCTGTTAAAGAACTTGTGGATGATGCACAAATTATGCCTGAAATACAGGTAATGGCACAGGCCAATTTTCTGTGGGTCAGCAAAATTGTGGCCTGCTGAAATATTTATTTATTTATTTTTTTCATAGAGGTCTATTAGTGGCTCAGTTTGGAAACTGACTCCTGAAAGTCCTACTTTTGACTTTGGGAAGCCTAGTTCTCTTAATTTAGGGGGTGTCCTAATTGTACCTTCAATTAAGATTATGTTGAGGCTCTTTATGTGTACTTGACCTGAAGCTGCAGCTGCTGCAGAAGTTGTCAACCATGAGTGGTTTGCTGCTCTGCTACACCTTCTACACTGGCTAAGCTAAGTTCAGACTTCAGTTTTTGGCAAAAAAAAGGCATAAACAAACTGATGGCAGATCATCTTCACTGATGAGACCTAGGAAATTGCTCAGCTCATCCAAGATGAGATTGCCCTGCTGTCTGTGCTGTAATGTCCACAATTTTCTACATGATTATTTGCAAGAGAGCCTTGTCTCTGTCCACTGGAATACTGACCAATGCATAAGTGTCTTAAAGAAAGTAAATGATTCTTTCGAGTGAAATTCTGTAATGACAGGGACCAGCTAATCCTGGAGAGCTGTTCCTAGAAGGACAACACTTGGATGTTAGGTGGATTTTCAGTTTGAACCCTCTATTTTCATCTGGATGTGGTGGAACAATCCAGAAATTTTATAATCTTTACATCTTGTCCCATTTTTGATCATCTGTGTCTTGTCAGTGATGAACTGTGGATGAATGGGCTTTAGAATAGTTTTTGAAAGCCTCCAACAAGCTGGGAGATTTTGTGAGCTAAACACTTACCATATGCAAGGCAGTTTGTCTTTTCAGTGCCTGTTTCTTTTTCTGATGGACACATGTCTGTTCTGTTTTCTAGTTATTTTTGCAAACTTCTGCAGTAGACCAGGAAGCTCCAAAGAAGAACCAGGCAGGAACCAAAGAAGTCCTATGGTGTGCAGACTCAGAGGAGCTGCACTTGACAGGCGTGGAAGAAGTAAGCCCACCGACACTCTCTGCTGAAGCCTGGGGGAGGCGCAGGCTCTTCCTCAAGGGTTTCTTTCAGGCAGGGCCCATTCTTCTCCTTGGGGCTGGGGCAGGGAGCCCGCTGGGGCAGGGCCTTCTTTTCCAAACACATCCAGACCTTTCCCAGCTGGCCAGAGGCTCTTGTTTCATCCTTGGCTTTCTGCTCATGATCTGAATAAGCCCAGAGACAAAGTAGTGTTTGTTACCCTTGCATTTAAAAATGTAAAGATTTATTAGGAGTTGTTGAGCTTTGCCTAGAAAGAATAAAAATGTGGAAAGAGGCCCTTGAGTCCAACCCCCTATTCTGTGCTGGAATCCAGAATGTTCTTACCCAGTGTTATTTCTGGTTTTCCTGTCACTATTTATACGATCTTTTTCTGATGCCTCTTATTTATTTATTATACACAATGAGTGTGTTTTTCTCTTATTTCCTTATTTCAGAGTTTTCATCTTCAGCCACTACAGGGTTCCTTTCAAAGCCCTTCTAACCAATCTAGCTGTGCTTCAGCCAAATACATTGCTGCAAGTTCTTGTAAGGGCTAAAGCACTGTGGTCCTAGAAACAAAATCCACCTCATTTTTGTAGCCACTGATTCATTTGCAACAATCCTTTCTTTCCAGTCTTCTTCCATTTCATGACAGAGCACCCTCAAGGCCAATGGTGATACCACGAAGAAGCAAAGTTCACAGTCTTTGGGACCATCTTTTATGGGAACTGTTGCTTGCATACATTTAGCATTACTTTTACAGTAACATAATTGCCTTGAGGACTGGGAAAATTGCATTATCAGTAGAATGTTTGTGGCTGAGGTTGAATTGTGGTCCTTGGTGCTCCCTGGGTTTCCAAAGTCTGAAGGAAAACCATCAAGTTCAGAGAGCACCAAGAAACCCACAAACTTCATCATTCTTGCCATGGCCCATTAATCTTTCTCTGTTAGTACCATCTCTCAGAAGAAGAAAAATGTTTGTGCTGCCACTTTGTGTCTTTGTTTTGTTCACTGCCCATTTGTTCAAACAGCAACAAGTTAGGAAACTCAAAGCTCTGAAGGGAAGGGAAGGTCTTAACAAGTATCTATCAGTGCCCACTTATGGGCAGAAGAGCTAGTAATCCTGGGCACCTTGCAATGGAACAGTGACTCTTCCTTCCTTGCTCAATCAGGTTTTTGATATCCTGCCACTATATGGAACATTGCAGCCAAATGAGACCCAGCAAATGTCATTTACTTTCTATGGCCATGCCAACATTGTTGCTTGTGTCAAAGCACTCTGTGAAGTAGAGGGAGGTCCCACCTATGAAATTCTGCTGCGGGGTGAAGCCTCACTTGTTGATTATGTATTTGACCAAAAGGAAATTGATTATGGGCTCCAGGTAGGTTAAATGTGCCATTTACTTGTTTATTGAATACACATACACACACATGCATATACAGAGAGAACGCTGTTGAGCTCTCAATCATCTTTCAGGTCTCCTTTTTTTCATCATACTTCCTTTTATTCTCTAGAACGGTGGCCACCAACCTTTTGGGCACCAGGAACTGGTTCCATGGAGAGAGGTTTTTCCATGGACTGGAGGGGGGCTGGTTTTGCATGCTGCCTGCATCCTGCAGATTGGACTTTGCTTGTTTGCATGGCCCAGTTGCTGGCATGCCGTGGCCCAGTGCCAGTCCATGGACTGGGGGTTTTGGGGACCCCTGCTCTAGAAGTCATCTTTCAGGCACACGTGTCCTCAGATGAAGTCCTGTGTTTTGCATTGGTCTCAGCATTTTATGAGGATTTCTGAAGGACTGGGCCTCTAATGTCACAGAAATCTTTCCAGACTGGAATGATCTGGCATCGGTCCTCATGCTCGTAGAAACGTTTCTGACTGATGGGAGGGAATATCCGATTGTATCTGATTCTAGTGGGCTACTAGAGCATCTGCCAGGATGTTCCAACTCTCCCTCTAGCTCATCCCAGCCAGAGGGGAGAAAGGCTGTCAGAAGAGACCCTCCGTAGTGTTCAGTGAGGGATGGGAGGGGAACATCCATGAATATACAGAAATCCAGAACCTGCATATAACTATAAAAACATATAAATATGTTAGCAAACTAAATAAAATGCCATTATGTTTTTCCAGAGGTGAAAATTGAAACAATTCGAATAATGGACGAGTTTGGCCACATTTCTTGGAATTGTGGTACTTGAACATCATTGCAGGATAAGACATTTTCATCACTTTGGGTCTCCCTCTCAATCTATGGGTGAACTCACTTATGCATCTAGGCTCATTGGGTTTTCTAATATTGAAACATTGTGTGTGTCTAGTAGAAGAAATCCCTCCCAGCTTGCCTGGTGCAGAGTTGTGAGGGAAAGCTGAAGGGTGCTTCAGCTGTGCCAAAAAGGAGGTGCTGTTTCACATTAGAATTGCTCTCTTCTCTCCTTCTAAGCCCTTTGACCACATCTGTATAGCTGAGATCATTCTGAAAAACACAGGAAAAGTTGGATTTGAATACTCTGTACTTGAAGCCATCCAGGCCTCAGCTGACAACCCTCCCCCTGGTGTGCCACTGACTCTACCTGCCACTGTAAGTAAGATTGAAGTAAGCTAAACGGGGTTTCAGATTAATTTCTTGACTTTGGAATGCTCTATACAAATTATAGAAAGCAAGCAGACTTGCAAATAAACCATCAGCATCCAGAGGTCCTACGCAATATTCAAACAGCCATCAGCCTTACCGCAGTTTTCTGTGAACTCTCTTGGCTTAATAGCCGCTGATTCTAAGTGCTGCCATCCAAGCGGTCAGCATGTCATGAGAGCTTCAGAAAGTGAGCAAGAGGACCCTAATAAAGATATGCCAGATATGTTCCTAGGGCAATGAGGGGTGAAACATATTTTAAATCCAAAAGAACACATAAGATTCAGCAGCTCAGATGCTTTCTTGATTCACAAAAGTATAATGAAGGCAAAGAGGTATAGCATAATCAGATTTTGTTGATATAGTTGATGTTGAATCGAATCAGAATAGAGCTGGCAGGTCGGCCTGTGGCTACATCCCAATGCCTGCACCTCCCCAGTCCTACAACTCTGAGGTCTTTACTGTCAAAGAATCATAGCTATAATAAGCTAACTTAACAATAAAGAATAATCTAAAGAAAACAAGAATAATCAATTTTCCCCAGCACTATTGATAGAATCCAAAGAATGCCATGCAAATGATGC
Source organism: Vipera ursinii (assembly GCF_947247035.1). Classification (NCBI taxonomy): domain Eukaryota; kingdom Metazoa; phylum Chordata; class Lepidosauria; order Squamata; family Viperidae; genus Vipera; species Vipera ursinii. The sequence goes on from NC_139520.1 coordinate 1,416,911, forward strand.
AACGGCTTTGAGAATTAACAGAATAAGAGAGCTAGAAGGGATCTTGGAGGTCTTCTAGTCCAACCCCCTGTTCAAGCAGGAGACCCTATATCATTTCTGACAAGTGGCTGTCCAATCACTTCTTAAAAACCTCCAGTGACTCCTACAACTTCTGAAGGCAACTTCCACTAGTTATTATCCTCACTATTAAGTTTCTCTTTAATTCCAGGTTGCTTCTCTCCTTGATTAGCTTCCATCCATTGTTTCTTATCTTGCCTTCTCATCATTGGCATCCTTCAGTCTCAAGAGACTATGCTATCGTGCTCTGGAAAGCGGTCCCAAAGCAGCATCTGATGTGGCTAAAAAGGCCAATGCGAGAGTGGCAGTCCCTTCCACACTGAGGGCAGATACAATCTGTCCCCTGTCCAGCCCCCAGATTTCACTGGTTTCGGGACTGCCTCTTTGCCTCAGCCTGCCCCACAAGTGTCTCTTTGAATCGTCTTTAGCCTCCAAGCTGAGCAATCAGAGGTCAAGGTTTCCCAGCTGTTAATGTCCATTCCTAAGGTCTTTCAGATATCCTTATGTCGTAACTCTGGTCTCCCTTTGGGGCGCTTTCGCTGCACTAGTTCTCCATACAGGAGATCTTTCGGAATCCAACCATCAGCCATTCTCACGACATGCCCAAGCCAGTGTAGACATTGCTGTTTCAATAGTGTATACATGCTAGAAATTCCACCACATTCCAGGACTGCGCTATTTGGAAGTTTGTCATGCCAGGTGATGCCAAGAATACATCAGAGACAGCGCGTATGAAAGGTGTTTAACTTTCTCTCCTGCTGTGCGTCAAGGGTCCAAGACTCACTGCAGTACAAGAGTGTGTTCAGGACGCAGGCTCTATCTTTGTATGTTCTGTCAGCTTCTTATTAAGTCATACTCTCTTTGTAAGTCTGGAAAATGTGGCCGCTTTACCAATACATTTATTCAGCTCAGTATCTAAGGAGAGAGTGTCGGATATGGTTGAGCCGAAGTACACAAAGTCATGGATGACTTCCAGTTCTTGTGCAGAGATTGTAATACAGGGAGGTGAATCCATGTCCTGACCCATGACTTGTGTTTTTTTCAGGCTGATTGTTAGTCCAAAGTCTTGGCAGGCCTTGCTAAAATAGTCCATAAGTTGTTGAAGGTCTTCGGCAGAGTGAGCAGTAACGGCAGCATCGTTAGCTAAGAGGAAATCCTGTAGGCATTTCAGCTGGACTTTGAACTTTGCTCTCAGTCTAGAGAGAGTAAAGAGTTTTCTGTCTGGTCTGATCCGGAGATAAATACCCTCTGTTGCAGTTCCAAAAGCGTGTTTCAGCATGACAGCAAAAAAGATCCCGAATAAAGTTGGCACAAGGACGCAGCCCTGCTTCACTCCACTTTGAATGTCAAAGGAATCTAATGTTAAGCCATCAAAAACTACAGTGCCCTTCATTTCCTCGTGAAAGGACCTGATGGTGTTGAGCTGAGGTGGACATCCAATATTGTGGAGAATTTTATAAAGGTCATCCGTACTAACCAAGTCAAAAGCCTTCGTAAGATCTATGAAGGCTACGAAAAGTGGCTGTCTTTATTCCCTGCATTTCTCCTGCAACTGTCTAAGGGAAAATACCATGTCAGTAGTGGACCTGTTGGCTTGGAATCCACATTGTGATTCTGGGTAGACTCTCTCTGCAAGCACCTGGAGCCTCTTCAGTATGACACGGGCAAGCAGCTTCCCTACAACACTGAGAAGAGAGATGCCCCGGTAGTTGTTACAGTCACCCCTGTCACCTTTGTTCTTATACAGTGTGACGATATTTGCATCCTTCATGTCCTGTGGTACTCCACCTTCCCTCCAACAAAGACAGAAGATTTCATGCACTTCGGTGGGGATGTTCTGTTTGCAGCACTTCAGAATTTTGGCAGGGATGTTATCTTTCCTGGGTGCCTTGACGGAGGCAAGGGAATCCAGGGCCGCGTTTAGTTCTTCTAAAGTTGGTTCACTGTCAAGCTCCTCCAAGACAGGCAGGCACTCAATATTATTTAATGATTCTTCAGTTACCCCATTTTCTCTGGAATATAACTCAGAGTAATGCTGCATCCAGCGTGCCATCTGCTGTGCTCGGTCCTGGATAACCTTACCTGTAGCAGACTTCAGAGGGGCAGATTTCTTCTGTGTTGGACCTAAGGCCTGCTTGATGCCATCATACATCCCCTTGATGTTGCCTGTGTCAGCTGCTATCTAGATCCAAGAGCAAAGCTGCAGCCAATAGTTGTTAACACATCTCCTGGGGGTCTGTTTGACTTTGCTACGAGCAGCTCGCAGAACCTGTAGGTTGTGCTCACTGGAACAGGCTTTATATACAATTAAGAGTTCTCCTTTTTTGCTCGATGGCTGGCGTCAGCTCCTCCGAATGGGCTTCAAACCAATCTGCTGTCTTTCTGATCTCTTTACCAAATACTGGCGGTGTTATAAGCAGCATTCTTGAAATATTCCCATTGTTCAGATGCATTTGCTTCAGCTGGGCCTGGGAGAGTTTCCTTGAGTGCTTGTGCAAATTCCTCCACTTTGCCCTGATTGCAGGTCTTGCTGATGTCAATTCGTGGTCTTCCTTCCTTCTTCGAGTGATGCAATCTCTTTGTTTTCAGTTTTATTTTGCTGCACACCAAGGGGTGGTCTATATTGCAAACAGTGCCCTGGTAGCTGTGTGTGATTGTAATACTGGGAAGGTTGGGACGCCTGGTAAGAATCAAGTCAAGCTGGTGCCAATGCTTTGATCTTGGATGTCTTCAAGAGACTATGTGTTGAAGCTTTGTTTTAAAGAATGTATTGCTAACACAAAAACCGTAGTAGCAGCAAAACTCCAGTAGGCGTTGGCCATTTTCGTTCTTCCCGATGCCGAACTCTCCTAAATAAGTGGGCCAAGAACTATAATCGGCTCCAACTCTGGCATTAAACTCGCCAAGGATAAACAGTGGTTCTTTCTCAGGGATTTTCTTGATAGCAGCAGCCAGATCATCATAGAATTTGTCTATCTTCTACTGAAGATGATAATGTCAGTGCATATGTGCTAATAAGAGTAACCAGCCCTGTTGATGAGTGGAACTGCAGGGACAGAATTCTTTCACTTCTGCAGCAGGTGGAGTAATGAATCCTAGTAGGGTGTTTCTGGCCGCAAAGCCAACCCCATGTTCCCTAGTCTCATTCAATGGTTTTCCCTGCCAAAAGAATGAGAAGTTTTTCTCCTTAACAGATCCCGAATCTGACAGCCTTGTCTCTTGAAGGGCAACAACATCCATCTGCAGTCTGCTCAGCTCCATGTCGATGACAGCTGTTTTACGTACGTCATCTATTTCTTGCAAATTGTCAGAAAAGCCGGGGGTCATTGTCCGAACATTCCAAGTGCCCAACTTTAGGGCTAAAATTTTCTTATGTTTGTTGCATGGTGCAGAATTATTGATCTGCTTGTCGGCTTTGACCCTAAACCCCATGCACCCTGTGAGGTTAACAGACCGTGGCAGGGCAGCACCTTACTGGCAGGCGGTAGCTGGCCAGTGAGGTACAATGACCTCTCCCACCATCGAAAGTGGCCCCTGGCATCACATTCTATGCCAATCAAGCACTTATAACCGGTAATTGCCACTTCCCATGTTGTTTCAATACTGTATGCAAAGCTGGAGTGTCCTCTCCAGAGCACGAGGCCTGGGTAGCTTAATATGGAGGATAGACTGTTACCCAAGCAGCAGATCCCCCCCCTCTCCACATTACTGAAATAGTCCAATGGAATGGCGAGGCCGATACGATTAGTTTCAGCTGCGTTGCAGGAGTTACCAGAACGTGATTGTGCACAGTCATGAACTGCTTCTGTGACTCCATCTCTGGATTTTACTTCGAGGTTGACTCCTGAAGCCTTTTCCAGTAGCAGATATAGCCACAAGGCAGTGGAGGTTTGAAATCAGAGTTTCCGTTCTCTTAGAAGATGGTTCTGCTCTTTTATCTGCCATTGGGGCATAGAGCCCTCTTCCGCCTTCAAAACCATTGACCGTCTTCTCCTGTAACCCTGGAAAGGGGCCCTTACGAGGTGCTACCAGCTGGGCCAGCTGGACCAAGGTTTTTTAGGGAGGTATTACTCCTCCAGTGGATCATGTTCTGTCAGAACTCTGCTATGACCTGTCCGTCTTGAGTGGTCCTGCATGGCATAGCTCATAGCTTCATTGAATTACGCAAGCCCCTTTGCCACGACAAGGCAGTAGTCCATGAAGAGGCTTCTAGTGCTTTGTTCCTCTGTCCTAGTCCTATTAGACCTCTCAGCGGCTTTCGATACCATCGACCATGGTATCTTACTGCGGCGTCTCAGGGGGTTGGGAGTGGGGGGCACTGTTCTCCAGTGGTTCTCCTCCTACCTCTTGGGAGATTCGCAGTCGGTGCTGGCAGGAGGGCAGAGGTCAGCCTTGAGGCCTCTCGTTTGTGGAGTTCCCCAGGGGTTGGTCCTCTCGCCTCTCCTGTTCAACATTTATATGAAGCCACTGGGTGAGAGCATTTGTGGTGTTGGGGTTGGGTATCATCAGTATGCTGATGATACCCAGCTCTTCATCTCTACCCCAAACCACCCCAGTGATGCCCTCGATGTGATGTCCTGTTGCCTGGAGGCGGTTCGGGTCTGGATGGGGAGGAACAGGCTTCGGCTCAATCCTGACAAGACTGAGTGGTTGTGCGTGCCAGCATCTCAGGAATTTCTGACTATTCCATCTTTAACCATGGGGGGGTGACTTATTACCCCCCGTAGATAGAGCTTGCAAATTGGGTGCCCTCCTGGATTCAAAGCTAAATTTGGAAGATCATATAGGAGCTGTGACCAGGGGGGCTTTTGCCCAGGTTCGCCTGGTGCGCCAGTTGCGACCCTATCTGGACCATTATGCCCTGCGTACAGTCACTCATGCACTCGTGACCTCTCGTATAGACTACTGCAATGCTCTGTACATGGGGCTGCTCTTGAGTACCACTCGGAGGCTTCAACTGGTGCAGAATGCGGCCGCGCGAGTTGTGATGGGGGTCTCCCGATACTCCCATGTAACACCTCTACTCCGCGAGCTGCATTGGCTTCCAGTTGCCCTCCGGGTGAGATTCAAGGTGCTGGTGATTACCTATAAAGCCCTAAATGGCATGGGTCTGGATTACTTACGGGAGCACCTGCTGCCGGCGTCTACTTCCCTTCGTCCTCTGCGCTCCCACAGAGAGGGCCTCCTCAGGGTGCCGCCGGTCAGAGAGTGTCGGCTGGCGGCCTCCAGGGGGAGAACATTCTCTGTGGGCGCGCCAGCCCTTTGGAATCAATTACCGGTCGAGCTCCGGATGGCTCCTGACCTTCGCTCTTTCCGCCATGATCTGAAAACTTACCTATTTGAACAAGCCGGCCTGGTCTAATGGGTTTGGTGTATTTTATTTAGTATTTTTAATTATTTATTGTAATGGGCTAGCTCTATTTAATCTTATTTTTAACTTTTGTATATTGTATTTTTATTGCCCTGTACACCGCCCTGAGTCCTTCAGGAGAAGGGCGGTATAGAAATTAAATAAAATAAAATAAATAAATAAATAAAAAATAAGTTGACCCCTCTTCTTTGTGGCAGCCCTTCAAATACTGGAATCATGTCACCCCTAGTCCTTCTTTTCTCTAACTAGCCATACCCAATTCCTGCAACCATTCTTCATATGTTTTTGTCTCCAGGCCCTTAATCATTTTAGTTGCTCTTCTTTGCACTTTTTCCAAAGTCTCAACATTTTTTATGTAATGTGGTAAATTGGATGCAGTATTCCAGGTGAGGTCTTACTAAGGATTTATAAAGTGGTACTAATAATTCACGTGATATTGATTCTATGCCTCTGTTTATACAATCAAGGATTGTATTAGCTTTTTTGGCTGCTGCTGCTCATGTTTAAGTGATCATCCACTAGGACCCCAAGGTCTCTCTCACAGTTACTGTTTTTGAGCCATGTTTCACCTAATCTGTACTTGTACCTTGGTTTTTTCCTGCCTAGGTGTAAAACCTTGTTGACCCATGTCACTGAAAGTAGTTTTAATCATCCTGTTGTCAATGCTGCTAACATTGAATGTTATTGCTTGACATGAGATGAAGAAGTAGCTATTTCATATGTTAAACTTGTGTAGCGCTTTAAGACTTGTGTATTGTTTTAGTTTAAAATTGGTGGGAGGAAAGAGTAGGAATGCACTTTGAAGACCCTGGCAGCCATTAAATCAGCAACCAGAGTGGGGCCAGCAGCCACTGGAGACACAACAACAGCAGTGGGGGCCCTGGCAGCTGGTGAATCAACAACCAGGGTGGGGCCAGCAGCAGTGGGACACCCAGCAACAGTTGATCCAACAACCAAGGGGGGGGAGAGCAGCAATGGGGGCCCCAGCAGCCGTTGAACCAACAACTAGGGTGGAGCCAGCAGCAATGGGGGCCCCAGCAAGCAATGATGAGCCCACCCTTCAGAGCAACCTTCGATGGGGACCCAGAGAAACTGACTTTTTTCCTCAACCAAGTACGCTTTCACTTGAATTGCTGGGGTCACTCTTACCCAGACCCGAGTGCGATGGTCAATGTGATTGCATCCAACCTAGAGGGAGAAGCATCCGAATGATTGAACAATTTATATAACGAGCAGGCCCCTGAATTGGAGGACCCCCACCTTTTCCTCCTGGGGCTGAGGAAAAGATTTGAGGACCCATCCATTGCCCTCAAAGCGGAAGAACAAATCCATAAGGTAAAGCAAGCTGGCCGGCCTGCCCTAGAGTATGTGCGGGAGTTTTGAAAGATGGCAGGAAGGATAGAGAGATGGCCTGAGCAATCAATGATTCATCTTTTTAGAGAAGGGCTAGACGACCACCTCTCTCAGGCATGTATCTATAGAGCTGTACCCGACCAGCTACATGAATGGTACCAGGCAGTGGTGAAATTAGATGTCCAGCTTGCCCGCTATAAAAAGCCTCCCCCACCTGAAACTGCACCAAAACCAGGATCCAGATGGCTACCACCACCCCGAAAACCCCCAACGTCTGCTACTGCTGAAAGACCTAGACCACCCACAGGTCCGCCAATCAAGTGCTTTCAATGCGGACAGCAGGGACATCGAGCAGCAAACTGCCCAGTTCCTTACCCGCAATAGCAGAGTAGACCAGATCCAACAACAAGGAAGAAACCCGCACAGCAGCCATTGAGAGAAAAGTCCAACTGGGCCATCCAGGAGCCCGTTACCCAGGTTATGTCCCCCACCCAGGAGGACACTGGCCCACCGACCAGGCCCACCCCAACTTTACCCAGTTTTGACAGCGACGATGAAGGGGAGAACGACCCGATGGTGAGTCGACCCATCCTACCTTTTTTATTGCCTGCTAAACTCATAATCCCTAAGTCAAGGGCACAAGTAGACCTGAAAGTGCTACTTGATACCGGCTGCTCCCGATGCATCATTAGCCTGTCATGTGCCTTGAGACTGGGCATACGGGCCAAGCCGCTCTCCAAACCTGTGAGGTTCGAGCAAGCCGAAGGCTCCCTAATGGGAGGGACTTTAGTCATGCAATTAACAGAGCCCTTACACCTGGAGATAGGCGAGCACTGGGAGTTTATTCGCTTCCTAGTAGCTCCAAAGATGTCTGAGACTGTGATCCCAGGACTAGCCTGGCTAGACAAATGGAAGCCGCTTACCTGGTGGGAAAAAGGAATGAGAACTGTGAGATTACCCATAGGGCCCGATCCCCCCATTGATTCAACAGATGTTACAGGGGATTTTAGCCCACCCAACAAGCAAGCGCACATGGCTGCCTTACGACCTCCTGGCAAGCCGCTCATCCCCGGCGAGTACCAGGACCTAACGGAGGTGTTTAGTGAGAAAGAATGCAATACCTTGCCTCCTCACCGTCCCAATGATTGTTCCATTGAATTGCTACCAGGGGCCAAACTCCCCCAACCAAGAATGTACGCTATGTACCCCCTTGAAATGGAGGGGGGATTCATCGAACGGGCCAAGTCTACTGTGGGAGCCCCTGTGTTGTTCAAAGAGAAAAAAGATGGGTCTTTACATCTATGCGTGGACTATAAAGGCCTAAACGCTGTGAGTGTGGAAAATAAATACACTCTCCCCCTCCTGAAAGATTTGCTAACCCATCTGGCGAAGGGGAGTGTCTTCACCAAGTTAGACCTGAGAGAAGCATATTACCGGGTAAGAATAAAGGAGGGGGACGAGTGGAAGACAACTTTCAACTGCCCCTTGGGGAGCTACCAATTCAAAGTCATTGCCATTTGGACTTCAGGGGCCCCCCGCCGTATTTATGCAGTTGATCAATGAGGTCCTACATGAACACCTATATAAAGGGGTCCTATTATACCTTGATGACATCTTGATATACAGCACGAATATGACCGACCACATAAAACTGGTCAGAGAAGTGTTAAAGAAACTACTGAATGCCAAACTTTATGTCAAACTGTTGAAATGTGAATTTCACCAAACCCGATTAGATTATCTTGGCTATAGAATCTCCAATGAGGGTATTGAAATGGCCCAGCCAAAGTAAAAACTATAATTGAATGGCAGCCCCCCAAAACCCACAAACAGCTCCAGAGCTTCCTAGGGTTTGCTAACTTCTACCGTCGCCCAGTGCACTCCCACAGGGAGGGTCTGCTCAGGGTGCCGCCGGTGAGAGATTGCCGGCGGGTGACACCCAGGGATAGGGCCTTCTCAGTGGGAGCGCCTGCCCTCTGGAACCAGCTGCCGGTGGAGCTGAGGACTGCCCCCGACCTCCGATCATTCCGCCGGGGCCTGAAGACCTGGCTCTTTGAGCTCTCAGGCCCAGGCTGAGGAGAAATTTTTAATTGGGGTTTTAAGTATACAGGGTCAATTTAATATTTTTTAATTTGGTTTTTTTAACTTTTGTATGGTGGATTTTTTAATTCCCTGTAAACCGCCCTGAGTCCTCAGGGAATAGGGCGGTATATAAATGTAACTAAATAAAATAAATAAATAAATAAATAAATTTATTCCCTCTTTTGCTGAGATTGCTCTACCTCTTACAGAACTACTAAAAACGGGCAAGGGAGGGGGAAAACCATGACCTGGTCAGCCACTAGCATGGACTATGAGTTGTCAGAAAGCTTTTGAGAATTTAAAAAGACTATTTGCGGCTGAACCAGTCCTAAAGCCCCCTTGCCCAGGGGAGTCTTTTGTAATTCAGGCAGACGCCATTGACGTGGCAGTCGGAGTGGTGTTATTGCAAAAGAATAAAAGCAGGGTCCTACAACCTTGTGCTTACACCTCTAAGAAATTTACTGAAAGCGAGAGGAGATGGACAGTCTGGGAGAAGGAGGCCTTCGCAATTAGGTGGGGGCTATTAAACTGGCGGCACTACTTAGAAGGGAGCAAGGTGCCTTTTGAAGTATGGACAGATCACAAAAATTTAGAGGCACTAAAAACTCCCTGAAAATTGTCCCCAAAACAAGTACGATGTGCACAGTACTTCAGCCATTTCAACTTTACTCTAAAGTACATACCAGGAAGAAAAAACTTCCTAGCTGATGCGCTCTCCCGATTGCCACAATACAAAAGTGAACGCAAAGAAGTTCATGAGGCAATTATCCCCGGTCCACAAACTGCAGCCCAACTCACACCTCGCAGGACCCCTAATCCTGATGACCCCGGGTTAAAGAAAATAAAATGAGAACTGCTCACTGATCAATGGTTTAAAGACAATCAGACATCTCTAACATGAGTTATGAGAAGAGATTCTTGTGTGAAACCTTATAAGGGGTGAAGAATTACTAAGTTTGTATTTGTTAAACTCAATCTACAAAATGAGAAACCCCAAACTTTGCAACAAGAATATGCCCAAATTAAACATAATAATGATCAAACAACTTCTAAAATAGACCGTTTAGAAGAAGACGACAGATGGAAACATGTCACTTATAGAAAAAAACAACCTAGTACAAAAGCCCTGTGTAACCCATCCCACTCTGATGCAGCCCCACTGGAGGTGAGCAATTGTTTTCATAGACTCTCCCTGGAAGAAAGCAGACAGACAGAAAAGAAGCATCGTCCTTAAAAAAGTAGCATCATCAAGTGCTTCTGTGACATGTAGAAAAATACCCCAAATCTCCCTAGGAAAAAAGGGGTTCCATCTTAGGCCAGTATTCTTCACTATCTTCATCAATGACTTACATGAGGGAATAGAAGGGGAACTCATCAAATTTGCAGATGATACTAAGCTGGCAGGAATAGCCAACAACCCAGAAGACAAGCTCAGGATCAAAAAGATCTTGACAGACTTGAACAATGGACCCTATCCAACAACATGATATTTAATGTGGAGAAAAGCAAGGTTTACACCTAGGCAGGAAAAGACAAAGGTACAAGTACAGATTAGGTGAAACCTGGCTTAATAGCAAGTAACTGTGAGGGAGATCTTGGAGTCCTAGTGGGCGATCACTTAAAACATGAGCCAGCAGTGTGTGGCAGCAGCCAAAAAAGTCAATGCAATCCTAAACTGCATTAACAGAGGGATTGAATCAAGACCACTCTATAAAGCCTTAGTAAGACCACATCTGCATCCCCACATTATAATAAAGATGTTAATACAGTAGAACAGACATGTCAAACTCACGACGTCACGTGACGTTGCACAACTTATCAGGACAGTTTTGCGATTGCCAGCAGTGGGGTGGGCGCAGCTTCCCCGTGACGCGTCTGGCTTGTGGGCCAGCAGTTTGACATCCCTGCTCTAGAAGGAGTGCAGAGAAGAGCAACAAAGATGATTAGGGAGCTGGAGGCTAAAACATGAAGAATGGTAGCAAGAACTGGGCATGGCTAGTATAGTGAAGAAAAAGACCAGGAAGGTATATGATAGCAGTATTCCTGTCAGGTCCCCTTTTGGGTGCCCTGCCATTCTTTTGGAGGGGGAGGAGGAGGCTCTGGGTGGGAGCATTCTTTGCATACTTTCATTTTTGCTGTAACTGAACGGGAATTAGGTATGGGGATCATCTTCAGAGATGAGATGGACTTCCCCTCAGCCGGTTCCAGCCTGACTCCCAGGTCGCTGCACCCTGAGGATGACCTGTTATCATCTGTATCTCAGTGCTCTCAAAATAACCTTGTGGCACTGTATTGGCTGCCGGTGGGGGGTTGGGTTTTGGAATGGGAAGAATTGCTTTGTGCTTTGCGTGAGGCGGTTAGATTCTACCTGTCTTTACTGCAACCACTTTCTTTAAAAGTTCTTTTGATTAACCCTATGGAGTCAAGAGTCATGCTTTCCTGAGAGGATCAGCTCGGGCAGGTCCTTACAATTCCAATATTTGAGGGGTTGTCACAGAGAAGAGGGGGACAACCTATTTCCCAAAAGCACCTGAAGGCCAGACAAGGAATAACAGATGGAAACTGATCAAGGAGAGATTCAACCTAGAAATAAGGAGAAATTTTCTGACAGTGAGAACAATCAACCAATGGAACGGCTTCCCTCCAGAAGTTTTGGGAGCTTCATCACTGGAGGCTTTCAAGAAGAGACTTGTCAGGGTCTCCTGCTTGAGCAAGGGGTTGGACTAGAAGACCAACAAGACCCTTTCCGACTCTGATATGTTGTTATGATGAAGACTAGGAATTACTTCTTTAAATATTTCTTTCTTCCTTTTCTTATTTCTTCCTCTTTCTATTTTCCTTTTTATTGCACTTTTTATTCTCTTCTTTTTCTCTCTGAGTTTAGTTTACATTGTCTTTTACTACTGTTATTAACATTTTCAATTAAAAATATTTTAAAAAGATGTTGCAATCACATGACAACCTTGCTTAATGACCTGCAGGTTCTTCACTTAACAATGGCAACTGAGACTGCCAGAATGGCCATCACTATGTGGTGCAGTCACAGGATATTGTACTTTACAACTGGGATACTTAGTGAAGTGGCAATTGTGGTCCTGATGGTTGTCATAAGTGGAGGATCACCTGTAATTATCGTATTCCTCCAAGATATTTACTTATTATTTTCTTTTTCCCCTCTTTTATTGATTTGAGTTGTGTTAACCAAATATTTTAAAAATTCAATAGTGACATATTTTGACTAGAAAATAGGTATGAAATGTTTTATAGTATATTAAGTTTTAATTGTGCATTAAATAGATTAAGTATATGATGTTTTTGAGAATGCCATTCAAGATATATTAACTATCTGCTGTTATAATCATTGTTTATAATATTTTTAATTACCTATATTCATATTTTTAAAAAATATTAAAAAGTGGTAAAGTTTATCTCTGCCTACCCCTGCACACTAGGAAACAGGTGGGTTGAATAGCTAAAATCTTTTAAACAGAAAACATTCAAAATCATATTAACTCTTAGAGAAATACTGTAGGTTCTCCCCATTTACTGCCATTTGCAGATTTGATAGGCTTTCTCATCATACAGAGACTGAACTGTGGTTCCTACCTCATCTGATACTTTTGCAAGTCAATGATGGACCATGCCTGTACTCTGGAACAAATATCTGGGTATCCTTGGGAGCTGTGAAAGCCAACGAAAAATTGCTGGCTGTTTTGTGCAAGGGATGAAGAGTTTCATTGTTCTGCCTTTTCCATCTTCCAGAATTATATTGGTTCAGGAAAGGAGCAAATATTGAAGGTCTATTACTTGCCAGGAGTTCCAGAGGTCTTTCAGAGAACCTTCCAAATACAGGTGGCTCACCTGGAACCAGATAGGATCACTCTCAAAGGACAGGGAGTTTTCCCTAGAATTTGCTTGGATCTGCCCAGAAATATTCACGGTAAGAGTAATAGTACTTTGTCTTCCCATGAAACTAATATAGCTGAAAAATATGTTAATTCCTTAACAAATATTCACCAGCAGTATGCATGAGTTTCAAACAACAAACAATGTTTTAATTGATAATTCTAGCTGAACAGAACTCAAAGAAACTCCTTTTGGTCCTGGTTTTCATACTAGGATGCCCAAATATCTTTTTCATACTAGAATCAGACGTATTGGCTAAAAGGGTTAATTTTAAATATTGCTTTCTATTACTGAGAATGTTTCAATTTTTTTCTTAAAATCATGCTCGGCCTATGAAAAATATCAGTTAGCCATTTTTGCCTCAGCCACATATAAACAACAGGTCAAAATCAATTGAGCATGAGCTCAATCAAAAGCAACGACTTTCAGCGCTGGACTTGTGTTTTAAAAGAAATCTTGCTAGTGAATTCTTGTGTGCATGACATCTCTACTACAACAGCAAAGAAAAATGCAGTTTAGCTACATTTGCAGTTGTCAGGCTTAAAGCCCATTGTCCTGTATTTAAATCAATAAGCTCAATATCAAAACATAAGTGTGTAAATAAAACTTCCAACCAAACTAACATCACGGTCTTTTCACTTTGAATGAAATTTTTATTTCATTTTTTTATATTTTTATTATTTAGAGAGTCCACCTTTCAGCCAATACATGATTTTAAGGCAACTTCCAAGAATTAAAAATGCAAAATATATTAAAAGTTTGTGTGGTTAAAATTAAGAGTGAAAATTAAAATCAGCATCAATAAATAATTAACCATCAAAAGCTTGTGAAAAGAGTTGCTTTCTCTATGTTCCCACTATATTTAAAAATAGGGGGAGGAATGTTTTCTTGGGGAAAGTATTCTATAGCATGGGAGGTCAATATCCATCCAAATGGAAAGCAGCAAAGGAGCCAAATTAGACCATTTGTATTATTAAATACATCCTGAAACCTGGAGTCCAGAACATGGAAGCCACTGAAAGGAGCACAGCCTCCTTCGAATGCACTTCTTCTCAACTCAGAATGCCTGGCCTTCCTGCTCTTCATAGGAAATGAGCGGTACAGCAGCATCCTCAGAGAAGTGAAGCAGCGACTAGAGCAGGAAACACAAAAAGATTTCAGCAGTAATTCCGAAGCATTGGCCACTGAACCACCCATGGAAGAATCCTTCACCACGGTAAGATGAACAGCTCTTCCATCTGACTGACAGCTGGGCTGGGTGTAGGCACTTAGGTGGAATTCAGCCCCTGAGGAGCAGCCACAGTCCTCTATGACACAACTATCTCAGGGAGTGGCACCAAAGGCCAATGCTTTGGGGGAGGGGCTACATTCTGATTTGGGTGAGGTCAGGATGCAAGAGTGGAAGTTTAACACTGCCACAGACATGCTAGAGTTATTGACTCTTTCTGGTGTCTTAAGCTCAACACACAACTCCAGCTGGAGATGGAAAGGCTACTTGTGCAAGAGCACGCTCTGGAGCAACAGAAGCTGCTGGCCTTGGCTTCAGCGGACGACCCAGCAGCCTGTCAGCGAGCTCGCCGGAAACTGGTCAAGTTAGTGCATATAGCTTATTTCTGGTCCAAGAGGATGGGTTTCCAGGAGTTTTCCCAAGGAATCATCAATGCAATGCATACTCCCCAATCAAACCTGTTTGCCTGATCTTTAAGGCCTCTCTTTAGCAGGGTGACACACTGTCTAGCTTGAGAATCTAGCTGTGGTTTTCTCCTCTCTAAGCTGGTTGAATGTTTATGAAAGGATTTCTGTGCATGAAGATATAAGGGAAGGGGTCAAATGAAGAATGATTAGGGAACTAGATGTCATCCCCCAAGCTTTGCAAAGCTGACAGCCTGACATTAGCAATGGGGGAGGGAAGAGTATTGGAATGCAAGTACAAGAGGGAAACCTAAGCATGCCAGCTGAGGAATGAGGAGCAACTGCTAGCCAAGGTCACCCAACAGAATGCAAAGCAGAAAAGCCCATGAAACTGAAGGCCTGTTACCCAAACAATATAAAAGGTAAAGGCAAAGGTTCCCCCGCACATGCGTGCTAGTCGTTTCCGACTCTAGGGGCCGGTGCTCATCTCCGTTTCAAAGCCGAAGAGCCAGCGCTTGTCTGAGGATGTCTCCGTGGTCATGTGGCTGGCATGACTAGACGCCAAAGGCGCACAGAACGCAGTTACCTTCCCACCGGAGTGGTCAAACAATATACCAGCACTTAACTGGATGCTTGCTGATAACAGGAGAGGTGGCCAGGGAAAAGGGAATGTTAATTGCATTATCTGTGTGAAAAAACACCAGATTAAGCTCCAGTCAAGTATACTCTTGGCAAAACAATGGTCCAGGAGTCTTTCTTTGCTAGGTGAATGAGAGGGATAATTGACACTAGGTATGTCTAGCCTAAAAAGAAGGATTTGGGATGACAGGATATCTGTCTTCTAGCACCTGAGGGACTGTCACAGAGAAGAGAGGGTCAGCCTATTCTACAAAGCACCTGAAGGCAGGACAAGAAGCAATGAGTTCTTCAGTGGGAGCTCCAATCTCAAACTAGGGAGAAATTTCTTGACAGTGAGAAGAATTAATCAATGGAACAGCTCGCCTCCATGATGTGCGGGTGCTCCATTGCTGGAGGTTTTCAAGAAAAGATTGGACAACCATTTGTGATGATATAAGGATTCCTGCCATGGGCTAATTCTATGATTTTATAGACTGCTGCTTAACTCTCTTTCTCTCCCTCATAAGCACAGCCTGGTCATGCCAATCTTTAGTGTGGTTGAAATTAATGAACTGGTGAAATTTGAGATTTTGTAGAAATCATCTTGTTTGTTAACATTGTCCACATTATGCTTTTTAAGAGCCCAGCTACCTGAATATATCTTAGATTTTGGCTACATAATCATGGGCACCATCAGAACTCACATCATCAAGATCACAAACACTGGCCATTTCCCCGTCTCCTTCCACGCAGATCGACGGGACCTGCGGGACACAGGTACAAAAAGGGAATTCCATCTTTTTCTAGCCTATGTTAAAAGAGTAAACAACTATTTAAGGCCCAGATAATTAAATGGAACAAAATACATTGAAACTTCCCATGTTTACTGGACAAGTGTAGTTTTTTAGTATATTCAAAATATTGTAGTTTTGTCCATTGCTGGTCATCTCCTATGCCATGGAGATTGCAGTAGAGAGAGGGAGAAGCTCACAGGATCTCTTTCTAGCCTTGCTCACTTTTATCTGTTTGCAACGTGGGTCAATTTACTGCTGCCCTTTACCACAGACCAGAAGAGGCTTCTGTTACTGTGACCAAAAATAATGCCAGGTTTAGCTTGCTGCTTAACACCAATAAACAAACAAATAAACAAATGGTAAGCCCTGGTTCAGTCTGTTCAATATGCACACGCATACACATACGCATAGATGTGCCTGCAGACAATTCCTAATGATTATATTCACATGTCACATTAAGCCAAAATTGAGCCAAAGCACTGTGCAATACTCAGCATGTTAGACTTGGATATCTGTTTCTCGCCATCTATCTTTCCGCAGTTGTAGGTGGGGAACCAGCATGTCTGTACCCTTTAAATGTCTTGGAGATGCAATATGTATGGAATTCAACAGTCGCTTCTTTTCATATATAGTGAGAGCTCTTTCTATCCTGAGTCAGGTTTCAACACTGAACTGGATCGGGTAAAGAATCTGCCTTTCTGCGAGACAGAAACATTTGAAATATGGTTTGACCCCCAGAGTGCCGGCTGTGCCCTTGGAGAGAAAGAAGTGCTGTTGCCCATTAAGGTGCTTTGAGGGTTCTTTTACACACATACAGAGAGAGAAAGAGAGGGAGGGAGGGAGGGGGAGAGAGAGAGAGAGAGAGAGAGGCATACCCACCCACACACACAGAGTTATGCACTGCTACCTTCCCTAAAAGAGGAAAAATGGGCAAAAATTGTCTAGACCAGCTGAGTCAGGCTATGATGCATTGAGGAAGGGGCTCACTTCCGCTTCCTTGAGAGCAGGTGAAACCACCCTCTCTTTCAAGGAGGAATTAGCCTTTGCCTAACCCAATTACACACACCCCTCCCAGGCAGCCTTAATCGGCCAGGAGGGACCTGGATCTCATGCAGAAGTGGCCAGACTGACATCTGAGAAAAACTGTGTCCGCTTCCTTAGGTTCAACAGAGTCAAACTTCTCCCAGCCCCCCTCCCCCATCAGTTAGCCCTGCTTCAATGCCAGAGTCTAACATGGAGTAAATGTGAATGATTTAACCATGCAATGCCTAGCAGATTTCTTCCAGCCTCCTTGTAAGGGAAGCTCAGAGTTATAGTGTTGCCCATGAAAGGAAAAGTTAGGGGATGTGATGTGAGAGCTGGGCAAGTAGAGTTGAACTAGTATCTGACAAACAGTTTAGCTAGCCTGACTGTAGAACCAACAGCTTATCCTAGCAACTGCAAGAGCAGAATGACTGTGCCTTTATCTAGCAGAGTTGGCTTGGATATGTGAAACAGGCCATTCCTGCTTGGTGGGAAGGAACTTAAAGGCTAAAGGAAAGATCCTCTGACCTGCTTACAACAAGATGGAGTGGCCTGAATTGCCTGGATTATTCTCATTGCCTTTTTCCAATTGTCCTCTCTAATCAGGACCTCTGGGCACAGGTAAGGTTGTGCCCACATGCCTCTTGGATGTGCTGGGGCAAGAAATGTGTTTCAGTCCCCCCATCTAACCTGTGGTTATGTCAGACGTTCTGAGGGTGGGGATAGGTGGGTCTGGATGAGAATAGCAGTCATATACCATACGTCACACTCAGGAGGGTTTGATATGATTTGCTGCAGGTTGTGGCTGGTCCCACGTTCCACATCTCTCTTCGGGCTACAGTGATCATGCCATCTCTCTGCATCTCCAGTGACAAACTAGAGTTCTCTGCTGTCCAGTGTGGACAGTGCCAAGTGGAGACCATCCAGCTTCACAATCAGCTGCAGGTCGTATGCGAGTGGTTTGCCACAAGCAATGAACAAATGAAAAAGGTAATGCAGCACTGAAACAGACCTTGCTTTGCTCTTCTCTGATTGCATCTTGAAAAGCAGCTTGATCTGTAGGAATTTGGGGTGGGATGGAAGTTAAGCTGCTTGAAAGATGCAGTTTTGGTTCTTAAGCTGAGCCCTTTGGATCTGTGTAACATTCAGGAAAATTCTAAGAAGTGAAAAACAAGATTCTTCTTTTCATATAAATTTAATAATATAATTTGCAAAAGATTTGCCACAGAGAATTGATTACACAACTCTTGATTCTGCTTTCTTCCATACAAATCTTTCAAAGTGCAAAATAAAACTCAACACAGCCTATGTCCCTATGCTCTACTTCAGGGCTTTTCAACCTTTTCACCCATTGTACCACTTTTAGGATATGGGAATATCCGAGTACCACCAGTCACCTAGCAAGGTGTCAAAAACTTGACCAAAAAAAAGGAAAAAAGTGATGAAGTACAGGTAGTCCTCGACTTACAAAAGTTCGCCTAGTGACTGTTCGAAGTTACAATAGCACTGCTCCATAGCCGAGCAAGATGCCTGCCTGCCCGGCGGCGCTATGCCTCCTGTCTGAGGTTTTCATTGTTGTGAGCATTTCTGTTGAGGATTGGCAGCGGGGATGGGGTGGGGGATGTTTGGTTTTTATTCCCCCCTCCCATCTGCTGGGTGGTTGCAGCAGGTTTTGGTCACTTCACATGACCCTGGGACACTGTGACCGTCATAAATATGAATCAGTTGCCAAGCATCTGAATGTAAATCACAAGACCCTGGAGATGCTGCAACATTCCAGCTGATCGGTGCTTCTTCTGGGCTCAGAAGCACCAGGATCAGTGCCGAGCTCCAGCTGGAGCCTGGCACTGATCCTGGTGCTTCCACTGAGCCCTGACAGCCCTGCACCTCCAGCCATCTCTCGCTCAGGCTTGTGTGGTGTTGCCACCAGTTCAGCTCATTCTCCTCCTCCGCTACCACTTTTTTAGGATGGTCGCGTACTACCTGCCAGGTGCCAATGTACCACAGGTGGTACCCGTACCACTGGTTGAAAAGCCCTGCTCTACTTGATTAGTTGTTGATCACATACTATGGATCAGGAATATGCCTATACAGTGGAGAAGGTGGAGTTGAATTCTTGTTTCTCTTGAAACCTCCATGACCCTCACCTGTCTGCAAAAGGAAAACCTTTCATCCTTGGTCATATGGATGGAAAACCCACCCTACTTCCAGGGACACCGTAAAGGTGTTTCTAGAAGCTCAGTCAAAAGTTTGGTGTGGGCTGAGGCAATAAGTCTCATCTTCTAGAGTGTGCTGTCCTTCAGAAGGATTCTTCAGAATGGAATAAAGAGGCAAGCTTTGCTCTTGACTTCATTGTTTATTGTAAGCTCAGGTGGTTAAGCACATGCCGATGACCTTGCGCCGGAAAATGCGTGAACACAGGGAGAAGCCCCATGTCTTTGAGATGATTCCCCCGTATGGGATCCTGGCTCCCGGAGAGCGGCTCAATGTGCAGGTCAAGTTTGCCCCAAGAGAAGAGGTACGAAATGAGAAAGCTGTTTGGAGCACAACAAATATTGAAGCGTTTTCAGGAAGAGTAGAGATGCATTGATGGCAGGAGAGGCAAAGAAAGGCAGGGCTTCATCATACCATTCAATTCCTCATGCAAAGTAGATTTATTAAGGAGGTATCACGCCTGGATATTTCCTCACTTTCCCTGCCAGGATTCTGCCCACATGCCGCTCCTGCTCTTCAGTTGGCTTTATATGGAAGAGCAGCTGGGGTCTCCATTCTGAGCTCAGACACTAGGAAGGGAACGCTACCCCAACAGAACTGGCCAGACAGTGATTACATTCCAATAGTCCAGATAGACAGCAAATCTTTTGGGTTAACTCTTTGCATTAATGCCTATTTTCCAACAGGACAGAACCCAAATATGTCTTTCTTTTTTGCCAGCTGTTCTGAGTTGAACAAATACTATCAACTGAAGCAGGGAGGCTTTTGGGTTAAGATGATTTGGGGGCCTTTTTACCTGTTCTTATTTGTAATAAAGTGATATTTTTTTACATCTTAGAAATTGTACCAGAATATCCTGATCTTAAGCATTTCGCAGAGCACTCAGCAACTGCTGCTGAATGTCTCGGGGCAAGGTCTGGAACCACGTCTTGAATTCAGCCCCTCCCTCCTGGAACTGGGGCCTCTCCTTCCCTATGGCACTGGGGATGAAGCTGAAGTGGTGGTGAAGAACCCCTGCAGCTTCCCTATTGAGTTCTACTCTTTAGAATTGGACCAGCAGTATCTTCTAGAAGAACGGGTGAGCCATTTGTGCCAGTTAAGAATAACCCAAAGTGTTTACTGTATAAATAATGCTCCTCCAAGTAGATATTCTGAGGTCAGCAATTAAAAGGTTCGTTGGATGCAGAAATGCATCACAATGTCTGTAGACCTTAGAACAGGTTGTGCAGTTTTCTTGAGTCAAGGACCACACTTGAAATGGTTGGGGGCCACTCTCTCAAAAGTAAAGGGGATCAGAGAATGAACCAGCACCCAGACCCAATCGCACATCCCCTCCCAGGTGACCTTGACAACCAGAAGGCTTAGAGTTGAACAAGGGAGTGGCAGCTGCAAGACTCCTGTTCACTTCCTCAGATTCAACAGGATCAAACTTCATGCAGATAACTTTAAGAGACTTCACCCCTTTAACCTTCAGTAGTTCTGCCCCAACAGAGTGAATCTCAGCAACTTCATCCACAAGATGCATACTATATCTCACCATTAAGCCCTCTAAGGTCACCTGAACCACTGGGCGGCTGCAATAAGCGGCCACCAAGGCTTTGGTCGGACTCTATAGCAGACCTTCCAGAACCAATCAAGTTCCTTTTGGAGTCCAGTTGGTTCTATCAATCCCCTGGAGTTAGCTGGTCTAATAGGACAAGCCTCCCTGCAAAGGCAGGAGGTGATAGAGAGCTAGAGGCTTAATAGAGAGTGATCTGACCAAGAGGACAGAAAGCAATATCTCCCCAAAATCCAGAACACCCTGTCATAGCTCTGACAGTCAGATGTTGTTATTTTTATTGAAAAGTTTTACAATACATTTTATCTTTAACAATCCCTCCCCCCCTCCCTCCACCCAACCCTTCCTAACCCTCCCTAACCCTCCCCCCCTTTCCCCCTCCCCCCTCCCCGACTTCCCAGAGCTAAATACAAGGTATAAAAGTAAAAACAATCATAAACAACCATATGTTAACAACAATAAACTATTAAGTCTATCGCACTCTAGCTCACATGAAATGACTACAAGCAATACTAATATCACATAAAAAACTTATACAAATGCTAAATGAAACTTTTTGGTCCCATATTTGTTCTGGATATAATCAATCCACTTTTTCCACTCCATAATATAACGTTGTTGCGAATGGTCTTTCAAATAAGCCGAAATCTTTGCCATTTCCGCCAGGTCAGAAACTTTTAGAGTCCATTCTATTATAGTCGGCAGTTCCTCCTTCTTCCAATATTGACCTACTAAAAGTCTTGCTGCCGTAATTAAGTTCAGCATCAACTTGGTGTCCACAACAGTAGTATCTGTAATTATGCCCAATAAGAACAATTGCGGACAAAACTTTATCCTTTGCTTAAATATCTTCTGCATATTCCACCAGATTTTAATCCAAAAAGCTTTAACCTTTTTACAGGTCCACCATATATGAAAATACGTTGCGTCTTTGCCAGCACATCTCCAACATTTAGGTTGGTAGTTCGGATACATACTTGCAAGCTTTTTAGGATCTAAATGCCACCTATAAAACATTTTGTAAAAGTTCTCTCTTAAGTTTTGAGCTTGTGTAAATTTTACGTTCCTCACCCAAATCTTTTCCCAAGTGTCCATTGTAATAACTTCTTGAATATTCTGAGCCCACTTTATCATACAATCTTTAACAAGTTCTGTTTCTGAGTCAATTTCTATCAATGCAAGATATATCCGTTTGATATGTGCTGGACCCTGATTTCTAATTTGCTTTACCAAATTTTCATCAGTCATTGAGAAACCAATTTTCTGGTCTTCTTTCCACCTGGCCCGTAATTGACCATATTGAAACCAAGTTTGAACAATCTTCTCATCTCGTAAAAAATTATACGGCTTCAAACACCATACGTTCCTCTCCAAACTTAAGATCTCCTTGTATGTAGTCACATCATGTTTGAAGCCAACATTTATGTTTTCTATTGCATGTTTCGGAATTGCCCATAAAGGTATCTTGTAGTTTAGCTTATGTCTATACTTTTTCCAAACTCTCAGCAATGCCTGTCTTAAAATATGCACTTTAAACACATTATCTACCTTCTTATCATACAATAAATATGCATGCCAGCCAAATAACAAGTCGTGGCCCTCAAGATTTAATAATCTCCCTTGTGTTAAATTAATCCAATCACTTATCGCTGACAACGCAGCAGCTTCATAATATAATTTAAAGTTGGGCATTTTAAGACCACCTCTTTCACGCATATCCTGCATAATCTTAAATTTAACTCGTGGCCTTTTCCCTGCCCATACAAATTTATTGATACCCTTTTGCCATTCCTCCAAATTTGAGTCTTTTTTAAGAATAGGTATAATTTGAAATAAAAATAGATATTTATGTAAAACATTCATTTTCACTGCTGCAATTCTTCCCAGTAGAGACAACTGCAATTTTTCCCAGCTCTCCAATTCTTTTTGAATTTTTCCCCATAACTTTTCATAATTATTTTTATATAACTTTGCATTTGAGGGTGACAAATACACCCCCAAATATTTAACCCTTTTAACAATCTCAAATCCAGTTAACCCTTCTAGAAGGGCTTTTTGCGATACTGTCATATTTTTGGCTAATATTTTAGTTTTTTGTATATTGACCTTAAATCCAGAAACCTTTCCATATTGCATTATTATCTCCATCAGGTCCACAACAGAATTTTTTGGCTGGGTCACCGTAACAACCAGATCATCTGCAAACGCCCTCAGTCTATAATCCTGATCTCTAATTTGAATTCCCTTAATTTTTTCCGAATTCCGTATTTTAATCAATAATATCTCCAATGTTAAGATAAATAATAAAGGTGACAACGGACACCCTTGTCTTGTGCCCTTTTCAATATTACATACTTCAGTCAAACTATTATTTACTATTATTCGGGCTGTTTGTTTTTAATATAATGCCCTAATTGGTTGTAAGAATTTATCCCCAAAATTCATTTTATCTAAAACTTTCATCAAAAATTGCCAATCCAATTGATCAAAGGCTTTTTCAGCGTGTAAAAAGATCAGCGCCGCAGGGATCTGGTTGTTCCTTTCCAAAAATTCCAACAAGTCTACTATATGCCTCACATTATTTTTCATTTGTCTACCACTGATAAACCCAGTTTGGTCCCCATGAATTATCTGTTGCAGAACCCTCATCAATCTGATAGCTAAACCCTTAGCAAATATCTTGTAGTCCGTATTCAAAAGTGATATTGGTCTATAATTTCTTACTTGAGTGACGTCCTGATCTTCCTTCGGAATCAAAAAAATAAAGGCAGTTCTCCAAGACGGAGGCACCTTTCCTCCCCTTTGAATTGTCTGAAACAATTCCCTTAGTGGCTTTATCATCTCCAATTGTAGGTTTTTATAGTACACCGCAGTAGGTCCATCCGTGCCTGGCGCTTTATCCACCTTCAATTGTTTAATTGCTAAAAGAATTTCTTCTTCTGTTATCAGTTGATTAATCTCTTCATTTTGTCGTTGTATAAAGAACCGGGATGTTAGCATTCCTCAAATATACATCAATATCTGCTTCATTAATCTTTAGCATATAATTTAGAATAAAAGTCCAGAAAGGCTTCCTTAATAAGGTCCTGTTGATACACAACCTTACCCTTATGTTCTATTTTATCTATGTTAGAAGCCCTTTGCTTCTTCCTTAACCTGTAAGCTAACCATCTGCCTGGTTTATTGGCATTGCAAAAAGTGTTGTGCCTACCAACCGTAAATTAGTTGCCACCTGATCAGCCATCAACTTATCAAATTGTCCTCTTAACAAAGTAATAACCTCTTTGATCTTCACATCTGATGGATTCCGAATTAGGGCCTTTTCTTTTTCTCTAATTTCATTCTCCAATTCCTTCCTCCTAAATTCCAAGTTACGTCTGTATTTGTTATTCATATATATTAACACCCCTCTCATATAAGCTTTACTAGCATCCCAAACCATGTCCATAGAAGTGCCCTTATTCATGTTAGTTTCAAAAAAGTCCTTCATCTGTTTTTTACATTCTTCCACATTTCTCTGATTTCTAAACAAGTTCTCATTTAAGCACCAAGAGTGCCTATCTCTATTATCCTTGTCAATCTCTAACCAAACTGGACTATGGTCAGACATAGTTCTTGGACAAATCTTTATCTTTTTAATCCTGGAAAAAAAATCATTAGTCAGTAATATAAAATCAATCCTGGAAAAAGATTGATGTCTATCAGAAAAAAAAGTATAATCCTTTTCTTGTAAGTGTATTTCTCTCCAAATGTCTCGCAACTCCAAATCATCCTTCATTTCAAAAAACGATTTAGGCAATCTAGCGTGGCTTGGAATATGCCTAAAAGAGCCACACTTGTCCAGTTGTACGTCCAAGACTCCGTTCCAATCTCCCATAAAAATAAAAGATTTATAATCCAACTGAATAATCTTACTGTGTAATGAACTATAAAAGTCAGCTTGTTGTTGATTAGGAGCGTACAGTCCAACCAAAAGCGTTTTTTTGCCTTCTAACAGCAAATCTATTATAACATATCTTCCTTGTTTATCTGCTTCTATTAGCTCCGCTGTCACAGTATTCTTGACATAAATAACCACTTCATTTTTCTTATTCATTGCAGAAGCACTAAATTGTGTACCCAATCTAGAGTTCAATAGGTACTTTTGGTCTATAACCCTAATATGTGTTTCTTGCAAGCAAATAACATCAGTCTTAAATTGTTTTAAGTATTGAAAAACTTTCTTTCTCTTCTGTGGTGAGTTTAAGCCATTGACATTCCAAGTTAGAAACTTAGTCGCCATCCTTAGCGGCCTGAAGCTTCTGGAGCACGTCTGTCAAGAGTCCCTTAACTTCCTTAGGCCGCGCCCCTCCCACAGCTTCGCTATAGGTATGCTTTGGAGGTTCCATAACTTTCTGCTGGTCTTGCTCTTGTCTCACTCGTCTCAAGGCAGCACGCGTCATCCTCTGCTCTCTGGCATCTTCCGATGAAGCTGTAATTTGATCCCCTCCAGTAGCTTTCTCATCTGTCTGTGTTCCTTCAGCATCTTGAGGCTTTCCCTCGCCATTTTTCTTTACAGATTCCAAAAGTGGTAAAGAGGTTGCTTTTAAAATATTGCTATAAAAATCACGTGCCTGGATCACTGTGACCAAATGGTGTCTCGTGCCTTCATGCATCACCACCATGCCCACTGGTATCTCCCATCTAAACTTGATGTCGCGTTTCTTAAGTTCCTGTGCCAGAAAAGCAAAATCTTTCCTTCTCCTTAAAATTCTTGGAGGAATCTCTTTTAAAACCAAAACTTCTTGCTCAGCAACCACAAGCTTAGTATCATAAGAAACTTGGATAACTTCATTCCTGATTGCTCTCTTTGTGAAATAAACCACCACATCTCTAGGTAGCTTCCTCTGCCTTGCAATCCATGAATTCACACGAAAGATTTTGTCTATATTTCCCTCAATTTCAGCTGCTGACTGTCCCAGTACCACTTCCAAAGCCTCAGAGACTATCTGCTTTAAATCTTCTTTAGGATTCTCTTTTAAACCTCTGATTCTGATAGCAAACTCCATCTGGTGGTACTGGACCAGAGTCAAATCACCGTCCATTTTATCCATCACATTTTCATTCTCTAACACTTTTGCTTCTAATCTGGAATTCTTTTGGCTAAGATCTTCCATTTTTTCGTCCAAGCATTGAATACATAAAGCCACACCTTGAAGTGCAGGCAAGATGTCTGCCCTCATTGCTGTAAACTTCTCTTCCAGCTTTTCCATCTTCTCCTCCAGCTTTTCCATCTTTTCACCTATAATATCTGCTATTTGTTGTGAGTGCTTTTCCAAAGCATCCTGTAAATCTTTAACTCTCAGTGCCGGAGCAGGTGCAGGAGGCAATAAGGCTTGCAGCGAGGACTGTTGCACCGGGGAAGCCCCCGCACTCCGGAGAACTTTAGAAGTTTTAGCCGCCATCTTCCCCCACTTTCACTTGCTACACACTTTCACTTTTAAAGTCCATAAAATCCATTGAACTAGAGAACAAAAATCCACTTCACCTTGACCTCCTGTATCACTCTGCCTGCCTCTTCACACTCCAAAGTCCTTCCTTCTGGCAGGGGTGGTTGCTAACGCTTAGTTCTGCTCCCAAAAGCACGGAGCAGAAACGCTGCGCAGCCCGGAGCAAACCCAGGCTTCGGGGGGGCTCGATCCTTCAGCCGCCCGAACTAGAAGCTCAGGCGGCCCCGGAGAGCTCAACCCCTACCTGGGGCCTCACCCCCTCCTCCCGAGGAGGGGGCTTCCAAACCGCTGAAACAGCTGATCGGTGCTGTTTTCAGCAGTTCTACGAAGCCGCGGAGCGGACAGCCTGGAGATGGCTGTCTTCAGCGTCGCGTCACCACCGGAAGTCCTCTGACAGTCAGATGTTAACGCTATTATGCATTGGGCTCTGGATACCTGGGACCAGGCTGTTATGGTGGTCATGAACTATGTGAACTATCTCAGACCCTGTCCCCAGAGAAGACAAACTGAAGTCCCCAAGACTTCAAGGGAGGAGCTTGTTCCAATAATTTATGGGGGTGCTGGTGCATTCTCTCCTCAAGGGACTATCGCTCAGCCCCACTGTCTGGACAGTTTTCATCCATTCCCCTTTTTAGGGAATGTTGTGGAAAAATTGGCCACATGGCAGCTTCAGAGGATCTTGGATGAAGTGGATTGTCTGGACTGCTTTTAGTCAGGATTGAGATCAGGTTATGGGACTAAAAAAGCATTGATTGTGCTCTTGGATGACTTCTGGCAGGAGTGAGATGGGGGCAGTGCTACAATTCATGCTCTTTTGACTGCTCAGTGGCCTTCAGTATTGTTGATCATGGTATACTTCTGGACTAGCTTCAGGAGTTGGGGGCACTATGTTGTGCTGCTTCTCCTTCTTCAGGGTCTGTTTAGTTAATGTTGATGGAGGAAAGAAGTCCAGCAACTTGTGGGGTGCCACAGAGCCTGGTCCTCTCTCCTTTCCTATCAAACATCTGCATGAGGTGATCTGATGGCTTGAGATGAGATATCATCAGTATGATGATGATACCTAGCTTTACATCTCCATGCTGGGTTACCTGAGGGATGCTATGGATGTCCTGTCCTAGTGCCCTAGAGGCTCCTGTGGCCTGGATGGGTTGCAAAGGGCTTTGGCTCAGTCCAAACTAGACTGAATGGATTTGGGTGCTTGCACTTTCTGGGGACAAGGTACAACTCTTCATATTCCTTGTCTGATTAGACTCATGCCCAACCTACTGAATGAACTAGCTGGGTAGAAACATCTGAGAGAAGAAGGTCCCTTAGATAGCACAGTCCCAAGCCATGAAAAAAGTGATAGGTGACATCTAGAATTTTAGAAATTGTTCTTTTAAAAAGAAACAAAGAGTTTCTAAGATAAGAAAAAATCTAGATGGATAGGGCATTTCAAAATAAATCCTCATCTGGACTGTCTGAGAGCGCCATGCTCAGAAAGTCTTTGTGATTTGCCCTACTTTGACTGCAGATTTTGCGGATGCTGAAGGGCTACGATAACCACCATATCCTTCTGTTGCCTCCTCGCATGCCTGGAGAGAAGCTGCCCATTGAGGTGCTGGAATATTTTGAGGAACAAAAGAAGATTCAAGGCGACCAGGAAGGATTGAACCTGGATAATGGTGAGGGAGGGCCCCATGGCTGGTGGGTCTGTGGCAGCCAGCAAGGAGCAGTGTGTTTTGCTCTGGCCTTTTCTGCCCATGGAAAAGAGCAAACTCCTTTTGTCTTTTATGGGGCTCTAATTTTCTATCTCTGAAGAGAAGTCTAGTGATGGTAATGCCAGGAAAAAGGATAAAGAGGCAGAAACAACATGCCTCACACAGATTCATTTTATTTAGCCACTAAGCAGAATATCTCCTAGAAGTACTTGTGTCAATTTCCACAGAAGGAAGGTTGCCTCTTAATTGATTTTTTCCCCCTTTGAATACGGAATAAACCTTCTGACTCCTTCCTGGTGGAGCAATGTAGGTGTAAGATAAAGGTAAAGGTTTCCCTTGTCCAGTCGTGTCTGGCTCTAGGGGTCAGTGCTCATCTCTGTTTCTTGACTGAGGGAACCAGCATTGTCCAGAGACCCTTTCTGGGGTCATGACTATATGTCAAGGGACACAGAAGGCTGTTATCTTCCCAGCAGAATGGTACCTATTAATCTGCTCACATTTGCATGGTTTCAAACTACAAGGTCGGCCAGAGCTGGGGCAGATAATGGGAGCTCACTCTACTGCATGGCACTCAGGTCCTGAACCCCGGGTTGTCAGCTTTGCAGCTGACAAGCTCAGTGTCTTTAACCACTGAGCCATCGCATCCCCTCATAATTTAGGTATATAGAATATAGAAGTAGAAACAAATTCTTTGAGTAGAAGTAGTTGGGCCATGGGGCCAGTATGATCCTTGAAGTATTTTCCATGCAAATGAAACCACTTAAGTGACTGTGCAGGCTAAATCCAGTTTCCCTTTGGCAACCAGGAACAATGGCTGCTTGGGGAGAGGCCAGTGGGAGAGTTGGTGCTCTGAGCTTGGTTAATTCCAGCCACAACACTAACCGAGCAAGCCAGCTGAAGGTGGAAGCTGTATGCACTGCCTTGTAGTCTAGCCCCACCCATCATCTTGCATGGAAACCACATGCTTTTTGCTCAGGGTTGTTCACATGGAAAGCCTCCCAGGTTTGCAATCCCAGAGGCAAAGAGAGTGAGACTCAACCCTGCTTGGCGTTTTTCAGCCTGAAGCTGGGACCCTTCTTTTCCAACACACAGAGCCATGAAAAGGCGAACAGTTTTGACATGGCGTTGAAGAGCCAGGCTCAAAACTGGGAGTCTTGAGTTGTGCATGGCAGCCAATCCAGACCATCCCAGAGGAGGGTTGTGGTGAGAAAACAAGAGGCCAGAGCATTGGACATGTAGACTATCTTGAGCTGGCCAAAAATAAAGGTGGAGTAAATATTAAATCCATAAAATAAGATAAACAGAAGAAATTAGATCATTTGGCTGAAATATTTCCTTGTTTTGATTGTTAAGAATTGCTGCCTATTCCTGGCAAGGCCTTGTCTAGTCATAGTCTTGCTCCAGTTGGAACAATTAATTCCACATTAACTTTTTATTCCAAAATAGCACTGCCTATCAAACAAGACTGCCAACCTAGCAGTTCGAAAGCATGTAAAAATGCAAGTAGAAAAATAGGGACCACTACAGTGGGAAGATAACAGCGTTCCGTACGCCTTTGGCGTCTAGTCATGCCGGCCACATGACCACAGAGACGTCCTTGGACAAGCACTGGCTCTTCGGCTTTGAAACGGAGATGAGCACCGGCCCCTAGAGTCGGAAACGACTAGCACGCATGTGCGGGGGAACCTTTACCTTTTATCAAACAAGAACTTAATTTTACCAGTTGATTTAATGGAGACACATATAAATGGAGCTACAGTGTCTGTTCTGAGCCTATCTGTGTCCCAGTTAGATGCAGAACCGTGAAGCAGCCTTGAAGTTAAGGCAGGGAGCAGTCATGCCAGAGGCCTCTCCCATGGGAGAAATAGTGAGTGGCTGCAATTACTCTCAAGACTCTGCTGTGCTTTGCTCTAGAATGCTCTATTGGAAGCCTAAGGGCAGTGAGCATTCTTACTGGTCTGGTGTGCATGGCGTCCTTCCTCTTTTTGTTCCTGGACAGAGGAAGAAGAAAGCACTCACTTTTCTGAACATGGAATGAAGCCTCACGCTTCGGTTGTGCAAGCAGCAGCCATGGGGACATCTGTTCTTCCTTCTCTGTCACTCTTGGACAATAATCGGACGCTCCAGGCAGAATCCAAAATTGATCAGGAGGAAGAAGAGGAAGAAGAGGGAACCGAAAAAGGTCAAGTGCAAGGTGAGTGCATTCTTAGTTTTAGATGCAAGTGTGGTAAAAAGGGTGCCAACAGGAGTGGACTTGCTTGCTTCCTCTATTTTGCTGGTAGTTTCATAAGTGAGAAGAACAAGTGTTACTTTTCACACATTATAAGTTATTTAAGATGGGCAAAGAACTTGACAGGAATTAGTGTTCTGGGCAAAACTGTCCTGCTTCAGACTTCCATTTCACGCACTCAGACATGGTTGCTCTAGAGACTATCAGTTTTAATTCAAGGCTGACAAGTTAACAATGAAGAAAGGAGTGTAAACAAAGCAGAGCTGGCTTTGAAATATGAGTATGCAGAAGAATTGTCCAAAGCCAATTCAGGGTTCCAAGAACATTGTCAGCATGGTCAGCCACTCCAG
Source organism: Vipera ursinii (assembly GCF_947247035.1). Classification (NCBI taxonomy): domain Eukaryota; kingdom Metazoa; phylum Chordata; class Lepidosauria; order Squamata; family Viperidae; genus Vipera; species Vipera ursinii. The sequence continues at coordinate 1,447,288 of NC_139520.1, forward strand.
AGGTTAAAGGTTTTTACAAACAAGAACATCACACAAGAGCTGGAATCAGATGTTTCCAGCAAAGAGAGTGTGGTCAGAGCTGCTTGTTAAATAAGGCTGCAGCCAGTCGTTCATGATCAAGGGAAGTTTACTCCCTTCCTTGGTGAGGAACCTAATAGACCTTTGCTACTCTGCTCTCTTCTTTACCTGTGCAGGGGCCGGGAGGCTTTACAATGTGCACTTCTGACTTCTCCACATGCTCAGGTGATGCCTGTGTTTGAATTGTTGTTGTTGTTAGTTGCAAAGTCGTATCCAACCCATCATGACCCCATGGACAACGTTCCTCCAGGCCTTCCTGTCCTCTACCATCTTCTGGAGTCCATTTAAGCTCACGCCTACTGCTTCAGTGACTCCATGCAGCCACCTCATTCTCTGTCGTCCCCTTCTTCTATTGCCCTCAATCTTTCCCAGCATTAGGGTCTTCTCCAGTGAGTCCTTTCTTCTCATTAGGTGGCCAAAGTATTTGAGTTTCAACTTCAGGTTTTGGCCTTCTAAAGAGCAGTCAGGGTTGATCTCCTCTAGGACTGACCGGTTTGATCGTCTGGCAGTCTGAGGGACTCGCAGGAGTCTTCTCCAGCACCATAGTTCAAAGGTCTCCATTCTTTTTTTTTATTAAAAAGTTTTAGAATACATTTTATCTTTAACAAACAAACAAAGAAAAAGAAAAACCCCCAGCCCCCTTCCCTCCCACCCTCCCCAACCCTCCCCAACCCCACCCTCCCTTTCCCCTCCCCCCCACTTCCCAGAGCAGAATACAGGGTATAAAAATACAAACAATTATAATCTAGCTTACGCAAACAATCCTGAACTATATAAACTATCGAACTTTAACTCATATAGATAAACTCCAAACATATATATATATATATATATATATATATATATATATATATATATATATATATATATATATATATATAAAATATCAATAATTATTCAAAAACAAGATAATACTTTTCAATCTACCCAATAAAAACATTCACAAATAAAACAATTTATATCAATTGTCTAAAGCTGTTCTTCCCAACTAAGCTTTAAATTCATATTATCCTGATATATTATACAAATTAAAATACCATAGATTACTTCCAAACTTAAAAATTTTTTATATAATCACATCATTCTTATATTCTATTACCTACTCCAATATTGCCCATAAAAGTATTACAAATTAATTTCAATCACACATAAAACAATTTATATCAGTTTTATAAAACTATTCTTCTATCCAACTAAACTTTAAGATACTAAAACCAAGTTTATACAACCTTTCCTTCTCCTAATGTATTATACAACTTAAAATACCATACATTACCTTCCAGGCTTAAAACTTTCCATCCAAATAACAAAACATAACCTACAGAATATCAATAAACACTACTACAAATCTTCCCAATTAAATTTTCATAATCATCTTAAAACTAAAGCAACACAAAATATTATATAATTATTTTATAAGGGTGAAAAATGAATCCCCAAATACTTAATCCTTCTAGCATCCTTATTACATTATTATCTCTTGCAATTATGCAACTAAATCCTCAGGTTTGCTTCATTCTTCCAGAAGCAGCACACCTCTTCCAATTTCTGGCCTTCTCCCGTGGTGATGACATTTGACCCACTCCTGTAGCTTTCACATCTGTCTGCGTTAACCCTTCAACATCTTGTGGATTCTCTCTGGAACGTTGAGGCTCTCTGTCACCTTTTTTCTTTGTAGACTCCAAAGACGGTATGGGGACTGCTTTTAAAACATTACTGTAAAAGTCACGTGCCTGAATCACCGTGTTAAAACAATGCCTCGTACCTTCATAAGTCACCACCATACCCTCTGGTATTTGCCATCTAAACTTAATATCACGTCGTCTCAATTCTTGTGTCAAAAAAGCAAATTCCTTCCTTTTTCTTAAAATTCTTGCAGGAATCTCTTTTAAAATCAAAACTTTTTGCTCATCCATTACAAAATCAATATTATAGGAGGCCTGGATAACTTCATTTCTAATCTTTCTCTTTGTAAAATAAACCACCACATCTCTGGGTAGTTTCCTTTGTCTTGCAATCCACGAATTAACACAGAAGATTTTATCTATATCTTCCATTATTTCATCTGCTGGTCGCTCCAACACCCCTTCCAAAACCTCAGAAACCATTTTCATCAGATTTTCCTTAGGATTTTCTTTTAGGCCTCTGATTCTCAAAGCAAACTCCATCTGAGAATACTGTGTCGAAATCAAATCATAATCCATTTTCTCTATCACATTTTCAGTTTCTGTCATTTTGGCTTCCATTCTAATATCATTTTGAACAAGATCTTCCACTCTTTCATCCAAAATCTCAATGCTTTTAGCCATGCTTAACATTGCAAATGTGATGTCTGCTCTCATTTCTGCTAATTTCTCTGTAAACTTCTCCTCCAACTTTTTCTCCATTATCTCAACAAATTGTTGCATTTGCATACTTTTCCATAGTCTCTTGCAGCAAACTCTGCAAATCTTTTACTGTAAAAGCTGATACAGATTCAGATGCAGAGGACAATGAAGTTTTCACCGAAGACTGCTGCCTCAGGGCAGGAACTTTAGAAGATATAGCCGCCATTTTCACCCTCTATTGTTAACTACGCACTTTCACATGCAGATTCAGCAAAGTCCATTGAGTTAAAGATCAAAACATCATCTTCACCAAAATCTCCTGCCTGCGTCCTCGTTCTCAAAAGCTCTTCCTTGCTAGCAGGGATGGTTGCGAACGCCCTGTTCTGCTCCAAAAAACCCGGAGCAGAGACGCCTCGCAGTCCGGAGCATGCCCAGGCTTCGGGGGGGCTCAATCCTTCCGCCACCAAAACTCTAAGTTCTGGCGGCCCCGGAGAGCTCTACCCCTACCTGGACGCTCACCCCCTCCTCTTCTCCCGAGGTGGGGGCTTCCGAGCTGCCGAACAGCTGATCGGTGCTGTTTTTGGCAGCTCTATGGAGCCGCGAGGCTGACAGCCAAGAAATGGCTGCCTCCGGCGTCGCCTTGCCATCCGGAAGCCCCAAAGGCCTCCATTCTTTGGCGCTCAGCCTTTCTTGTGGTCCAACTTTCACAGCCATACATTGCAACTGGGAAGACCGTAGCCTTGACTATATGCACTTTTGTTGGCAGTGTGTTTGAATAGCCTCAGTTGATTCATGACTGTGTCTTTCTTCAGGCTCAGCTAAGCAGCTTCTTCAGGATCAGATTCAGAGTCTAAGCCCTGAGCCTGGGCCATGACAAAAGCTGTGTTTCAAGCAAGTGGTGCCTGCTGTGGAAGGTTTCTTCTTCACTCATTTGGGAGCTGCTTAACCATCCCCTCCTGGAGGCCTTCATTGAATTGAATAGGTGCAAATGAAGAATATTGAACCTGGACACAAAAATATACTTGAAGTCATTATCTGCTTTCTATACTATTCTTTTTTATTAATCTGATTCACTTTTTTTCTGAATGCTGGATTAACCTTTCTAAAATTAGTTTGATAATTGACGGCTACATTTTTAATTTTAGGAAGTTTCTCCTCAATTCCAGCTTAGTCACTTTCTTTTTTTAAAAAAACAAGTTTTATTAGTTTTCCAATTTAACATCCAAATATTTAGAAAGCATCATGGTGACTGAGTAATCAAAGGTTCAATAACAGAGTTTTTAGTATCTATCTCAGAAAATCCTTCTCTATTTCCCTTAACATTTAATATAACATGCTTAAACTAGAAAATTTCTAACAATAACATGCTCAGTTAAAAGAATTATCAGCCTATTTTTAGTTATACATATCCATATCCTGTTTTTAAATTTTACCTAATTTTTAATTTTGATTATAGTATTCAAGTTTATCCTCTAACATCCATAATAGCATCCATAACCCAAATTTCCCTTATTTCACTACACAAAAATTATAACATCTAAAATACACCTAATACCTATATAGGTAAATTCTAGTTTTATTTCATAAACATTTTCTATTTCTCATCCTGATAGATCACAGCTTACTAATACAATAACCTAGATTTGTCAATCTATTTTTACTTATGCATACCACCCTGAGCTTACTAATACAATAACCTAGATTTGTCAATCTATTTTTACTTATGTATACCGCCCTGAGTCCTTCGGGAGAAGGGCGGTATACAAATTAAATTATTAAATTATTAAATATTTTGAGTTTTATCTAGTTCTTAATTTTTAATTAAAGTATTCAAATTTAACCTTTAATATCCATAATAGCATCCATAACCCAAATTTCCATTGTTTCACTACACAAATTATAATATCTAAAATAAGCCTAGTAAATACCGGTACATAAATGTATTCTAGTTTTATCTCATAGACATTTTCTATTTCATAACCTAATAGATCACACCTTACTAGAAGAATAATAGCTCTCTAACAGTTCTTTTTTTTAAAACCCAACTCTAGCTTTCTTTTTCTGCCAACCAGGTTTCCAGACCAAAAACTTTGGGTTGTCAGATAGATCTCCCTTTGTTCCAGCACATATTGCTTTAATCAAGGGAGACCATCTAGCCATCAATGATCCAGAAAAGCTAAACCATTTATAATCATTAAGTTGTTGCACTGATGATTCAAATCTCTGTATTTGCTCTAATATCTTGAGTCAATAGCTGGAGTCAAAATTTGGATGTTAAATTTTCCAATATCTTGTTGTTCCTTAAAGTCCTCTGTCTTAATGGTGGTTCCTTCCGGTTCTGTTGTTTTCTGGGTTATAAGTTCTTTAGTTGGAGTCTGGGTTTCAATTTGTGGTTTCAAGCTAGCACCTTTATCTTTGAGTCTAGAATTAATTATCTCAGTGGCTTCAAGAATTTTTTCAAGTATAAGCTTATAGTCAATTGAAGTTTGTAGCTGGTTTCCCTCCATTTCTGGAATAGTTATAGATAGTCTTTTAGTGGAGGCTAATTTTTAAACAAGGGTCAGTAAATATTCACCTCCATAGCTCTTAGAAAAAAATTCATCTCCCAGCTGTTTCAAGTTTTTATCTTTAGCTAATGCCAAGGACAGATCTAAGTTCTAAACAGGTTTATTTGCCAGGGATATTCGCTTGCTATACCAGGCTTAACCACAAGATGTCCCCAGTGTTATTTAAAATCCTTTTAGAGAGAATAGGCTTTTATCAAATTTAATTTCTTCTTTGTCTTTTTTCTTTTTCCATTTTTGTCAAATGCATAAAATAGCCAGAGCTTTTTAGGTCGCCAAATGTAAGAAGGATATGTCCGATTAGTTAATTATATTTTTTCAAGTTTCTTTTTTCCCCCAGTGTATTCAAACGCTAAAAGGGACGCGGTGGCTCAGTGGGTTAGGACGCTGAGCTTGTCGATCAGAAGGTCGGCAGTTTGGCGGGTCGAATCCCGAGTGCCGTGTAGCAGAGTGAGCGCCTGCTACTCGTCCTAGCTTCTGCCAACCTAGCAGTTCGAAAGCACGTAAAAATGCAAATAGAAGAATAGGGACCACTACGGTGGGAAGGTAACAGCGTTCCGTGCGCCTTTGGCGTCTAGTCATGCCGGCCACATGACCATGGAGACGTCCTGGGACAAGCGCTGGCTCTTCGGCTTTGAAACGGAGATGAGCACCGGCCCCTAGAGTCGGAAACGACTAGCACGCCCATGCGGGGGAACCTTTACCTTTACCTTTTTTATTCAAACGCTGCTATTTAAGAGGGTGTGAGGAAAAAAAGTTCCCTTCCCTCTCTCCTCACAGGTGGAAGCAATTTCAGAGGGTTTTTAACAGGCAAAGAAAAGAAAATAGGGATAGGGAGAAGGCAGTTCTCACCCAGTTCCTCCGCTGTGCTAGGTTGTTAGTTTGGCCTCGGCTGGAAACGGCATTAACGAAGGGCCATGGAAGTGGCCGATCCTTTCTTCATCAGTCCAAGAGGTGCTACAAGTCGAATGGGAGACACGCCGCCCTCCCACGATCGATCGGAGAATCCTCTTCCCCGCTTGTTGCCCCTCCAAGGCAACTTTTGACCCCTTTCAGGGGTCCACTGGCTAAAGAAAGCCAGACAGCGGGAAGAGCGATCCCTTGAGCGTCTGCCAGCACCACGATCCGGAACCGGAAGCCCAGGTTGGTCACGTTCTTTGGTCAGTTTCCAACCATTGTTTCTTGTCCTGCCCATTGGTACCCCTCAAATACTGGAATACTGCTATCATGTCTCCTCTATTTCTTCTTTTCTTTAGACTAGCCAAACCCAAGTCCTGCAGCCATTTTTCGTATGTTTTAGTCTCCAGGACTTTGATCATCTTAGTTGCTCTTCTCTGAACTTTTTCCAAGTCTCAACATCTTTTTTATAGTATGGTGACCAAAATTGGTTGCAGTATTCCAGGTGTGGTCTTACTAGGGTTTTATAAAGCGGTACTAATGACTCGCGTGATCTTGATTCTATGCCTCTGTTTATGCAACCCAGGATTGTATTAGCTTTTTGGGCTGCTGCTACACATTGCTGGCTCATAGTCCAGTCATCGTCCACTAGGACTCCAAGGTCCCTCTCACAGTTACTGTTTTTGGGCCAGGTCTCACCTAATCTGTACTTATATCTTTGATTTTTCCTACTTAAATGTAAAACTTTGCTTTTCTCCCAATTAAAATTCATTTTGTTGGATAGGGCCCATTGTTCAAGTTTGTCAAAATCTTTTTGGATCCTGAGCTTGTCTTCTGGGGTGTTGGCTATTCCTGTCAATTTAGTGTCATCTGCAAATTTGATGAGTTTCCTTCTATTCCCTCATCTAAGTCATTTATGAAGATATTGAATTGTACTGGGCCTAAGACGGAGCCTTGTGGTACCCCATTGCTTACTTCTATGTGAATGTAGTACTATTGAGGACTACTTGTTGAGTATGTTTTGTTAATCAGCTACAGATCCATCTGGTGGTGATGCTGTCTATTCCACCTTTTTCTAGCTTAACAAGAAGTAGGTTGTAGTCTACTTTATGAAATGCCTTACTGAAATCTAAGTATACTATGTCCACAGTATTTTGCTGCTCTACTAGTTTTGTTGTTGTTAGCTGCGAAGTCGTGTCCGACCCATCGCGACCCTATGGACAACATTCCTCCAGGCCTTCCTATCCTCTACCATCTTCTGGAGTCCATTTAAACTCGGGCCTACTGCTTCAGTGACTCCATGCAGCCACCTCATTCTCTGTCGTCCCCTTCTTCTATTGCCCTCAATCTTTCCCATAGCCTTGACCACAGGTTGCAACCTGCGGCTCCGGAGCCGCATGTCTTCTGCGGCTCCCAGTCCTCTGCCATGTGCAGTCCAAAAAAAAATAAAATAAGTGGGACTAAAAAAAGTTCAACCAATCAATTCAAATATGCAGGGTAGGTGCATATCTCGCCTTGGCTCCACTCTTCAGTCAAACCCTGTTCTGTGCATGCGCGCATGTACGCGCATGTGCACACATTTTTTGTGGCTCCCAGTTTTTCCTTTTGGGAGGGAACCAGTTCTGAGTGGCTCTTTCACTGTTTCAGGTTGCTGACCCCTGGCCTTGACTATACGCACTTTTGTTGACACTTTTGTTTCTGCTTTTTAGTGTGCTGTCTAGATTTGCCATGGCTTTCCTCCCGAGGTGCAAGCGTCTTTTAATTTCTTGGCTACAGTCCCCATCTGCAGTGATCATGGAGCCCAGGAAAATAAAATCTGTCACTACCTCCATTTCTTCCCCATCTATTTGCCAGGGATTGAGAGGGCCGGATGCCATGATCTTAGTTTTCTTAATGCTAAGTTTCAACCCAAGTTTTGCACTCTCCTTCTTCACCCACAACAAGAGGCTCTTTAGTTCTTCTTCACTTTCTGCCATTAGAGTGGTATCATCTGCATATCTTAGTTTGTTGTTATTTCTCCCGGCAATCTTAATTCCAACTTTTGATTCATCTAGCCCTGCCTTTCTCATGATGTGCTCTGCATATAAGTTAAATAGGCAGGGTGACAGTAGACAGCCTTGCCGGACTCCTTTCCCAATTTTGAACCAATCAGTGGTTCCATGTCCAGTTCTCACTGTTGCTTCTTGGCCCACATATAAGTTTCTCAAGAGACAAATAAGATGGTCTGGTACTCCCATCTCTTTAAGAACTTGCCACAGTTTGTTGTGATCCACACAATCAAAAGTTTGATTGAATGAAGCAGAAGTAGATGTTTTTCTGGAACTCTCTACCTTTCTCCATGATATGCTGGTATGTTGGCAATTTGATCTCTAGTTCCTCTGCCTCTTCGAAATCCTGCCTGTACTTCTGGTAGTTCTCGATCCACATATTGCTGGAGTCTAGCTTGTAGCCGCCCTGAGTCCCTCGGGAGATAGGGCGGGATATAAGTCCTATTAATAAATAAATAAATTTTAAGCATAACTTTACTAGCATGAGAAATGAGTGCAATGGTGCGATAGTTTGAACATTCTTTGGCACTGCCTTTCTTTGGAATTGGAATGTAAACTGATCTTTTCCAATCCTGTGGCCACTGTTGAGTTTTCCAAATTTGCTGGCAAATTGAGTGTAGCACTTTTACTGCATCATCTTTTAAGATTTTGAACAGCTCAGCTGGAATACTGCCACTTCCATTAGCTTTGTTGTTGCTCAGCTTTTCTAAAGCCCACTTCACTTCACATCTAGGATATCTGGCTCAAGGTCAGTGACCACCTCATTGTGATTATCAGGGACGTTAAGCTCATTCTTGTATAGTTCTGTGTAATTTTGCCACCTCTTCTTAATCTCTTCTGCCACTGTTAGGTCCCTTCCATTTTGGTCCTTTATCATGCCCATTTTTGCATTAAACGTTCCCTTCATCTCTCCAATTTTCTTGAAAAGATCTCTGGTCCTCCCTATTCTATTGTTTTCTTCTATTTCTTTGCACTGTTCATTTAAGAAAGCATTCTTATCTCTTCTAGCTATTCTATGGAATTCTGCATTCAATTGGATGTATCTTTCTTTTTCTCCCTTGCCTTTCACTTCCCTCTTTTCCTCAGCTATTTGCAAAGCTTCCTCAGACAGCCATTTTGCTTTCTTGCATTTCTTTTTCTTTGGGATGGTTTTAGTTGCTACCTCTTGTACAATGTTGTGAACCTCTGTCCATAGTTCTTCAGGCACTCTGTCTATCAGATCTAATTCCTTAAATCTATTTGTCATCTCTACTGTATATTTAACAGGGATATGATTTAATTCATACCTGAGTCGCCTAGTGCTTTTCCCTACTTTCTTCAGTTTAAGCCTAAACTTTGCAATGAGAAGCTCATGGTCTGAGCCACAGTCAGCTCCTGGTCTTGTTTTTACTGACTGTATAGAGCTTCTCCATCTTTGGCTGCAGAGCATATAGTCAATCTGATTTCTGTGTTGACCGTCTGGTGATGTCCATGTGTAGAGCCGTCTCTTGGGTTGTTGGAAAAGAGTGTTTGCTATGACCATCGTATTCTCTTGACAAAATTCTATCAGCCTGTGCCCTGTTTCATTTTGTACTCCAAGGCCAAACTTGCCTCTTATTCCAGTTATCTTTTGGCTTCCTACTCTAGCATTCCAATCCCCCATGATGATAAGGACATCATTTTTGGGTGTTAGTTCTATAAGGTGCTGTAGGGCTTCATAGAACTGGTCAATTTCATCCTCTTCAGCACCGGTGGTTGGGGCATAGATTTGGACTACTGTGATATTGAATGGTTTGCCTTGGATTCGAACTGAGATCATTCTGTCATTTTGGGGATTGTATCCCAGTATTGCTTTTCCTACTCTTTTATTGACTATGAAGGCTACTCCATTTCTTCTGAGGGATTCTTGCCCGCAGTAGTATACCTGATGGTCATCTGAATTAAATTCACCCATTCCTGTCCATTTTAGTTCGCTGATACCTAAGATGTCGATGTTTAGTCTTGTCATCTCTTGTTTGACCACGTCCAGCTTTCCTTGATTCATGGATCTTACATTCCAGGTTCCTATGGAGAAAAAATCTTTACAGCATCGGACTTTCCTTTTACCACCAGACACATCCACAGCTGAGCGTCCTTTAGGCTTTGGCCCAGTCCCTTCATTCTTTCTGGCGCTACTAGTACTAGTCCTCTGCTCTTCCCCAGTAGCATATTGGACACCTTCCAACCTGAGGGGTTCATCTTCCAGCGTCATATTGTTTTGCCTTTTGGAACTGTCCATAGGGTTTTCATGGAAAAGATACTGGAGTGGGTTGCCATTTCCTTCTCCAGTGGATTACATTTTGTCAGAACTCTCTGCTATGGCCTTTCCGTCTTGGGTGGCCCTGCATGGCATAGCTCATAGCTTCATTGAATTACGCAAGCCCCTTCGCCACGGTAAGGCAGTAATCCATGAAGGGGATCTAATCCATGAAGGGGTCTACTAGTTTAGTCTTTTCTAAAAAAGGCTTCTTGTGAGGAAACCCAAAGTGGCATCTTCATAGAGAACCTTGTTTTGTATTTATTCCATACTCTCAAAATGGCACACCTAATAAAATGATTATTAAAAACAACATTTACTTTAACTTTATCGTACCACAAATAACCGTGCCAACCAAACCTTAATTCATGACCTAGTCCAATAATCTCTTATTTTGAAGGTTCACCCATTCTTTTAGCCAAGCAAGCAACAAGCATCAAAGTACAGTTTCAAATCAGGTAACCCCAAACCCCCTCTTTCCTTACCATCTTGCAAGAATTTATAGCTAATTCTCGTTCTTTCCCCTGCCATATAAACTTTGAAATATCTCTCTGCCATTGTTTAAACGGAATGTCAGTTGCAAGTACTGATAATATTTGAAACAGGAAAAGCATATTTGGTAAAACATTTACCTTGATTACAGAAATTCTACCCAATAATGAAAAATGGAGTTTGTCCCATCTTAATAAATCTTTTTTAATACCATTCCAGAGAGGCACATAATGATTTTTGAACAAGTCTGAGTTTGTTAACATAATCCCCCAAATATTTCATCTTTTTCTGAACCCTAAAAACCAGACTTTTTAGTCTGTATATCACCATCCTGTGAGGTCATATTCTTAATCAACATTGATGTTAACTTTAAACCGGCCAAGGACCCAAACTTGTTTAGTTTCCTCATCAAATGTTCTATATTATTTTTTTGTTCTTGCAGAAAAATCACCAAATCATCAGCAAAGGCCCTCAATTTATAAACTTCCTTCTTAACATTTATACCTTTTATTTTCTCATCTTGCCTGATATCTCTATTCAGGACTTCCAACACCAGGATAAATAGCAGTGGAGACAGTGGACATGCTTGTCTTGTACACTTTCTGATTTCACACAATTAATAACAATTTTTGCTTGCTGTGTTGTATAAACAGCCGTAACCCCTTGAATAAAATTCCCACCAAAATCCATTTCTTCCAAAACTTTAAACATAAAGACCCAATTTAAATTGTCAAAGGCCTCAGCGTCTAAGAATATTAAAGCTGCCTGTAGTTCATTGTGATATTGTAAATATTCAATAATGCTCAAAACCATTCTCACATTGTTCCTTAGCTGTCTTTTGACAGAAAGCCAACTTGATCATCATAAATATTATGCCTGTAAAACTTACTTTAGTCTTTCTGCCAAAATTGCAGTAAATAGTTTATAATCCTCATTTAACAATGAGATTGGTCCATAATTCTTTATCATCATGGTATCCAGACCCTCTTTTGGAAGTAACACAATATTAGCTTCTGTCCAGGTTGGGATTATATTTCCTCACTGTAATATAGCATTCATTACATCCTTTAACGGCTGAAGAAGTTCATCTTCAAAACATATATAATATTGACTTGTAAACCCTCTGTGACAGGGCCTTTGCCTAATTTCATTTTTCTTATAGCTTCTGATATTTCAAAGGTAGTTATTGGGTCATTCATTATAGCTTCTAATATTTCAAAGGTAGTTATTGGGTCATTCATAAATTGTTTCTGAGTTTGTGGAAGTTTCAGCAAATCTTGTCTAAACAAGTATTCATCTATTTTTGACTTATCTAACTCCTGCATCTTATACAAATTAGAATATTTTTTAAATCTGTTCGTTATCCGTTATTACTTTTGTTATGTATTGACGTTTGGGAAAACACCTGTGCACTTGCATACTGGGAACTAACAGTTCTCCAGCACATGTGTTGTTGTTAGTTGTTAGTTGCGAAGTCGTGTCCGACCCATCGCGACCCTATGGACAATGTTCCTCCAGGCCTTCCTGTCCTCTACCATCTTCTGGAGTCCATTTAAGCTCACGCCTACTGCTTCAGTGACTCCATCCAGCCACCTCATTCTCTGTTGTCCCCTTCTATTTCCCTCAATCTTTCCCAGCATTAGGTTCTTCACCAGTGAGTCCTTCCTTCTCATGGCCAAAGTATTTGAGTTTTAGCTTCAGGATCTGGCCTTCTAAAGAGCAGTCAGGGTTGATCTCCTCTAGGACTGACCGGTTTGATCGCCTTGCAGTCCAAGGAACTCGCAGGAGTCTTCTCCAGCACCATAGTTCAAAGGCTTCAATTCTTTGGCGCTCAGCCTTTCTTATGGTCCAGCTTTCACTGCCATACATTGCAACTGGGAAGACCATAGCCTTGACTATACGCACTTTTGTTGACAGGGTGATGTCTCTGCTTTTTAGTGTGCTGTCTAGATTTGCCATGGCTTTCCTCCCGAGGAGCAAGCGTCTTTTAATTTCTTGGCTACAGTCCCCATCTGCAGTGATCTTGGAGCCCAGGAAAATAAAATCTGTCATTTCTTCCCCATCTATTTGCCAGGAATTGAGAGGGCCAGATGCCATGATCTTAGTTTTCTTAATGTTTAGTTTCAACCCAAGTTTTGCACTCTCCTTCTTCACTCGCAACAAGAGGCTCTTTAGTTCCTCTTCACTTTCTGCCATTAGATCATCTGTATATCTTAGGTTGTTGATGTTTCTTCCGGCAATCTTAATTCCAACTTTTGTTTCATCTAGCCCTGCCTTTCTCATGATGTGCTCTGCATATAAGTTAAATAGGCAAGGCGACAGTATACAGCCTTGCCGGACTCCTTTCCCAATTTTGAACCAATCAGTGGTTCCGTGTCCAGTTCTCACTGTTGCTTCTTGGCCCGCATATAGGTTTCTCAAGAGACAAATAGGATGGTCTGGTATGCCCATCTCTTTAAGGACTTGCCACAGTTTGTTATGATCCACACAATCAAAGGCTTTAGCATAGTCAATGAAGCAGAAGTAGATGTTTTTCTGGAATTCTCTACCTTTCTCCATGATATGCTGGTATGTTGGCAATTTGATCTCTAGTTCCTCTGCCTCTTCGAAATCCTGCCTGTACTTCTGGTAGTTCTCGATCCACATACTGCTGGAGTCTAGCATGTAGAATTTTAAGCATAACTTTACTAGCATGAGAAATGAGTGCAATGGTGCGATAGTTTGAACATTCTTTGGCACTGCCTTTCTTTGGAACTGGAATGTAAACTGATCTTTTCCAATCCTGTGGCCACTGTTGAGTTTTCCAAATTTGCTGGCAAATTGAGTGTAGCACTTTTACTGCATCGTCTTTTAAGATTTCGAATAGCTCAGCTGGAATACTGTCACCTCCACTAGCTTTGTTGTTGCTCAGCTTTTCTAAGGCCCACTTCACTTCACATTCTAGGATGTCTGGCTCAAGGTCAGTGACCACCTCATTGTGATTATCAGGGACGTTAAGCTCATTCTTGTATAGTTCTTCTGTGTAATTTTGCCACCTCTTCTTAATCTCTTCTGCCTCTGTTAGGTCCCTGCCATTTTGGTCCTTTATCATGCCCATTTTTGCATGAAACATTCCTTTCATCTCTCCAATTTTCTTTTTTTTATTGAAAAGTTTTTCAATACATTTTATCTTTAACAACCCCTCCCCCCACCCCCTTCCCACCCCTACCCAACCCTCCCCCCCTCCCCTTCCCCCCTCCCCATCCCCGACTTCCCAGAGCTAAATACAAGGTATAAAAGTAAAAACAATCATAAACAACCATATGCTAACAACAATAAGGTATTAAGTCTATCGCACTTTAGCTCTTATAAAATGACTACAAGCAATACAAATATCACATCAATACTTATTCAAATGCTAAATGAAACTTTTTAGTCCCATATTTATTCTGGATGTAATCAATCCATTTTTTCCACTCTGTAATATAACGTTGTTGTGAATGGTCTTTCAAATACGCCGATATCTTTGCCATTTCCGCCAGGTTAGAAACTTTTAAAGTCCATTCTTCTATAGTCGGCAGTTCCTCCTTCTTCCAATATTGACCTACTAAAAGTCTTGCTGCCGTAATTAAGTTCAACATCAACTTAGTGTCCACAACAGTAGTATCAGTAATTATGCCCAGTAAAAACAATTGCGGACAAAACTTTATCCTTTTCTTAAATATCTTCTGCATGTTCCACCAAATTTTAATCCATAATGCTTTAACCTTTTTACAGGTCCACCATATGTGAAAGTATGTTGCGTCTTCGCCACCACACCTCCAACATTTAGGCTGATAGTTCGGATACATACTTGCAAGCTTTTTGGGATCTAAATGCCACCTATAAAACATTTTATAAAAGTTCTCCCTTAAATTTTGAGCTTGCGTAAATTTTACGTTTCTCACCCAGATCTTTTCCCAAGTATCCATTGTAATAACTTCTTGAATATTCTGAGCCCACTTTATCATGCAATCTTTAACAAGTTCTGTTTCTGAGTCAATTTCTATCAATGCAAGATATATCCGTTTAGTATGTGCTGGACCCTGATTTCTAATTTGCTTTACCAGATTTTCATCAACCATTGAAAAACCAATTTTCTGATCTTCTTTCCACCTGGCCTGTATCTTAACTTACTTGTGGTAGGATTTCCCATTTCCTATGCAGTTCAGAATTCTTTTAAGTCTTTGCTTCATCCAAAGATCCCCTTGCATCCCAAACAGTTTGTCAAGCTTCCCCCCATTTGTAAGATGCAAGTTGAAAAAATTGGGAAACTAAATAGATGGTTCTAAAATCTACAGATGGATGCTAGGGGAGCATTGCTACAGAAGATGTCTAAAAGTAGTTTGAAAACAGTGCTGCTGCCTAGTTGACCAAAATGCCAGTTTTTTTCAGCAGGGAGTCAACAAAGCCTCAACAAGCATAAGGAAACAGTTGGAGAGCTAGACAACAATCCTGTTTCTAAAGCCATTGCTCGCCATCTTGGCATTGATATCTCTCCAGAAGGACGTGCTGCCAGAAATCGTAGGGGTATTGCTATTATAATTCATGGAGCTCCCCTTACAGGTAAATGGCTTTTCTTGGACAACCAGGGGTGTGTGTGGAGTAACACAGTTGCCTGCCGCAAGCTGTGCCCTCTGATACTAAATTGGGCAATTTTCACTGATTCTTCTGCTTTTCTAACTAGTTCTTTTATTTAGTGTTAAGAATTTGGCTTTGGTTTCCTATGTATTGAAAAGGAATGTCCTGTTCACCCCATATAAAATATTAAATGCATGTGGGTTTAAGATTTGGTTATAGTATGATGTTTTTCAACTTTAGGAGAGCTGGTCTTCTAGCCTCCTAAAGTCTAACTTACCCCTGTACCTACTGAATTATGGTAAATTAATTGATTGATTCAGAGCAAGCCAACTTTACAGAGAGTTGTTCCACACTCTATCACTACCAGGTCCTCTTAACACCAAACTAAGATCTGTGGGACAAACATTATGTGCCCTTTGTAGACTGAAGGTATTTTCAGTTCAACCCTGAGGCAAGTGATGAGGAAAGTTGTACAAGGAAACACCAAGTTGAAAACTACTCTGTAGACAGAAGAATTTAGGTTCTAGGGCCCAAATCTATAGCCTAGACAGACTAGGAGGTCCATGTTTAATTTCCCCTAACATTCCTTGTTGGAACATAAAGAACTTTTATATCAGTCAGATTCAATATCCTGCCTTCAGGACATGGCGTGGTGGCGCAGTGGTTAGGATGCAGTACTGCAGACTTCTTCTGCTGATTGCTGTCTACTGCGGTTCAATTCTCACTGGCTCCAGGTTGACTCAGTCTTCCATCCTTCTGAAGTCGGTAAAATGAGGACCCAGATTGTTGGGGGCAATAGGCTGACATTTGTAAACTGCTCAGAGAGGGCTGTAAAGCGCTGTGAAGCAGTATGTACTGTAAGTCTATTGCTATTGCTATTAAGCCCTCCTGGAGATAAAATGATATAGCCACACAAGATAAAATGATATAGCCACACAAGATGATATAGCCACACACAATGATAAAATGATATAGCCACACAAGATCTGGATGTCCCTGCAGCCAGACTGACCACTAGTTGCATTCACCTGTGGAATCTGACACAAAACTGGCCTTCCTTTTGTCCTAGCTACCTAATGTTTTGATAATGAAATGACTGTGGGCAAGAGAACCCAGATGTGTCTGTGTTTGTGAACTTCTGTATCTTCCATTCCCACAGGGAAGACCAGTGCTGCTGTAGTCCTGGCCAAACACTACAGTGCAGCTTGCTTGTCCATTGATTCGGTGGTCCTGGAAGCCATCTCAGATGGGAGCAGTTCAGCAGGGCTTCATGCACGTGAACTTTGCATCCGAGCTGCTATTGAGCAGGCCCAGCGAGAGAATGAGGATGGTGGTAAGCAAGATGAGTGAGTTTGAGAGAGTCCAGCATTACCTCATGTTTCCAAACAAGCCTTGCTTTCCTCCCCTCCAACCTCTTCTTGGTCCAAATTTAATATTTCTCTGGGTCACTTTGATCTCTGTCTGTGGCTTTGGCTTCTCTTAAAAAGCTTGTCAATTTTTAGATTCCATTTTTTTCTGGAAGTTTGAATTCGATGTGTTCAGTTTTCTTAGGTATAATCCTTTCCTCCAGTTTGAAATTCCAAATAAAGTGGGAAAATAGAGGAGCTGCAAAATAGACTTGTTTTGGACTTCTGGCGAAGAATTATGAACTGAAAATGGCTCTGCTAAAAGCTGATCTGAAGATGAAAGCTGAAAAAAGAGCCAGTGAGGAGAATGAGTCCTTGTAAATCTCTTCCTCCAGATAAGGAGAGGACTTGAGATCAACCACAAGGGCTCTATACAGTTGCTCCTCACAAAGAGACTGCAAGACGGCAGTTTCTTAGAACTCTGTCAGATAAGGAAATAGCAGTCTTGCTCAAGCCACAGTCTGCTCCCTCAAAGGATGCTGGGTCCACATGCCTCCTTTTTAAAAAAAATATATTTTCTTAATTTTCCAATTTTACATTTAAGTATTTAAATGGTGGCTGGGTTAATCAATAGTTCAATAACATACAAAAATCTTTAGTACAAATCTCAAGTTACAACGTCAAATATTTCCTCTTTTTCCCTTAATATCTACTATCTTGTATTTAAGTTAATACAGTTATTATATCAACTAAGTAAAAACATCATTATTACATTTATCAATAAATTTTTAGCTTATACATATCTTAATTACTTTTACATTCAATCTTTATAGACAATCAATGTCTTGATACTGATTTTTCCCAATTTTTAGTTTTCCATCAATATTCAAATTTAACATTTGATATTTATAATTTTGAGACTTTAGGTAACCAAAGTTTCCCTTATCTCAATTCATAACAGAATCTAATATTCAAAATTCACATCTTATCTATTTGAATATAAAAAGGTAAAGGTTCCCCCGCACATGCGTGCTAGTAGTTTCCGACTCTAGGGGCTGGTGCTCATCTCCGTTTCAAAGCCGAAGAGCCAGCGCTTGTCCGAGGACGTCTCCGTGGTCATGTGGCCGGCATGACTAGATGCCAAAGGCGCACGGAACACTGTTACCTTCCCACTGTAGTGGTCCCTATTTTTCTACTTGCATTTTTTACGTGCTTTCGAACTGCTAGGTTGGCAGAAGCTAGGACGAGTAACAGGCGCTCACTCTGTTATGCGGCACTCGGGATTCGACCCACCAAACTGCCGACCTTCTGATCGACAAGCTCAGCGTCCTAACCCACTGAGCCACCGCGTCCCTATTTGAATATAGTCTTGTTCTATTTCCTAAAACTTATCTATTTCCCACCATATTAATTTATCTAATTAATAATATAGTATCCCCTTTAATAAATGAAAACCATTATATATATTGTCTGGGTTAATCAATAAATCAAACATATTCATATTTTTTTCCTTTTGGGTTTAATTTTTAAATATTAAACAAATAGAATCCTTATTTTCATCTAGTTTACAAATATTTCAAATTTAATGACCAAAATTGCCCTTATCTCAAGTTCTCCCTTTAACCCTCTAACTAGTACTATGAAATCCCCTCTAATAAATCAAACCCCCTATTTTCTTCAGCCTTATTCTGGCTTTCTTCCTTTGTCAACTAGCCTTCCATCTCAGTGCTTTTAGATCATCAAATAGATCTCCCTCTATTTTTATATATATATTTTTGGAAATAAGAGAGACCATTTAGTTGCCATTCTTTGAAGGGCTAGCCGCTTGGGGGGGGGTGTGAAAGCCCTAATAAGCAGGCATATACATAGAATGAAGGCTATTGCTAAGCACATTGATTTGTGCTTAGACTGTAAGCTGCCCTGAGATAGGAAAGCAATTTCCCACATATAACTCTGAAAGTCAGTAAAGGTTTACATTCATAGTTCAAGCAGGCCAGTTATGACACCCAGAAGTTCTCTTTACAGCTGAGTTTCTCATTCAAAAGAGTTTTATCTGAAGTTGGGGTTTCAAGCCAAGTCTCTTTTAGGCAATAACAAGTTGTAATACCAAACTTCATCACAAGATGTCATCAATGCTGTTTAAAACTTTTTAAGTCCCCCCCCCCGTTTTTATAATATTTTCTCAAAGTTTCTTTCTTTTCTTTTTAGATAAAAGTCAGCGTATCCAGTAGAAATAGGAAAACTTTTTAAATACTTTTTTATTTTATTACAGTCAAAGGCCACACATAAATCAATCATCCAAATAAAACAAAACTAAACAGAACCATCACAAGAGGACATAGCAATACATCACAATCCATGATGCAATCAATGGGCGACCAAGGTCTGGCTAGTTTTACAGGCAGTATATCAAAAACAAGCTATTTTCAAAAAACTGAATCATACTGACCTGACAATACTGACCTGACAATAAAAATACAATAGGTATAGTCTAAAACTGGATAAAACACCAGATGAGTCTGAAGTGGCAGATTGAGGCATTGGTGCTGCTCGAAAGTCCCTCCACGTAACCCAGACCGATCACCGGCCAGAAAATCGGGGAAGTCCCCAGCCAAGCTACGAGAACCCACCATGAAGGCAACAGAGGCTATAGAGTCCCCACCATCTGCCACGCGTGGGCAGGGAACTCAGGCCTACACCACAGGGGTGGCAGATACCTCAGACAACAACTCAGAAGGTGAACCCCTGGTAAGTGGACCCATCATGCCCATCCTCAAGACAGTGACTATATTAGCTCCCTCCATGCCCGAAGCTGTCAAAGTAAAAGCCTTAATAGACTCTGGCTGCACCCGCTGCCTCATTAGACCAACGCTACTGGGGAACTTGGGCATCCCGATGAGGAGGCTGAGACAGCCGATCTCATTTGTTATGCCCCTGTCATGGACCGATCATCATCTGCGGCTGGTCTTCCGTTTTGCCACTCCCCACCGTGGGTGTGTTGAGCCAACTAGATGGTTCTGCCCCAGGCGCTTAATGGACCCTGAAAGGTTCCAGGCAGCGCTGGGGTCCCCACCTGCCTCCTTTGCTCACAGCTCGGCGGATGCCTTAGTGGAAGCCTGGGAAAGGGCAGCCATGGAGGCACTTGACCTAGTTGTACCCTTGTGGCCCCTGACCCGGTGCAGATCCCAGCCAGCTCCATGGTTTTCACGGAGCTCTGGGAGATGAAGCGTTGGAGACGGGGCCTAGACAGCCGTTGGAGGTCCAGCTGATCCGAATCCAACTGATTGCGACTAAGAACCTGTATTAGGTCTTATCTCGCAGCGATAAGGGTGGCGAGGTCTAACCACTTCGCTACCCTTATCGCGTCCGCAGATAATCGCCCGGCCGCCCTGTTTAGGGTGACCCGCTCCCTCCTTAATCAGGAGGTGAGAGGGAGGAACCCTTGCAGGGTTGTGCCAAGGAGTTTAGTCAACATCTGTCGGACAAAATCGCTCGGATTTGGACCGGTTTGGACTCCGACTGGGCAGAGTCTGACGATTGGGACACGGGTGGTCTTGTCAATGTTATCTGGGATGAGTTTGATCCTGTGACACTGGAGGAAGTGGACAGGATTATGGGGAGGCTGAGCTCCACCACATGTTTATTGGATCCGTGCCCTTCCTGGCTGGTTTATGCGGCTCGGGAGGGGACACGGAGCTGGTTCCAGGCGGTTATATCTGCATCTTTGAGTGAGGGTAGTTTCCCCGCCGCCTTGAAGGAGGCGATGGTGAGACCTCTCCTCAAGAAGCCTGCCTTGGACCCAGCTGTGTTAAATAACTTTCGTCCGGTCTCCAACCTTCGCTTTCTTGCGAAGGTTATTGAGAGTGTGGTGGCACATCAGCTCCCTCTGATTCTGGATGAAGCGGATTATCTAGACCCGTACCAATCGGGCTTCAGGCCCGGGTACAGCACGGAGATGGCATTGGTCGCTCTGGTGAATGATCTCTGGAGGGCCCGGGACAGGGGATATTCCTCTGTCCTAGTCCTATTAGACCTCTCAGCAGCTTTCGATACCATCGACCATGGTATCTTGCTGCGGCGTCTCAGGGGATTGGGAGTGGGAGGCACGGTTTTTCAGTGGTTCTCCTCCTATCTCCTGGGACGTTCGCAGTCGGTGTTGGCAGGGGGGCAGAGGTCGACCTCGAGGCCTCTCGCTTGTGGAGTCCCTCAGGGGTCGGTCCTCTCACCTCTCCTGTTCAGCATCTACATGAAACCGCTGGGTGAGATCATTCGTGGTTTTGGAGTTGGGTATCATCAGTATGCTGATGATAGCCAGCTTTTTATTTCGACCCCAAACCACCCCAGTGATGCCCTCGACGTGATGTCCCACTGCCTGGAGGCGGTTCGGGTCTGGATGGGGAGGAACAGGCTTCGACTCAACCCTGACAAGACTGAGTGGCTGTGCATACCAGCATCTCGGGATATTCAGGATATCCCATCTCTTTCTATGGGGGGTGAGTTATTACCCCCCGTAGATAGGGCTCACAACTTGGGAGTCCTCCTAGATTCGCAGCTTTCACTGCAGCTTCTTGAAAAGAGAACAACAGTCGCCCTTAAGGCCAAAACTCCCCCCTCCACCACCACCTCCATTCATGGTTGAAGGAGAACAACACTTTGAGATAAAAGAAAACTTAGATTCTAGGAAATATCATGGGGCAACTCAATACCTAGTAGCCTGGAAACACCTTCCCTCCTCACAAAATGAGTGGGTCCATAAATGTCACATCAGAGCACCCTAACTGCTAAATAAGTTTCATACAGAATATCCCAACAAGCCAGACTAACCTCTATACCTGTTTTGTTTTCTCTACAGGTGGATCTCTCCTATTTTTAAGGGTAGGCAGGATAATAATAATAATAATAATAATAAAATAATAATAATAATAATAATAATAATAATAATAATAATAATAATAATAATAATAATAATAATAATAATAATAATAAGTTGGAAGGGACCTTGGAGGTCATCTAGTCCAACCCCCTGCTAAGGCAGGAAACCCTATACCATTTCAGACAAATGGCTGTCCAGTCTCTTCTTAAAAACTTCCAGTGTTGGAGCATTCACCACTTCTGGAGGCAGGTTGTTCCACTGGTTAATTGTTCTAACTGTCAGGAAGTTTCTCCTTAGTTCTAGGTTGCTTCTCTCCTTGACTAGTTTCCATCCATTGCTTCTTGTCCTGCTTTCAGGTGCTTTGGAGAATAGCTTGGCTCCCTCTTCTTTGTGGCAGCCCCTGAGATATTGGAACACTGCTATCATGTCACCCCTCACCCTTCTCTTCATTAAACTACACATACCCAATTCCAGCAACCGTTCCCTATATGTTTTAGCCTCCAGTCCCCCAATCATCTTTGTTGCTCTTCTCTGTACTCTTTCTAGAGTCTCGACATCTTTTTTACATCATGGTGACCAAAACTGGATGCAGTATTCCAGGTGTGGCCTTACCAAGGCATTGTAAAGTGGTATTAGCACTTCACGTGATCTTGATTCTATCCCTCTGTTAATGCAGCCTAGCACTGTGTTGGCTTTTTTGGCAGCTGCAGCACACTGCTGGCTCATATTTAAGTGATTGTCCACTAGGACTCCGAGATCCCTCTCACAGTTACTACTATCAAGCAAGGTACCACCTATACTATACCTGTGCATTTGATTTTTCCTGCCTAAATGCAGAACCTTACTTTTTTCACAATTGAATTTCATTTTGTTAGATAGTGCCCAGTGTTCGAATCTGTCCAGATCCTTCTGTATCTTAAGCCTGTCTTCTGGAGTAATGGCTATTCCTGCCAGCTTGGTGTCATTTGCAAATTTGATGAGTTCCCCATCTATCCCCTCATCCAAATCATTGATGAAGATGTTGAAGAGCACTGGGCCCAGAACAGAGTCCTGGGGCACCCCACTACATACTTCCTTCCATGTAGATGCAGTTCCATTGAGGACCACACGCTGAGTACGGCGTGTCAAAAACCATTCCTATTTTTTTTCATTTCTATTTCGTTCCACCTTTTCCTGGGTTTTGCCATACTTCCAAGGGGGAGGGGGGATGTGCCTGCAGGGCTATTACTTTCACTTCCTTTATTCGCTACAGTGTAATCCTTTATTTTGCTTATTGGGTCTGTATCCTGTTTCCTGCATTATCTCTCTCTCTGAACTCTATCTCTTAAACTGTCAGTTAAGAACAAAGGAGGAAATAAGGAATGTAAGCTCAGTGCCTGGTTGGTTTCTGGGAGGCTTCTCCTGGACTGTTCGGAGAGACTACCATCTCTCCTAAGTCCCTGGGATTTCCTTCCTTCATTCCACCCCTTCAGGGTGGGTTCTGGTCCCTTAGGGTCCCCAACAAAAAGAAATTTCAGCCGAAGGATTCGGCATTCCGAATCTTCCAACTGCTCCGCTGAAAAAACCGGGGACTGGTTTTCATCACATTCAACAGCTACTTGGCATCTGAGGGACAAAGGGACGCTAGATCTGGCTTTCCCATTTCTTAAATATTTCATTAATTTTTAAGTTGAAGAGAAGCTTCAAAGCTAAGTATTTGTGTGTAGCAAAAATCTGAAAATTCTAGGTTCATTAGTTCACCAGTTCATTTGAAGGGGAAATTAGAGTCAGATGTTTCAATCCATAGGTTCCTAATCAGGTGTGAGTGTGTGTGTGTGTGTGTGTGTGTGTTTGTGTGTGTGTGTGTGGGTCCTTCCTTCTTTAAAGCACAAAAATATGGGTCAATAATATAGTGATGTGGAAGTGGGTCATGGCTGCAACAAAGGGCATTTCTTTCAGAGACTTGTTTTTTCTCAGACAAGTTGCAAAATAAGAAAAGCCCTAATAAATGCTTTTCCTGCCTGTCAGCAAGGAAGAATAAACCTTTTCTTGTACTCGTCCTTCTAGCTTTGTTCCTCCCCTCCACACTTTTTTTCCAAGGCACAGAGGGGCAGCCGGCCCTCACTCTGGGCACCCGGCTGAGCACCGAGGCTTTGGCCAAGCACACCTCGAATGGCAGCCAGCAAAGCTCTGAGTCCAAGACAGGGCCCCTCTCCAACGTCTCCCGGGGCTACCGAGGAAGCACCGCCACAGCCAAAGGCAAGCCGGAAAGCCACCTGTCCCTGAAGCAGCAGCAGCAACAACCGCCGCCGCCGCCTCAACAGTCAGATCAGCCAGGATCCCAGGTGAAAATCCATGGGCAAATAGTCCTCATTTGACCATAATTGGACCAGCAACCTCTGTCGAGAACTGGCACAGTACTTAAGTGAATCTCGGGGCTTATTGAGTGTAACATCCAGTGACTGCACCTTAACTCTTCCTGCCAGCTTTTCTACTGACTTCACTTCTCCAAAGGTTGCAACTGGGGCTCACGTAGCTATGAGGCACTGTTGCAAATGAGCCCCAGTTGCCATATGCCCCAAGCACAATCAAGTGAATGCAGATATGCTGCACCTGCAACAAGTCTGAATGCTGGTCATAAGTCTCCTTCAGCATCATTGTAACCTCAAATGGTCATTGAACGAGTAGTCAGTAAGCAAGGGCCAACTGTAAGACAGTTCACTAACTGAGTAGTAAAATATCTGCAAATACCAGCTCTCAGTGGAAGCCACATCATCTTTTCCCCCCCCATTTGAAATGGATAATGAGGTGCTTAACAATTAAACTGCTGCTTGACAGTCTGCATGACATCTAAATACCAACAATTAGTTTGTAGAGATTTTCTTTAATTGATCTATCAGGTGATTGGATCATTTCCTGGTTTAGTTTTTCTAAATTCCTTTTGACTCCTTACTATATCTAACATATAACATCTGCCAGTGAGAGGTACTTGTATTAATAAAGGAGAATATTTGTAGCTCAGGGTTGACACAAGGGTTCCTTGATGCTCTTTGAGCTTGCTTGTTTTCTTGCAGACAATACTGTCTCCATCTGTGACCTACTTCTTTATTCCTTTCTTTTGGGGTCTTGCTGAAATATTGCTCTTCTGTAATCAAAACAGAAAGAGTAATTAATCTTTCCATTAAGATAGCATATTGTAACATATGACAAAACAGGTAATACAGCACAGTAAAATATTTAATTGTTAATTACAAAAAGTGAATTTCTAAACTTTTTAGCACTAATTCCTAACTGATCTGTTAATTTTCTAACTGCCTTCCCAGGTGCCTTCCAGCCCTATTCCCAGTGCTCCGCTCCAGCGACGCCTGAGTGTCAGTGCCAGTGGGGTTGGGGATTATGGTCTGATGAGTTGCGTCCTTCCAGATGATCTATTGGTGGAGATTCTTTCAGAGAGGATGCAGGTAATTGTAGCCAGAAGGAGAAACCAAGGGAGTGTCAGGCACAATAGCTCATAGCAATATTTATAAATTACCAATTGAGCTTTTTGAAATTGTGGGTGCTCCATCACTGGAGATTTTTAAGAAGAGGCTAGACAGTCACTTGTCTGAGATGGTATAGGTCCTTCTGTTTGAGCAGGGGGCTGGACTAGAAGACCTCCAAGGTTCCTCCCAGATTCTATTCTATTCTATTCTATTCTATTCTATTCTATTCTATTCTATTCTATTCTATTCTATTCTATTCTATTCTATTCTATTCCTTTTTCAGTTTCTTGGGTGGAGCTTTATTTATTTATTTATTATAAAAACATTTCCTATTTCATTGCTTTGCTTTACTTAAAGGCTAGTTGGTGCATAGTTGGAACATAGAACATAAAATAATAGGATTGGAAGAGATCCTGGAGGATTTCTAGTCCCTGGCTGAAAGAGGAGATCCTATACCATTTCAGAGAAGTGATTGTCCAACCTCTTCTTGAAAATTTCCAGTGATGGAGCACCCACAACTTTTGAAAGTGAGCCATTCCACTGATTAGTTGTTCTCTCTGTCAGGAAATTTCTACCTAGTTCAAGGTTGGATCTCTGTTTAACAATTTTCCACTCATTACTTCTAGTTCTACCTGCAGGTGCTTTGGAGAATAAGTCAACCCCCTCTTCTCAGTGACAACCCCTCAAGTATTGCAAGATTGGAAATGCCAGAGTTCATGAGACTCTCAGGAAGACCCTGAACAACAATAGTATACATAGCAGATTGCAAGGAAAAAAACACTATTGTCCAAAAAAAAAACATTGCTGCCCATCTATATTTTGTGAAAAACAATGCAATAAGCTAGAGGGCTATTGAAATAATGTTCTGAGGACAGATAAAACCAGAATAGATCATTTTTGACTTGAATGAAAAGCAGCATGGTTTGGCAAAAGAGGAATGTGCCTCTGGACCAGGACAGCTTCCCATCTTTGATGAAACCAAGAATTCTGGATTGTATGACAAATTCTACAGGGAATTGCCAGGGTATCTGTTCATGAACTGGAGCTCAAGAGAAAGTCATACAGCAAGAGAACAACTCAAAACATACCAGCTGTATGACCAAAGAATGATCAAAGCAGGAGGAAGTCATGTTTTAGAATGGCCAAGTCCAAGGCCTGAGCATAACCCTTTAGAAATGTGGTGGAAGGACCTGGAGTGAGTAGTTTGTGTGAGGAAGTCCACCAACTTTCCTGAGTTGCAGCTGCAGGATTTGCAATGGAAGACAGGGTGAATTTTCCCTAAAAGCCTAGGGAGTTTTAATTCTACTGTGACAGGGTTGATGATCTTTACGATGCAGAAAGACCCCAAGAATTTTGGTCCTAATTTCTTGCTGGGTGATTTGAGGAGTAAATATTTAGTCGACAGATAAACCTTTCCCCCAACTTGGAATGTTCTTTGGGGAGCCCTCTTTTTATCAGCCTGTTTTTTATAAGTCTCAGAAGTCTTCTTTAATGCCATTTTTGTGTTTCTCCAAACTTCTTCCCACCCCCTCACCCATTGATCAAGTGTCTGGGTAGCGGAGGACACCTGAGGGTAGTCAGGCATTAGGCTGAACTCTTTTCCTATGGCTACTCTGAAAGGCGTGTAGCCAGTGTTGCTGGGAACAGAATTATTGTAAGCCACCTTGGCGAAAGGGAGGAGGTCAGTTCAGTTTGTCTGTTGGTAGGAAACATAACATCTGAGATATTGCTCCACCATTTTGATAGCAGATTCTGCAGCCCCATTGGTGGCCAGATGAAAAGCAGATGATAAGCCTTGAGATGATCCAATTAATTTAAGAAAACTCTTCCAAAATTTCTCTGTGAACTGCACTCCTCTATCCGAAATTATTTGCTTAGGGGCACCATGCAGCCGGTAGATATTTTTCAGGAACAATTTAGTTAGTCGTTGGGCAGATGGGAGTCCTTTGCAGGCGATGAAATGAGCCTGCTGCAAGAACAGGTCCAGATGACAGTATTTCCTCTACTTTTGGGTAGGTCTACAATAAAGTCCATAGCTATTTCTTCCCATGGTTGAGAAGAGTCTGCCACCGGCTACAGTAACCCAGGGGTTTTCCCTGGAATTCTTTTCATGGTGGCACATACGGCACAACTCCTGACATAGTTTTCCACATCTCATTTTAGCTCCGGCCACCAAAATTGATGGCGGATGAGGTGTAGAGTTTTTAAATATTCTAAGTGTCCAGCCTGTTTTACATCATGGCTGTGTTTGAGAGCATTGAGACGGAGGCCTTCGGGCAGATACAGTTCCCCCCGCCCTTGTATGCCAAACCATCCCTGCATGTTAAGGAGGTTTGATTATCTTTGAACCATTGATTGGTGAGGAGCTCTCATTTTA
The DNA here is from genome assembly GCF_947247035.1 of Vipera ursinii. Classification (NCBI taxonomy): domain Eukaryota; kingdom Metazoa; phylum Chordata; class Lepidosauria; order Squamata; family Viperidae; genus Vipera; species Vipera ursinii. Next base: position 1,474,625 of record NC_139520.1, read on the forward strand.
TTTTCTTCGCTCCTGGATTGTCAGGATTAGGGGTTCTGTGAGGTGTGAGTTGTGCCGCAGGTTGTGAATTGGGGATAATTGCCTCATTGACCTCTTTGTGTTTGCTTTTGTACTGGGGCAATCCGGACAGCACATCAGCTAAGAAGTTTTTCCCACCCAGTATGTACTTTAAAATGAAGTTGAAACGATTAAAGTACTGTGCCCACCGCACTTGTTTTGGGAACAATTTTCAGGGGGTCTTCAGTGCCTCTAGGTTTTTGTGATCTGTCCATACTTCAAATGGTACCTTGCTCCCCTCTAAATACTGTTGCCAGTTTAACAGGCTCCACATAATGGCGAATACCTCCTTCTCCCAGATTGGCCATCTTCTCTTGCTTTCAGTGAATTTTTTGGAGGTGTAGGCACAGGGTTGTAGGACTCCACTTTTGTTCTTTTACAGTAATACAGCTCTGACTGCAATGTCACTGGCGTCAGCTTGGATTACGAAGGGCTCTCCTGGGCATGGGTTCAGCAGTAAATAGTCTTTTTAAATTCTCAAAAGCAGTTTGACAGCTCATCATCCAAACAAGTGGTTGGCCTGATCATGGCTTCCCTCCTCCTTTGCCTGTTTTGAGTAGTTCTGTAAGGGGTAGGGCAATCTCGGCAAAGGAGGGGATGAATTGGCGATAAAAAATAGCAAAACCTAAAAAGCTCTGAAGTTGTTTGCAAGTCTTTGGGGGCTGCCATTCAATTATAGTTCTCACTTTGGCTGGGTCCATTTCTACGCCCTCATTGGAAATTCTGTAGCCAATGAGGCCGTAGAATCGGGTCTGGTGAAATTCACATTTCGACAATTTGGCATAAAGCTTGGCCTTCAATAGTTTCTTTAACACTTCTCTCACTAGCTTTATATGATCAGTCATATTTGTGCTGTATATCAAGATGTCATCAAGATACACCAGAACCCCTTTGTATAAGTGATCATGTAGGACCTCATTAATCAGCTGCATGAATAGGGATAGCATGAATAGCTGTTGATCCCATCCTGACTGCTGATGTATGCCCAGGGGTTGCACATTCATGGCCTGTGGCCACGCCCACTGCTGCTGTAGGCCCCTCAATGATTTTGGATGGCTAGGGATTGCTGCTGGATCTCCCTGATTTGTGGACCCCTCAGCGGTTGCTGTACATTCAGGGGCAGTGACCAATCTTGCTGTGGTCGTCCTCCCACCAGCTGTTGATCTCCAGGCTTCTGCACCACCCCAAGCTGTTGCAAGTTCTCTATTAGCTGTGGCAAGCTCAGAGGTTGTTGGCCTTCCACTTGCGGGGGTTCCCAAACCTCCCATTGCTGCAGGGGCCCCAGGGTGGGGTTCACTGTCTCTGTAGGGCTGGATGGCCTGGCAGGGGATTCCTGGGGCTGGAGGGCTGTTTGGTCTGCAGACAGGATTTTCCACTCACCCAAATTCTCAGTGGCAGATGATCTGGTAGCTCTCCACCATTCTGCTTTTGAAGTCTTTGAGAGCAGCAAGGCAGTCTCGAGGAGTGGTTCCAGCCTGATGACCAGATAAGCTCTCCTAACTGCTTGGGTCCCACCTCCAACTGGGAGTCCTGCAAAAACTCATCTTCCCATAGCATGCTATCTGTTGCTTCCTCCTCTGGGGTGTCAGTAGCTGCTAGGTCACCGTCTTCGAGCAGTTTCTCTTTTCCCATGATGGAGTTTTTCCCCTGAATCTTTGCCAGCTTCTCTCAAGGCTAGAGACAGCAGCTTGAGCTCAGGACTCCAGGTTGTTTGAAAAGAAAGTAGATTTTGGCATGATGTCATGGTTCTGACTAATGAAACACTTCAAAGAATCTTCAGGCATTGTTTATTCTAAAAAGTCTATAATAAGAAGAACAAAGCATCGGCACAGCATGGATGGATCCCAAAATCTGAATTCCCCTCCCTTCAGCACCTAATATCTGGCACAGCTCCCTCCTCCAAATTAGCAGTCATAAATCACATTCTCCAATCAGTTTACAAGGCAAAGCTTCACTTCCGTTCTATAATGCACTGTTTCTTATCTTATTAAAAAGAACCGGGGTAGCATTCTCCTCCCCCCAGCTTCATCTAATTCTAAGAGCAAAAAAATTTAAAGGAAAAGGCTGCTTCTTATATTGTCAGAGCAAAAACATCCAATGTTTGCAGCATTGACAGAGTGCAGAGAAGAGCAACAAAGATGATTAGTGGGCTGGAGACCAAAACATATGAAGAATGGTTACAAAATTGGGTATATCTAGTTTAATGAAGAGAAGGACTAGGGGTGACATGATAGCAGTGTTCCAATATGTCAGGGGTTGCCACAAAGAAGAGAGAAGTCAACCTATTCTACAAAACACCAGAAGACAGGAAAAGAAGCAACAGATGGAAGACAGGAAAAGAAGCAACAGATGGAAACTAATCAAAGTTACCCAGAACTAAGCAGAAATTTCCTGACAGTGAGAACAATTAATCAGTGGAACGCCTTCAGAAGTTGTGGTGCTCCATCATTGGAGATTTTTAAGAAGAGATTGGACAGATGTTTGTCCAGAATGGTATAGGGTCTCCTGTTATGGGTGGAGGGTTGGACTAGAAGACCTCCAAGGTTCCTTCCAACCCTATTATTACATGTTATATGTTCTATATTATATGAGTATAGAATAAAGCAGTAGTTAAATAGGCTTATTATTGGGTATCTGCAAGAAATGATGGCATAAACAGACATATGTTGGATTCGTTCAGAAGGGCAGTTGCCATCTGGGTTTCTACTGCAAAGTGAGATATTTCCCTTTATTGGAAAAGATACCAAAACTTAACAAATGAGATACCACTAGAAGGCTCCTACTTTCTGCAAACAGGAAGAAAATGGTATAGGTTTTTAAGAAAAGACTGGACAGTCATTAGTCTGAAATGACATCAGGTCTGCTACTTGAGCAGGGGTTAGACTAGAAGATCTCCAAAGTTCCTTTCAACTCTGTTATAATTATTGCTAGAAAGGCTTGAGCAAGTTGTGAATCCCCACAGAAGATGACATCATTAGGAGCATGAGACTCTGTGTCACAAGACCTATAGCAGATTCCAGTCAACTGTTCTGTGCTGCAGAAGTAGTTTTTTTGAATGCCAAAATCATACCAAGGGTTGAGTCCTAAAAGACAGGAGTCTCCAACCGTGACAACTGTATATGACATGTGGACTTCAACTGCCAGAATTCTTCAGCCAGCATCACTGGCTGAGTAATTATGGGAGTTGAAGTCCACAAGTCTCAAGTTGTCAAACTTGGAAACCCCTGCTGCAAGATACTAACATTGCTGAAATTTCTAGATCACTCAAAAGCAATGCATTTGCTTTGGTTTCTTAATCTTTTCTTTATGGACTTGAGAAAAATGGGCATTCTTATTGGAAACCAGCAAATCTCTGCTTCCTTGCATTTCTGGAGTACTCTAATAAGTTGACTTTGGCTGCCATTGAAATCCATGCCTTTCATTTGCATTAGAGGGATGTGTGCACAGCACTGCTTACTGGCCTAAATGTGGTTTGATTCCATTTTTGGACAGCTGAGTGATTGCTATCGTGGCATGGTGTTCGATGGGTTGGAAACTATGTTTGCCCGCAGCATGGTGTCAGCACTCCACTGCCTGCTCAAAGCGATCAACAACCGGCGGTATATCTATTTTGTGAACCTCTTCCAAGATTTTGCTGCTATGAAAGCTAGAGAGATAAGCAAGCAAGAGCAGGAAGGTAAGAATGATGTGTTTTTTTGTGGGCTCATCCAATAGTTATTTTTTGTGTGTCTTATTCCTAGTTATATTCTATGGAATCAGGCGATGGAATTTGTGGTTGTCAGGTCTGAGTTCCTTCTTCCCTTCCCTTGCCTTTCTCACCCCATCTTTTTGCAAGAACTGTAATGGCACGGGAACTCAGGCATTGCCATCATTAATGGATGGAGCCCCAGTTTGCAGACTGAGTGATGCCCTCTCCGTGATGTCCCGGTGCCTGGAGGCGGTTCAGGTCTGGATGGGGAGAAACAGGCTTCGTCTCAATCCCGCCAAGACTGAGTGGCTGTGCATATCGGCGTCTCGGGTTAACCAAGTTATTCCACCTCTAATGATGGGGGTTGAGGTGTTACCCCCCGTTGATAGGGCTCGCAACTTGGGCGTCCTCCTGGATTCACGGCTCAATTTTGAAGATCACATAGGAGCCGTGACCAGGGGGGCTTTTGCACAGGTTCGCCTGGTGCACCAGTTGCGTCCCTATCTGGACCGAGACGCCCTACGCACAGTCACTCATGCGCTTGTGACCTCCCGTTTGGACTACTGTAACGCTCTCTACATGGGGCTGCCCTTGAAGACCACTCGGAGGCTTCAACTGGTGCAGAATGCGGCTGCGCGAGTTGTAATGGGGGTTTCCCGATACTCCCATGTAACACCTCTACTCCGCGAGCTGCATTGGCTTCCGGTTGCCCTCCGGGTGAAATTCAAGGTGCTGGTTATTACCTATAAAGCCCTACATGGCCTGGGTCCGGGTTATTTGAGGGAACACCTGCTGCCGGCATCAAACGCCCTTCGCCCAGTGCGCTCCCACAGGGAGGGTCTGCTCAGGGTTCCGCCGGTGAGAGATTGCCGGCGGGTGACACCCAGGGATAGGGCCTTCTCAGTGGGAGCGCCTGCCCTCTGGAACCAGCTGCCGGTGGAGCTGAGAACTGCCCCCGACCTCCGATCATTCCGCCGGGGCCTGAAGACCTGGCTCTTCGAGCTCTCGGGCCCAGGCTGAGGAGAAATTTTTTAATTGGGGTTTTAATTGTGTACAGGGTTAATTTAATATTTTTTAATATGGTTTTAACTTTTGTATGTTGGATTTTTTAATTCCCTGTAAACCGCCCTGAGTCCTCAGGGAAAGGGCGGTATACAAATGCAACTAAATAAATAAATAAATAAATAAATAAATCTCTTTTCCTTCTTGATCTCTGTGGAAGAATGGGAAGAGCAGGAAGCTATTGCAAGAGAGAAGGCTCGTCTTCAGGAAATGGATGAAGAGGAGTATGATGCCCTTACTGAAGAACAGAAGATCCAGTTTGACAATGAGCTGCTGCAGGCCTTACGGGAGAGAAAAAGAAGGTGAGGAAACTCTTTCCTTGCAGGTCTCCGAATTTGTTTGGGTATCACAGAGGAAGATAAATTGTGGTTTTGTGGCAAGGCACAGTATGTGGCTCTTAATCTAGGGGGGAAATTAGTGAAATTCATGGCTGAATGTTTTATAGACATTTGTGCAGATTTATTAAAAAATCTCCTTATTAAATGACTGGAAGGGAACTGGAGAAGCTAGCTCGAGAGCTGGAGGAAAAGAAGCATCAACAAGAACTGGAGCGCCTGCGGGAGGAAGAGGAGGTGAAGAAGAAGTCCAAGCGATATAAGAGGGATGGGGGGAAGGAGAAAGAAGAGGCAGTAGGAAAAAAAGGCCAGCCAGGAGGCAAGCAGGTAAATCTTGACGGGACTCCTGCCCAACTGCTGCATTGCTATCCACCCCACCAGGTGGACCAGTCCAGGGGTTCAGAATCTGGCAAGTCTCCTGGGGTTTTACTTCCTCCTTCTCTTACTTACAGTGCAGGGAATTAGGGAGGCACCTGAGCCACTTCCACGCATTATCTGGACGTTCTGAACTTAGAACCATTTTTAGCCCCTTTTGCCTAAGCAACAGAACCTGTATATTTCCATCAGGGCCATCTTCCTACACTCTATATGGGCACCTCCCACACCTTGGGATCACTAAACTGATGCCACTGATGGAGCAATCCAGATGGCTTTACTCCCTGAATTGCTGTTACTGATGAGCAGGTAGAGGATGCCAGTTTTTTTGCTCATGAAGGCGGGTGCCAGAAAGCCTGGGAGCCTGGCTCACAGAGGCACTTTTCCTTGATGCAAGCACAAGATAGGCAGAACAGCTGAAGGCTCCCTTCCTTTTCCTCTCACAGAATCCCACTATATCAGCTTACAAATCGGACGGGAGGCTAAATGAAGGGCTGGAGCGAAAAGGTTCTGCCAAGGAGCGTCCAGATGTGAGTGTCAATGACAAAGATGAGAAGAAAAAGAAGAGCAGAATGGCCTTGCAGAATGGGCAGCCAGGCACGGCACCCCCTGCCACCCAGGAAGAAGAGGAAGCAGAAAAGGACATGAGCGAGAGTGAGAAGAATTTGGCCCAGCGGTTCAAGCTGTACGAGGCCAGCCAGAAGGAGATCGCTCAGATCCTGGTGTTCTGGGACAGGACTCAATTGGTTCAGCTGCAGCCGCCAGGCTCGGAGGACAAGCAGGAGGAAGCTGAGGATCAGCGACAGGCTCCGTCTGGTCGCAAAGGCAGGAAGGACCGGGAAAGAGAGCGCCAGGAGAGGCTGGAGAAGGAGCGGGCAGAAAAGGAACGCTTGGAGAAGGAGAAGGCAGAACGGGAACGCCTGGAAAAGCTAAAGGCCCTGGAGGACAACAGAGCCGCTGGACTGGAGGGAGAAGGAGAAGGCACAGAGAGGGACATTGGCATCCCTTCTCTGGAAATCCATGTGCTTAGTTCCGAGGAGTCCAGTGGCAAGCGGATTCTGGAAAGTGGCAAGCTGCCCAGGGTCAACCAGGTGAGTCCTGGCGTGATCCACCCAGTGGTGGGTTGGGCTGAGCTTTGCAGGGAGGGAGTTGGGAGGTCTATGATGGGATTCAGGGCATTAGCTATGGAGGACATGTAAAGGATATCCAGTCAGACTGAGAAAATGCTGGTCACTCCAAAGGGTCAACAAATTAAGGTGCCCTTTAGTGCTTTGCCTTTTTACAAGCTATGTGAATATCTACTGGTATGTGTATATGGGGGTGGGTGGGTGGGATGGCCTGCTCATGCTGCAGACACAAGAACCACCAAGTGGGAATCAGCCTCCAGATATTTTGTCCCCTGGTTTTCTCAAAGATAATAATAATAATAACAATAATAATAATAATAATAATAATAATAATAATAATAATAATAATAATGATGATGATGATGATGATGATGATGATGATGTTGGAAGGGACCTTGGAGGTCATCTAGTCCAACTCCCTGCTAAGGCAGGAAACCCTATACCATTTCAGACAAATGGCTGTCCAGTCTCTTCTTAAAAACATCCAGTGTTGGAGCATTCACCACTTCTGGAGGCGGGTTGTTCCACTGGTTAATTGTTCTAACTGTCAGGAAGTTTCTCCTTAGTTCTAGGTTGCTTCTCTCCTTGACTAGTTTCCATCCGTTGCTTCTTGTCCTGCTTTCAGGTGCTTTGGAGAATAGCTTGGCTCCCTCTTCTTTGTGGCAGCCCCTGAGATATTGGAACACTGCTATCATGTCACCCCTCACCCTTCTCTTCATTAAACTACACATACCCAATTCCAGCAACCGTTCCCTATATGTTTTAGCCTCTAGTCCCCCAATCATCTTTGTTGCTCTTCTCTGTACTCTTTCTAGAGTCTCGACATCTTTTTTACATCATGGTGACCAAAACTGGATGCAGTATTCCAGATGTGGCCTTACCAAGGCATTGTAAAATGGTATTAGCACTTCACGTGATCTTGATTCTATCCCTCTGTTAATGCAGCCTAGCACTGTGTTGGCTTTTTTGGCAGCTGCAGCACACTGCTGGCTCATATTTAAGTGATTGTCCACTAGGACTCTGAGATCCCTCTCACAGTTACTACTATTGAGCAAGGTACCACCTATACTATACCTGTGCATTTGATTTTTCCTGCCTAAATGTAGAACCTTACTTTTTTCACAATTGAATTTCATTTTGTTAGATAGTGCCCAGTGTTCGAGTCTGTCCAGATCCTCCTGTATCTTAAGCCTATCTTCTGGAGTATTGGCTATTCCTGCCAGCTTGGTGTCATCTGCAAATTTGATGAGTTCCCCATCTATCCCCTCATCCAAATCGTTGATGAAGATGTTGAAGAGCACTGGGCCCAGAACAGAGCCCTGGGGCACCCCACTACACACTTCCCTCCATGTAGATGCAGTTCCATTGAGGACCACACGCTGAGTATGGCCTGTCAGCCAGCTACGAATCCATCTGGTGGTGATGCTATCTAACCCACATTTTTCTATCTTATCAAGTAGTAGGTTGTGATCTACTTTATCAAATGCCTTACTGAAGTCCAAGTAAATTATATCTACAGCATTCCTCTGGTCCACTAGTTTTGTCACTTGGTCAAAGAATGCAATAAGTTTTGTCTGGCATGATCTGTTTTTGACAAACCCATGTTGGCTTTTAGTGATAACTTTGTTCGCATCAAGGTGTTCGCTGATTTGTTGTTTGATTACCTTTTCCAGAATCTTCCCAGGTATTGAGGTCAGGCTGATAGGTCTGTAGTTTCCTGGATCTATTTTTTTCCCTTTTTTGAAGATGGGAACTACATCAGCTCTCTTCCAGTCCTCTGGTAGTTCCCCAGTGCTCCAGGATCTTTGAAAACTATAGTTCAGTGGTTCTGAGATCACGTCTGCCAGTTCCTTGAGAACCTTGGGGTGTAATCCATCTGGTCCTGGTGATTTGAACTCGTCTAGGCTGGACAGGTGCTCACTTACCATTTTCTTGCCTATCTTAACTTGCCTTTCTATTCTGTTTTTATGGCACTGGTTTTGGTAGGTTGGACTGTTTTTCCCCTTTGTGTAAAGACAGATGCAAAAAACGAGTTAAATAGTTCTGCTTTCTCCCTGTTGCTTGTCACCTTCTTGCCACTTTCCCCCACTAATGGACCAATCATTTCCATAACTTTTTTCTTGTTTCTTATATGTTGAAAGAAGCTTTTTTTGTTATTTTTGACTTTGGTCGCAAGCCTTAGTTCATTTTGAGCCTTAGCTTCCCTCACTAGATTTTTGCAGGCACGGGCTGTTTGCTGATATTCTGCCTTAGTTATGTGCCCCTCTTTCCACTTCTTATACTTGTCCTTTTTATCTTTCAGTTTATCAGAGAGTTCTTTATGCAGCCATGGTGGTTTCTTTTGAAAGCTGTTATTTTTCTTCTTTGTTGGTATTGTGCTAGACTGGGCCTTTATTATCTCACTTTTCAAAATTTCCCAAGCTTCTTGAGTTGTTTTCCCCTTTAGGATTCTCATCCATGGAATTCTTCCCAAGGTCTCTCTAAGTTTATTGAAATTAGCTCTTTTAAAATCCAAGACTCTAGTTTGGCTGTATTCTATTGCTTGTGCTTCCATAATGTTGAATTCCAATATTGCATGATCACTTCCCCCCAAGGTTCCTGTGGCTTTGACACTTTCTATCATTTCATCTCTGTTAGTGAGAAGTAAATCCAATATGGCTAATCCCCTAGTTCCCTTCTCTACTTTTTGGGAGACAAAGTTGTCTGCTAGATTTGTCAGGAATCTGTTAGATCTTCCACTTGGTGCAGAATTTGTCTCCCAGTTGATATCAGGGTAATTAAAGTCCCCCATTACTATTGTGATGCGCTTCCTACATACCTTAGTTAACTGACTAGCAAAAAGTTAATCTATTTCCTCTGCTTGGTTGGGCGGCCTATAGTATACACCTATGGCAATGTCATTTTTTCCCCCTTTTATATTGACCCAAATACATTCAAGTTTACAGTTTTCATCATTGTTGTGCTCTATTTCTGTAGAGATAAAGTTTTTTCTTATATAGAGAGCAACTCCACCTCCTCTTTTGTTTAGTCTATTTCTTTTAAATAATTTAAATCCCTCTAGCTGTGTGTTCCATTTGTGGGTTTCGTCCCACCATGTTTCCGTAATGGCAACAGTATCATATCTGCCCTCATTTACCTGAATTTCCAGTTCACCTGCTTACTGTTCATACTCTGTGTATTGGTGTACAGACATTTGAGTCCTTTATGACTGACCCTGTGTTTACTTGCTACATAACTTGTGTGGTGCCTAAGTTCCCCTATTTTCTTAGATTGCCGGGGACAGTGATGTTCTGTATCAATTAACTCACTGTCCCCATTGTTTAGTTTAAATATTCCTTCAGAAAAGCTGTGAATTTATTGCCAAGTAACTCAGTCCCTTTCTTGGATGGATGCAGACCATCTCTTTTGTACATTTTTTCATTGGACCAGCTACAGACATCGTGACTAATATAACCAAAGCCTTCTCCTTTACACCACTCCTTTAGCCACATATTAAATTCTGCTATTTGCTGGCCTTTTCCATTTTGCTCCTTATACACTGGTAAGACCTCTGAAAAAGTGAGCCTACAGCCTATTCTGCTGAGTTCCTGCCCCAAGCTTTGGAAATCATTGTTTTGGGACAGATCGTTAGTGCCAAGATATACAATGGCATCCACATCACAGTCTTTGCTGGCATTGTTGACTATTTTGAAAATACGCTTCTTGTCCCTAACTGACAGTAGCACCTGGAAGACACCTGACCTCTTTTGAAACCTCTGTATCCTTTCCTAAATTAACATCCTTTATAATTGAGTCACCAACCAGAAGGTGGCTTCTCTTTTTGGGTACCTTTCTTTTCTTGCATGACTGATGTATAATACCTGATTCGCACTTCTCCCTGTCAGAAACAAGTTCATCTCGGACCATGGTCCCCTGTTTATTTGAGTTATCACAATTACCTTGACCTGTTTCCTTAATGTCCCTGTTAAGGTCAGCAAGGGCACTGTATCTGTTATGCAGGGACACAGCTAAAGCTTTGGGTTTATGGTTCACAGCTCTCACCCTGCCAGATCCCACAGTTGTCCACACTGCCCTTCTCCTGCAGGATCCACTTCTCCTTAACTCACAGTTGTGTAGCTTTTCCCAGCAGCCTCTGGCAGTTTAAAAGCAAAGAGGGTCCAATCAGCAAGGACTTAGCTACTGTGCCCCTCCACCCACTTCTCCTTAACTCAAAGCTAATTAGTTCTCAAAGCTAATTTGCCATCTAAAAGCATTCCATAATGTATACACTTATGGTTCCTGCACCATTGGCTTGTTTGAATACTGAAGGCTGGCCAATCAGTGCAGAGCCTGTGTTCAATGGTTAGGAAAGCCAAACCTGAATCCTAGGATGGTTTGACATGTCTCCTGTGGCTGCCCCGAAATAAGTTGATAAAACTTTGGGATCAGGCTAAAAACAAAGGTTCAATATGTGTGTTTGCAATTTCATTAAGCACGGCATAGAAGTGACAACTCCTTTATCCCTTGCTCTAGATCTTGAATGGTTTGGGGTTAGGCCCTTCAGGACCACCCATCCCTCCCACAGCCTTTTTCTCAGTGATCCCATACCCTGAGAAGCGACCAGCACAAGTTGCCTCAGAAGTTCTCAAGCACTTCACCTTCATTATTCCTGAAGAACTGAATCCAGAAGAAGACAAAAAGGAGGCTGAGAGTGGTGTGGAGACTCCAGCAAATCTCCCTGTGGCAAAGGTATGAAGTTGCTGCTTAGTGATACCTGGGCTGCATGGAGTAGTTTAGTTGACAGATGATGATGTTGCTTTTTAGGGTGAGGTGTAAGCCCAAATCCCCCTCTGTCTGTATTGAACAGTATCTCTCCATTCCCTTACCTTTGATCTGGGACAGTACCCAACTTGGGTGAGGTCAGTGGATGGGCACCATGGGGAAAGGTCTGGCCACCAGCCTGTCTAAGGAATGCTCAAAGGATTTGGGTAATTTAAACATTATTTTTTCTCTTTAAAAAGAGAAGAAGACAATACAATACAATCTTAACAAAATTACAGAGTTGGAAGGGACCTTGGAGATTTTCTGTTCTAACCACAAGAGACCCTCTACCGATTCAGTCAAGTGACTGTCCAGTCTCTTCTTAAAAACCTCCACCACTTCTGCAGTTCCATTGGTTAATTGTCCTCACTGTCAGGAAATTCCTCTTTGGTTCCAGGTTGTTTCTCTCCTTGATTAGTTTCCATCCATCCATTGAAAAATGTCCCCCAAATTATGGAGCCACCTACAAACAGAATCAGGACAGGACATGCCAAAGCCAAGGCAAAGCTCTTTAAGTGGGGAATGGCTTTAATGCTAACTCTAACCTTCTTGCCAAAAGAGGGCAGCTGGCTCCTCTCTGTGTGAAAAACTGGTTGCCGCTTCCCCTCCCACCATGCAGGCTTTCCGGCCCAGGGTAGGGAGGGGGCTTGTATGCCAGGACTTCACTTTTCCAGGGCAGCCTGTGGGCTCAGCTGCCCTCCCTGCCCTGGGCTGGAAAGGAAGTCTTTCTTAGGGACTTTTGCAAGGGGCGTCACCTGGTGCTGAGTTGAAAGAGGGAGAGGAGACAAACCAGCATTTAGTCTTGGTAGGCAGGAAAGATCCTCCCGAAATCTTCACGGCATTTTTTTGATAGTTGTAGAGAGCGAGGTTTAGTCCGAAAAGATTCCTGTCTGAGGGCAAAGAAGCAATAAAGAAACTATTTTGAGCGATTCATTATGTCATTTTGGGTTTGAATCTGGTTTTGCAGTTCTAGTAGTGCATTCTTGTGTTCTTCCTCAACCTTATTAATAAAACTTACAGATCAGATCTCTGAGAGGTGTTCTCTTGGGATTAACCATCTCCAGTCTGGCTGCTGCCCCCAAATACCTCATCCTTTATACAGCAAAAGGAAATAGAGTTGGTTAATATATATATTGCCTTGCACTACATCCTGGAATGTAAATATGCTACCCCATTCACAAAGCCGTTTTCTGGGAGATCATGTCCAAATGTGTCCATTTGCTGAGAAAAGTTGATTCCTGCTAGCACAAAAATCAAGTGGCACTCATTCATGGTTATTCACTAGCCAATGATATGAAGATACAGGTGAAACTCAAAAAATTAGAATATTGTGCAAAAGTTCCTTTATTTCAGTAATGCAACTTAAAAGGGGAAACTAATATATGAGAGAGACTCATTACATGCAAAGCAAGATAGTTCAAGCTGTGATTTGTCATAATTGTGATGATTATGGCGTACAGCTCATGAAAACCCCAAATCCACAATCTCAGAAAATTAGAATATTACATGCAATCAATAAAACAAGGAGTGTACATGGAACAATGTTGGACCTCGGAAAAGTATAAGCATGCATATGTACTCAGTACTTGGTTTAGGCCCCTTTTGCAGCAATTACTGCCTCAATGCGGCGTGGCATGGAAGCTATCAGCCTGTGGCACTGCTGAGGTGTTATGGAAGACCAGGATACTTCAATAGCGGCCTTCAGCTCTTCTGCATTGTTCGGTCTCATGTCTCTCATCTTTCTCTTGGCAATGCCCCATAGATTGTCTATGGGGTTCAGGTCAGGCGAGTTTGCTGGCCAATCAAGCACAGTAATCCCACAGTCATTGAACCAGGTTTTGGTGCTTTTGGCAATGTGGGCAGGTGCCAAGGCCTGCTGGAAAATGAAGTCAGCATCCCCATAAAGCTCGTCTGCGGAAGGAAGCATGAAGTGCTCCAAAATCTCCTGGTAGATGGCTGCGTTGACCCTGCACTTAATGAAGCACAGTGGACCAACACCAGCAGATGACATGGCTCCCCAAATCAACACAGACTGTGGAAACTTCACACTGGATGCAAAGTCGCGTGGTCGCACAGAGAGATGGACACTTGAGCTGGGTAGTACTTCTTTTATTCGGATCAGGAATGAATCTGGGACAAAGGGGTTTACCAGGTTTCTTATACCTGCCCAGGTGAATGATGGCCAATAGAATTGAACCTGGGCTTCCCGCCAGTGCATGTGGCCAATAGATTTAAACCCTGGCTTCCCGCCAGAGCTGACCATGCCAGGGGCTGTCAAACTTGCTCCATCCGACTTTTCCCGCCTCAGCGGTTATCGCCTGGAGCTGTCCAGCCCCCTGCTGTGCTGGCATTTCCTGTGTATGCTAGCAGCATACACTACACCCCTTCCCCCATAGTGAGGACTTTCCTCTGTCATACCATCTCCAACTATATACACATTATTTACAAAACATGATTACAATGGATACACTTGTTATTCTGTTGCTCCCCTTATGAATGTACATAGTCAGCGAGGTAGCTTGGTGCTTTGTGTGGCCTACTTGACCTTCTTGGTACATGATCTTCCGGAGGTATGGTGGCATGGCTATTCATTCCTTCCTGAAGCTCCTGTTGAGGAAGGTTGCTGTGTGTCTGTGTGTGTGATTTGCTGATTCCTGGTGACTGCCTGGTTTCTCTGTCAGACTCCTGCCTGTACAGGGGTTGCCATTGATCTCCCCCAACCATCCTCCTTGGTGAATGTGTTTGTATTGGCTCTTGTGTTGGATCTTCCTCCTCAACCCCCAGTGTGTCCTCTGCCACCCTTTCAGGAGTCCTTTTCCTCAGTTGGTCCAGATGCCTTTTCCACAGGAGTCCCCCCTCCACCCTTACTCTGTAGGAAAGGGGCCCTGTTTGCTCTAAAATTTCCCCTGGCACCCATGGATAATCCGTACTGTAGTTCCTGGCCCAAATGAGGTCCCCTGAGGTAAAGTGTGTCTTGATGTTGGGGTTCCCAGTGTCTGCGGCTACTCTGTCTGGATGGAGCCTGTCTAAAGTTGTAATGAGGCATCTCCCCCATCTGAGTTCCGCTGGGCTTTTGCCTGTGGCAGTGCAAGGTGTTGTGTGTTGGTGAAGGAGGAATGTGGCTAGTCTTTGCTTCCAATCTCCCTGTACTATGCGCTTGAGTGCATCTTTTGTTGTTCTCACAAATCGTTCTGCCAATCCATTACTGGCAGGGTGGAAGGGGGCCGAGGTGACGTGTCTAATCCCCAAGGTCCTCAGGAACACCTGGAAATCCGAGGAAGTAAATTGTGTTCCATTATCTGACACGATTACATCAGGCAACCCATGTGTAGCAAATATCCCCCTCAATGCTTGGATGGTCCCTGCTGATGTCATGCTGCTTACAGGTACCACCTCAAGCCATTTTGAATGACTATCCACAACTACCAGGAATGTGTGACCTTGGAATGGGCCAGCGTAGTCTATGTGCACCCTGGACCAGGGTGAGTGTGTTTCCTCCCACTTATGGACTGGTGCATGTGGTTGTTCTGGCCATGTCCTCTGGCATGTGTAACACCCCGCTACCTGTGCTTCTATCTCCTTGTCCAACCCTGGCCACCACAGGTAACTCCTTGCTAGAGCCTTCATTCTTACTATCCCTGGGTGTCCTTCATGTAGTGATTGGAGAACTCTTTCCCTGAGCCTTGTGGGAATTATGACTCTGTTTCCCCACAAAAGGCACCCTTTGTGTGTGGACAGTTCAAACCTTCTTGAAAAGTAAGCAGTGAACTCTTGTCCTGGTGATTTGTCTTGCCACCCACTACTCACCCACGAATGAACCCTGCTCAGAACCTTGTCTTTTGGTGTCTCTGTGGCTATGTCCCTCACATTGAGGGGGCATTCTGGCAGTTCCTGGATTGCCAGGATTTGGGCAGCCGGTGCTGGGTCCGGCTCCCTGTCCATTAGGGGCAGTCTGCTGAGACCATCAGCATGCCCCATCTCCTTCCCTGGTCTGTGTATCAATTTACAAGAATATGCAGAGAGAAATATTGACCATCTTAACATTCTAGGTGACAAAATCTGTGGTGTTTGCTTCTCTGTTGTGAATAGTCCTAATAAAGGTTTATGGTCTGTGAAGATTATGAAATCTCTGCCATACAGGTAATCATGAAATTTCTTTACTCCAGCAACCACTGCCAGTGCCTCCTTGTCTATCTGGGCGTAGTTCCGCTCTGCAGCTGACAGGGTTCTGGAGTAGTAGGCGATGGGAGCCTGAGTTCCATCCTCCTTGAGATAGCTGAGCACTGCTCCAATCCCATAAGGGGATGCATCGCACGCAAGACAGATTGGCTGATCCTCCCTGAAATGGGTGACAGTGGCATTGCTTGCTAACATGTTTTTTAGTGTTTGAAATGCTTTTGCATGTTTGTCTGTCCAGTCCCAAGGCGCTTGCTTGTCAAGCAGCCTATGTAGGGGTTCTGCAATTGAGGCTTTGTGAGGCAGGAATGTGTGGTAGAAATTGAGGAGCCCCAAGAACGCCTGAAATTCAGGCTTGTTTTTGGGAGCAGGAGCTTCCTTGATTGCCCTCACCTTTGATGCAGATGGGTGGATGCCTTGAGTATCTATCCTGAACCCCAGGAATTCTGTCTCTGGGACCCCAATCTTGCACTTCTCCTTTTTGAGTTTGAGACCTGCCCCCCTGAACCTCTCAAGGACCGTCCTTAAACGGTTTGCCAGCACGTCCGGGGAGCTGGCTGCGATCAGGACGTCATCAAAATAAGGGCAAACCCCTGGTATTCCCTTAAGCGTCCTTTCTATCACCTCCTGAAAAATTCCAGGCGCTACGCTAACCCCAAACTGCAACTGGTCTACTCGGAACGCTCCCTTGTGAGTGATGATCGTTTGCGCTCTTGCAGCCCCTGGGTCTACCATCAATTGCTGATAAGCTTGGGCGAGGTCCAATTTAGCAAACACCGACCCACCTTGTAGGGACGCTAAGATGCTGCTGACTGCAGGGACCGGATAGGAATGGGCACTTAAAGCTCGGTTTATGGTCCCTTTATAATCTGCGCAGATACGAATTTCCCCGTTTGCTTTAATTGGCGTTATGATGGGAGTTTCCCAATCTGCTCCATCTACTGGTGTTAACACCCCCTGGTCTACCAGCTTATCCAATTCCCGCTCTATCTTTTGCTTTAACGCGAATGGAACACGCCTCGCCTTCATCCTTATGGGTTGCACCTGGGGATCTAGTCTAAATGAGATTTGGGGACCCGTGTACTTTCCCAACTGCCCATCGAACACGTCCGCGAATTCCTCGCAGACTGCTTCTAGGGACAAATGGCTCCGTGTCTGATTAATCCCTGTAATTTTGATGCCCAAGGCGTTAAACCACCCTAACCCCACAAGGCTAGTCCGCTGGCCCTCGACAACCAGCACACTTAATTTACCCCTGAATCCCTTGTACTGCACCCACACCAACACCTCCCCCCGGACTTTAATCGGTGAATTTTGAAAGTCAGAGAGGGTCAGTCTGGATGACCTCAAGGGAACCCTTGGCCGGTCCGCTTGCAAATGTCTAAAAACGTTCTGGCGGAGATGATGGATACGGCTGACCCTGAGTCCAGCTCCATCAAGCAGGGGACCCCTTGCAGCTTCACCCTCAGTTTTATTTTTTGGGCTAGCGCCGCAGGAGCCCCTGTTTTGAAAACGCCCGGCCGTCCCGTCGTGTGACTCACAGTCAGACCCAGCAACCGCTTCCCAGTACCTGTGGCATACTGGAACTCGGCTTCCACCTCGTGTAGGCTGTCCCGCTGCTTGCTTCTGCAGACCGCCGCGATGTGCCCCGTTTTCCCGCACGACCGACACTTCGCCAACTTGAAACGGCAGGTAGACCGGGGATGCTGTCCTCCGCAGCTTGCACAGCGGGTAGACCGGGAGCCGCTCGCGCCGCAGCCGGAGCACTGGGTAGACCGGGGCTGTCCGTAGCCGCTGTTCAGGGTAGACCGGGAGTTGCAGCCGCAATGCTGGGTAGACCGAGGGCGATTCGCGCTGTGGCCATGAGGCTGGGTAGACCGGGGTCCGCTCGCTCCGCATCTGCACTCCTGGTCTCTCTCGCCTACCGTGGTTGGTCTCGGTTCTTTTCTGTTGTCTCGGTCGGGGTTGAAGGATCGCTGAGGTCGGTTGATGGCATCCACGTCTAGCTCTGCCCCATCTGCGTCAGTGCCTCTTCTCACCTGGTGGATGGATCCGCCTTCCCTCGCCTCGGGCTCCTCGGCTGCATCCCAGGCTAGGGGTTCGTCTTGGACATCCCTCAGGGTCAGTTTCTGCTTGGCAAAAAGTTTCTGGCGCAGCTTCCTATCCCTCACCCCACAAACGAGTCGATCCTGCAGCCTAATTTCTAGATTTTCGAAATTGCAGAGGCGAGCTGCCTGCCTCAGAGCTGCCATGTACTGTTTGGCAGACTCACCTGGTTGCTGATCCCGTTTTTCGAAGCGATACCGCCAGGCGATCTCGGATGTCTCGGGCTTCAAATGTTCAGACAGCTTCGCCAGCAATTCGTTGTAGCCGACGGAGTGGATGTCATCGGGAGCGCAGAGACCGACCGCCAGCTGGTAGGTTTCTGTGCCGCAGCTGCAGAGCAGTACCGCCGCTCTCTGCCAGTCCTCCTTCACCCCGTTCGCCCGCAGGTAGCATTCTATCTGCCCCACGAAGGCTTCCCACTCCTCGGGGCGGCCGCTATTGAAAAGGGGATACTGACCCAGTTGTGTCATCTCGTCGTCTCGGTTGTCCTGCATCTGGATCCGGGGCTGCCGATTGGATTCCGTCTGCGGCTAGCGTTGTCCGATGCAGGATCCCACCTTCGTCGCCAGTGCAAAGTCGCGTGGTCGCACAGAGAGACGGACACTTGAGCTGGGTAGTACTTCTTTTATTCGGATCAGGAATGAATCTGGGACAAAGGGGTTTACCAGGTGTTTCTTATACCTGCCCAGGTGAATGATGGCCAATAGAATTGAACCTGGGCTTCTCGCCAGTGCATGTGGCCAATAGATTTAAACCCTGGCTTCCCGCCAGAGCTGACCATGCCAGGGGCTGTCAAACTTGCTCCGTCTGGCTTTTCCCGCCTGGAGCTGTCCAGCCCCCTGCTGCGCTGGCATTTCCTGTGTATGCTAGCAGCATACACTACACTGGACTTCAAGCATCTTGCAGTGTGTACCTCTCCATTCTTCCTCCAGACTCTGGGTCCTTGGTTTCCAAATGAGATGCAAAAGTTGCTCTCATCAGAAAAGAGGACTTTGGACCACTGAGCAACAGACCAGGTCTGTTTTTCTTTAGCCCAGGTAAGACGCTTCTGACGTTGTTTGTTGTTCAGGAGCGGCTTGACAAGAGGAATACGACATTTGAAGACCATGTCCAGGATCCATCTGTGTGTGGTGGCTCTTGATGCACTGACTCCAGCTTCAGTCCACTCCTTGTGAAAGTCCCCAACACTTTTGAATGGCCTTTTCCTGACAATCCTCTCCAGGCTGTGGTCATCCCTGCTGCTTGTGCACCTTTTTCTTCCACACTTTTCCCTTCCATATAACTTTCTATTAATGTGCTTTGATACAGCACTTTGGGAACATCCAACTTCTTTTGCAATTACCTTTTGAGGTTTTCCCTCCTTATGGAGGGTGTCAATGATGGTTTTCTGCACAACTGTCAGGTCAGCAGTCTTCCCCGTGATTATGATTCCTACTGAACCAGACTGAGAGACCATTTAAAGGCTCAGGAACCCTTTGCAGGTATTATGGCTTAATTAGCTGATTAGAGTGGGACACTTTGAGCCTAGAATATTGCACCTTTTCACAATATTCTAATTTTCTGAGATTGTGGATTTGGGGTTTTCATGAGCTGTAAGCCATAATCATCACAATTATGACAAATCACGGCTTGAACTATCTTGCTTTGCATGTAATGAGTCTATCTCATATATTAGTTTCCCCTTTTAAGTTGCATTACTGAAATAAAGGAACTTTTGCACGATATTCTAATTTTTCGAGTTTCACCTGTATACAGCCTAAAACGTTTCTGCCAGCACTACTAAGATTAGAGGTAGATGGACTTCCTGATTCCTAATTCAAGACTTTCCTTCTCGAGGGCTCCTTGGTGCTCTCTGAGCTTGGCTGTCTTCTTGCAGAAGCTTCATTGCCTGAGCTCGGTCACCTGACCAGTGCTAGTAAGGAGGGGGGTTTGCTGTTGATGTTCTAGCATCTCGCCCTATCAGTGTTGGTGGGGGCTGTTTACAGTTGGCTTCTTTGGCAGCTCCTGGATTGGGGTATTTTTTCCCTGACTGTTGCTCTGATGTTAATCTTTAATTAATGTTAATATTAATGTTGATATTCTCATTTATTGGCTTTCCATCTTGCTATCTTTTTACTGGCTTTCAGGAGGATCTGGCCACCCCCACTCGAGGAAGGTCCAGGAAGGAGAAACCTGAGGTCCCCCGTGAAGCCCCAAAGGAAAAGAAAGCTGCTCCTCGCAGCAGAAAAGGCATCCATCCCAGCCCTGGCACAATGACGACCCTGTCTGAGCTTGATCAGGGCAGCCCCACCGCAGAGGCCTCCAGTGAGAAGCTGCTCAGGTTAGGGTCCTGAGGCAGAAGCCCCCGTGGGAAGAAGGGGGCAGACCTGCCAGCCAGAATAGAAGAACACTGTTAGATCGGCCTGCCCATGCTGTCTGGGACAGGGAGCTCGGGAAATGCTGTCGGCCACAGACAGGAACTGAAGTGCCCCCCCCTTTAGAAATGCCCATTTTTCTGTCTTTTTGCTGCTTTTAAATCTTACTGATTGTGCATCTTACCCTATGGGCTTCCTATGTGTTTTTCCTTGAGCCTTCTGAGGGTTTATCTGTTTCTAAATCTCATTTATTATGCCCTCATCTGGGGAGTTTCTTACCATGCTGGCTGTGGGTTTCTATAATCTCCCTTTCTTCCTCTTCCATTGTCTTTTACAGGCTGCTTCAACAATAGGAAGGGGGAGGGGAAGGGGAAGAAAGGACTTTTTCGCCAATGTCTAAGGAGCATCTTTTTCAGAAAACAGGACAACTTTCTTCTGTGATGGAGCAGAGAGTTCTGCGCCAATGAAGTTTGCATTCAAAAGTTTGGTCTTAGGGACACTGGCTTAAAGCAGATCTGTTGTGCTTTGTATCCCATAGGTTGAACAGCTTTCGCTGGATTGTTCCTGCTAATGGGGAAGTTTCAATGCGCATCCATTTCTCTTCCACCAAAACAGGACTCTTTGATCAGGTCCTAAATTTTGAAATCCTTGGAACTCGGAGACAGTATCAGGTGTGCTGCAGGGGCACCTGCACGTACCCCAGCATCTGCCAGGATCCCACGTAAGCAGGAAGGAAAAAAACTTGCCCTTCACAACACCATGCTATGGTGTGAAGCTGGGCATACTGTGGCCCTTATTGTGTCCTCCGGTGTGGATGCAAGAGGCCCCCCCAGCTTGAATAAATGATGCTACCTTGTGGGGTTTTCTGCCTTTCTGAAGCTAGTGGTCAGAAGCTGAGATGGAAATCAAATAACATTACTGTGACCAAATCTCCTCTTAGCCTCTTAATTGCTTTCGGTTACATGTGATTTTAAGTTTATTGAGTTTATTGAATTTATATACCGCCCTTTTCTCGTATGACTCAGGGCGGTTTACAAAGTATTTAAAAACATCAATACAATACAAGAGTTAAAAACTGTTAAAATAATTAAATTTGATCCCTGAGGGGAAAAAAAAATCTCTCAGCCTGGGCCCGAAAGCTCGAAGAGCCAGGTCTTCAGGTCCCGGCGGAATGACCGAAGGTCGGGGGCAGTCCTAAGCTCCACGGGCAGCTGGTTCCAAAGGGCAGGCGCACCCACTGAGAAGGCCCTCCCCCTGGGTGTTATCCGCCGGCAGTCTTTTACAGGCGGCACCCTGAGAAGGTTATCTGTTTCAACATAATGAGACTGAGCTAAAAAGTATCTTCTTATAGAGAGCAAAATAAATGTGGATTTTCCAGCTAAAATGGTTGAGAATTACATTGTCCTAAGAATGAAGATAATACTTTTCAACAATTTGTTCTCTTCGTACTGTCAACATTGGCTGATACTGCAGGACGAGGGTCTTTCTTAAGAGCAACAGAAAAATAAGGGAACTACTCCATAGAGGGTCTGGCCTGCATTGGGTATTCCAGTTCTTCAGATCAGTTTCCTTGTTCCCCTTGTTCCCCACGAAACCAGCAGGGTTCTCTGGTTGCTTGCTTGCATCAGCTCCTGCTGATCTCTGGGTGGTGTCTTTTCTGCCCAGACCTCTTATTTTGTTCAGCTGCTGATGCATCCTTGCTTCTCTGATTCAGGATAGTGTTCCCCCATCGTAAGAAGACTATCAAGCCTGATGAAATTGTGTACAAGAAATACATCCTGAGCTTGGGTGTGTTCCACTTTGGTCCCTTGCTTTGTGGCAAGTCAAGAGAAAAGTAAGTGTTAGTGGGAGATAAGAGGGTGATAAGGAAATACTAGAAAGCTCATTAGGGGATTTTCAAAAGGAGGTTTTTATTTTTGTTTTTCACCAAAGCCATCGAAAGCAATGTTGGGCTGAAGGGGTTTTCTGGCCTTTTCACATTTCTGGGTGGGAAAGACCCCAAAGACGATAACAGTAGCTGGAATAACCTGAAAGTGGAATAAGGAAGCGCAAGCCTTTTCATATGGCTAAAAAAGATGCTTCAGGATCACGGGGTGTGTAGGTGTTATTTATTTATTCATTGATTTAATCAAGTTTCTAGAACTGCCTAACTCAACTGACTCTTCCAGTGTAAGCTTATAATATAAACCTCAATAAGATGGTCAAAACAAGAATAAATACAGCAGCAACTCAAAAACAAAATCTGATTATGTGAAACGCCCAACAGAAACAAGACTTCACCCAGGGCCACATCTTCAAGGTCAGGACAAGAAAGGTTCTAGGGACTTCCATTCCAGAGAGTAGTGCTCCAATTGAGAAGAATACTTTCTGAGTGTCCTTAGATGACATCATTTCAAGGACAAGACTCGGTGTACCCCTCTGTCAGATCTTAGTATGAGCAGAAACAGTGGGAGAAGGGTGATCCTTCAGCTAATCAGGTCGTCTCTCATGAAGGGCTTTGCAGATCAGCACCAGCACCTTGAATTGTGCCCAGTATTGTGCTCAGTATTGAACGTAGCCTGCACAGTAGAGAGGTCATGTGGAAGTACCCAGAAGTGCCTATAAGTGCCCACATGACTGCATTCTGGAGTCATCTGTTTGTCAAGGGCAGTCTCATGTGGAGCACATTGCAATAGTTCAAATGTTAAGTGATTTGGGCATGAAGGATTATGATCATGGTCTGAGACAAGGTGCAGGCAAATCTGGGCAAAGGCTGCCTTGGCTACAGCTGTCCATCTGCTCTTTCAGCAGGAACAGAGAAACTGGGAGGAGCAGGACCCTCAAATTGTGTATTGATTCTGTCTAGGGAAGTAGAATTAAAGATAGCACATCTCTGATACTGAGAGAACGACAACCCCACAGCTGTTCTGTCTTTTCAGGGTTGAATTTAAACCTGTTTCTCCTCATTCAGATCTTCACAGCCTCCAATCATTGGGATATAACCTTGAGAGTGATTGGTTATCTTGGGGTTGAGATGTACAGCCCAGCTTCATCAGCATTCAGATGGCATTGGACCCCGTATATTGGCAGATGACCTCAGCCAGTGGTTTCATGGAGATTAAAAACATGTTTAATGATTTTTTTTCACTTTATACAGTGGGTCAAGCTCTGGCCAGGCAGCTCATCATCTTTTTAAATTTTATTTAACACAAATGTGCTTTGTGTAATATTAACTCATCTTTAGTTCACCTTACTATAAAGGCTGGCCAATTGTGTTCAAAGAGTTTTCTAGAAGTTAACAGGGAAAATGAGAAATAAAAAAGAATTCAGGCATCAGGTGGGAACATGCCTGGACAAGAGATAAGATGCAGTATCTGGAACAATGAGTCAGGAATTGATAAACAAAAGGCGGAGAAAAAAAGTCCTGTTTAACAATAGAAAAAAGACTTTAAAAATAGTGAGGATGCTAATAATGTTGGCAACTGTGATGGTTGAAGATGAAATAAAACATTTGGAAAAACAGAAGCATCAGTTTTAAGTTGCACTAGAAAACCTGCTTCAAAGGGGGTGCTCTGAACTGTTTTCATTTCTCCTGGAAGTTGATTCAGTGAAGCAGGGCAGCTGAAGAACAGGCACAAGTGTTATCTAGCCTATACCTTCTTGAAGCTTTCCATTCTTTGCACCGCTACTTTTGTAAAGTAAGAAAAATGGTTTGTTTTTCATAGGATTCTATTCCACTTGAGATCTGGCTGATTCTTTTCTGGATTTATTTAAAATTGCAAATTTTGTAGTAGCACAAACAAACAGAACAATATTTTTTATTTATTTATTTATTTTAATTCCATTTATATCCCGCCCTTCTCCGAAGACTCAGGGCGGCTTACAAGCTTAGCAGTAGCCTTCATTCTATGTATATGCCTCTCACCTTTTGTATAAACCTCTCACCTTTTGTGACCTTCTGACATGCAAAGTCAATGGGGAAGCCAGATTCACTTAACAAGCATGTTAATAATTTAACAACTGCAGTGATTCAATTAACATCTGTAGCAAGAAAGGTCGTAAAATGGGACAAACCTCAGCTAACAAATGTCTCACTTAGCAACAGAAATTTTGGGCTCAATTGTGGTTGTAAGTTGAGGACTATCAGTAATCATTGTGTCCTTTGTAGATGGGTTTGTTCCTTTGTGGGCTAAAAAAATATAATACCACAGCAGGCTTTTCTTGCCAGATGGACAGAAGTATGTACAGAGCTTCCTTGGGCCTAGGCGCCCACTTCTCATTCCCCGCTGATTGGTCATAGGGGAATGCAAGCCTGGCCTGGGGTGGAGGAGCCCTCCCCCCACCCCCAGCCCCTTTGTTACCTGCGGGGCACTCCAGCACGTCTTCTCTCTGTCTTCCTCTGGGCTCTCTAGGTACAAGGCTGCGCGGTATCCCAATCACTTTGAAAAGCTCACCATTCTCAACATCTCCCCTTTGGAGGTCGAGGTGCACTTCTTCTTCCAGCATGACTCCAGGGCAGTCACCTACCTCTTGGACCCGCCCATGCTGATGCTGAAGCCGAACCAGAAGCAAGTAAGGGCAGCAGCCAGCCGCTTTCCTTGACAGGCTTCGCCATGCAGGAGATTCCACTCAGTGCCCTTTCCTGTCCTTCCAGGTGCTGACCGTCTGGGCATATCCAACAGCGGCTGGTGTGTTTGAAGACAGCATTGTCTGTTGTGTGAAAGAAAATCCGGAGCCGGTCACCTTCCGGATTTGCTGCCAGGGCGTTCGCCCAGAAGTGGAGCTGGACCGCCGACAGCTGCATTTTGAGAAGTTGCTGCTGCACAGGTTGGGCTTTAGGAGATTAGCCTATTTCAGCCATCTGTTTGCTGACCACCCCTCATTGTGTGCCTCTTCCCTTCACCTGGATGGACATGGAAAATGAGAGGTGTATGGAGGCGGAAAAATATTTTAGGAAATTTTTGACCAGTCTTCTGGCCTTAGATATCATAATGCTGCTAAAGTCTAAATCTAAATTATTTGATTGAGATTGGGTTGGGGGGGATCAATGAATGTGGCCATCTGGTTTTCAACAGCAAATGGCCATCCTGTTAAGGGAACTGTGAGCTTTGTAGAGGAGTCTGATTTCCCAAAACCTTGATTAATAGATCATTAATCTATGACCTATTACTTGCTCCTGATATGTACATTGTGATCCTATGCACTGGAGACAAATTCCTTGGGTGTCCGATCGCACTTGGCCAATAAAGAATCCTATTCTATTCTATTCTGTTCTGTTCTGTTCTGTTCTGTTCTATTCTATTCTATTCTATTCTATTCTATTCTATTCTATTCTATTCTATTCTATTCTATTCTATTCTATTCTACATTTTCAGTGGTAAAAAGCAAATGCCAGGTTTTGTTTGAGTGGGACAGTCTACTCTAGCTGGCCAGAGACTTGAAACATGTTAACAATGTGTTGAGCATGGAGTTGTGGTCCTTCCTGCTTTCTCTTAACAAAAGAAATTCCATGGAACTGTTTGTGGCAAGACTTCAGATCATAGAATCCAAGAGTCTTTCACTTGGATGTGGAGTTTATTTAGTCTAAAGAAAAGAAGAAATAGGGGAGACATGATAGCAGTGTTCCAGTATCTGAGGGGAGTGCCACAAGGCAGAGGGGGCCAGGTTGCTCACCAAAGCTCTAGATGGAAGGATGAGAAACAATGGTTGGAAACTGATCAAAGAGAGAAGCAACCTGGAATTGAGGAGAAACTTCCTGACAGTGAGGACAATCAACCAGTGGAACAGCTTTCCCCCAGAAATTGTGGGCACTCCATCACTGGAGATTTTTAAGAAGAGACTGGATATTCACTTGTCTGACACAGTATAGGTTCTCCTGCTTGAGCAGCGGGCTGGACTAGAAGACCTCCAAGGCCTTTCTCCTGTCACATCTACCCTTTGCATCAGGACCAGCAGGAGAGGCATAGTAAGGGATCTGCTTACAAAAGAATGTCATCTAGTGGACCCAGGAGGAGAGCCTTTTCTGCTGTGGCCCCTCCCCTGTGAGCATCTTTGTCTTCCCAGACTTTAAATTGGCCCCAATCCTCCCAGACATGCAGACATGGCTTTTTGGGGGAGGGGTGTCTGGAAATGGTAGGGAGCTCTTAGAAAGGATTCTGCTGCTGATTATAATGTTCTGTTTTGTAAATTGATTATATAAACACTTAATATATTTTATATGCTTCTATTGTCATGTTTCCAACAGATGCAATTCTTCAAAGAACAAAGAGGCATTGTTTACCTTAAGGAGTCTTTAATCAAAAGAGCATAACTTCGACACGTACATGATCAAGCTGAAATCTGGATTCCCCTCCCCTAAGCACACAGTATCAAAGCACAGTTCCTCCCTCTAATTAACCCTCATAAAACACATTCTCCAATTAGTTTGAATTGTAAGCTTTCCCTCCTGTTTAGCGATCCACCAAATTCTTATCTTCTCTTATTTCAAAACAGCCTTGAGAGACATTCTTCCTCCTCCCACCCCTCAGCATCAACTAATTCTAACTCTAAAAGTAACACACAAGTTAAAGAAGCAAAGCTGCCTCTCCACATGTTGTCAATGCAAGAACATCCGATGTTAGCAATGTTGACATCCAGCTCCCCTTACCAAAAGGACAGACCCTGTAGCATAAACAAAAGCATATGTTAGGGACTGTCTCTCGGTTTGTTGGGGTGTTTCTCATAGAACCTTTTGATGAGTCGGTTGGCTTTCACATCACTAGATTTCACCCTAGTGGCTTCAGACGAGTATCTTTTCCATTGTACTAGGTACTGCAATTTCCCTTTAAAAATTCTAGAATCAAGAATATGCTTTACTTCATAGTGAGTTTGACCCACCACTACAAGGGGCCCAGGTGCCTTCTTAGGGGGAGGTCTTAAAGTGGATTCTTGAAAAGGTTTCAACAAGCTGCATTGAAAGACAGGGTGAATTCTCCCTAAAAAAACCTAGGAATTTCAATTCTACTGTGACAGGTTTGATAATCTTTATGATGGGGAAAGGCCCCAAGAATTTTGGTCCTAATTTCTTACTGGGTAATTTTAGGTGTAAATATTTGGTGGACAGATAAACCTTTTCCCCAACTTGGAATGTTCTTTGAGGGGCTCTCTTTTTATCCGGCTGCTTTTTATAAGTCTCAGAAGTCTTTTTCAAAGCAGCTTTCGTGTTTCTCCAAACTTCTTCCCATCCCTTCACCCATTAATAAAGTGTCTGGGAAGCAGAGGGCACCTGAGGGTATTCAGATATTGGGCAGAACTCTTTTCCTGTGGCTACTCTGAAAGGTGTGTAGCTGGTGCTGCTGGGAACATAATTATTGTAAGCCACCTCTGCGAAAGGGAGGAGGTCTGTCCAGTTTGTTTGTTGGCATGAAACATAACATCTGAGATATTGCTCCACCATCTTGTTAGCGGATTCTGCAGCCCCATTGGTAGCTGGATGGAAAGCAGATGATAGGCCTTGAGAAGATCCAATTAATTTAAGAAAACTCTTCCAAAACATCGCTGTGAAGTGCACCCCACTGTCTGAAATTATTCGCTTAGGGGCGTCATGCAGTTGGTAGATATGTTTCAGGAACAATTTAGTCAGTCATTGGGCCGATGGGAGTCCTTTGCAAGCAATGAAAGCCACCTTCAAGAACAGGTCTATCACAGTCCAGATAACAGTATTTCCTCTACTTTCAGGTAGGTCTACTATAAAAGTCCATAGCTATTTCTTCCCATGATTGAGAAGGGTCTGCCACCGGCTGCAATAACCCAGGGGTTTTCCCTGGAATTCTTTTTATGGTGGCACATACAGCACAACTCCTGACATTCCACATCTCGTTTTAGTCCCGGCCACCAAAATTGCCAGCGGATGAGGTGTAGAGTTTTTAAATATTCAAAGTGTCCAGCCTGTTTTATGTCATGGCTGGGTGTTGTGACTCAGGGCCAGCCTGTGGGTCCGACAGCCGGCTCCGATGTATCGGATGACTCAGATGAGGGGGAGGAGGGAGACGAACCGGCTGATGATGGTTTGGAGGCTTTGCAGAGCCCTCAGCCGGGGACCTCTTCTCAGCTGCGTGAGCCCGAGAGTGCGGAGGATGATGACCCACAGCTGGCCCTGTTCAAGGACGCCCGACGCAGGAGGAAGTCGAGCAGGAACAAACAAAGAAAGGCTGTGGGACTCCTCGGGAGGAGGCACAGGGAGACCACGCCCTGAGCTCTCAATAAAAGGAGTGTTTGGGGAGGGGCTGGTTGCTGAAAGCAACTCTTCCGCTTGAGGAGTCAAGCTCTAGTGTTTTTGTTAATTGAGTAATAAATCTTGGCAGATGCCTTTTAGCCTTGGACGCTCTCCAGTCTCTTCTTTCTGAATAGGGGTTTGCCTTACTACAAGGCCAGAAGAGGGCTGGTTCAGAACAGTTTGCTTTCAGCCTCCCACCCCTTATTACTACGATGGAGCAGCTTCTTGCCGAGAATGCCCAGCTCACCCAGCAACTCACTTTGTTGGCAGCTCAGGTGGCTCAACTGCAAGCTCAGGTACATGCTGCACCCCCACCCAGGAGGAAATGTCAGATAGCTATGCCGGATAAATTTGCTGGTAATCCAGAACTGTTTCCTGCCTTCCTGGGACAATGCCAGCTTTTTATCAGCGTGAGAGCAGCTGATTTCCCCACTGACCGGGATAAGGTGGGGTTCGTGTTGAGTCTTCTGTCGGGGGATGCAGCTCGTTGGGGCACGCCTTTGCTGGCACAGCCTAGCCCTTTGTTGGATAACTTTGGGGGGTTTTGTGACCATATGCGCCTCATGTACGAGGACCCAATTAAGGCGCAGACCGCCACCCGACGCCTGAAAGCTTTGAGGCAGGGTCAGCGCCCCCTACAGGCCTATATCAGTGATTTCCGGCTGCTTAGCCAGGATTCCGCCTGGAATGAGGCTGCGCTCGTGGATGCCTTCCAGGATGGCTTGTCGGAGGAGGTGTTGGATGAGCTGGCCCGCGTGGACATTCCCTCAGACCTGAATGGGCTGATCCATCTTTGTCTGCGGATCGATGCCCGGCTGCAGCAGCGAAAGAGTCGTTGTGCCACCCCACAGACCCCTGCCGCTCCTGTTGTGCGTGAGCCCCCAGTCCAGAGGGAGGAGCCAATGGAGCTGGGTGCTGCCAGGTCCCGTCTCTCGGTGACGGAAATGGACAGACGACGATCGGGGGGGTTGTGTTTTTACTGTGGGGACCCTGGACATTTGGCTGCTTCTTGCCCAAGGAAGCGTCAGCGGGCATCAGTGACCAAGCCTGCCCCGAGAAAGTCTTCTACTTTGCTGTCGGGAAACGGCCCGAGCCCGATCTAGACGGTGTGATAGATCGGGCGACCCACAACGACCACGCCGAGCGACGCCGTTCTGACGGTGCCTGTGAACCTCCACGGCATTTGATTTTGGAGGCACGTCTGATCCTTCCTGACAAGCCAGAGGGGATTCCGGTCCATGCCTTAATTGACTCTGGGGCTACCACTAACTTTATGGACTCGGCCTTCGTGGCCAAATGGGCTGTTCCCCAGTGTCCGGTGGATCCGCCCATGCTTGTGGAGACCATCGATGGTCGAGTGCTCCTGTCCGGGCCTATTACGGCCGCCACGCAACCCGTGTGTATGGCCATCAGTTCTCATGTGGAGGCCATCCAGTTCTACATCACTTCGGAACTGCACTTCCCCGTGGTCTTGGGACTGGCGTGGCTCCGGGCGCATGATCCACAGATCTATTGGTCTCAGAACTTGGTCACCTTCCCAAGTTTGCAGTGCGTGGATCACACCCGCCATATCTGTGCCGGCCAGGTGGAGGGTTCCCCAGGGGTTTCCTTGCCTCCCGAACTGTCCGACTTTGCTGATGTGTTCAGCGAGTCAGAGGCGGACCAATTACCCCCGCACAGGCCCTATGACTGTTCCATTGATCTAGTCCCTGATGCGCCTCTCCCAGTGGGGCGTTTGTACTCCATGTCGGAGCCCGAGTTGGCTGCATTGTGGGACTTCCTGACAAAGAATTTGGCTCGTGGTTTCATCCGGCCCTCGTCCTCGCCAGTGTCTGCGCCCGTGCTCTTCGTCAAAAAGAAGTCGGGCGAGTTACGGCTTTGCTGTGACTACCGGAAACTCAACGCCATCACGGTGCGTAACCGCTACCCGTTGCCCCTCATCCCCGAGCTCTTGGACCGACTCCGGGAGGCTAAGATCTTCACGAAACTGGACCTGCGTGGAGCTTACAACCTCGTCAGGGTTCGGCCGGGTGATGAGTGGAAGGCGGCGTTCGAGGCTTGGAGGCATCATCTGGAGGGGGCGCGGCATCAAATCGAGGTCCGGACGGACCACAAGAATCTGGAAAGCCTGCAGACCGCTCGGAATTTGAACCAACGCCAGATCCGGTGGTCCCTCTTCTTTGCGAGGTTTGACTTCCGGGTGCGGTACATACCAAGCGGGCACAACCAGAGAGCGGATGCTCTGTCCAGGAAGCCCGAGTACACCCGAGTGGAAGACAAGCTTCCGCCCAGGACAGTGATCCCCGTCGAGTCTTTTGCTGCGGTGCGGGAGCCGGTGGATATACGGGCTCGGATCCGGGAGGCGCAGCAGCAGGAGGCGTGGGTGGCTCAGCGGAAGGAAGAGGTGGGGCCAGATTCGCCTTGGTCGGTCACGGATGGACTCCTGTATTATCGTGACCGGCTCTATGTTCCAGGAGGGCCACTCAGGGGACTCGTCCTCAGCCAATGTCATGATAACCTGGCTGCGGGGCATTTTGGCCTGTTCAAGACTCTGAACCTGGTCTCCCGTACCTTCTGGTGGCCCCGAGTCCGACACGATGTCCAGTCTTATGTCACCTCCTGCGTCCCATGCAGGCAGGCCAAGTCAGCGACAGGGGCCCCGCCTGGTTTACTGCAGCCTTTGCCAACGCCCAAGAGACCCTGGGGGGCTGTGTCCATGGACTTTCTGACGGATCTACCCCCATCCTCCGGCTTCACGACAGTGTTTGTGGTGGTGGACATGTTGACCAAGATGGCGCACTTCATCCCCTGTCGCGGCTTACCGTCAGCTCGCGCCACTAGTCGCATGTTCATCCAACAGGTGTTCCGGCTGCACGGCCTTCCCGATAGGGTCGTCTCCGATAGGGGGGCCCAGTTTACAGCCCGCTTCTGGCAGGAGTTGATGCGGGCGTTGGACATTAAGGTTTGCCTCTCGTCCGCGCATCATCCTCAGACCGACGGGGGTACCGAGAAGGTCATCGGCATCTTAGAGCAGTATCTGCGCTGCTATGTTAACCTGCAGCAGGACAATTGGGTGGACTATTTGGCCATAGCCGAGTTTGCCTTTAACAACTCGCAGCACACCTCCACGCAGATGACACCGTTCTTGGCCAGCGTGGGTTATCACCCCAGGTTTTTCCCCCTTTCTCCCGTGGACTCACCGGAGCCGGCAGCGAACGAATTCATGGCGGAATTACAGGCGATCCATCGGTTGGTGCGACGGCAGCTGGAGAAGGCCAAGGCCGACTACAAGAGGTTCGCCGATCGGTCGAGAAGGGATACGCCTCCATTATCGGTGGGGGATCGGGTCTGGCTGTCCACCAGGAACCTACCATCCACTCGGCCGGCGAGGAAGCTGGACCACCGTTACCTTGGACCGTTCCCAGTCGAGGCCGTCATCAACCCGGTCGCCTATCGTTTAACTCTGCCACGTTCCCTGCGCGTGCACCCCGTCTTCCATCGGTCCTTGTTGGTCCCCGAACAACCGGCTTGTCCACTTCGCCAAGCGGAACCTCCCCCATCAGGACCTCGTGATGGCGACAGCACCCCCGAGTACGAGGTCGCCAGCATCAGGGATTCCCGCTGGCTGAAAGGTCGCTTCCAGTACCTGATCGAGTGGAAAGGGTACGGGCCGGAGGACTTCACATGGGAAGACGCGACCGCCGTTCATGCCCCTGCGTTGGTGACTGCTTTTCACGAACAGTTCCCATCCCGACCACATCCGGATCGGCAGACCCGGGGGAAGGGCCCTGCGGTGCGGGATAGTGTTGTGACTCAGGGCCAGCCTGTGGGTCCGACAGCCGGCTCCGATGTATCGGATGACTCAGATGAGGGGGAGGAGGGAGACGAACCGGCTGATGATGGTTTGGAGGCTTTGCAGAGCCCTCAGCCGGGGACCTCTTCTCAGCTGCGTGAGCCCGAGAGTGCGGAGGATGATGACCCACAGCTGGCCCTGTTCAAGGACGCCCGACGCAGGAGGCAGTCGAGCAGGAACAAACAAAGAAAGGCTGTGGGACTCCTCGGGAGGAGGCACAGGGAGACCACGCCCTGAGCTCTCAATAAAAGGAGTGTTTGGGGAGGGGCTGGTTGCTGAAAGCAACTCTTCCGCTTGAGGAGTCAAGCTCTAGTGTTTTTGTTAATTGAGTAATAAATCTTGGCAGATGCCTTTTAGCCTTGGACGCTCTCCAGTCTCTTCTTTCTGAATAGGGGTTTGCCTTACTACAAGGCCAGAAGAGGGCTGGTTCAGAACACTGGGTTTGAGAGCATTAAGATGGAGGGCTTCAGGAAAATATAGTTCCCCCCCCTTGTAAGCCAAACCATCCCTGCATGTTAGGGAGGCTTGTTTTATTTTCTTTGCTCCAGGGTCATCAGGGTTAGGGGCCCTGCGAGGCGTGAGTTAAGCAGCAGTTTGTGGACTGGGGATGATTGTCTCTTTGTGTTCAATTTTGTTCTGGGGTAATCTCAATAACACATCAGCTAGGAAGTTTTTTCCTCCTGGTATGTACTTTAGTGTGAAGTTGAAACAGTTAAAGTACTGTGCCCATCGCACTTGTTTTGGGAACAGTTTGCGGGGAGTTCTCAGTGCCTTCAGATTTTTATGATCTGTCCATACTTCAAATGGCACCTTGCTCCTTTCTAGATAGTGTCGCCAGATTAATAGTCCCCATCCAATGGCGAAGGCCTCCTACTCCCAGACTGCCCACCTCCTCTTGCTTTCAGTAATTTTTTTAGAGGTATAGGTGCAGGGTTGCAGGACACCTCTTTTATTCTTTTGCAGTAATACAGCTCTGACTGCCACGTCGCTGGCGTCAGCTTGAATTACGAAGGGGTCCCCTGGGCAGAGGTGCTTTAGGACTGTTTCAGCAGCAAATAGTCTTTTTAAATTCTCAAAAGCAATTTGACAGCTCATAGTCCATGCTAGTGGTTGGCCTGGACATGGTTTCCCTCCTCCTTTGCCTGTTGGTAGTAGTTCTGTAAGAGGTAGGGCAATCTCAGCAAACGAAGGGATGAATTGACGGTAGAAGTTGGCAAAATCTTGGAAGCTCTGGAGTTGTTTGCGAGTCTTTGGGGGCTGCCATTCAATTATAGTTTTCACTTTGGCTGGGTCCATTTCAATCCCCTCATTGGAAATTCTGCAGCCAAAATAATCTAAATTCACACTTTGACAATTTGACTTAAAGCTTGGCATTCAATAGTTTCTTTAACACTTCTCTCACCAGCTTTATATGATTAGTCATACTCATGCTGTATATCAGGATGTCATCAAGATACACTAGAACCCCTTTGTACAAATGATCATGTAGGACCTCATTAATCAACTGCATGAATACGGCTGGGGGCCCCTGCAGCCCAAATGGCATGACTTTGAACTGGTAGCTTCCCAAGGGGCAGTTGAAGGCAGTTTCCCATTCATCTCCCTCCTTTATTCTCACCCAGTAATATGCTTCTCTCAGGTCTAATTTAGTGGGTTAGTAAGG
Source organism: Vipera ursinii (assembly GCF_947247035.1). Taxonomy (NCBI): domain Eukaryota; kingdom Metazoa; phylum Chordata; class Lepidosauria; order Squamata; family Viperidae; genus Vipera; species Vipera ursinii. The sequence continues at coordinate 1,508,454 of NC_139520.1, forward strand.
TGGGTTAGTAAGTCCTTCAGGAGGGGGAGGGGGTATTTATTTTCCACAGTCACTGCATTCAGACCTTTATAGTCCATGCAGAGACGAAGAGACCCCTCTTTTTTTTCTTTGAACAACATAGGAGTTCCCACAGTAGCTGCAAAAACCTGGTTATTTCTATCCAAAAATTCCAATAAGTCTACAATATGTCTCACTTTATTGTTCATTTGTCTACCACTTATAAATCCAGTTTGGTCACTATGAATCATTTGCTGCATTACCTTCATTAATCTATTTGCTAAAATTTTTGCAAATATCTTATAATCAGTGTTTAAAAGCGATATTGACCTATAATTTTTGGCTTGGGTAATATCTTGATCTTCCTTCGGAATCAACGATATAAAGGCTGTTTTCCACGATGGAGGCACTTCTCCTCCCAATTGAATTGTCCTAAACAGTTCTTTTAAAGGTTCCACCATTTCTAACTGTAAATCTTTATAATAAATGGCAGTCAAACCATCTGTTCCTGGTGCTTTCCCCACCTTTAATTGCTTAATTGCTAAATTATTTTTTTCATCATTTATCAATTGATTCATCCCTTCCCTTTGCTCTTGTGTAAGAACAGGGATATTAACTTCTCGTAAATATCTATCTATATCTACATCTTGAATCTTGTCCCTGACATACAACTTAGAATAAAAATCAACAAAAGCCTTTTTAATAAGGTTCTGCTGAAACACCACTTTACCCTTGTAATCTATTCTATCTATATTACGTGACCTTTGTTTTTTCCTTAACAAGTAAGCTAACCACCTACCCGGCTTGTTAGCATTACAAAAAGTATTGTGTTTAACATACCGTAAATTGGTTGCCACTTGATCTGCCATCAACATATCAAACTGACCTCTTAATAAAGTAATTACCTCTTTAATCTTCCTATCAGATGGATTCAAAATTAAAGCCTTCTCTTTCCTTTTAATTTCCTTCTCTAATTCTTTTCGCTTATATTCCAGTTTACGTCTATGTTTATTGTTCAAATATATTAACACTCCTCTCATATAAGCTTTGCTTGCATCCCAAACCATTTCAATAGAAGTACAAGGGTACTTGTACATATTCATATTAAAAAATTCTTTCATCTGTTTTTTACACTTCCACATTTTCTTGATATCTAAACAAATTTTCATTTAGTCTCCAAGACTGCCTGTCTCCATTGTCTTTTTCTATTTCCAACCATACTGGACTATGATCTGATATAGTTCTTGGACATATCTAAATCTTCTTAATCCTAGGAAAAAAATCATTAGTAATTAATACAAAATCAATCCTGGAAAAAGATTGATGCCTATCGGAAAAAAGGTAAAGTCTTTTTCTTGCAAATTTCTTTCTCTCCAAACATCTCTCAGTTCCAAATCGTCTTTCATCTCAAAAAAAGATTTAGGCAATCTAGCGTGACTTGGTATACTTCTAAAAAGACCTTTTTTGTCCTTTTGTACATCCAAAACACCATTCCAGTCTCCCATAAAAATACAGGATTTATAATCCCATTAAGTTATCTTGCTATGTAATAGTTTATAAAATTCTCCTTGCTGTTGATTAGGAGCGTATAATCCAACCAAAAGTATTTTCTTGCCTTCTATTAATAGTTCAATCATAACATATCGTCCTTGTTTATCTGTTTCAATTAAATTAGTTGTTAAGTTATTCTTAACATAAATAACTACACCATTTTTCTTGTCTGGAGCAGACGCAATAAACTGTGTACCCAGCCTAAAATTTATCAAATATTTTTGATCAGCTGCTCGAATATGCGTTTCCTGTAGACAAATAACATCATTTCCAAATTGTTTTAAATACTGAAATACTTTCTTTCTCTTGTGCGGGGAATTTAGTCCGTTAACATTCCAAGTTAGAAACTTTGTCGCCATCTTTTGCAATCTGAAGCTTTCGGAGTGCCTCTTCCAAAGACCACCTGCACTCTCTTCGGTTTCGCTCCTCCCACTACTTCACTGTAAGTAGGTTTTTGAGATATGATTGTAGCTTTCTGTTGTTCTTGTTTTTGTCTCATTCGTCTAATTGCAGCCCGTGTCATTCTTTGTTCTCTAACCTCTTCTGTTGGCACCTGGGACTGATCCACTTCTGTGATTTGCTGGGATTCTTTATCCTTCTGCAGAGTAGCTCCTTCAGCTCCTTGTATACTCTCCATTCGCGACTGACGCTCTCCTTCACCATTCCTTCCTTTAAATTCTGAAGATGGCGGAGAACCTGCCTTCAAAATATTAGAATAAAAATCTCGTGCCTGCAAAACTGTATTAAGATGATATCTCGTGCCTGCATACATCACCACCATGCCTGCTGGAATCTCCCATCTAAACTGAAGCTGCCGTTTCTTTAATTCATCTGCCAAGAAAGCAAATTCCTTTCTTTTCCTTAAAATTCTTGGAGGAATCTCTTTCAGAATTAAAACTTCTTGCTCAGCAACTGTAAATCTGTTGTTATAGAAGGCTTGGATGACCACATTTCTAATTGATCTCTTTGTAAAATAAACCACCACATCTCTAGGTAACTTTCTTTGTCTTGCAATCCAAGAGTTAACACGAAATATTTTGTCTAGATCCCCCATAATATCTTCTGCTGGACGCTCCAAAACCTGTTCAAGGGCTTGTGCCAATAATTCTTTCAAATCTTCCTTAGGATCTTCTTTCAGACCTCTGATCCTCACAGCAAACTCCATATCTCTATATTGTATCATAACTACATCATCATCAATCTTTTCCATCACATTTTCAGCATCCAACATTTTAGCATCTAATCTCATATTGTTTTGACTGAGCTCTTCCACGCGATCATCCAGACGCTCAATACAAACTGCAAGCCCTTGAAATGCAGCCAAAATGTCTGCTCTTATTTCAGTATTCTTCTCCTCAATAACTTCAGCTAATTGTTGGGATTGTGTTTTTAAAGCATCTTGTAAAGCATCTTGTAAATCTTTTATTGTTAATGCTGGTGCAGGTGCGGGTGCCACAGGAGGAGGCACATAATGTTTAAAATTGAGGCCAAACAGTTCGATCTTGGTTTCATTAGACCAGAAAATCTTGTTCCTCACAGTTTGAGAGGAACTTCTTCAGGTGCTTTTTAGCAAACTCCAAGCAGGCTTTCATGTGTTTTGCACTGAGGAGAGGTTTCCGTATAGCCACTCTGCCATAAAATCCAGGTCGGTGGAGGGCTGCAGTGATGGTTGTTCTTCTGGAACTCTGTCCCATCTCCATCAAGAAGCGAATAAATTCCCATTGCTCACCTATTTCTAGGCGTAGGGGCTCCATTAATTGTGTGACTAAAGTCCCTTCCATCAGGGAGCCATCGGCTTGCTCAAACATCACAGATTTGGAGACCAGTTCTGCTTGTATGCCCAATTTCATGCCAAATGGAAAACTAATGATGCATCGGGAGCATCCAGAATCAACTAGCACTTTTAAATCTACCTGTATACCTGACTTAGGGATTATGAGTTTGGCAGGTAGTGAGAAAAGTGGGATGTGTTGGTTCACCATCAGGTCGTTCTCTCCTTTGTCGTCGCTGTTGAAAGAGGGTAGAGCGGGGGTGGATCCAGCCCCTGAGTTCCAGCGTCCTCCTGTGTGGGGGAAGTGACTTGGGCAACAGGTTCCTATGTGATTTGAGAGTTGGATTTCTCTCTCGTTGGCTGCTGGGCAGGTTTCTTTCTTACTGCTGATCCTGGTCTATTCTGAAATTGGGGGTAGGGGACTGGGCAATTTGCTGCTCAATATCCCTGCTGTCCACATCGGAAGCACTTGATTGACAGGCCTGCAGGTGGCCTGGGTCTTTCAGCAGCTGCAACAGTTGGAGATCCTCAGGGTGGTTGCTGTTTGGGTTGCTCTGGCCTTGGCCCGGCTTCAGGTGAGGGAGGTTTCTTATAGCAGGCAAGCTGAACGTCTAGTTTTACCACCGCCTGGTACCATGCTTGCAGCTGATCAGGTACCGCTCGATAAATGCAGGCCTGAGAGAGGTGGTTGTCCAACCCTTCCCTGAAGTGATGGAGTGTGGACTGCACAGACCACCTCCCTATACAACTGGCTATCTTGCGAAACTCTCGTACATACTCCAGGGCAAGCTGGCCGGCTTGCTTTATCTTGTGGATTTGTTCTTCTGCTTTGAGGGCAATGGATGGGTCCTAAAATCTTTCTCTCAGTCCTAGGAGGAAGAGGTGGGCGTCCAAACATTCAGGGTCTTGCTCATTGTATAAATTATTCAGGCATTCAGATGCCTCTCCCTCTAGACTGGATGCAATCACGTCAACCATAGCAGCTGGATCTGGATAGATGTAGGCACAGCAGTTCAAATGAGAGAACACTTGGTTTAGAAAAAAAATCAACTTCTCTGGGTCCCCATCGAAGGTTGCTCTGAAAGGTGGATCAATCACTGGCTGCTGGGCTTCCCACTGTGACTGTTGCACCCCCAGTAGCTGCTGGTCCCATCCTGACTGCTGCTGCATGCCTAGGGGTTGCAACTTCAGGGGCTGTGGCGACGCCCCCTGCTGTGTTTGCAATATCTGTAGTTGCAACTTCCTGGGTTGCCAGGGGTCTCCCAAAGACAGCTCTATTAGCTATGGCAAGCTCATAGGTTGCTGACCGTCCACCTGTGGGGGCTGCCAAATTTCTTATTGCTGCAGTGGCCTCAGACTGGAGTTCCCTCTCTCTGTGGGGCTGGAGGCTTCTCTCAGCAGGAGGTGATTTCTGCTTATCTCTAGCTTTTCAAATCTTTCCATTGATTCACCCAAATCTTCAGTGGCAGACTTCCTGGTGGCTCTCCCCAGCTGGGAGGCTTGAAAAAGCTCCTTCTCCCCCGGCTTGCTCACTGTTTCTCACTGTGTTTCCTCAAAGCACATGTTTATTGGAAACATAATATTGGCATGGTCAAAAGTGAAACCAACTCTAAAATTCCCCTTAGGTATACAGTGTAATTAAATGTAACACTTCCCTCCCCTCTGCTATATGATTGATCAGGCTAACCAATGGAAGCAATTGGCAGACTCTGGTGAAACTTCTTCTCTCCACCTTTCAGCTCCTGTGGGAATGACCTTGGTTCCCATGGGTCTAGCAATGCTGTAGTTTTCTTTCCCCTCTTGCCCCCCCACCTGTGGCAACTCAGAATGACAAAGACGGCTTCAGCCAGGTTTGTTTCACAAGTTGACACCCAGACTTTAAATTGACCTGGATCCTCCCAGCCTTTAACAAGGCTTTGCAGATATGGCTCTGCCACTGTTTTTGGGGAGGGGTGTCTAGAAATGGCAGGGAGCTCTTAGAAAGGATTCTGCTGCTGATTGTAATGTTCTGTTTTGTTAATTGATTATAGAAACAATATATTTTATATGCTTCTATATAATAAATTGGTTTTTAATGTTTTTGTCAAGCCTCATAGAGTGACTAGGTTGGTCCAGACATAACTGCTTTATAGCTTGCCAACAAAGCTTGGGGGGAGGGGGGAGATTGGAATGTGAGCTGTTAGCATCTGCCGGCTACTTTGTGAGAAGCAAGGACATGTAGAGATACTTTTATTGAAGAATTGACCGAAACAGATCAGTTTCTTCAGCCTCCTCACTGGAATTCCCAAATTCCCTACTAACATTGGGCTTATGAGACAACAGATTCAGCCAGAGTCAATTAATGCCCTGATTTCCACTCTCTCGGGCATGCCAGAAGCTAACAATTCTACTGTCCAGGTGAGGGATGCAATGGGTCCACTTACCAGGGGTTTGTCTTCTGAGTTGTTGTTCAATGAGTTGGATGTTCCTCCTGGATTGGTCAGAGTTCCCTTTCCTCATTAGGCTGAGGCAGGGAACTCGATGGCTTCCTTGCTCTTCATGGCCGTCTCCTTCGGCTTCGCTGGAGTCTTCCTGGGTTTTCCGGCTGGAGCTTGATCAAGTTTCTGGACAGGGGTGTGTGAGCGGCATTCAGCTTCATGGTGTCTCTCTTTCCCACATTTTAAGCATCCTGAGGTTCTTTTGGTTGCTGGTGCTTGCTTCAATGGCTTGCGAGTTGGCTCTGATGGTGATCTTCCCTATAATCTCCCCCCTTGTCATTGCCTCTTGGCTAGGTTGATCTCTGCCTCCTTGGCCAGGACATAGGCAAGGGATCTGCCTTGTAAGTAGTCTCTTGTTGCTTGCTGCTACGGTGCTGTTGGTCGGGTTGTCTGTGCAACTTGTCGACTTCAGCGTCTTCTTCGGGGTCCTCTGTGAGTTCTGTGTCCTCGTGGTGGATGGCTTCTTCGCATTGCATCGTTTTGGCGGGCCAGATAGCTCGGATGGCTCCTCCAGCGGCTTCGTCCACTATGACTTCCTTCTGGGCATCCGCAAACGATAGGACTTCTCTGGCAAATAGCTTCTGCTGCAGCTCTTGGTTGCAGAGGCCACAGACGAGCTGGTCTTGCAGTCGCTCTTCGACGTCTGAAAATTGGCACAGGTGGGCGGCCTGCCTCAAGGCCGCAATGTACTTGGATGCGGTCTCTCCCGGTTGCTGTATTCTTTGTTTGAAGGCGTAGCGCCATGCAATCACCAACATCTTGGGTTGGAAGTGTTCTCCAAGCTTCTTCTTCAATTTGGCATAGGAGACAGATTCCAACGGTGTGGGCACGAACAGGTTCTCGGCTAGATCAAACGTCGCTGGGCCGCACACACAGAGCAGTGTGGTGGCCTTCACTCCGTCCTCTGCGACCTGGTTCGCCCAGAGGTAGTTTTTGACCTGGGACAGGTACGATGGCCATTCTTCTGGTTGCTTGATGTTAAATTTTCACAGCCTTCCGACCTTGGGCATTGTGCTGGTCTTCGCGGCTGGCTTTCAGCGTCTTCCAAATCCTGCCTCTCCATTGCTCAGGGACTGGTCCTCTGAGCGTGTGGTCGCTAGCGTGGCTTGGCTAGCTGACCATAGGGGGGAATTGCTTTTCCCACCAGGCGTGCGCTGCCTCTCCCCTAGTGACTTTCAGCTCTGACAGAGAAGCAGGATCCCACCTTCATCGCCAGTGTTGTGTACTGGGTTCGTTGCGCAGGAATAAAGACAAGGCGAGTGAGTTCAGCAAAGATCATGGTTTATTGTTTGCAGGATCAGAACTAGAGAACAGGGCTGCAGATGCAGCAATTTATACCCTGGCCCCTAGGCAGCGGCCAATAGGTTTGAAGCAACCTATTGCCGCCCTAGGGGCAACCAATAGCAGTGCTGGAGATGGGTTGTCTGAGGAGCTGGGAGCCGTTAGCTAGCTCCCAGCCTCCCAGCAATACCACGTGGTGTTAATAAAACAAGCCCAATACATTACACTAAGCAAAACAAATTAACCCAAACAATACGTTGTTAATTAAGCACTAATGAATTGTAATAATAGAAAATTAAAATTTAATTACTTTAAAATACTTTAATAATAGACAATTAAAATTTAAATACTTTTAAAAAAAGATAAAAGAAAGCCAAAAGAAGCAGGCAAAGGTGAACAGTGCCACAGGGAGTGTTTCATGTAGGAGATAGAATGTATCTCTGCACAAAGTATCTAAACCTGAGGCTGCCATGTAAGAAACTGGGTCCTAAATACATAGGGCCTTTCCCAATAGTGAAAGTGATCAATACAGTAGAGTTAAAACTACCTAGGATACTAGGTGCATCCAGTATTCTATTGTAGCTTGCTGAAGCCAGTTCATATATCCAAGATGAGACCGGTTGAAAGGGAAGGCCCTGGTCCTATCATAGTAACAAGTATTATGAAATAAAATAAATTTTAGACTCTAGAAAACATAGAGTAAGATTATAGTACTTAGTGCAATGGAGAGGCTATCTGATCTCAGAGGTGAGATGGACAAAAGCTCATCAAAAGCAGATTGCTTAGTAACCAAATTTTATGCTAAGTACCCCCAGAAGCCATGACCACCAGGATAAGGGATATAGTGGAAAATAATTTGTATTTACTATTTTCCAGGTTCCTTCCAGCTTTTTGGGAGGCTGCCTGTCAAACCTTCCAAAGTGACAGGCTGGTCCAGACATAACTACTTTGTAGCTTGCCAACAGCTTGGGGGGAGGGGGGAGATTGGAATGTGAGCTGTTAGCACCTGCTGGCTACTTTGTGAGAAGCAAAGACATGCAGAGATACTTTTATTGAAGACTGTGGATTCTCTCATAACAACTGCCTAACTAGCAATTGGGCAATGTGACCTGCACAAAGAGTGGAGGGAGGTTTCTATTCTTTTAATATAGCAAAATAGGTGTGAAAACCTCAGTGTTGGTTTTCACTTTCATCAGTGCTGAAATGGTGCATTCAATAAAGTTTTGCATTAGAGATTTAATCATCTCAGCTGTGTTTACTTCATTGGGTTCATCAGTCAGAACTTTGACAGTTTTATTGGATTGGTTTTTTTATCCATATGAACCACCCAGAGTCACTTAGATGAGATGAGTGGCCATACAAATTGAATAAGTAAATAAGTAAAATACATTAATGTCAAAATAACTTCATATTTGAAGAGTCATCGAAATAAAATAATTCAGAAAAACAACCCTAATACTACATGTAGACTGAATTTATACCTGAAGTTGGGGTTTCCAAATAAGGCTCTAATATATTAGCATTTGCCTGGCTTCTCTTGTTTTTGCAGAAAGGAAACAAAATCCCTTTACCTAAAGAATGTGACTCCACTGCCAGTCGCCTGGCGAATCAGCGGCCTGGAGAACATTGGTGACGACTTCTGCTTGTCTGACGACATTGGCCTCATTGAACCCTTCTCTGAGCACTGCCTGCTGGTCAATTTCAAGGCCACAAAGGCCCTCAATATCAAGAAGGCCATCCGGCTGGAGGTGAGTCCTCCAGCAGAGAGGCACTTGGCAAAGTAATCCCTTAGCAAGAGAGGCAAGGATTGTGATAACTTTCCATTTCATGATCAGTTTCCCAACAAATCCCCTCCTTGACAACTACCGCCATCACAACTACGGTGGCCATTGGAATAACGATCCTTGTGGTCATTTTAGGTTTCTGATGCAGAAAATATTCTGGGGATTGTTCAGATTGAAAATATACAGATTGTTGCTGAGGCCTATGATGTGGCCCTGGACATCAGTTTCCCCAAAGGTAAGTTATCATTTATTTATTTATTTAAATTAAATTAAATTTAGACTCTTTGGAACTGAGGATTTTCAGCTAACTGCTCACTGGGAGTCAGTCTCCTCCCTGATTACTTCCCTGGGTCCACAGCCATTTCTGCTGCAGTTGCTTTCCACCTGACCTTCCTCTTTTGGACAGTGATGGAGGTTGTATCCTTGCCATCAAAGGAAATATTTTTTCAACAATTTTTTATTTTATTTAGAAAGTTAAAATACAAAGGGAAAAAAGGAAACAGAAATCTTACAAAAACAAAACAAAGCTAAACAAAACATTGGAAAAATTGTACATTTATTTATTTATTATTATTGCAGAAGAGAACAAGACAAAAAGACATATATAAATATGTTGTCCTCCCCTATGTAGCATAGGGCCCGGCTGACTTCATGCAGCAGGATTGGTGTGCTCTTGGCTCCTTCAGTTGAACAATGTCTCTGCTCAGTCCTGCCCTCTGGAATGAGGTTCTCCCCCAAAGGTCTGGATAGCCCCTCCCACTCCGTGAAGCTCTTCACCCAGCCCTTTGGCAAGGGGCAGACAATTGCACTCCCTCCATTGCACTTGCCATCTTTTTGTTTTGTTGGGTTTTTCTTTTGTAGTTTCTTTGATTATTATGAGTTGCTCAAAGAAATTTCAAGTTGGGTGTCATGTTGTTATTTACCTGAGCTCAAAAAGTATGTTGCCAGGGCTCAGGATCAGTGTCTGTCAGCAGGGCATTTCTGGGATGGTCTGTGACAAGTGAGAAACTTTGGTCTGCCCTTTCTGCATTTTGAGCATTTTCCTCAGCTTCATGCTGTCTTTTCTGTTTGTGGCCCTATAGGAACAAATGGTGGTTTGGAATTTGGGATTGTCAGAGTTATGGACGAAGCTAAGCAGATGTTATCAATGAAGAACAAAGGCAAATACGAGATTGCTTTCAGGTAAGTCCTGCTCTTCAGAGGATTCCCTTTGTTCTCCCTTTGCTCCCTGCTTCAGTACCATTTATTAAAGTTTTATAGCTCAGTGAAAGCCTCAGAGGTCAGTCATTCGAGTTCACCTCACTCACACTTTTATCCTGCAATTCTAACGATCCAAATGCCGCATGCCCTTTTTTTATTAAAGAGTTTTACAAAAACAAAATTTTACAATATATCCCCAAATCCCTCCCACCCCAAACCCCCCCACTTCCCCCCCCCCACTTCCCAGAGCTAAATACAGGATTATAGTTACAATAATCATATTCTAAATAAAAATTATACATAATATACAATTAACCAAATTCATAATGCGCTTTAACTCTCTTTTAACATAACTACCAACAACGTACCAATAACAATATCCCACTAAAATTTACTCATAAGCTAAATGGTACTTTTTAGTCCCATATTTGTTTTGAATATAATTTATCCATCTTCTCCAAACTGAAATATATCTTTCCTGTGAATGATCCTTCAGATAAGCAGAAATCTTAGACATTTCTGCAAGATTCGAAACTTTAAACACCCATTCTTCTACAGTGGGCAAACTATCCTTCTTCCAATATTGTCCCACCAGTAACCATGCTGCCGTTATCATGTTCAACATCAAGTTAGTTTCTTTAACATCACAATCTACAACAATGCCCAATAAAAACAATTGCGGGGAAAACTTTATCTTTCTCTTAAAAATCTTTTGAATGTTCCACCAAATTTTAATCCAAAAAGCTTTTATATTTCTACAAGTCCACCACATGTGAAAATAGGTAGCTTCTAAACTACCACACCTCCAACATTTAGACTGTAAATTAGGATACATGTTGGACAACTTCTTGGGATCCAGATGCCATCTATAAAACATTTTATAAAATTTTTCTCTTAGATTTTGAGCCTGGGTAAATTTAACATTTCTGACCCAAATTATCTCCCAGGTGTCCAACGAAATTGGTTCCTGAATATTTTGTGCCCATTTTATCATGCAGTCTTTAACCAGTTCCGTTTCCGAATCCAATTCAATTAAAGCACTATATATCCTCTTTATATGTGCACAATTTGAATCTCTAATTTGCTTTACTAAATTTTGATCTGTAGTTGTGATGCCAACCTTTTGATCTGACTTCCACCTAGCTTTCAATTGGGTATATTGAAACCAAGAGTAACTTATGTTTTCTTGTCTTAACTCCTCTAATGATTTAAGTTGCCAATCATTCCCTTGCAATCTAAGTAGTTCCTTATAAGAAACCGTATCCATACTCACTCCCATAGATACGCCCTCTATCGCGTGTCCAGGAATTCCCCAAATCGGTATTTTATAATTTAACTTATAATAATACTTTTTCCAGACACGCAATAAAGCACTTCTAAGAATATGGGATTTAAAAGCCCTGTCTACTTTCTTATCATAAAGCAAGTATGCATGCCATCCATATACCAAGTCCCATCCCTCAAGATGAAGTATTCCCTTGTTAGTTAGATTAAGCCAATCACTAACCCAGGTCAAGGCAACCGCATCATAGTACAATTTCAAATTCGGCGCCTTGAGTCACCCTCTTTCCCTGGCATCTTGTAAAATCTTGAATTTAACTCTTGGTTTTTCCCCCGCCCAGATAAATTTGTTAATACCCTTCTGCCATTGATCAAGGTTGGCATCCTTTTTCAATATAGGTATCATCTGAAACAGAAAGAGAAACTTTGGTAGAACATTCATTTTAACAACTGCAATTCTTCCCAGTAATGATAATTGTAATTTTTTCCAATTATTTAAGTCCCTTTGTACCTTCAACCATAGTGTTTCGTAATTATTCTTATACAATTTTACATTTGAGGCTGCAATATGTACTCCTAGATATTTAACCTTCTTCACTATTTCAAAACCTGTTAATTTAGATAACATATCCCTTTCACTCATAGATAAATTCTTGGGTAATATCTTAGTCTTATTACTATTCACCTTAAACCCAGAAACCTTACCATACTGAGTTATAATTTCCATCAAGTCTATGACCGACTGTAACGGTTGGGATACTGTCACAACCAAGTCATCAGCAAAAGCTCTCAATCTATAATCATTCTGTTTTATTTTAATTCCCTTTATCAAAGAGGACTCTCGAATTTTAATTAGTAAAATCTCTAATGTTAAAACAAACAATAATGGTGATAGGTGGCCTTTCAAAATCTTTAAGGGTTCAATCATTTCAGGCAACAACTTTTTATAATAAATTGCTGTTAATCCATCTGTTCCCGGAGCTTTGCCCAATTTCAACTGTTTAATAGCTAAAGAAATTTCTTCTGATGTAATTGGGCAATTCATCTCAAGTTGTTGTTCTTGTGAAAGTCTTGGAAAATGAGCTCCCTGTAAATACTTGTCTACATCTAAAGCTTGTATATTCTGTTTAGAATATAATTTCGAGTAAAAATCTAGAAAACTCCTCTTAATCAAATTTTGTTGATAGACTTCTTTTCCTTTATATTCTATTTTGTCTATAGTACGTAATTTCTGTTTCTTCCTTAATTGATAAGCCAACCATCTACCAGGCTTATTGGTGTTACAAAAAGTATTGTGTTTGGCATAACGCAAATTAGTTGCTACTTGATCAGCCAATAGCATATTAAATTGTTCTTTCAATAAATGTATTGAGATCTTTAAATTATTATCCAATGGATTCAAAATGAACTTTTTCTCCTTAGTTTTAACCTCTTCCTCAATATCTAAACGTTTTTGCACTTGCTTACGCCTATAAGCATTATTCATATAAATCAAAACCCCTCTCATATAGGCTTTACTAGCATCCCAAACCATTTCCATCGAGGTACCTTTCTATATATTCGTGACAAAAAATTCTTTCATATGTTCTCTACATTTCTGCAAGAACAAGTCATTTGTAAATAAATTCTCATTCAGCTTCCAGGATCTCCTACTAGTGTCTTCAGCAAAGAACTCCAACCAAACAGGACTATGGTCAGACATTGTCCTAGGAAAAATCTTAACATTCTTAACTGAAGAAGAAAGATCAGTAGTAATCAAAATGAAGTCAATCCTGGAAAAAGATTTATGTCTATCTGAAAAAAAGTAAAATCTCTGTCTGTCATATTCCTTTCCCGCCATACATCTCTTAATTCCAGATCTTCCTTCAAATCAAAAAAAGCTTTAGGCAATTTTGAATTAAAAAAGTTTTTAGAGGATCCCTTCTTATCTTCAGATGGCACCAAAACCCCATTCCAGTCCCCCATCATAATAACAGATTTGTAATCCAGTTCAATTAGTCTCTGATGTAAAAATTTAAATTTTTTTTGCTGTTGTTGATTTGGAGCATATAATCCAATAAGAAGAAATTTCTTTCCTTGTAGTGTTTATCCGATTCAATCAATCTTGCCGAAAAGTCTTTTCTTAAGTAAATAACCACTCCAGCCTTCTTGTCTGAAGCAAAAGATGCAAAATGTGTTCCCAATCGGGAATTAATCAAATATTTTTGATCTTTTAATGCAATATGTGTCTCTTGTAAGCAAACAATGCCATTTTTATGTTATTTCAGATAAAAAAACTTTCTTTTTTTCTGTGGTGAATTTAACCCATTAACATTCCATGTCAGGAACTTCACCATCTCTGGTGACCATAAGCCTTTGGAACATGGCCTGAAGATCAGCTGTTGCTCTCTTAGGACGTGCTCCTCCCACAGGCTCTGAGACGGCCGCATCTTGCGTAGCTGGACCAGTTACAGACTTTTGTTTTTGCTCTTTTTCCATACGCTTATATGCAGCTCTTGTCATCCTCTATTCTTTTGGGTCTTCCTTTAATGCCAAACTCTGCTCCATGGCCTCCGCCTTCTGCATCTCCTCAAGGGGCAACGACATTACCCCTTCGCTCAATTGTTTATCATCTTGTCTTACTTCTGTTCTTTTAATTCTGGGAGATGGTGGTAAACCTGCTTTCAGGACCTTAGTGTAGAAATCTTTTGCTTTTAAGATTGTATCCAATCTGTATCTGGTCCCTGCATGATTTACCACGATTCCAATAGGTATTTCCCATCTAAACTGGATTTGTCGCTTCTTAAGCTCATCAGACAAAAAGGCAAAGTCTTTCCTCTTTCTAAGAATTTTTGAAGGTATCTCCTTTAAGATCATAATATCTTGGCCTGCAATCTGAAATTTTTCCCGATAAAAAGCCTGGATAATAGAATTTCTGGTTGATCTCCTGGAAAAATAAATCACTACGTCTCTAGGTAGACTTTTTTGCCTAGCAATCCAGGAGTTAACCCTAAATGTCTTATCCATTTCCTTAAGTAGTTCTTCAGGTTCCCATTTCAAAACAGGAGCCACTGCTTGCGCTACTTCCCATTCCAAATTTTCTTTAGGATTCTCTTTGAGGCCTCTGATACGCAAAGCAAACTCCATGTTCTTATATTCTGATATAGTAAGCTCATCTTCTGTTCTGTCAATCTTGGCCTCTGCTCTATCAATCTTCTGCTCAGCATCAGTAATTTTATTTTCCAAATTCTCCACATACTCCATAACTGAATCCACACGAACATCCAGGCGTTCTATATGTGCAGCTAAACCCTGGAGTGCATGCACTATATCTTCCCTCATCTGGTTGTTTTGATTCTTTATTTCTTGTTGCAAAACTTGCGTTGACTGCATCACAACTTGCTGAATGTCTGTCAGTGTAAATGCAGGAGGTGGGGGAGAGGGTGGTTGTACTGTAGGTTTCATCGAAGTCTGCCCTGCAGCTTGTGGTATAGGTGAGGAGATAACATTCTTAGAAAGCGGGGGCCCTCCCCCACGTCTCGCAGCCATCTCTTAAGTTTCAATTTCCTCTTTCACCCAGCAGAATCAAAGTTCAAAAGAAAAAAAAGGGGGGGAGAAGAAATAACAATTCTCTCAAAGTTCTTAACCTTCAATAAAAAGAATAGGGAACAGGCTTTCAAATACACAAAATCTGATACTGGATAAAGTCAGTTGCAAATTGTATCGCTTGCTTTGTAGCAAAATATAACAATTTTCAAACACAGTCACTTCACACAGGAGAGAAACATTCCAGCGCCATTTTTACTCCATTTCAAACTTGAAACTTGAAGAAGATAATGAAACTGAGTTAAAGTTGAAATCCAATTTGAAAATACAGATCTTCCTGCTTTGCTCTGCCTGCTTTCCAAAGGAACAAAATACTCACAGTCCCCTCTAAGCAGCAGGTGCAGTTGTCGCGTCTTGTTCCACTCCTTTTGGAGCGAAGACGTCCTGAGAGCGGAGAAAGGCTGGGCTCCGAGGGAGCTCACCCTGTTATCCCCCAAACTACTTGGGAGAATCGCAGGGGAGCTCTACCTCTACCCAGTCCAGCTCACCTCTCCCTCTTCTCCCGAGGGAGAAGCTCCAGCGCCGCGGAGCAGCTGATTTTCGCTGCCTCCGGATGTTTTGACACTTCCCAGGATCGGGCGGCTTCAGAACGCTGCCATTCGGCGCGGCAGAGCTACCGGAAGCCCAAATTCCACATGCCCTTTTTGTTCAATAAAGTCTCCATCGTTCACATTTTATTTAACTGTTATTATTTGAGGCCTTTTTTATTTTGAAATGTGTACATGCATGTTTTTAATCTGGAATGCTCCCCTTGCCACAGAGGGCTGCATGTTGGTTGGAGAGGCACACTGGCTTCGGCAAAGCTCTTTGAGAGTTAGACTAACAAACTGTGATTGGATGGGTGGGTTGAGGGATGGGCATTGAGATGATGAGACACCCCCCCATCAGCTTTTAAAGAAATGGATGCAAGAGATTGTGGGTTTTTATGATTGTGTTCTTCTTCCCCAGCTTGGCTATTGAATCCACAGAATATGGGATGTCCAATCTGGGTCAACTGTTTACCATCCAGCCCCAGAAGGGGAATCTGAGTCCCAATGACCGTCCTACACAGGTCCAGATTGTCTTTCATTCGAAGAAGGAAGTGAAAATTGAGGATAAGCCTGTTCTGCAGTGCCATGTAAGACCCCTGGGTGTTAACTGGCTGGAAAGAAGGCAGTTCAGCTAGCTTTAGAGCCAACAAGGTGGGAGCCAGCCATCGGCCTAAGTCTATTCTCCTCACTCTAGGTGATTGAACCTTCCCTCTGTGAGGGGGGAGAGACCATTGCCACCATTCCCATCCGATTGTCAGTGCTGTCCTTATTCAGCAAGTACAATATTGTCCCTCCATCCATCATTAACTTTGGACCACTGATGAACAGCACACGGAAGACCAGCAGCTTCACCATCGAGAACAAAGGGGTCTTGGACTTTAAGTTCACCATCTGCAAGCAAGTCCGTGATGTTGTGATTACAGCAAGGAAAGGGTGAGTGTCATCTTTAGGGATCAAACTACTGGGATCTGTCAGCCTGATTTGTTATATGCATGGAATCAGGTGCCCAAAGGGGCATATTTTCACATAGAACAGAGACGTTTTCTAAATATTTAACATTAACGAGAGCAGCAGAATTTCACTTCTTGGCACAGCCACATCTTTGCATGTGCTCATGTGTGCATTTGTTTCTTGAGATGTATTTATTGTATTAAAGTTCTCAGAGCAGGTTACAAAGTTATTTAAAATACTAATAATTTCTTAAAACAAGAAACAGCAATATGTAAATAGCACAAGAAAGAGATAAACATGTGAACATGTAGAGCCGGTGTTTGAAAATGAAATCAATACAATCTATAGAAATACCTGGAAGAAGGGGAATGTTTTTGCCTAGCAAAAAGATTAATTTTCTTTAGAAGTTTCCTAAATGTGACAGCACTCAAAGGTTTCTGCCTGTCAAAGTGATCCTGGTGAAGCAGAAGCCGCTCTGGCCCAGAAAGCCTTCTCAAGGCTGGTATCCAGTTGTAAAATTTAATTTTAATCACACGCTTGGAAGAGATCTTAGTGTGGTCAATTCATCCAACTGGGATCTATTAGATTGTCTTTGATAGACCTCCAGCAAAGGGGACCCCCCCCAATGAGGCGCTGAGGTGACACCCTGCTCCCCTTCTCCTGAGGTTTAGTCTGAAGCTTCTTGGTTGCACAGGCGGTACAGGAATCAGTAGTACAATCACGTATTTACAACCACTTGCTCAGTGACCATTCAAAGTTATGATGATGCTGAACAAGAAGAACTTGGAACCATCATAACAAGCCACAGTCACACGACTGAGGTTCTCTGCTGGCTTCCCACAAGCAAAGGACGCCATCAGGAAGGTGGTCTTCTTTAGGGACAATGGTCGCTAAAGGAGTCTTCTTTAGGGAAGTGGTCCTACTTCATATATCTACAAGGAATTCATATATCTACAATCAGGACAGTGGGTTTGGATGATCTCAGAAGTGCTCTCAGATGGGATTGATGGTTAACCTGTCATCAACATGTTACCCCCTCCTTGATTTAACTTTTCCAACTTACTGTTCTACCTAGAGCCACTTTGGGGGACAGAGTAGGGAACTACAGCCCTCACAGCCTGTCTGTCTTTCCTTGAGAAAGGAACTGGCACTTCCAAGGAAAGAAAGGCAGAGCATACATCAAATGTTCTTCTGATAACTCTATAGTTTCCTTAACCTAGGCGTGTAAAATGTGGAAGTGGAAGCAGACCTCAGATTCTCCACAAAGACCTCAGGGTGGGGGTCCCCCAACTTGGCCAGTGTGTGTTGGGGGTCTCTTTCTATCCCCCTCTCTTTTGATTCCTTTGGGGAGGTTAGTTATGGCCCTGGAAAGGTGAACATGGATGTGACCCCCAGGGCTTGTAAAACACATTCTCAAAAAGTAGATTGTGCACCTTTGTGGGACCTTCCCTGCCTGTGTTCTGAGACTACAGATAAGATCCCATGTATTTTGTAATGCTTCCTCTTTCAGAAACTCTAATATCAAAAGTTCCCGTTCTCGTGACACAGACCTCAGCAGGCAGAACGCTTTTATGAGCACAGGCAGGCAAAGCAAGCACGCCGACTCTTTGCAGAAGGACATGAACCTGATAGGGCAGGTAGGCAAGGAGACGGGTTCCTCTAGTTCGCACTTCTCTCACCCCGACGGCCACCCTTGGTTAGGCAACATTCATCTTTATTTGGGGAAAAGGGGCTTTCCGTTGAGTAGCTCTGGGTCAGGATTCTCCCATCCAGTTTTCTCCATGCTGCTCCAGGATCTCAAGCCAGCGACATATGATCCAGAAGGTGCAGCTCCAGTGAGGAGATGCACAGGAACATGATTCCCCAGCATTGACCCCACACTGGGGGTACTTCTCTATGAGAACGGTTGCTGGAATTGGGTATGTCTACTTTAATGAAGAGAAGGACAAGGGGTGACATGATAGCAGTCTTCCAATATCTCAGGGGCTGGCTGCCACAAAGAAGAGGGAGTCAAGCTATTCTCCAAAGCACCTGAAGGCAGGACAAGAAGCAACAGAGGGAAACTCATCAAGGAGAGAAGCAACCTGGAACTAAGGAGAAATTTCCCGACAGTTAGAACAATTAATCAGTGGAACGACTTGCCTCCAGAAGTGGTGAATGCTCCAATACTGGAAGTTTTTAAGAAGAGACTGAACAGCCATTTGTGCTGCCTGAGCAGGGGGCTGGACTAGAAGACCTCAAAGGTCCCTTCCAACTCTATTATTGTTATTGTTAACCAAGGAAGGACTTTGCCCAGTGCCACTTTCCCTTATTCTCATTTGCCCTTGGGAAACAATGGCCACCACCGAATCTCCAGGGCTCCTTTGAAGTCTTGTTTGTTTGTTTGTTTGTTTATATCTCTCTTCCTTGCTGGAGAACAGCTGGTAAGACCCAGCAGCTCTTTAAAAGAAAGCAATCCCTGTCTTCTCCACAGGCACGCTTCTCTCTCGGTATGTTCACTGTGTCTCCGGGGTATGGAAACATTGCTGCAGGAGGCCATCAGGTCATCACGGTGGATTGCTTTGCTGAGCCTGCTGGGAAGTGTGAAGAATACCTGATCATTGAGATCACAGACCGAGACCCTGAAGACAGTCCCGGAGGCATCCTTTACGCACTTGTTGCAGAGTCCTGCATCCCAGGTAGGTAGACCTTCTCTCTTGCTCCTGGCTTACACAGCCTGGGGACACAGAACATGCTCTAGGCACCAGAACCAGGAAATCAGGACTCATTTTTCCTGAGAAGTAAGCTGAGGTATTAAACATGTATTGTCCCTTAAATGAAGGCCTGGTTTAGAAAGGGGAAAGGCAAAAGAAAGGTTAGAATGGATCGGGGGGAGTTTAGCAACAGAATAGAATAGAATAGAGCTGAAAGGGACCATGGAGGTCTTCTAATCTAGCCCCCTGCTCAAGCAGGAAACCCTACACAATTTTAATCAGAATACAGCTGGAAGGGACCTTGGAGGTCTTCTAGTCCAACTGCCTGCTCAAGCAGGAAACCCTATACCATTTCAGACAAGTGAGTGTCTAGTCTCTTCTTAAAAGCCTCCAGTGATGGAGCGCCCATGATTTCTGAAGACAAGCTGTTCCACTGGTTAATTGTCCTCACTGTCAGAAACTTTCTCCTTAATTCCAGGTTGTTTCTCTCTTTGGCCAGTTTCCAACCATTGTTTCTTGTCCTGCCTTCTGGTGCTTTGGAGAATAGTTTGACCCCCTCTTCTTTGTGGCAGCACCTCAAATACTGGAATACTACTATCATGTCACCCCTGTTTGTTATTTTTTTAAGAAGAGCCAAACCCAAGTCCTGCAGCCATTTGTCAAATGATCATCTTAGTTGCTTTTAGTTGATCTCTGAACGTTTTCCAAAGTCTCAACATTTTTTTGTAGTATGGTGACCGAAATTGATTGTAATATTCTAGGTGTGGTCTTACTAGGGCTTTATAAAGTAGTACTAATACTTCACATAATCTTGATTCTATAAGCCAGGATTGTATTAGCTTTTTTGGCTGCTGCTGCACACTGCATATCACTGTTGGCTAATAGTCAAGGGATCATCCACTAGGACTCCAAGGTCACAGTTACTTGCCCAATCTGTACTTATACCTTTAATTTTTCCTGCCTAAATGTAAAACTTTGTGTCAGGGTCCATTTCGATGCCCTGTGGGGATATGCAATACCCCAGGTAATCTATTCTTTCCTAGTGGAATTCACATTTTGATAATTTCGCATATAGGTGGGCGGCCCATAATTTTTTCAAAACTGCTCTGACTAGGTTAACATGCTCCTCTTTGGTCTCAGTGAAGATAAGGATGTCATCTAGGTAAACCAGGACCCCCTTATATAGGTGCTCTCTTAGCACTTCATTAATTAATTGCATAAAAACTGCGGGGGGCCCTTGCAGTCCAAATGGCAGTACTTTGAACTGGTAGCAACCCATTGGACAATTGAATGCAGTCTTCCATTCGTCCCCTTCCTTAATCCTAATGCGGTAGTATGCTTCTCTCAGGTCTAGTTTGGTAAAAATCCTTCCTTTCGATAGGTGGGATAGCATATCCTTTGTTAGGGGTAAGGGATACAGATTACATTCACTAATTGTGTTAAGGGATCTATCATCCATGTACAAACGAAGAGTGCTGTCCTTCTTCTCCCTGAACAGGACCAGGGTGGCCACTTTGGGTTTGGCAGGATCAATAAATCCCCTTTCTAAGTTTCTCTGTATGAATCTTTCCATCTCCACCATTTCTTTTGGGCTCATGGCATACATCCTGGGCTTCGGGAATTTTGCCCTGGGTTTGAATTCTATAGAACAGTCTGTGGGACGGTGAGGGGGAAGCTCAGCTGTCCGTTCCTCACTGAAAACTTCAGCAAGGTCCCTGTATTCTTCCGGTATTTCTGGTAGCCCCTTCTCTTCCCCCACTGATGCTGTCTCCTCTCTTCAGGTTGGGTGGGTGCTTTGGGGTTTTAAGCTCCTATGCTCCCCCTTCTGCTGTCCTCCAATTTAACCAGGGGTTCCATTTCTTCAGCCATTCCAGTCCTAAAATCATTGGGCATTCCATGCCTGGGGTCACTAGAAACATTATGTCTTCCTCATGAGTCCCCAGGGACAGGTGAACTGGTATGGTGGTTAGGGTAGCTGGTACCCCCCTCCACTCCTGGTTATTTCATGGGGAGAGGAGGAGGAGGAGGGGGTGACGATTCAGCTGTTGTCTCAGTTGCCTCATCTCAGCTGAGACCCTTCAGGCCTGGGGAGAATCCCTCTCTAGCACCCCTGAAGGTACTGCAAAAGTCAACCACACAGTTCTCAGTTTGAAGGCAGGTGGCTGCAGTTAGAAGAAGCGGTTGGGGAATGCTGAATAGTTGCCAGGATCCTTGCTGAAATTGCCTCCTACAGTTCCTGTGGTCTTGTACATGTGATGAGAAAACAGTCCCTGAGAGTTGCTATCATGTTGGTTTCCCAAGGATTTGTGACTGACAATCCAGGGATCATTTACGAGGAGCATCGGATCTGTAACAGTGGCAGCCTTGGCCAGGTGCTGAAGTCCATAGGCTGCGAAGGTGTGTTTGTGACAGACGAGAACAAGTTTCTCTTTAACAATGTCCTGGTTGGGCACCAGGCAACAGCCCGCTTCAAGATCTGCAACACTGGCCGGATCCCCTGCGATGTTGTCATGACCACAAAGCCCATTTCTGCCAAGGTAAGAGAAGGAAGAAGAGGGTTTGCATTTCATGTTTTGTAATATTGTCCCATTCCATATCATGGGAGGCTTGGGAGAACATTAATTGCATAGCAATTTGGTGAGAGCTTGGGCCATCCTGTCTTGCAAATGAGTAGTTGCTCTGGAAGCCATTGATTGAGAGAGGCCAACCCTGCAGGGCTGTTCCTGACTTTTCTTACAATAGACAGAAAGGCGAAGTTGTCCATTATTCCCTATACAACAGGCAGGTTGAGTCATGAAATATATTGCAGCCAAGCTCCATAGCCTGTAACGGGTGAAGGGGGTCCTCAGTGCCTTCTCTGGGGTGATTCCTGAAGTTCTGCTTGCTCTATGGATGTTTCCTCAGTCCACTGCCCGAATCAGCGACACCTTTGAGCTCCAGCCTGTGCGCATGTCCATTGCCAGTCATTCGGATGCCTTTGCAACCCTGATCTTCTCACCACAGGCCATGCAAAACTACCAGTGCATTTTTGAGGCTTCAGTAGATGCATTGCCCAGGTAATTCCCAATTGGTTGCTGAAGAGGGTACCCCCTCAGGCTGTTTTTTAATTTGCATATAAGAATAATCCTTTCTCTTGGCTTTCAGTGTGGTTGCCAGATCAAGAGTTCTGTCCTTTGAAGTCAGCGGAGATGGCAGCCTTCCTCAGATCACCATTGTGCGCCCGGTTCTTCGCAATAAAAAGGGGAATCCACTCCTCCTCTTCAGAAAGCTCCTCTTAGGTCACATGGAGGTGCTTCCCCTTGTCCTTAAGAACAGCGGCAGCCTTTTAGTCCAGGTAGTGGCCAATGCTCAGAAGAGCAACCACAGACTGGCAAGGGGGTCTTGAGGTGGGAATGCTTGGAGCATCACTCTGGCAAAAAATGCTCTCTCTGCCATCTTTCCTTGCTCTGCTATTTGCTGCTCACTTGTTTCCACACCTTTGAGACAGTTCTCAATATTTCCAAGGATCAAAAAACAAGGGCAGCTGAGATGGGGGGGAGGCAGAAGGAGAAGGGAAGACAGACAAGGGAGAGGGTCCACCTGGTGTAGTCTACACACTGCCAATTGAAATCAGAGCTATGGAAAGCTTTCCAAGACTCAGACTCTGCCCTAAAAAACTTTGGGTGCTGAATAACTATAAGCAGTGCTTTTTTTGTAAAAGAAAAAGGTGCCGGAACTCATACATGTCATACAACCCGCCTTGCCTATCCTACAAGGTTCCATCCAAAAAAAGTGCCGGAACTCCATTCTGAGCGTTCTATGAGAAAAAAAGCCCTGACTATAAGGATTGCTGGACAATGTCCTTGTGCCAGATTCCTCCAGGCCTTCGACAATGGCAGAGTCCTGGAATGCCCTGGAAAAGTTTCTAAAAATTCAAGGGTACATTTGGAGATATGTTTCTGCCTTGAAAGTAGTTCCTGTTGAACTGTATGGCACAGTCAAACATCAGCACAGGAAATATTTTATGACATTTTGTATTAGATAATAAAATGTTTTATGTTAATTTTATGTCATGAAATGTTTTATAGAGGTTGCCAAATTTCAGTTCTATGGAAGTCCTGGGTCCCAGATTTGGATGCATTCTGTAAGTTAAAACCCATTTAAAGTACCTTGGTTGAAAAAGGTTAGCTCCAAGATGCACCATTTTGCCCAGTTAAAGTTTAGGGGAACAAGAGCTTTAGAGGTAGATAGGTAGATGAGATAGATTAGATAGATAGATAGATAGATAGATAGATAGATAGATAGATAGATAGATAGATAGATAGATAGACAGACAGACAGACAGACAGACAGACAGACAGACAGACAGACAGATAGATAGATGAGGGAGAAAGGGGAGAGAGAGAGGGAGCGAGAACGAGTGAGCGCAATGTTGTATCTGATGCCCAGCAGTGCAAGAAGCCATTCTCCTAGGACTCATTTCAGGGTATTTACAGTATGTCTGCATTGGTCCCTCTCCTAGTTGTACCTGGATATGTCGGATGAAAGTGGGGCATTCACCCTGAGGCCCAGGCCCACCACCCAGTGCATTTACCTCTCTTCTCAGAACGAGGAGAGTGAGCCCAGTGATGGAGGTAAAAGTTGCCTCTTTCCCTGAGCTGGGAAGAAGGGGATGAGGGCTGGGTGTGAGTGAAATACTAGCTGTCTGGGCCACTACAGCTCTCTGCTACAGTGCAAGAGAACTCTTTCCATGCTTTTAGCACTCACACTTACTCTTTCCTTTGCATCTTTGCAGTCCGAAAACCACACACAGCCTCCTTGGTGCTACACAATGGGGAATCAGCTGAGTTCGATGTGATTTTCCAGCCCAGCTTGGTCCAGCGGGTCGAAGGGCTGATCCACCTCTCTATTGTGGACAATCAGTATGAAGAAACCAGCATCCAGATGGTTGGGGAAGGCTACCAGGATAACGTCACGCTGGACAATATACACAGCCCGGTGGCCAAGACCAAGACAGACGACATTGAGGGGCAGCTGGATGAGAACACTGGAGAGGGTGAGTCAGCCTGAGAAACTGCATGGAAGGCAGGTGGGAAAGGCCCTTTTTGTTCCAAGAGGCTCGCAAGCCAAAGGGCCCAAATCGTGTGTTCCTTTGTCCAGCAAGAGGGCTTCCATCACCAGGAGACCCAGCTTTGCTCTGAGGAGGCTTGGCCAGGCGGGTCCCACCAGCTTTCCTCCACCTGAAGGAGAGGAGGCCTGAATGTTGGAGGTCTTCTCTCAGTTCATCAACTGAATGCTTTTCCTCTCCCTCCTTAATTCACAAACCGGCCGAATCAGATGCTGTCCTTGACAGGAAGGGTGGGAGATGCGCAGCTTGAGGGTGAGGCAAGGCCAGGAGAGCCTGCTGTGCAGTGTCCCTCCTTCCGCCTGGCCTACTCTCACCAGTGCAGGGGATGGGAAGGGCTCCGAGAGCGGCTGCCAGGTGAGCAGACCACTCGCTCTCTTCTCCAACAGCTGTGAGAATGGACCATATCCAGTTTGGAGACTGCCACATTGGGAAGCTGTATCAGGCCGCATTCACAATCACAAATCACAGCAAGTCGGACGTGATGAGATTTGAATGGCCTGCCGTGGGCCCCTGCCAGTTCTCCCCACAGGTAGGCTGGTGCCCCTCCAGCTGCCAGATCCAAACGTGATGCCTAACTTAGACAGGCTTGGGACTTCCCATGTTCGGTCCTTGGAGGGATCTGTGGCATCATGGGGGGGGGAGGAAGTTGCCTCTGAAGGGAGGAGAAGCCAGGTTTTTAAGAGATGTTCAGGTACCTATTTTGACCCTGCCATCCCACCCCCCACAACAGTTAAAACATGGATCAGAACATTTTGGTCCCATCCACTGGGAGGGAGGCACAAATGAGGGGCTGGGGTTCCATGTGCCCATTCCTGATTTAACGGGTTGTTTGTCATGTCACTCAGCAGTTACTTGACTTTTCCAGAATGATTGTTTTTCAAGTACAGTTTGGGAGCAATGGTAGCTCTTCCTAGATAAGGAAGCCTTTCAAAAATGCAAGGGCAAGCCTCTTCCAGATTGTTGTCAAGAAAAATAGGTGAACGTATTTTGAATGAAAGCTGCTAAATGTTTCCTTGATTCTCAGAGTTTTGCCAGTCTCAAACGTTTGAATACTCTTCTCTCCAGATTGGCCATCTCCATGCAAGATGCACTAAAAACATCACTCTGACTTTGAAGTCCAGCCTTCCCATCACCCTCAGGGAGCAGCTCCTCAGGTGCAAGGTGTCCAGAATTGCCTTTCAGTGCCCTGCTGACCAGGTCCCGGATTGGGATAGTCGCTTGCATACTGTCAAATGGGTGGATGTGTCAAAAGGCATCACAAGTATACGTCCAACAAAAAAGAAGGTAAAAAACCAGGATCTAAGAGTTGTGCCAACCACCCTTTCTATATGGCCACCAGTGGGCAGGCAGCCACTATAGGGCCCTCGGGATTCTCATTACCACCCATCCACTGCCTTCAGCACACTCAGCACCTCTGATTTCATGGTTATAAAGTACCTTATCTGGGCTGCTGCTGCTGCAAAAATCCTGGTGATTTCTGTGCCTCCTTAAAACCATATCTAAGGGCCATCCAGACATGGCAGGCTAAGCTTAGGGTCTGCATAGGTGTTGTAGCATGGTGGGAAGGAAAGAGGAAAGGAGGGAAGGAGAACCAGCCCTGCTCCACCTCCTCCTTCTCCTTTGCTGATGCTCCTGAGGCAGCTGCCATCATAGCCACAGCTGCATCTGCAGAGAGCACAGCCGTTGTAGGACTTTCCTGGTGGTTGCTCTTCCTGCTTGTCTTGGAGCAGCCCCCAAACAAGAGACTTCTGCCTGCAGCTCTGATGATGGGCACCAAGCCCTTCTGGGCTGCTTCTGACTCTTCTGCTTTTGGGGCAGGTAATAGAGACTGATCCAGAACCTGCTCATATGACTGTGGAGGAGGGTAGCCAGGAACTGGTGCTTCGAGTGAGTGCCAACATTGACTTTGCCCAGTATAAAATGGAGACAGATGCTGTGCACTTCAGAGACACGTTGCTCTTCCAAACAAGGGTGTTCACGTGAGTAAGATGAGACCAAATAAAACGTTATGTTCAAGAAGACTCTGCCTGCCCTTCACCTACATCTTCTTTGCATCTGCATCTTCTTTGCTCAGAACTGGGATATATACAAAAGGAGATGCCTTCTTTGTATCTCCTTTTGTATATATCCCAGCTCTGAGCAGAGCCTTCATTTCCTCCCTGCTCTGTTGCCCTCTCAGGGTGGAGATGTACAACACGGGGAATGTACAACTGGAGTATTCCTGGAAAGCTGTCATGGAAGAAGTTGGGAAGGCTGTCAACTTTGCTACTGAACCTTTGTCAACCAGCCTAGAAGGTACAGCATTCTCTGCCCCTTTTCCTCTTGCTCTTCCTTCCTTAACAATCACTTGTTGCAAGGAGCTCAAGACCTTTGCTGCAGATCTTTTGGGTTTATGCATTGTCTTCCTTCATCTTTTGTGCCTTACAACAATCTCTGAAGAGGCTTTTGCAAATTTGGACTTCAGTTCCCAGAATTCTCAGCTATGAGTTTGTTGTTTGGTATGTTTTGGACTAGAAATCAAAACTCTGGGGAAACCAGCTCTGGAATACCAGTTGCTGGGGTTGTGGTTTGCTGTGAGTTTAAACTAGAAAATGCTTCTGCCAGTAGACAAGTCTCTCAATATATGTTTCATATTAAAGCGAGCGAGTTTCCTTAGTTTAATATCCTATAGCAGGGCTTTTCAACCAGTGGTACGGGTACCACCTGTGGTACATTGGCACCTGGCAGGTGGTACGTGACCATCCTAGAAAAGTGGTAGCGGGGCAGGGGAATGAGCTGAACTGGTGGCAGTACTGCACAAGCCTGAGCGAGAGATGGCTGGAGCTGCAGGGCTGTCAGGGCTCAGCGGAAGCGCGGCTCAGCGGAAGCGCCAGGATCAGCGCTAGGATCCACCTGGATCTCGGCACTGATCCTGGCCCTTCTGAGCCCAGAAGAAGCACCGATCAGCTGGAATGTTGCAGCATCTCCAGGGTCTTGTGGTTTACATTCAGATGCTTCATATTTATGACAGTCAGTGTCCCAGGGTCATGTGAACTGACCAAAACCTGCTGCAACCACCCAGCAGACGGGGGGAATAAAAACCGAACACCCCACCACCCCACCCCCGCTGCCAATCCTCAACAGAAATACTCACAACAATGTTGTGAGGGCAGGCAGATGTCTTGCTCAGCTGTGGCTTGGGGGGCACTTTTTTCAGTGCCATTGTAACTTCAAACAGTCCCTAAGCGAACTGTTGTAAGTCGAGGACTACCTGTACTTCATCACTTTTTTCTTTTTTTGGGTCATCAAGTTTTTGACACCTTGCTAGGCGACTGGTGGTACTCGGATGTTGTCGTATCCTAAAAGTGGTACAATGGGTGAAAAGGTTGAAAAGCCCTGTCCTATAGTCTGGGAATTTCTGGAGGGAATCATTTTGAGAACCAAACGGAAAGTCAGTCGGAAGAAAGTACAGTATTTGCAGAAATGTTGTGTCAATAAACTGTTCCTTTCTCCAGGGGACCCATCTAGAGCATCAACTGCTTCCATCAAGGCCCAGCCTAGCCGGCCCTTCAGCCAGCTGGGAAGCCTCCTGGAGAGTTTCTCTTCCTATGTCTTCCCAGTGGTCACCCGCCCTCCATTCTTCATGGAGCCCAGCAGTGGGATGATCCCTCCTGGGAAGTATCAGTCCCTCCAAGTGAAATTTTCTCCCCAGGAAGTAGGAGAGTTTGAGGGTCGGCTACTCTGCAGGTAAGAAACCATCTCATCAAGCCATGGTTGGCATATTTTATAGCAAAATGAATTAAATCTTGGCCCGGAAGGTGCAGCTTTTCCACCATAGTTCTGTCCTTTTGCACCGGCTGTTATTACTGCCATCTTGAGTCCCCCCAAATGTATTGGCGAGAAAGGACACGAAGGGCAAAAGGTGACACCTCACCTTGAGAATATGGATTCCCATTATTCATTACCTTTAAACCAAACTTGTTTGGAGCAACATTTGGAGCATTATATGGAAAAAACCGAATTCTTTACTCTTTTGTTGCTGGAGCAAATCTGGAGAGACCAGATTACTCAGAGCAGGTCTACAAGTTAGCATGTTTATTTATTATTTATTTAATTTATTTTATTACATTTATATACCGCCCTTTCCCGAAGGACTCAGGGCGGTTTACAGGGTGATTAAAAAAACCAAGATACAAAAGTTAAAATCAAATTTAAAAAAAATTATATTTGTCCCTGCATAAATAAAACCCCAGTTAAAATAAGATTAATCCTCAGCCTGGGCCAGAGAGCTCGAAGAGCCAGGTCTTCAGGCCCCGGCGGAATGAACGGAGGTTGGGGGCAGTCCTCAGCTCCACCGGCAGCTGGTTCCAAAGGGCAGGCGCCCCCACTGAGAAGGCCCTATGCCTGGGTGTTACCCGCCGGCAATCTCTTACCGGTGGCACCCTGAGAAAACCCTCCCTGTGGGAGCGCACTGGACGAAGGGAACTTGATGCCGGCAGCAGGTATTCCCTCAGGTATCCCGGACCCAAGCCATTTAGGGCTTTATAGGTCATCACCAGCACCTTGAATCTCACCCGGAGGGCAACCGGAAGCCAATGCAGCTCGCGGAGTAGAGGTGTTACATGGGAGTATCGGGAAACCCCCATCACAACTCACGCAGCCGCATTCTGCACCAGCTGAAGCCTCCGAGTGGTCCTCAAGGGCAGCCCCATGTAGAGAGCGTTGCAGTAGTCTAAACGGGAGGTCACGATCACATGAGTGACTGTGCGTAGGGCATCTCGGTCCAGATAGGGTCGCAACTGGCGCACCAGGCGAACCTGGGCAAAAGCCCCCCTGGTCACGGCTCCTTTGAATGTTGGAAGTTGGGTGGGCTTCAAGGCTGACAAGAATCAAATGGATTCTAAGCCTCACTGTGGGGATGAAAAAGTTAACTCAGAAATGATCAGGGTTCTCCAAGGAGATTAAAATAAGAGATTAAAGTGAAAACCTGAATAGGAGGAATTCTTATCCAGGTTGCTGTATATATATGTGTGTGTGTGTGTGTGTGTGTGTGTGTGTGTGTGTGTGTGTAAATTACTAACAAAGAATTAAAGGGAAACTGAGATGCATTTCTGACTCCTTAGTCGTCCTCAGTCAGCTATACCCTTCTGAGATTCGAACCTGGGCTGATTGCATAACAAGGCAGTGTTATTTGCCTCTAAGCCACAAGGTCCCTCTCGCTCTGTTAGCTTTTTTTCTGCAAGGGAATATATATATGGATCTTTGGTCATTCGGGTTTCTTCCCGCGTAGAACTAAAGGTACAGCTGCAACATCAGCCACTTTAAACCCCTCCAAACCACACAATAAGCAAACTGACACCCACTATAAAAACATGGCACCACCACAAACACGAAGCCGAACAAAAGCAGCACAACTCACCAGCTCAGGTCTAAGGCTGGCAGCTGAGACCAGCCCATCCACTCAAAACACACCCCCACCCAATCAGAACACACCCACCATTCAAAACACACTCCCACCCAATCAGAACACACTTACTCCCCCACCCAATCAGAGCACACCTCCACCCACAGAACACACCCCCTCTGGCAGTTTAAAAAAGAGGAACAAACAGCCACATGCTTCTCCCAGAAGAAGAAAGCAGAAGCCACCAGCCTGATGATGACGGATGGGATTCCGTAGAAACGTCGCCCCTACACCTTTAGTTCTACGCGGGGAAAAACCCGAATAACCAAAGATCCATATATACATATATATTTAGATTACCTTGCTAGGCCCCAAACATGGGGCAAATCTTTATTTCCTGTTTTCAGCCTATCTTGAAGGCTAATTTACACAAATATATGAATTGTCCGGTGTGACTACTGCCTGTTTGATAGCCTTCAAGATAGGCTGAAAACAGGAAATAAAGATTTGCCCCATGTTTGGGGCCTAGCAAGGTAATCTAAATAGTTAACATTTGAAACATATCTTCCCTTGCAGAAAAAAGCTAACAGAGCGAGAGGGACCTTGTGGCTTAGAGGCAAATAACACTGCCTTGTATGCAATCAGCCCAGGTTCGAATCTCAGAAGGGTATAGCTGACTGAGGACGACTAAGGAGTCAGAAATGCATCTCAGTTTCCCTTTAATTCTTTGTTAGTAATTTACACACACACACACACACACACACACACACACACACACACACACACACACACACACACACATATATATATATATATATATATATATATATATATATATATATATATATATATATATATATATATATATATATATATTTGGTGGGGGGTGGGGGTGGGGGTGGGGAAACAGTTGCATCATCGCATGCTTGGCTTTGTTCCTCTGCAAAGAAACATTCCAGAACATTCTGTCACTCCATGTTTTGGTGCAAGTCCTTACTATTACAACTTTCTTTATACATATACGTATACCTATACCTATACCTATACCTATACATATGCATATACATATACATATACATATACATATACATATACATATATATTTCTCTGTTTATTTTCAACCCTACCACTTCTCTGAATTTTTCTATTTTCTCCATCAGTTTAGTGCTTGTTTCAAGTAGATCTTCCAATATAAAAACCAAGTCATTTGCAAATGCTTGTAGTTTATATTTTTCATCTTTTATCTCCAGACATTTAATTTCTATATCTGGTCTGATGTTACTATTCAATACTTCCAGTTTTAGTATAAATAATAATGGAGATAGTGGGCATCCCTGTCTTGTGCCTTTTTTAATGTTAAAGTTTTCTGTAAAATCTCCCTTTACAATTATTTTGGCTGTTTGTTTACAATATATTGTTTTAATTACATTTATAAAGTTTTCTCCAAAGTCCATTTCTGCTAGTTGCTGAAACATAAATTGCCAGTTTACATTGTCAGACGCTTTCTGTGCATCAAGAAATATTAAAGCCATCTGTTTCCCTGGATGAATTTCATAGTACTCTAACACATCAAGAATCATTCTTAAATTATTTTTTATCTGTCTTTTACATAGAAAACCATTTTGGTTTGTATGTATAAATTCAGTCAAAAATTTCTTTAGTCTTTCTGCTATTATGGAGTCAAAAATATAATCTATATTTAATAGCAATATTGGTCTATAGTTTTTTATTTGCGTTAGATCAGAGTCTTCTTTGGGTATTAAGGTAATATTGGCTTCAATCCATGTATTGGTATTTTAGCCTC
The DNA here is from genome assembly GCF_947247035.1 of Vipera ursinii. Taxonomy (NCBI): domain Eukaryota; kingdom Metazoa; phylum Chordata; class Lepidosauria; order Squamata; family Viperidae; genus Vipera; species Vipera ursinii. The sequence continues at coordinate 1,539,849 of NC_139520.1, forward strand.
CAAAAGTATTTCATTACACAGTTCTTTCAAAATAGGACTTAGTATATTTTGTAATGTTTATAAAGCTCTGCATGTAATCCATCTGGACCTGAGTCTTATCATTTTTTTGCCTTTTTATAGCCTCTATAATCTCCATTGATATTTTTCCATTTAATATATTTTGAATATTCTCTGAAATTTTTGGTAAGTCTGCTTTTTTAAAATACTGCTGTATTTTCTTTTAGAATTTCCTCTGCATTATAAAGTATCTCGTAATACTCTTTGATATTTTTTTTAATTGTATCATTTTGAAACTGTAATTCACCTTTTGAATCTTGCAGCTTATTTAGCATTTTTTCCTCTTTTTCTTTTTTCAATCTATATTCTAACCATCTCCCCAGTTTGTTGGCATTTTCAAAAAAGTTTTGTTTGGCCCTTTTAATCTGCTGAGCCATTATTTCTGTTTCAGCTAGATTTAATTTGTGTTTTATTATCTCCATTTGTTTCTTAAGTATTTTCTTTTGTGGGTCTAATTTGTAATTCTGAGTCTAACTTTACTGAATTCTTCCTTCAACTTTAACTGTTGTTGTTTCTTTATTCTTTTTAGCGGTATAGGTTATAGCCAACCCTCTGAAACATGCTTTAGCTGTATCCCACACATTTTGAAGTGATGTTTCTTCTTTTTTGTTTATTCTGAAAAAACCAGTCCATTTCCTTTGTCACTAGTTGTATGAATTCTTTTTCTTTCAATATAGATTTGTTCAAGGACCAACTTGATTTTTTCTTGGTTCCTCTCCAAGTCATCTTTATTGGGTTATGATTTGCCCAAACATTAGTTTCTATCTCAATTTCTTGTATCATCGTATTAAGTTCCAAAGATGCCCATATCATATCAATTCTAGACCATGATTTATGTTTATTTGAGTAAAATGTATATTGTAATTTCTTTGGATTTTTCTCTCTCCATATATCTTAGATACAGAGTTCTTCTGTCATTTTTTAAAACACTTTAGGTAACATATTTCCTCCTTTCCTCCCTTGTTTAGTGTTTTTATAGTCCAACGTTCCATCTGTTATTGCATTAAAGTCTCCCACCATAAAGTCTCCCATTTTTTTTAATTGAAAAGTTTTACAATACATTTTTAAATACAAAAAAGCCCCCCCTCCTCCCCCTCCCCTTTCCCCAACCCCTCCCTCCCCTCCCCTCTCCCCTCCCCGACTTCCCAGAGCTGAATACAGGGTATAAAAATACAAACAAGCATAATCTAAAATGTGCTAACAACAATAAAACATTAAATTCTGTTGCACTTTAACTCTCCATCGTCAAAATATTAATAAAATAACTACTAACTAGTTATACATCATATAGATCCACTACTTATTCAAATGCTAAATGAAACTTTTTAGTCCCATATTTATTCTGAATATATTCAATCCATCTCTTCCATTCCACAATATATCTCTGTTGCGATTGGTCTTTCAAATACACTGAAATCTTTGCCATTTCCGCCAAGTTAGAAACTTTTAAAGTCCACTCCTCTATAGTCAGCAGTTCTTCCTTCTTCCAATATTGCACTACTAAAAGTCTCGCTGCCGTAATTAAATTCAACATCAACTTAGTATGTATAACAGTAGTATCTGTAATAATACCCAATAAAAACAATTGCGGAGAAAACTTTATCCTTTTCTTAAATATCTTTTGCATATTCCACCAAATTTTAATCCAAAAAGCTTTAACCTTTTTACAAGTCCACCATATATGAAAATACGTTGCATCCTCACAACCACACCTCCAACATTTGGGCTGGCAGTTCGGATACATACTTGCTAATTTTTTCGGATCTAAGTGCCACCTATAAAACATTTTATAAAAATTCTCTCTTAAGTTTTGGGCCTGTGTAAATTTTACATTTCTAACCCAGATCTTTTCCCAAGTGTCCATTGTTATAACTTCTTGAAAATTCTGAGCCCACTTTATCATACAGTCTTTAACAAGTTCCGTTTCTGAATCAATTTCTATCAATGCATTATATATCCTTTTTATATGTGCTTGATCTTGATCTCTAATTTGTTTTACCAAATTTTCATCAGTCATCGAAAAACCAACTTTCTGGTCCTCTTTCCATCTAGCCTGTAATTGCCCATACTGAAACCAAGTTTGTACAATTTTCTCTTCTTTTAAAATATTATATGGCTTTAATTGCCATTATACAGAGATTTTGATAGTTCAGTTCTAATATTTTTAATGTAATTTTTGGTAAAATTGTTCTTGTTTATCATTTGGTGCATATATTGCTACTATCAGTATCTGTTTTTGATCCATCATTTCCACCATTTATATTCTCCCTTCTTCATCCGCATAAATTTATTTAGGGTTCATCGTTTCTTTAATGTATAGAGCTATTCCTCTTTTCTTTTGAAGTGCTAATGCAAAGTGAAGTTTACCAATTTTCGGTTGTTCTAACAACGTATAGTATTGTCTCTTAATATGTGTTTCTTGGAAGCAAATTATATCAATTTTTAATTTTTCTAGTCGTGTAAAGAATTTTTTCCTTTTTGAGGGAGAATTTAGTCCATTTATATTCATTGACAAAATCCCACTCTCCATCTCTTTCAATTATATCTAGGTCTTAATATTCTAGTCGATCTTATCTGTCTCTGATCTCTTGGTCTTGCTCCTTCTTCTATATATATGTATGTTTTTAATTTCTTCCTCCTCTCTTGGTTTAACTGCTCCTTCTACTGCCATTTCTTCCTGTTTCTTTGTTTCTCTCTTTGTACCAGATTCAAAATCACCTCCTTCCAGAAATGCTCTATGGTTGTCGTAGAATTCCATTGCTTTAGGTGCTTATCCAATCTATATCTTTTTGTATCCCAATAGATTAAAATCCCTTCAGGAATCAGCCATCTGAAATTCACTCCTTTTTCACTCCTTAATTTCCTAGTTAGAAACTGGTATTCTCTTCGGGATTCTCTTATTCTCCTCGGGATTTGTTTGAGAGTTACAATTTCTTTTTCTTTGTATTTCAAAGGTTCATCTCTTACTCTTCTCAGAATCTCGTCTCTTATAGATATTTTGATAAATCTAACATGTACTTCCCTGGGGACCTTATTTCTTCTGGCATAGTTTGAGTTGACTCGATAAATCTGATTCAATTCTCCCTCCATCTCCTGTTTCCCAATTCCCAATGCATCCTCCAATAATTCCATTATCAGGTCTATGACAACCTTCCACAGTTCCCTTGGAGAAATCTCTCCAAGCTTGATTTTTAAAACATCAGTGTTCATATTATCTTTTTCATATCCATCCTTGGCCTGTGATTTCCTTTGGTTGCAATGCATTTTTTGTGCTGAAATTTGGCTGGATGTTATAAAATGCTCTTCAGGAGATTGCTCTCTGTGTATCAGATCTGCCTGCCTTGGCTTGGGGGGGGGCCTCACAGGCATCCTGCCATAAAAAAGAAGAAGGGGAGGAAGGATGAAAAGGGAAAGGAGGAAAGGGCAATAAAACTTTGTATGTAGATGATAGGAAATCGGGAGGGGGGAATGAAAGGTGAGAGCTGGATCCTGTTTGTATGAGCACCCCACAACCAGGCACCCTGAAAAATAGGCGGATTACTCCCAAACAGCTCAGAGTTCTCAAAACATCTTGCTGAACTCTGGTTGGCTGGAAATGGACTGGTCACCATATGGTCACTACACCATATTTTTATATCCAGCAAGCATGGATTTCAGAGCTGGCTTGACTTTACTGCAACCAAATGAAGTCAAAGGCTTTTCTTTCCTAAGGGATCAGATTGGGGGCAGGTCTGACATTGGAAGTTGGAGATAACCCACTGAGGCTTCTTTCTGGCACTTATTTTATCTTGGAGAAGACCAGAAAATTGTAACCTATTTTGGTGTCAACACTTTACTCTTGAAGGGCATAATGGTCAAGCATCCCAAGCTAGATTTAGACAATAATAATTTGGTCCAAATATCCCACCCTCTAAGAATAGCAGCATCTGACTACCCAGGGGAATCAAAGCATTAAAAAGAACAATTTTAATCTAATTGGATTTATATGTTTCTGAAACTTGGTGACCAAAAATTTTCCTATTTCTATTGGAGACTTTTGTTTTTATCTACAAAAAAGAAATAAAATTGGAAAAAGAATTAGAAAAATTCAGGACATAAAAACCTCTAAATGGCATCGATGACATCGTGTGGTGAAGTTTGGTATTGCAATTTGTTATTTCCTAAAAAGAGACTTGGCTCAAAGCCTAGACCCTAGATAAGACTTTCCTGACCTTGGTACCATCTGTGAGAGACTTAGCTGTAAGAGAACAGCTGGGCAGCAAAATTGGCCTACTTGAACTGTGAATGTAAACCTTTACTGACCTTTGCTTAACAAACAACTTTTACTAGAAGGATTATTTACAAATACGTGAAAGAGATGGATGAAGACCAGGAAGATTCTTTCCATGTTGAAAGCAATACATGAAACCATTCTTTTAGCTTGTGATAAAATAAGACCTAAAATAAAAGATCAAGACACCAGCTTAGATGCACAAAGCCAAATTTTGACTACAACCAAAGAATCAACAATGCAGAAGATAACAGAAGAAGCGGGGCATCAAATATTAAGACAGAGGACTCAGATGATGGAAAATCCAGAAAAGGAAGTGACAACATTGAAAATGGAAATGACTTTCTATATAAATCAGAATAAATTTGAGAAAGAAGTAGAACAGATTGAATTGAAGACAAATATATTACAGCAAACATGGGGGACTGGAATAACAGGGAGACAATTTAACAAACACAAATGGGATAGTCCTTCCAGAAAACTGGCAATCAAATGGCCTCCTTTAATTCAAATAACATATATAAGAATAGAGGGAGATCTATTTAATGATCTAAAAGCGCTGATATGGAAGCCTAGTTGGCAAAGGAAGAAATCTAGAATAAGGTTGAAAAAACTGGGGTATTGACTCATTAGAGGGGATCTTATATTGCCAATTAGAGGGTTAAAGGGAGATGTTGAGATAGGAGGAATTTTGGTTATTAAATTTAAAATATTTGGAAATCAGTTGAAAATAAGGATTTTATCTGTTTAATATTTAAAAATTAGACTTAAAAAAGGAAAAGACAATTAATTATTATGAATATGTTTGATTTATTGATTAACCCAAGCAATATATAATGGTTTTGATTTATTGAAGGGGATATTCCATTATTAAGTAGATGATTTAATATGGTGGGAAGTAGATAACTCTTAGGAAATAGAATAAGATTATATTCAAATACATAAAATGTGTACTTTGGATATTATAGTTTGTTATGAAGTGAGATAAGGGAAATCTTGGTTACCCAAAGTCTGAAAATTATAAATATCAAAGGTTAAATAGGAATATTGATGAGAAATTTAAAATGAGTAAAAATTAATAAGAGGATATGGATTGTTTATGAAGATTGAATGTAATTAAGATGTATAAGCTAAAAATTTATTGATAAATGTTTTTATTGAGTTGATATATTTAGAAATGTACTAACTTGAATATGAGACAGTAAATGTTAAGGGAAAAAGAGAAGAAATATCTGATGTTGTAACTGAGATTCGCACTAAGACTTTGTTATTGAACTATTGATTAACTCAGTCACCATGTTGCTTTTTAAATATTCAAATGGAAAATTGGAAAATTAATAAAATACTATATTAAAAAAATCTCTACCATCTTGATGTTTGAACTACAGTAGATGTCAGTTTTGGCTTTGGCTTTTCATGTCATAGCAGCCTCTCAAGACACTAATTGTGCATTCTCATCTAAAATGTCTGAGCTCCCCTGCTACCTTCTCTCTTCTCTTGCTAGTGACCAAGAGGCCTAGTGATTGACTGAAAAACTGAGCAAATTAAGGCTTACCAAACCTTCAAGCAGGTACCCTGACAGATGACTCGCCTAGAAAAATATTTGAGAACATTATTTTATGCAGTCACAACCTCTATTTATGCCTGCTGCTCTTTCAGCTCTCTGTGGGCACCTGGTGATGAAAGGAAAGGTGAAGAGCGTTTCAGTGCAAAGCAAGCACGTACGTGGGCCTTGGAAAGTCCTTAAACCCTTGTTTTGCATTCAATCCTCATACAGGCTTGTTTTTTTTCCCAGTATGCCTAATTTGAAGCTAGATGAGGAGGGCCCCATTGTCGCTGTGAAAGGGAAGAGTCTCCTGCCATATTGCCACTTTGAGCTGGAAGACTCTGATTACATCACTGCAAACAGGCGCAATTCCGACTTGCGAGTACCAGGAGGGATGAGTCTTGACCCACAAACGAAAGTGATTGAATTCACCTCTGTAGGAGTCCATGTGAAGAACACCAGGTGAGCATCAAGCCAACTGAGGAACATTCTCTGATCATTTGGAAGCTTCATCTTCGTTCAGCAGAGCCATATTCAGCTTTGGCCCTCATCTAACGTAGAGGGCACCCTGAGGGTATGGTGGTTCCCTCCTTTCATCCTGGGGGTAGAACTTGCCCCCCTTGTCTCAAAGCTGCCCTGTCATCTTCCACACTCCCCTTCCTACAGCTGATTGCTCATGTATTCGTCTGCACCTTTCACTTTAAATATGAAAGAGTTTTTAGGGGGTCACTGACATAAACTTTTAGGCAGGTTTCAGTATACCTTATGGGTCTCTCACTGTTATTTTATAAAATAACAGTGTGCTATGATAAGCTGATTTAATTACCCTCCTTAATATATATTTTATTATTTATTTTTGATCTATATGATTTATATGGCTGCCCAGCCCACAAGGTAACTCTGGTTTAAGGTGGAGATAGAGGTGGAGGTTGTCCTGGATTCACTACCACAGTTGAGACCGGATTCTTGGTTGCTGAGCAAAGCATTCATTAAGCAAGATATCATAGGACTGCTTCGCTCAATGACTGCAATCCCAGCCCTTCTGGTACTAAAGGCAGTGTGGGAAAGAGGAGTGTGGGGTGCCTTGCGGGTTGGGGGAGGCACTGGCCTCTCTGGTGAACCCCAAGTGGAAACCACTGGTTTTCTGGGGAAGCCCGTGGGGGAGGTTTCCTAGGGCAGTTATCTTGATCCAGGGGCGCTTGGCAACTGGTCAAAATGGCAAAGGAATTGCCAAGGGCTCAAGTAGCAATCAAGTTGTTGTGGGGTGGGTGGGTGTGCAAATTTTGCAATAGTGCCTTGGAGGGTTAAGTTAAGGAGTTTTTATCATGTCTTCTGAAATGCTAGTTGGTGTTTCATGGCGGCTGTTGCCCTGTATGTTGTAGATGATTCCTGCTTGTTTCTTCTGGAGTTGCTGGGTCTTTAGCTTTACTTAGGGTATTTTGGAGCAGTTTAGTTGGTTTGTGTGCTGTGGTGATACCATGTGGTTGTAATAGTCGATTGGTGGTTTCTGAGATGTTTTTGATATATGGCAGTGTTATCCTTTTCACAGTTTGTGTTAGTTGTATGAGTTGAGTGATCAGGCACTTTTTGATAAAGTTGAATGGGTATCCATTTTGTTGGAAGTGTAGAAATGATCTCTTTCCTTTTGCTGATATTCACTTTTGCTACAGTATGTTTGTGTTCCTCTAAATCAGACATGTCAAACACAAGGCCCGGGGGCCAGATCCGGCCTGCGAAGTGGTTTCATGCGGCCCGCGAAGCCATCCTGGAAGCAGTGAGGGAACGGCCCCCGCTGCCTTGGCCCTGGCCCAGAGACCCTCCACCTGCCAGAGACCCTTAGATCTGTCCCACTCCTGCCCAGGCTCCCATAGGCACCCTTGATGCCAACGATGTAGAGCTGGCCACGCTCACTCAGTAGGCCATACGCACTTTAGCCACGCCCACCCAGTAGGCCATGCCCACCCAGGCCACACCCACCCAGCCCCCTGGGGGCAACCGCAATGCTGATGCGGACTTCAATGAAATTGAGTTTGACACCCCTGCTCTAAATAATGTTCCTAAACAACTTCTCTTGTTGGATTGTTACTTTGGTAGTCGAACACTTGGTTGGTGTGGATAGTTTAAGATAGACTTGTGTTTCTAATTGGCCATCAATGCCTCTGCTGATGAGGATGTCCAGGGATAAGAATTTATACTTTTCTGTGTGAAAGATGCTATGTTGTCATTTGATAATCCATTTTTTGCAGCAAATACTAGACTGTACAACAATGAATATCGATCTAAAAATTAATTCATCACAGATCAAGATAATTGTGTTTGACAGGAAAAGTCAAGTGAAAAATTCCCAATTTAAATATTCTTGGGAAAAAATGGAGTCATAGATGAATCTCTGTGACAGACTGTTTGGTAAAGATGGAGAAATTTTGGGATACACAGTGCTGGTAGAGAGATGGTGGTAAAAACTCCAGCTGCCAACTCTTAGGGTATCTTACAGGGTTGCCTGGTTTGTTAAAGGAAGTCAGATTAGTGGCTCTTTTGCCTGTGCTATCTGCAAGTAGGAATTGAGTACATCAAGAGAAACATTCACATTGTAGAAATGGAACAGTTCCAGAGTAGTTCTGTAAAACAAGAGATCTGGTCAAGAATGTATGAATGATAAATGAATATGAGCTGATTTCACAAGTGAAATTACCTGTGGTAGAGAGGATCCAGTTGCAAGCAAATATATAAAGGAAAAATGGATGAGGTTGAAGAGAGGAAAGAGAAAGAGGAAATGCCTCGGTGTGTGCTTTCTTCTGAATGGCAGACTCCAGGGCCAGCATTGCATGGCAAACTCTGCTTCATTGGGGCATCAGTGTGTGACTAATATTGTGATGTATCTAGAAAAGGGGTGAGGCTGGTATTGTAATGCCATGACATTGCTTTCAGCCTCTGACATTAAAGAATATTTCTATCTTCCCTTCTAGCCTTTAAAAGGGACCAAAGACTTAGTGTTACCATTTTGCTGAAGATCCGGTCATGGTGACCTGGATCCTGCTAAATGGTTACATCTTTAGCAAGCTGGATTGCACTTTTTCAGTTTATAATTGTTATGTTTAAATAGTGTTTCATTTCTTTTAATGTTTGTAATGGCTATTGTTGTATGATTTTTGGTTAATGCTTGCTTTTGTGTTGTGAGTGTATTACCTTTGTGAGCTGCCCAGAATCAAACATGTGAGACAGAGAGAAAGAACAAAAGGCAGTGCACGAAATCCTGGATGGATGTGATAGAAGGAAGAAAGCTTTGCAAGGACAGAAAGGGAGGCCAAAGACTGGAGATTTTAGGCAGTTTTCTTTTCCTTTTTCCTATCCAGTGCCTGCAATTCCTTAGCATTTTGTTCCTTACTTCCCTCTGTAGTGGGCATTACCAGTGGTGGGATTCAAATATGTGAACAACTGGTTCTCTGTGTGGATGCGGCTTCCGGAAGTCCATTCTGGGCCTGGGCAACAAAAAATTAGCTACCGGTTGTGCCAAAGTGGTGCAAACTGGATGAATCCCACCACAGGGCATAACATAATAAAAGGGAAGTGTGTGTCCATGGAGCTCAGGCACCAAGTCCATTATGTTGTGCCAGTCCAGCCGAAACGGGAAGGGAGTTTGAGCCTCAACTAATGGAACTGAATCTCTTGGTGAAGGGTAGTTTTGTAACTCTTTCCTTTGTGTAAAGATCCATTTCAAATACCTTAAATGCCTGCTGTTTCAACTGATGAAAGAGAAACGTTTGGCTAGGTGGTCCTTATGATCCTCCTGCCTTCTCTTCATGGCAGGAGCTTTGCCATCCTGAACCCCACCAACGCTGCCTACTCTTTCCAGTGGAGGTGTGAACAGCAGGAAGAGAGGAAGACGGCCCCGGCTTTCGTCTGTTTCACTGAGCGGGGGCTCCTCCGGCCGGAGAAGAAGATAGAGGTGCGTGCACAGAAAGGGACTCACATCCAATGGTTAAATACTGTTTTGGAATTCTAGCATACTTTTAAAGGCTTTGGAATTAAAACCAAATGCAGGATCCCTATTGCTCCATTATCCTGCACAGCAAGAACTTTGCATCTATCTTTTCCTCTCTAGATCATATTCGAATTCATTCCCAAGCATCTGGATGTTACTGAATCCTTCTGGACTTTCACCATTTCCGAACACAACATCACTGTCCCTTTCCTCCTGGTGGGTCACACCACCGACCCAGCTGTCTCTTTCGAGAAAGTCCACCTGAATCTTCACTCGCTTTTGATTGGTAAGAGTAGCCCTGATGAACTCAGGTGCTTGGGGGTCATGGGGGTCCTACTTCTCCCCTAAGCCCCTCTTTCAGTAGCCACACAGCCCTGAGTTGCATTGCAAGTGAGTCAGTCTTCCATCAACTCTGCTAAAAATAATCTTTCCACTTTGATCCTGATATAATCATTTTGATTAAAAAAAACAGCTAAGACCTCCCCAGTAAGTAAAAATTTCAGCTGATGCAGCTGACTTTAAATTTCAGCTGCTTCAAGTGCACAGAAAGAAAAGTGCCATGCAGGTGTTAAATCAGGTCACCCTGAATTCTGATACCTGCAGAAAAACTACCAGTACCTTTGGCTTTTTGTAGGACCTCCAGGATCTTAATGTTCTTACAGATTTTTTTTGTTATAGGCCCATTTTCCCTTTTTTTATTTGTCCTTTCATTTCTCAGTTTGTCAGAGAATCTCAACAGTTTTATATGGTTTGTGTATTCTGTTTTTGTACTCATTGCATCACTCATGAAAGCTCTTGAAACTCTTTTATTTTAGCAGACCTTCAGGCCTTCATATAACAACAAAATTATTACTATGTCAAAGGCTGCTCATTGGATTAACTTAATAATTGAGATATTCTGGTCAGGTATAGCATCCAGATTCTTTCTATGATTATTATTTAATAAAGTAAAGGTAAAGGTAAAGGTTCCCCCGCACATGCGTGCTAGTCGTTTCCGACTCTAGGGGCCGGTGCTCATCTCCGTTTCATAGCCGAAGAGCCAGCGTTTGTCCGAGGACGTCTCCGTGGTCATGTGGCCGGCATGACTAGACGCCAAAGGCGCACGGAACGCTGTTACCTTCCCACCGTAGTGGTCCCTATTTTTCTACTTGCATTTTTTACGTGCTTTCGAACTGCTAGGTGGGCAGAAGCTGGGACGAGTAACAGGCGCTCACTCTGTTACGCGGCACTCGGGATTCGACCCGCCAAACTGCCGACCTTATGATCGACAAGCTCAGCGTCCTAACCCACTGAGCCACCGCGTCCCTATTTAATAAAGAGCTAATTGTAAATTAGGTACATTTAATGCATAATGGAGAAATAGGCCATTAGGTTGGGTTTGCATCTGAGTGCCACCCTCTCTCTTCAACTGCACAGGGGTTTCCTTGCCTGGATTCCACTTGGTCCCCAAACCACATTCTTTCCACCAAGGTTAGCTAAGGCTTGAGAGAGAACCAGAGAGTAATTTTAAACTGTAAAATGAAGAGAGAAAAAAGAATGCCAGAGAGAAAGAATGATAGGGGGTTTTTTGGTAATATATTTTATTGATTTTTTAAAAACATAAATCACTTAATAATTGGTGAACAGTGTGTTTTCTGGGTTACATTTGTAAAACAATCACTAATGATTTCTATAATCCATAATCCACATAATAGTTTTAGTTGATTTACTCTTTTCCCAAAATATTCTCTTTTGCAAACATTGATTTAATACAATTCTTTTTTTAAGAAAATTTTATTAAATATAAATTTAAAAACAAAAGTGGACATGATTCAACTTCCCTAGCTACAACACTACTATTAGTATTATCTTATGTTACAGAAAAAAATAAAAACCTAAAATACAGTCTATAACAGGACAGAGTATAACAAACTGTACATATAACATCTGTCGGGTTTTTTTTAGTAAACTGTCATTCAGTCCTCTGCGTTATATTTACATATCTTTCAGTTATGTCCATTATATAGATGCTAATAAAAAGTCCTTACATTATCAACCAATCAAACAATGTTCATCTCAGCGATCCTCCTTAACTCTAACCAATTGTACAAATTTTGCCAAATTTCATAATATTCCGTTCCGTTCTTATTTTTGATCTCTAGGTTTTAACCTGTCCATTTCAGCACAGGATAAAATTTTATCTATTATTTCTTCTTCAGTGGGTCTTTCCTTTCTTTTCCATTTTTGGGCATATGCCAGTCTTGCTGCGGTTAAGATATGTACTAATAAGTAGAGAGATGCTTTACTGAGATTATCATTAATAATCTCTAATAAAAAGATTTCTGGTTTTAAATCAATTTTTTTGTCATAATATTTCTTCCAACCAATTTTTTATCCGCTGCCAAAAATGTTGCGCTTCTGAACATTCCCACTACATATGATAGTAAGTCCCTGGAAGCCTTCTGCATTTGCAGCACATTGGTGAGATTTTTTTATCTATTTTTGCTAACCTTGTAGGGGGAAGATGCCATCTATAAAACATCTTGTACAGATTCTCTTTAGAGGAGGTGGCTAGCGTTAACCTCCTATTTCTATCCCATACTAGTTGCCAATTATCTAAGTCAATATTATAACCAAAATTTTTATTCCAGGTTAACATTGTTTCTTTTACCTGTTCTTCTAACAAATCCTGTTTTAATAAATATTGATATATCTTTTTTATCATTCGATCTTCTGTTCCTAGAAGAATTTTATCTAATTGTGTATGCTCTAATTTTATCCCTGGTTCTTTTTAATCTTTTCTGTATCGTGACTGTATTTGTAAGTATTCCCACCATTCTAGCTCTATACCGTCTTCTGATAGTCTTTTCCTTGTTTTCAGGTCTCCATTCTTGTCTAAGATATCTTTATATGTGATTACACTTCCTAAATTCATGAATTTGGGGTACATGAATATCTCTAATATAGATAGCCAATTGGGAATTTCTATATAGTTAAATTTTTAATTTTTATCCACACATCTAAGAGTGCTCATCTAATATGATGATTCTGAAAGTACTGATGAGCCTTATATTTTCCATCCCATGTTATAGATGCCACCCAATTTGCATGTCATGACCTTCTAAGGCTAGTAGTCTTCTGTTCCTTAAATATATCCAATCCTTTATCCATACCGCTATTGCTGCTTGATAATATTTTTCCCAATCTGGGAGGCCGAGCCCTCCTCTTTCCTTTGCATCCTGTAATAATTTTAACTTAATTCTCGGTTTTCTACCTTGCCAGATAAATTTAGATGTAATTCTATTTAAATTTTCAAAAAATCCTTACCTAATTTAATTGGTACACATTGGAATAAAAAGAGTAATTTGGGCAAGATTTTCCATCTATCTAGGTCAGGGGTCAGCAACCTGAAACAGTGAAAGAGCCACTCGGAACCAGTTCCCTCACAAAAGGAAAAACTGGGAGCCACAAAAAATGTGTGCACATGCACTTACATGCACGCATGCACAGAACAGGGTTTGACTGAAGAGTGGAGCCAAGGCGAGATATGCACCTACCCTGCATATTTGAATTGATTGGTTGACCTTTTTTAGTCCCACTTTTTTTTTTTGGACTGCACATGGCAGAGGACTGGGAGCCGCAGGAGACGGCTGAAAGAGCTGCATGCAGCTCCGGAGCCGCGGGTTGCAGACCTGTGATCTAGGTCTACTATAATTTGGTCCATTAACTTATCATAATTTTCTCTTTTAAGTGTAGTACATCTTGCTGATAGTTGGATCCCCAAGTACTTTACTCTTTTAGATGTCTGGATATTAATTTTTTCTACTAGCTCAGTTTCTTGTAAGTTGGACATATTTTTAACTAGCATTTTAGTTTTTTCTTTGTTGATTTTTAATCCTGCAACATCTCCATAATTTTCCAGCACCTGTAATAATCTTGTTCCAGATTCTAAAGGGTCTTCCAGAATGAAAACTAAATCATCCGCATAAGCCTTTAAATATCTCTTTTCTGATTTCTAATCCTTTAATCATCTTATCTTTTCGGATTATTCTTGTGAGTGCTTCTGAAGAAAGAATGAATAATAAAGGAGATAGTGGACAGCCTTGTCTCATACCTTTTTGTATTTGAATGCTATTTGTTAATTCTCCGTTTATGATTACTTTTGCCTCTTGCTTGGAATAGATTGATTTAAACATATTTATAAATTTTTCTCCGAATTCCATCTGTGAGTTAATACAATTCTTATTGTTTTGATAGATGACAATTAAATATATATTTTTTCCCAATAGTCCTAAACAGTGCTTTTTTTCTAAAAAAAAAAGGTGCCGGAACTCTCATCTTGTTAATCTTTTATTTATATAATGTTATTTATTTATTTATATAATTAAAAAAGTTATATATTCAATTCTTAACATAAATTTAATTTATTGTATTTAAGGTAAATGTTCATAGTAAATTCCAAAGTTTTGTCCAATTCTCGTCTGGCAAAACTTTGAGATTTAAGCCAAGTTTAATTCATAATTGCCTTTAGTTTTTTCATCTGTTTTTGGCTTAGATGAAGTAATACATTCACCAAACAAACTAGAATTTGTTGTGAGCATCTCCTTAAATACAAACAGCTCATAAGCCAGACCTACCGATATTAGCAACCACATTATTGATGGCTTGTACATACCATTTTAAAGATATGATCACATTGGTTCAAGTGAATGAGATGCTCCTATAACCCAAAATGCATCCTATTAATTCATCCCTGCCAAAATAGTTATTTTCATCAGGTTTAGTTCATGATGAGCTTAGAACACTAAGTTCTGTTTTACCAAATTTATCATGAAGACAGCATAGTAGGCTGCCATAGGGGTGAAAAATTGTGGGATAGCTCCCCCATGTTTATATACTGCAGCTGGGTATAGTAAAGATGGATTATTATTTTTTTGTCTACTAGGAAAATTATGTGTTGCACTTTAATAGAGGAGGTGGGGCTTTTGGTATTTATTTATTTATTTATTTATTTATTTATTTATTTATTTATTTATTTATTTATTTATTAATGGGACTTATATCCCGCCCTATCTCCCTGCACCCCTGGGACATTGGCTCTGGTGGAGCCCCTCTGCGCTGCTCCTGTGACCACGGTGGCACTGCCTGGGGTTGCAGAGATTCCCGCAATGGTGTCTAGCGGTGAGGTTTTTCAACTGTCATCTTCCTTTTAGGTTTGGCAGGTGTCATCAGCAGTCATTCTGGCAAGGGTCTTGCATGCCTTAAGGTTCTGGAACACATCCATTATGAAGCATATAGCTTTCATGAGGAGATCGGCATGGCCAATTTCACCACCTTCTTCCCCCTCATCTTTGAGCTCTTCCAGCTCCACTTGCATTCGCATCATCGGCTGCCTCAGCTGCCTCGGGTTACTACTTTCCAGGCATCTTTCTTCCTGATGCCAATGGACCACCTGGGCTTTGTTGAATCTCCCAGGCCTGCAGCCTCCTCTGTCCATCTGGAGCAGACATGTCAAACTCATGACGTCACATGACATTGTGTGACATATTGGAGCTTTTTTCCTATTGCCAGTAATGGGGTAGGCGCGATTTCCTGGTGATGCGTCTGGCCCATGGGCCAGCAGTTTGCCACCTCTGGTCTGGAGGGTTTACTCTGGGGTGAGCTTTGGTAGAGGCGTCCCCCCAGCATTCCGCTTCTCCTGCTCACTGCCTTGCACATACATTCCTTGCACGGTCCCCATGGTAGGGCTGGGTGTCTCTCCAGGTTGATCCATTTTGCCTAATCTAAGGACCTGCACCAGGAAAGCACAACTCTTGACTCCATGTGGTTCATCAAAAGAGCTTTTACTGAGAGAAAGTGGTTGCAGTAAAGACAGGTGGAATCTAACGGTCCGACGCAAAGCATGAATCTATTCTTCCCATTCCAAAATCCAACTCCCCTGACCAGTCAAGACAGTTCCATAAAGTTATGAGAATGCTGAGATACAGGCTTGATAACGGGTCATCCTCAGCGACCTTGGAGTCAGGCTGGAAGCAGCAGAGAGGGAGTCCATCTCGTCTCAGAAGACAATCCCCCTCTCTAATTCCCATGTGGTTACAGTAAAAGCGAAAGCATGCAAAGAATGCTCCCCCCAGAGCCTCCTCCTCCCCCTCCAAAACAATGGCAGGGCACCCAAAAGGGGGTGCTGACAGAGGGCCTCCACCCTCTTAGACTTCTGGAGTGAGTGATGACCATCTCTTCCCTAGTACTGACTAGGATCAAAGGAAGCCCACAAATGATGTTCTTGTGGAATTTGTGGGTTGTGTTCATTTTTGTTTTATGGAATGTGGCCATGAGCCACCTAGGATTAAGATATTGTACATAAGATAGGTGTTACTTAAAACCTGATTACATAGAAAGCATTTTTATGAAAATTTGCCTTTAGATTCAAAGGAAAAAAATATACAATAGGAAGGGGATTTCTACATTTCTGGCAAATTGGGACACAGGATTCATTTGGCATGTGATGCAGTGAGGAACCCAAAGGCAAACCCGTCCCTCTTCCCAGGAATCCTCCTGTGGCCTTCTTTTGCAGCCACATTGCAATCAGTTACTAAGACTTGTTTCACAAGTTTTTGCCAAGCCAGGTGAACCCATTTTATCACAAGTGAAGAGATAAATTTAATTCCTAATTTCCCTGAATTCCACACTGCAAAGACCTCTCTCTTTCCAGGACATGAAGCTCGCGAGTGCATTGATATCCTCAATGATGAGAACAAAGCCTACACTTTTGCTTTCCGAGACTCTTCCCGTTTTTCAGAGGGGCGAATCAACTGCCTAAACGTGCAGCCCATGGAAGGTGTGGTCCCACCTCATTCCAGGTGAAGGAGAGAGAGAGAATCGGGTGCCAAATGGGGCAAGCTGTTCCCCCAAGATGAGACTTGATGTGGCTTTGATGTAGCTTAATAGATGTTTGTATAGCAGGGATGGAAAAGGGGACACTTGATAAACTGGGTCTGTTGTGGAGGGTCAAACCAATATAACCTGGTTTGGTGTCCTCAACCTTCATCACCTCAACTCCTCAGGCTGCTCCACACTGTGCAGGGGCAGAAAAGCACTTCCCGCCCTCCCTCAGCCGCCAGCTGACTGAAGGAGCGCCCAGCGACTATGCAGAGCTGGATCCAATTCAGATTCTTCTCCTTCCTCCTGTGGCACATTTATTTACATTTGATCTCTCATTTCTGATTGACTTCACTGGGCCAGGCAGGGACAGTCAAATGGTCAGACCTGGCCGAGGGGGCTGTAGAATGCCCGGTCTGGCTTGCAGGATGGATGGATGGATGGATGGATGGATGGATGGATGGATGGATGGATGGATGGATGGAAGGAAGGAAGAAAGGAAGGCAGGAAGGAAGGAAGGAAGGAAGGAAGGAAGGAAGGAAGGAAGGAAGGAAGGAAGTGCAGGAAGTGCAGGAAGAAGATGGTTTAGGAGAATGACTATGGGGGGGGGGCTCAAATGTATCATATCCTTACTGCTGTTTTTATTTCTCGTTTAGTTATTTTTTGTTCTGTTTTAACCTGATGTAACCTCCCAGAATTGCAATTTGCAAGTTGGTGGCCATAAAAATTGATTAACGAAATGTACAAAAGTAGAAGTATTTCTCTTTTTTTAAAGCATTTTACAGGGTTATTTTCCTAAGATTTTGCTGAGGCCTTTTTTAAGGATCCTTGGATGTAACTATTGTGCACACCATTAAGTGAAATCCTTGTTCTTTAATTTCTTGAATTCTGATTTTGTACAGAGAAAAACAGACATCCTGCTATCAACAACAGATCTGGATAGGTCCATTTTTTACTGGAAGAGACCAGCATTTAAAAAATCTGGCATTTATTAATTCATTTATTCATTTGTCCGATTTATATGGCTGCTTATCTCACTCTACCCAAGTTGCTAACAATAATTAAAAGAGCATAAAAACACCAAAGAACAGAGAACAACAGCCTGCACATCATGTGCAGCCAAGGCAGACGCCCACAGTTCAGCCCAGCCACTACATGGTCTCTAACATGCACCCAGATGCCAGGCCCAGACAGCCAACTCAACCCAGCAAATGTGTTTTCTCTCCAGATTCCCAGTTCACATCCACTTCACACCAACGCTGGAAGGGGAGGTGAATTTTAACCTCATCTGTGATGTTAAGAAGAAAAGCCAGTCGCTCTGTCTGAATGTCAAGGCCACCGGGCACACCATGAATGTCTCTGTGAAGTGTGAAGAAAGCCACGGGGAGGTAACCGAGCTGAACCCTGAGCATCCGAAGCAGATCGACTTCCGTGAGGTGAGAGGGCCAAGAGCAGAGCAGGGCTGGCCTGGAGACCTTCTGCTGGCTACCAGCCCTTCTTCTGTGCGCTTCGCTTCATTGCTTCAGTGTCTTCAGTTCCGTGACAGAAAAGGACCAGCTGCATGTCCTGGCCAATTCAGTAGCCCCCCTCCCAAGGATCTCTCTCTTCCTCGACCCGGTGGATTAGAAGCTTATGATACGGTGATTTTATTGCTGGCAGTCATGGCCATCCCAAATGGCAGCCCAGGGTCTTCTCCCTCTTGAAGACCAGGCTCTGAACTGCTTGGGGGACTAAAAGTCTGTTGGGCTTTTGTAATGCTTTTTTTCAGGAGCTCTCAACATTTCAGGGGCACATTTGGAATTTTATCCTTTTTCCAAATCGCCCACCAAAATTACATAACCATAACTGTCCACCATTGATATTTTGTAAGAAAAAGTTAATTTTTAAAGAAAATCTGGGGCCTAAAATAACTTTGGTAATATAGCAGTTAACACAATTTTGCCGAATATGTCAGCTTTTCTATAGGTCCTTGTGAGTTTTGTGATGACAGAGAAAAGCTGGTGGATGCTGAAGGAAGGCACCATGGCTGCCTTGGGTGCTACAGGGACCATTCTCTTCTTACCTGACAGAGATCTAGACCAATATCCTGAAAGGAGATTTGATTGTCCTGTATGATTGTTTTTACTATTAAACTCAACTTGGTCTGGAGTCTAATTACATCCCCGGGTGTCCCCTTATATCCTCTCCTCCTATCCTGCTAAGATTGTTGAGGAAGGTGGGAAGGCAATAAAAGCTGCATCCCTGTATACTGGGGCGGGGGCGGGGGGGCAGATTCTAAGGGCCTCGTGAAACATGGTATTTCACAGGAACATCCCTGGAGGGTGGAAGCAGAAATGCTGAGCTCTTGATATCTGCACTGGAATCCCCTCCACGGAACCCCAACCACAGGCTCCCTGGATTTTCCTTTTAGGCAACTCTCTGGGTGTGGCGCATCCTTTCCATTCTCGGGGCCTGTGGTTGGGAGCCGTTGTACCATGAAGTACAAGGCACTGATGGGCAGTGAGGAAGACAAGGCTGGTGGAGCAGGAAATGCGAGGCAGGGCGGGCTTGGGATTCCAGCTGGAGGGAGGAAAGGAAGTGATTGACTGCCTTATCTCTGCTCTGGATAGATGCAAGTCAATGATTACACAGAGTGCAACTTCTCCATCCTCAACACCGGCAAATTCAACTTCATCTTTTCCTGGGAGTTCTGCAATGCCAAGAAGTTCCGACAGTATTTTGCCCTCTCCCCAGAGAGTGGCACTGTGGAAGCTGGAGAGCGGGTGGAGGCTATGGTCTCCTTTCACCCGCTGAAGGCCTTCACCTTAAAAGACATCGAACTGAAACTGCAGGTAGGAACCCAGGGGCCCTGTTTGCGAAAAGGCTTCCATTGCACAAGAACCACCAGGAAGCCATGGATGCCTAGCACCAGTTCCAGGCAGGGAAGGAGGAAGGAAGCTTAGCCAGCGAGAATACCAGCCGGAGCAGGAGGATAGTCATTTATGCTCCTAGGTCCAACTTTGCAGCTGAATGACCAGAAATGGTCACAGGGCTCTTAAAGGGAAAAGAGGAGCAGGAAGGAGCAAGGTAGGTTGGCTATCTTGGGTTGTACATGAAAAAGGATGTATAAAAAATATACCTCCTGCTGAAGTCTCTTTCTGGAGAAACTGTATCTAGACATGGTCCCAGGCCTATTCCTGTTTACTCAGAAGACAGCCCTGTGGGTCTTCAACGAGACTTGTTCCTAGCTAAATCTGGCTGTTTTTTTTAAAATATATTCCAATCTGCAGTTATTGCATACAAAGTGAAATTATAGCAGTTATAACAACATAACAATTGTATCCTTTACATACTCAGTTATATATTTATGGATATTGGGTCCCTCTGTAATCTTGGGATACCAAGAAGATGCCAAAAGTGGCACATAAAATAGTAATGCTCTGTTTCACTGCAACAACTGTTAAATGAGTTTTTGAAGCTCTCCCAGTTAGTTTCCTGCAGCAAAAACACAGAAACATTAGTGGCTTGGTTTTTTGTGCTGTTGCAGCAGCCAAGCCTTGCAGCAAGTCTGCGTCTCTTTGGAGAAATCAGCCAGCCACGGACAGCTGCTCTTTCTTTTCTCAGATGCCCACTCATTGATGAGATATTTTCTGCACACATCTGACAAACACACCATCGTTCCAGACACCTCAGATTCCAGGATAGCAAACATTGATCTGAGGGTATCTTTTAAGAAAGAAGTGATAAGGACAATTGACTCAGAAATAACTGATATAACATGTATCAGATGATCTTTAAATCTCATACATCTAGATTTAACCAGAGATCAAACTTTCTCATAGCACTACGCATTAATGGGCTTGCAAATGTAAGAATATCTGATCACTCTTAATAGAATACTTTCCACTGCCTGCATCTTTTATATTTCTAGTGTTGCTAGCCTCACCATGTACAGTAGTAAGTGTTACGTTGTTAAATTTCTCAGCGTATTTTGTTATTAAATAAAACGTTGAATTCATTTATGTAGCCTAATGCAGAATAATCCATCAGCAATGTAAGTATTCATACATTGTCAGTGATAGTAAAGTAAATGATAAAGCCTCTTTTAAGAATGCCACGTCCTCTTCTCTGCTGAGTGTCTTCCTCCTTTCATAGATAAGCCACGGCCCCACATTTACATGTGTATTGCGAGGCTCAGTGTTGGCTCCCAGCATCCATTTCTCACCCCTCAGAGTGGACTTTGGCAACTGTTTCATCTACCAAGCTGGGATGCCCATTTCCAAGAGAATCTTGGTGGTCACTAACAAAGACAGCAGGAAAGCCAGGTGAACTGCAGCCTCTTGAGGTGTAAACTGGTATGATGGAACAGTAGGTTGTTGTGTGAGGAGAGTGGGATTCCCTTCCTCCCATCCATCCGTCGACATTCCCATGCAAACACAAAATGCTTTATTGCAAAGGGTTATGAAGCCAATTTATTAAAAGTTCTCCACGTAACAACACCCAGGAGTCCTCCCATCCCAAGGTTCAGGGCCTCCTCTATCAGCTTTCTCCCCCTTGAGGCTCCTATTTCCCAAATGGCACCTTGGGGTCCAAATCCATTGGCCACACCAGTTTCAGCTCTTGCCCCCCAAGATCCCTGGAGGTGCCAGGAACTTGCAAGACTGGAAGGTACTGGATTCAAAACCAGCACTCTCCTTGCCTTCCTACAGTCTCAACGCCTTTCTCCTCTTGGAATCAGCCAGTTGGGGAAGGGGTCAGGGAGATTTTGAAGTCTTTTATAATGCAGGACAAATCACTTCTGGAGAAATAAACCTAATTTTAACACATATGGGATTAAATGCTGGTTTATTTAGATTTCTTAGTTTTGGAAACTGGTGGCAACATAAAGAAGTCAGGTGTTCCCAATACAGCTTGCAAAGCCAATTAACCATATTCTTCTCATCTCTTTGAAGTGTGGAGTGCTTGTTCACCAACACAGCCTACCTTGAGATCGGTTTCCATTCTGAAGCTCTGAGTCCCAAAGAAAAGGTGGAGATTCCCATCAGCTTCTATCCCCGAGAAGCCATTTCCTACCATGAAATCGTCTCCTTTGAAATAAACGGGATCTTACAGCGGACTGTAGAGATCTTTGGGAAGGGCATTGAGATGAAGGTGAGATTAGGCAGACTCCTGGAAAGAGAGACTTGGGGTTCATGCTCTGATCACTGGCTGCTCAGGGTGCCTCTTCTGTGGGCACCTCCTGCCTGGTTGCTCCTGCAGCTTTGAGAAGTCTGAATTGAAAGCAAGGAGCTACTCCTCACCCCCACTGTGTGTGTGGGGGGGGGTATGTGTGGTGTGTGTGTGTGTGTGCACGCTCCTTGCGCGCGCACACACACACACACACGCTAAATGGTCCTGATCTTCTATCCACACAATTGAAAAGAGCTTGCACATCCATGATTTGAAAGTGGAGCTTGAAATTGCAGCTGCCTCTTGAGTAATCTGAGCAACCTCAAACCACCAACATTTAGGCATAGAAAGCTTTTTCAGAGTGTTGCTGATATTGTAAGAAAGAAAGAAAGAAAGAAAGAAAAGTGAAAGTGTAAGTGAAAGAAAGAAAAAGAAAAGAAAGAGGGAGCTGGGCCAAATCAACACATCAGGACCCCACCCTGACTGTGACATGCAGCAACCCAGGGCAGGACCCCACTGAGCCCTTCTCTCCCTGGTTCAGCCCTCTAATCTCCTCCCCCTTCTTTCTAATCCCCCCCCCCCACAATTCATTCCACTTCTTCTTTTCCTTAGTCCTGTCTGTTTCCCATCTATAGATAGATGTTGTGGACCCTCCCCAGAAAGTGCTGAAATTCGGAGCTATCCCTCCAGGGCACATTGTGAAGAAGGGAGTCACATTAGTGAACAACAGTGTTACTTTTGTCACATTCAGCCTAAGTTTTGTGGCCTCCATCCCGGAGTTGCAGGAAGTCAAGGTAGGACTTGTCCCTCTTGAGATGGTGCCTGGGAGGGCTTGAGCAGGGTCAGCGGCCAGTGGGCACTCCTTCCTCAGGGGTTTCAAGGGGCTGCTCCTGCCCTCCAACTTCAGACATGGCCAAGAAATACAGGCTCCTGGGTGAAGGGCATCATGTCCCTCTCCATTCTCACAGGAATGGCATCGTGGTAAGCAGCACAGGTCCTCCTGGAGCCTGGGTTCTCCCCTCCTTTCAAGCCGTGCCAGGGAAGCTGCCCATTTGGGTGACCAACAAGAGAGTGTCCATGGGTGGAGGCAGAGCTGAAGACCAAAAGGCACAGGGCATGGGTGCTCTTGACTGAGCCCAGTCGGGGAAGTAGCAGCCAACTTACTAGTGCAGCTTCTGTGTCCTTCCAAAGCATCTTGATTGGAAGCAGCTTTCTGAGAAAGCTGGGCTGCCTCGCTGACCTCTCCTGCCTGCTGCTGCCACTCTTAACTTTGGTATAGTTGAGGATGGGCCTCCCGAGGGGTAAAAATCTGCATTGAAAGCTTCACTTTCTGTGGGGCAAGGAGGAGGAACAGGAGACAGTAGAGGAATGCTGGGTGAGCAGTGCATAATGGGCCTCCTGGTCTCTTGGACACCAGCAGAGCCCAAACTCAGAACATGTGTGGAGCCAGACCATTGTCCAGGCGTCTTGAGGAAGACCAGCTATCTCTTTCCACTGTAAATGTCTCCCCAACTGAATCTCTGCGTATCCTGCAGACCCAGTGGACATGAGATTGGCCAGTTGGGACACTTTGCAACAGAGGAGTGAGACTTTTCCACTTGATGTCTTTGCACAGGTGCTCACTATGTCTCCCAGTGGGGAAATTACCTTGAAGCCCCAGGGGGGCACCTGCCATGTGGAGGTGACGTTCAGTCCAAAGAGCCGCATCCTGCCCTTCTCCGAGGAGGTCCTGCTTGAATGCCAGGGGGTCCTGCACTCCCTCTTCATCGTGCAAGGCTGCTGCCAGGGCATCGAAGTCCACCTAGACCAGGATCACATCCCTTTTGGAGCTGTGGTGTTGCGGAGCCAGGCTTCTCGGCGCATCATGATGCGGAACTCTGGAGACCTCGGAGTGGGGTAAGCCAGCCAGCCCTACCAGGGGTGTTCCTCACCAGCTCTTGTGTTCCTCCTGGCCATTCCAGAGCTCCCCAACACAAAAGAGGAAAGCAAAATTCCTGGCCAAGGCAGCTTTTCTGCAGCACATGCCACATGCACGAATGGGGTTGCTAGTGCCATGCATACTGGCACATGCACAAATGGGCCACACAAGCCGCCAGGGCTAGCAGCGCATATGCAAATGGGCTGCGGACACCCGCCCCATGCTAACATTCTTGTTCGGACCCCACGCATGTAGAAACAGGGCCGCGGGCACTAGCGTGAGTGTGGGGGGGGAAATGCGCATCCATGTGTGCGTGCACTGGCCAGCTGTTTCCGCGGCCCGCTGGGCAAGAGCCCACAGCCCGGGCCGCGGACCATAGGTTGGAGACAGCTGTGCTAGAGAGAAGTTCTCTGAGGATGGGCTCCAGCATGAATCCAAAATCTCTGGTGCTGGTGACTGACACAGATTGGATCCTGCAAATATTGGATACAGCCAAGGATGGAATGAATTCCCCCACACTAGATCAATGTGTATTGTTACATGCAAAAAAGGCATCCAAATTCTTAATGCCAGAGGTAGATTTGTTCTATGGACTGGGATTTATTCCTTGCAATCTGCACTAGAATTATAACAAACTGAATGATTTCAAACTTTTGAGTTGCGACGTGGCAGTCAGCAGGTTGCCCAGTTTCACTCTATTTAATTTGATTGGTGAATCTTTGGCTATGCTTTGGCAATCATTAAATATTAAAGGATTATTTTGTGAATAGAAATTATTTCTGTAGGTTGATATTGTGGCAATTTTGGAGCAATATTCTAACTCTCTGCCTAATTTTATACAGTATTTTGGAAGGTGTTCTGATTATAAGATTGATATAAGATTTATAAACTTGGCTTACTTCCCTTGGGTCCTAACATATCAGTACAGTTATGTGATATCTACAGTACTAATTATGTTAAATATTTGGGACTTTATACAGCTTACCCCAAAATATTTCTAGATATGCAGAAATAAATATTTTGAAGCTTTTAGGAAATATTGTATGAGTAAAATTACTTGCTCAAATTCTACCCTATTGTAGGTTAAAATCAATGTCATTAAAACAAATATTGTCCACAGCAAATAATGGGTTCACTTAACAACCGCTGCATTTGATTAATGATCGTCACTTTTCCTTAATGACTGCTGCAAAAAAGGTTGTAAAACTGAGTATCGTCACATGGTGATCCACATTATGACTATCAGGATTTACAACTGTAATTGCC
The DNA here is from genome assembly GCF_947247035.1 of Vipera ursinii. Lineage (NCBI taxonomy): Eukaryota > Metazoa > Chordata > Lepidosauria > Squamata > Viperidae > Vipera > Vipera ursinii. Next base: position 1,564,894 of record NC_139520.1, read on the forward strand.
AGCCTTAATTACAGTCATAAGTGGAGGACAGATAGAAGAGCAGATTCAAAAAGAGCTAGATAGGTTTGAGTCAAGGGCCAAAAGAGCAAATTTTTCTTGGAGTGCAAGAGACCAAATAAGGAAGTAATTGTTCCCTCTGCTGTCACAGTCAGCCACTATTCAGAATCCTGGGTATGGCACTTCCAAAAGGCCAATGACAGATTGGAGCTACTTCAGTAGATTATCGTGGTGAAGGATACGGAAACCAGGCCTTACAAGAAAAGAGCTGAAGATCTTCCTTGGTCCTACAAATGATCATCCAGCCTTTGTAGACTTCTTCTAATGAAGGAGAACTCACCACTTCATGTGGCAATCTCTTCCACTAGCTAACAGCTCTTAAGGCCAGGAAATCCTTCTGAGGTCTAGTTTTAGTCTCCTTCCTTGCATTTTTAACTTACTGGTGCAAATCCTGCCTTCTCAGCAAGAGAAAATAACCCACTCTTTTTATGTTATGTTCAGGTTCTTCTGAAGTCCACAGTTGTATTTTCCTCCAGTCATTTTTCCTGTAGGTTAAATATGTTCAGGTCCTTAACAACCACATTGGAGAACAGCTGTTAACCTGTCCCTTTTATTTGGGAGTGGGAAAGTGAGGGAAGGAGAAGCTGGATGGTGAAAGCAGGGAGAGGGCAGAGGAAGGGTGACTTGACTTTGCTAAAAGTTGGACTCTGGCTAGGCAGGACCTTTGGAAGTGATCGAGACATATCCGAGCTCTTTATCTGGGAGGAGTTTGGATTGATTCATCTTTGAGGAAGTGGAGTTTTGCTACCTATGTTTTGGGTCCATGCTCCTCATGTTTGACCCAGGTCTCTCTGAAGGTCGAATGCAGTTGGGTCAGAGCGGTGGCTAATGCTTCTTTGCAGGAGGGGGTGATGCCATCTACCTTGAAGGACATAGTGGTATGCTCACTTAAGAGACCATCTACGTGGACCACTTTCATCCCATCTCCAACCTTCCCTCTTGATGCGTAGCTGCAGAGGGCCCTGGATGAAGTGGGCCCTTTTCAGTCTGGTTCCAGGCCAAGGTATAGTCCCGAGGCAGCATGGGTAGCACTTGTGATGAATTTTGGAGGTCCCAGGATAGAAGCAACGAAACTGTTCTGGCCCTCCCTCGCTTTCAATAACATCAACCATGGTATCCTTCTGGACCAACCCTCAGGATCAGAAGATGCTGTTTTGTGATGTTTCTCCTCCTTTCTCTGTGGTCAGTTCTATTCAGTGTTAGTGCAGGAAGAGGTCCTTGCACTGTGAGCTGCCTCAGGATTGGGTCTCTCAAAGCTCCTCCTGCTGGATAGGGTTATTTGAAGGCACAGCTTGTGATATCATGAGTATAGATGATGCTGTTCTGTTACTGACCAGGTGCATGGAGACTATGAGTATCTGGTGGGGAGGAACAGGCAGCTTTGTACAGATTCATCTTGTCTGCCTATTTTGGTTTTTCTTGTCTTGGTCATTTCCTGGTTGGTCTACTGTAGTCTACTGCACACTTTGTGGGGCTGTCTTTAAAGACCACTTGGAAGTTAAAGCTGGCCCAGAATGCATTGGTGTGCACAGTGTTGGGGAGCCCTAGTTACCCTCATGTTATACAGCTCGGCTTTCAACACCATTTTGCCGAGCATTCTCATCGAGAAGCTGACTGACTTGAAATTCTCCCCCGCCATCTGCAATTGGATTCAAGACTTTTTTAGGGATCGGTTGCAAACAGTGAGAGTCAGCTCTGCTTTGTCCACCCTCCTGAAGCTTTGCACCGGCACGCCACAGGGCTGTGTGCTTAGCCCCTACCTGTACTCTTTATACACTTATGATTGTGTATCATCTGACCCATCCACTGCGATAATCAAGTTCGCAGATGATACAACTGTGGTGGGTCTTATTACAGGTGGGGATGAGACAGCATATAGGGTGGAGGTACAAAAACTATCCATATGGTGTAGTAACAACAACTTGCACCTAAACATCAGCAAGACGAAAGAGATGGTGTTAGACTTCCGGAGAAAAAAGGAGGAACCTGCCCCACTTTACATCGGAGAGAACTGTGTAGAGAGAGTTTTCTCCTTTAAATTTCTGGGAGTCTACCTCTGTGAAGATCTGACCTGGAAAGTTAACACAACTCAGGTGGCTAGAAAGGCCCAACAGAGGCTTCACTTTCTTAGGGTCTTGCGGAAAAACAGGGTAGAACAACAGCTAATGACCCTCTTTTACCGGTCTACTATAGAGAGTGTCCTCTCATATGGTATTGTGGCTTGGTATGCTGGTCTGACAGCCGCGGACAGGAAAGTATTACAGTGGGTAGTGAGCACAGCACAAGACATTGTGGGCTGTTCCCTGACACCACTGGATGACATCACCAGGGCTCGTTGCCTTGGAAGAGTGAGGAAGATTCTCAGGGATGACTCACACCCTGGACGGTATCTCTTTACTCTCCTACCATCCGGTAGGAGATATAGGAATATAGCCAGCCATACCAACAGGCTGAAAAATAGCTTTTATCCGTGGGCTGTTAGGCTTTTAAATGAGACATAATCTTATGCAGAATTGACTTGGGAGGCCCGGTGTGTGGTGTAGTTGGTTCACATAGTGTGGTGGGATGGAGGGTTTGTTGTCACTGTGTGTTGGGGGGAGAGAGCATGGGGGGAGGCTCAGCTAATCTCAATGTGCACATGTTGTACTTTGACAATAAAGGTTTATTATTATTATAAGTGTTGCATGAGCTGTACTGATCCCTAGTTTTCTTCTGGGTGGAGTCCAGGGTGCTGGTTATCACTAAAGTCCTCCCTGCCAGAAAGCAGGGCTCCTGTGTGGCCACCTCCCCAAGGGCATCTGCCTGTCCCACTAGACCAGGGAGAGTGGGCAATGTTCCAGGTCTCTTGCCTTAAATGTTGCCATCTAAAGGGGATCTAGGATATCAAAATCCATTTATATTTCATTTCTAACTATCTCCTCTGAGCTAAAACTAAGGGGGAGAGGGAATAGGCATGCAGGCTTTATTGCTTTCACTTCCTTCACTAATGTAACCTTTTGTTTATTCACCTTGTCTGCTAGCCATTACAATGTAACAAATTGCTTTCTATACTAGGCATCTCTCTGAACTTTTTCTCCCTTACCAGGGTGGGGGAAGAGACACAAATCTCTGGCATCTGGTTTATTTCTCCAAAGGAGGTGTAAAGAGCTGTGGAATGATCATGCTGCAAACGGAACCAGATTGATGTTAGCCAACCAGGTGGTTCCGCCCCAGGTGCCTAATGGACACAGAACAGTTCCAGATGGCGCTTGGGTCTATAACCATTGCCCTCACTCACAGCCCAGTTGATGCCTTGGTGGGTGCCTGGGAAAGGGCGGCCACTGAGGCACTCGACCGTATTGTACCCTTGCGACCCCTGACTCGGCGCAGATCCTGTTGGGCTCCAATGTTTTTCTGTGGAGCTCCGGGAGATGAAGTGTCGGAGACGGGGTCTAGAGAGCGGTTGGAGGTCCAGCCATTCCGAATCTGACCGATTACAGTTAAGAACCTTTATAAGGTCTTATCTTGCGGCGATGAGGACGGCGAAGGCTAATTACTTCGCTGCCCTCATCACGTCCGCAGATAATCGCCCGGCCGCCCTGTTTAGGGTGACTCATTCCCTTCTTAACCAGGAGGTGAGGGAGGATCCCTTACAGTGTCGGACCGAGGAGTTTAGTCATCATCTGACGGACAAAATCGCTCAGATCCAGGCCGGTTTGGACTCTGACTAGGCAGAGTCTGACGTGGAGGAATCGGATGGTCTTGAGCATGTTATCTGGACTGAGTTCGACCCTGTTTCCCCTGATGATGTGGACAGGATCATGGGGAGGCTGAGCTCCACCACCTGTTTATTGGACCCGTGCCCCTCCTGGCTGGGAGGAGACACGAGGCTGGTTCCAGGCAGTAATAACTGCTTCCTTGAAGGAGGGTATCTTCCCCACCGCCTTGAAGGAGGCGGTGGTGAGACCCCTCCTCAAGAAGCCTGCCCTGGACCCGGCTGTTTTAAATAACTATCGTCCGGTCTCCAACCTTCGCTTTTTGGCGAAGGTTGTTGAGAGTGTGGTGGCGCATAGCTTCCTCTGTTCCTGGAGGAAACTGATTATCTGGACCCATACCAATCGGGTTTCAGGCCCGGGCACAGCACGGAGACGGCATTGGTCGTGCTGGTGAATGATCTCTGGCAGGCTCGGGACAGGGGTTGTTCCTCTGTCCTAGTCCTATTAGATCTCTCAACGGCTTTTGATACCATCGACCATGGTATCCTACTGCGGCATCTCAGGGGGTTGGGAGTGGGAGGCACCGTTTTATGGTGGTTCTCCTATCTCCTGGGCCGCTTGCACTTGGTGTTGACGGGAAGGCAGAGATCCACCCCGAGGCCTCTCGTTTGTGGAGTTCCTCAGGGGTCGGTTCTCTCTCCCCTCCTGTTCAACATCTATATGAAGCCGCTGGGCGAGATCATTTGTGGTTTCGGGGTGGGATATCATCAGTATGCTGATGATACCCAACTTTTTTTCTCCACCCCGAACCAACCCAGTGATGCCCTCGCCGTGATGTCCCATTGCCTGGAGGCGGTCCGGGTCTGGATGGGGAGGAACAGGCTTTGTCTCAATCCTGCCAAGACTGAGTGGCTGTGCATACCGGCATCTCGGGTTAACCAGACTATTCCATCTTTAATGATGGGGGGTGAGGTGTTACCCTCCGTTGATAGGGCCCACAACTTGGGCATCCTCTTGGATTTACGGCTCAGTATTGAAGATCACATAGGAGCCGTGACCAGGGGGGCTTTTGCCCAGGTTCGCCTGGTGTGCCAGTTGCAACCCTACCTGGACCGAGATGCCCTACGCACAATCACTCATGCGCTCGTGACCTCCCATTTAGACTACTGCAACGCTCTCTACATGGGGCTGCCCTTGAGGACCACTCAGAGGCTTCAGCTGGTGCAGAGTGTGGCCGCGTGAGTTGTGATGGGGGTTCCCTGATACTCCCATGTAACACCTCTACTCTGCAAGCTGCATTGGGTTCCGGTTGCCCTCCGGGTGAGATTCAAGGTGACCTATAAAGCCCTAAATGGCTTGGGTCCGGGATATCTGAGGGAACACCTGCTGCTGGTATCAAGTTCCCTTCGTCCTGTGCGCTCCCACAGGGAGGGCCTTCTCAGGGTTCCGCCGGTAAAAGATTGCCGACGGATAACAGCCAGGGGGAGGGCCTTCTCTGTGGGTGTGCCTGCCCTCTGGAAGCAGCTGCCCGTGGAGCTTAGGACTGCCCCTGACCTTCGTTCATTTTGCCGGGACCTGAAGACCTGGCTCTTCGAGCTCTCCGGCCCAGGCTGTTTTAACTGGGTTTTTTTTATTTCTTCAGGGATTTAATTTAATTTTTTAATTGTTTTTAATTTTTGTATTGTTGTTTTAAGTACCCTGTAAACCGCCCTGAGTCCTACGGGAAAGGGCGGTATATAAATTCAATAAAATTCAAAAATTCAAAATCTTTCCTTTCCCACGATGGACTTACCACCTGGAGATTGGTCGGTCTTGAACTGCCCGGATGAACTGTGGGGTGGGGTTTGCTTGGGGACACTTTAAAAATATTGATCTCTGAGGGAATCCCTCAGATCCTGTCTATTATGCCTGCTATCTCCTATTTCTTAGTAAAAGTTCCTGCTTGGAAAATATGTCTCCAAGAATCCTGCTTTCTTAAGATATGGGTGAAGTAGATCCTGACAGAAGCATACCTTTTTCATAGCAGAGGGAGACCTTTTTCCTTTTATTTGATTTGGTGAGGCTTACCCGTATATACTTGAGTATAAGCCGACTCGAGTATAAGCCGAGATCCCCAATTTTACCCCCCAAAACTGGAAAAAGTTATTGACTCGAGTATAAGCCGAGACTGGGAAATGCAGCAGCTGGAGGCTGGATCCCCCGAAATACGTCTCTGCTGAGATGAGAGAACGGGGTGGCAAGCCGCCGAGAGAATGGGGCGGTGGAGTGCTCCGCCGAGAGAATGGGGCGGCTTGCTGTTCTCTCGGTGCAGCACGGCAGAGGCTGGATCTCGCGAAAGAAGTCTCCGCTGAGCGAGAGATTGAGGCGTCTCAGCGCCCATTTTCTCGGCGAAGACTTCTTTCAGGGGATGCAGCTTCTGCCGCCCCTTTCTCTCCAGTGGAACAGCTTGCCACCAGAAATCAAGAGTGCTCCATCACTGGAGGTTTTTAAGAAGAGACTGGACATTCACCTGTCTGAAATGGTATCGGTCAGTGGTGGCGAAACTTTTAGAGACCGAGTGCCCAAACCGCAAGCCAAAACCCACTTGTTTATCACAAAGTGCCAAGACAGCATCGGCATTCTGGTGCCCTCGGGGGAGGGGACAGGGAGGCGCCTCTGAGTGCCGCCTCTGGCACGAAAATAAAGGGGGAGCAAAAAATTGGCCACCGTACCGCAAGGCACAAAAACGCCAACCGCCGTGCCGCAGGGTGCAGATACAAGGCACCGCACCACGTGAGAACGGGGCTGGGCTAGTGAGTATCACGCAGGCACTAGCCCCGCCCCCTTTGCAGCATGTGCCTGCTTGCACGCATGTAAAATGCTTCCTCTTCCCTTTTCTTCCAGTCCACCAACTGACAAGGACCTGCTGCTGGCAGCGGTGGTGGCGCACGTGCCAACAGAGAGGGCTCTGAGTGCCACCTCTGGCAGGCGTGCCATAGGTTCACCACCACTGGTATAGGTCCTCCTGCTTGAGCAAGGGGCTGGACTAGAAGACCTCCAAGGTCCCTTCCAGCTCTATTCTATTCTATTCTATTCTATTCTATTCTATTCTATTCTATTCTATTCTATTCTATTCTATTCCATTCACTTTCTATATTTCTATTCTATTCTATTCTATTCACTTTCTATATTTCTCTTCTCTTCTCTTCTATTCTATTCTATTCACTTTCTATATTTCTATTCTATTCTATTCTATTCTATTCTATTCTATTCTATTCTATTCTATTCTATTCTATTCTATTCTTATTACCATTCTCTATTCTATTCTATTCTATTCTATTCTATTCTATTCTATTCTATTCTATTCTATTCTATTCTATTCTATTCTATTCTATTCTATTCACTTTCTATATTTCTATTCTATTCTATTCTATTCTATTCTATTCTATTCTATTCTATTCTATTCTATTCTATTCTATTCTATTCTTATTACCATTTTCTATTCTATTCTATTCTATTCTATTCTATTCTATTCTATTCTATTCTATTCTATTCTATTCTATTCTATTCTATTCTATTCTATTCTATTCACTTTCTATATTTCTATTCTATTCTATTCTATTCTATTCTATTCTATTCTATTCTATTCTATTCTTATTACCATTTTCTATTCTATTCTATTCTATTCTATTCTATTCTATTCACTTTCTATATTTCTATTCTATTCTATTCTATTCCATTCACTTTCTATATTTCTATTCTATTCTATTCTATTCTATTCTATTCTATTCTATTCTCTTTCTATATTTCTTTTCTATTCTATTCTATTCTATTCTATTCTATTCTATTCTATTCACTTTCTATATTTCTATTCTATTCTATTCTATTCTATTCTGTTCTGTTCTGTTCTACGTTCTGTTCCAATCCATTCCATATTTTCTATTCCATTCTGTTCCACTGTCAGAGCCCATCGGAGGCAACCCAGTCAGCCCAAACAGGAGTTACACTAAGGCTACGCAGCCTCTCCTCTCAACCTGAACCCCTCCTTACCTTTCCTTTTATCTGCATCCTATTTTTAACTGCCGGCTCTGCCCTGCCCTATTTTGTCCTTGAGCACTCGTGAGCTCATCAAGAACAGAAGGTAACCGTGGGGGGAAAGGCAGGGCAAGATCTGCAAGATCCCCATTTGCATTTGACTTTGCCATCCCATCTGGTTCGAGATAACACACCACACACACACACACACACACACACACACAGAGAGAGAGAGAGAGAGAGAGACACGCACACCTCAGCAAAAAAGAAAGAAAGAAAAAGAAGTAGTAGAAGAGGCAGAGAGCTCCTGTGGGTAGGAGTGAGGATGGGGAGAAACAGCAAGAAGACCGGGTGGGGTGGGGTGGGTTAATCACTAAACCTTCCAGTGTTTAACCAAAGCAGCTTTTGCATTTGCCTCCGTTTCCCTGCTGAGTAAAGCCAGACAGGAGGAGAGCAGTTACACACAAAGAACTGGGTTACAAATAAAGGTAACGACAAAGAAAGGCTGTGTTAGAACCCTTGAAACGACAGGCGATCCCACATGGTGAAAAGAAGCGCGTAAGCCAAACTTACTCCCCTTCGGAAAGGCGCATTTACCGCGCAATCCCAGGAACCCTAAAAAAGGAAGCCCAGCCAGCAAAAGAGCCTGGGGATCCGAACGAAAGGCGGCGGTCCCTGCAGTTGAACTAAGAATGAAAAAGATGGGAAGTGGCTGCTTCTTTAAAAGCTCTCTTCTCTCAGGGATGCCCGAGATAGTGAATTGCAAGCAGAAATGAATTTCTCCTTCCGTTTCTGATCCGCGCAAACACCCAAGCGTGAACGCCGTCACCTGATAGCTTGGGTGCCTGTTCAATTCGTTTGCGAGAGAGAGAGAGAGAGAGAGAGAGAGAGAGAGAGAGAGAGAGGATGAGGATGAGGATGAACGAATTTTGCAGCGCGTTTGCTTTCAGCTTTCAACGAAGAAGGGAATGTTCTCCACTTCTTGCCTCAACTTTTTCTTTCCTCAGGAACCAGAGGCAAGGGCTTTCTGTTTGTTTGTTTGTTTTACCACGAGTTGACAGTTGGGCAGAAACCAGAGGGGGGAAAAAAAAGAGTTTCGGGCTTCGTGGGAACCGAGGAAGCAAAACAAGATGCAAAGTCTAAAATCTATAGGCTCATAAACCACCCCGGTTTCTTGAAACAAACCGGGATTTCTCTACCCCAACCTTGAAACCATGGATCGAGTGAATCTCTTTACCGAAGTATGTGTGTGTGTGGAGGAAGGGAGGGAGGGAGGGAGGGAGGGAGAGAGAGAGAGAGAGAGAGAGAGAGAGAGAGAGACACGCACACCTCAGCAAAAAAGAAAGAAAGAAAAAGAAGTAGTAGAAGAGGCAGAGAGCCCCTGTGGGTAGGAGTGAGGATGGGGAGAAACAGCAAGAAGACCGGGTGGGGTGGGGTGGGTTAATCACTAAACCTTCCAGTGTTTAACCAAAGCAGCTTTTGCATTTGTCAAGCTCTGCTAGCAGGGCACTGGACGGGCCTGGCGGAGCTGCTGAAGGTGAACGGGAGAAGGTGAGTCTTCGCCGAGAAAATCTCAGCGCCCATTTTCTCGGCGAAGACTTCTTTCGGGTGATGCAGCTTCTGCCGCCCCTTTCTCTCAGCTGCCCAGCTAAGAGAAGGGGGTGACAGAGGCTGGATCCCCCGAAACAAGTCTCCGCTGAGATGAGAGAACAAGGCGTTGGAGCGCTCCGCGAAGTGTGGGGCGGGGAAGCTTGCCGCCCATTGTCTCAGCGACGAAGACTTGTTTCAGGGGATCCAGCCTCTGTCGCCCCCTTCTCTCAGCTGCCCAGCTGAGAGAAGGGGGTGACAGAGGCTGGATCCCCCGAAACAAGTCTCCGCTGAGACGAGAGAACGAGGCGTTGGAGCGCTCCGCGAAGTGTGGGGCGGGGAAGCTTGCCGCCCATTGTCTCAGCGACGAAGACTTGTTTCGGGGGATCCAGCCTCTGTTGCCCCCTTCTCTCAGCTGCCCAGCTAAGAGAAGGGGGTGACAGAGGCTGGATCCCCCGAAACAAGTCTCCGCTGAGACGAGAGAACAAGGCGTTGGAGCGCTCCGCGAAGTGTGGGGCGGGGAAGCTTGCCGCCCATTGTCTCAGCGACGAAGACTTGTTTCGGGGGATCCAGCCTCTGTCGCCCCCTTCTCTCAGCTGCCCAGCTGAGAGAAGGGGGTGACAGAGGCTGGATCCCCCGAAACAAGTCTCCGCTGAGACGAGAGAACAAGGCGTTGGAGCGCTCCGCGAAGTGTGGGGCAGGGAAGCTTGCCGCCCATTGTCTCAGCGACGAAGACTTGTTTCGGGGGATCCAGCCTCTGTCGCCCCCTTCTCTCAGCTGCCCAGCTGAGAGAAGGGGGTGACAGAGGCTGGATCCCCCGAAACAAGTCTCCGCTGAGACGAGAGAACAAGGCGTTGGAGCGCTCCGCGAAGTGTGGGGCAGGGAAGCTTGCCGCCCATTGTCTCAGCGACGAAGACTTGTTTCGGGGGATCCAGCCTCTGTCGCCCCCTTCTCTCAGCTGCCCAGCTGAGAGAAGGGGGTGACAGAGGCTGGATCCCCCGAAACAAGTCTCCGCTGAGACGAGAGAACAAGGCGTTGGAGCGCTCCGCGAAGTGTGGGGCGGGGAAGCTTGCCGCCCATTGTCTCAGCGACGAAGACTTGTTTCAGGGGATCCAGCCTCTGTCGCCCCCTTCTCTCAGCTGCCCAGCTGAGAGAAGGGGGTGACAGAGGCTGGATCCCCCGAAACAAGTCTCCGCTGAGACGAGAGAACGAGGCATTGGAGCGCTCCGCGAAGTGTGGGGCGGGGAAGCTTGCCGCCCATTGTCTCAGCGACGAAGACTTGTTTCGGGGGATCCAGCCTCTGTTTCCCCCTTCTCTCAGCTGCCCAGCTAAGAGAAGGGGGTGACAGAGGCTGGATCCCCCGAAACAAGTCTCCGCTGAGACGAGAGAACAAGGCGTTGGAGCGCTCCGCGAAGTGTGGGGCGGGGAAGCTTGCCGCCCATTGTCTCAGCGACGAAGACTTGTTTCGGGGGATCCAGCCTCTGTCGCCCCCTTCTCTCAGCTGCCCAGCTGAGAGAAGGGGGTGACAGAGGCTGGATCCCCTGAAACAAGTCTCCGCTGAGACGAGAGAACGAGGCGTTGGAGCGCTCTGCGAAGTGTGGGGCAGGGAAGCTTGCCGCCCATTGTCTCAGCGACGAAGACTTGTTTCGGGGGATCCAGCCTCTGTCGCCCCCTTCTCTCAGCTGCCCAGCTGAGAGAAGGGGGTGACAGAGGCTGGATCCCCCGAAACAAGTCTCCGCTGAGACGAGAGAACGAGGCGTTGGAGCGCTCCGCGAAGTGTGGGGTGGGGAAGCTTGCCGCCCATTGTCTCAGCGACGAAGACTTGTTTCGGGGGATCCAGCCTCTGTCGCCCCCTTCTCTCAGCTGCCCAGCTGAGAGAAGGGGGTGACAGAGGCTGCATCCCCCGAAAGAAGTCTTTGCCGAGAAAATGGGTGGCAAGCTTCCACCGCGCCATTCTCTCAGCGGAGGCTTGCAGAGGTGGCGGCGGAGCTGCGCGCGCAGCTCTCCAAACCGCCGCAGCCCGTTTGGAGAGCTGCTGCCTTCGTCCATGTTTGATGAAAGCAGCAGCTCTCCAAACGTGGTTGGAAGTTCTTTTTTTTTTTGTTCACTGGAGTATAAGACGAAGTGGATTTTTTCAGCCCAAAAAGTGGGCTGAAAAATTCGGCTTATACTCAAGTATATACGGTAACTTTCTGGAAAGCCAGAATTGTCTTTGGGATCAGGTGGAGCTAAAGCTCGAAGCTGATGCTGTTGTTCACATCAAAAGGGGTGTGTGTGTGGATTGATTGGGGTTTCAGGTTAGTTCACCTTCTATTTTTAATGTTTGCTTTTATCTTTTGTACTATGTGTATTTGTTTTATTGAAAAGTTTTACAATACATTTTTTAAAAACATACTCCCTCCCTCCCCCTCCCCTCCCCCTTACCCCCCTCCCCCTCACTCCCCCCGACTTCCCAGAGGGTATAAACTTTACAAACTAAAGCTAAAATATGCTAACAAACTAAAAAAAATAACATAAAATTCTATCGCGCTTTAACTCCCCTTAAACATAACTATGTTATTAACAAATAGCATAACTAATACTACATCATATAAAACCAATACTTATTCAAATACTAAATGAAACTTTTTAGTCCCATATTTATTCTGAATATATTCAATCCATCTTCTCCATTCCAGAATATATCTCTGTTGTGATTGTTCTTTCAAGATCTTTGCCATTTCAGCCAAATGGGAAACTTTCAAAGTCCATTCTTCTATAGTAGGCAATTCCTCCTTCTTCCAATATTGCGCTACTAAGAGCCTTGCTGCCGTAATTAAATTCAAAACCAATTTAGTATCTATAACAGTAAAATCGGTAATAATACCCAACAAAAACAACTGTGGGGAAAACTTTATCCTTTTCTTAAATATCTTCTGCATATTCCACCAAATTTTAATCCAAAAAGCTTTAACTTTTTTACAAGTCCACCATATATTTATTTATTTATTTATTTAATTGAATTTCTATACCGCCCTTCTCCCGAAGGACTCAGGGCGGTGAACAGGGCATATAAATAGAAGTACAAAAGTTAAAAAGGATTAAATTGTTGCCCAAATTAAAACAATCAAAATATAGATAACATTAAAACCCTAACATTCCCCCATCAGGCCAGGCCAGCTTGTTCGAATAAATGGGTCTTTAACCCGCGCCGGAAGGAGTGAAGATCCGGTGCCATCCGGAGCTCAACCGGCAGTTGATTCCATAAAGCCTGGGCGCCCACAGAGAAGGCCCTCCCCCTGGGGGCCACCAGCTGGCATTCTCTGACCGGAGGCAGGGCGGAGGGGAGGCTGGATCCCCCGAAACAAGTCTCCGCACAGGGCGGAGGGGAGTTGACGCCGGCAGCAGGTGGTCCCCGAGGTATATGATAGTACGTTGCATCCTCACAACCACACCTCCAACATTTAGGCTGGCAGTTCGGATACATACATGCTAATTTTTTAGGCCACCTATAAAACATTTTATAAAAATTCTCTCTTAAATTTTGAGCCTGTGTAAATTTTACATTTCTAACCCAAATCTTTTCCCAAGTATCCATTGTTATAACCTCCTGAAAATTCTGGGCCCACAATCTTTAACAAGTTCAGTTTCTGAATCAATTTCTATCAATGCATTATATATCCTTTTTATATGTGCCTGACCCTGATCTCTAATTTGTTTTACCAAATTTCCATCAGTTATCGAAATACCAACTTTCTGATCTTCTTTCCATCTTGCTTGCAACTGCCCATACTGAAACCAAGTTTGTACAATCTTTTCTTCTTTTAAAATATTATATGGCTTTAATTGCCATACATTCCTTTCCACCCTTAAAGTTTCTTTGTATGTAATCACATCATGTTTAAATCCAACACTATTGCATGTTTAGGAATTGCCCAAATTGGTATTTTATAATTTAACTTATATTTTTTCCATACTCACAACAGAGCTTGCCTTAATATGTGTATCTTAAAAACATTATCCATCTTCTTATCATACAATAAATATGCATGCCAACCAAATAGCAAATCATAGCTCTCGAGATTTAATAATCTCCCTTGTGTTTACAATCACTAATAATCTCCTTTGGTTTACAATCACTAATTGAAGATAAAGCAGCAGCCTCATAATATAATTTAAGATTAGGCATTTTAAGACCACCTCTTTCACGTATATCTTGCATTATCTTAAATTTAACTCGTGGTTTTTTCCCTGCCCAAACAAATTTATTAATACCTTTCTGCCATTCCTCCAAATTTGAATCCTTTTTAAGTATAGGTATCATTTGAAACAAAAATAAAAATTTTGGCAAAACATTCATTTTTACTGCTGCAATTCTTCCCAGTAAAGATAACTGTAATTTTTCCCAACCATCTAACTCTTTTTGTATTTTTAACCATAACATTTCATAATTATTTTTATATAGTTTAACATTTGAAGCCGCAAGGTATACCCCCAAATATTTAATCTTTTTAACTATTTCAAATCCCGTTAACTCTTCTAAAATAACCTTTTGTTCTATAGTTATATTTTTAGACAATATTTTAGTTTTTTGCATATTTATCTTAAATCCAGAAACTTTCCCATATGACTTTATTATCTCCATCATTTCCACAACTGAATAAGTCGGTTGACTTACTGTAATAACCAGGTCATCCGCAAACGCTCTCAATCTATAATCTTGATCTCTTCTTTTAATTCCCTTAATTTTATTTGAATCTCGTATTTTAATCAATAATATTTCCAACATTAAAACAAACAGCAAAGGTGACAGCGGACACCCCTGTCTTGTACCCTTTTCAATATTACATTTTTCTGTCAAACTACCATTAACGATTATTTGAGCTGTTTGCTTCTGATATATTGCCCTAATAGGTTGTAAAAAATTCTCCCCAAAGTCCATTTTCTCCAATACCTTAAATAAAAATTTCCAATCCAATTGATCAAAAGCTTTTTCAGCATCCAAAAAGATCAGCACTGCAGAAACCTGGTTATTTCTATCCAAAAATTCCAATAAGTCTAAAATATGTCTCACATTATTCTTCATTTGTCTACCACTTATAAATCCAGTTTGGTCATTATGAATCATTTGCTGCATTACCTTCATTAATCTGTTTGCTAAATTTTTTGCAAATATCTTGTAATCAGTATTTAAAATCGATATTGGCCTATAATTTTTGGCTTGAGTAATATCTTGATCTTCCTTCGGAATCAGCAATATAAAGGCTGTTTTCCACGATGGAGGCACTTCTCCTCCCAACTGAATTGTCCTAAACAATTCTTTTAAAGGTTTCACCATTTCTAACTGTAAGTCCTTGTAACAGACGGCAGTCAAACCATCTGTTCCTGGTGCTTTCCCCACCTTTAATTGCTTAATTGCTAAAATAATTTCTTCATCACTTATCAATTGATTCATCCCTTCCCTTTGCTCTTGTGTAAGAACAGGGATATTAACTTCTCGTAGATATCTATCTATATCTACACTTTGAATCTTATCTCTAACATACAACTTAGAATAAAAATCAACAAAAGCCTTTTTAATAAGATTCTGCTGAAACACCACTTTTTTTTATTATTTTAATCCCATTTATATCCCACCCTTCTCCAAAGACTCAGGGCGGCTTACAATTTAAAGCACAAATCAATGTGCTTAGCAATAGCCTTTGTTCTATGTATATGCCTGCTTATTAGGGCTTTCGCCCCCCCCCCAAGCGGCATTATTACAAAGTCAGCTTATTGGCCCCAACAATCTGGGTCCTCATTTTACCTACCTCGGAAGGATGGAAGGCTGAGTCAACCTTGTACTTTACCCTTGTAAACTATTCTATCTATGTTACGTGACCTCTGTTTCTTCCTTAACAAATAAGCTAGCCACCTACCTGGCTTATTGGCATTACAAAAAGTGTTATGTTTAACATACTGCAAATTAGTTGCCACTTGATCTGCCATCAGCATATCAAACTGACCTCCTAACAAAGTAATTGCCTCTTTAATCCTCCCATCGGATGGATTCAAAATTAAAGTCTTCTCTTTCCTTTTAATTTCCTCCTCTAATTCTTTTCTCTTATGTTCCTGTTTACGTCTATACTTGTTATTCAAATATATTAACACTCCTGTCATATAAGCTTTACTTGCATCCCAGACCATTTCCATAGAAGTACCCTTGTTCATATTCATATTAAAAAATTCTTTAAGTTGTTTTTTACACTCTTCCACATTCATTTAGTCTCCAAGATCACCTATCATTATCTTTTTCTATTTCCAACCATACTGGACTATGATCTGATATAGTTCTTGGACATATCTTAATCTTCTTAATCCTAAAAAAAAGATCATTAGTAATTAATACAAAATCAATCCTGGAAAAAGATTGATGCCTATCAGAAAAAAAAGTAAAGTCTTTTTCTTGCAAATTTCTTTCTCTCCAAACATCCCTCAGTTCCAAATCGTCTTTCATCTCAAAAAAAGATTTTGGCAATCTGGCATGACTTGGTATACTTCTAAAAAGGTCTTTTTTGTCCATTTGTACATCCAAAACGCCATTCCAATCTCCCATAAAAATACAAGATTTATAATCCCATTAAATTATCTTACTATGTAATAGTTTGTAAAATTCTCCTTGCTGTTGATTAGGAGCATATAATCCAACCAAAAGTTCTTTCTTGCCTTCTATTAATAATTCAATTATAACATATCTTCCTTGTTTATCTGTTTCAATTAAATTAGCTGATAAGTTATTCTTGATATAAATAACTACTCCATTTTTCTTGTCAGGAGCACACGC
The DNA here is from genome assembly GCF_947247035.1 of Vipera ursinii. Lineage (NCBI taxonomy): Eukaryota > Metazoa > Chordata > Lepidosauria > Squamata > Viperidae > Vipera > Vipera ursinii. The sequence continues at coordinate 1,581,049 of NC_139520.1, forward strand.
AAGAAACTGTGTACCCAGCCTAGAATTTATGAAGTATTTATGATCAGCTACACCAGGGGTCGGCAACCTAAAAAAGAAAAAGAGCCACTGGGAACCGGTTCCATCACAAATTAAAAAAAGAGGGAGCCGCGTGCGTGTGTCCATGCACGCGCATGCGCAAAAAGGTTTTTTGCGCATGCGCGGACGCACGCGGCTGCCATTTTTTTAAAAATGAGATGGAACCGGTTCCCGGTTGCCCGATGGCGACGGCCCGTCTGCAAAGCTGCCGCTTTCGGCAGCTTTGCAGACGGGCCGTGGCAGCTTCCTCAAAGAGCGGCGCCCCTGCCCATTCCGAGAGGTGCGCGCGCACCTCTCCGAACGACCGGAGGTGCGCGCGTACCTCCGCGCGAATGGGCAGCGGTGCCGCTCTTTCAGGAAGCCCGCCGCGGCCCGTCTGTGAAGCTGCCGAAAGCGGCAGCTTAGCAGACGGGCCGCGGCAGCTTCCGCAAAGAGCGGCGCCCCTGCCCATTCCGAGAGGTGCGCGCGCACCTCTCCGAACGACCGGAGTTGCGCGCGCACCTCCCCAAACCTTTGGGGAGGTGCGCGCGTACCTCCGTGCGAAGGGGCAGCGGCGCCGCTCTTTAAGGAAGCTGCCGAAAGCGTGGAGTTGTCGTTGTTGTTTTCCCAGCAGTTACGTCCCCCAACTGTTGCAGCAGTACAAAGCCTGCCTTCCCGACCGACGACACGCGGCCGACGCCCCAAGGGACTTTAGCGAGGAAACTGAGGAAAGTTCGTTGCGCGGCTGCCCCTCCCCCCACCCCCGCCGGCCTCCTCTCCTCTCCTGCCGCTCGAGACGGGATGGGAAGCCCCGCCCGCTCAGCTTCTCAAACTTAAATTTCCAACGGGCAACTTCGACTTCCGCTTCGGGGGGGGGGAAGCGCCCGGCCGAGTTTGCGCAGGGAGCCCGCCAGCGCGCGCTGCTGCGCACGAGTCTTTCCTCCCCCCTCCCCCCCGCCACCACTCCCAACTCCCGCCCGTCTCGAGAGTCTATAGGCGGGGGAGTTTTCCAAGCGCCGGAAACTTGTCCGAAAGTTCCGAGAAGCAAAAAAAAAAAAAAAACACAACCTGCCCCACCCCGTTGCCAGCGGCGGCGTTTTTACGGGTTCGGCGTTGCTCGGAGTGAAGTGGCGTGAGGGAGTGAGTGAGGGAGGGGGCCATGTCCGGCGCCTCCAACGTAGCCGCTATGAAGAAAGTGGTGCAACAGCTGCGGCTCGAGGCCAGCGTGAGCCGCGTGAAGGTGAGCCCCGGAGTGGGGCGGAGACCCAAGGCCGCCCGCTCGCTCGCCGGCCCGTCGGAGCGCCTCGGCCGCCATTTGCGCACCTCGGGGGAGAAGGCTGCGTGGGCGCTCAGTTTACGGCAGTTTACGAAAGCGGCAGCTTCCTGAAAGAGCGGCACCGCTGCCCGTTCGCGCGGAGGTACGTGCGCACCTCCCCAAAGGTTTAGGGAGGTGCGCGCGCACCTCCGGTCGTTCGGAGAGGTGCGCGCGCACCTCTCGGAATGGGCAGGGGCGCCGCTCTTTGCGGAAGCTGCCGCGGCCCGTCTGCTAAGCTGCCGCTTTCGGCAGCTTCACAGACGGGCCGCGGCAGCTTCCTCAAAGAGCGGCACCGCTGCCCATTCGCGCGGAGGTACGCGCGCACCTCTCCAAAGGTTTGGGGAGGTGCGCGCGCACCTCCGCCCATTCGGGGAGGTGCGCGTGCACCTCTCCAAACGGGCGGTGCCACTCTCCATTTGGAGAGGTGCGCGCGCACCACTGCCCGTTGGAAGAGGTGCGCGCGCACCGGGCGGCTGGGAGCCGCAAGAGACGGCTCAAAGAGCCGCATGCGGCTCCGGAGCCGCGGGTTGCCGACCTGTGAGCTACACGAATAGCTGTAGACAAATAACAGCATTTCCAAATTGTTTTAAATAATGTAATACTTTCTTTCTCTTGTGCGGCGAGTTTAATCCATTAACATTCCAGGTTAGAAACTTTGTCACCATCTTTTGCGACCTGAAGCTTTTGGAGCGCCTCTTCCAAAACCACCTGCACTCCCTTCGGTTTCACTCCTCCCACTGCTTCACTGTAAGTAGATTTCTGAGATATAATTGTAGCTTTCTGTTGTTCTTGTCTCATTCGTCTGATTGCTGCCCGTGTCATTCTTTGTTCTCTAACCTCTTTTGTTGACGCCTGAGTCTGATCCACTCCTGTAGTTTGCTGGGAATCTTTATCCTTCTGCGAAATAGCTCCTTCAGCACCTTGTATACTCTCCAATCGCAATTGGCTCTTTCCTTCACCATTCCTTCCTTTAAATTCTGAAGATGGCGGAGAACCTGCCTTCAAAATATTAGAATAAAAATCTCGTGCCTGCAAAACTGTATTAAGACGATATCTCGTGCCTGCGTACATCACCGTCATGCCTGCTGGAATCTCCCATCTAAACTGCATCTGCCGTTTCCTTAATTCTTCTGCCAAAAAAGCAAATTCTTTTCTTTTCCTTAAAATTCTTGGGGGAATCTCTTTCAAGATTAAAACTTCTTGCTCAGCAACTGTAAATCTATTGTTATAAAAGGCTTGAATAACCACATTTCTAATTGTTCTCTTTGTAAAATAAACCACCACATCTCTAGGTAGTTTTCTTTGTCTTGCAATCCAAGAATTAACACAAAATATTTTATCTATATCCCCCACAATATCTTCTGCTGGACGCTCCAAAACCTGTTCAAGAGCCTGTGCCACTAATTCTTTCAAATCTTCCTTAGGATCTTCTTTTAAGCCTCTGATTCTCACAGCAAACTCCATGTCACGATATTGTATCATTACTACATCATCATCAATCTTTTCCATCACATTTTCAGCATCCAGCAATTTAGCATCTAATCTCATATTATTCTGGCTCATCTCTTCCACTCGCTCATCCAGATGCTCAATACAAACAGCAAGCCCTTGAAATGCAGCCAAAATGTCTGCTCTAATTTCAGTGTTCTTCTCAATAAGTCCAGCTATTTGTTGAGATTGCATTTTTAAAGCATCCTGTAAAGCATCCTGCAAATCTTTTATTGTTAAAGCTGGTGCGGGCGTGGGTGCCACAGGAGGAGGCATCAAAGCCTGTAATGAGGAATGCTGAACTGGCGAAACGCCAGTACTTCTAGGAACTTTGGTTGTAGAAGCCATCTTGGCACCTGTTTCTGTTGCGCACTTTCACTTTCCACACCATTTACAACTTTTCCTCTCAAAATAAAAGAGTTAAAGTTCAGATACTTGCTCTTACAGCACTCTCCTGCACAGCTCTGCCTGCTTCCAAGTAATTCCACAGTTAATTATCGATGGCAGGGATGGTTGCAGCGTCCTACTCTGCTCCAAAGCCTTGGAGCAGAGGCATCCCGGAGTCCGGAGCAAACTCAGGCTTCGGGGGAGTTCACACCTTTCAATCACCAGAGTTTAAACTCTGGTGATCTAGGGGAACTCTACCCCTACCTAAGCACTCACCCCCCCTCTTCTCCCAAGGAGCGGGTTTCTGAGCCGCTAAACAGCTGATCGGCGCTGTTTTAAGCGGCTCTACGGAAAACAGCGGGTCTGACGGCCGAAACGGCTGCCATCGAACGGAGCCTTGCCACCCGGAAGTCCTTGTACTATGTGTATTTTTATATGATTATTGTGAGCCATTCAGAGTTGTGGTTCTAGGATGGGTGGCCCTAAATGTTTTTTCAAATAAATAAATAAATAAAGCCAGCTCTGTGACCAACTTGCTGCAGCCAACTCACCGCAAGACAAAAGTTACATTAATATTGAAAAAATGATGGAATAGAATCATTAAAGAAAGGATGTCAAGGGAGGGGGCGCAGCTGCCTAACCTAGGAGCCTTCCTAGCAGGATAAGGTCCAAACTGCAGCAACCTCCCCATCTGCTGCTGGGTCCAATTCAAAGGGCCAGGTGACCCTTTGACAGGTGACCAGGAGCACCATGACTGGGGGCCTTGTTCTCTTTCCACCCTGCCCCTGCCAGCTGACTAGCCATGATGAAGACCTTTCCTCTCACATGAGGTTGTATGTGTTAAAACCTGGGGTCTTTCAATGGCTGTCCTTTGCCCTACACAAATTTCAGATTAGGTAGAGCTCTTGATTTTTCAGAAGTTGGTTAAAAGACTATTTATTTATTTATTTATTTATTTATTTATTTATTTATTTATTTATTTTATTACATTTATATACCGCCCTTTCCCGGAGGACTCAGGGCGGTTTACAGGGTAATTAAAAACCAAAAATACAAAAGTTAAGACCAAGTTTAAAAAAGATTAAATTTATCCCTGTATAAATAAAACCCCAATTAAAATAAATTAATCCTCAGCCTGGGCCAGAGAGCTCGAAGAGCCAGGTCTTCAGGCCCCGGCGGAATGAACGGAGGTCGGGGGCAGTCCTCAGCTCCACTGGCAGCTGGTTCCAAAGGGCAGGCGCCCCCACTGAGAAGGCCGTATCCCTGGGTGTTACCCGCCGGCAATCTCTTACCGGTGGCACCCTGAGAAGACCCTCCCTGTGGGAGCGCACTGGACGAATGTTTGGAGAGGCTCAGCTTTTAGCTATGGGATTGAATGATTTCTGGTGTGTTATTTGGTTGATTGTGGATTTGGAATCTGTAAATGTGAGCCTTCAGAGATTTCTGATTGGGGTGATGATACTTAGAAGGAAGAGACACATGCTCAATTTTAACAAATGGAAACCACAACAAGCCTTATATCATCCTAATACAGGCTTGCCTACTAGGTGAGGTGTCATTTCTGCTCAAGCTATTTTATTCTAGATCCTTTCATGGCAGATAGTGGTGCCTGAAGATAATCTCAGGCAAGTAGCCCCATCAGAGCCCATCAATGCTTTCATAAGAAGCTGCCAGAAATGCCTGCTTTGCTAGAATGGGCAATCCTGGGAGAGGGCAAATCATTTCCACAGGCCAGGAGCCCTTTTTTCATGGCTTTCTCAGCATCTGCCACCCCCTGCCCCCTCCCCCCCGACCTGTTCCCAAGACTTGTTGGCATTTTGCAATGCATGGGTGGGGGTGGGGGATGAAGAAGGCAGAGGAAGCTGGCTGGTTGAGGAATTCTGGGAGTTGAAGTCCACAAGTTGTACAGTTGCTATGTTAGGAGCCATCCAGAGTTTCCTGAATGTGCACAAGTCCTGAGGGGAACCATTTTCCTTTTCTTTCAAAGCTTCCGATGGGATGCCAAGCGCTTCAGACCAGACTTCTCCATCAAACCAATAGAAGGTTACATTTCTTCAGGAACAAGTGTCTCCTTCGAAGTGACCTTCCACCCCTGTGAGCAGAGTCAGGACATCTGCTATGAAAACCTCCCGTGTCACATCCAAGGTGGAGAACCTGTGAAGCTCACACTGAGTGGACTGTGTGTGAGCGTCCCGCCTGTCAAAGAGGTGACTGGTGGGGCACCTTGAGTTGGGAATAACTAGGCAAGAGCAAGGATGGTTCAAATCCAGTCTAAGGTGTAACTAAGCCATTCCTGGGACCCAAATGTAATGTAAGTCAAGTTACAGGAATCTTGGCAAAAGGAGCCATCAGAACAGAGGTTAAAACAGAGATGCTTTCTCTCCATCTACTCAGTCTCTGATGCAGCCTCTTCAAAGTCAGGTAGTCATCCAATAGCCTATCTGCATACCTCCAGCCTTCGATGTGGAGGAGGCCTCTGTTCCAGAGTTGGGAAGGTCCCAAGTCTGCAGCTGCAACGGCCATCTGTGGGCACAGGAGGGGCTGGAGACTTATCAGTCTTTGTGCCAAGGGGGCAAACTCACCAACCTTTCTTATTCCTTGAAGAGGTGGTCAAGATAAGAAGGGGAATATGGGTCAGGTAGTGTTGCAATCCAATAACTGTTTTTAGTTTTAATATTACTGTACAAATTCTCCGGGACAGGACATTAAAATGTGAAGATTTGTATCTCATTTCTTTACTGCTCACTAGTTCTCACGTCTCTCTGAAGATGACATCTACAAGCCATAGATGCCCCTTTGGTTTCTTCAATGATCAATCTTTAATTTTCTTAAAGCAGTTGTGACCTGGGCCTCAACTTGATTTCCAGCATTGCATCTGACCCCCTGCTCAAGCAGGAGACCCTATACCTTTTCAGAAAGATGGCTGTCCAGTCTCTTCTTAAAAACCTCCAGTGATGAAGCACCCACAACTTCTGACTGCAAGCTGTTCCACTGGTTAATTGTTGCCACTGTTAGGAAGTTTCTCCTTAATTCCAGGTTGCTTCTCTCCTTGATTAGTTTCTATCCATTGTTTCTTGTTCTGCCTACAGGTGCTTTGGTAAATAAGCTGACCTGATTCTCTCTGTGGCAGCCCCTAAAATACTGAAATACTGTTCTCCACACAAGTCCTTCTTCTCTCTAGAATAGCCATACTCGATTCCTGCAATCGTTACTCGTGTTTTTGTCTCCAGGCCTTTAATCATTTTAGTTGTTCCTTGCACTTTTCCCAAAGTCTCAACATCTTTTTTTTGTAACATGATGACCAAAACTGGATGCAATATTCCAGGTGGTCTTACTAAGGCTTTTTAAAGCAGTACTATGGGGGATTGGAATGCTAAAGTAGGAAGCCAAAAGATAACTGGAATAACAGGCAAGTTTGGCCTTGGAGTACAAAATGAAGCAGGGCACAGGCTGATAGAATTTTGTCAAGAGAATACGATGGTCATAGCAAACACTCTTTTCCAACAACCCAAGAGACGGCTTTACACATGGACATCACCAGACGGTCAACACAGAAATCAGATTGACTATATGCTCTGCAGCCAAAGATGGAGAAGCTCTATACAGTCAGTAAAAACAAGACCAGGAGCTGACTGTGGCTCAGACCATGAGCTTCTCCTTGCAAAGTTTAGGCTTAAATTAAAGAAAGTAGGGAAAAGCGCTAGGCCAGTCAGGTATGAATTAAATCATATCCCTGTTGAATATACAGTAGAGGTGACAAATAGATTTAAGGAATTAGATCTGATAGACAGAGTGCCTGAAGAACTATGGACAGAGGTTCGCAACATTGTACAACAGGTAGCAACCAAAACCATCCCAAAGAAAAAGAAATGCAAGAAAGCAAAATGGCTGTCTGAGGAAGCTTTGCAAATAGCTGAGGAAAGGAGGGAAGCGAAAGGCAAGGGAGAAAAAGAAAGATATGCCCAATTAAATGCAGAATTCCAAAGAATAGCTAGAAGAGATAAGAATGCCTTCCTAAATGAACAATGCAAAGAAATAGAAGAAAACAATAGAATAGGGAGGACCAGAGATCTTTTCAAGAAAATTGGAGAGATGAAAGGAACGTTTCATGCAAAAATGGGCATGATAAAGGACCAAAATGGCAGGGACCTAACAGAGGCAGAAGAGATTAAGAAGAGGTGGCAAAATTACACAGAAGAACTATACAAGAATGAGCTTAACGTCCCTGATAATCACAATGAGGTGGTCACTGACCTCGAGCCAGACATCCTAGAATGTGAAGTGAAGTGGGCCTTAGAAAAGCTGAGCAACAACAAAGCTAGTGGAGGTGACAGTATTCCAGCTGAGCTATTCAAAATCTTAAAAGACGATGCAATAAAAGTGCTACACTCAATTTGCCAGCAAATTTGGAAAACTCAACAGTGGCCACAGGATTGGAAAAGATCAGTTTACATTCCAATTCCAAAGAAAGGCAGTGCCAAAGAATGTTCAAACTATCGCACCATTGCACTCATTTCTCATGCTAGTAAAGTTATGCTTAAAATTCTACAAGCTAGACTCCAGCAGTATGTGGATCGAGAACTACCAGAGGTACAGGCAGGATTTCGAAGAGGCAGAGGAACTAGAGATCAAATTGCTAACATACGCTGGATCATGGAGAAAGCTAGAGAGTTCCAGAAAAACATCTACTTCTGCTTCATTGACTATGCTAAAGCCTTTGATTGTGTGGATCATAACAAACTGTGGCAAGTCCTTAAAGAGATGGGCATACCAGACCATCTTATTTGTCTCTTGAGAAGTCTATATGCGGGCCAAGAAGCAACAGTGAGAAATGGACACGGAACCACTGATTGGTTCAAAATTGGGAAAGGAGTCCGGCAAGGCTGTATACTGTCGCCTTGCCTATTTAACTTATATGCAGAGCACATCATGAGAAAGGCAGGGCTAGATGAATCAAAAGTTGGAATTAAGATTTCCGGAAGAAACATCAACAACCTAAGATATGCAGATGATACCACTCTAATGGCAGAAAGTGAAGAAGAACTAAAGAGCCTCGTGTTGCGGGTGAAGAAGGAGAGTGCAAAACTTGGGTTGAAACTAAACATTAAGAAAACCAAGATCATGGCATCTGGCCCTCTCAATTCCTGGCAAATAGATGGGGAAGAAATGGAGGTAGTGACAGATTTTATTTTCCTGGGCTCCAAGATCACTGCAGATGGGGACTGTAGCCAAGAAATTAAAAGACGCTTGCTCCTTGGGAGGAAAGCCATGGCAAATCTAGACAGCACACTAAAAAGCAGAGACATCACCCTGTCAACAAAAGTGTGTATAGTCAAGGCGATGGTCTTCCCAGTTGCAATGTATGGCAGTGAAAGCTGGACCATAAGAAAGGCTGAGTGCCAAAGAATTGAAGCCTTTGAACTATGGTGCTGGAGAAGACTCCTGCGAGTTCCTTGGACTGCAAGGCGATCAAACCGGTCAGTCCTAGAGGAGATCAACCCTGACTGCTCTTTAGAAGGCCAGATCCTGAAGCTAAAACTCAAATACTTTGGTCACCTAATGAGAAGGAAGGACTCACTGGAGAAGAGCCTAATGCTGGGAAAGATTGAGAGCAATAGAAGAAGGGGACGACAGAGAATGAGGTGGCTGGATGGAGTCATTGAAGCAGTAGGCGTGAGCTTAGATGGACTCCAGAAGATGGTGGAGGACAGGAAGGCCTGGAGGAACATTGTCCATGGGGTCGCGATGGGTCGGACACGACTTCGCAATTAACAACAACAACAACAACAATACTTCACGTGATTTTGATTCTATGGCTGTTTACACATCTAAGGATTGTATTAGTTTTTTTGGTGGCTGCTGCACATGGCTGGCTCATGTTTAAGTGATAGTCCGCTAGGACTCCAAGGTCCCGCTCACAGTTACTGTTTTTTAGCCAGGTTTCGCCTAATCTGTACTTAATACATTAGGTTTTTTCTGCCATGTAAAGCCTTGCTTTTCTCCACCTGACAGAAATTCTCTCTGTCCCCTCTTATACCCAAGAGAACCAAGGTGTGGCAATCTTAAGGTTTTCCCCCCTCCTTTTGAATTCTTTTTCAAGGCAATCTCCTCCCCACTTAATGTCTTGTATGTCAGTTTTTCTCTTTGATGGCAGCCATTGTGTGTGTCTGCCCCTAACATGCTGTCAGTATTGTATCCATTTTGGCACAAGTGCTCCTACTTCAAACCTACATGACGATTTTCAAAAAGGTCACACATTAGATGAAATTCATGAGCATGAAATTGATCAACTGCTAGAAGCCCCTGAAGATAACAGCAGGTCACAGATCTGATAAGTGAACAAAGAAATGCCTTATTCAGATGAAGGCTTTCAGATATCTCAACTAATAAAATAGCACTGTTTGTAAATTTAATTTAATTTAATTTATTAATATTTCTATACCGCCCTTCTCCCGAAGGACTCAGGGCGGTGTACAGGGCAAGAATAAAACACAGAGATTTACAAAAGATAAAAGGTAATTAAATACATGCCCAATTAAAAATACAGTTAATACATACTAAAAACCCCCAATAAAAATAGTAAAAAACCCCACCAATCCCCCCTCAGGCCAGGCCGGCTTGCTCGAACAAGTATGTTTTCAGATCGCGGCGAAAGGAGCGAAGATTGGGTGCCGTCCGGAGCTCAACCGGTAACTGGTTCCATAGCTCCGGGGCGCCCACAGAGAAGGATCTCCCCCTGGGGGCCACCAGTCGACATTCTCTGACCGGTGGCACCCTGAGGAGGCCCTCTCTGTGGGAACGCACAGGGCGGAGGGAAGTAGACGCCGGCAGCAGGTGTTCCCTAAGGTACTCCGGACCCCTGCCATGTAGGGCTTTAAACACCATTACTAGCACCTTGAATCTCACCCGGAAGACAACTGGTAACCAATGCAGCTCACAGAGCAGAGGTGTGACATTGTGGTAACCAATGCAGCTCACGGAGCAGAGGTGTGGTATTGGGAGACTCCCAACACAACTCTCGCGGCTGCATTCTGTACCAGTTGGAGCCTCCGGGTGGTCCTCAAGGGAAGCCCCATGTAGAGAGCGTTGCAGTAGTCTAGACGAGAGGTCATCCCGGCTTAGATAGGGCCGCAACTGGCACACCAGGCGAACCTGGGCGAAAGCCCCCCTAGTCACAGCCACCATGTGATCTTCCAAGGTGAGCCGTGAATCTAGGAGGACTCCCAAGTTGCGAGCCCTATCTACGGGGGGTAATAATTCACCCCCCATAGAGAGAGATGGAATATCCGAAAAGACCCGGGATGAAGGTATGCAAAGCCACTCGGTCTTGTCGGGGTTAAGTTGAAGTCTGTTCCTCCCCATCCAGACCCGAACCGCCTCCAGGCAACGGGACATCACGTTGAGGGCATCACTGGGGTGGTTTGGGGTCGAAAGAAAAAGCTGGGTATCATCAGCATACTGATGATACCCAACTCCAAAACCACGAATGATCTCACCCAGCGGTTTCATGTAGATGTTGAACAGGAGAGGCAAGAGGACCGACCCCTGAGGAACTCCACAAACGAGAGACCTCGCGGTCGACCTCTGCCCTCCTGTCAACACCGACTGCGAGCGTCCCTGGAGATAGGAGGAGAACCACTGTAAAACTGTGCCTCCCACTCCCAATCCCCTGAGACGCCGCAGCAGGATACCATGGTCGATGGTATCGAAAGCCGCTGAGAGGTCTAATAGGACTAGAACAGAGGAATGACCCCTGTCCCGAGCCCTCCAGAGATCATTCACCAGCGCGACCAATGCCGTCTCCGTGCTGTGCCCAGGCCTGAAACCCGATTGGTACAGGTCTAGATAATCCGCTTCATCCAGGACCAAAGGGAGCTGATGCGCCACCACACTCTCAACAACCTTCGCAAGAAAGCGAAGGTTGGAGACCGGACGAAAGTTGTTCAATACAGCTGGGTCCAAGGCAGGCTTCTTGAGGAGAGGCCTCACCACCGCCTCTTTCAAGACGGCAGGGAAGCTACCCTCACTCAAAGAAGCTGGTATAACTGCTTGGAACCAGCTGCGTGTCCTCTCCCGGGCTGCATAAACCAGCCAGGAAGGGCACGGGTCCAATAAACATGTGGTGGAGCTCAGCCTCCCCATAATCCTGTCCACTTCCTCCGGAGTCACAGAATCAAACCCTTCCCAGGTGATATCGACAAGACCGCCCGTGTCCTGATCGCCAGACTCTGCCCAGTCAGAGTCCAGACCGGTCCGAATCCGAGATTTTGTCCGACAGATAATGGTTAAACTCCTCGGCACGACCCTGCAAGGGTTCCTCCCTCACCTCTTGATTAAGGAGGGAGCGAGTCACCCTAAACAGGGCGGCCGGGCGATTATCTGCGGACGCGATAAGGGTAGCGAAGTGATTAGACCTCACCACCCTTATCGCAGCGAGATAAGACCTAATATAGGTTCTTAGTCGCAATCGGTCGGATTCGGATCGGCTGGACCTCCAACCACTCTCTAGGCCCCGTCTCCGACGCTTCATCTCCCGGAGCTCCGCGGAGAACCATGGAGCTTGACGGGATCTGCATCGGGTCAGGGGCCGCAAGGGTACAACTCGGGCAAGAGCCTCAGTGGCTGCCCTTTCCCAGGCTTCCACTAAGGCATCTGCCGAGCTGTGAGTGGGGGAGGCAGGTGGGGACCCCAGCGCTGCCTGGAACCTCTCGGGATCCATTAAGCATCTGGGGCGGTACCATCTAACTGGTTCCACACACCCACGGCGGGGGGTAGCAAAACGGAAGACCAGCCGCAGGAGATGATGATCGGTCCATGACAGGGGCATAATAATTGGGGAGCCCCCACCAAGATCATCTAACCACCGACCAGATAGGAAAACTAGGTCAAGGGTGTGGCCTCCCTCATGAGTCGGTCCTGAAATTACTTGCGTCAGGTCCATGGCCGTCATGGAAGCCATGAACTCCCGAGCCAACTCAGATGATCCTCCCAGAGATGGTAGATTGAAGTCCCCCAAAACTATAAGTTTCGGGAACTCAACCACCAACCCAGAAAGGACATCGAGAAGCTCAGGCAGGGCTGCTGCTGCGTGACTAGGCGAAAGGTACACCAGCAGCAAGCCCAACTGCGCACCAGGGCCGCATCTCAAAAAGAGAGACTCACACTCGACTATCTGCGGAACGGTGGCCTCCCGTGGACCTAAGGTCTCCCTCATAACAACGGCCACTCCCCCACCCCTACCCTGAGCCCGAGGCAGGTGTAGCACCCGGAAACCTGGTGGGCAAAGATCAGCCAGAGGAATACCGCCCTCTGGGCCCAACCAAGTCTCCGTGATGCAAGCCAGGTCCGCCTGCTCACACTCGACCAAGTCACGGACGAGAGGAGCTTTATTGACGACAGACCTGGCATTCAAGTACACCAGCCGGAGCTCAGGAGGCTGCACATCCTCACTCCCGGGACCTCGGGGCAGAACAAGAGGGTCGGAACGCCTCACCGCTTGCAAGTAGCGGAGAGGCCTTCCCTGAGATCGATACTGCCCTCTGTTCCTGCACCTGCTGCCATTCCCTAACGTCATGGGAATGGGCAATCCCATGACTTGCCCTGGAGCCCCGGGGGCAACCGACCCCCCGCTCTTCCCCTCCGCGATCAATCCCGGCCCTGGCCTGAACAACGGTTGCTGGACTGCCCCCCATATCTGAACAACCAAAAGAAGTTCCCACCCCCCTTCCTAACCTCCTAAAAAATTTAACCAAAAAACTAACCAGGGGCCTCTTATTTGGCTTATATCGGAGGCCCCTACCCGTGCCCAACCATCTCTCAGGGTCCCAACAATCGGGCCCTTCATCAAGAGGAGGTGTAAGGCGGGTCGCTCCCAGGATGGGGGGGCCCCCCTGAGGGCGAGTAAGACCGTGCTAGAATAAGTCAGACGCATGATCATTAAACAAGTCCGACAAAAAAGACAGCAAGGCAGACCAGATCGATACGGGAGGATCTCAAAATAAATAAGTCGAAGGCAAATGACCAGAGAGCCAGCCCAGCTCCACTGCCACTAGAGCTGGGAAACCCCGGAACAGATCGAATCCCGCCCTCTCACGGCAGTCAAGGCCGGGGAGCAGCCTGGTACATAAAACCGGGGGAGCAATACCACCCAGAGCTCTCACCTCTGGGAGGCAGCAGATGTAAAATCTTAACCACTCTCCCACAGTGGTTATAACCCGGACCTTCCATTATAGGGGAGGGGGGAGAAGAGGAGGGAGTTAGAGCAAAAGAATCTATAAAATACATCAGGATTAATAAGCCGGTATAGTCACAAAATGGTAGGAGAGATTCCGATTGTATAAGTCAATTCCATGTTGCAAAAAGACTGGATGATAGTCAGTCAAGAAGGAAACCACAACATGGTCTAATCATTTTCTGGCAGCGCAGAGATTAAATTTTGCCTCACAAACGTCCGAGGCAACCGCGTCCGCGTTCCACCACCAGGCCAGGTCACCATGTCAGAGAGGCCAACTCCCTTCACCGTCAGCCATCTCGGACACCAGCCAGACGACGTCTCCACCACTCCAGCATTTTCACCCCCCCACTGCTCCAAGCTGCGATTCATAGTCAGTCCAACAACACGCGGCTCCCCAAGCATCAGGAAGGCGTTCCGGAGCACCACCGAGCTGTAAAGAATTAATCCGGGCGTCACAGGTCTCAGGAACGCCACCAGGCTCCGTAGAGGGGGTCTCGAGACCCCCGCTGCACAGACGGTCAGCCGGTCGGCGCCACGTTGAGCAGAGCTCCAGCGAAAAATCAGGATCTTTTCGAGCACCTCAGCAGCCTCCATCGGGGCTCCGCCCAGCTCCTCTGCGTCCAACAGCCTCCATTGGAGTTCGCCGGGCCCCTGCGGCACCGACAAACAGCTGGTCGGCGCCGTACAGCACGGGGCTCTGCTCAGCTCTTCCATGTCCACCAAGCCGTCCAGAAACTCCTCCGGGCTCCTCCGGGCTCCTCCGGGCTCAGCTGACAGTCCTCAAAGAGTCCTCTGAGTCCTCGGAGCCCTCAGAGAGTCCAGGCTCCCAGAGCCAAGGTAAAACATATAGGCGTTCCAAAGGCAGGCACCGAAGCTCAGCTCACCTCGTCCTCGTCTTCATCCTCACCCGAAACCTTCACAGGACTCAAATATCACTGTGAAGCTCCCCAGGGTCGCCACATTGCTAAAATTGCCGAAGCTCCTAACGCAGCTCAGCCCCGCACGTCCGCCATCTTGGGCATGCTCAGAAGGGGAGTGGGAAGCTTTTTTATCCGCATAGGGCTCTAGTGCAGAGATGGGAAGAGTGGGGGGCTCTCTTGATCACTCTGGCTCCTTTTTTCTTGACACCTTCAGTGGGGAGGTCCTCTCCACTTATTTTGTGCCAATGATTTGTCTGGTGAGGTTTTCAAGGAAGGAAAGGTCTGTACTTCTTAGCAAGCCATCCACGTATGTTAAGTCCCCCAACAGTGGAGTGAATGAAGAGAAGGTATTCTTCCTTGTAAATAAAATTCAGAAGGATTTTTAGTGTTTGTGTATTAGTAAAAGTGACTTAAAAAGATCTGGTGACTCCTGATTTCTGACTATCATAAACTAACATGGCTCTTCCACAATTTCTTGCAGGTGGTGAATTTCATATGCCAGGTGCGTGGAAAGCAGACACAGACCATCATGCTATCCAACAAGACCAACCAACCGTGGATGTTGCGGCCCATTATTGAGGGAGAGCAGTGGAAAGGGCCAGAGTACATCAGGGTGGAAGCCCACCAGCAGAACAAGCCCTATGAAGTCACATACAGGCCTCTGGCTATGAATGTAGAAAACAAGAAGGACCAGGTATTCCAGAAACAAACAGCAAAAGAAGGAGAAAGATTGGGGTGGGGGGTGGGTTGGAGCCTCAGAAGCTGGGCGGGATGAGGGTTGTTGTATGCAAAGAGGGATCCTTGCATTTCTTTGTACATTCAGCTACCATTTTATTAGATCCACACTGCCCGCAAAAGCTTGCAGCCTGACTAACCTTGTTCCTTTTGTGCATGAGCATCATCCAAGCTAATCCTTGGCCTGAGCAGAAAGTAATTCTGCGGTTGCTGCTGCTACAGATGCTTCCTGTCCACCAGTAGTATTGTATGGCCTTTATTTTTGTTCTGGTTCTTCAGTGCTGTCCAAGATAGTTTGGATGGAAAGTTCATACCTCTTTCAAGTTGAAGGTGAACCACAATGAACTGAGATTTAACATGTGAAAAAGGCCAGATATAGTGAAGGTAAAGAGGCTGAATCCAGGGCAGAGAACTTCCAAGGGTGGGCCCCACAACAGCCCTTTGGAGGGAAGGAATTCTTGGCCCTTCCTGGGGTATCTTCCAAACCCTCCATAGTGGAAGGCCTGCAGGGTCTTGTCCAGTAGATTAGCTACTCTTTGGGGGTCCCAGTGCTCTGATTTAGCCTTAGTTATCTAACAGTGTTTAAAGCAGCTGATTTGGATAACTGCTTATGAGCAGGATCGCCCAAAGTTTTCTGCTGTCTGGCCCTAGGTCCATCATACTTGTCCTGGAGAAGCTTTTGACTCAAGTTTTGGAGAACCAGCACATCACAGCTGTCCATCACAGAAGAATGCTTGCTTAGCTAGTTTTGACTCTTTTAGAACTCTTGCAAAAGCCGGTAGAAAGACGACCATCTCAGTTGGGGATGGCTTCAAACAGTGAAGAAATGTTGCCTGAAACTCTCCTCTTTCTCTAGGGCTCCATCTTCTTCCCCCTCCCAGATGGAACAGGGCTGCTTTACCTCCTGCAAGGCACTGCTGAGCCTCCCAAGTCAGCTGGGAATATCATGAGGGAAATTCCATGCAAAACATCCTACACGGAACTGCTTTCCATCACCAACTGGTTGAACAAGCTGCAAAGGTAAATGTGGAAAAAGGGCTGGGCAGGGCTGGCAACTTCACCCCAGGCAGCAGAGGAAGTACTGAGAGAGCGGGGAGGAGAGGAGGAGGTTGCAATCACACAGGGGCCCACAGGCTTCAATGGGCATTACAGTTTGCACACCCAATTTTCCTTTGGTTGTTTGAGGCCCCCATTGTCTTCTCCAACTGTTGATCCCAAGTTCTACCAAAGCAATAGGAGAGAGGTGTTTGTTACCTTATTTGTAAAAATAATGAAGATGGGATATAAATAAAACCAATAAATCCCTAAGAGCCCTAAAGTTTGCTTTTCTCACCTTGCGTACTCTTTTGTACCCCTTTGCAGAGAAAATATGTTGCTAGTGAAGCATTGCTAGAGTAGAAGAAGCTTCCATGAGTGTCAATGGGTATGTCAGAACTTGGACAACCATTTCATGGGGAGTGCAATTGTTTGGCAAGCCGGACTGGAAGCAGTTAATCCAAAAAGAAAGTCTCTCCTTGCGAATATTTGTTTGGAAGGAACTTCACCCCTCCTTTCAAATTCTATAAGGCATTACTAGGATCTTTTGTGAAAACAGGGGCCAGTCTACACTGCACTGGCAACTTCTGTTAGACTTCTTCCACAGTGAGAAGTGGACCATTCCTTCAGAGGGTTCCATTTTGGCTAGAATGTTCCTTTGGGATTTAATAAGAATGTTATTACTATTTATTAAATTTCATACATTGCCTCCTCTACATGAAATTGCTGGGAAAGATTTTCTGAAATGTATTTTGAAATTCAGGCCAATTACAAATAACTTAATAAAAAGGTAAAGGTAAAGGTTCCCCCGCACATGCGTGCTAGTCGTTTCCAACTCTAGGGGCCGGTGCTCATCTCCGTTTCAAAGCCGAAGAGCCAGCACTTGTCAGAGGACGTTTCCGTGGTCATGTGGCCGGCATGACTAGACGCCAAAGGCGCACGGAACGCTGTTCCCTTCCCACCGTAGTGGTCCCTATTTTTCTACTTGCATTTTTACGCGCTTTAAAACTGCTAGGTTGGCAGAAGCTGGGACAAGTAACAGGCGGTCACTCTGTTACGCGTCGCTCAGGATTCGACCCGCCAAACTGCCGACCATCTGATCAACAAGCTCAGCGTCCTAACCCACTGAGCCACCGCGTCCCTTAATAACTTGGTAACAGACCCAATAAGGATGACAATTTGAGCCATAATCCAAGATACAAGTAGCCTTTGATTAATCACAGTAATTGGGACCAGGAAGTCCTTCATTAAACAATGCACTCGGGAAGTGCAGCATCACATAATCACACCAACTTACAACAGCTTCAGTTTTGGAGCTTATGTGAATCCTGCATGGTTGCTAGGTGTAACATTACGGGATCACGATTTGTGACCTTCTCTGGCTTCTCCATGGATTTTGCTTGTTGGAAGGTGGCAGCGAACGTTGCAAATGGCGATCATGTGACTACAGGACATTGCAATTGTTAAACGCAAGCCCGTTGCCAAGTACCCAGTTAACAATCACATGACCACAGGGGTACTGGGACAGCTGGGACTTTGAGGTAGCTGTCATTATATTTATTTAGTAAAGAAAGCACAGGTATGAAAAACTCGTTGAGGTTGGTTTTAGGCTAGGAACTGAATGGCTGCCTCTTCTGACTAGGTTTCGGGTAACGGTTGACATGATAAAGCCGGAAAAACTGGAAGTCACAACCACCCTGAAAACTCTGGACTACATTGAAGTGCCAGCTTCTACCAAGAAGGATCACAAGCTCACCTTCTTCTCTTACAAAGAGGGCATGTACACCGCCAAGGTACATGGGTCTGTGACCCTGAAAGCTTTTTAGGCTTTTTCTTCACCCAGCATCTTTGTATAAAGAGAAGCTCTTCGGCACAATTTGATTCAGAAATACAATTTTTTGGTTACAATTATTTGTCCATTGCTTTTCACCAAGAATATGCATCAGTTGAGAATAAATGTCCTGCCTTTTACACCTTTTTTGTGTACCCTGTCCAAGCAGGACTGCTAAGAGCGAGCAGACCTCTGAATTGTTTCAGGGATGCTCCCTGCCTTCCACTCAAAGGCCCCAGTAGCAGAGGCGGGCAGGAGGGTCAGCATGGATGCCAGAGTCCTTGCATCTTCAACTTGTCTGGTCTTGCGTAACCTCCAACAGGATGTCTAGGGCTGATTGACTAGATAGTTCTCAAGACTCTTTTGTCATTTCAGATCACCTTCCGCAATGAGGCCACCCAGGAATTCTTATTCTACCTGATCACATTTAAAGCCACCCCATGTGGCCCACTAGGCACCCTTGAGTTGACCACAGCTGTCCGGCAAAGCACCTCCTCCTCAGTCAAGGTGGAAAACCCGCTGCACTACCAGGTGTCCTTCAGTACGGACTGCAAAGTGCCAGACATCAACCTGCCTCCTCAGTTCATGGTCCCTGCTCAGTCTGAGGTACATGCCAGACCCCAGAGCTCAGCAGATCCTCAGCATCTTTTACCCTGGCCTCTTGCTTGCCTTTCATTTCCATTCTTTGAGAAACTGGAGTTTCCTTTCCTTTCCTATCTTGGCTTTTGTTCAATCCTTT
Organism: Vipera ursinii; assembly: GCF_947247035.1. Classification (NCBI taxonomy): domain Eukaryota; kingdom Metazoa; phylum Chordata; class Lepidosauria; order Squamata; family Viperidae; genus Vipera; species Vipera ursinii. The sequence goes on from NC_139520.1 coordinate 1,599,769, forward strand.
CCTCTTTCTTTTTTACAGCTCTTGCAGTGATATCATAGAAACCTTACCTCTGAAGGCCATAGTATGCCCCCCTCTCCAAGAAGCCATTTTTGGACGCAACAATCCTGGATAATTTCTGACCAGTGTTGAGAGGGTGGTCAAACAGCGGTCCAAAGGAAGATTATCTGGAGCCATTCCAGTCAGGTCTCAGGCCAGAACTGGTGATCTTTGGCAGACCCCAATGGTCTTATAGAATCACAGGTCTGGAAGGGACCTTGGAGACCTTCTAGTCCAATCCCCTGCCTGCCCAAAGCAGGAGACCTTGTACCAACCTGGACAAATGGCTGTCCAATCTTTTAATGTTTCTTATTCCTTATATATTGAAAGAAACTTTTTGTTATTCTTGGCATTTGTTGTAAGTCTTAGTTCATTCTGAACCTTAGCTTTCCTGACTCCTTCCTTGCAGATTCAGGCTTTTTGCTGATATTCAGTTCTAGTTATGTGCCTCTTTTCCCTTTTTTTATGAGTTGTCTTTTTTGTCCCTGTTTGTCAAGAGTTCTTTATGTAGAAGCCTTTACTACCATCAATCACAATGCCCTGCAAGGGAGTGGAGGATGTTGTGTTGTGGTGGTTCTCCTCCTTTCCATGTGGGCACTGCAAACTGTGTGGACAGGTGGACTCCATGGTTCCCTCACTTGTGGGCTTCAGGGCTCGATGCTTTCCCATATTGCTTTGATGCTTCCCTGAAACTGCTGGAAGATTAAGATTACATATCTTAATCCCAGACCATATTTAATAGTCATAATTTGAGGATTACTTGTATCTCTGAAGATTTCAATCATTCAGACCATAGCTAGAAGGGAACTTGGAGGTCTTCCAGTCCAAGCCCCTGGAAGACTCTATACCATTTCAGATAGGTGGTTGTCCAGTCTTTTCTCAAAAACCTCCAATGATGAAGCAATCACAACTTCTGAAGGCAAGCTGTTAATTATCCTCAGTTACATTTCTCCTTAGTTCTAGGTTGCATTTTTAAAAAATGTTTTATTATTTTTTTAACATAATCACCTTAATATTTGGTAAACAGTGTGTTGTCTGGGTTTACATTTAAGAAACATTCACTAGCAGTTGATTTCTATAATCTACAATCCACATAACTTTACTTGATTTCCTCTTTTTCACATAATGTTCTCTTTTTATAAAATGAATAGTATGCTACTTAAAATCCCTATTTCCGATAAGCTTGTTGTTGTTAGCTGCGAAGTTGTGTCCGACCCATCACGAGCCCACGGACAACATTCCTCCAGGCCTTCCTGTCCTCTACCATCTTCTGGAGTCCATTTAAGCTCACGCCTCCTGCTTCAGTGACTCCATCCAGCCACCTCATTCTCTGTCGTCCCCTTCTTCTCTTGCCCTCAATCTTTCCCAGCATTAGGCTCTTCTCCAATGAGTCCTTCCTTCTCATTAGGTAGCCAAAGCATTTGAGTTTTAGCTTTAGGATCTGGCCTTCTAAAGAGCAGTCAGGGTTTTTTTTTATTGTAAAGTTTTACGGTACATTTTTAAATACAAAACCCCTCCCCTCTCCCCAAACCTCCCTAACTCTCCCCTCCCCTCTCCCCCCCTCCCCAACTTCCCAGAGCTAAATACAGGGTATAAAAATACAAACATAATCTAAAATATGCAAACAACAATAAAAAAAATGTCAGGACCCACCCCAAACCACGTCTTAGGAAGACAAAAACTCTTGGAGTCAAATTTTTAGTCCAAAAGGAATCTTTACTATGACATGCTTGGTTGTAGGAAATGAGACAGGGCTTAATATTTCCACGATGTAAACCCTTATAAAGAGTTCCCGGTTTAACCCCCCTTAATCCCCATTTGGTCAGTCCCCCATCCTTCCTCTCCTATCATCCACCTCGTGGGAAAAAGGAAGTTAGGACCCTTTTGTTTATTGCTGTCTACCGTGACAAAAACCAGATGCTAGCCCCCCCTTTTGTTTCCCCAGTTCAAAAGGCTTCTCCTTTCCTTTTAAATGCCTATTGCCGGTTCAATACACATCTATCCTCTTCTCTTCGGGAGATGGCAGAATCCATGGGATATGTTTGAAACATTCCATTTATGAATATGATATAAATGGATTCTGACAGTCCGTTCTCCTTAGAAGAAAGATGTGTCCATTTGTAGGGGGAGAAAAGAAAAGAGAAGAAAAAAAACGTGTAAATGTTAACTCGGTTTGTTTGGATATTCTGTATGAAATCTCTTAAGCAGCTTTGGTGCTTTAATGTGGTGTTTGCTGACCCATTCATTTTCTGAGGAGGGGAGGTGTTTCCAAGCCACTAGATATTGAGTTGTTCCATGATGTTTCCTGGAATCCAGAATTTCCTTCACCTCGAAATGTTGTTCTCCTTCCACCATGATGGGAGGTGGTGGTGGAGGAATTTTTGTTCGTAGGGGAGATTGTTGTTCTCTCTTTATTAGACTGCAGTGAAAGATTGGGTGTATTCGTCTAAGATTTTTAGGTAGTTCTAATTCAACTGTTACTGGGTTTATGATTCTTTTAATTGGAAAAGGTCCAATGTATTTTGGTCCTAGTTTTTTACAGGGTTGGAGAGACTTAAGGTATTTTGTAGACAGATATACCATCTCTCCCACCTTGAACGGTGTGGGATCAGATCTTTTCTTGTCTGCCTGTGTCTTGTGTGCTAATCTAGCCTCTGTTAATGCTTTTCTGACAATAGGCCAGGTGTATTGTAACTGAGCAATCCATTCCTTTAGTTCTGGAATTACCGGTTCTTTTGGAGTTAGATCAGGTATGGGGTTGAAGCTCTGGCCTGTGGCTACTTAAAAAGGAGTGTAACCTGTGCTGGAGTGAATTGCGTTGTTATATGCCACTTCTGCGAAAGGCAGCAGGTCTGTCCAATTGTTCTGCTGAAAATGTACATAATATCTTAAATATTGCTCAAGTACAGAGTTAGCCCTTTCCGCTTGCCCGTTACCCTGAGGGTGATGACTAGATGTCAGTCCTTGGGTAGTTCCTAACAGAGATAAAAATTCCTTCCAGAATGCTGAGGTAAATTGCACCCCCCTGTCAGATATGATGCATTGTGGTGCCCCATGCAATCTGTAAATATGTTGTACAAAAAGTTTTGCTAATGCTTCTGCAGTTGGAATTTTTGGGCAAGGTATGAAATGGACTTGCTTAGAGAACAGATCAGTAACAGTCCAGATAACGGTGTTTCCGTTGCTTTCTGGTAGTTCCACAATAAAATCCATGGCTATTTCTTTCCATGGGGCTGAGGGATTCGCCACTGGTTGTAACAGTCCTGGCGATTTCCCTTGTAACCTCTTGGCCATTGCGCAAATTTGACAACTACCCACATAGCTTTCTATGTCCTTTTTCATAGATGGCCACCAAAATTGCCTTTTAGTTAAGTGTAAGGTTTTTACAAAGCCAAAGTGTCCTGCTGATTTTGTATCATGGCACAGTTGCATGAAATTGATTCTCTGTGTGGCCGGTATATGTAGCTTCTCCCCCACCCATGGCAGTCCATCTTTAATTGTGCACACATGTTTATTTTTCTGGAACCATTCATCACTTTCCAAAGATTTCCTGAATTCTATTCCAGTTTGGCTATCTACCTTCGGCTTCATTTTTTCTTGTGCCCTGGTGGTGACTGGTGCTGCCAGTTGTTGTTCCGGTACAAGTGGTTTAAAGTCAGTAACTCTTGTGCTGTTATATTGGGGTATGCGGGATAATGCATCTGCCAGGAAGTTCTTTCCCCCCGGTAAGTGTTTGAGAGTGAAATTGAATCGGTGAAAGTGTTGGGACCAGCGGGCTTGCTTAGGAGTGAGCTTCCTGGGCGTTTTTAGTGCTTCTAAATTTTTGTGGTCAGTCCAGACCTGGAAAGGTATTTTATTTCCTTCCAAAAATTGACGCCAAGTTAATAATGACCACCTTAATGAGAATGCTTCCTTCTCCCATATTGGCCATCGTTGTTCAGTTTCTGTAAGTTTCCTGGATGTATATGCGCAAGGTTGCAACGCCCCCTCATCATTTTCCTGTAGTAATACGGCTCCGACTGCTATGTCGCTCGCATCTGCCTGTATTACAAAAGGTTTGTTGGGATCTGGGTGTTTAAGTACAGGTTCCGCAGAAAAGATTCTCTTTAGCCTCTCAAATGCTGCTTGACATTCCATTGACCATTTTAGAGTCTGGCTGGGTTTCACGGGTGACCCCCCCTTCGTTTTCAACAAATTTGTGAGGGGCATGGCTATTTGGCCAAATGCAGGGATGAATTGGCGGTAGAAATTTGCAAACCCCAGGAAACTTTGCAATTGCTTCCGTGTGCGGGGGGGTGCCCACTCTAGTACTGCCCTGACCTTCTCTGGGTCCATTTCGATGCCCTCTGGGGATATGCGATATCCCAGATAGTCGATTTTTTCCTGATGGAATTCACACTTCGATAATTTAGCATATAAATGGGCAGCTCGCAATTTCTTCAGGACTGCTCTGACTAGTTTGATATGTTCCTCTTTGGTTTCTGTGAAGATAAGGATGTCATCGAGGTAAACCAGGACCTCCTTATATAAGTGCTCTCTCAGTACGTCATTAATTAATTGCATAAAGACTACGGGGGCCCCTTGCAGTCCAAATGGCAATACTTTGAATTGATAGCACCCCATTGGGCAGTTGAATGCAGTTTTCCATTCGTCTCCTTCCTTAATCCTAATACGGTAGTATGCTTCCCTCAGGTCTAGTTTGGTAAAAATCTTTCCTTTCGATAGGTGGGATAGCATATCCTTCATTAGGGGAAGGGGGTACAGATTACATTCACTAATTGTATTTAGGTTTCGGTAATCCACACCCAAACGAAAAGACCCATCCTTCTTCTCCCTGAACAGAACCGGGGCGGCTACTTTGGGTTTGGCGGGCTCAATAAATCCTCTTTCTAAGTTTTTCTTTATGAATCTTTCCATTTCTGCCATTTCCCTTGGGCTCATGGCATACATCCTGGGTTTTGGGAGTTTTGCCCCAGGTTTGAATTCTACGGTGCAGTCTGTGGGGCGGTGGGGGGGGAGCTCATCTGCTCTTTCCTCACTGAAAACCTCAGCCAGGTCCCTGTATTCCTCCGGTATCTCTGTTAGCCCCTTCTCTTCCCCCACTGCTGCTGTTTCCTCCCTCTGGGTTGGGGGGGGTGTTTGGGGGTTTTACGTTTTCCTGTTCCCCTTTTGGGAAGTTGAGTTCTGCAGTCCTCCAGTTTATCCCGGGGTTCCATTTCTTCAGCCATTCCAGTCCTAAAATCATTGGGCATTCCACTATAAATGTTATGTCTTCCTCATGGGACCCCAGGGACATGTGGAGTGGTAGAGTGGCTAGGGTAGCTGGTCCCCCCCCTGCTATAGACCCGTCTAATTGACTGAAGGAGATTGGTTGTTTTAGCCTCCTCACTGGGATGCTCAGTTCCTCCACCAGCGTTGGGCTGATGAGGCAGCAGATGCAGCCAGAGTCTTTTATTTCATTGGCTTTTGGTGCAGAGGAAGCTAATATAGTCACTGTCTTAAGTATGGGTGGAAGAGGTCCACTTACCAAAGGTTCTCCCTCTGAGCTGTCTTCCGAGGTGTCCACGACCCCTGCAGTGTAGGCCGGAGTCCAATCCCAGGTTTTGGCAGGAATTGTGGACTCTACAGCCTCTGTCCCCTTCATGGAAGATTCTTTTGGGTTGCCTTGAGACTTCCCCAGCTTTTTGGAAGATGGTGCCTCTGTTTTGCGTGGAGGGGCTTTCGAACGACATTCTGCAGCACGGTGGCCCTCTCTCCCGCAATTGAAACATCCCTTTGATTTTTTAGCCGTGGCCGGTGGGTTTTCCCCCTCACGTGTTTGCTCAAGTGGCGGGCGGCCCCATGGTTTTCCTCTGTGTTGTCTTTTCAATAGGTCTATTTCCACTTCCTCTGCCAGGACATACCAGTCATTGAGATGGTAGGGGTCTCCCCGAGGCAGGCAAGCATCATACAGGTCATAGTTTAGACCGTCTTTGAAATGGCTGAGGAAGATGTCTTCTGGCCAGTTCAGCTTGCTGGCGATGGCTCGGAATTCTTGGGTATATTCGGCAACTGTTCTCCTGCCCTGCCTCACCGTCTTGATTCTCTCCTGGGCCTTCCGGTCAGCCAAAGGTTCCTCGAATTGTCGCCTCAAGGATGACATGAATCGGTTGAAGTTGTTGAGTTCTGGGGCGTTGGAGTCATGCAGGTTCACCACCCAGTCTGCAGCCGTCCCGTCCAGGGCAGATTGCACAATTCGGATGCGTGTTTTGTCACTGGGGATGTCCCGTCCGTACTCTTTCATGTAGCTGAGGACTTGGGTTAGGAAAAATCCCAGTCATGATGGCTCCCCCTTGAATTTTGCTTCCAGGGGTGGGAATCTTTGGCTGGATCGTTGTCTGCGCCGCAGAGTGTATCGCTCCTCATCTCGATCCCCATCTGTGGGTCTGGGGTGGGTGGGTACCGCTGAGTCAGCGGCTCCTGTTCCATTGGACAGCCCTGGGGTTTCAGGTGTTGGATCCCTTCCGTTACCCCTCCAGTTGCGACCCCAGGTGTTGTGGTTTCCAGCTCTCTCCTCCCTTAGTGAGCTCAGGGTTGTTTTCATCAAGTCAATAGCTTTTTCCAGAATCCGCTCTTCCTCACTGGCGTGCAGGGAGTTCTCCATCTCTTGTTTCCATTCCGGTTGGTGGTCGCTCCATCTCAGGGTCACTTCTCTCGAAGCCTTTTCCCACTCACTTTTCCTTCCAACGCCCATCGACCACCGGGGTTTTTGTTTGTGCTGCTCCACCATTTCCTCCCAGGAAGAATATGATGCTTCAGCTTCCCAATGTTTCTGGGAGTTCGGCTGGGAGGAAGGCTCCTTCTCCGTGGGCCTTCCTTCCCTTCTTGCTTCATCGTCAGACATCATATTTATTGCAAAGTCCCCCGGTAAGGTTCTTCTTCCCTGGTTGACTTTCGTTGCAAGCCCTGTCTAATGTCAGGACCCACCCCAAACCACGTCTTAGGAAGACAAAAACTCTTGGAGTCAAATTTTTAGTCCAAAAGGAATCTTTACTATGACATGCTTGGTTGTAGGAAATGAGACAGGGCTTAATATTTCCATGATGTAAACCCTTATAAAGAGTTCCCGGTTTAACCCCCCTTAATTTGGTCAGTCCCCCATCCTTCCTCTCCTATCATCCACCTCGTGGGAAAAAGGAAGTTAGGACCCTTTTGTTTATTGCTGTCTACCGTGACAAAAACCAGATGCTAGCCCCCCCTTTTGTTTCCCCAGTTCAAAAGGCTTCTCCTTTCCTTTTAAATGCCTATTGCCAGTTCAATACACATCTATCCTCTTCTCTTCGGGAGATGGCAGAATCCATGGGATATGTTTGAAACATTCCATTTATGAATATGATATAAATGGATTCTGACAATTAAATTCTATCGCACTTTAACTCTTAATAAAATAACTACAAGCTAGTTATACATCATATAAATCCACTACTTATTCAAATGCTAAGTGAAACTTTTTAGTCCCATATTTATTCTGGATATAATCAATCCAGCTTCTCCACTCCACAATATATCTCTGTTGTGATTGGTCTTTCAAATACGCTGAAATCTTTGCCATTTCCGCCAAATTGGAAACTTTTAAAGTCCATTCTTCTATAGTCGGCAGTTCTTCCTTCTTCCAATATTGCGCTACTAAAAGTCTCGCTGCCATAATTAAATTCAACATCAGCTTAGTCTCCACAACGGTAGTATCTGTGATAATGCCCAATAAAAACAATTGCGGACAAAACTTTATCCTTTTCTTGAATATTTTTTGCATATTCCACCAAATTTTAATCCAAAATGCTTTAACCCTTTTACAAGTCCACCATATATGAAAATACGTTGCGTCCTCACAACCACACCTCCATCATTTGGGCTGGCAGTTCGGATACATGCTTGCTAGTTTTTTAGGATCTAAATGCTACCTATAAAACATTTTATAAAAATTCTCTCTTAAATTTTGGGCCTGTGTAAATTTTACATTTCTCACCCAAATCTTTTCCCAAGTATCCATTGTGATAACTTCTTGAAAATTCTGAGCCCATTTTATCATACAGTCTTTGACAAGTTCCGTCTCTGAATCAATTTCTATCAATGCAATATATATCCTTTTTATATGAGCTTGACCTTGATCTCTAATTTGCTTTACCAAATTTTCATCAGTCATCGAAAAACCAGTTTTCTGGTCCTCTTTCCACCTAGCCTGTAATTGCCCATACTGAAACCAAGTTTGTATTATCTTTTCTTCTTTTAAAATGTTATATGACTTCAATTGCCATACATTCCTTTCCAAACTTAAAATTTCCTTATATGTAGTCACATCATGTTTGAATCCCACATTTATATTTTCTATTGCGTTTTTAGGTATTGCCCAAATAGGTATCTTATAATTTAACTTGTGTCTGTACTTTTTCCAAACTCGCAACAGAGCAAACCTTAAAATATGTATCTTAAACACATTATCCACCTTCTTATCATACAATAAATATGCATGCCATCCAAATAACAAATCATGACCCTCAAGATTTAATAATCTCGCTTGTGTTAAATTAAACCAGTCACTTATCGCTGACAAGGCAGCAGCGTCATAATATAATTTAAAATTAGGCATTTTAAGACCACCTCTTTCACGCATATCTTGCATTAACTTAAATTTAACTCGTGGCTTTTTCCCTGCCCAAATTTATTAATTCCTTTTTGCCATTCCTCCAAATTTAAATCCTTTTTAAGTATAGGTATCATTTGAAATAAAAATAAAAATTTTGGCAAAACATTCATTTTCACTGCTGCAATTTTTCCCAATAAGGATAATTGTAATTTTTTCCAACTATCTCATTCTTTTTGTACTTTTCCCCATGACTTTTTATAATTATTTTTATATAACTTCACATTTGAGGGTGACAAATATATCCCCAAATATTTAACCCTTTTAACTATTTCAAATCCCGTTAGCTCTTCTAAAACAACCTTTTGTGACACTGTCATGTTTTTAGACAACATTTTAGTTTTTTGTATATTGATCTTAAATCCAGAAACTTTCCCATATTGCATTATTATCTCCATGAATTCTACAACTGAATAATCAGGCTGAGTAACTGTAACAACCAGGTCATCTGCGAACACCCTCAATCTATAATCCTGGTCTCTAATTCGAATTCCCTTAATTTTATCCGAGTCACGTATTTTAATCAGTAATATTTCCAATGTTAAGACAAATAATAGAGGTGACAACGGGCACCCCTGCCTTGTGCCTTTTTCAATATTACATACTTCAGTCAGACTATTATTGACTATTATGCGGGCTGTTTGCTTTTGATATATTGCCCTGATTGGTTGTAGAAATTTATCCCCAAATTCCATTTTCTCTAATACTTTCATCAGAAATTGCCAATCCAATTGATCAAAGGCTTTTTCAGCATCCAAGAAGATCAACGCTGCAGGGATCTGATTGTTTCTTTCCAAAAATTCCAACAAATCTACTATGTGTCTCACATTGTTCTTCATTTGAAAGAGCAGTCAGGGTTGATTTCCTCTAGGACTGACCGGTTTGATCGCCTTGCAGTCCAAGGGACTCGCAGGAATCTTATTTCCAATTTTTTTTCATTCTTTACCATAATTAAAATATATTTAATCTTTAAATATTCCATTTAATAACTCTAGTCCTCTAGTCTTTTTAACTCTTATTCAAAACGTTTTTTAATCCATTGTAATTTCCTTAAAGTCAATCACCTTTAAATATCTAAAACATGTCCTTTATATAAGCCATTCCAACTCTTTTACATTACTCATATCAAGAAATAAAAAGAAAGAAGGACAAGACAGTACTATGTTACTTGAGGGGCTCTCCCCTCTTAAAATCAAATTCATATCCAAATTTTTTCTATTTCTTTAACCATATTTGAACAGATGTTTCTTTTTAAAATATTCTCTCTGATAGGCCCCATCGTCTATTTACTTAATTTTCACTTTAGCCTTTTTCTTTTGCCCAGTATCTTTCTTAATCAATATGTTCTGCTGAATCAAAGAATCTTTCCATATTCTTGTAGGTGTTACTATAGATATAAAAGGTAAGTCAAGTAAAATATCTTTGTGATAGGCATTTGCCCATTCACTTTTCTTGAAAATCTTTTTCTCTGTGCTTCTCTTATCATTTTCTCTCTCTCCAGTTCTAGTATTTTTCCTGGCATCTCTGCAGTCCATTTTGTCCAATCTTTTTTTCTTATCCTCAAATTTGGTTTCTGGTGTTAAAGTATAAGTTGTCTTTTCCAAGTCCAGTATTTCTTGTACATTTTTTTCCACTTGAGTTAAAGCATACTTCTTTGTTTTGTTAGGTTCTATCTTTAAGTCTCTATCCTCAAACTTGTATTCAGTTGTCTGTTTTATCTATTCCTTCTCTGTTGTTGTTTCCTGGGATTTTTTGTTGTTGTTGTAAGATTAAATTGGAGATGAATTGGTTTATATTTTCAAAGTTATTTTGGATTTCTTTGTGGTTTAAAATCATTGTTATATTAATTAGTTGCAACATATCATATGTCTCCTCTTGAACAGTATTTATTTTTTCTTGATAGGCTCTTTCTATAAATCTCTGATTTTCCATGATGACCAAGAATCCAAATTTTCTTTTCTTTGCAAATGGCTTTCGGGTCAGAGTTAAATAGATACTTATAATCCAGAAAGTTCAAAAGTTCTTTTTTTTTTGCTCTCTGAAGTTTGTCTCACTTTGTCTGCAGCCCAGATTGTTTTATTTTTTGTCACAGCTGCTAGAGAAAATTGATGTTCTTACCCAAATTCAAACACACTGTTTACAATCAGCTTAAAATAGTGCTTTTGACTTTGGTTGCTTGCGGCTTGGGATAGACTCTAAAGTTAGGCTAGCCTTTCTCCTGTTGCTTGGTTTCTAGAAGTCTTCTCCTGGACCAATTGGGTTGACCACTGCCTCTCCAAGGTCCCCGGGACTTCCTTCTTTGCTGTCTCTACAGGGCGGCTTCTGGGCCATTTAGCGTGCCCTAACAGGAAGAAACTCAGCCAAAGGGCATGGAGTCCCAAACCCCTCAACTGCTGCGCTGCTGCGCAGGATCGGAAGTCTAGTTCTAGGTTGCTTCTTTCCTCGATTAGTTTCCATCGTTTTTTTGTCTTGCTTTCTGGTACTTTGGAAAATAAGTTGACCCCTTCTTTGTGGCAGCCCTTCAAGTACTGGAATACTTTCATGTCACTCCTAGTCCTTCTTTTCCCTACACTGGCCATACCAAATTCCTGCAATTGTTCTTCATGTTTTTGTCTCCAGGCCTTTAATCACCTTAGTTGCTCTTCTTTGCACTTTTTCCAAAGTCTTTTTGTAATGTGGTGACCAAAACTGGATGCAGTATTTCAGGTGTGGCCTTACTAAGCATTTATAAAGCGGTACTAATACTTTGCATGATTTTGATTCTATGCCTCTGTTTATACAATCAAGGATTGTATTAGTTTTTTAGCTGCTGCTGCACTGTTGGCTCATGTTTAAGTGATTGTCCACTAGGACTCCAAGGTCCCTCACAGTTACTGTTTTTGAGCCAGGTTTCGCCTAATCTGTACCTGTTGTTTTTTCCTGCCCAGGTGTAAAACCTTGCTTTTCTCCACATTAAATTTCATGTTGTTGGATAAGGCCCATTGTTCAACTCTTGAGTTTGTCTTTTGGGGTATTGGCTATTCCTGCCAGCTGTCATCTGCAAATTTGAGTAGTTCCACTTCTATTCCCTCATCTAAGTCCTTTATGAAGATATTGAAGAGTACTGGGCCTAAGACAGAGCCTTATGGTACCACACTGGTTACTTCTCTCCATGTGGATGCAATACTTTTAAGGACAACTTGTTGAGTATGGTTTGTCAGCCAGTTACAAATCCATCTGATGGTGATGCTGTCTATCCCATTTTTCTATTCACATTTCATGGAAATTCACATTTCATGGAGTAAGACCAGATTACTGTCCATCCAGAAAGATCTGGCAGAGGGGTGCACTTTGGGTCCCATCAATTAATAAATGTCATCTATTGGGTCATACTTCCTGGCTCTCCTAAGGCTAAGCCATCTCCTGCTTCTGCTGCCTAAGTTCTTTGGATCTTTTTCCTCTCCCAGCCTTCTTGACCCGGAAACAAGCCGAGTTTGCATGTCTGCTTGTTGGGCCTGATTAAACTTAGTTGCACTGCAGTCAACCCAGCCTCCCCTGCATTAGCCATTTGGCACCAAAAGAGTGTGTTTGTGTGTGTGTTTGTAGCGGGGGAACTAACCACTTTGTCTCCAGGATTGCCCCCCCTCTAGAGATATAGCCAATTGCTGGGGATTTCCTGTTGCCTGCAATCTTCTGGACTACTCTTAGCACCTCATGTCTTGGCCACTGACTTTCCTCCTGGCTTGGGCTGTTTGCTACCCCCAAGTTCCTTTGTCTCCAGCCCTCCTTGCCACACTGAATTCTTGCACACACAGTCAGCTAGGGTTTTCTTAGGGCTTCTCTCCTTCTCCACTTTTTCAACATTCTTCTGACTGTCAGTGAGTCTGCAAACAAGGCCCCAGTTGAGGCTGCTGTGTTCCTTCCTCTGAGGGAACGGCTCCCTTTCCTTGGTGGCCCCTCTTAACCTGCTGCGGTGGGAGGAAATACGAGGCAGTGGTATGTGTGGTTTTTGCTGCCCCCGCTATGGCCTGTCATATTTCTCAGTGTTGAATTGTTGTATTAACACATTTCGATGGACTTTATCAACACAGTGGCACAGCTAAATGATCAGAAAATGTGATTCTAATGTGATTCTTTGGCTGTGAGGACACCATACCTGCCTTTCTCTTCTAGTTGTTGCAGGGTTTTTTTTGTAAAATTTTATTGAATGTACATTTAAAAACAAAAGTGCACATAATTCAACTTCCCTGGCTACAGCACTGCTATTATTTTATTTATTTATTTATTTTAATCCCATTTATATTCTCCGAAGACTCAGGGCGGCTTACAATTTAAGCACAAACCAATGTGCTTAGCAATAGCCTTCATTCTATGTATATGCCTGCTTGTTAGGGCTTTCGCCCCCCCCCCCAAGCGGCATTATTACAAAGTCAGCTTATTGCCCCCAACAATCTGGGTCCTATTAGTATTAACTTATGTAATAAAAAGAAAAACAGAAAAGTAAAATACATTCTATGACGGGACAGAGTATGAGAAAATGTACATATAACATCTGTAAATTTTCTGGTAATTTTCGTCTACATTGTACTTAAATATCTTTCAATTGTGTCCTGATATAGGTGCTAGTAAAGTCTTTGCGTTATCAACTAAACAATCGATAGTCATCTCAGTGTTCCTCATCTCTAACCATTTGTACAAATTTTTCCAAATTTCATAATACTCTGTTTCAATTTTATTTTTAATTTCTAAAGTTAACCTGTCCATTTCAGCACAGGATAGAATTTTGTTTATTATTTCTTCTTCAATAGGAGTTTCCTTTCTTTTCCATTTTTGGGCATAGACCAATCTTGCTGTGGTTAAAATATGCAATAGTAAGTAAAAAGATGCTTTGCTGAGTTTATCATTAATAATCCCTAAAAAGGTTTCTGGTTTTAATATTTCTTCCAACCAATTTTTTATCTGGTGCCAAAAATTTTGTGCTTTTAAACATTCCCACATGTGATAGTAGGTCCCTGGAAGCTTTCTGCATTTCCAGCATATCAGTGAGGTTTTTTAATCTATTTTTGCTAGCCTTGTGGGGGGAAGGTGCCATCTATAAAACATCTTGTATAAATTTTCTTTATAGGTGGTGGCTAGCGTTAACCTCCTGTTTCTATCCCATAGTGATTGCCAGTTATCTAGGTCTATACTGTAACCGAAATTTATGCTCCAGATTAGCATTGTATCTTTTACCTGTTCTTCTAACATATCTTTTTTATCATTTGGTCTTCTGTTCCTAGAAGGATTTTATCTAATTGTGTATGCTCTAATTTTATCCCTGGTTCTTGTCTTTTCTGTATCGTGACTGTAAGTATGCCCACCATTCCAGCTCTATACCGTCTTCTAATAGTCTTTTCCTTGTTTTCAGGTCTCCATTCTCGTCTAAGATATCTTTATATGTGATTACTCTTCCTAAGTTTATGAATTTGGGGTGCATGAATATCTCTAATATGGATAGCCAGTTGGGGGTTTCTATACAGTTAATTTTTTAAATTTTTATCCACACATCTAATAGTGCCCGTCTAATATAATGTTTCTGGAAGTACTGATGAGCCTTATATTTCCCGTCCCACATTATGGCATGCCACCCTATCTGCATGTCATGGCCTTCTAATGCTATTAGTCTTCTATTCCTTAGGTGTATCCAATCCTTTATCCATAACAATATTGCTGCTTGATAATATTTTTCCAAATTTTAATTTAATTCTCAGTTTTCTACCTTGCCAAATAAATTTGGATGTAATTCTGTTTAAATTTTCAAAAAAAATCTTGCCTAATTTAATTGGTACACATTGGAATAAAAAGAGTAATTTGGGAAGTATATATTCATCTTGATTGTCACTATTCTCCCCATAAAGGAGAGCTGCAGGTTTTTCCATCTAAGTCTGCTGTAATTTGATCTATCATAATTTTCTCTTTTAAGTGTAATACAGGTGAAACTCGAAAAATTAGAATATCGTGCAAAAGTTCCTTTATTTCAGTAATGCAACTTAAAAGGGGAAACTAATATATGAGATAGACTCATTACATGCAAAGCAAGATAGTTCAAGCCGTGATTTGTCATAATTGTGATGATTATGGCTTACAGCTCATGAAAATCCCAAATCCACAATCTCAGAAAATTAGAATATTGTGAAAAGGTGCAATATTCTAGGCTCAAAGTGTCCCACTCTAATCAGCTAATTAAGTCATAACACCTGCAAAGAGTTCCTGAGCCTCTCAGTCTGGTTCAGTAGGAATCACAATCATGGGGAAGACTGCTGACCTGACAGTTGTGCAGAAAACCATCATTGACACCCTCAAGGAGGGAAAGCCTCAAAAGGTAATTGCAAAAGATGTTGGATGTTCCCAAAGTACTGTATCAAAGCACATTAATATAAAGTTATGTGGAAGGGAAAAGTGTGGAAGAAAAAGGTGCACAAGCAGCAGGGATGACCGCAGCCTGGAGAGGATTGTCAGGAAAAGACCATTCAAAATGTTGGGGACTTTCACAAGGAGTGGACTGAGGCTGGAGTCAGTGCATCAAGAGCTACCACGCACAGACGGATCCTGGACATGGGCTTCAAATGTCATATTCCTCTTGTCAAGCCGCCCCTGAACAACAAACGTCAGAAGCGTCTTACCTGGGCTAAAGAAAAACAGACCTGGTCTGTTGCTCAGTGGTCCAAAGTCCTCTTTTCTGATGGGAGCAACTTTTGCATCTCATTTGGAAACCAAGGACCCAGAGTCTGGAGGAAGAATGGAGAGGCACACAGTGCAAGATGCTTGAAGTCCAGTGTGAAGTTTCCACAGTCTGTGTTGATTTGGGGAGCCATGTCATCTGCTGGTGTTGGTCCACTGTGCTTCATTAAGTCCAGGGTCAATGCAGCCGTCTACCAGGAGATTTTGGAGCACTTCATGCTTCCTTCCACAGACGAGCTTTATGGGGATGCTGACTTCATTTTCCAGCAGGACTTGGCACCTGCCCTCACTGCCAAAAGCACCAAAACCTGGTTCAATGACCGTGGGATTACTGTGCTTGATTGGCCAGCAAACTCGCCTGACCTGAACCCCATAGAGAATCTATGGGGCATTGCCAAGAGAAAGATGAGAGACATGAGACCGAACAATGCAGAAGAGCTGAAGGCCGCTATTGAAGCATCCTGGTCTTCCATAACACCTCAGCAGTGCCACAGGCTGATAGCTTCCATGCCATGCCGCATTGAGGCAGTAATTGCTGCAAAAGGGGCCCAAACCAAGTACTGAGTACATATGCATGCTTATACTTTTCAGAGGTCCGATATTGTTCTATGTACACTCCTTGTTTTATTGATTGCATGTAATATTCTAATTTTCTGAGATTGTGGATTTGTGGTTTTCATGAGCTGTACGCCATAATCATCACAATTATGACAAATCACGACTTGAACTATCTTGCTTTGCATGTAATGAGTCTATCTCATATATTAGTTTCCCCTTTTAAGTTGCATTACTGAAATAAGTGAACTTTTGCACAATATTCTAATTTTTCGAGTTTCACCTGTACATCTTGCCAACCATTGGATAAATTAGACGTTTTAAGTAACATTTTAGTTTTTTATTAATCTTCAACCCCGCAACATCTCCATAATTTTCCAGCACCTGTAGTAGTCTTGTTCCAGATTCTAAGGGGTCTTCCAAAATGAAAACTAAATCGTCTGCATAGGGCTGTAATTTAAATGTCTCTTTTCTGGTTTCTAGTCCTTTAATCAGCTTATCTTTTCAGATTATTCTTGTGAGTACTTCTAAAGAAAGAACAAATAATAGAGGAGACAGTGGGCAACCTTGTCTCGTGCCTTTGTTAATTCTCCGTTTATGATTACTTTTGCTTCTTGTTTGGAATAGATTGCTTTAAACATGTTTATAAATCTTTCCTCAAATTCCATCTGTTTTGAGTCAACATAAAATTCCATTTGACGTTATCAAACGCTTTCTGAGCGTCAACAAAAATCAATGCCATTTTTTCCCCGCTGTGTGATTCATAATATTCTAAGGTGTCTAGTATAATCCTAACATTGTGTCTTATTTGTCTTTTGGGCAAGAAGCCATTTTGGTCAGTATGGATAAATTTAGCCAAGTATTTTTTTAATCTTTCTGCCATTATAATCATGAAAATCTTACAATCCGTATTCAATAAATAGGCCTATAGTTTTTAATGCAGGTCAAATCGGAATTTTCTTTAGGAATTAGTGAGATGGTTGCCTTCTTTCCACGAGTTTGGGATTTTTGCTGTTTAGTACATTGTTAAATATGTCCAATAAAGTTGGGGCCATACGTTCTTGGAGGTTCTTTTATATTTCAGACAGTAATCCGTCGGGACCAGGTGTTTTATTACTTTTTTGCTTTTTAATTGCTTCTATAATTTCCTGGACTGTTATATCCTTATTTAATATATTTTGAGATTCTTCCGGAACCTTTGGTAAGTCCACTTTCATAAGATATTGCAATATTCTTTCCTCAGTAATCTTTTCGTCATCTTTATAAAGATTTTTATAGCATTCATACGTCACCCATTTTTTCCCCTTCATTTTGATGTACCATCTCCCCTGCTTCATTGCATAGTTTACTAATCCATCTTTTATCTTTTTGTTTTTTCAGTCTATAGGCCAACCATCTCCCAGGTTCAAATTTTTTTTGTCTAATACCTTTTATTTTTTGTGCCATTTTTTCTTTTTCTATAATGTTCAATTTATGCTTATTTAAATCTAGTTGTTGTTTCAGGTCTCTACATCGTGGGGTTTTTTGTAGTTCTAATTCTAATTTTTTGTGTTCTTCCTCTAAACTTTTTCCATATTGATCAGAAAATGTGATTCTATGGCTGTGAAGGCACCATACCTGCCCTTCTCTTCTAGTCGTTGCAGATTCTGAGCTCACCTCAGTTTCCCTCTTTCTGTTTGGCTCTTTCACCCCTTTGTGCCCATTCCTCATCAACCCTCCGTCCGGCCCGGGACCTTATCCTCCCGTCCCCTCCTCAGATCCCTTTTCTGCCTTGCCAGGGAACGCTCGTCTTCGAGTTCCTGCCAACGAGGCCTGGGGAGACCAGCGGGCGCCTGGCCCTCAACAGCAGCGATCTGGGCTCTTTCCAGTACGATCTGATTCTAAAGGCTACGCCGGCCCGCCCAGAGAAGCCCCTCTGCTTCTCGGCCACGCTGGGCAGCAGCCAGACCTTGGTGGCCAAGTTCGTCAACTACACCCGCCAGAAGACGGAGTACTCCACCAAGGCGAGTGCCCTGCTGGATCCGGGTGCGCTGGCCGAGACTTGTGCGGCCGGCCCCGGAGCACGCATGCCGCCGTGGTGGTGGTGGTGGGGGGCGGCGGTGGGGTCCGCAGCAAGGCCAACGCGCCTCTCCTCTCTTCCTCGCCCGCAGATCGACAGCCCGGACTTCCAAGCCGAGAAGGTCATCAGCGCGCCCGCGGGCGCCCAGGCGGGCAGCGAGGTGGGCGTGGAGGTGACCTTCGAGCCGTGCCAGCTGGGCGAGGCCCGGGGGACCCTCCTCCTCTCCTCGGCGGCGGGCGGCGACTACTTGATCCCGCTGCGGGGCACGGCGCTCCCCCCCCGGCCGCAGGGCCCCGTGCAGATCCGGCTGGGCGGCAGCGTGGCGCTGCCCTTCAAGAACGTCTTCCTGCAGCAGGCCGCCTTCAGCTACGCCGTGGACAGCGCCGCCTTCTCGGTGCGTGCCGCCGAGACCATCCGCCCCAAGAAGACCGCCACCATCTCCGTGGCCTTCGAGGGCGCCGGCGGCGGGAGCAGGGCGCCGGTCACCGGCAAGCTGGTGGTCTCGTGCCCGCGCGCCGCCGGACTGGGCTCGCCCGTCAGCTGGGTCTACTACCTGAGGGGGATCCCGCCGGAGAAGTAATAAAGTTGTTTTCCAGACAGGAACGAGAGTCCGCGGCCTCTTTTGGGACGGGGGGACTTCCGGGGCGGGCTTTCGGAGGGAGTCGCGGGTTCCGGTTCTTTGGCCTTCACGTAGGGGGCGCTATTTCGCCCCGCGGGATGGGATGAGGTCGCGCGGGAGGGAGACGCGAAGGGACTACAGCTCCCGGGATGCTCGGGAGCCTCTTCCCCTCCTGCCCGGAAGCAGCAGGTGCGGTGTCATGTGACAACCAATATGGCCACCTCCCGGTAGCCGTAGCCGCTGCCGCCGCCGGCCCTTCACGCGGCCGCGATGAACCCGGAGAAAGACTTCTCGCCGCTGACGCCCAGTATCGTGCGCGCCCTGAACGACAAGCTGTACGAAAAGCGGAAGGTGGCGGCGCTGGAGATCGAGAAGTGAGCGAGGGGCCGGGCTGGCGGGCTGGGGGCGGCGGGCGGCGAGACAGGCCCAGACTCGGCTCTCTCCTCCTGCAGGCTGGTGCGCGAGTTCGTGGCGCAGAACAGCGCGGCGCAGATCAAGCACGTGATCCAGACGCTCTCGGTGGAGTTCGCGCTCTCGCAGCACCCGCACAGCCGCAAAGGGGGCCTGATCGGCCTGGCCGCCTGCTCCATCGCCTTGGGCAAGGTGGGCGCTGCGGGCCGGGGGAGGGCCGGGCAGGCGGGCCAGGCTCCGAAGGCTCTGGTAGCCGCGAAGCAGAAAAGCGGCGGGGAAGAAGGTTGCCTTGTGGTTCTTTGAAGCGAGGCTGGCTGGGCCGAGATGGGGACGTCTCTGGGGCCGTCCTTTGCTGCTGCCGGCCTCTAGCAAGGAAGCCCCCGAGGTGGGGGGCGCCAGCGGGATTTGAAATGTGCCTCCCCACCCCCCGCCCTAGGAGAGGCCGGGGTGGCGGAGGCGTTGCACGCAGATAACCGGCTCTGAGGACGGTGGTGGAGTTCTCCTGGCAAATGGAGTGGCGTTTGAGGCAGCCTCCATGACAGTTGTGGACTTGATCCTGCCTGATGAGTTCATAGGGGCAGTGGCAGAACTGCTGACCCTCTCCCCCACCAAAACCAGACCACTTTCTCCCAGCTCTTGGTGTTGCTTCCTGGGGAGAGGCTGGAGGTATTTGAGTGGCCTCCCTAGGACATCAGTGGACCCTGCTGGGTCCTAGAGGCAGTTGGAGGTTATTCCTGAAGGCTGAGTGCATGGTTTGGCCAGAGCCCCAATCACTCCCTGGAATAAGAGGACAGCAGGGTCTTTGCACTGGATTGTGCCCGTGCAGCCTTTCTTCTCTAATGAATCCTGAGGTTTTCCTGGTTTATGGAGCTGCTGAGATGGAGGAAATGGGAGAAGAGATGCCTCGAGCACCACTGGAGAACTACAAAGGGTGAACTGCAAGCACAAACCAGTTAAAGCTCCCCTCTTGGTGGTAAGGGCAGTGAAACATCAGTATTTCTCCACTGTGGTTGTATCTGCATAAGCCACAACCATGTGTAAAGTGACCCAGATCTTCCTTGGGAGGGCAAACAATAGAACAGACATGTCAAACTCGCGACGTCACGTGACGTCGTGCGACGTATCAGCGCTTTTTCCCCATTGCCAGCAATGGGGTGGGCGCGGTTTCGTCGCAATGCGTCCGGCCCATGGGCCAGCAGTTTGACACCCCTGCAATAGAATAATGCTTTATTGGCTAACTGTGATTGGACACACAAGGCATTATGCACAAGGTGCATAACCTCTCAGTGTACATACAAGCAACAAGTGATAATCGTGATAATCATAAAATACAATCCTCATAAATCATGATACAATACTTAGTGAGGTAACGCCGGGACTCTGCTGAGAGCCCAGTATCGGCATGTGTAGCTCCAGCTGACTGGCGGTGGGTCTAGGATCTTTTGCCTCCTAATCTTGGCCATGCCTCCTTCCCCTTGAACTTCCTGCCTCCGCCCATTTGCCTCAGCATTCCTCCTTGGAGCAGCATGCGATTGCAGATAGGTGATTGCAGGGGCTTTGGGGGGGGTGCGGCTTCTACAGTTGAAGTGTGGGCATGGGGTGCTAGTTGGTTATCCCCCCCCCAAGATTCCCTAAACTTAAAACAGCTCTTGTGTGGCAACATGTGGGGTTTAGGGGAAAGAGATGCCGGCAATGCTAATTCTCAAGAATGAGGGGCTCAGGGGCAGCTACAAGCAGGAGAGGCAGGGAGGGAGGCGGAGGCAAAGAAGAAATCAAACCTGATTGACAGGGAGCCCCTACTCTGCAGAGGACAGGTAACCTCCCAGCACGAAAGAAGTGACCAAAACCTGCTTCATCCACCCAGCAGACGGGGGGGGGGGGAGGGATAAAAACCAAACATTTGCGCCCCCCCCCTTGCTGCCAATCCTCAACAGAAATGCTCATGACAACGAAAACCTTGGACAGCGGGAAGAGCACATCTTGCTTGGCTGGTGGCTTGCAGGGAGGGGAAGGGGGTAGCTTCACCACCCCCCCAAAGCGCTGCCCTCTCATGAAAGCAGGATGAAAACTCAAAAAAAACAACAAAGAAAAAAGGTTAAAACAGAATAGTGTCTTTTCTCAACAAGAAAAAAAAGATCACATCCGCATCCAACTTTTGTGGGTACAGGGGGAATTTTTATTTTTTGCCTTGTTTTGCTCTTTTAAAAAAAGTGCCCCCCCAGTGCCAGAAAAAATATGCCATCACTGTATGCCTGCTGTGCCCCCCCAAAGCCCTTCTTTCACTTCCTTTGAAACACCCCCCCCAAATCCTCCCGTTCCTCCATTCTCAAAACAAAGCCAATTTTTTTTCTTTTGTGGTCTTTACATATTTAAACTGCTAGAAGGAAGTGGGAAAGAAAACCATCGCGAGACACTCTTCTGTTTTAACCTTTTTTCCTTGTTGTTTTTCGGAGTTTTCATCCTGCTTTCGTGAGAGGGTAGCGTTGGGGGGGGGAAGCTGTCTCCTCCTCTCCCCCCCCCCGTCTGCTGGGTGGATGCAGCAGGTTTTGTTCACATCTGTTGTGCTGGGATGTTACCTATGAAGCACATTTGTTTTGGGGTATCCCTCCTCCTCATGAGCCCCCCCTTTGTCTGCAATGGTGCAGCAGGAAGACCCCTGCCAGGCCGGGGATGATGGGGATCTACCCTCTGCGGAGTAGGGGCAGGATTACTGTACTCCCTGTCAATAAGATTTGATTTCCTTTCTTTGCTCCCCCCCCCCGCTTCCCCTCCTTGTAGCTGCCCCTGAGCCCCTCATTCTTGGGAGTTAGCATTGCCGACATCTCTTTCTCCTAATCCTCTTGTGCTGGGTAACTGTTGCCACCCAAGAGCTGTTTTAAAGTTAGGGAATCTTTGGGGGGATAACAAACTAGCACCCCAACATGCCCCCCCTGCCCCCACTTCAACTGCAGAAGCCGCACCCCCCACCCCAAAGCACCTACAATCAGCTATCGGCTTCTTTGAGTCAACCAGAAGGAGAGAACGGGATAGAACAGTGCAAAGATTAATGTCAGAGAAACAGGCACAAGTTTCCCATTAAAAGTGTGGTAAGTGGGTGTACAGGTAGTCCTCAACCTACAACCACAATTGAGTCCAAAATTTATGTTGCTAAGTGAGAAATTTGTTAAATGAGTTTTGTCTGATTTTATGACTTTTCTTACCACATTTGTTAAGTGAATAACTGCAGTTGTTAAATTAGTAATACAGCTCTTAAGTGAATCTGGTTCCCCCATTGACTGCTTGCCGGAAGGTTGCAAAAGGGGATCTGGGACACTGTGGGACACTGTGGCCGTCATAAATAGGAGTCAGTTGCCAAGCATCTGAATGTAAACCAGAAAACCCTGGGGATGCTGCAACGGTCATAAGTCTGAACAACTGTCAGTCACTTTTTCAGTGCTGTTGTAACTTCAAACGGTCACTAAGCAAACTATTGTAAGTCGAGGATTACCTATATTTTATCACTTTTTCCTTTTTTTTTTTTTGGTCATCAAGTTTTTGACACCTTGCTAGGCAACTGGTGGTAGTCGAATATTGCCATATCCTAAAAGTGGTACAATGGCCTACGGTACCACTCTTGGATCCCTGGGCCAGGGGTCAGAGCCAGGTTTTAACATTCTTCTGGAAGGCTAGCAGAGTAGTGGCAGGATGTTCCATAGGATGGAGGCAGCAGTGGAGAAGGCTGTCTTTCTAGACCCCACCAGCTGATTTCTTTTTAGCTGATGAATCCATAACCTGCCTTTCCTGGATGATCAGGTGGGACTGGTCAGTGTAGTTGGGGCAAGATGGTTCCTCAGGTATCCTGGTCCCATGCCATGAGGGGCTTTGAATTGGACCCAGAAGCAATCTAGCACTCAATGTAGCTCATGCAACAGAAGTGTTACCTGCACAATCCTATGGGTGCCCAAGCTCCTCGACGTCTTGCCCGGGTTGGCGATTGAGTTCCCCAGGCTTATAGTTCTGGGGGAGTTGGTTTCAGACCCGGTTACAGCACAGAAACGGCATTGGTCGCACTGGTGGATGATCTCTGGTGGGCCCGGGACAGGGGTTGCTCATCTGTCCTGGTCCTACTTGACCTCTCAGCGGCTTTTGTTACCATCGACCATGGTATCCTCCTGCAACAGCTCGCTCCAATATCTCAGGGGCTGCCACAAAGAAGAGGGAGCCAAGCTATTCTCCAAAGCACCTGAAAGCAGGACAAGAAGCAATGGATGGAAACTAGTCAAGGAGAGAAGCAACCTAGAACTGAGGAGAAACTTCCTGACAGTTAGAACAATTAACCAGTGGAACAACCTGCCTCCAGAAGTGGTGAATGCTCCAACACTGGAAGTTTTTAAGAAGAGACTGGACAGCCATTTGCCTGAAATGGTTTAGGGTTTCCTGCCTGAGCAGGGGGTTGGACTAGATGACCTCCAAGGTCCCTTCCAACATTATTTTTATTTTTATTTTTATTTTATTTTATTTATTATTATTATTATTATTATTATTATTATTATTATTATTATTATTATTATTATTATTATTATTATTATTATTATTATTATTATTACCAGAGGGGTTGGGAGTGGGAGGCACTGTTTTACGGTGGTTCTCCTCCTACCTCTTGGGCCATTTGTAGTGGCAGGGGGGCAGAGATCTACCCCAAGGCCCCTTTCTTGTGGGGTACCTCAGGGGTTGGTTCTCTCCTCCCTCCTGTTTAACATCTGTATGAAGCCACTGGGTGAGATCATCCGTGGCTTTGAGGTGAGGTATCACCAATATGCTGATGATACCCAGTTGTTTATCTCCACCCCGAGCCAACCCAGTGATGCCCTTGACGTGATGTCCCGGTGCCTGGAGGTGGTGCGTGTCTGGATGGGAAGGAACAGTCTCAGGCTGAACCCCTCCAAGACCGAGTGGCTATGGATATTGGCATCTCATTCTGTCCAACAGGTTCCATCTCTTCTTATGGGGTTGGAGCTATTGCCCCCCTCAGAAAGGGCTCGCAACTTGGATATCCTCCTGGATTCACGGCTTAATTTGGAAGATCATCTAACTGCCGTGACCAGGGGGGCCTTTGCACAGGTTCGCCTGGTACGCCAGTTGCACCCCTTTTTGGACCGAGATGCCCTATGCACGGTCACCCATGCCCTTGTCACCTCTCACCTGGATTACTGCAATGCTCTCTACATGGGGCTGCCCTTGAAGTGCGCCTGGAGGCTTCAACTGGTGTAAAATGCGGCCGCGCGGGTACTTATGGGAGTATCTCATGTTACACCACTCCTGCGCGAGCTGCATTGGCTTCCGGTTGCCCTCCGGGTGCGATTCAAGGTGCTGATAATCACCTTTAAAGCCCTACATGGCTTAGGCCCTGGGTACTTGCAAGACCACCTGCTGCCAATGTCAACCTCCCATCGCCCGGTCCACTCCCACAGAGTTGGCCTCCTCAGGGTGCTGTCGGCCAGGCAATGCCAGCTGGCGACCCCCAGGGGGAGAGCCTTCTCTGTGGGCGCACCGACCCTCTGGAACGAACTGCCCCCGGAGCTGCGGATGGCCCCTGACCTTCGGTCCTTCCGCCGTGACCTAAAGACCTGGTTATTCCAACAAGCGGGCCTGAACTGATCATGGTTTTTAAATTTGGTTTTTTATTGGTTTAAATTGTTCTTATTTCTTATATTGTTTAATCCTCATTTAATTTTTGTATTTATATCTTTTAACTTTTTATTGTTGTGAGCAGCCCTGAGTCCTCAGGGAGAAGGGCGGCATATAAATTTAATAAACCTTAAACCTTAACCTTAAATTGTCTGCAGCTGCAGTTTCCAGATACTCTTCAAGGGTACCTGCATGTAGAGTGCATTGCAGTAGTTCCTACAGGAGATGAGTAGGGCGTGAGAGAAGAGCTTTTCTGTCTAGGAAAGAGCTCAACTGATGCACAACGCAAAATTGAGCAAAGGCCCTCTTAGCCACAACTGCCAGCTACTCCTTGAGCCCAGGACAATCTGCAGATTATGCACCAGGGCCATCTGGGTCAGTACCACCCCCTCCAAATGCAGAGATAGTGAAGCCCTGAGCACAGAAGAGCCCCTTGCCCACAGCCCCGCTCTCTTCCCATGGTTCAGCTGGAGCCTTTTCTCCCTCCAGACATCCACAGCCTCCAAGCACTGTGAAAAAACACCCACAGGGATGGGGATGTGCAAAAGGGACAAAGGAGCTCACCCAGCACTTTCATGTAGATGTAAAGGGGAAGAGGTAGCAAGGATTAGGACGGGGGGGGGGGCAAAAGCCCACTCTACAGCTTAGGTTTTTCTCATGTCCTTCCTGGGAGGGAAGAATTTACTGAGAATTAGAAACGTAGCAGAAAAAGTAAAAACCGAGCTATTGGTTCATGTTTAGAAGCTGACCTTAAGCTAAGCTCTGATAAACTGAGAAATTGCTGACAGAATGAGATTTTGAGTCATTGTTTTTTGCTAAATCAAGCTGCTTTCTTTCCTCTTGGAGTCCTACATGTGGACTTCCATCAGCAACTGGGGTGGTGGGGGAAGGTTCAGAGCCATCCAGCAGGACAACAGCAGTTCAGAAGAGGAGCAAACCAAAAGCAGGACTTAGCTACTCTTTCCCCCCACCAATTTCATAAGAAGTCTTGGCATCCAGCTCCTCTATGAGAGGAGAGTCCCTGTCTTGGTCGGAGCATCCCTTTTAGTTTAGGCCTCTTGGGTCAAGCTCCAGGCTCAGCAATTCCAGGTCATGGAGCTGGAAAGGAGGCTGAAAAGATAACAGAAGCAGACAGGAATGCCCTACAAGCCAAAGTCAGAGGGGGGCTCTTTAGCTTATGGCAAAAGGGGTGAGGCCTCGCCTCTTAAAGTAATGGCGGCCATGAGTTTTGATGGCTACAAGGTTGGCATTGGGTGACCCAAGAACAAAGAGATGATGATTGTCTCCCTCTGCCATGCCCAAGGAGGGGAGACCTTGCTAGGCCAGTCCTGATGGTCTCCATTGCGGCTTGGTTGCCAGGATTCTGGTCTGTACCTGAAGGAGCTCATCGAACCAGTCCTGACGTGCTTTGGAGATGTTGACAGCCGGTTGCGCTATTATGCCTGTGAGGCCCTGTACAACATTGTGAAGGTTGCCCGGGGCGCCATTGTCCCCCACTTCAACGTGCTCTTTGATGGCCTGAGCAAGGTAACCGCTGGTGAGCAGAGCCTGCAGGTGGAAAACAGTTCCTGGGGAGGGGTTCCTCCAGCAATAGAGGGCCATTCATGTCCTTGGGGCTCCCCAGGTTGTCTTCTGGCCTCTGAAACAGCTGCTCTGGATCCAGGCCAGCCCAGGCGCCAGAGCATTTGCACACAGAGCAGCAGCACCTGGCACTGGAGGCCGCCCCTGCAATTGGTGACCCATGGGGTGGGATCTGTCCTGGGCTCCACCCCATCCAGGCTCCCTGAAGGGCCTCTGAAGATGGGCAGGAGGCGAGGGCAAAGGCCTCCATCCACAGAAGGGGAAGCTGCAGCGCCAACCTGGATCTTGGGAGCAGCAGGAGGTTCAGGCCTTGCCAGCATGTCCTGCAGGCTCCTCCTCTGGTCTTTTATTCTTTCCAGCTTGCTGCAGATCCTGACCCAAATGTCAAAAGCGGCTCTGAGCTTCTGGATCGCCTTCTGAAGGTACGGCTCCCTTCCTTCTTGTCCCATCGAAATGGGTGACTGGAGGGAGGGACCTGAAGGGGGGAAACAGCTGGGATTGGGGGGACAGCTCTGAACCAGAAGGTGGGATTTGGACTTCTGAGCAAATGTTCCCTCTTGGCTTTCAGCCTACACAGAAACTTAGAGGCGATTGTGGTGTAGGGAAAGGTCCAGTGTTGAGGACCCGTGTCTTGCATGTGTGCCTGGTCCTTTCTGAGTCGTTCCCTCCCTTGCTTCCCACCTTTGGGACTGTCACTTACTTCCCTGGCATCGTTAGAGGTTCTTGGAGCCGGTGGTATGGCATAGGGGCCATTCCCTGGGGCTGCCTGCAAAGACCCCAGGTTAGCTGAGTTTTTTTAAAACAAAAAGAGTCCTGTCCCCCCTCCTCTTCCTCTTTTGTCTGCCCAGAGTGGAAAGGCAACCTGGCCTTGCTGTGGAGGAGCTGCCCTTCCTGGTCCCTACTGGCGGCAGAGCTGAGATAATGTGCTCTGCCTGGCCTGCTGATGGGCCTCTCAGCTGCACACCGGGCCACAAAAGGCCACATATCAGTTGAGTAGTCAGAACAGAGTCTGTGGCTTGAAAGAGTAAAATTTGTAAAGAAAACAGGATTTACAGGCATTTGAAAAATAAAAGCAGTTTTGTTAAAATAATAAATGTAGTATTCAATATGGAATAAAATACATTAGAACAGCGCTGTGTGACATTCGAAGCAAAAGCATTTATCATGGCAACAGTGTGACCATAATATGATTCAGACAGGAATGTGGTTCCCATCTTCAAGAAAGGGGGGAAAAAACAGACCCAGGAAACTACAGACCAATCAGTTTAACATCAATACCTAGAAGATCCTAGAAAAGATAATCAAAGCACAGATCTGCAAACAACTAGAAGCAAACAAAGTTATACCTAGTAGCCAGCACAGGTTTGTTAAAAGCAGATCATGCCAAACCAATCTTATCTCATTCTTTGATAAAGTGACTAAACTAGTAGACCAGTGAAATGCTGTGGACGTAGTATACTTAAATTTCAGTAGACATTTGACAAAGTAGAGCAAACCTACTTCTTGGTAAGCTAGAAAAAGATGGAATAGACAACATCACCACCAGATGGATCTGTAGCTGGCTGGCAAACCGTACTCAACGAGTAGTCCTCAACGGCACTACATCCACATGGAGAGAAGTAAGCAGTGAGTACCACAAGGTTCTGTCTTAGGTCCAGTACTCTTCAGTATTTGAGGGGCTGCCATAAAGAAGAGGGGCTCATGTTATTCTCCAAAGCACCAGAGGGCAGGACAAAGAAACAATGGTTGGAAACTGATCAGAGAGAAGCAACCTGGAATTAAGAAGAAACTTCCTGACAGTGACAACAATTAACCAGTGGAACAGCCTGCCTCCAGAAATGGTGGGCGCTCCATCACTGGAGGTTTGTAAGAAGAGGCTAGACAGTCACTTGTCTGAGATGGTACAGGTTCTCCTGCTTGAGCAGGGGGGCTGGACTAGACTTCCAAGGTCCCTTCCAGTTCTACTCTACTCTTTTCTATTCTATTCTAAAAGTTTTCCCAATTTCATAGAAATCCTACAAAAAGAAGCATTTTAAACTTTGTAAATCTCAAATCTCTTGTTTCTTGCCTTTATTATTTAAATAAACAGAAGAGGAAATAAAAAGAGCAAAACAACACAATTGTTGAAGTGTTTTGCAAAGCCTTATAGGAGAAACCGTTAGACAACAACCTTTTTGCTCCAGCAGCTTAAACTGAAAACCCTCCTGGCGAGGTACCCAGTTTGGGGGGACGGGGAGACATCTGGGGCTCTGCAAAGCGGTCCTATTCTGGACCCGGAGGCCCTTGCACCTTGCTTGCCTCAGGAAGGATCCCTGATTGGCTGCAGGTAAGGGCTACTCAAGGTGGGTGAGGGTGGCATCCTTTTCCTCTTTGCTCTCTGCCTTGGCAGGACATTGTGACTGAGAGTAGCCGCTTTGACCTGGTGAGCTTCATCCCGCTGCTGCGGGAGCGGATTTACTCCAACAACCAGTATGCCCGGCAGTTCATCATCTCCTGGGTGAGCAGCAGATGTGCATGGTCCTGCACGGCTTTTCTTATTCTGAGGCGGCTCTGGAAGGGGACTCTCATTTCTCCTTGGTTCCATGTGGAACAAGCCAGCATCTTCTCAGAAATCTCACTGCAGATAACGGACTTAAATCATGTTAACCTTGGAGTACTTTTGTGGGTGGCTTCCCAGTCCTGAGTTGGCACCAACCTCAAAAGTGAGCACAGATTTCTTTTTTCAAGGACACAAGACTTAAAAACAGACCCCATTTTACTTTTAGTCCCGATTTCTCCAGCATACAGAGACAAATGTTACAGATGTTCATGTGGAACACTAAGCAATAAGCCATGGTTTACAACCACAGTGGCTAAGTCCAGCTGCAATGGTAAACCAAACAATTTATGTACGTTATGGCTTATGTGGGTGGGACCCCTTTGCTGCTTTCAAAGTCCAGCTGAGATGACAGCCCCGGAAAGGATTCTTGAATTATTGTGGAAACTTGGCATCTCCCCATGGCAGCAGCCCTGCTGAGAGGGAACATGCCAACCCAGAGTTGGCCAAGGAGGTTTCTGGCTGAGGACTGAACCCTCATTTGTCCAGTCCACACCCCATGCCCCTTGTGTCCCTTTCCTGTGATGTGGCTGTTGCTGGGACACACAATGCCCTTGCTGGCTGACCCCCTGCACTCTTGTGCTACTGCAGCCTCTTAACTCTGTGGTTTTGCTCCCTCGTGTGCTAGATTTTGGTGCTGGAATCTGTTCCTGACATTAATCTTCTGGATTACCTACCAGAGATTCTAGATGGACTCTTCCAGATCCTGGGCGATAACAGCAAAGAGATCCGTAAAATGTGAGGACACTGTTGGGTCTGGGAATGTGTGTCTGGCAACTGAGCTGCCAGTTTAAATGTGATGAGAGGAGGGGGATGTGCAGCTCTCTGGTCCAAACAAAAGGCTGAATCTTTAAAAGGCGACAGCGGTCATTGGTTGCTCCAAGGCAGAGGGAGGCATCAGGCTGCGCAAGCAGCTGGTCAGCTGCCATTGTCAGAATCCTTCCTTGGGTGAGCCAGAGGTCTTGCGCTTGTTTGAAATGGGCAGTGCTTCCTGTTACCCCAAGTAAAGGCAACCACACAGAGCAGCTAGCTGCCCCCTGGCTGTGTATGGGAGGGCAACATGGACTTTACCTGAGCGCCAGCCTAACCTTTCCTTCCAAATTGTGGTGTCATGGTTTCGACAGAGACAAATAAAGCAGAACTCTGAGGCTTGCAAACTCCTCAAAGAACATGTTTATTAGTTACAAAGTATTGGCACTGTCAAGAGTGAAACCGTCTGGATACATAAGAAACAATTTCCCAATACAAAGTTAAATGTCGCACCCACAAAAGCTATGCAAGCAACTACGTTCCCCAATATTTTGTGGGCTCTTTATGCAGTGCCCAGTCCCTTGGGAGCAGCCGATGACCTTGGTTCCCATGGGACAAAAGATTATTTTCATTAATGAAGCATCCGGGCAACCCCCCTTCCTCCGTTCTATGTGGCAACCTAGAATGAGAAGGAATATGGCTGCAGCCATGCACATTTGTAGAGTTGACGTGCAGAAGAAAACTCAGTGGTTTCCAGGGAGCAAGTTTTGTATCAGGAGTTTTAGCTGATTGCTCTCTTTTCTGGAAATGTGTTCCTTGTAATCTTAAGCTTCAGCTTCTTTCTGTGTTCTTTTTCATTCTTGGCCTTGTCCTCCAGGTGTGAAGTGGCATTGGGAGAATTTCTCAAAGAGATCAAGAGGACCCCTGCCAGTGTCAAGTTTGCTGAGATGGCCAACATCCTGGTCATTCACTGCCAAGCTTCTGGTAAGCCTGTGTTGCTCCCCAGTGTGCATCCCATGCTTTCCCTTGCTAAGCGTCCAGTCCATTTCTGAACCCGATGCTTTGCAAACATGGATGGGTTGTAAAGGAGGTGAGCCACAAAGTGTGCCAAGCCTACATACTCCAGGCTCTGCAGGGCACAGCAACCTCTTTCCAACGTGGTAGCTCCTTTCCAGCTTCTGAAGACCCAACTCAACCACCCTCTCAGCGTTTGTGTTTTATTGGGAGTTCAAGCTCTTAGGCCTACAACATGGCAGAGTTTGTCCCCCACTGAATGGAAGCACTGGAAAGGGGGGAAGGGGCTTGCCTTGCTCACCCTGCAGATGGCCGGTCTGGAAGATGCCGGGCGCTTCATTTCCTGTTGCTGCATTAAGAAAGGGGCAGATTAAGGGCAGGAATGCCGATGCTACCCTAATCCACCTTGGACTGCAATGAACTTGGCCTTGCATCACCTCAGCATGGCCTCTTCAATCTGACCAAAGGAGTGACTGGGACCAGCTTGTTTGTTGTGCTTTGTAGTATGGAGGCAGATGCGTCCATTTCCCCTGGCTAGCCTGCCCTGGGCCAGCAAGGCCCCTCTGCTGCTCACTGCCCTCCATACCATTTTATCTTGGCTGCCAAACTGAACAGGAGAAGCCCTTTCACTCACCTATTGATTTCTCCAAAAGGGCGAGTTCACGTGACTCACTATATCGTCAACTGACTTAATGGACTCAATCTCTCTTCATGCTGACCTTTTTAGACGGTCAAATCAAACTTTGTTTATTGTTTATTACATAGATAGCATCTTTGACAGACAAGGCATCAGAAAGTGCACATATTCAGGCACAGCAACGGCTTAAAAGTAAAAAGTCTCCATCTACATTTTCCCTGGCTCCTGAATTGCTGCTGCAACTGTTCTGCAGCCACACTCAGAAGCAGAGCAGTTGTGTTTGTTTGGTGCATAAAGGCTCCTCCTTTTGAAACCAGTCAAGAACAAGAGTTTCAAAAAAAGCTTTTTTCCTTCCCTGAGCTGTGGCTTCTTCCAGTGGGCCTTAATTCATACAGCTGCACTAAGCGTTGCTGAAATGCAGGAAGCAACTTCCTCAAGGCAGGTCAGTGGGCCAAGGAGCCTTTTGCGGCACTAATGCAAGTGGGCCCTTTAGGATGGGAGGTGTAGTCCTGTTTTCTCAAGGGATTGGCGGAAATGCTGAACTGGATTGTTAGTGAATTGGTTAAAAAAGAAAATAACAGTACAGTTTAAAAAAAAAACGTTTTAAAACTGAGGACATCTTGCAAAGTCCAGACAATGACCCCTCAGCTCTTGGGGCATGGCTGCCTGAGCACCCAAGCACTGTTACAGAGCCAAACCAGCAGAAATGCAAGAATATTTGTGTGCCTGCAAATATTTGAACTATGTGAAAAGTTCTATGTTTTTCCAAAAGGATATCTATACAGGTAGTTCTCATTCAGGGACCACAATTGGGATCAGCAACTGTGTTGCTAAGGGGAGCGATTGCTAAGTGGAAAATCATGTGACCATCACTGTTTTTCTTTTCTCCACACTCAGCCCTTCAGAGTGAGGACCCAGATTGTTGGGGGCAATAAGCTGACTTTGTAATAATGCCGCTTGGGGGTGTGTGTGAAAGCCCTAATAAGCAGGCATATACATAGAATGAAGGCTACTGCTAAGCTTGTAAGCTGCCCTGAGTCTTCGGAGAATTTAAAAAAATGCTCACCCTGGTGCTGGGTTAATGAACAGGAGAGGAAATAATGTTTGTGTTTACATTCATTGGAGAGGAAGGATTACAAGAGGCTAAGCAGGTGCACCTTAGGAAATACCACAAGCAACGTATTGGCACCATAAGGGCACTGTGCCAACTGCCTGGTGTAGTATGATGTGATTGTTATTTGTTAAATTTATTTGCCTCCTATCGGGCTATTTCTAAGCGGTATGCCTGCTTATTCCCTTGGCATGCCTTCCTCTTGAATCTCTGCTGTGCAAGGCGTGGCGGGGGGAGGACCAACAGGTACAGGGCAAGGTGTATTGGCTGTAAGCGTGATCATACACACTGGAGGTGGTAAGTGAGGGTGTTGGACATAAAGTTATTTCTTCAGTGCTGTCACATCTTCAAACAGTTGCTGACTGAGGCAGCTGGTAAGTATTCCTGTATCTGCCAAGACCCTCTCATCTAGCGCATTTGTCTCCTGCTTCCTTTAGCTTCAGATTCTTTGGAATTTTTTCTCTTTCTGGGAGATGAGGGCACAGGTGCCCCTTGACTTATGAAACCTGTGGGGTGCCACCTGGGATAGAAGCATCAGCCGAGCTTTCACTGTTTGCACCTCTTTTCCCACAGATGATCTCATCCAGCTGACCGCCATGTGTTGGATGCGGGAATTCATCCAGCTGGCTGGCCGGGTGATGCTTCCCTATTCTTCTGGAATCTTGACAGCCGTCCTGCCCTGCCTGTCCTACGACGACCGCAAGAAGAGTATCTGCTGTGCCCTGCCTCTTGCCTTGCAGGGTGGGGGGGGGGGGCTCCCCAGGGGAGGTTGCTGCTCTTCTAGCCCCACAGAACCCTTGGGGGGCGGGGTTGTGGCTCTGCTGGTGAGTCTTGGAATTCTAGGATTTCTCCGGCTCTTCCCTGGGTGGATTTCAGCAGAAGAGGGAAGGCCGTGGCTCCTGGGTGAGAGAGCAAGCTCACAACTTGGTTTGTTTTTGTCTGCTTGGAATGAGCAAGATGGTATCTAATCTCTGGTGGACCCATCAGGATAGAGTTTGGAAAGCGTTTGTGTGTGTGTGTGTGTGTGTGTGTGAGAGAGAGAGAGAGAGAGAGAGAGAGAGAGAGAGAGAGAAGGTGCTTTTCACACACAGGTTTCTGGGAAAGGTCAGGAATTTGTTCTCCAGATTGCACTTGGTGGCCTTTGAAACAACTTGCGTTGTTTCAAAAGGAACTTTTACTGAGAGTTAATGACAGCAGGAGAGTTAAGACAGGATCTGAAATTTTCCCATGTGAAATGTTAAATTATAAATTATTGTGGGAAACCAGCAATAAGGCGCTGTTCTCAAGGCTGTCAGTCCCTCTGCAGCTCCACCCCAGAGCAGATGGGTGGAGGCACATTCCTCCCTCCTTTCACACCCCAAGAAAGGTGCTTCAAAAGAGGATAGAACAAAATAAAGGAAATTGTAGGCTCCCCGAACTCCCCCTCCCTCTTGGCACAACCTCCCCCCAGAATGACAGCACCCAAAATGAAGTGAAATGAAAATGCACTGAAAATACAATGAGGGTCTGACATGTTGGCAGAATTTGTGCTGCAAATCAAGAATCAAAAATTGCCCTCCCTCCCTCTAGCGTGCACTCCCAAAAGTGCTCTCTGGTCCTGTAGTAACCTTCACGCAGGGGTGTCGGCCCTCCCAAAATCCTCTCTTGCTTCCCAGGGGAACGGATGGGGCGTTTGGGGCAAGCTTCTTGCAGGAGCTTTGGTTAGGTGCTGTCCTCTTGGTGGTGCTGACAGGCCAGACGGTGCAAGGGAGCACGAGGGGTGTGTAGCTGTGTGGGAAGGAGACAGAGAAGCTGGGCTGCCCTCCCTTCTCCAGACCTGGCTTTGCTCGTTCATTCCAGGCCTGCATTTTCCAGAATGGGCAATCAGTTGCCAAGTCCCAGGAGCCCTTCTTAGCCTTGGGGCCGGCTGGACAGAGGAAGGATCCGGGCAGGAGCTCCCTCTGATCCCACTCTGTCCCCCTGAAAGTCTGAGGCTCCCCAGTTTGGGGGTGTGCTGAGGGGATTCTCCTGGCCTTTGTGGAAAAGCCTTCTTTGATCAGTGAAATACAGATATTAAGGAGTCGGCCGCCGTGTGCAATCAAAGCTTGATGAAGTTAGTGACCCCAGAAGATGACGAAGCTGATGAGGGCAGCGAGCTCCTGCCATCCCCCCAAAGAGAGGTTGGCCAAGAAGAGGCTGGCCCCAAGACAGAGCAGCCACCGAGTGGTGAGTCCTGTTTTCCAAACCCTGGAATTGTCAGGAGATTCTCACTGTACCTGAGCCAGTAGCAGCATCCCCATCTGCCTGGGGCTAAGAGGACCTTGCTTGGGCCTCTGGGTCTCAGTTTAAGAACATGGAGGACAAATTCCTGTTGCCCACCTTGACTGGGCCTGGGGTCCAATTCTGCCTTCTCCAGTTGATTGGAGGGCAGCCAGTTTAGAGCTCTGGAGTGGCTTTGCTCTTCTCTGGATCCCCTACCTTAAGATGGCCCGGGCAGAGGCTGGCTGCTGCTCAGAGTGGCCAGCTCTTCCTCCATCTATCACAGCTGCAAGAGCTGTACCCGATGCTGCAGATGCGAAGGGTCACCCCTCCTGAATTTATAGGTGATGGGAGTTTCATTTGCCATTGTGATGTTGCTTTCTCCAGTTTGGTTGTGGCTTTGAATTGTGGGTCCCTTTCGGTTCCCCTCATTTCTTGCCATCTCCTAGTTTCAGATAACAGATTGAGAAGTCATTCAGGGCTCACCTCAAGCTGCACCGAGTTGTTTGCTTATTTGGGGCAGCCAGTCCCTGCCTCGCTGCCTTTTGCTTGGGTTGCTGCAGCCCCAGCAGGTGGCCTGGAAGCTGCAAAGGGGCCAGAGTGCAGCTGCTGGGGCCACGTGCCCCTAGTTCAGGAAGTGTTGGCCTGAAGGCCTGGGAACAGAGGGTCACATACGACTGGGCGCTTTCCAGCTGGCTCTCCCTAGAAGTTGAAAGAACCCTAGAAGATCAAATGGAGAGTCTCATGAAGGGAGGGCTTGCTCGGGCCTGGGGTCTTCTCCCCAGAAGATGCATGTCGCCCCATGGCTTCCTTCCCTCAGAAAAGCAAAGCCGGGGAGGGGGGTTGGCAGAGGAAGGGCTGCTGCTTGTTAAATTCCCTTTGCCAGGCCTGCTGGACCTCAGGTTGGTTGCCCTTCAGGCATTGCCCATGAGCCTGGCCATGGCAAGCTCTGCAGAGGGTACCTGCTTGTGCCTTGCTGATGAGGCAGCGATGGTTTTGCAAGTGCCTGGAAAGGCCGTGAATAGATGAGCTGAAGCTGGGCCTGGGAAGAAAGGAGTTTAACCCCCCCTCAACATCTTTCCCCGTCAGTTTTGGAGAGGGGTGAAGCTCACCTGCGGTCTCTTCCTTTAGGCTGCCTGGATGTCTCCAGTGAGTCGGATTTCAATAGCGCCAGCATCTTTGTACCAGCTAGGTCAGTTATTCCTACATTCTCGTTTTGAAAGAGTGGGGGGGAGTCTGGAGTAGGAGGAGGAGACCTGCACCAGGAGGTGGGGTGGTGGTGGTGGTGGTGAGCAGATCGCTTTTTCGGGCTGCTTGGAGGGCAGCTGTTCCCAGCACTGTCATCTGGTTCCCAGCAACCCTATGTTTCCCTCCACCCAGAAGGGAAATTAGCAAACCCAAATCGGCAGCAGAATTCGGTCACCGGGTTTAATTCCCTGCACCCTTTTTTAACTCTGAAGGGGAAAGAGGCTGGTCAGTGGGCATATCCGGGCTTTGAGCCCTCAGCCACCAAAGGACCTCTAAGGAAGGAGCTCCCTCGAAATGGCTCTCCTGTAGCTCTGCTGAGCTTTTGGATAGCCTCGTGGGTTTCTTCTGCCGTTCTTTATTTATGCCCTGAGTGACCGGCCCAACGTCCCTCAGCTGGCTTTCATGCCTAAGGTGGGACTAGAAGTCAGAGTCTCCTGATTTCTAGCCTGGTGCCTTAACTACTGGACCAATCTGTTGATCCTGCTTTTATTTGCAGCATGGAAAGAAGTTGTGTGACCCTGAACCTTGATGGAATTGTGCAGGTCCTGGATTGCCACCTCCATGATTCAACCACTGGGATGATGACACGGATTGCAGTCTTGAAGTGGCTCTACCACCTGTACATCAAGACACCACGCAAGGTAGGCCTTTAGACCTAATCTGATCTTGAGAAATGGGTTTTATTGGTACCGACCTTTGTTTATATTGGAAAGGAGCCATTTAAATAGCAAATCTAATGTTACCTGAACTGAAAAAATAATTTCTTGATTCTTCCATAGATGTTACTCAGAAATAAGATGCGTTGTTCATTTACCCATGTGGCAAATTCATTATGTTTGGTGCATACAAAGCAGCATGTCCACCACCGGTTGCTTGCCACCTGAGGAGCTGTATCCCTCCTTCAAATCAAAAAAGGGGGAGCAGGGAAAGGTCAGCCACAGAAACACAACGGAGCCTCTTTTGGCAACTGTAGCTGCTGCTTTGTGCACCAAAGTTCTGGGCATGGCTCTGGACCTTTCTTGCGCTTAACGTTGAATGATCATTTTAATTACCATTCAGCCTGTCTGGATTGAAGCAGCTTCCAAGTTCTCTGAAGCGGAAGCATAGGCTTTCAGACATCTAATACTTGAATCGGTTCTTTATTGGGAAGATCTTAAAAAAAGTGGGCTTAATGGGCAATAGTCATAACCAGACAGAAGAGATTCTGGATGTTCAGACCCTTCGAAAAATGAGTTCTAGTCCCTTACGAAAGGAAAATAGGTATGTGTGTTTTTGTGTGTGTTATTTGTACTCACCACAATGAACCAAATAGAATAGTGAAACCCTGAAGGGTAAAGGGAGCACAGTTGTGCCCTACATGAAGACAAAGAATTGTTGCTGGTGACTTGTGATACAACAATTTTCAAAAATTCTGGATCATCCTTCCCCTCAAAGCACTGGCCCGTCCTTGATATCCTTTCCAAAACCTCTTAAAACAGAGGTGGGGATCTCAGGAAAATGGTGAGGTGACTGCATTTTTTATAACTTTGAATCTGCTCTCCCCTAGTCCTTTAATGTTTTTTTATTGTGGAATGTTTTAGTGTTGTTCCTTTCATGGCTTGTTCACCATTCACAGTCACATTTTGTGAGATTGATGTCTATATAGATATGATGAATTAAATACATACAGTCATGGCCGAAATTGTTGGCACCCTAGAAATTTTTCCAGAAAATCAAGTATTTCTCATAGAAAAGTATTGCAGGAACACATGTTTTGCTATACACAGGTTTATTCCCTTTGTGTGTATTGGAACACAACAAAAAAGGGAGGAAAAAAAGCAAATTGGACATAATGTCAAACAAAACTCCAAAAATGGGCCGGACAAAATTATTGGCACCCTTAACTTAATATTTGGTTGCACACCCTTTGGAAAAAATAACTGAAATCAGTCGCTTCCTATAACCATCAATAAGCTTCTTACACCTCTCACCTGGAATTTTGGACAACTTTTCCTTTGCAAACTGCTCCAGGTCTCTCTTATTGGAAGGGCACCTTTTCCCAACAGCAATTTTAAGATCTCTCCACAGGTGTTCAATGGGATTCAGATCTGGACTCATTGCTGGCCACTTCAGAACTCTCCAGCGCTTTCTTGCCATCCATTTCTGGGTGCTTTGTGACATATGTTTGGGGTCACTGTCCTGCTGGAAGACCCAAGATCTCGGACGCAAACCCAGCTTTCTGACACTGGGCTCTACAGTGCGACCCAAAATCCTTTGGTAACCCTCAGATTTCATGATGCCTTGCACACATTCAAGGCACCCAGTGCCAGAGGCAGCAAAACAACCCCAAAACATCATTGAACCTCCACCATATTTCACTGTAGGTACTGTGTTCTTTTCTTTGTAGGCCTCATTTCGTTTTCGGTAAACAGTAGAATGATGTGCTTTACCAAAAAGCTCTATCTTGGTCTCATCTGTCCACAAGACATTTTCCCAGAAGGATTTTGGCTTACTCAAGTACACTTTGGCAAACTGTAATCTTGCTTTTTTATGTCTCTGTGTCAGCAGTGGGGTCCTCCTGGGTCTCCTGCCATAGCATTTCATTTCATTTAAATGTCGACGGATAGTTCACGCTGACATTGATGCTCCCTGAGCCTGCAGGACAGCTTGCATTCCTTTGGAACTTGTTTGGGGCTGCTTATCCACCATCCGGACTATCCTGCATTGCAACCTTTCATCAATTTTTCTCTTCTGTCCACGACCAGGGAGATTCGCTACAGTGCCATGGGTTGCAAACTTCTTGATAATGTTGCGCACTGTGGACAAAGGCAAATCTAGATCTCTGGAGATGGACTTGTAACCTTGAGATTGTTGATATTTGTCCACAATTTTGGTTCTCAAAATCCTCAGACAGTTCTCTTCCCCTTTCTGTTGTCCATGCTTCGTGTGGCACACACAGACACACAATGCAAAGACTAAGTGAACTTCTCTCCTTTTTATCTGCTTTCAGGTGTGATTTTTATATTGCCCACACCTTTTACTTGCCCCAGGTGAGTTTAAAGGAGCATCACATGCTTGAAACAATCTTATTTATCCACAATTTTGAAAGGGTGCCAATAATTTTGTCCAGCCTATTTTTGGAGTTTTGTTTGACATTATGTCCAATTTGGTTTTTTTTCCTCCCTTTTTTGTTGTGTTCCAATACACACAAAGGGAATAAACCTGTGTATAGCAAAACATGTGTTCCTGCAATACTTTTCTATGAGAAATACTTGATTTTCTGGAAAAATTTCTGGGGTGCCAACAATTTCGGCCATGACTGTAAATGACTAAGCCCAGTGATAATTCTGTTTGCTAAAACAAGTGATGTCTGTAATTTGCTTCTAGTAACATCTTCAGGTCTTAGAAACTGGGGTGGAACATGGTAGGGCTGACTTTTTTTGAGGATTCTGTGTTCAGTTTTCTGGGCTACCAGCCAAGAATAAGAAAAGCTTCCTGATAATACATTAGAGGATAGGCTCCACCGAGTAAAAAGAAATATTATAGAGACAAAAGTTTCTTCCGAGAGAGTGAAGCTCCATCATCTATAGGAAGGATGCTCCAGTTCCTGAGGACCCAGTTGCTGTTTTCATCCATCTGGTCTGTCTACAGAAGAGAACCAGGAAGTAAAGAATATTGTAGCTGAACAATTATATTTTCAAGTGCTGTCAACAGAAGAGAATTGACTACTGTGACCATGATCAGAATTTTTTACACAAAGGATTACTGCCACAAGGATGGGTCACACCTCACAAGGACTGATCCAAACTTTAGAGAAGATCAAGAAGACTGATTTGTTCCATTGACGTCAGCAAAGCAGTTGACAAAATGCCCGGGGACACATTGATGAGCTTGTTCATTAAGTATGGGTTGGTGCAATGATGAATGAATAGACAGCTGGTTAGAAAAACATTTCATAGGGTGCTCAACCACGAAGTGGAATGGGACACCTCACTGTTGGACAACTTGCCACAGGACAGTTCAACAATTTAATTATTGTCATTTCAGGTTTTATTTTGTCCCTCCTTTGCATCCTTTCTTTAATGATTCTATTCCACAATTTCTTTGATATTATTGTAACTCTTGTCCTGTGGCAAGTTATCCTAGACCCACATTCCTGCCACGCCTCTTTCTTGACCAGACCTACTTCAAAGGCTGACAGAGAATTGGATATATAGCAGCACTCTAATTTCCCAAAGAGGAAATAGGATGGTCAAGGGTTGTTTTCTTTCATTCAAGGCTGTGGGGTGCAGAATTGTGAATTTAAATAGCAAAAGGTGGATTCAAAGGTTTAAAAAAGGTATCCTATGGGTAGGCATGGCAAAGAGCAATGACCCAGGGAGGCCATGGCCTCTCCTTCATTGAATGAGAAGTTGGGCCCCACAGCCTCAATGTCCTCTTTGGTTTCATGATTTTACCAAAATTAGAACAGCTCAGATGTCTGACACCATCTTCATTATTTTTTTAAAAAAATTATTCCTGATATTCTGCAAGCGTAACTATAACAATTTTAATAGCATGACTGCTTTAAATTCTTGAGAATTGTAGGCCATTTTGGTTGTGAGGCGTTATCCCTTCATATACATGAGGAGTGGTCTCAAACAGAGTGGGTCCTGTGTGGAGCAACACAAGGCAGGAATAGAGGTGCTCTGTGAGGGAGATGGGCCAGTTCGAAATATGATATATAAATAAAACGTTCCACCTCCTTTCGCTCACAGTT
Source organism: Vipera ursinii (assembly GCF_947247035.1). Lineage (NCBI taxonomy): Eukaryota > Metazoa > Chordata > Lepidosauria > Squamata > Viperidae > Vipera > Vipera ursinii. Next base: position 1,640,408 of record NC_139520.1, read on the forward strand.
TGCCAAACGGTGACAGGAGGAGGGTGGTGAATTCCTATGGCGGGGAGGCTATGGAATGCACGAGGGCCTTCTTTTGCCGGCAAACATTATCTACCAAGGTCAGGTTATGAAGAATGTTTGAGCAGCGCAGTTTCTTTTGTTGAATGTGTTGTGATTCAGGGTCAGCCTGTGGGTTCGGCAGTTGGGTCGGACGACTCAGAGGAGGAGGGGGGTGTTGAAGACCTTGCTGAGGGGGTTGAAGATCTTGCTGATGATAGCCCTCAGGCAGGCCCCTCCCACTTGGTCACCATGGAGACCCAGCTGTGTGAACCTGACAGTGTGGGTGAAGATGACCCACAGCTGGCCCTGTTCAAGGACGCCCGACGCAGGAGGCAGTCAAGTAGGAGTAAACAGAGGAAGGCAATGGGGCTTCTCGGAAGGAGGCAGAGAGAAGCCACGCCCTGAACTCTTTATAAGGGGAATGTGTGGGGAGGGCTGGTTTGCTGAAAGCAACCGCTCGGATAGTGTTTCAAAGCTCCTGTATCTTGGTTCGTGTCTTGTTTGTTTTTGTAGTAATAAATTTGGCAGACGTAATTCCAGCCTCTTGCCGTTTGTAAAGGGGTTGCCTTTTCTGCAGGGCCGGTAGCAGGCTGGTACAGAACAGAATGTGCCAAATGGGACAGTTGACCCCATGATGTTTTTTTATTTGTCTTGAAGGTTTCTTTGCTTTTCAGATGTTCCGGCACACGGATAGCTTATTCCCCATCTTATTGAAGACCTTATCTGATGACTCTGACGAGGTAAGAGGAGCTTCTCTGCTGTTGTATTATTCACTCTGCAAAGCATCTTCATGGGCTGCTTCATCCTGGCCACGGGTGTCGAAGTTCCTCTGTCGCAGGGATACAGGGATTTCTGAACTGCTTTTGCATGACTCTGACTAATCTACTGCATAGTTTTTGAAATTTTCCTTCTTTTGGCCCCTGAATCAATAAAATGAATTTGTATGATCTTCGGTTTTGTTTAGTTTTGTTCCCCCAGCATAGCCATTTTTACTGTCACTTTCATTGTTCGTTATTACCTGTTTAACCTTCTGGGAGTCACCCAGAGTTGGGCAGTGGGCAGCCTTGGACACTGAATGAAGGAATTCATTCTTGCTGGGGGAAAAGAGCAAGCTTTGGGGAGCTGGTTGCTTCCATTGAGCTTCCTCGGAGGTTGTCTCTGAGCTTCCCAGCCAGGTAAATGCCTCTCTGGACTTCTGATCCAACCAGGAATCCCTCTGGGACAGGTCCTGGCTTTCGCGCAGACATGGAGGCCTATGTCCACTCTTTCTGAAATATTCTCTTGAGGTTTTTTTTCTCTCTCAGAGGAGATGGCTTCTTTGTGGGTTGTTAATTATATGTCCATTTAGCTTTGACATTTTCTACCTCCACTTCCCCCCCCCCCCAGCCATTCCTTCTGGCTCTTGGAAGGAACATCTTAAGGTGATGCTTTATAGACTCAGATCTTTCCATTTTATGTTAATTGTGGTTAGAATAAACCAAAGCCTTTTGATGCCTGTTCTTGGCAGGGTCGTGATCAGAAACTGCTGCCGTTCTTGGATTGTGCTTTTCCCACTTCTTGGTACAGATTGGTGGGCTTTGGCCCTCGTTAACTCCTCTGCTGTGATTGCCAGACAGTCGGTCTCTTGCCAAGGGACAGTGTCCCCGAGATCCTTCAGGCTTCCCAGGGAGAACCATCCTTGTGCCCTTGGATTCCCAGGGCTCCGGAAGAGGCTTCGTTCACTCTTCATTTGCTGCATGGGAAGCTCTGGCTGTGCACTCTTCTCACCTGGAAGATTTGACAAAAGTGTCTCTTTTGTGGCAATTGTGCAGCTCTTGGGTGAGCCTGGAAATTTGAGTCTGAAAAGGAGTCTTGGCATCTAAAGGGCCACTCTTAAGCTAGCATTTCCATCGGGCGGGCAGGGACAGAGGGGCCCTCCTACACCACCACCCTTTTCTTCCTGGGCAGAATGGCTTATATTTATTCTGGAGATCCCAGCCTTCCCCCATGCAGCAAAGGCAACCTGACAGCCTCATTTTGCCTTTTCCCCACAGGCATCCTGAGCTCATGGCAGCATGTAATGCTGCAGATTTAAGCCAAACTCTATCTAACAGGGCTGCAGACTTCTCCGCCTGCAATCCTCTCGGGCATAGCAGTGGACAGTGTCTGTGTGTGTGTGTGTGTGTGTGTGTGTCTGTCCTTGCACGCTTCTGTATGTGTGTGCAGGGAAGCCTGCCTTTGAGCAGCAGAAGGAAATGCTGGTGGAGCTGGGAGGACAGGTGTGTGACTGTTGCAGCCAAAATTTTGAGGTGGAGGCAAAGTCAGCTGCTTCCCTTGGGATGATTTACCTCCCTTCTGAGCAAGCCCAGCCCGGTGCAAAGACCCCCTGCATTTTCCCCAAACCCTTTTTCTCAGATCCTTGGTCTCGGTCTCTCTGCCATCAGCAGAAGGTCATGTGAGCACGGGTGGTGGAAGATGAATACCAGCTGCCTCCTTTCATCTTCATGGGGTGCCAAGGAGAACAAAGGGGTCCTTGTTCACAGTCCCCCTCCCCCAGCATGCCTGTTCGCTGCCATTTTCCCCCAAGACGCATTTGAAGCCCATGATTCCTTGGAGAATTGAGCCAGGCTCCCTCCTTCCTCCTCCCAGTGTGCCCAAAAGAGGCCGAGGGGCTTCTGCAGTTCCCTCTGCTGGAGCAGAGAGTTGGGTGGGAGGGGAAGGGTTCTTCCAGGGCTGGGAGCTGGAGGTGCTGCTGAGGAAGGAGCAGCTAACGGCTCTGCTGGCACCAGCCCTGTTGCCATGGCAGGGCTGGGTATTTGTGGCTTTCCTTGCCCCTTGCCAGCTTCTCCCGTAGCTCACACCACACAAAGACAGAGAGAAAAGCTCACTGGAGAGATGTGCCCTGCATGTGAATGGCTGCCCTCCCCCACCCCGCCAGGTGCCCCCAAAGGGGGCCTGCAGGTGGAATACTGGGGGGGGGACGCCTGGTTGTATGTTCCCAAGGCAACGGGACGCTTGGCTTCCAGAGTGAGGGATCTGTTTCCTGACTGTCTTAGAGGATTTCTGAATGAGACAAAAAGTCCTTTCATCCCTTCCACGATGGAAACCAAAATAATAAGGAAGCAGGAAAGAGAGCCAAGGGAAAGAGAGTGGCAGAGGTGCCTCCCTTCCCAGAGGCTGAACACTCACCTCGCATCACCCTGGAAGAGAGGAGACCACACACTTCACTGAGACTTCTTTTCCTTTTCCTCTGTCCTCTCTTTCCTTTTGTTCCTTTCACTTTCGCTTCCCTATATAGCCATCCAGATTGCAAATGTGACTCTGGTTGGCTAACAATAGATTAAAATAATAAAATGATATTAAAGAACAAGAATATATATTTATAAACATGTCCCATTTCTGCATAATTTCCCCCGATGCTTCACCTGCTGCTGTGATGGGATCCTTTGCAGGCCTCAAGCTCCAAGGCTTGACTGGGTCTCCAGGCCTGTGTCTGGCAGCCTCCAGGGGCCCCCTTGAGATCAGCAGAGGGCAACTGACCAGGGCCCCCTTGTTGCTTTCCATTAGGTGCTTGGTTGCCCAGGGGGAAGATAGGATGCTTTGGTTGACTTCTGCACAGACCCTGCGGCGGCTGGCTTTGTCTGTTAGATTTACACTCTTGCCTTTCCATCAAGATGGTGCAAAGAGCAATTCCTGCCCTTGAGGCACCTGATGAGATAGTTGGGCTAAGCGAAGTTGCCCGTTGGAGAATAGACCTGAGATTGAATCTCCTCCATCCTTGTCCAACAAGCTTCTCTCCTGAAACTGTGAGCCACACTCTCGCTAGTGCCTGGAGTGAAGCCAGTCTTACCTTTTGGAAGTCCCAAAGTGCATCTTGGAATGACCCCAAGGCAAGGTGGCAAAGAGGGACAAATGACACCTATAAGGAGACCCTGAATATGTGTCCCAGTTCTCAGCTGACCCCATGAATTCTGGGATGCCTGTTCAGAGTTGCAGAAAATCTGAAGGAGGACATCCTCTGCTCTCGGGATGTTTGCCTTCTGGGTCAGTCTGTGGCTGCTGCTGCTCTTCCGAAAACAGCTGGGTTGACCAGCAGCTGGATCTGCTGGCTCATGTGCAGCCTGATAGCCTACACAAGGAGGGGCCTTTGGAGAGCCAGAGACACAAAATTATTCAGGGGCAGCACTAAATTCCTGCCTTTTCCTTTCTCCATTTTCATGGTTAATTTTAAGGACTGGCAAGGTTGGAGAAACCCAGAATTAGAGTTATGACCTCCAGTAGGATAATGATGATGATCCATCAAGTTGGCATCAACTTTTAGCAACCACATAGATGGATCTCCATGATGGTGTCCCTCTAATCAGGTCTTTCATGTCTTTCAACATGCCTCCCCCCCCCCGTATCTGAGTCCTTGCTGACAGTTGTCCACTTCTTTCTACTTTTCCCAGCATCAGAGCATTCTCCAAAGAGCTGAGTCTATACATCACGTCTAAAACATTATTATAGAATAGAATAGAGCTGGAAGGGATCTTGGAGATCTTCTAGTCCAACCCCCTGCTTGAGCAGGAGAGCCTATACCATTTCAGACAAGTGACTGTCTAGCCTCTTCTTAAAAACCTCCAGCACCCACAATTTCTGAAGTCAGGCTGTTCCACTGGTTAATTGTCCTCACTGTCAGGAAGTTTCTCATTCCAGGTTGCGTCTCTGATCAGTTTCCAACTATTGTTTCTTGTCCTGCCCTCTGGTGCTTTGGAGAATAATTTGACCACCACTTCTTTGTGGCAGCCCCTCAAATACTGGAACACTGCTACCATGTCACCCGTGTTTCTTCTTTTCTTTAGACTAGCCAAATCCAATTCTTGCAGCCGTTCTTCATATGTTTTAGTCTCCAGGCCTTGGACCATCTTAGTTGCTTTTCTCTGAACTTTTTCCAAGGTCTCAACATCTTTTTTGTAGTATGGTGACCAAAGTTGGCTGCAGTATTCCAGGTATGGTCTCACTAGGGTTTTATAAAGCGATACTAAAACTTTGCATGATCTCAATTCTATGCTGCTTTTATACAACCCAGGATTGTATTAGCTTTTTTGGCTGCTGCTGCACATGCTGGCTCATAGTCAAGTGATTGTCCATTAGGACTCCTCTCACAGTTACTGTTTTTGAGCCAGATCTCACCTAATCTCTACTTATATCTTTGATTTTTCCTGTCTAGATGTAAAACTTTGCTTTTCTCCACATTAAAACTCATTTTGTTGGCTAGGGCCCATTGTTCCACTTTGTCAAGATCTTTTTGAATCCTGAGCTTGTCTTCTGGGGTCTTGGCTATTCCTGCCAGTTTACTGTCATCTGCAAATTTGATGAGATCCCCTTCTATTCCCTCATCTAAGTCATTGATGAAGATATTGTTGAGCACTGGGTCTAAGACGGAGCCTTGTGATACCCCACTGCTTACTTCTCTCCACATGGATATAGTACCATTGAGGACTACTCGTTGAGTACAGTTTGTCAGCCAGTGATGTTGTCTATTCCACTTTTGTCTAGCTTACGAAGCAGTAGATTGTGGACTACTTTGTTGAATGCTTTACTGAAATCTAAGTATACTATGTCCAGAGCATTTAGCTGATCTACTAATTTGGTCACTTTATCAAAGAATGAGATAAGATTGTTTTGGCATGATATGTTTTTAACAAACCCGTGCTGGCTACCAGTTATCACTTTGTTTGCTTCTAGTTGTTTGCAGATTTGTTTTTTGAATCTTCCAGAATCTTCCCAGGTATTGATGTTAGACTGATTGGTCTGTGGTTTCTGGGGTCTACTTTTTTTCCTTTTTTGAATATGGGATTTTTTGAGAACTGATTCCTTAGCTTTTCAGAGTAGCTTCTTTTTGCTGCTCTGATCTCCCTTGTTTACATTTCTGGGCTTGATTGTATCTTCTTTCCTGTGGCTTCCTGTTTGGCACAGTGTAGCGGCTTGTGTTTAGCTGTGAACCAAGGCTTGTTGTTACTGTATATTTGCAGGTTTCTGGTTGGCACAGATAGGTGTTCTGACCCAGCTCCCTGAACACAACAGACACACCAATAAATCTCCAACATTCCTTTTATTCAGGAACACCAGCAGTTTCACACAGTCGACTGTTAAAGTCTTTAGTTGCCTCCAAACAATGGAGCTCGCTCCCTTTTCTCTGCAGTGCTCTCCCAAAACCCAGAGTTAATCTCAGTCTCTCACCACGCTTTCAGCAAGAGTCCTTCAGGCAAGCTGGCTCTTTTCTAACATAAGACACACATATACTCAGAAGGTGCTCCAACTCCCAGCACCACAGGATCTGAGGAAAACTCTGGCAAGTTTCCAAACAAGTCAGGAGTTCAAACTAGAAGTGGCTGACCGACAGAGAGACAAATAGTTGTCTGCCACACCTAGTCGTCTCCAAGCCTGCCTTTTATCCACAGCTGAGGGTGGGGCTCTGTTAGAAGTGATTACTCTTCTGCCCCGAAGACTGGCCTATAGCCTCTCGCTGTTCTCCTCTCCTCAGCCTCTGCCATGCCCGCGCATCAATCACTGGCTCCGTGTGATCCTCCTCTCCTGAATCACTTGCTTCAAGGCACGGAGGTCTCAGCCTTTCCATCTGGGGGCTAGCGGATGGCCCAGGTGTTGTGATTCCTTGCCAGCCAGTGGACCCGACAGCTGAGTCTGAGGAATCAGATGAGGAGGAGGCGCCTGGAGTGACCTCAGAGTGAAAGGAAGACTCTGAGGAGCTCCAAGACTTACAGTCTGACAAGGAGCCTGGCCCCTCTACTCACGCTCAGGTTGAGACACAGCTGTGCTGGGAGTCTGAGTTGGACAGTGATGAAGCACAGCTGGGAGATATCCAGGATGCACGAAAATGCCTGCAAGAAAAGAGAGTAGGACAGAGGAATGCAATGGGGCAACTCCAAAGGCAAAGGAGAAGGCATTAGGAAGCCACACCTTGGCTGAATAGGAAGGGAAGGTGTGGGAGGTGCTGGTTGCCGAAGGCAACCGTTTGTGTTAAGGATCGAGTTTCTGTGAACTGTGTTTGCCTTGGACATTGACTCAGGTCTGTGAATAATAAAAGGGGTTGTGTTTTCTTGTGGTTCCTGCCTGCTTGTTGGAAGAGGGGTTTCTCCTTGTGAGCATAACAAGGACTCACATAGGCTGGGACAGAACATTTTGCCTTCAGCCTCCTACCCCCTACTACATCGGAATAGTTATGTGTGGAAAATGCCCAGCTCCCCAGCAGCTGGCTTTGATGGCAGCTCAAGTGGCTCAGCTTCAAGCCTCCGCTCCTGCTGCTCCACAACCCAGAAAGAAGCATCCAGTCTCAGTGCCTGACATATTCGATGGCACTCCAGAGATGTTTCCAGTTTTTCTGTGCCGATGCCAGTGTCATGGTTCCGACAGATGAAACTCTTCAAAGAACTTCAAGGCATTGTTTACCTTAAAGAATCTTTATTTGAGTAGCATAGCATCGGCACTTACATAGTCGAAGCCAAAATCTGAGTTCCCTTCCCCTGAACACATTTCACAATTCCCTCCTCCAATTAACAGTCATAAATCACATTCTCCAATTAGTTTGAAATGCAGGCTTCCCCTCCAGTTCTCCAGCCCGCCAATTCTTATCATCTCTTCTTTCAACCTTGGTTCATACACTAGGTTCAGTGTTGTTTTGTCTACCTAAACTCCCATGCACATTCCTCCCCCCCCCCAGCATCAGCTAACTCTAATTCTAAGAGTAAAACATAAGAAGAAAATGGTTGTATCTCCATCTGTTGTCAAAGCAAAAATATCCAAAGTTAGCAGCTTGTTGGGCACACCCCTGGTAGCCCAACCTAGTCCATTGTTGGATAATTTGGGGGGGGGGTGTTTGTGACTATGCATCTGATGTATGAAGACCCCATTAAGACGCAAACTGCTACCCGACACCTGAAAGCCCTGAGGCAGGGCCGACGCCCTCTACAGGGATATATCAGTGACTTTCGGATGCTTAGCCAGGATTCAGCCTGGAATGAAGCTGCACTCATGGACGCTTTCCAGGATGGCTTGTCAGAGGAGCTGTTGGACGAGCTGGCCCGTGTCGATGTTCCCCCAGATCTCAGTGGGTTGATCCATCTCTGTTTGTGGATGGACGCTCGACTGCAGTAGCGTAGGAGTCGTCATCCACCTCAGAGACCGGGCAGCCCCAGTGGTGCGTGATACTCCGGTTCTGCAGGAGGAGCCTATTGAGTTAGGTGCTGCCAGAACTCGCCTATCGGTGACAGAAATGAATAGACGATGTTCGGGGGGTTTGTGTTTCTACTATGGGGAACCTGGGCATTTGGCCGCCTCTTCCCCAAGAAGCGACGAGGGGCGTCAGCTACTGAGCCTGCCCCACAATAGCAACGTCATCTGTCGGGAAATGCCCTGAGCCCGACCTAAAAGATGTTTTGGGTCAGGCTTCCCACCACACTGAGCAACATCCTTTGGATGCTGCACTCAGACCTCCATGGCATTTGATATTGGTGGCACGCTTGATCCTCCCCGGGAAGCCACAGGGGATTCAGGTACATGCTTTGGTCGACTCTGGGGCCACCACAAACTTCATGGATGTAGCATTTGTGGCTAAATGGGCTGTTCCCCAATGCCCGGTGGAACCACCTCTGTTAGTGGAGACTATTGATGGCCGAGTGCTCCTGTCTGGGCCAATTAAGGCTGCCATGCAACTGTTATGTATGACCATCAGCTCACAGGAGGAGGCTATTCAGTTTTACATAACCTCCAACCTGCATTTCCCCGTGGTCTTGGGATTGGCGTGGCTCCGGATGCATGACCCGTAGATTTATTGGTCCCAGAACTTGGTCACCTTTCCAAATTTTCAGTCTGTGGATCACACCCGCCAAGTCTGTGCCGGCCAGGTGGTGAGTCCCCCGAGGTCTCCCTGCCCTCCAAACTGGCGACTTATGCTGATGTGTTCAGTGAGACTAAGGCGGATCAATTGCCCCCGCACAGGCCACCTGACTGCCCCATCAACTTAATTCCTGACCCGCCTCTCCCAGTGAGACGTTTGTATTCCATGTCGGACCCCGAGTTGGCTGCGTTGCAGGACTTTCTGGACAAAAACTTGGTTCGGGGTTTACTTCGTCCCTTGTCTTCGCCAGTGTCTGCACCAGTGCTCTTTGTCAAAAAGAAGTCTAGAGAATTGAGGCTTTGCTGTGACTATCAAAAATTAAACACCATTACGGTACATAATCGATACCCGCTGCCCCTCATCCCCGAACTTGTGGAACGGCTCCAAGAGGCAAAAATCTTCACGAAATTGGACTTGAGAGGAGCCTACAACCTCGTTAGGGTTTGGTCAGGTGATGAGTGGAAGACCGCATTTAGCACCTGGTACAGGCACTTCAAGTATACAGTGATGCCGTTTGGGCTGACCAACACCCCTGCAGTTTTTCAACACTTCATGAATGACATCTTCCAGGATCTGTTAGATAAGTTTGTCGTGATCTATTTGGATGACATTCTGATCCACTCCCCTTTGGGGAGACGCACCACCAGCATCTCCGTCAGGTCCTGCAACAGCTCTGAGATCATTGTTTGTATGCCAAACTGGAGAAATGCCAGTTCTATCAAATGACCATTGATTTCCCAGGTCATCGCATTTCTCCTGAGGGCATTGCCATGGAGCCAAGCAAGGTCGAGTCTCTGCATAGTTGGCAACCCCCACATTGCATTAACGATGTCCAGCGACTCCTTGGGTTTGCCAACTACTATAGAACCTTCATCCCTGGTTTTGCTTCCATGATTGTGCCCCTCACTCGGCTCCTGCAGAAAAAGACCCGGTTTCATTGGGATAACCCAAAACAACAGGCTTTCCAGGCTTTAAAGAAAGCCTTCATGAAGGAACCATCTTGAAACATCCTGACCCACAACGGCCATTTGTCATGGAAGCAGATGCTTCTGACATTGCCATTGGAGTGGTGTTACTCCAGGCTACGGCACCCAGTGGTGCCTTTTTATTTATTTTTATTTTTTATTTATTTTAATTCCATTTATATCCTGCCCTTCTCCGAAGACTCAGGGCGGCTTACAAGCTTAGCAGTAGCCTTCATTCTATGTATATGCCTGCTTATTAGGGCTTTCACACACACCCCAAGCGGCATTATTACAAAGCTTATTGCCCCCAACAATCTGGGTCCTCATTTTACCTACCTCGGAAGGATGGAAGGCTGAGTCAACCTTGAGCCTGGTGGGACACGAACCTGCACTAATAGCAGGCAGCTGGTGTTACTTAAGGAGGCATTAGCCCACTGCTCCACCGAGGCTCTTTCTATTTCCCTTGCATGTACTACTTGCAGAAACTGAATCCAGCCGAGTGCAACTACACCATCTGGGAGAAGGAGCTACTGGCCATCAAAGTGGCATTTGAGGCCTGGAGGCATCATTTGGAAGGGGCTTGGCATCAAATTGAAGTCCAGACGGACCATAAGAAACTGGAAAGCTTGGAGACCGCCTGGATATTGAACCAGCGACATATTCGGTGGTCTCTCTTCTTTGCTAGGTTCAGTTTCCACGTTACCTACATACCAAGCGATCACAACCAAAGAGCGGATGCTCTGTCAAGGAATCCAGAATATTCCCCATATGGAAGACAAGCTTCTGCCCAGGACAGTTCTCCCCGAGTCTTTCTCTGCAGTTTGGAAGCCAATAGATGTGCGGGCTTGGATTCGGGAGGCCCAACAGCATGATGCGTGGGTAGCTTAATGAAGGGAGGAGTTGGGGCCAGACTCCCCATGGACCATCACGGATGGACTCCTGCACTATCGGCTCTATGTTCCAGGAGGGCCACTCAGAGGGCTCATTCTCAGCCAATGTCATGATAATCCAGCATTTTGGCTTGTTCAAGACTTGGTCTCCCATACATTCTGGTGGCCCTGAGTAGGACACGATGTCCAGGCCTATATCATATCTTGTATACAGTGTAGGCAGGCCAAGTCACCGATGGGGGCCCCACCAGGTCTACTTGCTGATGCCCAAAAGACCCTGGGGGTAGTGTCCATTGACTTCTTGATGGACTTGCCCCCGTCTTCTGGCTTTACGACAGTATTTGTGGTGGTGGACATGCTGACCAAGATGGTGCATTCCATGGCTTGCCATCAGCCCGCACACCAGTCACATGTTAATCCAGCAGGTTTTCTGGCTGCACAGCCTCCCTGATAGGGTCGTTTCAGATAGAGGGGCTCAATTTACAGCCCATTTCTGGAAGGGTTGATGAAGGCCCTGGATGTGAAAATCTGCCTATCGTCAGCGCATCATCCTCAAACTGATGGCGGGACCGAGAAAGTCATCGGAATTCTAGAGCAATACCTGCACTACTTGAATCAGCAGCAGAACGATTGGGCAGACTATCTTGCAGAAGCCGAGTTCACATTTAGCAACTTACAGCACACCACACAGATGACACCGTTCCTGGGCAAAGTGCGATATCATCCCCAGCTTTTTCACCTCTTGCAGCTTGACTCGCCAGTTCCTGCAGCTAACGAATATATGACCGAGTTACGGGCTATCCATCACTTGGTGCGGCGACAATTAGACAAGGCCAAGGTGGATTACATGAAGGTTGCCAATCAGTCGAGGCGAGATATACCTATGTTAACAGTGGGAGATTGGGTGTGGCTATCAACCAGGAACCTGCCATCAAACAGACCTGTCAAGAACTAGACCACCGGTACCTAGGACCATTCCCTATCGAAGCCGTCATCAACCCAGTCGCTCATTGATTAACTTTTCCATGGTCATTACGGGTACATCTGGTCTTTCACTGGTCTCTGTTGGTCCCCAAACAACCAGTGTGTCCTCTCCAACGATCAGAACATCCCCCACTGGAACAACATGATGGAGAAAGCGCTCCAGAGTATGAAATCATCAGTATTTGAGACTCCCATTGGCTGAAAGGGCGATTTTAGTATCTGATTGAGTGGAAGGGCTATAAACTGGAGGAGTTCACCTGGGAGGATGTGACCACCGTCCATGCTTCTGCCTTGGTGACAGCGTTCCACGAACAGTTCCGTTCATGAATGCATCCGGCCCAGCAGATTTGGGGGAAGGGTCCTGCAGTGCGGGATAGTGTTGTGATTCCTTGCTAGCTAGTGGATCCGGCAGCTGAGTCTGAGAAATAAGATGAGGAGGAGGAGCCTGGAGTAACATCAGAATCAGAGGAGCTCCAAGACTTACAATTTGACAAGGAGCCTGGCCCCTCTACTCGTGCTCAGGTTGAGACACAGCTGTGCTGGGAGTCTGAGTTGGACAGTGATGAAGCACAGCTGGGAGATATCCAGGATGCACAAAAATGCCAGCAAGAAAAGAGAGTAGGACAGTGGAATGCAATAGGGCGGCTCCAAAGGCAAAGGAGAAGGCAGTAGGAAGCCACGCCCTGGCTGAATAATAAAAGGCAAGGTGTGGTGGAAGGTGCTGGTTGCCGAAGGCAACCGTTCGTGTTGAGGATTGAGTTTCTGTAAACTGTGTTTGTTTGGCTTGGAGATTGACTAACTGAATAATAAAAGGGGGTGGTTTATCTTGCGGTTCCTGCTTGCCTGTTGGAAGAGGGGTTTCTCCTTGTGAGCATTACAAGGACTCGTAGGCTGGGACAGAACACCAGGCTTCGCCTCTGTCCCTGGCTGCGACAACTCCATTCCTTCATCCACATCGGGGCTTTCAGCTGGCCCTGACACTAGGCCCGATGCCCACACCTGTGCTTCCTCCTCTGCATTAGCTGTGGAATACTCCAGAGTCCGACAGTCCACAACACTATCCCTTACTGCAGGGCCCTTCCCCCTGGGCTGACAAACCAGGTGAGGCCATGAAGGGAACCAGGTGTGGAACTCTTGGACCAGTGTGGGAGCATGCACGTAGGCCGTGTCCTCCCACTTGAAGTCCTCCAATTTGTAGCCCTTCCATTCAATGAAATACTGGAAGTGGACATTGGGAGTCGTGGATGCTGGTGACCTCATATTCAGTGGCACTGTCGTCATCATGCACCTCCAGGGGAGGATGTTCTTGTTGCCCTAGTGGGCAGGCTGGCTGCTCCGGGACCAGGAGCGACCAATAGAAGACCAGGTGGACTTTTAAGGAGCGTGGCAGGGTCAGCTGATAGGCCACCGGATTGATGACGGCCTCGATGGCCCCCCCAGAAAGTGTTGGTCCAGCTTCCTAGCCGGTCGATTGGATGGAAGGTGTTTAGTGGACAACCACACCCGATCGCCCATGGCTAAAGCTGGCGTGTCCTGTCAGGACCAAACCACAACCTTTTTGTAGTTCTCCTTGTCTTTGTCCAGCTGTCGCTGGACTAAGCGGTAGACCGCCTGTAACTCAGCAAGATAATTGTTGGCTGCAGGTACTGGGGAGTTAACCAGCATGAGAGGGAACAGTTGGGGGTGGTAACCCATGTTGGTGAGGAATGGAGTCATATTTGTGAAGGTATGCTGGAAATTGTTAAAGGTGAACTTGGCCACCACTAAATAGTTTGCCCACTTGTCCTGTTTTTGGTTGATAAAACAACACAGGTACTGCTCCAGGATTCCTATGACCTTCTTCATCCCTCCATCCAATTCTGGGTGGTAGGCCGAGGGCAGGCACTCCTGAACTTCGAGGGCCCACAGTAGTTCTTTCCAAAACTGGGCTGTGAACTGCGTCCCTCTGTCTGAGATAACTTTGTCAAGCAGTTCACGTAGCCGGAAAACATGCTGGACGAAGAGCTGGGCCATGACATGGGCCATCAAAAGCCCACGACAGGGAATAAAGTGCATTTTGGTCAACATGTCAACCACCACATGGAGTTTAGTGAACTCCGATGAAGGCAGCAAGTCCATCAGAAAGTCCATGGAGACTCCCCCCCCCCAGGGCCTGTCAGGAATTGGCAAGGGGTGCAGAAGGTGCAGAAGACACGACATAGGTGTGGACATTGTGCTGTAGGCAAGGCCACCAGAAGGTTCAGGAGACCAAATCCAATGTCTTAAACAGGCCGAAATGCCCCGCAGTGGGACTGTCATGGCATTGAGATAAGATGAGGCCTCAAAGTGGACCCGTGGGGACATACAGTCGGTCACAGAACTGGAGGAGTCCATCCGTGAACATTCATTGGGAGTCCGCCCCAACTCCGCCCGTTGTTAGTCCACCCACACGTCCTGTTGCTGGGCCTCCCGGATCCACACCTGAAAGTCCACCAGTTCTTGGACAGTTCCAAGGGACTCCAAGGGTAAGATTGTCCAGAGTGGAAGCTTCTCCTCCTTGTTCACATATTCTGGTTTACGGGAAAGAGCATCCACTCTCTGATTGCAGCCGCTTGTAATGTATGTAACACGGAAATTGAACTGAGCGAAGAAGATGGACCATCGAATCTTGACACTGGTTCAATTTCTGGGTAGCCTGCAGAAACTCCAAGTTCTTATGATCGGAGCGCACTTCAATCTGGTGCCAGGCCCCCTCCAGGTCTCAAACGCCACCTTGATGGCCAGCAACTTTTTCCCAGATGCTATAATTGCACTCTGCTGGATTGAGTTTCCAGGAATAATAGGCACAGGGAAAGAGGGTGCCACCAGGCGCGTGAGCCTGGAGTAGCACCGCCCCCACAGCAGTGTCAGATGTTTCAGCCTCCACAACAAAGGGATGGTGCAGGTCGGGATGTTTCAACATAGGCTCCGTCATAAAAACTCACTTCAGACTCTCAAATGCTCCTTGCTCCACAGTGCTCCACTGGAAAGAAGTCCGTTTCTGCAGGAGCCGAGTGAGAAGTGCAGTCAAGGATGCAAACCCAGGGATGAAAGTCCAATAGTAATTGGTCAAGCCCAGGAACATGCTTGGCCTGACGTGGAGACTGCCAGTTATGTAGTGCTTCCATCTTTCTGGGCTCCATGGCTATGCCCTTGGGAGAGATGAGGTAACCTAGGAACTCGATGGTAGTCTGAAAGAACTGTCATTTCTCCAGCTTGGCGTAGAACTGGTGCTCCCAAAGCCATTGCAGAACTAACCAGAAGTATTTTTGATGGCTCTCCCGGGATGGGGAGTAAATAAAAATGTCCAAATAAAGATGACGAACCAGTCTAATAAGACCCGGGAAATATCATTCATGAAATGCTGGAAGATGGGGGCATTGGTCAAGCCAAATGGTACTCAAAATGCCTATACCAAGTACGAAACGCCGTCTTCCACTCATCTCCAGCCCGGACCCAGACCAGTTTGTATGCCACCCGTAGGTCCAGTTTGGTGAGGACTTAAGCCTCCCATAGCCATTCTAAGAGTTCCGAGATGAGAGGTAGCGAGTACCTGTTGCACACCGTGATGGAGTTAAGTTTGCAGTAATTGCAACAGAGTCTCAACTCTCCCGATTTCTTCTTAATGAACAGAATGAGGGGGGAAGCAGGCCGAATAAAACCCCCTCACCACTTTTTTTGCGGAAAAAGTCCCACAGCGCAGCCAGTTCGGGCTCAGACATGGCATAAATACAGCCAACCAGAAGTGGGTCATCAGGGACCAAGTCTATCGGGCAATCATAAGGCCGATGAGGGGCAGTTGGTCCACCTCTTTCTCGCTGAAGACATCAGCAAAGTCAGTCAGTTTAGATGGCAGGGCTGCCCTGGCAAGACTTGGGCCGCACATACTTGGTGGTGATGGCTGGTGCATTGCTGGCTCAGAAACACAGTGAGGCTCTGGGACCAATAGATCAGGGGGTCATGCACCTGAAGCTTGCCTTTGATCCACAGCTGCGGGTGGGGCTTTGTTAGCAGTGGTAACTCTTCCGCCCCGAAGACTGGCCTATAGCCTCTTGCTGTTCTCTCTTCAGCCTCTGCTGCGCCTGCACATCAATCACTTGTCCCATGTGATCCTCCTCTCCTGAATCACTTGCCTCAAGGTAAGGAGGTCTCAGCCTTTCCATCTGGGACATCTGGGACATCCATCTGGGACATCCATCTGGCTCCGCCTCTGTCCCTGGCTGAGACAGCTCCATTCCTTTGTCCCCATCGGAGCTTTCAGCTGGCCCTGATGCTGGGCCAATGCCCACTTCTGTGCTTCCTCCTCTGAGTTGGCTGTGGAGTTTTCTGGCAGCCGACAGACCACAACAATAGGTCTTCAAAAAAACTAACTGTCAATGCTGCTAACATTGACATGTTTTTGCACTGACAATATAAGAGGCAGCCTTTTGCTTTAACTGTTTGGTTTTGAATCACAAAAACGCGGGTGGAATGCAACCCGAATGTTTTGACAAGATAGCAGGGGTGTCAAACTCAATTTCATTGAGGGCCGCATCAGCATTGTGGTTGCCCTCAGGGGGCCGGGTGGGTATGGCCAGGGTGGGTGTGTCCTACTGGGTGGGCGTGGCTAGAGTGCATATGGCCTACTGGGTGGGCATGGCCAGCTCTACATCGTTTGCATCAAGTTTGCCTATGGGGGCCCGGGCAGGAGTGGGACAGATCTGAGGGTCTCTGGCAGAAGGAGGGTCTCTGGGCCAAGGCAGTGGGGGCTGTTCCCTCACTGTTTCCAGGATGGCTTCGCGGGCCACATGAAACCACTTCGTGGGCCAAATTCGGCCCCCGGGCCTTGTGTTTGACATGTCTGAGATAAGGGATAGCCGCTTCAGAAGGGAAGTGAAACTTTGTGTGTTAAATTAATTGGTAAATGTGATTCATGATGTGTAAATAAGGGAGGGAAATTCTGTATGATGTGGAGGGTCAAGGGGAGGATAATTCAAATTCTGGCATCCATCCATGAGTGCCGTTGCTCCGTTTCTGCTCGTTATAGACTTTTTAGAATAAATAATCATGCTGTACTCTTTGATGTGTCTTTTTAATCGGAACCATGACATCAACGTATGATGTTACAGTATCTGTGAGTTCACCAAAGTCTACAGAGGTATCTTTGAAAACTTTCCAAATCAGTGCAATCACAGCAAGCCTGTAGCTTTAGCTTTGCCTCCTCAGTCACTGATTTAATTGTTGGTTTTATGGTTTTAAGCCTTTGTCTATAAACAGGTACAAGGTAAATCATACAATGAGCATAATCAGGACATTTTTCTTCAGCCCACATAATCTGTAAGCTGGAGTTTGTAATACTTTGTTTATGCAAGCTTTTGGTGAAACATACATTGCAAATAGGAGGAATGAGGAAAACTCTCGAGAATAAAACAGCTTGCAATTGATAATTAATGTCTCTAAGTCCACATCACAGAATTTTTTAGTGTAGTTACATTTTTGCACCATTTGTTGTTGATATAAAAGCAGAGACCCCCTCCCTTCTTTTTACCGGATGTTTCTACAATTCTGTCTTTCCTCTGTATCTGAAACCCTGGGATATGCAAGCTGCTATCATCATTTGCCTTATTTAGTCAGGTTTCAGTGAAGCAGAGAGTTGTAAAAATCAGAGTGGCATCTGTTTAAAATAAGTATTTAATCCATCTTATTAGCGAGTGAACATAGATTAGTCAGAAAGAATGAAGGGAGAAGAGTTTTTTTGTTTTTGTTTCTCCATTGTCCAGAGAGCACTGCTTCTTCCTGGATTAGAATCTCTTTTGCATTTGTAAAGATGGTTGTGTGTGTATATAGTCACAGAAAGCTGCCTATTAAAAACATTGCTTGATGTTTAACAGTTGCTCTCCTGAGTATGAAATCCAAAATGAATCACAGAGAAGAATAAAAAATAACAAAACCATCAGGGAGTTTTTACTAGGAAAGAACTGATGGCAGCAAAAGTCTGAAGCAAAACACGCTCGAGGAGACAAAACAAATTGGAATTAACCCTAGAACCCAGGCAACCAGAGTTCAATCATTGGTCAGGAAGATGTTTTGGGAACATCTCTGTTCCCAGGATGTTGCCTTGAAGATGTTAAACAACTCCAGCTGGCCTCTCTGAGTCTAGCCCCAGGAAGAATTTCAGTACCACAGTCAGTGGGCCGATGAGGCGGGAGCATATCAGAGCCCTTCTCACTAAACACTCCCATAGATCCAGTACAACTTGGGGATTCTGGGCTCTCTTTTCAGGTGCTCCTGCGTGGCTGCCCCTAACTCCCTCTTTTCTTTGGCTTTCTTGACTCTGGGCATTCACATAAGGAGTCCATTTTTGAAGCCAGGACAATCCAAGCAGGAGGGCTCTCTACATCCCCGGTGCAACTATAAAACTCAGTCTCTTCATGCTTCCCCATACTCATTTCCACTGGCTCAGTTATAGAATGAACCACCCGCTACTGTCCCATCCAGTTGGCAAAAAGCTATCAGCCCCTTTAGTTGCTTAAGTCTCAGTCCCAGCTTTTCCACCACCTCAGGGCTAACCACACATCTGGTGTAACCAAGTCCAGTAGAGCCAACACTGAGGGCACCACCAGTTCCATGGGAATGCTTACAGGAATTACATGTTGATTTACCAGCGAGTCATTGTCAGTCGGTTTCACTCTCACCTCGGCTGGTCAGAGCTCCCAGCCCCTCATAATCGGGAGAGTTAAACTCAGCAACTTCCACCCCTTGCAGCTCTGTCTCACAGGTTTTCAGAGCTGGCTTATATCTGCCTTCCGCCCCAGGGCTTCCACTGCTTTGAGGCTGGGCTTGGTGGATTAGCACTCCACAGCTCGGTTGTCCCTCCTTCCTGCACTTGAAGCATGCCATGGATCGCAGTCTGGCCCCAGATTCATCCTTCGCTGACTTCGGGGGTTCTTTACACCCGAAGTGGGAGGATTTGCACCACCCGTGCTCACCATGGTATCAAGTCTCGTGCTAAGTCACTCTACTTCATCTGCCAGGACATACCAGTGTTGTAGGGTGCATGGGGTACCATGTGAGATGCAGGTGTGGCAGGCATCATTGTTGATGCCATCTTTGAAGCAATTGATCAGAATGTCTTCAGGCCATGTGGCTAGTCGGAGCTCCAATTCTCGGAATTCCTGCCTGTACATGGCCACCAACTGCTCATGGTGGTTGGCCTTGAAGATGTTAACCCAAGCTGGCCTCTTTGAGTCCAGGCCTCCTCCTCATCGCTTCTCAGAGATTCCAGTTTTGCCTCCTGCACACTTTCCCTCCCAAATACCCATTGTTTCTCCCCACCCGTTTCAATGGCAGCTGGCAGCATGCTTGAAAGAAAGCAAAGATAACCAGGTTGATAGTTGGAGTCAAAGCCTATATTGCACTACATGCCAACCCTTTAGGCATTAGGACAGGAGACCCACAGCATCACTCACGCAGCTACCCCGTGTGGGTATTGTTAGCATATTGATCATAGCCCACCCCAGTGGTGCTGTGCTGATATTAAACAGACAAGAGAGCCAAGCCCTGGGGCAACCCATGAAATAGGGCCCTTGGGCTGGTTTTTCCCCTCCCCCATCAACTGATGGGAGCCATCCCAAAAGAAGGAAGAAAACCAATGCAACATGCTTCTGCCCACCCCCAGCTCTCAAAGCTAGTCCAGAAGGACACCATGATTGATGATATCAAAGGCTGCTGAGAGATCAAGAAATGCACGGGTGGCCCATTATCCCCATCCCACTCCCACTGGAGATCATCTAAGGGCGTGATCAATACCATCTTGGCCCTTTAGCCCAGCCTGAACCCTGACTGAAAGGGGTCCAAATAATCCGGGATCCTTTGCAGCTGCCACGTGATAATTTTCTCTACAACCTTCACAACCTTCTCCCAAAAGGGGTGGTTGGAGACTTGGACAAAAAATGGTCCTTAAAGCAACCACGCCCTCCCTCAAGTAATCATTATTAACACCTGTCCAGAAAAATCAGAGGTCCCTTCCTTGGCAGCCTTAACCAGCTGGAGGGACATAATTTAAGAGAGGGGGCTGCAAGAGCCCTGCCCACCTTCTCAGGACCAAATTCCCTGCAGATCCCTTTGCAAGATTTGGCTCCACAGTCTTCCTGGTGCTGCCCATTTCCTTGTGGCCTCATCAGCCATTCTCTCTGTTGGTGATCCCAGGTTATCCTCAAGGACCTTGAAGTCTTGGCAGAAATTGCCTCCTCCCCAGCTGGCCAGTCAGAAGGCCGAGGGCTGCAGGAGGGCCCCGGGCTCCGGTTGGAACAACTGGACCTGACTGTACCCACTTCAGCCAAAAGTAGCCAGCCTGTCTCGTCCTCCGGTAAGTGCTTCATCGCCAGCCGCTCTCAGCAAAGGGAGTAGGTTCTGAGCAGTCCTGGGCTTTGGCTTCTCATTCCAAGGGAGGCCAGGATAGAAGTGGCTTCTCATAATGGTAGAGGAGAAAGCTCTTCTGCCCCGTCTGTTTCAGATGTGAAGTTCTCCTGACAGGTTTTGCTGCTGCTTTCTTGGGGGCTGAGGGAATGGAGTGAGGCCTTTCCATTTTTAGGTTGGACTGTGATGCTAGTAAGAGCAGGGTGTTTTTTTGTGTGCCAATGGTATTGTAATGGAATCAAAATCTTGGCTTTCTTCACCTCATCTTGATCTTTAAAGCCAACTTCTTGTCCTTGTCCCTAAACCTGATCCAGACAAAATGAATGAATGGTCTCTGTAAAAAATAGCTGGGGGGTGCCACTAGGTTGTTGGCTCTGTGAAGACTGCCCTGTCTGGGGAAGCAGAGAGCTATGGGGCTGGGAGGGCCACTGAGGCTGTCTTACTCTTCCTGTAGCACGGAAGAGGTGGTGATTGGTCTCCATTGCATTGACCGTTGCAGGGGAGCTTGGGGTGGGGGTGGGGGGTAATGACCAGACTGATGATCGAGTAAAAACACTTCACCACCAGGTAGTAGTTCTGGCTATTGGGTTTTACAAAAGGTTGTTATTTCGCAAGGAACCCTTTCCTCCCTGAGGATCTGAGCAGGCTTTAATTCCTGTTTTGGTGCAAAATCTGCTCAGATTGTTCTCTGGCACCAGATAGTTCCACTCCATTGTCCAACATAAATCATGCCTGGCTCTTGCGGGTGACTCTGCTGAAGATTCTCTGTTATTCTTAAGTTCATGGCCTTCTGTATATCTAAATTCAAAAGGATATTTCTCCATGTTTGAGTGCACCTTCCAGGACTCGTCCCTTGTCTCTCTTTTCCAACCATTAATGCTTGTAAAGAAGCATTAGAGGAAATGAAGTCTTCAGATAGGCAATTCAGCCTATAAAAATCTTGGCAATAGGGAGAATTCGAGAATTTCTGGGACTCACCGGGTAAAGAACAACCAGGTTTGGAAAGCCTGTGATGGAAAATTAGAGAGATCCAGAAAATGTGAAGTACCTCTGGGAAAACCTTTCAGATTCAGATCCAGGGGAGGGGATGGAAGGGGCGGTGAAGGTAAGGGGGTGATTGACACACCAGCAGTCCTTTCTCCTTGGTTTCTTTGCAGGCCTGGCCTGCAAGTTTGTCCTATTTACCCAGATCTTTGGGAGATAATCTGGTGATGGATTTTGTAGATTAGTACTGAACAATTAAACAAAATGTTTCATCTTCCCAGGAGAATTTCATTTTCAACTTCTCATGGAACTGTTAGAAATTCAGCTGAGCTTTTTAAACTATTGAAAATAGGTTTATTGTGACAAGTGAATAATAGTCTTCTTCTCTGCCAGCTTCTCTGAGATATTGTGTTGTGTAGAGTTGTCTCTGCACCCTCAGGAGGGCCCGTACGGTTCACGTTGCAGGAACTCCAGAGACATTTTACCATTTTTTTCTTCTACTTGGAACCTGTAAGAGGACCAGACTCCTTAAATTCAGGAATGGAAATGAGAAGCCCTTGCTAACAACACCCTGCAGATCCCTTTGTTGTCTGCAGAAAGGATAGTGTCTCTGCCCCTCTTCTTTAGGTGACCTCCGCTGTTTATCTTCCAGGAGCCAAGAACATGGGGTGCTCTCCCTCTACCCCCACCATGAATTCCTACTTCTACCAGTTCATGATCAACTTGCTCAAGAGATTCAGTAGTGAACGAAAACTGCTGGAGACCCGGGGAGCTTTCATCATCAGGTGAGCCAGGCCACATCTTCTCTTGCCTCTGAGTAGTTTGTCCTTCATGGGTTGCCATGATCGGAACCTCCTGCCAGCTCTGTGGTGGGTTCTGGGCTAGCAGTGGCCCTTTTCTGGAGCTGGAGCCAGAAAGAACAACCTCCTGACCATCAAGTTAGCAGCAGTAAGTACTGTTTAGTCCTCAGGGGGAAAGAAAAATTTGGCAGCACTTACTAAAGAGCCTAAAATTATACGCCTGTGTTTGGGAAATGCTCTTCAACAGCTGCCCATTCTGAAATCGGGAATTATATCCTGAGATAAATTCCTCTGGGCTTTTCCAGAATTAATTGCTTCCAGGCCCTGTTTTCAGTACATCACAAATACTGGAAAGAGACATCATTGATGGTCAATTATTGGACTAACCTCATCCTAGATTGGTTTGGGGCTGGGGTTCCCAGTAAGCCAGAGCAAAGGGTCCAGCTATAAGGATTACCTGCTCAGGAAGGGGAGTAGAAAGAAAAAGCAGCTGAATTCCCAACAAAAGAGATTTGGACCAGTGTGGCTATTGGTTGCCTGTGTCTCTCCTTTGTAGCCTCTGAAAGGCTCACCTGTTGGCCTGGAGTAGGCAGTTTGGAGGCCTGGGCACACATCTGGCATTTTGAGAGCATGCAGTCACAAAATGTTTGCCGCGGGAGTCTTGCCTCTTGATAAAATGGTAGCCCCACTGAGCAAGATCACTCATAAAACCCTATTTGCCAGTTGCTTAGTAGTTCCAGTGGTTATTCACTAAGCATTCTAGTGCAACTATCCTGATGACTCACAATATGCCAGCGTCTTATATTTTTTTAAGTAAATCTCAGGTGGGCAGAGATCCTTTTGGTCAACAAAGGGAATGTCGTGGGAAATGGGCGGCTGGTTGTCTGTTCCTGACATTGAGTTCCAAGATTGAAACTGTTGCCGCTGCCCCCCTCCCTACAATGCTGCCATGGCACAGCCCTCGGCCTTTGGCAGCCACTTGACTCAGCTGTTTGGAAATCCAGAATTGGCTCTTTCAATCTGCCAGCTTGGGCTTTGTCTGCAGCACTGCCTTGGGCACTAGGGGGGAACATTGGGACAGGACGTGCCCGTTTTTCAGCAGAGGGCAGCCCCCCCCCCTCTTCTTGGCATCATTGGGCTGCTAAGCCAGGACTTCTCTCAACCCCCTGGGCTTCCATCTGGCACTCCCTGGTAGTGGAACATGCAGGCCTTTCCCCCAGGATCAGGCTGGCAGGAGAGGACAGGGCGGCTCTGGCCACTCCTCAGTGCCACTGACATGAGCCCACCAGCCATGGAGGCCCCTTCTTGGCAGGGAAGGACTGTGCCGTGCTGCAGAGCAGGGCAAAATGACCAAGTGGCCTTTGGGGGTTAGAAGGGGGTCAGAGGGAATTTTGATTGCCCCTCCCCATGGCCAGACCAGGAGCCTTCAGGCAGAGAAAAGGGGGCCTGAGGCAACTTGGTCCTGACTCTGCAGATTGATGGTGGAGGTTTCCATTAGTCTTTATGGTTTTTCAAGTCCTTTGTTAATAAATAGAAGGTAAAAAGACAACGATATAACTAAAAGAGCCAAAAGAAAGAAAACTGTTAAAATGAATATATGTGCATCAGAAATTCAGGTCTTAAGCAACAAACTAAATTTTGATCATATTCAGTCATTGATCAGACTTTTTGTTGTTTCAGTTAAAAGCTACTTCATATGCAGGAAGTACACATGCATTTCCCATAAGGGCTTTAAATATGATGCACAATTACTTAGAAATAAAACAATTTTGGTCACATCAGTGTACATATGATAAATTAAGTTCTTTTCTTTCTAACGTACTTCCTTTATTTTGAGGTTTGACTTCCATATTTAAAAGCCATGCGATTCTCCAGTCCCCGATGCTCTTGAATAGTGAGTCCCAAATTGTTTCTAAATGTGATCATGAAATTCCCAATCTGGTCTCTCTTCCCCTAATGCTCATTTGGCTCATACACTTTCAGAAGAGCTGTGAATGCATTTTACTTCCCTGTGGCCATTGCCCATTTGGCCCCTGGTTTGATAACTATCCAGGTATTACACTGCTGGACCTAAAATGTACTTTTTAATCGCTATGAGCAAGAACGCCCTTTCTCATGAAGATTTGCCCTTGTGAGCATGTCCCAAGTATGGCTGGCCCTCATTTATCTTGGTCAGTTTAAACCCACCAGATTCCTATGGCTGGGAATTATTCCCCAATATTTGTATTGTTCAGAATTCCTACTTCACTAGTTCTTCCTTCCCCTTTCTCTACTGTTGCTCACATCGGCACCTCTCTTTACCTTGGCTGGCTTCTCACAATCTCTGGTGACAGCCAAGGTCTTAGAACACCCTAGGAAAGTGGACCGGAAGCATGGCTGATTACAAGTTGGAAGGGCTCAGGTGGGCGGCCCGCAACTTTTTCAGAACCGCACTGACTAGGTTAATAAGTTCCTCTTTGGTCTCAGTGAAGATAAGGATGTCATCTAGGTAAACCAGGACCCCCTTATATAGGTGCTCTCTTAGCACTTCATTAATTAATTGCATAAAAACTGTGGGGGCCCCTTGCAGTCCAAATGGCAGGACTTTGAACTGATAGCAACCCATTGCAACTGATAGCAACCCATTCATCTCCTTCCTTAATCCCAATGTGGTAGTATGCTTCTCTCAGGTCTAGTTTGGTAAAAATCTTTCTATTCGATAGGTGGGATAGCATATCCTTCATTAGGGGTAGGGGATACAGATTACATTCACTAATTGTGTTAAGGGCGTGGTAATCAACGCACAAACAAAGCGAACCATCCTTCTTCTCCCTGAACAGGACCGGGGCAGCCACTTTGGGTTTGGCAGGCTCAATAAATCCCCTTTCTAAGTTTCTCTTTATGAATCTCCACCATTTCTTTTGGGCTCATGGCATACATCCTGGGCTTCGGGAATTTTGCCCTGGGTTTGAATTCTATAGCACAGTCTGTGGGACGGTGAGGGGGAAGCTCAGCTGTCCGTTCCTCACTGAAAACTTCAGCAAGGTCCCTGTATTCTTCCGGTATTTCTGGTAGCCCCTTCTCTTCCCCCACTGATGCTGTCTCCTCTCTTCAGGTTGGGTGGGTGCTTTGGGGTTTTAAGCTCCTATGCTCCCCCTCTGGGAAGTTGACTTCTGCTGTCCTCCAATTTAACCAGGGGTTCCATTTCTTTAGCCATTCCAGTCCTAAAATCATTGGGCATCCCATGCCTGGGGTCACTAGAAACATTATGTCTTCCTCATGAGTCCCCAGGGACAGGTGAACTGGTAAGGTGGCTAGGGTAGCTGGGACCCCCCCCCCGCTATGGACCCATCTAACTGGTCAAAGGAGATTGGTTGTTTTAGTCTCACTGGGATGCCCAAATTCCCCACCAGCGTCGGGCTGATGAGGCAGCGGGTGCAGCCAGAGTCTATTAGGGCTTTTACTTTGACAGCTTTGGGCATGGAGGAAGCTAATATAGTCACTGTCTTAAGGAGGGGTGGAATGGATCCACTTACCAATGGTTCTCCCTCCGAGCTGTCTTCCGAGGTGTCCACTGCCCCTGCAGTGTAGGCCGAAATCCCCTCCCAGTCCTTGGCAGGGTTTGGGGACTCTACAGCCTCCTTCCCCCTCATGGCAGGTTCTTTTGGGTTGCTTTGGGACTTCCCTGGTCTCCTGGAGGGTGATGCCTCTGTTTTGTGCTGAGGGGCTTTTGAGCAGCATTCTGCGGCGCGGTGGCCCTCTCTCTCACATTTGAAACAGCCTGTTGATTTCTTAGCCGTGGACGGTGGTTTCGCCGCCTCACGTGTTTGCTCGGGCAGCGGGCAGTGCCATGGTTTTCCCTGGCGGTGCCTTTTTAGTAGGTCTATCTCCGCCTCCTCTGCCAGGACATACCAGTCGTCAAGATGGTGTGGGTCTCCTCGAGGCCGGCAAGTGTCATACAGGTCGTAGTTTAGCCCGTCTTTGAAATGGCTAAGGGGGATGTGTTCTGGCCAGTTCAGTTTATTGGCAATGGCTCGGAATTCTTGGGTATATTCAGCCACCGGCCATCTGCCCTGCCTCACCATTTTGATTCTCTCCCAGGCCTTATGATCAGCCAAAGGGTCCTCAAACCACCTCCTCAAGGATGACATGAATCAAGTTTAAGTTTAAGTTTATTAAATTTTTATACCGCCCTTCTCCCGAAGGACTCAGGGCGGTGAACAGGGCATAAATAAAAATACACAAGTACAAAAGTTAAAAAAGAATTAAATTATTGCCCAAAGTAAAACAGTAGAAATATACAAATATTAAAACCCTGAGTTAACTCCCCATCAGGCCAGGCCAGCTTGTTCGAATAAATGGGTCTTTAACCCGCACCGGAAGGAGCGGAGATCCGGTGCCATCTGGAGCTCAACCGGCAGTTGATTCCACAAAGCCCACAGAGAAGGGCCCCCCCCTTGGGGGCCACCAGCCGGCATTCTCTGACCGGAGGCACCCTGAGGAGGCCCTCTCTGTGGGAACGCACAGGGCGGAGGGGAGTCGACGCTGGCAGCAGGTGGTCCCCGAGGTATTCCGGACCCATGCCATGTAATCAGTTGAAGTCGTTGACTTCTGGGGTGTTGGGAGTCATGCAGGTTCACCACCCAGTCTGCAGCCAGTCTGTCCAGGGCGGATTGCACGATACGGATGCGGACTTTGTCACTGGGGATGTTCCATCCGTTTTCTTCCATTATAGCTGAGGACTTGGGTTAGGAAAAAACCCAAGCGTGGTGGCTCTGCCCTGAATTTTGCTTCCAGTGGTGGTAGTCTTTGAATGGATCGTTGTCTGCGCAGTGGGTGGTATTGCCCCTCATCCTGACCCCCGTCTGTGGTTCGGTGGGGGGGGTGTGCTGCTGAGGCGGCAGCTCCTGGTCCAGTGGATGGCCCTGGTGTTGCAGGTTCCGGATCCATCCCACTGTCTCTCCAATTGTGGCCCCAGGCGCTGCTGCGGCTGCGGTACTCAGCTTTCTCCTCTCTTAGTGAGCTAAGGGTTTTCTTCATCAGGTCAATAGCTTTCTCTAGGATGCGCTCCTCTTCACTGACGTGTAGGGAGCTCTCCATCTCTTGCCTCCATTCGGTTTGGTGGCCGCCCTGCCTCAGGGTCACTTTCTTTGATGCCTTTTCCCACTTGCTTTTCCTTCCAATGCCCATCGACCACCGCGGTTTGCGGTCGTGCGTCACCGCCATGTCTTCCCCGGAGGAATATGATGCTTCAGTTCCTGACCGTTGGTGGGGTTTCGTTCGGGGGGAAAACTCCCTTTCCATGGGGCTTTCCTCGTCTCTTGCCTTGTCAAGATAATCCGTTTCCTCCAGGAACAGAGGGAACTGATGCACCACCACACTCTCAACAACCTTCGCCAAAAAGCGAAGGTTGGAGACCGGACGATAGTTATTTAAAACAGCCGGATCCAGGGCAGGCTTCTTGAGGAGGGGCCTCACCACCGCCTCCTTCAAAGCAGTGGGAAAGGTACCCTCCTTCAAGGAAGCAAATATTACTGCTTGGAACCAGCCTCGTGTCTCCTCCCGAGCCGCATAGACCAGCCAGAAGGGGCACGGGTCCAGTAAACAGGTGGTGGAACTCAGTCTCCTCATGATCCTGTCCACGTCATCGGGGGAAACAGGGTCGAACTCAGTCCAGGTAACATGCTCAAGACCGCTTGATTCCTCCATTCCAGACTCTGCCCAGTCAGAGTCCAAACCGGTCCGGATCTGAGCGATTTTATCTACCAGATGATGACTAAACTCCTCAGCCCGTCCCTGTAAGGGTTCCTCCCTCGTCTCCCGATTAAGGAGAGAGCGAGTCATCCTAAACAGGGCGGCTGGGCGATTATCTGCGGACGCGATGAGGGCAGCGAAGTAATTAGACTTCACCGTCCTCATCGCAGCGAGGTAAGACCTTGTAAAGGCTCTTAGACGCTTCATCTCCCGGAGCTCCACGGAAAACCATGGGGCCCAACGAAATCTGTGCCGAGTCTGGGGTCGCAAGGGTACAACACGGTCGAGTGCCTCAGTGGCCGCCCTTTCCCAGGCATCCACCAAGGCATCGACCGGGCTGTGAGTGAGGGAGACAGGTAAGGACCCAAGCGCCATCTGGAACCGTTCTGGGTCCATTAGGCGCCTGGGACGGAACCACCTGGTCGGTTCCACAGCCCAGCAGCGGGGGGTGGCACAATGGAAGACCAGCCACAGGAGATAATGATCGGACCATGACAGGGGGACAGCAGTTGGCGAACCCCCTCCCAAATAATCCAACCATTGTCCAGATAGAAAGATCAGGTCAAGGGTGTGACCCGCCCCATGAGTCGGGCCCTGAATTACTTGGGTCATGTCCATGGCCATCATGGAAGCCATGAACTCCCGAGCTAACTCTGACGACCCTCCCAGGGAAGGCAGGTTGAAGTCACCCAGAACTATAAGTCTGGGAAACTCCACTGCCAACCCTGAGAGGGTGTCGAGTAGCTCAGGCAGGGCTGTTGCCACACAGCTGGGCGCCAGGTATGTAAGCAACAGGCAGAACTGAGCCCGAGGGCCACATCTCATGAGAAGGGACTCACTCCCGCCTATCTGGACAATGGTGGTCTCCCGCGGACATAAGGTCTCCCGTACGACCACCGCCACCCCACCGCCCCTGCCCTGAGCCCGAGGCTGGTGCAGCACACAGAAACCCGGAGGGCAAAGTTCAACCAGAGGGACACCACCCTCTGGGCCCAACCAGGTCTCTGTAATGCATGCCAGATCCGCGTGTTCCTCCTCGATCAATTCCCGGACGAGGGGAGCCTTGTTCACAACGGATCTGGCATTAAAATACACCAGTCTGAGCTCAGGGTCCTGATCCCCCTCACCCCCGGATACAAGGGTACTAACCGGAGGGTCGGAACACGCCACCACTCGGAGACAGTGGGGGCGCGGTCCCGGATATTGATACGGCCCTCCGTGTAACCACCTGCTGCCATTCCCAATCGTCGTGGGGATTTAGTTCTAAGGTTCTTCCTCTGGTCTTTGATGATGGCCCCCAGGCAGGCTGAATAAACAACCTTGCGTCTAAAGGATAGGGATGGCCAGTTAACATCTTCTCTTCCCCTCCTTGGGAATAGCAGAACCCAGTAAGGGGGTAAGATTTAGGTATGCACAGATAGGGAGTTAGGAATAGAATATAAATGGATTCTGACAGGCTCTCAGTCACATCTTGCCCAGGGTTAAGAGCTACTCCTTCAAAGACTTGCATTTTTACTTGCTGAGAAGTTATCTTTGACTCCTGCACTTCTTAGTGGAAAAGGCTGTGTGGGATCAACTCAGTCTGTGTCTGGATCTGCTTGGGTGGATCCTGGAGCCCCTGAGATGGGCAGGAGCCTGGAGGAGAAGAGGCTCTGAATTGGTCGTTTCTTCCCTAGGGACACATTTACATTTTTGTTATCCAGGAGTCAAAAAGAGGGGGCAAAACCCACAGCCTCGGGATATGGATTGAAATTTATCAATTGATAAAATTTATTTGGGCATATTGCCCCAAATGCTTATTTTTTTACCCTGCACTGATAGAGAAAGCAGCATGTGATTGGCTAGAAACAGGTCTCTTCATATTAAAGGAATCCAAATAGTGGCATAGAAAATAATAATAAACTAGAGCACGGTTTGGCAACCCGCAGCTCCGGAGCCGCATGAGGCTCTTTAAGCCATCTCCTGCGGCTCCAAGTCCTCCGCCATGTGCAGTTCCGGGAAAAAAAAGTGGGACTAAAAAAGTTCGTTCAATCAATCAATTCAAACTGCTCACAAAAAAAACAAAAACAAAAAAACCCCAAAACTCCCGAAGTTTGATTGATTGGTTGAACTTCTTTGGTTTGTGGGATTGCCCACAAGCTGTTTGTGGGACTGCCCACAAACCTCTTTGCTTCTTCGGACTGCACGTGGCGGCAGCAGAGGAAGAGACGGGAGGACTGGAAAGGTGAGTGGGTCCTTTTTCTACCTGCTGCACGGTTGGGGGCAGCCAGTCTCGGGGTGCCCTGGGCCTGCTTCTTACCTGCCTGGCAGGTGTCCCCTTGCCCTGCTCCACCACCACCTCTGCTAGCCTTGTGGGGGTCCTACCGGGGGTCTCAGAAGTTTCCCGTCGACCTCTGCCTTTTGGCTGTCCCCTTTTCTCAGCTGGCTGGCCCTAACGAAGAGGAGCCCAAAGGCAGCAGCTCTACAAGCCTCCGCCGCCCCCTTTGTTCGCCCAGGCAGCTGAGAGAAGGGGCCAGCGGAGGCTTGCAGAGCTGCTTCCCTTGGCTCCTCTTCGTTCGGGCCAGCCAGCCTCCACCTCCCCCTTCTCTCAGCTGCCTGGCCCGAATGAAGAGGAGCTGAAGGCAGCAGCTCTGCAAGCCTCCGCCACCCCCTTCGTTTGGGGCCAGGCAGCTGAGAGAACGGGGTGGTGGAGGCTGGATGGCCCGAACGAAGAGGAGCTGAGGGAAGCAGCTCTGCAAGCCTCTGCTGCCCCCTACTCTCAGCTGCTTGGCCCGAAACAAAATACACACACATTAAACCGAGCTTGGTCTCTGATTTCCCCAATCTCTTAAAAAGACATTAAACAAGAAAGAGCTGTAATCCCAGCAGGCCTAGCAAAAACAAAGTCTGTATTCATGGGAGAGTTTGACTAGGAAATGACCTCAACAGTATTTTAGCTGAGCTTTGCATCTGACATCTTCTAAGATGAGAGTGTCTAGCAGATTTTGACCAGGGCTGAGAGAAAACTTTGTGGTAGTTCCAGAGACAACCAGGGGAGGTTTGGTTGGGTAGTTCAAGCAGCAACTGGTGAGGTCCATTGCCTAATGCTGGCTCCTGTGCCAGGTTTACCCCATGCCTGGATTGGCACAGAGAGGAGACACCTGAACAGACTTGGGTATCAGTCTCAGTGCTTCTCTAGGCTGGTGCTGTAGGTGACTACCAGTGGATCCTTTGCTTTTCCCACTTTGGCATAGACTGTGCCACCCACCTGCATGAGCAAAGAGGGGGAAAGAAGACCACAACGGATGGGGAGGGGATTAATTCATGATAGGCCATATTTCCAATTTCAGTTTGGGGATTGCAAGCATGCTGTCATGGTTCCAGTAGATGAGACCAATTAAAAGAACTTCAAGACAAGGAATTCTTCCTCAAAGAACATTTTTTATTTGGCTACAAAATAATGGTACATACAAAGGTGAACCCAAGACTAAATTCCCCTCCCCTTGGTTACAAAGTTGCACTCCTCCCAGCTCTCCAACCCAGCAAAATGTTATCAGCAATGACCTTGGTTCCCATACATTTGAATTGTTTTGGCTAACTGAGAACTACACCCGCCCTTCTTCTTCTAAACTACATATGTGGCAATGAAGACAAAATGAAAATGGCTTCAGTTCGGTTTGTCACAGTGTTGACATTCGGTTCCCCTTCAAAGAAAGGAGAAATCCTGCAAATTAAACAAGAATAAAGAATCCCCTCTCAGTTTACTTGGATGTTTATCATAGAATTTGCGTATAAGTCTATTAGCTTTCACATCAGTACTCTTCACTCAGCTGGCTTGTGATAATGGATATCCCTTCCACAGCAGGCCAGGTGCTTTCTTAGGAGGGGATCGCAGAGTTGATTCTCTGAAAGGCTTTAACAGACTGCAGTGAAACACTGGGTGGATCTTTCCTAAAAGATGAGGAAGTTTTAATTCTACAGTGACTGGGTTTAAGATCCGCACTATGGAAATGGTCCCAGGTATTTTGGTCCCAATTTTTTACTAGGTAATTTAAGTCTTAGATACTTTGTAGAAAGATAAATATTTTCCCCCACATGGAATG
Source organism: Vipera ursinii (assembly GCF_947247035.1). Taxonomy (NCBI): domain Eukaryota; kingdom Metazoa; phylum Chordata; class Lepidosauria; order Squamata; family Viperidae; genus Vipera; species Vipera ursinii. Next base: position 1,672,175 of record NC_139520.1, read on the forward strand.
ACTTCTGAGGTTCTCTTTTCTTATCAGCTTGCTTTTTGTAAACATCTGAGGCTTTTGTTAAAGCTTTCTTTGTATTGTCCCAAACACCCTTCCAAGCAGACACCCACTGATCTAATGTTTGAGAGGTAGGGGGGTCCTGGGGGTATTCAGGTATCAGAATAAAATCCCTTCCAGTGGCTATCTTGAACAGCGTAAGTCCTGTGCTGCTGTGTACTGTGTTGTTGTAAGCCACTTCAGCAAAAGGGTGGAGATCAGTCCAATTTGTCTGTTGGTAATCTACATAGCATTTAAGATAATGCTCCACCCTTGTGTTTGCTTTTTCAGCTGCTCCATTCGTAGAGGGATGAAAAGCCAATGACAGTCTTTGTGTAGACCCAATCAGCTTGAGGAAATCCTTCAAAATCTGGCCGTAAATTGAGCTCCCCTGTCAGAAATTATTCATTTTGGTGCACCGTGCAATCGGTAAATATGTTTGTGAAAAAATATGGCTAGTTTCTGGACAGATGGGAGACCTGAGCATTCTATAAAGTGAGCTTACTTTGAAAAAAGGTCAATCACAGTCCATATTACCATATTTCCTTTACTCTCTGGTAATTCAACAAGAAAATCCATAGCGATCTCTTCCCATGGTTGAGAAGGATCTGCAACAGGCTGTAATATCCCAGGGGTTTTTCCTGTGATCCTCTTCATGGTAGCACAGACTGCACAGCTTTTTACATAGTTCTTCACATCTTTCTTTAAACCTGGCCACCAAAATTGCCTCTGAACTAAGTGTAGTGTCTTAGTTACTAGTGACCAGCTTGTTTAATGTCGTGACTGCGTTGGAGGACTTGGAGACTGAGCAATTCAGACAAATATAATTTCCCCCCTTTCCAAGCTAACCCATCCCTATGGGTTAGGATGGTTTGATTTTCCGTAAGCCATTTGTCATTTTTCAGTTCTTCCTTTAATTTCTTTGTCAATGGGTCATCTGGGTTAGAGGATTTAATGTGTTGTTGTTTCCCAGGGGTTATTTGAGAAATAACTTGAGGTGGTGGCATCTATTGCTTGTTCACCTTGGTGTTTATGTTGAGGCACTCTAGAGAGGGCATCAGCTAAGAAATTTTTTCTACCTGGTATGTATTTTAGGGTAAAGTTAAAACAATTAAAATATTGCGCCCAGTGTACTTGTTTGGGAGACAGTTTACAGGGACATTTCAGTGCCTCTAAGTTTTTGTGATCAGTCCATACTTCAAAAGGCACCTTGCACCCCTCTAGGAAATGACGCCAAGTTAATAAAGACCATCTGATTGCAAAGGCTTCCTTCTCCCAAACAGCCCACCTTTGCTCTGTGTCAGTGAGTTTTTTCAAAGTGTAAAGTCCCTTCATGATTTTTTTGTAACAGTACTGCCCCCACAGCCACATTGCTGGCATCAGCTTGAGTAACAAATTAATTCTCAAAAGCAGCTTGGCATTCTAACGACCAGTGTAGGGGTTGACCTGGTCATGGTTTACCCTCATCTTTGCCAGTTTTTAATAGTTCTGGAAGGGGCAAAGCAATCTTAGCAAATGAAGGGATAAATTGGTGCTAGAAATTAGCAAATCCCAAAAAACTTTGTAATTGTTTCCGAGTTTGTGGGGGCTGCCATTCGATCACCGCTTTTACTTTAGTTGGATCCATTTCAGTGCCTTTGCTGGAAATTCAGTAAAACAGATAATCCAAACATGCCTGATGGAACTCACATATTGAGAGTTTGGCGTAGAGTTTAGCATTCAGCAGTTTTTTTAGAACTTCTCGTACTAAAATTGTATGTTGTATAAATTAAAATGTCATCACCCCTTTATATAAATGATCATGCAGCACCTGGTTGAACACAGCAGAAGTTCCTTGTAATCTAAAAGGCATGACTTGAACTGATAACTACCCAGGAGGCTGTTGAAGGCAGTTTTCCATTCATCACCTTTTCTTATTCTCATGCAATAATACATCTCCCTTAGGTCTAATTTGGTAAAAAAATCGTCCTTTCGCCAGGTGGGCTAATATTCTCCACGCTAACAGCGTTCAGACCTTTAAAATCAACACAGAGTCTAAGTGATCCATCTTTTTTCTTTTTAGAAAGTACAGGGGCAGCCACTTTGGATTTTGCAGGTTCAATAAAACCCCTCATCAAATTTTTATTAATGTACTCATTCAATTCTTCGAGGGGATTCATTAAATACTTCTTTGGCTTTGGCTATTTAGCTCCTGGTAGAATCTCAATGGCACAGTCATTGGTTCTATTGCAGGGGGTGGAGGAATAGGATGTCACATTCCGTCTCGCTAAACACTTCAGCCAAGTCTTGGTATTCACTGGGAATGAGAGGCACTCCAGGCAGGGGATTTGCCGTCACTTTTAATTTAATTTAATTTAATTTTTATTATATTTGTATACCGCCCTTCTCCCGAAGGACTCAGGGCGGTGTCTTGGATGGCAGTTCTGCTATCCCGCTTGCATCATTAGAGGGGTTGGCCCTGTGGGTAACCTCAGGCTTCTCATCCCTTTCTCATCCACCATATTAGAGGTTTCCACTTGTCCAACCAAGCTAATCCCAAAATCACTGCTTCAGTCATTTTTCAGACCACCACAAATTGGATAAACTCTCAATGTTCCCCCATTTCTAGTCTCACTGGTTCCATTAGGTGGGTGACTAAATCTCCACCCGTTAAGGATCCGTCTGCCTGTTCAAACCTCATGGGGGAGGAAAGCTTTTTTGCCCTGATGCCCAATTTGAGGACTGTAGGGAGGCTGATTAGGCATCATGAACATCCAGAGTCCATTTACACATGTAAATCCATTCGAGCGCCTGTCTTAGGGACTGAGAGCTTAGCAAAGAGGGAAAAAGGTGGAACAGGCTGACCCGCGTTCTCTCCCTCATCATCTGTCAGAAACCACTCCAATCCACTTCTTAGGAAAGAAGAACTCTTGGAGACAAGTTTGTCCAAGCAGGAACTTTTACTAAAACATGGATGACAGTGGATATAATAGACAGGATCTGAAACTGTCTCACAGATCGATACTTTTAAAGTGTCCCCTAGTAAAAACCCCACCCCTCCGTCCATTTGGTCAGTCCCGGATCAGCCAAGTCTCAGGTGTCAAACCCCTCATGGGGAAAAAATAGAACCACCAGTACATTTGCAACATTATTACTTCCTCCCCTTCACATTCCATCTGGAGATACAAACCAGAATTCCCACCACCACCACCTTTCTTTGTTCGTCGTAGTTCAGAGGGAGGGGGTTTCTTCCATCGGTCTTTTGTGATGGCCACCAGGCAGGCTGAATAAACAAACATTACATCTAAGGGATAGAGATGGGGCAATTAACATCCCTGTCTTCTCTTTCCTCCTTGGGAATAGCAGAATCCAGTAAGGGGGGGTGAGATTTGGGTTTGCACAGAGAGGGTGTTAGAAATGAAATAAAAATGGATTCTGACATCATCGCTGTCATACAGTGCGGGTGCTTTGGTGGCTTCAGTTGGGGTCTTGATCTTCTCTCAAGTAGGGGAGGTGACTTGAATGGCTTGCTCCTGGGTAATCCAGTTCAATTTTTCTCTGGTGGACTGTGAGCTTCCTTTTTGCTTTTCTGGTGGGGTCAAGACACTTTTTTGCTGAGGGAAAGGAACTGGACAAATAGCTGCTTGGTGGCCCAGTTGGCCACATCTAAAACACTTGATCAGCAGTCCAGATGATACCTTTGGCGTTCCAGACGTCCCAGTCAGTGGGGTTTGTCAAGGACGCCTCATTGGGTCAGGCTTCGGTCCAGGTCCAGGAGTCGATGGCTTCTTGTAGCAGCTTAGCTCGATATCTAAATTCACGGCCAAGCGATACCACTCATGGAGCTGATCAGAGCTCCCACTGTAGATGCATGCCTGGAATAGATCTGGGTCCAGACCGGACTTGAAATGATGAACTAGCGATCGCTCAGGCCACTGCACAATTCTGCCAGCCACTCTCTGGAATTCACGCATGTATTCCTTCGCTGGCCAACCCTGCTGTTTCACTTCATGAATGTCCTTTTCAGCTTGCAGGGCTATGGATCCATCTTCAAACCTGGCCCTTAGCCTCTGGATGAACAGATTGTAGTCCCATAGCTCAGGTGCTTGTTCATTGTACAAGCTATTCAACCACTCTGTTACCTCCCCCTCTATTGCCTCCCCCTCTAGGTTTGCCGCTATCACATCAACCATAGTGGCAGGATAGGCGTTGGCATTTCTGTTCATGTGGGAGCGTACTTGATTCAAAAAGAAAGTTAACTTCTCGGGGTCACCATCAAACGTGGGTTTGAAAGGAGGGGCTGCTATGGGTCGCTGCCGATCTAAGAGAGCCTGTAGCAATCCATACTGTTGCAATTGATCTCATGGGAGTCCCACTGCTTGATCACCTCTTGGCAGGAGCCCTGGACTGGTGTGATGCTGGTGATGTTTGGGGCTAATTCTGTAACAATGATGGTTTGGACAAGCATGGTGCTGATATCGATCTGGACTACCCCGACGTGGATATCTATCAGGGTATCGGTGGCGATCGGGGCTTGCTCTATGCCAATAATGTTCAGGGATGATCTGATGTGGGTACTGCTCAAGACTCACATTGCAGAGGTACCAATTGGGGCTAACATACTGTTGTTGATGATCAGGACTGGCATAGCGTTGGCGATTGGGGCTGGCAGCCCAATGACGAAGGCCTGGGCTAATCGCAATGCTGACAGTGGTCTGGGCTTCGCCTCCACACTTGAAGTTAAAGCTGATGGCTTTGGTTGGGGGAAGGCAGCGAATGCCAAGTGTCTCCAATAGATAGGACTTTTTCCAACAGCAACAATGGCTCCAACTGGATCTCTTGTTCCTTTGGTCTTGCGCCGGCTGCCAGAACCACCGAAGTCACACTCTCTATCGGGACAATGGCCTACACCCTATCCGCTGATGTGGTATCTGTAGCTTTGAGGCTAGTAACAGGCTCTTCCTTTTTCTCCATCATGGAATCTTCCCTGAGTCTTTGTCGTCCTCCCAAGGCTTTTGGTAGGCAACCGGAGCCCAGGAACCCATGGTATTAAAATAGTTACAAGTCTTGGGTTAATTTCATGGTTCCAATAGATGAGACCAACTAAAAGAACTTCAAGGCAAGAAATTCTTCCTCAAATAACATTTTTATTTGGCTACAAAATAACGGCACATACAAAGCTGATGTCAATGCTGTTCTTGCTTTGACAATATATGAAGATGCAGCCATTTTCTCTTTAACCTTTGTGTTACCCTTAGAGTTAGAATTAGATGATGCTGGGGGGAGGAAGAATGTGTATGGGGATTAAGTTAGACATAATACAGCAATAGAGCATTTTCAAGGCTGTTTGAAATAAGAGATGATAAGAGATGGTGGGTCGGAGAACTGGGAAAAAGGTCTGCCTTCAAACTAATTGGAGAATGTGATTTATGACTGTTAATTGGAGGAGGGAACTGTGCTTTGATTCTATATGCTTAGGGGAGGAGAATTCAGATTTCAGCTTCGACCAGGTACCTGCTGATGCTATGCAACTTGAATAAAGACTCTTTAAGGTAAATAATGCCTTGAAGTTCTTTAAAGAATTCATCTGTCGGAACCTTGACAGGTAAACCCAAGACTAAATTCCCCTCCCCTTGGTTACAAAGCTGCAAGTTGCAATTCCCACCCCAATTTGCTGTCATAAATCACATTCACCAATTGTTAGAAAATGTGGGCACTCCTCCCAGCTCTCCACCCCGGCAAAATGTTATGGTTCCCATATATTTGAATTGTTTTGGCTAACTGAGAACTACAACCCTGCCCTGCTTCTTCTTCTAAACTACATATGTGGCAACGAAGACAAAATGAAAATGGCTTCAGTTTGGTTTGTCACAGCATTGACACATGAGGTGGATGGAGCGGGAAAAGGACAGTAGGAAGAAATCTGAATGATTTTGCCCTGTTCTGGTCAGGATGTGTTGTAAAAGCTTTTTGGATTATGGACACGCAGTTCTCCCTCTGGAGTGTCTTCCTTGTCCTCATGTTTCAGTTTTCAAGCTGGATCTAGTATCGCCCAAAATAACAGCGTTGAAAGGGACCTTGGAAGTCTTCTAGGCTTTTCAATCTTTTCACCCATTGCACCACTTTTAGCATATGGCAACATCCGAGTACCACTAGTTGCCTAGGAAGGTGTCAAACACTTGATAACCAAAAAAGGAAAAAAGTGATGAAGTACAGGTAGTCCTTGACTTACAACAGTTCGCTTAGTGACTGTTTGAAGTTACAATGGCACTGAAAAAGTGCCCCCCAAGCCACAGCCGGGCAAGACACCTGCCTGCCCACCCGGCGGCGCTCTTCCTCCTGTCTGAGGTTTTAATTGTTGTGAGCATTTCTCTTGAGGATTGGCAGCGGGGGTGGGGTGGGGGTGTTTGGTTTTTATTCCCCCCCATCTGCTGGGTGGTTGCAGCAGGTTTTGGTCACTTCACATGACCCCGGGACACTGTGACCGTCATAAATATGAATCAGTTGCCAAGCATCTGAATGTCAATCACAAGACCCTGGACATGCTGCAACATTCCAGCTGATTGGCACTTCTTCTGGGCTCAGAAGCGCCAGGATCAGCGCCGAACTCCAGCTGGAGCCTGAGGCTGGTCCTGGCACTTCCGCTGAGCCCTGACAGCCCTGCAGCTCCAGCCGTCTCTTGCTCAGGCTTGTGCGGTGCTGCCACCAGTTCAGCTCATTCCCCTCCCCCACTACCACTTTTCTAGGATGGTCGCGTACCATCTGCCAGGTGCCAATGTATCACAGGTGTACCACTGGTTGAAAAGCCCTGTTCTATACAACCTGCTGCATTTCAGATAAATGGCTGTCCAGTCTCTTTTTATGCTGATGATTGAGGGAGGGAGGGCTTCTCTGTCATTTGAGCTTGGCAAGAGGAGCCTCTGGTGAGGGTCTGGGCAAAGGGCTGTGGGAGATCCGAAAGAGACTTCTTTTCTGGATGCCTTTGAGGTTAGGGAGTGCAGAGCCTCTGTTCAGCTTCTGGAGAACAGCTGGTTGAGCAGGATATGGAGCCAGTCCAGGAATACATTCAGGGAGGGCGGCTGGGAGAACCACAAGGAGACAGCAGGCTTGGGGAACTCCAGAGTGAGGCTCAGGAAGGGAGAGAAACCCTGGGTGGAATTCTTGGGGTCTCCTGAATGAGGTTGCCATCCAGGGTTGGAAATTGCCCAGCAAAAGAGGCAAAAGCAGAGCATGCTCTGAATACACGCACACGCACGTTTCCTCTTTGCCCTTCGCCAGGTGTGCTTATCTTGGCCATCTCTGGGGGTGCAGGCCATTCTCCCTCTGCACTGCAGCACTTAAAACTGGGCACTGTGTTTCTTCGTGTCACACAGGCAGCTCTGCCTGCTCTTGAACGCAGAGAACATCTTCCATTCCATGGCAGACATCCTCCTGCGGGAGGAGGACCTCCGCTTTGCTTCCACCATGGTCCACACCCTCAACACCATCCTCCTGACGTCATCCGAGCTCTTCCAGCTGAGGAACCAACTCAAGGATCTGAAGACTGCGGTAGGTTGGAGAAAGATTCTCCTGTCTCCCCCGCTTGACCTACTTGGCTCCCTCCCAGCCGTCTGCTTGGATCAGCTTGGCTTCCTAGATGGCTTCCTAGGCACCCCCATCTCTAAATGGAGAGGTCAGTTGAGGGCCCCTCAATTATGCTGTGGAGCTACAGGGAGGAAGGGGTGCGAGCAGTTCTATGGCCACAAGCCCACTCTGCCCAGCTGAAGAAGCCTCTTCGGCCCGCAGTTGCCTCCATGAACCTTGAGGGAGTCAGCTTTGGACGCTCCTTCCCGACCTTCTAAGCTGAGGTCAGCAGTGAACATGGCTTCCCTTTAAGCCTCTCAATCCCACCAGTTTCCCACCCTTTCAGCACCAGGAATCTCCTGGAGAAGGTCGTTGAGTCGTTCTCTCCCATAGAGCAGGAGAAGGGAGTGGCTGGCAAGGGGACAGTCTTTGCTGGCCCCTCTGTATCTGAGTGTATCACAGGGCCAATCTTGCACTAGGGGCGCAGCTGGGTGGCCCAGTCCTTGGCAGGAGATGGCTGCCTTCGCTGTTGGGGAATTTTTCTTTTTTGCTTCCTACAGTGTTCACAGTTTTGAAGGTAAACATTTGTTTAATTGTTCAATTCTGTTTCAGTATCATTTTACTGAAGTGTTAAAGTGTGAATCTGCCTAAAACCTCCTGTGCCTTTTTGTACCCAGTTTCGCACTCTGCTTTCTTTTGCAAGCTGTTTCTTTCAGGCGGGGCCATTTGGGACTGGAACACTCAGAAAATGCAAAACTACGGTAAGTAGAAATGAGCTGCAAGTTATTTTTTTCTCTCTGCTTCCCCCCATGCTGTTTCCCCAGGAAAGCCACAACCTTTTCTGCTGTCTGTACCGCTCCTGGTGTCATAATCCAGTCACCACTGTCTCCTTGTGCTTCCTCACTCAGAATTACAAGCACGCCTACGACCTCATCCAGAAATTGTATCCTTCCAGGGGTCTGCATGGCTCTCTTCTCCCTTGGGATGCTTCTGAGGCGGAGAGGAGGGGGGCTGTGCGTTTGGAGGGTGGGTGGAAAAAGCTTCCAGGTGAAGAAGCACCGGGTAGGGAGGGGGTGGTAAGAGCCCTTGCTTCATGTCTTGCTTTTCTCACCCCACAAGTTCCTCCACTGCTTGCCTAGACCGTCATTCCACCAGGGGAGGAGCCTTCATGGACCACTCTAGGTGATTCAGGAAACTGAGAAACCCAATCTGGAGGACCTGGTGGCACCAGGATTCAGCAGATTTGGCAGAAGGCCAACAGAAGTGCAATTTCTAATTCAGACTCCTGAGCACTTCTGTTTTTGCAGGAGCAGCGGAGGAACCAGCAGCCTTCTGGACGCAAACAAGAGCTTTTCTGTCCAATGGTTCTTCAGCCAGACTGATGGTCAGGTCCCCTTTCCCAGGCATGGCTGTATTTCCTTGCAAACCTTCTGTAGAAATGGTTCCCCACCCCTGTCGCCATCCTACCCTGAGGACCTGTAGCTTAACACTCTTGAAAAGATGCACAGGTGATTCCAAAAGATTTCAGAAATTTAGCAATGCAGATTTCAGGAATAAATCTCCATCATGCCAGTTGCATTTCATTGCCTGCCACTCTTTAACCTTCCTGTTCTTCAGATGAGGGCAGCTGCAGGACCCCCTGCTTTCTGGCCATTTCCATTCAGGGCTGGGGTGCTTTCTACGGATCACCCTTCTTTCTGAAAGCCATTCCTAAAGAGCTGTGCTGGGCTTGGGGGCTTCTCTGCAGTGGGACTCTCTGTGTGACCCTTGAAACTGCCGGGGGGGGGGCACTGTTGGCGTTCAGAGGCCTTGACTGCTGATCCAGTGGAGACCTTGAGGTCACGGTCGATTTCCTGATTGAGGTGGACAAGCTGGTCCAGTTGATCGAGTGCCCAATCTTTACCTGTGAGTTTCCTCCCTGATCCTTCTTTGCAATGTGTTGTGTGTTGTGGCAGCTAGTGTGTCTTCACTTATTTATTTATTTAACATATAGGCACCCACTTTTGAACCAACACTGGGCAATCTGAAACTAACAGATTAAACAATATCTGTGTACAACAAAAAATGTTAAAATCACAAGTATTAAAACCAAATCAAAGCCAGGTGCCATCAGTAAACTTTCACTTGCAGCCCACAGCAAGTTCAGCTCATCAACCTCACCCTATGTTCTGTTCCAGTGTACAACCTGCCCTGTAGAAATGTCAGGGACAACCCCTTTGTTATATGCAATAGGCTGGAATTAAGCCAACCAAATTTATTTGCAAAAACTAAATGAAACAGACCGAGACTATATTAGAAGCTCTGCAAACGGTTGCCTTCAGCAATCAGCACCTCCCACACATTCCCCTTTTAAACAACAGTCTCAGGGCGTGGCTTCTCTTTGCCTCCTCCCGAGATGCCTCATTGCTTTTCTTTGTTCACTTCTGCTTGTCTGCCTCCTGCTTCAAGCGTCCTTGAACAAAGCCAGCTGTGGATCGTCTTTGTCTAATCTTTCAGGCTCACACAGCTGGGTCTGAGAAGGAACAAGACGGGAGGGGCCTGGCTGAGAGCTCTGCGATGCATCTGCAACCAAAGGCTCTCCAAACCCCTCCTCCTCAGAATTGTCCGGTTCAGCTGCCGAAACCACAGGCTGACGCTGAATCACAACACCCTAAACCCGCACTTGCCGGGAAGGAAAAGCCTTCCATGGCGCTTCCTGGGCATCAGAACATGGCAGCTTTTCAGGGAGGGTACTAAGAGCCTATCTGACCGGGAGGGACAGGCCAATGTCCATAGAGAGAGGCAGCCCCACAGATAAGCTGGTCCCGTGTCATGCAAGGCTTTGAAGAGAATAGGCAGCCCCTCGGATGCCATCCAAAGAAAACTAGGAACCAGTGCAGTTCATGCAAAGGGTGCGACGTAGGGGGGCATCTGGGGCATCCTAAACTAAGCATGCTGCCACATTCTGAACAAATTATAGTTTCTGAGTGGTTTTCAAGGACAGCCCCAGGTGGAGTACATTGCAGTAATCCATACTGGAAGCGACTCCTGGTCCTAGATTTAATTAGCACACCAGATGAATCTGCACAACGGTAACTATAGCTACCACCTGCTCTCCAAGGAGGAGCTGTGAGTCCAGGAAGACACCCCCCCAAACTATATCAGCTCAGTCCGGGGAAACTGGATTTAAGTGCAAACAGGTTGCCAAGCATGCAGATCACATATGACTGCAGGGCTGTGGTAGTTGTGCAACATTTTGTTATGGCTGAAAATGCTTTACGGGTCATAAGGCGCCCATTCTGTGGCTGTTGTAATTCCGGTTTGTCATTAAATGAGTGGTCCTCAAGTTCTTAACTCCTGCACTCTGGTCTAGGAGGGACTTCCCTAGGAGTTCCATCCTGGGTCTGCACCCCCAAGTATTCTTCTCTTGCTGCTTTCTTATCCAAATTCTCTTCTTCCCTGGATCCCTCTGTTCTGCTTCCTGGGCTTCAACCCATGGTAGGCTGCTGCCCTCGTGTGCTTTGGAACCTGTAAGGTCCTATGCTCTGTCTTCTTTCACGCAGTAAGCTTTTTAGTAACTCACCTACCAGATCTCCCCTTTTCACTGAATCTCAGATTTCAGGGTCCCACTTCAGTTTCTGCCAGCACAGAAGCAGCTCCAACCTTGTGACCACGGAGGTCATGCCTGTCCTGGCTTTCTTCCAGATCTCCGTCTGCAGCTGCTGGATGTGAAAAGCAATCCGTACCTCCTCAAGGCTCTCTACGGGCTGCTGATGCTCCTGCCCCAAAGCAACGCTTTCCAGCTCCTCTCCCACCGGCTGCAATGCGTCCCGAACCCAGAACTCATGCAAACAGCGTAAGTTGCGCCTGAGCCAAATCTGGAATGCCCTAATGAAAAGCACTTGCTTTACAATCTTCCCCTCCCCCCTTTTCAGAGGGGCAGCAGGGGCTGAATGGGGAGCCCTCTCTAGGAAGGAAGTGGCCTGTTGGCTTGGAAGGTCTGGCTGACCTGTCTGCCTTTGGCTGCTTGCTCTCTTTCCGAGATAGCAGCATCTTTACCATTTGGGGTGCCTTCTGCACCAAGAGAGCCATGTTCAAAATAATCATGCTTTTATTCAGTGCAGGAGGCTGCACAGGGGGTAAAGTGCCTTTGCTCTCTGCCTCAGCACCTTGAAGAAGCTCACCTGGCCTGGTAGCCTTTGCAGAGGGCATTCATGGCTGTGCTTGGCCCATCGAGGACCCACTGCCTTGAAGGGCCCCGACTGAAGGGCCCTCAGGTGTGTTTCAAATGCTCGGCCCCCACTGGGCCTTTCTTGGAGCACCTCACTGCTTTTTGGACTCCCAGTGTGGGGCTGGCAGGCAGCTGGGACTCTTCTCCTGGGGACAGGAGGAGGAGGGGGGGCTCCCTGGGTGACAGCATCTCAGCCCTCGCCTAGCTGGTCCCAGCTTTGTCTATGTTTGGTAACCTCAGGGAGCCACACCTCATACAGAGGCCTTTGGCATCCAGGATGAAAAATTCCCCTTGCAATGTTGTCACGGAAACCGGCCCCACAGCAACAGCTGCCGAGGCATTTCTCTCCCACCCCACCCCCAGGTGGCAAAGGGTCCCATGGGAAATCCCTCGCCCAGCCTCCTGCAGCTGCTCCTGCCTCCCTCCTGGCCCTTCCCAGAGAAGCAAGAAGCCAGGCTGCGCACATGCACACACACACAGAGAGAAGGCAGTGTTGGGAACTGGGTCTTGGGGGAGGGAGGTGGGTCCTTCCCGAGCTGACAGATGGGGTTCCCCCCCCCCCCCGGACATCTTGGGCAGGCCTTTTCCCCACCCTTTTACATCAATGGCTTTGACTTGGTTGAGCACCCGCTTCGCCCCAGCAGCATCCCAACCCCTTGAAAGCCTGTCTCCTTGGGGGCTGTACTCTTCCCCACTGCCTGGACCTTGAGGTGCCTGGGAAGCTGAGACTCCCACTCCCTACCAGCTGTTCCTTTCCTTTCGGTATTCCCTGCATGTAGGAGGCATGTCAGGCTTGGGGAAGAGGATTTGGGGGCCTTCCAGAACGTTCATGTTTCCTAAGAGAGGGACAGAGGGTCATCTAATACAGCTCTCAGAGGGCACATTGCAGCCACCCTGTCCCTAATGGGCCAGAAGCAGAGGAGCCACCTTTGGGGGTGGGGAATGGAGCCTTCTGCTCACAGAAGAAGGGAGGGGCTTCCCAGTTGGGATGAGGGGCAGCAAACAGCATCTCCCACTTTTCTTTGTGGAATGGACAAATGGGCCATTGGCCAGCCCAGCCCAGCCCCTTTTCTAAAACCACATTATGGGGCTTCCTGCCACCCCCATTTCCTTAGGGCTGGCAGGCAGGGCTGGCGTGTTGAAGGCCAGCAGAGAATTTGCTTGAGCCTTGTGGGAAACCAAAGGATATAGTCCCACCCCCAAACTGAGACTGTGGGGGGAGATGGGAACCCTTGTCTCTGATAATCATCCTCACTGGCATCCTGAATTAAGGCCCCAAAGGACGTTTGGGACCGGGGGACAGCAGGGGCCGTGGGGCCTCCGGATGCACATCCTACCCTATGGGCTGGATAACGAGGAAGGGAGCCAGGAGACACTGAGACCCCACCTGCCCTGCCCTTTCTAGCCACCTTTAGAGGTAGGGACCGGGTGCAACTGGTCGACGGGACCCCCGGGGCCCAGAAGGCGCTGCGCTTGGGGAGGCTGCTGCTGCTGCCATTTCACTTGTTCTGCAGGCCTCGCTTGGCTTGGGGGGGGGGGCGGCGGAGCCAGCTGGGAGACTGGCAAGGAAGGCTGCCGGCCGAGCTTAAAAAACAGGCGGGGGGCCCTCAGGATTGCCTCGAGGGGCCCCGGTGCCGAGCCGGTGACTCGGCTGGGCCGGCTGACCCTCCGCCCTCTTTCCACAGGGACTCGGCCAAGGCCGGCCAGGGCGCCAGGAAAACGGCCGCCGGCCCCGCCATCGACTACGCGGAGCTGCTGCAGCACTTCCAGAGGGTCCAGGGCAAGCATCTCCAGGGCCGGCACCAGCGGGCCACGCGGGCGGGGGAGCGCCGGGGGGCGGCCGCCTTCTGACGGTCTCCCTCCGCTCCCCACGGACTCGCCGGGCCGGAGCCGCGTAGCCCGCCCGGCTCCTCTTCGGCCGACCGCCACGGAGTGCCAAGCCCGGACTCGGGGGAGGGACGCCGCTGTTGCCGGGCCCGCTCCGGCCTGGCCTTGCGCGCTGGTCCGCGTACGTCGTGCCCCCGCTGCGACGGGCGGCTTGCTAACCCGCGGGAGAAGCCTGCGGACCGTCGCTTGAAATAAAGGACCGTGGAAGCGCTACCCTCGCCCGGAGACTCTTTTCCTGGGGGGCCCCCGCCCACGGAGGCGTCGCCGGCCGGGCCGGGTCCGCTGAACGTCGGGCAGCCAATGGGGGGTGAATTAAAATGGACGGTCTGGGATTGAGGGGGGGGCGAGGTCTGGAGCTGGCGGCGCCCGGAGCCGCGCTCTTTTCTGGCCGAGGAAGCCAGGCAGGAGAGTCGGGAGCGGGAGGCTTCAATTGTAAGAGGCCGGCTGGAAGGGCGCGCAAAGCGGGGGCCGATCCTGCCCTGGCGCGAGCGGGCTGCGATGCTCGAAGAGGCCCCGCCGTCCCAGAGAGAGGAGCCCCCTCGCCAGCGGCGGCCGTCTGCCAGAGCGATGGGCGCCCGCCGCTCGGCAGGTCCACCGTGGCTCCCGAGCCGCGCTCACGCCCGGGCCCCTCCCCGCCGCCTGGCAGCCCGGACCGGTTGCGCCAGGGCCCGGGGCTCCGGCTGAGACGCGACGGAGGAGGGAGCCCACCTCCCCGCCCACGTGACCGGAGCGCGCCCCCTTCCCGCGCCGGCATCCGAGGCGCGCGCCCGTCCCCTGCTGGCCCAGAGGCGCCCCCGGCCGCGCCCGCTCCCGTCTCCCGCAGCCCATGGCCCGCCGCCGCGCACCCCGCGCCTCGCCCTCGCCGGCCCCGCCGCCAGTCGCCCGGGCCGGGAAGTGATCGAGCGGGCGCGCCGCCGCCGCACAGCCTCGCCCGGCGCGTCGCAGGGAGCGCAGCGGAACGGAGCGAGCGGGGCGCGGCGCGGCGGGCATGGAGGCGGCGGAAAAGGAATGCGGGGCGCTGGGCGGCCTCTTCCAGGCCATCGTCAACGACATGAAGGTGAGCGACGCGGGGCGGGCCGCGAGGGTGCCGCTGAGGACGTGCGGAAGGCGATCCGGAGGGCGGCGGATGGGCGGCCGTCGGACTCTGCGGGTCTTGGGCGCCCCCGCCCCGCCTCTCCCTTCCGCCGCTTGCGCCTCCCGGGGTTGGGGCGAGGCAGCCTTCGCGGAGAGCCTGGCGCGCGGGGGGCAGCGCCCTTCCCGGGCCGGGGAGACTCGGCGGCCTGTCGAAGGTTGCAGCCGGGGCGGCCCAACTCTGGGGCCGGGCCGGCCGCTTGCGCGAAGGAGCCGGGAGATGCTGCGCCCGGCCTCGGGACGCCTCCCCAGCGGCAATACCTTCTCCCGCCGCCCCGGCCGTGGGGCGCGGCTCACCGGGGCCCTCTTCCCGCCCCCGTCCCGCACAGGTGAAGCCGAGAGCCGGAAGGTCTCGGGGGGCGTGGGCGGCTTGGAGGAGCCGGACCCCCGCACTGCTGCTTTGGGGAAGGGGCTTCCCTCGCCTTCTGCCGCCCCGGAGACGCGCCGCCGGGCCTTTTGCTACCAGGTAGTCTTCGCCGCAGGGCAGCTGCCTGTCCGGGCCAACTCGCCGGCCTCGGGGCCATCTCTCTCCCTCGCCCGGCCCTGCTGCCTGGGTCGGTCCCGTTTCTGTCCCTCCTCGGGCGAGGGGCTCCGCCCGGGTCGCCGCAACATCCGCCGGCTGGACTTCGGGGCTGCGGCCTCCAGGCTCGCTGCCGGGTGCAGAGAAGCCGCTGGGGGTGGGGGGCGCTCGGGGGCTGCCAGGGAGCCCCACTGGGTTGAGCCCCCAGGCCTTGCCCGCCCCTCAAACAAGGGGGGCCGGGTTTGGGCTCTCGAGCGTGAAGCATATTTGCTCCCTGCCTTTCCTCGCAGGCTGCCCTGTCCCGGCTCCCCCCTGCCCCACCTCGGGCGGCTGGCCGGCCGCTTCTCTTCCTGGAGCTCCTCCTGGATCTTCTAGGCGAACCAAAGGAGCCTCGTCCTCAAGGCATTTGGCGTGGACGTCCCAAGGGGTCTGTCGGGGGGCGGGAGGCAGCCGGTGGGGAGAGGGAGCAGCCCAGAAGCTGCAGGATTCCTCTGGCCCGTCTTGATGGCCTCCCTGCCGGCTCCGTTGGCCCTGTAATGTCTGTGCTGTGGCAGCTTGGCTCTCCGTCCTGCAGGTTGTGGCCGCAGAGCTCTTAGGTAGAGAACCTAAGCTATCTGCACCTTGGTTCAGAGTCAGAAAGGGCAAGGCTTTTTTTATTTTTTTATTCATTTTATTCATTTATAACAAAATGTGAAAATGCAAAAGCAAATAGTAGGGGAGAACAGTAGAAAAAGGGAAAACAAAGGTGGAAGGGGAAGAAATAAAAGGCATTGACTTCTGACTCTGTTGCAGTAAAATCAGACATTAAAATCAAATCTCAACTTTCTACTTTTCTGTAGTAGTATGCACTAGGCTAGAGGTCCCCAACCTTTTGGGCACCAGGGACTGGCTACGTGGATAGAGGTTTTTCCGCTGACTGGAGGGGGCATGGTTTTGTGTGGTGCCTGCATCCCGAGGATGGGGCTTTGCTTGTTTGCGCAGACCAGTTGCTGACATGCCATGGCCCGATACTGGTCCACGAACCGGGGGTTGGGGACCCCTGCACTAGGCCATTTCTGTATCGGCAAATCAGTCTAATCGATAAAACCCAAAATCATAATATCATTTTTTCCACCTCAAGCACAAAGTCCAGAAGCAGCTTCCAAGTAGAAACTTATGTTCATTTCTTTTGGCCATCTCTGCTAATTCTATCAGCTTTTGTAACCATTCGTCCATGGTAGGAATCGAGGCATCCTTCCACTTTTGTGCATAGAGCAATCTTGCTGCCATCACCATATATAAAATCAGAGTTCAAATTTTTTCCCAGTTCTTTTTCCATTAGGCCCAGAAAGAAAGTTTCTGGTTTAATCTTTATGTTCACTTTAAGAATTTTCTGCATTAATATATGAATCCTACTCCAATATTTCTTTGCCTTATCATATGTCCACCATAAATACTAAAAAGTCCCTTCTTTACGTTTACATTTACAACATTCATTTGAAATACCTTTATACATTCTAGATAACTTACCTGGTGTTAAATACCAGCGCTACATCATTTTGTAAAAAAAATTCTTTTAGGTTACATTTTGATGTGAATTTTAAGGCTTTTATCCACATATTCTCCCATTGTTCAAACATCACATTATACCCAAAATTCCTTGCCCACTGGAGAAAGGGCAGCAAAAGGCTTAATTGGGTAGAATCCAGTTTGTGCAGAATTTTATTTCAATTATTTCATTTATTTATTAATCTAATCTAATAGCCAACCCCTCACCAAAGGCCAACTCTGGGTGGTCCTTGTCCTCAAGGTAGCATTGATCTGGTGAGCCTTTAGGAGTGGGCAGGCTTGGGAAATATCAGTTCTGATCCCACCCAGATTTTGAACATGGACAGAAGTGCCTGAGAGCAAGATTTGGGGGTGTGGAGGTTTTGGTCAATTGTTTGCTCCAGGAATTGGTTCTATGCATTATTCTGCCCTTTCTTGCATGTGCACCTTTGCGTAAGGTTTAAAATTCAACTCTTCCCTGAGTCCTGGTCCCCACTCAAGAAGGAAACCACAGGGCCAGCAGTGGTGTTCTACCTCAGAAAATCCTGGGGAAGGGCAAGAAGAGAAGTACAAAATTTCGGGAGGGAGTGTTGGGTGGTGGGTGTCTCTTTCCAGAGGCAGTCTTCCTCCGTGCAGGGAAGTGAGGCACATGAGGCACTCTACCAGGCAAAGCAGGGGTGGCTGGTCTTTCGGAGAGAACGGGAGAGAACAAGGCAAGCTGCCTGTCCTGGGTTGGCCAGCTGTTCTCTGCTGGATGCCCAGGGCCATCCTGGGATAACTCTGAGGGAAATGGGTAGCTCAGAAATTTGAAAAATGAACAAACAAAATATTCTGGCCTTGTACTGCCAAGGTGGGAGGAACTGCTGGGTGCAGTGTACCTCCTGTCCTGGATCAGTCAGAACTCTGCCCAGATCAGGCCAAAAAAGGGCCCCGGGTTATTTGCTGTCCAACATGGGCTGTAATTGGGGGTCCTGACAACAGCTCCTCCAGACTGGCTACTCTGGGTCAATTTTGGTCCAGGCTGCATGTTTACCAGTGTAGTTTGGGTCTCTAAGACTGCTCCAGTTCACTGGTCAGAGGGTTTCTCTGCATCTCCTCAGGAGCTTTGCCTGGTCTCCAGACGAGGGCCTTTCTCAAAAAGTGAGGGCTTCCAATATGGCTGTAGGCGGCCAAGTTACAAATCCCCCTCCTCTGAAAAGGGGCTCCTTGAGATGAAGATGAAGAAAAGGGACAAAGATGCTCCCCGTCCCTGAGGTGCTTTTCAGCATGCAAGTTTTTCTCTAGTCCTGAGGTTCTCACTGAGCCACCTTTTAAAATAACATTTTTAAAATGTGGAATCTGCTTTATCTATCAACATTTTGACTGTGTTTCTGTTGATAAACTCCAAGTAAAAACCTGGTCGGCAATCTACCCGTGGAAAATATAGAGAAGGCCTCATAACTTTTCTGTTGTGTGTTTCTTCCCCTTGAGACACTCCCAGGATTCCCAGCAGCTGGGCTCTGCCAGGGAAATCACTGATAGTTATCTTGAGCTGCTTTGCCTGTTCTTTTGCTAAGGGGAGTAATCGTGGACTGACTGTGGCATGCCACGGCTCCCACACAAGCCTGCCTTGATGAATACACTGACGCTGCGTTTACAAGACGCTTGAACAGGAAAGGAACCAAATGGACTGGATTCCACAAGCTGAATGGTGGTGCAAATTTAAGTCCGTGGTCTTTGGTGGTTCTGCCAACGCCCCTTTGTGGTTCATTATCTTCCCAGCTCCAGCCTCGACTTGTAGCAGGAAGTCTGCTAAGCAAGAGATGAGAACATCTGAAGTGATTTAGGACGAATCTGGAGCTCTGAGCACAGTTTGCTCTTGTACCAAATTCCAAAGAGTCTTGAGTGGATCATGACAGGGTGAGAGGACAAAACACAAGACATTCTGCAGGGCAAATAAAGCAACTCCCAGTTCGTTTATTAAACAAATTTATATGACCATCCAACTCACATGTTGACTCCTGGTGGCTTACCACTTTAAAAGTCCACAGTATGAAATCCCAAATATCTCCTTATTTGCATATCGTAATTTATGTAGATCAGGTGAACAACATTTGGACACTCAGAGCTGCATTCAGTTTGGGGAAGGGTGGAGATTATTAGTTTGGTCGCATCCTTTCCCCACCCTCACCCCCACCCCTGTTTTAGGGAAAACATTTATGAGGACTTTATGATTAAATGTTACAGCATTTCAAAAGCCAGCTGCTGGTTTATTATTTCATAGTTTTTTGTAGATCATACATCCAGTGCATTCGTCTTTATTGAACATTGTGCCTTGAGGCTAACAAACCTCCCTCTGGAATGTTTGGTTTGAGATATGTTTCTTCTTCTAGGGATTTTTTGGGGGGATTCCTGCTAAAAATGGTGGAGGACTGTTGCCCCCTTAGGAGAGGGGTCAGGTCTGCCTGATTGCCCTCCTTTGTGGTCCATCCCGTTCAGCTGCTGCTGTCTCTCAGGGCATCCTCACCTCCCACTCCTATGTGGTAGGCCGTTCAGATCCAGATCCAGAGGATTTGGCAGAGAATAAGCCAAGGGCCAGGCTGATGCTCAGGCCAATGAGTGGACCAGCATTTTGGGTGCTTCCATCCCAGCCATTGGCTCAGGATGTGTAACTAATAACAGCTTTTTGGGAGGCAAGGGCTTCATGAGCTTTCCTTGGAAACCTGGTCAACTTGTGCCTTTGGGGCTTCTCAGGTGGCGCTCCCTTGGCCCAGACATCTGCCATATAATCTAGGCATAGTCCTTGGCTTTCAAGTGCTTGATGTATCAATTTGCAAACATTTATATTCTTACTGTATTCCGGTGGCAGTTCTTACCTGATAGCATCCTAAGTTTGGAAGGGACTTGGAGGCCTTCTAGTCCAACTTCCTGCTAAGGACAGAAATCCTGAACATCCCAGAAGAATGGTGTCCAGCTTTTGTTTTAAAGTCCCCATGATCCCAGGGTGTGCCACTGCTCAGTAGCTTCTGTAGTCAGGAAATATTCAAGTATTTCCAGATTGGATCTCCCTGAGTTTTCACCCATTAGTTCAGTGATGGCAAACCTTTTAGAGACCGAGTGCCCAAACCGCAACCCAAAACCCACTTATTTATTGCAAAGTGCTAGGGGCGCATCAGCATTATAGTGCCCTGGCGGGGGGGGGGGGGAAAGTGCCACTTCTGGCATGCAAAAAAACCAGGGGCGCAAAAATGGGCCACTGTGCTGCAAGGTGCTGCACCACGCAAGAACGGGGAAGGGCTAGTGAGTATCACATAGGCACTAGCCCCTCTCCATTTGCAGCACGTGCATGCTCGCAGCCTTCTGCACACACACACGCATGTAAAATGTTTCCCCCTCCCTTTTCTTCCAGTCCACCAATTGACAATGGTTGGTGACCTCTGCTCTACCATCTCTACTCAAGCTTGCTAGTTAGGCGCTTCACCTCCTTTGTGCTGGGCGGGGCTCCTGCTCCGGGCAGTGGTGGAGGCCTAATGGACCTGCTGCTGGTGGTGGCGGCGCACGTGCCAACAGAGAGGGCTCTGAGTGCCGCCTCTGGCATGCGTGCCATAGGTTCGCCACCACCGCATTACCTCTTTTCCCAGCCTTGGGCTCTGTGCGGTAAAAGTTCACATTGCAACAGCCCTTTGAAGTATCAGGTGTGGGGCTGACGTTCATCCCTCCCATCTGAGAATGTGGCAGAAGAGTTCCTTGCTCTCTGTTCGCTTGTCTCACAGTCCTGGTTGTCGCTGCATGCAATTTATTTATTTATTTATTTTATTAAACTTCTATACTGCCCTTTTCCCAAAGGACTCAGGGCGGTGTACAGGGCAATAAAATGTGACATACAAAAGTTAAAAGAGAATTAAAATAAACATAAACCCTTAGTCCAGGCCGGCCTGTTCAAACAACCAAGTCTTCAGGTCACGGCGGAAAGAGCGAAGGTCGGGAGCCATCCGGAGCTCAACAGGCAGTTGGTTCCAAAGGGCTGGCACGCCCACAGAGAATGCTCTCCCCTTGGGGGCCGCCAGTCGGCAGTCCCTGACCGATGGCACCCTGAGGAGGCCCTCTCTGTGGGAGTGCACAGGACGAAGGGAAGTTGACGCCGGCAGCAAGTA
The DNA here is from genome assembly GCF_947247035.1 of Vipera ursinii. NCBI lineage: Eukaryota > Metazoa > Chordata > Lepidosauria > Squamata > Viperidae > Vipera > Vipera ursinii. The sequence continues at coordinate 1,693,158 of NC_139520.1, forward strand.
CTCCCGTAAGTAATCTGGACCCATGCCATTTAGGGCTTTATAGGTCATCACCAGCACCTTGAATCTCACCCGGAGGGCAGCTCGCGGAGGAGAGGTGTTACATGGGAGTATCGGGAAACCCCCATCACAACTCGCGCGGCTGCATTCTGCACCAGTTGGAGCCTCCGAGTGGTCCTCAAGGGTAGCCCCATGTAGAGAGCATTGCAGTAGTCTATCTGAGAGGTCACAAGCGCATGAGTGACTGTACGCAGGGCATCCCGGTCCAGATAGGGCCGCAACTGGCGCACCAGGTGAACCTGGGCAAAAGCCCCCCTGACCACAGCTCCTACATAGTCTTCCAAACTGAACTGTGAGTCAAGGAGGACACCCAAGTTGCGAGCCCTATCTACGGGGAGTAACACCTCACCTCCCATAGTTAAAGATGGAATGAACTGAATTTCCCGAGATGCAGGTACGTACAACCACTCAGTCTTGTCGGGATTAAGCTGAAGCCTGTTCCTCCCCATCCAGACCCGGACCGCCTCCAGGCAACGACATCACATCGAGGGCATCACTGGGGTGGTTTGGAGTAGAGATAAAAAGCTGGGTATCATCAGCATACTGATGATACCCCACTCCAAAACCACGTATGATCTCACCCAGCGGCTTCATATAGATGTTGAAGAGGAGAGGTGAGAGGATCGACCCCTGAGGAACTCCACAAACGAGAGGCCTCGAGGTCGACCTCTGCCCTCCTGCCAACACCGACTGCGAACAACTCAGGAGGTAGGAGGAGAACCACTGCAAAACAGTGCCACCCACTCCCAACCCCCTGAGGCGCCGCAGTAAGATACCATGGTCGATGGTATCAAATGCCGCTGAGAGGTCTAATAGGACTAGGACAGAGGAACAACCCCTGTCCTGAGCCCACCAGAGATCATTCACCAGCGCGACCAATGCCGTCTCCGTGCTGTACCCGGGCCTAAAGCCCGATTGGTACGGGTCCAGGTAATCAGCTTCTTCCAGGAACAGAGGGAGCTGATGCGCCACCACGCTCTCAACAACCTTCGCAAGAAAGTGAAGGTTGGAGACCGGACGGTAGTTGTTCAAAATAGCCGGGTCCAGGGCAGGCAATTGTCTTGCCTCTGCCCAAGTCCTGCAGTGAAGAACAACTTTCTCCTTTTTAGAGATTTTTTTCCTGCCGTTTAGCCAACATCTGCTTCTTTGCAGTCTCCACCCCTTGATTCTCATCCAGAACTCCAAGGTATTAAAAAAGCTTTCTCTCTTCATCTTTGACATGACCACCTTTCTGCTTTTTTGAAGACTTCTCTTAATCTCTATTTCAGCCACATAGTCCCATCTCCTTCAACTTTTAAGTCCCCTGACTTTCTGAAAATTCTTAAAATATGCCCAGATCTGAAAGCAGCATTTTGTTTCATAATTGTTCTACCAATTCAGGATAGAAACTTGGCTTTTTAGCTCTTGTTTAGCATCTGATTCTTTTAAAAGGTAAAGGTTCCCCCGCACATGCATGCTAGTCGTTTCTGACTCTAGGGGCTGGTGCTCATCTCCGTTTCAAAGCCAAGGAGCCAGCGCTTGTCCGAGGACGTCTCCATGGTCATGTGGCCGGCATGACTGGATGCCAAAGGCGCACGGAACGCTGTTACCTTCCCACCGTAGTGGTCCCTATTTTTCTACTTGCTTTCGAACTGCTAGGTTGGCAGAAGCTGGGATGAGTAACAGGCGCTCACTCTGCTATGCGGCACTCGGGATTCGACCCACCAAACTGCCGACCTTCTGATCGACAGGCTCAGCGTCCTAACCCACTGAGCCACCACGTCTCTCCTGATTCTTTTAAGATGCCTTAATCCTTTTCACACCTATTTTTCCCAAGTCTCTCTAATTTTTTTTGTTCCTAAATACGTAACTTAGGCCTGCAAATTTTTATCTTGGCTCAAATTTTTAAGTAATGAAGATCCTTTTAATGTGGTATAGCTGAAACCAAACCTTCAATGACATCTGTAAAGCTCCAGTTGATGTTAGAGGTTGATAGGGAGGCTTCAGTGCTCCCCACATCTGTGGCAAAGGAAAGAGGGCGGGGAGGCTTCTCAGCTTGGGAAAAGGCAAAATTCTTTAGCAGTCCGGAGGGGAAAGGAGATATTGTGATGAAAGATATCCGAATGACAGCTGGCTTGACCCTTTTTTAGCAGCTGCCAGGAGGTAGACTGGCTTCAGATTACAGAAGAATCCCTCGTGGAGGGCATTGGGCATTGTGATCAAGGTTAATCTTGCTGAAGTCTTAAAGAAAAGGTGGGATATATAAAACTAAGCATGAATCTGGATGTGGTATGGAAAAGGATATCCAATATTTATAGAACCTTTGTTCATCTTGGTTTTTCCATTTGAAGGATAAAATTATTCAGAGAGTTGAAAAATAGCAGGAACGCTAAGTAAACTTTATGTAACATTGGAGTTCTTGATTTTAAGGGATTGATTGATTTTAAAGACATTTAATACTTAAAATTAAAAATGTTTAATTTTACCTCGGACTGCAAAGATGTGGATTTTAGTTAAATAAGCAAGGATTCCCATGGCAGGAGAAGTGAATGGAAAAAGGAGTCTGATGCAGCTGGGAAATAATGCATAATGCAAAAAGTCATGGAGGCTGCACATAAAGCTGAGCATCGACACTCAAAAGATTGAAAGAAGCCCATTCACCAAGGAAAGGAAGGGCCTGGAACTGCAGAAATGGCCATGTCAGAGAAGCAACTGTTCTGAGGGAGAGATCGGAAGGGATCGGAGCTGTTCCAGGTGACCAGCAGCATTTCGGCTTCCAAGAAGTGTGGCTAAAGGAGGTTTATTTACTTTGAATCACTTCTCCAGGACAAGAGGAACTGTTTTCCAGTGGGCTGAAGGAACTCTGACCTGTTAACCACGACAGATTCTAGAGATTGTTGGAGAGCAGATGTTGTCTCTGACTTTTAAAAGGACAAAGAATCCAGGGCTTTATGAATGAGGCAGTCTCATGCTGGGTACCTGGGGTGTCTGCAGAGATCCGTAAGCACCTTCAGCAGCACAGGGCAGCAGTTTCCAGAAACCAGCTTGGTCAGATCACAAATTCCCTCGTGCGGCTTCCTAAAAGTAAAAACAGATGGACAGTGGAATCGGTAGCCAAAGAATGGTGGGCTTTTCTTTATTGGACAGGCTCAAGCGGACTCTGGACTTGGCGGCTGCTCCAGTTTCGATTCTTTCCTTGGGCAGGGATTGGCCTCTCTGCCTCAAGAGTCATTTCTGCCGTTGTAGGAATTATGTACGATAATGTAGGAATTGCTACCTTGAGAGGAGAAGCTCCTCAGGGAAGTCTACTTTAGATATTTAGTAGATAGGGAGGAAGAAATAATGCAGTGGAAGCTGAGAGAGGAGAAGGTGCAGCTTCCCCTGACTCTGCTGTGTGAGATTCCTATGAAAGGAGGGAACCTCATCCTCAGAAAGTTGCTAAAATGGGACTTTATCGCCCTCTCTAATGTTAAGGCAATGAAATTTAACACATGCAGAGAGCTTCTTCCAGACATAAGCAAGATATATGACTTAAGCATTTACCTATGGATATGGAGGCCACGAGCATGTGCACCTTGAAACCTCTGCAGGTGGGGCTGGCCAGAGTTACAGTTCCCCCTTTTACTCTCCCCAAAACTAGGAGGGACCCTTCTGGAGACCCTTTCTCAGCTTCCACCCCTCATGTGGACTTTTTCTTAACATCAGACTGTTGTGGAGAGTCCGGTTCTTCCTCCTCTCTTGTAAGGATTTCTCACAGCCCATTGCAAGGAGGGACACATGAGGCCAGCTGCCAGTCCATCTCTCTCTGTGTGTCTCCTCCTCATGTAAGGGAGCCCAAGTCGAGGAAGGATACTTTTGTCCTGTCTCCTGTCTGAGGAGGAAAAAGGAAGTCACCCAGGCATGGAGGAGCCATAGCATCCATAGGGAGCTGGATGTTCACTGATGGGCTTTCCTATCTGAGGCACATGTTCAAAATATCTTGGCCAAGAATTAGAAGACTATGCTTCCAAAATTTGGAATCTCAACCTCATCAGATGAAGATCCAACTTAGAAATGAGAAATTTCCTAACAGTGAGAACAATTAATCAGAGGAACGGCTTGCCTTCAGAAGTTGCTGCATCACTGGAAGTTTTCAACAAAAGATTGGACAACCATTTGTCTAGAATGGAATCAGGTCTCCTGCCTTGGGCAGGCAATTGAATTAGAAGACCTCCAAGGTCCCTTCCAGCCCTGTCATTGTGCGATTCCACAAATTCTAGATCTTCTCTAGAGTCACAAGCACAACAAAGGTAGTCTCAGTCCCTCTTCCCTATCATAACCCCCTTCCAGTATTTCACCTGTAGTTGCAGATGACTTCCTTAGAAGGAAAAGCTGCATGTCTTTATTTAATTATTAAATTTTATATGCCACCCATCTCCTCTCTAAGATAACTCTCAGGGTCTTGGTCTGGCAAGAGATCTCTTCTTGCCCTTGTTAGACTGATTGTTAGGCTAATCCTTCTTCAAGAGCAGCACAAAATATTCCCATATTTATCTTGCATGTGGCATATTGGGGGTGGGGGTGGTAGCAGAGTGTCTCTGTTTGAGCATATGTTTGGAAAGGTCTTCTGAGCAACACATTATAAAATTGCGTAGGTTGTGTTGTTGGAGCACTCTTGTGTCCCCTGAGTGGCGGCTGTTTATCTTATGCTTTGAGGGGAACCCAGTTTCCTTCTATTTTGCTCCCTGCTGTAAATATTCCTACAGTGATGTATTTGTCCAACAGGCCACATCAGCGTGGACAGCCATCCCTGGATTGCTTGGCATCCTGGCAGTTGAGCTGAGGATGGCAGCGCCTGCCCAGTTCACCCAAAAGCAAGGCAGCCAGTAAGCAAGATGGTGGGTTTAGGGAGCTGCTGGGGGTCCCCACTGTGGCTGCGGGGAGGAGCAGCAGCAGGAGCCTTTGGTTCTCCTCCCAGGCAAGGGCTCTTCCTTGGATTGCAGAGGGGACACGAAAGCTGCTGGGCAGCACCATGGCCTGGCGCTTTGCCCTCAAGAGGAGGATGGCTCATCTTCTCTGCTGAGGTCGGATAGAGCCTTCTCGCCTGTCCGGCTGCCAGCTGCCACTGCAACTGTCACTGTCCAGTGTGGAGGCCAGGTGTGTCTTGATGCTCTCCCACTGTTCATTTTGCACCGTTCCATTTCCAAGGCCCTAAAGGAGGGCTCAATTCCATGAGCAGCTCCCCAAATGCCCCCAGTTCTTGCCTCTGTCTGAAGGCTCTGGTGGCCCTGAAATTGGCAGGCTGATAAGAGGACATCAACTCTCTCTGCCCCCGAGATGCAGTTCCCCAACCCTCTCCATGTTGGATGAACCTCAACAGAGATGGCCCCTCAGACCAGCCCTCCTGTTACCGCCCCAGGTTTCCAGCTTGCTTTTCTTGCTTCTGCCCAATGTTCATGTTCCTGGGCAGCAGTCGGGCTGCAGGAGGTTCTTGCAAGACTTTTCCCTTTGTCTGTCCTTGCCACTGCAGCCAGAATTGCCCACTCCCCCAGGCCCTCCACAGCTTTCCATCCTCCGAAATGATGCTCAGGCTCCCAGGGTTGGGTCTGCATGCAGGCTGCTCAACAAACCGCTCTTCCTGCATTTTTCCATCTCACATCTCTGACTTTTCTGAGCACCTTGCAAGATGGTTTTTCCTTCATGGCAGCTTAGACACCTTCCCCCTCCCCCCCCAGATTTCTTCCTTTGAAGCTGTTGGTGCCATCCAGGTTGTGTGCCTCAGTCCCCCACATCTCTTTTATCAATAAAATATCTTTCTACCTCGTCCCAAGCTTTGCAAAACATTCACCCCCAACTTCCACTTATTTGTGTCCTCCCTTTTAAACTTAAACATTCTTCCTCTTCTTAAAAGTAAATGGAAGGTTGTATGAATTGTTCCAAATCCACAGCATGTAAATCTAAGAAATAAATATGAACATTTTCAAAGTGCCATTGGTCCTAATCTTTGAGCGTAATTATTCAAAGAAACAAATTCAGCTTTCCAGCTTTGATATGTTTGCCATTTTCTGAATTAAAAACATTATTTCACTTCCATTCATATTACCCAACTTGAAATCTATCTGGCCAAATTATGTTTGTGTTTTAGAACAAGATCCAGAATCAGGTACCTTGGTCCCTGGGATGGCTATAAAATATGACTGTTCTTACCATTTCTGACTGGAGTTGGCCAGTCCATCTCAAGATTTGGCTCACATTGATGGGCCCTTCTCCACTGGAGGATCGAGGCCTCCATTGTTTGGACAAAATGCTTGGAAGTCCACATTCTGGTGGCTTCCCAGATGTTGCCTGAGCCAAGTTTTCCATTGCATTGTCCATTCTGAGTGGGTCTCATTGATTTCAAGACCCAAACTATGTATGTATCAAATGTTCACATTTGATAGAATAGAACTGGAAGGGACTTTGGAGGTCTTCTAGTCCAGCCCCCTGCTCAAGCAGGAGAACCTATACCATCTCAGACAGATGATTGTCTAGTCCAGGGGTAGGCAACCTTGGCTCTTTTATGACTTGTGGACTTCAATTCCCAGAATTCCTGAGCCAGCCATGCTGAGGGGAAAGGGAGAGGTTTCCAAGCTGAGCCATGCTGGCTCAGGAATTCTGGGAGTTGAAGTCCACGAGCCAAGTAAAAGAGCCAAGGTTGCCTACCCATGGTCTAGTCTCTTTTTAAGAATCTCCAGTATGGAGCGCCCACAATTTCTGAAGGCAAGCTGTTCCACTGGTTAATTGTCCTCACTGTCAGGAAGTTTCTCCTTAATTCCAGGTTGGTTCTCTCTTTGTTCAGTTTCCAATCATTGTTTCTCATCCTGCCCTCTGATGCTTTGGTGAATAATGTGACCCCCTCTTCTTTGTGGCAGCCCCTCAAATACTGGAATACTGCTATCATGTCTCACCTATTTTTTTCTTTTCTTTAGACTAGCCAAACCCAAGTCCTGCAGCCGTTCTTCGTACGTTTTAGTCTCCAGGCCTTTGATCATCTTAGTTGCTCTTCTCTGAATTTTTTCCAAACTCTCAACATCTTTTTTATGATATAGTGACCAAACTAGGCTGCAGTATTCCAAATGTGGTCTTACTAGGGTTTTATAAAGCGGTACTAATACCTCACGTGATCTTGATTCTATGCCTCTGTTTATACAACCCAAGATTGTATTAGCTTTTTCAGCTGCTGCTGCACACTGCTGGCTCGTGGCTAAGTCCACTAAGACTCCGAGGTCCCTCACACAGTTACTGTTATTGAGCTAGGTCTTGCCCAATCTGTACTTGTACCTTTGATTTTTCCTACCTAAATGTAAAACTTTGCTTTTCTCCACATTGAAACTCATTTTGTTGGATAGGGCCCATTGTTCAAGTTTGTCAAGATCTTTTTGGATCCTGAGTTTGTCTTCTGGGGTGTTGGCTACTTTTGCCAGTTAGGTGTCATCTGCAAATTTGATGAGTTCCCCTTCAATTCCCTCATCTAAGTCATTGATAAAGGTATTGAAGAGTACTGGACCTAACCTTGTGGTACCCCACTGCTTACTTCTCTCTATGTGGCTGTGGTGCCATTGAGGATTACTCATTGAGTACGATTTGCCAGCCAGCTACAGATCCATCTGGTGGTAATGTTGTCTATTCCACCTTTTTCTAGTTTACCAAGGAGTAGGTTGTGGTCTACTTTATCAAATGCCTTTCTGAAATCTAAGTATACTGCGTCGACAGCATTTCGCAGGCCTACTAGTTTAGTCACTTTGTTGAAGAATGAAATAAGATTGGTTTGGCATGATCTGTTTTTAACAAACCCGTGCTGGCTACTGGTTATAACTTTGCTTCTGGTTGTTCTCAGATCTGTTTTTTTATTATCTTTTCTAGGATCTTCCTATGTATTGATTTTAAACTACTTGAATTATTAGAAGAAAAAGTAAAGAGTTTTGAGCAAAGTGAGAATCCCCAACCTAAACAAGAAGACTACACCCCAATTGAACACAATAGGAAACAAACAGCTTCCATAAAAAACAAGCCTACATATGTACCTACAGAGCAAGATAGATGGAAACATGTCAGTGAAGCCCCTCTGGAACTGAAAAATTGCTTTCATAGCCTCCCCCTAGAAGAAAATATACAGACACTCACAAAAGAGTATTCATCAATATTTTTTTTAAAAAAAGAGGCCCAAGCCAGCATTCCTGCGACAGGAAGAAAAGTATTCCAGATTTCCCTAGGGGAAAAAAAAGGCAAAAATTCAATTCTTAGGGAAAGAGAAACTATACTCTGCAGAACAGGCAGTCAATCTAGGCCAGGGAGCAAAAATCAAAGATGTAATTGAGTACCTTACACCCCCCATGGACTACTACCCCTTTCTTCTCCTACACGTGGGGACAATAACACAATGATGAATCTGTAAACAGTAATGAGATTACGAACAGCTAGAGAAGAAAGTTAAAGAATTAGGAGTACAAGTGGTGTTTTCATCTATACTTCCAACAAAAGACCAACATCCAATGAGGGAGCAAAGGATTTAGAAGCAAACCACTGGCTTAAAAACTGGTGTCATCAAGAGAACTTCGGTTTCCTAGACCATGGTATGCATTACTTAGATGAAAGGCTACTGGCAAGGGATGGACTGATAACCAATCACATGAGGAAGGGAGTAAAGAGAAAAAAGAAATAAAGAAAAACATAATGAAATACAGAGAAATAAAAAGGATGTGAATCCTAGTTTACAAAGTAGGAGATATAAGAAACATACCCAAGACCAATAAAGGACTCAAATGCCTACACACGAACCCTCAAACAGGGTGAACATAAAGTATTAGGACATGAAGGCCGATGTGATATAGTTGCCATTACTGAAACTTGGTGGGATGAAACTAATGACTGGAATGTACTGATGGAAGGATACACTGATAGAAGTTCAGACACATAACATATTTTGCAAGGCACTATAATGTCAGTCTCTCTGTCCATGAGTTTTTTGTTTGTTAAAAAATTAAAAATTTCTAAAAATTATTTTCCCTGTTTTGAATTGTCGGTTTACTTCTCCCACTGCCCTACTGAAAGGAAGTGAGGGCTGCTGGGAAGAGAAGGAATCTGGCTTTGGAAGGCTTCCACCCCGGCTTGGCTTCTGGGGTGAGACCCAACCAAAGAGAGGCTGGCCTGCTTCGTTCCTCCATTTTGCCCCACCAAGTTGCTCCGTTCCTTGCTTTGGGGGAGAGCAGCACTTGAGATAGAGGGAGCGTGGGCTGCTGGGTTGTGAGTTCAGTGTCACACAAATCCCAGTGCCAAGAGTCCTCACAATTTGCGGGCCATTACTTGAGCCCGAAATAGTGGCTGCAGAGGAATGTGCAAGTGACCCAGAGGCAGATGGGGTGCTGATCCCCACCGAGTGCTTTCAAGAGTCTTAGAACTGAAAGGAGCACCAGAGTGCAGCTCAGGTAGGCATCCCCACCAGCACACGAAGGGATCTGGGGATAACCCCTCTTCTAAGACTGGGCAAAATCCTTGTCTTCCATGCCTGGCCTGCTGGGACCAGTCTTAGTCTTTGAGGAGGTCTCCTCACTGCTAGGCCAAGAGCAGGCAGGAGTTTGGGGCCCTGGGCCGTTGATGCCCCTTGCTGTGGATTCAGGTGCTGCTTCTGCTCCAGTCAGGCCATTCCACTGGAGCTTTTGCTTGGCAGGTGGGCTTTTCAGGCAATCTCCCAATAGCTGTCCTTCACAGCATGCTGGCTTTCTGTTTATTCAGGGGCTTAATTTAAATACAGTAAAGAACAGCCCTCAAGCGCTGTGTTGGGGCACTGTGGGTTTAGCAGAAAACTGGTGGTAGACACATCTTTGAAAAACAAAGAGACTGTTGAGAGATCACATTGAAACTGTGCATCACTTCTGTCCCAAAGGGGCCACTGGGTGTCTGCTGAGGGTTGGCAGATTCCATGCTTTACCTTACAAACTGATTGGACCACACCTGGTATGGCCAGAGGTACCAAAGTGGCTCGACTGTTTTGCTCTGAGCAGGGCTGGGGCAGGGCAGGGTCTGATTTGGGGGAAGGAGTTGGCTCCAGGAAAGGAGCAGCCCCCCCGCCCCCCTTATGAGTCTCTGCTTTTACCCAGGGAAGGGAGGAGTGCTGCTCAACCTCTTTCTCTCCTTGTCTTCCAGAGCTCCTACCCAGTCTGGGAAGATTTCAACTCAAAAGCCACGAAGCTCCACTCCCAGCTGCGGTGAGTTCTCCTACCGAGCAGCTGCCATTGGCTTCCTACCCCAGGGAAGCGAATTGCTCCTTTTTGGAAGAAGTCGTTGTGGTCTTTGTGCCTCTTGTGCTTTATTTTGATCCTTGTTGCTGTTGTATAGTGGGCTGGTTATTTAGAAGGCTGTTCAGGGAGCTGGGCTGTGGGAGACCGTTTTTGCAAGCAGTCCATGATAGGCAGGAGCTTTGGATTCTGAATTTCTGCCAAGGGGCCCTGGCTGGCTGAGCGTCTCAGGCCCAATCAAAGGTGTCTGTTAAACGTGCACAGAGGTTTTGGTGTGGGGCTTGTCAAAAAGTCCAAGTAGATTAAGATTAGCATGTCACTCACACTCACACACACACACACACACACACACACACACACGTTGATACTTCTGGAGAACTGGGGCGGTGTGTGTTGGGTGCAGATTTTTCAGGACATAATGTTCCCTTTTCCTTGCTGGAGATTTACAAATGGCAGCACCCAGAAATCTCTCAAGCAGACTCTCACAATTTTTCTATACTGGATGTGAGGTTGTTATGTGCTCCTTCGCAACCAGTGGCAAGTTCGCCCGACCAATAGCCAGCCAAGACAAAGTTGTTTTGTTTATTTTAATAAGCAGGGAGAGAAGCTATCAAAGGTTGGTTGTCTCATTCATCATCTCAAATCAACATCTTTATACATTCCTTGCACCGTCCGCCCATCCCTCCTGGTTCCCCATCGACTGAGGTACTATGACTGCCTTCTACGTATTTCCTGCTAGATATTAAATCATATATCTATGTGCGTTTAAATTAAGAAATAATAGATGCAAGATGTGTCAAATAATATTCAATAGAATATTGAGCATGTTCTGTTTGTTTTTGAGTTCTGTTTATGGCTTGATAGAACAATGGGTTCTTTCCCGTTTTTCCATTCAGTCCAGCTTTAGTTTTCCTGTTTTTTAATTTGGTTTGTCATTCAGCTAACTATTTCCTCTTGCAGCTACTTCCTCTTACCATTTTAAATTTGAACATCTTTTATTTACTTTTATCAATGCTAAATCCCCACGCAAGTCCTGGATTGTCTCTGTTGATGGCCTTGCATTCTCCTCCTCATCCCAGGCTGGGCCAAGTGGAGGTGGGGGCTGCACCCATTTCCTTGATGGTTTTATTGGCTGGAATTGTTTATATCTGGATAACAATCCTCACACAGTAGCTTTCCTTTCTAAACAGAAATTCAATAAATGTTATTTTAAAATGACCAAGGAATTCTGGGGACTTTCCCAGCAAGGCCAGGCAGGGAGGAGTCAGGCATGCGGCTTCTGGGGTAGCCCCAGGCACAGAGCTGCTCTTTAAGTGAAAGAGGAGGTTAAATATTTTAATTAAATCTAATGACTTCTGCAGCACCCTCTGTGTCTTTGCTAGCACTGGCGCAGGGGTGCAGGCTGAGAAGCCCCCTCAAAATGAGCCTCCCTGAAGTTTGGGGGCTTCCTCTTTCTAACCCTAAATCTCTCTCCTTGCATAGGAATCCCCAACAGGCAACTTTGACCCAGATGAAGAAACAGAAAATGTGCAGATGGCAGAGGGGGGGATGGTAGTAGGGAGAGAGAGAGCTTGCTAATCCACCAGGAAGCAGCTCAAGGCTCAGAAGGGTCTCCATAGACTTGAACACTGGGCCTTAGCTAAGGACAAACAGGGTGGCCCAATTGCTTTGTGATTCCAGTGAGTTGGGGGTTCCTGACCCTCCCGCCTCAATCTGGTCAACCTGTTTTGCTGACCCATTACCCTGGAGTCTGTGGGTCTCTTTAGGGAGGTGTTGGTGACTGCTGTTGTGTAGATGGGTTACTGTTGCTGCTGTGTTGAGGCTATGGAGTTGCACACCATCACTCAGAGTGAGGGTCCTTAGCTCAGAGGCAGCTCAACAGAAGGGAGGGAAGGCTGCGATAATGCTGGAAAAAATAAATGGAGAATATAAAGCACTGGATGGAAGAAGAAATGAGGCAGGAGCAAAGAATGGGAATTTGTGGGACATACTTGATACAGAATAGAACAGAACAGAACAGAACAGAATAGAGCTGGAAGAGTCCTTGGAGGTCTTCTAGTCCAGCCCCCTGCTCAAGCAGGAGGTCCGATACCATCTCAGTCAGATAATCGTCCAGTCTCTTTTTATAAACTTCCAGCGATGGAGCGCCCACGATTTCTGGGAGTAAGCTGTTCCATTGGTTGATTCTCCCCACTGTCAGGATGTTTCTCCTTAATTCCAGGTTGCTTCTTTCCTTGATCAGCTTCCAACCATTTTGTCCTTCCCTTTGGTGCTCTGGTGAACAACCGGTCCCCCTCTGCCTTGTGGCAGCCCCTCAGATACTGGAACACTGCTGTCATGTCTCCCCTATTTCTTCTTTTCTTTAGACTAGCCAAACCCAAGTTCTGCAGCCGTTCTTTGTACGTTTTGGTCTCCAGGCCTTTGATCATCTTAGTTGCTCTTCTCTGAACTTTTTCCAAACTCTCAACAACTTTTTTGTGATATGGTGACCAAAATTGGCTGCAGTATTCGAGGTATGGTCTTATTAGGGCTTTATAAAGTGGTACTTCGCGTGATCTTGATTCTATGCCTCTGTTTATACAGCCCAACATGATATTAGCTTTTTTGGTGGCTGCTGCACACTGCTGGCTCATAGTTAAGTGATCATCCACTAGCATACCAAGGTCCCTCTCAGTTACAGCCTCCAGGCCAGGTCTCGCCCAATCTGTATTTGTTCCTTTTATTTTTCCTGCCTAAGTGTAGGACTTTGCTTTTCTCCACATTGAAACTCATTTTGTTGGATAGGGCCCATTGTTCAAGTTTGTCAAGATCTTTTTGGATCCTGAGTTTGTCTTCTGGGGTCTTGGCTACTCCTGACAGTTTGGTGTCATCTGCAAATTTGATGAGTTCCCCTTCAATTCCCTCATCTAAGTCATTGATGAAGATATTGAAGAATACTGGCCCTAAGATGGATCCTTGTGGTACCCCACTGCTTACTTCTCTCCATGTGGATGTAGTGCCATTGAGGACTACTTGTTGAGTACGGTTTGTCAGCCAGCTACAGATCCATCTGGTGATGATGTTATCTATTCCACATTTTTCTAGGTTACCGAGGAGTACATTGTGGTCTACCTTGTCAAATGCCTGATTGAAATCTAGGTATACTACGTCCACTGCATTTCGCTGGTCTACTAGTTTGGTTACTTTATCAAAGAATGAGATCACATTGGTTTGGCATGATCTGTTTTTAACAAACCTGTGCTGGCTGCTAGTTATGACTTGGTTTGTTTCTAGTTGTTCGCAGATCTGTTTTTTTATTATCTTTTCTAGGATCTTCCCAGGTATTGATATTAAACTGATTGGTCTGTAGTTTCCTGGGTCCTTTTTTTCCCTTTCTTGAAGATGGGGACCACATTAGCCCTTTTCCAATCCTTGGGTAGTTCCCCGATTCTCCAGGATTTGTAAAAGATGTGGTGTAATGGTTCTGAGATAACATCTGCCAGCTCTTTCAGAACTCTGGGATGTAATCTGTTGGGTCCTGGTGATTTGTATTCATCAAGGTCAGATAGGTGTTCTCTTACCATTTTCTGAGTGAACCAGAAAGATACCAATCACAGAGAAGAAGCTGGACCACATAGGAGATGAAGATGACCCACAGCTGGCCCTGTTCAAGGACGCCCGACGCAGGAGGCAGTCAATTAGGAGTAAACAGAGGAGGGCAATGGGGCTTCTCGGAAGGAGGCAGAGAGAAGCCACGCCCTGAACTCTATATAAGGGGAATGTCTGGGAGGGCTGGTTTGCTGAAGGCAACCGCTCAGATGGTTCATGTTTCTTAAAGCTCCTGTTTCTTGGTTCGTGTCTTGTTTGTTTTTGTAGCTATAAATTTGGCAGGCATAATTCCAGCCTCTTGCCGGTTGTAAAGGGGTTGTCCCTGCCTTTTCTGCAGGGCCGGTAGCAGGCTGGTACAGAACAACTGTAGAGCTCATCTTTCCTTTTGAATGCTCAGCTCAGTGGGCATCTGGGTCAACTCCGGTAGTCTGTTTCCCTCTCAGATAGACAGACCAGGAGAGAATAGAAAAGAAAGAGGTCCCCAGACACCCCAGGTCCTGCTTGGCCTCTCTCCTGGGGACTTCTGTTCAGCCCCCTTGACACAACTGCTGTCCTGGGCAGATCCATTGGGGCTGGTAATGGCCAGAAATCGACCAGCCAGTCTTTGGAGGACCAAGACAGGCATTTCCCTCAACCCCCATAGCATCTTCTGTAGGCCAGAGGGAAACCCAGGAGGCATTAGGATTCTCATTTACTGCTTTAAGGACTGGGAATTTGCTGGAGCTTTCTAATGAGGACTCCCATTTTCTGGAATTCTCATGAGGGGCTACTTTGGAGAAGTGGCTTTGCCAGGGATTTATAGATTTATAGATTTATAGATCATGTAGTAGCGTTTGTTGATGAAATTATATTGTAATCTGACTTCATGTAGATCAGCTACAGCAGGGGTCTCCAGACTTGGCAACTTTAAGACTTGTGGACTTCAACTCCCAGAATTTCCCAGCTAACTTCTACTGCAGTTTTTGCATTGCCTGTGTATCCCTGCTCCATAAACAGACCTGTCTGGAAGCAGGCTCATGGTTGCAGCTCATTCCTGAGGCTGGTGGATACCTACCTGGCCCAGAGCCAGCATGCTTGGCGAGCATCTCTCCCTGATGGCTCCTGCCCATCTCCGGCAGGGAATCAAGGTCACCTGCCATGGCCCTGGACTGGCAGAGCCATTCCCTGCCCTCCCCTTCAAGGAAAGGCAGACGGGCCACCTTTTGGGTGGCTGTGATGACCCTGATGGCCCAGAGATTGGAATGCAGCATTGCAGGCAAACTCCAGCCACAGCCAGGAGTTCAATCCTGATGGGACTCAAGGTTGACGCAGCCTTCCATCCTTCCGCGGTCGGTAAAATGAGGACCCAAGTTGTTGGGGGCAAGAGCCTGATATTTGTAAACCAGTCAGAGAGGGCTGGAAAGCAGCATTCCCCAACCTTTGTGGCTGGACAGCCTGGCAGAGGGAGAGAGGGAAGCTGGCCACGCAAGCAGCAGGCTCGTGATTGCATGCGCCAGCCAGCCATTCACATGGCCCATTTCCAAACCGGTGACAGCCCAGTAGTGGACTGCAGCCTGTGGTAGTTGGGGACCCTGCTATAGGGATTATACAGATTTAATTTTTAAAATCCGTATAATTATTTCTTTACTTACATTTTAATCCTTGGAGTCAGAAGTGTACTTATCAGGAGGTTTAGGTGTTCTGCTTGTCCAAAGGTCTCTATAACTTTAAAAAATTCCCCACTCCAACGTCTCTGGAAAGTGGGGCAGGCAAACTCTGCCGTGTCCTTTAAGCAGGCTCTGCTTGAGGCTCTGGGCTTCATCTTTCTCCCTCAACTGGCTTCCGAAGTACAAGTGGGTGATTTCTCCCCTTTTTCTTTGGCTCACCACCCATCCCTGAAAATGAGGACATATGAGGCCACAATTTCTACACTGGAAACCCCCTTTGAAATTGGATTTATAATGGTTTTGTTAATATTTGTAGCTCAGGGTTGAAACGAGGGCTCCTCAGTGCTCTGTGAGTTTGGTGATTTTCTTGCAAATGTTTCATTACCCAACTAGGCAACATTATCGGTGCTAGGGAGTTTTCTCCATTCCGTACTTTCACTGTGCCAGTTCCGAGTAGTCGTTTTCTCTGTAGGCAGACAGTTCTTCGGAGCAAAGTGGTCTCCTTGTTTTCGGGCTGGCTTGGCGCTCCCGTTGGCTGCCCTCTCTCCCAATCGATGAAAGTACCACAAGCCTCCATCCTAGGCCCAGGACTCGTCAATATCTTCATCAATGACTTAGAGGAGGGAATTGAAGGGGAGCTCATTAAATTTGCAGACGACACCAAATGGGCAGGAGTAACCAACACTCCTAGAAGACAAACTCAGAATCCAAAAAGATCTTGACAAACTTGAACAATGGGCCCTATCCAGCAAAACGTGGAGAAAAGCAAAGTCTTACATCTAGGCAGGAAAAACCAAAGTTACAAATACAGATTAAACAAGACCTGGCTTAAAAACAACAACTGTGAGAGGGACCTTGCTTACGATCACTTGACTATGAGCCAGCAGTGTGCAGCAGCAACCAAAAAAGCTAATACAATCCTGGGTTGTATAAACGGAGGCATAGAAACAAGATCACATGAAGTATTATTAAAACTTTATAAAATTCTAGTAAGGCCACACCTGGAATACTGCAGCCAATTTTGGTCACCATATCACAAAAAAAATGTTGAGAGTTTGGGAAAAAATTCACAGAAGAGCAACTAAGATGATCAAAGGCCTGGAGGCTAAAACATACGAAGAACAGCTACAGGACTTGGGTTTGGCTAGTCTAAAGAAAAGAAGAAATAGGGGAGACATGATAGCGGTATTCCACTATTTGAGGGGCTGCCACAAGGGAGAGGGGAGTCACGTTCAACAGAGCACCAGAGGGCAGGACAAGAAACAATGGTTGGAAACGGTTCAGAGAACCAACCTGGAATTAAGGAGAAACTTCCTGACGGACAATCAACCAGTGGAACAGGTTGCCCCCAGAAATCGTGGGCGTTCCATCACTGGAGACTTTTAAGAAGAAACTGGACAGTCACTTGTCTGAGATGGTATAGGTTCTCCTGCTTGAGGAGGGGGCTGGACTACAAGACCTCCAAGATCCCTTCCAGCTCTATTCTATTCTATTCTAAAGTGTTAAGGAGGATTCTGAGAATGCCAAGATGGCTGGAGACCTTGCCCTCTGGGAACAGCCCACTTACTTTACTTTTTTTTACTTTTACTTTTATTTGATTTCTATACCGCCCTTCTCCCTAGGGACTCAGGGCGGTTCACAGGGCATATATAAATAGTGATACAAAAGTTAAAAGGAAATTAAACCAGTGCCCAGTTAAAAAACAACAATAATAAAGTACTAAAAACACCAATTTAAAAACCCATATTCCCCCATCAGGCCAGACCAGCTAATTCAAATAAGTGGGTTTTCAGCCTGCGGCGGAAGGATCGGAGGTCTGATGCCATCCGGAGCTCAACCGGCAGTTGGTTCCATAATGCCGGAGCGCCCACAGAGAAGGCCCTCCCCCTGGGGGCCACCAGTCGACATTCCCTGACCGGAGGCACCCTGAGGAGGCCCTCTCTGTGGGCACGTACTTGTCTTACCGGTCCCCACCTCTGCCTCCCAACACATCTGCGGGGAGCACTGCCCACCTGCTTGATCTGCAACCACTGTCTTGTGGTCACGATTGTACATGCTCCTTTTGACATCTCCCAGCCCCCGCACTCGCCCCGCTTGTTCTGTACCAGCCTGCTACCGGCCCTGCAGAAAAGGCAACCCCTTTATAAACGGCAAGAGGCTGGAATGACGTCTGCCAAATTTATTACTACAAAAAACAAACAAGACACGTACCAAGATACAGGAGCTTTGAAACGCTATCTGAGCGGTTGCTTTCAGCAAACCAGCCCTCCCCAAACATTCCCTTTATAAAGAGTTCAGGGCGTGGCCTCTCTCTGCCTCCTTCCGAGAAACCCCACAGCCTTCCTCTGTTTACTCCTACTTGACTGCCTCCTGCGTCGGGCGTCCTTGAACAGGGCCAGCTGTGGGTCACCTTCATCCACACTGTCAGGCTCATGTCTCCATGGTGACCAAGTGGGAGGGGCCTGGCTGAGGGCTATCATCAGCAAGGTCTTCAACACCCCCCTCCTCCTCTGAGTCGTCCGACCCAACTGCCGAACCCACAGGCTGACCCTGAATCACAACACCGCTCTCTCCCTCTATATAAGGCCCAGCACTTGCTGGATATGCCTGGCCTGGCCGCCCTCTTGTTGCCATCGTTCGGGGCCCTCGGTCTGGAAGGCCTTATGTTCGTCTCCAGGACTCTGTGTTCTCACAGCAGGCAGCCTCAGGAAATCCCTCGCTTCCTCTGCTCTTTGGCACAGCCGCCTTCCGCTTGGGGTGACTGAGGTGGAGGGGCAGAGAAGGGTCAAGCCCCTCTGATCCCCTCTTGTTCGAGGGCTGCTGCCAAATGCTGGTCAGGGCATGGAAAAGGAGAGTAGCCTGCCCGGTTTCTTCATTTCAAGCCTTGTGCCTGAAGCTGAACCAAGGTGACATGCATCCTCCGGACTCGGTCTAGGTCTGCACAGGATGCTCAGCTGCAGCCCTCCCTACAACTTTAAGAGGAAGCTTAATGTATTTTAAGTGTATATCTTAAGAATTCTGTTTTCCTGGTTAAGTGTGTTGGAGAACATTGAGTTTGTGTCTCAGAGTGGAAGGGTTTGAGCTCTTGATCATAACCCAGCATTGGCAGGGTTCATGCCATGTAGAAAGCCACACTTAACTTGCCATTGTGACTGATGAAGCTCTTGGACTAGAGCCAAGGAGTCCCAGATTCAGCTTATCCTCTTCGGCTGAGCCTGGATTGGCCTGAGTCACCGTGTCTCATAGCCTAACCAGAGTCCCTGCATTATGGTGAGGAGGTTTGGCCTGGCCTGGAGCTAAAATGACTACGGAGCTACTTTTTAATAACTTGAAGCATGATAATTGTTATTTTACTTCTGTTTACACTTCTTTCATTTTCTGAGGAGGTTCAGATTTTATCTTTGAGTTGTTAGTAGTGGGAGGTTTTGGCAGATTATCATTTTAGTCCAAGGTTGTTGCATTATGGAATGCCACAAGGTTGCCTTCCACACTGCATCTGCTGACAGGGGTTTGGCTGTCAGGAGGAAGAGGTAAGGAAGAGAAGAAATTTATCAGAGAATCTGTACATTTTGAGGGTGATGTCTTGAATACAAGGGATGTGTCTTAAGAGCCGTTCTGTGAGTGTTGTAGGGAAGAATATAAAGTAGCTAGTTTCCAGGAAACAGAAAAGTGAACAAAGAATAATTGGAGTTTGGACTGCAGTTTGGCAGAGAATGTTAAGGAGGTTGTAACAAACTTCCCCTCAAAGCCAACAATGTGCATTTGGCTACTTTGACCTCCTTAGAAAGTAACAAGAAGAAACAGGTGTTTTTCTGCTAAGTCTGTGCATAGCTTTCAAAAAAGATATACTTTGTGAAGTACATTAGTGTGGGGGGGGAAGCATTAAAGCCGCTGCATCCTTTGGGATGAATGATTGCTCCATATGCTGCCTTCTCACGTGTGTCCTTGCACTACAGTGAGGAAAACAAGAGAATAGAAACGATGCATGCTAAACAGAGTCCTCTGCTTGTAAGGGGTGCCTGCCAGAAGTATGTCTGCAGAAGAGGTTCTGGTCAATTATCTCTTTCAGATACACGTATTGAAGACAGGGATGGAAGTGCAAGAACATGAGAAATTAAGAACACTGGGCTTGATTGGCTAATCAACTTGCTGCAGCTCAGCGCAAGTTGATGCTTTGGCCTGGAAGGTCTCAATAGCTAGGTCTCAATAGCCCGGGTTTGCCCCCGTCCCCTGGCACCCTAGAGAAAGGAGAGGAGCCCTGAGAAGAGGAACTTCACTGTGGGAAAAGCCCTTTTGCGATAAGCCATGTCTTTTTGTTTCACTTGACCTGACTGTATATTGTCCTGGTTTGTGCCATGCTGAAGTTCTGTAAGGAGTCTTTTCTAGCCAGCAAGTGTATTTTATTTTTTTACTAGGGAAAGTCTGGCTGAAGGCAGGTCAGTGGGTGTTTGGGCTGGTGAGAGGAATGAGCCCAACCAGGAAATCAACTCGGCAGGCAGTCTAAATCTCAGATTCAATAAAATTGAGATTGGCTATAAGAAAATAATTTCACAAGTCTTATTTTGGGGTGCCTCCTTTTCCTTCTGCCCCAGACAATTAGGGAAGGGTCTGCCTGAGCCCCTTCTGAAGGTTATTTCCCTGCTTCAGAAAGCTGCAGCCCCGTTTGCCCAGGAAAGAGCTGCCGTCCATCTCTGCCAAGGTTGCCTTCCCCATGTCTTGTCCTGCAAAGGCTCCCTCTCGACCTGAGCCTCTCTTTCTTCCTAGGACCACCATATTGGCTGCAGTGGCTTTCCTGGAGGCCTTCCAGAGAGTGGCAGACATGGCCACCAACGCCAGAGGTAAGGCGATGTGTGGAGCTTTGGGGAGGCAAAATGGGCTTGGAGGGGAGTTTTGTTAATCCAACCCCAGCTAGGCCCAGTTCTGCGAATCA
The DNA here is from genome assembly GCF_947247035.1 of Vipera ursinii. Taxonomy (NCBI): domain Eukaryota; kingdom Metazoa; phylum Chordata; class Lepidosauria; order Squamata; family Viperidae; genus Vipera; species Vipera ursinii. The sequence continues at coordinate 1,713,611 of NC_139520.1, forward strand.
CTCTCCTTCCGGCACTATCCGTGAATTTGGCTGTCTTCCCAGGATGGAGCGAGCGGCTGCCTGCCCACAGGGCTTTAATTGGGGCTCTTACCCGAGCCCCCCCCCTCACTCTCAGACTAGCATGATCCACAGTTGGTCCCTCCATTGTGTGGATTGGATTCCCAGTGTGAGAAGTGCACATATTTCTGTTCTTATTTTGGTGTGGTGCTTTGGTTCCTGGAGAGGTTTCAGCCTGAGAAATGAAAATTTCAGAGCACATTTTTCCTGTTTGAAGTCTCAGAGTGAAGAGAAGTGGCATGCTCAGAATTTCAGTCTGAATTGCAGATTGGCTAGCGATGAGGAATTGGATGCAATAACTCTCTCTGAGGAGCATCGATGTCTCTGGGTTCTTGGTCAGGGCTCTGCTGATGCTGCAGAGAGTGGATTTCTGCTGCAGGATTAGTCCCTTCCCTCCCCATGCACAGATTTCTTGCACCAGTGAACATATTGTGTGTGTAAAACAGGATGCTCTGAACAGGCACTGTCATGTGTGTGTTTCTATGCATTCATCTGGCCTCAGCCAGAAAGGAGATTGAAGGCAGGGATCCTTTAAAAAAGCCACAGTGTCATCAAGAGGAAGATCCTTAAAGGGGGAAGGGTGAGGTTAATTTCTCTTATATCCCTGCCTTTAATACGCTGCTCCCCAGTTTTTAAAATCATAGTTATAGCCAAACTAGCGGTGGGTGAGTGCCTGTTTAATAACTCTGTCCAGTTTGGGTGGGCTTCCCTGCCAGGGTATCTGGGAGAGGGGCTGGGAGGGCTGCAGCCCTTTGGAGGAGGTGGGGAGGAAAAGCAACCCCCAAGAAGAGCCCGGCTGCACTTCTGGGGAGGGATTTTGACTTCCCCAAAGAGCTAGAGAGGTAGGTGGTAGGTGGGTCCAGGAGACCCTTCAAATAGCCTAGAAGGCAGGGAGGGAGCCGGTCTCAGGGTGATGGCTACGTCAGGTCACTTGAGGGAAGGTGGGCGGTTGTGGCTTCCCACCCCCTTTGTGCAGGGGGTGGGAGGAAAGGACCAGAGAAGCCCCTCCCAAGATGCCCCTTGGATCTGTTATTCTGTTAGTGGGGCGAGGAGGGTAACCTGTGAAATCCTCAGTTAGCCTGGAGATAGATGGATGATGCTCACAGAGTGGAGGCTTGTCTCCTCCCACATTCTCCAACCCCTTTTGGCCAACACTGTTCCTCCCTCACTTTAACCCCCAAGCACCCCTCTTGTAGATGAGGAGCTCCCAGGTGTCTGGGCAGGTGAGGATATTCTAAGTGGGTGAAGTTTCATATGGAGGAATTCATAGCCTCTGAGCGCATGGGGGCTAGAAGGCCTTCGCAGATTGTCTAGTCCAGTCTCCTAGCTGGAGGAGGCCTCTACACAGCCCATCCTCCACTGAGGGCGTCACGCTCTGCTGGCTGATTTGTCCATTGGGAGGTTGCCTCAATGAGGTAAAGCGAATTACAATGTGAGTATGAGACCAGAGCAGCGATGGAGCTGGAGGTTTTGCAGAGCTGCACTCTGCCGGGCGGGAGGTCTCCAGCAGGAACGCCTGAGCCAGCTTCCGGCCGCAGGGAAGTGGGGCTTCCTTCCACCTCGTTCTTCCTGGCCCCTGTGCCTCCTTGTGCAGGACTCTGCTGCTGCTGCTGCCCCAAGGAGAGGACTTACAGCTGGCTGTTTTCCCTGGGTATGGCGGGGGGACAGGGTGGGGTTATAGCATTGACCAGATAGGGCTGGGTAGGCTTGGGTTGTGGAATTGAACAGAGAACAGAAAATCCTGGAAGGTAAAATGGCGGCTGCTCCGTTATGCCGCTGCCAGAGAACATTGTGACTCTTAACCAATGGTTGGCCTTGGCTCTGGGAGACGCTGCTGAGTTCTCCAGACTGCCTCTCGTGGAGGCCTTTGGACCATGCCCTCCACGATGCCCAGTGTGGGCGGATCTTGTCAGTGATGGCTTTGCAGGTCCATCTCTTTCTCTTCAGTTTTTTCCCCAGTGGGGAAAGATGCAGACACACCCACCCACCCCATCTTTTGCTCCTGGCCTTTGCCAGTTACTCACAAAGGAGTCCCTTTTCTCTCCAGGAGCCACAAGGGATATCGGCTCGGCACTGACCCGGATGTGCATGCGCCACCGCAGCATCGAGACCAAGCTGAGGCACTTCACCAAGTAAGTGTGCTGATTCTCTGGCGCAGCTCAGTTGGTCAGGTCAGTTGCAGCTCCAGGGCCAGAGACATTTCCTTCCTGGACTCCAGGCAGGTCTCAAATGTGTAATCTCCCTTTCCCCCCCCCTTCCCCTGGTGATGGACTCCTGGGCATTTTTCTGACATGCAGAGCAGAGGTGCCTGCAAAACCTGCAACCTGTGGAGTTAGGGAGATCCACCGGACTGCTCAGAAGCCCAACTGGCATGTCAGTGGGCAGTGGGTTCTCTGCTGCAGTCCAGATCAGAAAGGCAGGGCGTGCTGGCTGTCTGCTCAGGAAAGCCTTCCTTTAGACCTGGGCCCAGAAGGACTTCATGCCCAGTGGAAACAAGAGGGACTGGGGATGAGGAGTACTGAGGTTCTGCTTGGTTCTAGAAGGTGCCATTCGGCAAGGCAGCATTGCACATGCACACGCACACACATATACATAGCGGGGTGTTGCTCAAGAGGGAACCCATTTCCAGGCCCGCTTTGCTTAGGGCAAAAGAAGAGAAAGGTGACTTTCAATGGCTGGAGGCTTCCTCACTCCCCTCCTCCTGGGGTTGCTTCAAGAAGTGGGTAGCTGCTCCTCTTGATCCTGGCCAGTGGAAGCCACCGCTCTGAGGCTCACCTGTTCCTTTCTCTGTGGCTGCAGCGCCCTCATGGAGAGCCTGATCAACCCCCTGCAGGAGAGGATAGAGGACTGGAAGAAGACCGCCAACCAGCTTGACAAGGACCACGCAAAAGGTAGAGCTGCCCTGTGGAGGAAAGGAGGCTGGCAGGGCGCGTGGGCATCTGGAGTGACTGGGAGAAAGTTGTGGCCACACAGGGGAGACAGCAGTTGAGGTAGGAGCTTCACGGTGGCCTCTTTCTCTTCAGAGTACAAACGAGCTCGTCATGAGATAAAGAAGAAGTCTTCTGACACACTGAAACTTCAGAAGAAAGCACGCAAAGGTAAGGATCTGAGGGTGTTGAAGGAACATTGGGCGGCACTGAGGGAGTGAAGAGAGGCTGTTTGGCATCTCTATAGAAAAAGTGCTGTGCAGGGACAGTAGTGGTGCTGGTAGAGCTGGACATACTTCCCCTCAGGACAGGGAAAGTGCACCATTAATAGGAACTTGCATCCGTGAGAGATTTCAGCTGCTGCTGCTGCTCTCAAGGCTTGAAAACTAGAAGGCCTGGATGGCAGCTCACATCTAGAATGTCAGAAAGTCGGTTGACACCTAGACGCCACCTTCCCTCTTCCCATGTTTATCCTTGGCCTAAGTCCTGGCCAGAGGATTTGAAGCTATCGAGACCCAGCTGGTAGGAGTGCTGCAAGCCAAGGAGAGGAAGCAGCATCTGAGCACCATTCCATTGGCTTTCCCTGGACTGCCATGGAAAGGAGCAGATGTTTCCAGAAGTTCTGCATCTACTACTTTGGGGGGTGGGGAGGCTTCCTTTGAAGATTGTCTGGGACCTGAAATGTGCTCAGGGTGGTTCTTTGGCACATTCTCCGATTTTTCTCTGCCATCCTGCAAGGTCGTCTGCTCAGGGGAATCTCATGTTCCATCAGATGTGATTGAAAAGCTAATCACTGAGAGGGGGAAGGGCAGGTTGCACTAATGCGGGTGCCTCACTGGGGGAAAGTGTTTATTTTGTAAGAGGCAAAGCGGTTTGGATACCTGCCTTCTTTCACACATTCTTTCTCTCCTCTTTTTTCCCCTTCCCACATTCCTCTGTAGAGCTACTTGGTAAGTCAAATGTTGCCAACCTCATTCCTGGCCTTTGCTTTGGGATCTCCTCTTTCACCATCCCACCCAGCTGGGCCTGAAATGGAACAAAGCCTCAAATGAGGGGCCACCACCATAGCTGGATCCCTTGAGGTTCACAGAGACCTGACTGCAGTTCCAACTTGGTTCTCCTGCTGAGGAGAACCTTGCCTTCCCCTTGCTCCAGGGATTACCACAACCCATCTCAGGAAGCCTGATGAAGCCATCATTTAGGTTAGGTTAGCTCTGATCTTATATTGTAGAGGGCCACATCGAGAAGGAAGAGCTGGCTTCAAGATCCCCACATCGACCAACTTGTATACATTGCTTCCCAACCTTCTTTTCTGCCCTGCTGGCACACACATTTCATTGACCTAAATGCAGCATTATAGGATCCTGTAGGTCAAAGGGACCATCAAGCCAGACATGAGACTGAGCCCAGAAATCCAGACTTCCTGAAAATTAGATCTCTAGCCTGCGAAGAAAAGCCTGCCAGTTCCCTGGATCATTGGTTCCATAGTCCACCTTGTTTTCATTGGGAATTTTTAAACCTTATTTACTTTTACATATGCAGATTAGAACATTTCTGTATTGCTGTAATTCATCACAACTCAAGGCCACTTACATGGTAAACTTTAAATTGAAATCTGCCTCCTTGTTCCTCAAACTTGTTATTCTGGGTCTTTCCCTGTTGATACAAGATAGTACCAGTCTTGAACTTGTGTGACATCCTTTCGGGACATTGAAGAGCCCCCCCCCTCAAGCTCTCTTCATAGGATCTGGCTTCTTATTTGTTGGACACCCTCCTTGCTGTCCTCTGTATCCCCTCCAGTGTTGTTAAATCCTTCTTGAAGTGTGGTACCCAGAACTGCTGCAGAAAGTGGACCAGAACCAAAGCAGAATGAAATGGATCCCTGACTTCTGATTTGGAAGGTGTCCTCCTGTTGCTGCAGCTGAAGGCTGCAGACTGACATGAATCATTTGAGATGCCAAATATTTCCAATATTCCTGCCCTGCTTCTGTCATTGTCATTGGGAAGGTTTTGCTTTGCTTCGACTTTTTTGTGCTCAAATCAGTTGATGGCTAATCTCTCCTGGTGGCCAACTGGACAAGTCCCAGCAGTTTTCCTAGCAAGGCTTCTCAGAAGTGGTTTGCTGTTGTCTCCTTCCTGGGCCTGAGAGGGAGGCACCAGCCCAAGGTTACCCTCCTGGCTTTGGGCCCAAGGAGGGACTACAACTCAACATCTCCTGGTTTCTGGCCTGGTGCCTCTACCAGCAGACCAAACTGGCTATCTTTGTGGGAGGGATGCATTTGCACATTCTTAGAAGTTGCACGGAAGCAGATCAGTCCAAACCTGCTTCTCAGGTGCCCTAACACAGGCTTAGGCTCATCAGCTACGGGGCAGCCCAGGCGGTTCTTGGCCACTTCAGGGGCTGCGGCCGTCACACTCCTTCACTTCGCCTTTTGCCCTGGCCAGTGGGCAGCTTAGAGTTGGGACATACAGGATTCTGTCCCCCTGGAGGCGGATTCTGTCCCACTGTCATCCGATCAATTCCTAGGAAAGAAAACCTTTGACTCCATAGATTCAGAGGAAAGATACTTTTACTAAGAACAAACAGTGCAGCGAAAGTCAGGCGAGGTCTGAAGCAAAGGTGTGAAAAAGACAATTTGAAAATAACCCCAGAGCCTGCCCACCCCCAGTGGTCAGGCAGATAGAGTCCAATCATTGGGCAGGAAGATGTTTTGGGAACGTCTCAGGTCCAGGTGCTCTGCACCGCCCTGATGCATATGCCCTTCCCAGGACGGTTTGTCTTGATGCTGTGAAACACCCCAAGATGGCCTCTGAGTCCAGGCCTCCCCATCGTTTCTCAGCAATTCCACTCTCACACCTCCTGCACGCTTCCCCTCCCAAAGGCCCGTTTCTATGGCAGCAAGCTAGAAGGAAAGCGATGATGACCAGGCCGACACCAACAAAGGACCTTGACACTTCTTTTCAGCAAAGAAGTGCCCGCTCTGGCTTTGCGTCCACAGCACCCACCAGTAGGAAGCTTTTGTTAATCTCTTTCTGGTAACTAATAAATAAATATAAATAAATAAATAAATAAATAAAAACTAATACAGTAAATTGCGTTATGTGCTGCACTCTGGAATGATAAAAAACAAGTTTGGACCATCTACATCATCTCTCTTGATCCCTTCTGTTTTTGCAGGTCCGAACATGCTCAAATCCTTCAGTCTCTCTTCAAGGGATTTTGCTTCTAGTCCCTAATCTTCCTAGATGCACTTGAATAGAATAGAATAGAATAGTTGGAAGGGACCTTGGAGGTCTTCTAGTCCAGCCCCCTATTCAAGCTTCTCTGAACCTGTTCCAGTTTCACTGAATCCTGGTGTGAGATCAAAAACTTCCTGTAATTTTGCAACCATATCCTGCTGCTTCTCCCTGTCCAGTTTATAATGATGCTTTCTGTTCATTTGAGTCCTATTCTCAGTGATTTCATGGACCAGCTCACTTCACATTTTCCAGTTTTGTGTGGCTTCTTTTGGCTGTTTTATGGGGTTGATTTTGATAGTGTCTAAGCATCATGGCTTTTTTGGTCACCTTGTTTCCTATTACCTCTGACCATTCCAAGAAAAAACACTTCCAGTCTTTAGTCCGTTCAGTTGGGGTTCAGTTAAAAACCTGTTCACAAGTATTACTGCCCAAACTGGGTATCCAGCTTTCTGTATCTTTTTCCTAAGCTTGCTTCTGTTAAATTTTGTTCTAGTGGCCTGTTTCCTACAGCCATTCTAAGCAGGGTCTAGAGCAGGCATGTCAAACGCGTGACGTTGCACGACGTATTGGAACTTTTTTCCATTGCCGAAAATGGGATGGGTGCGGTTTCTCCGTGACGCTCCGGCCCTGATCTAGAGAATCCACTTGATTTTGATCACATGACTGGGGGGATGCTGCAATTGTAAGTGTGAAAAGTGGTCATAAGTCACTTTTTTCAATCTGCTGTAACTTCAAAGGTCACTAAATGAATGGTTGTAAGTCAAGGACTACCTGTATTGCAGCCCTTCTCTTTGTCTTCTGGAGGGCATAACCCCAACTTCTTGGCTCTTCAGGCATCCAACGTCTTCTAGTAAGGCTGGTTTTCCCCCCTTTGAGCCTCCTTGGCCTGCCAAGAGACGGTGTGAGCAGATGTCTGTGCCTCTTGTCTCTGGTTGTCCTCGTTGTCAGCTTGCGTTGTCTTCCGTGACCTCCGCATTGCAGGCCAGGGATGGCCTCAGAGCCGCATTGGCTTCTCCAGAGAGGCCGGTTCCTTTTCAAGCAGGAACGTAAATGACGGTCTTGCCTGGGAATCTTTTCTGAGGTTAGACAGATTTTCCTTTTCCTGGTCTCAGCTAGTGAGCGTGTGCCTCAAGAACACACATCATGGTTCTGTACAGTCAGTGTTAGTATAGTAGGAAAGTATGTATTTTTATTAATATTAAGAAACATAATAAAAGGATCCAGCCTTGTTTTCATTTCGGGCCTGTGCAAAATCCTCACCAGCCCCTCTCCTTCCCCCTCCGCCTCCTCCTCCTCCTCCTCCTCCTCCTCCTCCTCTTTGGTCCAGCTCTCCTCTCTCGGGATATCAGCAGTGGGACCAATGCTGAGATCACCTTCTGATCCCAGAGGCAGCAGTGCCTCTGGGACCCCCAAGAGTACCGGTGAACGTGGAATGGGCCAAGCCGTGATATGTGCTCAGATCCCCATTTTCAAAAGGGCACCTTTCATCCTTCTGAAAGGGCAAAACAAATTAGCTAACTTCCAGCTATTTACTCAGCCCACCTCTGAGTTGGTTTGAACTTGACTGACAAAATTGTTTCTGTGTGAAATGGCCTGTTTACATCAGTATTTTTGCTGCCCAGCAGGATCTCAGCCTTGGCACCCCAAATCCTTGGCTGGTTTCTTGACTCTGCTTGGCTGTTTCCAGACTTCCCTGTTTCTTCTCATGGGGGTGGCTCCCCCCCTCGCCTTCCGTGCATGTGGGCTGCTGGCGGCTGTGATGGGAAGCTTGTTTGAAAGGGAATGGGATCCACCTGCCGCTCCTGCTGTGACCAGCTGGGAGCCCAGCCAGTATTGTGCCGGAGCAGCTGTCCTTGGACCTGCCTGGCTCTTGTGCTATAAGTGGGGAGAAAGACACACACACACAAACACACACTGTGATTCTGCAATAAGAGGCCATGTGATAGCTGGGCCCCACAGCGGTGTATTCCCCCTAACCACAGGGGGGTGAAGAGGCTGCTCTAGAGGAACCCGACCAACTCTGATCTTCTGCCTTTTGAGGTGCCACCCTTTTATCTGCCCCCACTTTCAGTCAGTGGGTGGGTATTCTCTGAAATAAGCCATCATATTAAGCCATTATGTTTTTTGAAGGCTTTAGCATGTCATGGGACTCAGTTATTGTGTTCTCTTTTCCCTGATTTAGATTTATATGAACCCAGTAAATTATTTGGGAACTTATATCACTAGTTCCATGTGTGAGCAGCAGAACACGGGTTGAGTGTTTTTATGTCTTTATAAATGCCTGTTTCTTCTCCTGTGTACACTCCATACATTTCATATCCCATTCTGATCTTGCCTCCTGTCTGTATGCTGCATTGTTTTTATTATTATTAATAGTAATAATAATAATATGCCGTTTGATTCCCAATCATTTAATTCTCGAGACACCTTCAGCTGCAGGCCTGGTGCAGTTTCTTTGGTTTAGTGTGTGGCAGGTTTTCTCCCAGCATGACAACCGCGGGAAGCCAGAGCTATGCCCGAGGAGACCCTTGGCCCAGGGTCTGGGTAGAGAAGCCACGAGGCTCCCATCTGCTCTTGTTTGTAGGCAAGGGGGAGCTGCAGCCTCAGCTGGACAATGCCCTGCAGGATGTGAACGACCTGTACCTCCTCTTGGAGGAGACAGAGAAGCAGGCGGTCCGCAAGGCCCTGGTGGAAGAGCGGGGACGGTTCTGCACCTTCATCGCATACCTGCAGCCGATGGTGGTAGGTGCCTTGTTTCCATGGTCAGACGCAGCTCTTCTAAGGACTGGGCAACTGACAACAGTCCAAGGGATTCCCCAGGCAGATCTTGATTTTTGAGCATGTGAACAATTGGCTTTTGTTGCCCAATTATAATGCTGTTATCGGTTGAGTTCTGCTTGTGCCTGCCCCCAGATTAGTCCAGTGTCCAGCTTTCAGGCAAGTAGGGTGGAAGCTCTGCACTAAAGAGAACGTATGTCCAGGCCATTCTATTGAGCTACTCCCAGAATGCTAGAGTGGGTAATATATCTTGCCAAACTTTGTATCCAGAATCTGGATGTGATGAAAAGGAAGGTCCCCCCTTAGATGTTTGGTTACCAGGTGTTACCCCACCAACCCTGTCCTCTCAGAGGGTCTGGGGTGGGAGTTGTGGTAGAGGAGGAGGCTTTCCTGAACTGGCCCTTCGTTCATCCCAGAGTGGCATCTGCGGAATTAGTGATGAACTAGGATGTTTATTGAAAATTCCAATTAAGAATTTATCTCAACTTTTTCTTCAACTCCTTTGATTTTTTTTATCCCATGAATATTGGGATAAATGTTAATTCTTGTCTGGGAGATGCTCCCTCCTCACCCTTCTTCTCAAGAGGGATTTCCAGGGCAAAGGAGTGCCTGGCAGACTAGGCCCACAAGGGGGAGGAGGGCTGCATGAGGGAGCTGGGGTACGTCTGTGTGGCAACCCAGAGCCTGCAGGGCTGCCTCCGTGCAGTTCCATTCCCCACATAGAGGAGCGGAGGTGCTTCAGGAGAAAGGAAAGTCTGAGGAAGGATGCTGCAAACATACGATACCTTGCCAAAGAATTCTGAGTAGAGAATTGGGCTTGTGGCTCCTCTCCTCCCAGCTGACACTTCACTTGGCCCAAGCAGACGAGGCCGGAGAATTCTGTGGCTTTGGTGCTTGGCAATTCACTTACGGTAACTTATCGTAACAATATTGGCACCTGTTGCTAAATTTGGTGTCAACCCCCGTTATCGTTTTTCATTAAGCTTTTTTGAAGGTTTGAATGTGAGCACAAACATTTAAAGTGTTTGTGGTTCTCCATAAGATCATATATAGGTAAAGGTAAAGGTTCCCCCGCACATGCGTGCTAGTCGTTTCCGACTCTAGGGGCCGGTGCTCATCTCCGTTTCAAAGCCGGAGGACCGAGGACCTTGTCCGAGGACATCTCCGTGGTTATGTGGCTGGCATGACTAGATGCCAAAGGCGCACGGAACGCTGTTATCATATATACAAACTCCCAAATTGCTCTTTTTGTTTACTGTTCTTAATTCTGAATTTTAAATTTTTCTTTGGACTAAAGGGAAGAAAGTTTGCCTGGAATGATATTTTTTTAATTTGATTTCAGTAATGTAACTATAATCCCAGCAGGTTTCACATAGATTATCCTGATTTACATTTCTGAAATTACACAAAACCTCAACGGGCAGATCCAGCCCTTTGTGGCTTTTGCACAGCCTGTAAAGGACCAACTGAAATGTAGTAACAGAAGCTGGATGCTCAGTGGAGATAAGGAACAAACAGGGAATGAAGAAGAAGCTTGGAAGTCTACAGATCAGATGAGAGGTTTCAGTCTCGAGGCTGAAGTGTCATGAGAAATATACATGACCTCCATACACATCTACTGTTGCCTCTGCCAAAAAGAGGCTCCCTTCTGCTCATGAGGGTCTCTCCCCGTTGCCATCTCTCTATGGCGTTCTGAAGCTGAAGTGGGCACACTGGGTGACACATTGGCCCCAGGGACAGTGAAAGAGGGGCTCACCTTGACCCTTCCTCTTGGCCTTCCCCAGTAAAAAGCAGGCTGGGGGGGGCTCTGGTTCTCTCCTGATTCAAGTGTCTTTTCTCCACATGGCCAAGGGCTCATCCTTTCCTTTATCCTTTGACAGAATGGAGAGATCACCATGCTGGGAGAGATCACCCACCTTCAGGGCATCATTGATGACCTAGTGGGACTGACAGCAGATCCACATAAACTGCCGACAGCCAGTGAGCAGGTAGGAAAGCACAAAAGCCATATTCCCAGGATGGCCTTGAGCTGAAGGAGGCATTGGAGGCCAGCCCCTCCTTCTCAGCGCAGGGATCCAGGCAGGGCTTGCAGTATCCAGGGAAGAGGTGGGGCCCACCAGTCTAGATCCCTGCTCCGATTGTACTGCTTTTCATCAGAATCTGTGACTTGAAACTGCTCTCAGAGAAGAGGCTCTGGTCCGCTTGCACCTCTTCGAGAATTTAAAATACGGTGGGGTGTGTTCCTTCCCCCTCTTTTTTCTCAGGACTAAAATTCCCATAAGAGGTCTGCACTTGGCTGCCATTTCCTCTGATTGCTTTTCTGGTTGCCTGGCTTTCTTAAAGGGGAACCTGGTCGTATTAAGTGACCAGGGCATAAAAGCCTGGAGCTGCTCTTTCTTCTGACCTGAAATGATTGATGATGATAATGATGATATCCATTGGGTAGTAACTTTCTGTGGAGGCAACCTTGCCTGGTACTTACATGACAAACCGTACTCAACGAGTAGTCCTCAATGGCACTACATCCACATGGAGAGAAGTAAGCAGTGGGGTACCACAAGGCTCCGTCTTAGGCCCAGGACTCTTCAATATCTTCATTAATGACTTAGATGAGGGAATAGAAGGGGAACTCATCAAATCTGCAGATGACATTAAGCTGGCAGGAATAGCCAAGACCCCAGAAGACAAGCTCAGGATCCAACAGGATCTTGACAGACTTGAACAATGGGCCCTATCCAACAAGCAAAGTTTTACACCTGGGTAGGAAAAACCAAAGGCACAAGTTCAGATTAGGCGAAACCTGGCTCAAAAACAGTAACTGTGAGAGGGACCTTGGAGTCCTAGTGGACAATCACTAAAACATGAGCCAGCAGCCTTCAGACGTGGGTGCTTCATCACTGGCAGTTTTAAGAAGAGACTGGACAGTCACTTGTTTGAAATGGTATTGGGTCTCCTGCTTCAGTAGGGGGCAGAAGACCCCCACGGTCCTTTCCAGCTCTGTTCTGATTTTGACTTACCTTTTGAGCAAGCTTATGCTGCCGATTCATATTCAGACAGCTCTGAGCTCTTTTTCAAAAATAGCCAGCTTTATCTGATCATTTTGTTACTTTTTTCTAATAAAAAAGAACTTGTCATGGCTGCCATTCTGCTAAGCTAGGCATTGCAAGCTGACAGCCTGACATCAGTAACGGGGAGGCTGCAGCGGGGGCTGAGGAGGCAGGGGGGTGGGGACTCAGTCATCCCAAGGTCACACCAAAAGAGTGCAGAGCGGAAGGGATCATTTCTCAAACAATTTCTTAACACCTGATTGGACATTGACCTATAACCAGGGGGAAAATCTCAGATCCAGCTTTGCTTTTTCTGTAGCCACCTTGGCTAATATATTTTTACTTGGCTGGTATACTTTTGGCTAATCATGGACCAGGGGTCTTCCTTTCCTAACTGACCAGTTTGGGACAGTTGACATTAAGCTGGATCTAAGATTTTTGCACACAAAAGATCCCTTGGTCCCAACCAGCCCTCCGGTTATCAGTATTTATGAAACTACTTTGAATTTTTTAATCTGTCTTATCTAGAAGTATCACCTACAAATCTTGCAAATTTAATAAGCAGTCCTGTCCTTTCTTTGGCCAAACCATTTTTATGACAATTATTTATTCACAAATAGTGCTTGACTCGTGACCCCAGTTGGGGCTGGAATTTCAGTTGCTAAGCAATGTGGTCATTAATCAAGTCGTCACATGACTGGACCCAATTTTACAACCATTTTTACTCCAGTTATCAAGTGATTCACCACAGTTGTTAAGCGAATTGGACTTCCCTCATTGACTTTGCATGCTTGGAAGGTTGCAAATTGTGATCACATGGCCGCAGGATGCTGCAATCGTCATAAATGTGAGCTTGTTGCCAAGGGCCCAAATTGTAGTCATGTGGCCACGGGGATGGTGTGATGGTCCTAACTTCAAGGGTGGCTTTCAGAAGCCATCATAACTTCAAACCATTGTAAAATGGTCGTAAGTTGAGGCCTACCTGTGTCACCATTCTGGATAACAATCCTGACTCAGGGGATTTCAATCAGTTCAAAGAAACTCAGAACGGTGAGAATGTCTTGTCGTTCAAGCCATTAGCAAACACAAAAGGCGAGTTAAGACAGGAAAAATTCCATTTTAAAAAAAAATAATAATAATTCCAAAAGATTGCATTCTGGGCAGCTGGATCCAGGAAGGCTGTCGTGAAAGTGATCTCGGGTCCAGTGGATTCACATAGCCACATGCTCGAACTGTTTCCTCTGGAGCAGTTGAAGGTGAGCAGGCCTTCCGCTTTGTTGGAGCCAGATCCCTTCCTGGCCCAGCAGAAACCCATCCCTGCTGGCAGCCCCAGAGCAGCTCCAGATGGGGCACCTGTTCCTTGGAGCTAAGCACGGAAGGGAGCCCAACATTGGAGATCAAAGGACTGGAATACATTGGGAAGCTAGATCAAGTCTGTGGGTGACACGTGAGTTATGCCAGTTGTTGGTTGAGGGAGATTTTGCCCAGTGGGTTTTGTTATCCAGACCCCAGTTCACCAGGAGTTGTGCCACACTGGTGCCTCCGAGGAGCAGCAGAGTCAGGCAGGCCGACATCCATCCCAAGTGCTTTGGGCTTTAACGCTTCCTCCTTTTCTTTAAGAAAGGCCTGGTGGAAGAAGGAAGCCGGCAGCTGAGAGCGGACCTTCACCAGCAGCATCTTGGCTGCTGCCTGGGTGACTATTGATTGGCCGAAGGCAGGCAGAGCCTCTCCTCGCTTTGGAAAGACCATTGCCGTACAGGCTCTGCTCGGATGGCAAAACCTCTTAGGGCCAGACATGCTATAGGGACCTGGCTAAAATGACTTTCTCTTGCAGGTGATCAAAGATCTGAAGGGCTCTGATTACAGCTGGTCTTACCAAACCCCTCCTTCTTCCCCTGGCAGCTCAGGGTCCCGCAAATCCAGCTTGTGCAGGTATGTCTGGGTCAGCTAATGGGAATCTCTTTTTCCTGTTAAATAGCGTACAGCAGGAACGGACTCCTCCTGGGCTCAGATCTTGCAAAGCTTGAGTAGGTTCAGCGATAACCAACTATAAGCTTGTCTTGAGGGCCAGAGTCCTTGTGACGTACCAATACTTCCCAAACTGAGTTGCCTTGGAATAAAATCAAAGAGAGCCACACCTGAGCAGCTGTGGCCAGCATTGGTCTCGAACGGGACATAACAAATGATCTCGAGCAATGGCAGCTCTCTCCTTCTGGTCAAGCAAAGCGTAGAGCTTTTTGTCATAGAGGGTGGAGTAACATCTGTCAACTGGAAGTGTCTGGGAAAAGTTCTGCTCCAATCTTTAAGAATGATGATCTCACCCCCAAATTCTTGAATGCGCTTCTGCCTTTAGCTGAGGAAAGAATTAAAATACGTTGGAGCATTTGTGTAAACTGGAACATACAAGTCTCCTGTCATAAGATTCAGCCTACTTCCTGAGCTGACTTCTTGAAGGCTTCCCTCCCACAGGGGTACAACGCCGGCATGAGCAAGGCATGTAAATGAACATCTGGCTTACCTTGCCTCAGGGTACTTCTGACATTGCAACCAATGTCATCCTGCTTCGCCTCATGGTGGCTCCCGAGATGCCCAGCATCTCATCTGGTTTCACATTTTACTCCCGTAGCGTGGCGCAACTGGTAAATGCCAACACCCGCCTGTCCAGTGTCTCGTCACACGACTCGGGCTTCATCTCGCAGGATGCCATGTTCTCCAAGCCTCCCTCGCCAATGCCCTTGGACATCACCAGCCAGGTGAGCTAAGTGCAAACAGAAGGAACCACGGCCCCACTTGCTCTGGTGACCCCCCCTCCCCAGGCAGGTAGGCTGGTGCCGTCTCCTGAGAGAAGCTGGTGGCCGCCTAGGGACCTCCTCTCCTGGGAGCCATTTGGGACTCTCCTTCCCTGGCCGGCCCCCTTGGAGTCTGCTTTGTACAGGGAGGGCTGGGGGGTCCCTCGGGAAAGGATTGGGCCAGTTCCTTTCCGAGGAAGGAGGGGAGCCGCGAGGGAGCCCGGGAGGAGGGGAGCCCCCTTGGAGCTGCTGCCAGTGGGAGCCCCTTCTTGGACTGGGAGAAGAGGGCATCTCTGGGCTTCCTTGCCCAGTTCAAAGGCTAACGCTGGCACTCCTCCGGCAGATCTCCAAAGGTGACCCTGGCATGGGGACATGGACCTGGGGGGCTTCTGGCTTCAGGGGACTCTCGGGATCCTTCTGGTTGCTTAGTTTGGGAGCTGGAGGTCAAGAGGAGGGGGAATCCAGTTCTCAGGAGATCTGTCACCGCAGGCGGGAGGGAGAGTTTCCCTCCCCCTCGTGACAGTCTGGTGAAGGATTGGATGAACGAATGAATCTTTATTGTCAAAGTACAACTATGTATACATTGAGATTAGCTGAGCCTCCCGTTCACCTCTCTGGGTGAAAATGGTAACAAGGCTGCTTCTTGGAGACCCTTCCTTGCACGGCGAGGGCCTCTGTGGCAGAGTTGCCCAGAGTCGGGGCACAAAGACATGGAGGCCATTCCTCGGGTGTGAGAGGTCCTCCCCTTTCTCCCAGCTGCCTGCCATTTTCATTTCCTCCTGTGCCTGGGCCTTGTCCCGTCTCCTCCATCGTCTTCCCAGCCCCAGATGAAATGTCTCAGGGTGGCATGTTGAGGGAAGCTGCTGCTGCTACTGCCACACCACATGTCAGTCAAGCTGCACTCTGTCTCTGCTGCCGCCGCTGCCGCCACCGTGCTCTATAACAGGTTCTTCTCTTCCTTTCTGCGCATGCCTGTTTTGCTGCTGCTGCTGCCATTCTGCCCTGGGGCGTGCCAGAAGTCCTCCAGCTCTGCATCGTCTGAAGCCTCTGAAACGTGCCAGTCTGTTAGTGAATGCAACTCCCCAACCTCGGTTAGTTCTGGCTCTGCCACTGGACTGTGTTCGGGTGGCCCAAAGGTGAAGCTTGAGTTCCCCATTTTATTCTGGGACCCGCCTGCACCTGGTGAAGAGTTGATGCGTGCCACAAACCTCTTGGGAGGCAGATGCCTGGCCTTGGCCTCCTGCCCCAATGTTGGTTTGGACGCCTTCTGCTTTCTGACCAGCTTAGGGAGCTCTGTGCCCAGCCGTGACCCTGGACTCCATGGCCCTGAAGCCTTGCAGAGCCCAGCTGGTGGGGAGCCCACTCTACCCTTGGCAGGGACAGCTACCCAGACCTGCTTCCTTGACTTTCAAGAGCCCAAACCTCCGTCTCTGCGAGGGGCTTGGAGCAACCAGGAAGGAGCCTCCTGGGGGAAGATGGTACCTGCCACGGGGAGGATGCAGTCCTTGCCCTTTGGCCTGCAGGCACAAGGACCCAGCGGGCACCTACCTCCGCCGGGACTTTGATTAGCTCTGAGCAGCCCGGACCTGCCCTGGGATGGACCAGGTCTCCTCCCTCAGTTGCCACCCCACAAACTCAGCAGGGATGCAAAGACCTTTCCAGCCCGTCCATTTTTAGAGCTGCTTTTGTTTTCAATCCAACTACATGACTATTTCAGAGGGGAGTGGAAATGAATGCCCCCCCCCCTCGAACGGATCCATGGTTACACCAGTTACAGCAGTGTAAATTTTTCCCTAATGTCTTTATTCCCTTGTGGGGGAAAAGGGGGAGGGGGGAATTGGCCAGGAAGAGTCAGCCAACCTGCCCTCCTGCTGACCAAAGAGGACGTTCATCCGTGGGCCTGCGAGAGCCTTGGCTGTAGTCAGGGTACCAAGTCTTGGGAGTCAAGAGTGGCCGGCACTCACGAGGACGTTGACACTGGATGCCCTTCTCATGATCAGATCAACCACCAGGTCTCCTGCGTGTCTGGCCTCTTCCTCAGGCACAGTGAGGGAAAGTGTCCCCGGGGGTCGCCTGGCCTAATCTTGACGGGCCAGGCTCTGCGACATGCTGGGGCCTTGGGGGCTGGCGGCCACCTGTCTGCAGACCTCCAGTGACCTCCGTTGGCTTATTTATTGTTTTATTACTTTTAAGAACCACCCATCTGTTTCACAGAGGTACCCCAGTAGTGTACAATAAAATATTAAAAGCATAAAAAGTATATAAAATAACAGTATATAAAAGAGGCGAGAAATGTTTAAAAATTAATTAAAAAGCAGGGAGGGCTTTTCAGTGTGCTAACCAGCCCCCCACGGCTGCATGCTCCCCTGGGCTCCAGGCTGTGTCCCGTGAGCTGACACCTCTTCTTCTCAGGAAACTCCTCCCAAGACGACTCCTGCATCACTTGCTTGGCAGTTTGTCACCCTGGATCTGGTCCTGCCTTCCAGGGCCGCATCCACTCCCACCTCTGAGGCTGCCCTGGGTCCTCGTTCCAGCCTTCCACTCTCTGCAGAGGAAACGCATCCCTTAGCAGATCTTTGTGGAGCTTCAGTTCCATCCCTGTCACCGCCTTGCAGTCCTTTTGCAAAGATCTGAGAAGCTCAGGCCACCTTCCTAAGCATTAAGGGGCCTCAGGAAAGGACTGGGCAATGTGGCGGAGGCCGGGCAAAGTGCCAGAAGGTTGCCATATCTTTCATAGACACCTGGTTGGGATCTGGATTAAAAGGAGACTAAATGAAGGACAGGAAGGCCTGGAGGAATGTTGTCCATAGGGTCGCGATGGGTCGGACACGACTTCGCAGCTAACAACAACAAATGAAATGCCTGTATTAAATCATACACAAGACCTCCACTTATCAATAATCGTTTTGGAGCTTTCTGCTTAGTGGAAATGGCCAGAGTATCTGACTGGGTGCCTAAGTGAGAGGGCTGCTGCTCCAGGGGATACCCAGGGCCCTGGCGCAGCAGAGTGGCCTGGATGTTGGACGTCTGTAAAGCCAGTAGGTACCAGCGTGGCCTCTTTGTGCCTCCGTGGCATCTCATAGGCTGAGCGAGACAGGCCTTCCAAGGCTCAAGAATTGCCATGGCCCCTGTTGCCTCACCCTGTCCCGTTTCCTGCCGCAGGGGGCCTCTCCTCTCTTGCCAGGCTTGGTCTCGCAGTGCTGGGGTTGCCAGTAACGCCGGCTTTGTGCTTTTCAGGATTGGTCCAAGCTCCCCCTCTACGAGCAGCCGGGGGCAATGCCACGCAGAAAGGATCGGGTGGAGCTTCTCCGGGAGGCAGAACCAGGCTTGCCCCCCCTGATTTACCCAGGGCTCAGCTTGGAGGATGGTCCCCGACCTCGCCTGTCCCCAGCTTCCATTGCTGCCAAGGTACGACCAGACTCCTGGAAGCACCCTTGGGCCACCTCGGTTGGTCTGAGGCTTCATTTGAGGCTCCATTGGGGCCACTGCCCAAATCTCTGCTGAGCCCAGCCCACGATCCCAGATCCAGGCAGATTCCAAGGACAGACCACGTGGAAGACCAGGAGCTGATTTTATTTATGGGTATTTGAATAATTGGAATCAATTGTTCACTTTTTTATTTTTTATTTTAATTCCATTTATATCCCGCCCTTCTCCGAAGACTCAGGGTGGCTTACAAGCTTAGCAGTAGCCTTCATTCTATGTATATGCCTGCTTATTAGGGCTTTCACACACACCCCAAGTGGCATTATTACAAAGTCAGCTTATTGCCCCCAACAATCTGGGTCCTCATTTGTCTACTTCCAGTAGACAAAGCGAAAGGTGGGGCAGTTGGGGGTGGGGTTTTTGAAAATGTCTGGAAAAGGGATTTTCCAAGGATGAGGCCTCTGCCTCCCTCACCAGCTGGAGTCAGGGCAAGTGGCTCTCTGCAGAAGAGAGGCCAAGCAAAGGGCTCCCACACTTAATCCTGGTCCCCGGGTAAACAATCACAGAAGGGTTAAGCAGCCAGTGGATGCAGCAGCCTCTGGCCCTGGCAGGTGTTCCTGAAGCTGTGGGTCAATGCGGAAGTAGCCAAGGAAATGGGTGGTGGTGGTATCATGAGGACTGTGCTTGTCTTTCTGGCTCTCTGTCCAAGCTCAGAAGCCTTGCTAATTGTAGCCCCCTCCTCCCCGCTGCCCAGGCAAGGTGCTCAGGGCGCAGGCAGAGTCAGGACTATCCTGGCAGCAGTGAGGAGGCCTTGGGAGGACCCACCGCCATTCCTGGCCCTGGCCTCAGAGGCCTGCCGGCCTGAGCACAGGAGTTCTGCTTGGAGCTGAGGGCTTGGGCTGCTGCTTCTCTCTTTCTGACCAGCCCATCTCCCTCCAGTGCCCGGGCCCTGACCTTGTTTCCCCTTCACAGCAGCACGGGGAGGAGGTGTCTCCAGCAGCCAGTGAGCTGGCCATGGTGCTGACCCATGGCCTGAGCCTGGAGCACCAGAAGAGCAGCCGGGATAGCCTGCAGTTCTCCAGCGGCTACAGCACCCAGACCACCACCCCATCCTGCTCGGAGGATGCCATTCCCTCTCAAGGTAGGAGGCCGGCTTCAGGGGGAGCGGGCGCCTGGCTGGAAGGGTCGAGGAGATGGAGCCAGGCATGCTGAGGGGCTGTCCGAGCCACTGGAGAGGATCCAGGCGAGGAGGTTGATGGCAAGGGTTGGGCATCTCTGGCAGATCCCGCATAACTAGAATCAGGACCCTCCTTTGATGGGAAGTCCAGAGTTGGGAAGGGTCTTCCAAAAGGCCAAGGGACAGAAGCATTTGCCCTCGGCCAGGCAGGACCTTCCTTGGCCTTACCAGGAGTCCCACCACATCTGTCCCACCCCTGTCCTAAGCAACCCGTTGTTGGCTGAAGGCCCTGCCCAGCTCTTCATTTCTCCAGGCAGGTGGGCTTTGCTGATGTTAAAGGGACTAAAGCTTTGATTTAGAAGGGTTCCAGCTGAGTCCGGACTCCCTCGATGTGCCCCCCCCCACAATGTGTGTTGTCTTATGTAGTAACATGTGCTTGGGGCAGCTTTGTGCTGAAGCGTGAGGGGTGGCTTTGACTCTGGGGTTCGGCTGGCAGGAGAGTGGCCTCCACCTGCTCTGGATCAGTGACCAGCTCCAGACATTAATGCCACAGAAGCTCAAATTACTTGTGTTAACTTTGGCCATAGGCATACAATGACTTTGCTCACTCCCCCATGCGCCTAGGAATTAGGGAGGTCTCTGTGCATGTCGCGCGCCCGTGCCTTGTCCTTGTTTTGCACCAAAGCCTATTCTGGCAATGGCCCATTTCTGCCATTTCTCTTACTCGCTGTCCTTTTCTGGTCCCTGCTTCTGATGCATCCACCTGTCACTTCCTCAGGTTCAGAGTATGACGGCTATTCTGTGAATGGGGACATGGAGGGAGACAACCAGAATGAATTAGACAAATCCTCAACCATCCCTCGCAACAGCAATATTGCTCAGAATTATCGCCGGATGATCCAGACTAAGCGACCAGCTTCAACGGCCGGCCTGCCCACTGGCACTGCCTTGCCAACCGGGACAACACCAGGCGTGGCTACCATCCGTCGCACACCTTCCACCAAGCCCACAGTTCGCCGAACTGTCTCCAGTGCTGGTCCGATTCCCATCAGGCCCCCCATCATCCCCGTCAAGACCCCCACCGTGCCTGACTCGCCCAGTCACACCGGCCCCCTCCGGATGGGCAGCGAAGAATGTGTCTTCTATGCCGATGATGCCTGCTCGGCGCACAGTCTGGACTTCACCAAAGCCTCCCCCAAGAGGCTGAGCCTGCCCAACGCCAGCTGGGGCAGCAACACCTTAGAAATCTCAGTGTATGCCGGGGCTGGGAAGCCTTCCACAGAAGAGGAGCAGCAGCAGCTGGCCGCCAACCGCCACAGCCTGGTGGAAAAGATTGGCGAGCTGGTGGCCAGCGCACACGCCCTGGGAGATGGCCAGTTCCCTTTCCCCACAGTGTGCTCGGACCCTGGTCCTGAGGAGCAGACCCCCAACCCCCCTTTGGCTGCTTCCAGTGAGCCCCCCCCTGAAGACATGCTGGTGGCCATCCGCCGTGGAGTGCGTCTTCGTCGAACCATCACCAATGATAGGTCAGCGCCACGGTTTTTGTGATTGCTCTGGCCAGCTGTTGACCCGAGCTCCTTCTGAGCACAAGGCACACAGCCTCAGCAAAGGACTGGGCAACATGGCAGAGGCTGGGCGAACTGCCCAAAGGCTGCCATGCCCTTCACGGACACCTGGTCAGGATCTGGATAGAAGACTAAACGAAATGCCTTTATTAAACCACACACAAGACCCCCGCTTATCAATAACCGTTTTGGAGGCTCTTTTCTACCTTGTTCCATCCCTTGCACACTTTCTTTCTGGCTTCATCCGCAGCAAAGCCAGGAAACGGGCGCCTGCTTCCCCTCCAGCTCAGAGTACCACACGAAACAGAGCTCGTTTCCCACGGGAAGAAAACCCTCCTGTTCTGTTTCCTGGTTCTTCTCTGCATTCTTCTCGTCCTCCAGAAGACATCCAGCACCTCCCTGAGATGTGGGGTGCGGGCTGTGCGAGGAGCAGGAGCCCTTCCTGGGCTGCCTTGGGAGGGGCTCCCTTCTCTGTTGAGGGGGTCTCCCAGGTGAGACTGTCTCAGGGAGGGGACTTAGTTTCCTTAAGAAGGGGCCCTTCCTTGCCCAGTCTGGTCCCCACACCTGGCTTGAGCTGCATAGAGGCCTCCCTGGGGCAGGGCAGGCAGGGCCAGCGATGTGCTTTGAGGCATGGTTTGCAGCATGATTTGCATGGAGGCACGTTGACTCCCCCCGAGCCTTTTCTATGGCCGAATGCAAGAATGCCTGTCAGAAAAGAGGGTGGAGATCAGGCCAGGTACAGATGTGGGGAGGATTCTGCCTCAAGCAGGAGGGGGCTTCACAGGCCTTTCTTGAAGGGGGAGAGTTCTGGTGAAGGACCAGTGCCAGGGTGGGGCATCTTGAACACAACACTTGCCTCAAGCCATCTAAAGGCCTCAGGCTGGTCTGAGGGAGCATTAGGGTAGCTGCCCTTGGGCAGGTTCCTCTCTTCTCAGACCACTCTGGACTCTCGACCAACTGAACAAAAAGTGGTTCAGGAGATGCTCTTGCTTGATGCTTTGGGGGAATCATTTAAACAGAAAAGCCCTCAGCTCTGCAACCACGATTGGTCTAGCAGATCACCCTGACTGGTGCCTTTGGTTTGACATGCTGGTGCTGCCTGGACTCACATGCTCCACGAAGCCAGTCTCCACACGATGTGCACAGCCACTTATGGCACTCAGAATCGTCTTGCACAAGGCTGAGCCACGTGGCCTGGCTCCCTTGCAAGAGCACAAGCGGTGCTGAAGCTGTACCAGAGAAGGGGAGAATGGCCGAAACACAAAAGAGGGACTGGAAATGGCTCCCCTGTCTCCTTTTGGGAACCTACAGCAATTTCATGGCGGGATGGTTTTGACGGCCAAGGATGCGAGGGGAGCTGTGGCCCAGGCTTGCTCAGCTTCGCCCAGTGGCCTGAGCCATCGACCTGCCTTGGAGTGAGATTTCATTGCGCCTCTCCTTGGCCTCTGCCTGCACCCAGGCTACTTTTGTGGCAGCCGTGCTTGGGCTCTGTCGTG
Source organism: Vipera ursinii (assembly GCF_947247035.1). Classification (NCBI taxonomy): domain Eukaryota; kingdom Metazoa; phylum Chordata; class Lepidosauria; order Squamata; family Viperidae; genus Vipera; species Vipera ursinii. Next base: position 1,736,113 of record NC_139520.1, read on the forward strand.
CCTCAGTCACCTTTCCACATGGTTCATTCTTGTCTCGCCAAACTGTTCTGCACTTTCATCCCCAGACCACGTTGCGTCAAAGAGGCTTGCCTCATTGTATAGTCCCGACCAGTTTTGTTTACAGATGTGGAATCTGCCTATTTTTATAGTTGGCAGGAAGATTTTTAATGGGAATGTTGGCAGAAATGATGCCAAATGTAGCCATAATGCGTTTATTCACAACTGACATGCGATGCAGCTTTTCCGTGGTCTACATCCAGAGCTAAAGAGATGTGAAGGCATCTGCTTCTCCCAAGCGCTGACGTGGTGACCTTCACTTCTCCCTGAAACTAGAAATTAGTCTGTTGGCAAAAGGAAAGTGATGGCAGGAAAGAGAAGCTGGTTTTGAAAGTTTGCAGAGAACGGAAAAGAGTGGAAACTGAATGGCGTAGAGACACAAAAGCTTGAGAAAAGCTGCCTTGCCTTGGGCAGGGCTAGGAAGGGGAATTGCTGCATGTCTGGTTGCAGGTTGCAACTCTGCTCGTTCTCCTGTTTTTGGTTGCAGAGCTATTTGATGCTGTGGTACGGGGGGGGGGGGGCATCCAGAGGTCAACATATGGTACACACCAGCACAAAGCAGAGAAAACAAAATTGAAACTGAATGTTTGCTGCTGTTGCACCAATTAAGGATTCCAGTATGTTCACCAGTGTATTTAGTAGTGTATTTAGAAAACTTATTTCAAGAAGCACACATCAAATTTAAGCATAGAACTAGGACATGTAGGGTAGAAAGTTTTAGGGCACTGATTTTCCAAACCTGGTGTTGAGATTTCTAGTTTACACCTCTGGAGAACACGAAGTCTGCTGAGGCCCTGTTCTGAGGGATAAAGAGCTCAGGGCAGGAGAGGTTCTGCAGTGGGCCCAGAAGGGCTGGGGGCTTTCTTCGCAGTGGAGAGGCAGCCTGTCACCCCCCCCCCGAGGCCTTTGAGGGGGCAGCATCCCAAGAGGAAGGCCTACCTTGTACATAGCTGGTTCCTCCCCATCCAGTTCCACCCACCTGTTGTGCACATCATTGTAGGCCTGACTCTTTGGCTCTTGTGATAATACTTTCGTTTTAACATGCCTGCCCTCCTGTGGTTTCCACACAGCTCAAACGTGACTGTGAGAAATCGTTGCTTTTTGCTTTTCCCATTTGTTTTGTACGATAAGAAACAAACCTTCTAAAATGTCTTTCAGCTGATGTAACTGTCCTGGTGCTGTTAACTTGTTCTTCCTTCCCATCCCATAATTTATTTTCCTTCTAGCAGTCTGAGCTTCTCCACATACGCCTTTTCTTCCAATTTAGTTATGTGATCTTTTTTTCATTCAAAATAGCCACCGCTACAGGTAACAAATGCACTGTGAAGATTTCAGTATTAATAAAAGTTGTACTGTAATTAATGCAAATGTTGCTCCTGATTAAAAAGAAGTGTAAAAGTTTGTCAGTTTCAACCCCACAATTACCCAGCCAAAATCATCTCTATGTTTTGCAGCACAGCAGATATTCTTAGATGGTTTGACAGAACTGCCTTCAACCCCAGTTGATGCAGGATATTGGATGATCATGGCTGAATGAGAGCCTTCGCTCCCAGCATTGTGGTGAAGTTTCCAAAAGCATTTGTGAGACAACTGTCCAGTCTGGCTGGAGCATATAGTCCAGTTTGTTGGCCAGGCCACCTCTGCAGCACAGATGCCGTTTCTGTTCTGTTGTGCTGCTGCACTGGGCTGAAGCTACGGCACTTTCCTTCCTTCTCTTTGTCTGGAACGATTTAGGGTTTCCTGCAGAGCAAGGGGTTGGACTAGAACACAGGTCCGCAACCCGCGGCTCCGGAGCTGCATGCGGCTCTTTCAGCCGTCTCCTGCGGCTCCCAGTCCTCTGCCATGTGCAGTCCAAAAAAAAAAAAACTGGGACTAAAAACCAATCAATTCAAATATGCAGGGTAGGTGCATATCTCACCTTGGCTCCACTCTTCAGTCAAACCCTGTTCTGCACATGTGCGCATGTATGCACATGCGCACACATTTTTTGCGGCTCCCAGTTTTTCCTTTTGTGAGGGAACCAATTCCCAGTGGCTCTTTCACTGTTTCAGGTTGCTGACCCCTGGACTAGAAGATCTCTAAGGTCCCTTCCAAATGTTATTGTGTTCTAAATACATGTAATCCTGAGTTTATATATACCACCAGAAGAAACCCCCAAGTTTTTCTAGATTTGAGAAACAAGAATTGCCCAACTTTCCATAGCTCAAGAGGCAGCTCTAAGGTTTGTAGACATTTGAAAATCAAATTGTAAGCAAGGAATCCCTTTAGTTCCTCAGGCCATTTTGGTCCTGAGTCTACACAAATTTCATTCTCTCCCAGCTATTTCTGCCATTCCAAACACTGCAATCCAGGTATATGGATGGCCTGAAGAACTGCCTGCCTCTCCAACTACCCTGGGGGTGGGGAGTCAGCCCTGCTGTCAAAGCTTACCTCTTTGGCTGCTGGCATGAGTAAACCTCTTCCCCCTGGTGTTCTACTTGATTTTCAAGCTGAGTTGTTGGGTGTCACATTTGTCAAGCAGTAATTGGACTCGGCAAGATCCTTCTTCTATGCACAGCCTTACAAGACAATTGTAGTTGCAAGTTGAGGACTACTTGTGCAAGAATAGACTCTGCCTTGCAATGTGCACAAGCAGGTGCTGGGCTGTACAGAACTTCAGATCTGAAAGCAGAAGGATGCCTCCGAGGGCCCATTACAGCAATTGCAATAGATACCCCTGCCTTCATTTTTCAATCTGAAGCATTGCACAACTCTACTTTTTAAACGAAAATTTATAGGACCACCAATCCAGTGAACTAACACATATCACAAGAAAATTTGGCTTGGTCCATTAGCAGAAATGGATCTAAAAAACCCTGTCACCTCTGGTCAAATAAGCCCCCCCTACCTCTGCCAGATAAAAATTTCCTTAAATCTAGGCACATAGACACTCTCTAGCAAGCTCAGTATTTTTTTTAATTCTTTTAAGATTGTAACCACCACCTCTCCAATGGACAAGAGACTAATTTAATGCAAAACTATTTACAACATAAAAGTTAAAACAATAAGAAACGGTAGGGTGGCCAAGTAGACAAAACTTCCAAAATGCTAGCTTCAAGCCCCCGTCACTCCCCATGGCTTTCCTTCTTATTCAGAATGGATGAGAGAACTGGAGGATGAGACCAGTCGGGTCAGTTCACTGTGAAGCTACCAAGCACCTACTGGCCGGGATTTGGGGTGGGGGTTGTGGCATGGCTGAAATGGGGAGATACTTCTCTTGTAGTTTATGAGGCATTACCCCTTGGAGAGCTCAATCTCTGTATGCTGACCTACTGAACTCCAGGAGAGAAACGGGCAAACAAAATGGGGTCAGGGAAGGGAGTTTCTTTCAACGCATCTCCGAAATAAGTCCTTATCAAGTCCTCCAACAGCTCAGCTCAGAAAGCATAGCGCGTACGGATGTCCTCTAGTTTCTTTGAGACCTCTGGCGGAGTCCGGTCCAGTTCTTCAGACACATTCTTCTGCTTGTTGGGCTCCATGGAGTTGAACTGCTCACAGAGGTCCCCATCAATAACATTCTAATATGAAAAAGGTGGTGGAGATTTCAGTCCCAAGGAACAGCACATAGAAAAACAGTTGCAGCAAAAAGTTAATTAACAGCCAGGACGGGCACAACTGCCCAATCATCAGATTAGCCAAGAGCCGATTTTTAAACTGAACTTGCAGAAACAAACTCTCTGAAAAAAATAAATCCAATCTATTTCAAAAGAAAAGCTGCCACTGGAGAGCAATCCCAACTCTTCTAGCCTAGGGATCAGGGCTGAGTCCACCCAAAAACACACTGATGTCACGAGGGACCCCAAAAAACGATCCACAGGCTGACAGAGGAACAGCTCCCTTCTGGGAAGACAAGAGTGCACCAGGAGGGCCCAGCACTTCTCTTGCCCTGAAATATCTACCCGTCACTGTGTGGTTGAGGCTGAGAAGCTCTGAGACTAGGATAAAAAAATGCTGTCTGCTCTCTGGAGCCCATGAAGCACCTAAAACAGGGTGCAGGGAGAAATGGAGGTGCCTCCCTTCTCTTCTGCCTCACCAGGTACCTCTTGACCCTTCAAGCCAACAGGGGCAGGGAGGAAGGTCATTTATTTGTTTCCTCTAAACGTTTTTAAACTGCCAAGATTCAGGGTAGTGCACAATTAAAAGTAATAAATTCCATCTCATCAAATCACCTTAAAATTTAAAACATATTGAAAATTGCCAATATTCACTGCCAGCTTACAAAAGGATGGGAGCCAGTCCCCCCCCCCTCAGGAGGAGGCCAATATTGACCTAGGGGCTCTGCCCCTTTCAGGACGCCCCTGTCTGTCTGGAAGAAGAGCAGGGGACAAGGAAAGAGCAACTGGAGAGGCCGTTTCTGAGGGCACAAAATGCTGCTCAGGAAAGGGGTTACTTCAAGCTGCCTTGAAGCAGCAGCTCTGGCCGAAGAGGCAGAGCAAGAACTGTCCTGTGGCAGAGTGCCTGGCCGCCTTTAAGGCCCAACTGCTTTGCATCCCAGGATGAAGCTGAAGAGACTGGACCTACCTTAACAGGAAAGTAGTAGGAGCGGAAGCTGAGGTGGTCTCGACCACATAGAGGCGGATGCTCAGAACGGAGGTGCATCTCAACGTGCTGGAAGAAGTCGTGATCCTGAAAGAATCAGAGGATGGTCAAGGAGAACAAGGTCATAGGACAAATAGTACAAACAGCTGCTCAAACTTGCAAGAAAGAAGTAATTGGCCACTGGCTGACTGATACTGGATGCGGGGGCAATACGGCTGTGACAGCTGCCATCCCCGCTGATTGCCAGGGCTGATTCACACATCTGGCTGGCTAGGTGTCCTCTTCCACCTTCCCTACTCCATGTGTATCCTTTCCAAAGCTGTGTGTTCATTGGAAGAGGACAATCATTTTTGGTCAAGAACATACGATGGCTGATGTCCCTGACAGAACCTCCAAACAAGCTGAAGCTTCAACTGTAGGAGAACGTAGGGTGGGTTGATAGAACTGCTGGATCTCCATCATCCCTTTGATCATCTCTGTACATGATCCCCCTTTGGGGTCACGTACAGACTGGACTCAAACATTCCTCTGATTTATGCTTAGTGTGAGGGCCTGCAAGAGGCCTGAGCAACTTCAGGGAGTCAACTGGGCAGAGGTACCTAAGAACACCATCATCCAACTTTTGCTTCGTGTTTTATGAGTGTATTTGTAAGTCAAGCTGGTTGGAACATGTATCAGCAAATATTCCAAGAGGTTACTTCTGCCGTTTATTCCAGTAACTTTGGCCCTGATGGAAGGGTAGGGAGTTCAACAACAGCCCACCTTAGAGTTTATGGTGGAGTAGAGCCAATCCTGATCCACCTGCAGAGGAGCGGAGAGCTCCTAAACGAGGTCCTCCTCCCTTCCGCCTTTCGTAACTCAAGCTTCTGTCCACATGGCATCACCAACCAGGAGGACAAACAAAATTTTCCAGCACAGCATTCATCTCTCACCTCATGTGATGTAAAGGGAACCAGAATGCCGATGCCTCCAGACAACGTTGTATAGACAAGAGACTCGGAGCCTCCAGGGATGAGGGTGGTCTTCTGCAGAGACAGCACCGTTTCTCCCACGTGGTAGTTCATGATCACCTCTGCCTGCAAGTCAGATTGATGGAGATTCAGAGGGTGCAGGAGGCCTCCTCCTCTTCCGTGCCCACCCTTCAGGAAGACCAACCCTTCCAGGTAAGAAACAAGACGTTATGACTCCACTCGTGGCCAAGCACATGCTTGAGAATGAAACGGGATAAGGCTCCAAACCAAGACGCCTCAATGACTAAAAGTAGGTAACAACAGCTCTTTGAGGAAGAAAGGAAGAAGGAAGGAGGAGGAGGAGGAGGAGGAGGAGGATGGGCCTGATGCTAAAAGATGTTGAGGCCAAAAGAGGCCATGCTTCCTTGCTTCAGCCCCCTCCCTGAGGGGAAGTCTGGTTAAAGGGACCTGAACTGAACCATTTAAGAATGGAGAGGCAACTGAAGGTTCATCAAGACAGGCTTAGGAAGCTCCATCTTCTGGCATCAGCTCAAACTCGATTAGCTCCACTGACCTCTGAGAACCTTGATGGAGCCTCCATGATCTGCTAGAGCCCCTTGAGAAATCTTAGAGAGAAAACAAAGCTGCAGAATTCAATATTCAGAAAGGAAGGGGGGGACACCTAGGTCTTTACAGACTCTTCAACTTGATGCAGATAGCCAGCAAAAGTTTGTAGCAGATTATTAAGCAGTAGCTTTGTGATTGTTTAGAAAGAACAAACACCCTGGCAGGATAAGACATATCAAGCCATCTGTGTTTTTTATATGACTGACCAGTTTAGTTGTCATAGGAACACACATCAGAAAAATTACGCCATGGTGAGCTGAGTATACAATTGGCTGAACACATTTACCCAGCAAGCTGAAAAAAGATTTGAGTGGGACAATAATCCTGTGCCATTGAACACATTTATGAATGACATGGACAAGGAATTACAAAACAAAGTTATCAAATCTGCAGACAGAATAAAGATGGGAAGGACAGAAACTTCTTAGAATTATCCTGACTTAGGGGGATGTTGGCAAGGTGGCGTGGCAAGAATACATGAAGCCCACACTCTCAGGTTGCAGGCTAATGAGGGAGGGAGGCAGAAGCAGAGGAAGCTGCTTTTCATTAAGATCAGGCAGCAAAGTCTGGGGGTGACCATCACTGCTGTACACCAATCAGACAGCTGCTGCGCCGATAGCACTGGGAGCCCCCAGCAGGTTCAGAACAGGGTTCGCATCCTTTCACCCTTCTTATTCAACCCATATCCTGAAGTCTTTATGAGGAAGAGATCAAAGACGTGCGATAATTTATTTCCCTAGGATTGCAGATTAATCAAAGCAATGAATGCAGTCCAGAAATAAAGCATCAGGTTGCACAGCAATGATGAGCATGAATTCAGCATGGAAAAGCAAGAACATCAGCTTAGCAACTAAGAGCTGATTCACCTGCACTACTGCATCCCCCTGTGGCTACCTACGGCTACAAAAGGTGGACCGTGAAAAAAACTAGACAGGAGAAAAATCGGATCGTTCAAGCTGTGGTGTGGAGAAGGGCCCTGCACACTCCTTGGACACCAAAGATTATGAAGAAGCAGGTACTGAAGTGTATGAAATCAGATGTTATCACAAAATTCTGCCTTACTTATTTCAACTGTGTCATGGGATCAAACTCACTGCTCAGAATGGTTAGGGATGTTTTGCCAAAAGAACTCTGCACACTCAAGAAAGTGTCCTTAAAGTAGGGGTCTTCAAACTTGGCCCTTTTATGACTTGTGGACTTCAACTCCCAGAATTCCTCAGCCAGGCACACTGGCTGAGGAATTCTGGGAGTTGAAGTCCACAAGTCATAAAAGGGCCAAGTTTGAAGACCCCTGCCTTAAAGTATCATGCAGGAGACAGGAGAGAATTGCTCAGAGCTGATCCTGAGAAGGAGGAAAATAAAGTAGATTTTGATGGATCAGAAAAGAAATTCTAACAGTCAGGCATGTTGAACAGTGGAGCTGAGACTCCCTTGAGGGACCGTGGATTCTCCTTCCTCATCATCTCAAGCGAGGCTTGAGCAGGAGACCCAACGACCTGAGCTCCAGGATCCCCCTCCATCCTCTCGCTCCACAATTCTAGGACAGTCTTTGTTGCTGACACCCTGGAGGACTCAAAGGGAACTGTGCCACTCCGCTACGTGGTTCCTAGTTTTAGGAACTAAAACCAGTTCGGGTCCCTGTTAATTGTAATGTTTTTACATACTTGTTTTTTATTGTGTGGTAAGCCACCCAGTCACTTGGACAGTGAGATGGCATATAAATAAATAAATAAAATAGTAAATAAATAAAAACACACCTAAGTTGAAGTTGCTTTTGCGCTAGTTCATAATAATCATAGTCTACTAGAATGTATTTTTCAATCATTATTTTTCTTAGGTTTTTTATGTAGTAATTTCTTTTTCCGTTGTCTTAATTGGAAGCACTTTAGAGCAGATTACAAATAACAGGAAACATGGAGGGTTCTAACAGAGCCACCTGCCTTCTGGGATGCACCATTGAGAAGGCCCCTGTCCCACAGAGCCTTGTTGCCAGTCGGGTCTTCATCAACCTCATCATTTGTGTTGGGTGGCAGCCTCACCTGCACAGGAAAAAAAGGAGTCACCACACAGCTTGCAAATGATTCTCAACAGAGGAGCTTCCCCCCCCCCCCCCGCCTGGGTGCAGGAGAAGCTGGGAGCCTAAAATCAGGAGCAAACAGCAGCATGGAGTCGCTGCAGGAAAGGCTAAGCCAAGCTGTTATCGCCAAGAGCAATGGTAGCTTTTAACCTGTGGGTCACCTCTGCTCTGGATTACTTCTGAGTAGCAAGGGGGTAAACCTGACCTTGAGGGAACCTTCTACTACTTCGAAGCCACCTCTCAACTGTCTGCTTCATATTCAATATCAAACGTTTCCTCCCCTTCCTGCTGACCCTCAGAGGCCTTGTCTAGGACATTTTCTGTTGCAGTAACGAGAGATCCCCAGTCAGAAATAAAAAAATATTACTAATTCAAACTGACATGTGGGCTTCAAAGCTGTCCCCTCCAAAGGGCGAGAGTGGCTGCTCCGCCTTGCAGGCCACGCGCTCTGGAGCCCCTGGATTTTACTGCTACGATCCAAAATACTTTTTCAAGCCAACCCAGCTCTTCTCAGGCCAACTCACCACACAGATGTTGCCAAACTTGTCGGCTCCAGCCACTGTGTCATAGTCCAGGAGGCAAGCAGTGGTGACCCAGCGTGGGTGGGTGTCGTCTGCAAAAATGATCAGCTGGTTTTCATTTCTCTTGTATCGAACCCAGATGAAGCTTTCCTGGACATCAGACACAATCACTCTGTGCCCGACTGTCTGAATCCCACAGATGGAGTTGGCAATGTGCTGCATGGAAAAGCAATTCAGAAAAGGAAGGACTTGTAAATCCAGAGACAGAATCTGGGCACAAGAAGGCCACAACTGAAACCTAACTGTCACTCTCGCCTGAGTTCACAGCTAGTAGTCACAATGCAAGAGCAATAATAGGAAAGTCTGCTGGATTTTCCTTAGATCTGGACAAGCATCCTGAACCCTCCACATCTCCCCGTGACTCACACTGAGGGAACCCAAAACTCCTGCAGGAGGCCAGCCTGGAACTGGGACGTGGCCCAAGGGCGACAGTCCCCTTGCAACCAGTGGGCTTTCTGGCTGAAAAAGTGCCATCTCTTCTGGCAGGGCAACTCCCGTACCTTATTCTCACACTTCCGGAGCAGCTTCTTCTTGCCTAGATCGTAGACACGCAGCAGCTTCCCCACACCAATCAGCACCCTCCCTTGGAAGGGGGCAATAGCCGCAGGCACCTCCTCCACCGGCGTCTGGATGCGAAGGAAGAGAAGGGCCTTAGAAGCTCCGTCCGGGCCCTCTCCTGAGCCACCCACAGGTTTGGCCTCAGTGGTCAGGTGGGCATGCGTGCTGCTAAAGAGATTCCCGGGGCAGCTGACCAACTCCGCTGCCTCTCTGAGAATGAGCAGGAGAAGGGAAAAGCCGCAGTCCGGCAGCTCCTCTTCCCAGACCCTGAAGCGCAGGAAATGCTGCCTGCCGAACAGAAACCATCTCCCAGACACTGGCCAGAGAGCGGCAGCAAAGGCGCCCGGGGCTTCTGCTTCACACCCGGACAAGAGGCTCCCTTCCAAGGCCTGCAATCAGGCCCCAGTCCTGCTCTTCCTGAACTGCTTCTGGAAGCAGGTTCCTAAAGAGAGGCAGCCTGCATGCTCCGGAGCAGAAGTCTCCAACTTTGGCAACTTTTAAGACTTGTGGACTTCAACTCCCAGAATTTCTCAACCAGCGCTGGCTTAAAAGTTGCCAAGCCTGGAGACTCCTGCTCCAGTTTGAGCTCTATGTGAGAAAGATCAAACGCCCCGCCCCGCCCCCACCACAAGATCCTGCAGGGAGCTCACCTTGTGAAGGAATTCGAGCTTCTCACCACTATTCACCAGCTTGTAAGTGTAGACAAACCCTCCAGCCACCGAACGTGGGTTCAGAATGAGGTCTTTGGCCACGCCCACCAAGACATGCCAGTCATCACCCGCGTTGGAAAAGCGGCACACAGCCACACTGCAGACAAGCAGAGGAACAACTGGGTCAGAGCCCTGGGTTTTGGGGAGGCAGGAGGCCCAAGGTGGGGTGGGGTGGGGTGGAGGGCAATCTCAATTTCCACTTTCATGAAAGCCCAAAGAAAGCATCTTGTCTTGCGAGTTCTTTTTTCAATGGGTTCCGGATTCATTAGACCTCAGACTATAAAAGGGCAAGCACAGATTTTGTGACTGGGCGGGGGAGGGATTCAGCTGCCCCAAAGTAGCCGAGAGGAGCTGCAATTACCTGAAGGCAGCCTCATTCTGCTCCAGCTGCACGAGGTCCAGAGTGTTTCCCTGGATGGGGTTCATCACCCTGACCACCGAAGCCCACTGCCCGTTTCCTGCTTTGGGAGCCCCAAAAATGGACTCTGGAAGGTTCTCGTTCAGGAAAGCAGCAGCCATCTCGGCAGCAAGTTCCCTCTCATCTTCCCCCGCGGCTTCCACCATTTCCTGTGATGCAGAGAGGAGACCCACCCAGAAGAGGGAGTGAATGCCCAGGCAGGGCCTTCTGTTCCCAAACCAGAGCTCTGGAGCCGAGGCCTGACTCTGGTTGTGGAAAGCCTGGTCCAGGCTGTGCAGCAGAGCAGGGCAGGGCGAGAGGAATGGAGGAGCAGCCGGCTCTCTCGCCTGAACTGCCCACCCATGACTCACTTTCTGGCACAGCTACCAGAAAGCCTCCCAAAGGGAAAAGCCAAGGAGCCAGAATGCTGCACATTCTCCGTTTCTAAGTTCAGGGGGATCTGAACAGCCTTCTTAGAGGGTGCTCAAAAACCCCAAAACAGATGAGGGCTCCCGACGTCTGGAGAGAGGGAAAAGGATCAGCTCTCTTGCTGGTCAGCCGGGAGTAGCCCTCCCGTCTCCACTCCCTTCAGCAGCCAGCACACGTCGGACTCCCGAAAAAGGAGCCGGAAGCGCCTACGGAAGAGGAATGGAGAGCTGAAGAAAGGAGGCAGCAGCCTCCGGACGGATCACTTCTGGGTTCTCCCATCAAGGCTGCTTCTACCCATTTCTGCAGAAGGGAATGGTTTGTGCCCTGCCACAGCAAGTCTCCCTGTGTTGCCACGATGTCTCCTTCTGATGCTGAGCACCGTGACCAGACCCATCCTGCACGCTCCTCCTACTCCTCCCCAGAGCAAAGAAAGGGGCAGAGAGGCATTGGGCTCCTCCCGCTACCTCGGCCATCTGCTGCTTCCGCTGGGCTTTGGTCGCCTCGGTGTAAGCATTGTGGTCAGTCTCAATGATGATCAGATTGCTGCTCTCAGGGTGGATCACAAACTTGCGGGGCGTGTATTGTAACGGGAAGGCAACTTGGTTGAAGACTGCGCCAAGCTTCTCCAGTGCCAAAATCCTGTGGGAGCCAAAAAGCCAGATATTACAGCTGCAAAAGCAAGCCCGGGAAGAAACCCCAAATCCTGCTGCCTCACCAGGGAGGGTGGGGAACCCATGTCTGCCTCTGCTCATTTCTTCGGTGCGCACATTCCCCCCACCCCGCTACGGTTTTCAAAATCAAAAGTGGAAGCATTGCTTCTTGTCCTGAAAAACAGATCCAGCTGTGATGCCGCTGGATCCAGAGCTGCTTCACACTCACACACAGCTGTGACTCTTTCCCATCGTTAAAAACATGAGAAAAGAGCGGGACAAACCGCAAGGCTTCGGTGAGACCAGCTGCCTCAGTTCGGGCCCTCTGTACAAACCTCAGGGTGTTGGTGGAAATGGCGACAATCCCCTCCGGACACTGTTCCGAGGCAAAGCCAGAGGCAAACTCCAGGGTCTCGTAGGAGAGGGGGGTGAGGTGGAAGCGCGACTGGTAGGAGTAGCTCAGCCAAGAACGACTGGACATCGCCAGGACCTGGAGCACACCAGAGCAGAAACAAAGCATGGCTGACATCTCCCTGGGCTTCTTCCACGTGAGGAGGTACCACCGGGCATAGCCCGGATCCAAGATCCTGCTGACCTGGAAGCCATGCTGGTAACTCACTTGAGGTCGCAAGGCCAAGCATCAAAAATGTTTCTAGGGAGTCCTAAAGCAGATGCTCTTTTGTCAAGAACTGACGGCAGATTAGGGTTTGCAAGCTGCTTCATTACAAGGAGCTCTGCCTGCAGTGGGGTCTTTCAATCTCCTGGACTGCTGCACAGGACATTAAAGGCCAGCAGCACATGAGGAAAAAAGGTGAGTATCTGAAATCTTCAGCACTGACCTATCACTTGATTGATCAGCTCTGACCTAACTTAAGCATGCTGGCAAAATGTAGGTGCCAAGCTGAACTGGAGGGAGGGAGGCAGGGAGGGAGGGCTCCAGTGCGTCATCAGTCTCGAGTTCTTTTGTACCCACAACAGATCCAAGTCCAGCCCTCCTTGAATTCCATTGACTCTGATCCACCACCAATTTGTCTTGACCGTCAGTACTTCAGCTTCTTGTTCAGAGGCAGCCACGGAATAAACTTGTACTCATTTTGGACCTAACCCTGGCTCCCGATTTTTTGTGCCTGACAAAAGCTGCCAATGAACCTTCACATTTCCTGACCTGCATTTGTACGTTTCTGAAATCACGACCAAATGACAAGTAGTCCTCAATTAGTGACCACCCATTTAGCAAAGCTCGGAGTTACAAGAGAGCCGAAGGAGAAGTTGTGGCTGGTCCTTTACGTTGTCGCTGCCCCATTGTCCCACAGTTGCCTAATGGCATTTGGGACCTTCCTGCGGGGAAGCTGGCAGGAAGCTGCGCTCAGGTGACACCACCCTTGGCAATCACACACAATTTACTTAACGACCAGAAACGATGTTGTTAAGTTGATGTGGTCACAATTTATGTCTGTGTTGCTTAAAGTTCCCGGTCCCAACCACAATCCCAGCTCAGGACTTCCTGTACAAAACGCCTTAAAATTCCTAGCACAATCAGCAGCTTTAAGAACAAGCAATATGAGCATCAAATATTGTCCCTACTGCTCAAAGAGACTCAGACAAGTTCCTTATTTTGCTACACAAACTTTCCCAAATAAACTCATCTTCCCCCTCCCTCATCTTCAACAATATTCCTGTCAGATGGATGCACAAATACAGATACACCTTTTATTCTTATTCTGTATTTGAGAAAAAAATAAAGTTTCACTGTGGCTCTTCAAAAATCCTGATTAATATTACTGTGTTAATTTCCTTTTCCTGCTTTAAGGCAGATCCCACACACTCCATGACAATGTGTCACACTCACCGCTTCCTGGCCTTGCATCCGGACTCTGAACAGCTTCACAGGGCGGGATCCAAGGTACCTGGTTCTTGTGTCAGACAGATCACCAGTGACAGGATCCAGGACGGTTCGGAGGAGCACACCGTTCTAGATTGCAAAAGCAGAGCCGGTTCACTCCACATTCCAAGCAGATCTTGATTCCAATGTATTATTTCAAGCTACTCTCCAACTTGAGCATGGATAAACTTGGCACTGCTACTGAAGTATACAAGCATTTCTAACTTTTTCAAATTAAGAAACGGGGCATTTTGAAATGCAGCCAACAACAGCAGAATCTTTGCAGTGAAGCAGTAGGGCTCTTTTTCACCACAGAAAGTCCTGCCCCACAGAAGGGGGCGGGGCAGAACACAGCAGCATTCATGTCCAAACATGTCTCTTGGAGAGTTCCAGGAGGCGTAGGCTGCCTCTTCTCCTTCCCCAGGAATATGGCCAATGCATACCAAGGACTCTCTTCTCTTTTGCTTCCTCCCAGGCAAATGAAACTGGGGGGCGGGGGGACCAGAGCAGCAGGATCACATCCACCCAGGCCAAGGCTGCTCACTTACAGGCTGTGCTGGACAGGCCTGGATGCAGGCTTAGAGTGAACTTGCTCATGTCTTGTAGGGAAACAGGCAAGTTTCGCAAGAAACCACCTGCATGTTAGTTAAAGTTTCCATCTTCTCATCCTCGAAAGAATCTCACCTGAGGAAGGCCTCTATTGCACTCCTATTTTGTTTGATCGTAAAAGCACTTGGCATAAAATAAAATCTGGCAATATGAAGGAATGGGGAAGAGAAATGAGGAATGTACTGAGTTTTCTCTTCTGGACTGACTGCTGGCAGATGTGGAATATTTGCTAAAGCAAGCAACAGCCTTGAGTGACTGGACTGAGAACAACTGGAGCACAAAAGCCCAATCAAAGGCTGCAACAGGGAAGAGCTTTGAGGCTAGAAAGAATTCCTGGGCCTTTCTCAGTGTGGATCCAGACATGGCACAGAGGCAACACAGTAAGCTGACAGTTCAAACTGCCCCTTTATTGCTCCAAATGTTCCCCAAATGCTCCTACCTTTCTGGCAAGTCCCAGAACAAATTGACCCCCCCCCACCCCCACACACACCCTCCCTCCAGCAGCCTCTGGCTGCAAGCACAACGGTTGTCAAAACAAGAAATCCAGCAGGGCAAGGGACTAAACCAATTAGTCCAGAAAGCAAGAAATAAAGCAAGAAGTCCAGGAAACATCCAACGTCTGCCCCTCCCCACAGCGTCTCCTTAAGTCTCAGTCCCCAGTGTGCCTTGTGGAGAGGGGCGGGCCAGCCTGGGCTGCTCCCGCCATCTCTCCGTGCTCAAGGATGGGGAGAGGGTGGTCCTTGCTCGTAGCTGAGCTCTCTCTCCTGCTCATGGCTTAGCCTCTCTTGGTCCTCCTGCCCCTGTTCCTCCCTTCCTCGGCCTGCTCCTCCCCATATTCCTCCAAAGACCCCTGGATCTCAGTTCCGGCTAATCTTTCTCCTCCGCAGATTCAGGCTCCGATGGGGGTGTGACACTCACCTGTAAGCCAATGTTCAGGTACAAAAACCCAATGGAGCTCCGTTCTCCCAGCTCATCTTGCTTCTCGGCACCACCCATTTCCACGATGCACAAGGATTCTGGCTGTGCAGGGAGAGCCTGCATGCTCAGAGGCTGCAGACAGTCCTGAGGAGAATGAAGGACCCACCTTTAGTCGGGAGCCAATTGCTCATTACAGTCAACAGGGGATCCCTGCGGCATGTTTAGAGCCACCCAGAGCACAAGAGGAGAGAGGGAGCCATTTTCCACTCAAGTGCCCCCGCCTTAAGTAATGCTTTAATTTTTTTCTTGGCCTTCTACCGGGTAAGTAACATTCTTTTATTAATGTTTCGGAATCCTTCTTTGTGGCTAGAAACCCATCTTCCAGAATGCCCAGAAGCAGAGGCTGATGCTTGAGTTGGGGAGAAAAATGGCATGTGAGGCGTTTACTTAAAATAGGGCGAAACTGACAGAAATTTGGGATGGGGGGGGGTCAACAGCTCTTGGAGCGTTTCCACGATGCTCCTCGCTTTTAAGCACTCATCTTCAGCAGGCCTCACACTCGCCGGCATATTCTCATCCACAGAAAATGAAACTTTAAAAGCACGGCATGCAGCGTCAGCCTTAGAACAATAAACCAGCAATGTAGATAAATATTTCAAGGCAGCCACTTACCGAGGGATCAAGTGAAATGATCCGTACAGTGTTGTCTACCAGTCCAACTGCAAGAAAACGGGAGCGCTGCTCTCCAGGTGGAACGTTTGCCAAACTCATGCACACAACATCCGCCGACATCTCCTTCCTTTCCGTGTATTCGTTCAGTTGTCCAGACTAGTGTGTAAAGAGGCAAGTAGAGGCAGGTCAGCCAATGAAATGTAAAGGGGCTAAACGGACAAGGACACTCACTGAGGGTAGTGATTAACTGACATTTCAGGTGCTTGGAAACTGCCTCGCATTATATCCCCTTTGCAGTGTCCCGCAGCCAGTTCCAGTTTTTGACAAAACTGGCCCATAGTGAACAATGGGTTCGCTTAATAACCATAGCATTCACTTAATGACCACCACAAAAAATGGTTGTAAAATCAGATCAGTCGTGTGGGTGACCTGCTTTATGACTGTCACAATTTACGGCAGGCTCCATTACAGTTGTAAGTTGAGGATTACCCATATTTTCAAGCCATCCTTTTTAAGAAACTGGGGCCATTTTAAGGAAGGCCACTGGCAAGAGCTTTTGTGAAGACTGGCAGCCAATGACCGTCTTAGAAGTACATGACATTTGAAAAAGGATCATCTCTGCTCCCAATAACTAACAACAAAAACTCCTGGTCCTCACTGAAAATGGACCATCACCCTTGAAATGCTCCAGAGCAGTCTCTGCTCCATCAAGGCCACCCTGTTCAGAATCCCAAACCAACATCCAGCCCTACCGACATGCTGGTTTGGCTCTCATCCTCATTTACAACCCAGCCCAAATCTACTTTCTATGCTCACGTACTGGATCCATCTCGAAGTAAACCAGTTCTCCTCCAGTCAACGCAATCACCACTTGTCTCTGATTCACGGCACATTTGACAATGGTTTTTTTCCCAGGTGTTTTCCATTCGTTAACTCGTTTATCTGCTCTTATGTGCCTGATGCCATCAGGATAAACCTGAAGAGGTACAATGATGAGATGCTGAGAAGGTCCCACCAGTCACTGCTTGCCCACCACAAGCTCCTCTCAAGGCTGTGTACCTCTTATGGTCCGCAAGGAATTTGGTAATTCTCTTACAATTAGTGATCATTAAGCTTTCCGTTTCAATTAATCTAGTAAGGTGGACCAGCTCAGTAACCAGCAATCTGAGGTGTCCTACAGTTGTTTTAAAAAATAAGCCCAGGAACACAAACCTTTTAAAAAAAATAACAAGGATACAACAAAAAGACATTTTCTGTAACCAATGAGACACTAAGGAAAATTTCCCAACAAGGGGTAGTATTTTTCAGGACAGTTCAGTCACTCAGCTCTTTTTTAGAAATGAATCTTTTGGAAGAAGGAGCAGCTGAAGGCAAGTTCCCTGGGATGGCAAGTTTTGCACATCCTAAGAAATCTGTATTATTCAAATCATAAAAACAGCTGACAAGCAGAGTAACTCTGGCAGCCATCTGAAATTCATTTACACTGACTGCACCAGCACGATCTCTTTCAAAGTAATATTGCCATCGAGACAGCCAGAATATCACATGGCAGTTTTTACCTTAGTAAGAAACACCCTAGCTGTCAGCCCACCCAAGTAAACCAGGCAGAGACATGACAAGATGGGCTAAATTAATAAAATCTGGCAAGACTGACAGCACCAACTTCCCACCCTCCAATTTAACTCCTTGCGCCACTGGGAAGATCTCCCTCTGGCTCTTAAGCTGTGGGGTACCGGCCCTGAGGCAGCATCTCTCCTCCCTTTTCCTCAAGGTCACCCGTGGATTCCGTCACACCAGCAGAACAGGGCAGGATGCAAAAAGAAATTGAGGGGCCCAAAGAATCACATGATACTGCCTCAAAATCAAGCTCTCCTTCATGGCGAATAGTTTTACTTAATGGATAAAATAAAAGGGCAAATCAGCTGTTAAGCCGTGCCCTTACCTGCACCAAGGCATCATCTCCCAGCAGTGAGCAGGACAAGGTGGGTGTGGTACCAAGGAACCCTGAGTCAGTCACTTCCTCCACTGTTTCTCCAATAGACAGGACTAGGGTGGCGTTCACGAAAGACACAATGATGTAAGCATCAAATTCATCTGGTGAGAGAAGAGGAAGGAAAGATTAGAGGGAGGTCCATGGCCCATAGAAGCTCCTACAGCATCTCTGATACTTGCCGTAAGGCACCCAGGGGAAAAACGTTCAGCCTCCAGGAAGCCATGGCTAATCTTTGGGAAACCAAATTCGACATTACGTAAAAAATATCAGAAGCCTCAGGTGATTCATTCATTTCTGGTGTGAACCTTAAGAATAAGAGCAGTTCTTCTTCTGAACCCAGGAGATGCGAAAGTCCAGAGCTGAATTCTGAAAGCAGTCACATGACGTGGTGTGATCAATCTGCAAAACCAGCAGGCTGATTAAGAAACACAGAGCTGGAAGAAGCCGAAGCCCTGGAGGCCACGGGTCCAAATGGTGGCCTCCCAAGCAGAGGGCTCTCTGGCTTCTGCTTGAACACCACCATCAATGAAGGGAAAGATCCTTGGTTCTACTCTCAATCTTCCCTGTTAATCAACAGACAGAGCAGAATGGTTCTCTGCAATTGATTCTTCAATGGAAACTACTATGATTTGCTTCAGTTCTTTGATGCCTCCACAAATGTTCAGTTATAGACCCAAGTGCTTGGGTGGGATAGGCAGAAGGACTGTGAAAATGCACAAAAGACTCAAAAACTCCCACAGCTCCCATGCCTCATACGCCTGAATAATGCAGGCGATAAGTTAGGCAGGCCAATCAAGGTGATGTCAAGGATATTCTATTAAGCTAAGCTAAGCATCAGATCTGATGCTTTAGGGCAGGAGCTCCCAACCAGGGGTGCTTGCACCCTTTGGGCGTGCGAGACGATATTCCAGGGGGTGTGAAAACTTGGGGTTTCAAAATTATAGTGTATATGCATTATTTGTTGCCATTATTTCAAGCTTTTGTAAGGGGTGCGAGAATGTATCAGAAGCGTTGTAGGGTGTGGGGTAAAGAAAAGCTTGGGAACCGCTGCTCTAGGGCCTAAGCGAGTAGTCCCAAACAAAGGCCAACATCCAAGACCTGACCATCACAGAGCTTGTCAGAAAGTGAATCCTGTCTTGCAAAGCTGCAGGCAAGGTGGCCATCGCTTGGGTTGAAGGGTCACATAGGTGCCAGGTGCAGGGCTGGTGTCACAAGAAACCGAGGCACATTCTTTAGACAACCACAGCAGAGAAGCAGCTGTTGCTTTCTCCAAAGGGTTACTAGGGTCACTGTGGAAACTGTGCAAGTCCTCCAAAGGTCTGAAGAATGAGGCAAGTGAAAGTCAACCAGCTGGCCAACGTACCGTCATTCACAGACCGTTTTCTGCCCTGAGGCCAAGAATGCAATGGAAAATCTGTCCTAATCAAACGTCAAAATTCAGGGATGACAGAGCAAGTCATGACCAAAAAAAGCAAAAGAGTATTCTTGATAAGAGGACATGCAACTGTGAATCTAAGCAGTGTCTTGTTAATATGATTATTAGTTCTATATTAAGCTTCAACATGATCTTTGAGCCAGAATCGGATCACGCTAGTCCCTCAGAGGGGAGAGATGGGGTCGCATTCCCCAATGAGCCTCTGACCCTGCAGACAAATAAAAAACCCGGACGTGGAACTTTGCAGGGGAAAAGAGAAGGTGGTCCTCTCTTCCCTGTAATAAAGGGCTAAGTGACCTTGCAAGGCTCAGACCAGAGTTTGATTGAAACACAGACCGGTCGGGGCAGGAAACCTCTACAGAGGTGCAGTGTTTGTGATTGTGGTTTTTGCTGGTTTCTGGGGAAAAAACTCCGGTTGTCAGAATAGATTGGTTTAACAACCGTGTGATTTGCTTAATGACTCTGATCATTTGCTTTACAACTGTCATAAAAATGATTGTGAAATCAGGTCATATGGAAATTCCAGGCCCAACTGTAGTTGCTAAATGAAGACTACCTACATGCAACTTTAATGTTACTCAGCTGATCTAGTGAGAACCAAAAAAACTTTCTGATAACATAAAGCTTTTTCACACACCCACCCAAGAACAAACTGTTTAGAAAAGCTAATAAGACTGTCAGAATTCTCAGCAAAAGGTAGAAAATCCTATTACACAAAATGTGTTAACACCAACTTCTGGAATTGCTTTGGACTCAGAAGTTGAACAGCCAGCTGTGGTCCCGTCTCACTCTAAAAAACTAAAAAAAGCCATGGAACTTTTGAAAGGAGTCCCACTCTCACAAATCGGCCCAAAACATTCCTTTTAGCACAACTGGAAGAGACATTCAGATTTAGAAGGCCACAGTATCCCAAGAGCTCCCCCAGAGATCAGCAGGGCAACAACAGAAGTCTCAACAACTCTAACCGGCAAGACCCCTGCAATCTATCGCGCCTTGCCCAGGACTACCACCCTGCCCCTTAACAGTCTTCAGCCCCCTCCTGGGGCAGACTGAAGAACAAGGCTCAGCTGGACCCTCTGGTGCAGTGGCCTGGACCAGCTCCAGCCTCGATTTTGGGGATGTCTCTAGCTAGTCTGAAGTCATCTTCCCTGCCCCCCACTTTCCCCCACAAACAGAAAACAGCTTTAATCTTTCCAAATCTCACTGAATAACAGAACAAGAGTCGGGAAGGACCTTGGCGATCACTGCTAAGCTTTCAGTTATCTTTCATGTTAAGATGATCTATATTGTGACTAATATGATAATTGTGTATCTGTTCATCCTTGTCCATCCTATACTTCTTCCAGTGCTAGAACTCAACAGGAAAAAAGCAGCTCCATTTAATTTTAAGCTGTCAGCAAGAATCTGCATCAGCTTCCATGGACTCTGCTCAGTCAAGAATTAAAGCTCAGCATACTTCTTCTCATTTGCTGGTCATTGTGCCAAAACGTGAAGAACCAACAGTTTCGAGAATCAGAATTCTAACACGTTGCAGGCTGATGGTCCTGATATGCTGGATTTTGCCCATTCCTGAAATGAGTTCTTAGGGAAAATGAGAAGTAAGAGTTCACACAAGAGTTCAGCCCTAGTTCAAGTTCTAGCTAAGAGTGCTCACGCCTGGCATTCTGTCTTACTGATGTCAAAAAGATCTACATGACTGCAAATTGTCCATGTGATGGCAGGAACACGAGAGCCAATCTTCTCAATCTTGGCTTTGGCGGAAAGTACTGAGCAGCAGGGTTAACACCACGGACAGGCATCTGAACTGTGGCAGCCGCTCAAGGCTGCCTTTGGCTTCTCTGCACTGAAGCAAAGCAGGAGGCGATTCCAGAGGCAGGGACAGCTGAGTTTTAGATTTTCAGAGATGCTCATCAACAGGTAAAGCGTGCGAGTGGGGAAAATATGCAGGTACCTGGTACAAGCACTAGTGCAGCCCAACCTGGCTTCACTAGAAGGAAATAACAAAGGTGTGAAGGACGCTGTCAAGAAGAGCCTTCTTGTGAGGAAACACCGCACACACGGGGGGAATCCAAGGAGGCCCACAACATGGGCAGTGATGATTCTGTAGTGAGCCATGGCAGCCATGGAAACACTGGAGCTGGATCCAGCTAGCCTGCTTTCTCCAGATGTGTGGATTTCAATTTCTGGAATTCCCAGTAATAGGACTGCCAGCTGAGGAACTCTAAAACTAGAAGCTGTGGGACGCTGTTGTACCTAAGTATTAGGTTAGAAGTTATCTGACACACTACATACAGTAACTGCAGAGAATAAGAGCTCCATCTATCTTGTGCATGAATTCCAGAATTTGGGTGTGTTTTAAGATTTGATAACCATCCTGAATACAGATACATCAAGATTCCCGGGTTTTATGGAATATGGAAATGAACACATAGGCTATCTATTAGAATAGCTTAGGAGACCCTAAGTATACTTGGAAGCACATGGGAAGCCTGTGCAAGACACATTATCTCAGCCACAGGAATATAAGGAAGTTCTAGATACGTGAGAGAAAAATACTTCTGCCGTACAGCTACGTGAGCAAAGCTTCCAGTACAGAGGAGGCCCATCTTATCCCAAGAGGCCAAAGGATGGAGGCCTTCAGCCACAAAGGCCAAAGAGTCTCAAAGCTGTTCCACCACTACCCAGACAGCACCACATATCCTGTAGCTGTAAGTACACACCTGAGGGAGGAGATCAGCACCTCCACTGCCAGCCACCTGTGGAAGAAAACAGAAGGCTTGGTATTGGTAGTATCATAACCACATACCAGCCAAGGTTAGCATTTGTCTGGAGTTACGTAGACACCACAAAAGAGAGAATGAAGAACTTCAGATGCAAAAACCAGAGGAAAACAGGATTACCACAGCACAACCGTCCCACCTCTGGGTTACTAGCACACGCCAGGGTAAACCAGAGAATTGGGTAGGCCATTTGGTGATACATTCCAGGAAAAGCAGCATTAGCAACAACCCAGTTCTGACCCAGCAGAAGTTCCATCACAGGAGCCGCTTAGCAAATGGGCTCCAGCATTTGGGAGCAACGAGTCTGATTTCACCCTTAACACCTGGATGGAGCAATTTCCAACATCTTCCTGGGAAAAACTTGTGTGTGTACATGTAGTCCTCACTCAACGATCATTAACTGAACCTGGAATTTCCGCTGTAAGTCACTGCAGCTATTAAGTGGGTCGCCACATGACTTATCTCAATTTTACAACCATTTTTACAATGGTTATAAAGTGAGTCACGGTGATCATTAAGTGAATCCATTCTCCCAAATGGGCATTTTTTGCCAGAAGCAGTCATAGCTTCAGTGATGGGTTGAAAGCAACTTGGGGGGGGTGGGGTTATTGTAACTTCAAATGGTCATTAAGCGACCGGTCATTAAGGGAGGAGTACCCGTAGTTCTTGCTCAGTTGCAGCGACCATGCTACAAATTCCAAGAGCCAAAAGGAATCCCAAGGAGGCCCGCCCAGAGCTGCCTTCATTTGGTTCCGCTTAACTGGCATCTAAAAGCAGACAGAAGCTACTTTATGGCCCCCAAATCTGCAGACTAGTCCAGGCGCACTCCAGGCATTTTGGCTCGCTGGGCCTGAGTTGCTACAGAGTGTCCCCAAGCCAGGAATCCGTGGGGTGGTGGTGAAGAAACTAACCCCGTGTCACTTTCATCACTACTGAAGACCCAGTGTAGCCCAGAGGACACGGAGGTGAGCCTGGAGGGGTGCTCAGTCTCACCCCCTCCGCTTCGGCTGCTGCGACTCCTTGGCAAACCTGAGCTGGTGGCCGGGCTGAGCCCACTCAGGAGGGATCTCCTTCAAGATTCATTTGACCAGCTCTGAAGAGCAGAGACTGACCGGCAATAAGATGGAACTGCCCACCAAGTTGTGGAAAAATCCCTCCGAGCTGCCAAGAGTTCTACTTTAAGATAAGTGGTTCTATGCATCTTTCAAACACACCAAGAAACCAAATGGATCCATCAGATGCCTTAACAGGTCCTCTATCCTTGAAGAGATTTGGAATGGCAATGATTTACTGTTTGAACAGAAAGTGATCTGTCCATTGGAAATGACAGCTGTCAGTGCCTTCCATATTCAGTTAATATCTCCTTTGCTGTAAAATAAATACCAGTTCAAGAGTGGGCCCACATACAGGTTTAACAGTCACAACTACACATGCAAAATCACGTTCATCACAGTCACAAACCAACCAAAATTCCCCTTGCTCAGTAGGAAGGTTGCTGTCACCACAGACAATATCCACCCCACCCCCGCAAGTTGAAGTTAAGGGATGAGCTATGGTGGTGCCTGCAGTTTGGCGGTTCGATTCTCACCAGCTCAAGGTTGACTCAGCCCTCCATGAGGATCCAGATTGTTGGGGGCAAGATGCTGACTCTGTAAACCGCTTAGAGAGGGCCGTAAAGCACTGTGAAGTGGTATATAAGTGGTGTTGCTGTTGCTATTATGAGTGCCTGAATCCTAGGACAGGCTTCTGAAAAAACATTACTGCCCAAACTGTAATGCTGTGGACCAGGGCTGTGTGTCCTGGCTGCCTACCTCTGCATCTGTCTGGAAAACACTGGCAGAGAGTGGGGGGGGGGGGGCTACACGGCCCATGTGTCTCATCAGGTTGTCAGCATGTGAGTGACCTGGAAATGGGCATGATGCTTCCTCCGTCCAGTTTATCCCATTCAATCCACCTATCCTACTGGAACTGACTGCATACTCTTAATCCGCTGAGTCCCAGCCAACTCCACCTTCTTGTTACAATATAACTGTAGCCCTTCTCAACGCTCAGCTCTCCCCGCCAGCAATCAGGGTTGAGATCCCTCCACCCAGTCTGTCCTTGCACTCACCAGCGCTCTCCTCCTCTGTCTGCTGCTCTTTGTCGGTTTCACACCCACAGGCCACTCTCTCCTCCTGGCTCTCCAGGCCAGCTACTGTTCTTCCCCTGATCCTCTCCCAGCAGCTAACCACATCCAGCTGCTTCCACCAGCTTTTCTTCGGGTACTCCCACTGGCAACCTAAATGGCTCTTCCTTGTTCTGCAGCTGCTCGGTCTGAAGTGGTGGGCACCAACCACACGGCACTGCCCCAACGGATCTAGAAGGCACACGCAATGGCACTCCCTTCTAACATTTCCTGAAAGCAGTGAAAACAGCAATAAGGGCAGTCCAGTGCCAACTCTTGCTGGGGCAGGCCGGTATGAATTATAGCCTTTTCCCTGTTCCACACTAAATTCAGCTTCTCACCATCCAGCAATCCTCAAACCTCTCAAAAATTTACTACACACTTATTCTATTACTTATGGAGCCTCATTACACATGACACTGCAAAAACATCCAGGCATACCCAAACGAACAACTTTCCACCCTCCGAATCATCAGTGTCTGACACCATCTTAAGTGAACTATTTGAAAGCTACTAGCTGAACAACCCCCCTCCTTTTCATAGCCAGTTCCTCTCACGGGAGCCCACCACTGACAGCCACTCCATCCCCCTGGTTTAAACTTGCACCCTGCCAGCTCTTTAAACTAGACACAGACTTGTGGAAGTGAAGTTGCTGCTCAAGGGAGACGCATGTTCCCCATAACATCCCCATCAACAATCCCATGGCAGTACCCCACAGCAAATGCGCTCAGACACAGCCCCATATGAACATGCTAGAGTAGCCCAAACAGTAACCCAAACAATTAAGGCCTGCATCATACTGGTCAAATCTGGCATCTGCATTGGGTGTACTAACACTAGCTAGGAAGATGAGCACCGGCCCCTAGAGTTGGAAACGACTAGCATGCATGTGCGGGGGAACCTTAATCCATCCAATGTCTGATCTAACTTGCAAACACCAGGAATCCTTCAGTCTTGTATGAACTGATTGTATGAACTGATT
This sequence comes from Vipera ursinii, assembly GCF_947247035.1. Taxonomy (NCBI): domain Eukaryota; kingdom Metazoa; phylum Chordata; class Lepidosauria; order Squamata; family Viperidae; genus Vipera; species Vipera ursinii. The sequence goes on from NC_139520.1 coordinate 1,761,162, forward strand.
TTCAATTTTGATTGACTGAACACCACAGCTTAATTAAACAACCACCTTGAACTGCAACAGAAAAGAACCTGGTTTTCCAGCCTCCTTATGCCACCCCAGCAGCTTCATTTAAATAGCAAGAGGGCACAAGATGAAGCTATGAGGCATATTATGGTCACAACTAGAGGCATTCAAAATGCTTTGAGACGAAAAGTTTCACACACAACCAGTCCCAGTATATAAGAGGAGGCAACAATTTTTTTTCTGGAGCTGCCCCTCTAACAGACTATCCAGCCTGGACCAAGCTGCTCTGATTCCTGGCACTGATCGCCAAGATGAATGGATGACTAAAACGAGGTCTGGAACCAGATCAGACGAGGGAAAAGATCTGAACCCATTTCAAACACAGGAAGCTGGGAAGTCACCACCATCTCTGTCTAAAAGTAAAATGCTCGGCCAGAAATTATTTGATAAAATGGACTTGTTTTATAAAATGCCAACAAGGCTACTTGCAGAACACAATAAAATTCATCCAATGCCTATCCTGACCACTTGAGCAAAGTAGAGCAAATCTCATTTTTCCAAGAATCCCATCTGTAAGCCAAGACCCTATGGTGTCTCCTTTCCAGGTCTGGTACTGCAGCAAGAACATCTCAGGGGAAAAACCCGCAAAGTCCATGGCCACCAGAGCAATCTGCAGGAACTAGAAAAACAGAGCAAGGACATCCAGCCACACCAAAAGAGCCTTGTGAACTGATTCCAGGGGCAGCAGCAGGGAAGGACAGAAGCAGCTGAGGAGGGAGGGAAAATGACTAAGAGGCCCGCCAAATATCCCCAAGGTCCAGATAACGCTGTCTCCAGGACACGGGCGCTCCAGGAGCCACATGTTAGTCCTACCAATCTTGTAACCGTCAGACTACTCAAAAGGCTGCAAGCTGCGCTGCAACGCAGTGTTGGGGAGTGTTGCATCTCGCATTAGGACATCCTGACGCCACACCAGCCCACAGCTGGTTGTGCCTGGATGCCTCAACCTGAGCCCTGCTCCTTCCCAGTTCTCTCCACACGCAAGAACTCTTCCTACCTTCAATGTGCCTCCTCACTGTCCACACGGCATTGGGATTACCGGGCAACTCTGAGACCGCCATTTCAGACACCTAGCAAGATACAGAACAGCAGCTTAGATGCAGAAGATTTGTGAAAATGAAATAGCCATGAAGCTGATAGCAAACACAGCAAACTCGGGGTGATACAAGCCCTCCTTCCTTTCTGTACAACTAAATCCCAGGCACACAAAAAGCTTTGGGGGAAAAACTCAGTATTTTTTTTTGGGGGGGGGGAGAGGCATTTTTATCCAACATCTTAAGAGAAAGGAGGCTTGGCCTGTATGACTCCTTTACAGGAATAGTGATTCACAGCCTAGCAGATAACAAAAACATGGAGGAAAGAAACAAAGCACTTTGGTCAATCAGCACCAACTGAAGGAAAGCACCATTCTCCACTTTGGGCTCAGGCTTTCAGATGGGGCTCCACACTCACTCAGGAGGCTTCTTACCTCAAGGCCGTGCCTCAGGACCCTCAGGGACGAACGAGGCCCCCTTCCGCATGCGGCATACAGCTGAGGGGTATCTTCGTTTGCAAGATCAGCAATCTACACAGAAATTCAAAAACCAGTAATAAGAAGCCAAAAGACCCTCTGAGGTCTGCTTCTGCTTCTCTCTCAAAGCAGGAAAAGAAAGGCTGCCACCATCTGATGTGACTAGAATGTAAACCTGGAGAATTTAGCAGTAAAACGAGCAACAAACAGCAGGATTTAACTGTAAAATATCACTATCCCCGGGCCATTTATCTGTCAGGCAAACCCGAGCATCCTAACTTCAAACAGATCACAGCATTTGCAAAGAAAAAGGCCCCCTCTTTCTGTCAGGAAGCGCTTATTATACTTTGTTCGCTCACCTGAATGAAGGCCAAAGGAAGTTTCCGGTCATCATGGCCATGGGTATAAAAATGATTCTCTCTTTATTCTCATAGCCCAACCATCTTTCCAAAATGTTTTACAAGCACCTTGAACCTTGTCAGAGGCAAGACTGATGCCCATTTACTCCTGGGCCTGTTCCACAAAGCCCTCATTTCCAAGGTGCATCTCTAGCACTCTTGCTCTAGAGCGAAGCAAGAGGGGCCTTCTCCCCAAGGACCACTGATGCTCCTGGCCCTGGCAGAGATCCCTCTGCTCCCAGGAACTCCTCTCCTCAAGGGCCCCCTCTGCAGAAGCAGAGGAACGTGAACGATGGATTGCACGCAGTCAGTCAGATTGTTCAGATTACATTTAACATTTTTGTCCACTTATCAAGTCCTTCCTAAGGACCTGGGATAGGCAGTTGTTCAATGGAAATAAAAGTAGCGACACAGGATGTAAGCTGTTCCAAGTAAATCTGCCTTTTAGAATGGACTAGTGGCAATTTTATCAATCTTCTCCAGTGCTCCAGTGGTGTTCCAGATGTTTGGGGGTTGCACCCAAGGTGCCTATTGGTAGTATCACTGTATTCTTTTGCCTCAGTGTCCCACTTCTGTTTGCAGGTTTTTGTATTTTGTAATTTTTTCCCCAATTCTTTCTCTTCTGTTCTGCTGTACTACAGTATCCACTATCCACTTTTTTTGGGTCTTTCCTAGTGACAATTGTTAAGTCTGGGGTGTTGCTGTATGTTTGAATTCTAAAGTCCCAGAGCAATTTAACGTCTTCATTTTCTATGACTTTGTCTATTTTGTGGTCCCACCAGTTCTTGCTTGCAGGGAAATGGTATTTCTTAGATTGTCCAATGCACCATTGTTGCTATTTTGTCACACCATTGTTTGTAATCAGTTTGCATGATCTTGTAGCAGCTAACCTGGTGATCCACTGTTTCTTCAGCTGCTTTGCAGAGATGGCCTTTCCTGTCGGTTGCTGGCTTTGTATGCCAGCATACAAAGCATACAGCATAATTATTATTATTATTATTATTCACATAGCCAGCGAGATGTTCAGACTGGATTTGACATTTTTGTCTACCTATCGAGTCCTTACCAAGGATCCCTTACCTGGGATAGGCAGATCTGGATGTTTGATGGTATTACAGATCTCGGCGCAGGATTCAAGCTGTTCCCAGTAAGGCCGCCTTTTGCAACTGACTGATGGAAAATTTGTCAATCCCAATAGTGTTCAAGTGGTGCTCCAGTGATTTTGGGATTGCACCCAAGGCACCTATTACTATTGGTACTACCCTTGCTTGCCTTTGCCACAGTCTTTCTATTTCTATTTGTAGGTCTTTGTATTTTGTTATCTTCTATTCTGCTGTCTCCAGGCACTGCCACATCCATTATCCACACTTGTTTTTTAACAACTGTTAAGCCTGGGGTGTTATGTGGCAGATGCCTGTCTATTTGAATTCTGAAGTCCCAGAGCAATTTAACTTTTTCATTTTCTATGACTTTATTTTATGGTTCCACCAGTTCTTGCTTACAGGCAAATGATATTTATTGCAGATCTTCCAATGCACCATTGTTACTACTTTGCTGCTATTATTGTTGTTGTTGTTAATGAACCTTTATTGTCAAAGTACAACCATGTATACATTGAGATTGGCTGAGCCTCCCTTTGTGCCCCCACCCCCAACTTACAGTGACACAAACCCTCCATCTTATTACACCATGTGAGCTAATTGCACAACACACCGGCCTCGCAAGTCAATCATACATAAAGTTAGTCAATCATACATAAAGTTGTTGTTATTGTTAGCATTAGCATTAATACAAAATGTATATGCCACCCAATTCCAGGCAACTTTGGGTATTATAAAATTATTTAAAACATTATATAAAAGAAAAGCACACTTCTGGGGGATGAGCAGATGGCACTGTTTAGTCAAAGGAATCCTACAAGATTTAGCTGGCTGGGCAGACACCATGGCAATCCCACAGGACCGGGCCAGGCAAGGTTTTACAGATAGCAACTAGCATTGTGGGTTGGCAGAATCCAACCAACAACTGGTGAGGTTTACAAAGCAGGCATACCGAGGAATGCTCATGACTTGGGAAACTTCTGTCACACCCCTCCCCTCTCCCTCTCCCTCTCTCTCTCTCACACACACACATACAAAGATCCAAATGGCTCCACTCTGATAACCCCCAGAAGCTACTGAAGACCTGGCTCTTCTCCCATATCTTGGGGCAGGTTGATGGTCCAGTCGTTTGGAAGAGGTTTTTATTGAAATGTATCCCTTTGGGATGCTTATGAATTCTTTTTCTATTGCCTGTTATTGCACTGTTTGGGGATTTTTTTTCACAATTTTTTAAAATTAAAAATTATGGTTATTGTCTTCCTGAGCTTTTTCTTGTGTTTGGTCTTGTATAAATACATTTTGATTGATGTATTATTTGTGAGATATGTAATATTTAAAATGTAGTGTTATGTGTAAGAATTTGTGGGAAATAATCATTTTTATTTGCCAAATAAAATGGGTAATTATTGCAAGAATATTCTGGGAATAAACTAAAAGGAACTGTTACTTAACAGTCATACTGCTACAATTTATCTGAAAGTAGCGATTCCTTTTTTAGAAGAAAATGTATCTTACCGTTTTAATGGTGAAGTTTAAAACTACTATTATACTGAAAGGGAGGAGTTGGGTATTGGCATGATGAACACTGAAGACAAAAAAACAACAACGCTAAATTGTCGCAGAGCTTATGGACCTCTCGGGTCCTAACAAGCAGCAGGCAGGCAGAAATACATAAAATATGGAATCATTCATCTTGAACATGAAAACCATTTGATTCCCCAAATAAGGGACGGAGCAGTAGCTCCAGGTGCAAATTTCCCGGGAGCAAAAGCAGCAGACAGGCTGGCCTGCCCTGCATGTCTAACCTCCGCTGGGGCCGACCAGCACCTGCCACAGCAAACCTGGCACCAGCCGCAAAAGCTGCCCCGCTTGGCACAGGCTAGGGCGAGCGAAGATCCATGTGGAAGAGCCACGTACCTGGCAGGACAAAATCGGGGAGAGACTGTCCAGCTCATCCACCAAGACCAGGTTTTTAAGAGGCCGGGGCTGGAAGAAGAAGGTGTCCCCCTCCTCCAGAGGCATTGCAGAGGAGAACTCGGGCTCATCGTCATCATCTCCAAGGTGGGCAATCTGGTAGAGGTAGCTGCGACAGAAGAGGGACAGGAGGGGCACCGCCTTATGCCAGGCAACCAAAGGGACTTCGCGAGGCTCCTGCATTGCCTTCCCATGCCTGAACGGCCCCCAAATATGGAGAAGGCGGAGCTGGGTGCCAACCAGAAGCCCTTCCAGGGACACCTCTCGCTTTGAAGGGGAAACTGGAGATGGCACTTACTGGTTTCCAAACTCGGAAGCCACAAAAAGGAAGCCCGTCTTCAGGACACACATGGCTGCAGCCACAGGAACAGTATCGAAATACTTCAGCCGAATTTCCGTGACCTAAAGCCAGCACAAAGGCATTCTGCATGAGACAACCCTGGTGGCTTTAGGTCTCTCTTTCTTTCGAACTACATGTGCTCAGACTTACCATGTCCTCATCAGTCTCCAAGGTGATTTTAAAAATATCACCCTGCTCTGTTTGAGCTAAGAAAAAAAACATAGACTTGGTCTTGTGGGTAGCAGAGCAAACGAAGATCATGCCCCTCTCCGGGTCATCCAGGTCATTCTGTCAAAAAAAGAGCAGGTTAGTGGTCAAAGTACGAAGCCTGGCCTCAAAGGACCAAAGTCAGCAGTTTAAGAGCACCAAAGAGCCTCTGTCTGCATTTCTGCTGAGAAGCCTAGAATCGACTAGAGGAAAAAGGGCTGATGAAGAGCACCTTATCCACCCTCTGCGGATGTCCCGAAAGACACGATCCCTTCAGGCTCCCCAAAGGCTCTACGCAACAGTGCTCTCCGATCGGCTCTCCTCCAGCTGGACAGCTTCATGGATAGCTTTCCGTGTTCTCTTTATCAAAGCCTTGGTGGAGCAGTGGGCTAATGCCTCCTTAAGTAACACCAGCTGCCTGCAATTAGTGCAGGTTCGCATCCCACCAGGCTCAAGGTTGACTCAGCCTTCCATCCTTCCCAGGTAGGTAAAATGAGGGCCCAGATTGTTGGGGGCAATAAGCTGACTTTGTAATAATGCCGCTTGGGGTGTGTGTGTGAAAGCCCTAATAAGCAGGCATATACATAGAATGAAGGCTACTGCTAAGCTTGTAAGCCGCGCTGAGTCTTTGGAAAGGGCGGGATATAAATGGAATTTTAAAAAAAAAGCCTGGTTCATCATTACAGGAGACTTGAGGGATTCAACCCCCGTGAGCGTGATAAAGACTCAAGAGGGCAGATGTCAATGATGCAATTATTAGGGCCAAGATTTTCTATTTTTTTTCCTTGTTTGGGGAGAAACTTGGAGCTTTTATTTAAAAAAAAACATTTATAACTATTTCAGGGCTTAGACTGAGACCTTCTGTTTTTCCTAGCTATTTCCTGCCATCCTCGTTTTCCTCCAAGGACTGCAGAAATGAGGTCTGGGAATACACTGGGATGGATTATTTCAGGTACTGATGAAATAATTTTTTCAGAAGAATAAAGACCACAAGATACTTACCCTCCTCCTGGGAATTGGACATCGAATATCTGGCTGGTCACCAAAGTTTTTGTAGGTAATGTAGTTTTCAGAGCAAATCAGTACCCCACTCGGACCATCGGAGCCTCCAGGAACTATAGAACATGGCCACGTTAAAGAAGAGCTGAGTTTGTACTTTTTTTCTTTACATTAAAAAGGAAATGTTTTTTTGGCAACTTTATTTAACTTCTGCAAAAATCGGAATGTCAAACATTGAAAGGCTTACACCTATCCCTTCAAGTGTTCACCTATCACTATGAGAGGCGAATGATAAGGACTGGGCAATCAGAACCACAGCAGGGAAGTGTACAAGTGAAAAGGAAGAGACGTATTCAGAAGCTGGAAAAAGAAATTCTGAAGCAGCTTTATACTGCTGCTGAGACTTTGAAAAAAGTGCAAAAAAGGGCCTGGAGAAAAAAACATGAAGAATGGTTGCAGAAACTGGGTAGGGCGAGTCTAGAGAAAAGGACTAGGGGTGACATGATAGCCTTCCAATATTCGAGGGGGGGTCAACTTGTTTTCCAAAGCACCAGAAGGCAGGAGAGAAAACAATGGAAGGCAACTAATCCGGAATTAAGGAGAAACTTCCTGACAGTGAGGATAATTAACCAGGGGAACAGCTTGCCGTCAGAAGTTGTGGAGCCTTTTAAGAACAGACTGGACAGCCACCTGTCTGAGACGGTATAGGTTCTCCTGCTTGAGCAGGGGACTGGACTAGAAGGCGTCCAAGATTCCTTTCAGCTCTTTTCTGATTGATTGCTTAAGGTTACAGAATGGAAAATCAATATATACAAACTGTTTCTTAGAGGATGAAACAACACTAAAAAATTTTTAAAGATTCTATGGCATGCACAAAACATAAACAAACCTTTCTCCGGGTTTATGAATCCTAAGTATGTGCCTTTTCCGTAAAAGGGCTGAAAAAGATGGTACCTGTTATAAGAAAATTGCCGTGTTCTTCCAACGGTTCGCTGTATTTTCTGACCACGTGGTTCAAACCTAAGTCTAACTCATAAAATGTCAAGGTCTGCTGGGTGTTTGCTGCAGCTTCACCAGTGGGGTCATTGTCAGCTTCCTAAGGAAAACAATACCATTTATGCCCCATGTGAAATTTGAGTAGTTTATTCTTTTAAAAAGTATAACAAGACAAGGACATGTCTAGTGCTGCAAAGCTTCCATAAAAGTCTCTGCAGAGCCCAGCCATCCAGAGCTGACTCAATGTGTCTAGAGCAAGCGTGCCCAGGAGAGCGACACCAAACGGGCTCAGAAGCCGGATCAGACAGCTTCCTCCGGCCCAAAGCTCGGTTGCACAAACCTGAGCAGCAGTGCAGGGACTCCTCCGCTGCTTCTCAGAAATTGCCATTTCAGACCTGACCCTTCAGCCTCAGGCGTGAAACAGTTATAAATACAGGGAGTGCAGAATTATTAGGCAAATGAGTATTTTGACCACATCATCCTCTTTATGCATGTTGTCTTACTCCAAGCTGTATAGGCTCGAAAGCCTACTACCAATTAAGCATATTAGGTGATGTGCATCTCTGTAATGAGAAGGGGTGTGGTCTAATGACATCAACACCCTGTATCAGGTGTGCATAATTATTAGGCAACTTCCTTTCCTTTGGCAAAATGGGTCAAAAGAAGGACTTGACAGGCTCAGAAAAGTCAAAAATAGTGAGATATCTTGCAGAGGGATGCAGCACTCTTAAAATTGGAAAGCTTCTGAAGCGTGATCATCGAACAATCAAGCGTTTCATTCAAAATAGTCAACAGGGTCGCAAGAAGCGTGTGGAGAAACCAAGGCGCAAAATAACTGCCCATGAACTGAGAAAAGTCAAGCGTGCAGCTGCCAAGATGCCACTTGCCACCAGTTTGGCCATATTTCAGAGCTGCAACATCACTGGAGTGCCCAAAAGCACAAGGTGTGCAATACTCAGAGACATGGCCAAGGTAAGAAAGGCTGAAAGACGACCACCACTGAACAAGACACACAAGCTGAAACATCAAGACTGGGCCAAGAAATATCTCAAGACTGATTTTTCTAAGGTTTTATGGACTGATGAAATGAGAGTGAGTCTTGATGGGCCAGATGGATGGGCCCGTGGCTGGATTGGTAAAGGGCAGAGAGCTCCAGTCCGACTCAGACGCCAGCAAGGTGGAGGTGGAGTACTGGTTTGGGCTGGTATCATCAAAGATGAGCTTGTGGGGCCTTGAGGATGGAGTCAAGCTCAACTCCCAGTCCTACTGCCAGTTTCTGGAAGACACCTTCTTCAAGCAGTGGTACAGGAAGAAGTCTGCATCCTTCAGGAAAAACATGATTTTCATGCAGGACAATGCTCCATCACACGCGTCCAAGTACTCCACAGCGTGGCTGGCAAGAAAGGGTATAAAAGAAGGAAATCTAATGACATGGCCTCCTTGTTCACCTGATCTGAACCCCATTGAGAACCTGTGGTCCATCATCAAATGTGAGATTTACAAGGAGGGAAAACAGTACACCTCTCTGAACAGTGTCTGGGAGGCTGTGGTTGCTGCTGCACGCAATGTTGATGGTGAACAGATCAAAACACTGACAGAATCCATGGATGGCAGGCTTTTGAGTGTCCTTGCAAAGAAAGGTGGCTATATTGGTCACTGATTTGTTTTTGTTATGTTTTTGAATGTCAGAAATGTATATTTGTAAATGTTGAGATGTTATATTGGTTTCACTGGTAAAAATAAATAATTGAAATGGGTATATATTTGTTTTTTGTTAAGTTGCCTAATAATTATGCACAGTAATAGTCACCTGCACACACAGATATCCCCCTAAAATAGCTATAACTAAAAACAAACTAAAAACTACTTCCAAAAATATTCAGCTTTGATATTAATGAGTTTTTTGGGTTCATTGAGAACATGGTTGTTGTTCAATAATAAAATTAATCCTCAAAAATACAACTTGCCTAATAATTCTGCACTCCCTGTAGTAGTAGCTACACTGAAGGCCGCTAGCTCTCCATCCTGCTGAAACAATCTAATGTGGCCCATTATCACAACTGCAGACAACTGTGTGTGCTGAAGGATTACAGAAGGGGGTATGTGACATTTTACAATGGCCAGAGGTGTCTTTCCACGGCCATTGTAGCTTTGATCAGTTATTAAATGGCCGTTTGTAAGTCAAGAGTAGCCTCAGCAGAGATAGATAGCACAGAATCATAGAATCCATGGAAATGGATCCAGACTGGCATTTTCATTCTGTCCACTCTCCTCCCAGTAGCTGTCACCACCAAACAGGTGGGACAGAGGCACTGGGGTTTTAGAGATTCTCCTTCGAAGTCAATGACAGCACCCCACAATCCCAAGCTAAACACATATGCCCGCCAGCCTCAAAGTAAAGACAGTGTTAGCAATTGCACACACTATAAGCACTTCTCGTACGTTTATTCCTTGAACTGAAGAATGCATTCGTGTTGCAAGCCCGGGAAAGCAGCAGTTTCACAACTACAAGCATTAACAATCTCAACAAGCTGACCTAACACAGATCTAGTTGTTTAGAAATCATTTTAGAGATACTACCTCGTAATCCATTTCCAGGCAAGCAAACATTGGATTTTCAAACCCAACATCAACTCCAACCACATGATAAACCAAGGTGTTGGCCTTGTGGGCTTCCAATGGTGAAGAAATGGTGAGTCGAGCAGCAGCATCTCTGTTCAGAATGTACACAAGTTTCTGCTTCTCAATGGCACCTGCAGGCAGAGAGAGGAAGTGCTGAAAAAGGAAGGTGGGAAGCCCTCTGGTACAGGGTCAAAGCCACCCAGAGCTTGTCCTGCTCAGCCTCTCAAGACTCATCAGGCCAGTTGAACTGGCCGGGCTCAGAGCTGCCACCCCACAGTTGCTCTCCTTGCCCTCCCAATACGAGAGGTTAGAATACAGAACAACAGAGTTGGAAGGGGCCTTGGGGGTCTTCCAGTCAATCACCACCCAGACTGCTCCTTTAAATTAATCTGTTTAGCTTTCCACCCAAATCTTGTCCAGTAAATATATGGCTTAAAGCTGGCCTGTTTCAGTAATCCGAGATTTGTATTAGAGACATATATAGGAAGCAAAGCTAACCTGGCACTGAAAGAAAAGGTAGTCATATCAGAGGAAGAATGAGAGCTGGTTAGTGCATAGGCTAAATCTATTTGTGCCTTGCCCAGAGACCCATCACTGCTGTTACTATGAACAAGGGGCACAATGGGCAGAAGGAATAACTTTGAGGAACAGGAAGAAAAACCACTACAACGGTCAGACAAAAGTAAGTCTGGGCTGAGGGGGGGTCTCAGGCCATCCTACATAAGCATGAGACATAAAAACTGAATTCCAGCAGTTACTACCTGAAAGACAAAATTGTGAACTCCAGAGTCTCCTAGGGTTGGATGAGACCTTGGCGCCCTTCTAACCCAACCTCCTCCTCCCCAGACAAATGGCTGCCCATCTCTTGCTTTAATCGGCTCCCAACCTTTTCTATACCCCGCACCCCTAGAACGCTTCTGATATACCCTTGCACCTTCTGTAACTCCAGGGGACAGGATGCTTCCTAGATCTCAGAGTCCGGAAATGTCTCCCGGTAATGCTTCCACTGCTGGTTCTTGTCCCATCCTCAGGCACCCTGGAGAACAAATCCACAAGGGCTCAAAGACCAGACAGATTTGTGCTGGTCCTGCTCGTCCCTTAAGGGCCACTTCCGGGCGGTGTTGATAAGAGGGGAAAGGTGTGGGTTGCCACGGGGCTCTACATTCTCCCTACTCCTATATAACATGAAACTCCCGGGTGAGGTGACTGGTAGGAGTAGCTAGATACTGTACCTCTCAGCCCCAAGTGGAGGCAGAGATCTTGCCCTGGGGTGTGGAGGTGTGGATCAGGGCTTCAGATAAATCTTGAGGGGGCTGTGGCTTTTAACTATTCTCCCCCCCCCCATCAACATTCATAATCCATGGAGTTGGACTATGACAGACTGAACTGGTGCAGGATTTTGGAGAGCTTCCTGGACTCGGCTCCTGCTTCATATAGTGCACCAATTGTGTCCTTTCCTGGAACAGAAGGCCCAGCTTATGATCACACACTCTGGTCACCACCACTACCCCAGAACTACTACAATACACTCTACATGGGGCTGCCCCTGAAGAGCATCCGGAAGTTGCAACTAGGCCAGAATGCAGGGGCTCAAGAAATTATGGGGGTTTCTTAGTTTCTTCGTGTTCCATCTTTCCTACCTGAGCCACGCCTACTCACAGCAGGCTTTTAAGTATAAGGTGCTTCATGCCCTTTCTGCCATATTGTCACACTGCTGAGCTCGGATTAGCCCCAAGCCTGCTGATCTTCTGGGAACCTGATCGTTTGCCCAGGAACCAGAATCATGAAGTTAGTGAAGACTGGGTAGGTTGCTATTATCTTGTTTGTGTTCTCAGATGTTACTTTTAAATGATATAATGATTTCACGTTATTCCTCCTTAAACTCCATTTGCTGCCCACGGTTGTTATGGTTAGAGGAGCAGCCATCCAAATCACTTATATCAATCAAATAACTCTCCCCTTAGCCTTCCTGAACCCTAACCCAGAGGCCCCCAACCATTTGGGCACCAGGGACCGGTTCTGTGGAGAAAGGTTTTTCCACAGACCGGAGAGTGTGTGGTTTTGTGTGCTGCCTGCATCCCACAGATGGGGCTTTGCTTATTTGTGCAGACGGGGGGGGGGGGGTGTTTGGGACCCCTGCTTTAACCTAAATCATGCTTCATAAAATCTAGCCCCCTTTCTCTCCTCCTCTTGGCCCTCTTTCCAGTTCCCCACCATTCTTATACTGTGCCAACTAAAACTGGGCAGTACCACAGGTACAGCCTGAACAGCAGAACTATCACCTTGCATAATCTCAACATTACTCTATTAATGTCAAGATTACACTGGCTACATTGTTAGCTGCTACATGCTGCAGTTTATTCTTAACCTATAATCTACCAGGAACCAAGATTTTTCTCACAAGCCAGGTACTATTAATGCTTACTCATCTGACTTCTCCCATCTAAGTGGAGAATTTCTCACAATTGGACTTCATTTTGTTGAAAAAAAGTTCAAGTCTAAAAAAAGAACTTTGAACTTGTCTTCAGAGATGCCATCCCCACCTAACTGGGGAATACACATCTGCTGAACATCCCTTCTATCTCATCTAAGTCATTTAGAGAAACATGAAGAACACTGTGCCCTGGTCACACCGGATACATCTCTCTCTTTTTCAAGCCAGTCTTCCTTCATACACTGAATCTATTTTTTGTCACTAAGATATGTTTTAAAGCCAACAAGTTAATTATACCTGATCAGAAATGGATCCAAGTGTCTCCATAGCTTATTTCAGAGAAGAGACATGAATTCCTAATCATCATTTCAGGCCAAACTGCTTGTTTTTCATCTGACTCCATAGAAAATGCCCTTGTGAGCACTGGCATTTGAATCAAAGTGGTGACTTTGGATTCTGTAAGTCAGTTTCGTCTTGATTTTATGTTCAGTTACCACCATCTACTATCCCCCCAAATGTTATGATGGCACTTTTGAAACTTTTACAAAAATCCAAGCAAGCCCCACAAGCAAAAACATTAAAACCTCTGATCAAAACACCCACTGGCCATTTTCATATAACACGAGCCTTACAGAGTAAATCACCATCAGCTGAGGCCAGACAACATGCTAAAGCATAAACCATAAATTCATAAAACATGCAACTCACAGTCAAATCATTGCCAAACATAAGCGCAATAACACAAATATGGGCACCAGACATGAATGGGATGCATCATCCAACATTTGCATTTGGAATATATTTCTTTAACCATTCTCCCCAACTGCCATTCACATACAACTTACTGATCATGACAGCCCGCCCTTTAGGATCCACAGCTAAGTATTGTCCAGGAACAATTCTACGGCAACCGCTCTTGCCAAAAGTTTCCTGATGAATTTTCTCAAACACATTTTTGGAAGGCTGGTACTCCAGGATGACGATACGGCCTGAATCGCTGCCCACCACGATGTAGTCCTTGGTCCCACCAGTCAATCTGAAGGCCATGAGAGAGCGAATAATGCCAAAAACTTCCACTGTCAATAAGGTATGAACCTTTCCAGTGTTTGGATCAGGACGAAGCAATTCCAAGATTTTCCCTCGGGAAACAACAATTTCTTGCTGTTTAGTACCTGCAAAATGCAAGCTATGATCAGCAACACAGGATGATTAAAGCTTCAGCCTCCCCGTTAGCTTCAATCCAATGGCGGTTAAGAATAGCAAACCATCCTTCTGACTTCTTGTATTCAGACTCCCACACAGTAGCCCAGTTACGCAAACCTTTTTAGGAAAGGTGGGCAAAGATATGTAGAGAATGAGAATTCTGTAACTTCAGCAGCAGGCAAAACAGCCTGGGCTGGCAGCCAGTTGGACAAAACCTAATATGGTGAAGCTGGATCTTTTTATGTGGAACTCTTTTACTACTCTCCTGAAAAGACAGGGAGGGTCTTCTCAGGGTGCCACCGGTAAGAGATTGCCGGCGGGTAACACCCAGGGATAGGGCCTTCTCAGTGGGGGCGCCTGCCCTTTGGAACCAGCTGCCAGTGGAGCTGAGGACTGCCCCCGACCTCCGTTCATTCCGCCGGGGCCTGAAGACCTGGCTCTTCGAGCTCTCTGGCCCAGGCTGAGGATTAATCTTATTTTAACTGGGGTTTTATTTAGGGAGGGACACATATAATTTTTTAAAATTTGTTTTTAACTTTTGTATTTTGGTTTTTAATCACCCTGTAAACTGCCCTGAGTTCTTCGGGAAAGGGCGGTATATAAATGTAATAAAATAAATAAATAAATAAATAAATAAATAAAATGGACAAGATTCTGTGAGATAAGCTCCACTACTTGAATTGTGGAAAAGGTTTATTTATCAAACCGGAAATCAATCTGGACTGGGCTTTGCACAGCACCTCAGGGCCTCAGCCGCTGCTCTGTTTAGCCGCTAGCCTCTTGTCTCTCTCTTCAGCAATAGTCAGGCGGATTCCCTTTCCGCGAGGCAGGGAGATCCAAGGCTTGTTACCCTTTCCAATCACAAAGATGTTAGACAGTCTGGTGGCAAAGCTATTACCATTAGCATCCTTAACATGAACCACATCAAATGAGCCAGGATGCCTCTCCCGGTTGGTGATTACACCAATACACCCCAAGTTAGCTCCTCCAGTCACCATGCACAAGTTGCCTGTGTCAAACTTGATAAAATCTGTAATCTTGCCCGTCTCCAAATCAATCTGGATAGTGTCATTCACTTTGATGAGGGGATCTGGGTACCGGATTGTTCGGGCATCGTGAGTGACAAGGTGAGGAATTCCTTTGGTGCCCACAAAGATCTTTCTAACCTTGCACAGCTTGTACATGGCTTCTTCTGGTGTGATGCGGTGAACAGCAAAGCGTCCCTTAGTATCATACACAAGGTGGAAATGCTCAGCTGTTTTTTCAATGCTGATCACATCCATGAATCCAGCCGGATAGGTAATATCTGTGCGGATTTTGCCATCGATCTTGATAAACCGCTGCATGCATATTTTCTTGACCTCATCACCAGTCAGGGCATACTTAAGCCTATTCCTGAGAAAAATGATAAGTGGGAGGCATTCCCTCAGTTTGTGGGGTCCTGTTGATGGACGGGCCTGTCAGCTTGTCCAGCATCCAGTGCTTCGGAGCAGCCACCCGCTTCAGGTGCTTCTTGGGTCCACGAGCCATGGCCGCGCTCCGTCAAGAAAAAGCTACTTGAATTGTGATGATCCTGGCTTCTTTTATTTATTTTCAAGACTTATAAGGCTGCACAACTTAATGTGATATTGGGCATCATACAGCGTAAAAGAAACAAATCAAAAAAGAAAACCTCACTTTTGTCTGGTCTCCACCTGCCTTTTTGGAGAAGGCTATGACAACTTGACTTCAGAGATTCTAAAGAAAACAGATTTGGATTCTTGCCACTCAGAATTCAGACCCGTCATGGGGAAAAAATGGCTGACTGATGGATGACCTGAATGCATCAAATCATTCATTTAGTGACTCCACTTTACCTGTATGGGCAGTTTCAATTTAAATGTGGGTAGGTTGAACACTTGGGGTCATGGTTGACCCAATGTGTGGTACCACAGGGCTCTCCACGTTACTTAACATCAAAAAAAGAGACAAGCATGAAGTCCTCCCCCAGTTCAAGGCAAAACACCATCCCTGTGTTGATGATACTCAGCTGTACAATGCTGCCCTGACCAAGACTTGGGAGGTTGTCAGGGGCAAAATACACTCAGATTGAATCTTCCCGAGACCAAGTAATAGAACACCAATAGATATCTGACAGCATCAAATCCACCAGTCAACCAGAATGAAATTGTTCTTTTCATGAAGCAGGTGGTTACTGAATTGGGAGGCCTGGTGGAATCAGAAATACTTACTTTATGCTAAAATCAATTTCCCCCAAAACTTCATCTAACCTCACATAATTTGTACCCAACTACATAAAGGGAATTTTTTTTACAAAGTGAGTAAAATTGGATGAAAACGATCATTGTATCACAAATTTGCATAAAACAAAGAAAACCTACACTGCTTAAACAGCAGGTAGCATGTCAGTCCTCCCTGGTGAATCAGGCAGAAGACACAACTAGATGAGCTAAATCTACTTTATTGTAAGGCAGTAAAATATTTAAAAAATCCTCCAAGTCTGAAAATACAAACTTCCAGCTGCTATTTTTAACCACTTCGTGCATTAGGATAGGTCCTCTTAGTTTATTAAGCCACTGAGGGTTCCTGCCTCTCTAACCTTTGCTTTCCCCACCTTCCATTACATATAGGCTGTGGCCCCCCACATCTTTGCAGTTACCTTTGGTGCACAAGTTGCAAGTCTACATACAGTAAGGTGTATCAGCACTGACAGTGCATGCCTTGATCACCCCCTAGCTAAGTTATTGTAATGCTCATTACTTGGGGTTGCCTTTGGAGAAGACCTGGCACCTACAACTGGTTCAGAATGGAGTAATGAAACTACTCTTGGGTCAATCCTCCCATTGAAGCCTAACACCTCTTCTGTCTTGGATACCAATAGGCTTCCAAAGGCAACTCTAAATACATTAGGCATTGCCCTAGCATGGTAGAATCTGCTCAATTAGTAAGAATATCTTGAAAAGGCCTACTAAGAGGCCTTTAGGAGCTTTTAGGAGAATATGAGCCAGGTAACAGAGCTTTTCTGCTGTGCCTCCCCCACCCCCCCAACTTGGAATTCTTTAACCATTCTCATGGCATTTGAAAAGCCTCAATTCGACCCAGGTTTTAACTCTAGTTGATAGCTAACGGCATCCTTCTTAGGGGAGGTTGTCAGAGTTCGTATCATTATGCCATACCTGTTTTCTGCTTTCTCTCCTTTGGAA
The DNA here is from genome assembly GCF_947247035.1 of Vipera ursinii. Taxonomy (NCBI): domain Eukaryota; kingdom Metazoa; phylum Chordata; class Lepidosauria; order Squamata; family Viperidae; genus Vipera; species Vipera ursinii. The sequence continues at coordinate 1,778,211 of NC_139520.1, forward strand.
CTATACACAAACAACCAAGTGCTGACCCCTGCATATAGCCTTCGGCCAGAGTGAAATTTACCTGAAAAATTTCCGTGGATGGCATAGCTGATGCCAGTGGCCCGTTGGAGAGTTAAGTTGTACAGGAACATGGTGCCGGTTGATGTCCCTTCCCTTCAGCCCACCAGCTAGAAAAGGAGTTAAACAATGAATCCCGTAAGTATTTGCTGCTCCATAGAACATCTGCAAGCCCCAAATATCCAATAAGAATATTTCTTCTTATTAGAACTCGGTTAATAAAACGAAGCGATTCTGTCTGGAGCAGAAAACTCTTCCCTGCCGCGTTAATGCGCCAGGCTCGAGCGAGGCCCCAGACGGAACAGAAAGAGACCCGCGCAGCCTCGGATACAACGCAGCAGCTTATCCCACGCCAGGGCCAAACGTGACAACGGGCAGGGCGTTTGGGCCGCCGCCCGGCCTGGCACCCGCGTCGCAGCCCCACGGCGGAAAGCGCCGGCCCGCCCTCCCAGAGACGGGTCCCGCCGGACAGAGGGCCGCGGGCGCCCCAGCCAGCCTTCCCGGGCGAGATTCAGCGGCACCTACCGCAAAACGGCGCGGATGGCGGCGGATCCCGTCGCCCCCTCGCGCGCTGCACGGCCCGCGCTCCGCCCCCGGGGGTCCTTCGAGGCACGAGGCGCGCGGGCTGCCCTCGCCGTGCCTGACGCAGCGCGAGGCCCCCACGTTCCGCGCGTCGTGCCCCGCCTCGGCGCCCAGGCCCGACCGGATCTCCGCCGCCGCCGGCGAGATGGGCGCCTCGACGCTGTCCCTGGAGCACCTGCGCGCCCTGACCGAGCTGCCAGAGCTGGAGGCGGCCTACGGGCGCCTGTGCCGCGAGGAGGTGGGGGCGGGGGGCGAGGCCGCCGAGGCGGGCGGGGGGCGGCGGGCGGGCGGGCGGCGGGCGGCCTTGAGCGCGCGACTGCTCCGTTGCAGGCCGAGACGCGCGCGGAGCTGGAGCTGCTGCTGGAGCAGCGCGGCGCCCTGGAGGGGAAGATGGCGGCGCTGCACCGGATGGGGTGAGTGGCGGAGGCCGGGCGGGGGTCGCGGGCGGGGGACGCGGGCCGGGGAGCCTCACCGGGCGCTCTTTCTCCGTCTTCGCAGCCCCAACCTGCAGCTGATCGAGGGGGACGCGCAGCAGCTGGGGGCCACCATCGCCTTCACCTGCCGCCTGGCCGAGAACGTCAGCAGCAAGGTCCGCCAGCTGGACCTGGCCAAGGTCGGTGCTGCCGCAGCCGCCCGCTCTGAGGGCCCGGCGGGCTCCTTCCTGGGCCGCCTCCCCGGGACAGAAAGCCCGAGGGGGAAAGGGGGGCGCTGGCAGGACTCCAGCAAGGCACCAGGCCAATAATGGAGATCCTGACACTCCGCTTCTTACTTTGCATGCTCAGTACATACTAGTCACTTCTATATCAAAAACCCCCTTGTCTAATCAGTCAATCCCAAAATCAAGGCTTAATACTTTTACCTCAGTCACAAAATTCAGATAGAAACAAAATTAGATGTATTCTTCTCTGACTAATTTACCTATTTCCAGTCCCATCAGTTTCTCTAACTATTCTTCCATTGTGGGAAAATTATCAGTAGAGATTCTCAATCATCCAGGTCATGGTTGTCCCACAGGTGCTTTTTTCAAAAGTCAGCTGGATTTTCTGGTGAAAATCTTCACTTCAGAAAAGTGGAAAAAACCTTTTGAAAAGCACCTTTGGGATTTCCATTGTGGGAATTAATATATAGCAATAGCACTTAGATTTATATACTGTTTCATAGTGCTTTACAGCACACTCTTTAGTCAGCATGTTGCCCCCCAACAATCTGGGTCCTTAACAAACACCAACATGCAGGCTTCCCATCCCATGATCTAGGTGTGTTATCTGGAATTTTAGAGTTCATTATCAGCTTTTTTAAAAAGGTGATACATGGCAACTCTGGCCTTTATTCTTTAATTTTAGGAAAATGTCAAGATTTTTCTTCTTCTTGGCCAAAGCCATTTCTTTTGGCATGCAGGAACTTAACATTTCAGCACCAAACAACAGAGAATGTATTCCGAAAGTCATTGAATGCACTTATACTTTTTAAGAACAATACAAACCCGGTTGGGAAACAGTAAAACAGCCTGGTTATTTGTTTTATTGTTGGTTTATTGTATACTTACTTTGCTCTGTACACCACCCTGAGTCCTCCGGGAGAAGGGCGGTATATAAAACAAACAAATAAATAAATAAATATAATATAATATAATATACAGTCATGGCCGAAATTTTTCCAGAAAATTAAGTATTTCTCACAGAAAAATATTGCAGGAACGCATGTTTTGCTATACACAGGTTTTGCTATACACCCTTTGTGTGTATTGGAACACAACAAAAGGAGGAAAAAAAGCAAATTGGACATAATGTCAAACAAAACTCCAAAAATGGGCTGGACAAAATTATTGGCACCCTTTCAAAATTGTGGATAAACAAGATTGTTTCAAGCATGTGATGCTCCTTTAAACTCACCTGGGGCAAGTAACAGGTGTGGGCAATATAAAAATCACACCTGAAAGCAGATAAAAAGGAGAGAAGTTTACTTAGTCTTTGCAAGTCCATCTCCAGAGATCTAGATTTGCCTTTGTCCACAGTGCGCAACATTATCAAGAAGTTTGCAACCCATGGCACTATAGCTAATCTCCCTGGTCGTGGACAGAAGAGAAAAATTGATGAAAGGTTGCAACGCAGGATAGTCCGGATGGTGGATAAGCAGCCCCAAACAAGTTCCAAAGGAATGCAAGCTGTCCTGCAGGCTCAGGGAGCATCAGTGTCAGCGTGAACTATCCGTCGACATTTAAATGAAATGAAACACTATGGCAGGAGACCCAGGAGGACCCCACTGCTGACACAGAGACATAAAAAAAGCAAGATTAGAGTTTGCCAAAATGTACTTGAGTAAGCCAAAATCCTTCTGGGAAAATGTCTTGTGGACAGATGAGACCAAGATAGAGCTTTTTGGTAAAGCACATCATTCTACTGTTTACCGAAAATGAAATGAGGCCTACAAAGAAAAGAACACAGTACCTACAGTGAAATATGGTGGAAGTTCAATGATATTTTGGGGTTGTTTTGCTGCCTCTGGCACTGGGTACCTTGAATGTGTGCAAGGCATGATGAAATCTGAGGATTACCAAAGGATTTTGGGTCGCACTGTAGAGCCCAGTGTCAGAAAGCTGGGTTTGCGTCCGAGATATTGGGTCTTCCAGCAGGACAGTGACCCCAAACATATGTCACAAAGCACCCAGAAATGGATGGCAAGAAAGCACTGGAGAGTTCTGAAGTGGCCAGCAATGAGTCCAGATCTGAATCCCATTGAACACCTGTGGAGAGATCTTAAAATTGCTGTTGGGAAAAGGAGCCCTTCCAATAAGAGAGACCTGGAGCAGTTTGCAAAGGAAGAGTGGTCCAAAATTCCGGGTGAGAGGTGTAAGAAGCTTATTGATGGTTATAGGAAGCGACTGATTTCAGTTATTTTTTCCAAAGGGTGTGCAACCAAATATTAAGTTAAGGGTGCCAATAATTTTGTCCAGCCCATTTTTGGAGTTTTGTTTGACATTATGTCCAATTTGCTTTTTTTCCTCCCTTTTTTGTTGTGTTCCAAAACACACAAAGGGAATAAACCTGTGTATAGCAAAACGTGTTCCTGCAATACTTTTCTGTGAGAAATACTTGATTTTCTGGAAAAATTTCTGCAATTTCGGCCATGTCTGTATCTCTCCATTTTTGTGCATTCTCACTGGCCCAGGCTGAGAATTTTAATTTAATTTTAATTGGGGTTTTTATTTTTTCAGGGATCGATGTAATTTTTTAAAATTGCTTTTAACTTTTGTATTCCTTGTTTTAATTACCCTGTAAACCGCCCTGGGTCCTTCGGGAAAGGGCGGTATATAAATCAAATAAAATAAAATAAAAAATCAAGTTCTTTGACCATTAAACCTGGTTTAATTTATACATTCCTTTTAAGAATTTTCAGTATTAAAAGTATGAATCTTACCTCAGGATTTCTTTGCTTTGTCACAAGTGCACCATGGAAAGTTCCTTCCTTATGTTTATATTTACAACGTACATTTGAAATACTTTTTTACATATTTTATTAGGTGTTAAATACCAGCAGTATGTCGTTGATTTTTTTTCTTTTAAGTTACACTTCAATGTAAATTTTCAATTCTTCACAGTTGTTCCCATTGTTCAAGCATTATATTGTACCTCAAATTCTTTGCCTGAATCATGCATTGCTTAACACAGAGGTGTCAAACTTGCAATGTCACATGACGTGTCATGACATATCGTGACTTTTTTTTCCATTGCCGGCAATGGGGTGGGCGCGGTTTCGCCATGACACATCTGGCCCATGGGCAGGCAGTTTGTCACCCCTGACTTAACATATTAGTTCTCCAAATTCAATTTCAATAGCAGCTTATAAATCTTGGCAAAAACGTTCATCACCACACAATACAATTTCAAATTCATTTTTTACAAAACAAACCCATAACTTATTTTGTCTAGTTTAAATCTTTCAATTGTATATATGTGAACCAATGACAGACAAGTCCTTCAAGTCTTCTTTAGATTTAAGAGTAGGTTCACCCTGAGTGAAAGTTATTATTATGTGATCCACAAGGCTTTTGTTTCTTTTCTGAAAAGAGGTTCCTGAGGTAATATCCAAAAAGGTATCCTGATAGAGAATCCTATTTTATCTTTATCCAAGCCCTTAGGATGGCACATCTAACAAAATGATTCTTAAAATCAAAATTCATTTAACTGTGTTGCACTGTAAGAAGGCTTACCATCCGGATCTTTAGTTAATGACCCTCCCATTCAGATAATCTCTTGTTTTGGAGAATCTTTCCTCCAGACCAAGCAACAAGCACCGAAGTACAATTTCGAACCAAGTAAACCTAAACATCCTCTTTTACTTTGTTATCTTGCAATAATTTGTATGTAATTCTGTTTCTCCCTTGCTATATGAATTCATAAATTTCATTTTGCCATTGTTTAAATGGGGTATCCGTTATCAATATTGGTAAAGTCTAAAATAAAAATAACATATTTGGTAAGACATTCATCTTAATTAGAGAGATTCTATCCAATAGTGATAACTGCAAAGTATTACATCTTAATATCTTTCCATACAGGGACAAAATTGTTTTGAAACAGTTTGTATTTAGCAATGTAACCCCAGGGTATTTAACCTTTTTCTCCACCCTAAAACCTAATTTTCTTATCAATATTTTATAATCCTGAGAAGCCATATTCTTAACCAGCTATTTTGTTTTTTATTTATTTTGAAGCCCACTAAAGCTCTAAAGTCATTTAATTTCTATAGCAGTTTTTGCAGAAATATAATTGCAGAAATATAATTAAGTCATCAGCAAAAGCTCTCAATTTATAAATGTTACGTTATGCCGTTATCTTCTCATCCTCTCTAATACTTCTATTCAAAACTTCCAACACTAATATGAAAAATAGGACAGGTAGAGGACATCCTTGTCTTGTACCCTTTTCAAATGGTTTATGTAAATTTTCACTGATGATAACCTTTGCTTACTCTGATGAGTATATCGTTTTAATCCCTTGGATAAATTTCTCTCCAAAATCCATGTCTTTCAAAACTTTTAACATAAAATATCAATTTAAGTTATCAAAAGCTTTTTCTGCATCCAGAAATATTAGAGCTTCTTGCTTCTCATTATGAAATTGTAAATATTCAGTAACATTCAAAACAGTTCTCATATTGTCCCTCGGTTGTCTTTTTGGCAAAAAGCCAGATTGGTCCTTGTGAATGTAAGACTAGAGAAATGTCTTCAATCTTTCTGTCAGTATTGTAGTAAAAAGTTCATGGTTGTTGTTTACTAATGAAATTGGCCTGTAAACCTGCCTGCCTTGCTTTGGCAGAACCGCCTGTACCAGGCCATCCAGAGGTCAGATGACATTTTGGACCTGCAGTTCTGCACTGATGGTGTCCAGGCAGCCCTGCGGAATGAAGACTATGAGCAGGCGGCGGCTCATGTCCACCGCTACCTCTCTTTGGACAAGTCGGTCATTGAGCTGAGCAGGCAGGGCCAGGAGGGTAAGAAGGCCATTTGGCATCTGGTCCTTCCTCAGAGGATTCCCCCGCTCCATAGCACTTGCCCTTGGGAGGGCCTTGCTGCTCTCAGTCCTACAATGCCCAGTGTCACTTGTTTGTAACATTTTGTGAGGTCTTTATGGTATAAATTGGCATTGTGGCATGTATACCATTACTGTGTTATGTGATACTGTGCTATAACAGACAAGGCTGAATACTATAAAATACTATGCCACGCTAGATCAACATAATGGCCATCATTCAACTGACTGTAAGAAGTCAGTAAACTCATATCAAAAGCACCTGCTAAAAATTAACTTTGAAACTGCCTCGTGTTTAGTTGCCTCTGGCCTGCAGCACACCTTCAGAGTGGCTGTTGTTACTGGTTTTAAAGGCTTCTAGCCTTGCCCCGCCAAGAAAACCAGATGTTTTTGGCTTTATTCAGCATTGGAATTATAATTTATTCTCTAGTTATGACTGCAAGAGTTTACTCCCAAGGTGGTTTTTTTTGTCTCCAGTTCACAACCCTCTTAAGAGCCTGAATTATTTGATTAAATTACTCTCAGCATCTATAAATCAAAATAATACTGCAGTTCATTGTCTTCCTTGGGCAGGCACCATAACTGATGCCAACTTGAAGCTCCTGCAAGAAGCAGAACAGCAGCTGAAGACAATCGTTACTGAGAAATTTGATGTTGCCATGAAGCAGGAAGACCTGCCCCAAGTGGAACGCTTCTTCAAGATCTTCCCCCTGCTGGGCCTGCATGATGAGGGGCTGAGTAACTTCTCCAGATACCTTTGCAAGCAGGTGAGCACCCTTTAGGTCTGGGGGCAACAGCAACACTTAGGCTCCTGATTGGGTTTCTGGCTTCTGTATACTCTGTCAGTCTTGTGGAGGAACCAGTGGAAGAGATCTGGTGGCCTTGCTTTTTCTTCTGATCCGCGCTTTATCAGCTGAAGACAAACGGAAGCTAGTATCTTTTGAGGAACCAAGCAAAACTGCCTATTATACACTGATCTCATTTGGCTTCAATTTTACTCCTTTTGCAGTTTTGTAAATAGCTGTGGCCTCTTTCATTGAGCTGCAATCAGTTTTTCTTTTAATGTTTGAGGTATCCTTGTTATCATAGGAAAGAAAGAGTAAGCTGTCACGCTTCATATTGCCAAGTTGTCTTCAGCTTTTTTAAAAAAAGAAATTTTATTGATTTTCTAATGTTACATTTATATCTTTGAAAAGTAACATGGCTGAGTTACAATAATTCAATTACATACAGATATCATTAGTTCAAATCTCAAACTATTGCAGTAAATATTTCTTCTCTTTTCCCTTTAATATGTACTGTCATATTTAAGTTAATACACTTCTTATTCTATCAATCAAATGAAAAATAACTTTCTTATATTTATCAATAATTTTTACTTTATATATATCTTAATTGCTTTAACATTTAATCTTTTAGACAATAACCTAGTGAATTTTTTCCCATTTTCATTTTCCACTGATATTTAAATTTAATGTTTTATATTTATCATTTCCAAGTTTTAAATGACCCCAATTCCCTGTGTCACAATTCCTCACAACATCTGGTGTTCAGGGTACACATCTTATCTATTTAAGATCTCACCATCTACATCCACAAATTAATAATAACGTTCTTATTTTCTAATAATTTCCAAATATCTTAAATTTAGTAACCAAAATTTCTTTTATTTCAACATTTAATACTTCCTCTCTCCTCTTCTTCGTATCTACTATCTCATATTTAAGGTAATAATTTTCATTCTTACCGCTATGTCAAGACTTATTTATTAAATTCATCAATGTTTTTAGCTTATATACATCTTAATCACCTTTACAAGCAAATCAATATTCAAATTTAACTGTTAATGTTTATACTTCTAAATTTTAAATGACCAAGGTTTTTTTATCTCCGTTCATAACAATATCTTATATTCCAAGTATGCATCTTATCTATTTGAGTATATTCTATTTTAATTCTCATAAGTAGGTCAAAACCTCATTCTTCTTCAGTCTTATTCTAGCTTTCTTTCTTTGCCAAATCGTCTTCCATGACCGTGCTTTTGAGTTGTCAAACAAATCTCTTTGTATTGTTGCATGTATTATTATATGTTATATGTATTATTTGACGTTGAAAAAAACCATCCAGTCACAGTTTTTATTTTATTTTAATTTAATTTTATTTTTATTTTTCCATCTCGACGTAGTTGTCCTGAACTGTTTATCTTCTCTTCCATCTGTTCTTCTCTTTTTTTTATTAAAGAGTTTTACAAAAAAAGATTTTACAATACATCCCCAAAACCCACCCACCCCAAACCACCCCCCTTCCCCCCCACCTCCCAGAGCTAAATACAGGGTTATAGTTATAATAATCATATTCTAACTGAAGATTATCCATAATATAAAATTAACCAATTTCATAATGTGCTTTAACTCCCCTTTAACATAGATACGTACAAAGTACTAACACTAAAATTAATAACAATATCCCTCTAAAATCTACTCATAAGCTAAATGGAACTTTTTAGTCTTATCTGTTCTTCTCTTTGATCCTTAGGTTCCTTCTGATTTTTATAGGAAGTCTTCTCCTCTTTCCATATTGTCAGTTTCTTTTCTGGATTTTCCATTGTCTGTTTGTTGGGCAGTTAAATCTTCTGTCATAATATTTAATTGTTCCACTTTTTCTGTTGTATTGTGTGTAATTAATTTTTTAGTTGTAGTCGGAGTTTGAGTTTCTATATCCGGGCTGCTTTCTTGTTCTTTTCTGTAGGCTCTTATTTTGTCACCAGCTGTAAGGAGGGTTTGATAAATTGCTTTCAACATAGAAAGGATTTGTTCTTGATCTTCATCCATAGGAAAAGTCTGTTTGTTCCATAATGATGTGTTAGACTAGAAGCTTTACAATTCCCCCTCCCCTGCCCAGTGCATAAAAAGCACCACTAGGTTTCTCACAGCTGGTGTTTCAAGGTTACATGAGTTTTATCTATTTTCTGGACTCAGCCAAGTCTCTTTTAGACAATAACAACTTGAAGTGTCAGGTTTAGCCACAAGATGTCGCCCCTACCATTTGAAGTTTTCCTTTGAATCCCAAGGTTATTTTAATCTTTTCAGTTTTGCTTCAATTTTATAAGGAAAAACCCAGATCTTCAGTAAAAATAGAAAGTAAAGAATAGAAAATAGAAAATCTTTTAGTCCACAAACTTTAGGAAATAAAATTCCGATTGGGATCCAGTTATTTTTTCAGCATTTTAAACTCCCCTGGATAATTGGTTGCCGCTGTTTCTAGAAGGAGAGCTAAAATCTCCCTTCCCTCTCCACAGGGGGGAAAATGCTTTAGCAGCTTATATAGGTCAAAAAGAATAGTTAGGATTTAAGAGAGGTAGATCTCACCCAGTCTCTTCCACGCTGCTTTAAAGTTGCCAGGTGGTAAGTGTGACTTTGGCTGTCCGCAACCTAATGACGGGCCATATTGCTATGGCTGGTTTAGAGGGTTGCGCCAGCTCTAGCTACTGCTCTTCCGCAATACAGTGAGTGCCCCTCCTTGCTGGTCGTCCCTACAGGGCGACTTTCGACCCTCTTCAGGGTCCTCCAGCGATGCGAAACTGGACGAGGAAGACGGAGCTCGTCTTGGAGGCATCCATGGCGGCCACGTCAGCAAACCGGAAGCCCCAAGTTGTCTTCAGCTTGTATCAGCCGTACTGCAGAGATCAGTTAATAAGCTACAATACCTGGTGGTGCTAGCCATCTTTCCCAGTCTTTGCTATCTACAAATTTCTCCCCATTCCTTCTATAATTTTGAATTTCCCTGAAATTTGCATGTTTTTTGTGTGTGATAGAAGTTAAAAATAAATTCGTAATTCCTGCTTCAAGAATACATGCTACTGCCTTTCCTCTTTTTTTAGAATAAAGCAATCTTTTAGAACTTCATTGGCCAGCTATTCCCTACCACTTGTGACAAGTGTGCTTTTGAATCACCTTATGTTCTGAAAGAGGAACCTTGCCAAGTATAGAAGACGTGCTTAGTATGCTTTGTCTATCCCAGCTGATAACTGAAGTCTCTCATAACTGCCTATTATTTGTTCCTTGAAACATCTGCAGTGTGTTTTAGGAAAACCTTGGGGAGTTGGTGTGCATTAAAAAGTAGGAGATGGCGTAGGTGAGCCATCTTGCACCAATGGGTGTCAGCAAGTTAATGCTGTGAGACAACGGAGCAGGCTAAGGGCCCCTCTTCTTTCCAGGTTGCTAACAAAGCAGAAGAGAATTTACAGTTAGCGTTACAGACTGACCCAACAGACCGAAGATACGCAGTCCTGTTTGCAGACACGCTGACACTCCTCTTTGAAGGTAAAGTTCTGCCCTGTTTTCATTCTGAAAACTCAACAATGAATGAGGTGTTGCTCCTTGGGGGACCCTAGAGGAAACTTCACACCCATGTTGAGCCTTCCAACTGCATGGGGCCACTGAGCTTCTTTGGGCTGCTTCTTTATGGAGGACAAAGCAAGCTAGACTGTCTACTGCTTCCTTCCAGAAAGGAAAGAGATAGGGAGGGAAGGGAGAAGGCAGTGGAATTGGCAGGCGCCTTTTGCTGTGGTTCTGGCTGATTTCTGTATCACCCTAGGCATGGTTGGGTGTGAGTGGCCCTTCCCTCACATTTAAGAGCGAGCAGCAAAGTCAAAACCTACTTTTTAAATTGTTGATTCCTAGTACGTTCCTCTTCTTTGTGTTAAAAATCAGCAATTTGGCAGCAAATTTTCTGCTTCCTGTCACTGAGATGTCATGGGTCTAGGGTTTCTTTGCAGGGATTGCACGTATTGTGGAGACCCACCAGCCCATTGTGGAAACATACTACGGACCTGGTAGGCTTTATGCCTTGATCAAGCACCTGCAGGCGGAATGTGACCAGCAAGTGGAGAAGGTGGTGGAGAAGTTCATCCAGCAGAGAGACTATCGTAGGCAGGTGAGGAAGGGAGGGAAGGAAAGAAGGAGGCTCGCCTGTGACTGGCTGGCTCTTGCTCTCAGGAGTGTGCGTGAAATGGAAAATAAACCTTGGTTTTTGTTGAGAACAAAGCCTGCTGCCTGGAATATTCTTCAGAATGTTCCAATTGAGCCGCACTGGTGTCGGACAAGCTTAAATCAGCCTACGTGTTCCAGCGATGGGCGGCAGAGGGAATTTGGCCTGAGCCTTTGCTCCCTTGTTCTCCCACCCCAGCATTATGCAGGAGCTCTTCTGACTGTCACCCCTAAAGAACTCCCGGTCCTTAAAGGATGAAGAGGAGCCACTGGGCTCGGGCCCAGCCAGGATCATTGGTCCTGGGAAGTAGAGGGGCTTGTCCAGGCAGGGCAGGACTCTCGGCTGCCAAGGCCCAGCTTCTCCTCAGGGTTCTCTGGGGTCTGAATGAGGCGCAGTGCAGTTCCTCCTGCACTTTTAAGAGATTTCCCACAAAAGTGTGGAAACTGCCACCATGTCTCTAGCCATCCGCAGTGAGACTTCTCTCAGGCAGCCTTGCTGCAAAGCCCTTCTGCTTCCTAGCAGCTCCTGCAGCAAGAATCACACCTGGGCTAAGCAGGGGAAGTAAGTGGCTGTCGAGGTGGAGAGCCTGGGCTCGGATTTTCCAGGTTTGCCTCGTGTTTGGAAGCTGCATGCCAGGCTGTGCCGAGACAAGAAAAGCGGCCGAGGGTTCTTGCTGCCTGCCTCTTTCTAGGCTGCCTTTCCTGGAGCTGGCCCTGCCGCTCCCACCCCTGTGGGCAAGTGCTCAGAGGGTCCTGAAAATGGGTCAGGCCGCAGCCAGGCCTTTTTCTCTCACCTCCTTCAGCTTCACTGTGGCTGGGATGTGTCCTGAGAGACTTGCTGGGGGCATCTCTCCGGGAAGGTGCCGGAAGGTGCATCCACTGCCTGTTTGGGAGGCTTGACAGCTCTTGTCTTCTAATGCTTGCAGTTCCAGCATGTTCAGAGCAGCGTGATGAGGAGTGCGGCGGGAGAAAAGATCGAACCAAGGTGGGGCACGTCTCTTTTCACTTTCAGCTTGGAGGGCAAGCAAGACATGCTTTTTGCTGGAGGAGGTTGGGATTTGCCGAGCAGCTGAGTCTGCACTGGGGTTTCTGCCAACTTTGTCGGACTGGCTGGCTGCTGGGGTCTCCCAGAGGGCTAGCCAGGGCCAGCCTTTACTCTCAGGCGCTTCTCCTTTTTGGGAACGTGAACTGAAAATGGTTGAGGCAGCTTCCTCTGGGGTCTTTGGATGTTACCCCCAAGGAAGGTGACTTGCCCGGGAGCTTTGAGCTTCCCTGGCTGGCCTCTGAGGTCAGATTTGTGGAGGTCAGTGATTGCTTTCCAGTCTGACTTGGGGGGGGATTAAAATTCCCATTAAAGCAGCATTGGAGTCAAAATCTATCGTGTTCTTTGATACTTCGTTTAACAATATAATTTTTATTACCAAAATTTTAAGAGAATAAAAGTAACGCAAGCTTTCTGTCATCTTCATTAGCTATTTCTCCATTTTGGGTATTTCAGAGTCTTTTATTTCTCTGTGTAATAATCATGCAGCAATTGTCTTATGTAAATGTTCTCCAACTCTTTTCTGATTCATTTATCTATTAGTCCCAGCAAGTGAAGTTCTGGTTTCTGTTCTTTGATATTCCTATTTATTTCTGTTATGTTGAGTGGTTGGGAAAATCTACACAGGAGTGTCTGGCTGTACGTAGAATCAGTGAGCCATTTCTTTGCCTCGGCATCTCTTATGAGAATTGAAAGAGAATTTTCAGCAGAGCTACTGCAGAAGTGCCAGATGGTTGCAAAAGCTAATAGAGTGAGCAGAGATGGCTAAATTGACTCCTTTGGTAAAAGAAAAAACACAAGTACTTTTGTTTCTACTTACAAACCGCTTTTGGAATTTGTGCTTGAGGTAGAAAAAAAATGAAACTCTTGATTTTGGGTTTTACTGATTAGATAGATCTGTAGTTAAAAGAGGAGGTTTGATGTTACTTCTTATTCTACTGCACCAAAGGGAGTTGGAAGTCAAGGCCTTTTTTTTTCTTTTCCCCTTCTTTATATTTTTCCCTTCCCTACTTTTCCTATTATTTGCTTTTGTACTTTTGTATTTTATATTGTAACTTAATAAAAAAAGAAGTGCCAGGAAGGAGACTGAAGGCAGCCAGACGTCCTACCCAGATGGCTCATTGCTGACATGGTTCTGCGTCCCTTTTCTTCGGCTGACCCTTGCTTTGCTTCTCACAGGGAGCTTGACCCTATTTTAACCGAGGTCACCTTGATGAACACCCGCAGCGAGCTCTACCTGAGATTCATCAGGAGGCGCATCACCTCTGACTTTGAGGTGGGAGACTCTATGGCCTCCGAGGAGGTGAAGCAAGGTAAAGCGCACGGTGTTTGCTAGAGAGCCAGGGGCAGTGGGGCCAGTTGGCTTCCTTCCTTCCTGCCGCTCGGAGTCCATCCTCCTCTGCTCTTTATCCGGGAAAGTGAACCCCCAGGCATGACGTGAGAAAGCCTGTAAGGAAAGAGACCCTGCCCCCCCCCTTCCCGGCACAGTGGTTGCTTCTTGGTGCCCCAGAGAGAAAGCAGCCATCCAGGTGGTCCTTGACTAAAACCCACAAGGAGCCCGGAATTTTGGTCATATGACATTGCAGTTGTGAGTCGCACCACATGACCAGACTTGATTTTGCCACCGTTTTTATGATAAGCAAACCATGTGGTAGTTAAGTAAATGCAGCACATTCAGTGGGTGTTTTGCCAGAAAATGGCAAAAAGTAAAATGTAGTCATGTGACCGGGACACTGCAACTAATTGTAAATGCGAGCCATTTGTTAAGCACCCAAAATTCATTTGTGTGCAGCAGTTGTAGCTTTGAGGGCAGGTTTGTAATTAGCTTTTTTGTAGTACAAACATCTAAGTGGCTTGTTAATTAGTCAAGAGCTGAATATAGTGGAATGGATGGTCTCAGAGAAAGGAGATGCTGCTGCTGCCGCCGCCACCTAGGAAGCCATCAGAGAAGAGGAACTGCAATCCTTGTACAGTCAAAGAAAGACCCGGCCTCCTGGGTCCGGCACTTCTTCAGGCTTGCAAGACTGATGTCGGCCATCCCAGGTCAACCAGTCAGGAAACATAACTAGGCAAGGGAGGGAGATGCGTGGTTTCTAAATATGATAAAATAAATGCATCTCCTTTATTCTAAGGCTACGTTGACAGAATCTTGCAATTCTGAAAGGACAGACTTTCCAGCCACCTCTCTTCACTGTTAGCTGCATCAGAGCAGGTCCGTCTTGGCTTCTTCCTTTGACCTGCCTGTCTCTTCGGATCGCTTTCTGGGCAGTGTCTCTCTCTCTCCCCTTCCCTCAGGGTCATCCATGTATTCCTCAGCTGTTGTAAATGGCATGGTTCCCACAGATGAAACTCTTCAAAAGAACTTTGAAGAATCTTTTATTCGAGAAACATAGTATCGGCACTACATAGTTGAAGCCAAAAACTGAATTCCTCCCCCCCCCCACAAAGTAGCAAAGCACAATTCCCTCCTCCAACTAACAGTCATAAATCACATTCCCCAATTAGCTTGAAACCCGGGCTCTCCACAGCTCTCCAGCCTGCCAAATCTTTATCAACTCTGGCCTCAGTAACCTTGGATTCCCACTGCTGAGTTATTATTGTTATGACTAGCTGGACTCTCATCCGCATCCCCCCTACCAGTATCAATCAGCTGTAAAAGTGAAAGAGAAAAACGAATGCATTTCCATCTGTTGTCAAAGCAATAACACCCAATGTTAGCAGCATTGAAAGTAAAACAGCTATCCATAAAATTTAATAGTATAACATTACTGATTACCGTTACTGATATCAGGCTGTCAGTTTGTAATGCATAGCTTGGCAGAATGGCAGCCATGATAGCCTTCTGGGTATGGGAAGGGGCAGTCCTTGGCCCCCATTCAGATCCTGGAATTGCTGTAACTGCCCTTGCATGCTGAGACTGCTGTCCTTTGCGCATGTCCAGCCTCTCCTGCCTTTGGTGCCGCAATCTTCACCCCTCAGTGGCAAAGAAGACAGGCCCTCCCCAAGATTGGCCACATAGGCCACAGATGGCCTTTTAATATAGGGAGGTGTGTCAGGCAGTATTAAGGTGCCTCAACAGGGATTTTCCATCTGGAGCTTTTGCAGCAGTATATCTCTTATGTATCTACTGACCTCTCTAGGAGCAGCTGCTCAGAATTAAGTCTTCTTAATTCAGTATTTTGATTACATCTTTTTTACCTTTGTGCAAGTCCCACTTCTACCATTTTTCAAACCATTCTGCTGTTTCTTAATCATGGTGGTTCTGCTCCACAGAGCATCAGAAGTACCTGGATAAACTGCTCCACAATTGCTTTCTCAGCTGTGCCATGCAAGAGTTGATTGGCTACTACATCACCATGGAAGAGTACTTTATGAGAGAGACTGTGAATAAGGTAGGAATAACAGCCTGAACGTTCACATCTGTCCTCCTTCCCTTCTTGGATGGAGCAGGCCATCTCAATACACTCTGTTGCCTGGGTATGTCCCATTGCCAAAACGGCCTGCGGAATGGAGAGTCCATTTCCTGCCTAGAGAGCCCAGTGGGAAGGGTTAGTGTAGGGCAGCCTTGTCAACCTTGACTGCTCCAACCATCCAAGCTTCAGCCAGAAGTTTTTCCAGCTTGCCGGAGGTGGAAGCCAGATTCTCTCAGCTGAAGTAACTAGACTCTCCTGCTTAGGAGTTTCTCACAAGTTTGAATCAAGCCATAGCTGTGCAGAAGAAATGGTGATGATAATAAGACCAGTTTGACATTTTCTGCTGAGGAAAGAAATCTTTCACTGTCTTGTCTTCAGAAGCAGCAAAGTTCGGAGGCCAAGTGCTAGGCCTCCCTGATTGCCTAAGTGAAGCTGGTGTTTGATGGGTTGATAAGCCCAGAGTAAATTATGGGTGCCTGTTGGCTTTTCTGCTAGGCTGTGGCCATGGACATCTATGAGAAGGGTCAGCTAACCTCAAGCATGGTGGATGATGTTTTCTACATCGTGAAGAAATGCATCGGGAGGGCTCTTTCCAGCTCCAGCATCGATTGTCTCTGTGCCATGATCAACCATTCCATCACAGAACTTGAGTCAGAGTTCAGGTAGGTGGTGGTGAAGGAGGTGGGTAATGTCTGGAGCTCTTGTGGGAACCTGAGGAGGTTCTGCCAAGTCTCGTCTAGGCCTCTGTAAAAGAGACACGGGCTGGTCTTTAGACTGCATGAGCTTCCTACAGACTTTACTGTGGCACATAATCAGAACAGATCTGCAAGTTTGGAGGCTGAACTAGAGGGTTGGAGGAGATGATCTCCAAAAACCCTGTGATCCCATGACTTTGATTTCATAGAATCATGAAATTAAGGATTGGAGGGACCTTAGAGGTATAAAGATGTCTGACAAGGGAACTGTGCACACTTCTTCAGAGTAAATGTACTTGTTGGAATGTTCTGAGTTTGAAATAAACTATAGATTCACAGATTCTGCTATTTCCTGCTGCTGGTGGCTTGGGACAGACTTCCTGTGCCTAAGGGCAGAATTTATGTCACACAAAGGTGGGCAGCAAGGAGCTTGCTTTGCTCTGCAAATCCCGCACAGTCTTCTTAACAGTGAAGCCAATTTTGCTTTCCTAGCCAGAGTTGGGAGGGGGAGGGGGGAGGTTGCAACTCCAGGCCCTTGGTCCTGCCTCCTCCCGGCACCGAAAAATATTGTTTGAGGTTGCCTTCTTTCCACAGGGAGATCCTGAGCCACAAGCTGAGGCTGGGCTTCCCAGCTACCCCTTTCCAGGATTTCCAGAGGGGAGTGACCAGTGCTGTGAGCATCATGCAGAACAGCCTTCAGCAGGGGAAGTTCGACCCCAAAGGCATCGAGAGCACTGATGAGGCTAAGCAGTCCTTCCTGGTGAGTGGTCCGAGTGGGGCCCTGAGGAACAATGCCTGGGCTGGAGGGAAAGGCAGAGGGTCTTCCAGAGAGCCGGTGTGGCTGGGGTTGAGGGCCAAGCAAACGGGACTGTTGAAAGGCGGTTGGAAGCACCAACACAGCATCATACAAAATATTTGTCTTATTCAAGTACCTGGTAGACAATTTCTGTTTATTTATTTATTTATTTATTTGATTTGTATACTGCCCTTCTCCCTAAGGACTCAGGGTGGTGAACAGTGAACATAAATAACAGAATGCACAAATAGTTATCTTAAAACAATAATTAAAACAGAACCCGTCAGACCAGACCGGATTGCTTAAACAGATATGTTTTAAGGTCGCGTCGGAAGGAGCGAAGGTCGGCAGCCATCCGGAGCTCAACCGGTAAACGGTTCCATAGATCAGGCGCGCTCACAGAGAACGCCCTCCCTCTGGGAGCCACCAGATGGCATTCTCCGAATGGCGGCACCCTTAGGAGGCCCTCTCTGTGGGAGCGCACTGGACGGAGGGACGTTGACGCTGGCAGCAGGTGATTCCTAAGGTACTCCAGACCCATGCCATGTAGGGCTTTGAAAACCATTACCAGCACCTTGAATCTTATCCGGAGGACAACTGGGAGCCAATGCAGTTCACGGAGTAGGGGTGTAACATGGGAGTATCGGGAGACTCCCAACACAACTCTCGCGGCTGCATTCTGTACCAGTTGGAGCCTCCGAGTGGTCCCCAAGGGCAGCCCCATGTAAAGAGCATTGCAGTAGTCTAAACGAGAGGTCACGAGTGCATGAGTGACCGTACGTAGGGCATCTCGGTCTAGATAGGGCCGTAATTGGCGAACCAGGCGAACCTGGGTAAAGGCTCCCCTAGTCACAGCTGTTATGTGGTCTTCCAAGGAAAGCTGTGAATCTAAGAGGACTCCCAAGTTGCGGGCCCTATCTGTGGAGGGTAATAACTTACCCCCTATAGAAAGAGATGGAATGTTCTGAATATCTCGAGATGCCGGTACGTACAGCCACTCAGTCTTGTCGGGGTTCAGTTGAAGCCTGTTCTTCCCCATCCAGACCCGAACTGCTTCTAGGCAACGGGCCATCACATCAAGGGCATCACTGAGGTGGTTTGGGGTCGAAATAAAAAGCTGGGTATCATCAGCGTACTGGTGATACCCGATTCCAAAACCACGAATGACCTCACCCAGCGGCTTCATGTAGATGTTGAACAGGAGAGGCAAGAGGACCGACCCCTGAGGGACTCCACAAGTGAGAGGCCTCGAGCTCGATCTCTGCCCTCCTGTTAATACCGACTGCGAGCGTCCCATGAGATAGGAGAACCACTGGAGAACCGTGCCTCCCACTCCCAATCCCCTGAGACGCTGCAGTAAGATACCATGGTCGATGGTATCAAAAGCCGCTGAGAGGTCTAGGAGAACTAGGACAGAGGAACAGCCTCTGTCCCGAGCTCTCCAGAGATCATTTATTAGTGCGACCAATGCCGTCTCTGTGCTGTGTCCGGGCCTGAAACCCGATTGGTATGGGTCCAGATAGTCAGTTTCCTCCAGAACCGAAGGGAGCTGATGTGCCACCACACTCTCAACAACCTTAGCAAGAAAGCAAAGGTTGGAGACCGGACGAAAGTTGTTTAATATAGTTGGGTCCAAGGTAGGCTTCTTGAGGAGGGGTCTCACCACCGCTTCTTTCAAGATGGAGGGGAAACAACCCTCACTCAGGGAGGCGGATATCACCATCTGGAGCCAGATTCGTGTTCCCTCTCGAGCAAAATAAACCAGCCAAGAAGGGCACGGATCTAATAAACAAGTGGTGGAGCTCAGTTTCCTCATAATTCTGTCCACTTCCTTTGGGGTCACAGGATCGAACTCGTCCCATTTAACATTGACGAGATCACCCATGTTCTGATCGTTAGACTCTGCCCAGTCGGAGTCTAAGCCGGTCCGAATCCGAGTGATTTTATCCGACAGATGTTGGCAAAACTCCTCGGCACGACCCTGTAAGGGATCCTCCCTCACCTCTTGATTAAGGAGGGAGCGAGTTATCTTAAACAAGGTGGCCGGGCAATTATCTGCGGATGCAATGAGTGTAGCGAAGTAATTGGACCTTGCCATCCTCATTGCTGCGAGATAAGATCTAGTAAAGGATCTTAGACGTGATCGGTCGGATTCAGATCGGGTAGATCTCCAACGGCTCTCTAGGCCCCGTCTCTGACGCTTCATCTCCCGTAGCTCCATGGAAAACCATGGAGCGAACTGGGATCTGCATCGGGTCAGGGGCCGCAAGGGAACAACTCGGTTAAGTGCATCCGTGGCAGCCTTTTCCCAGGCTTCCACTAAGGCATCAACCGAGCTGTGAGCAAAGGAGGCAGGTGGAGACCCCAATGCTGCCTGGAACTTCTCAGGGTTCATTAAGCGCCTGGGACGGAACCATCTTGATGGTTCCACAACTCCACAACGAGGGGTGGCATAGTAGAAGACCAGTCTCAGGAGATGATGATCGGTCCATGACGGTGTAATAATAGGGGAACCCCCACCAAGATCATCTAACCATCGTCTAGATAGAAAAACCAAATCAAGCGTGTGGCCTCCTACATGAGTCGGGCCCTGAATTACTTGTATCAGGTCCATGGCCGTCATGGAAGCCATGAACTCTCGGGCTAACTCAGATGATCCTCCTAGGGATGGTAGGTTGAAGTCACCCAAAACTAAACTTGGGGAATTCAACCACCAGCCCCGAGAGGATATCGAGAAGCTCAGGCAGGGCCTTTGCTGTGCGACTAGGCGGAATGTATATCAGCAGTAAGCCTAGCTGTGACCTAGGGCCACATCTTAGGAGGAGGGATTCACACCCGGCTATTTGTACGATGGTGGTCTCCTGAGGACAAAGAGTCTTTCTTATAACTGCTGCCACTCCCCCGCCCCTACCCTGAACCCGAGGTCGGTGAAGCACTCGGAAGTCTGGTGGGCAGAGATCAGAGAAAAGGAGAAGAGAAAGAGAAAAGGAGGTTGAAATGTTGTTTCGCATCCAAGAGCCCACCTGTTAGACCTTGTACTAAGAAACAACAAGGGAGCAAGTGGATGGCAGCACCACAGGCCAAGGCCTGGGCCTGATGATCGAATGCATGGAATTCTCTTTGCAGTAGCCTCCCCCAAGGAATTGTGCCTGGCCTGTAGGGCTGCTGGGAATGGAAACACCTCCATCGGTTGAGCCACTCTCTTTCTTTTCCTGGATGGGGAACAGCCTGGTGCTGGGTTTTAAGAGCCAGCTGGTTCTGAGAGGGAAAAGGAAGTTGAGGATCAGCTGCCTGAGCACACGGACCCTCTTTTCTGGCAAAGGAAACTCCATGCCGAGTTTCTTAGAGGAGCGATGACTGAAATGCTGACCATGGAGACAAAGGCCCTTTTGGCATGGCTGCTCTGACAGCTCTGCTTACTCTGTTTCAGGTGACTTTAAACAATGTGGAGGCCTGCAGTGAGAACATAATGACCCTGAAGAAAACCCTGGAGGTACTTTTGGGCGCTGAGCTCTTGGCTGGAAGCAGCAGGTCTTGGTGTCGCTTCAAACCCGTCTTGGGGCTTACAGTTGCAAGAAAAAGTATGTGAACCCTTTGGGATTACGTGGAGTTTTGCATGAATTGGCCATAAAATGCTCTCTAAACGTCATGTAAGTCACAACAATAGAAAAACACAGTCTGCTTAAAATAATACTGCACAAACATTAGCTGTTGCCATGTTTTAATTGAACATAACATGTAAACATTCACAGTGCAGGGTAGAAAAAGTATGTGAACCCCTAGCCTAATGACGTCTCCAAGAGCTAATTGGAGCCAGGAGTGAGCCAACCTTGACTCCAATCAGTGTGATGATATTGGATGTGTTGCTGACAGCTGTCCTGCCCTTTAAAAACACACACCTGTTTTGGGTTTACTGGTCTCAAGAAGCACTGTCTGATGTGAACCATGCCTCGCAGAAAAGAGCTCTCAGAAGACCTACGATCAAGAATTGTTGACTTGCATGAAGCTGGAAAGGGTTACAAAAGTATCTCCAAAAGCCTTGATGTTCATGTGTCCACGGTAAGACAGACTGTCTACAAATGGAGAAAGTTTAGCACTGTTGCTACTCTCCCTAGGCGTGGTCGTCCTGTAAAAATGACTGCAAGAGCACAGCGCATAATGCTTAATGAGGTAAAGAAGAATCCTAGTGTCAGCTAAAGACCTACAGAAATCTCTGGCACATGCTAACATTTTTGTTGACAATAAGGAAAACATTAAACAAGAATGGAGTACATGGGAGGACACCACGGAGGAAGCCATTGCTGTCCAAAAAAAAAAATTGCAGCACATTTGAAGTTTGCAAAAGAGCACCTGGATGTTCCACAGCACTACTGGGAAAATATACTGTGGACAGATGAAACCAAAATTGAGTTGTTTGGGGAAAACACACAACACTATGTGTGGAGAAAAAAAGGCACAGCACACCAACATCAAAACCTCATCCCCACTGTAAAACATGGCGGAGGGAGCATCATGGTTTGGGGCTGCTTTGCTGCCTCAGGGCCTGGACGGATTGTTGTCATTGACGGGAAAATGAATTCCAGAGTTTATCAGGACATTTTGCAGGAAAACGTATGACCATCTGTCTGCCAACTGAAGCTCCTCAGAGGATGGGTGATGCAACAGGACAATGACCCAAAACATACAAGTAATTCAACAAAACAGTGGCTTCAACAGAACAGTATACGCCTTCTGGAGTGGCCCAGTCAGAGTCCTGACCTCAACCCGATTGAAATGCTGTGGCATGACCTTAAGAGAACGATTCACACCAGACATCCCAAGAATATTGCTACACTGAAACAGTTTTGTGAAGAGCAGTGGTCCAAAATTACTGCAGATCATTGTGCAGGTCTGATCTGCAACTACAGGAAACGTTTGGTTGAGGTTATTGCTGCCAAAGGAGGGTCAACCAGTTATTAAGTCCAAAGGTTCACATACTTTTTCCACCCTGCACTGTGAATGTTTACATGTTACGTTCAATTAAAACATGACAACAGCTAATGTTTGTGTAGTATTATTTTAAGCAGACTTGTGTTTTTCTATTGTTGTGACTTACATGACGTTTAGAACGCATTTTATGGCCAATTCATGCAAAACTCCATGTAATCCCAAAGGGTTCACATACTTTTTCTTGCAACTGTAAATACAATAATTCCTAGAATCACTTCATCTCAACTAGAAGTCTGGCTTTGTTTTGGGAGGTCCTGCCTGGCTTATCCCAAAGGTGGGTACCCAAACAAAGCAGGATATAAACGATTTGTGTAAAAAAACAAGGATGCTGAGTTTGGAGCAAGGAGTTGTGACGCCTGGCTGGGGGGCCACATCCAGAGTCTTAGATTACATGGGAAATGGGAGGAAGAGTTGAGCAGCTGGAGAGCCTCCCTGTGGGTGGGCTGCCACCCCACCTTCTCTTGCTGTGTGTCAGTTCCATCGAACTTGAGGTTTTCCTTCTGCAGAGCAATTCCTGTTTGCAGCTGGATTTCTGCTTCCCTGCAGAGCGACTGTTCTGAGCTCCTCGGCCAGGGCTTTGGAGGAGAGCAGGCCCGGCTCAAGTTGGAAAGCTGCCTTTCGGACATGGATGCCGTCTCCAGCAAGTTTCGTGACCTACTGCAGGTGAGCTTTGGACCCTTGGAGCGTTGCCTGTCCCGAGGCCCCCCAGGAGGAAGTGAAGCCAGCCAGTGGGCAGGAGGTGACCTCCTCCGGGCTACAAGAGTCTCTTCCACTCACCCACATTGTGCTGAGCATGTCTCCGCTTCAGCTCAGACAGATGATCCTGCAGATGGTGCAGGTTAATAAAAACAAAGACAAATAGGCTGAAAAATAGTTTTTTATCCCAGAACTGTAACCATATTAAATACCACAGTATAGTGCAACCTTGAAATGCAATATTGGGGGCAGCGCAATGGTGAATAGAATGTGAAGGATGTGTGTACACAAGGTATGTTCTTATTTGTGGTTTTTCCTTGTTTGCATTGTGCACTGCGGACAGCACTTAATTTTGTTGTGGGTTACACAATGACATTATTTTATTCTATTCTGATACCATTCTTGAAATATGAGCAGCTTCTCTGCACCTGAAGGCTGAGGGTCTGCACCTTTGCCAGGATCAGCTCCCAGGTGGCTGCCGTGTATAGGGGAGCCAGGGGGCCTAATGACTGACCCTTGATCTCTCTCAGGAAGGCCTGAATGAACTCAATAACTCGGCAGTCAAACCGCAGGTGAAGCCCTGGATTAACCTCTTCCTGTCTGTATCCCACAACATTGAGGAGGTGAGTGCGCTGTCCTTATTTGCTTGACTGAATGCAGGAGGCTGGAGAAACACAGTTCTCACCACACTGAACTCAGTTGAGGCTATATAGGGGTAAAGATGTGGTGGAATCGGAATGCTGCTGGGGGAGAGATAGCTTGAAGATGACATATTGTGGTCATTAGTAAAATATGAACAGCCCAGGAAGGCTGAGGAGGAATCTCAAGATTGTCCTCCTTGACACACTTGGCGTAAGAGGGAGGGAAGGGGGCCTCGATGCAGCAGAGGTCCAACATTGCTTGTGGTGTCTGTTCCCTTACCTGGCCTACCTGAAGAGCTGATATGGAGAAGCCTCTGAAATTAGCCTGAGGTGGAGGGGAAGGAGAACAGAACGGGCCTGGGGGGGCTCACTTTCCCTTGGGGTGGGGGGGCTGTCCTTTCAGGGACTCCCTTCCTGCATGCTGGGTTTCTTCCTTCCTTCATCATCTCCCCGCTGCGATTCTTTTAGAGCTGAGCATCTCCCTGGGGAACAGCCTTGCCCCCACCCTTTGGTTTGTCCTGCTGAGCAGAAGCAGCAGGAACTGGGCCGGGGGCTGGCAAGCCTTTGCCAGGCAGGCCAAGTCTTTGGAATGTCTCTGGAGGAGTAGCAGTGGCTGGGCATGCATTGAGCAACACAGGACTCTTGTGTGGCTAAGACCCATCAGTCCTGTTCCTTTGCTGCACCTGGTTTTGATGAAAACAGAATTGATATGGTGCCTCTGAGAAAGTTGTGGTAGGCCGGCTGGAGCCGCCCCCGCAACCCCCAGTGCTCAAGGGAGGCAGAGGAAGGGAATGTTTTGTAGAGAGACCAACTCTGCTCTCTGTTGCTCTTTCAGGAAGAGTTTAATGACTATGAAGCCAACGACCCCTGGGTGCAGCAGTTCATTCTTAACCTGGAACAGCAGATGGGGGAATTCAAGGTACGTTCGAGGCACGAGGTGGCAGGGAATTCCTCAAAGGGGAATTGGCCCCTTTGGCACGTAGACATGGGTCACTTCAAGGAGAAGGCAACTGCCCAGTGGAAGGGCCAGGGCACTTGGCAGCCTTTTCCCTGGACACACTAGCCTACTTGCTGGACAAGAGGCTGCATTGTCCCCCGGCCTGCCTTGGTCTGGTTCTGGCAATGGTGCCATCCTGAACCAAGTCTTCTCCCTCCTCTGCAGGCAGGATTGTCCCCTGTGATCTACGACAGCCTCACCAGCCTAATGACCAGCCTAGTCGCTCTGGAGCTGGAGAAGGTTGTTCTCAAGTCCACCTTCAGTCGGGTAAGATGGGGTGGGGAGTGTCAGCAAAGCCAACCTGCAGACTGATTGCAAGACATGCCAACATTACAATCTGAGACTTTAATTATTATTTTTTAATAAATATTTTTTAAATTTTGTAGTTTTACAATCAAATACTTAATAGACAACGTGTTCTCTGGGTCCATTAGTAATTCAGTAGTATATATTATCTTCTTCAGTCTAATCCACGGGTCGGCAACCCGCGCCTCCGGAGCCTCATGCAGCTCTTTCAGCCATCTCTTGAGGCTCCCAGCCTCCTCTGCCATTTGCAGACAGACAGACAGACAGACAGAGAGAGGCACTTGTGCTTCCCTTCTCTCTCTCTCTCTCTCTCTCTCTCTCTCTCTCTCTCTCTCATATGCAGACTTGCCCCCTCACGGGGCTCCTGATTGGCCCTGCGCCCAGGCGCCCTGGGAGAAGGGCAACCAGGAAGTCCCTTTCCCAGGCTGGCCCTGTCCGAGGCTCACGTGGCCAGGGAGCTGCGCGGGGTAGCCCCGGGATCCCCCCTGGGAGCGGCCCGCCGGAGCCTCCACTGAGTGGCTCTCCTGCAAGCCGCGGCCTCAAGGGAGCTCAGCTCCTGCGATCTCCAGCTGGCCGGGAAGGTGCGCTGGAGTCCTGGCTGCCGGGAAGGCGATAGGCCCGCTCCTCTCCCATCGCCCAGAAGAGGTAAACAATTAATCCCCATTGCTGGGTTTTCCCCGGATGCAGGGCTTATATTGATGGCAGAGTCGCAGCGAGGGAGAAAGGGGGAGAGAGAGAGAGAGAAGCTCCTTCGGACTAACAGACAGCAGCTCGGCCGTGGCGTGCAGACATCACGCCTGCCCAGGACTAGCCAGGTTCCCAGCCGCGAGCCCCGTCTGGGAAGACACCTGTAGCTCCGCTGCAGGCAAGCAAAACTGACTTGGCATATGGTGGAGACCCATTCTTTTTTTAAACACACGCAGCTTCCCTGCGGTCTCTGACAAATGCTGTCCATGCAAAGCCTTTGTTTCTGTTATTTTTATAATGCTCTCTGTTTTCACAGCCTGCAGCAATTTTTCTGTACTTGGATTCACATAGTCATTCAAGCTTCGTTTTTCTTCTACAGTTTGGTGGTTTTGCAATAGCCCTCTGCCCCCTAGTCTTCTTGGCAGGTACAACCTGTCGATGTCACTTTGTGGATGTAAAGCGTGGTGCATATTCAAAAGTTTACACGTTTTCTGGTCTAGGTGTTCCAGTTCAGTCCAGTTGATAATTCCACCTGGGTAGCGTATCACTGGGACTTCCCATTTATTAATAGCTTTAATTATGTTTCTAGCATTTAGCTTTGATTTTAATATTTTGTGGACTCTCCTGATGTATTCCTTTTGCGTTGATTCTTTGACTTTTCCATTCAAGATGTTATCTGCTTCCAATATGCCTAGGTATTTGTAACTGTCATCCTTTGCTAGTGCTTTCACAATACTTCCATTTTCCTATTCCTTCTATTTTTCCTCATTGGATGGATAATATAGCATATTTTCCAAGTCCAAAGTTCATTCTGATGTCGCTGCTAAACAGTTGAACTGCATTGAGTATTGATTCAAGTTCAGTGTGGCTTTTCGCATACAGTTTTAAGTTATCCATGTATAGTAGTTGGTTTATCTTGCCATGCTGGCATGAGATGTATCCCAGTTTTGTGTTTCGTAATATTATTGTCAATGGAATTAATGCGATGTTGAATAGTAGTGGTGAAAGTGAGTCCCCTTGGGAGATTCCCCGTCTGATGTTGATTTCACCAATGTTCTCCCCATTTGCTGTTATAACTGTTTTCTCGTCTAGACCTCTCGTCAAACATTAAAAATAGTTTTTTGTCTTTTGTAGCTGGGTATGGGACATCTATTTCATGTATTATAGGTGGTCTTTATAGTAGAAATTGTTTGTAAGGTAAGAATTTATAGTCCAAGGTGTTTCATCATGTCGTATAATAACATATGCTTCTCATGTAAAGAATAGGAAAGCAATCCCCAAGTATAGCTCTGAAAGTCCGTAAAAGTTTACATTCATAGTTCAAACAGGCCAGATATGCCGCACAGAAGTTCCTTCTTTGCAGCTGGGTTTTTCACAGGTGGTAACTGTCAAGGTCAGAGAACTTTTTCTGGAGTCTGAGCTTCAAGCCAAGTCTCTTTTTAGGCAATAACAAATTGTAATATCACACTTCGCCACAAGATGTCACCAACGCCGTTTAAAGTTTTTTAAATCCAAAAATTTTATGTTAGTGTTTCAAGTCTTATTTCTTTTTTTAGATAAAAAACAAATGTCTCCAATGAGAAAAGGAATACTTTTAGTCCCCAGGTTTCAAAAGAATATACATCTAATTAGATTAAAATTGTTCTTATAGTTGCTCTGTTTCCCCTGGGTAGTTAGTTGCCGCTTTTCTTAGAGGGTGGGATAGAAATTCCCTTCCCTCTCTCCTCACAGGGGGAAAAATACTTTGGGCAGCTTTTACAGGAAAAAGTACTTAAAATCTTAAAGAGAGGGTCAGATCTCACCCAGTTTCATCTGCGTTGCTTTACAGGTGCTTGATGGTGATTTTGACTTTGGCTGTCAGCAGCTTAGTGACGGGCCATATTGGTATGGCCGGTCTTTCCCCTGCCGGTTTGGAGAGTTTCCCCGGATCAAATGGGGGTCCCTTCCTTGCTTGTCGCCCCTACAGGGCGACTTTTAACCCTTTGCAGGATCCCCCAGCAGAACAAATTAGGACGCGAAAGACGGAGCTCGTCTTCCTGCATCCGCGGCAATGGCAAACCAGAAGTCCAAATCCTTTAGAATCTTGATACTGTCCACTAAAGTGTTTGCTGTCCCCACAATTTACTGGGTCTGTTGTTCCACTTTATCCATATCAATTTAGTCATAGTTTGCCATCTTCTCTACTAAAACTACAGCCTCACATTCCCATAATCAGCTAAACTCATCATAATGGATTCTTGATAAAACTCTTGCTAATTTCTGACAAGTAATACATTCTTTTCTGCTTAGCAACTTTTTATGAACTTGCTCAAGAGTTTTGACTAAGAATATCATGCTTAGAAAGGATCAGCAAGATGACACCCTGGTCTTGCAGAGTCTAAACGCATTCCTGGCAGCAGTGTGTCTTTTGCTGCCACTCCTTCCTTCGCTCAGTTGCTCTTCCTGGTCCATTGCTGCATTAGCCCTTCTGAGGGGAGGACAAAAGTAAAGCAGGAGCTGAAGAGCTCGGCCTGCCTCTGCTGGAATCCCCCCATCTGCTCCATGGCATCTTGTCTGACCTTTTTGAAATGGCTCCTTTGAGATCTCGTGTGCATGGACACCCATGCTCCAGTTTCAGTATGCTCACTTCCTCCTTGCATCCCCAATGCCTTTTCCTTTTTTATCAGCTGTTCCTTATCAGTTAGGATCCAGTTTAAAAGAGATGATCCCCTTGTCTCCATTTCTCCTCTTGAAGATCCTGCAGTCTAGTCCAGGATCTGCCTTTCTTTATTATTTCTCCTTCCTCATCTGCTGAAATATCTTCCTCAGATCTGCTGCTGCTGCTTTCAGCCTCTTGCTTTGGAATGAGCTGTTTCCTCAGCCTTTACACCCTGTTCCGAGTTTCATTCCACCATTGTTTCAGTAAGGTACTAAATCACTTTTGTTTTTCACCTGATGACTTGGGTTCTATTTGTTCTCCTTATTCTGCTCATTGGCCTTCTTGGATTGTGTAACTTGGCCATTTCTTTCCTGTAAGCTCTGAGCTAGGTATTGTCGAGACTGATTTACCTTTTCACCTAGATTTTCTCTTTTGCTGATATCTGCAAAAGTGGGAGGGATGGTATCTAGGCACCTGGGAGCCAAGGCCACTGGAAGGAGAAGAGGACTGTTTCCATATCAAGAAGAAATATTACTATTGGGCAATGTGAACACCCGGTGGGTGGAGGTGAGGGAGTCTGTTGTTTAACTAAGCAAGCCTTTGAGCGGCAAAACCAGAGCTGGTTTCTCTTTCTTCTGTGCCAATGTAAATTTTCAGTCAAATATTATACTCTTGGTAAAATCATGTCTCAGGAGTTTCTGTTTCTGGAAATGCCAACTGGAGAGTTGACAGGTATACTGTTGCTGTACGGGGGAATGCCCACTTGGCAAGGGCAGAGAAGTATCTGGCCAGATGAGGATGCCCCACAGCACAGCCCCCTCGGCGTTCCGGAGCCTCTGCCTCATATCGAATAGTCACAGTGCACCACCGTCTTGGCTCTCTGAGGGCTTCTTCCCTGCTCTTCGCAGCTTAGCCCTAATGGGGTGGAAGAGGTCCAGCTTGCCCCACTCCCTGGGAAGAGAGGCTGGTTAGAGTTGGGAATCGATCTGGCTTTGAGTCCTTGTGGAGTGTGCTTGCTGATTGCGTCTGTCTCAAAGGGCCAGTGCAAGAGTGCTGTTACGGAGATGGATGGACGCTCAGGGCGACAGAGAGTAAGGGGCATCTCTGGAAGCGGGCCTTTCCCCAAACTTCTCTGCTTGGTGGAATTCAGAGGTTGATCCATTGCAGGAGGTTCAGCTGGGGCTGGGATGGGCGTCTCATGCCCAGCTGCGGGTTCAGCTGCGCTTTGCTACTTTGTTTCCTCAGCTCGGTGGGCTGCAGTTTGACAAAGAACTGAGGTCCCTGATAGCCTACCTGACTACTGTCACCACCTGGACCATCCGTGACAAGTTTGCCCGGCTCTCCCAGATGGCGACCATTCTCAATCTGGAAAGGGTGGGTCCTCCGGCTTTTACTCCCTGAGCCCGGCAGTGGGGTGGGAGGTGGGGCCGAGCCCCGTCCCAGATGAGCCGAAGACAAAACCAGGCCAGGCAGACAGTGTTTTTCTCTCCTTTTAGGTAACTGAGATCCTGGATTACTGGGGACCCAATTCGGGCCCTCTGACGTGGTGTCTGACGCCAGCAGAGGTCCGCCAAGTGCTGGCCCTCCGGGTGGATTTTCGAAGTGAAGACATCAAACGGCTACGCCTGTAGCCATCAGAGAGGAACTTCCTTTTTTAAAAAAATTGTTGCCTCTTCCTGCTAGGACTGGCTACTAAACTCAACAGAAGCTCAGCCTCTTGCCTTCTTCCTGCTAGTTCCGTGATGTTGTTCTGTTGAAAAGTGGAATTAGGAAAATTTTCCTCTCCGGCAACCTCAGCTACTATGGGGCCTTCTTTCCTGCGTTTGTGCAAGATGGTTCCCCAGTTGGCCAGCACAGCTCTGCAGAGACCCAGCACCCCTGGCTTGGGAGGGGCCGTCAGTTCGTGGCAGCCTCCCAGAAAAAAGGTTTCCTGGCAAAGGGTCTGGATCACGACTGAAGGGCCCCTTCCTCCTGGGGCTCGGCTCTCGTCTGTGGTGGGTCAAGAGCTTAGCCTGAGCGTTGGCCGGAATCTCTCACTGGTGCGGTACTCCAGAGGCCAGCAAGGAGATGGACAGGTTAGCTGACAGACCCAAAGGAATTTAAAATAAACCTAATACCATAATGCTGTTTGACAAGTTGATCGTGTTCAGGTATGGGCACAATGCTTAAAGAGCTGAAATGGGCGCAGAAATGGGCAACTTACAGAGGTGCTTTCACAGATTAGGCTTTTTATTCAGGAGAAAAGAGGGAAAACAGCAAGGTTCCAATATTTGAGGGGCTGCCACAAAGATGGTGGGGTCTGCCTATGGTGGGGGGGGGAGAGGAGAGGCTATAAAAGAATGTGGTTTGGGTGGGGGAAGGGGAAAAAGACATCAGGAAAGGTTTAATCCCTTTAAACAAATGTAATTAGTTTTACCCCCTTTAATTGAGTCTGTGGCTTTTAGAAAGTTTTCTTTGAAGGTAAAGGCTTAATTTAAAGCTAAAGCTTTTTTCAATTGGAGCCTTTCTGTCTGAGATTGCAACACTGGCAAGTGACAGCCTGAGGCAGCTTAAAGAGAAAAAAAGGAGTTTGTGTTTCTTTATTTTCTTGCTTTGCACTTGATTCCTGTGTCTTTAAGGGTACAGGGAAGGGATGGGGGGGTGCATTCTTACTACACTGTGGAAGAGCTCAGAAGGGCCAACCAGCTAGCTCAGGAGTCTGCAAACTTAGAAATGTTAAGACCTGTGGACTTCAACCCCCAGAATTCCTCAACCAGCCATGAGGGCTAAGGAATTCTGGGAGTTGAAGTCCACAAGTCTTGAATACCAAGTGTGAAGATCCCTGAACTAGCTAGTAGTGGTGCATATTAATAAACATGGATAAATTGATCATACATTTGTCAGTGCAAAGGGAAAGTGATCAGCAAAGGAACAGCCACTGAAGAAATTAAAACTGGTACCTTTTTTCTACAGTTTGTAATATTTTATTAGATTATAGAATAAAATACAAAAGCAAATAGTAGGACACAGTGGGGAGCAAAAAGGGGGGAAAATGAGGGGGAGAAGGGAAAAACATATTCCTCTGTTACAGTAGAAGGAGGCATTAACATTGAACCTCAACTTTTTACTTTTCCATAATATAAACTAGCCATTTCTATAACAACAAATGAATCTAATCAGTAAAACCCAAAATCCCCCCTTCTTTTTAGTCATCAAGTTTTTGATACCTTGCTAAGCACTGGTGGTAGTACTCAAATATTGTCATGTCCTAAATGTGGTACAATCTGAAAAGGTTGAAAAGCCCTGCTCCAAAGCACCTGAAGGCAGGACAAGAAGCAGTGGATAAAAACTTACCAAGGAGAGAAGCAACCTGGAACTAAGAAGAAACTTCCTAATGGAACAGCTTGCCTTCAGAGGTCCTGGTGCTCCATCACTGGAGGCTTTTAAGAGACTGGACAGCCACTTGTCTGGAATGGTAGAGTGTCTTCTGCTTGAACAGGGGTTGTCCTAGAAGACCTCCAAGGTCCCTTCCAACTCTGTTAATCTGTTAACTGTTGGCTGTGTAAGGCAGGATGAAGACCATCAACTTAGATGACTGAAACAAGTTTGTGCCAGTTCACAGAGGAGGATCCAGTTACCAGCAGGAATTGCATTCTGCCGATCCCTTCCTGGAAAGTGGGCACCTCTGATGCCCTTGGCGATCCTGCTTTGCGGTTGCAGCTTGCAGAAGCAAAATGCCGTGTCGGGCAAGCCTCTGGTCTCATCTGACTGGCCTCTGGCGTAACTACTCTGGCTTAGCTATTGTAGCTGGATCATCGTGAGGAGATAGGTAAACCCATTACTGAGACATCAGGACAGGAAACCAGGGCTTTGGACAGGAAGATTTTATTGGAAGAATTTTCAGATTGAAGCTGCTTGCTAGTGAGGATACAGTGAACTGCTTTCTTCAAGCTCAGCCTGGATGGCCATTGGCCAGGAATGCTGAAATGGGAAATTCCTTCATTGGACACTGAGTTCAGCTAGATGATCTTTGAGATCCCTCTGGTTCCTTGAATCACAATCCTGTGGATTCATGATTCTGTGCATACTGTAACATCGGAATCAAAGTTGGGGAGGGCCTCGAGGGCCGTTGGAACCAATCCCTGCGTTCAGTGCAGACCTGTTTCAAGAGAGCACCAACTGCCTCTGGCTGACAGCTCTGGGGGTTTCTCCTGACCCGTCTTGCTGTTCAAAACTTCAAAGAGGAAGCCGATTTTCTTACTCTGCTGCTTCCCATCCTGCCCTCCCGTTGCCCCAGAGAGGCCTCGTCCTCCGCTCCCTGATGAGCAATCAACCCCCCTCACGTCTTCTGCCACGGTGGTCTTAGCCCCTTCTCTGAAGTAAGACATTTCTTTTGTCATTGTGGATTCAAAAGTTGGGGGGAGGGTGTTTTTTTTGTTTTTGTTTTTTACTTTTCTAAGTGAAAAGCAAAACCAGGTCCCAGGCCCTCGCTTGAGAGTTTTAACTTACCGTACTACAAGAGCAATTTTTTCTTGTCTGCAACATCTGATCTGATCATTTGGCTAGGACAGGACCTACTGCAGCTGTGCTACAAGGGGGATCATCGGTTTATGATGTGCTCTTTCTTCCTAGTAAGGTACAATTTCTCAGATTACAAGCAATGTATTGCTACTTTTTATTTAAAAATGCACCAGACCCTCATTAGCTCTTAAGAAAATAAGCAGCATAACCTTTTATCTTGTAATTGCAAATGAATGGTTGTGTTCGTTCACAACCAGTGCTTGCTTTAGGGACCCATTTGTGTGACCGCTTATATTTGCCAGGCTGAACGTTGCATCCCTCGTACAACAGATGCAGTCTTGCTGCTTTCCACTCTTTTGAAGAACTTCATTCCGCTGTTTGCTTGATTGGGATCTGCGACACAGCCGTGGCTGCCTCCATCCCTTTCATGGTGGAGGAGGAGGAGCAGAGGGGGGAGCCATTCTTTCACGCCTCTAAAGTGCGTCCCCCCCAAAAAGCTCCACATGGAATCCTGCTCGGTCCACCTCCACGGTGTGGATGCTGAAATTTCCAAGGACCTGAAAGGGACATACGGATAAACGAGCTTTGAGCTAAGCACCTTGTGTGATTCCTGCCTTCGTAGCTCTCGGGCAGCTGGAGGGAGTAGCCTTCCTTTCCCTCCACGGGGGAAGCCACCCCGATATTTTGGAAGGTTTCTGTGTTGATCTCCCTGTAGCTCCCAAGCCTGCACAGCAGTCCTTCCTTGGAGGAGCTGTCCAATATGGGGACTGTTCACCTACCGCAGCTTCTGCCAGGATCTCCTGCAAGGCCACCCGGTTCCTCGGTTCTTTGGTTACCAGGTAGAGGAAGCCACCACCGCCAGCCCCGGCCAGGCTCTGCCCATAGACATGGGGCTGGAGCATCTCCATGACCTGCCGGACCACCAGAGGCTCACAGCCAGGGGCCATCTCCTTCTTCTGCAGCCAGTACCGATTCACACACTGGCCCAGCAGAGCCAGGTCACCTGGAAGGAGAAGGTGATGGCACCACCCCCAGCTGCTGTCTGGATCATGGGGGTCCAAGCAGCCCCATAGCACTAAAGTCAGTCTGTCCATTCTTTCTCTATGTCACAAACTGCATTTGGTCTGCTTGACTGTCCTCCCCTTCCGGAGAATGATTAGGGGGGTCACCCTTCCCTTGGGGGGAAGGGCAAAAAGGGTGTCAACACTTAACGGGAATGGGGTATGTGTGGGTAGTTCCCCTGGCTCCCTTCCCCAGCCAGATGTCAGCCTCCCACTCAGCCCAAGCACTTGGATGCTCCCCCGTGACTTCTGGCACCATGTTTGCAACCAAGGAGCTTTTGCCTCCTGAATACCCTGGATGAGGGCAAGGCCTGTCTTAGTCCAGGTGTTGCCTTCTCTCCCTTGAGAAAATGGGCATACATTCCTACTCCTTGCTTTCAGCTGTTTTTTTTAACCAATTAGGTTAAAAGGGTCTCTTATTTCACAATTACTCAATTCACTTAAAAACCCTCAAATCAAAGCCTTTCTGAAATTCCCATCTGTGTCCCAGGGTCTCTTCCATAAGCACACTGACACTCTCCCACTGCCAAAATGTGGGGGTGTCCTCCAGCCATTCCCTGACTGGCCTGGGCTTTCCTGCTCTCTTCCTGGCACAGTTTCATCTCAAGTGGTGGTACCTTGTTTGAGGGCTTGGGCGCATTCCTCCGCATTGCTCACCAGGGCACTGGTGGTCTCTACCACGGTGGGCAGCCTGGCATACCAGTTCCTTAGAACATCCTGCAGAGAAAAAAGGCAATGCCTTTCAACACACGCCTCTTCCTTCACGGTCTTTGTATTGATGGAGGGCTAAGAGATGCACTCTCCGCCTTGCGGTGTCCACCTTCAGCTTTGGGGCAGCCATAGGCAGCAGACCTGTCACCATTTCCCCCACTGGTGATCCGTACGTGCCACGGGAGGTGATGTGGGGGAGGGGGGTAGTTGAAGGCAACCAGCTGACTGTGGATCTTCTCCTATCAACTGAACAGGCAGGTTCAGGAAGAGGCGGGGCAGGGCACAGCTCCTTTGCTGGGGTCTTCTTCCCAAAGGAGAACTGTTCAAATGAGCTGAGCAGGATGGCAGGGGCAACTTAGAGAGAAGGTCAGACAGGGCCCACCCAGTCCGTTTAGAATAGCAGGTGGATGATATCTTGGAGTCCCTTGTAGTGGTTATGGGCATACAGAGGCATAGCAAATTATTGTTTTCAACATCAAGAGTACAGGAGGAAAAGGCTGGGGTAGCTACAGATCAGTCAGTGTAGCCCCGTTTCTTGAAAATCCTGGAGCAAGATACTAAGTAGTGAGCTTATAATTGTTTAGAGAAGAATGCACAGCTTGACAAGAGCCAGGATGCACTTAGCCAGATAATCTTATTTGCTGAAGTAACCAGGTTAGTTGACCACAGGAATGCAGTAGAGACACCATCCCTTTTCACCAGTGAAGCATTCAAAAAGTCCCTAATTAGGAGACCCTAATCAAGAAGACAAAAGAAGCTGGGCTGGACAGGCCATCATTCAATGGTTGACCAGCCAACCTTGTCAGTGGCTCCGTGTCAGGTGAGAAAGAGGGGTCAAGTGGCTTTTAGGACTCCACCTGAAGCCATGCTCTGGTCAATATGTTTATAAATGATGAGGAAATCTGACTGAGGTTTGCAGGCAACCCAGGGAGAATAGCAAAAATCTCAGAGGACAGTATTGGGATTTAGCAGATTTTGAAAGCCTGGAACAACAGGCAAGAGATGTGAGTTCAAACTTCAGCGGGGCTAAACACAAAGCCCTTCCTTTATGCAAGGAGAGGCAAAGGTGTGAGTTTGGGTGGGGGCAGGGAACCATATGGAGGGGGTGTTTCAGTATATGGAAAAAGGATCTGGATGTCTAGGTAGGTTGCAAGATAAAGCTGATCAGAAGTATCGGAATGGCTGTCCTTTAGAAGATGGGCAGATGGCTCAGGGTTGTTCCAGAGAACAGGAGGAGAAAGAGAGTGTTTAAATGACAAGGTAGATTTAGTTGGATGTCCAACACTAAAAGCTACCCAACAATGAAACAGGGTATCTCTTAGGGATGTACATCTGGCGAGACCGTGAAAAAGGGCCTTTCTCTATGCAGCATCGTGCCCCTGGAAGTACAGTTGGCCCTCCCCTTGCTGGCTTGATCAGTGGGCCTGGGGACCAAATGGATCAAGTGGTTTGTCTGAATGCTGCTGCCATAGTGGCACCAAGTTTCAATTTTTATGTTGGAGATTCTAATGTTAAAAGCCACCCAGAGTCCCCTGTGGGCGAACTGGGCAACCATATAAATTTGTATGAATAAATGTATGAATGAGTAACCGACTAGGAAGGCATTGGCCTCTCCAACAATCAATCTGTTTAGATTGAGGCTGGAGGAGCATCCAGTGGATTGCACTAAATAATCGCCAGAATTTCAAGCTGCAGATCAACTGATTCTATGAACTGTTAAACAGACCACTGTCACATCCGCTGACAGTGAAGCGCTGAAGGTAAGTGTGTCTTGGTAGGGATGCAAAATGTCTTTTTAGGACACCAGTGCTATTTTTTAAAAATCCAGATTTGGACCATAGGATTACTAGAATATTCTGACCAAAAGCTCTAAACCCTGATAAAACCATGCCTCTTGTGAGAAACAAATCTCAGGTTTTCTTCCAAGTTGTCCTTTGTGGTCTGCTGCAGAAGAGACCTTTCCAGGATGAATGCTTCTGTTCCTCTGGCTGGCCTTGAGTGGGTCTCTTAGACTCCCCTTTTCTATACTTATCTAATCTTACACACATACACACATAGAGCAAAGGTTCTATATACACATGTCATTGGGAGTACTTGTGCAGAATGGAATGGAATGGAATAGAATAGAATAGAATAGAATAGAATAGAATAGAATAGAATAGAATAGAATAGAATAGAATAGAATAGAATAGAACAGAACAGAACAGAACAGAACAGAACAGAATAGAATAGAATAGAATAGAATAGAACAGAACAGAACAGTGACAGCTATGAAGCAATGGGACAGCTGCCTCCTTAGTTGTGGGTGCTCAGTCGCTGGGGGTTTTCAAGCCAAGACTGGGCTGCTGTCTGTCTGCAATACTGTGAGGATTCCTGGCCTAGGCAGGTTGGACTAGAAGGCCTCTGAAGTCCCTTCCAACCCAGGTCTGTTGTCTTACAATTGTAGGACAAACAGGGTGGCCCAATTGCTTTGTGATTCCAGTGAGTTGGGGGTTCCTGACCCTCCCGCCTCAATCTGGTCAACCTGTTTTGCTGACCCATTACCCTGGAGTCTGTGGGTCTCTTTAGGGAGGTGTTGGTGACTGCTGTTGTGTAGATGGGTTACTGTTGCTGCTGTGTTGAGGCTATGGAGTTGCACACCATCACTCAGAGTGAGGGTCCTTAGCTCAGAGGCAGCTCAACAGAAGGGAAGGAAGGCTGTGATAATGCTGGAAAAAATAAATGGAGAATATAAAGCACTGGATGGAAGAAGAAATGAGGCAGGAGCAAAGAATGGGAATTTGTGGGACATACTTGATACAGAATAGAACAGAACAGAACAGAACAGAATAGAGCTGGAAGAGTCCTTGGAGGTCTTCTAGTCCAGCCCCCTGCTCAAGCAGGAGGTCCGATACCATCTCAGTCAGATAATCGTCCAGTCTCTTTTTATAAACTTCCAGCGATGGAGCGCCCACGATTTCTGGGAGTAAGCTGTTCCATTGGTTGATTCTCCCCACTGTCAGGATGTTTCTCCTTAATTCCAGGTTGCTTCTCTCCTTGATCAGCTTCCAACCATTTTTTCTTGTCCTTCCCTTTGGTGCTCTGGTGAACAACCGGTCCCCCTCTGCCTTGTGGCAGCCCCTCAGATACTGGAACGCTGCTTTCTTCTTTTCCAGGCCTTTGATCATCTTAGTTGCTCTTCTCTGGATTTTTTCCAGTCTCTCAACATCTTTTTTGTGATATGGTGACCAAAATTGGCTGCAATATTCGAGGCGTGGCTTTATAAAGTGGTACCAGTACTTCGCATGATCTTGATTCTATGCCTCTGTTTATACAAGATTGTATTAGGTTTTTTGGTTGCTGCTGCACACTGCTGGCTCATAGTTAAGTGATCGTCCATTAGGATACCAAGGTCCCTCTCACAGTTACAGCCTCCAAGCCAGGTCTTGCCCATTCTGTATTTGTTCCTTTTATTTTTCCTGCCTAACTGTAGGACTTTGCTTTTCTCCACATTGAAACTCATTTTGTTGGACAGGGCCCATTGTTCAAGTTTGTCAAGATCTTTTTGGATCCTGAGTTTGTCTTCTGGGGTGTTGGCTACTCCTGACAGTTTGGTGTCATCTGCAAATTTGATGAGTTCCCCTTCAATTCCCTCATCTAAGTCATTTATTGAAAAGTACTCGGCCTAAGATGGAACCTCGTCGTACCCCACTGCTTACTTCTCTCCATGTGGATCTAGTGCCATTGAGGACTACTCGTTTAGTTTGGTTTGTTAGCCAGCTACAGATCCATCTGGTGGTGATGTTGTCTATTCCACCTTTTTCTAGCTTACCAAGGAGTAGGTTGCGGTCTACCTTGTCAAATGCCTTACTGAAATCTAGGTATACTACGTCCACTTCGTTTCATTGGTACACCACATACACACACACACACTGGTGTGTATATCTTTCTGCATGTGTACATACGTGAATGGATATGTACGAAATGTAAACATAGTTATGAGATGGAAAAGATACTTAAATTCCACTGGGATAGAAATCTAATAAAGAATTAAGTAATAATAACAATATTGAATTTGCCAGACTTCCTCATGGGGGGAAAATGGCAGATTGTCACAAATGATGGAATGTCAATGCGGTGAAGATCATCGGCCAGGTGTTAAGCTCAGGACAGCACCTCTCCGTACAAGGAGAGGCCAGGAGAGTGCCCATTTGTGCTTTGGAAAACTGCTCCTTGTGAGAAGACCCAAAAGATCCAAAGGGATTGTAGAGCTTCCCTTGAGCTGGATACAGAGGCCGCGGGAGAGAGACAGAGCTCAGAGCCACAGCAGAGCCTGCAAAGGGCGTTGGGTTTGCCCCGTCTCAGCACACACTTTCTTAAACACATTTGGAAGACAAATCACAGTAAAAGAGAGATCTTCGAGGCAACAAAGCAATCAAGCTGCCCAGTAAATGATCCTTCATTTCAGGTTTAAGTTAAGAAGCAACAATTTTAAAATACTGAAAAATAATTAAAGGTAAAAAGCTTGCCAAGTTTAAATTAAAGAAGCTGAAAGCAGACTAAGAGGACAATTGAATTTGGATTTATTATTTTAAAGTATTTTTTTAAACAAGTAGACAACACAATCTTTCTATGGGAAAGATTTTTATTTGGATTAATTAGGGACAATGATTGGACAGTTTTGCAAAATAAAAGTTAAAGGAATGTTACTAAAGATCATCTGATTACTGAAGGACAGTGTTTTGAAGTGGATTGAAGACTTAACCATTTAGAGAAAGTTGGACGGAGTCCCTCTTTTACTTTTATTTCCTGAATCGAAAGAGTTATTAGAAAAGTAGTGAAATTTGCAGAAAGAGTCCATAGCAGTTACAAAATTATCTCTGCTCTGTTCTGACATTTCAGGGCTGCTGGCTTTCTACTGTGTAGCGGTGCTGTACCAATTGTAAAGGGGCTGCTTGCGAGTAACCAGCACAGACATGCCACTATCGGTTCTCAGGTCTGGGAGTTTTCTTCACAGCTCACCCAGATACTTCTGGCTCTCCACAGAGTTGTCAGAGGAGAAGCTCACCTGACATTTTCAGAGCAGGAGACCATCCTGTGCCAAGGAGCCTCTGTGTCAGAACCCCTAATTCTGAGGGGGCTCTTTTCTTTCTCAACCTCAACCTCTGTTCTCTCTATACTTCTGGGTTCTGCCATGCTCCTGGAGGGGAGGGGGCAAAGCACTGCCGGTTATTGCTTTATTTTCCTCTGTGCTACACTGTAATACTTGGCTGTTTTTCTGCATACTTCCTCTGTGAACTCTCTCCCCTTGATGTCAGCTAGCAAAGCAGGGAGGAGAAAGGAATGGTTTGAAGAGCTGACAAAACTTTGCTGCAACCCTGAGACAACCTGGTGTTGTCTCCTCTTTCCCACAAGGGACTTAACACCTGGGGTTTGGCCCATTGGAGCTGACTGGATGGACTATGGGGTGGGGCTTGGTTGGGGCACTTTTAACCTGAGTGGGAAACCCTCAGATTCTGTCTATTATGCCTGCTATCAGCTTCTCCTAATAAAAGTTCCTTTTGGAAGAAACTGCTTCCACAAGTTCTGCTTTCTTAGAATGAGGTTTTGAAGTGGGCCCTGACACTGCATATCACCTGGAGAGCAGATCTAGGCCAGGGACCAGATTTCCTTATCTTATACCTTTTGATTGGACCTAGAGAAATATGGCTAATTCAGACCTCACTAGTTCCAATGGATCTACTCTGATCCAATTCTATTTGTCTACTGGAGGTCTGCAATTATTGGCAGACAGAATTCCAAAGTACAGTAGCACAAGTTTGTACTTTTCATAGGAGAAAATCTGTTCCACACTTTTTTTTACAATACAAGCTGTGCATTATTTTGGCTGATTCTTGTAACCTTGAGGCATTTTCATGTGAATTCTATAGACTGTAACCACCTTTTCATCTAAGTGCACTGAGCAATCTTGAGACTAAGAACTAGGCACAAGCATGTGCAAAGCAAGTGCTAGTCACAAGATGTGCCTCCCATACCTGGAGCAAGTTGCGAGCAAGGCGGGTCTTCCCCGTGTACAGCAAGAGAAGGTGCTGGTTCAAGGTGTGGATGAAACCTTCTGGGGGCATGATCTCTTCCACTTCGACCTTCAGTGGCAGCTGGGCCTTTGAGCGACCAATTTTCAGCCCTGGGACCAGCCCACCCACCTGGTCTTGCCATCCGCCACCTACAAAGGATAGCACAGGGGCTCAGAACCAGGCCAGGAAGCTCTGGGTCTAGGAGTCTCCCCTCACTGCTCCACAGCAACTGTCGGAAATGGGCAAGAGAGGCACAGAGCAGGTCATCAGTCTCAACTCCTCTTTCAGGTAAGAAGTGAGAGTTCCAATAACATCCTGTGACTGGGCTGGGGGTGGGTGGGGTGTAAGGATGTGCTGTCCTTGCCAGAGATCAAAGAGGGACCGGTACATTTCATGGCATTTTCTTAGAATCTGAGAGTCAGAAGGGAAGGGGCCTCCAGACACATCTAGTCCAACCCCCAGATTGTCTGAAGACCTCCAGGGAAGGGGAACACACAGCTAATTCTGCATTCCCATCAGGACATTTTTTTCTAATATATAATCTACTTCCCCACCTTTTGGTATCTGGTGTTCTTGGTCCTGCTCTCTGGGGCTGTGGAGAATGAGTCCACTCCTACTCTGTGGGATAATGCTTACTTCTCTGAAGACAGCCACCTCATCTCCCCTCAGACCCCTTCTGCAGGCTAAATATACCAAATAACTAGAGTTAGTTTTCACTCCTGTACATCTAGCCTAAACTCACTTCTGGTTGTCGGTGTCCATTTTAGATTCTAGTGCTCAGAACTAGGCAGAGTATTCCAAGTGGGACCTGACTGAGTGAAAGGCTTAAGATCTGGACTCCCTGCTCCTGTTAATACATCCACAAGAAGCCTTTGCCTTTTTTAGCAGCTGCAACACACTGCGGATTTATTCTCCTCTTCTACTGATGCTAGGAAGAGTTGGCTAAGACAGCAACAGGAGAAGCTCCTTACCTGTGGTCAAAACCTGCTCCAAGTGCAGCACAGCATGAATGAGGGACTCGACATTAGCGCAGCGCCCAGATACCCGATACAGCGATGCTATTACTGCGCCTGCCAGGATGCTGCTTGTCCCTGTGGAGGACACAAACCGACACAAGCGTGACCCAGGGACAAGGCGAACCGCCTTTCAGTCCTCTGACTGGAGGTCCCAAATGGACAAGGAGGAGGGTGCTTGACCATCAATTGGGGGAGGGGAATTCAGAGCCTCCCACTTTGAATCCTCATAAAATCTCAGAGCTGGAGGACCCTGATGGGAAGACTGCAGTACCCGCAGCTGCGGATAGGCAGATCATTTGGGGAAAGCATTGGGAGGCCTCAATCCCAGAGAACGTTCCCCAAAAGTAGTTCTCAGAGCCGTCCCCTTCACAAAATGGTGGGCTTGGTGATAAGGGCCAAGTGGGAAAAGAGCCTGACAGGAAGGGGGGGTAACTGGGCTGGTGGAAAAGCTCTTTTCAGAGGGAGGGAGGCATGGAAAGAGGCAGCTGCTGTCATAATGCCCCAGCCCTCATTCCCCTCCCCCTGGCCAGGAACCTGATGGACTTCTGGAAGGACCTAGATTGTTGGGGGCAATTAAGCTGACTTTGTAATAATGCCGCTTGGGGGGGTGGGTGTGAAAGCCCTAATAAGCAGGCATATACATAGAATGAAGGCTACTGCTAAGCTTGTAAGCCGCCCTGAGTCTTC
Source organism: Vipera ursinii (assembly GCF_947247035.1). Taxonomy (NCBI): domain Eukaryota; kingdom Metazoa; phylum Chordata; class Lepidosauria; order Squamata; family Viperidae; genus Vipera; species Vipera ursinii. The sequence goes on from NC_139520.1 coordinate 1,820,297, forward strand.
GGACAAGGGCGGGATATAAATGGAATTTTTAAAAAAAGGACCTGATCTCCAGGCCATCTGGCCTGGAGATCACAGGGGGCACAGCACACAACCCTGCTTGCCCCAGTGGTTGCTTCCCAGGAATCTTGATTGTTTTGCACTATTTTCTTTCTCTGCAGGGTTGTTTTCTTTGGGGGGGAATGTCATTTGGTATTGTTCATGTTTTAATTGTGAATCCTCTAGTCACTAATGGGCAGCTGGATGGATGGATGGATGGATGGATGGATGGATGGATGGATGGGCGGATGGATAGATGGGCGGATGGATGGTCAGGTGGATGGATGGATGGATGGGTGGATGGGCGGGTGGATGGGCAGATGGATGGGTGGATGGGCAGATGGATGGATGGATGGATGGGCAGATGGATGGGTGGATGGGCAGATGGATGGATGGTCAGGTGGATGGATGGGTGGATGGGCAGATGGATGGGTGAATGGATGGATGGATGAAGGGTCCTTGGTGCTCTCTGAGCTTGGTTCTTGCAAATGTTTCATTAGCCAAACTAGGTAACAGTGGCCAGTGCTAGTGCCAAACAAGCTCAGAGAGCACCAAGGACCCCTCATTTCAACTCTGAGCTACAAATATTCTCTTTTATTGAGAATGAATGAATGATAAAGTAAGTGTACTTCTAAAGGGAAGCAATTTCCATGGCTTGCTTGGCCTCTCAACCAACCCACAGCAGGCCGAGGGCCCCCACCTACCCAAGCCTGATCCATGGGGCAGACGAGACCAGGTATGAAGCTTGAAGCCACCTCCAAAACGTTCTTGCAGCTGTTCTCGCAAGGTTTGGGGGGACAGGAGATTTACAATGTGAGTGCAGACCAAGGCTGCTTTGAGCAAGGCTCCTGGAAGAAGAGGCAGAGTTGCAGCAAAGACCAGAGAGGAGGAGCAGGCCAAGCCCCTCAAACCTACCCTGGCCCTTCGTTTCAGAGGCCAGGTGCAAGGAAGCCTGAACTGAGGAGCAGGCATTGGCCAAAGAGTCATCTCAAAGGCCCAGCCGAGACTCAGGAAAGAGCTTGAATGCTTATGACCAGGATGCAATGAAATGAGGGCGGGAGCCTGAAGGCCTCCTCCACTGGGCATCAGCCATAGGACAGCCTTTCAGAAGAGGAAGAGCAATTCACAATACATCTCAAAGGCTGACGGGCAGGAGAACAAAGTCAACCATGCCATAACAATGTCCTTTCCATGTCCTGGGTGTCATTCAGGTTGGCTGAAAATACTCTGCCAGGTGTTCTACGAGCCTCTTGGCTAACTAAGACTGTCATTAGTTCCAACTAATGGACCCAAACAGATCGGAACTCCAAGGCTTGAAGTTTCCTCAAAGAACATATTTATTGGCTACATAATATCAGCACGGTCAAAAGTGAAACCAACTCTAAACTTTCCCCCCAGGAATTCAATGTAACTAAATGCCACACTTCCCTCCCCCTACTATGCCATTGATCATGCTACCCAATGAGGGCAATTGACAGCCGCCATGACACTTCTCTCCACCTTCCAGCACCTGTAGGAATGACTTTGGTTTCCACTGGATCGCTCTGTATTTAGTCTAGCAATGCTGTAGTTTTCTTCCCCCTCTCCCCCCCCAACCTATGGCAACTGAGAACGAGAAAGACGGCTTCAGCCAGGTTCATTTCAGAAGCTGAGAAAGACACAACTTCTCCAGAAGCCACAGGAGATCATGGCAAGCGGCCTGTTCTGTACCAGCCTGCTACCGGCCCTGCAGCAAAAGCAGGGACAACCCCTTTACAAACGGCAAGAGGCTGGAATAAAGCCTGCCAAATTTATTAACATAAAACAGAGCAAGACAAGACACCAACCATGAAACAGGAGCTATGAAACAGGAACTATCCAAGCGGTTGCCTTCAGCAAACCAGCCCTCCCACACATTCCCCTTAAATACAGTTCAGGGCGTGGCCTCTCTCTGCCTCCTTCCGAGGTGCCCCATTGCCTTCCTCTGTTTACTCCTGATTGACTGCCTCCTGCATCAGGCGTCCTTGAACAGGGCCAGCTGTGGGTCATCTTCATCCACGCTGTCAGGCTCACACAGCTGGGTCTCCGTCGTGACCAGGTGGGAGGGGCCCGGCTGAGGGCTCTGCGGAGCCTCAAGGCTATCATCAGCAAGCTCTTCAACACCCCCTCCACTCCTCCTCTGAGTCGTCCGACCCAACTGCCGAACCCACAGGCTGACCCTGAATCACAACACGGCCCACCCTCTTGGCTTCCCATTCTGACTCCAGGGAGGGACAGCTGGACAAAAGATGCAGGTTCTCACCTGGCATATGCGGCTGGGAGTGATCCCTCAGGTCTTCTAGGTCGCGACAGACCAACTCCACCACCACCTCTCCCTCCAGGCTTCCACTGGTGCTGATCAGCTGCAATTCTGGTTTGGCAATGCGTTGTGCCTGGGCACCGATAGGCCTGCAGCCGTCCACCAGGACAGCCGCGTCCACCACTGCTCCCCCGTGTTCATACGTGATTGGAGGGGTGTCACTCCAGCCCCCTAGAAAACACGGGTCATGTTACCAAAGGTCCTCAAGACAGAGCCCACTGACAAAGCTTCAGCTTCTACCCCTGGAATTTCTTGGCTCAACCCTCATCAGGCATAATGTGGCCCGTCTCCTGCTCAATTCTGAAACCGATCTAGTGAAAGCCAGGAAGAGCTTTGAGGCTAAGAACCACCAAGAAGGATGATGAAGGCTTGGGCAGAAAGTGAATGGCTCTGCTGCAGACCTCTGGCTGCCCTTGTCCACAGGCAGAGGATGTTGCTATGGCCAGAGAAGGAAACGGGGGGGCTCTGCTACTACAGAATTAGCGGGGAGGTGTTGAAACAAAAATGACACCCCTTTTCATTCCATGCAGAGAGTTTGCACATAGTGAGACGTTGGTGGCCAAGCAGATGGGGAGGTTCCTAGGGAAATAAAGGAGATGTTTCCTTCACTGCATCTACTGCATGTTGCCTATTGAAGAAGAGAACAAAGCACGGTCCTCGGAGATGGACAGGGCCTGAATCAGGCATCTTCCAAACTCAGTCTGCTCAGGGCTTTTGGCACGTGCCAATCCCCACTATTAGCTCACCCAACTGCCCCGGGCCATCGCTCCCTCCAAGCTGCAAACCAGACAGATTTTAGCCAAGTGTTTAGCCTAGGGGACCCAGACCCTCTGCTCTTGCCATACCAGAGAGGTCGATCCGTGCAGGGCACTCCACTCTCACCCAGCAGCCCAGGGGAGGCAGCTCCACCTGCCAGAGGCCGATGAACCGGCAGGAGAGCAGGACGGCCCGGCGGATGAGGATCTGCTCGGCCCCCTCGTAGTGTCGGGCAGCACGAACCAGCAGGATGGGTCTGCAAGAGGAAGGGAGCCGGGCTGCTGGGGGCCTCTGGAGGGCAAGTCCCCTTTGGAAGGAGGGCTGTGCTGCCCTCAGAGATACCTTCCCGAAAAGCAGAGAAATTTCCCCAGAGGCCCTGGAGCACGGCAGACCTGTTGGACCCCCTGGAGCCTCCTGGCTGCAAGGAAGGATGGCAGGGGTGAAGCGCCCCCCACGTGCCACACAGCCTCCCTCGAATGGCTCAGCTGCTTGGTGGCAGCCTGGGAGGGGCAGAGCAACGGCCCCCAGCTGCCTGCCGTTGGGCAAGGGGTCTTTCCAGGGAGCTGTGGGGCCAAGAGATAAACAGGGTCCCCGAGTGAGAAGCTGCCCTGTATCTCACCCCCACCCCCACTTTCCAGTACCTGCTTAGCCATTTCTTCCTCTCCACGGCAAGTGCCTGTATGCCCAGAGCGATGTCTCCCTTCTCCAGTTGACGGAAGGCAGCAGCCCAAGCAAGGTTGGCGGTGGGGCCACTCCGTAAGCCCCCCTCTCCTCTGGCCATGCAGCCCAGGAGATCCGCGATGCACGCCAGTGTCCGAGCAGCGACTCCCAGATCCCCAGCAGTGGCAGCCACTATGGAGGAAGGAGGGCCAAGAGGGGCTTCTTCCAGGGGGCTGGGAATTCTCCCTCTCCTGCCCCACTGGCACACACCTGCCGGGAACACCACTCAGAGCCTGGGCAGAGGGCTGGGCTAAACAAAACTCTCTCCCCAACCAACAGGGGTGCCCCCCCATCTCCCAAAGGTGGTCTGGCAAAGGAAGATGCTTGGCCTTAGACAGAGGTCAGCAAACGGGGGGCTTTGTGGGCCCTCCAGACCCGCTTCCTTACCCCGGTCCAGGGTATCCAGCAGCGCCTCCCCAAAGCCATCCAGGACAGCCGAGCGGATCAGGGGCAGGAGGCTGCAATTCCTTTGCTGGGTCAGGACCCGCTGGATTTTGCGCTGGGCCTGTAGGAAAAAGATGGCCTTGCGGGAGGCCAGTTCCGCCTCCTGGTCCAGATAGGCCCTCATCTCCTTCCAGGACATGCGCCAGGCCCTCCTCCAGGACTGCAGCCGCCGGGTCTCTGGAGAGCCCAAGAGCCACAAGAGGTCCCCGAGGTCCAGGGCCTCAGAGGCACAGAGCACAGGGAAGAGACGGGCATTCAGCAGGCAGCGCTTGTCCGGTGGGACATCCGGGCTCCACAGGTCCTGGCTCCTACTCAGGTGAGAACACAGTGGAAGCAGGCGGCAGTGGCAATGCAAGTGCTCAACTACTGTCCCAGAGCAAAGTCCTGAGGCATGAGCAGTTTCAGCAGATCCCAGAGGGCCAGCCCAGCCGAGGAATGGGCAGGGCTGCCCTGCTGCTGGCAGCTAGGCTGGCCCCCTGAGAGCAGGGCAGAGGCCAAGAACACCAAGACCCGGGGCCTGTAGTCTGCCAGCCATCACCTCTCTGGCCAGGACTAAAACTGCATGTTCGCTAGCAAATGTCCGAGTGAAAGAGAGAGGAAGAAGCAGCAAAACTTGGAGAACGTTATCTCAATCCCCCAAAGCAATAATACCAGATAAAAATGTATCACTGCCACAACAATAGATTTCCCTTATTGTTTAGCTTGAGACTGCACAGTGGGGTGCAACCCCCCCTTTTAGCTTCTCTCTGCAGTCCCCATCGTGCCCCCATCTGGGAGTGGATCAAAGAGTGGGCCTAAGGGAGAAGTTGACTGTTTCTGCCTTGTCCTCTGAAGACTACTTGCTCATCCAGGGGCAAAATAAGCTCGTGCTCACTGCACGTTGCGTTTAATTTCTGGGCCTCACTGAGTTCTTCAAAGGTTGAAAACAGACCAGATTTGAATCAATCTGGCCTTGCAGGGGCCAGTGCAGCCCCCATCCTGCAGCTGCTCCCAGGACATGCATCCAAACTCTTCCAGCACTGCAGCTGCCAGACCTTGAAGAGTCTCCAAGAACATCACTCCAAGCCCCTCCAAAGCTCTAAACAAATTAACCCCAGGTTCTTCCTGGCACCCATAAGTGCCTGGTATCAAAAAGAACCCGTGATATGGAAACCCATCTTCTGACCACAGCTTCCCTGCCTCAGAGGGACTGGACATCCAACTGCTCATTGTGAGCCCACCTGGATGGATAAAAAAAACATGCAGCATCCACAGGCAGAACTGAGGAGCTCTTTGGAGTATCGTGGCCTCACCAAGGTGTATTTGATCACATACCGTATTCCAGTCCGGTGATACAAGGCTGCCCATGGCAAGTTCAAGAAGGTGCCATTCTCTTCGGATGCTGTACTCTGTGGAGAACAATTTCTGGTCTCAGAAGTAGCAACCCACTAGAGCAGTGATGGTGAACCTTTTAGAGACCAAGTGCCCAAAACCCGCCCCATCCCTGCTCTGCCCCACCCTCAGGGCCACCCACCGCTTCCACGCCGCAGCAGATGGCCCAGGCAACCCAGCACCGCCATGGCCACGGTCTTTGCCCGCACCCCGCAGCATCATCTGCGCGCGATGGAGTGCGAGGTCAGAGTCTTGTCGCTGCTGCAAGGTTGCCATGTGCTTGGTTGCGCTGCTCTGTGCGGGCCACGCCCGGGGGTGACTCTCCTCCAGGGGGGCTGTTGGGGAGGAAGGGGCTGCAGGGGGAGGCGAGGCTGGGGCGACGGTGCACATGCCCACATGCCACCACTGCACTAGGGAGATGCGTGATGGTCTCTGCTGAGGGGCTAGTGGGCTTCCATGTGCAGGTAGCTGCCCACTGTGAGTACAGACTCCTCGATTACAAGAGCCAGGGGTCTGATCCAGCTTCTCTGTGTACTACTAAAATTCTTGTGTCCCTAAACGTTACCTGGATGAAACCATGCGCCATCAGGCAGAACTTTTTCAACCAAAGTACTCCAAATAGGCTTAAGTTAAATAATGCATCCAAAATCCAGGATTCATGACACCCATGGAACTGATATTTGGCAAATTTCAGAAAATATTTTATGACATAAAAACTATCATAAAGCATTTTATGATATAGTATAAAATGTCGTAAGACATTTCCTGTGCTGATATTTGGCTACGCTATACAGTTCAACAGGGGCTACTTTCAAGGCAAAAACAGAATCTCTGAAAGTACCCCTGAATTTTGAAGAACTTTTCCAGTCCATTAGAAGGTCTGCCATTGTTGAAAGCATTGAGGAATCCGGTAAGGGAATCTCTCTGAAACCATCATCTGGGATTTGGTTTGTTCTTCTGGATGGCTCAGGGGGCTGAGAAGGTGGGAACCTGCAGGAAACTTCCAGAAGCCTGGAGAAATTCCCCACATGGATCAAAATGAGCATCTTGCACATACCTGCCAGTCATCATGACGTCCACTCAGAGTGAATACTTTGCAGCTCATGCGTCTCAGCCGGATCACGTGTCCCTGAATGACCACGTCCTCAAGTAAGTGGCTTCTGAGAGCCACGGAGGAGGCCACATCCAGCCCAGTGAGGAGGCAGCCGGAATGGATGTGTAAGGGGCCCTGAAGACAGACCAAGCAGCCACCTGTCCTGCTCAGGCCAGAACCTGGACACCTCAGTCCACAGGAGAGGCCTGAGGGCAGCTTTGCCTCAGCAGTACCACAGCTGCTTGGCATGCAGGCAGTCCCAGGCAAGGTGGTCAAAGCCCCTCTTGAAAGAGGCCAGCACCACCCAGACCCCTCATTCTTAGGCTTGTTGCAGTGCAACAGCACCCCATCCTTCCCCAGGCCTGCAAGACAGCCTTCTCCCAGGAGCTCTCTGGGCCAAGCAAGACATCAGCCCAGCATTATGGGCTATAGTGGCAGATTAGCTACATGGAGGCAGCTCCCTGCACCTGATGTACCCAGGGGCAACCTTGGGCATTTCCTCACCATCTCGGGCTCCGGCCCTTCCAACTACCCAATCCTGCCCCACATCTGTGGGTGATCTCTGGCACTCATTCTGCACCAGTTGTGACTTTTGGGGCCAAGGGGGAAGAGAGAGAAAGAAGACCACGCGCCCACCTCCAGGCTGCAGTGCTGGATGACGCTGCCTGGCCCCACCGCCACGGCTCCCTCCAGCAGGCAGTTGGTGACAGAGCAACCTTCCTCCAGCAGATGCGGCTCCTGTGTGGCAGAGAAGGGGGAAAGGCCAGGAAATCTCTGCCAGGCAGGGTTGAGTGGGGGGGCTCACAGAGAGCTTTGGGAGAAGCTGCAAGACTCGATACTCCCTCCGCCCTCCTCCTGCACAAGAATGGGAAGCCTGCAAGCTGCAAAGAGGGACTTGCCTCCTCAACAGGATTTGGCGTGTCAGGACAATTTTTTTATCCTGACTGCTGACTGCATGCAACTCCATCTCCCTATGGACTCCCACCACTCCTGTTTCCTAGCCAAGAGGCCACCTTCACGAGAAGGCTGGACTGGTACTTACATCCACGTCAGAATGGGCCACCTTGCAGAAACCACTGCTGTGGGCATCACCCAGATGAGGGGTGAGGTGGTAGATGTGGTCACTCGCAGATGAGGTCATGTAGTTATAGGTGCCATCAGGGAGGTAGGCTGGGAAGAGAAGGATGCCGTGAGCCTGCTAGCAGCCGTCACCGGCTCAGGGCCCTCCGGGGGCGCCAGTTCTGCCTACCAAGCCAGAGACTTTGGCCCTCCCTGGGAGGCAGGCCTCTCGCCCTCCCATTCTCTCCCCTGAGCTGGGGTTCCAGATCCTCCCCTCCCCTCCTCCCATTCCACCCATCCCATCACCAGCAGGCACGCAACGGGAGCCTCACCCATTGTGAGTGGCACCGTGCGGAGAGCCTTCCACAGCACAGTCCGGGCACTCCGAACTGTCCCAGAGCTCTGGGCATCCCCTCCTCCCATCTCTGTTCTGCGTCCAGCCACGAAGGCCTCCTCAGTCACTGCCTGGGCCATGCAGAGGAGCAGGTCGAAGAAGAGAGACAGCTGGGGAGAGAAGAGAGTCAGCATGCCAGCCTTCACCCAGGGAAAAGGAGTTGCCAGGCTGCCCGTCGCTCTGCCTGGGGAAAGACGGGGCCCATCGGAGGCTGCCCTGGCTCCCACTCTGGGATCTTCCTCTAGGAGACTGGCTGGCCTCCTCCAGGGAGTGGAAGGGAGCTCTTCTCCTTGGCTGCTCCTCCGGGTTTTCCCACGAATGCCCAAACGGAAGGGGGCTCCTTTTGGCCCACCGGGCCCAGGCAGGGCTTCCCCACCTGGAGGGCCGGGGCTCCCGAGTCCAGCCCCATGTAGGTGCAGGCATTGAGCGGGGGGATGACGTGGGTGGCCAGAAGCTGCTCTGCTGCTCTGGAGGAGAAGAAAACGACCCCACACACCTGTCAGAGAAAAGGGGGGGGAGCTCTGAATTTGTGGATCTGAAGAGGCTGCTCCCCCCCCATGCCAGTCCACTGGGCAGACTCAGCCGCCTCCCTACCCACAATCCCAGCCCCGCCAAGCTGCCACTCACCAGGGGGACCTTCCCATCAGGCCCCAGGCACCGCTGGATCTCCTCCTCTGAGCTCTGGTGGAGGATGTCTTGCACCACCCCCTGTGGATGCAAAAGGGGTGAATAGACTTGCAGGCCACGGGTCTTCTGACGCTGCTGGCGGCACCGGAGGGGGACAAAGGGGCTGCGTCTCTCAGGCAGTCTTTGCTGGGCCCATTCTGCACCACCACCCCCGCCCCAAAAGGCAGAAAAGAGCTAGAAGGAGGGAAAGTCAAATAGGATCCCAGGAAGAAAGCAGGGGAGGGGGCAGACTCCCCTCCAGGACCCCAGGACCTCTCCTCCTTGGGACTAGACACAGTCCTGCATGAACCTTCAGGAGTGCCTCGCCCAGCCAGCAACATCTGGGTGGCCAGAGAGAACAGCTGTTTCCTTTTCCAGGCAGCCTAAGCCAGGGCACCCCGAGCTGCCCCCGTACCCCACAGGAGCCTCTCGGAGAGCCTGGACTCCAGACTGCTGGCCGGGAGGGCAGGAAGGCCAGAACCACCCTGGGTCTCCCTGTCAGGGTTGGGGTGCTTATCTGGAGGCTGTGCTCTCTTCGCTTGTTTCATGATAAAATCCAGCTGTTATTTAGACTCGGGTTTTGCCCTCAGACGGAGCCTCCGAAACCATGTTTTTGTTATCCCCGTTGGCCAAATCCCTAGCAAAGAATTGGGGTTTTTTATTATGGCCAAGACAGAGTCCTTCATTATTTTGGTTTTACTTTATGTCATACTCTTGTTAGCCTCCTTTGGCAAGAGGTGACATTTTAGAGAGAGCAAACTTCACGGGGAAAGCCGAGGAGAGGCCTCTGTGTTGGAGGCTGTGAGGCACAGGAAGAAAGTGCCCCCCCTACATAAGCAATCTTCCTAGGAGGCACCTGAGAGTCCACAGAGTAGATGCCATGTTGCCTGGCATAGGAGACGCTGGCGGGCACTGCAACCACTTTCACCCCCTGGAAGCTCTCCCAGTCGATTTCTGCAGGGTGAAACGGGTTTCACCAACCAGCCAGCCAGCCCTCCCTCTGAGAGCTGTCAAGCCCCACAGATCTTCTCAGCAGGAATCTGGGCCCCAAAGTCGGCCCTTCAAGGCCAGGAGGCCCAGCGCAGAGGCCCTTCCCTCCTCCAGCAGCCCCTCCCACTCTTGCCTCTGTGACAAAGGCACACAACAGGTAAGGCAAGAGTGAGGGGCTTGCTGGCACATTCAGCCCCTCCACAGAAGAGGGTTCTGTGGGCTTGCGGGTCACCCCCCGCCCTGCAAGCAGACTCACCCGGCATGGCAGGGACAGTCAGAAACATATCGGTGCTGGAGACCCACACGCCTGGGGGAGAACCCTTGCAGACCTGCAAAGACGCAAGGAGGAAGTGAGAACGAGCAACTGGGCAGCTGCCCCTGGAAGCCTTCAGAAGGGTGAGGTGGGTCCAGTTGCCCCCCAAAACTGGTGTGTGTGTGTCTCTCCTTGTCCAGATTATCCTGAGACATTCAGCGCTGCTTTTGCAGGTATTTACTGATTAACTAGATCAGACATGTCAAACACAAGACCCGGGGGCCGGATCCGGCCCGCGAAATGGTTTCATGTGGCCTGCGAAGCCATCTTGGAAACAGTGAGGGAACAGCCCCCACTCCCTTGGCCCTGGCCCAGAGACCCTCAGATCTGTCCCACTCCTGCCCAGGCCCCCATAGGCACCCTTGATTCGAACGATGTAGAGCTGGCCATGCCCACCCAGTAGGCCATACGCACTCTAGCCACGCCCACCCAGTAGGCCATGCCCACTCTGGCCATACCCACCCGGCCCCCTGAGGGCAAGCGCAATGCTGATGTAGCCCTCAATGAAATTGAGTTTGACACCCCTGACTTAGATTAATATGTATGTTTTTCTTTTTGCTGTTACTGACTGTTACGTTAGGATGTAGTTAGCTAGCTCTCTTTATAATATATATTTAGTTTTTATATTTTAGTTTTTATATTTTTGTAATTAAAAGGTATTTAGTAAGATTATGCATCGTGTTTTATTTCCTTCCTTCATGCACATCATGCATTCTCTGAAGCACAGTCCTTCGCCCTCTACTAAGGTGATTTATACCTTAGCAGTCTGCCCAACCGGCATGCAACTCTGACCTGCAAATGATCAATGAAGCGACCACATTAACCATTAAAATGAGTTAAAAGATCAGGAAGCCATCATCACACCAAATGGACCCACCCCACCCCCAAACCCAAAGCCCTTTGGAAGACCAGGACCATCGGCATTCCAGAAAGAGGAATGCCGTTCTGTAGGGCAGGTGCTGCAACAGAGGAGGCTCACTTCTGGGGCCCTTGTACGTGGCCCCGGGCAAGAGAGAGGAGCCTGGGCATGCCTCCCCCGGACCCCATGGGAGGAGCCCAATAATGGAAGACAGGTGCTCCTGCTCAGATCAATGCCATGAAGGGTCTTGCAGGTGATGGCCATCCCCTGGATGCATCTAGAGCTCCCGAGAGCCAGTGCAGCTTGCCAAGCAGAAGGGGAACGGAGACACACCTGGTTTTGCATTTTGGACACCTGCAACTTTCAAATAGTCTTCAAGGGCAGCCCCATTACAATACCCAGATGGGAGGTAAAGAAACCATGAGTGGCAGTGAACGGGATGTCCTAGTCTAGGAAAGGTTCTTGAGGAGGGGTCCAATTCTTGTGCAGGTGGGACCCTCCCCCAGCTTAAGGATGAATTCACCACTACTTTGACCCAGCCATCTGTCATCTCCTGGGAGCCTTAACCAGTCGGGAGGGAGGGATCTAAATTCTAAAGCACAGGTGGTGAATTAACAGCCAGCAGGATCCTATGGGACCAGCTGGCTCATCGCAGGAAGCCCAGGAACTCTACCGGATTTGCACAGCCAGAGACGATCTGAGGAGCCTTCCTCACAACAGCCTTGCAGGTGATGACCATCTGACTCCCCTAGCCTCAGGGGAAACTGAGTCACGGGACGGGGCCATTGCTCAGGTCCTCCTTCATCGAGACAGTTGGCCACAGCTGGTGGCATTTGCTCTTCTTCCTACAGCAGCATCTGTCTCTGCCACCGTTTCATCTCTCAGAGCCCCTCCAGACTTCGGGGGAGCGGGGAGTCCGGTTTGCAGGACCCACGAGAAGAGAGAGGCCCAAGGCCAGCACTGTCCACTCATTCCAGAATCTCAGGAATAATCCAAGATCCCTCTGGACTCCAACGGGATTCATTACGAGCCTGGGACAGCCTGATGGAATAGGTCCCAACTCCCTACAGATCTCACACAAGGTGATCTTGTCTCAAGGGACCGATGTTAATGTTCCCCATCTCCAGATCCCATCAGTGCTGCCTCAAGATAAAAACGGATCCAGTGCATGACCCTTGCTGCGATCTCCAGATTATAAGTGCCAACCTGGCAACAGATCAACAGCTCTGGCAGGGAAACCCAGCAAAGCCAGCCGAACTCATTTCATCAGCAGGATGCACAACCGGCTCCAGCAGAGCAAACACCCAGCCTCGCCCCTCCCCTGGGCGGATGGCCAGCGCCACGCTCCTAAGGGCAGGTCTCTGAGAGGGAAGTGCCCCCCAAGGTATGGCTGGCCCCCACCCTGCCCCTTTCATGAAAAAGACTTTTGTCAGCAGGCCTGGGGACCACGGATGGAAACGGAGCCAATCGAGCGGCTGATTCAATTGTCCTGTTTATTTATTAATTTGAAAACTTTATATTGCCAACTACTCTGCAGCAATGGCACATCTCCCCCCCCACCTCACTCACCCGCTCTGTCAAGGTGGCCAGAAGCCTGTCCAAATGGCAGGTGAGTGCCTCGGTGGGGGCCGTAAGGTCTTCGAGGGGCAGGCAGAGGAATGCGCGGCTGCAGTCGTCAAACAGAAAGTCCCGGCCCTGGCAGGAGGGGAGCATGTCATTGGATGTCCTCACGGGGAGGAAGCCAGCCTAGGAACCCCAGGCTCGGTCAGCCCCTCAGCCCCACCTACAGACCACGGGGGAGGGAGTCCCCTTGGCTGCTGGGAGCTACTCAATAGCCGGTCCCACAAATGCAAAATGCAGCAAAGCAGAAACAGATTCTCTGCTCACCATGTGCAAGACAAGAATCCTGGCCTCTTGCAAGACGTCGGCAGTGACCACCTGGAGCAGCAGAGAGGAGAGATCTGGATGTGCTCTGGAACGGAGAGACAGGCCCTACCCGGAGACCTTGGGGAACTGCTGCAACCCTACTGGCACGGAGCACCAGATGGCTCTGTCTCCACCCCAGTTCCATACCTAGACCGGGCAACAACGCTCCTGCAGGGGAGTACAGCAGCAGACTGAAGAGGCTGCTTAACGCCAGCCACAGCGTGGGTACCTCATCTCAGACTCCCCAGGGCACCTGGCAGGGCCTTTCTGCTTCAACCCTCCAAGCAACGCAGATGCCCACCTGGGCCAGAGGCAGCTCCCACCCCAAACTGAGGTTCCAGGGATGGTGGTGGTGGGGTTCTCACAAACAGATTCCAAGTCCACCGTGGAAGAAGTGCAGTCCCGGCTGCTGACCTCTTAGGGGCCAGCTAAGCAGAAAGCAGGAGCTGGGGATGAGGGAGACGTTGGGGCGCTCACCGTATAACCGGCCTGAGCACTCAGGTGTTCTGCCGCCACCAAGAGAGCATTGAGGGTGGCCCCTCCACTGCCCACCTGGGCTTTGGGGTCTTCCACAGTGAGGAGGATGGTCTCTCGGCCCAGGGAGCCTCTGTCTCGGCGGATCTCCAGCTCTGGAAGGCAAACAAAGGGTCTGCGCGGAGTATGGGCAGGACCAGCCTGGCAAGGAGGCCGCCAGCCGCCCAGGAAGCTCTAACTGGGTTGCCACCAGGGCCTCCCCCAAAGGCAGGAGCGGCGAAAGGGCTTCCCGGACACCAAGTGAGCTGCAGTCTCGCTGGAGCCCTTGCACCCTGCCGCCCCTTGGCCTGCTCGGGCTCTCCTTCGAGCCATTGGAGGGCGGAGGCTGCTGCGCCGGGACCTCGGGGAACGTCGTCGGCGCCCTTCCTACCTTTCCCCCCCGCCCTCCTCTTCTCCTCCCAAACGGCTTTCTTGCCCGGAGGGGCTCCATCCGCGGGCGAGGCTGCTTTCCCCCGGGGCTTTCCGCAACTGAACTGCGCTGAGCAGCCGGGTGGCTGCCGGAAGGAGAAACCGCGGAGCTCCGCACGGCCGCTCTGCCTTTTTACCGGCGAAGCGGATCAGCGCCGCCTCCGACGTGGCCGGCCGCTGCTCGCCTCCGACCAGATTCGGGCGAGCTGGGAAGCCAGAAGCCCCGGGGCGCTGCCGGACCAGGGCGGGCTTCTTCTCCCCGAAGGCGGCCGGCGCTCCTTCCCTTCCTCGGCGGCGCTCGAGTCTCACCTCTCTGGAAGGCGAAGGCGCTGTCCCGGTGCTGGCAGGTCAGCACCACCACCGTCCAGGCCGCAGCCATCCCGCCGGCAGGGCCGCCTAGCCGGGAGCGGCGGCGAGGTTCGGAGGGGCCCGGGAAGCGGCGTCCGGCCAAGTCCTGCGGCCTCGAGCTGGCCCTTTAAGGCGCGGGGCAGGCCGGGAAATGCAGTCCGCCGCACGGGCGGAGTCGCTGGAAGGGGCGGGCTGGAGTCGGTCCGTCTCCCGGGCACCCACGGCGCGGCCCCCCTCTGCCCGTGGCCTAGCCAGGCGACCGGGGGCGGGGAGCCGGCGGCGAGAGGCTTCTCCGTCCGCCCGCCCTCGGGTCGCTCCGAAGGTTAACGCGGCGAGTCGGGCGGAGAGGTGGAAACACGCCCGCGCGGCGGCTTCCCGCCTCGTTCCCCCGACGCCGCGGCCCCAGCGAGAGGCAGGCGGGGCAGGACGAGCCGCCGCATCCCCGACCTGGCCCGGCTGCATCGGGCCCGCCGGCTGGGGAACCGGAGCTGCGTCCACGAAGTCCCCCGCCCAGTTCGCCCCAGGGTCGCTCCACACAGGTTGCCCGAGACGGAGCCCGGAGGAGGCGCCGCCGGACACCCGGGAGGCCCACCCGTGATGCTGGGCGTATCTGGGCCGAGCCGGGCCCAGGTGCTAGACCCGACCGAACTCAGCCGTGGTTTAAGGGACATCGTGGTTTGTCCGCAAGGGGGGACTCGGCTTGCTTCAGGGAGCCGGCGAGATTGGCCGGGAGGAGGCGTCGGGGGAGCCCCCAAAGACAGCCTGGCCGCGGCTTCGCCCTCGCAGGGTTAGGTTTAGGGGGCGCCCCCGCCCGAGGAGCAAGGCCGGCCGAGGAGGGGCTTCCCCGGCCGGACTCGCGCGCCACGCCAAGCCGCCGTCGGGGCCGCGCTCGGGGGGACCGGCCAAGCGGCTGCCTTGCCGGGGCAGCGGCTGCGGAAGCCGCACTCTCGGACTCGGAGCCCAACGGGCCGCGCGCCAAGCCCGCCCGGCGGCACCGGGTGGGCCGCGCCGGGCGGGGCTGCAGACGCCGAGCGCCCGCCGCGGGCTCGCGCTTCCCTCCCTGCGCAGGTTGGACGGGGAGCCCGCGCGGGGCGGGGAGAGCGGAGCCGGGCGGCCAGGCCCCCGTCCCTTCCCGCGGCCGGCATCAGCGCGGCGGAGGCAGAGCAGCCCGGCCCCCGCCCGCTGACCCCGATGCAGGAAGCGGAAGACCCCCGCCCGGCGCCCTCGCCTCCATCCGGGCTCGCGCCGCGCCCGGCCCCGGCGGACGGCAGCTCCTCGCCCTGGGCTGGCGGCGGCGGCGCCTCTCCGGTGAGCGGGGCAGCGGGGGGAGCGGAGCGCGGGCTGCCTTCGCGGGAGAGCTGCGGGGAGGCGGGGCGCGCCGCGCGCCTTCTCCGCTCCCCGCCGAGCGCCCGCAGCCCCGCGCGCCGTAGCTGCCGCCGGCGCAGGAGGGCCGGGGAGGCTTCGGGGGCGCCGCGCGGGAAGGGGCGCTGCCGCCTCTCGCGTCTCTGGCCGCGGCCCTGAGGCGGGCTAGCAGGAGGCGAGATCCGCGAAGGCCGTGGCGCGGATGGGCTGGGCGCGGTCGCCGAGACGGCTGCTCCGCCGGCCTCCCTGGCGGGACCCTCTTTCCCGCAGCCCCGCGCGCCTGGCCCGGCCTCGGAGCCCCCGGGGAAGGGGCGGGCGGCTGGCTGCGCGCCGGCCGCGAGGCGCAGGCAGCCCCCGCGCTTCCCTTTTGTGCCGCGGCTGAGAGGAGCCGAGAGGCGGCGGCCGCCGCCAGATGATGGGGCGAAATGCTGGCAATGGACTTTCCCGATGGGCGGGGCCTAATGGCGATGTGCCCCAGAATAAGATTGAAAGCAATGCTCGCCCCCCCCGGAAGGAAACGGAGAAAAGGCTGCTGTGAGGGGCAGCGAATACCCGAGGTTTCGGCGCCGGCAGAAAGGCCCGTGGGTGCGTTTGGCTGGCTGGTGGAGTAGCCGTGTGTCTTGCTTAGCCTGTGTGAAGGCTGGATCTGTTTCATTGGGAGAATGGTGTAATTGTGACGCTGCAGAAAAGGGGAGCTATCACGCATCAAGTATAAGTACAATTTAGCTTGTTAAATGTTGATGGGAAAGGCAGAATTCTGATTCAAAGGGTCCAAGAGGCGACAATAAACATTTGGGCAAGGCAGAGCAGGTGTATGCCTGGCAGGGCTTGCGATATACATGAATGTGACTTGGATGCTCATGAAATATGATTTGAAGCAGACTCAAAATTAATTTGTTAAGACTACAGAATTTGTGCTTGATAGGGAAAATATAACAAACAATTCACCATAAATGGAGAAAAACTAAGAAATAAATTTCTATCCCTCTGTGAAGATGAGAAAAATGGGCATACAATTTTTAAAATGGGCAAATACTTAGTAGGGTATTTTGTGGTCTGTGGCATGGAATGAATGGTTATTATTCATTAATTAAATTGGTACAATTTAATTGATAAATGTTTTATTATCTGCATGCAAAATTGGGAGCATTTCAGGAAACACAGATGCTGGGAGCGGGGCAAGCGAATGTGGTTTAAGGAAGGACCCCTTGCAGTGCAGGAGCTGAATGTTGATTAGTTTTAGATGGATTTTCTTTCTCTTTTTTTTAACCTTGACTTTAACTCCTTTGGCTTAATGTTCCTTGTTTTCTGATAAAGTTGCTTTCCTTGAAATGGAGCAACAGCATGATGGAGAAGGTTGCAGGCTGTCTGGGGAATCCAGGGGCTAACTTCCCTTGATCTTTGACTATTTTCAAGCCCAGCTTAGTGTACCGTGTGAATCCAGCCATTGGTGCAGCATGTGCTTGATAGTATATAGGATATCCTGGGTAGAAGGTTTGCTGGGGAAAGCCCCCCCTCTTCTCCCCAGGAGAAGAGCCGAGAAGCCCACCAAGCCGACTTGGGGGAGGGGGTGTCTCTGTGACCAGAAGAACCTTTGGGATTAGTAGGAAATGTCTTCATGACTTCCAATGTTCAGATCTCTGTGATCACAACTGGGAGCTCCTATGGTCCTATGGAGCAGTGCCCCTCTCCCCAGCTGAAGAACTTGGAGTTTGGACCTCCAGCCAACAAACTTCCCATTTCCCTAAGGAGCTGCATTTACACATTACAGTAAGCCGTGGTTTTTGTAACTGATGATTTGAATAAGCCATAATAGCTTTTTCATACAACATACTAAACCATAAGGTATGGTTTGCATATCCTGTTGGCTAACTCAAAACCAAACAGCATTAAATCTTATTAAAAGGGTTTACAGAACAAAGCTATGGTGTGGTTTTGGTTTTACCTTTGCAATTAGCCATGGTTCACAGCATAGGTCAGGGAGAGAGGACTGGATGTGCCCCCTGCCTCACAAACCTGTGTCCAGCCTCAGGTTCCAGATCTGAAAGGCTGAGGTTTGCATCCTGAGACCCTGAACTATTTTTCACCTTTGTGGTTTGCAGCAGGCCCTGCTGCTTCAGAGTGGAGATCCTGAAGCCCAGAGGTGCCTTGTCAGGGCCTACTTCAAAACCTCATCCCAAGAAAGTAGAACGTGGAAGCAGCTTCTTCCACAAGGATCTTTTATTAGCAGGCATAATAGACAGGATCTGAGGACTTCCCGCTCAGATCGATAGGTTAAAATGTCCCAAGCAAAACCCCACCCCATAGTTCATCCGGTCAGTTCAAACAGGCCAATCCCCAGGTGCCAGGCTCCGTGGGAAAGGGGAGATAAGATCAGGCCGTCAGCAGCAGCCATGTTTTGGCAGCTTTTCACACCTTCTGGGAGCGGAGATAAACCAGTTGCCTGAGGTTCTATTCCTTTCATTTCCGCCCCCGCCCCCTTTGCTAGCTGACATCAAGGGGAGGAAAGTTCACGAAGTATTATGCAGGAAAGCGAAGAAGTGTTACATTGTGGTGATAGAGGAAGTCAAGGCAATAACCCCAAGCGCTTCCCCCCTCCCCCAGGAAGAGAAGAGAGTGAGATTCGGAGGAGAAGAGAGTGAGGATGAAGGAGGAAAGAAAAGGAATGGGTTAGGAGGGGAAAGGGGAACCCTGTAAGATAGGGGTTCTGACACGCCTCTTTGGAGCCACAGCAGCAGCCCCCCCCCCCCGTGAATTGGATGCTCAAGGGAGGTGGTGCGTATGTGAGGATGGCTGAAGCTTCCATTACTCTCCTTATTTGAGGAACGGAGATCTGCAGGATGCAGAGTGGGAAACGTTAAAATAAATAATGAAAGTAACAAAATTATTATCTAAATTTAAGCACTCACCCGCTTTTAAACATTTTTATATAGCCTCACCCCCTTTAATTTGAAATATTGTCAGATACTTAGCAAAGTGGAGAAAATGCAATCTTAGTACTGTAACAAACAGCTTATATGACTTCTTTTTGTATCACAGTTCCCGTTGTGGTTTCCTGCCGTGCAGGGACATTCATTTCTCTCTGGGGGAGAAAATTAGGTTCTGCTCCTGCACAGCCAGCCTGGAGCGCAGGTGGTAGCGGGGGTAGGTGGGTGGGTTTGGACAGGAAGGAGGGCCTTACTCTTCCTTCTGGCCCTATTGGGATTCAGCCAGATTCCTGGACCCCCATGAGCTTCCTCCTCCATCTGGAGGCCCTGGCAGGAGTATTCTGCACTCTGGTGGAGAGCACAGCAGGGGAGGGGCAAGTCCCATGATTTTTCCCTTCCTACAGCTTGGGTGGAATTTCCTGTTGCCTGGCTCACCTAGCAAATACAAAGCTGGGCCTTTTTGGTTGTCTCCGTTATTTTGTGCAGCAGAATTAAGAATTTCTTAATTCTCTTCTGGATTGAGCAAAGTCTTTTCCCTTTGCCATCCAAAGGTGCTACTATTCCTGTGGCTGATTTTGGAATAATCACGTTTTCAAATAAATGTGTGTTGTCTAGTGCGGCTTTAACTGTTTCATCAACCTTGTGCTTCTTCTTGTTCACTTTGGCACCTTCCTAATCATCAGAAGGGTGGGTAGGTGCGACCCGTCCCATGAGCTGCAGCCCTTGCGTCTCCATGGATCCAGAGAAGTCCACCAGCAGTCGCCCCCTTTCTGATGACTGAGCGTTCCTTCTTCACGTCCAGCGCTAAAGCAGGGACAAAAATAGGCTCTTCCCGCGTCTTATGGTCCCACTGCCCCAGTGGGCCTTCTTTGGATGGAGGAGGCTGACCTTTGGTGTCCAAACTCCTCTTGCCCTGGGAGTGAGCCTTCTGATTTTCTAATCCATTGAATCAGAAAAGGATAGTGCATTTATTGTTCAATCTTAGGTTGCTTGTAAGCCACAGAATTAATATGACCATCAATTTTTTTGCCCTTTATAGTACTGTAGGATTTTTGATTATTGCCCTATGCTGGGTTGCTCTTCTCCTTAAATTGTCATATTTATGCCAGTAGTCAAACACTTGCAAGGTCACGGGAAGACCTTTGGCCATGCTCTTTTCCTCACCAGGTGGGACAGGAATAGGGCAAGGGAATCCCTGATAGGAGGATGGATGGTTGCAAAGGCCCAAGGGGGCCAGCCCAGGTAGGGAGAGCTCTTGGCGTCACTAGAGAGAGCCCAAAGCTTGGATAGGAAAGTCTTTCATCTTCAAGCAGGTCTCCTGGCCAGCATGGCTGCCAGGACCTACAAGATCTGGGTGGATTTCTGGTTCCGAGAAGCTTCTTTGGTCCAAGAATGAGGAGAACATCTGAAAATTTGTTTCAAGCATTGTAGCTGTTGAAGTTCACAGAACTGGTGATCAGCTCCTTTTGAGGGTCAAGAAGATACTTGTGATGAAGAAACCGCATTTCTTCCATTTGCGTGCAGTTGGGCAGGTGATTGTGGTCTGTCGTTAGTCTTGCCAGGCAAATCAGACAAGAAACATGACAAAGTGATCTAAATCTCTTCCATTGTAAGGCTACATCAACAGACTCTTGTAAGTCTGAAGGTGCAAACCTCCTGCCTGATCTGTTAGGATCAGTCCATCCTATGATTCTTTTGCTGACTGTTGAGTCACTGGGGGCTCCTGCCTCTTTGCTTGGATTGTTTCCTGGGCAGCATTTCTTCACCCCTTCCCCAGGTCATCCACACATCCCATTAGAGTTATGCAAGTTCTCTGAAGATGGGCCTGAACTGGATAGAAGCAATACAGTTAAAGTTGTGTAAACCAGTAGCAAACTTGGTTTAAGCAATACACACATGCATCAAAATATTTTTAAAATGTGATACTTTGTAATCTTGAATACAGAATGTATTCTGGTTATTAGGATAAGCCTGTGCAGGAAGCCTGTACTTCCTGGTTTAGCAGACAGGAAAGCTGCCCATCTTAGCAAGAACGGGAGGGAGGAATCAGATCCCGCCATTCCCAGGAGCAGGGCACCCTCAGAGCTCCACTGGGTTTCCTCTGTCATAACTGTCCAAAAAGATGGCTAAGACACTTCTGTTGCAACTAAGTCAACTCACCAGGGCACACCTTGCCATGGACAACTCACTGCAGGACAAGAGTTACCCTAATATCAAAGAAATGGTGGAACAGAATCCTTAAAGAGGATGCAAAAGGAGGGGCAGAATGAAATGTGAATGACAAAGATTAAAATAATTTTTAAATTATTTTAAATAATTAAATTGTTGAATTGTCCTGCAGAAAGTTGTCCCATGGCGAGTTGGCCATGGCAAGTTGGCCATGGCAAATTGGCAGTGGTAAGTTGGCCATAGTGAGTTGTCCACTTCTGACTTTTGTTTCAGAGGATATTGCAGTCATAAGGTCTCCCAAGAGCAGCAATAATGTTTATTGCTTTATTAATTGTTATTGGTTTTTTATTATTATTATTATTATTATTATTAATTTAATTTATATATTTAATTTATATATTTTATATATATTTAATTTATATATTTTAATTTATATATTTAATTTATATATTTTATATATTTAATTTATATATTATATATTTAATTTATATCAGGTTTTTTATGAACCTGATTTTTTGGGGTGGGCGTAATATAAGCCCAGGGGGTGGTTAGGGGTGGCTAGCACAAGCGGCGGTGAGCGCACGGGGGCTGACAGGGTCTAGCAAAAACCGCAGCCCACCAGCCCCTTGATGCAACACTGGTAAGTCCAAACACAGAGGCAGAGGTGGGGAGGGGGGCAGGTGATCCAGATGCGCCACATACTTTTTGCCCAGAGGGAGACTGGAAGCTTCATCTGCTTGCGAATGTGGCACTTAGAAACCGAGTGACTCGCTCCGTCTCCAAGCACCCCATTTGCGAGCAGACAAAGCTTCCAGTCCCCCTCATTTCTCCACCTGGGTGAAAAGTGTGTGGGCACCTATGGGCACTTGGAAGCTGAGCGATTCAGTTCACTTTTCCATGTCCTACCCTCACGGATGAAATACACGTGCCTTGGTTTGGGTTTGAGGCTAACCAAAGCATCCTGCACCAGTGTGAGCACTAACCTTTCTGCCCGTCTCTTGCCTGCCTGCTGAAAAGGAGAGGGGCCGATGGGAGGGAGGGGGGGGAGTCTGTCAAAAGGAGGCTGAGGGAGGAAGGACAGCGACTTGTGCAGGACTGCCCCACAAGAGAGGCCAAGTCCCTGGGGCAAAACTAGAAGGAAGGTGGTACAAGCGGACTGTTGGGAGGAAGGCCCTGCTGAGGGAATTGCTGTGTGCTGCACAGAGCTGAACCTCAGGCGGGATCTGAGCACACAAAATTCCTAGATGCTGTATGATGTTTATTTCCCTGGATTTGAAAATCATACTTTTGTTGTCGCAACCTAATATTGTATGGTAGCACGGAAGTTCAGCTTGCAATCAGATTTTTCTTCCAAAGTCTTTTTCACAAGTGCCAGGCATCCCCACTTCTAAATCTGAACATATGTTTTTTTCCTTTCCTAAATAATGAACTTAGTTAAACTTTATTATTTTCAGGCCAATTGCCTAACTTATTAACAACAGTTTGAATTATATTTTTCTCTTCCATTCAATTCTGTCTCATACTGGCTAGTGAATAAGCGTGCCTTCATCCAGATACTAAAGAGTAGAAGAGGTAGGAATGAGCACCCTCTGTTGTGCCAATCAAAGGTAATGAGGAAACGAGTTGAGTCTGGGAATATCTCGTCTGACTTTTGGTAATTACTTCCCTCCTGCCAACTGGCACTTCCCAGTCCGGCAGGACTTCTGAAAGGCCAGTACAGGGTTGGAGCCGGCCTTGGCTGCAGGGGCAGTGCTGGTCACTTGGGCAGCTTCCTCCTCCAGCGCTGCCTTTTTCTCCACGAGTCCCCTGCAGTGGCTCTTCTGCTTGCTGTAAGGAAGCTTCATTCTTTTCCTGCAACAGCCTGGCCAAATGATCAGCCAGTCTTCTAGTATTTAGATTGTTCTGCCCCTCCCTTCACGGCTCTCTGGCCGTCTCCATTATGCTCAGAGAGCAAACGGGCCCCGGCTACCATTTATTCCTCTTCAGGTTTCCATACAAGTCCAAAGAGCTTCAGTGGAAGAGAGGCTGCATCTCGTGTGGACTGGGAAGGTGCTTTGCAGAAATACTTTCAAGTGTATGTTACATTCCAGGAGCAACAATGAGCCCAGCAAGGTGGCCTCTTTCCTGTTCTTTGGCCCAGGAGCCCCCAGTTGCTGGCAGTTCCGCCCAGTGGGACCCTTCTGAACCTTTTTGGCTGTCCAGACCTGCTTCGCTGTGCATAAGCCTTTGGAGGCTGCTTCCCTGTCGGTCTCTCCCCGAGGGTCTCCATGGCCTTTCTTCAGCAAGTCAGTGGTTTTCCACCTGATCTAGCAAGTGGGTCAATAGCTTATTTGGGGCCGGAGCTGTTTGATGGAAACGGGTCGTCCCAAGTTCCTCTTTGTTCTCTTTGTCCTTATTCTAAGAAGAGTTTCCAGATCTTGCTGGCTTCATTGTGGCCTCAGAAGAGCCAGCAGATCCCTTTCCCCAGACAGGCCAGGTTGCGTCAGGATGGCTGTTGTTGCTTCGGGCTGCCAGGGCAGGGAGGAATGCTGCCCTCTGTGGAGAGGTCTCCACCATTGAGCGGGTCTCCTGGTTCAGGCCAGAACATCGATCACAACCACAAGTGGGCTTAGGTGGAACTGGAGGGGGAGCTGCCTTTTCCTTGAATCTACCAGCTGAGTGGCCTGCTGCCTTCCTCCTCTGGACATTATCCCAGCACCGCCTCGCTCCCTCTGGTCTGGCTGCCAGAAACGTTCTGGCTGGCTACCAGGAGTTAGGGACATTGGGGCTGCTCTTGAGGCCGCCTCACCCTCATGGCCGCTGGGTTGCAGCTCCCCTGCCCTGCCCTGTCCGCAGCCTCTGGCTCAGCCCGGCCAGAATGGAGGAGGAAATGGCAGGGGGGAGGGGGCTCTAGAGCTGAGGGCTCCAGCCTTTCCTGGCTCCTGCAGCTCTGGAGAGGCAAGCAGGAACCCCAAGTGGCTACCTGGATGGCTCCCCCCCCCCCCCGCTGTTGCTGCAGCAGCTCCTGGAAGGAAAGCAGCTTTGCTCTTTAGGGAGAGGCTGCAGACGGCTTGCTCTCCCCGCCTGCTGGGCTGGCTAACAAAGAGCCTCTTATCCCTGATCAGGGGGGCTTCCAAGCTGCAAAACACAAGCAACTCATAAGGTTCATCCCAACTTTTGTGGGAAGTGGCATTTTTCATCCTGCACCATTTAATTCTTAGATTTGTACCCGACTTTCTCTTCAGGTGCTGAAGGCGGCTTAAATCCCTCCATAGTTCTGGTATCTCAAATCACCCAGAGCCTTCCTCTTGCGAGCCGTGGGGGAGGCTGGGACAGTAGTCTGCACAATGGGTCTCTGCCTGGCTCCTCATCTGGGAGCAGCTTCCTCTCCTGCTTGATTCCCATCCTCCTTGGAGGAGGACCTCTGGCTAGCAAGTTGCCTTGGCACACTGTTTTTCAAGGGCAAACAGGGCAGGGAATGATGGGGAAGCCAGTCCTCCTCCTCCCACAGTCCTGGGAAGCCCTTGGCAATGTTCACTGTGGGGGCCAAGCTCCTTCCTTTGCTTCTCATGTGGCCCTCAGGAGACACTGAGGAGGCCTCTGCTGCTGGGGAACATATCGAGCTGCCTTTCAGTGCCCCCCCCTGGAGCAAGAGCCCCTCATCAGTCGCTCCCTCCCAAAATGTGAGGGGCAGATTCCAGAGTCTGGAAGGCTGCCCCACCCCTTAGCATGGCCCTGGGCCAGCGCCCTCTCTGGGGCGGATGCTTGCATTCGCTTTGGGTGTGTCCCAGCTTAGCGGGAAATGGCAGCGGGGCTCCCGGGCGGGGTGTGGAGGGGGCTTGAAAGGGCCAAACCAGGGAGGAGGAGACCCCAGCTTGGAGCAGGAGGATATGGGAAGAGGGTTGATGTGCTGGTTCTCCACAACTGCAGGCCACAAACGTGCCTGGGAATGAGCTGCCTTGCTGCCCCTTGGCAGAGTCCCTTCCATGGCCTGTCTGTTGGAGTCGGGTGGAGCGTGGCCTTGGCTCTCGGCTTCCGCACAGCTGGCCAGGAAGAAAAGCCCTCTTGTGCCTTTTTTCTGCAGACAGTTGATTAAACGGATGCTGGCTGAGAGGCTGCAGCCCTATTAATTGGATAAATCAGCCGGTCTGACATGCAGGGAAGTTCCGAAATCGCCTCCTCCCTCCTTAGATGCGATGCTCCCGCAGAAGGCACCCAAGGCAGGCCTGCTGGAGGCAAATCTGGAGCCTCGAGGGATTGTCTCGACTCCCGAGTAGGTTTTCTGCTCACTCTTTCTTCTCAACTTTCAGCTGTGGCCAGCAACCCTCTGCTGTTGGTATGGAGTCTTTCGCCCATACTAGTCCAGATGAGGCGTGTAGCAAGAGGACAGGCTCAGATCTGGGGGGCTTTACAGGAGCCTTTTGCTCTTGGCAGCTTTTGAAAGAGGCCTGGAGCCTCCCGGTGTATCTGCAGACCCCCCCTGTGGATTGAGGAGGGGCAGTGCGTCGCGTGGCAGGAAGGGGCCCGCCTGTCTGGAGGCAACGCAGGGGGGAGCACCTCCTCTAAAAGGGGAGTTTTTCCTGGCCATCGACAATCAGAAGAGGAGAAAATATTAATGGAACCTTCAAAGCCAAGAGGGGTTTGGATGAGCAGTTTCAGCGACCCAAAGATCTGCCTGGAGATGAATTGGGCTAAGCACGAGGCTCCAGCTCAGCGCTTGCCTCAGGCCAGAATCCTGCCAAACGGCGGAAGGCCCCGGAGAATCCACCAGCTGGATTTGGGCTTCGTTAAGAGGACGAAGCAGTGGGAACTTTGACCCCACCTTTAACCAGAAAGGTGGAAAGGAACCTTTAACCAAGAAAAGTAAGGGACAGATTTCAGCTACCGCTTAGGAGAAATAACATTCCCAGATCATAGAATCACAAGATTCTCTTGGCATTAAGGACCACAACTCAGTGTGTGGCCCTCAGTGGAACTATAGCTACATGGAAAGAAGCATGCTGTGGGCTACCTCTGTCTTTGGCCCAGCACTCTTCCAACATCTTCTTAAACTAAACAAGGAGTTAGAAAGAGAATTCATCAGATTTGCAGATGAATCCAAGCTGGGGGGAATAGCCAACACTTTGGAAGATAGACCCAAGATGGAAAAAGCTCTCAACAGACTTGAACACTGGGCCTCGTCTAACACAATGAAATTCAATATAGAGAAAAGTAGGTTTTACACTTTGGCAGGAAAAACTAAACACACAGGTATAGATTAAGCAGTATCTGACTCAACAGCAATAACTCTGAGAGGGATCTAGGAGTCCTAGTAGACAACCTTAAATATGAGCCAGCAGTGTGCCGCAGCTGTCAAAAAAGCCAGCACAGTCCATATGTACTCCTTTATAATGTTTTTGTAAAACCACACTTGGAATATTGCATCCAGTTTTAGTGTTTTTAATAGCTGTCAGTAAATTTCTTTTTAAAATACAGTATTTTGTCAATGTTACAGGAAGAACAATACAGTCTTCCTGTTATAACATCTAGAAAGGAATAGAGACCTGTTGAGGTATATAATGTATAATTGTAGTTGGCATACAATACATTAACAATGAGAATAAATATGACTCCTTTTGGTTAGGTTATCTTAATTTCCTGCAAATTAATTCAGTCTGTCCTTAAGATGCATAATGGAAACTACATTTTGAGAAAATGTGTGGTCCCCAATATTTTTGTTACTTGTCATTGCTAAGGCATGTACAGGTGGGGCATTCTCTTTTGTACATCGTCTTTTATATCAAATTTGCGGATGACACCTAGCTGGGAATTGCCAACATTTTGGAAGCTATATTCCCCTGTTCTTACCACTTTCTACAGAGGGACGATCGAGAGCATCCTGTCATACAGCATCACAGTCTGGTTTGGAAGCATCACTGCTTCAGACAGGAAGGCAGTGCAGAGAGTGGTGAGGATGGCCGAAAAGATCATTGGCAGTTCCCTCCCTCCCATCCAGGACATAGCACAGAAGCGTTGCTTGAGCAGGGTCTGCAGTATTGTCTGGGACCCTATACGTCCACCTCACGACCTGTTTTCTTTGTTACCTTCTGGGGGGAGGGGGCTTCATGGTATCCAAAGCAGAACATCCAGATTCAGTCAGTTTTGTTCCATACAGTATTAACCTTGTGAACTCCAAAGCTTCCTCCTGCTATGTATTCAAGATGGACAGTGATTAATATTTACATGTTACTTATATGTAAGGGTGTAAGGCTATACATATGTTGTATGTAGTATGTTTAAATGTGTGTTATGTATGTGTATACTTTGAGAGCAAGCAACTAAATTTCATTTTTAATGTGTGCCATTGTGCCCACAGTAAATTGTTAATAAAGGTTATCTATCTAAAATTCAGAAAGATCTTGACAGATTTGAGTATTGGACCCTATTCAACAAGATTCAATTCAGGGATGAGAAAAGTCAGGTCCTGCACTTAACAGAAGAAAAAACCAATGTAGAATAGGTGGCGCCTGGTTTAGTAGAAGTGACTGTTGGAATGGCAAACAGTACCAATGTTTCTCGTGTTTAACATGCTGTGAACTCTGCAGACTAAAAGAAAGCCTCCATCCCACAAAGTGATTCTGCTGCTGGAGCTGGTGGTCCTGAGGGGGGTCTTGCCCTACTTCCAAAGGGGGATGGTCTTGGGAGATTTGCTCCCAGCCCCTGAAAGGAGGCTGGACTCCTTTCCCCACCGGGTTGCTTGCCTGCTCAGCTTGTAGCCTTTGGGGCCCTTCAGCCCAGAAGAGACCCCAGAGGTGGCGGATGGAGGAACTGAGGCCTGGAATGGAAGGAAGGAAAAGTTCCCAGACAGTTGACAATGCTGAACAGGCGGTCCTCGGCTTACAACAGTTCATTTGGTCACCGTTTAAAGTTATAAAGGTACTGAAAAAAGTGACTTACGACCATTTTTCACACTTACGACTGTTGTAGCATCCCCATGGTCATGTGATTTACATTTGGATGCTTGGCAACTGGTTTGTATGTATGATGGTTGCAGTCTCCCAGGGTCATGTGATCCCCTTTTTGTGACCTGACAAGCAAATTCGATGGGGATGCCAGATTCGCTTAACAACTGTTACTGACTTAACAACTGCAGTGATTCACTTGGCAAATGTGGCAAGAAAACTGGTAAAATGGAGCAAAACTCAATAAATTTTTCACTTAGCAAGGCTTTTGGTTTGCACGTGCAGCGCTTCCAGACATGCAGGAAGAGTCCGCTCCCTGCCATCCAATCTTTCTTTTTTGGAGGACCCTGAAAAGGGTCCAAAATCGCCGTGGAGGGGTGACTACTGTGAAGAGACCCTCCCTGTGATCACGGAAGGGCGGCAGCCCTCCACTTGAATCCAGAGCAGCTCCTTTGGCCCAAAGAAGAAGAGATTGGCCATGAAGATGGCCGATCATTAAGCTGCTCCCTGCCAAAAGCCAAAAGTACTACCTAGCACTAAGAAGCAATCTGGAGGAACTGGATGAGACTTTACTTTTCTTATTCCCCTAATCACCTTCCTGCAAACTTTTCTGAAAATTGCCTCCCCCTCCTTTGAAAGAACGGCGATTATATACTTGGGGAACAAATTTTAAAGCCTTAAAAGAAAATCAAGTAATTCAGCAAAGAAATTAAGCAATTTTATCTCTACTTACTAAAAGGCTCCTATTTTTTGGTGGGGATCTCCTACCCTATTTTCTCTTTAAGCGGTGAATTAAGGAAAAAAATGGACTAATGCTATAAAAGTGTTATATTAATTTTGAAAAAAAATTACATCGCATTCCATATGTAATTGATGACATCTTGTGACGAAACTTGGTACAGCAAGTAATTTTTTTCTCTACTGTGGGAGCTGACTGAATAACAGAGCTGTCCTTGACATCACTTTTAAAGATAAGTGTGGGAACACCTGGTACTGAAAACAACTCTTTTGGAGGTGGATAATCTTTGACTCTTATTACAATAGCCTCCATGGAAGATTTAGCTGCAAACAACAACAAAATGGATGAATACATCCCACCACTTAACTATAAACTGATACTGGACACGATTTTGGCAATGACAGAGCAAATTAAACTGCAAGAAAAATCTGACAATTTAAAGCCACCAAATGAAACTATGACCTTAAATGAGGAACTGACAATCCAAAAGCAAATAGAAGAAGTGGAAATTAACACTAAAATAGGAGACTTCAAAGAACAACAAATGCAACCTACAGAGAACCCTAAAGTCCAAATTTCAATGTGAACTACAAAACTTACAACTCAAAAAGCAATAGCACCCGAAGAAAGCAACATTAAGAGTGAAGAAATGACAACCACAGCACCAGCTACTACTTTCTACCTAACCCAGATGGAATTGGAAGAAAAAAAAGACAACTATACTACATCAATTATCAAAAACTGAACTCTTAAAGCAAAACTTCAATGGCTGCAAAAGGGGACATTTTCTTTGCAAGACTGACATTTGGATGCTCTCCCTGGATTCAAATAAGGACTATAGGAAGAAAGGGAGATACATTTGAGAATTTAAAGATGCCAAAAGTGAGGCCTGATTGGCACAAAAGGAAGGCAAGAGTTAGATTTAAAAAATTGAACTTGTTTCTTCTTTGGGATTCCTAAGAATAGAGTTTTAAAATATCTCTTAATGGATTAAGGGGAATCTCTAAAAATATAACTGATTTTACATTTAGGTTTTAGATCTGTAAGGAAAAACAAGGTTAAGCTTCTAGAATACAATTCTGAACTATATTATAGAATAGTATTTTAACAATTGAATGGTTAAGACGACATACAGAATATATTAGTTGTAATGATATAGACAGAAACTCATCTTGTATTTAAGTAAAGTTGGTTATTAGAATCAATATATTAGATCTTTAAAGGAAAACAGAATTAAGCTTTTAGAAGATAATTTTGAACTATACTATAGAATCTAGAATCTTATAACAAGATAGTATTTTAAAGTTGAACAGTTAAGACAAAAAATATTTTTCTAATAATTGGTGATTTGTTAAGATGAAAACTAGACTTTACTGATAAAACGTAAGAATGTAAAAACATAATGTAAGTTTTGTAGACAAGAGAATTATTTTTTATTGAAATAGGGAATTGTGGGTTATCCAAAAATTAAGCTTTTTTTAAATATAGGCTACTCCAGAGTATTTTATTGCATTTAAGTAAAACTTAAAAAAAGGATATTGATATGTAATAGTGAAAATATATTGAAAATTCTGTTAATGGACTAGGTCATGACTAGAAATGTACTGATTTGATTATTTTGACTATGTGATAACTAAGGGAATTGGAATCCTTGTTGATGCAACCTGAACTATTTACAAACATCTGGTTATTTGTTATTTTGACTACCCAACCATTTGCTTCACAAATACATGTATATGTAAATATTAAAAAATCAATAAAACTTGTTTAAAAAACAAACAAATCTTTCACTTAGCAACATAAATTCTGGGCTCAGTTCTGGCTGTATGTTGAGAATTAGCCATTCATGCGGGCATCATGCCTAATGCAGAAGAAAGTATTTGAGATAAGCTTAAATTTTAGGCTTTTCTCTCCTGTTCATTTGAGGCAATGTGTTGTGGGCCGTCCGTTTTCTATCTGGCCTAAGAAGCGCTTCCCATCTCCAGCCTTTACGCCGTCCCAGAAAGGGTTAGGTGGGAAGGGCCACCACAGGGCCCACATCCTGCTGGGACAGCCCAGGAACGTGGCGTTTGCAGCCATGGCCCTGACCAAGGAGGCAGGGGCCCTCACCATCCAGCCAGCTCTGATGAAGAAGCGAAACAGGTGACGCTTTCCTAGAGGCATCTGACATTTTGAGGAATGATTTAATATTTGGAACAATGCTAATATTTGGAATTTGAAAATATTGCATGCATTTCTCTTGCAGAGACTGATTCCATTAAGAAAATCTGTCCGTGTGGGGCTTGGCTGGAGACCTGCAAACTGCAGTGCTGGCCGTGATGCGTTCTGATCTGTTTATCCTGAAAATAAGAGGCGCTTCTCCTTGAGGCATTGCAGCAGCGAATCTTCTATGCAGGGCCAGGAGTGGACTGGCAGCTGCCTCTGGGGATGCTGGGGGTGCCTGTGGCAGGGCCCTTTCGGGGGGTGCAGTTGGCTGTTGCTGCTCCTCTCGCACCTTTTGGGGCACTGAGCTGGTGTTGGTTTGACATTGCCTGTTTCATTGTGTAATCGTGACCTTTCTCACTCTTGCTCTTTCCCCCCCCAGGTTCAGATTTTGGTTGAGCACTTGCCAGAAGTATATTGAAAAGTTGCGGGCACAGAGAGCATCACAAGGAAGAGCCATACTGCAGCTCCATGTCTGACAGATGCCACACAAGGGGAGATGCTGCTGCACTGACTGGGCATTACCTGGGCTACCCAGGGGTAATCACTGTGGGCCAAGGGGGCTGGGAGAGCCCAGCCCAGCCAGGAGACCTTGCTCCGTGGCAGTGCTGCAGATTCACTACCCTCTCATCAGTCCCGGGAAGCAGAGGGCCTCCTCAGAGGCGACGCGCACCCATGGGGAGGGGCAGCAGGTCTCGGCATCCTGGCTGGGGGCCTCAAGGAGGCGGCTTCTTAAGCCCAAGGATGTCAGTGTGGCTCTGATAGCAGCTGCTCTCTCTCCCTCTGCATGAGACCCAGCATCCTGAAACTAGGAAGAAGAAGCAGAGAGGTCCCCAACTCCCCCCAGGGTGATGACAGTCTCCAAGAGAAAAAGGTCTTCTCTGGACAGAGACATTTTCAAAACATGAGAACTCAAATAGCAAAGAGGCCCTGTGAGGTTTTTTTCTGCAGTTAAAGGTCGGTTTCCCTAAGGTGGAAGTTCTCGTATTGTGTGCTTCAGTGCCGGAAGACCATCTCTGGGGCTGCCTGGCTGGTCTGGCCATCACTTGCTGTGGGACTTTCATGGCTCAGAAGGAGTAGTCCAGTGGAGTCCAACTCTTGGCCAGCCCTGCTCCCCCGTCCCCTTTTCCATTGGCTGCAGCTGTGTGAAGGGTGCCTTCTCCTCAGCGTCCATCATGAAGTTTTCCTTGCGTTTCTGGTTCCTCTCCACGGCGTTCCTGCTTGTCTTCATCATGTCACTGCTCTTCACCTATTCCCACCACAGCATAGCCTATCTGGACCTCGGTGGACTAAACGGGCTCCACCAGGTGAAGCTGGTGCCCAGTTATGCTGGCATGCAGCGCCTGAGCAAGGAGGGGCTCTTGGTGAAGAGCTGTGCCTGCCACCGGTGTGCCATGGAGTCCAGCGACACCACATGGTTTGACAGTCGCTTTGATGGCAACATCTCCCCAGTGTGGACCAAAGAGAACATGGACTTGCCGCTGGACGTCCAGAGGTGGTGGATGGTGAGTCCTGCTGGCTGTTTGCCCAGACAGAAGCAGCTGCTCAGCTCCTGCAGGAAGGGCAAGTCTGTGCCTCTTGCTTGTGTAAAATTGCCTCAAGAACCCACTGGGCAGTTTTGCAAATAATCCCAAAATCCTTTGGACCTGCTCTGTGGCAAAAGCATAGCCCAACACTTTTTCGTTATTTAAGCTGTTTGATGCTCTCATGTCTCCCTCTGTTCCACCTTCACCCTCGACCCTTTGACCCACCTTGTATGCATCACATACCTCTGAGTAATTAAATTCCTGCCTTCTGTTTTCTTAAGGACCTCCAAACTCACAGGCGTTTTCATTCACTTGAGATTGTGGAGCTAATCTGTCTTGGCAGATTTTTTTTCTTTTGTGGCAACCCCCCCAAAAGGCAGAATTAATTCATGGGAAAAGGCAGGTGGGGTCTTAAAAGCAGAAGGCAGTGGGGTAATTTGCTCTGATGCTAATTTGGTGTCATGTCTTTTATAATCAGCCCAATGTTGCATCAAAATGTGGTACAAGAGAATAACTGTGAGCAGACTCTGGGGGAAAGGAGGCATCGACCCTGTGACTCCGGAAGAAGTGGACAGGATCATGGGGAGGCTGAGTTCCACCACGTGTTTATTGGACCCGTGCCCCTCCTGGCTGGTATATGCAGCTCAGGAGGGGACACGAGGCTGGCTCCAGGCGGCAATAACTGCTTCTTTGAGGAAGGGTAGCTTCCCTGCCGCCTTGAAGGAGGCGGTGGTGAGGCCCTTCCTCAAGAAGCCTGCCCTGGACCCGGCTATTTTGAACAACCGGACCCGGCTATTTTGAACAACTATCGTCTGGTCTCCAACCTTCGCTTTCAGCGAAGGTTGTTGAGAGTGTGGTGGCACATCAGCTCCCTCTGTTCCTGGAGGAAACAGATTATCTGGACCCCTACCAATCGGGTTTTAGGCTCGGGTACAGCACGGAGACAGCATTGGTCGCGCTGGTGAATGATCTCTGGCGGACTCGGGACAGGGGTTGCTCCTCTGTCCTAGTCCTATTAGATCTCTCAGCGGCTTTTGATACCATTGACCATGGTATCTTACTGCGGTGCCTCAGGGGGTTGGGAGTGGGTGGCACTGTTTTACAGTGGTTCTCCTACCTCCTGGGTCGTTTGCAGTTGGTGTTGGCAGGAGGGCAGAGGTCGGCCTCGAGGCCTCTCACTTGTGGAGTCCCTCAGGGGTCGGTCCTCTTGCCTCTCCTGTTCAACATCTACATGAAGCCGCTGGGTGAGGTCATTCGTGGTTTTGGAGTAGGGTATCATCAGTATGCTGATAATACCCAGCTTTTTATTTCCACCCCAAATCAACCCAGTGATGCCCTCGCCATGATGTCCTGTTGCCTGGAGGCGGTGAGGGTCTGGGTGGGGAGGAACAGGCTTCATCTAAATCCCGACAAGACCGAGTGGCTGTACATACCGGCATCTCGGGTTATCCACTCTATTCCATCTTTAACTATGGGGGGTGAGGTGTTACCCCCCGTAGATAGGGCTCGCAACTTGGGTGTCCTCCTTGACTCACAGCTCAGTTTAGAAGATCATATAGGAGCTGTGACCAGGGGGGCTTTTGCCCAGGTTCGCCTGGTGTGCCAGTTGCCGCCCTATTTGGACCGAGATGCCCTACGTACAGTCACTCATGCGCTCGTGACCTCTCGGATTGACTACTGCAGTGCTCTCTACATGGGGCTGCCCTTGAAGTCCACTCGGAGGCTCCAACTGGTGCAGAATGCGGCCACGCGAGTTGTGATGGGGGTCTCCCGATACTCCCATGTAACACCTCTGCTCCGCGAGCTGCATTGGCTTCCAGTTGTCTTCCGGGTGAGATTTAAGGTGCTGGTGATGACCTATAAAGCCCTAAATGGCATGGGTCCGGATTATTTACAGGAGCACCTTCTGCCGGCATCAACCTCCCATCGTCCTGTGTGCTCCCACAGAGAGGGCCTCCTCAGGGTGCCATCGGTCAGGGAATGCCGACTGGCGGCCCCCAAGGGGAGAGCATTCTCTGTGGGCGCGCCTGCCCTATGGAACCAACTCCCTGTTGAGCTCCAGAAGGCTCCTGACCTTCGCTCCTTTCGCCGTGACCTGAAAACTTGGTTATTTGAGCTTGCCGGCCTGGACTGAAGGATTGGGATTTTAAATTTTTAATTTTAAACTTTTAGAATGTGTTTTACTTATTAGGGCTAATTTAATTTAATTTATTTTAACTTTGTATAGTGTATATTGTATATTGTGTTTTGATTGCCCTGTACACCGCCCCGGGTCCTTCGGGAGAAGGGCGGTATATAAATCCAATAAATCATAATAATAATAATAATAATCTTCTCTGGAAGGCTGGGGGCATTTCTAGCCCGGGCACCTGAGGCTGCCAAGGCAGAAGCTGGTTGGCTTTGCCCGAGGCTGATGCCTTCCTGCTTTTGGTTCTTGCCTCATGGCTTCCTATTGAGAGCCACTTTGGTGGAGTGAGTAAAGGTGCTGGGCCAGGAATAAAGAGACTTGAGTTCTAGTCCTCCCTTAAGCACGAAGCCAGCTGTAGGAGTGCAGGGCAGTGACACCCTCTTGCCCTTTGACAGGGAGGTCAAGAAAGAAACCCTGGTGTTCTGTAGCTGCTCCCTTGAGGTCAAGATGGACGTGGAGGACCAGAATGCCACTGTGGCCACCGCGTCCACCTTTCCCCGGCTTTTTGTCTTGAGCTGCTGGGGGCCTCAGGCTATGCCAGAGCTTGACTGCACTGGTTGCGTGGTCGGTATCACCTAGCAGTAAATGCCATATTGGCTCTTGCAAATTGGCTCAGATTTTGTGGCTGCTAAAGAGTAAAATGGCAGTCATGCCACCCAGTTAATGCTACCTGACAGCAGGAATTCTGTAGACTCACCTGGGGCAGCCATGTTTAAATGTTGCTGAAATCTGAGAAATGATATTTCTTGTGGGTCTGCTGTGCAGGTTCGGAGGTTTTGCTTGATAAAAAATACAGGAAACTAGAAGTTGCCTTCAAGCTTTACGTTTTTATTCAGCTGAACAAAGACGGGCTTCTCTAAAAGAGATAAAAAGCCCCAAATATTAGAAAAGCCTTATTTTTATACCTTCTTTGATTACATAAGCAATTCACCCAGCAAAGCTGACACATATAAGATAAAGACTTCGCCCTTTAAGGCTGGCACACTGTAGATAAGGAAGAAAGCAGAAGTAGCTAAAATTGTTCCCTTTTGGGTGTTCCCCTAAGACAGAGCTTTTCAACCTGTTCACCGATTGTACCACTTTTAGGATATGGCAATATTCAAGTACCACCAGTCGCCTAGCAAGGTGTCAAAAACTTGATGGCCATAAAAAAAACACGGGAAAAAGTGATAAAGTACAGGTAGTCCTCACCCCTCTTTAATATTCTCTCTTCTCTCACCCCCCTTTATATCCTCTCTTCTCTCTCCCTTTTATATCCTCTCTTCTCTCCTCCTTTTTTATCCCCTCTTCTCTTTCACCCTTTATATCCTCTCTACTCTTCCCTTCTTTTGTAGCCTCTTCTCTCTCTCGCCTGCCCCCCCTTCTATTCCGTGCACCTCCAGGTGATTCCTCTCAAGGCTGTGCTTCTCTGTATCTTTTGCAGTCCCCTTCTCTTTCCCCCATTCTTTTTTTTCTCTCCCTCTCCTGTCAAAACCTCCTTTTACAACCTCTCCTTTCTCTCCCCCCCTCCTTTTTTGTGTGCACCAGAAGCACCGATCCTGTGGCTCCTGTCGCCTCTGCAACCCTGCAGAAGTGCGCACCTATCCTGGGCTTCTATCCAGCCCCCATAGGCCTGGAGAAGCCCCGATCACCTGTAGCTGCTTTTGGCAATCCTGGGGTTTGCTCAACCCCAACAGCCCTCCTTCAAACCAAATTGCCTTTCCAAGCATCCCTCCCTCCTTCCCTCTCCTTCCTTCCTTCCTTCCTTCCTTCCTTCCTTCCTTCCTTCCTTCCTTCCTTCCTTCCTTCCTTCCTTCCTTCCTTCCTTCCTTCCTTCCTTCCTTCCTTCCTTCCTCTGTCCCCTGCTTTAAAAAAAAAACTGCCAGAGGCTCCAGGCAGAGGTGGTCACAGGCAGGCAGTGGTGGGCAAAGGCTTCACCTCCCCCATCATTGCCTCTGCATGCCTCAGCTCAGCTCACCTCTCCCAGACCCGCACCCATGTTTGTGTGTGTGAGAGCGTGCACACAGTGTGTGTATGTGTGTGTCTCACCCCTTGCAGCCCCGCGCCTCAACAGAGACCTTCTGCAATGGCAGGCTGCAAAGTAATGAAAGTTGTTTTTTTTGGAATCCTTGTTCCTTTTTCTCAACATGCTGCTGATCGCATCACACCCTGCGCCTGTCAGCTCCCGCCCCAGCCCCGTGGAAGGCTGCAAGAAGCTCCCATTGCAGCTTCTCTTACCTCTCCTGTTCTTTTCCTCCTCAATGTCACAGCGTGGGCTGCAAGAGGTGAGACAACCCCTACACATGCACACACGCGCACACATACACAGAAACACATGCATGGGTCTGGGAGAGGTGAGCTGAGAGCCAGGCAGAAGCAACAACGGGGGGAGGGGTCAAAATGGGCAGCCTCCTGCCTGGAGCCTCTGGCAGCTTAAAAAAATGAACCTGTGAAGCGCTCAGAAGGCAGTCCCTTTCCCAGCTCGCTCCTTCCTTCCTCCCCTGCTTCTCTTTCCTTCCTCCACACTCAGGAAGGGATGAGAGATTGCCAGCGCTGCCGGTGGCCATGCTGCCCCCGGCCATAGCCATCCCACACAGGCAGGGGGGGCCACAATGAAAGGGAAGCCTGGTGGCTTCAAGGCGAGGTCAGTGAGCAAGCGTGATGCTTATCTACTGGTGGGAGCCATCAAAGCTGGAACGCGCTCAGCCTTATATCCATGGGGAGCCCTGGAGCCAGCAAGCCCCCCTCCCATTTCTGCCCCGCCCCTGGGGGTGCACGGAGAAGGCAGCAAGAGCGTGAGTGCTGGCGTCCCGGGGGAAAGGGAAGCATTCTTTTACCTTTTACCTTTCTCAGCGGTCAGCAGGGATGGTCAGCGGCAATGTTGGGCTTTTGCCTCCTCTTCACACGCCCAGGGGGCAGGTCAGGGCAGCCCCTCACTGGCCCTTTCCTGCCAAAGCCACCTTCTTTTATATCCTCTCCTCTCCCGGAAGCGCCAATCAGCTGGAGCCCAGCGCTGATCCTGGCACCTCTACAGAGCCCTGACAGCCCTGCAGCTCCAGCTGTCTCTTTTTTGGGCTTCTGCGGCGCTGCCGCCGCTTCAACTCATTCCGCCCTGCTACCACTTCGCATACCAGCTGCCAGGTGGCAAAGCACCACTGGTGGTACGTGTACCACCACTTGAAAAGCCCTGCCCTAAGACCCCATATGTTCCCTTTTGGGTGGTTGAGGTCTTTCCCTAAGGCCCCATATGTTCCCGGGTAGGTTAGGATATTGGGTGTTTCCTTTGCTGTCCTTTTATGACCTTGCTTTCATGGTTCTGCAGTGGCCAGAGATAGCGGGGCCATCTGCACGTATTCACAATTGATACAGCGTGCTCTGCCCTCAAATACTCTTTTACAGCAGATAAAACACAACAAATAACTAGAAAAGTGACATAAGTGCAGGTTCGCATCCCACCAGGCTCAAGGTTGACTCAGCCTTCCATCCTTCCGAGGTAGGTAAAATGAGGACCCAGATTGTTGGGGGCAATTAAGCTGACTTTGTAATAATGCCGCTTGGGGGGGGGGGGCGAAAGCCCTAATAGGCATATACATAGAATGAAGGCTATTGCTAAGCACATTGGTTTGTGCTTAAATTGTAAGCCGTCCTGAGTCTTCGGAGAAGGGCGGGATATAAATGGGATTAAAAAATAAAAACATAAAAACATAGGCAAAAGACATTGCAGTACTGCCTGGGCTGTGAATTACAAACCAAGTATCTAAGCATTTAGTAGTCAATCTCAACTAGAAGAGCATGGTTGCAGTTATAATGGTTAGATCAGATTAGTCTGTTTTATTACATGACAACTTTTGTCAGATGTAGCTTTGACAAATAACAAGCTTCATCAACATTGGGTTCAACAGGATGACTTTGGGACTCAGGCTTGGTAACAGAATACTTGATAACTTTAAATAAGCTCCTACTTCTGGGCCCAGAGGCATCGCCTTACTTCCTGATGGTCTGGCCTGGCTTCTTATTTTTGAGGAATTCTGGAAAATTGGTGAAATGCCAGGCAGGAGGAAGGCAGGTGTCTTATGCCTTCAAAAGGGTTGTGTGTATTTTGGGTACCTCCTTGGAGGAGAAAAGCCGGAGCACCAGCCTCTGGCGATGGTTGTAGAGGCAGCCTTTGTTCTTAGGCTGGAAAGGTGCAAATGTCCAGAACTTCACAACAGGACTAGGAAGGAAGGAGTCTTGTTGTGATATTCTAGAATGTTCTACAAACTTTTGTTGTGAGAGGCCTAAACTTTGCTGTGTTTGTTGTCCAAGATGTGGTGTTTTTACGCTAAGCCTACCTCATTGCAGGAGACTATACCATGTCCCCTCCCTCCCTCCCTCTCTCTCTCTCTCTCTCTCTCTCTCTCTCACACACACACACACACACACACACACACACACACACACAACTTTGCAGGCTGCCTGTTTCTAGCTCTGCCTCTTAATATCAATATGCTGCCCAGGTGCAGAACTGTGGTGGGCCTCCGAGGAGAGGTTCTTCTTCTCTTAGTGGCCATCTCTGCGGCCTCTGTAGGGGCAAAAGAGGAAAAGGATCCATTGGACTTTGGGATGCTGATTGGGTGAAATGTGGCTCTTCTCTTTCTCTGCCAGAAGAGGGCAATCCTTGTCCACCGGTCCCGCTCCTACTTCTACAGGCCCTTAGATGCCCATCTGGTCCTGGGTCTGGGGCCAACCTCACTATCCCAGAGGAGAATTACCTAGGACATTTGGCGTACCCCATCTTTTCTTTTCTTGATCCAAGGAAGCAGAGGCTTCTTGAAGTATTGCAGCCCATATTCATCTAATGTTCATGGGGCTGAGTTGAGAGCACTTCACAGCAAATCCATGCCTGTTATAGAAGCCCTCCAGATCTTTTCAGCTGCTGCAAATGGTCTCACTTCTTTTACAGATGCTGCAGCCCCAGTTCAAGTCCCACAACCTTCACGAAGTGCTGAGCAAGCTCTTCCAGATTGTTCCCGGAGAGGATCCATACAGGTCCCGGGAGTCCCCGTCCTGCCGGCGCTGTGCTGTTGTGGGCAACTCTGGGAACTTGCGTGGCTCCAGCTACGGCCAAGACATCAATGGGCACGACTTTGTCATGAGGTGAGGAGTGAAGTGGGGGAGGGGAGGAGCAGAAAGGAGCTGAAAACTCTGGCAAGGGACTGCAAGTCAGCAACCTGCGCAAGGGAGATATTTGCCACCACTTTCTTTGCACTCTAATATTAAATGTGAATTTATCTAAAAATGTATTGATCCAAATAAAACAGGAACAGAATTGGGTCCTCAGAAAGTTTTCTGAGTGTTTCATCCTAAGCCGAGCAGGATGGTTAAATGTTTGTCGCCTTCAATTAGATTGGGCCAACTCTCTTAGCAGATTTGATTTTCCAAATAGGTCACTGTGTATGATAGCTGCTCCTGTACAGTTCTGACTGAAGGCAGCAGAGTTGTGAACCAAGCTGATCAGTACAATTTGTTACATACATCTTTCTAACAGCACCTGCAAACTTCAACAGTATGCCACGAGTCTAATCCAGGGTTGTGGCATTCACCAGCATGCATTCATACATGAGATTCAGGAAGGGAACTAGCAGAAAATAAACTATCTGCCTTTTCTAGAAAGGAGGCAGCAAGCCAAGCAAGAACCATAAGTGAAAATCATAAAACAGACTTTTCCTGAAGACCAAAGTTCCTTGATCACACCATCCCCAGCATCCTCCCCTCCAGCCTTGGGTGATGTCCATCTGTTGGAAGAATAGATGAACCCGCATCTCCTGTGCCTCACACACTTTTGCTTTCTTTCCTAGCTCTTTGGAGCCTTTAGATGTTCTTCTCAACCTCTTTTGGTGGTGTAATTTGTTTCAACATGAAACATTCAGCTTATCATCAGCCAGAGTTCCAAATAAAGAACTTGTTTACTTGCACTTGTTTCTGTTAAATTTCAGTCAATGATTTTTAACTTATTTTTCCAGCCATCAGAATCAATTTTATTTTGGTTTTCTAAGAAATTAAGCATCTCACCCAATTTTATATTATTTGAAAATGTGATAAGCATTCCCCTTCCAGTTCCTCATCCAAGCCATTAATTATATCATGTCGGAGAACCCAGCACTCATCCTTGGGGCTCCCCATTTGCTAACTCTACAATTTAGGTAAGCCTTTCAAGAAATTACTTAATTAAAATATGAAATAAGGTTATTTCAGGGTTAAGACTGACCGCCAAAGTGTGACATGTTCCTTTTTTTTTAGGAAATCATGGGGAAAACATACGTAGGTAAATGTCTCTGAAGATTCTCATGGTTGTCTCAAAGGTGCTTTTTCAAAAGGCAGCTGGACTGTTTTCCCCCCCTTCATCCAAGAAGCCTTTTGGGTTCACTGAAGAAGCTTCTTGGATGGGAGGCGAAACATTTTCAAGAAGAAGAAAAACAAGTAAGCCCAGTTGCCTTTCGGAAAAGCACCTTTGGGACATACTTAGCTAAATTTTACAGCCAAACCTCTCAAAGTATGGGAAGGTGGAAAATTCCAACCTTGATCCCTCTGGCGCGATGTGTTATGTCGTTGCTGTGCACTCCATGATCTTGGTGACAAAAAGGAATCTGCTTCCTCTGCTTTCTCAGGAGTAAGCAGAAGAAATGGACAGTCTTGTGGGGGAGGAAGATTCCTCCTCCTTCAAGAATCAAGGTGTGAAACATCCCTTTCCTTTCTACAGAATAAACCAGGCACCCACAGTGGGCTTTGAGGCAGATGTTGGGAGCAGGACAACCCACCACTTCATGTACCCCGAGAGTGCCAAGAACCTGCCTGCCAATGTCAGTTTTGTTCTGGTGCCCTTCAAAGCCTTGGACCTGCTATGGATCGCCAGCGCCCTCTCGACAGGCCAGATCCGATTGTACGTATCCCTGAGGGAAGCTGACTTGAGGAGTGGGGAGCTGGTTCTTTGGGGAAGGATCTATCCTCCTCCCTTTCACCTCTTTTCAAAGGAGACCTGATTTACTGTAGCTGCCTTGGCTGGCAGTTCTTCCAAACTCCCCTGCATTGTTACCACTCCCTGTGCTGCAGGCTTCCAGGTGCAACTTATGATCCTGGTGGTCACCCAGGGGGGTTCTCTATCTCCAGTTACCGTCATCCTGCAAGGTCCGATGCTATTGCCGTGCTCTGTGTCTCTTATGGGAGCCCAAAGCCGTGCCTTCTCTGAGCTGCCCTGAGCAACGTCCAGCCCAGGCGGCCTTTAAGAAGGACTCAAAACCTGTTTTCCTCCCGTGTCCTGGGTCCAAATATTGTATGAGCCTACCTTATTGGAGGTCTGATTTGTCCTGACAGGGTGTATTTAGTTATTTTATATTACAAAGTCCTTGATAAGCTGCCCGGAGCTGCTTGGCAAGCAAGCAGCCATGCTAGTAGAAGTAACAAAGACCCTGCCCAGGAAGGGCTGAGGAGCACGAGAGCCCCTCTCTTTAACTCCTCTACGTGTGCCTAGGAGAGGTTTCTCTCCTCCTCTCTCTATCGGAGAGAGCCTGGCTAGGCCAGATAAGCTCCAGCCCCCTCTGACTCTTCCACCTGGCCTGCTGCTTTGGGGACCACTCGTGCCAGTGCTTGTCTCTTTATTTATTTATAAAATGTATTTATTTATTTAGAAAATTTATATTGCCGCCCACTCGCACGTGGCGACTCAAGGCAGCTTACAGGACATCAAAGCACAATATGAAAGAAATAATAAAAGAAAAATAATAATAACCCCCCCCCCACTCTGGTGACAACACACATTCATACCAGCCATTTAATGGGCTCCGTCCTGCTCTGTGCCCCCCAGGCCCACTGGCAGAACCAGCTCTTCACTACTTTCCAAAAGAGGGTCAGATTGGGGACCAGTCTAATATCCAGAGGGATGATGTTCCAGAGAGAGGGAGCCACCATGGGGAAGGCCCTTCTGGGTCCCACCAGATGTACCTCCTTAGGGGACGGGACCCGCAACATTCCTTGCCTCCCAGCTCTAGTAGTTTGGGTAGATATGACTGGCAAGAGATGGTCCCTCAGATAACCTGGTCCCAAGCCATGAAGGGTTTTAAAGGTGAATTGCACTCAGAAGCAAATCAGCAACCAATGTAGCTCCTGCAGGAGAAATGATAACGTGTACACCGAGGTCTGTATAAAACCATGCGGGCCGCTGCATTTGCACCAACTGGAGCTTCCGGATGCTTTTCAGGGGCATCCTCATGTAGAGCGCATTGCAATAGTCAAGAAAGGAGGTGAGTAGGGCATGATTGATCATGGGTAGGGATTGTTGCTACAGGAAATGGTGTAACTGGTGCACAAACCACAGTTGCACAAAGGCTTTCCTGGCCACAACTGCCACCCGCTCTTCGAGCAGGAGTCACGAATCCAGGAGAATCCCCACATTACGCACAGGGTCTCTTTGGGGGCAGTGCCACCCCATCCAAGACCAAAGGTGGCAATTCTCCATGAGCCAAAGAACCCCAAACCCAGAGCCACTCAGTCTTGCCATCCAGCCCCAACAGCCTCCAGGCACTGTGAGAGGGAGGGAGGTCACGGCATCGCTTAACCCACCAGGACTGAGATGTACAGCTGGGTATCAACAGCATATTGATGATACCTCAGTCCATGGTGATGGATGCATAGGCCGCCCATCTTATCTCAAGGTTAACTCTTAGAATCCCTCTGAGTAAAATTCTCCTTTACATCCTTGAGGAGGCCCTGTGCCCTGAGGGGTAGGGTGAGGGTTAGGTATCTTGTTGCTGTGCTGGGGCAGAAGCAGCTGATCCTGGCTGGGGGAGGCATCTGCCATCTTTGCCTGTTTCACTTCTGAAGTGGCCTAGATCTTCCAGCCCTCTCCCTCCCTGCTACCCCCAGAGCAGGAGGAGCGCAGGTGGCCTTCTTTGTTTCACACCACAGGACCCTTGATGCCTTGCTTGTTCTCTCCCATGCCTCTTGTAGTACTTACGCACC
This sequence comes from Vipera ursinii, assembly GCF_947247035.1. Lineage (NCBI taxonomy): Eukaryota > Metazoa > Chordata > Lepidosauria > Squamata > Viperidae > Vipera > Vipera ursinii. The sequence goes on from NC_139520.1 coordinate 1,863,558, forward strand.
AGTGAAGCCGTTCCTCCGGGTGGACAAAGAGAGGGTAAGTTAGGTACAGTTTATTTACCCATTTCTTTCAACATTTATATATTCGCCATGATGTGCTGTATCCCCTGGATTACTCAAAATTAAGGGAAGGAAAACAGTATATGAGAAAACACACAAAATAATGATAGAGTGCCAACTCCAACCCCCCCCAAGCTTCCCAGTGCCCAAGTGAAGAAAGCTTGCTCAAGCTGCCCCTTGATTGGCTCTGCATGCCTTCAGCAGATAGAAGGGGGGGGATGGATAAACCACACACAGGCAGATTTTGCCAATTAGCCTTTGATTTGTACTCCTGCATTTAGCAGAGGATCGGGCTGGATGGCCCCTGGGAATGGTAAGTCATTCATGTTTGATTTTACTTGTTTTAAAGTACTTAGTGGTTGCAGAAAGCCTGGCCCAGGGCTGTGTGCCCTTGGTGCCCTGACCCTGCCTGAATGGGTTGGGCCAAAGATCTGAGACGTTCCGATAGTTTTGAGGGTTCGGTGAGGATCAGAGGGCAGAAAAACCTCTTAAGCCTCAATGTTCTGATTTTATGCTGTAAAGCTTCACACGATGGGCCTCTGCCCCACTATTTTGGGGAACTCCACATGACCTCCCAAACCAGGCATGGTCCTTGAGTCTCGCCTATTATATATACATCCTGCTTCAATTGCTGGGATTATTTTTACAACTTATGTGTAGGTTTAGCAATGTTATTTTTATCTTATGCATAAACATTTTCTGTATTTGGTATTTTAGTATTTGGACTAGTAGATTCCGCCAAACCTGAAAACAGTTTTAGTTGTGCCCTGTGAATCTCTGTTGGTGCTTCTCCGTGAACTATTGTCACCCAGAGACCTGAAATTGGGCTTGCTAAGCAAAAAGCCTCATCTTGACTACTCATTTGGTTTATTGCCTTTAGGTTCAGATCTACAATCCAGCATTCTTCAAATATATCCATGACCGTTGGACAGAGCACCATGGCCGCTATCCCTCCACAGGCATGTTGGTGCTGTTTTTCGCCCTGCATGTTTGCGATGAGGTCAGTTTTGATAGGCCAAGTAAGTTGTCCTAGTGGGAGTAACAGCAGCATTCCTGCTGATTAAATGATGCATATACTTCAGTTTTGAATTTTGAAAACTGAGAGTTTTAGTTCTATTTTCTTCCTCAGACATGGGATGTGCAGAAAGGGGGCTGAGTTGTAGCCTATTCTCAGAAACGGGAAGCAAAGTAGAAGAGTAGGCTATCCCCTGAACACCCAGCTAATGTCTTGGGCTTTGGGCTGGTCGTATATCAGTGAAGGATCTGGATGAAGGGTCAGGAAAGGTGGGATAATGAACCAGGATGAATCACTAAAGCCACGGGAAAGAAGAACTAGGGTAGTTATTGGGATAGCAGCTGGGATAGAGATGCTCAAGCAGAGGCCGAGCAGCCATTAGTCAAGGATCTGGCATTGCCCCTGATCATCTCTGAAGTCCTTTCTGACTCCATGAAGCTTGAACTCAGAGTTGTCATTCTTGAATACTGTGTGTGTTTGTGTGTGTGTTGGACTGGTGAGTGGGAATCCTTTGGATGCCACTCAAAACCTGCTTTGGAAGAAAGCTGAAAGTGGGAGTGTTGGCCAAATAATCGAGAGGAAGACAGAAATAGCACTGACTTTTGGGTGCCACAGAAGGAGCCCCAGCAGTAGAACAGATTATTCCTCCAGATTATTGCTTTATGTGATGTCAGACATTTTTTTTCTTGTTCTGGGTGGAGTAGAAACTAATGTTCATCGAGGGAAAGAATACCAGTCTTTTCTTAATCCCATAAATTTTGGGCTCATTTCAGTACAAAGTGCGGGATGGCATCCAGGTTGCCTGGAGTTCCCCCACTGAGCGGGTCTTCTCTCTGTCTCCCGGCTGACAGGTGAACGTCTTTGGGTTCGGGGCAGACGGCCACGGCAACTGGCACCACTACTGGGAGAACAACCGCTATGCTGGGGAGTTCCGGAAAACCGGAGTGCACGATGCAGACTTCGAGGCTCACATTGTGGACATCCTGGAGAAGACGAACAAGATCAGCGTTTATCGTGGCAACTGAGGTTTCCAGCTGCTGCTGGGCAGTCAGGCTGTCGGTGGACGGGTGAGGAGTGGCAGTTCTGCTGTACCTGATGCACTATTTGGCAAAGCCCTTCTTTGAAGAAGATGAAGATGAGTGGAGTGGCTGACACCAAAGCCGAGGCGGTTCCAGTGAAGCAGATGCAAGCAGGGAGCAGCTCTTCTCCTTCCTTAGAACAAACCAGTGAGATTCAGGAGACTCTGAAACAGCCGAGAGCAACGGAGGGAGAACCGTAGCAGCAGCAGTTCAGGCCCCCCTCCTCCTCCTCCATTTGTGCTTCTGCCCATGTCTGGCTCTAAAGATTGACCCCCTTTTGTCTCCCAACAAGAACCACAAGGGGCACATCCAGACTCTTTTTTTAAAGTCTTTTTTCAGTAAAATGAGAATAGCTTTCTGCCTTTGCCCCAGGAAGTTATTTTTCTTTTTTGTACAAAGAGGTGCCAGGCTGGATTGTATTTTTGTCCCGGGCACATAAACTCGTAGAAACCTGGGAGGGGAAACCAGCAAGAGCCTGCAGCTTTTCTGGAGATTGTAGGAAAACTGACATCTAGCTCAGGGCATGGAGTGTCTGGAACGAGGGTAGATGCTCTTGTTCCCGGAGCACCCAAGAAATCCTGCCGAAGCACTCAGATCCTGCAGGTTGTGACGTGGACTCTTAATTTCTGTCCTGCCTTCCAATACGGTAGGATCTCATCCTGCAGGTTCCTGTCAGCCCAGACCTCCTCCCTCCCTCTCTCCTCTCGACATAGTTTTGGTCACATGTTCTGTTCATGGCAGGGATGCAAGGAAGATCTTTAGGGGAGAGAGAGCTCCCCCTCCAGATTACAGCCTTTCTCCAGGGGAAAAAGGGGCAGTTGACAAATGGGTCACATGGAGTCAGAATCCTGATGCCTGCCAGGATTTAATCCACAAGCGATTAACTTTTTCTAGGCCACATTCTGCAGAGAGCTGGCAGTTTTATTCCTGCATTCACCTTGTTAGCCGTGGGGAGGGCTTCATGCTATTTATTCCTGTCTGTTCCATTCCTGCCTGCTGAGAAGGGGCTTGAGCGAGCCCGGCTGCCTTCTCTTGCTCTGGGTGCAAGAAACGGGTCACTTCCTAGTTGCTTTGGCAATTAAGATCTTGTAGACAAATGGCAAAACCAAGTTGTCCATAATCAGTTTTCTTCAAAAGGACAATCCCAGCAAATAGTATTAAATCAGTGCTTTCTTTCTTGAGATAATTGAATTCTACGGCATGAAGTGGCTGTGCCAACAATGGTGGCTTTTTGTTATAAGCATAACTAACAATATTTCCCCAAGATGATTTTGGAGCACTAAAAAGGTAGCAATCAGGGATCTATAAGCCCTGGCAGGTCAATAACTTCTGGCCAACACCAGGGTAGCTTTCTATGATCATATTAAAGTGGTGGGTCGCCCTTGTGCTTCTGGGACAGCATCAAATCAAATTGCCACCCCTCCCTACCCTCACATGCCTCCTGCAGCTGGATTGCAGTCTCACTTTGGTGTGACCTGAGATACCCCTCTGAACTCTCTAGCTTGTTGTCTTGAGCCACAGATACCTGCAGCCAAGGAGCTGGTGGTTTCAAGTGTGCACAGGATCCCTTGACCTTTTTGCCTTCTCTCGACCACTGTTTCTCCCCAAAAGAGATTGGGGAAAGGTCAACTGACTATGGGGCCCGCAGATGGTGGCCAGTGTCATCAGAACTGACCTTGAGTAGGCACTTTTGATGGCCTACAAATGTCACATTGCTTTGATTCTACAAACAAGAATTTGTGACCTTGAGCTCTTTTCCCCTTGATTCTGAGGTACCAGCTGGGCACATGGGTATGGTGCTCCCTGGCTTGGGGAGGTATCAGGGCTGTGAGCCTCAACCTTCTGCTAACTTCTTCCCACATCAGTTGCAATTGCAGTGCCTCCAGCTCACTTGGGTACTCTTTCCAGGAGACTTCCTTAGTGAACTGTTGATAGCTCTTCACACATATTTATCCCGGTGTCCCTGGATGGCACGGCATGGCATGGCATGGGCTGATGGGAGGCTGGCTAATCCCAGGGGCTTCTGCAGCTGGCAGAATGGCTGCCTGGCTGCACTGAGGCTGCCATTAATTCTTGGACTGGACCCGTACCTGGTGTAAGAGTGAGGGGCAATGCTCTGAAGTAGGGAGATGTTCTGGTCCCTGATGGTCCAGGCTGGGCTTCTTCCTGTCCCAGAACAGTCCTTGCCAAAGCAGCTGCTGCTTCAGCTCCAGAGATTGGGGGCCCTGGCTGCCCATTTCTTGCTATGAGGCAAACCCAAGGCCTGTTTTCAGACTATGACTCGTGAGGCAGGGATTGAGGTCATTGCCTGATTCTTGCAAACCTTACAAGCTCAGGAGATCATGCAGCCAAAGGGTTTGTTTTCCTTCCTGCCTTGGAACCTGCCCATGCTTCAAAATAGTGATGCTGCCCCTCGTTTTTTTATTTTTTAACTTCACAGGCTACAGTTTGGAAGAACTGGATTTGTTTTGTGTTCTGCTACACAAAATAAAAGCTGTACTTTTTCCTTCTGGGGGCCCCTGGTGTTTATGCTGCATGTGTCCTGGATCCTTTTACAGCCACATGAGGTACTCAAGGGACAGCCAAGGTTTAGTCCAAACTATTCCCATATTCATAGGTAGTTCAAAGACATCTTCCCTTTTGGCTCCTCACAGATCAGATTCTGTTTCCAAAAGGCACCTCCAATTTCATTCTATTCTAGGTCTGCTTTTCTATGGTGAATAGTTGATTAACTTGCTACTAAGATTTTCACCATCCCAGTCAGTAGAGCCATGACCCTTAAAATGGCCCAAGATACAGCAGGGCAAAGCGTTCCAGGAATGGCCTTCTATTTCATATTCTTTTTGAAGTTTGTCATCTAATCCAGCTGTGGATCAAGTAGAAGAATGACACCTTTTGCAAGCCTCACTTTCCCTTCTTCCTTCCCTCCCTCCAGGGCAGTTCTTCAAGTCTGATCTCACATCTAGCTCAGCATGGCCTCTCCCAAAGACCTCTATCTTAGATGGTCTTGCCTTTGCTGAGCCTCGGATTTTGTCCACTGCACTTGAAACCTGGAACCCAGCATGTTCATTCCAAAGTGGGTCAGTGGTGATCTCTCTTAACCTGATTAGTATGCTTTTTTACTTTTTATTAAATTCAAACATAAGCATATACAGGCATACACACAGAGACACACACATAAAAGAGCACTAAACCAAGCATCAACATTAACATTCCTTCTATACATTCATATAATTGTATGGCAGAAGGCACCCATAATCCCCCTGCTTGACATAAACCTTTGGGCCAAAAGGGCTCTGCTTTAACCCACCCTGAAGGAGTGAGGGAAGATGGGTTTGCTGCTGCTGTGGCAACATGGACAATTTTCTGAAAGCATCTGCCAGAGGCAGAGTCATGTTTTCATTTTCAGTGTTAGTTTACACTGAGTAACGAACTTTTGGAGCATGGATTGAAGTTGCAGCTGGGCCAAATGAATAGTTTACAGCTTAATCTACCAAAGCAGAAGAGATTGAAAAAATCCAGTCTGCCTAAAACTATTCTAGTGCATGAAAGAGAAGAAATTACAACCTTTTCGTTTAGGGTTTAAAAATGCTGAATTTGAAAATAAATACTTGCTTTCCAGTTTTGTGATGGATTGTTATTGTTGTTAGATGCGAAGTCGTGTCTGACCCATTGCGACCCTATGGACAACGTTCCTACAGGCCTTCCTGTCCTCTACCATCTTCTGGAGTCCATCTAGGCTCACACCTACTGCTTCAGGGACTCCATCCAGCCACCTCATTCTCTGTCGTCCCCTTCTTCTCTTGCCCTCAATCTTTCCCAGCATGAGGCTCTTCTCCAGTGAGTCCTTCCTTCTCATTAGGTGGCCAAAGTATTTGAGTTTTAGCTTCAGGATCTGGCCTTTTAAAGAGCAGTCAGGGTTGATCTCCTCTAGGACTGACTGGTTTGATCGCCTTGCAGTCCAAGGGACTCGCAGGAGTCTTCTCCAACACCATAGTTCAAAGGCCTCAATTCTTTGGCGCTCAGCCTTTTTTATGGTCCAACTTTCACTGCCATACATTGCAACTGGGAAGACCATAGCCTTGACTATACGCACTTTTGTTGACAGGGTGATGTCTCTGCTTTTTAGTGTGCTGTCTAGATTTGCCATTGCTTTCCTCCCGAGGAGCAAGCGTCTTTTAATGTCTTGGCTACAATCCCCATCTGCAGTGATCTTGGAGCCCAGGAAAATAAAATCTGTCACTACCTCCATTTCTTCCCCATCTATTTGCCAGGAATTGAGAGGGCCGGATGCCATGATCTTGGTTTTCTTAATGTTAAGTTTCAACCCAGGTTTTGCACTCTCCTTCTTCACCCGCAACAAGAGGCTCTTTAGTTCTTCTTCACTTTCTTAGGTTGTTGATATTTCTTCTGGCAATCTTAATTCCAACTTTTGATTCATCTAGCCCTGCCTTTCTCATGATGTGCTCTGCATATAAGTTAAATAGGCAGGGCGACAGTATACAGCCTTGCCGGACTCCTTTCCCAATTTTGAACCAATCAGTGGTTCCATGTCCAGTTCTCACTGTTGCTTCTTGATCCGCATATAAGTTTCTCAAGAGACAAATAAGATGGTCTGGTACACCCAGCATATGTTGGCAATTTGATCTCTAGTTCCTCTGCCTCTTCGAAATCCTGCCTGTACTTCTGGTAGTTCTCGATCCACATACTGCTGGAGTCTAGCTTGTAAGATTTTAAGCATAATTTTACTAGCGTGAGAAATGAGTGCAATGGTGCGATAGTTTGAACATTCTTTGGCACTGCCTTTCTTTGGAATTGGAATGTAAACTGATCTTTTCCAATCCTGTGGCCACTCTTGAGTTTTCCAAATTTGCTGGCAAATTGAGTGTAGCACTATTACTGCATTGTCTTTTAAGATTTTGAATAGCTCAGCTGGAATACTGTCACCTCCACTAGCTTTGTTGTTGCTCAGCTTTTCTAAGGCCCACTTCACTTCACATTCTAGGATGTCTGGCTTGAGGTCAGTGACCACCTCATTGTGATTGTCAGGGACGTTAAGCTCATTCTTGTATAGTTCTTCTGTGTAATTTTGCCACCTCTTCTTAATCTCTTCTGCGTCTGTTAGGTCCCTGCCATTTTGGTCCTTTATCATGCCCATTTTTGCATTAAACATTCCCTTCATCTCTCCAATTTTCTTGGAAAGATCTCTGGTCCTCCTTATTTTATTGTTTTCTTCTATTTCTTTGCACTGTTCATTTAAGAAGGCATTCTTATCTCTTCTAGCTATTCTCTGGAATTCTGCATTCAATTGAGTGTATCTTTCTTTTTCTCCCTTGCCTTTCACTTCCCTCTTTTCCTCAGCTATTTGCAAAGCTTCCTCAGACAGCCATTTTGCTTTCTTGCATTTCTTTTTCTTTGTGATGGTTTTAGTTGCTACCTCTTGTACAATGTTACGAACCTCTGTCCATAGTTCTTCAGGCACTCTATCTATCAGATCTAATTCCTTAAATCTATTTGTCACCTCTACTGTATATTCAACAGGGATATGATTTAATTTATACCTGAGTGGCCTATTGCTTTTCCCTACTTTCTTCAGTTTAAGCCTAAACATTGCAATGAGAAGCTCATGGTCTGAGCCACAGTCAGCTCCTGGTCTTGTTTTTACTGACTGTATAGAGCTTCTCCATCTTTGGCTGCAGAGCATATAGTCAATCTGATTTCTGTGTTGGCCGTCTGGTGATGTCCATGTGTAGAGCCATCTCCTGGGTTGTTGGAAAAGAGTGTTTGCTATGACCATCGTATTCTCTTGACAAAATTCTATCAGCCTGTGCCCTGCTTCATTTTGTACTCCAAGGCCAAACTTGCCTGTTATTCCGGTTATCTTTTGGCTTCCTGCTTTAGCATTCCAATCCCCCATGATGATAAAGACATCATTTTTTGGTGTTAGTTCTATAAGGTGCTGTAGGGCTTCATAGAACCGAACAATTTCATCCTCTTCAGCACTGGTGGTTGGGGCATGGACTTGGACTACTGTGATATTGAATGGTTTGCCTTGGATTCGAACTGAGATCACTCTGTCATTTTGAGGATTGTATCCCAGTATTGCTTTTCCTACTCTTTTATTGACTATGAAGGCTACTCTATTTCTTCTGAGAGATTCTTGCCCACAGTAGTATACCTGATGGTCATCTGAATTAAATTCACCCATTCCTGTCCATTTTAGTTCGCTGATACCTAAGATGTTGATGTTCAGCCTTGTCATCTCGTTTGACCATGTCCAGCTTTCCTTGATTCATGGATCTTCAATTGTGATGGATACTGTGCTTTCATTCATTCATTCTATTTATTTATTTATTTATTTTATTGCATTTATATACCGCCCTTTCCCTGAGGAAAGGGCGGTATATAAATTTATATGGCTGGCTATCTCAAATCCGTGAACAACAGCTAAGTAAGTGTTACTTTTGTTAAAGAATATTTTTATCTTCAGATTTTGAATAGGAATGGAATTGCCAGCAGAAATCATTGATAACTTGGAGGATCACAGGTCCTCAATAGGAGAAGAAAAATGGCAAATCCAGTCAAAACATCTGACTGTACAACCAACATAACCATCAAAGCTATCAGTAACTGGGTCATTCTTGTGATACAATTACACTGTCATGGTTCCGATGCATAAGACAAATCAAACAAATTGCAGGCATATTATTTATCTAAAAAGTCTTAGTAATGAAACGAAACATCGGCACTCATGAAGGGATGCCAGAATCTGAAATCTCCCTCCCAAACCCATCATAACACACACACAATCCCCGCCCTTATCTACACATCATAAATCACATTATCCAATTAGTTTCACATATGAGGTCTCTCCTCCCATTCTGTACGCGGGCTTCTTATCTTCTCAAAATAGACGTTAGAAAAATTCCCTCCAAGATTCAAAGTGAAGCAGTTTAAACAAAAGGCTGTCTCTTACACTGTCAGTGTAAAAACATGTCAATGTTTGCAGCATTGACATCCAGCCCCCCTTACAAAAAGAACAGATCCTGCAATGTAAACAAACACAAGTTAGGAACTGACTTTGGTTTGTTGGGGTGTTTCTCATAAAACCTTTTGATAAGTTTGTCAGCTTTCACATTGCTAGATTTCACCCAAATGGCTTCAGACAATGGGTATCCCTTCCATTGTACTAGGTACTGCAATTTTCCCTTAAAGATTCTAGAGTCAAGGATATGTTTCACTTCATAATGGGTCTGACCCACTACTACGAGGGGTCCAGATGCCTTCTTAGGGGGAGGACTTAAAGTGGAGTCTCGAAAAGGTTTCAGTAAGCTGCAATGGAACACCGGGTGAATTTCCCCCAAAAGTCTGGGGAGTTTCAATTTTACCGGGTTGATGATTTTCACAATGGGGAAAGGGCCCAAGAATTTCGGTCTCAATTTCTTATTGGGTAGTTTAAGGTGTAAGTATTTGGTCGACAAATAGACCTTTTCCCAACTTGGAATGTTCTTTGGGGAGCTCTCTTTTTGTCAGCTTGCTTTTTGTAGGTCTCAAAAGTCTTTTTTAAGGCCACCTTTGTATTTTTCCAAACTTCTTCCCAACCCCTCACCCAATGATCAAGAGTCTGGGAAGCGGAGGGTAACTGAGGGTATTCCAGTATGGGGTTGAATTCTTTCCCTGTGGCTACCTGGAAAGGAGTGTAGCCGGTGCTGCTATGTACTGAATTATTGTAAGCCACCTCTGCGAAAGGGAGGAGGTCGGTCCAGTTTGTTTGTTGGTAAGAGACGTAGCATGTAAGGTATTGTTCCACCATTTTGTTGGCGGATTCTGCGGCTCCATTGGTAGCCAGGTGAAAAGCAGTTGAGATGATCCAATTTAAGAAAGTTTCTCCAAAATCTCGCTGTGAACTGCACCCCTCTGTCCAAAATTATTCACTTAGGGTCACCATGTAGTCGATAGATATGTTTTAGGAACAACTTATTCAGGCATTGAGCCGATGGAAGTCCTTTACAGGCAATAAAGTGAGCCTGTTTTTAAAATAGGTCTATCACAGTCCAAATGACAGTATTTCCTCTATTGTCGGGTAGGTCTACTATAAAGTCCATAGCTATTTCTTCCCATGGTTGAGAAAGTTCGGCCACCGGTTGCAGTAACCCAGGGGTCTTTCCTGGGATTCTTTTCATGGTGACACATACAGTACAGCTCTTGACATAGTTTTCTATGTCTCGTTTTAGTCCCGGCCACCAAAATTGCCGGCGAGCGAGGTGTAGAGTTTTTAAATATCCGAAGTCTCCAGCCTGTTTTACATCATGGCTGTGTCTGAGAACATTGAGATGGAGGGTTTCAGGTAGATATAATTCCCCCCCCCATGTATGCCAAACCATCCCTGCATGTTAAGGAGGTTTATCTTTGAACCATTGATCAGTAAGGAGCTCTCGTTTTATCTTCTTCACTCCCAGGTCCTCAGGATTAGGGGTTCTGCAAGGTGTGAGTTGTGGTGCAGGTTGTGAACTGGGGATAATTGCCTCGTAGACCTCTTCGCAATCACTTTTGTACTGTGGCAGTCGGGATAGCGCATCAGCTAGGAAGTTTATTCTTCCTGGTATGTACTTTAAAGTAAAGTTAAAACGGTTAAAGTACTGTGCCCATCACACTTGCTTTGGGGACAATTTGCAGGGAGTTTTTAGTGCCTCTAAATTTTTGTGATCTGTCCATATTTCAAAAGGCACCTTGCTCCCTTCTAAATAGTGTCGCCAGGTTAATAGCCCCCACCTAATTCCAAAGGCCTCCTTCCCCCAGACTGTCCATCTCCTTTCACCTTCCATGAATTTCTTAGAGATATAGGCACAAGGTGTAGGACTCCACTTTTATTCTTTTGTAGTAACACAGCTCCGACTGCCACATCGCTAGCATCTGCTTGAATTACAAAGGGCTCCCCGGGACAGGGGTGCTTTAGAACTGGTTCAGCCGCAAATAATCTTTTTAAATTCTCAAAAGCTTTCTGACAACTCATGGTGCATGCTAGTGGCTGGCCAGGTCGCAGTTTTCCCCTTGTCTGTTTTGAGTAATTCTGTAAGGGGTAGAGCAATCTCGGCAAAAGAGGGAATGAATTGACAATAGAAACTGGCAAACCCTAGGAAGCTTTGGAGCTGTTTGCAAGTCTTTTGGGGCTGCCATTCAATTATAGTTTTCACTTTGGCTGGGTCCATTTCAAATGCCCTCGTCGGAAATTCTATAGCCGAGATAATCTAATCGGATTTGGTGAAATTCACATTTTGACAATTTGACAAAGTTTGGCATTCAATAGTTTCTTTAACACTTCTCTGACCAGTCTTATGTGATCAGTCATATTCATACTGTATATCAGAATGTCATCAAGATACACCAGAATCCCTTTGTATAAATGTTCAGTAGGACCTCATTAATCAACTGCATAAATATGGCTGGGGCCCCCTGCAGTCCAAATGGCATGACTTTGAATTGGTAGCTTCCCAAGGGGCAGTTGAAGGCCATTTTTCCACTCATTCCCCTCCTTTATTCTTACCTGGTAATATGTTTCTCTCAGGTCTAACTTGGTGAAGACGCTCCCCTTCGCCAGGTGGGTTAGTCTTTCAGTAGGGAGAGAGGGTATTTATTTTCCACACTCACCGTGTTCAGGCCTTTATAGTCAATGCAGAGACGAAGAGACCCATCTTTTTTCTCTCTGAACAACACAGGGGCTCCCACAGTAGACTTGGCCCGTTTAATGAATCCCCTCACTAGGTTTGTATCCACATACCACTGCATCTCCTCCATTTCAAGGGGGGACATAGCATACATTCTTGGTTGGGGGAGTTTGGTCCCTGGTAACGGTTCGATGGAACAATCATTGGGACGGTGAGGAGGCAAGGTATTACATTCTTTCTCACTAAACACCTCCGCTAGATCCTGGTACTCGCTGGGGATGAGCGGTTTGCCATGTGGCCGTAAGGCAGCCATGTGCACTTGCTCCTTGGGTGGGCTAAAATCTCCTGTAACATCTGTTGAATCAATGGAGGGATCAGGTCCTATGGGTAATCTCAGAGTTCTCATTCCTTTTTCCCACCAGATAAATGGCTTCCATTTGTCTAGCCAGGCTAGTCCTAGGATAACAGTCTCTGACATCTTTGTAGTTATCAGGAAGCGAATAAACTCCCAGTGCTCGCCTATTTCCAGGCGTAAGGGCTCCGTTAATTGCATGACTAAAGTCCTTCCCATTAGGGAGCCATTGGCTTGCTTGAACCTCACAGGTTTGGAGAGCGGCCTGGCCTGTATGCCCAGTCTCAAGGCACATTTCAGGCTAATGATGCATCAGGAGCAGCCAGTATCGACTAGCACTTTCAGGTCTACTTGTGCACCTGATTTAGGGATTATGAGTTTGGCAGGCAATAAAAAGGTTAGGATGCATCAACTCACCATCGGGTCGTTCTCCCCTTCGTCGTTGCTGTCGAAAGAGGGTAGAACTGGGGTGGATCCAGTCTGAGTTCCGGCGTCTTCCCATGTGAGGGATGTGACCTGGACAACAGGTTCCTGTGTCATCTGGTTGGATTTCTCTCCCTTTAGCTGCTGTGCAGGTTTCTTTCTCACTGCTGGTCCTGGTCTGTTCTGCTGTTGGGGAAAGGGGACTGGGCATTTCACTGCTCAATGTCCCTGCTGTCTGCATCGGAAACACTTAATTGCTGGGTCTACAGGTGGTTTGGGTCTTTCAGCCCTCACAGTAGTTGAGAGATGTTCGTGGGGATGAGTGCTATTCAGGTTGTTCTGACCTTGGCTTGGGTTCAGGTAGGAGAGGCTTCTTATAGCGGGCAAGCTGAACATCTAATTTCACTGCTGCCTGGTACCATTCATGGAGTGGTCAGGCACAGCTCGATAGATACATGCCAGAGAAAGGTAGTCCACCTTCTCTAAAAAGATGAATTATGGATTGCTCAGGCCATCTCTCTATCTGACCGGCCAGCTTTCGAAACTCCCACATGTACTCCAGGGCAGGCCAGCCAGCTTGCTTTATCTTATGGATTTGCTCTTCTGCTCCTCAAATCTTTCCCTCAGCCCTAGGAGGAAGAGGAGGGGGTCCTGCAAGTCAGGGGCTTGCTCGTTATATAAATTGTTCAACCATTCGGATGCTTCTCCCTTTAGGCTGGACGCAATCACATCGACCATTGCACTGGGTCTGGGTAGAGATGGGCCCAGCTATTCAAATGAGAGTGTACGTGGTTGAGGAAGTAAATCAGTTTTTCTGGGTCCCCATCGAAGGTTGCTCTGAAGGGTGGGTTCATCATTGGTTGCCGGGGTCCCTATCTATCTATCTATCTATCTATCTATCTATCTATCTATCTATCTATCTATTTATTTATGGGACTTATATGCCGCCCTATCTCCCGAAGGACTCAGGGCGGCTCACAACAATAAAACAGCTATAAAAAACAGTAATACAAATATTAAAAAAGAATTAAATTACAAAGCCCCATAATTAATTACTAAAACCAATAAAATTAAAACAATATTAAAAAACCCCATCCTCAGTCCAGGTCGGCCAGTTGCTGCGGCCCCACCCTGGCTGTTGGTTAAATGGTTGCTGGGGCCCCCACTGCTGTTGTTGTGTCTCCAGTTGCTGCTGGCCCCACTCTGGTTGTTGATTTAATGGCTGCCAGAGCCCCCACTGCTGCTGGCCCCACTGGTCCTGCTGTATGTTCAGGGGTTGCACGTTTGGGTCCTGCTGCTGCCACCCTTGCTGTTGTCCTCCCACCAGCTCTTGATCTCCAGGCTTCTGCACCACCCCCAGCTGTTGCAAGGCTCCTATTAGCTGGGGCAAGCTCAGAGGTTGTCGGCCTTTCACTTGTGGGGGCTTCCCAACCTCCCATTGCTGCAGAGGCCCCAGGCTGGGGTCCTCTGTCTCTATGGGTCTGGAGGGCTTGGCAGGGGACTCCTGGGTCTGGCAGGCAGTCTGATCTGCTGACAGGATTTTCCACTCACCCAGATTCTCAGAGGCTGAAGGGCTCACACCTCCTCCCCATTCTGCTTCTGGGGCCTCTTGCCGCACGTATTCTCTACTGGAGTGGTTCCAGCTTGATGACAAGATAAGCCCAGTTCTCTGCTGAAGTCTGGAGATCGGCTCAAAATCATCTTCCCACAGAAAACTATTATTTCCTCTTCAGAAGTTTCGCCAGCAATCAGGCCTTCTCTTTCCATCTTGAGGATTCTTCCCTGAATCTTTGCCAGCTTATCTCTCCTACCAGAGGCAGAGGTGGGGGTTCAGGACCCCTCTTTGAAAGAAAGGAGATTCTAGCGTGATGTCCTGGTTCCGATGAATAAGACAAATCAAACAAATTGCAGGCATATTATTTATCCAAAAAGTCTTAGTAATGAAACGAAACATTGGCACTCATGGAGGAATGCCAGAATCTGAAATCTCCTCCCCCCAAACCCATCGTAACACACACACACAATCCCCCCCTTATCTGCATGTCATAAATCACATTATCCAATTAGTTTCACATATGAGGTCTCTCCTCCCATTCTGTACGTGGGCTTCTTATCTTCTCAAAATAGACGTTAGAAAAATTCCCTCCCTTCAAGATTCAAAGTGAAGCAGTTTAAACAAAGGCTGTCTCTTACATGTCAGTGCAAAAACATGTCAATGTTTGCAGCATTGACATACACTGCAGTAATTATTAACTGGACACAAGCTGGTCAGTTTGAACTAAAAAGAAAACTGATCAACTATTCATGCCGTATTGCTTCCCTGTGATGATACTGATGGGCGTCCTGCAGAATGGAAGGCAGCGGTTAACTGCACATCCAACTGTCGAAGATGAAAAGCAGGCATTGGCTGATTACATAAAAAGCAGCCAAGGATAACAGATGCAAGTTTAAAATTGAAACTTATAGAATGTGCAGGAAACAAAATTAAATATTAAAATAATGTAATAAAAACATGAACACAAGGGTGGCAAGGAAAAGCATTCTAGTACAGATAGCCCTTGACTTGCAACAGTTCACTTAGTGACTGCTCAAAGTTACAACAGTACAGTACTGAAAAAAATGATTTATGAGCATTTTTCACACAATTGTTGCAGCCTCCCCATGGTCATGTGATCAAAACTCAAACGCTTCACAACTGGCTCCTATTTATGACTGTTGCAGTGTCCCAGGATCATGCGATCCCCTTTTGCAGCCTTTTGATAAGGAAAATCAACCAGGTTACTAACTCATCAACTGCAGTGATTCACTTAATGTGGCAAGAAAAGTCATAAAATGGGGTAAATCTCACTTAACAAATGTCTCACTTAACAACCTAAATTGTAGTTGTAAGTCAAGGATTACCTGTACATGGTTAATTTCTACAAACAGTGGAAGAGAAGGCGGATGCAGCCCGGCAAAGGTTTACAACTGGAACATTAAAAAAGGAATCTGAAAACTTGATTTTGGCTGCTCAAGAGTAAGCTGTTTGAACTAATGCAATTAAGGCCAGAATTGAAAAATTGTCATTTCAAAGTGCAAGTTGTGCAAAGAGGCAGAAGAAACAATAGATCATATATTCAGCCTGTGTAAGAAGATTGCACAGATGAAAAAGGGGAAACATGAAAGTTGAAAAAGTAGCCCAAACAGGTTAAAATATTGTGGGATTTCTGAATACAGAATACACTTTTAAAGCAACACCTCCCCCCCACCTCTAATGGCAAGTTGAAAAGAAGCAGCACATAGCTGCCAGTTTAATTCTTGACTCTTGACTCATAACACACCAGATTTAACTGTGGCTGTAAAGAAGAAAGTGTGGATAATAGATGTGACTAGTAGAATAGGAGAAAAATAATTGGAGATCAGAAAGTATCAAGATCTGAAAATCTAAATTATGGCATAAACCGGCCGTGGTGGTTCAAAGTTATTTGCACACTGGGTGCCCTACCAAAAAGTCTTGAATGGCACTTGGACACTATACACCTTGACAAAAGTTTCAGCTGTCACTTGCAAAAGGCCATTCTGTGCTACACCTTATTAGGTTCTTGGGAAGAACTTGATGTGTATGATGTGCCTTCACATTGTTATGAACAATTGTTATAACGATTATAACAATTGTCTCCATGAAATGGTAGCTCCTTGGTAGCTTGCAGGGAGATGGGTGGCAAACAAATTTAATAAACAAAGAAGCAGCAATGTGCAGGCTTCCCACCCCATGTTACCTAGAATTTTAGCGGTTATTAGCTTTTTAAAAGGGACGCGGTGGCTCAGTGGGTTAGGACGCTGAGCTTGTTGATCAGAAGGTCGGCAGTTTGGCGGGTCGAATCCCGAGGGCCGCGTAACAGAGTGAGCGCCTGTTACTCGTCCCAGCTTCTGCCAACCTAGCAGTTCGAAAGCACGTAAAAATGCAAGTAGAAAAATAGGGACCACTGCAGTGGGAAGGTAACAGCGTTCCGTGCGCCTTTGGCGTCTAGTCATGCCGGCCACATGACCACGGAGACGTCCTCGGACAAGCGCTGGTTCTTCGGCTTTGAAACGGAGATGAGCACCGGCCCCTAGAGTCGGAAACGACTAGCACGCATGTGCGGGGGAACCTTTACCTTTACCTTTTTAAAAGGTGATATTAGCACTTTCAACATGGCAGTTCTGGTCTCTTTTTTAACTTTAGAAAAACATGGGGGGGGCTGTTCTTCTTGGCCAAGGCCATTTCTTTTGATATGCAGGAACTAAAGAGTAGGGAGAGTTTTCCAAAAGTCCCCGAATGCACTTGTGCTTTTCAAGAAAGATACAAACCCAGGTGGGAAAGAGGAACGCAACTCAAACATTTGCCGCTTCTGGAATGCTATCTAGAATCCACATTTTCTATTCTTTAATTCGCACATGTGATCAATGTCTTTTATGGGTCAATCACTTGCTTTCTGACTGATGAATGTATCAAATCTATCATTTATTTCTGTACCCTATAACAACACTACAGCTCCCCCCAACAAGGGCTTTCTGCTTCCGCGAGTCGCGATCCCCGTTTCCCAAGGTCCGCGGTCCCCCCCCTCATTTAGGATCCGGCTCGGCTCCTGCCCCCCCGCTCCCCTCCCCCGGAGGCGCCCGGGGCAGGCAGCGGGGACGTTCTCGGGGGGCGGCGGCGGCGGCACGTGCCCCCCGTTGCCGGGCAACCGTGGCGGCGGTTGAGCAGCTGCGCCCGTCCGGCGGCGACCTGGCATGGTGAGGGGGGCAGGGAGAGGGGTTGGCCGGCCGGCCGGGGGGCGAGGCGAGCTGATGCGCGGCTCTCCTTCCCGCAGGACCCGGCGGCGGAGAAGGAGGAGGCAGCGGCGACGGGGGCGCCGTCGGGGCCGGAGGAGCCGCCGGTGCAGCTGAACGTGGGCGGCTGGGCCTTCGCGGTGCCGCGGAGCAAGTTGGCGCCGTTCCCGGAGTCGCTGCTGGGCCGGGCGGCGGCGGGGCAGCGGCTGTTCCTGGACCGCGACGGCTACGCCTTCCGCCACGTCCACTACTTCCTGCACACGGCGCGGCTGTCGGGCGGCAGCGGGCTGGAGCTGCCGCTCCTCTACGAGCAGGCCGGGCTGCTGGGCCTGGCGCCGCTGCTGCAGGTGCCCGGGGGACCCCCCCCTCCCCGCCCCCGCCCCCCTCCGCGCCCCCCCCTGACGCGCCTCTCCCGGCAGAGCCTGGACAACCTGAAGGAGGGCAAGCACAACCTGCGCGTCCGGCCCGCCGACATCCCCGTGGCCGAGCGAGCCTCGCTCAACTACTGGCGGACGCGGAAGTGCATCAGCCGGCCGGGCGCCGCCGCCGCCGCCGCCGCCGCCGAGGGCGCGCTCAGGAGCCCCGCCTGCTCCGGTGAGGGACGGGGACGCCGGGGGGGAGCCGGGGGGGCGAGCTGCGCCGCGACGACCCTCCTCCCCGCCCGCCGCAGGGTCGCAGGAGCAGGCGCCGCTGGGGCTGCTGGACACGCCGCTGCTGGAGGCGGAGGCGGAGGTGCGCTACTGCTTCCTGCCGCTGCGCCTGGTGGACGAGTTCCCGGCGCTGGTCACCGACGACAACCTCCTCTGGCTGGCCGACGGCGCGGCGCTGATCGAGGTCGAGAGCGGCGAGTTCCGCTTCATCGGTAAAGGGCGGGACCCAACCCCCGGGGAAGGGGGCGCCCGCGGCGGGGAGCTCAACTCGGCGCCTGTCCCGTTGCCCCGATGGCTCCTGCCCAGCGCGACGCTCCCCTGGCTGCCGCCTTCGGCTCGTTCGCTGAAAGGAAGGGCTGGGAAGCCTAATGAGGAAATGGGGAGGAATCTTGCAGCTTGCCCTGCGTTGCCCCGGGGAAAGCCAGCAAGGCAAGAAAGGCCTCTTTCGAGCTGCCGTTTCTCCGTTCCTCTAAAGGAAGCGTTGCTTGTACAAAAACAGCGGTTGCTGGAGCTTTGTATCTCAGGGTTGAAATGAGGGGTCTGAGTTGCTTGTTTTCTTGTAGTGCTCACTGATGATGTGACCTAAATGAAATGTCTGAAGAAAACAAGCAAGCTAAGAAAGCATCCAGCAGCCCTCATATGCTGGCTTACCAAGCCTATAATTTGCATTGTTATCCTAGAATTATTGTTATAGTTATTAGCCTAGCCTATGTTTCAAATTCAAATTCTGTTTCTTCCTATCAATTTTCTCTGCATTGTTTCCATGTCCATCTCTTTCTGGCTGGCTGGCTTTGTCCATCTGTTGCTTTGCTTTCCCCTAAAGTCACTCGAAATATATGTATGTAGCATGAAATGTGATTGCAAAAATACCTTGCTAGATCTTCCGATTGTTTACTTTCTGGTGTGCATCTCTTTAAACAACTAGCTAATTTTCTTCGCTCAGAGAAGATTCTTTTGCCTGATAACTTCTCCAGCTTGGATTCTCTGGAAGCGGAAGCGGAAGCCTTGGGCATCCCCAAGGTCAAAGAAGCCGTAAAGATTTTCAGGAATAACCCAGGTGTAGTTCTTACAACATTTTAAGTTCTGTGTTGACTGAGTTCAATGTAAAAGGGATTACTTGGGCTTTCTTTAATTACAGAGTGTGAATAATGATAACTTGGTCGTATTCATTAGGAAATTATACAGAATATAACCTATACAGTAATACACAGTACTTTTTTTATAAAAAAAAAAAAGGTGCCAGAACTCACACACAGCTCCGGCTTCAGTCAAAAGCCCTTTACGAAGCTGGAGCGGGGAGGCAGGGGAGAAGATCTGGGCATTTTCCAGGCCTCCGGAGCCTGGATCGGGCCACGAGGGGGCCACAAAATTGCTCTGTGGCCATGAATCCGGGTTCTGGAGGCTTAGAAAAGGCCTCCGGAGCCTGGATCAGCGGGGGGGGGGCCGCAAAATTGCTCTACATCCACAGATCCAGGCGGCAGAGGCCCTTTCCAGGCCTCCGGAGCATGGATCGGGTTGCTGGGGGTCCGCAAAATCGCTCTGCAGCCATACCTGTACTCACGCTGGCAGCTTAGAAATAACCGGTTCTTCCATTCAAAAAAAGGTGCCAGAACGCCGTTCTGTGCGTTCTATGACAAAAAACACCCTGGTAATACATAATTGGAGTTATTTGTTACTAAAATTGAAGTATATAGTGGGTACATTTGTATGCAATTATTTTTTTGTTAAATGGTCAAATGAAGCAAATAACTGCCCTACACTTTAGACTGATTTACCCCTTCTTCTAGGAAACTTCAAAAATGACTATAAATTATAATATTTAGAATACCATGTCAAACTAGAAGTGTCCTTTTTTTCAATATCATTATGGAATCTCACACTACTTGGCCTTCTGTTTCCACTCTTCAGCCTACTTGCTTTATTGTTGCTCAGCTTAAAATATATATTTTATGACTGTCCAACAATGCAAAACCAGGTGGCCCTTGCACTCAGTTCCCCCCCCCATCCCTCCTGTGCCCTTCCCTTGACTGGAGTCTGTCCTGATTACAATAATTAATTAATTAGGAAACTTGGAGCATGTGGAATTTGGAGGCTCAGAAAGCAGGACTTGCAAAACGTTCTGAGCTTTAACTCATTTTTGCTATTCTACTCTTAAAAAACTTCTGTCCCAAGTCCAGAACGAAATGGGCACTTCTAAACCATTGGCTGAAGAAATTGAATGCTGTGGTGTTCCTATGTTCTGAGTGCACCTTTTAAGAAATGCATTTGCTTGTTTTTGCTAATACTGAGTTGTTGTTCTGCTTTGGTTATAAAATAGAATGCAGCTCAGATCTTTACTTCAGCCAAATGATGGCACAGCCATTTTAATGTCAATGTCTCCTTTGGGTGTTTTTCTTTAGGCTCAGGTTCCAGTGAAGCCTCTAAGTCTCCAGTACAGCAGCAGAGACTTCAGGACCCATCAGTCCTCCTTCCTTTGTACCCAATGGTGCTGGGACTCCTAGTCAAGTACCCTGACTCTGCTCTGGGGCAGCTCCACATGGAGAGCACTCTGGATGGGAACAAGCTCTACATATCAGGGAATGGAGTTCTCTTTCAGCATGTCATGTATGTCCCTTGGGAAGTTTGGTTATGCTTGTTTCTAGTTTCTGACGAAGACACTTGAGATGTAAATGCAAACACAACCTTCCGTTACAACAGTGTGAAGGAAGTGCTCTCCAGGCAGCTCCAAGGGATGGTACCAGAATAATACTTATTTTATAATTGGAAAATTCTCAATTTAAATTGCACGTCCCTGCTCCTATTTATTACCACCTGGGTCATCCAGTCAATTAGTACTTATGGCCTTTGCATTTTCTTGCAGCCATTCCCAGGATGGGACAATGAGGAATAAAGCAGGTCTCTGTGTCCAGGAATCTCCAGACCATCAGCTAGGACGAGGGTTTCCCAAAGGTTGGATAGATTGTCCAATATGATCTGCACCTGCTGACAAAGGATGTCATGCCTCACGTTGGAGGAGGAGCCATCTTCCTCCTGACGTGGGCATCAGTATTAGTTTCTGCAGGAGTTTGGGAGAGTCCTGTAGAGAGGGGCAGGACTGGTCAGTCCAGATGTGACAGTTTGGTTCCGGGATGTGAGTGGGGTTGCTGTTTGGGAGCAAATAGAGTCCTGTTCTGCAAGGTCCACAAAAGCGCAGCAGGAGGGGCTATAGCAGCGGACAAACCACCTTGGGCTGAGAGCTGTGAGCAGTGAGCGGCAAGTGGTTTTAACCTCTTTGAGGGGTACAGATTTCAATCTTGTCCTGGGGTGCCCCTGGGGTGGAACTGAGTAGGCTGAGTTTTATCATGGGAGTAACCAGTGTAGAGAGTGCGTTTTGTGGTGCCCTGTAGTGAGTAAGTGTAGCATTTGGTGGTCCCTTCAAGGCCACTGGATGGTCTTATGGGAATGTCAGTCAATTGCCTTGATTGATAGTCAACCTAACCTAATCATGGAACTACCAAGGAGACACCCCCCCACACATGCTGTACATATATAGGGACAAATCCCACACTCCCTTGCACTGATGTTGCTATCTAGTTGGATAATGAAACATCTGCAAGCAAACAGTGAAGCTCTGAGAGCACCAAGGACCCCACAGTTCCACCCTCAGCTACATAGCAGTCCTGAACTCTTCTGTTGGGACTTCTTTGGTCCTAAATTTTGCTTTCAACATTTTATTATTTAAAAAGCCAAGGTCTGGCTTCTGCATGGAGCCAGACAATGTTTTGACCTTACGATACCAGAGCTTCGGTTTCTAACTGTTCAATATTTTATGTAATAAAGTGTAAGTACACTGATAACACTAATCTTAAACAAGGTTTAATGGCAAATTAATATGCACATGATAAGGAGGCTACGAATTGGTATCATTGTTATTTTAAAGTAGAGTGTGAATAAATCGTATATATATATATATATATGTATGTGTGTATATGTGTATGTGTGTGTGTGTATATATATATGATGATGATGACGGATGAGACTCCGTCGAAACGTTGCGCCTACACCTCTAGTTCTACGCGGGGAAAAACCCGAAAAACCAAGGATCCATATATATATATATATATATATATATATATATATATATATATATATATATATATATATATATATATATATATATATATATATATATATATGAAGAAGAAAACCAGTTGGTAAAAAGTCTGTATAAAGATGAAAGAATGAAAAGAAATAATCCAATAGCTGCCTTAAAATAGGAATGTTAAAAATATTTACATTTCTGGCAAGTTTTTTCTCTTTTTCTATGCAAAGGAATTGGTTAGGAACTTGCAGACTTCCACTTACACGAAATATGTCTGAACTTCCACACCTTTGCACCTATTTGGATCAAATGGATCTCATCTATGAGCCCATGAAGGATGCTTTAAAAAGATTTTTAAACCCGAAGATGTCCACAGACTCCCTGGTAAAAAGTAAGTCATGCGTCCCTTCAGATTTATTATGCACAGGTAGCTCTGTTGTGGGAGTCATTCATAGGTTATAGATCTGGGTAATGGAAAAACATCCCTGCGAAAAAGGCTGCGGCAAACACCTTCCCTAATGTTGCAGAACAGAGGTGAGATGGATGTGTCATAATAGTCATCAGGGGGCCAAGCTGAACTTGAAGGATGAATATATGATAGAATGATTGGTATTTTCCCTTAGTGGGAGAAGAAAATTAAAAAGTTGCTTAGGCCTTTTTTAAAGACTGTTATCAAGCTGTCTGCCTAGGAGGTGCATTTACTTGGAAGGGAGTGCCATTGACCTGAATGGCTTTCTTCATTGGACACACTGAAATTGTCCAGTCATATTTTAGGTTAATGAATTGTACAGATTCAGCTCATACACTTAGTTGTTGAGCCATACAACATAGTTGAGAATTCCCTCATAAAATGATCTAGCACAGGGGTGTCAAACTCAATTTCATTGAGGGCCGCAACAGTATTGCGGTTGCCCTCAGGGGGCCGGGTGGGTGTGGCCTGGGTGGGCGTGGCCTACTGGGTGGGCATGGCTAGAGTGCGTATGGCTTACTGGGTGGGCGTGGCCAGCTCTACATCGTTCGCATCAAGGGTGCCTAAGGGGGCCCGGGCAGGAGTGGGACAGATCTGGGGGTCTCTGGCAGGAGGAGGGTCTCTGGGCCAGGGCCAAGGCAGTGGGGGCCGTTCCCTCACTGTTTCCAGGATGGCTTCGCGGGCCACATGAAACCACTTCGCGGGCCGGATCCGGCCCCCGGGCCTTGTGTTTGACATGTCTGATCTAGCATATAGGTAATGTAACTTGTGAAGTGGGTCTTAGAATAGTTATGGATTGCAAAATGGTTTGGGCCAGTAATGAAATTTCTCTTTATTTCCTTCCCTGATCCAATTATTTATAAGGAAATTGTGTGGTTCATATGGCTGGGCATATTTCATTCCTTCATGAATCCATTCCTTTGTGTTGCAAAAGTATAAAAGTGGATCTTCTGTCATTTGGATTGTGTTTTGTAGATGCAGAGTGGGCAGCAGAAATAACAGCTTTTTCCCTACATCATATTGTCAAAGTCTATGTAGGAAGCCACTGGTATGCCACCTATTTGCAAACATTATTAAAGGTATAATTATTAAGTATGTTTATATTACTCTAGAGCGGCCAATATTTAGGCTGCTTGTTCTAAAGAGATATAAAGAAAGCATGTTATGTAACTAAGCTCAGAAGACATGTGGCAGATTGCACAGAGTACTTGAAAATTGATCTCTCATGATTTTCATTGTGCTTTTTGTTGTGCGTCTCCTGATGAAATGCAGGCTGGGATGTGTGAGAGAGTTCCAGTGTCATCCATTCCCTTTCCTGAATGCTGGTGACTTTGGGAAACTGCCTTAGAGAGATCATCCTCGCATCCCTCTAACCGCTGCACAAACAAGCCCTGGAATTCTTCTTGTATATCCTGTGCTCCTGATAACGGCCTTTGTCCTGTCCCCAGCCCAGACTTGACCCAGCTTAAAGTCCAGGGATTTCTCCCCTTCCAATACAGTTTTTATCATGGGCCTCACCTTCAGCAATGTGGCTGGCCATGCAGTGGGCTCATCCGCCTGCTTCTCACTGACCTCTTCCGCCTTCCACAGCCATTTTGGCTTGGAGTGCAGGAAGGACCAGGCAGCGGGTTTCTGTGGAAGCATCTCCAGGCAAAAAGTTTGACTGGAGGTCCCAAAGGGCTTGGCGGTCACAAGGAGACTTTCTGAAAACCCAGGTGCAGCGGAATGAAAGAGCTGGAGTTTGCCAGCTGGGTGATGCCAGTTTCTCCCCAAGGAGTACCTGCAGGTTTTTTGGGGTTTTTTTTGCTGACACTGAACTAGACTATCTATTGCTTTCAGGACTTAGAGCCATTTTGTGTCCTGTGCAAAGAGATTTGGGGTTACTTGCCACTTGCTGCTTGGATTGCCACTCTGTTATACTAGCGGTGGAGGGTTCTCCTTTTTTCTGGCTCTGCTCCCTGCTTCACCCTCCTTCCATCCTGACTGTCAAAGGCATGCAGGAGGGTTACGGGATGAAGTGGGAAGGAAAGTCCATGATTGACATGGTTGACCTGTGAGTTGGGCAACTTGAGAGAAGGCTTTGCCCAAACATCTGCCCAAACCTGCCTAGCCCTGTCCTTCCCCCTTTTAAGGAGAGCAATTGATTGGCGCTTTTCCTGCTGGTAGGGAATTCTCAGAGGGAGGGGAAACAAAGACACAAATGGCTGCCTTTCATTGGTCCTTGTATTACAGGGGTCCCCAACCCCAAGCTGTGGATTGATACTATTCCATGGCCTGTCAGGAATTGGGCCATGCAAGCAGTACAGGAGCGAGTAAAGCTTCATCTGTGCAGGCACGGGATCTAGGAGGTTGTGTGCAAAACCAATCACAATTATTTTATCTGAGACTAGGAGAACCAAGGAAGCTCTGAATCCCTTAGTACAGGCAGTACTCGAGATACAACAGAGACCCCAAAACTACATAGTGTATGACCCTGTTTCAAAGTTACAATGGCCTGCATGGTTATTTGCCCTTACGACTGACCATAGGAATGCTGCAGCACCCCCTCACATCCCCCCCCCCCGATAGGACCTTGCAGCACATTGGGTCTGCTTCCCAGGCCTCCTGGAAGAGGCCGCCATTTTCAGTGCTCCAGCAATTCCTTCTGGAAATGGCAGGCTGCTTTCAGAGCTTTCTGCCTCAATGAGCTGACCATCTGACAGGCAAGGGGCGTGACCCTTGTTTTGCCCCAGAAAGACAGGGGTACCTG
The DNA here is from genome assembly GCF_947247035.1 of Vipera ursinii. Classification (NCBI taxonomy): domain Eukaryota; kingdom Metazoa; phylum Chordata; class Lepidosauria; order Squamata; family Viperidae; genus Vipera; species Vipera ursinii. Next base: position 1,888,889 of record NC_139520.1, read on the forward strand.
GGCAGGAGGATGGGCAGTGGCAAAACCAGGACAGGCAGGCCCACCCTGCGTTTTCCTTCCCCTTTGTTTCTTGCTGGCAAGATAGCCAACTGCACAGCAGACACGCTTGCGAGCCCCCATGGGGTATCCTGGGGTGGGGGAGGCCTTGGGGAGCCCTAGGCAGGTGGGCTTGTGCCTGCACTAGGCCTCTCAGGATCGCATCCACCGCTGAGCTCCACTTAATGAGCCACACATTTCTTTAAGGAATGCATTGGGGAGAGCAGGGATGTTGTTCATTTAACGTTGTCCCAGTTTTTGGCCCTAATGGGCAGGCTTCATTACAGTCCTAACTTGAAGATTACCTGTACTACATTGGGCTGCTGTGGCATTAGTCTTTGAAGATTAACCAAACTGATAAAAGCATTTTTTTCCATGACCTGAAACTCAGGATAATCAATGTATCTGATTTTTTTACAAAATATACATGCCATGGTAAAAATGTGCAAAAGACATTTCTACTGCAGCAAATTACGACGACTGCTTTCCTTCTGGAACTGTGGGATAAAGCACATGCTTTGCAAGGCTTAGGAACCTGGGCCATCTGCAGGCCAGGCAAAGTCCACACCATATGTTGATTTCATGTTAACAACGCCAGTCATTTGTGGTCCCCTTTGCACCTGATATTATTCTGTCATGGTCTGTAGTAAACTGTTCAGTTTTTAAGAATACAAATCTGTTAGCCAGGGTCTTTTTGATAAGGAAAATAGTCTTTCCAGTTTGAGAGAAAACTTATGGAAAGAGCTGATTGGAAATCTTTTTCTTCCTTTTAGTTTCCAGAGTTGTTGTCAAATTGCAAAAAGGTATATTGGATTGCTTATGGACAGAGTCTCCTCATTCATGGAGATGGAAAAATGTTTCGACATGTTCTCAACTTCTTAAGACTTGGCAAGTTGTACTTACCATCTGAATTTAAGTACGTTAATTACTATTTGATGCATATTATCTCTGGGATAGTTAAAGAGCAGTTATACCTTAAGACAGAGATGGAAGTGCTCAGTGTACCGAATGGCTGCATCTCTCAACTATGTTCTTTGTAGAATAAGGCTTTAATTATTTCCTCCCCAAAGTTCTATTTTCTCTATAATTGTAACAGTTTGTGTTTGCCAATTTCTCTTAGGTTGTTCCGGTTTCATTATGTCCCTATAGTGTTATTAAATGTTGCTAATTAACAATTTGCAGCAATGAATCAGGACAACAAAGCTAAACATTATTTCAGAAATATCACTAGTGATGTAAAGGGAATGTGAAGTTTATTTCTCCCAAATCTTGGAAAGTGCATTTGTCTTGTGAAGGACTTTGCACTTGGGCACAGCCGGGGGAACTGAAGGGGCAGATGCTCTGGGCCCCAAAGAACAGCTGGAGCAGAGCAGGTATCCCCTTGCAGTAGAAGAAGGAGCAGCTGAACTGAAGGCCGTCTTATAGTTTTAACGAAGAGAAGAGTGAGGGGTGACATGATAGCAGTGTTCCAATATCTCAGGGGCTGCCACAAAGAAGAGGGAGTCAAGCTATTCTCCAAAGCACCTGAAAGCAGGACAAGAAGCAATGGATGGAAACTAGTCAAGGAGAGAAGCAACCTAGAACTAAGGAGAAGACAGTTAGAACAATTAACCAGTGGAACGACTTGCCTCCAGAAGTGGTGAATGCTCCAACACTGGAGGTTTTTAAGAAGAGACTGGACAGCCATTTGCCTGAAATGGTATAGGGTTTCCTGCCTGAGCAGGGGGTTGGATTACCGTATTTTCCGGCGTATAAGACGACCCGGTGTATAAGACGACCCCCTACTTTTAAGAAGTTTTTCAAGGTTTTTTGTCTTATACGCCGAAAAATACTTACATGCCCTGCCCTCCCTGTCTGTCGCAGAGGAGGCGAAGGCCCGACTGGCCCCGCCGGCCCTCCCGCTGCTCCTGCGCTTCTGCCAGCCCCCGAGGCGCAGTGTTTCCCGGGCGGCAGGCAGCGCCGGAGGGCAGCCGCCACCCCGCCACGGCCGGCGCCCCTCCTGCTTCCCCCCCCCGGCCTTGAACTTCTCCCATTCGGCGCAGGGTGGGGCAGCTCCGCCCACAGCCTCTTTTTCATGTGCCGCTTCCCTCTCACCGTCGGCTGAGGTGCGCTCGGCCCGGGCTCCTGGTCCCTCTTCCTGGCCGGCTTCCCGCCCTGCCCCTCATGGAGCTGGACTGGGTGTGCAGCCTCTCGGTGTGGCTGCTTTTACTGGGCAGCCTGGCGGTGCGGCTCCTGCACTCAGACCTGTTGCTGAGCCAGCGGCTGCTGCTGCGCGTGGGGCTGCTGGCCGTCCTGCAGGCGCTGGGCCGTCCTGCCGCTGCCCCTCAGCGCCGCGCTCACGGCGGCTGCCTGCTGGCTCGTCTTGGCCAGCACGGCCCGGCGGAAGCGCAGCATCGGACGGGAGCAGGACTGCCCTGCCGGCTCCCGTCCGATGCTCTTCCCTCTGAGGCAGCTGCTGCCTCAAGAGGGAACAGCGTCGGACGGGAGCCGGCAGGGAAGTCCTGCGTGCGCGCGCGTGTGCAGGACTTCCCTGCCGGCTCCCGTCTGATGCTCTTCCCTCTTGAGGCAGCATCCCCGAGGACTCCTTAGGAGCCGGGGAGCGATGCTGCCTCAAGAGGGAAGAGCGTCGGGCGGGAGCCGGCAGGGCAGTCCTGCACACGCGCGCACTCCCCAGCTGCTAAGGAGCAGCCGGGGAGTGCGCAAATGCGCAGGACTGCCCTGCCGGCTCCCGCCAGATGCCACCCACTGATTTTCCGGCGTATAAGACGACTGGGCGTATAAGATGACCCCCCAACTTTTGAGGTGATTTTCATGGGTTAAAAAGTCGTCTTATACGCCGGAAAATACGGTAGATGACCTCCAAGGTCTCTTCCAACTACTACTACTACTTCTTATGATGATGATGATGATGATAATGATGATGATGATGATGATGGTTGGACCAGGCCTCCCTCCTGCTGCTTAATTTCATCATGACTCTGGGTATCTTGTACTTAAAATGAAAAAAACATTGTCAAGTCCCCATATATCCCTATAGGGACACTGCCATTCTGGAGAAAGGGGGGAACCTTGGGGCTTCTCTTTGATGTATTCATTTTGTTTTGTTCCTCTTTTCCTTTGATGTATCTTCCAGGGAACTGGGGGGAGGAGGGATGAGCCTTCGGCCATCTGCCTTGTCTCATCCCCTGAGAACCAAGGTTGTTGCGCCTGAGAACAACTTGTTATCACATTCTGGGTAGGAGTTCCCACCACATCTTCGCACCTCTGGATTGGCTCTCTATGGACTGGGCACTTGGGAGGGATTTTGAGCAATGGGGTTTAACCTAACGCTTTTGTGCTGGAACTTTAGATCCTGACTGTTTTCTCTGCAGTCACTTTGTCTCAATAAAAGGTCCTTTTGAAATGCTGCCTGCTTCAAGAGCTCTGCTTCCTTGAAGGAATAGCTGAGGTGGGGCCTTACATTAGGCAGGATCTGCAAAGAGGTTAACCTGGAGCAGCACCAGCCCTACCATGAGGACCGTGCATACCATGTCTAACCAAGGCAGCGAGCATGAAGAAGCTGAGTGCTGGGGGGAAACCTCCTCCAGGGTCCACCAGCAGATGGAAGGAGGAAGCTGCTGCCCTAGAGGACTCCTCAAAACCAAGATGGTCCGCCAGTGTGGGGAAGGAGGACTGGGAAGGAAGGACCAAGGAGGCCACCCTCACCTGGGGCAGCCGACAGCATGGCTGAAGGCAGGAGATGGAGGCGTTGTACAATGACTACAAATTGGAGGAAAAACTGGACCACCCCAACCACCTCATGAAAAGAGCAATGTGCTTCATGATGGAAGCTTTCCAGAGCCTGAAGACACAAGAGGCCATTTCCTGAATGGAGAGGGATGATGGACAGCATGAGGAAGCAGCCAGTGGTAGAGGGGTATCTCCTACCTCAGAGACAGCTGCGGGTGTTACTGAATCAGTGGAAAGAGTGACAACCATCCCAGCCAGTATTCCTCAAAGGGACCCTGGAGGGGCAAATGCCCAACGAATCAGTGATGGAGGAGCTGATCAGCAGGAATGGAAGGTACACACCTGCCTTGGAATTAAATTCAATATGGATCCCCACCAATAGGGATTTTTCCTACATGCAAGAGTACATGTGCGGCGGTCCTACCGAGGGGGCTAGGATCAGGGTCATCACCCTGGCCCTGCAAGAGGCCATTGCCCAATGGATGGTAACCCTCTACAATGCTACCCCAGAACTGCGAAACTTCAATTGTTTCATAACAGCGCTGAGGCTGAAGTTCAAGGACTTCCTGGCCCATCAGAAAGCCAGAGATTGCATCAAGACTGTGAGGCAGGGCCGCCATCCTGTGGTTGAATATACTGAGGAGTTCCAAGACCTACCTTGCTGCCTCAACTGGCCAGAAGACATCCTGGTGAGTTGTTTCAAGGATGGGCTGAATGATGACCTATATCATGCCAGCATCACCAGAGGGGTCCCCACCCATCTCCACAATTGGTGTGTCCTGGCCAAAGAAGCAGAAATCGACTAGGTGCGGAACCAGTGCCAGTCGGGCAAAGCGTGGAAAAGGTGCCCCCCGAGAGAAAGAGGGAAGCTACCAAACCCCAGGTGGTGTGGCCGCACTTGACCGCCTGTAAAGAGGGTCACCAGGCTGCGGAATGCCAGATGAAGACCCCAGCAAAGAAGGGAGACCTACTGCCAGGAGGGAAGCTGACAAAGCCCTCGCAGCACACCAAGAACACAGTCCCTAAAGAGCACCGAGGTCATGGAGTTCTTGTCCCTCCTCCAAGCCAAGGGAGCAAACTGACCTCATCAGAAGAAGACCAAGGGCCCTCCGACAGTGACTACAATAATGACCCCTTGGTAAGTGGGCCGAACGCACCAGCAACCATGCCCATAGAACTGCTGATCCTAGGCATGGAAAAGAGAGTGGCCCTAAAAGCCTTACTAGCGTCGGGGTGCACCAGATGCTTGATAAGCCCAACCCTGGTGAGAAAACGGGGGGTCCGCCTGAGGAGATTAAAGAACCCAATTGCTTTCTGACAATTAGAAGGGTCAATTCGCTGCTGAACCCCTAGGCATGACCATGGGAAACCACTCTGAGACTAAGCTTTATAGTGGCGCCAGAGATGGAATGGCTTGGCTCAAAAAATGGAATCCACGGGTAGATTGGAGGAAGGGACTTTTGAAGTTCCCAAAGAGGAAGCAAGCCCCATGCAACACTGGCCACAAAGTGGGAAAGGACCCCTGCAGAGAAGTGGCAGCTGCTTCAAAAAGTGAGCTCTTGCAAAGCATACCCTGAGAATACCATGACTTGGTCCATGTATTTAATGAGAGGTTCAGAAAAACTTCCCACCCCACAGACTGTGCCATCAAGAGTGTTCTTGGAGCCAAGCTACCAAACCAAAATTGTATTCCATGACCCCAGGGGAGTTAGACAAACTGTGCACGTTCATAGACAAAAAGTTGGCCCGAGGCTTCACTCAACTGGCCAGACCCAGGATAGCTGCCCGGTTCTGTTCCAAGAGAAGAAAGATGGGTCTCTTCGTCTCTGTGTTGATTAAAGTAAAAGGTAAAGGTTCCCCCGCACATGCGTGCTAGTCGTTTCCAACTCTAGGCGCCGGTGCTCATCTCCGTTTCAAAGCCGAAGAGCCAGCGCTTGCCCGAGGACGTCTCCGTGGTCATGTGGCCGGCATGACTAGACGCCAAAGGCGCACGGAACGCTGTTACCTTCCCACCGTAGTGTTCCCTATTTTTCTACTTGCATTTTTACGTGCTTTCGAACTGCTAGGTTGGCAGAATCAACTGTGTTGATTATAGGGGTCTTAATGCTGTGTGCGTGGAAAATGTGTACCCCCTTACCCTCGTGAAGGACATGCTGGCCCACCTTTCAAAGAGCAAAATATTTTCTAAACTGGATTTACAGGAGGCGTACTACAGGGTCAGAATTAAGGAAGGAGATGAATTAAGGAACGGGAGAAATCGAAAATGGCTTTTAGCTGCCCCCTAGGGCTTCCAATTTAAAGTACTCCCCTTTGGGCTACAAGGAGGTCCCGCAATGTTCATGCAGCTGATAAATGAAGTGCTCCATGAGTACCTATATAAAGGTGTTTTGATGTACCTTTTAAAATAATATTTGTATTAATTATTTAATAAATATTAATTACAATATTTAGTATTAATTTACAATATTTAATAAATATTAATTATTTAATAAATATTAATTACAAGTGCTTAATATTTTATCAGCAACATATTGTCTGGGTTCCAACATTTAATTTACTAATACATATTAAGTTCCTTTCTCTCTACCTCATTTTTCTAGCCAATGATAATATTTTGGTATTCCAATTCCACTATTTTTATGCAGTTTTTGGTAGAACTCTTCTTGATTATTATTAGATGCATACATTGCTACTGTCAGTATCTGGTTTGGGTTTATCATTATTTCCACCATCAATATTCTTCCCTCCTCATCTGCATAGATTTGTTTGGGATTCATTATTTCTTTAATAGAGAGAGCTATTCCTCTTTTCTTTTGTTGGGCTAATGAGAAATGAAGTTTCCTGATTTTCAGTTGCTCCAACAATTTGTAGTGTTGGCTCTTAATATGTGTTTCTTGGAGACAGATTATATCCATTTTTAATCTTCATAGTCATGTAAAAATGTTTTTCCTTTTTATAGGGGAGTTCAGTCCATTTACATTCATTGAAAGAATCCCACTTTGCTTCTCCATCTCCTTCAATTCTATATAGGTCTTAACCTTCTAGTTGTTCTTATCCGTCTCTGTTCTCTTTCTCTTTCCACTCCTTCTGTCTTTCTGTTTTCAGTGTCTTCTTCTTCCCTTGGCTTGGCTGCTCCTTCTGTGACCGTTTCTTCCTGTCTCTTTGTTTCTCTCTCCGGACGGGGTTCCGAACTTTCCCCTTCCAGAAACGCTTTATGGTCATCATAAAGCTCCAATGCCTCAAGTGGCGTGTCCAATCTGTATCTTTTCCCATCCCAGTTAATTAGGATAGGATCGCTTCTGGAATCAGCCATCTAAAATTCACTCCTTTTTCAGTTCACAACAACAACAACAAGAAGCACCTGCAACATAACACCCCAGACTTAACAATTGTCGATAAGAAAGACAACAAAGTCTGGATAGTGGACGTGGCAGTGCCTGGAGACAGCAGAATAGAGGAGAAAGAACCAGAGAAGATAACAAAATACAAAGACCTACAAATAGAAATAGAAAGACTGTGGCAAAGGCAAGCAAGGATAGTACCAATAGTAATAGGCGCCTTGGGTGCAATCACAAAACAACTGGAGCACCACTTGAACACCATTGGCATTGACAAATTCGCCATTAGTCAATTGCAAAAGGCGGCCTTACTAGGAACTGCTTCCATCCTGCAACAATATCTGTAATACCATCAAACATCCAGATCTGCCTATCCCAGGTCCTTGATAAGGACTTGATAGGTACCGTAGTTTCCGGCGTATAAGACGACTTTTTAATCTATGAAAATCTTCTCAAAAGTCAGGGGTCGTCTTATACGCTGGGTGCTGAAACTTTAGGGACAGGGCTGGCTGGAAAACCTGGAGCGGATCTTCCATTTAGTCTGCGCAGGGAAAGCGGGACCAATTGGAGTAGAAGCTGCAGTCTGTTATTTTTTACAGGCTGGGGTCTGGGCGTCTTTCCTTCTAAAGTTGAAGAGCAGCTGTAGGCAGGTGGGGAATGCAAGAGCAACTTGAAAGGCAGGTGGGGAATGCCATAGCCAGAGCAGCTGCTTAGCTCTAAGGACACATTTGACTCAGGAACTGGGCGGGCTGGCTGGAAAACCTGGAGCGGATCTCCCATTTGGTCTTTTTTTAAAAATCCCATTTATATCCCGCCCTTCTCCGAAGACTCAGGGCGGCTTACAATTTAAAGCACAAATCAATGTGCTTAGCAATAGCCTTCATTCTATGTATATGCCTGCTTATTAGAGCTTTCACCCCCCCCCCCCAAGCTGCATTATTACAAAGTCAGCTTATTGCTCTCAACAATCTGAGTCCTCATTTTACCTACCTCGGAAGGATGGAAGGCTGAGTCAACCTTGAGCCTGGTGGGATGAGAACCTGCACTAATTGCAGGCATCTGGTGTTATTTAAGGCTCTGCACAGGGAAAGCTTTAGAGTGAATTAGGAAAAGTGAAAAAGTGAATTAGGAAAATAGGAAACGGTTGCTGGAATTGGGTATGTGTAGTTTAACGAAGAGAAGGGTGAGGGGTGACATGATAGCAGTGATCCAATATCTCAGGGGCTGCCACAAAGAAGAGGGAGCCAAGCTATTCTCCAAAGCACCTGAAAGCAGGACAAGAAGCAATGAATGGAAACTAGTCAAGGAGAGAAGCAACCTAGAACTAAGGAGAAACTTCCTGACAGTTAGAACAATTAACCAGTGGAACAACCTGCCTCCAGAAGTGGTGAATGCTCCAACACTGGAAGTTTTTAAGAAGAGACTGGACAGCCATTTGTCTGAAATGGTATAGGGTTTCCTGCCTGAGCAGGGGGTTGGACTAGATGACCTCCAAGGTCCCTTCCAACTTATTATTATTATTATTATTATTGTTGTTGTTGTTATTGTTATTATTATTATTATTATTATTATTATTATTATTATTATTAGTCCTCAGGGAATAGGGCGGTATATAAATATAATTAAATAAAATAAATAAATTATTATTATTAAAGTTTAATCCACTTGCACTGTTTTATGTTTACATGTTTGATGACAAACAGCCTTATGTTTATAAGTGACAGTTTTCCTACTAAGTACCTGCATGTCATAAGCATTTGAATTAAAATTACCATGTTAAAATCAAATCTGATGTTTTTTTAATTTTTATTTGGTGTGCGTTGGAAGAGGGGTAGTCTTATAGCCCAAACCCTATAATTTAACAGGAAATGTAGGGGGTCGTCTTATACACCCAGTCGTCTTATACGCCGGAAAATACAGTAGACAAAAATGGCAAATCCAGTCTGAAGATCTGGCTGTGCAATGATAAGTAATAATAATAATAATAGTAATAAAGTTGGAAGGAACCTTAAAGGTCATCTAGTCCAACCCCCTGCTCAGGCAGAAAACCCTATACCATTTCAGACAAATGGCTGTCCAGTCTCTTCTTAAAAACCTACAGTGTTGGAGCATTCACAGCTTCTGGAGGCAGGTAGTTCCACTGGTTAATTGTTCTAACTGTCAGGAAGTTTCTCCTTAGTTCTAGGTTGCTTCTCTCCTTGACTAGTTTCCATCTGTTGCTCCTTGTCCTGCCTTCAGGTGCTTTGGAGAATAGCTTTTTATTTTATTTTTTATTTTAATTCCATTTATATCCTGCCCTTCTCCGAAGACTCAGGGCGGCTTACAAGCTTAGCAGTAGCCTTCATTCTATGTATATGCCTGCTTGTTAGGGTTTTCACACACACACCAAGCGGCATTATTACAAAGTCAGCTTAATTGCCCCCAACAAGCTTGACTCCCTCTTCTTTGTGGCAGCCTCTGAGATATTGGAACACTGCTATCATGTCACCCCTCACTCTTCTCTTCATTAGACTAGACATACCCAATTCCAACAACCGTTCCTTATATGTTTTAGCCTCCAGACCCCTGATCATCTTTGTTGCTCTTCTCTGTACTCTTTCTAGAGTCTCAACATCTTTTTTACATTGTGGTGATCAAAACTGGATGTAGTATTCTAAGTGTGGCCTTACCAAGGCCTTGTAAAGTGCTATTAATACTTCATGTAATCTTGATTCTATCACTCTGTTAATGCAGCCTAGCACTGTGTTGGCTTTTTTGGCAGCTGTAGCACACTGCTGGCTCATATTTAAGTGATTGTCCGCTAGGACTCCAAGATCCCTCTCACAGTCACTACTATTGAGCAAGGTACCACCTATACTATACCTGTGCATTTGGTTTTTCCTGCCAAAATGTAGAACCTTACTTTTTTCACCATTGAATTTCACTTTGTTAGATAGTGCCCAATGTTCAAGTCTGTCCAGATCCTTCTGTATCTTAAGCCTGTCTTCTGGAGTATTGGCTATTCCTGCCAGCTTGGTGTCGTCTGCAAATTTGATGAGTTCCCCAACTATCCCCTCATCCAAATCGTTAATGAAGATATTGAAGAGCACTGGGCCCAGAACAGAGCCCTGGGGCACCCCACTATAGACTTCCTTCCATGTAGATGCAGTTCCATTGAGGACCACACGCTGAGTACAGCCTGTCAGCCAGCTACGAATCCATCTGGTGTGATGCTGTCTAACCCACATTTTTCTATCTTACCAAGTAGCAGGTTGTGATCTACTTTATCAAATGCCTTTCTGAAGTCCAAGTAAATTATATCCACAGCATTCCTCTGGTCCACTAATTTTGTCACTTGGTCAAAGAATGCAATAAGATTTGTCTGGCATGATCTGTTTTTGACAAACCCATGTTGGCTTTTAGTGATAACTTTGTTCGCATCAAGGTGTTCGCTGATTTGTTGTTTGATTATCTTTTCCAGAATCTTCCCAGGTATTGAGGTCAGGCTGATAGGTCTGTAGTTTCCTGGATCTATTTTTTTCCCTTTTTTGAATATGGGAACTACATCAGCTCTCTTCCAGTCCTCTGGTGGTTCCCCAGTGCTTCAGGATCTTTGAAAAATATAGTTCAGTGGTTCTGAGATCACGTCTGCCAGCTCCTTGAGAACCTTGGGGTGTAATTCATCTGGTCCTGGTGATTTGAACTCGTCTAGGCTGGACAGGTGCTCACTTACCATTTGCTTGCCTATCTTAACTTGCGTTTCTATTCTGTTTTTTATGGCACTGGTTTTGGTAGGTTGGACTGTTTTTCCCCTTTGTGTAAAGACAGATACAAAAAATGAATTAAATAGTTCAGCTTTCTCCCTGTTGCTTGTCACCTTCTTGCCACTTTCACCCACTATTGGACCAATCATTTCCTTAACTTTTTTCTTGTTTTTTACATGTTGAAAGAAGCTTTTTTTTTTTTGTTATTTTTGACTTTGGTCTCAAGCCTTACTTCATTTTGAGCCTTAGCTTTCCTGACTTCATCTTTGCAGGCACGGACTATTTGCTGATATTCTGCCTTAGTTATGTGCCCCACTTTCTACTTTTTATACTTGTCCTTTATATCTTTCTATTTATCAGACAATTCTTTATGCAGCCATGCTGGTTTCTTTTGAGAGCTGTTATTTTTCTTCTTTGTTGGTATTGTGCTAGACTGGATTTTTATTATCTCGCTTTTCAAAATTTCCCAAGCTTCTTGAGTTGTTTTCCTCTTTAGGATTCTCATCCATGGAATTCTTCCCAAGATCTCTCTTAAGTTTATTGAAATTAGCTCTTTTAAAGTCCAAGACTCTAGTTTGACTGTGTTCTATTGCTTGTGCTTCCAGAATGTTGAATTCCAATATTGCATGATCACTTCCCCTCAAGGTTCCTGTGGCTTCAACACCTTCTATCATTTCATCTCTGTTAGTGATGATTAGATCCAATATGGCTAATTCCCTAGTTCCCTTCTTTACTTTTTGGGAGACAAAGTTGTCTGCTAGGTTTGTCAGGAATCTTCCACTTGGTGCAGAGTTTGTCTCCCAGTTGATGTCAGGGTAATTAAAGTCCCCCATTACTATTGTGATGTGCTTCCTACATACCTTAGTTAACTGACTAGCAAAAAGTTCATCTATTTCCTCTGTTTGGTTGGGCGGCCTATAGTATATACCTATGACAATGTCATTTCCACCCCCTTTTATATTGACCCAAATGCATCCATAATTGTTGTGCTCTATTTCTGTAGAGATATAGTTATTTCTTATATAGGGAGCAACTCCACCTCCTCTTTTGTTTGGTCTGTTTCTTTTAAATAATTTAAATCCCTCTAGCTGTGTGTTCCATTTGTGGGTTTCGTCCCACCATGTTTCCGTAATGGCAACAGTATCATATCTGCCCTCATTTACCTGAATTTCCAGTTCACCTGCTTACTGTTCATACTCTGTGTATTGGTGTATAGACATTTGAGTCCTTTATGACTGACCCTGTGTTTACTTTCTACATAACTTGTGTGGTGCCTGAGTTCCCCTATTTTCTTAGATTGCCGGGGACAGGGATGTTCTGTATCAATTAACTCACTGTCCCCATTGTTTAGTTTAAATATTCCTCCAGAAAATCTGTTAATTTATTGCCAGGTAACTCAGTCCCTTTCTTGGATGGATGCAAACCATCTCTTGTACATTTTTTCATTGGACCAGCTACAGACATCGTGACTAATATAACCAAAGCCTTCTCCTTTACACCACTCCTTTAGCCACATATTAAATTCTGCTATTTGCTGGCCTTTTCCATTTTGCTCCTTATACACTGGTAAGACCTCTGAAAAAGTGAGCCTACAGCCTATTCTGCTGAGTTCCTGCCCCAAGCTCTGGAAATCATTCTGCACAGAGAGTACATCGTTTTGGGACAGATCGTTAGTGCCAAGATGTACAATGGCATCCACATCACAGTCTTTGCTGGCATTGTTGATTATTTTGAAAATACGCTTCTTGTCCCTACTGGCAGTAGCACCTGGAAGACATCTGACCTCTTTTGAAACCTCTGTATCCTTTCCTAAATTTACATCCCTTATAATTGAATCACCAACCAGAAGGTGGCTTCTCTTTTTGGATACCTTTCTCTTCTTGTATGACTGATGTGTTATACCTGATTTGCATTTCTCCCTGTCAAAAACAAGTTCTTCATCTCAGACCATGGTCCCCTGCTTATTTGAATTATCCTCACAACTACCTTGACCTGTTTCCCTATTGAGGTCAGCAAGGGCACTGTATCTGTTATGCAGGGACACAGCAAAAGCTTTGTGTTTATGGTTCACAGCTCTCACCTTGCCAGATCCCATGGTTGTCCACACTGCCCTTCTCCTGCAGAATCTTTGTGGTAGAGGGGGCTGATAGCGTGGAGGCTCAATAGAGTAGAAGGGCTGAACTGGACACCTAATTTCTGCCTGAAGAGCACAGATTACAGACCCTACCTAGATAAATAATCTGTCCTTGTAGACGAGTGATTTGTGTACCGATAGGACATTTTCCCAGTTTGAAAAGAATACTGCAAAAGATAGCTGCAAAACAAGTGTTGCACTGAACTAAGCCAGACATTCTGAGATGAAAGGAATCTCAGATTGCTTGCCCTAAACGTACCACCACTGTTTTTGATTTTTAGTTATATGATTTGTGCACCTAATGGTGCGCGGGCTGCTACTTTGCTCCTCCATCCACCTCCTTCTTAACTCACAGTATTGTAGCTTTTCCCAGCAACCTCTGGCAGTTTAAATGCAATGAAGGTCCAATCAGCAGGGGCTTAGCTACTTTGCTCCTCCAACCACCTCCTTCTTAACTCACAGTTTTCTTTTTTTTCAAGTTTTTAATTTATTTTCCAATATTACATTTACATGTTTGAAAAGTAACGCGGCTGGGCACAATAATTCCATTACATTTAAATATCAATACAAATCTCAAAATATTACAACAACTAATTCCCTCTCCCCCATAATATATACTGTCTCATATTCGGACTAACACAGTTCTTATTCTATCAATCAATCAGAATCTTTCTAGCATTCATCAGTAATCTTCAAGCAGGCATATACATAGAATGAAGGCTATTGCTAAGCACATTGATTTGTGCTTTAGATTGTAAGCCGCCCTGAGTCTTCGGAGAAGGGCGGGATATAAATGGGATTAAAAAAAATATCTTAGTTAATTTGACATTCCATCTTTTAGACAATCCTTTTTCTTAACTTTAATTTCCCATTGATATTTAAATTAAACATTTAATATTTATCATTATCAAATTTTAAATGACCCCAATTTCTTTCACGATTTCCCCACAGTCTAAAATTGCATATATACCTCTTATGTATACATGATTCTCACCATCTGCATCAACCAATTAATAATACAAAATAATATTCTTATACCACAAACCAATATATAAATTTAATTATTAGTGTTTATATTTCTAAGTTTTACTTAACCTTTGTCTCAATTTATAACAATATCTTAAGTTCAAATCTGTTATTTTAAACATTCAAAATTTAGTTAATTTTCCCTTAATATTTTAATTTAACATTTAATATTTTTTTCCAAATTTTTAATTAACCACAATTCCTTTATCACAATTCCTCATACAATCTAATATTTAAAATACACACCTTATGTATAGATTATTGCCATCCACCTTAACAAACTATAAACAATATTCTTATTTCAATATTTATACTTCTAGATTTTATATAACCAAAATTTTCTTTATCTCAAGTTGTTACAATATCTTATATTCAGAATACATTTTCTATCCATTTGCATATATTCTATTTTAGATCTCATGTGTAAGTCAAAACCCCAATCCTTTTCAGTCTTAATTTTACCTTTTTTTCTTTGCTAAATCATCTTTCATGTCTTTTAAATAATCAAAAAGATATCCTTGTGTTGTAGGTATTGTTTGGTATTGAAAGAAGTATCCAGTTGATATTTTCTTAAGAGGACTAGCTGATCTAGCAGGTCGTTTCCTTATTTTTCCATCTCACCGTTGAATTATGGTTGAAGTCATAATTTGAGTTTGTATATCCAGGCTGCTTTCTTGTTGCCATTTCTTAGTTCATCACCAATTGTAAGGAGAGTTGGGATAATCGCTTTTAACATACAAAGAGTTTGTTCCTGTTCTTCCTCTGTAGGAGAAATCTATTCCTGTTCTTTTTCCATTATAGTATATTAAAGTAAAAGCTTACAGTTAGAAAGTCTACTAAGTGAGGAGCTGAGCTGAGTTCCTTGCAGCTGGTACCTCAAGGTTGCTTATATCTTATCTATTTTCAAAGCTGTCAACAAGTCTCTCTTAAAGAATAACAGGTTACAAATCTCATGTTTAGCAACCAGATGTCATGCCAGAGTTGTTTGGATCTTTTCAGTTTATTTTCCTTCCATTTTAAGGGGAAAAACCCCCAGATCTTCAATAATAATAAGAGTAAAAATCATAGAAAAATAAAGAGTAGAAAATTACAAATCTTATAATCCACCAATTTTAGAAACTAGAGTTCCACTTAGGATCCCAGTATCTTTCCAACATTTTGAACTCCCCTGGGTAGTCAATCGCCGCTGTTTCTAGAGGGAAGGCTAAAATCTTCCTTCCCTCATCACAGGGGGAAAGTACTTTAGCAGCTTATGCAGGTAAGTAAGTAATTAGGATGTAAGAGAGGTAGATCTCACCCAGTCTCTTCCATGCTGCTTTAGAGTTGCCAGATGGTAAATGCTACTTCAGCTGTTAGCAGCCTAGGGATGAGCCATATTTCTATGGCTGGTCCTTTCATCTGCCGGTTTGGAGAGATTTGCTGGCTCTAACGGGAGAGTTGCCGCTCTCTTGCGATCCAGCAAGGGCCCCTCCTTGCTGGTCGCCTCTATGGGGCAACTTTCGACCCTTTTCAGGGTCCCCCAGCGATGTGAAATTGGACGGGGAAGACTAGAATCGTCTTCTGCACATCCATAGCAGCCGTGCAGCAAACAGGAAGTCTTTTCAGTTAATTTTCTAGTCAGGAATTGATATTCTCTTCGTACATCTCTTATTCTCCTAGGAATCTGCTTCAGGACTACAATATCTTTTTCTTTGTATTGCAGAGGGTCATCTCTCACTCTTCTCAAAATCTCATCCCTTATAGATCTTTTGACAAATCTAACATGTACTTCTCTGGGGACTTTATTTCTTCTCACGTAGCTTGAGTTGACTCAAAATATTTGATCTAATTCTCCTTCCATTTCTTGTTTCCCGATTTCCAGAGCTTCAGCCAATAGCTCCATTATCAGATCCTCAAGATCCTCTATTATGTTTTGGAATTTTAGGAAATAAGATGCCTTTTCCATTTCCATAACTGCCATTGAATCTTCCAATTCTCTGTTGATCTGCATCAGCTTTTGGTTCTCATTTTTCAGTTCTGCCAACTTTTGGTTGGTCTCTAGTGACTTATCTTCTACTTTTTGAATTCTTTGTTCATTTTTTGTGACCATCTGTTTAAAGTTTTCTAGTTGAGAATCTATATTGTTAATTTTTTGGTTCATTTTATCAAGGTTGTCTTTTGTCTCATGATTTTTCTTTGTATCATCCTTGTGAGAGGAAATTGCTTCTTGAATCACTTGTAGTGTCACTTGCATCTCCTTCTGGAAATTACTAGCTTTTTCTTGTTGGAGCATTGCTTCAATTGATCTCTGATGGCGTACCTTGACGATATATTAATTTACACTGAGACAAAAGCTGAACCCATGAGATTGGTCAGAGTAGTGCTAAACAAAGAGTGGTGCTAAACAAAGTCCATGCTGCCAAACTATGCTAAGTTTTCAAAATGTGAATTCCACAAAGAGAAAATCAACTTTTGGGGTACCAGATCTCCCATGAGCGGTTGGAGATGGACCCGGAGAAAGTGTGGGCTGTGCTGGATTGGGCACCCCCACATACCAGAAAGCGACTGCAAAGTTTCTTGGGCTTTGCAAATTTTTACAGGCAGTTCATCCCATCCTTTGCCTACATAGCCCTCCCCATCACAAAAGAACTTCCAGACCAGCATCCAGACAAATTACATAACAACCAGCCATCCAGGGCTACACAAACACCCTAACCCAAGGATAATGGCAATGTTTTCAAAGAGTGGGTTAGAGCTACAGGTGTCTCTGGGGAGGCTGTCATTCCAGAGTTCAGGTGCTGCAACAGAGAAGGCATTCATCTCATGTTTTGATGGATGGCATTGTTTGATTAGGAATGAAGTCACTGACCTCCTGGTCTTATCAGAAAGGCAGAGATTGAGAAATTATACTATACAATCTGACCTTATGCTATGGGGGCCTTCAGAGGGGATAACCAGCATCTTAAATTGCAACAGAATACTACTCATAATTAGGACAGCTTCTGTAACAGTGGTGTTATTTGAGCATAGCAAGACATGCCCAATACTGCCTGCACTGCTGTATTCTGGACCAGCTGCAGCTTCTAAATTGTCTTCAAGGGCATCCCCATATAGATCACATTGTAGTAATCAGACTATGAAGTGATTATGTAGGATTTAATGCAGAATTGTCCAAGCTGTAACTGAAGGCCAGAGTCTTCAAGCATCCAGTAACCAGAAATACAGAGTGGAATCATAGAATCACAGGGCTGGAAGGGACCTTGGGGGTCTTCCAGGCAACCCCCTTGCCCAGGGCACGAGATCTCATACCATTCTGGTCAAATGGTTGTTCAATCTTTTCTTGAAGATCTCCAATGATGGAGTACCTACAACTCTGGGAGGCAAACTGTTCTACTGATTAATCATTTTTGCCAACAGAAAATTCCTCCTTGTTTCCAGGTTGAATCTCCCTCTGACAAGCTTCCACCCACTGCTTTTTGTCCTGCCCTCAGGTGCTCTGGAGAATAAATTAATGTCCTCTTCCCTGTGACATCCCTCAAGTATTGGACGATGGCTGTGTTTCTCTCTCCTCAGCCTTCTCTTTATTTAGCTAAACATATCTAGTTGTCTTAAGTGTTTATTATATGACTTTCCCTCCAGCCGCCTAATTACTCTTCCTAGAGTCGCAACATCTTTTTCGTATCATGATGACCAAAACTGGATGCAGGATTCCAAGTATGGCCTCACTAGTGCAGTGTAGAACAGTACTATCATTTCTCATGATCTCGATGCTGTTCCTCTGTTGATGCATTGTAGAACTGTGTTGGCTTTTTTGGCAGCTGATTCATTGTAAGTGCTGGTCCACTTGGACTCCTAGATCCCCCTCACAGTTACTACTTTTGAGGCAGGTACCTTTTATACCTCTGCATTTGGTTTTTCCTGCCTAGGTGCAGGACCTGACTTTTCTCACCACTGAACGGCATCTTGTTGGATAGGGTGCAATGCTCAAGTCTGTCAAGATCCTTTTGAATCTTGAGGCTGTCTTCTGGAGGGTTGGCTATTTCCCCCAGCTTGGTGTCATTTGCATATCTGATGAGTTCTCCCTTTATCCCTCATCTGGATCATTTATAAAACTGAAGCCAGATGAACTGCTCTCAGAGAGCAGACTCTGGGATCAATACTGAGGCTTTTGTAGGCAGCTTCCAGCCATAGTGAAGATACGTCCTGTTGCCCTGGTTTTGGAAGGCTTCAGTAGCCTTGTACATCCACCTGCACATCCAGTTTCAGATTGAATGGAACAGGGATAGGACGTGGTTGTCTTAGACTTAGAAGCATGGAAAACTGGTAGCAGAAAAAGACTTAGTGGTCCATCGAGGCTGCCCTATGAGTTTACTGTTTTTTGCTTTCTTTTTTCTTTATTATTTTTAATTATTCTACTTACATTTTATTAATTTTTTAGTTTTTGTAAGGTGATAGATATGTTTATCCCAAGCATACTTAAACTCAGTTCCTGATGACTTAGCCACTGTGTCTGTTGGAAGTTGGTTCCAAGCTTCCATTGCTCTTTCTGTGAAGTGCTTGTCTTAAGCCTCCCCGGTCTGTTTCCCACTGAGTTTTAGGCTGCCAATTCAGATCGCTCCAGACATGATGAGCCTGGCCAAGATCCACATTCTGCTATTCCAGACCTTCCTTATTTTGCTCTGCTACATCAGGTGTGGCTCTGAGAAAGAGAGCGGGGCAGGTGGAGGGCACAAGGGCACCGTGGCCAGTCATCTGGAAAGCCCCCCCCCAATGCCTGACCCAGTTATCTAGCCAGGGTCATTGGGTTCTGCCACAGGTCAGGAAAGCCTCACCTGGTCCGGGGCTTTTCCTCCCAGCTCCTCTTCTCTGGAATTGATGCCCCCAGCTTTGTGCTCAGTTGGGATGTTTAATAGATCTTGGGTTTTTTGGCTTGAAACCTTATTATATTATGCAATTGATTTAATTTGTTATTTTCAGCTATTATTTCATTCTCTATGCCATGCTTAGTTATGTCAATGGAGCAGGGGTAGGCAACCTCGGCTCTTTTATGACTCGTGGACTTCAACTCCCAGAATTCCTGAGCCAAGCTGGCTCAGGAATTCTGGGAGTTGAAGTCCACGAGTCATAAAAGAGCCGAGGTTACCTACCCCTGCTATGGAGATTCTCAGTCAGCCGGGTCATGGTTGTCCCAAAGGTGCTTTTTCAAGAGGCAAGGGGACTTTCTTGTTTCAAAGAGAAACGAAACACCTTCAAAGAAAAACAAAGTCCAGTTGCCTCTAGAAAAAGCCACTGGGGGACATGCTTAGTTATCTTTTATTGAAAGGAAATGGTTACAGAAATTTTGACAAATGGATCACCTTTCACTTTAGAGCTCAATTGATTGTACAGTTCATTAAATAGATTTTGTTTCATCTTGGAAACCAAAAAGAAGGATGTTCTTTTCATGGAGAACTGAGGCAGTTGCGGGGGGGGGGGCATTTAACTACTGATAGCAACTTCCACCTGTCCCCACACACATTCTGCTCTCTTCCTCCCCATCTTTAGTTATAACTTATATTTTATTGTAATTTTCATATGATTTTATATATACTGCTCAAAAAAGGGAACACAAAATAAGACATCCTACTATTAAATACAGTACATTGTGTTGTTTAAGTGTTCCCTTTATTTTTTTGAGCAGTATATTTATTCATATATTTATGGTTTCATTTTAATTTAATCTGTCCAGAATTGCCTGGTGGGTGGCAAACAAGTTTAGTAAATAAAAATAATAATAAACAGAATTGCACAGTGTGTAGTTACAAATCTCTGCCGACTCCAGGACTAGCATGTTTTGCAGTTTGGTCTGTGAGCTGGGGAGTCTTAGATTCAAATGGTGGTTAATCCCACTGTACTTCTTCCTGGTCACTCTCTGCCATGGCTTTGTTTGGGCACCAGGCAATGCTTGGGAGACCCTCTCAAAGAATCAAATGGCTTTCTAGGATGAGAAGTTGGAACTTCAACGCGTTCTCTATAATGCTCAGCTATGGTAAAATCATCATTATAATAATTGTTTATTTAAATTTACCAACGGTTAATGTGGAATCTCAGCTCAGTTGATTTGAAATGATTTGCTTTTTCACTCCATGACAGGGAATGGTCACTTTTGTGCCAGGAAGTGATCGAGTATCAGATCCCTTCTCTGCTGGAGGCTCTATATCAGTATGACATGTACAGGTATTTCTGTCTTCTGCTTGATTCTCATTTGCTGCTCAGCATAAATAAAAATCAATGTACTCCAGGTAGTCCTTGACTTACAACCACAGTTGAGCCCAGAATTTCTGTTGCTAAGCAAGACAGTTGTTAAGTGAGTTTTTCCCCATTTTACAACCTTTCTTGCTACAGTTCTTAAGCAAATCATTGAAGTTGTTAGTAACACAGTTGTTAAGTGAATCTGCCTTCCTTATTTATTTATTTATTTATTTATTTATTTATTTATTTATTTAGATTTATATACCGCCCTTTTCCCGGGGGACTCAGGGCGGTTTACAGGGCAAATTAAAACAGTGCTATGTACAAATTAAAATTAAATTAAATTAATAGCCCCAAAAGAGTTTAAAATTTAAAATTTAAAACCTTAAAATCTCTCAGTCCAGGCCGGCTAATTCAAATAGCCAGGTTTTTAGGTCCCGGCGAAATGAACGAAGGTCGGGGGCAGTCCGGAGTTCCGTTGGCAGTTGATTCCATAGGGCAGGCGCACCCACCGAGAACGCTCTCCCCCTGGGGATCGCTCACCGGCACTCCCTGACCGGCGGGACCCTGAGGAGGCCCTCCCTGTGGGAGCGCACAGGATGATGGGAAGTTGATGCTGGCAGAAGGTGCTCCCTAAGATATTGACTTTGCTATTGACTTTGCTCATCAGAAGGTTGCAAAAGTGATCATGTGACCCCAGGACGCTGTGACCGTCATAAATGCATGTCAGTTGCCAAGCATCTGAATATTAATCACACAACTGTGGGGATGCTGCAACAGACCTAAGTGTGAAAAACAGTCATGGGTCTTTTACCCAGCGGTGTTGCAACTGCTAATGGTCACTAAATGAATGGTTTTAAGTTGAGGACGACCTCTTGTGGGTGCTCAATCACTGATGGTTTTTAAGAAGAGACTGGACAGCCACCCCCAGAGGAAAGCCTGGGTTTTCTCAGAGAAGCACTTCTCTTTGAAATGCAGAATCCTGGGGGGGGGAGGGAGTTTTAGGCCACCGGGGTGGGGTGAGAGGACATTTGAACAAGATGCAAAAATTTCTTGTGCTTTGGCCAAGAAATTAGAGTCAGTTGCTTCTCAAAATCTTTTTCTCCTACCTCTTAGGAAAAAGAGAAAAAATATTCACATAGCTTTCTCCTGTTTTTGACTTCTAATTCTTAATAGTAGAATTTTAACAATGACCAATATTATTGAGGCATAGAAAGTGTTTCCTAAAAAAGATGTAAAATGTTTGTGTTCCAGATTATGGGTGCAACAGAAGGAAGTTCAACATGTAGTTTATCCGGTTAGAAACCCTGAGTCTCCAATATCAGAGAAGGATACTGGATCCAACAAAGTCCTTCGAGATGTAATATTATTTTTTATTATTACTATTGTTATGATTGGTCGCATAGTCATCCAGATGTTTGGATTTGGCATTTTTATCCACCTGTTGAGCTGTTCCAGGTCAAGCTGCCTTTTACAATTGACTGGTAGGGATTTTGTCAATGCTGTTATACTCAAGTGGTGCTCCATATTTTTGAGATTGCACCCGAGGAGCCTCTGACTGTTCATACTACCTTTTCTTTCTTTTGCCACAGTCATTCCATTTCTATTTGCAGGTTTTTGTATTTTATGATTCCCCCCCACCCCTGGCTCTTTCTCTTTTATTCTGCTGTTATTACCATCATGCTGGTTTTCTTCTTTCTCATTTTTGAACACTGCAGAAAAAAAATACCCTTCCAGTGGTAGAGTGAAAGAATCTGCCACTTTAAATACTAAGGTCAAAACAAAAGTTAATGCCAGGCTCAGAAAACAAAGGGAGAGAGAAGGTTTTTTTCTAATCAAACCATAGCAGTATAATGGACAGCAAGAAAGAGCAAATTTCTACACTTCCCATCAGCTTTAATAATATTCATATATACGGGATCGTCAACTTAAGACGAGCCTTTTAACCACTGTTCTGAGTTACTACGGCCTCTAAGTGGGGGCTTTATGACCCCTGCAGCATTTCCAGCTGTGGTAAACTTTCACATTTCCCTGTGTCATGTGACTACATTTCAGGCGCTTGGCAACTGGCTCGCCTTTATGACCAATTCAGCATCCTGCTGAATTTTAATTTAATTTCACCCTGAAATACATACCTGGTGGAAAGAATGTCTTAGCTGACGCCCTCTCCAGATTACCCGAATACAAAAGCCAACATGAACAAGTTGTAGATTCTATTATGCTCCCATCTCAAGTTATTTCTCAAATAACTTCCCAGAGTCACCAGTCTGCAAAGACTCTTAACCCTGATGATCCTTTGACAAAGAAGTTAAAACAAGAATTGATTATTGACCAATGGTTCAAGGACAATCAAACTACCCTTACCTATAGGAATGGTATAGCTTGGAAAGGGGGAAAATTATATTTACCTAAATTACTCAGACTACAAGCACTCCAAAGCAGTCATGATGTTAAACAAGCTGGTCATTTTGGTTACCTAAAGATACTATACTTAATCCAGAGGCAGTTTTGGTGGCCAGGCTTAAAGAAGGATGTGGAGAACTATGTAAAAAGCTGTGTAGTCTGTGCTACCATGAAAAGAATCCCAGGAAAACATCCTGGGCTATTGCAGCCTATTGTGGATCCTTCCCAACCATAGGAAGAGATCGCTATGGAGTTTATCATCAAATTACCTGAGAGTGGAGGAAATACGGTAATATGGACTATGATTGATCTATTTTCAAAGCAAGCTGAATTTATTGCCTGCTCAGGCCTCCCTTCAACCCAGAAATTGGCTGTTCCTGAAGCATATTTACAGACTACACGGCGCACCAAAGGGAATAATTTCCGATGGGGAGTGCAGTTTATGGCCAGGTTTTAGAGGGACTGTCTAAAATTAATTGGTTCTACACAAGGACTGTCAGCGGCTTTTCACCCGTCTACGAATGGGGCGGGTGAAAAAGCGAATGCAATGGTGGAACAATATCTTTGATGCTATGTGGATTACCAACAGAGAAATTGGACTGATCTCTTCCCTTTCACTGAGGTGACTTATAACAACACTGTACCATAGCAGCACCATTTTACACCATTTAAAATAGCCACAGGGAGGGATTTCATCCCGATGCCTGAATATCCCCAGGAACCACCTGCATCTCAGACTTTAGATCAATGGGTGACGGCTTGGAAGGAGGTGTGGGACAATGCAAAGAAAGCTTTGAAAAAAGCCTCAGAGACTTACAAAAAACAATCTGATAAGAAAAGGGCACCTCAAAAGTCATTTTCTGTGGGAGAGAAGGTTTATCTTTCCACAAAATATTTAAGACTCAAATTACCTAGCAAAAAACTGGGGCCAAAATACCTGGGACCTTTTCCCACAGTGCAGATTTTAAACCCAGTGACTATGAAGCTAAAACTCCCTCGACTTTTAGGAAAGATCCACCCAGTATTTCACTGCAGTTTGTTGAAGCCTTTCAGAGATTGTACTCTGAGACCCCCTCTCAAGAAAGCACCTGGCCCGCTTGTGGTAGCTAAAGAGACTTATTACAAAGTGAAGCGTATTCTTGATGCAAGATTGTATGAAGGGGAATTGCAATATTTAGTGCAGTGGAAGGGATATCCATTATCAGAGGCTACCCGGGTGAAGTGTAGTGATGTGAAAGCTAATAGGATCATATGTAAATTTTATGATAAACATCCAAACAAACTGAGCGGGACGCCTAACTTTTATTCTTGTTTAATTTGCAGGATTTCTCCTTTCTTTCAAAGGGAGCCGAATGTCAATGTTGTGACAAACTGAACTGAAGCCATTTTTCATTTTGTCTTTGTTGTCACATTTTAGTTTAGATGAAGGAGGGGGAGGGGGGACGATAAGTTTCTGAGTTAGCCATAACAATGCTTCTGTGTGAGAATCAAGGTCAATCCTGATAAGAGTTTTGGTGGGCTGAAAAGCTGGGAGCCCATGTTTTGAAATGATTGGTGAATGTGATTTATGACAGCAATTTGGGGTGGTAATTGCAACTCGTTACTTTGTAGCCTGAGGGAGGGGATCTTAGTCTTGGGTTCACCCTTGTATGTGCCAATATCTTGTTTCCTAAATAAAATGTTCTTTAAGGAAGAAATCCTTGCCTTGAAGTTCTTTTAAATGGTTTCATCTATCGGAACTATGACAACATTATTAATTATGCTTTAATGGATTTTTTTTCTCTTCCCTTTTTGAAGCATCTGCATTTTGCTGATTTAGATCAGTGTGCCAATAACTGGAATATAACTAGAGAACCACAGTCCACGGAAGGGAGTGATAGAGAGAACACCAAATACACCAGCATTTCTCCCATTAAGGGAGCAAAGCGAAAACATCCCTGGGAAACCTCCAAGTCCTCCGATGACTGGGGAGACGCCTGCCTTTTCCGACAGGAAGGAAACCCCAAGAAAAGAGGAGCAAAAGGCAGCCTAACCAAACCCCTGGAGAACAGTGACCCCCCCATTCAGAAGCTCATTTCTCTTGTGCAAGGCTGGGATATGGCTCACTGCAGATGCTGTGGGGCTCCCCAGGGACCAGGATCTGGTGAGGAATCCAAATGGAGAGCATTGTCTGGGAGGATCCCCCCTGCCAGCTGCTTCAGAATCTCCAGCTCTGAGTTCTCCAGCAATGAGGTGGCCATACAAGGAGCACCAGAAAATCTGTCCAAGGCTGAACCGTGCAAGCCGGGACCCCTGCTCTCCCAGGGCTGGCTGGCAAAGGCGGATGAGCCAAGCAATCTGGAGGAGGTGCCCTCCTCAGGGAAAAGTGGCAGCTCTCGGGAACAGAGTGGCCAGAAAGAAAAGGGTAAGTGGAACTCTTTCACTTGCTGCTTGTAAATGATTTCCGGCTTTGATTGGGAATAAGTGACTGCTCTCCATGACTTATTTATCCTAGAAGTTGGGTTCCTTAGAAATTGTAGGTAGAGCTTGAAAACTGCTAAGCTTGTAAGCCGCCCTGAGTCTTTGGAGAAGGGCGGGATATAAATGGAATTAAAAAAAAAATTATTTTCTCCCTGAACCTTGTATTTTTAATTGTAACCTATTCAGGAGGAGGCTTAGTGACCAACCTCTTGCTAAGTTAGTCATGATCCTTGTAATAGTCCCGAAGATGCTTTTTCATGAGGCAACTGGACTTTCTTTGAAGACATTTCGCTTCTCATCCAAGAAGCTTCTTCAGATCCTTGGAGTAATTAAAGTATTTGGTTTTTCTTGCCTAAACATAAAACCTTACTTTTCTCTCCACTGAATTGCACTTTCTTGGATAGGGCCCAAGAAAGTCTGTCAAGTTCCTTCTGAATCTTGAGTTTATCTTCTAAACCAGGCATGTCAAACTCGTGACAATGCGGGACATATCACAACTTTTTCCCTATTGCCGGCAATGGAGTGGGTGCGGTTTCAGCGTGACGCATCCGGCCCGTGGGCCAGCAGTTTGACATGCCTGTTCTAAAATGTTGGCTGTTCCTTCTACCTTGCTGTTGTCTGCAAATCTGATGAGTTCCCCGTCTGTCCCTACATCTAAATTAGTTATGAAGATGTTGAAGAGTACTGGGCCCTAGAGAGACCTTGAGAAACAGCAGTTCTATGCCACATATTTCTATCTTATTGAGAAGAAGGCTATGGTCTACTTCGTCAAATGCCTTTGAAGAGTACTGAGCCTAAGACAGAACCTTGGGGTACCTCACTGCATACAAAAAAAAAAAAGAGCCTTGGTGGAGCAGTGGGCTAATGCCTCCTTAAGTAACACCAGCTGCCTGCAATTAGTGCAGGTTCGCATCCCACCAGGCTCAAGGTTGACTCAGCCTTCCATCCTTCCGAGGTAGGTAAAATGAGGACCCAGATTGTTGGGGGCAATTAAGCTGACTTTGTAATAATGCCGCTTGGGGGGGGGGTGAAAGCCCTAATAAGCAGGCATATACATAGAATGAAGGCTACTGCTAAGCTTGTAAGCCGCCCTGAGTCTTCGGAGAAGGGCGGAATATAAATGGAATTAAAATAAATAATAAATAAAATACTTCTCTCCATGTAGATGCAGTTCCATTAAGGACTACATGTTGAGTGCGGTTGGTCAGCCAGTTATGAATCCATCTAATGGTGATGCTATCTATCACACATTTTTCTATCTTATCAAATAGTAGGCTGTGGCCTATTTTATCAAGTGCCTTACTGAAGTCCAAGTATACTATGTCCGCAGCATTTCGCTAGTCCACTAATTTAGTCATTTTGTCAAAGAATGCAATAAGATTTGTCTGGCATGATCTGTTTTTGATAAAGCCGAGTTGGATTCTGGTAATAGCTTTGCTCACTTCTAAGTGTTTGCAGATCTGTTGCTTGATTAATTTTCCAGGATTTTCCCAGTTATTGAGGTCAGGTTGATTGGTCTGTTGTTTCCTGGATCCATTTTTTTTCCTTTTTTGAAGGTGGAAACTACATCAGCTCTTTTCCAGTCATGGTAGTTCCCCGGTTCCAGGGTCTGTGAAAAAATATGATTCAGTGGTTCCACAGTGCCTTCAGAACTCTAGGATGTAATCCATCTGGTCCTGCAATTTGAATTTATATCTAGAATGGACAGTGTTGTATTACCTTTTTCTTGCCTATTTTGACTTGTTCAGTATTCCTAATTTGTCTTTTACGTTCTGTTTTTGGTAGATGGGACTCTTTTTTCCTTTAGTGTAAAGAAAAATGCAAAGAATTAATTAAGAAGTTCAACTTTCTCCCTGCTGCCTGTCATGTCCTTGCCATTTTCTCTCTTTAGTGGACCAATTGTTTCCTTGATTTTTTTCTTTTTTTTAACATGTTGAAAGAAACTTTTAAAAATTAATTTTGACATTTGTTAAACGTCTTACTGCATACTGAGCCTTTGCTTTCCTGACTTCATCTTTGCAGATTCAGGCTATATATTGTTATTCTGCTTTAGTTATATGTCCACCTTTCCTCTTTTTATACTTATCCTTTTTGTCTTTCAGTTTATCAGAGAGTTCCTTGTGCAATTATGCTAGTTTCATCTGGGGTTTCTTGTTTTTGTTTTTGACTGGTTGTGCTGCCACCACGTGGCTGTGTGGAGAAATCACAATGTGGGCAGTCAGACCCTCCTACCCTATGATGTATTTCCTCTTCCCTCCCCTTTCTGGGATGGACTTCCTTCTCCTTTGTCTCTAGAGCAGACATGTCAAACACAAGGCCCGGGGGCCAAATCCGGCCCGCGAAGTGGTTTCATGTGGCCCGCGAAGCCATCCTGGAAACAGCGAGGGAACGGCCCCCACTGCCTTGCCCCTGGCCCAGAGACCCTCAGATCTGTCCCACTCCTGCCCAGGCCCCCGTAGGCACCCTTGATGCGAATGATGTAGAGCTGGCCACACGCACCCAGAAGGCCATACGCACTCTAGCCACGCCCACCCAGTAGGCCACACCCACCCAGGCCACACCCACCCGGCCCCCTGAGGGCAACCGCAATGCTGATGCGGCCCTCAATGAAATTGAGTTTGACACCCCTGCTCTAGAGAGTCCATTCTCCTTTAGCCAGAAGACATGGGGTAACTTGCAGACTCAATATGCAGATCTTGGGAGTATTACCATTTTCTAACTATTCTGGATCAAAGCTGTTGTACTTTAATTAATCTCTTGTTAAGACTTCTATGGTCTATATAAGCAGATGTCATTAACATTAACAGATCTCTCCAGATAGTTTTGAACTCGTAGAAACACCTTTTATCATATAGAAATACCTTTATTGCATGTAGAGTTGAATACAGTAGGTGGATGCATTCAGATGACCTTTGTACAGCATTTCCAAGATATTTCAAAGGTATCTCTAAGGTTAGAAAATTGTAATACTCCCAGGATCTGCATATTGAGTCTGCAAGTTACCCCATGTCTTCTGGCTAAAGGAGAATGGACTCTCTAGGGACAAAGGAGGAGGAAGTCCATCCCAGAAAGGGGAGGGAAGAGGAAATACATCATAGGGTATGAGGGTCTGACTGCTCACATTGTGATTTCTCCACACAGCCACGTCTTGGCAGCACACTGGTATTGTGCTAGATTAGGTTTTTATAATCTCATTTTTACAGAGTTTCACAAGCTTCTGGAGTTATTTTTCCCTTTAAGATTTTTCTCCGTGGAGTCTTTTCCAAGCTCTAATTTTAATCAGGTCTCTTACAGTCCAAGACACTAGTTTGACTTTGTTCTGTTGCTTATGTTGAATTACAATATGACCTGGTTACTCTCCCCCAAAGTTCCCAGAACTTCAAACCCCTCTTATCATTTCATCTGCCAGAGAGAATTAAGTTCAATATAGCTGACCCTCTAGTTCCCTCCTCCACCTTTACGGAGACAAAGTTGTCTGCTACATTGGTCAGGAATCTGTTTGACCTCCCACTTAGTGCACAGTTTGTCTCCCAGTTGGTGTCAGGGTATTGAAAGTCCC
This sequence comes from Vipera ursinii, assembly GCF_947247035.1. Taxonomy (NCBI): domain Eukaryota; kingdom Metazoa; phylum Chordata; class Lepidosauria; order Squamata; family Viperidae; genus Vipera; species Vipera ursinii. The sequence goes on from NC_139520.1 coordinate 1,917,527, forward strand.
CCATTATTATTGCAGTGTGTTTCCTGCACGCCTTAGCTCACTGATTAGCAAAGGTTCATCCGTTTCCTCTGGTTGGGTGGCCTGTAGTCTATACCTCTGGCAATGTCGTTCCTTTTTCCTTTTATATTAACCCAAATGCATTCTAGGAGGTTTGATCCTTGTTTTTGCATTTCTGTAGGGGTGTAGTGATTTCTTATATATGATGTTAACTCCAAATAAATAATAATAATAATAACAACAACAACAACAACAACAATAATAATAATAATAAATAAATAAATAAATAAATAAATAAAGTTGGAAGGGACCTTAGAGGTCTTCCAGTCCAACCCCCTGCTTAGGCAGGAAACCCTATACCATTTCAGACAAATGACTGTCCAATCTGTTCTTAAAAACTTCTAGTTTTGGAGCATCCACAGCTTCTGGAAGCAGAAGTTTAAATCCTTCTAGCCATATGCTCCAGTCATGAGTTATATCCCACCACGTTTGGGCAACAATTCCATATCTGCCCTTATATATTAGGTGTCAGGTCCACCATGGTGGTGCCCTGCCATTCTGTTGGAGGGAAAGGGAGGAAGGTTTCTGGCATTCTTTGCATGCTTTCGCTTTTGCTGTAACCCCTTGGAAATTCAGGAGGTGGTGTCAGGGCCCACTTCAAAACCTCATCCCAAGAAAGCAGGACTCTTGAAACAAGTTTCTTTCCAAAAGGAACTTTTATTAGGAGAAGCTGATAGCAGGCATGATAGGCAGGATTTGGGGGTTTCCTGCTCAGATCAATAGGTTAAAAGAATCCCAGGCATAACCCCACTCCAATAGTTCATCCGGTCAGTTTGAATGGGCCAATCTCCAGGAGTTAAGTCCGCTGTGGGAAGGGAGCTGATAATGGGATCCTTTCCCAGGCTTGTGAAGATGTTGTTGGATCTTTGCGCCTTCCCTTTCACAGCGAGAGATAAACCAGATGGCCGAGGCATATTCCTTTCTCACCCCAAGGTAACATCAAGGGAGAGACAGTTCAAAGAGTCAGCATGTAGGAACAGCGGAAAGGATACAATGTAGTAAAGCAGAATAACATACCACAGAGCCTTCCCCTCTGCCCCTAGGGAGAATGGCAGAACCCTCAGAAAGTAAAGAATTAGGAAAGAGATTAGATGGATTTCCTCCCCCCCGGGAACAATGGGTTCTGACAGGGAGATTGTCTTTGGAGTCGAAACAGACTTCTTCCCAACCAGTTCCATCCTGGTTCCAAGGCCATTGTGCCTGGAGAATGACCTGTTATCTACCCAGCACCTCAGCAATCTCATAACATCCCTATGGCATTATATTGGCTGCCAGTGGACGGGTCAGGGGGGGTGGATTTGGGAAAAACAAAAGAAGTGCTTTACACTTTGAGTGGGACCTTCAGATTCCACCTGGCTTCTCTGCATCCACCATCTCTCAGTAAAAGTTCTTTTGATTAACCTTAATGGAGTCAAGAGATTTACTTGATTGCCATGAGGTTTATGCTTGGAATTACCTTCCAAATGTTTGCCTTCCTCCCCCTCCAGTTGTATTTTAAAGACCTTTGGATAAGGCAAGTCAGTTGGTTTCCAGAGATGTTCTTTCCAGTTATTGTGAGGTGTAGCCCATCCCCTGCCAGAAGTTCCTAGGAATTCGGTGTAGGAATTCAGAGTTCTCTCAATGGCACATCCCCTAAGCCAGTGGTTTATTTCCATGCTTCTGAGTTTCCTCATTGGACGGTTATTTTTTTGCAAATTGATTCATGGCAGATTCCACCTCCCCCCCTTGCTCTCTGCTCTCCACCCATACATCTTTTTGTTGTCATATTAATGTATTCTTGTGTTCTTTTTCATTATTTCATTGTTCTATTTTACTTCTGTAATCTTTACACACTTTTCACTTTTTCCTTTTTATTGTAGTAAGCCACCTAGAGTAGCTTTATGGTGAGATAGGTAACAAATAAGTTTAACAAATAATAGATGAGATAGATGATAGATAGATAGATAGATAGATAGATAGATAGATAGATAGATAGATAGATAGATAGATAATAGATTAAGGTTGTCATCAAAATCAAATTTTAAAGATGTAATATTTTTTTAAAAATATCTTCAGTACTTAGAAAGTCAAAGATGATCCGTTGGAAAAAGTGATGTTCAGAAGGCAAAACCCAGAGATTCTGCATTTGTTTTCTCCCAGGAGGAAAATGAAACTCATCATGGTTTTGTGTGTGGGGAGGAGAGAGGTGGCTGCTTAATACAGACTAGGAGGGTGAGAGAGAAACTGGGTGGGCAATGTAAGGTGCTTTGAGGTGCACCAGGGGCATGGACCAAGTCCCAGGTGCAGTCATGGCCATTAGGGGCTCCAGCTGATTTCTGAGTTTCCTTGGGGCTGCCCTGTTCTGCCCAGATTGCTTCACCTACCCTCGGTCCTCTTCTGGCTGCAGTGGGGACTGGCAGCCTTTCCTTCTTTTGCAAGTGGGAAACTATCATCCAGTCAGCATGCAGAGCATGTGCTGTAACAGTGACACCACCAGTTTCACAACTACAAATAAAAAACTCAATTCTTTGGGTTGCTGTGTATGTTTTTTTAGGGTTCTGTTTCCCCAAGAGATCAGCTTGTAAGCCTAGTAAACTGTGGAATGAGAGGCCAAGGATACATGAAACTCAAACACTTTGCTGCCATCTTGTGAATGAATAATGATTGCGTTGCAAAATAAATAAATGAAAGGTGAATGGGTTTGGAAGTAAGGTAAAGACCAAAAATTAATGGTTAGATGGAGTTCATGAGAGGGTCTGAAAGAGGAGTAAGAAGTTTAAAGAACAAAAGGCCCTGCACGAAGCAACATGGAGACATAAGGAAGGCTAGAGAAGTAGAGAAGGACAGAAAATTGTGTTCATATAATCTACATTTTACAGGAGTTTGTTTCTCTCTACTCAAGCTTCTTACAGTTTCTCTCTGCTTCACAAAATATCCTTGTCCCAAAAGGGAATAGCTTGATCGATATTTATGTCAACAAATCATTCGGCTGCTCCTTCATTCAATTCCCACATGGCTTCTGACTGCAACATAAAGAAGCCCTGTGGTGGAAAAAGGACTTTTGTTTTCTGTTATTAAACTTTCCCTGAAGAGAATTTGAATTCATAAGAAGCCTGCACCGTTACCAGCTATTTCATTACAAAGCCTGTGTGTTTAATTTCACTCTTGTTGTTTTGAGAAGGTCATAATTAATTCCCTTGTGGATTTCTACTAACCTTGTCTCCAGCTGCAGAAGATGTTGCAGACAAACAGTTGTCCAATCTTTTCTTGAAAACCTCCATCATGTCTGCATTATACTAATTAAATCATATTTACCACAAGTTTAAGCTCTTCTTGGGTATTTAATTCTCATGTTCTGGACAACAACAAAGGCCAGTATGTTTTCTGATTTTTCACTGAGCCTGTTTAAAGGACTAATTTCAGTTACACACCTAGTTTCTGAAGCGTGCAAGTCTTATTTGAGATTGTTACTTCAGGATTTTTGTTCCCATCATCCTGTCTGTGTCAATTGTCTGACTAGCAAATCTAACAAAAAATTTCCTCTAGGCGATTGAGTTCCGAAAGGTAAAGCTTTATTGGATAAACCATCTAGGAACTAAAGAAGTGAAACCAGCTCTGAGTTTTCCCATGCAGAAGCTTGCTTAGTTAAACAAAAGATTCCTGTTCCCCCACCCACCAGATGTTCACATTGCCACTGGCTGAAACAGTCCCAGTTTCCTAGCAATCGCTTCACAGATGCGCATACCAGGCATCCAGTAACATAGCTCTCAATCTCTTTGTTCATCTTAGAACTGCCTCTTAGCCCGATTGTCAGACCCCTCCAATGTATTTCCCTTCATATTATTACTTTGCCTATGTATTCTTTTTCAGGGTCTGCCATTCTGGTAGGAGGGGGGCTGCTTGCTTGGGGGATGTATTTGTCTCGCTCTACTCTGTCCACTTCAAAACATCCTCCCTCTGTGAGAAAGGAATGTCTGCCTTATCTCCAGACAACGGAGCCTGGGACCGTTGGGAAATGAAAGCAAGAGAGAACTTGAGATGAGTGCTAAAATCACCAGGTTCTCAAAACAACCCAGCACCTATGGATTGGCTGGATTTCAGCTGGACAGTTGGACACTGGGGGGAGGAGTCTTGAATGGGCATTTTGATATAACCTTTCGCACGCAATTTTCCAGACCTTGCTTTGCTCTATTGCTATCACTAACTCAATAAAAGTTCCTTTTGAAAATGCCTGTTTCAAGAGTTCTGTTTTCTTGGAAGATCTAGATGAGACAATCCCTTACATAAAGCAAGGTCTGCAATAGTGCCCAACCCGGAGAGGCATCTGCCCTATTGTGGGGGACCGTGCACAATATGTCTCTGCATGGCAGTGAAATGGGAGAAGCCGGGACCGAAGATTGGAGTGAAATGGATCTGGAAAAAGTGTGGGCTGTCCTGGAATGGGCCCCTCCCTGCACCAGAAAGCAATTACAGAGCTTTCTGGGGTTTGCTAATTTTTACAGGCAGTTTCTCCCTTCATTCATGCAGATTGCGCTCCCCATTACAAACCTGCTAAAAACAAAGGGAGAAAATAAGCTGAAGCCTAGCCAGGGCTTTTCAACCTTTTCACCCATTGTACCACTTTTAGGATATGGCAGCATCCGAGTACCACCAGTCGCCTAGCAAGGGGTCAAAAACTTGATGACCCCCCCAAAATAGGAAAAAAGTGATGAAGTACAGGTAGTCCTAGACTTACAAGAGTTCGCTTAGTGACTGTTCAAAGTTACAATATTTAAGAAGACAGCCCCAAACCTCTTATGCTAACACAATGCATCATGTCAGTTGTAGGACAAATAACATGAGCAAGCATTTCTTCCCTGATACAAAAAGCAGAAAAAGCAGCAAAAATAGAAAAAAGACAGAATGTGCATTTCATTAATGGAGAACAAAGGAAGTGAGTAACTCTGACTTAAGAGGAAAAAATAGGCTAAAAATAAATAAAAATAAAAATAGTTGACACTGAGTGAAGCAAGCTGCCAGAAAGTGGATTTTATTACAGAAGCCAGACAGAGAAGTGATTCAGCAATGACTTCTGGACTGGCTAGTAAAAATCACCTAAATGCATGGTACAATTTATACTCTTTTTCCTATTTTAAGTTTTGATGAGATTTGTAAGAAGTTTGTTCTTCTTAATTTCCTAGCTTGGTTTTTTTCCCTTTCAGCCGGATTGATCATTCCTATCACCCAGGGAAGGAAATAACTTGTTGATGAAGTTTTTGTGTGTCTAGGTTAATCTTGTCATAAGTGCTGGTGTATCTGGGGTTAATCCTGTTATTGGTTTCTATGTGTGTATAGGGCAAACCTGACAGCTTTCTTTTGGTTTGTTCAAGGCTAGTGCTTACCACTCCATTGTTTCTTTTGCTTTGTGTTCTTGGCTCTTGGCCGTCTGGCCCAGGCTATTAACTGAGGGGGGGGGGGGAGAGAAAGAGAGAAAAAAAGGAAAAAAAACCCTCTTCTCTGGTACTTCTGTTTTTCTGCTTGACTTTTCTAAGAGAAGGGAAATGAATGTTTCTTTTGGAGCAGCCTTTCGTATTTGTAATAGTTGGTTTCTGGGGCCAGGCTTTCTGCATCTTTACCTATTGTTCCTGCCTGTTTAATATTTCCCAAAGGTATTTCTTTTTCATGGGTATGTAGATGGTAACTTCTAATTATTGATTGAATCAATAATCCATCACAGCCATGGAGCAAGTTTCGAATTGACTCCGGAGTTCAGAGATCTTAAACCAGGGGTGGGGAACTATGGCCCCTTTATGACTGGTGGACTTCAACTCCCAGAATTCCTAAGCCAGCATGGCTCAGCTTGGAAACCTCTCCCTTTCCCCTCAGCATGGCTGGCTCAGGAATTCTGGAGTTGAAGTCCAGGGGTCATAAAAGAGCCAAGGTTCCCCACCTGTCTTAAACGGCTGTTCCACGGGAATTACATTCCATGAGGGAAGCTGAGTGAGGGATTTACTTTGGAAACAGGTGTTTGTAAGTCTAACCAAACAGGCTAAAGCTGACAGCTGCTCTTTGCTAAACTTGCCCCCCCCCCCAAAAAAAGCAACGTTGCAAAAAGACAAACCAGCAAAGGAGCCAAACTTTTTCCTTCAACCTCTTCTGGAGGAAAGAGGAACGTAGCATCTGCCAGGCATTTTTTCTCCTAATTGGCACCCAAAACAAAGAGAAAAAAACTGCTGCGGAGTTTTGAAAAACTGCCAGGGCTCCTGCAACCCTTCCCAAAACAAAGCGCCCCGTGCAGCCCAACCTCATCCTGCACAGCCGCCATGACGTCCGGCTACTTACTTTTCCAAGATGAAGTACAGGACGAAGCCCTCCATAGCAGGCGGCGCCCCTCCTCCTCTCCCTGCCCCCCTCGCCCATCACAGGGGACCATCAGGGCATTCAGAAAGGAGGGGGAAAGGCTGTCCAGAGGTGGGTTTTTTGTGGGGGAGTTTCAGATTTTCCTTCTGCTCTGCTTTCCCTCTGGTCCATTTTCAGGGCACCTCTGCCTTGTGCTTCCAGCACAGCGCAGCCGAGCCCACCACTGTCGGCCAGGCGATTGGCAACTTCTAGTTCCTGTTGCTTTGCTTTGGCCCAGACTTGAGGAACATGGAAGCCTCCTCCCCTCTCCTGGCCCCTTCCCCGCAAAGGAAAGAGCTGGAATCTGGCGCTGATCCTGGCGCTTCTGCTGAGCCCTGAAGAAGCGCCGATCAGCTAGAGCCCAGGGCTGATCAGGCTTGTGCGGTGCTGCCACCAGTTCAGCTCATTCTCCCCCCACTACCACTTCTAGGATGGTCGCGTACCACCTGCCAGCTGCCAATGCACCACAGGTGGTATGTGTACCACCAGTTGAAAAGCCCTGGCCTAGCCAGCCCTTAAAGTGGACTGCAGAATGCTAAGCCTCATTCGAAAAGCATAAGACTTTTTTCCGCAGAGCTGGTATTGAAACACCCAGACCCAGAAAAACCGTTTATAATTCAGGGTGATGCTAGTGATGTGGCTGTAGGTGTGGTATTGCTTCAAAAGAACCAGAAGGGTCAGTTGCAACCCTGCACCTACACATCCAAGAAGTTGACTGAGACAGAACAGTGATGGGCTGCTTGGGAGAAGGAGGCTTATGTGGTGCAATGGGCCCTCCTTACTTGGAGACATTTTTTGGAAGGGAGTAAAGTCTCCTTCCAGGTGTGGATGGACCATAAGAATCTGGAAGCAATAAAAAACCCCAGGAAATTTTCTCCGAAACAGGCACACTGGGCCCAGAATTTCCACCAATTTAACTTCTCCATCCACTATCTACTAGGGAAAAGAATTTCCTGACAGACGCATTGTCAAGAATGCCACAGTATGATAGTGTGAAGTCAGGGGTGGTTAAACCTTTGTTTTTCCCGCACCAATTAGTGGCCCTGGTCACCACGAGGATGCAATCTAAGGAGCACCCTACTGTTGGGAGGGTTTTCACAAACCCAAAATGTCCTGCAGGTTTCATGTCGTGACTCTGTTGCAGGACCTGGGTTCTTAGGCTGGCCGGAACATACAACTTGTTCCCCTTCCATGGTAGGTCCTCCCTCACTGTCAACTCTCCTTTATGATTACGGAACCATTCATCCTCCCCTGAGGCTTCCTTCAGTTTCTGGGTTAACTCATTATTGGCCTGTTGAGAAAGGACCGACAACCCTACCCTTGTGGATCCTTAAGCTGCCAGCTGCTGGGAAAGGATGATTGAGTTAACTATTTCTTCCCAGATACTTTTGTATTGGGGCAAGCAGGAGAATGCATCTTCAAGGAAGTTTTTTACTCACAGGCAGAGGGGAAAGTTGAAGGGTAAAATTGAACCGATTAAAGTACTCGGCCCATCGGACTTGTTTAAGTGTTAGTTTCCTTGGGGTCTTCAGGGCTCTTAGATTCTTGAGCCCCAGCCATACCTCAAAGGGGACTTTGCTGCCCTCTAAAAACTGTCTCGAAGTCAGCACCACATAAGTCTCCTTTGCCCATACCGCCCAATGCCATTTGGTGTCAGTCACTTCTTGGGAGGTGTACGTGCAGGGTTGGAGCTTCCCCCTTTCATTCTTCTGGAGCAAGACTGCCGCCGCTGCTACATTGCTTGCATCAGCATGTATTATGGATGGTTATGCTGGGTTTGGGTGCCTGAGGGTCAGCTTTGCTGCAAAGAGCCATTTACGCTTTTCAAAAGCTGCTTGACATCCCATAGTCCAATTGAGTGGCTGGCTCAACCTGGGCTCTAGTCCACCTCCTCCCATTTTTAGCAATTCAGTTATGGGCAGGGCTATTTCTGAGAACCAAAGGATGACTTGTCAGTAGAAGTTGGCAAAGGCTGGGAAGTTCTGCAGCTGCCTTCTGGTCCGTAGGGCTTCCCATTCTAGTATTGATTTCACTTTTCCAGGATCCATTTCCACTCTCTTGCTAGACACACCATTATTTAAGTAATCCAGACTAGTTTTATGGAAGTCACACTTGGATAGCTTGGTGTAAAGCTTAGCTTTCAATAGTTTCCTCAGCATTTCTCTCAGTATTTCACATGGTCTTCCATTGTCTCAGAGTAGATAAGAATGTCATCCAGGTACACCAGCAGCCCTTGTACAGGTGGCCATGCAGCCCCTTGTTAATCAGTTGCATGAACACAGTGAGCGCTTGCTGTAATCCAAAGGGCATCACCCAGAACTGGTATCATCCATCATAAGGGGCAATTAAAAGCTATTTTCCATTCATCCCCCTCCTTAATCCTCACTCAATAGTACACTCCCCTCAAGTCGAGTTTAGTGAAATCTTCCCTTTTGACAGATATCCCAGCGTGTCTTTCATGAAGGGAAGGGGGTACATATTTTCATGCAAACCCCGTTGATCCCTTGGAAATGGAATGCACAATCTCAGGGAACTGTCTTTTTTCTCCTTGAAGAGTATAATGCTGCCACCCTGGACTTTGCCAGCTGGATGAAGCCCCCGGCTAAATTTTTATCCACAAAGTTTTGGAACTCTTCCATCTTCCTTGCAGTCATTGAGTACATCTTTGGTTTAGGAAGTTTTGCTCCAAGCAGCAATTCAATTGCACAGTCTGTGGGGTGGTGAGGGAGAAAGCTTCTGATTCCTACTCACTAACTAGTTCCATCAAATCTCAGTATTCTTTCGGGATGCTCAACTCAGTTTGCTTGTTCTTCGCTAGTGCTCTAACTGGTTCCACTCTCTCCTCCACAGCCATCGGTGCTCACTTTTTGGCGGCTTCTACACCCCCTGCACTTTCTTAACTTTCCTCCCCAAGTGCCACTCATTGCTCCCCCAGTCAATTGACAGATTCCATTTCTTCAACCATGACAACCCCAGTATCATGGTCTCTGCCATCTTTGGGGCAATGATAAACTGAATAATTTCTTCATGACTTCCTGCCTTAAGGCTTCCTGGCTCTGTAAGGTAGGCCGCATGCGCAGCACACACACACACACACACACACACACACACACCATGAGTGAACTATTTGCTCAAATTTCATGGGCTGCCTTAGTCTCGTTAGTCTCAGTCCCAACCTTTCCACCATCTGCAGGCTGAGTAAGCAGCGGATGCACCCTGAGTCCAGCAAGGCAGTAAAGACCCCTTTGCTCCTGACTGGGGCACTAAAACCTCCACTTGGGCAGTCAATGGGGCGATGGCTCCACTTACCATCGGGTTGTCCTCCCCCTTGTCGCTTTTAGAGAAAATTGGACTAGGCTTTCGGGGGTTGGAGTTCCCTCCCCTTTATAAAAATGGGGAGAAATCTCCATGACCTGTTGCGCTGCCCACATCTTCTCCTTCATCTTCTTTGGTATTTTCTTCGACTTTGGTTGGCTCAGGGTCTTCGGCATCAATGCAGGTTGAGGGGCTAGGCAGTTAGCAGCCTGATAACCCTCCTTCCCACATCAAACGTAAGCTCCTGCAGGATGTCATGGACCCTCTCTAGCAGCCGAAGGGGAGCCCCCCTCCTTTGTGCGTTGGCAGGAGCTTCTCTTGGGCTTGGTGCGGGTGGCTCTCTGGAGCTGCGTGCTGCCGATACTCCAACAGGTCTAGTTCCACTGTGGTACCCAGCTGATACCACGCTTGGAGATCATCTGGGATCCCCCATGGTAGGCAGTTCTGATATAGTTCTCTGCTCAGCCTGTCTCAGAAGTGGTAGACCAGGTAAGCATTCCAGCCACCCTCTTAGTCTCCCAGCCAAGCTGCGGAACTCCCAAATGTACTCAGCCACTGATCAACTTCCCTGCCTTATGCAGCGGATTCCAGACTCCATTTGGTGGGCCTGTGCAGTATCCCCAACTCTGCCTCAAAGCCCCTCCAAGAAAGCGTTGACATTCCCCAGTTCCAGAGCCCTTTCATTGTGGAATGCCACTCAGTGGCCTCTCCTTCCAGGTTCATGGTGTTCTGTACCAGCCTGCTACCGGCCCTGCAGAAAAGGCAGGGACAACCCCTTTTACAAGAAGGCAAGAGGCTGGAATTACGCCTGCCAAATTTATTGCTACAAAAACAAATAGAACAAGACACAAACCAAGAAACAGGAGCTTTTCAAGCAGTTGCCTTCAGCAAACCAGCCCTCCCACGCATTCCCCCTTAAATACAGTTCAGGGCGTGGCTTCTCTCTGCCTCCTTCCGAGGAGCCCCATTGCCTTCCTCTGTTTACTCCTGATTGACTGCCTCCTGCGTCGGGCGTCCTTGAACAGGGCCAGCTGTGGGTCATCTTCATCCACGCTGTCAGGCTCACACAGCTGGGTCTGCGTCGTGACCAGATGAGAGGGGCCTGGCTGAGGACTCTCATCAAGCTCTTCAACCCCCCCCCTCCTCCTCCTCTGAGTCATCCGACCCAACTGCCGAACCCACAGGCTGACCCTGAATCACAACACTATCCCGCACCGCAGGGCCCTTCCCCCGGGTCTGCCGATCCGGATGTGGTCGGGATGGAAATTGTTCATGAAAAGCGGTCACCAACGCAGGGGCATGAACGGCGGTCGCGTCTTCCCAGGTGAAGTCCTCTGGTCCGTAACCTTTCCATTCAATCAGGTACTGGAAACGACCTTTCAGCCAACAGGAATCCCTGATGCTGGCGACCTCGTACTCGGGGGTGCTGCCTCCATCACGAGGTCCTGTTGGGGGAGGTTCCGCTCGGCGGAGTGGACAGGCTGGTTGCTCGGGGACCAACAGAGACCAATGAAAGACTGGGTGCACGCGCAGGGAACGTGGCAGAGTTAAGCGATAGGCGACTGGATTGATGACAGCCTCGACTGGGAACGGTCCTAAATATCAGTGATCTAACTTTCTCACCAGCCGTGTTGACAGTAGGTTCCTGGTGGACAACCAGACCCGATTTCCCACCGATAGTGGAGGCGTATCCCGTCTTGACCGATCAGCAAACCTTTTGTAATCGGCCTTGGCCTTCTCTAACTGACGTCGCACCAATCGATGGATCGCCTGTAACTCTGCCATGAAGTCGTTCGCTGCCGGCTCCGGTGAGTCCACGGGAGAAAGGGGGAAAAACCGGGGGTGATATCCCACATTGGCCAAGAACGGTGTCATCTGTGTGGAGGTGTGCTGTGAATTGTTAAATGCAAACTCAGCTATGGCCAGATAGTCCACCCAATTGTTTTGCTGCAGATTAACGTAGCAGCGCAGATATTGTTCCAGGATACCGATGACCTTCTTGGTTCCCCCGTCAGTTTGAGGATGATGCGTGGACGAGAGGCAAATCTTGATATCCAACGCATGCATCAACTCCTATCAGGGAGGCCATGCAGCCGAAACACCTGCTGAATGAACATACGACTAGTGGTGCGGGCTGACGGTAAGCCGCGACAGGGGATGAAGTGCGCCATCTTGGTCAGCATACACTGTTGTAAAACCAGAGGATGGGGGTAAATCCATCAGAAAGTCCATGGACACAGCCCCCCAGGGTCTTTTGGGTGTCGGCAAGGGCTGCAGTAATCCAGGCGGGGCCCTTGTCGCTGACTTGGCCTGCCTGCAGGGGATGCAGGAAGTGACATAGGACTGGACGTCGTGTCAGAGTCGGGGCCACCAGAAGGTATGGGAGACCAGGTTCAGGGTCTTGAACAGGCCAAAATGCCCCGCCGCCAGGTTATCGTGACACTGGCTGAGGATGAGTCCCCTGAGTGGCCCTCCTGGAACGTAGAACCGGTCACGATAATACAAGAGTCCATCCGTGACCGACCAAGGAGAATCTGGCCCCACCTCCTCCTTCCGCTGAGCCACCCACACCTCCTGCTGCTGTGACTCCCGGATCCGAGCCCGTATATCAACCGGCTCCTGCACCGCAGCAAAAGACTCGATGGGGATCACTGTCCTGGGCAGAAGCTTGTCTTCCACTCGGGAATATTCGGGCTTCCTGGACAGAGCATCCGCTCTTTGATTGTGCCCGCTAGGTATGTACCGAACCCAGAAGTCAAACCTCGCAAAGAAAAGAGACCACTGGATCTGGCGTTGGTTCAAATTCCGAGCGGTCTGCAGGCTTTCCAAATTCTTTCCAAATTCCGGACCTTGATTTGATGCCGCGCTCCCTCCAGATGATGCCTCCAGGCCTCGAACGCCGCTTTGATGGCCAGCAGCTCCTTCTCCCAGATTGTATAATTGCGCTCCGAAGGGTTCAGTTTTCGTGAATGGTACGCGCAAGGGAAGAGGGTACCGCTGGGCGTCGTTGCCTGGAGTAACACCGCCCCAATGGCAATGTCGGAGGCGTCCGCCTCCACGACAAACGGCCGTTGCGGGTCAGGATGCTTCAAGATGGGCTGCTTCATGAAGGCTTCCTTCAAAGTCTGGAAAGCCCGTTGTTCTGGAGCGTTCCACTGGAACTGAGTCTTCTTCTGCAGGAGCCGGGTGAGGGGGGCTGTTAAAGCAGCAAACCCAGGGATGAAAGTTCGGTAATAGTTGGCAAACCCAAGAAGTCGCTGAACATCCTTCACGTGACGCGGGGGTTGCCAACTCTGCAAAGACTCAACCTTACTCGGCTCCATGGCGATGCCCTCAGGAGAAATTGGTGGAGCAGTGGGCTAATGCCTCCTTAAGTAACACCAGCTGCCTGCAATTATTGCAGGTTCGCATCCCACCAGGCTCAAGGTTGACTCAGCCTTCCATCCTTCCGAGGTAGGTAAAATGAGGACCCAGATTGTTGGGGGCAATAAGCTGACTTTGTAATAATGCCGCTTGGGGTGTGTGTGAAAGCCCTAACAAGCAGGCATATACATAGAATGAAGGCTACTGCTAAGCTTGGAAGCCGCCCTGAGTCTTTGGAGAAGGGCGGGATATAAATGTAATAAAAATAAATAAATAATAAATAAATAAATAAATAAATAAATGCGGTGACCCAGGAAATCGATGGTCACCTGGTAGAACTGGCACGTCTCCAACTTGGCAAACAGCCGATGTTCTTGGAGTCGCTGCAGGACCTGATGGAGATGCTGATGGTGCACCTCACGCGACGGGGAGTAGATCAGGATGTTATCCAAGTAGATCACGACAAACTGATCCAACAAATCCTGGAAAATGTCGTTCATGAAAAGCTGAAACACAGCGGGGGCGTTGGTCAGGCCAAACGGCATCACCGTGTACTCAAGATGTCCATAGCGAATACCAAACGCCGTTTTCCACTCATCACCCGGCCGAACCCTAACGAGGTTGTAAGCTCCACGCAGGTCCAGTTTCGTGAAGATCTTAGCCTCCCGGAGTCGGTCCAAGAGTTCGGGGATGAGGGGCAGCGGGTAACGATTGCGTACCGTGATGGCATTGAGTTTCCTATAATTGCAGCAAAGCCGCAATTCGCCCGACTTCTTTTTGACGAAGAGCATGGGTTCAGACACTGGCGAGGACGAGGGCCAGATGAAACCGCGAGCCAAATTCTTCTCCAGAAAGTCCCGCAATGCAGCCAACTCAGGGTCCGACACGGTGTACAAACGCCCCACTGGGAGAGGCGCATCAGGGACTAAATCAATGGGGCAGTCATAGGGCCTGTGCGGGGGTAATTGATCTGCCTCTGTCTCGCTGAACACATCAGCAAAGTCGGACAGTTCGGGAGGCAAGGAAACCCCTGGGGAACCCTCCACCTGGCCGGCACAGATATGGCGGGAGTGGTCCACGCACTGCAAGCTTGGGAAGGTGACCAAGTTCTGTGACCAATAGATCTGTGGGCCACGCCAGTCCCAAAAACACGGGGAAGTACAGATCTGAGGTGATATAGAACTGGATGGCCTCCACATGGGAACTGATGGCCATACATAATGGTTGCGTGGCGGCCGTAATTGGCCCAGACAGGAGCACTCGACCATCGATAGTCTCCACTAACATGGGCGGTACCACCGGGCACTGGGGAATAGCCCATTTGGCCACAAATGCTGAGTCCATAAAATTTGTGGTGGCCCCAGAGTCAATTAAGGCATGGACTGGAATCCCCTCTGGCTTGCCAGGAAGGATCAGATGTGCCTCCAATATCAGATGCCGTGGAGGTCCACAGGCAGCATTGGAAAGACGTTGCTCAGTGTTGTCGTGGGACGCCCGATCTATCACACCGTCTAGATCGGGCTCGGGGCGTTTCCTGACAGAAAAGTAGGGGACTTTCTCGGGGCAGACTCGGTCACTGATGCCCGCTGTCGCTTCTTTGGGCAAAAAGCAGCCAAATGTCCAGGGTCCCCGCAGTAAAAACACAACCCCTCCGATCGTCGTCTGTTCATTTCAGTCACCGATAGACAAGACCTGGTGGCACCCAGCTCCATTGGCTCCTCCCTTTGAACTGGGGACTCACGCACAACAGGGGCTGCAGGGGTCTGTGGGGTGGCACGGCGACTCCTTCGCTGCTGCAACCGAGCATCGATCCGCAGACAGAGATGGATCAGCCCATTCAGGTCTGAGGGAATATCCACACGGGCCAGCTCATCCAACATCTCCTCCGACAATCCATCCTGGAAGGCATCCACGAGCGCAGCCTCATTCCAGGCGGAATCCTGGCTAAGCAGCCGAAAATCGCTGATATAGCCCTGTAGGGGGCGTTGACCCTGCCTCAGAGCTTTCAGGCGACGAGTAGCAGTCTGCGTCTTTATAGGGTCCTCATACATCAGACGCATATGATCACAAAACCCCACAAAGTTGTCCAACAATGGACTAGGTTGAGCCAGCAGAGGCGTGCCCCAACGAGCTGCATCACCCGAAAGAAGGCTTAACACAAACCCCACCTTATCCCAGTCAGTGGGGAAATCAGCTGCTCTCACGCTGATAAAGAGCTGGCATTGTCCCAGGAAAGCAGGAAACAGTTCTGGATTGCCAGTAAATTTATCCGGCATTGCAACTTGGCATTTTCTCCTGGGTGGGGGTGATGGTGGGGGTGCAGCATGGACCTGAGCTTGCAGTTGAGCCACCTGAGCTGCCAGCAAAGTGAGTTGCTGGGTGATCTGTGCATTCTCAGCATGTAGCTGCTCCTTAATATTAGTAAGGGGTGGATGGGCTGAAGGCAAACTGTTCTGTACCAGCCTGCCTGGCCCTTTTACAAGAAGGCAAGAGGCTGGAATTACGTCTGCCAAATTTATTGCTACAAAAACAAATAGAACAAGACACAAACCAAGAAACAGGAGCTTTTCAAGCAGTTGCCTTCAGCAAACCAACCCTCCCACGCATTCCCCCTTAAATACAGTTCAGGGCGTGGCTTCTCTCTGCCTCCTTCCGAGGAGCCCCATTGCCTTCCTCTGTTTACTCCTGATTGACTGCCTCCTGCGTCGGGCGTCCTTGAACAGGGCCAGCTGTGGGTCATCTTCATCCACGCTGTCAGGCTCACACAGCTGGGTCTGCATCGTGACCAGATGAGAGGGGCCTGGCTGAGGACTCTCATCAAGCTCTTCAACACCCCCCTCCTCCTCCTCCTCTGAGTCATCCGACCCAACTGCCGAACCCACAGGCTGACCCTGAATCACAACACATGGTGATGGCATTTACACAGGCACCTTTATCAGGGAATGCCACTCCGTATTGGTCCAGGTAGCCTGATTCATGAAATAGGTGAACTTCTCCAGCCAACCGTGAAATGGCTTGAAAGGCAGAGGCTCACAGTTGTCACCTGGTGGCACAGGGTAACCTGGTGGCACCCCCAAAATCTGTGGGGCTGCCGCAGGAACTCTGGCTACCGCCAGAGTGGGTCCTGCTACTTCCCTGCTACATACACAACAGTGCCATTGGCTGGGGCAGAGAAGGGGATCGGGCTGTCAATGCCTGGCCTGTTCCAAGCCCCACTCCCCTGATTGGCGATTTCATGGGCGCTGCTCCATGCACTTCCATTGCACCAAACATCTCACGTAGCTGCTCCACCAAAGGACTGTGACCCATGGTTAGCGGCTGTTCTGATTTCTCGGCTCTCACTTTAGACTGTGTCACCACTGGCTGCAATTCAAAGTCCATGAAACCAGCTGAATTTTCCCATGCGGAAGCTTGCTTAGTTAAATACATTCCTGTTCCCCCACCCACCAGGTGTTCAATTGTCCAACAGTAATACTTTTTGTTATGGGAACACTTCACTTCTCCATTGAGCACCTGCAGCAATGACCTTGGTGTAGTGCAGGCTTTCATGGCCTGTGAACGGCTTCTTGGCATTCAAATTCCTCCCTTCATTTTCTACTACTCCCCCCTTTTCTATGGCAAGTTGATTAGTGATAGAAACTAACAGGCATCATAACGATTCAATCCTGAGTTTGCTTTTCTTCCTCGAACACTCAGAACCTGTGTGACGACCCAGGGCACAGCACAGAGGCAAAACAGTCAACTGGCAGTTCAAACTGCCCTTTATTTGCTTCAATTTTCCCCAAATGCTCCCACGTTTCTGGCAAGCCGCAGAACAAAGTAAGACACACACACCTTCAGCAGCCTCTGGCTGCAAGTAGTTGTGAAAGTTTTTAACTCTTCAGGCAGGGAAAGTGTGTTTATGGAACAAGCTGTCCTTCAGATTTCAACTCACAGTTAGATTAGAAGAGTAATTTACTCAAGGCCACATGGATAACAAGGAAAGTAACATACATCCAAAATCTAACAAGTCTGTGGAAATACAAGCTTGCAATGGCTGAGATTTTGTACTGTAATAATATATTGCCTTGCTCCAATCATCCATGGGATTATTTTGTTCATTCTCTGCAGGAACAGCCCTTGAAGAAACTGCTACTTGTGAAGCCCTTGATGTAAGGGGCTTGATTCTTAAAGTTGAGCACCCTCCGATTGTGCCAGGCGATGGTTCCTGTGTCTTTCATGAAGGCAGCATTCTCTATAGCACAGGCGTTGATGAGATTTCTCTAGCCTGTGCCCTGGCACCCCCAGTGGACAAAGGTATGCTCTTGACTGCAGCTGGGTTATGTGGATAACTTCCTAGGGTAGGCTGTATATACTTAACTTCCAAAAATATATTTGGAAATCTCATTTCCTGCCCTCCGCAGCAAGACGTCACTCTAAAATCTCATGTTATTATACATTGGATTTGCTGGTTGTTACGCTGTGAGTCCATTTTGAGAAAGGTCAAATGATCAGGACAACTGTAGGACTCATTTTCCCAGACACCGTCCAGGACTTATTCCACACATTCAGCCCTGTCCTGATGATCTCTTGGATTGTTGTCCCATTTCAGCCTTTTTTCCCCCAACCTGAAGTTATCAGCAGCAATACTCAAGGGAATAGAATAGAATAGAATAGAATAGAATAGAATAGAATAGAATAGAATAGAATAGAATAGAATAGAATAGAATAGAATAGAATAGGAATAGGAATTAATAGAAATAGAAATAGAATCTGGAAGGGACCTTGGAGGTCTTCTAATCCAGCCCCTTGCTCAAGCAGGAGAACCTATACTATTTCAGACAAGTGACTGTCTAGTCTCTTTTTAAAAACCTCCAGTGATGGAACACCCATGATTTCTGAAGTCAGGCTGTTCCACTGATTAATTGTCCTCACTGTTAGAAAGTTTCTCCTTAATTCCAGGTTGTTTCTCTCTTTGGCCAGTTTCCAACCATTGTTTCTCGTCCTGCCTTCTGGTGCTTTGGAGAATAGTTTGGCCCCCTCTTCTTTGTGGCAGCCCCTCAAATACTGGAAGACTGCTATCATGTCATCTCTGTTTCTTCTTTTCTTTAGACTAGCTAAACCCAAGTCGTGCAGCCGTTCTTCATATGTTTAGTCTCCAGGCCTTGGACCATCTTAGTTGCTCTTCTCTGAATTTTTTCCAAACTCTCAACATCTTTTTTATGATATAGTGACCAAACTAGGCTGCAGTATTCCAAATGTGGTCTTACTAGGGTTTTATAAAGCGGTACTAATACCTCACGTGATCTTGATTCTATGCCTCTGTTTATACAACCCAAGATTGTATTAGCTTTTTCAGCTGCTGCTGCACACTGCTGGCTCGTGGTTAAGTGATCATCCACTAGGACTCCAAGGTCCCTCACACAGTTACTGTTTTGAGCCAGGTCTCACCCAATCTGTACTTGTACCTTTGATTTTTCCTGCCTAAATGTAAAACTTTGCAATTCTCCACATTAAAATTTGTTTTGTTGGATAGGACCCATTGTTCAAGTTTGTCAAGATCTTTTTGGATTCTGAGTTTGTCTTCTGGGGTGTTGGCTATTCCTGCCAGTTTAGTGTCATCTGCAAATTTGATGAGTTCCCCTTCAATTCCCTCATCTAAGTCATTGATAAAGGTATTGAAGAGTACTGAGCCTAAGATGGAGCCTTGTGGTACCTCACTGCTTACTTCTCTCCATATGGATGTAGTGCCATTGAAGACTACTCGTTGCATACGGTTTGTCAGCAAGCTACAAATCCATCTGGTGGTGAAGTTGTCTATATTCCACCTTTTTCTAGCTTACCAAGCAGTAGATTGTAGTCTACTTTGTTGAATGTCTTATTGAAATCTTAAGTATGCTATGTCCATAGTATTTCGCTGGTCTACTAATTTGGTCACTTTATCAAAGAATGAGATAAGATTGGTTTGGCATGATCTTTTTTTTAACAAACCCATGCTGGCTACTACTTATAATTTGTTTGCTTCTAGTTGTTCGCAGATCTGTTTTTTGATTATCTTTTCCAGGCTCTTCTCAGGTGTTGATGTTAGACTGGCTAGTCTGTTGTTTCCTGGGTCTGTTTTTTTCCCTTTCTTGAAGATAGGAACCACATCAGCCCTTTTCCAATCCTCAGGTATTTCCCCAGTGCTCCAGGATTTTTGAAAGATATGGTACAATGGTTCTGAGATAACATCTGTCAGCTCCTTCAAAACTCTGGGATGTAATCTATCCAGTGATTTATATTTGTCAAGGTTGGATAGGTATTCTCTTACCAATGTCAGGACCCACCCCAATCCACATCTTAGGAAAGAAGAACTCTTGAAACAGGAATTATCCAAAAGGAGCTTTTACTAAAACATGATTGGTAATGGAATACTAGACAGGATCTGAAACTGTGTTACAGATTGGTACTTTTAAAGAGTCCTCGAGTCAACCCCTCCCCTCAAACCATCTGGTCAGTCCCGGATCAATGAAAATTCAGGTGTCAAACCCTTCCATGGGAAAGAGGGATCTTCCCATGCCTTTACGACAATTTATTTATTTATTTATTTATTTATTTATTAGTTTTTATAAACCGCCCTTCTCCCGAGGGACTCGGGGCGGTGTACAGAGGAAGGAAGGTATACAGATTGAACAATAAAGATAATAAGAAACACTAATGAACACAAACTGGGACCCCAATTAACGCTATCATGCCAGGCCAGCCTCCTTCCTTTTAGATTCTAATCGGAGATACAAACCAGATCTCTTCCCCCTACTTCCTTTGTTGCTCTCAGTTCAAAGGTACTTCCCCTGGTCTTTGAAGACAGCCTCCGGGCAGGCTGAATAAACAATCCTTGCACCTATTAACATCTTCTCCTCCTTTGAAAAATGGCAGAATCCAGGGAACGGTATAAGATTTTAGAAACATACAGATAGAGTTTTATGAATGGGATATAAATGGATTCTGACAACCATTCTCTTGCTTATTTTAATTTTTGTTTCTAATTTGTCTTTTACAGTTGGTTTTTTGGTATGTTGGGCTGTAATTTCTTTTTGTGTGAAGACTGATGCAAAGTATGAGTTAAGCAGCTCTGCTTTCTCCCTACTGCCTGTTACTTCCTTCCATCTTCTCTCTTTAGCGGACCAACTGTTTCCTTGACTTTTTTCTTGTTATTTGTATCTTGAAAGAAACTTTTTTTTAAATCCCATTTATATCCCGCCCTTCTCCGAAGACTCAGGGTGGCTTACAATCTAAAGCACAAATCAATGTGCTTAGCAATAGCCTTCATTCTATGTATATGCCTGCTTATTAGGGCTTTCACCCCCACCCCAAGCGGCATTATTACAAAGTCAGCTTATTGCCCCCAACAATCTGGATCCTCATTTTACCTACCTCGGAAGGATGGAAGGCTGAGTCAACCTTTTTATTGTCTTTGTTTTTCGTTGCGAGTCTTTGTTCATTCTGAGCCTTTGGGTAATTTGGATATCCACTTGTGCCTCTGACCTTTGCATATGTTGGCTGGAATAGCGGCTCGCCTGGGGCTAAGTTACTCTTGAATGAAGGAAATCAAAGGAAGCCGCCATCCCTCCTCCATGGGCTTCGTTCCCAGCTCAAAAGACCTGAAAGGGGTGAAGAAGGCTGCAAAGTCGCGTGGTCGCACAGAGAGACGGACACTTGGACTGGGTAGTACTTCTTTATTGGATCAGGAATGAAGCTGAAGCAAAGGGGTTACCTGGCGTCTCTTTATACCTGCCCAGGTGAATCGCGACCAATAGATTCAAACCTGGGCTTCCCGCCAGTGCAGGTGGCCAATGGATTTAAACCCTGGCTTCCTGCCAGAGCTGACCATGCCCTGCGGCTGTCAACGACTAGCTCTATTCAGGCTTTCCCGCCAAAAGCGGTTATAGCCTGGAGCTGTCCAGCCCCCTGCTGTGCTGACATTCCGTGTATGCTTTAAGAGCATACACTACAAAGGCAGAGCACGGAGCTGGGTAGAAAGGCAGGAGCTGAGGGTCACAATCTCTTTTCTCTTGCAGATGTTGTTTTTCTGAGCTTTCCATTAACACAAGAAGAAATTTTTTATGCCCAGAAGTGCCACGGCTTCCTCACGGATGTCATCTTGGATTCTATAAGACAGAAGGATCCTAAAGAAACCACTGCCAAAGTAGAGCTTCTGGTCCAGAGGTTGTGGGTAAGAAGGCATCTGCTGCCCTCCTGCCCAGAGGTGCCTGGGCTATAGCAAGCTTTGCCTTTCCCTTGTGGCTCCAAGCCCCGGAGCCTGATGGTGGGTTCCCAGCATTTGAGCTGCTCCTTCCCTCCCAGGGGTTCTTTCAGCACAGTTCAGCCTGGCAAGGCAGGGAGCGTCAGGTTCTGGCTCTGGAGTTTGAGTCCCTCCTTTCTTACAGCGTCTGCAGATCACAGCGAAGGAGTTTGTGGCTGAGCTCCTGAATTCAGCGCCCTTTATAGCTGACGGCCATTCCTATGAGAAGTTGCTGAAGTGGGTTGAAGTAAGTGTGAATGACAGCTGTGCTTCCACCCACAAGGGGAAGTTGGCCTCCCCCTTGCAGGTGGCAGCTAAATGCACCCTTGCAGTGCAGGCCTCACTTTCATTGTGAGACCCCCCTCCCCTCCTTTCGTGAGGACAGCCGCCCAGGCACACATGAGGGATCTGACATCCAGATCCTCAGATCAGGCCTGCCCAGTCTGGACAGGGGTTCAGGCAAGACAGCCCCAAAGCCCTCTAAACCACCCTCACCCCATTGGCAGCCCAAAGTTCACCAGGAGGTGGCAGTAAAATTGTAGTTTTGGTGGTGGGCCTTTTGCCCAGATGAGCATGGGAACGTCTGGGAAGCAAACCATGCCCACAGCACTCTTGACCTCTCCCCCTGAAAAAAGAATGAAACGGGGGGGGGGGGTCAGTTCAACTGATGTCATCACTGTCCCCCCAGGAGGCCATTTCTGTGGGGGGGGGGAGGAGGCTGAGGTGTGGCCTTTGGCCCAGCAGAAATTGTTAGCCAGTATCTCTGTTTCCTTTCAGTTCACCCTGCCTTTTGCCTGGAAATACAGCTGCTGCATTAACTTGCTTATTAAAAAAGGGTACTTTAAATCACTCTCACATTTTGTTGTTGGGAAATATTTACAGAACGCTTAATAAAACTGAAATCTTTGGTTGAAGTTTGTTAGAAATTTCTTTTTCATTTTGAAATTAACCTGATAAAATTAAAATGCATGCATATACAAAATACATGACTGAGAGCATTAACAATGAAGAATAGGAGACTGGAGGACTGCTGCTCTGGCTGTTTCTGGCTACGGGGTTTCAGAACTCTTTGGAAGCTAGATCAGAAGATCAGTTGATTCAATGGGCCAGGTGTCCCACAGCGGGAAAATGGGGGATGAGGAGGACCAACCAACTAGAGCTTCTTGGCTTGCTGATTTCTACAAAACTGGCTTGTCCCTTCTAAGCCAGTGACTCAGGTCCTGAGCCCAGAGGGCCACATGGTTGGGTGCCTCAGTCTCCTCTGGCTGCTGCTCTGGTCTGTGCTCCTTGGGGGTGGACAAGTGGAGAGACCTGCCATGTGTTATGGTGACCTGGTGGCATGGAGGTAGCACTGAGAAACCAGCTTATCTGCCTTTTGGGTCCTTCAGTAGCAGCAAGCCAAGGCCAAGAGGGAGAGTGGCCATGACATCACTTGAGACCTCTGCAGGACAGGGGACAGGAGCCACTGTCCTGCATGTGGCACAATGCAAGTGTCAGCTGCCATCTCATGCTTGCTTATGCTTCGATATCGTGTGGTGACAATCTGCCATGAACTATGGGGAGGGTGGATGGGAATGGGGGCTGCCTGGGGGAAAGCGAAAGTCACTGCTGCTTGGGGAAAGCTGTACTCTCCCCCCACCCTTGCTGTATCTCCCCAGAATACTGTTTCAAGGTCACCTGGCTGGGAGAAAAACCAGATGCATATCAACCTACACTTGAAGTGACCATTCCCAAAACATCTTGCATGAACCTAATTGGTCAGGGAGGTAGCTGAGGGAGGCAAAAGTTGAACTTGGGGGTTTTAGCATGCAATTTTCAGTTCTGACTATGCACTACTGCTATACACTTGACTTCTAATAAATGGAGCCAAGGATCATTTCTGTTTAGAGGTTTAAATTTCAGCAGGTCTGACAGCAAATGCCATGAATGGTTGTGGTCCATAGAAACATGCTGAAGGTGCAGCTGGTGTACGGAATACCATGTTATCTTGCAGTGGTCCTCCATTAGCTCCTGTATATTGTTCCTAGGCTGATTTGGGGATTTGTTACACTTTTAGTCTTAAGTCGCTGACAGATCTAGGAATCAAGAAGGGCACCCGGGAATTTGGGCAGGCAGTTCCACCTTGTACTGGGAAACCATTTGTCAATTTCTTTTTTGAGTGGTGGGATCCAGAACCACCTACAACTATTGCAAATGAACTGTGACCAGGGCGGTACAGTTTTTTTTTCTTTGTGAATCATGTTAAACTGCATAGTGCCAAGGGCAGAGCTATGTGACACTCTACTGGCCAGTCCAGCATAATACCACTGAAAAAGAAAAACAAGAAATCTAACAAACCAGCATGGCTGCACAAAGATCTAACAAACTGAAAGAAAAAGGACAAGTACAAAAATGGAAAGAGGGACACATAACTAAGTCAGAGTATCGGCAGATAGCCAGAATCTGCAAAGATAAAGTCAGAAAAGCAGAACAAAGACTTGCAACAAAAGCCAAAGATAATAAAAAAAAAGTTTCAACATACAAATAACAAGAAAAAAGTCAAGGAAACAGTCAGTCTGCTAAAGAGACAATATGGCAAGGAAGTAACAGGCAGCAGAGAGAAAGCAGAGCTGCTTAACTCATTCTTTGTATCAGTCTTCACACAAAATGAAATTATAGCCCAACCTACCAAAAACATAACTGTAAAAGATAGACTAAAAATTAAAATTAAAAAAGCGAGAAAATGGTAAGAGAACACCTATTTGACCTTGATGAATATAAATCACTGGGACCTGACAGATTACATCCTAGAGTTGTGAAGGAGCTGGCCAATGTTATCTCAGAATCATTGTACCATATCTTCCAAAAATCCTGGAGCACCACGGAACTACCTGAGGATTGGAAAAGAGCTGATGTGGTCCCCATCTTCAAGTAAGGGGGAAAAATGGACACAGGAAATTACAGACCAATTAGCCTAACATCAATACCTGGGAAGAATAATGAATAGAATTAGAATAATAGTTGGAAGGGACCTTAGAGGTCTCCTACTCCAACCCCCTGCTCAGGCAGAAAATCCTATACCATTTCAGACAAATGGCTGTCCAATCTTTTCTTAATAACTTCCAGTGTTGGGAGTATTCACAACTTCTGGAGGCAAATTGTTCCACTGGTTAATTGTTCTGTCAGGAAATTTCTTCTTAGTTCTAGGTTGTTTCTCTCTGGTTAGTTTCCATCCATTGCTTCTTGTCCTGCTTTCAGGTGCTCTGAAGAATAGCTTGACTCCCTCTTTGTGGCAACCACTGAGATATTGGAACACTGCTATCATGTCCCCCCTTGTCCTTCTTTTCATTAAACTAGAAATAACCAATTCCTCAACTGCTCTTTATATGTTTTAGCCTCCAGTCCCCTAATCATCTTTGCTGCTCTTCTCTGTACGCTATATTTAGAGTCTCAACATATTTTTTACATTGTGGTGACCAAAACTGGATGCAGTATTCCAAATGTGGCCTTACCAAGGCATTGTAAAGGACTATTAACACTTCACATGATCTTGATTCTATCCCTCTATTAATGCAGCCTAGCACTGTGTTGGCTTTTTTGACAGCTGCAGCACACTGCTGGCTCATATTTAAATGATTGTCCACTAGGATTCCAAGATCCCTCTCACAGCTGCTACTATTGAGCAAGGTACCTCCTAAAGTATACCTGTGCATTTGGTTTTTCTTGCCTAAATGTAGAACCTTACTTTTTTCACCATTAAATTTCATGTTGTTAGATAGCGCTCAATGTTCAAGTCTGTTCAAGATCATTCTGTATCTTAAGCCTATCTTCTGGAGTGTTAGCTTGGTGTTGTCTGCAAATCTATCCCCTCATCCAAATCATTGATGAAGACGTTGAAGAATATTTGAGCTAAAACAGAACCTTGGGGTACCCCATTGCATACTTCCTTCCATGTAGATGCAGTTCCATTGAGGGCTACACGTTGAATGCGGTTGGTGAGCCAGTTACGAATCCATCTGGTGGTGATGCTGTCTATCCCACATTTTTCTGTCCTATCAAGTAGTAGGTTGTGGTCAACTTTATCAAATGCCTTACTGAAATCCAAGTAAATTATGTCCACAGCAGTCCTTTAGTCCACTAATTTTGTCACCTTGTCAAAGAATGCATAAGATTTGTCTGGCGTGATCTGTTTTTAACCCATGTTGGCTTTTAGTAATAACTTTGCCTCTGGGGTTTTGCTGATTCATTGCTTGATATCTTTTCCAGAATCTTCCCAGGTATTGAGGTCCATTTTTTTCCTTTTTTGAAGATGGGAACTACATCAGCTATTTTCCAGTCCTCTAGTAGTTCCCCAGTGCTCCAGGATCTTTGAAAGATATAGTTCAGTGGTTCTGAGTTCACATCTGCCAGTTCCTTTAGAACCTTGGGGTGTAATCCATCTGACCCTGGTGATTTGAACTCGTCTAGGGTGGGCAGGTGTTCACTTACCATTTTCTTGCCTATTTTAACTTGTGTTTCTAATGTTTTTGCGGTAGTTTTTGATAGGTTGGGCTGTTTCTTTTCCCTTTGTGTAAATATGGATGCAAAAAACAAGTTAAGTAGTTCTGCTTTCTCCCTGTTGCTTGTCATCTTCCTGCTACTTTCTCCCACTAAGGGACCAGGTGTTTCCTTGACTTTTTTCTTGTTTTTTACATGTTGAAAGCTTTTTGTTGTTATTTTTGACTTTTGTCGCAAGCCTTAGTTCATTTTGAGCCTTAGCTTTCCTCACTTCATATTTGCAAGCTTGGGCTATTTGCTGATATTCTGCCTTAGTTATGTACCCCTCTTTCCACTTTTTATATTTGTCCTTTTTGTCTTTCAATTTATCAGAGTTCTTTATGCAGCCCTGCTGGTTTCCTTTGTGAGCTGTTATTTTTCTTCTTCATTGGTATTGTGCTAGACTGGGTTTTATAATCTCACTTTTCAAAATTTCCCAAGCTTCTTGAGTTGTTTTCCCCTTGAGGATTCTCAGCCATGGAATCCTTCCCAAGCTCTACGTTTTGTTGTAATTAACTTTCTTAAAGTCCAAGACTCTAGTTTGACTATGTTCTATTGCTTGTGCTTGCATAATATTGAATTCCAATATTGCATGATCACTCCCCCTAAGGTTCCTGTGGCTTCAACACCTCCTATCATTTCATCTCTGCTAGTGAGAATTAAGTCCGATATGGCTGAGCCCCTAGTTCTCTGCTAGGTTTGCCAGGAATCTGTTTGATCTTCCACTTGGTGCAGTTTGTCTCCCAGTTGATGTCAGTGTAATTTAAAGTCCCCCATTACTATTGTGATGTGCTTCCTACATACCTTAGTTAACTGAGTAGCAAAAAGTTCATTATTTCCTCTGGTTGGGTAGCCTATAGTATACACCTATGTCAATGTCATTCCCCCCCCTTTTATATTGACCCAAATGCATTCAAGACAGTTTTCATCATTGTCGTACTCTATTTCTGTAGATATGAGTTTTATATTGGGTTCTCCCTCATGTTAAACTTTAGCTGGTTTGCTGTTTGATGGAATAGGTGCCATTAAATCATTGTCAACTCTTTGTGACCGTAGAGATAGATTATCTCCATGAAGATCTGCCCACAGCCTGGTCCTTTAGATCTTCAAAAGATCCCTCCATCACCATATAACTGAACCACTCCACCTTGCTGCTGGACAGGGTGCCTGAAAAATGACCAGTATTCTGTATCGAAGCTGTTGTACTTTAATTAATCTCTTGTAAGACTTCTATGGTCTATGTAAGCAGATATAATTAACCTTAACAGGTCTTTCCAGATAGTTTTGAACTCGTAGAAAATACCTTTATCATATAGAAATACCTTTATTGCACGTAAAGTCGAATACAGCAGGTGGATGCATTCAGATGACATTTGTACAGCATTTCCAAGGTATTTCCAAGGTGTCCCCAAGGTTAGAAGATGATAATGCTCCCAGGGTCTGCATATTGGTACCCCATGTTTTCTGCTAATGAAGCATGGCTCTCTAGGGACAAAGGAGGAGGAAAAGGGAGGGGAAAGGAAATATGTCATAGGGTAGGAGGGTCTGACTGCCCACATTGTGATTTCTCCACACAGCCACGTGGTGGCAGCACAACCAGCACCTGGGCTGATGGTGCCTCCAGAGGTTATAGGTGCTCCAAACACTGGAGATTTTTAAGAAAAGATTGGACAATGATTTGTCTGGGATAATAGAGGGTTTCCTGTTTGAACAGAAGGTTGGACTAGAAGACTTCCGAGGTCCCTTCCAATTCTGTTATTCTGTCCCTTTAAAATGTAGTTATTGTAGGTATAGTGCAACTCCACCTCCTCTTTTATTTGGTCTGTTTCTTTTAAATAATTTAAATCCCTCTAGCTCAAGGGCCGGCAACCCAAAACAGTGAAAGAGCCACTCGGAACCGGTTCCCTCAGAAAAGAAAAAACTCGGAGCCGCAAAGAAGGGTGCGCATGCACAAAACAACAGGCTCCAACTCTTCCGCCCAGGAAACAAGAGGTTCGCAGACAGGTTTTCACGCCACCTTCCAGCTGCTGCCACTACTGCTGCAAACTGGAAAGGGCGATTCGTAGCTTCGGAAGCCCCCTAAGCAGGAAAGCGTGTCCCGATGAAGCCTTTTCCTACCAGGCTTTGCTGCAAATCCCCACATCGTCCAGGGCCCCCGTGATCGCCCAGAAGTGACCCAACAAACAGTTAGCACACCTTTCTCGGCCTGCAAAACGCCACAAGCACAGCAAACGCCCTCTCCGAAGGGAACCGGGAACCCTTCCGCTCCCTAAACCCAATGATTGGTGAATGGCATCGGCTGGTCTTCTCGCTCCTTTCCCTCCCTCTGCCGCCTGCCATTCCCACGTCACCTTTACTCCTCGCCTTTACCTTTGCTAAGCCTGCCCGTGATGAGTTTGAAGAGGGTGCGGGCAAATTTCACGAGGCCGCGCTTGCACCACTTCCCACACCTGCTCATAGCTCCCGAGGAGGAAGGGCCCGGCTTCTCTTCTGCTAGCTAGCCCGAAAAGTCCTTGCCAACTTCGAGAGCACAAAACTCCCAACTGAAGCCGGGTGGGGGAAAAGGGAGGTGGCCCTTTCGCTGCCGCTTCCCCGGACGCCAGGCTTCCTGTGCGAGGCTTGCAGCCTTGGGAGGCACCTGCGCGGCAGCGGCGGCGAGTCTCCCTGGCGCTGGGTCGCGGCACCGTTTTCAGCCCGGGTGCCACCAGAACCACCCGAGCGCCCTGCTCCTCCCCCAGGGCCTCCAAATCGCTGCTACCGGTTTGGAGATCATGTTTGACGAAGGCGGAAACTCTGCAAACAGGATGGTTGAGGTTTGGAGAGCTGCGCGTGCAGCTCTCCAAACCGCCGCCGCTCGTTTGGAGATCTGCTGCCACCGTCAAACATGGACGAAGGCGGAAGCTCTGCAAACGGGACGGTGGCGGTTTGGAGAGCTGCGCGCGCAGCTCTCCAAACCGCCGTTGCCCCATTTGGAGAGTTGCTGCCTTCATCCGCATTTGAAAGAAACGCGGAAGGGAGCAGCCCTCCAAACGGGGCGCCGGAGGTTGGAGCTCCTCCGCCCATTTGGAGATCTGCCGGCTTCGTCCATGTTTGAGGAAGCCAGCAGCCCTGCAAAAGGGGAGGAGGAGGTTTGGAGAGCTGTGCGCGCAACTCTCCAAACCGCCGCCGGCCGTTTGGAGATCTGCTGGCTTCCTCAAACATGGACAAAGCCGGCAGCCTTGGAAACGGGGCGGAGGAAGTTTGGAGAGCAGCGCGCACAGCTCTCCAAACCGCCGTTGCCCCATTTGGAGAGCTGCTGCCTTCGTTTGCATTTCTTTTGGCCCCGAAAGGCATCAGCTCTCCAAACCTCCGCCGCCCCATTCTCTCAATGGGACTTTTTTGCAGAATGGCAGAGGAGGCCTGGGAGCCGCATGAGACGGCTTAAAGAGTTGCCGACCCGTGCTCTAGTTGTATGTTCCATTTGTGGGTTTCATCCTACCAATTTTCCATAATGACAATATATCTGCCCTCATTCACTTGAATTTCTAGTTCACCGTTTACTGTTCATACTCTGTACATTGATGTACAGACATTTGAGTCCTTTATAACTGACCCTGTGTTTACTTTCTACATAACCTGTGTGTTGCCTGAGTTCCCCTACTTCCTTATGGAAAAGATAAAAAAAAAACAGATCTGCAAACATCTAGAAACAAAGTTATAACTAGAAGCCAGCATGGGTTTTTTGAAAACAAATCATGCCAAACCAATCTTGTTTCATTCTTTGACAAAGTGACTAAATTAGTAGACCAGGGAAATGCTGTGGACATAGTATACTTCGATTTCAGTGAAACCATTGACAAAGTAGACCACAATCTACTTCTTGGTAAGCCAAAAAAATGTGGGATAGACAGCATCACCATCAGATGGATTTGTAACTGACTGACAAACCATATTCAAAAAGTAGTCCTTAATGGTACAGGATCTACATGGAGGGAAGTAAGAAGTAGGGTACCACAAGGTTCCATCTTAGGCAAGACTAGGCAACACCCCAGAAGACAAATTCAGGATCCAAAAGGATCTTGACAGACCTAAAGAATGGGCCCTATCCAACAAAATGAGTTTTAATATGGAGAAAAGCAAGGTTTTACACATAGGCAGGAAAAACCAAAGGTTTAAGTACAGATTAGGTGAAACCTGGCTCAAAAACAGTAACTTTGAGAGAGACCCTGGAGTCCTAATGGATGATCACTTAAATATGAGCCAGCAGTGTGCAGAAGCAGCCAAAAAAACTAATACAGTCCTTGTTTCTATGAACAGGCATAGAATCAAAATCACATGAAGTATTAGTACCGCTTTATAAAACCTTAGTAAGACCACATCTGGAATACTAGATTACGTTTTGGTCACCACATTACAAAAAAATGTTGAGACTTTGGAAAAAGTGCAGAGAAGAGCAACCAAGGTTATTAAAAACCTAGAGACTAAAACATATGAAGGATTTGGACTGGCCAGTCTGGGAGAAAAGGACTGGGGTGACATGATAGCAATATTCCAGTATTTGAGGGGCTGCCACAAAGAGGAGGGGGTCAACTTATTTTGCAAAGAACCAGCAGGCAAGGCAAGAAACAATGGACGGCAACTAATCAAGGAGAGAAGCAACCTGGAATTAAGGAGAAACTTCCTGACAGTGAGGACAAATAACCAGTGGAAGAGCTTGCCTTCAGAAATCGTGGGTGCTAAGAGACTGGACAGCCACTTGTCTATAGGGTCTTCTGCTAGAGCAGGGGGTTGGACCAGAAGACCTCTTAAGTCTCTTCCAGCTCTATTTTTCTAATCTTAGCACTAAACATGCAGCCAAACAACTGGAAGAAACAATTTTTTATTGAGATTTAAAAATAACATTGGTTGCAAGTATATATTAGGACTTTATTTCTAGCAGTAATAACAATTAAAAAATAACCAAAATCAAGGAGTTCCAGAAACATGTGAGATGCTGTGTTCTTGCAAAATTTAGTCCAAGCTTTGCTCAGGTTTTTTGTAAACACTATAAAAGCCAATGGTAGATTAAGAAGGAAATACTTCTGATGTTTCTAAATTCTGTAGAGGCCCTCCATGCTATATTGCACCAAATAGCTGTAATATCTGTTCTCAGAAAGTGAAAATGTTAATTCTTAAATAAATGTATAAATAAAAGCCATCGTCACAGCATGTGGATGGAAAAGACATGTGATTAACAAAAAGAAGAGCTACAGCAGCCACCTCCAGTTGTCTCCTGGACATACTCCACAAACTTCCTAACACTGTCTAGAGAGGTGGGCATCAACTGAACTCTCAAAACACCAGCTCAACGGGCTGAAAAGTCCAAATCAGATGGGCGTTTATTGAACTAGAGGATCACAGAAAACTCCCAAACTCCCATTTCTCCAGATTCAGAGAAATGGAGGCAACACATGAATCTTTCTTCGGGTGAAGGATGGAGACTTTGTCCTGCCAAGCAGAACAAGGCAAACTGCTTTTTTACCTCACAGGAAGGCAAGTGGGGTGACCTGGAACTTGGCTTTTTATGCAACTTGCTTTTGAAATCATTAGTAAGCACCAGGCAAGAAAGAAAGCTAGATTAACAAGGTTTAAGGTTCATACAGAAATGTTGGCTTCTGCATGTTTACAACTACTACAACATATGTGTGAAACTAAACCCGTCAGGTGGGAAAAGCCAGCCAGCCAGCGAGCGCCTGGACCTTCTCCCGCCCTCCCGTCAGCCTTTGGGCCCGGTTCTAGCCACCACCACCACCACTGTACCAGCTCTCGGACTCCCAGAAGAGGCGGACTGGACCCACTTCCCTCCTGTAGAGTTTGGGAGGAGGATAAGGGGTCATCGTACCATCTGCATCCAAGGGTCTGCCCAGCAATCATGTTCCTTCTTTCCTGGCTGCATTCAAACCTGCAAGACAGCAGCATCCTCCCTCAGCACACCTGGGAAATGCACCAGGAGACTCCTGGGCTGGAACAGGACAGGACCCTGTCCCAGTCTGTAGCTTGCATCGCCCAACAAGCCACCAGTTCCCTGCAGATGCAAATCTACTCAGCACAGCTGCAGGTGGTCTGCATGGACCCTCCTCCCCCTATGGGGGAGAAGTCTCAGGAGGGGCCCCAGCTTGGCCTGCCAAGTCCCGTTTGCTTACCACTGAAATATACTGGTTCTTGGGGAAAGAGCCTTTCTCCATCTCTGAGGAGGTTAAGAAGTCTGCTGCTGTGGGGAGCGGGGATCTCCAGTCCTCACACAAGTTGTGAAGGCAGCTGTCAGAACTGCTGGAGCCACTTCCAGGCAGGCCCTGGGAGGACTCGGAGCCCTCAGTGGCTAAAGGGAAAGAGGAAAACTCTGGGCACAGTGAGAAGACACACAACCCTGGTGTTGTTGCTGGAAACAGGGGAGAAGGGCTGCTCCTGCAGTCCCCCGTCCTCAGCGCCGTTCCTACCTTTACCCCCCTCCCTCCTCAGCCACCTTCTCCTCCCAAACGGGTTTCTTGCCCGGAGGCGCTCCATCTGCGGGCGAGGCTGCTTTCCCCCCCCCCCCGGGGCTTTCCTAAACTGAACTGCGCTGAGCAGCCGGGTGGCTGCTTGAAGGAGAAACCGCTGAGCTCCGCACGGCCGCTCTGCCTTTTTACCGGTGAAGCAGATCAGCGCCGCCTCCAACATGGCCGCCTGCTGCTTTCTCCCAAAATCATTTATCAGCAAGCCAGAAAAGCACAAGTAATTATTATTATTATTATTATTATTATTATTATTCTTTTAGCCAGGCTTGCTCATCTATGTACCTCGTACCCCTCTGGTGAGCCAGGGTGGGAGGTAGGGAACAAAATTAGCTCTCCTATTAAGAATTGAGGGTTGCAGAAAAGGGCTGTCCCTGTGACACTTTTGGCACATCCCAGGCACTTCACATTTCCCAGAAAAGTAATCTGTATGTCCCAAACAGGCACACGGTGGTCTGCTAGAAGTCAAAATCAGTGCCAGATCTTTCGTATCAATTCTGCAAGGAGGTCTCGATAACCTTCCTGTCCCAGCCCTTGGATTCCGCTCTAGTTGCGTGCTGTGGCCTCTCCGTATACACCCAAAGGGCCAAAGTGGCCTTTCCTGGAGGAAAGTAGCTCACCCAGAAGCCCTCCTTGGGCTTATCTCATGCTGGTGGGACTAAATGGATCAGGCAGTTTGTACTTCCGCGTGTTGTTGTAACCAGGCCATGATATGAAACTAGAATCTGGGGCACACAATGTTAGAGGAGCATTTACCAACCCATGTTTAAGTTTTAGCCCAAGGTGTCCTACTGAGTCACCCGGTCTCTCTTTCCTGCTGCTCAGGGAGGTTGTGGCTTCCAAGGCAGAGGTTTGCTCCAAAGGGGGCCAAGCGACCATGCCCATGGCTGACCGCAGCACCCAGCAGTTCCTTCCAGCTCTTATCTGAACAAACTATCACAAGAATTCTGGGTGCTGATGGGGGTCGTAGGATTAGAGCCTTGGTGGAGCAGTGGGCTAATGCCTCCTTAAGTAACACCAGCTGCCTGCAATTAGTGCAGGTTCGCATCCCACCAGGCTCAAGGTTGACTCAGCCTTCCATCCTTCCGAGGTAGGTAAAATGAGGACCCAGATTGTTGGGGGCAATTAAGCTGACTTTGTAATAATGCCGCTTGGGTGTGTGTGTGAAAGCCCTAATAAGCAGGCATATACATAGGATGAAGGCTACTGCTAAGCTTGTAAGCCGCCCTGAGTCTTCGAAGAAGGGCGGGATATAAATGGAATTAAATAAAAATAATAAAAAATTAGGCCAACTTAAGAGAGATGTTGCAGGAAAACTCCTGGTGGACAGTATTTTCTGAACTGGTGCTGGAAAAAGGTGGATCATACGTACTCATAGAGGGCTGACTGCTTGTCTCATTCTCCACCTCATCTTCCTCAGGGCAGACCCCAGCCCTTAAAGGAAGGTTGCTGGGCAGCACGGTAGGCAGCAAGGTCTGATCTGGGTACATGTGAAGGTTGAGAGGCCCAATCCCGGTGCAGGAGGATGGGCTGCCAGCAGACCGAGTGGCCGGAGAGCTCTTGAAAGGGTTGGCGTGGTCAAAGAGAGAGACAGCGATGGAAGCCCGACTCCTGGCGCCTGCCGCAAAGAGAGGAATTCATCATGTAGAGCAGTGCGGCCTTGGACAGCCAAAGAACATGAGAGGAACAAACTGGTGAGGGACCCACCTCTGCCTTTCATAATATAATTGATGGCTCGGTCCTGGATGGCAGCCTCACTAGGCTTGATGTCCAGGAAAGGTTTGTTCCCAATCCCCATGGACAACATCTCCTGCATGCGGATTTCTAATGGGAAGTAATGACAATTGTTAAGAAGCACTCATGCCCCCCCCCCAATCCTTCCAGGGAGTGCAGCCTCACTCCAAATTCTCTGATCCTTCCATCCTGCTCCTCCACTGGAATGCAACAAGCAACTGTCCCCAATCTATGAATTTCCTACACACCCAGAATAACCTAGATGACAACAGGGAACATTCTCTTAGTCTGTAAGAATGGAGAATTCTGCTATCCTATTGTGGGAAAGAAAGAAGAAATGGCTTTGGAAGCTATCAGGCAGTTGAGTCCCAAGTGGGCCACGAAGGAAAGGGAGAAGGAGCTGCTGGAGCTGCTGGAGAGACACGGGCTTCAAGGTATCCAAGGCTGCCATGGAAAAGAGCGGCGGGGGGGGGGCGAATAATATTGGTTGACTGCGGGCCTAGTTCTACAAGGAGAAGATGGTCTGAATGCAGCAGAAAGAAGGAAGCCCTGGGAATTTCGCAGGCCTTAATTAACTTTTAGGGGAGTTTAGCAATGGCTACACACCTAGCTACACTTTTGATGGATACATTAGCAAAAGCAGTACTATTATCAGTATGGAGATAACTAAGCCAAGAATTACGGGAGAACAGTTAGATGGCTAGGCAGATGCCAAGAAAGGCGGGGTAGAGCCAGAGCTGAGCTGAGGGCCACCTGCACATTATCAGGTTAAAATAGTTAATTTCACAGAGGAATTAATGTCTGTCTCTCCTTGGTATACCTACAATATCAAGAAAATAAGTAAAATAAAGAAAATAAGGCCAATGCAAAGTTGAGCCTTGTCTGATCAAGCTTGAGAGCTCAGGACAATGGTGGTGGCCGGATGAGATGATTCTTGAGAAAAGGAGAGTTGGGTTGAGGCTTCACAGGCCCTGGGGGTAGAGGTCAACCCCCACTCCCACCCCAAGGAAAAGTTTGGCAAAGGTTCCAAAGGAGAAGCAACTCCAGAGGTCCAAAAGGAAAGTCAGGTGAACTAGAGGACAAATAAGGAGAGTCAAACCTTCGCTTCTAGGTACAGTAGGATCTCAACAACTGCCTTCCACATAATCAGACCATTTTTGTTCAGAACTATGACCCCACATTCTCTTTTGCCTTAGTTCCACTTACACACGATTCATCTTTCATTCCTCCGTATCCCTTACAATTTACATTCTAGCTGGCCTTCTCTTCTATGATGTGGCCAATGTTATTGGTAACATTATCATTATTTTTTCAGTAAGGGAAAATGCTGTCTAGGTCACCACCCTTGTTCGTGCAACATATTCCCCATGAGAGGTAGGGGCATGCCACAAACAGGTGTTATGGAGCATCGGGGGGAGGAGGGGGGGCAAAAGCAGCAGGAGCAATTTCTGGCTCCTCACTAACTTTGTTTGGGGGAAGCTGGTAAGGAATGTTGGAGAGCACAGTCATCGACCACCGCTCACTGTGACATCAGAATGCAAGCGAGGCGTCCAAGCACCGAGGAGTGTTCAGAGCTGTTGTAACTTTGAACAGTCACTGAACAAGTGGTCAGAACCTGAGGACCTGTAGTGCTACTAAATCATATTTCTATATAGACTTTCTAATGTTTCCTGTTTGTTCCCCATTTCCTGTGCAAAGAAACAACAATCCCTGGATCATGCAACCAGCGTAATACTGGATCTCTCTCCATCCTGTGTGCTCCTCCTGGTCTTGTTCCCAGAACATTCAGCCTTGTCCTATTTTCCAGAATAGCCTCTTCTCCTGTGAAAACCACTCCAGGCACTTCCACAAGTCAGAAAACCCTCTGTAACGGTTTCATCAGCAGTCCTGGAGATGCCTAAATACGGCAATGGCAGCACCTTTGCCTTGAACAGAAGAGGGGAACCTGGAGGAAGACACTCTTTTGGTGCCCGTTGGCATGAGAAGCTGCACTAACCTAACTCTCCTTCACCTGGTCAAGGTACCATCTTGCTGTCTCACGCCCTACCCCCCCCCCCAGTCCCTCGCAGGTTCTGGCTAAGGACCTTACTTATGGTCTGCTCCCTAGGACTCTCTCATGAGCCCCACTCCTTATTGGAAGCCAAATGGAGAGGCTGGGTGGGAACTGGCCTTTGTTGCGGGCAGCTTGTTCCCAGAGGATCCTGGTGATGTCGCTTGTCCAGGCCTGCTTGGCCTCTGGGTTGCTGGCTTGCAGGATGTAGGTGTCCCTGGATTTCCACCTTCTAAACCAGATCTCAAAGCACAGGCCGCTCTCCCCGGAGTTCTCTGTTAGGCCGATTTCTGCCATCTGGAGGGATGGAGATGAGAGCCCGCTATGCATGATGCAGCTGAGACCACCTGTGGGGCCTGTGGCGGATGAGGAATGGAGTTGGGGGTCTAGGACAAGGAAGCCACGACGTCTGTGAGGCAACCCCTGCCTTGATCCTCTCAACAAGTCTGAGAGGCTGTACACTGAGCAGCTGTGAGACAGGCAAAATGCTCCGAGAAAGTCAGCTCCAACCACTTGGCAAGGTAGATCATCTTCCCCTCAAAAGGCCACAAAATGTAAGATCCATCTAGAAAATGCAGCCCTTCAGGAGGAATCGCAGAAAAGCTGGGCATGGGACATCCCGCACATCCAGTGGCAAGACAGCGTCTCAATCTGTGAGTCAAGTGGTGCCTGCTCTTGCCTCTCTCTCGTGCAGCCCACCCTCCCACCCTCGCTCAGCAACAGCCCCCTTGCCTTAAAGGAACGCTTGTAGACGTAGACATCCAGGGCGCCCTCAACTCGCTTAGGCTTGCTGAAGAGGATCAGATCTTCAAAGAGGAAGACGTGGCGCTTGCACTTCCTTCGGCCCAGAGAAATGCTAAACTCGTCCTGGCGCATCAGCTGTCCCTGCTCCTTGAGGTTCACCTAGGCAGAGGAGCCAGGAGCTCAGTCATTCTCAGAAGGTGGCAGGTGCCCTCTCAGCAAGAGGAGCAAGAGGAAGTCTGGCCCCTTCCTTCCCCTTCCCAGGGCTCCCAACCAGGTCCAATTCCACGTGGGGGCCGGGGACGGCTGCTGCCAACAGCTCCCTGCCCAAGGGCATCCCTGACACGTGGGGAACGCCTGGCCCGTGGCCTGTGGCTGGTGGACACAGAAGCCCGGCAGCGGCCGCCTCATGCAACAGCCCTGCGCACACATCCGTCTCCACTCTTCTTGGTCAATACGTACGTCACAGGCGCGGATGGCATCCATGGCCAGGAGGTCATTTCCATGCTGCAACTGGAAGCGCACCATCTGCTCCGCTGCTCGCAGGTATGCCAGCTCCTGCTCTTGGGCCTCCCCACACTTCTGGATGAGGTCTTTGAGGAGCAATGCGTACTTGCTCATGCGCTGGATGGGCTTCAGGAGGTAGGAGGCCAGGTTCATCTTGTCTCCCAGCTGCATCTGCTTGAACTGCTGGCCAAGGAAAGCGGTCTCAGCAGGAAGGGGCCCCCAGAGCTCAGGGAGGGCCCCCGCACCCTCCGGAGGAGCCGCCTTGGGCAGGGCAGCCGTCGTTCTCCCAGGGAGTAGTTTGCCCCACTTACCCGGAAGAAAGCATTCCCGTGACTGGCCAGCAAGGAGTCAGACTTGGGCTTGTTCTTACT
The DNA here is from genome assembly GCF_947247035.1 of Vipera ursinii. Classification (NCBI taxonomy): domain Eukaryota; kingdom Metazoa; phylum Chordata; class Lepidosauria; order Squamata; family Viperidae; genus Vipera; species Vipera ursinii. The sequence continues at coordinate 1,955,306 of NC_139520.1, forward strand.
ATACAAGGCATACATCCCAAACTGGTCTTTCTGCAAGAAACACAGTCTAACTGAGGATCTTCTCTCCACCTCCAGTAATGTTAAGGCAACCACCATCACTCTGTGCTACCAGCAAAAGGACAGAGGTGGGTATAGGATACAGAAAAAGACACATGTTTAATTCTACCAGGATTACTGACTTGCTCCAACCTGTTTCCTGGTAATCCCCCAACAAAAATCCTTCCAAGACCCATTAGGATAGGCCTGACAGAGACATTCCTGTGTGGAGGGCTGGACTTTAGTCATTAGGAATGCTTATTTACATTCTAGTAGTTAGATTTTTCCCTGCATAATTCAATTGTTCTGTGGTAAGAATAACACGAAGGGTCAATTTTTTATGCTCAAAAGCTATTTTATTGGCATGCTTCAGGGACATTCCTGGGCTGCAACTTTGCTCTAGAGTGGACCATTTTGAACAGCAGTTCATCAGGAACCAAAAAAGATCAGAAAGGCAGCTTGAGAGAACAAGGAAAACCAATCTGGGGAGTTTTCTAAGCCTGTTCTGCAAAGATTAAAGTAACCGGCTTCTCTAAAAAGCCTGGGACCGATCTGACACGGGCACTAAGAGGATGCTGGTCAAGCAGTGGTTCTAATGGTAGTTTCCACAAAGGGCAAATGGGCAGGAAAAACAGGCAGCCGAAGGGCACAAATCGCCCGCCCTCCTGAGCCGGCGGCTGCAGTGGCTCTTCTACCACTCCTCTGGGGCTTCTCTCTGCCGAGGGCTGGGAGGGGTGGGGTCTGCAGCGGCCTTTGGGCAGCAGCTGCACCCAGCAGGGAACTCTGCTGGAGCCTGCCCAGAACTTCCCTCTGCCAACATCTCATCGACTCAGCTCCTTCCCTCTCTTGCAGCAGCTCTCGGCCACCAGCAAACCTTCTCCTCTCCATTGTGCTGCCATCAATCCCCCAGACCTGCTTCACCCAGGAAACCCCTCCCTTCTTACATGTCTCAAGAAGCAATGGCTGACTCGCAGAGGATGGCTGCAACAGTGCTCCAATTCTCTCAGGAAATACTGGCTGTGGAAGTTGTACATCTTCTCCAAATTCCCAAAAATGACACTTCGCTTTCCCCTCAGGTCTTGAGGCAGGTCCCCCCGCTCCATTTCAGGAACATAGTTGTCAAGGATGTAGCGCAAAGATCGCACATACTCCTGCTCTGTCCTCACCATCTCCTCCATAATATGCTGCGGTTTGCTGCAATACAGAAAAAGTAGACTAGGGCATTTTGGCACAATGCCTAATCAAAGCGCTCTATCCAACCTTTGCGTGGGTCATCGGCACCTCCAGGGGTCAAGAGAAAAGAGTCTTAAAGCTCCAGAGCCATCAGGGCGTCACAAGCTGGCAACCGACATCGTCCCCTGGAGCCAGCCAGTCCTCGTTCTGCGAGAAGCAAGGGGAAGACGCATTCCCGTGCTGGCATCCACCACCTTTCATACCGTGGGCCAGAGGCAGCTCTGCTCTTGGGGCTGTTTTGCATTTCTCAGGAAAGACTCAGGGCTTGGTAATGGAATCCAAGGAAGAGGCCAACAGCTGTCCCTGGAAGAACAAGCTCACCTACTTGGGTACCATTATCTGCATGAGACTTTGGCAAGAGGCAAAGACGGTGACCACAATAGATACAATACAAATAAACGGAACTTCTTGGACAAGGCAAGGCACAGAGACTTCTCCCCCGTGTTAAAGCTGCCCATCTCTGCTTGACCCTTGTTCTTTCCCCCAAACTCTTCCAAATTGTCCCTCACTCTTGCATCAAGGGCTGCAGTCTTCCTCCACCTTCAGTCAGCGGCTATGCTGAGAAACCAAGGCCAACGTGCTCTGCAGGGAGGATGACTCCAGACCAGCTACCTGCTGCTTTGCACACCCATCGGCAGCCAGACCGAGACCAACTGCCATGACTGGGGAAGCGCCGCCCAAACCCACCTGCTCCAGCTCCTTGTCTCCGGCACAAGGCCGCTCTGCCTCTGATCCTCTTGTGCATGGAAGGCAGATGAGGCAGCGGAGCCGAGGGGCTGCTGGCCTTCCCAGGCCACCCCCACTGACTCCAGGCTGCTGACTTCTAAGCCTTTAATCCAGACTCCGGTGCTGCTGCAACAACCCGGTTCAGCCCAAGTCCGAGGTTCCTCTGAGCCGGGGAGGTCAACACTCCGGGCCTTCCTCGGTCTCCTCCTGCAGAAGAGCTGTTCAGAGGAAGGGGTTTCCTCTGGGACTTCCAGAGGGGCTCCCCCATCACAGAGAGGGCATGATGGCTGAGGAGTGTCAACAGCAAGCCGACAAGAGTGGCTGCAAGCAGTCTGGAGCAGGCCTCCTCCAGCTCCATTGCAAGTGTCCATTGTGTTACCCCCGGGCCATTTAGGAAGTTGAGTTGGCTTTTCAGGTAGAGACGCCATGTTGGGAGTCTTGGCCAGAGGACTCCTCTTGTCTGGACTGGCCAAGCGGGACTCTCCCTCTTCTGAGGGCTTAAGATTGGGAAGACCTGGCGGCTGCTGGATCCTCAGCACAGCTTCTAGCCTCATCTCCAAGGCAAGCTTGGTCCTCTGACACTGGGACCAGACAAGCTGCCACTTCTTAAGAGGATCACTGCTTGGCAGCAGACAGGCCAGCTTCTTCATATTCTGGAATTGGGTGTCACTCGTGCCTGGGTGCTGCTCCCGGTAGTTCTGCAGAGCAGACGCAACAGCAGCAGAACCGCTGTCCCCACTGAGGCTGGCAAGGAACCACGTCCCCTCCTCTGCCCACTTGTGCGCCTGCAGGGGAGGAACAGAAGCAAAAGCTCAAAGGAAAAGTGCTTGGAGCTCAAAGAAGCTGGTCATGCTAGACCCAGTTCTCCTGGGGGCCCTCAGCTGGACCCTCCTGGGATCTTGTTCAAGACCCAAGTGGGACACCTCCAGGCACTTCCAGGTCTACAGGCTGGACTGAGACGTCGAAATCAAAGAAGAGTCTCAACCCTTGCCTCGCGGCCAAGGAGAGAGCACTCGGTGCCAGGGCAAAGGGACTTTTGCCTTTCCCCTGCTCAATAGGCAGCCCTGGGACTCCTCAAGGATCTTCAGGGTATAGCTGGATTTTGCCCCCCACCAGCCCTCAATTTCTTTGCTGCTGATGGGACACTTGGTCAGGGCCAGGAGGGTCTTACCAGCCAAGAGGGACGGACGAATTGCCAGCCCACAGCAGAGGGTAGACAAGACCACTTTCTTTTTATCTTTTTGGCAAACAGAGAAAAGTACCAGCTGCGTCTCTTCAGAACTCACCTGTTCCAAGAATCTGTAGAGCTCAACCGCCTGCTCTATCCAACTCCTGGTGCCCTCCAAATCTCTGCAGAATCCCTGCAGCTGGTTCTTGTACTCCTGCAGCTGGACTCTGCAGCCTGGCTGGTGCCCCACGGCCAGTGGATCTTCCTCCCCATCCCACTTCCTCAGCACTTCCCATCCCCTCTGGCAATATTCCTGGAAGCAAAACAGAGCAGGCTCCTTAACCAAGCACAAAAAGAGAGCCAGTCTGGTGTAGGGGTGAAGGCACCAGGTTAGAAAGGAGGAGACGGTGAATTCACGTCCTGCCTTAGACATGAAAACTGCTCTGAGTGAGAACCAATTTCTCTTGCTCAGGTCTCCCCCCCCCCAAAAAAGTCTGGCCATTAGGAGGTCTAAGCTCCTGCTAAGGAGACCTTCTTTCCTTTCCCCCTCCTCCCCCTCCTCCCCGCTGTCCCTCCCCTGGCCTTCTGGAGAGGCTGCTGCACTCCCAGATCTGCTCCAGTCAGCTTTCCCATCTCTGGGTGAGAAGCAAATTCCTGACTCCAGGAAGGATCCTGGAGCATCACAATTCAGGCAAACCTCACAGTCCTTGCAGGGAATGCTGGCTCAATCAGTTCCAAAAGCTGGAGCAGGGAAGTTTCAGGAGGGCCAGTGGTCACTAGGCCTTTTCAGGTAGCATTTAAAGCCAGAGCAGCTTACAGAATGCAGAATAACAGAGTTGGCAGGGACCTTGGGAGTCTTCTAGTCCAACCCCCCTCTTCTCAAGCAGAAGACCCTATGCCATTTCAGTCAAATGGTTGTCCAATCCCTTCTTAAAAGCCTCCAGTGATGAAGCACCCAGAACTCAATTTCTCAGTAGTAAGCATGTTGGGCAGCTGTTGCTCTATGCCCTGCAGCTGGGCTGTAGATGGGGCAAGGCACATTTCTGGCCCCAGGATCAATTAGCATCTAAGGAAACCGCTGGGCTCAGTCATGCAAAGTTTTGGACATCGCTAACTTGCAGATGACATTCAGCTCTGTCTCTATAACCCCTGAATTAGTTGTAATGGACAAGGGCCAGTAAACAGCCTGAATCCTGACAAGATGTAGCCTTGGGCCCCATGTTCAGGGCCTGGAAAGAACGGCTCCATCATTGTCATTGCCATTCGGAGCCCCAAGTCACCTCTATGGACAGTAGTATCTAGTGATAGTTTCAGGTGACCACCAACCATGCCTGGACAGGAACAGCCCAGCTGGGGACATTCGCAGGTGATAAATCTTGTTTTTAGATGACTGTAATGTGTTTGGCCCCAATTGCAGGCGGTGTAAAATGTGGCAGGCAGGTGACAGGACGGAAGGTTCACCTCTGCTCTGGCCACCAGTCAGCTATCAAGCTAGGCTCACGATTCTGGTTAGGAAGTCAAAGACCCTAAACAAATCACAGCCAGGATCCCTGTTACCGAGCTCAATGCTGAGGCCCTGTTGCAGACCCCAGGGAGTCACAGGACGCCTCTTCTGGCGGGGGGGAGGGGGGGTTAGGGGGCTTTGCAACGCTCTCCCTGGAAAGTTGGGAGGCGCCTAGAAAAGGCCCTTGAAGGCATCTGCTGAACCTCACCTCTTCACCCAGCCTTCCCAACTTTTCCTTCCTCCTTCCTTTTTTATGAACATTATTTTTATTCAACAGTTTTATACCATTTTAATGTCCTGTTGTATCACGTTCTTTATTGTTACCTGCAATAGGAAATAACATATAAGGGATGGAGAACGCGTGGACTGCAGAACTTACATCTGCCATAAGTGCCAAATCCTGGCACTGCCTTTTGGCTTGAAGCAGTCCATCCAGAGAATTGTCCAGGGTGTTCAGCTCCAGGAGGCGCTTTTCACCAACATTCTTGATCCAGCTGCAGATCTGAGAAAAGGAAGCAAAAAATGCTGGCTCAGGTAGGCCAATGGCAAGAATGGCCCCCCTAGCGCAAACTATGGGCTGATCTGATATCTGGAAAAGATTAAATTGCTAGGCTATGGCCGTGAAGCACAGGGAAAGAGCCACAATCAAGGCCACGGGGTCAGATACGCAGAGCCTGAATTCATCCAAGAAATCAGCACACAGCAGATATATTCTTTGAAAGTCAACTGCACAAGAGACAACATGTGGGATCACACAGAGATCCATACATTAAAGCCACATACTGCAGAGGTGGTCAGAACCCAAGTATTCCATAGGACATGGCTGTTTATCTGAACAAATCAATACAATGGAGAGCCGCATGGGTAGATTTGATTGGGGTAAACTGTAGTGGCTGTCACAGAAATAGTTGCATCCCTTTCAGTTCTGCCTTTTACCCTATCTTGTAACACAGGGTTTTATTATTGTTCTGTATTTTGTATTCTGATGTGGCCTAATTTGTTACAGTTGTTAATCCAAAAAGGTAGTTTGAGTAAACATCACAGACAGTTGCTCCCCTCCCCCCCTGCAGTTCACATGAAGAGCCAGGACAGCTGCATCACCTCCACCAAGGCTTCACAAGAGGCTATCCTCAAGCGTGGTCAACACTCCCTCAATATTATATCCAGGCTGAAACCTGACTAAAAATGCTTGAGATTATCCATTTCCTCTTTTGAAGTCCAATCATCTTCTCAACAGTCTTCCCTAAAAAGGAAAGACAACCAGGACCCATGGTTCCAGCAATACAGGTCAGGACCATTTCAGTGGCACTCAGTCTGAAGGATAAGGATGGTCATGTGGATGATCATTTATAGACACCCCGTCGCAAAAAGAGGGCAGTTTACAACATTCAGTAAAGTTTAAAACAATTAAAAACATAACAACAAAGTACAATACCCCATACAAAAACAGCTGCAAGTCAAAAAAACACAACAGGAGCTCCACTAACATCCCAACCTCAGTCCTGGGACTTTGCAATATTCAACAAGGACTTCAATAATGTTCATCTTACCCTCAATCAGGTCCACTTTCTAGACATTCCCCTAAAACCACCCAGCAACCAACCAGGGGAGCAACTGAGCTAGAGCAGTTCAGTCCACGCGTGATAACCACGGCCATTACTAATGACGGGGGTGGAGGGGAGATTTCTTTTCATATTGTTTTTGTCACTGTAACTTGGCAGTAATTTCATGGAGTCATCCAATAACACCTCCACATTATCAGAGTAGCAGTAACAGCGTTAGAAGGGACCTTGGAGGTCAAAAGAAAGTCCACTGAAAACGTGAGGTCTAGCTAGCTGCTTATTCTTCATTCCCCCAAATTCAGAAGAGCCCTGACAGCCCGAAGGCACCCATCTGATAACCCTGCAAGACATCTGGCACTGACCTCTTGGAAGCATTGCTCCACAGCTTCCGATTCCATCAGCAGTTCCAGGGCTCGGATGCGCCTGTTAGAGATCAGCACCAGCTGGTGGGTTCCTTCATCCACTTCTGCATAAAGAGCACCAGCCACTTTCACAGCATCTCTGAGAGAAAAGCAAATGTCAATCCATGAAGTTCCAACCCTGCCTGTCAAGGCTATTTGGATGTGGAAACCCTTGTGGAGAATTCTCATGTCACATCACTATTGAAATGGTCTGGAAGTAAAAAAGACACGGGAAGGGAAGAACAGATGGCAAATGACCAGATGGAAGGGTTAAGCAGGGGTCATTACTAGTTTGAAGGTGCTCTGCAACTGCTGGAGAACCAGTCTAGGTGAAGAAGGAAGCACTCTTTCTACATTCTCAACTCCTACCTTCCCAAAAGTCTTTAGATTAATTTTGTGTTGATACTATAAAGGTAAAGGTAAAGGTTCCCCCGCACATGCGTGCTAGGCATTTCCAACTCTAGGGGCCAGTGCTCATCTCCGTTTCAAAGCCGAAGAGCCAGCGCTTGTCCGAGGACATCTCCGTGGTCATGTGGCCGGCATGACTAGATGCCAAAGGCGCATGGAACGCTGTTACCTTCCCACTGGAGTGGTCCCTATTTTTCTACTTGCATTTTTACGTGCTTTCGAACTGCTAGGTTGGCAGAAGCTGGGATGAGTAACAGACGCTCACTCTGTTATGTGGCACTCAGGATTCGACCTGCCAAACTGCCGACCTTCTGATCGACAAGCTCAGCATCCTAACCCACTGAGCCACCGCGTCCCATGCTAGATCACATGCTAGATCACAAAGCTGAGAAGAACGCCAAGAATGGAAGGATCTGAGAAATCGTTTTCACACCAAGCCAACCGCCACCTTGGTCATCATCACTTTCCTTCACGTTTGCTGCCAGCTGAGGTTCAAAAAAATGAAATTTTGATTTTGGCTTTTACCAATTAGATAGACTCGATGTTATTGAAATGGCTAGCTTATATTGTTTTGTAAAACGTTGAGGTCTGAAGTCGATACTTTGCTGCACCAAAGGAAGTCGGAAGCCAATGTCTTTTTTTTTCTTTTCCCTACTTTTTACTTCTCCATTCCCTTTTCCCTTCCCCGTCTTTTCTGCTATCTACTTTTGTATTTTCATTGTATCGTATACTATAAACTAATAAAACTTCATACAAAAAAAGCTTGCTGCCAGTTGCCATGGAAACAGGGAGGAATGGCTTGGTTGTTGGACTCTGTCTGCCTGGCCACGGGGGGCGTGGGCTGGGCTCGGGGGTCATTTTCAATTTGCTTCAGACCTCGCCTGACTTTCGCTGCACTCAGTTTGTTCTTAGTACCTTTCCTCTGAATCTATGAGTCAAAGGTTTTCTTTCCTCGGAACTGATCGGAGGCAGCCCTGACACCAACGGATCCTGCTTGCTCTAATCTGTAACCGCTTTGTCCTCAGTAAGGTATACTCTTGGAAAAAGAAATGAACCAGTAGCCTTTATTTGCTAATTAAACTAAGTGGCCTGTATTAAGTTTGAGGGTCCGTGGTGCTCTCTGAGCGTGCTTGTTTTCATGCAGACATTTCACTAACTAGATAACATCATGAGTGCTGTATTAGGTTTTATTGGAACATTCCTATTGCAATCCCTGAATCTCAAGATGCATGTCATGTGCTCAGCCCCACCATACCCACCAGAAGGAAAGTCCCTGATCACCCCAGATGCTTCATAAAATAGCTTCTGAAGAACGGAGCAGGCTTAAGATGGCTGTCTGAACTCTGTAGGCAGAACACAATTTGGGGGTGTTATGGAGCACTGCAGTGAGTCTGGTCATTACTCACAGCCCATCCAAAGGCTGCAACCCTGGAGGCTTACTTGGTGTACTTTTTGCTAATCAGTTAGCTACGGTGTGCAGGACGCGCACGGCAATAGACTTTAATTGATATCAACTGGGAGAAAAACTCTGCAAGTGGGAGATCAAACAGGTTCCTTGATGAACCTAGCTTGCAAGTTTAGTAAAAGATGAAAAAAGCCTGGATTCAAAAGTGAGGACTATCTGGCTGCTGAGATCTCTGCATCCTATTGTTTTAAATACATTTTACAGCAAAATTCCCAGGGAGAATCTCACTTTTGGTTGAAGGCAGCTTAACTATTAGATGGGAACAGCCAAGGATGTGGACTTCCAGGTGGAGAAAACGACGGATTGGCCCATTGCCAAAGAGCAGAGATGATGCCCAGATGGAGAGTGGCAGCTGGGAGGGAGCCAGGGACAGTGGAGTGTCTCCAGATAAGAAGCAGCCAAGAAATCGCTCACGTGTGCAGCTCCTCGGAAGAAAACCCAGAGACCTGAGGGCGATTCACACATGGGAGCAATGGAAGAAACACCAAGCTGAGAGCTCAAGAGGGGCGGGTTCAAGGACCCCGGGGGTCACCCCAAACTCCACTTTCAGATCACAATGAAATAAGAAGCCACAGAGATCTTCTGAGCAGCAGAGCAACTAACTGATCTTTGGACTCAAATTAAAATAAAAAACAAAGAAATAATTATATAGATTTAAGAATAAACAAAAGCAAGAAAGCTTGCCAAAAATCTGCATTAGAAAACTTTAAAACAGATTAAGTGGGCAGTTACATTTGGAATAGCGTTTCCCTTAAAATACTATTGAATTAATTAAAGAATTAATAAATACATAAGTGGGAATGTTTAAACTTGCTAAAAAGGATGATTGGTTAGTTTCATTGAAGAAATAGGGGAAACTTGCCAAAAAAAAATCATGTGACTATAGAACTACAGAGTGCCAAATGGGACTAAAGAATTAAGAATACAAAGAAAAAAAAAGGGGGGGAGAGTTAATGAGATCCCTGCAAAGAACTCCACAGAGGGATGGCAGGGACCCTCCTGGGGGAAGAGCCTTGTTCCTTGGCATCTCCTGCCCCCCCCCCCCAGCAGGGTCACCTGCAGTCCTCAGACAGCATCAGGCAGGACTCCTCCTTCTTGAGGCTGGCCAGGAGGGCGCCCCCCTCCAGCTGCAGCCTGGCCAGCCTCCTGTCATCCAGAACCATTGTCATCATCTGCCTGCAGCTCTTCAGCAGGGCACTGGCATCCTGGAGCGAAGGAAAGACACGGAGGGCTGCTTCAGGCTCTGGCCCTCTTGCTTCAGTCAGCCCCCTTCGTAGCCACTGGCAAGGGGGCGGCTGGCACCTCCAGGGCCTTCGCACCCAACCCCAAAGGTTGGAGGAGGGTTTTGTTTTTAATTTTTTTTAAATGCCACATTACCACAGGCACTCGGCCCAAGGAACCTTTGCTTCTTACCAGGAAGGACCCAGAGACTCACCTGGGGTTTCTCTGGCCATCCGCTGGACTCCACCATTTCTACAGCCTCTTTGAGGAACAGGCGAGCCTCTTGGCATTCAGAAAGCAAGTGCTCCAGACGCTGCAAGTTCAGCACCAGGCGGGTTAGCAAGCCATTCGCCTGCTGCAGCTCCCACGCCCAACCCAAGGTCCCGGGCGGGAGGGGGAAGTCAAGGCTTTGCCACTCTACCTGGACAGGAGAGCCTGCCTTTCAAAAGGGCCAGAGGTCTTCCCCAGCACACTCCCACCCGCCTCTCTGGGGCACCAGGACCCCCTGAGTTCCACTCCTCGTGGCCCTCTGGAACCCCCCACTTCATCCATTGCCCCAAAGAAAACAAATCTTTCTTCTTAAACATCTGGAAACCAGTGTTCTTAACCAATATACCCAGTTCCATTTTCTGAATGTTTGCTTATCTTTGCATGAATATTATCAGAACATCAGAATTGGTTCTTTTCTAGATCTTGCTGGTTTCATGAGATTATCTATATGTGTTTGGTCTGATGTTCTCTTAAATATTATCAGAACATGTCACACACACACACACACACACACACACACACACACACACACACACACACACATATACATCCCGGAACCCTGCTGACTTCCTGCTATGGAGGAAATCCACCCAAAGGGAAATGCTGGAGGGGGGGCACTTGCATCCAGCCCACTGTCATCCATCATGTCATGTCATGTGCCAGTATGAAAAAGTAGATTCAGGAGTCATGTTAGCCCCTTTTCCAATTAACTGTATGAAAAGATGTAAGTTTTGTGAGCTGTAGCTCTCTTCATCAGATGAGGCTCTCAATAAAATGGGCTGCTTGGAAAAGGTCTTACTAGACTCCTGCTTCGCTTTTACCTCCTGAAGCCAACACCTTCCATTCAGTCACAGACCCCCTGCCCTCCTTTGAGCTGCAAGGCTGGCAGCCAAGCATCCTGGCCCCTGGAGATCGGCCTCTGGCCAGCTCTGCTGCTGAGAATCCTGCCCATTCTTCTCTGGGAAACTGAGCTAGAGGGAGCGAGCTGCTTCTTTCGGGTTAGGACACCTCATTTTCATGGTCTTTAAATCTGAATTTTGCCTTATTCATTCCAAATCACGGCATTTGATCTTGCTGGTTTCATGAGATTATCTGTATGTATTTGGTATGTTTTTCTCCTGAAGAATTCTCCGATTCAAATTGTGCTTCCTTTAATAATGGCAATTACCGCCTACATGCTTGGTACCTGGTATGAGGCTAGCCTCATGGAACGCTTTCTGCCAGGCATTTACGCAGCCGGAAATGTCCTGTTCCTCTGGCCACAGAGCATTCCTCCCAAAGCAGGGAGGGCCATCCAGCAGCTTTCTAGGAAACGCGGGCATCGCCTCCTTGGTGAGCGGGGACTTCGGCCCGGCTCTTCTCTCCTGAATCCCATTTGCATCCACGGCAAGAAGAGGCTTAAGAACTGCAACAGTTGTTCTGAGAATCCTCCAGACTGTCTGCTAAATCGATTTTGACAGGAAGCCACTGGAGAAGATTCACTATTGACCCAATTGGATTGATGGAGTCCTGGAATTCTAGAAATGGTTTTGTAACTTCCATTTTGGGGCAGCATACCGCACCCCTAGGATCTGCCCAGTGGGAGCCACCTCCAGTGGTTTTGAACGGGCAATGCCAAAACTACTAGCAAATCTTAAGTGGCATCACAGGACAACACTCACTTTAAAAAAATGGCCTTCCAATGTCTCTCTCTCTCTCTCTCTCTCTCTCTCTCTCTCTCTCTCTCTCTCACACACACACACACACACACACACACACACACACACACACACACACACACAGACACCGTGCTAGACTGCACTTCCAGACTGGGACTGGAGAGCCACCTTTGTGTCCACAGAAGAACTGCCCTCTTCGAACCCGAAAGACCACTGCACCTTCCCCACTTTGTATATAAACGTATGCTATACATTCAACCCTGGTTCTCATAATATTCAATGTCAAAGTACGTAAAAATTCAGAAAGTCCACAAGAGAGAGAATACTTTTTCATAGAACTGTAGATTTCCTGAAATTCTGGATTACTCAAAGGTTATGTTTTCATGCCTGCCTCACCATTTGGAAGTGCAGCCAATCCTTATGGCAATAGGGAAGCGACCCACTGAATTCTTGGGGTAGCTGCTGGCTCTCAACATGTTTGTGGAGGGACTTCAAGGAACTGATAAGTTCACACTGTGAAAGAGAAAGGAGATGTCATGGTTCCGACTAATGAAACACTTCAAAGAACCTTCAGGCATTATTTATTCTAAAAAATCTATAATAAGGAGAACAAAGTGTCGGCAGGGCATGTTGGGATGCCAAGATCTGAATTCCCCTCCCTTCAGCACCTAATATCTGGCACAATTCCCTCCTCCAATTAGCAGTCATAAATCACATTCTCCAATCAATTTGAAGGGCAAAGCTTCCCTTCCCTTCTGTAATGCGCCATTTCTTATCTTATTAAAAAGAACCAGGTTAGCATTCTCCTCCCCCCAGCTTCATCTAATTCTAAGAGCAAAACAATTTAAAGGAAAAGGCTGCCTCTTATATTGTCAAAGCAAAAATATCCAATGTTTGCAGCGTTGACAGGAGAGGCATTCTCACATCAGACCAGTTTACATTTCCCCAAATACTGCACAAGACTGAAAACTGGCAATCACTAACCTCAAATCCATATGACCTCTCCAGTTTGGTTTATTATTTATGTTTTAAATTTATTTGCCGCTCATCTTTTTAGAGATGACCCTGGCAGCTTACAAACATTAAAATTAGTACACATTAAAATAATAAAACAATAAATAATAATGCCGTTAAAAGATGGTAAGGAGGGGAACACAAAGCACACGGGGAAGAGGTGGCGTCTTTCCTAAACCAATGGCCACCTCCGGAATCGTAAATTGGGGTCCCAGGTGAAGAGGCAGAGTCAGGTCTCCAGGCCCTTACAGAAGGTCAAAACGGTGGGTGCGAATCTTACCTGGGGGGGGCAGGATGTTCCAAAGGGCAGGAGCCATAGCAGAAAAAGCTCTTCTGCGGACCCCGTCAGCCAAAACTCCTTGACTGACATTCCACAGCATGCTCCCTCTGCAACACGGATGGGGGGGCATCTCATTGGGGTGGCACAGTTCTTCAGATAACCTGCACCCATGCCATGAAGGACTTTAAAGGCGATAGCCAACAACTTGAATTGCACTCAAAAACGGGTATTTATTTTTATTTTATTTTTATTTTAATCCCATTTATATCCCACCCTTCTCCGAAGACTCAGGGCGGCTTACAATCTAAGAAGCACAAATCAATGTGCTTAGCAATAGCCTTCATTCTATGTATATGCCTGCTTATTAGGGCTTTCGGGGGGCCCCCAAGCGGCATTATTACAAAGTTAGCTTATTGCCCCCAACAATCTGGGTCCTCATTTTACCTACCCCAGAAGGATGGAAGGCTGAGTCAACCTTGAGCCTGGTGAAACTCAAACCTGCACTAATTGCAGGCAGCTGGTGTTACTTAAGGAGGCAATGTTACTTAAGGTAGCCAATGCAGCTAACAGAACAGCAGTATAAAACATGGGCCACCCTTGGGGCCCCAGGAACTGCATTCTGCACTAGTTGCAGCTACTGAATACTCTTCAAGGGTGGCACGCGCTGCAATACTCCAGGCACGAGATGACCAGGGTTTGAATAGCTGATCTAGGAAGTGCTAGGACTGCTACCTGCTCTTCAAGCAGAAGTTCCGAGTCTAGGAGAACCCCCAAATTGCAGACTGGATCCATCTGGGGTAGTGCAGAATTAAAGGTGACAAAGTCACACATCCTGGGGCCCCAAAGCCAGGGAGCCCCGAAGGCACTGCGGCTCAGCCTCTCCATGCCCCTGCCCACAAAGCAACAGCGCTCTCCCTGGCCAGCCAGGCTCACCCAAGGCTCCAGCCGACTCCCAGGCCTCTGGAGCCAGCTGGAGGGATCATCCAGACTGGTCCCGGGGTTAAGGCATCAGACTAGGAAGCTGGAGACCATGAGTTCAAGTCCAGCCCTAGCACAAAAGCTGGCTGGGTGACCTTGGGCCAGTCCCTCTTGCTCAGCCCAGCCCACCTCACAGGGTAGTTGTTGTAGGGAAAATAGGACAAGGAAGGTGCACTGAATATGTTCGTCACCTTGAATTATTTGTAAAAAATAATAGGCAGAATAAAAATAAAATAATAAAACAAAAAAACAAAATAAAATAATGAAATAAAATGAAAATAAAATACAATAAAATACAATATATAATAATAATAATAATAATAATAATAATAATAATAATAATAATAATAATAATAATAATTTTATTTGTATACCGCCCTTCTCCCGAATAATAAATAAAATAAAATAAACAAAATAAAATAAAATAGATAAATAAATAATAAAATAAAATAAAATGCACAGGAATATTTCGACTGCTCCAGCAATCATGGCAGCTTTTATGTAGAAACCTCTCCAAATGTGCTGACTATCACCTTTTCAAATAATACATTAAAAAAAACTAACAGAGCCAAAGAGGGGCCTGCAATAAAGGAATGCCAAGTAAAAGTATCACTTTATGAGGTAAGTTCATGGTGGAGAAAGGAGAAGATTCTCTTTTCAGTTTAGCTTCTGCTGAGGTTATACGGCGAAAGAAACACGCTTTATTTTTACTTCTTCTATATATTAAGACCCCTTCATGGATTACTGCCTTGTCGTGGCGAAGGGGCTTGCGTAATTCAATGAAGCTATGAGCTATGCCGTGCAGGGCCACCCAAGACGGAAAGGTCATAGTAGAGAGTTCTGACAAATCGTGATCCACTGGAGAAGGAAATGGCAACCCACTCCAGTATCTTTTCCATGAAAACCCTATGGACAGTACCAAAAGGCAAAACGATATGACGCTGGAAGATGAGCCCCTCAGGTCGGAAGGCGTCCAATATGCTACTGGGGAAGAGCAGAGGGCTAGTACTAGTAGCGCCAGAAAGAATGAAGCGACTGGGCCAAAGCCGAAAGGACGCTCAGCTGTGGATATGTCTGGTGGTGAAAGGAAAGTCCGATGCTGTAAAGATTTTTTCTCCATAGGAACCTGGAATGTAAGATCCATGAATCAAGGAAAGCTGGACGTGGTCAAACAAGAGATGACAAGACTAAACATCGACATCTTAGGTATCAGCGAACTAAAATGGACAGGAATGGGTGAATTTAATTCAGATGACCATCAGGTATACTACTGACGGCAAGAATCCCTCAGAAGAAATGGAGTAGCCTTCATAGTCAATAAAAGAGTAGGAAAAGCAATACTGGGATACAATCCTCAAAATGACAGAATGATCTCAGTTCGAATCCAAGGCAAACCATTCAATATCACAGTAGTCCAAGTCTATGCCCCAACCACCGGTGCTGAAGAGGATGAAATTGACCGGTTCTATGAAGCCCTACAGCACCTTATAGAACTAACACCCAAAAATGATGTCCTTATCGTCATGGGGGATTGGAATGCTAAAGTAGGAAGCCAAAAGATAACTGGAATAAGAGGCAAGTTTGGCCTTAGAGTACAAAATGAAGCAGGGCACAGGCTGATAGAATTTTGTCAAGAGAATACGATGGTCATAGCAAACACTCTTTTCCAACAACCCAAGAGACGGCTTTACACATGGACATCACCAGACGGTCAACACAGAAATCAGATTGACTATATGCTCTGCAGCCAAAGATGGAGAAGCTCTATACAGTCAGTAAAAACAAGACCAGGAGCTGACTGTGGCTCAGACCATGACCTTCTTGTTGCAAAGTTTAGGCTTAAATTAAAGAAAGTAGGGAAAAGCGCTAGGCCAGTCAGGTATGAACTAAATCATATCCCTGTTCAATATACAGTAGAGGTGACAAATAGATTTAAGGAATTAGATCTGTTAGACAGAGTGCCTGAAGAACTATGGACAGAGGTTTGCAACATTGTACAACAGGTAGCAACCAAAACCATCCCAAAGAAAAAGAAATGCAAGAAAGCAAAATGGCTTTCTGAGGAAGCTTTGCAAATAGCTGAGGAAAGGAGGGAAGCGAAAGGCAAGGGAGAAAAAGAAAGATATGCCCAATTAAATGCAGAATTCCAAAGAATAGCTAGAAGAGATAAGAATGCCTTCTTAAATGAACAATGCAAAGAAATAGAAGAAAACAATAGAATAGGGAGGACCAGAGATCTTTTCAAGAAAATTGGAGAGATGAAAGGAACGTTTCATGCAAAAATGGGCATGATAAAGGACCATAATGGCAGGGACCTAACAGAGGCAGAAGAGATTAAGAAGAGATGGCAAAATTACACAGAAGAACTATACAAGAATGAGCTTAACGTCCCTGACAATCACAATGAGGTGGTCACTGACCTCGAGCCAGACATCCTAGAATGTGAAGTGAAGTGGGCCTTAGAAAAGCTGAGCAACAACAAAGCTAGTGGAGGTGACAGTATTCCAGCTGAGCTATTCAAAATCTTAAAAGACGATGCAGTAAAAGTGCTACACTCAATTTGCCAGCAAATTTGGAAAACTCAACAGTGGCCACAGGATTGGAAAAGATCAGTTTACATTCCAATTCCAAAGAAAGGCAGTGCCAAAGAATGTTCAAACTATCGCACCATTGCACTCATTTCACATGCTAGTAAAGTTATGCTTAAAATTCTACAAGCTAGACTCCAGCAGTATGTGGATCGAGAACTACCAGAAGTACAGGCAGGATTTCGAAGAGGCAGAGGAACTAGAGGTCAAATTGCTAACATACGCTGGATCATGGAGAAAGCTAGAGAGTTCCAGAAAAACATCTACTTCTGCTTCATTGACTATGCTAAAGCCTTTGATTGTGTGGATCATAACAAACTGTGGCAAGTCCTTAAAGAGATGGGCATACCAGACCATCCTATTTGTCTCTTGAGAAACCTATATGCGGGCCAAGAAGCAACAGTGAGAACTGGACACGGAACCACTGATTGGTTCAAAATTGGGAAAGGAGTCCGGCAAGGCTGTATACTGTCGCCTTGCCTATTTAACTTATATGCAGAGCACATCATGAGAAAGGCAGGGCTAGATGAATCAAAAGTTGGAATTAAGATTGCCGGAAGAAACATCAACAACCTAAGATATGCAGATGATACCACTCTAATGGCAGAAAGTGAAGAGGAACTAAAGAGCCTCTTGTTGCGAGTGAAGAAGGAGAGTGCAAAACATGGGTTGAAACTAAACATTAAGAAAACCAAGATCATGGCATCTGGCCCTCTCAATTCCTGGCAAATAGATGGGGAAGAAATGGAGGTAGTGACAGATTTTATTTTCCTGGGCTCCAAGATCACTGCAGATGGGGACTGTAGCCAAGAAATTAAAAGACGCTTGCTCCTTGGGAGGAAAGCCATGGCAAATCTAGACAGCACACTAAAAAGCAGACATCACCCTGTCAACAAAAGTGCGTATAGTCAAGGCTATGGTCTTCCCAGTGGCAATGTATGGCAGTGAAAGCTGGACCATAAGAAAGGCTGAGCGCCAAAGAATTGAAGCCTTTGAACTATGGTGCTGGAGAAGACTCCTGCGAGTCCCTTGGACTGCAAGGCGATCAAACCAGTCAGTCCTAGAGGAGATCAACCCTGACTGCTCTTTAGAAGGCCAGATCCTGAAGCTAAAACTCAAATACTTTGGCCACCTAATGAGAAGGAAGGACTCACTGGAGAAGAGCCTAATGCTGGGAAAGATTGAGGGCAAGAGAAGAAAGGGACGACAGAGAATGAGATGGCTGGATGGAGTCACTGAAGCAGTAGGCATGAGCTTAAATGGACTCCAGAAGATGGTAGAGGACAGGAAGGCCTGGAGGAACATTGTCCATAGGGTCGCGATGGGTCGGACACGACTTCGCAACTAACAACAACAAATATATTAAGACTTTTCCTCACAAGGTGATCCTGTGAAGGAGGCTGGCTGGTCCAAAGCCCCACCTGGCTGGCCATGGCGGGAGGGGCCTTCCCGGCCTTAAGCCTGGATTGCCACACTGGGGGTCTTCAGCAGCTGCAGACAGCCCTCAATTTATCACAAGTGAGCCCAACATTTCCACTGCTAAGCAAGGCAGTTGTTCAGTGAGTTGCGTCTCATTTTACAATATTTTGCCACAGTTGTTAAGTGAATCATTGCAGTTGTTAAGTGAGTCATAGGGTCATTAAGCAAGTCTGTCTTCCCCCATTGACTTTGCTTGTTGGAGGCCAGCTGGGAAGATCGCAGATGGTGACCCTCTGATCCCAGGATTCTGCAGCTCCCCTAAATCTATTCCAGTTGCCAAGGGCCCAGATTTTGATCACATGATCACGGGGATGCTGCAACAGTCATAAATGTGAAAACCGGACTTCCGGTTTGCCTTCGCAGCCACTGCAGCGGTTGGAAGGCAAGCTCTGTCTTCCGTGTTCGGTTTTGCTCTGCTGGGGGACCCTGGAAAGGGTCGAGTGTCACCCTGTAGGGGTGACAAGCAAGGATAGGACCCCCACTTGATCACGGGAGGGCAGTAGCCCTTCCGCTTGAACCGGGGCAGCCCTCCAAACCGGCAGACAAAAGATCAGCCATAGAAATATGGCTTGTCACTAGGCTGCAGACAGCCAAATACAAACTTACCACCAGGCACTTCTAAAGCAGCGCAGATGAGACTGGGTGAGATCTGAACCTCTCTTTAATCCCAAGTATTTTTTTTTCTCCTGCAAAAGCTGCCCAAAGTATCTTCCCCCCTGTAAGAGGGAAGGGAACTTCTATCTCACCCTCTAAGAATAGCCATGACTATCCAGGGGAGTTAAAACATTGAAAGAATAACCTTAATCTAACTGGATTTATATGCTTTTAAAATTTGGGGACCAAAATATTTCTTATCTTTACTGAAGACTTTTGTTTTTATTTACAAAAAAGAAATAAGGATGTTCTCATGTATGGGAACCAAGGTCATTACTGATAACATTTTGACGGCCTGGAGATCTGGGAGGAGTTTCCGCGTTTACTAACAATTGATGAATGTGATTTATGACATCTAATTGGGGTGGGAATTGCAACTGGCAATTTTGTAACCAGGGGGAGGGAAATTTAGTCTTGGGTTCACCTTTGTATGTGCTGTTATTTTGTAGCCAAATAAAAATGTTCTTTGAGGAAGAATTCCTTGCCTTGAAGTTCTTTTAATTGGTCTCATCTACTGGAACCATGACAACATATGGTGTGGTGTTAAGTAGCTTTAATAGTTAATGCCTTTTAATGTTAAATCATGTCTGGCAAAACATTGGCAGCCAGTGCAGATCTTGGAATTAAGGAGAAACTTCCTGACAGTGAGGACAATTAACCAGTGAAACAGCTTGCCACCAGAAATCGTGGGTGCTCCATCACTGGAGATTGTTAAGAAGAGGCTAGACCGTTTCTTGTCTGAGATGGTATAGGTCCTCCTGCTTAAGCAGGGGGCTGGACTAGAAGACCTCCAAGGTCCCTTCCAGCTCTATTCTGTTCTATTCTCATATGATCCCTGTATTCTGAGTGATCCAGTTAGCAGGCTACTGCTATATTTTGCACCAACTGAAACTGCCTATTTCAGTGTCAAGGCGTGAATAACTCTCTTTAGCCTGACTGGTACAAGAAACGATGCAGCCTCACCCCGAGTGGCAGAAGGCAGCTCCCTCTCTCAGATGCTGCAGTAGGCTGGACACACTGAGCCCCAGCTCAAGCACACAGGTCATGTTCTGGATGTCCAGCATTAATTGCTGAACAGACTCTCATTTTCTGATTCCAGCAAAAACAAACCCCTTGGCCAGAAAAATGGAGATTTTGTGCACGTTGACGGGAAAAGGGAAACCAGGAGAAAAAGCAGCCCAGGAGCTCTCTGGGCTGGAATGGCCGCCTGCCTATTTAGCAAGTCCATACAGGCCACAAGCGCCTACCCAGGGGGCAGCAGAATTGCCGTGGGGCTGCTCTACCTCTTCCTTGCTTTTAGCTTCCCCAAAACTTTGGGATGCAGGACTATAGAATCAGACCAGCCCGAGCCGAGGATCCCTGAACCGCGAACCTCCTCACACCTGCACAGCAGCTGGCTCTGCTACCTGGAAGGTGCAGCCTCCCTCCACAAGGAGCAGGACCCTATGGATGCAGTGGGGGATGGTCTCCTGCAATGATAAAATACATTTTTCTACAGCTCCTGCTCCAATCAAAGGTTTTCTTTGACATCCAACTAAATAAGGATTGGCAGAAATGTCGTCTCTGTTCCTCTATGAACAAGGAAGGAAGAGGCCAAATGGAAGGGTTCCAGAACCACAGACGCTTGCCCTAAGGCCAGGTCCTTCACGACTGAGCGGTTTCTTACCCAAACGTTTCCAGCAGCATCTAGATCTGGTGTGATGGGACACTGGCAAAGAACTGGGAAAGGAAAACAATGGCTCTGTGTGCCCAGTGGGCACCCAGCAACAGTAGAACAGCATTCAGAAGAAGGAAGGAAGTCTCACCTGCAAAGTGCCTAAAGCTGTAAAGACAGCTGGGACTGGAGGAGATCGCCGGGCATCTACCAGGATGGTTAAGCCCAAGGCTTTGCGCTCCGGCCTGAGGATGAAAGGGAATAGGAGACAGGCATTGTTGCTACTAATCCAGACCAGCAGCTCTAACTCCACCCCTGCAGGCTGCCTTCCCAGGGCAAAGACTCCCTACCAATAAAGGAGGGTATTTGTAGCCCAGGGTTGAAATGAGGCGTAGTGGTGTTCTTGCAGACTTTCATTACCCAAACTAGGTAACATCATCAGTGTTAGTGATGCACTGAAATGTTACCTAGTTTGAATAATAAAACATCTGCAAAAATAAAAAAACAAAGCTCAGAGACAATGAGCCTCAAAGATCTCCCAGTTCTTCCTCTGCACCTCCTCCCCCCGTCCCCCAGTCTGAAGCAGCCAGAGCACTTTCCTCTGGCCTTGTAGGTCTCAAGGCTGAGGGCAAGCAGGCAGGCAGTGTCACTAAGCCAGAGGCAACAGTAACAGGGTTTGTCACTTTCTTGTGGATAATAGTAGTTCCCCCACCAAGTTTCAAACTCTACCATGAGAGTCTATAGCACAGATGCCAAACTTGCTATGTCTCGTGATGTGTTGCGACGTATCATGACTTTTTTCGCATTGCTGGAGCTGGGGTGGGTGCGGTCTGCGCATGATGCAACCGGCCCAGGGGCCAGCAATTTGACACCCCTGGACTATAGCTATTCAAAATATTCCTTGAGGAGAGCAGAGAATATTCATACAGAACAGTGAATAATTATAGCTGCTTAGACAAGCTGCTGTATCTGGTATTTCCAGAAGACATGGAAGTTTCAAAAGCCAGCTAAGAGCCACATCTGTGTTTCTCCACTTGCTGGAAATCTACAATTATAAAGCTAAGAACTGACAGAACAGTTATAGTATTCAATGCACAGAACACTCTTTGACCGTGTCTGCCTTGCCTTTTCTCACAAACCTGAGAATGCTGCGTAAATATAGGAGAAGGCGGGTTATTTCACTGGCATTGCAGTTCGGGCACAACCAAATTGTATTCCTCATTGTGATGATGACCACAGCACGCCCATATCTGTCTCTGGTACCTGAGAAAGAGGCTTCATTTAATTTGTCTAACTAATTAGGCAAAAAGAACAACCAAGGCCCCCTTGAAGTGGCCACGTAATGCCCTCCAAATTGTTTTAATTATTGTATTATATTGGGCATAATTATTTAATCTTTCTGTATGTATATTTTGATATTTATTGCCCTGTACATCGCCCTGAGTCCTTCGGGAGAAGGGTGGTATAAAAATTTAATAAATAATAATAAATAATAAAAATAAACAGAGAAATGGCTTTTTCAACCTATCTCATGAATGGATACAAGCATGGCAAAATGTTTAAAATAGCAGGATAGAAGCTGAAAATGTTCAGCAGAATGGAAGAAACACAAACTCAGGCCTGCGTAGATCTGGGTCTGAAAGCAGAGTTGGGCCCACACAGACCACCACCTGTTTTCTTCCCCGGCAGATCTTCCTGACCCTCACTGGGAGTCTGGCTGCAGAGAGCCATAAACTATCTGGGGGGGGGGATGGCTCGTCCCCCAACCCAGCCTGCAACTCAGGCTGGTTCTCTTATGGATCCTCAGATCCACCACTTCACTCTACAAAGATTTCAGCTCTTCCTGCTCTTGCTTAGAGCCCGGCTGCCCACTGTTCCTCCGCAACAGGGGAAAGCCAGACCGTGGTTGTCCTAGGAAGGGAGACCACTCAGCAGGGCAGAGTGCTTCTTTGGGGAGGGGGCCAATGCACAAAGGCCCAACCTCCAGTGAGAAAGTGAAAGGGTCTTTCAGGTTCACAAATAACTCTTTCCCTGACCAATGCCTTCTTCACAAATGATAAAAACAGCAGCAACCTCTGGAGGCTTTACCTGGCAGGCATGCAGCTCCACTCCGAAGCATCTCCCAATTCACGCTCTTCATTGGCAGGGGGGCTGTTTCCCGAATCCCCCAGGATGGAAAGAGTGGGGGGTCTGGCTGCACAGTCACGGCTGTGGGGTCTTCTCTCCCAGAGCCGGCAGGTGTTATCAGTGCCAGGCTGCTGTTATCACCTTCTTCAGTGGCCTTTTCTGTCCCACTCGATGATGTTTCTGTAACAAGAAACAGCTTTCAATGCTAAGAGTTGAATTATTCCCATTTGCACCCAGAGACAAAGCAGATGCACGCTGACTTATCCTGCCTCTTTGCAATTGCTCTGAACTGGACAAACCCAATGAGGTTTACTGTAGGTGATGAAACATCTCTTCTTGCACGCACGCACACACGCACGCACATGCACACTTACACTTGCTATTGCGGAGCAGCCTGCGCTTGCTGCCAAACCTTGCAACTTGGGGTCCTAGTGCACAATCACTTAAACTTAAATTTAAAATTAAATCATCCTAATCAACAACCATCCTAGTGGACGATCACTTAAACATGAGCCAGCCATATGCAGCCCCAAAAGCTAATACGGGACCATCCTTGGTTATATAAACAGAGGCATAGAATCAAGATCACGCTAAGTATTAGTACCGCTTTATAAAGCCTTAGTAAAGCTACACCTTTGCAATGTATGGCAGTGAAAGTTGGACCATAAGAAAGGCTGAGCGCAAAAGAATTGAGGCCTTTGAACTCTGGTGCTGGAGAAGACTCCTGGGAGTCCCTTGGACTGCAAGGCGATCAAACCGGTCAGTCCTAGAGGAGATCAACCCTGACTGCTCTTTAGAAGGCCAGATCCTGAAGCTAAAACTCAAATACTTTGGCCACCTAATGAGGAGGAAGGACTCACTGGAGAAGAGCCTAATGCTGGGAAAGATTGAGGGCAAGAGAAGAAGGGGACGACAGAGAATGAGGTGGCTGGATGGAGTCACTGAAGCAGGAGGCGTGAGCTTAAATGGACTCCAGAAGATGGTAGAGGACAGGAACGCCTGGAGGAACATTGTCCATAGGGTCGCGATGGGTCGGACACGACTTCGCAACTAACAACAACAAAGCTACACCTGGAATCCTGCAGCCAATTTTGGTCACCTCATTACAAAAAAGATGTTGGGACTCTGGAAAGAGTGCAAAGAAGAGGCCTGGAGACTTAAAGGCCTGGAGACTAAAAGATATGAAGAACAGTTGCAGGAATTGGGTTTGGCTAGTCTAAAGAAAAGAAGAAACAGGGGTGACATGATAGCAGTCTTCCAGTATTTGAGGGGCTGCCACAAAGAAGAGGGAGTCAACTTATTTACCAAAGCACCAGAAGGCAAGACAAGAAGCAACAGATGGAAACTAATCAAGGAGAGAAGCAACCTGGAATTAAGGAGAAACTTCCTAACAGTGAGGACAATTAATCAGTGGAACAGCTTGCCACTAAAGGTTGTGGGTGCTTCATCACTGGAGGTTTTTAAGAAGAGACTGGAGTCTGTACAGTCACTTGTCTGAGACGGTATAGGATCTTCAGCTTCAGCAGGGGGCTGGACTAGAAGACCAGCACACATAAGTCCTCACAAAAGCTAACGTATATCACAGTGTCAGTGAGTTCATCCAAGTCCGCTGAGGCAGCTTCAAAAACTCTAGTCTGTGCAGTCGAGGCAAGCCCGTGGCTTTAACTTTGCCTCTTTAGTCCAAGATGTCACTGTTTAAACTATTGGTTTTATGATTTTAAACCTTCGTCTATAAGCAGGTATGGGGTGAATCAGATTAAAAACTTCAGATGGAAAAAAAAGTAAATTGAGATCCAAAATGGTTAGAACTGTTGCTTCATCATTTTGAAAGGTCCTTCCTGGGACCTGCCAACCACAGTGACATCTCAGCAGGGAGGACGCCTACAGGTGGATGAGATATACAGGTGGTCCCCAACTTACAACAGTTCATTTAGTGACCATTCAAAGTTACAGCAGCACTAAAAATGTGACTTGTGATCACGAGCAGTGGTGGTACAGGGGTTAGAATGCAGTACCGCAGGCTATTTCTGCTGACTGCCAGCAATTCAGCAGTTCAATCCTGACCGGCTCAAGGTTGACTCAGCCTTCTGACCTTCCAAGATCAGTAAAATGAGGACCCCGATTGTTGGGGGGGAGGAGGCTGACTGTAAACCGCTTAGAGAGGGCTGCAAGTCTAAGGCCTATTGCTATTTTCAGATACGACCTTTGCAGCAGCCCCATGATCAAATTCGGATGCTTGGCAACCGATTCATATTTATGATTAGTGTTGTGTCCCAAGGTCCCGTGATCCCCTTTTGCGACCTTCTGACAAGCGAAGTCAATGGGGAAGCCAGATTCACTTAACAACTAGGTTACTAACTTACCAACTGCAGTGATTCACTTAACAACTGTGGCAAAAAAGTCATAAAATGGGACAAAACTTACTTAACAAATGTCTCACTTAACAGAAATTTTGGGCTCAATTGTGATCGTAAGTCGAGGACTACCTGTACAGCTTTTTTTTGGATGAGTGAGAAGTTTTATTCCTTTTTTGTGAACAATCGTGTCATCACAACTTCGTCGTGTTGCTAAATTTTGGCAGTATAATCTGGGAGTTCTGGTCTAGCACAATATTTGTCAAGATGTTCACTCTATACACAATTTGCAAGCTCATTTCTGTGCAATAAGACAGAAGTCTCCAGCACTGCACAACGCCCACGTATGAACCACTCCCTCGGCCTGACCCAGACTTTGTGCCCCTCCTGATTTTGAGGAAACAGAGACTTAGGTATAGACTATTCAATTGGAAACTAGCATACTGCAAAGTAGAGACATCCACCAAGCACAATCTTCATTTCCAATAATGCCAGATGACCCACGAGGATTTTACTTAAAAAAAATCAGCTCACCACAGCCTAGAATGAGCACTGCTATTCTTTAAACATGCTCAATTTGACGAGCAAAAATTAAAAAAAGATAAACTAGAAATTATAGGCAGCATCCAGGGGCTACAGGGAGTTTGCTGTGGTAATTAAATGAACTTCCATGTGCAATACGACAACTGTGTCACAAATGGGCCAACTCCTCTGAGGCAATTCTTTGCGGAAAAGCCCATGGCATATTTTCAATCCTAAATATGTTCCCTAGCCGAAAAGGTTGCTGGCCTCTGCAATTAACCACTTTAACATTCTACACTTGGAATTCCTGTCCTTCTCCTGCTCTTCCACACTCGGTCTGTCACGAGACCATTTTCCCAGCAAAGGGCAGAAAGGGCCCAAATGCATCATACCTGTGGCCTGATCCCCCTCCGGGGTGGGCCTGGTGCACTCAGGCAATGTCATAGATGGAAACAGTGCTGGGAGGGAGGATACCAAGGAGCTCATCTCTGGGTCGCTAGGCTGAAACTGGCAGGGTGCCTCATGGACAGAGTTGTGCCCACTTTCCAGGAAGGCCCCCATGCCCGACTCCTGGTCCAGGGAAGGGGCGTGGCTGCCCTGTCCTCTTCCCGCCTTCTTGGAAACACCTGTCCACCCAGTGTGCGGTGTGCTTGAGAGACAAGGCTGATCCCCAGAAGATGCTGCAGCAACGCCTGGGCGAGGGTGGCTGTGGGGGGGCTCTGCCTGCCCAGCGGCTTCTGCTGGAGGCCTGGGGCCATTTTCCTTCAGCTCTGTTCTTGCGCTCTTCGGCTCAGCCTCAGAACTGGGAAGCAGACGACTGCCTCCCACTCGCTCTTGACAACCATCCGCATTTTCTTGCCCTGCCTTCTGCGAAAGGAAGCTTTTCGGGATTAAAGGGTCTCCAAAATTAAGTTGCCACTCATTCTTAGGGGGGCTTTGTTTAGTCTGCCGTCGGCAATTTCCTTCCATGCTTATTCTATTGCTCAACTCCACTGACGATTCCTCTAGGGTCCCTTCCACATGCTCTAGAAGATACCGTTGTTCCAACCATTCAGAAGACTGACTTTTAACTTCCACCAACTGAGTCTGGGAGGACTGGTGATCAGCCACTTTCCTCCTCGAAGAGACTCCCATTATGGTTGGAGACCTGGCCTTTCCCTCCAGCCTTACTTTGGAGCTGTCAGAATGGCAGCTACTGATCTCCCTCTCTGTCGGGAGACTGTCGCCTATTCTGTCTACACCCAAAACATCAGGACAGGATGCAGAAGGCTTGGGGAACCCCAAGCTGCCTCCCACTCTGGCAGACAGGCCTGTCCCTGGACCTTCAGCCTCCTCTCCATCCTTGTAACTGCACGTGGCATACCGCCAGTCAAGCTCCTGTTCCAGATGTGTTGATAATGTCTTGGCAAAGTGTGGCTCCTTAATAATAGGGGCAGCAGTGGGAATCAAAGGAGCTGGACAATTCTCTGGAACGCCAGGATGTTTCAGGAACAATTTACCACAGTCTGTTTCATTATTTACAGAACATGCAACATTAATAACCGGCATGTCAGGACTCCTCAGCTGCCCAGATGGCACCGATGCAAGAGCTGAACCAGCGCAATTTCCCCAACCAGGGCTATTGTTCTGACTAAGCTGCTGGCTATCCTTGGCTTCCAGCCAACGCCAAGTGCTGGGCTGAGCTGAAGATCCTTTGGGGCGGCCAGAGGTGGGCATGAAGGCACCTGCCATGTCCCTCTCCTCTCCCTCCCCATTACTGTCACAGGCCTTCCCGACCTCTGGGTCCCCACATGCCTGACCAGCAGGCTCCTCCGCTAGGGTGATGGCAAATGAGTTGGGCTCGTGGAAGACGTGGGGTCCCCCTGAAAGACGGCTCCTGGGCGACACCTCGACGGGAAAGCCCAGAGCAGAAGACTTCTCAGTCATTGGGGCAAAATGCACATTCTTTTTATTTTTGCAAACAGTTTGGGACTTATTGATAAATTCTGGATTGACTGTTTTATCCCAAGGCACTCAGAATATCTCACCATCTGTGGCTAACAAGCAGTTTTCCAATGTGGTTCCCAACCATTTCTGCTGATGGAGCTCAGCCATTCCACAGCAAAGAGAGGCACACAAGGCAGGAGGTATCACAAACTCCTCCACATTATGTTTGTCCTTGGCCAAGCATTTCACTATAATCCGTGGAGACTTTCTCAAGAATGGAACCACTTGCAGGTAAAAGGCCTCCAGTCTCGAGGTCCACCAGTCGAGAAAAGCCAGCTGGATGATGATCTTCTCATGACTGCAAAGGGGCCGGCCTCCATGCTGGACGAGCGAACCGTAATACTGAACCTGATGGGATAAGAAAAGTCAGGGAATTGTTTACCAGCAGTTTCTTAATAAGGGAGAATCTAATACCACCTCACCCATCCGCCATGCCATAATTATAGGCGTTCCATAATTGAGGAAAAAAGCTGTTTCAGGTTCGTAGTTGCTTAAAGATATTATTAAGTCCGGCACACACTGAAGCAGGCAAGCATTACTTATTCTAAGAAGGAAGCTGTCCTTACTTGTGGAATCAGGCAGAACTAGCGCATGCCTTTCCCTGAACTTGCTACTTTCAAAAGCACTGTGAAGAAAACTATTCAGAAGATGAAGACTTTGTGCAACTCTCACATCAGTGTTCTACGACTTAAAGCTGTCCTGCCTTTGCTGAGGCTTCTACATGAGGCTAACAAAAACCCCTGATTCAAGCTGCAATCTTGGCCAAGTTCTGTTCTTAAGCAAGGAAAACAAGCACCATCACTGTCCCAGGGCAGACCCTCAACTTTGCTGGCACTGTGATCACATCATAGCATAGTGAATTTAAGAGATCTGAATCCCTGGGCATTGTCCCAGTAAAAAAAATTGTCACTTCTGTGAGATAGGCACCTATCTTAAATTTGAAAAAAAAAATAAAAATATAAGTAAAATAAATAAATAAAAACATTAATAAATAAATATTTGCAATGCCAGCACAGAAAGTTTCTCTGCAAGAGAAGACCTCAAGAATCCAGGCAGATCTATTCAAGAGAACGATGCTCCTGTCATACAGGCTCTCTTTCTTTTTTGCATGAACAACAGAAGTGACCCACAGTGTGTTTATTTTTGCTGTTAACAATCAGGCCTGACATTTGTTGTATGCAGATGACATAACCCTGCTCTCTAACACTTGCAGTTTTTTAAAGAGTCATCTGCACAAACGTATTTTTGGTAAATAAAAGTTATATATGTTTAATACAATAAAGTCTGGCGATTCAGGCCCTTGAAAGCTTCCGCAGTATTGTTCTATTTGTTTAGGAATGAGTGGGTCAAAGAATCGCAATGCCTTGGGCACATTTAAAGGTTTCTTGGCTGCAAACACAGCCTGGCTATTAGGTTCCCCCCCCCCACCTAGGTGATGCTGGGGGGAAAGCTTTCTGAGCACTCCTTTTGAGCCTGGAGGCAGCAAGATACTCACAGACTTCTTGCCGGACCCACTGCAAGATGCACTTGGCAAGAATCAGGAAGTCGATGAGGTAGCACAGGCCATTCCCGCTGTAGAGCTTTTCCACCACATCAAACACCTGGCAGAGGACTGTGGTTGGTGTGATTTCAAAGGGAGGATAAAGCATGGAGGATGTTCTCCATGCAGCCGTCCAGCGACTAAGAATCCTACCAAGAGAATGAGAGTCAGCAGAGCCAGCAACTGGGTCTCTCAGGCTACAATCACAAAGGGCAAC
The DNA here is from genome assembly GCF_947247035.1 of Vipera ursinii. NCBI lineage: Eukaryota > Metazoa > Chordata > Lepidosauria > Squamata > Viperidae > Vipera > Vipera ursinii. The sequence continues at coordinate 1,984,351 of NC_139520.1, forward strand.
TGTGGTACCTCTTCATTCCTCCAAACCTCCAGCTCTCCCAAACACAGTTCCTGCAGCGCCAGTGCAGAGCGCTCAGCTAGTCCCGAGTGGCAGCAGACAGCTTACACTGCAAAAACTTTCCTGACTGAATAGGGTGTGCCTCGTTAAACTGTTGTGATTGTAGTATGTGGGAGAATACATGGCATGTGCATGTGAACGTGAGAGAAAGAGGCAGAAGAGCACGCACCAGAATGTGTCTTTGTTCTTATAAGGCTCACAAAACCACATTCTCAATCACTAAACTATAATAAACTCAGTTTAGGTTCAAGAATTCTTTATGGCTATACCAATTCCCTTCATTCAGGATATATCATGCAGATGAAACAAAATGCATATGGCAACATTGCATTATTTGCCCTGACATTGTCAAGTCCCATAAGCATCTGAATACATGACAGGCGAGGCAAAGATTAACATGGAGATGTACTTAGAGGCACAAAAGGCAGCATTCTGTGGGGACAAAGAGAACATTTATATTTGTCTCTCTTGTCCAGAGCCCTTCAGGCTGACCAGAGCATTTGGCAGTCCAGAGCTCCCACATCTGCAGCCATCACAACTGGCCTACCACTGTTCCAAACTCTGAACAAATTCTCAGGTTTTAAATGATCGCAGAAAGGCTGCTCCGTATCTGATGATTCTGCTGCAAGCAGACAGTGGTTTCTCTGCCAGCAGGAAAGAACTGCACCCAGGTTTACTTCTGGTTTGTAAAAACTTCTGCTGGGCTTCAATGCCACCTGCAAGGACTGAGAACCAGGATTGTGCACCATCAGCACTTCTGCTTAACACACACAGGCAGACACACAAACACAGACTAACAACAATTAAGTTGTCATCGCCAAATAAATCCAAAGAACCTCTTACTCCGCATAGACTCTGCCTCAGGCATGAGTTTGCCATTAACTTGATGACTAAGGCCGATTTGTGCACTTCAAAGACACCCTCTTAGTAAAAATCCCCAGTTATTCATGCCAGAGATTTCATTTAGAGATCTCTTCAAAGAAAGCCGCCCTGCTGCCTTTTGCGCCACTCTGAAAACTGGGCGCTCCTTCTGGGCATTTGTGCAGGCCGCGGGAGGAGGCCCTCCCGATGAAGTTGTACTGGTTCCTGCCGGTTTATTTTGCTATTTTCTGTTTTAATTGTAACTAAGCCACCCAAAGTTGCACGTTGCTGATTCAGGGCCCGCCTGTGGCCTTCTGAAAGAGCCCCTCCGGGCAGGCTCCGGATCCTCCTCCTCCTCCTCCTTTCAGGGCCGGCTCTGGCCCAGGGAGGCGGGGACGCCCGTCCTCACTTCTCAGCCCAGAGCGGAGCGCAGCCAAATTGCTGGAGGGAAACCGAGCCGGGCGCAACTCAACCCGCACCAGCAAAAAGCCGGTAGCGAAGGGCCCGCACGATCTCCGGCGGCAACGGCCGAGGCCGCGCGGGGCTCCCGCAGACTTTTCCAGCCAGGCCTCCGGGGGACCTTCCGAGGCGCCGGATTGGCCGCTTCCGCCGCCCCCCGCCCGCCCTCCGGCTCCCCGCCCCGCCCTCCGCCTGCACGCGCCGCCCGGCGGCCCAGAGGAGCCCCGCCCGAAGGGGGCGCGCTGCGCGGGCCGCTCGGAGCTGGGCGCCATCTTGCGGTTGCCGAGCGACGCGGGGGTCCTCGCTCTAACGGCCATTTCCCCCCGAGATCGTTTGAAGTTACAAGGGCGCCGAAGGGACGGGCCTAGGACGGTCGTTGCGGCGCCGCTGCGGCCAGGATGGGCATCCGGGGGCTCGGCTGCCTCACTGCGCGGTCCTGCGGGCGTGGAGAGCCCAAGGAGGCTGTCTGAAAAAACCTCTTATGCCAAAATCCAAGCAGAGCCCCTTTTCTCCGGAAAAGCCTGCTTGGGTTTCAGCCTGGACCGCTTTCAGCCTCACAGCGGGGAGATTTGCCTCTGCTCTGGGCTGAAATTCCTCTCGTACCAGCCGGGGGGAAATAGCGAGGGAGGGCGAGCGGGCTGGGAGAACCGGGAGGCCGCCTTGGGCAGCTGCAGCTCCGCACCAGCCTGCCCGGGGTGGGGGGGCAACTCATGCATGGCCCGCACTGCCCCCCCCCGCACGCCTTATCTGGGGCTCCATCCGCTTAATGACTTATGAAAGGGCTTAACCACAGCCCGGAAGTGCTGGGATTGCAGTTGTTCAGCAAAGTGGCCTTGTGATGTCTCACTTAATAATCACTTGAATGACTGAGGTTCCAGTTATGGTCATAAATTGACTACTTGTAATAGCTTTAATATAATTAACAAGCAATTTCCAAAAGTGTTTAAAAAGAGAGGCTTGCAGTCTTACTGTCTTTTAAAACTGCAAGCAAGATGGCAAATTCCATAATCTGGTGCTCAAATGCATGAATAGCCACTGTCCTACAGTCTGCTGGTGGGAAGCAGCCTTCTTAGGCAATCCCCCCTTCTCCTGATCCAAAGAGGCTCCAAGGAATTGGTCTACTCACTGGTTCCTTGGTCTTTGCTTCAGTCTTTGGCTCCATATCACAGAGCTGTCTTCAGTTGACCATAACTTCCCTGCATCTCCCTACTTTGTTCCAGTTTATCAAGGAAGAGATTGGTTGATCAGATGCCTTACTAAAGCCCAGGTGTACTACATCCTTAGCGTTCCCTTGATACATTAAATCAGTCACTGTCAAAGGGCAATAAAATTTGTTTTTAACAATGAGGTATTGTTAAATGAGGTAATTGCCTCATTCATTTCTAATCACTTGCAAACACTGCTTGATCATTTTTTCTAGAGTTTTCTAGGTATCCTAACCTCTTAATTGCATAACTGAAGTGCCGTTAGGTTTCAGTTGCCAAAGTAGTCCAAGTGTGGCTGTTTTGAGCCTAAGCGTGCTGTCCCACTCGCGCCACACACAAACCCCACAAGTGTAAGGAGTTTTTATTAAGGCTTCCAAGCCTGAACTGGTATTCCCCAGCAATTCCCTAGCTAGCTCAATCCCAATGAGTTTCACAGACTACTCAAATGAAGCCAACACTAGTCCTCAAGGCAAAGGCAAGTCCAGTCCACTAGGCAAAGGCAAGTTCCAAGGCAAAGGCAACCGTTGATGAGACACAATCCTTTTCTTTGCCCTACGTATTTTTGGATCAGGTGCAGAAGACAGCTCCTTATTGCTGACTGGCTGCAGCTGTGTACTTTCCCAGTCCGAAGCCTCAAGACTGTCCTGCTGTCCAACTCCCCTCCAGACATGCCTGGAACTGGTTCATCCTCCTACCTGACATCTGGAGAGGTATCTGGGGAAACATCTGGGGAAATCATCATACCAAGTTGAATCCCAAGCAAGGGCCTTTGTAGCCAAGGGACACCTTTCTCGACGTGACTAAGGCTTGCAGGAAGTTAAATTGGTCATTGTAGTGAAAAGAGGTCCTGGTGTCACCCAGAAATGATCTTTCCACAGCTCTTGGGGTGTGGTTTGCTGCTAAGCAGCTTCATTATACAAGATCCCCTCCCTTGCTTTGTAGTGATTAAAGCACCAGGTTAGTCTCCCCTTGGGCACAAAGCCCGCTGGGTGGGCTTTGCCAATCTCTCTCTCTCAGCCTGTGGAAGAAGGGTACAAGGGTACTTCTGAAAACCTTGCCAAGTCAACAGAGGGAACTTGGCTTACTGCTAAGTTTGTAAGCCGCCCTGAGTCTTCGGAGAAGGGCGGGATATAAATGTAATAAAAATAAATAAATAAAATAAAAAATAAAAATAAACTTGTCTTGGTAATTGCCCGGAATCCAAAAATGACTTGAAGGTGCACAAACACACATTCTAAAGAAAAGTCCCTTGCAGGGGGCAGGTCCTCTTCAAGCAGTAGTCTTGCAGCTCTAGCATTTGTGAGGCAGTGAGTAGGTGTGGCTAACATCACTCATGGGGCTCCGTGAAAATCGCCAAAATCCCCTGCCTGGAGAGACCCTAGCCAACCCTGTAGGAGTTGGTGAAGAAGAGAGGACACTGTGGACTGCAGGGACATCGCAATTTCCTGTGAGAGCGGAGGAGAAGCTCTCAGACCAGCAAGGAGTGATAGCCATTGTGTGCCTGTCAGAAGCCGTGGCAGCCCGACCAGAAAGATACAAGAAGGAGATTGAAGAATGGTGTGTTTGCTCTGGGTGAGATTTTTCTGATCTCTGTTAAGAAAATATTTTGTTCTCCCTTAACACTGGACTTGGCTGAGAGTGGGACTAAAAAAGAAAGGTGGGACTTTAAATCTTCCACCTCTGGACATGGCGGCGATTAGGCTGTGAAGTCATTAACAGGTCCGAAATATGAAGAAAGATTTATTATTCCTCTTTAAGTAAAATAAAACAGGGAAAAGAGACTAATGGGATTGAATTTTTGTTTTTCTATTTTCAATAACAATTGGAATAAGAACAGGAAGCTGGACAATTTATACTTTATAAAAGAAAGCTTCAAAACTAAATAAGAGACTAAAATAGAGGAAAATAGAACACGTGCGCCATCTACTGGCCCTTAGTGGCAGAGAAAGATAATAAGAGGTGAAAGTGGCTGACCTTAAGTGTGGACTGTGGAAGCTGTAAACCAGGGCTTTTCAACCTTTTCAACCATTGTACCACTTTTAGGATAAGGCAATATCCGAGTACCACCAGTTGCCCAGCAAGGTGTCAAAAACTTGACCAAAAAAAGGGAAGGCCTTGACTTACAACAGTTCACTTAGTGACTGTTTGAAGGTACAATGGCACTGAAAAAAGTGACTTATGACCATTTTTCACACTTATGACCGTTGCAGCATCTCCAGGGTCATGTGATTTACATTCGGATGCTTGGCAGCTGATTCATATTTATGATGGTCACAGTGTCCCAGGGTCATGTGATCGCCTTTTGCAACCTTCTGACAAGCAAAGTTAGTGGGGAAACCAGATTCACTTAACCATGTTGCTAATTTAATCTCTTTCTATTTCTCTCTCCCTCTCTCTCTCCCTCTCTCTTTCTCTCTCCCTCTTTTCTTCCCTTTCTCTCTCCTTCTCTCTCTCCCTCTTTCTCTCTCTCTCCCTCTCTTATTTCTCTTTCCCTCTCTCTCCCTCTCTCCCTCTATTTCTCTCCCTCCCTCTCCCTCTTTCTTTCTACTTCTCTCTCTCCCTCTTTCTCTTTCTCTCTTTTTCTTCCTCTCTTGCTCTATTTCTCTCTCCCTCCCTCTTTCTTTCTCCTTCTCTCTCTCTCCCTCTTTCTCTCCCTATTTCTATTTCTCTCTCCCTCCCTCCCTCTTTCTTTCTTTCTCTCTCCTTCTCTCCCTCTTTCTCACCCTCTATCTTATTTTTCTCTCTCCTTCTCTCTTCCTCTCTCTCCATTTCTCTCCATTTCTCCTTTTCTATCTCTCCCCCCTCTCTCCCATTGTCCATTTCTTCCTTCTTTCCTTCCTTCCCTCCCTCTTTGTCCCTTCCTCCTTCCCTCCCTCATTCATTGTTGTTTCCTTCCTTCCTTCCTTCCTTCCTTCCTTCCTTCCTTCCTTCCTTCCTTCCTTCTACATTTTTACCAAGAAACCTGATGCCCACTTAACTTTAACACTTCTATCATAATCCAAGCAACCACGCCCCTGAAATCACTTTACAGAAATAAATTGAGGAAAATTAATACTAGGTATAGCCCAAACTGTCACAAGAAGACATGCTCCTAATGATAAGAAATATATTCTGATGGGGGATTTCCGGTTAAGAAATCATACATGAGCTCAGGATCGAAAGAACCACAACCTGTAAAGGGAGGCGGCAGCCATGATGAGGCCACTTGGAAGCGTTTTCGTCTCTCCCGCCATAACCTCCCCTCCTGTCTCTCTCTCACCCGCCCCCATCGTAAAATAGCCCTTCCCTCCACGGTGGCCCCCACAGCCTATCAGAGAGCAAGAGCCATGGCAGCATACCCTCCCACTCAGTGCGAGAGTTTAACGGCATCACACAATTACAAGCCGCTTGACAAGGGAGTTGACTGAAGGGACAGTAAACCAGTCAATGATCAGAGTTGAGGCTCTTGTGAGGTAACTCCTCTAGGAGATTGATTTGGAGGCGTGGAGGGGAGCGGCCGAGAGCTGCCCATGTGAACTGCCGTGTTGCTTTCCATGTGATAAATGCTTCTTCGGGGCTCAGCAGATGGGCCAGGATCAGTGCCGCTTTCAGCCCATACATTTAACCCACCCCAAACTGACCCCTTCCATTGCAGAACAAGAAAGGGGGCTTTGGGAACCAAAACAAAACAAATTGCCAGGATTTCCTAACCCACCCAACAACCTCCTGGGCGGGTTGCTCGAGCTAAGCGGGATCGGGATGGCCAAGAAGCAGCATTGGCATGCAAAGGAAAAGGTGCTGCTTCTGGACAAACGTTGCCCCCCGCCACCAGTGCGCCTGATCCAACACTTTCCCCCCCACCAGCAGCCCCCTCCTGCCAGCATGGACTCTTCGGGCTGGCCCATTTTGTCCCCAAGAATACCTTTTCAAAAGAGGATGCCAAGCCCCCCGACGCACCAGCCAGGTCACCTTTCCCATCTCCATAGGGTAGCCACTCACCAAGATCCCCATAATATCTGTCCAGAGCCTGGATAAACTCTCAGGAATGCCACCGCTGCTGCTGGCACACACCAAGGCTTGCTTCTCCTCCATCATCCGCCACCTCTCAGCCACAATGCGGCTCAACACTTTGCACAACTTACCCCTCAAGGGGGATTCCAGTTCTCGCTTTTCCCCTTTGCAAATCGGGCTTCAATTGAGCTGCACTCTGACTTCGGGCACCGTTCCTTGGGAATCCTCTCCCCCCTCCAAAAAAGCAGGGCTTTTACTCACTTTTCGTGCTGCGGAAGGGTGAGTTGTGCAAAGCACGGCAGCACGAAAAGTGAGTAAAAGCCCTGCTTTTTTTGGGGGGGGGAGAGAATTCCCAAGGAACAGTGCCTGAAGTCAGAGTGCAGCTCAATTGAAGCCCGATTTGCAAAGGGGAAAAGCGAGAACTGGAATCCCCTTGAGGGGTGAGTTGTGCAAAGTGCGGCGGCGCGAAAAGCAAGTAAAAGAGCCTTGGTGGAGCAGTGGACAAATGCCTCCTTAAGTAACACCAGCTGCCTGCAATTAGTGCAGGTTCGCATCCCACCAGGCTCAAGGTTGACTCAGCCTTCCATCCTTCCGAGGTAGGTAAAATGAGGACCCAGATTGTTGGGGGCAATAAACTGACTTCGTAATAATGCCACTTGGGGGGGGCACAAAAGCCCTATTAAGCAGGCATATACATAGAATGAAGACTATTGCTAAGCACACTGATTTGTGCTTTAAATTGTAAGCCGCCCTGAGTCTTTGGAGAAGGGCGGGATATAAATGGGATTAAAAAAAAAAAAGCAAAAGTCCCGGGAACCGGCGCCCCCCCCCGGGACTGGCTGCCCTCCTCCCAGTGGGCAAAGGCAGCAAGGGGAGACTTCCTCACCACGCTCCTCCTGCCTCGGCAAGACCCCCGCTTGCTCTCCTACCCTGCACGCAGACCTGCTGCCTCAGCTTCCTCTGTGGGCACCTGTTCTGTTCCAGCCTACGACTGGCCCTGTTTGAATGTCAGGGACAACCCCTTTTTATAGTCAACAGCCTGGAAAAAACCCAGCCAAATTTATTTATGCAGAAATCAAAAGTTCAAACAAGTTAAACCAAAAGTTCAAACAAGAGTTAAATAGGAATAACAGAGCAAGACTCTAGCAGAAGATCTTCAAACGGTTGTCTTCAGCAACCAGCACCTCCCACACCTTCCCCTTTTATCAGCAGTCTCAAGGCATGACTTCTCATTGCCTTCTCTTCCTCTCACCGAGTTGCCTCATTGCCTTTCTCTGTTCTGCTCTGCTGGATTGCCTCCTGCTCCTAGTGTCCCTGAATAGATCCAGCTGTGAATCATCAACATCCAATACCTCGTGCTCACACGGCTGAGTCTGATGAGGAACATGACGGGAGGGGCCAGGCTGAGAATCCTGCAGTGCATCAGAGGCTCCCTCTGACACCAAAGGCTCTCCAAATCCCTCCTCCTCCTCCTCTTCAGAATCATCAGACTCAGCTGCCGGTATCACAGGCTGATGCTGAATCACAACACTATCCCGCACCACAGGGCCCTTCCCCCGGCTCTGTCGATCCAGATGCTGTCAGGATGGGAATTGTTCATGGAAGGCAGACACCAAAGCAGGAGCTTGAACGGTAGTCACATTTTCCCAGGTGAACTCCTCTGGTCCGTAGCCTTTCCATTTGATCCGGTACTGGAAACGAGTCCCGAATGCTGGCAACCTTGTACTCAGGGGCACTGTCTTCATCACATTCCGGTGGGGGAGGTTCTGCTTGGCAGAGTGGACACGTCGGTTGCTCGGGGACCATCAGAGACCGATGAAAGACCGGATGCACACACAGGGAATGTGGCAGAGTTAAACGATAGGTGACTGGATTGATGACAGCCTCGATTGAGAATGGTCCTAAATATCGGTGGTCTAACTTCTTAACTGGCTGGGTTGACGGTAGGTTCCTGGTGGACAGCCAGACCCGATCTCCCACCAATAGTGGAGGAATAACCCACCTAGACCACTACAGGGAGGGTAACAGCGTTCCGTGCGCCTTTGGCATCTAGTCATGACCATGGAGATGTCCTCGGACAAGCACTGGCTCTTTGGCTTTGAAATGGAGATGAGCACCGGCCCCTAGAGTCGGAAACGACTAGCATGCATGTGCGGGGGAACCTTTTGTCAAGGTAAAAATCACCTTTGTAGAGGGCGAAGGACCGTGCTTCAGAGAATGCATGATGTGCATGCAGGAAGGCAATAAAAACATGACGCATAATCTTACTAAATACCTTTTACTTACAAAAATATATAAAAACTAAATATATATTATAAAGAGAGCTAGCTCACTACATCCTAACGTAACAGACAGTAGCAGCAAAGTGAATAACAATAAAGAAAATAACTCTGGGAACTTTTTCTAGACATGCGCACTAAACAGACTGAAACCATAACATAACTAGTCATATGGGATTCACTATGGTTACCAGATAAGTTATCACAACAGGTGCAGAGAGCAGGGGAAATGTACAGTTAGAAATGAACTTTCTGACGAACAAAAAAAAACGTGCAGTGACATTCCCCTTCTTTCATCAGCAAAGTGAAGACTCAAGTAAGGCACATCTTCTCACGCAGATACTCATGCTGGGCTGTAGGAAGTGGTTTGTTCAGCATGTCAGCGATTTGATCACGTGTAGGCACATACTGTAATGTCACAAAACCTTGTTTAACCAGTTGTCTTATGTTTTGATATCGGATGTCAATGTGTCTGGACCTTGAACCTGTAAAACATGTTTCAGAAATATAAACCACAGATTCATTATCTTCCATCACAGTGATCGGTCGAATCGGATGTGTCCAGATATCTGTGATTAAAGCATCAAACCAGGTTAAAGAATTGCATGCATCAGACACACAAGCATACTCAGCTTCTGTAGAGGAACAAGAAACAAAATTCTGTTTACGCACATGCCAGTAAACAGGACAACCATTTAAGAACATCATGTAACCTGATGTACTTTTCCGTGACTTCTTATCACTCGCCCAATCTGAATCTGCATAACAACATAACTCTGCATAGTCAGTATGTGTTGGTTCCAACAACAACTTCATGTCTTTGGTGTGTTTTAGATACCTCAATAACTTTTTAACACATGTCCAATGAAACTGTTTTGCCTTGCCTACATGTCGTGATAAAAGATTAACACTAAGTGCAATGTCGGGTCTAGTCTAACTACTAATATACAGCAGCGACCCAATGACTGAGCGATATAGTGTTTGATCTTCGAACTCAGGACTTGGTTCATGTGCCAAAATGTGAAAGTCAGTTTGCATGGGTATACTCACAGGCTTAGCGTCCTCCATGTTACAGTGATGTAACAGTTGTTCAATCTTCTCTTCTTGTGTGAGACTAAACCCCTTCTGAGTTTTGGCAATTTGAACACCTAAATAAGTGTTAATACATCCTAAAGACTTCAATGTGAAAAACTGTTGTAAAGCTTTAGCAAAAACCTCACTCATCTGCTTATTTGGACCAATATAAACAATGTCATCAACATAAACAAGAATTATCTCATACCTATTACCGGATCTTTTAGTAAACACGCATTCATCTGTTTCGGACTTAATAAAGCCCATTGAATTTAGTTTGTCAGAAAGACATAAGTACCACATTAAACCAGACTGTTTCAGACCATAAAGACTTTTGTGTAGAAACCAGGTATCCCCTTCTTGCTGTCGGAAACCTGGAGGACCTTTCACGTAGATGTCCTCGTCAAGATCAGCGTGTAGATAAGCCGTTTCAACGTCGAACTGGAAAACGTCCAGGCCAAGGATAGTTGCAGTGGCTAATGCAATTTTCACATTTTCAGTCCGCACTGTGGGTGAGTATGTATTTGTATAGTCCTCAGGGTAACGTTGAGTGAAACCCTGGGCTACCAGTCTGGCCTTGTACAACGACTCACCATTCGGCTTCTTTTTGATCCTGTAGACCCATCGAGTACCAATAACTTTCTTGTTTGCTGGAGGGCTTGCAGGCGTAAACACTTGGAGTTTCTTTAGACTGTCCATTTCAGCCTGCATTGCCTCAAACCATTTATCTTGCTCTGCTTCAGGAAGATGTTTGATCTGTGTGAACTTCTCAGGTGGAAGTGTAACATTACAAATCAAAGGTACAGGTGTTTTTGTTACTTGCCACAAATAACGTTTTGGAGGGATTCCCTTTGTGGACCTCTTGGAATGTCTCGGGTCAACCGTCCATTCTTCTTCTGTGTCATTCTCGTCTTCATCATTGTTGCCAGCAGCAACATCAGCGGCTTGCGAAGACGGAACAGTGGGTTGAGAAGAACTCGTGGAAGGAATATTATCCTGTGAATCTTGATCATCAGGTTGTGTGGCATCAGCAACATCATCTCTAGGAAAATAAACTCCAGGATCGTTAGAATGAATCCTGGACCAGTCAGCATCTTCCTCAAAAGTAGCAGATTGTGAAACCACAATAACATGATGAGAGTCAATGTATTTGCTCCATTTTGAATTATCATCAATGCCCATAAATCTCATCCTTTTTGCTGCAGGACCCCCTTTCTTTCTTTGGGCTAAAGGAATATTGACCATAGCATAGGAACCAAAAACATGGAGATGTGAGAGATCAGGCTTGTGTCCATACAACATGAAATAAGGGGTCTGATTTATCACACTACTCCAAGTACGGTTGATGATATGGTTAGCATATTTGATAGCTTCACCCCAGTATGGAAGACTGAGGTTAGCATCTTCAAGGAGGCAACGCATCATGGTTTGCAGAACCCCATTTCTGCGTTCTGCCACTCCATTCTGAGCTGGAGTATAAGGAGCAGATGTCTGCTGTACTATCCCATTCTCATGCATCCAGTCCTGGAAACGCTGAGACATGAATTCAGCACCACGATCACTCTGGATTCTGGCAATGTTGACCTCGAATTGGGTATAGACAAGACTAGCAAAGTCTTTAAAGATCTGAAAAGTCTCAGATTTTTCTTTCATAGGATATACATATCCATATCTAGAATAATTATCAACGATTGTCAAGAAATATCTTTTACCACCAAGTGTTGGTGCAAAAGGACCAACTATGTCAGTGTGTACCAAATCAAAAATGCGTGTTGACAGGCGTGTAGCGCGTTTTGGAATTGCTGCTGCTTTGGATTTGGCTTTCTTGCAGACAGCACAGTCCAAGAACACCTTACACCCCTTTAGATCCAAACCTCTTGCGAACTCTGGCATCTTCTTCAGAACACGGAAACTGGCATGACCCAATCTTCTGTGCCACTTATGGATACACCTGGAATGCAAAGGTTTACCTGTTAGTGAATTCTCAACATTAGCATTTTTATTAGGAATCCTAGGCTTGCTGTGAGCAACCTGTGTCTTTTTTGTATTTTTATCATTCTTAGGAACCTTTGGAGTAGCAACAGGATCTCTCTCTGGGACGTCTCTCTCTGGGCCTGTGCTTTTTGGAACGTGTATACTTGCCTGCTGTTGCTGCTTAGACTTTGGTTTTAAGTAATAAACACCACCAATCAACATGGTTTCAGCAACAATATCTCCGTCTTTGACTATATAACTTGCTTTTTCAAGATGGTGGACCTGAAAATGAGAAAACCTAGACAAATGACTCTGACTAAGCAAATTACTACTGGCAGACGGAACATAGTAAACATTTGGAATGAGAGCACCGAGCTCTTCAATATAAACAGTTCCTTTTCCCATGACCTGAACAGGATGATTGGAAAAAGAGTAAAGTTCACGAAGTTCAGGTTCAGGCTCATGCATCTCTGTGTAAAGCTCTTTTCTGTAGGTAACATGTAATGCTGCTCCGCTGTCCAAAGTCCAAAGAAGTCGTCTGTCATACTCTGGTTGAGGCTGTGGGTCGTTGGTCACAACCAATGTGGCAAGTGGAGCTTGTGGATCACGCCTGGAACCACGACCATGACCTTGTCGTCCGCCTCTACCTCTACCTCCTTTGGAATCTGTTCCTCTGGGCTGGTACATGACGGGCGCTGGAACTCGTTGGGGACAATCCCGGGTGCCATGTCCCACACGATTGCAGATGTAGCATCCTGGCATTCTTGGAACGTAGGTCCTTCCACGGAAGGCACGCCTCGCTGAAGCTCTTGATGCAGGTGGTTCCCTTAAATGTGGCGCAGCTTGCATAAGTGCCTCTTCTTCGGTTAAAATTCTGCATACATGATCCACTGTGCGTTGAGCAATAGGCACTTGATTGATCTTGGAAATAGCATCTTTCCACTCATGATTCAAAGAATTGATGATAATGCTGATCATGAGGACCCAGATTGTTGGGGGCAATTAAGCTGACTTTGTAATAATGCCGCTTGGGGTGTGTGTGAAAGCCCTAATAAGCAGGCATATGCATAGAATGAAGGCTACTGCTAAGCTTGTAAGCCGCCCTGAGTCTTCGGAGAAGGGCGGGATATAAATGGAATTAAAATAAAAAAAATAAATAAAAAATAAAAATTTGAAAATCATCAATAGGATAGCCTTGTTCACCCAGTTCTTTTCTAATACCTTTCATTTTAGTCAAATGTGCTCCAATATGTTCACCAGGTTTTAATCTGGAACCATGGAACTCAGACAAAAGTAAACATGTAGACTCAATTGATGTAGGCCGATAACATGTCTCTAACTGTGTCCAAATTTGTTGGGCAGTTGCATCTTGTGAAAACGTGAGCTGCAATTCAGTGTCCATTGACATCAATAATGTTGTGCATGCTCTATTATCCAAGTCCCATATGTCAGGAGTCCATGGCTGGGCAGGAGGATTAAACACCATCATGTGAGTACCTTCTCTGTGTAGCAAAAGTCCAACCTCACTGACCCATGCCCTGTAATTCTGTCCTGACTTCTTTAATTTTGAGTCACCAGCCAGTGGTACAATAGAAGGTGTTTGATGAGGAATATACAATTGAGGTACTGGCTGTGCAGGTTGTGCAATCCGACCATAACCTGTAGGGGGCACCAGTGGTGTCTGTGCCTGTGCCTGGACATGCGGCAGTTGCATTGAAGCTGCCGGTAGTCTTGGTGCTGGCTGTGACTGTCTTTGAGCTGCTATTCCATCCTGGCCAGCAGGAGGCGCTGGCGCTGGGGCTGGTGCAGTAGCATAACCTGCAGATGACACTGGCCTTCCCATATAAGAACCCGGTGGCAATTGCATGTAGGCTAAATATGGCTGTGCTCTGCCAGGTAGAGGGGCTTGCATAGAAACAATATTAACAGGAGAAGCAATAGTAACAGGAATCCTAGCACCATCAGGGGCTGGAGCCTCAGATAACGGCAGAAAACTTGTATCTCTGAGCAAAGACTCCTGCAGGGACAGTTGCGAAAGTGAGAGCTCCAATTCATGTCTTAATGCAGCTTCACCAGTAGATGGTGCTATAACATTTGCTTCAGGCATCACTGTGGCTCTGTATGTCCTTTGGGACAGCCCATAACCATGTGACATAGGAGCCTCCGGTTCCCATTCGTCTTGCATGACACTCAATGATGGGCGTGACTTTGGCTTTGGGGAAGAAGGAGGCAATATGGCTTCTCCTTGTGGGTGTGGCAATATGGCCGGTTCATGCTCATAATTCCTCTCATATTGCTGAACCATTGACACATATTCATTTGCCTGCTGCAAACGATTTTCAAAACCCCCAATTTGTTCACAGTAGCCTTGCATAGCCCTATCTCGCATAGTTTGCTTGGGGCTTGAAGGAGCAGAAGGAATTTTCTTCGGCTGAACTTTAGGTTTCGCTCCAAGCCTTTGAAATTCATCTTGAGCCCCTGGAGTGTGAACATTTCCAAAAGCAGCTGCCAGGGAGCTTGGAAAAGTAGAAAAAGGAGTGACTGACCTTGCATCGTCGACAGGAGCAGGTGCGTCTTCTCCAAGGCGTGTGGCCGAAGCTATCGGAGTTCTTAAAGTTGAAGGGAGCTGCCCAGCAGACAGACTCCTTTTCAGCCGTGGCTTCCTTCCTGACATGTTTCAGCAGTTAATCACTGCTGCCTCGCTAGCACTAACTAACTGATAACAGCCGCAGAAACATGCATCCCTAAAAACATAAATCAACCATCCTCTGCTACCTTTACCTTATATAGGAAGGACAAACCAAAAAAAGGAAAAACAAAAGTGGTTGGAAGAAGAATATAAAAGATTAAAACTAGAACTACAGAGAGAACCGCAAAAACCAAATCTTAAAAATCAAATAGAATAGGTAAAACATAAATATATTAGAGAAAAGAGGAATTGGCACAAAAAATCAAAGCAGAAAAAAAGATTTTTTTTGAAAATGCAAATAAGCCGGGAAGATGGCTCATATACAGACTTAAAAAAGAGAAAGAAAAGAAGTTGATACAAAGATTGAGAGATGAGACTGGTACTATTCAATACCAAAATGAAGTTAAGAAAAAAATAATAAAGGAACCCTGTCAACAAAAGTGCGTATAGTCAAGGCTATGGTCTTCCCAGTTGCAATGTATGGCAGTGAAAGTTGGACCATAAAAAAGGCTGAGCGCCAAAGAATTGAGGCCTTTGAACTATGGTGCTGGAGAAGACTCCTGTGAGTCCCTTGGACTGCAAGGCGATCAAACTGGTCAGTCGTAGAGGAGATCAACCCTGACTGCTCTTTAGAAGGCCAGATCCTAAAGCTAAAACTCAAATACTTTGGCCACCTAATGAGAAGGAAGGACTCATTGGAGAAGAGCCTAATGGCGCATCAGCTCCCTCTGGTCCTGGATGAAGCGGATTATCTAGACCCGTACCAATCGGGCTTCAGACCCGGGTACAGCACGGAGACGGCATTGGTCACGCTGGTGAATGATCTCTGGAGGGCTCGGGACAGAGGATACTCCTCTGTTCTAGTCCTATTAGACCTCTCAGCGGCTTTCGATACCATCGACCATGGTATCTTGCTGCGGCGTCTCAGGGGATTGGGAGTGGGAGGCATGGTTTTTCAGTGGTTCTCCTCCTATCTCCTGGGACGCTCGCAGTCGGTGTTGGCAGGGGGGCAGAGGTCGACCGCGAGGCCTCTCGCTTGTGGAGTCCCTCAGGGGTCGGTCCTCTCGCCCCTTCTGTTCAACATCTACATGAAACCGCTGGGTGAGATCATTCGTGGTTTTGGAGTTGGGTATCATCAGTATGCTGATGATACCCAACTATTCATTTCGACCCCAAACCACCCCATTGATGCCCTTGACGTGATGTCCCGGTGCCTGGAGGCGGTCCGGGTCTGGATGGGGAGGAACAGGCTTCGTCTCAACCCTGACAAGACGGAGTGGCTGTGCGTACCGGCATCTCGGGATATTCAGGATATCCCACCCCTCATTATGGGGGGTGAGTCATTATCTCCTGTAGATAGGGCTCGCAACTTGGGAGTCCTCCTAGACTCACAACTCTCCTTAGAAGATCATATTGTAGCTGTGACTAGGGGGGCGTTCGCCCAGGTTCGCCTGGTGCACCAGTTGCGGCCCTATCTAGACCGGGATGCCTTGCGCACGGTCACTCATGCGCTCGTGACCTCTCGTCTTGATTACTGCAACGCTCTCTACATGGGGCTACCCTTGAAGACCACTCGGAGGCTCCAACTGGTACAGAATGCAGCCGCGAGAGTTGTATTGGGAGTTTCCCGATACTCCCGTGTCACACCTTTGCTCCGCGAGCTGCATTGGTTGCCAGTTGTCTTCCAGGTGAGGTTCAAGGTGTTGGTAATGACCTACAAAGCCCTTCATGGCATGGGTCCAGAATACCTTGGGGAGCACCTGCAGCTGGCGTCAACTTCCCTCCGCCCAGTACGCTCCCACAGAGAGGGCCTCCTCAGGGTGCCGCCGGTCAAAGAATGTCGACTGGTGGCCCCCAGGGGGAGAGCGTTCTCTGTGGGTGCACCGGATTTATGGAACCATCTTCCGGTTGAGCTCCGGATGGCGCCCGATCTCCGCTCCTTCCGGCGCGACCTTAAAACCCATCTCTTTAAACAAGCGGGCCTGGCCTGATGGGACGGGGTGGGATTTTTATTAATAACTTCAATTTTAAATTTGTATTATTTATGGGCATTGTTTAATCATGTTTTAATAATTTTAATTTTTGTATCTAACTTTTATGTATTGCCCTGTTCACCGCCCTGAGTCTCTTGAGAGAAGGGCGGTATATAAATTCAATTAATAAATAAATAATGCTGGGAAAGATTGAGGGCAAGAGAAGAAGGGGACGACAGAGAATGAAGTGACTGGATGGAGTCACTGAAGCAGTAGGCATGAGCTTAAATGGACTCCAGAAGATGGTAGAGGACAGGAAGGCATGGAGGAACATTGTCCATGGGGTCGAGATGGGTCAGACACAACTTCGCAGCTAATAACAGCAATGAAAAATTATATAGCCGAGAGAAAATATCAGAAGATAAAATAAAACAATACCTGGAAAAAGCAAAAGTGTCAAAAGTGTCTAAAGAAGTGAAAAACATGCTGAATGAAAGAATAACAATGATGGAGCTAACAATTTTATTTTCCAAATTCTCCACATACTCCATAACTGAGTCCACACGAACATCCAGGCGTTCTATATGTGCAGCTAAGCCCTGGAGTGCATGCACTATATCTTCCCTCATCTGGTTGTTTTGATTCTTTATTTCTTGTTGCAAAACTTGCGTTGACTGCATCACAACTTGCTGAATGTCTGTCAGTGTAAATGCAGGAGGTGGCGGAGAGGGTGGTTGTACTGTAGGTTTCATTGAAGTCTGCCCTGCAGCTTGTGGTATAGGTGAGGAAATAACAGTCTTAGAGAGCGGGGGCCCTTCCCCACGTCTCGCAGCCATCTCTTAGGTTTCGATTTCCTCTTTCACCCAGCAGAATCAAAGTTCAGGGGGGAAAAAAAGGAAGAAAAGGAAAAAAAAATAACAATTCTCCCAAAGTTCTTAACCTTCAATAGGAAGAAAAGAGAGCAGGCTTTCAAATACACAAAATCCGATACTGGATAAAGTCAGTTGCAAATTGTATCTCTTGCTTTGTAGCAAAATATAACAATTTTCAAACACAGTCACTTCACAAAGGAGAGAAACATTCCAGCGCCATTTTTATTTTGGAAAATAAAATTATTGATGCTGAACAGAAGATTGATAGAGCAGAGGCTAAGATTGACAGAACACAAGACGAGGTTACTATATCAGAATATAAGAACATGGAGTTTGCTTTGCGTATCAGAGGCCTCAAAGAGAATCCTAAAGAAAATTTGGAATGGGAAATAGTGCAAGCAGTGGCTCCTGTTTTGAAATGGGAACCTGAAGAACTACTTAAGGAAATGGATAAGACATTTAGGGTTAACTCCTGGATTGCTAGGCAAAAAAGTCTACCCAGAGACGTAGTGATTTATTTTTCCAGGAGATCAACCAGAAATTCTATTATCCAGGCTTTTTATTGGGAAAAATTTCAGATTGCAGGCCAAGATATTATGATCTTAAAGGAGATACCTTCAAAAATTCTTAGAAAGAGGAAAGACTTTGCCTTTTTGTCTGATGGCGTCTACGGCCATACTACCCTGAACGCGCCCGATCCCGTCTGATCTCGGAAGATAAGCAGGGTCAGGCCTGGTTAGTACTTGGATGGGAGACCGCCTGAGAATACCGGGTGCTGTAGGCTTTTTAAGAAGGTTAAATATTTAGGAGTATATATTGCGGCCTCAAATGTAAAATTGTATAAGAATAATTATGAAACACTATGGTTGAAGGTACAAAGGGACTTAAATAATTGGAAAAATTACAATTATCATTACTGGGAAGAATTGCAGTTGTTAAAATGAATGTTCTACCAAAGTTTCTCTTTTTGTTTCAAATGATACCTATATTGAAAAAGGATGCCAACCTTGATCAATGGCAGAAGGGTATTAAATAAATTTATCTGGGCGGGGAAAAAACCAAGAGTTAAATTTAAGATTTTACAAGATGCCAGGGAAAGAGGGGGACTCAAGGCGCCGAATTTGAAATTGTACTATGATGCGGTTGCCTTGACCTGGATTAGTGATTGGCTTAATTTAACCAACAAGAGAATACTTCATCTTGAGGGATGGGATTTGGTATATGGATGGCATGCATATTTGCTTTACGATAAGAAGGTGGACAGGGCTTTTAAATCCCACATTCTTAGAAGTGCTTTATTGCGTGTCTGGAAAAAGTATTATTATAAGTTAAATTATAAAATACCGATTTGGGGAATTCCTGGACACGCGATAGAGGGCGTATCTATGGGAGTGAGTATGGATATGGTTTCCTACAAGGAATTACTTAGATCGCAAGGGAATGATTGGCAACTTAAATCATTAGAGGAGTTAAGACAAGAAAATATAAGTTACTCTTGGTTTCAATATACCCAATTGAAAGCTAGGTGGAAGTTAGATCAAAAGGTTGGCATCACAATTACAGATCAAAATTTAGTAAAACAAATTAGAGATTTAAATTGTGCACATATAAAGAGGATATATAATGCTTTAATTGAATTGGATTCGGAAACGGAATTGGTTAAAGACTGTATGATAAAGTGGGCACAAAATATTCAGGAACCAATCTCGTTGGACACCTGGGAGATAATTTGGGTCAGAAATGTTAAATTTACTCAGGCTCAAAACTTAAGAGAAAATTTTTATAAAATGTTTTATAGATGGCATCTGGATCCCAAGAAGTTGTCCAACATGTATCCTAATTTACAGTCTAAATGTTGGAGATGTGGTAGTTCAGAAGCTACCTATTTTCACATGTGGTGGACTTGTAGAAACATAAAAGCTTTTTGGATCAAAATTTGGTGGAACATTCAAAAGATTTTTAAGAGAAAGATAAAGTTTTCTCCGCAATTATTTTTACTGGGTATTGTTGTAGATTGTGATGTTAAAGAAACTAATTTGATGTTGAATATGATAACAGCAGCACGGTTACTGGTGGGACAATATTGGAAGAAGGATAGTTTGCCCACTATAGAAGAATGGGTGTTTAAAGTTTCGAATCTTGCAGAAATGTCTAAGATTTCTGCTTTTTTGAAAGATCATTCACAGGAAAGATATATTTCAGTTTGGAGGAGATGGATAAATTATATTCAGAACAAATATGGGCCTAAAAAGTTCCATTTAGCTTATGAGTAGATTTTAGTGGGATATTGTTATTGGTACTTTGTTTGTAGTTATGTTAAAGGGGAGTTAAAGCACATTATGAATTTGGTTAATTGTATATTATGCATAATTTTTATTTAGAATATGATTATTGTAACTATAATCCTGTATTTAGCTCTGGGAAGTGGGGGGGGGAAGTGGGTGGGTTTGGGGTGGGAGGGATTTGGGGATATATTGTAAAATTTTGTTTTTGAAAAACTCTTTAATAAAAAAAAATGATGGAGCTAACAGAAGCAAATAGGAGACAAAAAAACAACAAAACACCTGGGCCAGATGGCCTACTGGCAGAATTTTATGAACACTTACAAGACCCATTAGGCCCATCTATGCTTGAAGTCTATAATGAAGCATTGTCAGAAGCAAAGATACCTAAAGCATGGACGGAAGCGAACATAACACTGATAACCAAAGAAGATTCTGATTTATTAGAAATAAAAAACCATAGGCCAATATCATTGTTAAATGTAGATTATAAAATCTATACTTCAATAATAGCAGAGAGACTGAAAAGGTTCTTAAATTATTTTATACACATAGATCAGAATAGATTTCTACCTAAGAGGTAAATTAAAAATAATATACGGATGATCTTGAATACATTGGAATACTATGAGATGCATATTGGAAAGCAAATGGCATTGATCTTCCTTGACGCACAGAAGGCATTTGACAATGTGAATTGGCAGTTTATGTTTTTACAATTAATGGACTTTGGAGAGAAATTTATTCATACAATTAAGGCAATATACCATAAACAAACACCAAAGGTGATTATAAATGGGGACTTAACAGAAAACTTTAATATAACTAAGTGTACAAGACAAGGATGTCCTCTATTGCCATTGTTATTTATATTAACTCTAAAAGGTAAAGGTTCCCCCGCACATGCGTGCTAGTCGTTTCCGACTCTAGGGGCCGGTGCTCATCTCCGTTTCAAAGCCAAAGAGCCAGCGCTTGTCCGAGGACATCTCCGTGGTCATGTGGCCGGCATGACTAGACGCCAAAGGCGCACGGAACGCTGTTACCTTCCCACCGTAGTGGTCCCTATTTTTCTACTTGCATTTTCATGTGCTTTCGAACTGCTAGGTTGGCAGAAGCTGGGACGAGTAACAGGCGCTCACTCTGTTACGTGGCACTCGGGATTACAACTAAACCACTTTAAATTAAACAATTCTTAAGAATGAAATATTCTTAATTTGGACTTTACTTTTACTGTTTGGACTGTTGTGTGTTTTGAAAAATAGATTATTTAGAATCGTTATGTTGCACTTCAGTCTTTAAATAATTAACCTAGTATATACATAACAATATATGATGTTTTCCATGGTGAGCTTAACATCAATAACAACATTTATTAAAAAGGCTAAAATAATTTCTGGTGATATTATCTGTACATTAAAATTTTGTTTAGTCACAATCTTTCACTTTTCACATTCTGGAAAAGCAGTGGTCAAGATGTTACATATGTGCATAAGTGTAGTCAGTACCATATGCCTTTTTAAAAATATCAAACATACAAAGAAACAAAAATAAGTCCAAAATATCTGTATTACATCCAGAAATGTCAACTTTGCAACCAATATTTCTCATCCATAACTATGGCACCCTAAGGATACCTGCATACATGCAAATGCTTCTCTGGGATCAGTAACGCAGCAGGGATAGCTTTTTCCTTCCAGTAACAGATTGCTGGGAAATACCAAACATGGCCTTAAGAATTCCAATGTTTGTTACAAATTTTTCTGGATGTGGCTGGAAAGAGGCCTAGAAATGCCAGCACAAATACATCACACTTGCTGAACGTGCACATGCAACTAATTACAATCTTCAATTATATGTGATATATCCAGGGCTTTTTTCCCCACAGAATGCTCAGAACGGTGTTCCAGCACCTTTTTTTGCACACACACACACAAAAAGCTGAAGGAAACTGTTCTGGAGAGCCAAATTCTCCTCAGGCAGCCAGGTTGCAGAGCAGCAGAATGCATCGTAGCGACAGGCCTTCAGATGGCTCAAATCAAAGGAAATGCGATCCGTACAGGCTAATTTAAAAGTGGGAGGATAAGAAGGGCTGAGTGTGAACAGGTTGCTTAGCAACCTGCTTAAACAGTCTCTGTAACTTTCAGCACCCGGTGCCTTGCCTTTTTTAAGCTGGGAAGTTGAAAAAAAGACTAAAAAGAAGGCAATAGAGTACTATCAAGAAAAATATATAGATATAGCCTGCAGACGTTTAGGGAACCTTTATTTTTCATATACATTTCGAATTTTGTTTTAATGCCATGGTGATACACAATCAAATGTAGTCAGTCTTTTTTTTAAATCAAAAAGCATCTGTTCATTAAATTATAACAAAGTTTTGGATAATGGAATTATTTTTTATCTAAGGATAACTAATGATAACAGCTCTTAAATCTGTTATTTTGTTTTATTTTTGCACAAAAGATTGTATAATTTGCATTTGCATTCATTTACAAATAGAATATGTTGTTAAAATGTATTGGTGTTGAAATAATTAGTGCACACATATACCTAAAACCAATTTATTGCATTTGGCAATGGTACTAAAAAAAATCTCATTGTCAACCAATATAATTCATTTAATTTGAAATCAAGTGAAAAATTGATTTAAATTATTTTATTAAAACAAATTAATGGCAATTATTTTATAAGAAGTTGCCTCAAACAAAATGAGTTTGACATGCCTGCTCTAGATAGTTGAATGCCCCAAAATAAATTCTGGACCAGGCCTGTACATTCAGCCTACCAAGCACCCTTGGACAGGGCGCAGACTTTTTTTAAAAAATGTAATAAAATCACCACTACTGCCCTGAAAGTCATGTTGCCTAGTGCCTCCATGACTTACCATGACCATGAACTCCAACACTGTAGATGCTCCTCTAGTCACCAAATGATTGACTAGGCCACCAGCATTCCTTTGCAGAACGCAAAGATTTTTAATTTATCAGTGTGGGCCTTTCCCTTCTACAAGTTGCACAGACCTCTTCTAGATTTTCTTCTTGCCTTTCCGAGTTAACTCCTTGGTCTGTCATTGAGCAAGAATTGACTTTGTAGGGAAGCATATTATCATTTGATGTATATTTAACATATGTTCTATCTTTATTTACCAATTATATAATATTTGTATGCAATCCACATGGCGAGGTTTGGGGCAACTTACAATATTTTTAAAATCATAAGATTAAAACATAAAAGCAGGGCTTTTTTTCTCATAGAACACTCAGAATGGTGTTCCGGCACCCTTTTTTGCACATAAAAAAAAGCTTTTGCACAAGCTATACTGCTCCCTCTATTGGCTTTCAAAAGCCTATTGGCTTCCAAAAGCCAATAGGAATTACTGATGAGTGTGCCAAAAGACCTTGCCAGCAAACGTTGCACCAGCAAGTTGTCTGCAGCGAAGGCGAGTTGGCAGGAACTTTGCATCCTTCCCTGCTGCCCAACTACACCATCTCAACTAGGTAAGGAAGAGAGGACAAGGAGTGGGAGGTGGGTTCTGCAGAGTCCATGTGCACTCCTTCCTTGTGCTCACCTGTGTCAGCCAGGCTGGTGGCCTACCTGGTGCTGGACCTGTGCCACCGTCACCTCGCCCTGTGTGCCTAAATGGCCCCCCTGCATCGCCTGGCCCGCACCACCTCCACTGCCCGCCCCGCACAGCCCCACCATATGGAGCGGGCCCCGCTGCTCTCACAGCACCAGCCATGCCAGCTCCGGCCCCAGGGGGCAGCCCACCACCAACACCCCTCACACCCATGACCACAGCAGCGCCAGCCCCCCCGCCTCCTGCACCCGCCAAGATGAGAATTCTGGCACCTTTTTTTTTTTTTGAAAAAAAGCACTGGATATAGATATAGACAACCAGAGATATTTTTATTGGGCATGTTACCAGGAAACTATAATAAAGGTAATATTTAGTTTTATATATACTAACAGTAGCTCGGATAGTATATGCACAATTTTAGAAAAATGAAAAAAGCCGAACAGAGGAGAATAATTAAAAAAAATACTGGAATGCACAGAAATGGATAGGTTAACATTAAAAATTAAAGGAAAAGAAGAAACTGAATTCTATATCACATGGGACATTTTACCAATGGTTAACTGATAAGATGGAAATATGAGAAAATGTGGATTATGTGAGGAAGATTTATAATGGATTAGTAAATACTTTGATCGTTATACAATTAATGTTAATGTGGGAAATGCTATTTTTAATAATATGATTGCTACTTCCTAGTATATGATTGTATTTTGATAAGATTATTATGAATGTGATGATTATTATATTCTAATACTTGTATACCTAGACAACACACTGTTCAATATAGAAATGGAATTTTTGAGATAATAATAATAAAAAAGAAGAGATCCAGCATACAATTTGTAGAAAATGCCTTTGTTAAATAACAGGGAAGTACAACCTACTGAGATGAGTTCAAAAAGAGAAGCTTTACCATGACTTTTTTGTGTCTTTCAGCTACCCACAGATGGTGCTATAAACACGCCCATGGATGCATGTGACTGGAAGCAGCTTTTGATCAAGCAGCCCTTGCAAGGATTTGGCCTCCACTCAGCGCCAGGGCACTCATTGCCCCCAAAGCCCTGGGTCTGCCAGGTTTGACCACTGACGGGATGGTAAAGGACCACTGATGGGCAGAATAAGCAGAGTTGTTGTCAGAACCCACTTCAATCCACATCTTAAGAAAGAAAGACTCTTGGAGACAAGATTATCCAAGCAGGAACTTTTACTAAGATATAGATGATAGAGGGTATAATAGACAGGATCTGAGAAATCCCTTCACAGATCAATATCTTTAAATGTCCCAAAGCAAGCCCTACCCCACAGTTCATTCAGTCAGTTCCGGATCAGCCAAGTTCCAGGTAGTAAGCCCCTCATGGTAATAGGGAGAAACATCAGTCCATTTTTAGCAGAATCAATCCCACCCCTTCACATTCCATCCGGAGAAATAAACCAGATTCCAGAGGGGTTTTTTCCCCACCCCCTTTCTTAGTGGCCCGTAAGATGAGTGGGAAAATGCCTCTCATTGATCTTATTGTGATGGATAACAGGCGAAATAAACAAAAAGTTACATCTAAGGAAAGGAAGTGAAAGCAATAACCCCCCATGTTTATTCCCTCTCCTCCTTGGGAATGGCAGAATCTGGGGGGGGGGGGTGAGATTTGGGTTTGCACAGAAAAGAGAGTTAAAAATGAAAGATAAATGGATTCTGACAGCTGTTATTCCCACAGCAAGGAGAGGGGGTACCTGAGCTGTGGGGACGAAAGGGGAGACCCTTTGCTGATGCACTTCATGCAACTACCTTTCAGGCAATTCCCAGAGGGAGCTCCCCTCCTCATCCCCACTGCAGGAATACTGCCCACTTCAGAGGCCTCCTTTCTCCAGGCTGCTGCCTCGTTCCTAATCTCGGCTCTGCCTGTCAAAGTTTGCTACAAGCGGAGGCACTTTGGCCCTTCCAAATTCTGCTCTCCCTTCTCTTCTGGGAAGCTAGACTCTTGCTCAATTGGTCCCCTTTGTTACTAGCTTCCTAGGCTAAACAGGAAACAAAGCTCTCCTGTCAAGGGGGCCTGTGGTCTCCCTCTGCCTCGTTGTCTGGCTGAAAATGACACCATTGTAGGTTTGCCCAGCAGAGGAGGCTGGCTATGCATTTTGGCACAGCTTATGAATAAACACTCCCCACATGCGAACAGTGCCCAGGTGTTACGCAAGAACTTAGCTTGGTTGCCGCACCTCCCTCTTGGATCCCTTGCCTCTCCCCAGATGATGAGAGGCCAAGCGGTGGGCAGAGGATCCCTTAAGGCAGGGGTGTCAAACTCAATTTCATTGAGGGCCGCATCAGCATTGCAGTTGCCCTCAGGGGGCCGGGTGGGTATGGCCAGGGTGGGCATGGCCTACTGGATGGGTGTGGCCAGCTCTACATCGTTCGCATCAAGGGTGCCTATGGGGGCCTGGGCAGGAGTGGGACAGATTTGAGAGTCTCTGGCAGAAGGAGGGTCTCTGGGCCAGGGACTCACTGTTTCCAGGATGGCTTCGCAGGCCACATGAAACCACTTTGTGGGCTGGATCCAGCCCCTGGGCCTTGTGTTTGACATGTCTGCCTTAAGGGAAGACAAAGCCAAGGCTAGGAGCACAAACGGGGAAGTGCCTTAGGAGCTGCAGCTAAAAGGCAGCCCACCCACTTCCCTCCTAGAGCAGCTGCCCAGAGGTTGAGGGCAGCCCCTGATCTGGCTTCTTCTAGGGGGCAAAAATCTGGCATCTGAATTGGTAGCCTCCCTCCAGGACACCAGAGATCCCTGCAGCAGTTTAAGACCATCTGAGATCCTCATACCTGCTGAGGGTGGAAGACCAAGTATACAATTCATTCATGCCAAAGGATAGAGGAAGTCTCTTCAACAGATCCACCTCTTCAGAGCAGGTCTCCTCACTAGAATGGTCTCACTTTTTATTATCCCTCTTCTCCACCCCCAGTCCTTGCACTCCCCAATCCTGGCCAGCCCAATCTACGATTCTCAGCATGGATCTTGACCCAAACAACCAGCAGGCTTACTTGGAGTTACTATTCCTGGAAACTAATCAGCCGTGCAGAATTAAATCTTACATAGAAAGCAAATGTGTGCTTCTGAGCGCAGCAACGTCATACAAAGTCTGTTTCTGAGCTGGACATGGGACTTTGGAAGGCTTGAAAAACCAAGAAGCCAAATAGATGTGGAATCCTGTTGCCTGTTTCCCCTCTGAATTCTAGCCCAAACGTGTCCAGCACCAGGTACCCTGCCCTGCAAGCGGAACATCCTCAAAAGCAGAAACAATGATCACAAGCTGAATGTGTGAGCTTTCTTTACATCCAACAGCACATAGCAGATATAAGAAAAATGCTCTCTAAATCCATGACTCTGGTTCTGCCAGACATAACAAAAGTCGGCAAAATTGAAATCTTTGTACATTAGTGGTCCATTCCCACTGGGAAAAACAGACAGTTCCTTTGATCACAAAGTACCCCCCACTTTCAAATGTTAGGATCCCAGAAGCCCCTGAAAACCAGTAATTTTTTCCCAAGTTCCCAGATCTATCAAGAGCAAGTAGATCCAGGCTGGGGACACAAAGACCTACTTTGGGGGGGGGTGCTTTGAGATGCCACATTTCCTCTCTCCAGCAACTTTGGGCTTCCAACCCAAGGCTGGTTGTTGCTTTACTGGGAATCCTGGGTGATGCAGCAGCTGAAGAGGGGCCTACAGCACCCTGGCTGAAAAGAAGCAATGAGTGAGACTGAACAAAGGTTTGGGCCAGCAATGTGGCTGTATTACTTCTCTGCTTCTCTGCTCTGTTGTATGTGCAGAATGCCATCCAGCAGCACTCTTTAGCATGAGCAAAACCCTTCTGCAGAATCAAGGAGAGCAAAATTTCCCCCCATGTGCCAAGTGTTTCACTGACAAAGTCATGGTTGTTCCAAGTTAAATGTCACCTGAGCAGATCCAGTGAGACAGCTGGGGCAATAACTCATCCCAGACTTGTGATTTCATAGATGTCCCAGCAGCTTGTCCAGATCACTGGAGCGAGAACGATGTGGATTTCAGCATTTACCCTTATGAGAATCTTGGAGCCTGTAAGAGGAATCTCCTCCCCTCCTTAGAGTGAGTCAATATAGATGGAGCCTCTGGACCAAAGGAGTTGCTTCTTCCCAGAATTCCATCCACCTGGGTAAAATTGCTTGTTAGGAGGCAACTGTCAGCTAACTGCCTATCTTGTCTTTTCCAGGCCTTTCCCAGCTCCCACAAGTCTTCCTATGAGGCTTCAAGGAAGCAGGGAGGGAGACATTCTGAAGAATTTCTTCCCAGTATTTGATTTTCCCCTTGCACGATGGTTGGAAAAGGTGGGGCTGGGGGTTCCAGCTGCAGAGAATCCCTGATAAAACATCTTATCTCAACTTTTTTCATTCAGGAGTCAACCCTGGTCATGAGGCCCAGATTGCTTTGGTTGAGCCTGGAAGAAGAAAGAGCAAGCACGGGTCTTTGGTAGACTTTTTGGTGGCATTTGGTGCCACCAAGCATGATATCCTCCTGCAAGACCCTTGCAGAACTGGATGTCAGGGACCTATTGAAACAATTCCAGCCTCTCTTGTGCAGGAACTTCCATGGCCGTGGATGGAAGAGGAGAACAGGGTCAGCTCTCTACCCCAGTTTTATAGAAGGCTGGAAGAGGCCCTCTATCTACTCAGGAGGAAGTATCACTGGGAGAGGCAGCAGAGGTTCTGTCCTGGCACACCTGGGACAGAAGAGGCTCAACTGACTCTCGGAGCATTTGCTCAGAAACCCTCTGGGTCAACCCTGCATTAGCTCTGGATGTTCTTTTCTTCAGACATCATGACTGGAGATTCTGCTTCAGGACCACCACTGGGGGATTGTGCTGGACTTTTAGAGTTCCTGCTTGGGCAAAAGTGGATACCGTGGTTGGGAAAGCCTTTACCCCAAAGGTCATTTTGGAAAAGAGCAGTATGGCCACAGTTACCTGGGCCCTGATGACCACATCTGTGGACTCCTGCCCCACGCTTGCCTTGGGGCCACCTTTCCAAGCCTCAATGACGTCGAAGGTGGCAGTGCAGGCTCTGCAGTGGTTTGCCCTTTGTGGTCTTTCCGCAGAGTTTGACTCCGCTGTGGCCATCTGGAAATGAGGTTGAGACAATCCTGTTCTGCCAAGCTAATGGGGTGGTCATTCACCTTTATACTCAACTCGAGGCCTGTGGTAGAAGTTTTGAATTTTTAATGAGAATTGAAAGTAACTGGGTTTTTAAAAATAATCTTCTGAAATATACAGAGAGATGTAGAACAGAGCTGTATTAGTCTCTGATGGCAGAGTCTGGCAGCAACTTTTTCAACTAACAACTATGATTAAACTCATCTCTACAAATCTCTCTCTCTATCATTAGCTTCACTTAGTGGCCACCTCATTGGAATCTGTTGTGGTTACCAAATGAGGACTTCCTATATACTTTGGCCACCTAATAAGAAGGAAGAGACTCACTGGAGAAGAGCCTAATGCTGGGAAAGATTGAGGGCAATAGAAGAAAGGGACGACAGAGAATGACGTGGCTGGATGGAGTCACTGAAGCAGTAGGCGTGAGCTTAAATGGACTCCAGAAGATGGTAGAGGACAGGTAGGCCTGGAGGAATGTTGTCCATAGGGTCGCGATGGGTCGGACACGACTTCGCAGCTAACAACAACAACATATCTTGGTTTGCATTGATAGGTGACAAGCAATGTAACAATCTTAGCCAGAAAGAAAAAGAGATCTTAAATTTTTTTAAAGTCTTCTAGGGTAGGATTAATTGCAATAGTTAAAATGAATGTATTATTAAAGATAAACAATGTATTTTCAATGGCGCCAATTCCAATTTCAGGAAAAACTATACAAAAATGGCAGGAAACTGTGAGTAAATTAAAATGGTATAGAAAAAATCCACAGAGTTAAACTCAAAAGTTAGGAAGACCCAAAAGGCCAAGATGATCTTGTTCCAAACTTGAAGCTGCATTATAGAGCAAGCTATGCTTCATGCTTGCCACTCAAAGAACTGCCTTAGGTGATGGGCTCCACAGATATTTATAATATGGGAATGAAATACCCAGAGAATAAAAACCTAAGAAGGGACATTATAATAGGGGTGACCTGATAGCAGTTTTCCAATATTTGAGGAGCTGTCACAGGAAAAAAAAGGGGGGGTTGATTAAAAGACCTCCAAGGTGCCTTCCAACTCTGTATTCTGTATTCTAAGAGGATAAAACTTTACAAGCAAAATATTAGGTCCACTGTTTTCACCATTTCTGCTCTAGGAGCTTTTCATGTTGAAGATAATTACAATAAGACAAGTACAATTACATAAGCAAATATGGTTGGCCCAGACCCATTAATAGATTAAAAGCAGAGCAACAATTATGAGGCTAGAAAATATGTACGTATCAGAAAAGTAGCAGAAGAAAACAAGAAAAGGCTTCCAGAAGAGGGTCTGTGACAAGTGTCCAGTCTGTTCTAGAAGTCTGAAAAACCTTCCCTCCAGCCAGGCAGTTGGCAGAGCCTCCCATCTAGTCAAGCCTGAGGCTCCTGAGTAATCCTGGAGCAGTGAGCTCTGTGGGTTTCTGCCTGGAGAGCAGCCCTTCCCATTCCTGCACAAGAGACTCCCAATCACAAGTCTCTTGGCTGCTGTTCCTGCCTTTTGCTTAAAAATAACTTTGTCAACCAGCCTTGTCCACATTCTGTACTTTGGGACTGTGTCAAAGGCCTGCAATGTTTATACAGAGCACTTCCGTTCTCAGGGTTCATGTCTTTCTCTAAAAATGATGGACAATGAAGCAGCAATGCAAAGTAGATCTCCCCACTCCATCTTGCCTATTCTTAAGCTATGATTTTCTTTTGTTTTATCAAGTTTACCTGTTTTCATAGCAAAGATCCTGCATTGTCCAGATTTCAAACTAGATATGACAATAAATCTTGACTATCTAAACATTTCACCCTGTCTATTCCTTCCTTCCTTCCTTCCTTCCTTCCTTCCTTCCTTCCTTCCTTCCTTCCTTCCTTCCTTCCTATTCTAGACCTATCCTTTCTGTCTTCCAATTATTGAAAACTTGGCTGTCCTGCTCCCGTCCCTCAGATTGAGAGCCGTCTCATTAGTATATAAAAAACAGCCCTGTTTAGCCCAGGGTTGGGCAACTGATTTTCCCAAGGGACCACATAAAAAACTGGGACTGTTGTTGCCATAGCTGGCTGGTCAGGGACAAAGGGCTGGATGTGGCCTGCAGGCCATAAAATGCCCAGGTTTTGTTTAGCCTAAGAACTCATCAGCTTCGGTCCTTAGATCACCTTCCTGTTTTCTCCTTTCTCAGCTCTGAAGAAGAAACTCCATCATGAAGCAATGTACTCAGAAATTGCAAAGTCACATGACCACATTGACTTACAATAGCAGTTACAGCAGTCCCAGTTGCCAACATTAGGCAAATTCCATTGCAGTCATGTGATTGCCATTTGCAGTTCCCCATTGACTTAGCTTGTTGGAAGCCAATGGTGAAAGTCAAAAATAATGATGGGACGCTGTGAACCATGTGACTGCAAGACAATTGCCCAGTCCCTGAATCCTGATCACATGATTGCAGCAACATCCAGAACCTGTCATGTGTGCCACTGTTTTCACACCACTGTTACTTCAAATGGCCACTGAATGTGCACTGAATTAAGAAAGGACTGTCATAGTTATAAGAGCTACTTTGGTGCAAGTGGTAACGGACTAGATTAGAAACTGGTGGGTCATCACTCTAACTCAGCCCCGGGAAGAATGCAGTGGAAATGGCAAACCATTTCCGAGAAACCTTGCCAAGGAAAATGCAGGGATTTATCTAGATGGTTGCCAGGAGTCAACTGATTCAAAGGCATGCTCACACATATGCACACACACTTATTTTTTTTAAATTCCATTTGTATCCCGCCCGTCTCCGAAGACTCAGGGCGGCTTACAAGCTTAGCAGTAGCCTTCATTCTATGTATATGCCTGCTTATTAAGGCTTTCACACACACCCCAAGCGGCATTATTACAAAGTCAGCTTAATTGCCCCCAACAATCTGGGTCCTTATTTTACCTACCTCGGAAGGATGGAAGGCTGAGTCAACCTTGAGCCTGGTGGGACTCGAACCTGCACTAATTGCAGGCAGCTGGTGTTACTTAAGGAGGCATTAGCCCACTGCTCCACCAAGGCTGTATATTCAAAATTCCCATAACTAGAATCATACTCAATTAAACATTAATGACCCTTTTTCCCCATGCTAGTGAGACCGCACTTGGAATAGTGCATACAGTTCTAGTCACCACTATACAAAAAAGATGTTGAGACAGTGGAAAGAGTGCAGACAAGAGCAACAAAGATGATAAAGGGCCTGGAGGCTAAACCATACAATGAACGATTACAGGAGCTAGGTATATCTAGTCTAGGAGAGAGAAGGACTGGGGATGCCATGATAGCAGACTTCCAGTACTTGAAGGACTGTCACAGGGAAGAGGGGATCTCCAAAGCGCCTGAGGGTAGGACAAAAAGCATGGGTGGAATCTTGTTAAAGGGAGATCCAACCTAGAAGGAGAAATTTCCTGACAGTAAAGTAAAGGTTTCCCTTGTCCAGGCATGTCAGAATCTAGGAGGTGGTACTGATGTCTATTTCCTAGCTGAGGCAACCAGTTTTGTACAAACACATTTCTGTACTCATGGGGACAGCATGATTATACACCAAGGTGCATGGAGGATGGTTACCTTTAGACTGAAGTGGTACCTATTTTTCTACTCACATTTGCATGCTTTTCAACTGTTGGGTGGGCAGTAGTGGGGCAAAAACAGGAGCTCACCCTATCATGTGGCACTTGTGTCTTTAACCACTGAACCATTGCACCCCCTGACATTGAGAACAATCAGCGGAACAGTTTGCCTCCTGGAGTTGCGGGTGCTCCACTACTGGAGTTTTGCAAGACAACAGGATAACAGAATTGGAATGGACCTTGGAAGTCTTCTCGTCCAACCCCCTGCTCAAGAAGGACACCCTATCCCATTTCAGACAAATGTTGTCTAATCTCTTCTTTTAAAACTCCAGTAATGGAGCACCCACAACTTCTGAAGGCAAGTTATTCCACTGATTAATTGTTCTGTCAGGAAATTTCTCCTCAGTTCTAGGTTGCTTCTCTTCTTGATTAGTTTCCGTCCATTGCTTACTATCCTGCCTTCACATGTGTTAGAAAATAGGTTGACCCCCTCTTCTTTGTGGCAGCCCCTCTAATACTGGAAGACTGCTATCATGTTCCTCCTAGTCCTTCTTTTCTCTAGACTAGCCATACCCAGTTCCTGTATGTTTTCGCTTCCAGTCCCCTAATCATCTTTGTTGCTCTTCTTTGCATTCTTTCCAGGGCCTGAAGATCTTTTTTATATTGTGGTGATAAAAATTGGATGCAATATTTCAAAGTGAGGACTTATCAAGTAATTGTAAAGAATCACATGATCTTGATCCTGTCCTGTTAATGCAGACTAGGATTATATTGTCTTTTTGGCAGCTGCAGCATTTGGAGCACGTTTAAGTGATTGTCTACTGGGACTCCAAGATCCCTCTCACACTTACGGCTATTGAGCCAGGTACCACATATGGTATACCTGTGCATTTGTTTTTTCTTGCCTAAATGTAGAACATTACATTTTCTCACCATTGAGTTTCATTTTACTAGATAAAACTAATCTAATCTATCTAACAATATCAAGTGTACTAATACCACTTTACAATGCCTTGGTAAGGCCACACTTGGAATACTGCATCCAGTTTTGGTCACCACAATGTAAAAAAGATGTTGAGACTCTAGAAAGAGTACAGAGAAGAGCAACAAAGATGATCAGGGGCTGGAGGCCAAAACATATAAGGAACGGTTGCTGGAATTGGGAATGTCTAGTCTAATGAAGAGAAGGACGAGGGGTGACATAATAGCAGTGTTCCAGTATCTCAGGGGCTGCCACAAAGAAGAGGGAGTCAAGCTATTCTCCAAAGCACCTGAAGGCAGGACAAGAAGCAATGGATGGAAATTAATCAAGGAGAGAAGCAACCTAGAACTAAGGAGAAATTTCCTGACAGTCAGAACAATTAATCGGTGGAACCACCTGCCTCCAAAAGCTGTGAATGCTCCAACACTGGAGGTTTTTAAGAAGCAAACAATTACAAGTGGAGCCTAGGAAGCTGGTGCTTTCAGTCTTGCGGGATCCCGTTAATGGAGCCTTATGATAAAAGAGACTTAGCTCATCTTGTCATGTTTCTGCCTGGCTTACCCAGGAGGTCTGAAAATTGGCCCCCTCAAAGAATATTTAAAAAGGGATGGACTTTAGACTTTTTATACTGGCAATGTAAGACATCTGAGTCCTATGATTTGGTCTTGTTCTCGCTTCAAATTAAGATGTATGCTAACGTAATTTTAGGAGAAAATTAAGCATTTCAGTATTATCTTCAATTATGCTGAATTCATTAAGGAATTAGTCACTGTATTAAGAGTTTTGCAATTTGTGCTGCCACCACGTGGCTGTTTTGGGGAAATTACAATGTGGGCAGCTAAACCCCCCCTACCCTATGATG
Source organism: Vipera ursinii (assembly GCF_947247035.1). Taxonomy (NCBI): domain Eukaryota; kingdom Metazoa; phylum Chordata; class Lepidosauria; order Squamata; family Viperidae; genus Vipera; species Vipera ursinii. The sequence goes on from NC_139520.1 coordinate 2,018,243, forward strand.
TATTTCCTCTCCCCTCCCATTTTCTGGGATGGACTTCCTCCTTCTTGCTCACTGGAGGCTCTCTTCCTCCATAACTGGGACACACATGTGCTTCTTCACAACCGGCAGACATGTGATAACCAGCAGACATGTGCTCCAGATTCACGTGCAGATGCTGTGAGTTATTACCATCTTCTGACCTTGGGAATACTGACCAAACATCATCTTAATGCACCTTATCTGCTGTAATCTACACTACATGCAAATAAAGGTATTTCTGGATGATCAAGGTATTTCATGAGTTCAGCTATCTGAAGAGAACTGTTAATAGTGATAATATCTGCTTATACAGACCACAGGGTCTTAACAAGGGGATCAATCACAATACAGCAGCTTGATTCAGAATAGTCAGAAGATAGAATTTGAATTCCTTTTGTCTGCAATCTAAAGTATGCATGTTTTCTGCAAGCAAGCTTAGTCAGAAGACATAATTTGAATTCCTTCTGTCTGCAATCTCATATGTGTGCATGTTAACTGCAAGCAAGAAGGCGTTTCGAAATAGTGCATGCCTGCAATAAATAGGAGATGATTAATTCGCCATTCTCCAGCTGATTGTGTCAAGAGACAGAGTCGTGCCTTTAGGATTGTGTTTCTGTGAATTGTTCTCTTCCTGTCTTCCTGTGGAGAACAGCCAAAAAGGCCTGTTAAAATCTTACTGTCTCTTTGCCAGTGAATTTTTACCCAGCGTCTTAAAGTGACTTGGAGAGACTTTGAAATGCAAATGAACTGCTAAAATGTACCTTGAATGTTACAATATTCCTAATTGCAAAGAGAGACTGTTTGTTTGTAATCTTTGAGTTTGTGAAATCAGTACAGGATCAAAGTTCCCTGTCTGTCTTCTCCAAAGCTGCCTTTTGTAGGCCTATTTGTGTTCAGAGCTGAATTTTTGCTCAAATGGAAAAATCTGCCAGTTTGCTGGGCTCCCTTTGTTCAGCAGACTTCTGAGAACAGCCATAAAAGAGCCATAAAACAATTAACTGCCTTGGCAACCAAGCCCCTGGTTTACTGATGAGTGAAAGAGGCCCCTAACCTTGGAATGCAAGGCTAATACAGCAGCTTGCAAGCTTGGATTTCTGTTAAAGCAGGCAGCATGTGAAGACATTGATTCACACTTATGACAACCCATGAAAGCATCTTTATAAAAAAAACAATTGATTTAGCTAACAATCCTAAAATATATGTTTTGAATCTCCAGAAAAGAGATTATGCAGCAAGCCTACAGTTAAGTTACCAAGCAACTGAAGGCCTAAAGCAAGGTAATCCTGCCTGGTCCTGCTAGCTCTAACAAAGGAACAAGGAGCAAATTAAGCTTCATTAATGGCACAGTTTACAGCCTACGGTTGACACTCTTAATATGGATAAGCAGTTCCTTAAGAGTTCCAGACTGGCTTACAAACTTGTGGTCCTAAGAAGAAACATTTGGCTGAACTTGTGTCCAAGTGAAGGCTAGGGACAATAACAGGCTTGTATTTGCTCATGCAGAAAAGCACACTCCCCAGTGGCTGATCTGCAAATAACAGGCTTGCTTCCAAACAGCGACCCCTAGTGGTCAAGGGGTGAACTTTGTTGAAGTACCCACTTACGCAAGCAGCACCCTGGTGGCTGCTCTGCAAATAAAAGGCTTGTTCCCAGGCACGTGTAGAGTGGCCCCTAGAGGTTGAGGGGTGAACTTCACTAAAGTACCCACTCACGCAAGCAGCACCCAAGTGGTTGCGCAAAGCTGAAAACTGTTTGTACATTGAACCTTGTTTAAACCATTTTCTAAGCTACAGTTTGTGTGCTTAAAGAGACAGTACCTATTTTTTTTGCAAACTTGAAAAATGTCTAGCAAAGACCCCAGAACTGCAAAAGCCTGCACCTCTTCAACACCACAACACAGGTGCGCCAACACTTCAAACTGCATCACCTCTTGCCAATGACAACGTAACTTCCAGCAATGAACAACAGTTGAATTGACAGCCAGCACAAGCCTTAGGGACTACACCACAGCTAGACACTCTTGCAACAGCATTCTATCCTGGTATACCTCACTCTTATTCACCAGAGAACTTTCACGCCCAAGGGGTACCACAAGTTTCTTTGGCATCAAGGAGTGAGAGATCACCGCAGCTGAATGCTCTTGCAACATCATCCTATCCTGGCATACCTCACCCTTATTCACCAGAGAACTTTCATGCCCAAGGGGTCCCACAAGTTCTTTGGCATCAAGGAGTGAGAGATCAGACCATTCTGACTACGCCAGAACAAAGAACGCTATGGTGTCTCTTTTCCCCCATTCTCATATTTTTGCAGGTTCATCAGCCACCAAGCCTGGAGAAGAAATGATCCCAGCTTCAACTATGGTGAACCCAGTGTGCTTGCTTCATCATCATCACCTAGGCAATCCACAGCAACCACCTGCATCCAACCCTGCTTCAAATTATGGCGGGGAGCAGCATGGCGGGGAGCAACTAAATCATGCTCCAGTCTCAAATGTCTCATCTTCACCCCAATCCCCAACTTAGAGACCTTCTTCTGCTCAAGGTCCAACAAGCTCAAGAATTGAAAGGCACCAAAAAACTGTCATCAGACCCATCACAGAGCTTGTCCTGCTTTGCCTCTTGAGGACTGAACTTGTCGCCTTTCCTGGTTGGATCCCGTCTTCAAGAAGAAAAGTGATTTGAACCTTAATCTAGAATATTTTAGGCCTGTAATGGCAGTTCTTATTATTGCAGTATGTATGCATGTTCATTTCTTATATCTCTCAGGTTTTTATGTCTATATATCTAAGATTATTTCTTATATCTTTCAGGTTTTTATGTTTTATATATCTCAGGTTATCTCTTATATATCTCTCAGGTGTTTTATGACAACAAGCAAACTACAAACGTGTATTTGCATTTGAATAACTACCGTTATATGATTTATATGGTGGTATTATGAAATACCAGACGGGGAGTGTGCTGCCACCACATGGCTGTTTTGGGGAAATTACAATGTGGGCAGCCAACCCCCCTCCTACCCTATGATGTATTTCCTCTCCCCTCCCATTTTCTGGGATGGACTTCCTCCTTCTTGCTCGCTGGAGGCTCTCTTCCTCCATAACTGGGACACACATGTGCTTCTTCACAACCGGCAGACATGTGATAACCAGCAGACATGTGCTCCAGATTCACGTGCAGATGCTGTGAGTTATTACCATCTTCTGACCTTGGGAATACTGACCAAACATCATCTTAATGCACCTTATCTGCTGTAATCTACGCTACATGCAAATAAAGGTATTTCTGGATGATCAAGGTATTTCATGAGTTCAGCTATCTGAAGAGAACTGTTAATAGTGATAATATCTGCTTATACAGACCACAGGGTCTTAACAAGGGGATCAATCACAATACAGCAGCTTGATTCAGAATACAATTTGTCACTTTATTATCTTTGCTTTGTGTGGGACCATTAGAGTCCATCTGTCTTCACTGCAACCACTGACTCTTAGGAAAAGTTCTTTTGGTTAACCTTATGGAGTCAAGAGTCTTGCTGGGGCAGATCCTTACATTAGCCGGACTCTGCAAAATCAGAACAAAGGCACCCAGTGGGGACCGTGCAAGGAATATCTGCATAAGACAGCAACCAGGAAGAAGCAGAATGTTGGGGGGAAGCCTCTAGCAGGGCTCACCCTGGAGTGGACTCCTCCAGATGGACAGAGGAGGCTACAGGCCTGGGGGATTCAACAAAGCCCAGGTGGTCCATTGGCATTGGGAAGAAAGATGACTGGGAAGGGAGAACCAAAGGGGTAATCTGAGGCAGCCAATGACATGAATGGCAAGCAGAGATGGAAGAGCTCGAAGATGAGGGGGAAGAAGGCAGTAAGGCTGACCATGCTGACCTCCTCATGAAGCAAGCCATCGCTTCATGACGGAAGTGGTCCAGAACCTTAAGGCACACAAGACCCTAGTCAGAATGACTGCTGGTGACACCTGCCAAACCCGAGAGGATGACAACGGCGGGAAAACCTCATCACTAGACACCACCATGGGAATTTCAGCAACCCCAGCTGCGGGAGCAGTGCAGAGGAGATCCACAAGAACCAATGTCCCAGGGGGTGCTGGTGCAGTGGCCCTGCAAAGACAAAAAGCCCCACCAGTGAGCATGAAGTTCAATGGGGACTCCCAAGAACTGGGGTTCTTCCTGGCCAACGTCCTGACCTACATGCAGAAGTATGGGCCAGAAACCCCCACTGAAGGTACCAAAGTGAGGTGTGTCATGCTGGTGCTGGAAGGAGCGGAAGCTCATTGGATAGTGATGCTCCACAACACAAATGCTTCTGAACTGTGGAACTTTGATTGGTTCATGACAATGCTCAGTCACCAGTTCGAGGACCCTCTGACTGACTGAAAAGCAAGAGCCTGCATAAAGACCATGCAGTTAGGCTGCAGTTCCATAGCAGAGTACATGGAGGAATTTCATGACCTGGCATGCCAACGTGATTGGCCAGAGGACATCCTCATAGTGGTTTTAAAGATGGGCTAAACAATGATATTTACAATGCCTGTGTTGCCTCCATGACTGTGTTGGCTGAGGAAGTAGAGATCAGCCAAGCCCAGAACAAGTACCACGTGGCAAGGTCATGGGAAAGATCACCCACAGAGAAAAGGGAAGCAACCAAGCCCCCGGCTTCACAAATCCAATCTATAGCCTGTTTTAAATGTGGCCAGGAAGTGCTCCAAGCCGCAGAATGTAAGATCAGCTGTTCAGCCAAGAAGGCAAGCCCAACCCCTGTGGGAAAAACCACCAAGGTGCAACCATGGGCCAGAAAAATGACACTGAAGGGGACGGAGGTTGTGAAGTTCACCCCATCAGCCAAAAAGGCTGAGGGAACTCCGACCCCAACAGATGATGACCAGGGGTTGACAGATGCTGACTCTGATGATCCCCTGGTAAGTGGCCCGGTTACACCAGTGACCATCCTCATAGAACTGAGCTTCCCTAGGTCAGGGTTGAAGGCCAGTTGAAGTGTCCTATTAGACTCGGGCTGCACCAGGTGCTTGGTAAATCCAGCACTGGTCAAGAAACTGGGAATCAGACTGAGAAGACTTAAAAATCCCGATTGCATTCTGCCAACTAGATGGGCCTGTCACAGGAGGTATCCTGGCAACTTTTGCCACCGAGCCCAGATGGGGGCCCATTCGGATGTCCTGAGGTTCATAGTAGTGCCCGGGATGGAAAGACCCCTAGTCCCAGGGCTAGGCTGGCTAAAAAAGTGGAACCTTTATGTGAATTCAAGGAGAGGACTGTTAAAATTCCAGACACACCGCCCCATGGTGTGAGCTAGGAGCTGCCATGCAAGGGAAGGATCTCCCCATAATCCCTAAGGAATAGTGAGATCTCAGAGATGTGTTTAGCGAGAAGGGGTCAGATGAACTCCCCCCTCACAGACCTACTGACTCTGCTATAGAAATCCTACCAGATGCCAAGCTACCAAAACTAAAACTATACTGAATGACTTCCAGGGAGTTAGAGGAATTGCGACTGTTCATTGATAAGAAATTAGCCCGAGGTTTCATTCAACCAGCATGACCCCAGGGGGCAGCCTCAGTCCTATTCCAGGAAAAGAAGGATGGGACCTTTCATCTATATGTGGATTATAGAGGGTTAAATGTGGTATATGTGGAGAATGTTCACCCCCTACCCCTATGAAGGACATGTTAGGCCATCTGGCCAAGGGCAGAATTTTTACTAAACTGGATTTGCAGGAAGCATATTACCATGTAAGACACAAGGAAGGGGGTGAATGGAAAACTGTTCAATTGCCTGCTGGATTATTTCCAATTCAAAGTACTCCCTTTTGGACTACAGGGAGCTCCTGCTGTCTTCACACAGTTGTTTAATGAGGTCCTACGTGAGCATCTGTACAAGGGGGTGCTGGTGTATTTGGACCACATTTTGATCTACACTGAGACAAAAGCAAAATATGTGAAAGTGGTCAGAGCAGTTCTCCAGAGGTTACGTGCCACCAAATTGTACACCAAGCTCTCTAACTGTGAATTCCACCAAAACAACACAGACTACCTGGATTACCACATGTCACATGAGGGGATTGAAATGGACCCTGAAAAGGTCAGAGCGGTGCTAGAATGGGCACCACCCTGCACTAGGAAGCAACTACAAAGCTTACTAGGGATTGCAAATTTTTACAGGCAATTTATTCCTTCATTTTCCCAAATAGCCTTTCCCATTACGAACTTGCTAAAAACTAAAGGAGGGGATAAACCTAGTCAACCCTTCGAATGATTGATGGAATGTCAAGCTGCATTCGAGAAGCTCAAGCACTTGTTTGCAGCTGAACCGCTTCTAAAGCACCCTGACCCAACAAAGCTATTTGTTATACATGCTGATGCGAGTAACATAACTAGGAGCTGTTTACTGCCATAAAATGAAAATGGACAGCTGCAACCCTGCACTTACACCTCCAAGAAGCTTTCCGAGACTGAACAGTGATGGGCTGTGTGGGAGAAATAGGCTTTTGCAGTGAGATGGGCACTCCTATCCTGGACACACTTCTTGGAAGGGAGTAAGATGCCTTATGAAGTGTGGACTGATGATAAGAATCTGGAGGCCCTGAAAACATCTCATAAGCTCTCTCCTAAACAAGCACTTTGATCTCATCCTGCGCTATCCCCCTCCCTAATTCTCATGTGGTTACAGCAAAGCAAAAGCATGCAAAAAATGCTGTCCCAGAGCTGTCTCCTCCCCCTCCAACAGAATGACAGGGCACTCAAAAAGGGGACCTGACAGCTATCCAAGCTTGAGCAAGCAAGCTGAAGGTGCTTCCCCATTTTGCACCTCTATGTTTCCACCAACTATTAATACCACACTCAAGTTAATTGGAGGGAGGTCTCAAGGAGACATAGAATCCACATGCAATCAAGAAGGAAGAAATTTTTCTGGGATTCCCTCTATATTTTTCAGATAGGGAGAGAGAGACTTAACACTGGAGGGCCAGCTGCAGTTGCTCCAACAATGGCAGATGGATCTTGGGCCAAGATGGCCATGGAGAGCTGCCAATTGCAGTAGATTCTGTTCCATTTGTCAGCCTAGATGGTCTATCATTTGGGCTAAATCTAGGTCACTTCCTAGTTCAGATATTGGAGCAATACCACTGATGGGATTGGAGTCAAATGCCAATGCTAGGACATCTAATGGAACAACAACTCTGAAGGAGGTCTAGAAACTGTTGAGACAGTTTAACTGTAGTGTGAGGCTCAGGCTCTCTATCTATGGAATGGAATGGAATGGAATGGAATGGAATGGAATAGAATAGAATAGAATAGAATAGAATAGAATAGAATAGAATAGAATAGAATAGAATAGAATAGAATAGAATAGAATAGAATAGAATAGAATAGAATCTGGAAGGGACCTGCTCAAGCAGGAGAACCTATACTATCTCAGACAAGTGACTGTCTAGCTAGCTTCTTCTTAAAAATCTCCAGTGATGGAGCACCCACGATTTTTGGAGGCAAGCTGTTCAACTGGTTAATTATCCTCACTGTTAGAAAGTTTCTCCTTAATTCCAGGTTGCTTCTCTCTTTGGTCAGTTTCCAACCATTGTTTCTCGTCCTGCCTTCTGGTGCTTTGGAGAATAGTTTGGCCCCCTCTTCTTTGTGGCAGCCCCTCAAATACTGGAAGACTGCTATCATGTCGTCCCTGTTTCTTCTTTTCTTTAGATTAGCCAAACCCAAGTCCTGCAGCCCTTCTTCATATGTTTTAGGGTCCAGGCCTTTGATTTTCTTAGTTGCTCTTCTCTGAATTTTTTCCAAAGTCTCAACATCTTTTTTGTAGTATGGTGATCAAAATTATTTGCAGTATTCCAGGTGTGGTCTTACTAGGGTTTTATAAAGCGGTACTAATACTTCGTGTGATCTTGATTCTATGCCTCTGTTTATATAACCCAGGATTGTATTAGCTTTTTTGGCTGCTGCTGTATACTGCTGGCTCATAGTCAAATGATCATCCACTAGGACTCCAAGGTCCCTCTCACAGTTACTCTTTTTGAGCCAGGTCCTGCCTAATCTGTACTTTTTGTTGGCTAGGGCCCATTGTTCAAATTTGTCAAGATCTTTTTGGATCCTGATGAAGGAAGATGTTGTAGGGCTTGGATTAATAGAAACTAGAAATAATGCAATATAGAATCAAATGCAAACAAAGTGGGGATGATTCTTCCTGATTTTCAACCATCTGTTTTACGCAGTCCCCTCAACAACCAAATTGGGGCTGATCAAGGCTAGGATGGGCACTGGATGAGTAATTTGTAACAGAAGCTCAGGAACCCCACCCAGGTTGCACTTTCCTCCCTTAATGCATTACAATGAATGGGTTTAGTTGGGGTGAAAAGAAGGCTGCTAATGAAAGAGCCTCCAGGCTCCAGGATGCAAAGCCCATGGCGGGCCATTGTTGCAGGGAGCAACTGGAAGACCCTCTGCCAAGCTCGGGAAATCAGCCATGATCCAATAACCCTCCCCCTACCCCAGATTTTTCAAAAGTCTGGACACGCACTGTGTCACTTCCTCCTTCAGTTGGGCTGGAAATGTTGACAAGGAATTCTGTGATTATAGCTTGGCTTCCTATAACTACTAAGGAACCATGGAAACCACACAAATCTATATTGGGATGTTCCTCATAATGCTGGAATAATTTTTTCAAGGAAAATCAACTCAAAGGGCGGCTGGCAACTCAAGGGATGACTCACAGATCCCAGGAGAGCTTCCAGCTGTGGCCGCAAAGCTACTCATTAACTAGTCCCAAAATCTGTGGCATCTGACAGTGCTTGCTGTGCATTGTCCAGCTGCAAATAGATGCCCAAAGTCTCATGCCGAATTGTCCCAAAGAGGAATGCCAGGAGAAGCCCTGGTCCAGCATGAGGGCCCCCCCTGCCTCTGGAGATGCAGCCGGGTCCCATCAGCTTCCAAGCCCCTGAAAGTAGGCAGGAAGGGAGAAAAGAAGGACAATTGCTCATATCCCTCATATATATTTAAGCAACGTTCTGCTTAAAATTACACATCTAGCACCAGCCATTAAAAGGGAATTATCAGATCTCCAGGCTGCCTTCTGAAGGGGCCCTGGCACCTGTGACACATTGCAAATCTGCACCGGTCATGGAAAAATCTCATGAATATCAAGTGATCATTTACAGGGGCTTCATCGATTACAAGAAAGCCTTTGATTATATTGATCATGAGAAGCTATGGAGAGCCCTACAAGACCTGAGGCAACCAGCACATCTGGTCAAGTTGGTGCAATCACTGTACACTAGACAGCACGCAAATGTCCACAGAAGCTCCCTGGCGTCTCCCTGGCTGTCCACGTGGAAATGTCAGCCGGTGAGCCTCCTGGAGCTCGAGTCTGCCGTGCTGCAAGGGGGGTTCCGTCTGCTTCCCAAAAGCCTTCCTCTGGCTTGATCTGCGGGGCCAAGGTCCTGGGGCCCCTACACAGCCTCTCTCAGAACCCCTCCACTTCTGGCTGAGCAGCTAGACCTGCTCCATGACTGATGGATCCTGCCGGCACCAAAGGGAAGCTGCAGAGGGTTCGGGTCCTATGAACCCCCAGACCTGATTCCAACTCATACGGAGGCCTGAAGTCAGCCATATCTTGGAGCGAGTCTGTGAAACCAGCATCACTCCGAGGAGGGAAGTGGCTTGTTATGCTGCTTAGCAAGGAGTAGAGTGTGTGGCTCTGAAGAAGACAGCTTCTGTGCATCCCCCTCGCCTCTACTCCCCAGAGAGGCACCTTGTTTCCTTTCCTGCAGATTCCCTTTCGTGCAATTGCCTGTCCTGCATCTTTCTGGTAGACTTCACACCCTGACTGAGTGCGCAACAAATTCATGTTTAAACACTTGGTACTTTTTATTTTCATTAATTTATTTTTATCCTTTATTATTTTTATAAATAACTCAAGGCACCAAACGTACCTAATATTCCTTCCTCCTCCTATTTTCCCCACAGCAACCCTGTGATGTGGGCTGCCAATTGGCCCAAAGACACCCAGCCAACTTTCATGCCCAGGGCTGGACTAGAACTCGGTCTCATGGTTTCTGATTTGGTGCGATGGGCTGTCTGCTAAAACGAAGCAATGCTATTAATGCTTAAAAGAAAACCGGGATGCCTGTAATGGTGGAGTCTGTCTGGCAAGAACAGAGAATGCTTATTCACAGAGAATAATCACTGTAGCACCTTTATCAATTCTAGGTGGTTAGAGGACTGGTAACAGTAACAAAGAGTTAGACATCCTGCATACCTCAGCTAAAACTTAGAAATAGGGATGGCTCAGAGCAAATAAAATGTGTTATTAGATAACTGCTGGAGCATTCATTAGCTGAGGCATAGGGATGGCTAGAGATCAATAGGTCAATTGTTAGATCATTACTAAAATCTTTATTAGATGATTTGTTTTATATATCTTGCCTTATCCTGCCTTCTGCTTTAGTGAAGATGTATAAAGCTTTCTTAATACTATTGTTCAAGGTTCCTTGGCATTTTTGGCCAGGACCCCTTTTCTTGGAGCGCTTCAATGAAAGGAAACAAAACCTGAACCTTGTGTCTGGTGTCCTTCATCATCTTTGGCACAGGCCCCGGCCAGAATTGGGGACCAACAGTGTCTTAACCACTAAGCTGCTTTCTCTGAAACTGGCTTTATTCCTGTACTGTCCTTAAGAATGTTCAATTTCAAAATATTTTTAAAAAGTAAAAAATGGCCACCCCTAATTTATTGGGGTGATGCGCAGTAGGAAAAAAGGTACAAAACATGGCCTAAAGGGCCTATTAAATGCCAAGTAATCATTTTGTCCCTTTTCTTTTTTGCTTCTGCTTCAACTGACAGTTTCTGATGAGGCTTAGGAAGCAGAAGAACCGGAAGCTGGAAAACCCCGAGGTTGGTGCCCACTTGGCCAAAAGCGACGCCCGTTCTTGGACTGCGCGGAGGCTTCCTCACTCGGGCTGAGCCAGGATCGCCCCCCCATTTCCCCGGATTGGGGGGGCAGCGCCGTCGCCCGCCCAGAGGAGCAGAGGGGCCACGCCGGCCTTCCCGGTGTTGGTGGCGGCGAGCGCCCTCCTCTGCTTCCACCACCGCGGGAGCCGCGTGCGCCGTTTCCTGGCCAACGTGCGGAAAGCCTTTCCTGCGCTCTGCTCGACACGGCCGGATCGGCGCAGGCAGAGCCGCGAGGAACCGGTCAGCCCCCCGCCCTCCACTGCACCGTCCGCCAAGGGGAGAGCGCCGGGCGACCCCGTGCTTGGACGGGGCGCCCACCCAGGCAGCGCGCCAGCCCTCGCGGGCTCTCGGCTCGCCTTCTGCAGGGCCGCCGGGAAAGGAAGGCCGGCTGGTCCTCCCGGGACGGCTGCGGGCGGCTCCCCGTAGCTTCGGCTTTCCTCAGGAGGGCGGCCGAGCCCGGTGGCCCCTTCGAGGGAGCGTCAGCCGGCCGCTCGGCTGCCTTCCTGCCCGGCCCGGCCCGGCGGCTTCTGAGCTCCGAGCGGCTGAAGTCGGAGCGGGATCTGGGCGAAGAGCTGCCCTTTTTCTCCGCCCTCCCGGAAAGCCCCCCTTTCAGCAGAGCGTCGGGCAAGGGGCGAGCGGCCTGTGGAAGGCGCGTTTCCCGCCGGGCTCCAGCGCTTCCTGACCGGCGGCCGCTTCTCCGCGCAGGACGCCCGCCAGGGACGGCGCCGCCGGCACAGCCGGCCGGGCAGGGAGAAGGGCGGCGGCAGGAAGCGCTCTCCTCGGCTGCGAGCCGCGGAGGGGCGGGACCGCCGCTGGGGGTCTTCGCGGGTCCCCGCCCTGGAAGGCGGGCGGCGGCGGCCTCGCGGGAAGGGGGCTCCGGCTCACCAATCCCAGGTCGGCGCAGCCGCCCCGCCCGCCCGCCCGCCCTTCTCCCCTCCGGCGCAGCCCCGCCTGCCCGCCCGCCGAAGGGCGCCACAGACCCGCCGCCGTCGCACCATGGCCGAGCCGGCCGCGCCCCCGGAGGCGCCGGGCGCCGTGCAGTGCCGCCTGCAGTACCTGGAGGACGCGGACCCCTTCTGCTGCGCCGCCTTCCCCGAGCCGCGCCGCCCGCCCGGCTTGCCCGTGGCCGAGGCGCTGCCGCTGGCCGCCCAGCTGCCCGCTTTCCTCCGCCTGCTGGGCGCGCCGCTGCGGGTGAGCGCCTCCGGGGTCGGGGGGAGCTCGGGGCGGGGGGGAGGTCGCCGCGCGGGAAGGCAGCCCGGGAGTTGCCTCTCCCCGACGTTCCCCGGCGCCCCCGCGCAGCCGCCTCCCGGTGCCCTGGGCTAAGCGCGCCCCGAGCCGAGCGCGTCAAAGGGAGGCCAGCCGTGGAGCCCCGGCCTGGCTTGAGCGATGCCGGCCGCTCGGGAACTGAGCCGGCCCGTCGCCTTCCCCGCTCCGGCAGCGCTGGGGCGGCGGGGCTACTGAACCTGCTGAAAGGCTCGGGTGACGCGCTCCGGGCTGCCCCTTCGGCGTCTGTTGCTAAAAACAGCCGAGCCCAAACAGGAAAGGCGCTTCCGCCGCGGGGCCGGCCGAGCGGCTATTATCGCAGCCCGCCGGCTGTTGGGCGCCGAAGCCGCGGAAGGGCCGCCGAGGCTTCGGGAACTGCCGGCTGCCGGAGGAAGAAATGTCGGCCGCTGAGATGGGCATGGAGCCCCCAACGGCCTGTCCGAAGCTTCGGTAAAACGAGGGGAGGCTTCGGCAGGCCCCGGCGGGCAGAGGAGCCCTGGCCAAATGCAGGCTGAGCAACCGCTGCTTCTCTGGCCTCACCAAACGGAAAATCTCGAGTATCTGACACAGCTGTGGCTCACACCTGTTGCATTTACTTATTTTAGTTTTCAGCTGCCTGTAAAAGGTGAACCTACACATAAGAAGAGCAGAGCACGCAGGCTTGGTTAGCCAGTCAGCTACGCAGAGTTGGGCTGAGATCCTTGTGGCCACATGGTCAACCGTTCACCCTCTTTGGTCAAACTTGAGCCCTTCCATTAATCTTGGATGCTGTCCATCTGACTTACTCATTGACATCCCTTCCAACTTTCCTCCAGCTTGCCAAGTGTAATTGTTTTCCTCCAAGTCCATCGTCCACTCCTATCCCATCTTCGACATGTGTGAGTTTTTTCATGCTTGGTCTTCTCATCTTAGAGAGCAGCCAGGGCATTTGATGGAGGACCAACGGACTGCTTGCAGATCCCAGGGTTGTAGTAGCTGCCACAAAATGAGTAATTTGGAAGCATCATATTGCCTTCCTTTTGTCATTCTTATTGCCCCACTTTCATAGCTGGCTTTTGGAGCCAGGAATTACACTGGAAAGATCATTGCTTTAGTCTGATCTCAGTTGCATTCAGATACTTCAGTCATTATTGAAACTTGGACAAAATATTTTATATAATCAAAACTAAAACATCCACGATTCTGCATAAGTTTTTCCCTAAGATTAATGTCTTCTTTATTTTTCTACCACATTCTCCATTCCCTTTTATTCAAGTTGTGTGTCATTTCCATCTCTTCCCCATAAATTTTAAAATAACTAAATGTGCCTGTTGATATTTACCTCTGCCTTTTTTAATATTTTACATTAACTTGAGTTGTTCCACTTCCTATTTTTTACTTTCATAAGCCTTATTTCCTTTCTATCAACTAAGTGGAAGCGACTGCATATCTCCAAGTCTTCAGTTTTTAAGCTTCCTGACATCATATCCTCTAGTTTTGCCATTATTACACAGTAACCTATTTATGGTACATTAGACATGGGGGAAGCAGTCTCTTCTGACTGACCTTGTCTCTAAATTTGTTACAGAAAGCATGTTTGCTCACTGCAAAGGTTTCTAGAAGAGCCATAGAGGGGTCTGGTTATACCAGTTAGTTCTAATGAATTTCACATTCTGCCATGGTTTGCATACCAAAAGTTTTGTGTTGTCATTGAAACAAAGAGGAATTGTCAGCCCTACCTCAGCTTGCAATTCTAATCAAAAACCATCCTTGGCTCCATTTGTGGCAAATGTTACAGTTTTATTAGAAGTCAAGTGAAAGACAAAGCAAATCTGGAACTGAAATTCGCATGCTAAATTCCCTGTGTAATTTTTCTCCCTCTTAGGTACTTCCCCTTACTGGCCCTGCTCACCCAATCAGTTCCGAAGAAGATGTTTTCCAAATGGTCCTCTCAAGCAGGGCTTTTTTTGTCATAGAAGGCACCAGAACTGAGTTCCGGCACCTTTTTTCCATGGATTTTCCAGACTTGCGTTCTTTTCCTATTGTTTCCCTTCCTATCCTCGTTTGTTTTTGAAAATGCTCCGCTGGCAGTACCGTGTGAGCGGGGGCCCCCTCCGGTGCCCTCTGCCTCCTCTAGGAGGAGCCATGAGGCGCCAGAGCACCACAGCCAGAGCGTGCCTTGATTGGCTGGGTCGGACCGTGTGGTGTGGAAGCCGATAGTGGCTGTAGGAGACACACAAACATGGAGGCCATCTTTCACCAGAGGGCAAGCGACCCTTTTTGCCTCCCCTTACAGAAGGTGGGGTGAGAGGTTAAAAAGAGGCAGAGAGAGAAGAAAGGCGGATGGCGTGGAAGCTTTGCTGCTTCAGTGCCTTGGGTAGTTCAAGGCTTGGGATGTCTACAAAAATCTCTTTTTAGTCTTTTATAGTTTATATTCAAACTGCAGAGGGGAAGAATAAGAATAAAGCCAATGTCTTGTGAATTGGAGGTATTAATAATAATATATATTAATTATGTATTGGTCAGATGTAAAGGAAGACCTACAGTATGAGGTTTAATCAGATCTATTTTTAAATTGGGTTTAACATAAAGGTAAATTAAAAGTAATTGCTCACTGACAAAGTTTCACCTTTAATTTGTTTCAAGTCAATATCCATATTAAACTCCAAATGTAATTTTTTCCACCTTGTTTGACAACTTCTTAAAAATAATTCAATCTTTTACAAGCAACTAATTTTTGTTTTATGGGCCAATTTCATTCCACATAGAAAGCTGACATTTTCACTCATTAAACTAAATGGGCATGCCAATGGTAAATGTCCCAAAAGGTGAATAAAATGCCTTCTTTTAGATACACTAAAAATTGAAGGGTTTTTTTTTCAACTACAAAGGTAAACCTTGTAGGGTAGGCAAGGTGGGTTGTATGACGTGTGTAAGTTCTGGCACTTTTTTTTTTTTTTTACAAAAGTGTGAGCTATTCTGCAGCTGCATTCCATCCTTGGCGGTCTGACCTTGAAGCTGCATCTCGGGAAGCCACAGCCAAACCTCCCCCTCCCCCCTCAGTCCCTGGCCGATGGGGAGGGACGAGCGAGTGCAGAGTTCAGGCGTTAGGTAGCGATTCTGACATGAACTTTATTTTATCTGACTTCCTGCATTATCACATATTCATGCTCCGTGGATTTTTCTCAAACCTGCCTGTTAATTTTCTCCACGTACTTATCTGAAACAAAACTTGGCTTGAAGAATTTGTATAATTATTGAACCGTTGCATTCATTTTTTAATTTCTCTAGGCCAGACTTCTCCAGATTTGTTGACGTAGATCTGTTAGCACTTGTAACTGCCTCGTCCTCACCGCTCCGTTCAGTGTGTACTTTATCTGCACCTACATCACTGCTTTATTATATCACTGTCCAAAGTTTTATACACTTTCGTATCAAAATACATAGCTCAGGAAAAACTGAAAGAATTATTTCTAAATGAATCGCATTTATTTATCAAATTTATTTGCTGCCCGTGTTACGAGAAGGCAACTAGAATTTGCCAAACAAAAATACGGAATAAATGAGAATATTAAAATGCTACAGAGCGCCTAAAGTACTTAAAACCTAGATTACTAAACTCTTCAACTAATAAATGTATGCAGTGCAGTACCACAATTCTGGGATGCTGCTGGATCTCAGTAGAAGGAAAAGCGGTAACGGTCCACCCGCTAAATCGGAAAGTGCTCAGGCTAATTAATGCTTTCCTATTTAGCGGGTGGTCTGTTACCTTTTTCCCTCCCTTTCCAGCAGGGTCATGTTCTCTTTCTATGGAAAAGACTTCACAGCAGCCTCTTAGTTTTTAACTTTGCCCTTTTGGGCTCTTCTTTGAGTATTTTTCCTTTGGTTGTAAATTTCGATTTGATTTATTTATTTCCTTTCTTGTCCCTTCTTTTTTTTGCTTGACCTTGGACGTCAGGCTGAATTGTCCCTTCTTGATGTCCAGGGCTTTCCATCTCTGACTTTCCTTGTCTGCCGTAGGATTTATTCTGAAAACTCTTTGGAACTTTGAGGCTTCCCTCCTTTTAAGGAACGTTTCCCCCAGTTCCTCAGCTTTTCTTTCACATAAAGGCAGGCAAAGTAAGCCCACTCCATTCATTGCTCTTCCCTTCTGACTGATGTTCTTCACCAGGGGGATGACTTGCTGACACATCTCCTCTCTTTGCTTGCTTGATGCCAGGCTGCACCTGGTGCAGCCCTGTCTGCGTGGGCTGCCCTTCCCTCTCCCGATCGGCACGGGATCCACTTTGCCCCCTTTGGCCTTCTTTGTGGCCAGACCAGCAGGTTCCTGGGGCCTTTGGGGGCTCCAGTAAGAACTGGGGGCAGATCCCCCCTCCAGGTCTCTGAAGCCCTGTCTGAGTGGGGGCTTCTCCCTGAGTCCCGAAGGGTGCCTGCAAACTCCCGCCTTCCTGCTTGCAGGCCCCCCTTTTTCCCCTCAGTGCTGGGAGGGATTTTTCCTTCAAATTCTGAAACAGAAAGGGGGGGAGCAGGCTGGAGCTGGGTGAGGGCTGAGATGTGGCCTCCCAGCTCCTCCCTCCCTTCTGAGGAGGCTCCCCTCCACCCAGAGGACCTCCGAGTGAGCTATGGGGTTCTGCCTCCAAAGGAGCCAGGCTTAGATGCCGATGCAGGCACTGCCTTCGCCCGTGCTGGGAAAGGGGCCGGAAGGAATCCCGGAGCAGACGCTACCTGCTTGGCTAACTTCCGGAAGTGCCTCTTTTGCAGCTGGAGGACTGCGCCTTGCAAGTGCTGCCTTCCGGACACTACTTGGACCTGGAACTTTCACTGCTGGAGCAGAAGGACGAGCTGGAAGTCTTCTACGAAGACATCAGGTGAATCCCTGCTGGGGGATTTTACCGCCTTTTCCATGTGCCAACTTCCCTCCCCTGTGCCTCATGCCAGCGTATCTGGCGGTTTCAATCCGGAAGGACAAGTGGCTCCCAATTTTGGGGTGTCAGAAGTTGCACTTGGTCTGTGTGAGGCAACCAGGAGGATCCAAATATGATGTGCTTACCAGTCCGTGAGCAGGCTAGGTTCATCCTGTGCGGTGCCCACACCTGCAGCTCCTTTCTCCTCACTGGCCCCAGTTGCTGGCTGCAGGGGAAGACCTGGCATTTGACCACTACCCTTCTATTTTTTGTTTGGTGGCTTATTGATCACATTTTTAAACTGCCCATCTTCCTCACAGAGGGACTCTGGGTAATGCACAAATAAAATATTAAAATATAAAAATTTAAGAAGAGGCAAGAATGAATTAAAAATCATGTTAAAATTAATTAAAAGGAGGGAAAGACTTTTCAGTGTGCTAGCCAGCCTCACGGCTGTGTGTTCCCCTAAGCTCCAGGCTGTAGAGCCACGTTTTCTTTCAGGAGAGGGGGGGGCTGCCTCACCTCGGGGGGGGGAGGATATCCCACCAGATGGGAGCAGATGGCAGAGATGTCCGTCTTCCTGGACCCCCAGTTTGAATCCTTTGGCTGACGGGGTCTGCAACATGCCTCCCCTAGCTGACCAGGTGAGATGTACCGATGCGATGGGATGAAGCTGGTTCCATGGGTAGCCTGGCCTTAGACCATCTGGGACTTTATAGGTCACACCCAAAGCCTTGAATTGGACCTGGATACAGACCGGCATCCATGCAGCTGGTGCAGCAGAGGAGTTCTATGCCATGTTTTCTGGATGCTGCCCTTTATTTCGGCAGGTGGCAGGCACTGAGGGGGAGGTGGGGCGATCTTGAACCAGCCAGAGGTTCTTGATCCTGACTGTGTCCCACTTGGTTTCCTCTTGTTGCAGCAAAGGGAGGCGTCCAATCCTGCTTCTGCGGACGCAGCTCTCGGTCCGAGTGCATGCCATCATTGGTGAGTCCTGCCTGGTCCTGGACTGTGGAAGGGCTGCTCGGGGGTGGGGGGGCTCCCCAGGCCCTGGCAAGGCCAGCAGTTGCCCCACCTTTCAGTCGGGTTGGTGATCTCCATGGAAATGTAAACTCTGTGACAGCTGCTGTATGAAAGATAGATCTCTGGCTTGGAATTAACAGGGAGGGAATTGGAAAAAAATGGTGCAGGAAGAACTGGTATGTATCTGGAGTGAGAAATGGTGGCGCAGGGGAAGGAAGCAACCTGGAGGGTGAGAGAGCAGCAGGGCTGTACCACAGGGGTGTAGGAATGTGGCGGGTGAGAGGAAAGCAGGGACGGAGTAGAAAGCAGCCAGAGAGGCCCCTGCCTCCCTCTCTCACTGGGTTTGGATTCGGATTCCTTCATGGACGATCCAGGAGCACCAAGAAAGGGTGTCTGCACCAGGCAGCCTGCTGCCCTCGGGGTGACGAGGCCAGCAGGGAAGGCGTTGAGGAGACCAGGCGACCCCAGGGAATCTGGTAGGCTGCTTGTTTCCTTCTGGAGATTTCTGCTTTGGGAGCTTCCCTGGCATCACCAGGCTAAGGAGGTCAGGACTCCTTTGATCGTGAAGCTATAAGAGCAGCATTTTTCAAGTCTGAATGCGCTCCCCCTCCCTCTCTTTAGCTTTACGTGAATGAGGGTGGGGCCTCTCCGTTGTCTTCCCAAACTGGTTGCTTGGTCTGGCTGAAGCCCCGTTTATCTGGCCAGTGCTGGGAATGGCTCTTCCTTGAGCCCGTTCCTTCCGCCCTCCATAGTATGAGACAGAATCATTTCTCGGCCCACCTTTCTTCCTGGCTGGACCAAGCAAAAGTTTAAATAGTGATAGCACCTTATAAAGTGAAACAACAGCTGATAATTAAAAATAGCCTAAATGCTAGATGATCTACCAGTCAGTATGCAGATGGCACCCAGTTTCATATCTCTGCAGATTGTAGAAGTCTGGACCAAGGCCCTCTGCTCAGGGCCCTCTGCTCTGCCAGCTGCATTGTGGCCGGAGGGCTCCTGGGTTCAGTTCGAGCCGGGTAATTACCGTAAAGCCTTTCATGACGTGCAGCTGGATTGGGAGGACGCCTGGATTGTGTCTGTCCCTCCATCAGGCCTGCCAGGAGAGGCGTGCTGGGGGTCCCCTTTGGACCATCCATGGGACCCAGGAAGAGAGCTGTTTTTTAATGGGCCTCTTTGGAACATTCCTGGGATTAGGCCTGCTGTGATACCAGGTTTAGCAGTTGGATTATGTGACAGAGCCCCTAGGATGGGCAGAGTGATGGTCCGGGTGGCTTTTTTTTTTTGCTTTGGCTGCCTTTTATTTATTTATTTATTTAATTAAATTTCTATACCGCCCTATTCCCGAAGGACTCAGGGCGGTTTACAGGGCAGAATAAAATACAATATAAAAATTATATAGAATTAAAATACATTAAATTAATTAAGCCCAATTAAAACATTTAAAAAGCTAAAACCCCTTCAGTCCAGGCCTGATAGATCGAAAAACCAGGTTTTCAGGTCCTGGCTAAACGAATGCAGATCAGGGGTGATCCTAAGTTCCACAGGTAAATCATTCCAGAGGGCAGGCGCACCCACAGAGAACGCTCTTCCCCTAGGAATAACCCACCGGCATTCCCTAACCGGCAGTATCCTGAGAAGGCCCTCCCTGTGGGAGCGCACGGGACAAAGGGAGCTTGACGCCGGCAGCAGGTGTTCCCTCAGATAACCCGGACCCAAGCCATTAAGGGCTTTATAGGTCATCACCAGCACCTTGAATCTCACCCGGAGGGCAACCAGAAACCTATGCAGCTTGCGGAGTAGAGGTGTTAAATGGGAGTATCGGGAAGCCCCCATCACAACTCGCGCGGCCGCATTCTGCACCAGTTGAAGCCTCTGAGTGGTCCTCAAGGGCAGCCCCATGTAGAGAGCGTTGCAGTAGTCTAAATGGGAGGTCACGAGTGCATCTCGGTCCAAATAGGGTCGCAACTGGCGCACCAGGCGAACCTGGGCAAAAGCCCCCCTGGTCACGGCTCCTATATGATCTTCTAAACTGAGCCGTGAATCCAGGAGGACGCCCAAGTTGCGAGCCCTATCAATGGGGGGTAACACCTCACCCCCCATAGTTAACGATGGACAAAACTGGTTCTCCCGAGATGCCGGTATGCACAGCCACTTAGTCTTGGCAGGATTGAGTCGGAGCCTGTTTCTCCCCATCCAGACCTGAACCGCCTCCAGGCAACGGGACATCACGTCGAGGGCATCACTGAGTTGGTTCGGGGTGCAAAGAAAAAGTTGGGTATCATCAGCGTACTGATGATACCCCACCCCGAAGCCACAAATGATCTCACCCAGCGGCTTCATATAGATGTTGAACAGGAGGGGAGAGAGGACCGACCCCTGAGGAACTCCACAAACGAGAGGCCTCGGGGCGGACCTCTGCTCTCCCATCAACACCGACTGCAAATGGCCCAGGAGGTAGGAGGAGAACCACTGCAAAACAGTGCCCCCCACTCCCAACCCCCCGAGACGTCGCAGCAGGATACCATGGTCGATGGTATCAAAAGCCGCTGAGAGATCTAAAAGGACTAGGACAGAGGAGCAGCCCCTGTCCCGAGCCCGCCAGAGATCATTCATCAGCGCGACCAATGCCGTCTCCGTGCTGTACCCGGGCCTGAAACCCGATTGGTACAGGTCCAGATAATCAGTTTCCTCCAGGAACAGAGGAAGCTGATGCGCCACCACACTCTCAACAACCTTCGCCAAACAGCGAAGGTTGGAGACCGGACGGTAGTTGTTTAAAACAGCCGGGTCCAGGGCAGGCTTCTTGAGAAGGGGTCTCACCACCGCCTCCTTCAAGGCGGCAGGAAAGACACCCTCACTCAAAGAGGCAGATATCACTGCCTGGAACCAGCCTCGTGTCTCCTCCCGAGCTGAATAAACCAGCCAGGAGGGGCACGGGTCCAATAAACAGGTGGTAGAGCTCAGCCTCCCCATAATCCTGTCCACCTCCTCGGGAGTCACAGGATCAAACTCAGTCCAGATAATACTACTCTCAAGACCGCTCGATTCCTCCCCGTCAGACTCTGCCCAGTCAGCGTCCAACCCGGTCCGAATCTGAGCAATTCTGTCCGCCAGATGCTGGCTGAACTCCTCGGCCCGCCCCTGTAAGGGCTCCTCCCTCACCTCCTGATTAAGGAGGGAACAAGTTACCCTAAACAGGGCGGCGGCCGGGCGATTATTGGGTATTGTTTTATGGCTTCATCAATAAATGCTTGATGAAAGGGAAGGAGTGGACCCCCTCCAAGCTTTTGCTTTTGCTCTGGTGTTGCCCTGCAGATTCTGTCCCTGAAAAGGGGTGGGGGACTTCAGACAAAGGGCAGTTGTCAGCCACGTCCCTGCCACAACCCTGCCACAATCTTAGGGTTGGGGGTTCCTATGGGGCAGCTCCTCCCTCCCTCTACCCAGGCTGAGGGTGTCTTTCTCTGCTGCTTCCTGGTGAGTCAGCCTTTGCAGGCCTGGCCTTCTGCCGCATCCTGTTTTGGGGGTGCGGACTCACAGGGAAAGTCCTGCATTTCCTGAGAGCGGGGCTGCTGGGGGCCAGGCGCAGAGCAGCAGAAATGCTGAGGGACAGACCCGCATACCAGCCTTACTGGTCCCAGCCGTAGAGCGGATGGCCCAGCACAGGGAGGAAAGGAGGGCTTCCTGAGGTGACCCTCAGTTGTGAATGATGCTGGGCGGACTGGCTGGACCATCTGGGGGAGGCTGTGGGGTCTGTAGTCTGGACTGGGAGGCCCCTTCCATGCCCCAGAGGGCTTGGTGCCAAATGGCTGGGAAGCACCAAGGCAGCTGCTGAGACTCTCTCGGAGCTGTTTTTAGCTTATTACCGTAGCTTTGGAATGTGCTATTGCAAGCCACGTTTGAAGAAGGAAGCAGATAAGTAACTAAGTAAAGAACTTAAACAGTGAAAATGAATAACCGCCAGGTTGCTGGAGGAAACGAGAGGCATAATGGATCTTTGGCTGTTTCCCCCTACCCAGGGGAGCCATTCGCGGCTCCGACTCTTCTCCTGCCCAGTCAGGGTCTTCCTGGGACCCTCCAGGTGGGGCCACACTCTCAGTCTGTGGTTCCAGAGGGCCGAAAGGAGCAAAGAGGCTGGGCCCCACACTCTCTGGGGAGAGAGCCCTCTCCGGAAGTAGTTTTCCCATTCTAGGCGGTTTGTGGATTCAGGACCAATCTCGCTGAGGGAAAAGGGGACTGTGGGAAGAAGAAAAGTGGGGCACCCGGTGCAAAATGCTGGGTTCTTTGCCTTCACACCTTGATAGAAGGAAAAGCTTCTACAATTCTCTCTTTGTATGTGTGCAACTGCAGGGCCTTCCAGACCCCCGCCACCACCTTGAGCCAGCCAGGACAGTCACCCAGAGGCCCACTCTGGAAGGCGTGTACTTGCGTGTTGTGCACGCATTGGGTGGGTGAAGGGAGAGCTGGGTTGCCCTTGCTGCTCCTCTTTGGACCTTTGCCCTTATCTCCTCCTTGCTGGTCTTTTAATTCCTTGGCTTTGAAGTGGGGCTGGAGGTTCTGTGGCTGTTTGGGGATCAGGAAGCGTCAAAGGGTGGCAGCAATTGTCTGCCACTAGTGTCTGTGGAGAGCAGGGAGCCCCACAGGCCGTTTGGCTTCTCCTACCTGCCTTGCCCTTCCTGCTTCCTGGTAGCTGCATTTCCAGTGAGGCCAACCCTCCCCCCGTTGCTCTGCTGCACTGGCCGGGGCTGGGGGTCCTTCTGGAGAGGCCAAGCCAGGCAGGTGTTGCAGGAGCCTTTCAGTGTCACCGGAAGAGCCACCGGAAGAGGCTCGGCCATTCTTTGGGCAGGAGTTCCTCGAGAGCAGCTCCTTCGGGGACAGGGCTGGGCTCCAGAGGCCACAATCAGCTCACACGTGGAGTGCTGGCACTGTGCCACGGAGTAGAAATCCGCTTGGTGATCTCTGAGATCCTTCAGTTGAGGATGGTGCTCTGGGCTCAGCTGCACTGTATCTGTTCGGTCTGCCCTCCTGCTCAGCGCGAGGCTGCCCCTGCCCTTGGGCAAAGCCAGAGCTCGGCAGCGGAGGGCAGCCGGCCAGGCTGGTGCTTCTCCTGCTCGAAGGGGACAGGGGATCTCCCTGGCCTCTGAGATGCCAAGATTGCGAGGACCAAACAGGCCCCAACAGTGGAAACCCTCCTGCAGCTCAGTTTGGCTACTGATTTTCCAGGAGAGAAATGATCCCATGATCACACCCATTTGGTGGCTGGAGGAGAACCGACCTCTCCTTGCTCAGCAGGAAAAGGAGTTCCCGTGTCCACCCCCCTCTCCTCCCAGAAGGAGCATCCGGTTGTTGGTGCTGAGTCATCTCCTGTTTGGGTTACTGCAAAAGGCCTGAGGTCAGTTGCCCTTGGAGACCTTCCTGAAGTTGCCGGTGGCCCAGTGGCCCTCCAGTTCTGGCTCCCCCCAGAAACCCCACTGTGGCCTGAGCTGCACTGATTCCCAGTTGCTGCTCCAGATGCTGGTTATTACCTTTGAAGCCCCACCTGCACACAGCAGGCTGATTCTGGGACTGCCTCTCCCTGAGGGTACCTGCCTGCCCTCTAGAGAGGGTGTGCTCCAGGCCCCCTCCCACAAACATTGTCCCCCAAGGCTCTGCCTTTTTGTGGCCAGGCCAGGCAGTCTCCATTGAAGACTGAGGGAAACCCCCACCCTTTAGCTTTCCAGAGGGTTGTGAAGAACTCACCCATGTTAGGCAAGGAGGGGGTTGAGCTGGGGGTGGGGCTGCTTGGTCTGGCACCTGAGTAGGGAAAGGTTGGTTTTAGCTATGTTTTATGAATTTGTCATGTCCACCATGCTGGAGTCCTGCCATTCTGTTGGTGGTGGGGAGGCAGGTTTCTGGCACTTTTTTGCATGATTTTGCGTTTGCTGTAACTGCTTGAGAATTGGGGATGGGCGACTGTCTTCAGAGAAGAAACAGACTCCTTCCCATCCGGTTCTGCCTGGTTCCAAGGCCATTGTGCCTGGAGAAAAACTTGTTATCTACCCAGCACCTCAGTAATCTCATACGTTAGAATAGAATACAACTGGAAGGGACGTTGGAGGTCTTCTATCTAGTTCAGCCCCCCCCCCCATGCCATCTCAGACAAGTGACTGCCCAGTTTCTTTTTTAAAACCTTCAGTGATGGAACACCCACGACTTCTGGAGGCCAGCTGTTCCACTGGTTGATTGTCTTCACTGTCAGGAAGTTTCTCCTTAATTCCAGGTCACATAATAATAATAGTAATAATAATAATAATAATAATAATAATAATAATAATAATAATAATAATAATAATAATAATAATAATAATAATAATAATAATAATAATAATAAGTTGGAAGGGACCTTGGAGGTCATCTAGTCCAAACCCCTGCCCAGGCAGGAAACCCTATACCATTTCAGGCAAATGGCTGTCCAGTCTCTTCTTAAAAACTTCCAGTGTTGTAGCATTCACCACTTCTGGAGGCAGGTTGTTCCACTGGTTAATTGTTCTGTCAGGAAGTTTCTCCTTAGTTCTAGGTTGCTTCTCTCCTTCACTTGATCTTGATTCTATCCCTCTGTTAATGCAGCCTAGCTCTGTGTTGGCTTTTTTGGCAGCTGCAGCACACGACTGGCTCATATTGAAGTGATTGTCTACTAGGACTCCGAGGTCCCTCTCACAGTTACTACTAATGAGCAAGGTACCACCTATACTATACCTGTGCATTTGATTTTTCCTGTCTAAATGTAGAACCTTACTTTTTTCACCATTGAATTTCATTTTGTTAGATAGTGCCCAGTGCTTGAGTCTGTCCAGATCCTTCTGTATCTTAAGCCTATCTTCTGGAGTATTGGCTATTCCTGCCAGCTTGGTGTCATCTGCAAATTTGATGAGTTCCCCATCTATCCCCTCATCCAAATCGTTGATGAAGATGTTGAAGAGCACTGGGCCCAGAACAGAGTCCTGGGGCACCCCACTACACACTTCCTTCCATGTAGATGCAGTTCCATTGAGGACCACATGTTGAGCACGGCCTGTCAGCCAGCTACGAATCCATCTGGTGGTGATGCTATCTAACCCACATTTTTCTATCTTATCAAGTAGTAGGTTGTAATCTACTTTATCAAATGCCTTACTTCTTTGAGAAGTAACAATGGTTTCCAACCATTGTTTCTTGTCCTGTCCTCTGGTGCTTTGGAGAATAGCGTGAACCCCTCTTCTTTGTGGCAGCCCCTCAAATACCGGAATAGTGCTATCATGTCTCCCCTATTTCTTCTTTTCTTTAGACTAGCCAAATCCAAGTCCTGCAGCCATTCTTCGTACATTTTAGTCTTCAGGCCTTGGATCATCTTAGTTGCTCTTCTCTGAATTTTTTCCAAACTCTCAACATCTTGATATGGTGATCAAAATTAGTTGCAGTATTCCAGATGTGGTCTTACTAGGTTTTTATAAAGCGGTACTAATGCCTTGCATGATCTTGATTCTATGTCTCTATTTATA
Organism: Vipera ursinii; assembly: GCF_947247035.1. Classification (NCBI taxonomy): domain Eukaryota; kingdom Metazoa; phylum Chordata; class Lepidosauria; order Squamata; family Viperidae; genus Vipera; species Vipera ursinii. The sequence continues at coordinate 2,043,930 of NC_139520.1, forward strand.
CAACCCAGGATTGTATTAGCTTTTTTGGCTGCTGCTGCACACTGCTGGCTCATAGTCAAGTGATCGTCTACTAGGACTCCAAGGTCCCTCTCACAGTTGCTGTTTTTTAGCCAGGTCTCGCCCAATCTGTGCTTGTACCTTTGATTTTTCCTGCCTAAATTTAAAACTTTGCTTTTTTCCACATTGAAATCCATTTTGTTGGCTAGGGCCCATTGTTCAAGTTTGTCAAGATCTTTTTGGATCCTGAGTTTGTCTTCTAGGAGTGTTGGTTACTCCTGCCAGTTTGGTGTCATCTGCAAATTTGATGAGCTTCCCTTCAATTCCCTCATCTAAGTCATTGATGAAGATTTGAAGAGTACTGGGACTAAGAGGGAACCTTGTGGTACCCCGCTGCTTACTTCTCTCTATGTGGATGTAGCGCCATTGAGGACTATTCGTTTAGTGCGGTTTGTCAGCCAGCTACAGATCCATGGTGTGAAGTTGTCTATTCCACCTTTTTTCTAGGTTACCAAGGAGTAGGTTGTGGTCTACTTTATCAAATGCCTTACTGAAATCTAAGTATACTACGTGTACAGAATTTCCCTGATCTACTGGCTTAGTCACTTTATCAAAGAATGAAATAAAATTTGTTTGGCATGATCTGTTTTTAACGAACCCATGCTGGCTACTGGTTATAACTTTGTTTGCTTCTGGTTGATCGCAGATCTGTTTTTTGATTATCTTTCCAGGATCTTCCCAGGTATTGATGTTAAACTGATTGGTTTGTACTTTCCTGGGTCTCTTTTTTCCCCTTTCTTGAAGGTGGGAACCACATCAGCCCTTTTCCAATCCTCAGGTGCTTCCCCGGTGCTCCAGGATTTATGAAAGATACGGTGCAGTGGTTCTGAGATAACATCTGCCAGCTTCTTCTACACTCTGGGATGTAATCTGTCGGGTCCCAGTGATTTATACTCGTCAAGGTCGGATAGGTGTTCTCTTGCCATTTTCTTCCTTATTTTAATTTTTGTTTCTAGTTTGTCTTCTATAGTGGGGTTTTTTTGGGTATGTTGGGCTACAGTTTCTTTTTGTGAGAAGACTGATGCAAAGTATGAGTTAAGTAGCTCTGTTTTCTCCCTGTTACCTATTATTTCCTTGCCATCTTCTCTCTTTAGTGGACCTACAGTTTTCTTGACTTTTTTCTTGTTGTTCATATGTGGGAAGAAACTTTTTTTTTTATTATCCTTGATTTCTGTTGCAAGTCTTTGTTCATTCTGAGCTTTTGCTTTCCTGACTTCATCTTAGCCTATTCTAGCTATCTGCTGATAATCAGCCTTATGTGCCCCTCTTTCCATTTTTTGTATTTGCCCTTTTTGTCTTTCAGTTTGTCAGAGAGATCTTTGTGCAGCCCTGTTGGTTTCTTCTTGAATTTCTTGTTTTTCTTTTTCTGTGCTGGTCTGGGCTTTTATGATCGCATTTTTCAGAGTTTCCCTCACTTCTTGGGTTGTTTTCCCCTTTGGGATTTTCATCCATGGAATCTTTTCTAGGTTCTCTCTGAGTTAGTTAACATCCCTGTGGCATCACATTGTAAGCCGCCCTGAGACTTCGGAGAAGGGCGGGATATAAATGGAATTAAAATAAATAAAAATAAATAAATTGGCTGTTGGGTTTGGGAAAAACAAAAGAAGTCCTTTGTAACAGCTCAAAAGCAGAGATAGTCAAACCAGGACTCCTGTCCCACCAGTTGGCCAGCCAAGGGACTACCTGAGTCTTGTATGAGGTAGGCAAGTTCTATGATTTGTTGAAGAAGTAGGTTTGTATCTTGCATTAAGCCAAGGAACATATCTCATTGGTTGGGATGTCAGGCCTAAGTGCCCCCTCTAAGTCCTAGGATTTGGGGGTGGGCAGGGGTTGGTTCAGAGCAATACCCATTCAGAGCAATGACCCATCCAGAGGCCCTTCCAGCCTGGGGCAAGAGCAGCATGGCCTGAGGGGCTGTTTCGTCCTCTCCCAATGTAACTGCCTGCCCTAAGCCCTCCAGGGAGTCTATTGCCCCCTAACTCTGGCCGCCCAGTCTCCCCACCTGGGGGTCCCCCCATCTGAAATGCACCTGGGGCATTAATGGCCATTGTTGTGTCCTGGAGTCCCAGGATCCCCATTTACAATCTTCCCAGGAGGCTTCTGGAAGCAGAGTCGGGGAGGGAGGTTGGATTCACAGAACAATTGTGTGATGCACTTAACAGCTGCTGCAAAAGAAGTCATAAAATTGGGTGAGCCTCACTGAAAGGCTTAGTGCTGAGTGACAGAGATTCTGGGTGACAGACTTGTGATCACAAGTCCAAGATTCCCTCTGTGTCTTTGCCTCTAGAGAGAAAATTGTGACTTGTCTTTGGGCAGATAAAGTAGGGTTTGATAAAGTGGACCACAACCTCCTACTTGATAAGATACAAAAATGTGGAATAGACAGCATCACCACCAAATGGATTTGTAGCTGGCTGAATAGCCATACTCATCATGTGGTCCTCAATGGAACTGCTTCTACTTGGAAGGAAGTGTGTAATGGGGTGCCCCAGGGCTCTGTTCAGCATCTTCATCAATGATTTGGATGAGAGGATAGATTGGGGAACTCATCAAATTTGACATCAAGTTGGCAGGAGTAGCCAACACTCCACAAGACAGGCTTAAGATACAGGAGGATCTTGACAGACTTGAATATTGGGCATTATCTAACAAAATGAAATTCAGTGGTGAAAAAAGTAAGGTTCTACATTTAGACAAGAAAAACCATATGCACAGGTATAGTATAGGTGGTACCTTGCTCAATAGTAGCAGCGGTGAGAGGAATCTTGGAATCTTAGTGGACAATCACTTAAATACAAGCCAGCAGTGTGCTGCAGCTGCCAAAAAAGCCAACACAGTGCTAGGCTGCATTAACAGAGGGATAGAATCAAGATCACGTGAAGTGTTAATACCACTTTACAATGCCTTGATAAGGCCACACTTGGAATACGGCATCTAGTTTTGATCACCACGATGATCAAAGATGCTGAGACTCTGGAAAGTGTATAGAGAACAGCAACAAAGATGAATAGGGGACTGGAGGCTAAAACATATAAAGAGCAGTTGCTGGAATTGGGTATGTCTAGTTTAATGAAGAGAAGGACGAATGGGGACATGATAGCAGTGTTCCAATATCTCAGGGGCTGCCCCAAAGAAGAGGGAGAAGCAATGGATAGAAACTGATCAAGGAGAGAAACAACCTAGAACTAAGAAGAAATTTCCTGAGAGAATTAACCAGGTGGAACAATTAAGCAGGTGGAACAACCTGCCTCCAGAAGTTGTGAATGCTCCAACACTGAAAGTTTTTAAGAAGAGATTGGACAACCATTTGTCTGAAATGATATACGGTTTCCTGCCTGAGCAAGGGGTTGGACTAGAAGACCTCCAATGTCCCTTCCAACTTCTATTCTATTCTATTCTATTCTATTCCATTCCATTCCATTCCATTCCATTCCATTCCATTCTATTCTATTCCATTCCACTATTCTATTCTATTCTATTCTATTCTATTCTATTCTATTCTATTCTATTCTATTCTATTCTATTCTATTCTATTCTATTCTATTCTATTCTATTCTATTCTATCCTATCCTATCCTATCCTATCCTATCCTATCCTATCCTATCCTATCCTATCCTATATTTTTACTCTGCTCTGCTCTGCTCTATTCTGCTGCTCTGCTCAAATAAGTTACATAAAACTTCTTTAATGACCTCCTTAACTTAAGTGACCCCTGAGGAACAATAATGGGGTCCCATCTGTCCATCAGCCTTGAAGGATGAAGTGTCCAGGGCATCGGCTCAGCTTCCGAATCATCCACATGCAAACAATTAAACTTGGAGCTTGGCTGACTTGACTTGGGGTAGAAACCAGGGACCCCAATTCTCCAAAATGGCTGAATGCATCAAATGGTGCTCGCTGTTTCTCTGTTGACTTAAAGTCAACTTTAGTTTTTGCCTGATCTCCTTGTGTTTTCAAGGGAGAGCCCTGCAGAAATCAGCCGAAGATAAGCTGGGTCTCCTGGTTGGGGAAATGCTGGACTAGCAGCTGACTCTTTGGAGGGAGGGAGCTCATGTTCAGGCCCTGCAGAGCATCCGCGAGGAGAAGAGCCGGCTTTCCCCCCCACCCGGCCAGGGATCCCTGTGACTGTGGCACGGGCTCTCGAGATGTTGGGAGCGGCTGGGTGTCTGAGCAATGAGCCCCGTTCCCGAGGCTGACCCACCTGTCTTCCCCAGAGAAGCTGTACCGTTCCAAGGGCCCGGAGCTGAGGCGTTCCCTCTTCTCCCTCAAGCAGCTTTTCCAGGTGAGGCTCTGCGGCCGGTTTCCCCGCCTGCTCCTCTCCCAGAGGCTGACTGGGCCCTTGGGCAGGGATGCCAAGGGTGCTTTGGGGGGGGGCTCAGGCTCTGCCTTTCGGCTGCAGGATGACAAGGACCTGGTGCCTGAGTTTGTGAACTCTGAAGGGCTGACGTGTCTCGTCTCAGTGGGAGCCGAAGCTGACCAGAACTACCAGAACTACATCCTGCGGGGTGAGTCTGACTGAGCAGCTGAACTGGCCCAGGGGGTGGCCAGGCCAGGGAGGAGAGGGAGCGCTTCCCTGTGTGCCCCGCATCCCTCCCCTCTTTCCACCTCACTGCCTCCCAGGCTCTTGGGGGCGGGCAGGATCCTGGCTAAATTGGGGAAAGGGGCTCAGAAGGCCCTAGGAGAGAGGAGGGGGTGTCCTTGCAGTTCGCTTTCACCAATCTCTCTCTTGGTTGCCCCCTGGTGGAGACTGAGTGAACAACCAGCCAGTTGGGAGGGGGGAAGAGGCTCAGTCTAGGGGGGGACGCTCTGCTTTTTCTGCGTCCCATTCTGAGAAAGGCTGCTGCAGTTTTCAATGCCTCCATGGCACGTGGCCCCTCCTGCTCTCCACCACACCCTTTTTTGGGTGCAGCAACAAAGCACGGAAGAGCCAAGGTAGACTTTAGGGGCCTGGTTGCGCAGAAGGGAGGACCACCCAATCAATCCCCCCCACAGTGGTTCCCCTCCCCGCCACGCTGGGGTAGTCAGTGCAGAAATCAGGGCTGCACTCTGTGGCCAGTGAGGGGCTCAGCCCCACGCGGAGTCTCTGCCTCGCAGAGCCAAAGCCCCTGAGGTTTTCACCTTTGCTTTGAGAATTAGCTTTTTTCCCCCTTGGATGCGCACGTCTGTCGGAGGGGATAAAAAGGCAGCAGGAAGCAGGCGGGGTGGGTTTTCCAAAGGAGGGGTCTGCAGAAGTCCTCCCCCCAGCAGGGGATGCACAGCAGTTGGGTAACCTGGTCCAGCCCCTCCTCCCTCAAGTGCTGCTGTGGACCCCATGGGGCCACTCTCCTGCCTTCCTTCCAGCTCTCAGCCAGATCATGCTCTTTGTGGATGGAATGATGGGGGTGATTCAGCACCCAGAGACCGTGAGGTGGCTTTACACCCTGACGGGCAGCCCGGTGAGTGAATATCCTCCCTGCCGGCAGAAGTCATTCGGGATGCCCTTATCCATCTCATTAACGCCCTTGCTTACTAGTGGGTTCAAATCCTCTGTGTTCCCTCCGGTCTCCTCATGTGGTCCCCTCCGCCGTAGCTCTGAGAGGTAACCTGGGCAAAGAAAGAATGGTGGCAGAGCTCATCCTCTCTGCTGTCTGAGTGACTGGAGAGCCAGAGTCGCACCTCCACTGCTGTGACCGGGCTTAAGGAGGGTGGCCAGACCCTTCAGCTGGCAGGGGACCTTTCATGTGAAAAGACCTTGGGGAGCAAGGACATCTCCTCCACATCTTACCTCCACCAAGGGCATCCCTGGCCTGGGTGGTTCCGAGCCTCCAGACAGAATCCCCACTCAGAGGGCAGTCCGTAGAGGAGGGCCTCCTTCTGGGAAGGGGTCAGAGGAGTGAGCTCAAAGAAGACATCAGGGAAAGGTCTCTTCGCCTTCTGGAAGTGGTGGGCATTTATCCCTCCTGCTCACCCCAGGAATGGGTGGGGCTGGCATGCTTGAAGGCGCCCTACAAGAGAAGGCCGGCTCTCTCGGCACACGCAGTTTCCCTCTCCTTCCTGTAGTACCGCCTTGTGGTGAAGACGGCCCTGAAGTTGCTCCTGGTCTTCGTGGAGTTCACGGAGTCCAATGCCCAACTGCTGATCCAGGCTGTGGTCACTGTGGAGCAGGGCAGAGGTGAGCACAGAGCCCAATGCAGGTGGCCGAGTTGAGTAGAGCCTGGTGCCTCCTGGTTGCTCCTTGGAAAGAGTGCCGCCTTCTATTCTCATCAAGCAAACTGTTTTTGGTGGCCTCCAAGGACCGGGAGGTGCAGGCCAGCCTTCTGTGGGAGAAAGAAGAGGGGCCTTTGCATATCTCTTGGAACTGAAGAAGTTCTGCCTAAGCGGCGACGAAAACACACAGCCATCTTCTGCCAGTCCCTCTGTTCCTTACTTGCTGCCTTTCAGGGGGGTTTCCGTGGTCTCGCCTTGTGGCCATCCTGGAGCAGAAGAGCGGGGCTGACATTGAGCTCCAGGTGTTTGCAATGACGCTCATCAACAAGGTGAGGGCGAGCAGAGCGGGCAGGTAGAGCCTCCCGGGGTGGGCGGCTGTGCCCGGCTAATGGTTGTGTCCTGTTGGGGCTTGCAGACGTTGGCTGCCCTCCCTGACCAGGACTCCTTCTACGACGTGACAGATTGTCTGGAGCAGCAGGGCATGGAGCAGCTCATCCAAGCGCACCTGGCCAGCAAGGGCACGGACCCGGACCTGAGGCAGCAACTCGCCCTCTATGAGGTGGGGGCCCGTGGAAGGAGGCCCTTGGCAAGAGTCACTCCACTGCCTGCCTGCCTGCTCCTGCTTGCTTGCTGACCTGCTCTCTGATCCCCAGAATGCCCTGAAGGAGGAGGACGGGGCAGAAGAGCCTCTGCCGGGCACCCGTGCCAAGGAGCGACGGAGAGGGGACGAGGGCCAGCAGGGGGCCCGGCGCTCTTTCCTCGCTGCTGTGGCCCAGGAGGAGAACAGAGGCGTTCCTGCTGCTGCAGAAACCTTTCCCGACCCTCAGGAGACTATGGACCTGGAGGGAGACAGCTGTGAGCACCTGTGAGTTGGGGGGGGGAATCCACTCCATCCATTTGGGCCACTGGACTCCCGTCCTGCACGTGTTCTGAGAACTGCCAGGCTGGCCGGTGGAGCCACCAATTTGTCTCGTAGGGGCCAGAAAGCCCCCGCTGAGCCTCCCTGGCCAGTGGCCGATCAGCTGCAGCTCTCCCCTCTCCCTTGCAGGCCCAGCCTGAAGGGCCCCCACAGCAGCGCCTCCTGCATGCAGCTCTCTGTGCCGCTGAACCCCGTGGAAGGACCGCAGCTGGCTGGCCTGGGCGAGAGGAGCATTTTCAAGTAGGTCCCGGTTGGGGGGCCAAGAGGACTGTGGAGGAAGCCTCTGTGAGTTGAGGGAGGGGGGAGGTTTGCTCGGAGCCGCCTTCCTGGGTGTTTCCTGGGCAAGGATGTATCTCGGCCATTAATCCTGAAGTTTCCCTTGTCAGCAGATGGATGGTTCAGGGTGCCTCTCTCTCTCTCTCTCTCTGGGGGGGGGGGGATGCACTGAGCCCCTCTGCCTAGGCTGGCTGTTTTCAAGCAGATGGTGCTGAGGCAGCCGTGGCCTCCAGCTGCAGGGTGGTGGCACAGCCCCAGGCAAGAGAGGCTCAGCTCTTGCATCTGGCAGAGCAGGGCCACTGCTGGCTAATCTGGTGAGGCGCCCTTTCTGGTACTGGGGAGGTCCCTCCCTTGCCAGGACCCTGGAGAGGGGAGGAGGCCCCAAGGGCTGGGGAGGATGGTGTGTGATGCACAGAAGCAGCCCCAGCGTCAGCCACCTCCTTCCCAGCCCCTGCTCCGCGTCTTTCAGGCTGCTCCCCTCTTCTCCGGGCAGGCAGCGCCAGAGGCTGGGCCCGCAGGATCTGCAGGGTGGGTTGAGGAGCAGGGGGCAGGGGGGTCTGCTCTCTTTCTAGCTGCTCTGAGCTTCTCAGCTTTCTTGCTCTCTCCAGTGCCTGCCGGCTTAAATGCTATTTCCTCTTCCAGACTTCATGAAACTGCCTCTGCTTGGTAAGTGATGGCCTGTGTGTGGTGTGCAGTGGTGTAAGTCAGTGAGGGCTTGCGTGCCATGGCTGCCTCTGCTTAGTAAGCAATGGCCTGGGTGTGGGGTGGCGGCGTTGAGCTGCTCTCCCTGCCAGCAGTGCCAGTTTCTTGGCAAGAAATTCCCTGGTTGAGCTTTGGGGACGCTGGTCGATCAGCTGCCCTCTCTGGCTGCCAGGAGCCCAAGACAGCTGCTTGGCAGGGCTGGCATCCTGCTTCCATTCCTCAGGTGGAAAGGGGTTCCCCATGCCCCATCCATTCCACAAGGGGGCACCTCTGCTTTTGTCCAGGGAGACCAGCATTCCCGCTCTGGGTTACCTTTGTTGCAGAATCCAAGTGGTGCAGTACCTTGCCCTGAGGGCCATTGGGGCTGCAATTCTTTCCAGAAAGCACCCCTGCCCCCACTGCATGTCTCTCTTGCCTTCGTGGCTGGCTTGGCCGAGCTTTTGGCCTGGTGTGGAGGGGCTCTCGGCCCACTGGCATTAACTCCCTTTTTCTCCCAGGCAAGAGGAAGCCTCCCCGGTATGTGGGGACAAGCCCATTCTGAGGCACTTTGAGTAAGTACAGAGTGGCATGGGCACCCCTGGCCAGGCTGAGGATCCGGATGGAGCTGGACCTTGCCTGCCGAGCCTTCCCGGATCCTGGAAGAAGGGCTTGGCTGGGAACGTTTCCAGCTCACATTTTGTTAACATTGCCACTTGCTTGTCTGAGCCGCCCCCCCCCCAGACCTGGTTGCAGCCGAAAGGCTGCCTTTTCTGTGTGTGCGGAAATAGCCCCCTGGGAGACTTGGGCAGTTTCTGCTGGTTTTCTTGAAGCCGGATTGAGGCGCGTCTGGAAAACAGATTTCCTTCCAGGTGGCAGCAAGAGCTTTAAGCCAGGACCGTTTGGCTGTGGCCTTGTGCAGAGGGCTCTGCAAATAGGCCGCTGGCTGACCACGTGGGAGGTCATCCAGTGCTTACTTAGGCAGGATGACCTGGTAGGTCACCAGGTATAAAATGGAAAGCTTTGCTCTGATTCTAAAACGCACCATTGCAATTTTTTTAATCCCATTTATATCCCGCCCTTCTCCGAAGACTCAGGGCGGCTTACAATCTAAGAAGCACAAATCAATGTGCTTAGCAATGGCCTTCATTCTATGTATATGCCTGCTTATTAGGGCTTTCACACACACCCCAAGCAGCATTATTACAAAGTCAGCTTATTGCCCCCAACAATCTGGGTCCTCATTTTACCTACCTCGGAAGGATGGAAGGCTGAGTCAACCTTGAGCCTGGTGGGACTCGAACCTGCACTGATTGCAGGCAGCTGGCGTTACTTAAGGAGGCATTAGCCCACTGCTCCACCAAGGCTCTTTTGTTCTTGGAGTGCTGTTACCAAGCTCCTCCTTTCCCTCTGTGCGTGTTCTGCCGTTTGCCCAGCATCTTCCCTCCTGTCTCAAATCCTGCCCGCCTGCCCCCTCCTCAACAATTTTGTAAATGCCCCTTGCCTCTTAATTAAAAAAAACAAAAAACACCTGAAAAATAGTGCCTTAACAAACCGGGATTGAAACTCATTTTCAAAGTGAAAGAAAGCAGTCGATCCCTTTTCAATCCCTTTCTTGCACGCCTTTTCGTGACCCTCGGTTGAAGAAACCTGGGAGTATTTTGCTCTGGCGCATCCACCCAGAGTCCCAGGCGGTAGCCGCCACTGGCTTTAGCCTCCTTAAGTCCCGAGCCAGAAGCTGGCTCAACTTTTGATGATTCTTTTCCTGGATTTCAGTGAAGTTGGGAACCCAAGAGTAAAATAAATTCCCTGCCCCTAAGCCATGGGCTATAAGCAGCTCTTTTTCCAGGTTCATGCAATGGTGCTGATATTAAAACACCCGCTTTGTGTGTTGTGCACACGTTGATTGTTCATAGAGCAAACCGGGGTGGGTGGGGATCAGTCTCTGGAATGAAATGCAGCTGTTTAATGTACGGCTCGGTGCTACCCCAGGCAGTGTCTTCAGAGGAGAGACTGAGGTGCGTGAGGCCTAGCACGGCCTGACAGGGCCTCTGGCGCAGTTATGCATATTGTATGACTGATAAATAAATAAGCAAACCAGGCGTTTCTGGAGAAAGAGAAGTCAGCTGCTAGTTCTAGCTTATCTCGGGGGAAGGGAAGCAGCCCGGCTTTCATCTTCCAGTGGATCTTGGGGATGCGAGGCTCCCATCTGACGTAGCCATCATTACTCTGGTGCAAAGCTGTGAGGGGATCCAGGTGATGGAGAGATTTGGCTGGCACAGCAGGTGCGTTTCAGAACCAGAGCATGAAAAGGGGGGCCCGGAGTGAGGCTCCCAGGCAGCAGAGCAGGGCTGGGGGAACAGCCGTGTGCAGGCGGTCTTGCATAGCCATGGGCTCCCTCCCAGCACCTCTTCCCTTCAGGAATCCAGAGCAGGGATGGCAGATGCTGGGCAGGGCTGAAGGAGGTGGAGGTGGGCTTCGGGCATGGCTGCCCTGCGAAGGGCCAGGCCGGGTGTGTCGTGCCTGGAGGCCAGTCTGAGGTGACCGAGACAGACGCAGGTCAGAAGGCAAACGGCCTGAGGCGAGGGAGAAGCAGCTCCTGCCCAAACAGGAAGGTTGCTTGGCTTTGAGAGGCGTCCGGGCTCCCTTCCTCCGCTCCAGGCAGAGTTGGGGAAGAGAAGGGCTGCACTTGGGAGGGGGACCCTGCGAAGCTGCCCAGGAAAGACAAGATGGTGAGTCTCTCTTGCTGCTCTTGGGTGCTGCTCTTGGGTGCGGTGGCATCCAGTGCGAGGGAGGTGCCGGCCTCTGCATCTCAAGAAAGAGGAAGGCTTTTGAGGAAGATGCCCTCTTCAAGGGACCCTGGCTCACCTCTGGCTGGGATGAAACGCCGAGAGCCTCTCCTGAGCAGCCTCGCCAAGTGGCATCCCCTTCTGTGGTGCTTTGTCCGTTCTTTGTGCCTGGAGGCAGAGGGGCAAGGAGGGCCCGGGCAAGACTCCCTTCTCTCTTTCCCTGGCATTCCCCACTCGTGGCCTTAGACCCAGACGTTGCCTTGGCCTCCTTTAGACTGAGCCTCTCGGCAGAGCAGGACTTTCCAGACGTCTCTGATTGGTCACCCACGAGCATCTTTGAGGCCTGAAGCCCTGGTGAAAGAGAACACTAGGGGGAGTCGGTTTGATCAGTCCTCTTTACAAAGGAAGGAAAGGCTGTCAGTCCCCAGGAGAGGACCGAGGGGAGGGATGAGATCTGGGCAGGACAGGAAACCCAAAAATCAGCTGGAGCCACCCGATGGCCATGACAGCACCTGGGACTTGGTCCACGCCCCTGGCGCACGTCAAGGCACCACCCATTGCCCCCCGCGTGTGTCTTCAAGTGCGACATTGGAGTAGACCAGCTTTGCAGTGCAGCACCTTGCATCATCCTCTGGGTGCCTCACCTGTGGGAGGATACTCAGGTGTCCTTGCATGAGGGTGAGCAGGACATCTGGATTCCCTAAGGCAAAAATTATAGCCAAAACATCTGTCAGATCCTTAATACTCTTTTCTGTCTTAGCCTACAGCTTAATTGTTACTGATAACCTTTATGGGTAACATTTATTGTATTGAGGCCAGCTGAGTTCTTCCATGTGTTTTCATATTATCATAAAGTTGGAAGGGACAACAAAGGTTATCTAGTCCAGTCCCCTGCTGAATGCAAGATACACTGCAGCATCTCTGACAGATGATCATTTTCCGTTCATTTGAAAACAAATGTCCCAGGAGAGCTGATATCCAGGATGGACCTCATTCCTCGCAGCTTTCATGAGCTTGTCATTGTCTTTATGACCATAACTGGACGTAGGACTTCCTGAAATCTGGATATAGCATTCCTGATCACGATCCCTATGTGGCATTTGCTTTTTTTGCAGCTACGAGTTGCTGTTGGCCTCTGTTTAACTTGGGGTCACCAAAGACATTTGGACCCCTTTTACCTGTACTCCTCTCCAGACAGGTCTCCCCCATCCTGGTCTTGCGCCTTACGTTTCTCCTCCCCAGATGGAGAATTTTAAATTTTTCCCATTCCATCCTACCAATTTCACCCCTACTCAAGCCTGTCTGGATCTTTTTGAACCTTTAAACATCACTCTCCTCTACACAGTTACCTGCTCACCCTGCTTTGTACCCTGTGCAGATTTTGAGGTCTCCTTGATTCTCTCATCCAGGTGACTGATAACCGGAGCCCTTTGATGTACTGGGTAAGGATTCCTTCCCAGCAGAGGCCATGAATGAAAGCTTTTTTTGATGCTGCTTTAAACCTGTGTTAGTCTAAGTGGCTGCAAGAGGGAAATTCCTCTGCCTTGGGGGATGGGTTTTTCTTGGTTTGGCTTTTAAGTTCCAAAGCCTCCCAGAAATGGGCATCTCTTGAAAAAACAGGAGAGTCTGGCTCTTCAAAACAGCCCTGTATGCGGCATCTGCCTTTGGAGAGTGTCTCTGTGTCAGTGCAAGCTTTGTACATTTTCGTAGAAAGTCTGAGGAGCTGGCAGGGTTGGCCGGTCCTCTCTTGCTCGGCGACTGCATATATGACTGGTAAGAGAGCTCATGATTGGCACTGTCTGCTGGACACAATGGTGACGGTGTCCCCAATACGGTGGTGTGGAGTTTCCTCTTCTCTCGCAGAGCCCGCTTTTTAGAAAACCTGGCTGCCTCTCAGAAAGAGAAGATCAGCGCCATCACCCGTGGACGAGCAGACGTTCTTGTTGAGGCTGTTTCCAGCACTGAGCAAGTGGCCCCAGGTAGCGTGGCGGGTGCAAGGAGAGCTTGTCCTTTCTTGGTTCTGTTCTCTTCTGCTTGGCCTTTTCCCCTCTAAGTGCCCCTTTCTGCTCTAGGGAGGTGGAGTGAAGGACAAAATGGAAGCACAACATGGAAAGAGCCCAGCACAGAGCCTGGTTTGGATCATGAGGCGGGCAGGGAGAACACGTCCTCCAAGGATGCCTCTCTAAGCCACCCATTCAGCACCTCCTGCGTCCTGGACCCAGAGCCAGAATGTGCCCCCGGTGGCATCAGTGGGGCTCTCGAGAGCAGCAGTGCTTCTGCGAAGAGAAAACTCATGCTTGACATGTTGTTCACTACTAAGAGCCCACCAGGCCTGGAGAGGACGTTGCTCTTTGCAAGAGACCGAGGCACGGAAGAGATGGGGAAGATGCCGCACCAGGAAGAGGAGGGCCAGGAGAGGAAGGGGCAACAGACTGGATCTCAGGCCCTCCCCTTGCAAAGCCAGTTCAGTGTGGAGGCTGAAAGCAGCCTGAAGAGTCTGGACAGGACCCAACTGGGGCCTCATTCTCTGAAGATCCAGGACCTTGACTTTTCAGACCTGTGTGAGGAGGAGGATTTTGATGTACAAGAAGCAAAGGTGGCCGAGACAGCCTTGTCCCACATGGCTTTGGGAGCTGATGAGGACCTGGCTCCTCCCCTGATTCCTGGTTGTGCTCCACCTCCTCCGGCTCCTCCTCCCCCAGCTGGCATACCTGGTCCCCCCCCTCCCCCCCCATTCAGCAGCCCCTTTCCTGGGGGGAAAACCAGCTCCCCTGCCAAGAAAAAGACCATCAAGCTCTTCTGGAAGGAGCTGAAAGACTTAGATGGCCCTGCCTGGGAAAGTCGGTTTGGGCAGGCTACTCTGTGGGCCTCCCTGGAGAAGGTCGAGGTTGACTCTGCCAAGCTGGAACATCTCTTTGAGTCCCGGGCAAAGGAGGTTCCGAGTTCCAAGGTAAGTTGCAGTATGAGGCTGCAGCTAGGCATATCAATGCTCTGGCTAGAAGAAAACAGAATGTAGGATAAGAGAGTTGGAAGGGATCTTAGAGTTCTTCCAGTCAAATCCCCTGCTAGTTAATTGTTCTCAGTGTCAGAAACCTCTCCCTAGTTCTAGGTTGGATTTCTCCTTGAACTTTCTGGCTTGGAGATGTGGGCTGCTCCTTATCTTCAACCTCTCCTATGGCCGTACCATTGGTTCAAAATATAAGAGCAAAAGAAACTGCTCTGCCCTCCCCCCCATCCCTGTCCAGCACAGCAGCTTCCCACCAGTCCTTGGGATCACGGCCCACGGGCTCTGCGTAGAGATGCTTTGTGGACCTTTTGGCCACTGTGCTTTTGAGCTTTAGGTGGACCAGGCCTCTTCTGTTGTATCTGGTCCTTGTTTCAGTTGGGCCATGGAAATGTTTCTTTCTCTTGCTCTGGGCATTTGAGCATAAATGGTGGGGTTGATAAAGGAGTAGAGCAGCTGTAGCAGAGGATGACTTATGCCTCAGCCTGGCAGATGCTTCCCTTTTAGACTTCAGAGCCTTCCTTTTCCTGGGCTCAGTGCAGCTCTGCATCCTTAAAAAAGGTAAAGGTAAAGGTTCCCCCGCACATGCGTGCTAGTCGTTTCCAACTCTAGGGGCCGGTGCTCATCTCCGTTTCAAAGCCGAAGAGCCAGCGCTTGTCCGAGGACGTCTCTGTGGTCATGTGGCCGGCATGACTAGACGCCAAAGGCGCACAGAACGCTGTAACCTTCCCACCCTAGTGGTCCCTATTTTTCTACTTGCATTTTTTACATGCTTTCGAACTGCTAGGTTGGCAGAAGCTGGGACAAGTAACAGGCGCTCACTCTGTTACGCGGCACTCGGGATTTGACCCGCCAAACTGCCTTAGGAGCCTCCAAATTTCTTGGCTTATAATGGTGGAATTTACAAAATGTTACCTGGGTTCTCTTTCTTACAGGGGACTTAACAAAACAAATACGGCCAAAGATGCACCTTGATCCTGTCTTTAATCTGTTCCAATGCTGCTGTTCCCCTTTCAGAAAGCTGTGGATGGAAGGAAGCTGGTTGTGGTCCTGGATCCCAAGAGGAGCAATGCCATCAATATTGGCTTGACAGTGTTGCCTCCCATTCACGTCATCAAGACGGCCATTCTCAGCTTTGATGAGTTTGCAATCAATAAGGAAGGGATTGAGGTGAGAAGGGATTTCCTTGGGTACCTTTGGATGGTTGTCCTCAGTGCTTCAGAAAGCTTTCTGTGCAAGAGAACATCAGGAGATTCTGACGGATCCAAAGGAAGTTTTGACTAACCTTGTTCCCCTCTTACTTTTTTTTAACCAGAAAATATTAACCATGGTTCCCACAGAGGAGGAGAAGCAGAAGATCCAGGAGGCCCAACTGGCAAACCCAAATCTCCCTCTGGGGTCAGCTGAGCAATTCCTGCTCATGCTTTCCTCCATTGCAGAGCTCCCGGCTCGCCTCCAGTTGTGGGCTTTCAAGCTGGACTACGAAGCCCTGGAGAAGGTACTTGTGCAGGGCATGGATTGACCAGGAGGAAAGTGGTGCACAGCTGGATTTCAGAGTGACCCTCCTTGGTAGCTTGCATGAAGAATCTGCTGGTTAGCAAAGAAGGGCAAGTCTGGGTGTCGTTTTGGCAACCGAGCGTTCCTATTAATACAAGGCACATGTGGCATTGCTGTCTGCCATGACTGGTAGGTTTGGGGACTGGGGTGTCACTCCGCGCCTTGAGTATCTAGCCAGATGGTTCTCTCCTGAATTTTCCCCCTCCTTCCCTTTTCAGTGTTTCCCATTCTGTGAGGGTTTTGTTACCTTTTTATTTTATTGATCAAATTTATTTGCTGCCCATCCTGAAGTTCAGACGACTCTGAGCAGAACCTGCTTTATTTTCTTCTCTTCAGGAAATTGTAGAGCCCCTCTTCGACCTGAAGCTGGGCATGGAGCAACTAAGCAAAAACCAGACCTTCCGGTGCATTCTGGCTACCCTTCTAGCCATGGGCAACCTCCTGAATGGCTCCCAGGTGAAGCATGACATGGCTGCCTTTTAGTAAAGTCTCGTGCCTGGTGTCAGATCTGCCCCAGTTTGATCTCCTAGGAAAGTAAAACTCTCGACTCCATTTGGTTGAAGTGAAAAGGCACTTTTACTAAGAGGCAGTGATTGCAGTAAAGTCAAGAGGAATCTAAAGTTCCTGCGCTCCAATACAGAACTAAACCCCTGGTTTCCCTAGCCCTCCCCCTGTGGTCCACCCATGTGTAGCCAATCCGGCACCACCGAGATGTTTTGGGAAACGCTGAGGTATTTGTGCTGGTGAAATTCCACTCTCCGGTGGTAAATGGCCTTGAAAATGCCAGCCCTAGCACGAACCGGATTACAAACTGCTCTATTCTTCCTCACCTGTCAATTCCTCCTCCCAGTTTCCCATCATTAAAGGTATACAACTTTATTGCCCATTTGTTCCCCCTCCGTTCCCTGATTGATGGCAGAATGCCAGCAAGACACCAAGCCGAAGGTGGTGGATGTGACACCTGGTCCTGCCCAAGGCCAAGGCATTCGACCAGAATGTATCTGGAGATGACCAAAGCAAGCTTTTACCTGCCTTCTTCCCGTCTGTTCTAGTGAAGTCTAGTGATTGGGGGCTGGTTTCCAAGATGGGACGTTAAGCCAAAGCCTGCCCATATGTCCCTCCTATAGCCTGCTCCTTAGTGTCCTTTTAAAAGTCCTTTTAAGGCATCCATGATCAAGGCAGAACTTGCGCTCTTTGTGGACTACTTCTGGATTCACCACAGGCAGAAAGAACCTCTTCTCTTCCTTGCACTTACAGAGTCGAGGTTTTGAGCTTAGCTACCTGGCCAAAGTGTCGGAGGTAAAAGACACCGTCCACCGGCAAAGCCTCCTGCACCACCTGTGCCACTTTGTGGTAGTGCAGTTCCCAGCCACCACAGACCTCTACTCGGAGATTGCTGCCCTCACTCGCTGTGCCAAGGTGAAGGGCCTTTCTTCCCCTCATTCTGCACCTGGGAGGCTGAGTTTGGGTGCTGAGGTCCCGCTCAAATCCCACAAGGGCGGCACGTCTACAGTGCTCATCTTATCTCCTCAGGTGGATTTTGAGGAGCTGGCAGAAAGTGTCCTGCAGCTGGAACAGCGATGCAAAGCCTCTTGGGAGCACCTGAAGGCCATTGCAAAACACGATTGCAAGCCAGCACTCAAGAACAAGCTACTGGATTTTCTACAGGCCAGCACAGAGAAGATTGGTCTTCTTAAGATCATCCACCGGCGGGTGTTGAACAGGTCTGTGTCTCTAGATAGTCTGACTGCTGGTGGCTGAGTAAGCTTGTTAAGAAGGGCCTCTATTGTGTGTATGGCTATAAAGGGAGCACTTTCCCACAAAAGAATGGCAATGGGCCCCTGAGAGATCACAGGCGGCCAAAAGAAGGCTGAGCTTCTTTTAATTAGAACTGACCCTTGGATTGGCCACTTCACAGCAAGATGACAGCCCTGGGTGGGGGGGGCTTCAATTCCAGCTGTGTCCCCGAGGCATTAAGGACGACCAGGCCAAAGGGAATGAAGAAGCTGAGGGTAAAGTTCCTCACAGTCCGCTTTCCCCCATTTGCGGCCTGGACTGTGTGGAAGGCTGCAGACCATTTCCTGTTCTGGGAGATTATCCCAAAGGTGCTTTTTCAAGAGGCAGCTGAACTTTCTTGTTTTTCGTTTGAAGACATTTCGCTTCTCATCCAAGAAGCTTCTTCAGCTCTGACTGGATGGTGGGTTACTTTAAGGATTTATACTCCTTGCACACAGATGGTCATTTGCCTTCTTTTAGAGAGTCGTTGAGGTCATCTAGAGGTTTACCTGTGTCCTCAGGGTCACCTCAGTAGTGCAAATGGGTGTGTAGCCTTCTTGGAAGTGTTCAAAGGACTGTTGCAGATTGGAGATAGATGATGTCGTATCCCTCCCCCACTGTTGAGAGGGGACTGTTCAATCTTGACATAGATGGCCTCTTTGACCCCTCTTTCAAAGCAGTGGTCCTCTGTCCAAAATGTGGCCTTTGTCTTTTAAATGCATATGGACTGCTGAATCTTGTCCTGATGGGCTTGTTCTCCTATGTTGTGCCATACGTTTCTGAAATGGATGTTTTTGACTGGGTGTTTTGTCTGGGTGTTGTCCTTGGGGTGGACAAGCTTCTGCTTTAGTATATTGTGGGTTTGAAATGTGCATGTATGTTGTGTTGGTTGAAAATCCTGAGTTTTTCTGATATTCCTCCTGCAAATTATGGAATGACTAAGTGTCAGGGTTCCGATTAGTGAGACAGATCAAAGAACATTCAGGCATTGTTTTTCTTAAAAGTCTATAATAATGAGAGCAAAGCATCGGCACTCATGGATGGATGCCAGAATCTGAATTCTCCTTCCCTGAACACATCGTATCATACATTTATCACATTCTCCAATTAGCCCAAAACGCAAGCTTCACTTCTGTTACCTTGCGCGCCATTCCTATCTTATTTAAACATCCAGGTTAGCATACTCCTCCCCCCCAGCTTCATTATATTCAGAGCAAAAGTTTAAAGAAAAAGGCTGCCTCTTTAATTGTCAGAGCAAAAACATCCAATGTTTGCAGCGTTGACATCCAGCCTCCCTTATAAGATCCTGTAATGTAAACAAAAGCATATGTCAGGGATTATTTCCTGGTTTGTTGGGGTTTCTTTCATGAAATGTTTTGATGAGTCAGTCAGCCTTCACATCGCTAGATTTCACCCAAGTAGCTTCAGACAGCGAGTACCCCTTCCATTCTACTAGGGACTGCATTACCGCCCTGAGTCCTTCGGGAGAAGGGCGGTATATAAATAAAATTAATAATTAATAATAATAATTTCCCTTTAAAAATTCTAGAGTCAAGAATGCCTTTCACTTCATAGTGTGTCTGACCCACTACTACGAGGGGCCCGGGTGCCTTCTTAGGGCGAGGTCTCAAGGTGGAGTCCCGAAAAGGTTTCAGCAGGCTACAATGGAAGACAGGGTGAATTTTCCCTAAAAGCCTAGGGAGTTTTAATTCTACTGTGACGGGGTTGATGATCCTTACGATGAGGAAAGTCCCCAAGAATTTTGGTCCTAATTTCTTGCTGGGTGATTTGAAGCATAAATATTTAGTTGACAGATAAACCTTTTCCCCAACTTGGAATGTTCTTTGAGGGGCTCTCTTTTTATCCGGCTGCTTTTTATAAGTCTCAGAAGTCTTTTTCAAAGCAGCTTTCGTGTTTCTCCAAACTTCTTCCCATCCCTTCACCCATTAATAAAGTGTCTGGGAAGCAGAGGGCACCTGAGGATATTCAGATATTGGGCAGAACTCTTTTCCTGTGGCTACTTTGAAAGGTGTGTAGCTGGTGCTGCTGGGAACAGAATTATTGTAAGCCACCTCTGCGAAAGGGAGGAGGTCTGTCCAGTTTGTTTGTTGGCATGAAACATAACATCTGAGATATTGCTCCACCATCTTGTTAGCGGATTCTGCAGCCCCATTGGTAGCTGGATGGAAAGCAGATGATAGGCCTTGAGAAGATCCAATTAATTTAAGAAAACTCCTCCAAAACATCGCTGTGAAGTGCACCCCACTGTCTGAAATTATTCGCTTAGGGGCGCCATGCAGTCGGTAGATATGTTTCAGGAACAATTTAGTCAGTCATTGGGCCGATGGGAGTCCTTTGCAAGCAATGAAAGCCTGCTTCAAGAACAGGTCTATCACAGTCCAGATAACAGTATTTCCTCTACTTTCGGGTAGGTCTACTATAAAGTCCATAGCTATTTCTTCCCATGGTTGAGAAGGGTCTGCCACTGGCTGCAGTAACCCAGGGGTTTTCCCTGGAATTCTTTTCATGGTGGCACATACGGCACAACTCCTGACATAGTTTTCCACATCTCATTTTAGCCCTGGCCACCAAAATTGATGGCGGATGAGGTGTAGAGTTTTTAAATATTCTAAGTGTCCAGCCTGTTTTACATCATGGCTGTGTTTGAGAGCATTGAGACGGAGGCCTTCGGGCAGATACAGTCCCCCCCCCCCTTGTATGCCAAACCATCCTGCATGTTAAGGAGGTTTGATTATCTTTGAACCATTGATTGGTGAGGAGCTCTCGTTTTATCTTCTTCGCTCCTGGATCGTCAGGATTAGGGGTTCTGCGAGGTGTGAGTTGTGCCGCAGGTTGTGAACTGGGGATAATTGCCTCATTGACCTCTTTGTGTTCGCTTTTGTACTGGGGCAATCGGGACAGCACATCAGCTAAGAAGTTTTTTCCTCCCGGTATGTACGTTAGAGTGAAGTTGAAGTGATTAAAGTACTGTGGCCACCGCACTTGTTTTGGGGACAGTTTGCAGGGGTCTTCAGTGCCTCTAGGTTTTTGTGATCTGTCAATATTTCAAATGGCATCTTGCTCCCCTCTAAATAGTGTCGCCAGTTTAACAGGCTCCACATAATGGAGAAGGCCTCCTCCCAGATTGCCCATCTCCTCTCACTTTCAGTGAATTTTTTGGAAGTGTAGGCGCAGGGTTGTAGGACTCCACTTTTGTTCTTTTGCAGTAGTACAGCTCCAACTGCAACGTCGCTGGCATCAGCTTGGATTATGAAGGGCTCCCCTGAACATGGATGTTTTAGGACTGATTCAGCAGTCCTAAATTTAAATTCTCAAAAGCTGTTTGACAGCTCATTGTCCAAGCAAGTGGTTGGCCCGGTCATAGCTTCCCTCCTCCTTTGCCTGTCTTGTGTAGTTCTGTAAGGAGTAGATCAATCTCAGCAAAGGAGGGGATGAATTGGTGATAAAAGTTAGCAAAACCTAAAAAACTCTGAAGCTGTTTGCGAGTGTTTGGGGGCTGCCATTCAATTATAGTTCTCACTTTGCCTGGGTCCATCTCTATGCCCTCGTTGGAAATTCTGTAGCCAACATAATCTAATCAGGTCTAGTGAAATTCACATTTCGACAATTTGGTATATAGCTTGGCCTTCAAGATTTTCTTTAACACTTCTCTCACTAGCTGTATATGATAAGTCATATTTGTGCTGTAGATCAAGATGTCATCAAGATACACCAGAACACCTTTGTATAAGTAATCATGTAGGACCTCATTAATCAGCTGCATGAATACGGATAGGGGCCCCCTGCAGTCCGAATGGCATAACTTTGAATTGGTAGCTTCCCAAGGGACAATTAAAGGCAGTTTTCCATTCACCCAAATTCTCAGTGGCAGACGATCTGGTAGCTCCCCACCCTTCTGCTTTTGAAGTCTCTGGCAGGGCAGTCTCGAGGTGTCTGGAGTCTTTGCTGGAGGGGTTCCAGCCTGACAACCAGATAAGCTCTCCTAACTGCTTGTGTTCTCCCTGAAACTGGGAGAGCTGCATGAACTCATCGTCCCACAGCATGCTGTCTGTTACTTCCTCCTCTGAGGTGTCAGTAGCTGCCAGGTCACCGTCTCCGAGCAGGTTCTCTTTTCCCATGATGAAGATTTTTCCCTGAATCTTTGCCAGCTTCTCTCGAGGCTCGAGACAGCGGCTGGGGCTCAGGACCCCCAGGTTGTTTGAAAAGAAAGTAAATTCTGGCAAGATGTCATGGTTCCGACTAATGAAACACTTCAAAGGATCTTCAGGCATTGTTTATTCTAAAAAGTCTATAATAATGAGAACGAAGCATCGGCACTCATGGATGGATGCCAGAATCTGAATTCTCCTCCCCTGAACATCATATCATACACAATTCCCTCCCTTAATTACACATCATTAATCACATTCTTCAATTAGCCCAAAACGCAAGTTTCACTTCTGTTACCTTGCTGGGTCTTTTTGGGGGAGTACTTTGAGAGTGTCTGGGAGATACTCTGGGAGTTCTTGGAGATTCACTCTGGAAAGGGTTGGGTCTCCCGTGGAACTTCCAGACTGGAACATTTTGGGGGAAATGTATTCCCAGATATTGCGGTACAGTTCTGCACATCCCTGAAGTGAAATTATTCCACCCAGAAAAAACAGCCCCCCAAATGACATTGCTAGAATTTGACCCAGTGGTTCAGTGTCTGAATCCAAAGGAGAGTCTTGGAGTGCCTGCCTTGCCTGGTGGCCACTGCATTGATCTCCCCACCCTTGGTGGAACTTGCAGCAGCTGGATAGATTCGGATCAGGGCTATATCTGGATGGAGGCTGGAGCGCTCCTAGAGGAAGGCCGGGGGAAGCCAAGGACATTGCCACGAGAGCTGCATGGGGCCAGCAGAAGCGGGTGGCCTTATCAAGACAGTCACGCTGCTTGTCCTGCCTTCTCAGGTGCTCAATTGGTACAAACTGCTGTCACCCCTCTCCCCCCTCCCTGCTTTCCTTGGTGCATTTGTTCAATTTGGTCGTTTGCTTATATTGCAGTAATCGCTCTTTTAACGTTAAGTTGCTAAATATCTAATTTAAAAAAGACCTTTATTATGCTTGAAAGCTGAAAAATGAGATGGGAATTTAGTCTCTAGAATGATGAGAATCCAACCAGGCTGTCCCTGGAGGGATTATTGCCCAAGAGCTGCAGTCTTCCTGTCCGAGGGGGAGCAGCATTTTTGCTTCTCTGCTGATCCATGCATCCTTCAGCCCCCTCTGGAGTGACCCTTCTGGAGGGGGCCGAAGGATGCATGGAGCAGGAAAAAAAAACAAAAATGCTGCCCTCCCCCGTCGGAGAGGAAGACTGCTCCGGGTTCAGCACCATTCAGTCTTTTTGGGGTTCCCAGAGGAGAAATGGACACACCTGAGCAATGCCAGCTGCATTTTGCCTTGGAGGCCCTAGGCCTGTCTCTGTGGCAGTGCCACCTCTGACTCACGGATGATTTCTCTCTCTCTCTCTCAAGGTTCCACTCCTTTCTCCTGTTCCTGGGCTACGACGCACACTCAGCACAGAAGATGAGGGTTACCAGCTTCTGCCGGCTTCTGCGGGAGTTTGCCCTGGAGTACCATACCTGCCGAGAGCGTGTCCTGCAGCAGCAGAAGAAGCGAGCAGCCTGTCGGGAGAGGAACAAGACACGGGGCAGGATGATTACTGAGGTGAGCCATCCAAGGTTGCTCAGAAAGTTGTGTTTGAATCTACACAAAAAGAGGGCTACACAAAAAGAGGCAATCCCTGTACCCTCTTCCCTCCTGGTCCTCTGGGTTGGCCTTATGGTTGCCAAGAACAGAGGGAAGAGGAAGAACCACCATGAGGACATGGGGCTTGCTTCCTTTGCACTCTCTTGGACATCTCTCTTTGCAGATGGAGAAGTTTGCTGTGGCCAGCAAGCCCGAAGATGGCTCAGCTCCTCCCGCGGTGTTGTCAGCCAGTCCAGAGCAAAAGGAAGAAACTAGCCATAAAGACATGACCAGCTTGCTTATCTCCCCAGCAGAAGGCCCTGGCCACCGCTCTCGCGCCAGCAGAGGTAGGAACTAGCGCCTGGCACAGGATTCGGCCTTGGCATCCTCCTCAGCAAGGCCCCCTTTCCTGGGCTCTCTGGCAGCTGATAGCAATTTCCCCCCCTTCCCCTTCCTGCTCCTTCCAGGTCCTTCTGGATGCCTCCGGTTTCTCTCTCACTCTCTCTGTAGCTCCCAGCATTGCTAAGGCCGCCCCTGTATTCACCTGCTGCCCTCCATCTCTTATGGAGTCCTAATCCAGGTAGATCTTAAGTCCTGTTAGCTGAATTATTAAGTGCTCAGTGCGCTGACCCTGGAGTGGTGACAGGCGGTGGGAGCCAGGCCTTCCTGCAGAGGCAAATTGAATGGCGTGAAAGGGGACGATGCACAAGGCAGCCAGTTGTAGGTGCTGGCATTATCGGAGGGGAGAGAAGCCTCCTGATCCGAAAGGCCACAGAGAGGTCATTCCCACCCTTTATTTGGCTTTCTGCAGAGCAGCAAACTAAATGTGCACTTGTAGTCTTGTGTGGCCTTGCTTTGGCCAGTGATCATCTGCAAATCTATTGAGAGTGTGTGGCCACTGTGTGTGCCCATAAAAGTGTGTTTTCTCTGTGTCCAGATGTTGGGCTCTTATTTAAAGGCAGTTTTTTTCTCACAATAAAATCGGGCCCCGTGTCAACCCACCTCTTCCCACTTCTTAAGAAAGCAGCACTCTTGGAGACAGGGTTTTCCAAGCAGGATCTTTTACTAAGAAATAGGAGATAACGGGCATAATAGACAGGATCTGAGGCATTCCCTTAAATCTCGATAATTTTAAAGTGCCCCCAAGCAGACTCCACCCCACAATTCATTTGGTCAGTTCCAGATCAGCCAATTTCCAGGTGGTAAGTCCATTGTGGGAAAAGAAAGATAACCATCTGTTTGCAGCACAATCATTTCCACAGCTCCTCACACTTCCTTTTGAGAAACAAACCAGATCTCGGAGGGTTGTATTTCTTCCCCCCACCCTCTTTTCTAATTGCCCGGTAAGTTCAGAGAGAATGCCTAGTAAGAAAGCAATTGGTTACATTGTAATGGATAGTAGATAGGTGGAATAAACAAAAGGTTACATTTAATGGAGGAAGTGAAAGCAATAAAGCCCCATGCCTGTTCCCTCTCCCCCTTGGGAAGATGAGATTTGGGTTTTGCACAGAGGAGATAGTTAGAAATGAAATATAAATGGATTCTGACACCCAGGGAGGATTGCCTTCTCCCAATTGGTTGCCACAAGTTTCACCTGGGTTGTCTTTAGACAATAGCACAACCTTGGGACGGGGGTCAGCAGGAAAGAGGAAGGAGGCATCTCAGGCCAAAGAGACCCACTTAGAATTCTGGAAAGTTTGAAGTTAATTGGGGGGGGCGCTGAAAGGTGCACTTCAGTTACCTGGAGAAATGATGTGAGCTGGTTCAACCCACCTCACACACGCACGCACGCACACCTGCAGAAGCATGTCAGCAACTCCCTCCACCCCTCAGGAGTTTTTCCATTTAGGTGCTGGGAAGCAGAGTCCAGCTGGAGGGTCTACCCCCCAGGAGGAAGCTGCTGGCTCTCCTGAGGATGCTTCTGAGGAGATCATGAACCGCCTGGTCAAGTCTGTGACCCAGAGGTCTCCTGCACGCTCAGGCCCGGCGAAGGAGCGCCGGCGATCACGTGGGAACAGGAAGTCCTGTAAGTGTTGCCTGATCCATCACTTTGGGGGAGTCACAAAGTGGCTTCTGTGCACTCCCCCTTGGAGGGGGCGATTGATGTGGAAAAGAGGAGTGGGAGGAAACATCTCCCTCCCCTCCCCTGGCCCCGGATCCCCTCTCAAGGCAGGCCCCGGCCCCGCCAAGGCCGCTCCCGTCCTGCAGCCAGAGAGGGCCTCTGCGTCTCCCTGACCTCCCCCCCTTTTTCCTTCCTTGCAGTGAGGCGGACCCTGAAGAGCGGCCTGAGT
Organism: Vipera ursinii; assembly: GCF_947247035.1. Taxonomy (NCBI): domain Eukaryota; kingdom Metazoa; phylum Chordata; class Lepidosauria; order Squamata; family Viperidae; genus Vipera; species Vipera ursinii. Next base: position 2,069,189 of record NC_139520.1, read on the forward strand.
GAGGAGCTGGTGCAGGCCCTGGGCTTGGCACCGTCAGCCAGCGTGTCCGTGTGAGGAGCCCCCAAGGCCGTGCCGAGCGGAAAGAGGCAGGAGGGGGAACTGGAGAGGCTCTTCTCTTTGGGAGGCTGCCTCCCCTTCAAGAGGAGTGGCGGGGAGCTCATGCCCGGGCAGTCCCCTCCCCGCTGGGCAGAGTCCTTGTGCCTTGAGGAGCTTGGCCGTTGTGTGGGCCTGTGTGCTTGTGTGGATGCTCCTGCTCAGGGCTGGGAGCTGAGGCCACTGTTTCAGGCATCTCCCCAGGGGGTGGGCATTGTTCCCCTCCCCCCAGCGCATGTCCTGCAATGGGAAGGGTAGGCCTAGTGGAGAGCAGGCACTCTTGGCACTCCAAAGTCCCAGAAGGAGCAGCTCTCTCTGCCCAGCCCTTCTGCTGCTGCTGCCAGTGCCTCTGCCCAAGGATGAGCCTCCGAGGGCTGCTTGTCCCTTCCTGGAGTTCGGTGTTAGAAATGAGAAGTAAAAGTTGTTCTTGCAAGTCTGGCAAAGCAGTCGTGTCCCTCTTTTCCTACCCTGCCTGTTACATTTTCAGTTGCTGTTCATTAAGTGGTTTGAAAACAGCTGTGTTGAGGTTCCTCCTCCCCCCAGAATAGAAAGCGGCTATTGCCTAGCCCCACCTTCTTATCAACAGCATTTCTCCTCCCCCCCCCCGCATCTGAGCACCAGCTTTGGGGCCCAGCAGCCCCTGAGAAGGGCTCCAGAGAAGAAGAAGGGGCCGCAAGAGCTGAAGGGGGCTTTGCTCGCTTCTGGGGGGGGGCTTTCTCTGAGGGACTTTAGGGTACCGGCTCTCAGGCCAGGCAGAGGAGCCAACGCGGCACAGACTCTGCTCTGCAACAGGCTCTGCCGTGGCCCAAGTCTCCGGAGCCATTGGCAGCCCTGGCATTTTGGAGAGCTTCAGGAAGAGAGAATCTCCACAAATACCTTCAGCTCCCTGGGTGGAAAGGAGTGGAAAGCTGTCAGAAAAGGTAAAAGACCTGAAATAAGAAAGGAAAGGGGCCTGTAAGGGTTCCCCCTCCTCCCTCCCTCTTTGCTCCGCTTGGTCTCGGCCAGCCTCCTGGCTCAACCACTTGGGCTGGCTGTCTTTGGTTCTTCAAACTTCTCACGTTCTGTTTCTGAGAAACTCTCAATGAAAAGCCACTTTCTGCTCTTCCTCCTGACTTGTTCACCCTTCACACGTTGGTCTTGCGGTGGGATTCCCAGGCGCTTCTCTCTCTACCACCAAAGCACCCCTACGGGGCTGGGGGACTCCTGTGTTCGCTCTGCATCCCACCTTCAGTCTGCAGTCTCGTGTTATTGTGTGCGTGCACACACACTTTTAAGGACCCATTCCAACCCCATTCAACTTCATCCTTTGCTACCAAGGGAAGACATTTCATTATAAATTCATTATTTATTTCTTAACTTCCACCTCCTTTCAGTATAATGAAGTGGACAGAAGGACAAAAGGGTACAGAGCGACTTCTGCACCTTTGGGGCAATGTTCCTCCGGCCACCCACCATCTTTGCCAACATCTTGGGTCTTAACTCCCACATCCATCTTCCTGTCTTCAGTAAACGTCCTTCAGGCATATATACATTCATCTTGTTTTTCACCATTTATGTATAAAATGTTCATTCCTTTTTGTCTATTAAATAAGGCTGCCTTGGTTGTTCATAATTTTTAAATCCATGTTCCTTGCTGCACCATACAGTTTGTCTGACATCATTTGAATTTTCAGTTGACAACAGTTTGTCTGCATTCAAAAGTACACACACACACACACACACACACACACACACACACACACACACACGTGTGTGTGTGTGTGTCCCCCAATGGAACAGAGGCATGAAATGTCATTGGTATTCCTGATACAGCTAACTGTAAATGCATGGAACAGCCAAAAAGGCACCACTCATTCCTGTTCAACTCTGAACCGCTCATTAAGCATTCATTGGGTTCATATGCATGCTTTACTTACACCACATACCGCTATTGCTATATTCAGCAACCAGCCTTCAAATCTTTTCCTGCAAAGTCCATAATTCAAAAGGATCTTCACTGTATGAGATGGGAACAGTTGAAGCTCTGGGAATCTGATGCAGCTTGGTACAAGACACTCTCTTTTGTCAGAAAGTCACAAGATTTAATGCAGCTCAGTTTCTGCAGGCTTTTCTGCTTGGCCTGTGTGCTTTACAGGGATGGCTGGTCCCACCCTATGATGGGGTGGCTTATGTGGGTGTGGAGGTGATGTGTTAATGAGTAACCATTTGTGGCATTGTTGGCTCCAGGACTGGTATAGTATTCCACAGCCAGTTCTCCCTGCTCCTCCTCACGAGCCCTGCCGTTGCCTTCATCCCCCCAATTGCTTTGGTGCCGGGCAGCAGAGAGGCAGAGGCCCAGGTCTCCTGCCCTGGGTCCTTGACGTTGCCCTCTTGCTCCCAGGTGGGCCACAGGCGCCATTTGCACCAGGCCAGCAGAGGAGAAAGCCCCTCTGTGTCCGGGTGTTCAAGGGCAGGGGAGGGGCTCCTCCTCCTCTCCTCCAAGAGGTGGCGAAGCAGAAAAAGCCCAGGACTGGCCGCTGTGCCTCTCGTCCTCAGGCCAGTGGCTTGAAACCTGACGGTGAGGCAGCCAGCCTGAAGGATGGCTGAGGGCTTCCTCCTCCCTGGCTCGTTCCGTGCAAGGAGCTATTCCCACCTTTCACAAGTGTAGCCAAAGCGGGCAAACCCTGTTCCTCTCCGGTGCCATCATCTCTCCCCAGGGGTCCCATTGGCTTGGCTTGACAGGGCCAGAGGACAAAAGCTCCCAGGCTTAGGGGATCTAAAGTGTCAAAACAGGGAAACGCAGGAAAGCGGAAAATGAAGATCTGTCACATGATTTCAAAAGTCTCTTGGCCCTGGTTTGCTTGGTTTAGTTGCCGTCTGTATGCATGGCTGACCTCAGAGGAACAAAGTGGGGGAGCCAGGGGGACCCCGTTGGAAAAGCAGGATGCAAATATAACGCCAGAGCCTCCCAAGGGGGAATCTGACAGTCGCCACAAGGTTCAGCCCTTTCTAAAGGGGCTCCGGATAAGTAAGAAACCAGAAGGTGAACCCTTCCCTCTGCCCCACTAAGGCTTCCCGCCCCCCCCCCCCCCGTGGCTGAAGCCCCTTCCTGGCTGAGGGTGAAGAGAACGGGGCAGCTTCCCTTCCCTTGTCAGCCAGGGGTCGTCTTTGTGGGACTGAGCCCCCCCCCCACACTTCTAGATGGGAAACCCCCTGGAAGAAGGGCTGGGGCTTCTCTGGCCTGCCTTTATTATCAAAGTCTTTAGAGACTTCAGTCTTCTGCTTATCCAACCAGTGGTGGGCAGGGGGGGGGCGTAGCAGCAGAAGCAGCTCCCCCCCTCACCTTTTGGAATGGATGCAGCTTCTATCAAACTAGAAACTTGAAAATGAAGTGGTCATCTTGCCCGGTGGAGACCCTCTTTCTCCCATGCTGGGGACAGGCACTGCCAGCTTTGCCTGGTGACGAGGCTGACAAGTCATGGGAAGCTCCTGAGGCTGAGAGGCACGGGGGGGGGGGGGGGGACAGGGAGAGACCCGTGTCCAGCAGGCCTGCTTGTTCTCAAGTTACCTAAAATTGGACTGAAATGCAGTACAGGAAGTGTGTGTGTGTGTGTGTGTTTGTGGGTGTCTTAAAGGTTGCTTAGAGTGTTGTGTGTGCAGCGCCTGAGGACGTGGAGACTCTGACCTTGAAAGAGCAATGGCCTGAACTTGCATTTTCCCCTTAAGCATTTTAGTAAGGCTAGCTGGTTTTGAGTTGTTCTCTCCCTCCACCTCACCCACCCCCTTGTTTTGTCAACAGCTTCCTAAGGGAGCACGGTGGCCGGCTGGAACAAGCCAGCCACCTGGAACAGAAAAACATCTGAAGGTGACCAGTCTGGCTGACATCCCAGGAGCTCCTCGCAGCCTTTGAGGTCTCAGATGTGATAGCTTTGCTTAGAGCATGAGAGGCATGTAGCTTAAGTGGGTAAGGGAATCGAGTTCTGCCAATATACCTGCTTCACATCTGCTGGCAGACCAAAGGTTCTCTAATTTGCACAGATGTTTTTCTGAAACAGACTCCTAGAAGAGTCATTGAGGCCATGAAGGCTCTCCCCTCTGCTATCAAGGCTCTGCTTGATCTTACTCAGTGAGGAAGAGTCCACCATCGTTTGGTCATTGTTGGCTGTTTGTTACATTCTGTCAAAATTTGCCTTTCTGTGATTTAAAGCTGTTGCTATGCTGTGCCCTCCGAAATAATGAACTTCCATGTGATCCAGAATCATCAAATGCTAAAGTCAGAAGAAGACCTTAAAGGCAACTGAGGTTGCCATCTCCTGAGGCAGGCGGTTCTATTGCTGAATAGACCCGATTAAGGAATACTTCCTGGTGTCTGACAGAAATGAATCCCTTCTCATCTGGGCTACCAATCCTTGCCCTGAATGTTGGAACAACTTAAAACATTCCTTCCTTATCTTCTGACAGCCCTTCGGACACAAAGAGTTTCCCCATTTTCCCACGAAACTATAGTGAAGCACATGCAACATCTCCTACTGTTCTTCATAGGAATTTCCCTTGTCAGTTTGGTCGCTCTCCTCTGGACAGGCTCTGTTTTGCCAACTGTCCTTCTTGAAACGTAGTGCCCAGACCCGAATGCAACATTTTATGTGTGGTCCATCCAATGCCTAACAGAGCATTGCCATCCAATGCCTAATCACAGTGGAACTGCACAGGAGCACAAACTGAGAAGACTTGGACTTCACTCAACAGCGGAGCCATTAGCGTACCCTTGGTGGTGGGTTTGGGGATTCAGCCAGACCTGTTTATCTAATGGTACAGAGTCCAGCACATGTTCTGGTCTAGGAGCTCAGGGGAGGCTTTGTTAAATGCTGAAGCCAAAGTACATTTATGTCCAAGTTATTTCTGTAGTCAACCAAATTGGTCTCTATATCAGGAAAATAGATCAGGTTGGTTTGACATGACCCAGTTAATGCTCACAGTCACTGCAGCACTGTGAGTGGTAATGGGTGCTCCTTGTTGTGGCTGGGCTTACCGCTGCTACGCAAACTGCATGGGCTTTGGGGTCCTATTCAAGGTTCAAAGCCTTCATGGCTAGGGACCAGGTTATTTGAAGGAGCATCTTTTCCCAGTCAGACCTACCTGACCCACCGGAGAGGGGAGGCAGGGAATGCTATGGATTTCCTCTCCAAAGGAGGTCCAAGACGAGACCAAGAAGGGCCCTCTCTGGTGGCCTCCTCCCTCTGGAACATCATTCCCATGGAGATAGATTGTCCCACTCTTTGACTCTCCTTTGCAAAGCCCTGAAGACATGGTTCTGCCAACAGGCCTGGGGACCCCAGAATGCAATAAGAGCCTGTTGCATAACTTGTTTGATGTCCCCAGAGGGGTGGAGAGTTACTGTTTGTAATGGGAATTTATCCTTGATGGCTTTCCGGGCTATCTAAAGTTTCTTAAATAAATAACTGAGGGACCACCTCTTTCCTTTGGTTTCTGCCCACCTGTATGTCATGTTGTGGGACCCAGGACACGGTCATTTCTACTGTAGCCCCTGCCCTTTGGGATACTTATGTCCTTCCCCTTCCCTCCCTGGCCCTTGATGGGCATCTGGCAGCATCATGATGCATACAGGCAGCATCATGGCTTCCTCCACTCCAGGGCACAAGGTGGCACCCTCCTCTGGGCACACCCTGCAGCCTCCTCTTCCTGAGGCTGTGGCCCCCCTTTTCTCCAGGGATGACATCTCTTCTAGATGCTGCAGATTTACAGGTAGTCCTTGGATCACCATGGCAACTGGGACCGGAGTTGCCGTCACTCAGTGATGCGGTCATAAAGTGTGATGTCACGTGATCTCATTGCTCTGTAGTGGCAATCTTGGTAGTTCCAGCTGCCATCTTCTGGTGGGTGCCCTATGGAATGTGGGTAGGCGCTCTTCAGGACCAACCCACTGGAGTGACTTGCCAGCTTCCCCAATGATTTTGCTTGTCCACCAAAATTGTTGATGAACTAGATGCAGTGTTTTTAAATAGCCAATGTCCAGCTTGTTTTACAGAGTGACAGTGCTTGAGGGAGTTGAGGCAGAGGTTTCAGGCAAGTACAACTTCTCTCCTTTGTAAACCAATCCATCCCTGCACATCAAGGAGGTTTGATTGTCTTTGAACCATCGATCATTGAAGAGTTCCTGTTTCAAGTTTCTCGTCCCAGGATCATCGGGGTCTGGGACTCTCAAAGATGGGGCTATCCGTGGTATTAGTTGGGACACAGCTTGTGGTGTAGATATGATTGCTTCATTGACCTCTTCATGCTGGCTCTTGTACTGAGGTAATCTGGATAGTGTCAGCTAAAAAGTTTTCCCTCCCGGTATGTATTTCAGGATGAAATTAAATCACTTAAAATCTGCGCCCACCGTACTTGCTTCGAGGACAGGTGGAAAGGAGTTTTCAGTGCCTCTGAGTTTTTGTGATCAGTCCACACTTCGAAAGGTACCTTGCTCCCTTCTAGGTAGTGCTGCCAATTTAGCAGAGCCCAACAGATTGTGAAGGGTTTCTTTTCCCACTGCCCACCTTCTCTCGCAGTTGGTGAACTTTTTCGCGGTGTAGGCACAGGGATGTAGGACTCCCCCCTCATGGTTCTTTTGCAGTAATACAGCTCTGACGGCCACGTCATGGCATCGGCTTGAATCACAAAGGGCTTCCCTGGGCAGGGGTGCTTTAGGACCAGCTTGACCACAAATAGTCTTTTCAGATTCTCGAAAGCAGTTTCACAGTTCATGTCCATGTCAGCAGCTGGCCCGGTTGTGGCTTCCCCCCATTTTTTCTGGTTTTTAACAAGTCTGTGAGGGGTAAAGCAATTTCGGCAAATGAGGGGATGAATTATCGGCAAACGTTAGTGAACCCCAGAAAGCTTTGAAGCTGTTTGTGAGCCTTTGGGGGTTGCCATTCGATTACGTCTCTCACTTTACCAGGATCCATTTCAATGCCCTCACTGGAAATTCTGTAGCCTAGATAATCCAGCTGGGTCTGATGGAACTCGCACTTTGACAGTTTAACATATATTTTGGCATTCAACAATTTTTTCAACACTTCTTGCACTAGCTTCACATGGTCAGCCATATTTCTACTGTATATGAGGATGTCATCAAGATACACCAAAACTCCCTTGTACAAGTGATCCTGTAGCACCTGGTTGATCAGCTGCATGAAGACAGCTGAAGCCCCCTGTAGTCCAAATGGCATAACTTTGAACTGATAGCTACCCATGGGACAGTTAAAAGCAGTCTTCCATTCATTTCCTTTTTTTATTCTCACTTGATAATATGCCTCTTAGATCCAACTTAGTGAAGACACTCCCCTTTGTTAGATGGGTTAGTAGGTCCTTCAGGAGGGGAAGGGGGTACTTGTTCTCTATGCTCACAGCATTTAACCCCTTATAGTCCACGCAGAAACAAAGTGACCTGCCTTTTTTCTCTTTAAATAACCCCGGAGGCCCACCTGGGATTTGGCTGGCTCAATGAATCCTCTCGCTGGATTTCTGTCCACATATTGCTGGAGTTCAACCATTTCGAGGGGGGTCACGGTGTACATTCTCGGCCATGGGAGTTTAGCTCCTGGTAATAGTTCAATGGCACAGTCATTGGGCCGATGGGGTGGCAGGACGTCACACTCTTTCTCACTAAACGCCTCTGCTAGATCCTAGTATTCGCTGGGGATGAGCGGTTCACCTGGTTGCGGCATGGTAGCTATCCTCACTAACTCAGTGGATGGCCTAGACCCCCCAGTAACATCGGCCGAGAGGGGGTTTGTGCCCTCATTCCCTATTCCCATCAAATAAAAGGTTTCCATTTGTCTAACCAGGCCAGACCCAAAATCACAGCTTTAGTCATCTTCGGAGCCACCATGAAATGAATGAACGTTCAATGTTCACCTATTTCTAAGTGCATAGGCTCTGTCAGTTGTGTGACTAAAGTTCCTCTCATTAAAGAGCCATCTACTTGGTCAAACCTCAGAGGCTTGGAGAGCAATCTTGCCCATATACCCATCTTAAGGGCAAGTAGCAAGCTGATAACGCACTGGGAACATCCAGAGTCCACTAGCACTCTCAAATCCACTTGTGCCCCCGTTTTAGGGATTATGAGTTTGTCAGCAAGAGAAAAAGGTGGAACAGATCAACTCACCATCAGGTCGTTCTCCTCCTTGCCGTCCCTGTTGTAGGAGGCCAGAATGGTGGCAGGTCTAGCTTGGGCCTCGGTGCTCTCCTGCATGGGTGATGTGACCTGGGCAACAGGTTCTTGCGTGATCCAGCTTGATTTTTCTTTCACTGGCTGTTGGGCTGGTTTTTTCCTCACCGGTGGCCCCAATCTGTTTCCCTGATGGGGGTATGGGATTGGGCAATTCGCCGCTCAATGCCCCTGTTGTCCACCCCTGAAGCATTTGATTGGTGGACCAGCAGGTAGCTTGGGGGATTCCGCAGCTGCGATGGCTGGGGGCTTTCGGGGGGAGGCCGCCTGGTCTGTTCTGGTTTTGGTCCAGTTTCCTGAGGTGGTGGCTTTGTGTAACAAGCAAGCTCGACGTCCAACCTTACTGCCGCCTGATACCACTCCTGTAGTTGATCAGGGACAGCTTGATAGACACAGGTCTAGATCATCTAACCCCTCCTTGAAGTGATGCACTAAGGACTGCTCAGGCCATCTTTCTATCTGACCTGCTACCTTGCGAAACTCTTGTACGTATTCCAAAGCAGGTCTACCATCTTGCTTTATCTTGTGAATTTGTTTCTCTGCTTTGAAGGCTATGGATGGGTCTTCGACCCTGACTCTTAATCCAAGAAGGAAGAGATGGAGATTTCCCAGTTCAGGCACTTACACATTGTACAGATTGTTTAGCCATTCAGACGCTTCCTCTTCCAGATTGGCCATGACAACGTCAACCCTAGCAGCTGGATTTGGATAGAACTTGGCATTGCGATTCATGTGGGAATGCACTTGGTTGATGAAGAAAATCAGCTTCTCTGGATCACCATCAAAAGTTGTTCTACGAGGTGGTGTCCTCATGGGCTGATGCCCCCCCCCATTGCGGCTGCATTCCCAATGGCAGTTGGCCTTCCTGCTGTGGCTGCTGCATTCCCAATGGTTGCTGACCTCCCAATGGTGGCTGCGGCATCCCCAATTGCTACAGCCCCCCCCAGCAGCTGTTGTACAATCAGGGGTTGTTGCCACCCCCACTGCTGCTGCGCTCCCAATGGTTGCTGACCTCCCAGTGGAGGCAGCTGCGTCATCCCATTGCTGCAGTCCTCCCATCAGCTGTTGTGCACTCACGGGGAGCTGACCCCCATTGCTGCTGCACCCCAAACAGTTGTGGACCTCCCGGCAGTGGCTGCGACATCCCCAATTGCTGAAGGCCCCCCAAAGGCTGCAGTGCCCCAACCTGTTGCTGCCCAGCTGTTGTAGCTGTTGAATTAACTCTCGTGGAATGTTCACATTTGGGTCTTCTCCCTGCGCAGGCCTTGGGCTCGGTTGGTGCCAACGGTGATGTACAGGGCTGTGTGACCAATAGTAGCAGTGGCCAGGGCTCTCACGATACCTGTGACAATCCGGACTTTGGCTGCCTGGGTAGTGGGGTCGCTTGTCAGGGCTGTCATCGTAATACCGCTGCCTGGAGTCATCACAGTGGCTGTGCCTGTCAAGGGATCACAATGATCGACACCAACCAGGGCTTCTCCGTTGGCTGGGGCTCTTGTGTCATGAGTGGTGCTCTGGAGTCCTGAAGGAGCGATGTCTCACGGCCATGTTCAGAGTGGCGGTCGGGACTCTCCTTTCTCATGGGGCTGGAGGTTAATGCTGGTGGCTTTGAAGATGGGGAAGCCACCTGCGCTCCATCGGTGGGGCTGGGGCTTCTCTTAGGCACAGATTGGTGTTGGCTTCGCTGATCATGGTGTTCATTTGCATGCCAAGAGTGAGAAAGCTGGCTTCCGGTTTGCACACACGGTGCTGGCAGACATGCCGGGAGAAGCTCCCCGCCGCCATCCGGTCTTTCTTCCTCGGAGAGCCCTGAAAAGGGTTAAAAGTCGGCCTGGAGGGGCAACCACCATGAGGAGGCTATCTCTCTGCGATCACAGAAGGGCGGCAGCCCTCTGTTTGATCTGGAGTTATTCCTGTGGCCCGAAGAAGAAGAGATCAGCCATGTTAAATTGGCCATGTTAATGGCCGATCACTAAGCCGTTCCCTGCCAAAAGCCAAAATCACTATCAAGCACAATGAAGCAATCTGGAGGATTTGGGTGAGACCTTACCTTTCTTACTTCCCTAATTACTTTCCTGTGGGACCTTCCTGAAATTCTTCTCCCCCCTTCTTGAAAGATCGGCGACTGCTTACTTGGGGATTTACAACCTTAAAGCCTCAAAAGAAATCAAATGACTAAGCTAACCCTATCTGTACCTCTGAAATTTTTGGGCCACTAAAAAGTTTTTATTGTTTATTTTTACGGGGACCTACTACTCTATTTACTACTAAAAATGAATTAATTGGATAAAAGACTTATATTAGTCTGCAAAAGGATTGTACATTATATTGAGGACATCTTGTGGCGAAACCTGGTGTAGCAAGTAAACTTTTTTTTTACTCTGAGATCTGGCTCTAATAGCCTTGTCCTTGACATTATTTTTAAAGATAAAAATTGGGAATACCTGGCACTGAAAACAACTTTTAGGAATAGTGGAGGTGGACATTTATTGACTTTTATTCAAATAGCCTCCGCTAAAGGCCTATCTGTAAAATACTAAAGAAATGGAAGAATATATTCCACCACTTGACTATAAACTCATACTTGATACAATTTTGGCAATGACTGCAGAAATAAAAGCCAGACTTAAAGACAAATCTGACAGCACAAACTCACCTAATGAGACTCTTACTTCAATTGATGAACTGACAACCCAAAAATGAACAGAGGATGAGGAAATCAACAACAAAATAGGGGACTTTAAAGTACAACAAGTACAATCTACTGAGAGCCTTGATGCTCAAACTTTGATCTCAACTATAAAACCTACAATCCAACAAACAACAGAAGCTGAAGAAAGCAATACTAAGATGGAGGATGACAATGGCCTTCAAATACAGTACACTAGGACTTTAACCAACCAAACAATAACTACAGCACCAGACATGACCTCTTATCTAAGCCAGACGGATTTGAAAGAAGACCAGATTGAATTAATGACAGTTGCACTATGTCAAACATGGAGATTGGATTTATTGAAACGAAAATTTAATGACTACAAAGGGGTCACTCTTTATGAAAAATTGATAACTGGATGGTCTCCCTGGATTCAAACAACGTGCGTAGGAAGAAAGGGAGAGACATTTGAGAAGTTAAAGGCAATGATATGGAAGCCTGCCTAGCAGAAGAAGAAAGCTAGAATTAGATTTTTTTAAAAAATGAATTTTTCTTCTTTTTCTGTTGTAAGTGTTGGGACTTGCAATAATAAAGCTTAATTTTTTCTCTCAACAGGCCAAGGGGAACTGTTAAAAGATATAAACTGAGTCTATATTTAGGATCTAGATCTTTAAGGGAATGAAAATTAGCTACAAACAATAAAACATATTTTGTTAACTATAGATGAATTGTAAGGATGACAAATAGAATTTATTTATTTATTTATTTATTGATGGGATTTATATCCCGCCCTATCTCCTGAAGGACTCAGGGCGGCTCACAATAAAACATATAATAAGTGCATAAATCAAGATAAAATGAAATTGAGAACATCAGTGCAATAAAAAAATTAGAGAATTTAAAAATGAATTAAAAATACTAAATATAAATTAATTAAAATGCCTGTCAGTCTAGGTCAGCTTGGTGGAACAGGTGTGTTTTGAGGCCGCGGCGAAAGGATTGGAGGTTTTGGGCTATCCGAAGCTCAGGGGGGAGCTGATTCCATAGGGTTGGTGCTCCCACAGAGAAGGCCCTCCCCCTGGGGGTCGCCAGCCGACATTGCCTAGCTGACGGTACCCTGAGGAGGCCTTCTCTGTGTGAGCGTACTGGACGATGGGAATTTGTTTAATTTATTAATATTTCTATACCGCCCTTCTCCCGAAGGACTCAGGCAGGTGTACAGGGCAAGAATAAAACACAGAGTTACAAAAATTAAAAGGTAATTAAATACATGCCCATAAAAACAGTTGATACATTAATAAAAACCCCAATAAAATGATAGTAAAAACCCTACCAATCCCCCCTCAGGCCAGGCCGGCTTGTTCGAACAGGTATGTTTTCAGATCGCGGCGAAAGGAGCGAAGATCGGGCGCTGTCCGGAGCTCAACCGGTAACTGGTTCCATAGCTCCGGGGCGCCCACAGAGAAAGATCTCCCCCTGGGGGCCACCAATCTACATTCTCTGACCGGTGGCACCCTGAGGAGTCCCTCTCTGTGGGAACGCACAGGGCGGAGGGAAGTTGACGCCAGCAGCAGGTGTTCCCTAAGGTACTCCGGACCCCTGCCATGTAGGGCTTTAAACACCATTACTAGTACCTTGAATCTCACCTGGAAGACAACTGGTAACCAATGCAGCTCACAGAGCAGAGGTGTGACATGGGAGTATCGGGAAACTCCCAACACAACTCTCACGGCTGCATTCTGAACCAGTTGGAGCCTCCGGGTGGTCCTCAAGGGAAGCCCCATGTAGAGAGCGTTGTAGTAGTCCAGACGAGAGGTCACGAGTGCGTGAGTGACCGTGCATAAATCATCCCGGCTTAGATAGGGCCGCAACTGGCGCACCAGGCGAACCTGGGCGAAAGCCCCCCTAGTCACAGCCACGATGTGATCTTCCAAAGTGAGCCGTGAATCTAGGAGGACTCCCAAGTTGCGAGCCCTATCTACGGGGGGCAATAATTCACCCCCCCATAGAAAGAGATGGAATATCCTAATAAACCCGGGATGAAGGTATGCAAAGCCACTCAGTCTTGTCGGGGTTGAGTTGAAGTCTGTTCCTCCCCATCCAGACCCGAACCGCCTCCAGGCAACGGGACATCACGTTGAGGGCATCACTGGGGTGGTTTGGGGTCGAAAGAAAAAGCTGGGTATCATCAGTGTACTGATGATACCCAACTCCAAAGCCACGAATGATCTCACCCAGCGGTTTCATGTAGATGTTGAACAGGAGAGGCGAGAGGACCGACCCCTGAGGAACTCCGCAAACGAGAGACCTCGCGGTCGACCTCTGCCCTCCTGTCAACACCGACTGCGAACGTCCCTGGAGATAGGAGGAGAACCACTGTAAGACCGTGCCTCCCACTCCCAATCCCCTGAGACGCCGCAGCAGGATACCATGGTCGATGGTATCGAAAGCCGCTGAGAGGTCTAATAGGACTAGAACAGAGGAATGTCCCCTGTCCCGAGCCCTCCAGAGATCATTCACCAGCGCGACCAATGCCGTCTCCGTGCTGTGCCCGGGCCTGAAACCCGATTGGTACGGGTCTAGATAATCCGCTTCATCCAGGACCAGAGGAAGCTGATGCGCCACCACACTCTCAACAACCTTCACAAGAAAGCGAAGGTTGGAGACCGGACGAAAGTTGTTCAATACAGCTGGGTCCAGGGCAGGCTTCTTGAGGAGATGCCTCACCACCGCCTCTTTCAAGACTGCAGGGAAGCTACCCTCACTCAAAGAAGCGGATATAACTGCCTGGAACCAGCTGTGTGTCCTCTCCCGGGCTGCATAAACCAGCCAGGAAGGGCACGGGTCCAATAAACATGTGGTGGAGCTAGAGCCTCCCCATAATCCTGTCCACTTCCTCCGGAGTCACAGAATCAAACTCCTCCCAGGTAATATCGACAAGACCGCCCGTGGCCTGATCGTCAGACTCTGCCCAGTCAGAGTCCAAACCGGTCCGAATCCGAGTGATTTTGTCCGACAGATGTTGGTTAAACTCCTCAGCACGACCCTGCAAGGGTTCCTCCCTCACCTCCTGATTAAGGAGGGAGCGAGTCACCCTAAACAAGGCGGCCGGGCGATTATCTGCGGACGCGATAAGGATAGCGAAGTGATTAGACCTCGCCACCCTTATCGCAGCGAGATAAGACCTAATATGGGTTCTTAGTCGCAATCGGTCGGATTCGGATCGGCTGGATCTCCAACCGCTCTCTAGGCCCCGTCTCCGACGCTTCATCTCCCGGAGCTCTGCGGAAAACCATGGAGCTCGACGGGATCTGCGCCGGGTCAGGGGCCGCAAGGGTACAACTCAGTCAAGAGCCTCAGTGGCTGCCCTTTCCCAGACTTCCACTAAGGCATCTGCCGAGCTGTGAGCAAAGGAGGCAGGTGGGGACCCCAGCGCTGCCTGGAACCTCTCGGGATCCATTAGGCGTCTGGGGCGGTACCATCTAATTGGTTCCACACACCCACGGCAGGGGGTAGCAAAACGGAAGACCAGCCGCAGGAGATGATGATCGGTCCATGACAGGGGCATAACAATTGGGGAGCCCCCACCAAGATCATCTAACCACCGTCCAGATAAGAAAACTAGGTCAAGGGTGTGGCCTCCCTCATGAGTCGGTCCCGAAATTACTTGCGTCAGGTCCATGGCCGTCATGGAAGCCATGAACTCCCGAGCCAACTCAGATGACCCTCCCAGAGATGGCAGATTGAAGTCCCCCAAAACCATAAGTTTCGGGAACTCAACCACCAACCCAGAGAGGACATCGAGAAGCTCAGGCAGGGCTGCTGCTACGTGACTAGGCGAAAGGTACACCAGCAGCAAGCCCAACTGCGCACCAGGGCCGCATCTCAAAAAGAGAGACTCACACCCAACTATCTGAGGAACGGTGGCCTCCCGCAGACACAAGGTCTCCCTCATAACAACAGCCACTCCCCCACCCCTACCCTGAGCCCGAGGCTGGTGTAGCACCCAGAAACCTGGTGGGCAAAGATCAACCAGAGGAACCCCGCCCTCTGGGCCCAACCAAGTCTCCGTGATGCAAGCCAGGTCCGCATTGTATATATTTCAGATATGATAATTACTATATAATGAAATAGATTAGCTATCAGAATATCTTTGAATTATATTATAGAATTTGCAACAATATAATAAAAAATATTTTAAAAATTGATGAACTACTAAGATGATAAATAGAATATATTTGTTGTAATGATAAGAGCTAAAAAAAATTCTTAATGGGCTAAGGGGAATCTTTAAAAGATACATATTGATTTTTTTTTTTATTGAAAAGTTTTAAAATACAGTTTTCCTTTAAAAAACCCCCCTTCCCCCTCCCTCCTCCCCCCCCACCCCCGACTTCCCAGAGCTAAATACAAGGTATATATATAAAAAAAAAGCAATCATAAGCAACCATATACTAACAACTATAAATTCTAAAATCCATCACTCTCTAACTTATATAGGATAAAACAAACCTTAGCAATATTAAATATATATAAAAAACTAAAAGAAAAAAAGAAAAAAGAAAACGAAAGAAGACTTATTCGAATGCTACATAAAACTTCTTAACCCTATACTTGTTCTGGATAAACTCAATCCATTTTCTCCATTCCATAATATAGCGTTCTTGCGAATGATCTTTCAAATAGGCCGAAATCTTCGCCATCTCTGCCAGGTCGGAAACCTTTAAAGTCCACTCTTCTATGGTCGGCAGGTCCTCTTTCTTCCAATATTGGCCTATCAAAAGTCTTGCCGCCGTAATTAAGTTCAACATTTTATACTTAACTTTTAGACCTTTAAAGGAAAGGAAAGTTAACTATTAGAATTGACTTATATTACAGAATTTGGAAGGATACAAAAGTTATTTTTTCAATAATTGGTGAACTATTAAGATGTTAAATAGAATAAACTTGTATAAAATAAGAACACACTGAAATGAACAACATATGTATTTTAGACAAGATAATTACTATACAATGAAATGGGGGAAATGTGGGCTACCCGAAAATTAACTTTTCTTTTACATATTATAGGCTAGTTCAGACTATCCTATTCCAATTAGGTAAAACTCAAAAACAGGACATGGATATGTATATGTGAAAATATATTGAAAATTGTTCTAATTCATTGTGTTATAATTAGAAATGTATTAATTTGATTAATTTGACTATGTTATCATAACTAAGGGAATCAGAGAGGGAATTACTGACGATGTAACTTGACCTATCTACAAATGACTTTGTTATTTACTATTGTTTACTTTTAACTACTCAACCACTGTATTGCTTCATAAATACCTGGATGTAAAACTAAAAAATCAATAAAACTTGTATTTAAAAAAAAGTGAGAAAGTTGTTCCCCACTCCTCACCCCTAGCCCCTCGAATCTCTCCACCAATTTCTTCAGCAATTGGCTACGGACTGCGGACAGGTACTTCCACTGTCCAGAATCCTCAGTGGTCGCCAATCTCTTGGTTCTCTGACGGTCTGGGGAACGCGATTCTCGAGAGGCTTCTGCTTGCAAGTCGGCTTTGGACGCTTTCGAAGAATTTGCCTTTGGCAGGGTTACCTCTAGGTGCTTGGAGTCTCCACTGGGCAGGGTCCACTCTGATGACCAAATCAGCTATTGCGTCTTTGGTCTTGCCCCGAGCTGTAAGGCCTCAAAAGTTTCCTTCTCCGCCAGTCCGCTGGCTTGCACTCCCTCCGCTGAGGCAGCAGCCATGGCTGGGATACTGGTTACAAGTGCGTCTTTCTCCTCCATGTTGAGATCTTTCCTGAGTCTTTCTCAGCTTGTCCCTTGGCTTAGGGAAAGTGATTGGAGCTCAGGACCCCAGGGTGGCCAGGATAGAAGTGAGTTTTGCGTTAATATCATGGTTCCGATAGATGAAACCCATCAAAAGAACTTCAAGGCAAGAATTCTTCCTTAAAGAAACATTTTTTTCTAAGATGGCAGTGCCTGGAAAGGCTGCGGCTCCATTGGTTCTTGAAAGGGAATAGTTTTGGGAGGGATATTAAGGGATATAGGCCACATGATTGGGAAGGTTTTGATGTGTTTGAGCAACGTAGTGAAATTAGGCTAACATACAACCAACAATCTTTGCTGGCATGGCAAGTTTCTAGCTGTTTCAGAACTGATGGTGAGACTGTTAAAAGTTGTTGGCGCTGTTTGAATTTGTTCTGCCAGCTGACCTAGTGATGGATTCTATTGCAAATCAGGACTGTTTCCAAAGGAGGCAGAGGAGGAGAGGTCCCGGGGCTTATGGAGCGAAGGAACTGGATGAGGCTGTCGGCAGGCCCAGAGGAAGAGAGAGAGGCTTTTGGAGGAGTTGGTGGCAGCGGCAGCAGCGTGCTCCAGGGGCGAAAAGAAGCAAGGCCTCTTTAAGGAAAGGGTGGAAGAGTCAGCATCAGAAAAAGGAAAGAAGGTGAGGTTGTCGTGCAGGAATACAAGCTAATCTGAGGTCTAATCCACATGGAGCCCTATTTCCATCTGTCCTGTTTGCCATCGTTCGCTCCCTAGAGACTAAACTGGATGATCTGAAACTTGAGCTGGCCACAAACAAGGAGTATATATCGGAGGCGGTGGCCCTTTGAGAGCTGTATGCCATGAAATGTACATTCAAAGTGACAGCAAAGTTGTTGTTGTTGTTGTTATTCAGCAAACAAACTATCGGCACTACATAGTGGAACCCAAAACTAGTTTCCCTTCCCCTGGATACAAAGTAACAAATTGCAATTTCCACCCGCAACAAGCAGTCCTAAATCACGTTCTCTGATTAGCCTGAAATGTGGGCTTTCTCCCCAGCTCCTCAGCCCGCCAAAATGTTATCAATTTGGGTTCCCACAAAGCAGCATTCATTATTAGGGCTAGCTGAGCTCAGCATTCATCCCAACCTCCCCCCCTTCTGCCCCTGATCGCTAAATAGAAGGAAAAGCATGTTAAAAGCAAAAAGATAAAATGGCTGCAATTTTCATCAGTTGTCAGAGGAGGAACATCCAATGTTTGCAGCGCTGACAACAAATATATTTTAACCTTATATCTTATTTAATTTTCAAAACCCTAAATCACAAGTTCAAAGAAGTTAATTTGTCCATCTCAGTGAAACCTGTCAATTTTACCAACCGTCCCTCCATAGTAGGTAGTGTCCTCTCTTTCAATCTTTGTGCATATAATCTTGTTCCAATAATTGTATCTTCAAATAATCTTCCATGGCTTTTTGCTGATTATCTATTAGTCCTAAAAGGACAAGTTCTAGCTTCAACTGAATATTAAACTTTAAAAATTATTCGTTTGCATAACAAATTTCTTTCCTAGAGAGGCTCTGGGAGGTGTACAATTTAAAACCATCTGTACCAAAGTATGCATTTGGACGCAAGGTGTCAAACCCATTCCTATTTTATTTCATTTCATTTCTATTTTATTCCAACTCTCCTGGGTTTTGCCATACTTCCAAGGGGGAGGGGGGATGTACCCGCAGGGCACTGCTTTCACTTCCTCCCCTCACTACAATGTAATCCCTTACTTTGTTTATTGGGTCTGTATCCTGTTTCCTGCATTATCTCTCTCTCTCAACTCTATCTTTTAAACTGTCAATTAAGAACAAAGGAGGAGATAGGAGTCTAACCTCAGTGCCTGGATTTTGTCTACGCTCTCAGAGAAAGGTGTGAAGAGCTGGAGATGGGCCGATATTATCTCCTCGGTTCCCATGACAGACTTAACAATTGGGGATTGGCTATCCCACATGGGGGGGTGTCGATCTATAGGGTGAGGTCCTGCTTGGGGACACTATAATCTGCTGTGTTGCGCTATTAGCTTGCTTCTGTTATGTTCTGAGTTAGAATAAACTTGTTGCTGTTTCAACACTTTGTCTCGCTTAATGCCTCAAGAACAAAATATTTAACACTGGTGACGAAGGTGGGATGTGCTGCTTCATCGTAAGAACCTGAAGTCACTAGGGGGTGAGGCCAGCTCCAGAGCCTGGCAAGAACTACGTTTTCCCCCTTGGTCTGCCTAGCAAGCCACACTGGAGACCACCACGTCCTAAGGATCCATCCTAGGGCCTACACAGAAGCCAGCAGCACAAGGCAACACAAGGAACAAGCAACAAAAGAAACTCACCGTGGCGAAAGTAAGAAAGCTTGAAGAATTTGATGTGACACACCGAGAGAGATGAGCATCCTACATTTCCCACATAGAGAACTACCTCTGTGCAAATCAGGTCAGCAAAGATGGGCTGAAGGCCACGACACTCCTCTGCGTGTGCGGCCCAGCCACATTCGATATCGCTGAGAACTTGGTCGCTCCAGCGCCGCTAGAGTCCATCACTTATGCGGACTTGAAGAAAAAGCTCTGAGACCATTTGGAGCCAAAATTGTCAGTCATAGTGTGGAGGTACGCTTTTGAGCAGTGGGAGCAACGGCCCGGCGAGACAGCTATGGAATTCATTGCCGCTCTTCATCAAGCATTCTGACTTTGCAATTTCACCGATTTGGAGGAGAGACTAAGAGACCACTTAGTCTGCGGACTCAGGAATCGAGAGCTCCAACAAAAACTTTTTGCTAAGGAGACTCTCGCTACAGGAGGCCTTGAAGGAGGTCATGGCGGACAAAGCTGCTGGAAGCGCCATTAAGTCCTCCAAAAGCATGCCAAGCACCGAAACCATCCACCATGAGGACGCCGAGCAGTTGGAAGACACTGACTCAGACTACGAAGTCAACAAGCTACAGAGGCACCAGGAAAGGGGACTGAGGCCAGCTGACAAGGCAGCTCCATTCCTTAGATACATGGGTTGTGGAGGCCGCCATCCACGCACGGAATGCTGATTCCGTACAGCAACGTGCCGGGCATGTGGAAAACCAGGCCACATCGCTGCCGTCTGCCGATGTCGCCAGAGGGACTGTCAGCAGGAAGACTCAATCAGGGCCCCAGGGCAACACCGAATAGGGTTCTGCTCCAGCCAAAGGAGCTTGTTCCGCACTGGTGCCCATCGTCCCCTTAAGCAGAATCTTCAACTGAAAGTCAAGCTTCAGGAAGTTCCATGCAAAATGGAACCGGACACAGGCTCAGCCGTGTTCATCATCTCTATAGGAACCTTCCAGCACATTTGCAACTGCAGCAACAGAGGGATCAAACTTTGGCCTTCTAACCTGTTACTCACAGACTTCCAAAACTCCTGAGTGGCGATCAAGGGCGAAGCCACATTTCTGGTTAATTTCAAGGGGCTTACAGGTCCATTAGTTGTTGTCATGGTGGAAGGTCAATGCATGAGCCTCATAGGGCTCGATTGGTTTGATGCATTGGGCATCAAAGTAACCAAACACCAGCGGCAGACTTGTCTTCACTCTGCCAAGAGTTCACGGATGTTTTCAGTCCAAGCCTGGGAGAGTACAAGGGCCCGCCGATAGCTTGATCCTCTGGTAATGCCAATCTGGATCAAGCCTCGACTGCCTTTTGCTTTAAAGCCCAAAATTGATGCAGAGCTGGATAAACTGGTCAGTCAGGGGGTATTGCAGCCCGTAGATAGTGGGGTGTGGGAGACCCCCATTGTAACGCCACTTAAGGCCAACAGAGAAGTATGCATATGTGCTGACTATAAGTGCACCATTAACCGGGCACTTCAACATGCGTACCCAGTGCCAGTTGTCACCCATATTTTGCCGTCTTTGCAGGGAGGCCGCATGTTTGCTAAATTAGATTTAGCACAGGCCTATCAACAACTGCCGGTGGACGTGGCCACAGCAGCCACCCAAACCATTGTGACCCATCGGGGGGGCCTTCAAAGTCAAGCGCCTACAGTTTGGGGTGAGTGTAGCCCCAGGGATTTTCCAGGGACTGATGGAGCATACACTCAAGGGTATTCCGGGGGCCTGCCCCTACTTCAATGATGTGCTCATTGCCGGTGAATCGGTAGAGGTCCTGGCTGAACAGCTTAGAGCCGTCCTTCAGCGGTTCTGCACAACAGGACTTAAATTAAAAAAAGAGAAATGCAAGATTGGGATACAGTCAACTGAGTTCCTGGGATTCCGGATCGATGCCAATGGCATTCATCTGGCAGATTCAAAGCTGAAAGCGATTCAGCAGGCACCAAGTCCTAGGTCCAAAAGGGAGCTTCAAGCCTTCTTGGGCTGTCCTAATTTTTACCACGCATTCCTCCCACATAAGGCTGCAGTGGCAGAGCCGTTACACTGGCTCTTAGACAAAAACACTCAATGGCAATGGACTAATGTCCATGAAGAGTTTCCAGGCAGTCAAATCACTACTATACTCAAACTCGGTGCTCACTCATTTTAACGAAAAGCTGCCAGTTTGCATCGCATCCCCATATGGGGTTGGAGCTGTGTTAAGCCATTTGTCTGCTGATGGGAAACAGTCTCCCATTGCTTATTATTTGAGGACCCTGTCTTCTGCAGAGCGCAATTACGCACAGATTGACAAGAAGGCCTTGGCCATTGTGGCCGGGGTTAAAAAGTTCCATGACTATTTGTATGGCCGCCATTTCACGGTCTTCACAGACCACAAGCCACTTCTAGGGTTGTTCACTACAAACAGGCAGACGCCTCAGATTCTGTCTCCTCGAATGCTGAGGTGATCTATATTTCTTTCAGCCTACAGCTACAGGCTGATTCACAAACCGGGCAAAGAAATGGGCCATGCAGACGGCCTTAGCAGATTGCCCTTGCCACATGTGGAGCCAGATCTGGCTCAGCTGCACGCATCTTAGCCATACAGGACTTGCCAGAGTCTCCTCTCCATGCTGGAGACATAGCTTCTGAGACAGCAGCTGACAAAACACTTAGCTGCGTGCTAACTTGGGTTCACACTGGATGGGTGGACAAATGTCCAGGGCCAGAATTTCAGAGTTTTTTTTATGAGAAAGGATGAGCTTTCAGCTCATAAAAGGTGCATTCTTTGGGGCAGTAGAGTCATAGTCCCCAGCTCATTAAGGCTCAGGGTTCTTCAGTCTCTGCATAAAGGCCATCTGGGAATAGTCCAGATGAAGGCACTGGTGAGGAGCTACCTTTGGTGGCCAGGGCTAGATAAAGCTATCAAGGCCCAAGTACATGGTTGCTACACATGTCAACAATCCACACCGGAGATGCCGCAGGCCCCTGTCCACCGATGGGAGGACACACACACCGTGGTCAAGAATCCACATTGATTTTGCCGGGCCCTTTCAGAGACAGCTGTTTTTAATAGTGGTTGACAGCCATGCTAAATGGTTAGAGGTGGTAACAATTTCCACTATGACTACTGCTAGGACCATCCAGGTGCTGCAAAACTATTTGCAACACATGGACTTCCAGATGTCTTAGTCTCCGACAACGAGGTCCAGTTCACCACTTCAGAATTCCAGGCCTTCCTCAGGGCAAATCTCATAAGACATGCCACGTCAGCTCTCTTTCACCCATCATCAAACGGTCAAGTGGAACACATGGTCCACACAACCAAGGAATCCCTGAAACAAATTGTCACAGGTGATTGGTGCCACAGGCTGGCTGATTTTCTACTCTGCCAGCACACAACACCCTGCACCTCCATGGGCAAAAACCCAGGCAAGCTTCGTTGGGGCAGGCATTTGATTACCAAACTGGACAGGCTGCACCCTGACAGAGTTGCATCAGACACTGCACGGCCAAAGACACCAAGAAGTGCACTAGTGGGTGACTGGGTTGGACCTGGAATTATGGGTAAGGGGCTTTGTGGGTGGCAGCAAAGGTTGTTAAGGTGTGAGGACCACTCTCCTACAAGGTGGTCCTGGAAGATGGGCGAGTCATTCGCCGGCACATTGATCAGCTGCGTTGGCGGCTAGCAGATCAGTCGCTGGCGCAGGACTCCCAAGAGGGATATAACACAGGGCCCACAGGACAGCAGTCCAACAGAGCAGCTTGCATGCTCTGAAAGAACTCTTGTTCATGGTGACAGGGGATTGGTCGTAGAAGAGCCTCCTCCAAACACAGAGACTGTTTCTGCTGAGCAGGACAGACAAACTAAACAGAGACACCCCTGCAGACTTCACTGTACAATTGGACTTTGGTTTGGGCCAACCAAAGGGACTCAAGTCACTGCGACTCCACTGAACCTCCGAGCCCTGGTCTACCCAGCCTGGTAGGCAAGCAGGTAGACCAGGAGATCCCTGTAACTCCTAGACGGGTCTGAACGGGTCACGAAGGCAGCCTAAATATCTACAAGATTATATAAAACAATTGAGAGTTCGTGCTATCTAGGGGGAAGGGGTGTAATGTATTGGCCTTATCTGTTTTAATTCTCTTGCTTAATGTCTGACTGCTTGCTTAATGTCTGACCTACTTTCTGTGTGTTATGTAACAGTTGCTTTTGCTGAGCTAGACTTGCTGTCTCCAGGCTGATAATGAGGTTTGGGTTGGGAAACTGCTACTTTAAACCTATTGGTCACCGCCTAGAGGCCAACTGTATAAATAGCTGCTTAGCAGCTATTAGCTTGCTTCTGTTATGTTCTGAGTTAGAATAAACTTGCTGCTGTTTCAACACTTTGTCTTGCTTAATGCCTCAAGAACCAAATATTTAACACAATCAATCAAAGCTGGAAAGGACCCTGGAGGTCTTCTAGTCCAACCCTCTGCTCAAGCAGGAGAACCTATACCATCTCAGATAAGTGACTGTCTATTCTCTTCTTAAAAAGTGATGGAGCGCCCATGATTTCTGGAGGCAAGCTGTTCCACTGGTTAATTGTTAGGAAATACCTCATTGTTAGGAAATTTCTCCTTAATTCCAGGTTGCTTCTCTCGATTAGTTTCCATCCATTGTTTCTTGTCTTGCCTTCTGGTGCTTTGGAAAATAGGCTGGCCCCCTCTCCTTTGTGGCAGCCTCTCAAATACTGGAATACTGCTATCATGTCACCCCAGGCCTTCTTTTCTCTAGATTAGCCAAACCCGAATCCTGCAACTGTTCTTCCTGCTTTAGTCTCCAGGCCTTTAATCATTGCAATTGCTCTTCTTTGCACTTTTTCCAAAGTATCAACATTTTTTTTGTAATGTGGTGAGCAAAACTGGATGCAGTATTCCAGGTGTGGCCTTACTAAGGCTTTATAGAGCAGTACTAATACTTTGTGTGATCTTAATTCTATGCCTCTGTTTATACAACCCAGGATTTTATTAGCTTTTTTGGCTGCTGCTGCACACTGCTGGCTCATAGTCAAGTGATCGTCCACTAGGACTCCAAGGTCCCTCTCACAGTTGCTATTTTAGAGCCAGGTACAAGTGTAGATTAGGCGAGACCTGATGTAAGGACCTGCCTCTGTTCCTCTACCAAGAAAGCAGAACTCTTGAAACTGGCTTCATTCCAAAAGGAACTTTTATGGGCAGATACAGAAAGCTGGAAAGCTAGGCAGGATCTGAGGTTTTCCCACCTGAATCAATAGGTTAAACCCATGAAGTAATAACCCCACCCCAACTGTCCATCTGGTCAGTTCAAACAGGCCAATCCACAGGTGCCATCGAGCTGTGGGAAACAAGTTGATAAGGTTGTTAGGTCTTCTCCGGTTCCTCCTTCTGTGCTAAAGCAGATGGCCCTGAGGCATTTCTTTCACAACCCATAGAGTATACATCAAAGCAAATAGAGGAAATGTACTATGTCCACTACAAGCCCCTGATCTCTCCTCCCCACCCCCCTGAGAATGGCAGAACCTGAATAGTGTAAGACCAGAGAATATGAGTGATTAATAATCAGTCATTAATAATCGAGGGTTCTGACACCTGCCTCAAAAACTGCAACTGAGAGAGGGACCTTGGAGTCCCAGTGGACGATCACTTAACCACGAGCCAACAGTGCAGCAGCAGCTGAAAAAGCTAATACAATCCTGGGCTGTATAAACAGAGGCATAGAATCAAGATCAAGCGAAGTAATAGTACTGCTTTATAAAACCCTAGTAAGACCACACCTGGAATATGCAGCCAATTTTGGTCACCATATCACAAAAAGCATGTTGAGAGTTTGGAAAAAATTCAGAGAAGAGCAGCTAAAATGATCCAAGGCCGGAGACTAAAATATATGAAGAATGGCTATGTGACTTGGGTTTGGCTAGTCTAAAGAAAAGGATAGGGGAGACATGATAGCAGTGTTCCAGTATTTGAGGGGCTGCCACAAAGAAGAGGAGGTCACGTTATTCTCCAAAGCACCAGAAGGCAGGACAAGAAACAATGGTTGGAAACTGACCAAAGAGAGAAGCAACCTGGAATTAAGAAGAAACTGCCTGACAGAGAGGACAATTAATCAGAGGAACAGCTTGCCTCCAGAAATTGTGAGGATTGGAAAATACAATTATCAACCTTTCAGGTGACAAATATACCTGTGAACATATCTGGGGCAACTGATGGATTCTAAGAGAAACTTGAACCAAAAGTCTGATACAGCTGCAAAAAAAAAAAAAAGGGAATGCAATTTTGGGCTGCATCAACCCAAGTAAAGTGTTCAAATCAAAACTCTATTTTGATCAGGCAGCACCTAGGTTGTCATGCCCTGTTTTGGGCACCATAGTTTAGGAAAGACATCGAACAACTGGAATATGCCCAAAGGAGAGCAACCAAGATGAGAAGGAACCTGGAAAGGAAAAACTTAAGAGGAAAGGAGTAAAGTGCTGGGCATGCTTACTTGGTTGTTCCCAAGTCTTTGCAGGGCAATCCTGTACTATGCAGGGCAGACTCGTCTACACCGGTTTGGGAAGACAGGACACAAAACAATGAGTTTCGATTTCGCTCAGAGCTCAGGAAAAAAACAAACCTGTTCAGCAATGACCCAGGCCGGAGGAGTTTGCAAAAAGCTGGAGGACCTGTGGCAGCTCCTTTGCCAGGCAAGGGTTCCGTTCCGGCTCTCCTCTTGGCACAGAAAGGCTCTCTAGGTGGGGCTGGAGGCATTTTAAGCATCCCCAAAGCAACTGCAGCTTAAAGGAGGGTCTGCCCTCCACACTGGACAATGCAGTATGAAAAATCAAATCAGCCTGATATTAGAAATGACCATGTTGAAAGACTTCAAGGGAGCCATTCTTTAGAAATAAAATTACCAAGTCTATTTTCATTGTAAAACTAGAATTCATCAGTGCATTTAATGCTGTTTCTGGTTGATCGAAGACAAGATTTTCACCACCTCATGTGTCTTCATTGGCTCATAAGTGCAAGAATGCTTGTTCCACCCAGTAACTATTGTGTGAATAGGCACTGCTTGTGAAGTATTTCTCATCGGCTCTACTCCTGCATTTTGTTCCTCTTTATCATAATATACACATCCTTTGTATGTATGGTTCTCTCTGTGTGGATCTGATGAAATCTAGAAAGATTTTTGTTGTTATTAAATGTTTCTAATGTGTAAAAAAAGTCTTACAATGGCCCAGTCTGGATGTGCAAGAGCCCCTTTGCAGATGACGGGAGACCTGGGGTGGATTGGGAGCAGCAAGCGTGGGGCTGGACAGTCTCAGGGGAGGGGTCAGGAATGGGTGGGAATGTCTTGGTGGTGGAGGATAGGTTATGGGAAGATATGATAGGATACTCAGCTAGGCTGCTCTCAGAAAAGAATGTCCGGTGCCCTTATTCTACTTATCCCCACTTCTCAACCCCAGAAGCCCGTTAGCAGCTCTTCAGGTCCTGACTTTCAGCTGCTGCTGTCAAACTCCGTGTCAGTCTACAATAAGGGGCGACCTGGTGTCTGTTGCTGAGGCTGGGCTGGGTGCAAGGAGTGGCTCCTCTTTTGGAAATCTGTCCAACTGGGTTTTGGGTGTAGCAGCAGCTGAGACTCCAGGGCAGGGTAAGGGTGTGGCAGATGTCATCTGGGAGCCTCTTATGGCTTTCAGGAGCTCTACAGTTGCTGCATGAGAGACCCTTAAGTTGGGCTCCCGCAGTCGGTTGAGACTCTGGCTGTCCTGTCAGCGTCCCTCCTGCAGAGCAACCTATGTACCTGAGTTCTTCAACTCTATTTCTGGGTTGGTGGCAGAGTTGCCTAGGCTTATGGTGCTGGGCAATCTCAATCTGCTTTCACCAGGAGTTGGATCTGAGGTGGCCTCCATTGCAGTCATAGGCTTCTCCTGGGTCATCCAGAGCCCAATAGGAGACAATAGCCAGACACCTATTTTGCCATGGGCTATGGCGACATTAACATTAAAAATAAAGCAAACTACAATTAAAACAAAATACCGTAATTCATCATCAGCACCTTCTGCCATTTTTACATGGGTCAAGCAGATCTTTTGTGCAAGGAATGCTAACCAGCCTTCACTCTGGGACATGACCTCCATGAAAACCATATTTTTTTTCATTGAAATGGAGCTGAGGGTTGTCTATCTTTTTTCAATGTGCTTGTGATGTACCGATAACTAGAACGGGCAGAATAAAGACAATGTGGAAAATCCTTAATACGAGAATAACCAGAAGGACAGAGTGTATCTTCAACAAGAATTCACTGACATCTACCCTCAGTCATTGCTAAAGGCAAAGTCTGCAATTTCACTGTAAATGCTTGGCAAGATTTATAGATGTTATAAACAGCTAATTGGGGGCTCCAATTTCGACCTGCCATACCAACGCAAAGGTCTTTTCATCATTCTAAGCTTCTTCAATGGAACTGCATCCACATGGAGGGAAACGTGTGGTGGGACAGCACGAGGTTCTGTTTTGGGCCCAGGACTCTTCAACGTCTTCATACATGATATAGATGAGACAATAGAAGGGGAACTCAGCAAATTTGCAGATGTCACCAAACTTGGGGGAATAACTAACACTTTGGAAGATGGACTCAAGACACAGAAGGATCTTGACAGATTTGAACACTGAGTCCTGTTTGAGAAGATGCAGTTCAGTGATGAGAAAAGGAAGGTCCTGCGCTTAGGCAGGAAAAATAAAATGCCCGGGTGCAGAAGAGGAGCTACCTGGCTCAAGAGCAGTGACTGTGAGCCCTGAACTAGAACATTAGAAGACTGAACTATAAGCATCCTGCTTTCACTCCCTCAGACAGTCAAATTATTCTCTTGGGGAATGTGGAGTTAAAAATGTTGGGGCTTCAAATTACTTTCCCCCCCACTCCTCTTTTATAGACAAAACTGTATTCCCTCAGCTTGACTGTTGGATCACTTCAGGGTAAACATCCATCTGATAAAAATTTTCATTTCTATGACCCTTCCATGACTGCAGAGCTTACAAGAATCTTATCAGAGAAATGTTTTAAAAATTCTCCTACCCGTCAATATATCTCAAAACATCTTGCATCTTGATACAGCTTTGCAATGCTTTCCTTTCAAGTTCCAGCTTCAGTGCAACTTGTTAACTTTTTATTGTCTAGGTAATAACTCTTTCAGTAACAGCTGCTCTGCCTCAAGGCCAATAGTTGTTTTATAAATACCCGGATCATTTTAAGAGCTGCTGGAAGGTGGAGGGTTTAAGAAGACGAGTTGAAATCACCAGGGCCAGATGGATTACACCCCAAGGTTCTGAAGGAACTGGCAGACGTGATCTCAGAACGACTGAAATATATCTTTCAAAGAATCTGGAGCACTGGGGAACTACCACAGGACTGGGAAAGTGCTGATGTAGTTCCCATCTTCAAAAAAGGGAAAAAAAATGGATCCAGGAAACTATAGACTTATCAGCCTGACCTCAATACCTGGGAAGATTCTGGAAAAGATAATCAAGCAAAGAATCGGCAAACACCTAGAGGCAAACAAAATCATAACCAGAAGCCAACATGGGTTTGTCAAAAACTGATCATGCCAGACAAATTGCATTCTTTGACAAAGTGACTAAATTAGTGAACCAGAGGAATGCTGTGGATATAATTTATTTGAACTTCAGTAAGGCATTTTATAAAGTTGACCACGACTTACTACTTGATAAGATAGAAAAATGTGGGTTAGACAGCATCACCACCAGTTGGATTCATAACCGACTGACCAACTGCACTCAACGCGTAGACCTCTAGGAACTGCATCTACAGGGAGGGAAGTATGTGGCGGGGTACCCCAAGGCTCTGTCTTAGGCCCAGTGCTCTTCAACATCTTCTTCAATGATTTGGATGAGGGGATAGATGACACCAAGCTAGCACGAATACCCAATACTCCAGAAAACAGGCTCAAGATTTGAACACTGGGCCTTAACTAACAAAATGAAATTCGATGTAGAGAAAAGTTAAGGTTTTACATTTAAGCAAAAATAAAATCAAATGCATAGGTATAGAATAGATGGTACCTGGCTCAAAAGGTAACATCTGTGAGAGGGATTTTGGAGTGTATTATGCAGCCGCCGCCAAAGAAACCAATGGAACCCTAGGCTGCATTAAGAGGGATAGTATGAAGATCATGTGAAGTGATCTTTGGAACCAGCTGCCAGTGGAGCTGAGGACTGCCCCCGACCTCCGTTCATTCCGCCGGGGCCTGAAGACCTGGCTCTTCGAGCTCTCTGGCCCAGGCTGAGGATTAATTTATTTTAATTGGGGTTTTATTTATACAGGGATAAATTTAATCTTTTTTAAACTTGGTTTTTAACTTTTGTATTTTTGGTTTTTAATTACCCTGTAAACCGCCCTGAGTCCTCCGGGAAAGGGCGGTATATAAATGTAATAAAATAAAATAAATAAATAATGCCTTGGTTAAGACCAGTTAGAATATTGCGTCGAGTTTTCATCCCCACAACATAAAACAGGTGTTGAGACTCTGGAACGAGTACTGAGAAGAGCAACAAAAATGATTAGGGGATAAAACATATGAAGAACAGTTGCAGGAACTGGGTATGTCTAGTCTAGTGAAAAGGAGGACCAGTGGCGACAGGATGGCAGTGTTCCAATATTTAAGGGGCTGCTACAAACAAGTCAACCTATTCTCCAAAGAAGCTGAAGGCAGGACAAGAAACAACGGATGGAAGGAGAGAAGCACCTAGAACTAAGGAGCAATTTCCTAACAGTGAGAACAATTAACCAGTGGAACCCTCTGCCTCCAGAAGTTGTGGGTGCTCCATCACTGGAGGTTTTTAAGAAGAGACTGGAAAGCCACTTGTCTGAAATGGTCCAGGGGCTTCCTGCTTGAGCAGAGGGCTGGACTCCCGGTAGAAGATCTCCAAGGTCCCTTTCAACCTTATTACTCTGCATTCTGTAACTCTGCAGGTCACTTGCAGGGTTAGCATTTGGAGATACTGCACGACAGTATCTGTGTTTCAGTCGCAGAGGGAGGAAACATCTGTCGGTTGATCAAATATGGGGTACCACGAGGCCCACTCTCTCTCCATTGCCGTTTAAATTTATATCCAGCAACAAGGAAGGGCCAGTTATCAGTTCTGAGTGGATGACATGAATATGCTGATGATGGACAGATATAGCTGGTTCTCACCCAATCCTGAATGTTTTCCAGATTTGGAAGGAAAAAAACAGACTGAAGCTGAATCCCAGTAAGACCAACTTACTGTTCATTCCAAAATCATTTCTGCACCAGCTCAGAAAGAATTCCTCCCCATGGTGGAGCGTGTCCGTGATTTGGGAATCCTTCTTATGCTGCTGTGGGTGGCGGTCATGGCTCAAGAGGCCGTTGCCCAGCCTAAGGGCATCTAAGATGCTTCCCTCTAAGGCGTTAACGGACCCTCCTGAGTTCAGTCCTTCCACCAACTGTGAGTTCATGTAACAGTAGTACAATGTATCTTACATTCACTATTTTATGAAGAATATTTGAGCTCAAGGACTTTGCGAGTTTCAGGTATGCTTGGTTCAAGGAAGTCATGTGAGCTGCTCAGCTAGTAATTCTATCAAAGAAAGGTGTTTAAAACATGTTGATTAGCACAAGGCCAAGTTGCAACTCTGGGAAGCCCTTCCTGGAACTTTCCTTGGGCTGATGCAAAACCATTTGGATGCAGTTATTTAACCAGTTGCAAATCAACCGCATTGGGCTACTGCCCAGCCTAGGTTTCTTGGCCTGGATATTGTGAGGTTTGGTTTAAGAAATTCGAGATATGCTACATCTACAGCACTCCCCTGATCTATAAACAAGTCATCCTGCCATCCACCAAGAGAAAACTTCTAACTGCTGGTAATGGAAGCATTCCTCTCTAAATGATCCCAGAGATGCTTTCAGGCAGTGCCTCACTCAGTACAGACAGGAAACAATTTTCTCCTTTTTCTGAATATTGGGGTTCTCTTCTTTTTCCCCTGCAGGCACCTTCTTCTGCCGGCTCCTTCCAGAGCTGAATGCATGCCAGACAGCCGAGGTGGGCTCTGGCTCCACCTTTATCAGTCCTGATCGGGGCTGCCTCCTTTTTCTCTGCCATTTGGGGAGGACAGAAGCAAAGCAGCTTTAAAGCCCCGATGGCTTCCCTGCCTCTCCTGCAAAGCAAGCACATCGTTCCCAGACCCTGCCCTCCCTTCCACCTGAGCCATGCCTGGCTTTGGGTTCCCTGCTCCTCACTCCTCCAAGATGCCAAGACTACACTTTGGCCTCCTCCCTGTCAGCTCAGCCTTTTGCTCCTCCTCACAAGGAGGCCTGGAGCCGGCATTTTCAGCCTTTTGCTTTTACGTTCCCCTATCCTGGCTTGCTGCCTTCAGATTTCTAGCCACGACCTGCTGCCCACATTTCCCTGCATTCATCCAGGCCAAGGTCTGGCTCGCCCCTTCCTCCTGCTTCCCTCCCAGATGACTTGTGGTTCCCTTCCCCTCCCTGCCTGGCGGCTTTGACATCATTTGGGGGGGCCTTAGGCTGTTCACCCTTAAGGAGCTTCCTGCAACCTATAAAGTTTATTTCCTTGTCTATGCAACTGGCATTCGCTCAGCACCAAATTACATTTTACAGTTTTCTTTTATTGGTAATAAAAAAGTAAATAATTTTGTTTCCTGTTGCCATTAAATACAGAAAGATTGCAATCTGGCTGGGGATGGCGGGGAGGCCAAAGGTGAACTCCTCCCAAGTGATAATTGTGGGCAAGGCTGTGTGTGCATTGTGGAGCGATGAATGGCAGTGCCCACACAACACACGGGTCTGGGTCAAAGAGCAGGTGAATGTACTGTGGGGACACCAGATGGGAGAGGAGATTTACCCCACGAAGCCCCCCCCCCCCGTCTACAGGAGTCAAATCGCCCATCAGGTCTGCTGCGACAGGAACAGTCCTAGCCAGCCAACCGGCCCAATTCAAGTGGGAGACAAAGAGGCCAGAAAAAAAGCAGACTTGTTGTCCCAAAGGTGTTTTTTCAAAAGGCAACTGGGCTTTCTTGTTTTTTTCTTTGAAAACGTTTTGCTTCAGAACTGAAGAAACCTCTTGGGTGAGAAGTGAAATGTTTTCAAAGAAAAAAACCCAAGAAAGTCCAGTTGCCTTTTGAAAAAGCACCTTTGGGACAACCATGACCGGGACGACTAATCATCTCCATAAGACAAGCAGGCTGGTTCTTGACAGAACTTGTGGCCAACCCATCTCTGAAGCCTTGGTTGGCTGCAGTGGCTGAGCCTTGCCTGGGGCTACTGCCCAGTGCATGGCAAAGAGACCTGCTGTCCTCATGTGCCCTGGGAAAAAGCCCGCCTCGTCTTCCTTGCCTTCCGATCCTTCAGGATGCCTTCATGCTTCCGTTTAGCTGGCACCCAATTCCTTTAAGGTTTCTTCTTGGGATTTCGCCTCCAAGCTGGTCACCCATCTTTGTTGCTGTTCTTGGCACTTGTTCCAGTTCCTCAGCATCCTTTTTATACTATGCAAGCAAAACTGGACACAATATCCCACACAATTACCACTTTCTGTGAACTTGATACTACATCTCTGTTGTTGTAGCCCAAAACTACATTGGCTCTTTTGGTCACTACAACACACCTCTGCTCTGGTATCTTACAATTTAACTTATGTCTGTACTTTTTCCAGACTCGCAACAGAGCATACCTTAAAATATGTATCTTGAACACATTATCCACCTTCTTATCATACAATAAATATGCATGCCATCCAAATAACAAATCATAACCCTCAAGATTTAATAATCTCGCTTGTGTTAAATTAAACCAGTCACTTATAACTGATAAAAGCAGCAGCCTCATAATATAATTTAAAATTAGGCATTTTAAGACCACCTCTTTCACGCATATCTTGCATTATCTTAAATTTAACTCGTGGCTTTTTCCCTGCCCAAACAAATTTATTAACTCCTTTTTGCCATTCCTCCAAATTTAAATCCTTTTTAAGTATAGGTATCATTTGAAATAAAAATAAAAATTTTGGCAAAACATTCATTTTCACTGCTGCAATTCTTCCCAATAAAGATAATTGTAATTTTTTCCAACTATCTAATTCTTTTTGTACTTTTCCCCATAACTTTTCATAATTATTTTTGTATAACTTCACATTTGAGGCTGACAAATATATCCCCAAATATTGAACCCTTTTGACTATTTCAAATCCCGTTAGCTCTTCTAAAACAGCCTTTTGTAATACTGTCATATTTTTAGACAATATTTTAGTTTTTTGTATATTAATCTTAAATCCAGAAACTTTCCCATATTGCATTATTATCTCCATCAATTCTACAACTGAATAATCGGGCTGAGTTATTGTAACAACCAGATCATCTGCAAACGCCCTCAATCTATAATCCTGATCTCTTATTTGGATTCCCCTAATTTTATCCGAATTACGTATTTTAATCAGTAGTATTTCCAATGTTAAAACAAATAATAGAGGTGACAACGGGCACCCCTGCCTTGTACCTTTTTCAATATTACATAGTTCAGTCAAACTATTATTAACTATTATACGGGCTGTTTGCTTTTGATATATAGCCCTAATTGATTGTAAAAATTTATCCCCAAATTCCATTTTCTCTAATACTTTCATCAAAAATTGCCAATCCAATTGATCAAAGGCTTTGTATTGGTGGATCCAGAGTTTTCTACCATACACATGGCCCAGAACAGAAATCCACAGAATGCCAGTGCATACTTTGCTCCATGTGGATATAAACCCACAAAGGACAACACATTGACTATGGTTGTTCAGCCCAACTGTAAGTTCATCTGGTAGTGAGACCATTCGTCCCATATTATTCCACTTTATCTAGATGAAGGATGTGATCTACTTTATCAAATGCCTTACTAAACCCCAGGTACACAACATCCTCAGCATTCTCTTGGTCCACTATATTAGTCACATTGTCAGAGAAAGAAATAATAATGACATCTGAGATGGCATCTGCCAGTTCCTTTAACTCTGGGGTGGACTCCGCCTGGTCCTGGGGACTCAACTCAGGGCAGCCAGGTGCTCTCTCAACACTTCATCAACAATTTTGACTTTAGTTTCTCTTTTGCAAACGGCTTCTCCAGTTCATGCTGATGTCATCTTTTCAAATTCAAGGTATTTTCAGTATTTTACTAAACTGCTCTCTGCTCTCCATTTTTTAAACTTACCCTTTTTGTTTCTCAATTTCTTGGTGAATTCTTCATACAATGCCAGTTTCGTCAGCTCTGTCCCATTTTTTCTCTTTGGCATTGTTTGGATTATTATTATTATTATTATTATTATTATTATTATTATTATTATTATTATTAATTATTATTATTAATTATGGAATTTCCAACCCTGCTGAACTATTTATAATTTCAAAATTTCCATCCATGAAATCCTTCCTACTGTTTTTCATTTACTTACTGAAATTCTCTCTCTTGAAAACTAGACTACTAAGCTGACTAGCTTCAACTCTCACTGCTTGCAATATGTTGAATTCTAAAATTACATAAAATAGCATAGAAAAACAGAGTTGGAAGGGACCTTGGAGGTCAAACTCGCACCGTCACATGATGTGTCGTGACATATTATGACTTTTTTTCCATTGCCGGCAATGGGATGGGCGCAGTTTCGGCATGATGCATTCGGCCCGTGGGCCGGCAGTTTGACACCTCTACCCTAGACCATTCCAGACAAATGGTTGTCCAATCTCTTCTTGCAAACCTCCAGTGATGGAGCATCCACAACTTTTGGAGGCAAGTTGTTACACTGATTAATTGTTCTCCCCGTCAGGAAATTTCTTGTTATTTCTAGGTTGTTTCTCTCCTTGATAAGTTTCCAACTGTTACTGTCCT
This sequence comes from Vipera ursinii, assembly GCF_947247035.1. Lineage (NCBI taxonomy): Eukaryota > Metazoa > Chordata > Lepidosauria > Squamata > Viperidae > Vipera > Vipera ursinii. The sequence goes on from NC_139520.1 coordinate 2,104,218, forward strand.
GCCCTCAGGTGCTTTGGGGAACAGTTCAACCCCCTCTTCTCTGTGACAGCCCATCAAATTTTGGAAGGCTGCTATCAGGTCACCCCTGGCCCTTCTCTTTGTAAGACTAGACATGTGCCTGGGAAAACAGCTGCAGCTCTCTGGTGGCATCCCAAGATCCATTTTAAGGTCCTAATTTCATGGCAACAAGGGTGGTGGAGGAGACATTTTTCTTACCACCCTTTAACATCTCGACAGGCAGGTCAGAGCTTTCCTGGGTACAGCAGTAAATCTCTCTAGGAACACAAAACACACATCGTGTGACACAAGGGGGATGTGCTGGTAAGCTGCTTTTATTGCAGCTGTAAATCAGCTGATGATAAAGATCAGCTACTGCAGAATATACTAATCTCATCCTATTTATGTGTCAGCTCCAGGGCTTCCCCCATGCATATTTCTGTTCTTACACAGTAAGAAGTTAGTAAGAAATTGAAGCTTACATTTTGGATGCGTCTCCAGTTTTGATTGTGATCTTGATGGCTTCAGACTTCACCATTAGTGGTGGATCTTTATCTAGAGGCAGTTTGGGTGAATCCTTTGTTCCTTCTGACTTGAATTCTAGACTGAGCCACCTTGGGTCATTTTCAGCCTTTTGAAAAGCGCTTGAGTTTGATTTTTATAGTCGGTGGCATCGGATAATCTTTGGAGAGGCAAGATTTGGGCAGTGGAGTCTTCTGCTCCCAAAGCTCTTTACACGGTCAGAGTGAGGCAGGCTCCCAGGAGCTTCCATGAATTTTCATAGAATGGGTTGCTCCACACGCTTCAAGAAGAGTGGTGAGGTTGACTTTAAAGATCTGCATTATGCAGATTTGGAATAATTAGCGGTAAAAGGAAATCAGGCCGTCAAAGAACATGGTGACTGGACACCATCAAAGCTGACACCATCCAGAGCATAGAGCAAAGAAGCAATGCAAGATCTGGCCCACAGAATTGCCAAGAGTCAGATGTGACTGAATGGATAACAGCAGAAGCAGCAGCAGCAGCATTATGCAGATTGCACTGAGCCAGTCCCCAGTGTTCTGTTCTTAAGCAGAAGCACATCCAATCCACTTTCCCTCCAAGACCACACAGTCATCTGCCTAAATTTCAGTCTGCTTTAATGCTTAGTTCTGAGATGGAAATGGCACTATTGCCCAGGTAACTGTTTTGGTTGGTAACTGGACTGAAGGGTTGTATTCTGCTTGTTTCCGCCAGGCCTCTGAGCCTCTTTTTAGCACATACTTATCATGGCGTTTTTCTGGACTGTCCGGCTGTGATCTGCACAGATGGCCCTGTTTTGTGGCCATTCCAACAGGAAGGCTTGACATCTTGGTTGTTGTCCTCTGGCATCTCAGTGTTCATCTCCCACATCGTTTAATGGTTACGAAAAACCACTGGAGAGATCTATCTAGCTCAGAAAGTTGCTGCTCAGCCTTCAAAGGGACCAGATATAAGAGGTTGCAAACCCGTTAGCAGCATTACTGGTAATCTTTCAAGTGCTGGTTAGAAAACAGTTTTGGGGATCCATGAGCAAAAGGGCCCCCATTTCCTGCAATTTTCTGGAAAAACCTTTCTCTGTGTTGTGATGTGCAATTGGTGAGACTCGCAGAAGCCTCTCGTTGCCCACTCTTGCTTGGAATGTCTTCTAGGGTATCTTCCCTGGCCCTGGCATCCTGTCCTTCAGGTAGGAGCCTCCCACATCCAACTGACAACAGGCCAACACTTTTATTTATTGAATGTTGATTATAAGCATTGCCTTCTTCAATAGGCAGCTGGACTTTCTTATTTTTCTTTGAAGATGTTTCGTTTCTCATCCAAGAAGCTTCTTCAGCTCTGACTGGATGGTGAGGAATGGAAGGATTTATATTCCCTGGAACAGCTCTCTCTCAATAGAGGGGGCAGGATACGACACCATCCATCTCCAGTCTACAACACAGTCCTTTCAGCAGTTCCAAGAAGACTCGAGACCCATTCGCAACACTCAGGTGACCCTGACGACACGCGTAAACCTCCAGGTGGTCTCAACAACTCTTTAAAAGAATGCCAATGACCAGCTGTCTCCAAAGAGAGGTTCTTGATGCTCTCTGAGCTTGTTTTCTTGCAGTCATTTCATTACCCCAACTAGGTAACATAATCAGCGCTAGTAAGAAGTAATATCTACTGTCAGTTTATATCCTAGTGTCTTGCCTGTCTGTGTGGATGGGGCAGCCTTAGGGATTCTTTGGTTGGGCTGTTTTCTAATGGCTCTTTGGCAGTTTCATGATTGGAGTATTGCTTACTTGATTAACATTAACAACATCTATAGATTATGCAAAGGAGACAATCAAGCAGCCCCAAAGAGAAAAAGACTCCAGCACCTTTCCACCAGCAATCAGCACTCAGATCAGCATAAATTAACTCCAAGGTCACCTTCAGACCAACAGTCAAGTAAGCAATACCCCAAACAAGACAGTGCCAAAGAGCCATTAGTAAACAGCCCAACCAAAGAATTTGATGAATTGTACTGATGGATGGATACAAATTGTTCAAAATAAATAGATCTACAAAAAGAGGAGGGGGAGTTGTGCTGTATGTAAGAGAACACTATGTATCTATAGAAATGCATGTGATCAAAGATAAAATCTCTTCAGAATGCATATGGGTCAATATAAAAGGGGGGGGAAGCGACATTGCCATAAGTGTATATTACTACAGGCCACCCAACCAATCAGAAGAAATAGATGGACTTTTTGCCAACCAGTTAACAAACACATGTAGGAAGCATACCACACTAGTAATGGTAGACTTCAACTATCCAGATATCAACTGGGAGACAAACTCTACAGCTTGCAGTCGGTGTTGACGGGAGGGCAGAGATCCGCCCCGAGGCCTCTCGTTTGTGGAGTCCCTCAGGGGTCGGTCCTCTCTCCCCTCCTGTTCAACATCTATATGAAGCCGCTGGGCGAGATCATTCATTTTGGGGTGAGGTATCATCAGTATGCTGATGATACCCAACTTTTTTTTTCTCCACCCCGAACCAACCCAGTGATGCCCTCGCCGTGATGTCCCGTTGCCTGGAGTCGGTCCGGGTCTGGATGGGGAGAAACAGGCTTCGTCTCAATCCTGCCAAGACTGAGTGGCTGTGCATATCGGCATCTCGGGTCAACCAGACTATTCCATCTCTAACGATGGGGGGTGAGGTGTTACCCCCCGTTGATAGGGCTCACAACTTGGGCATCCTCCTGGATTCACGGGTCAATTTTGAAGACCACATAGGAGCCGTGACCAGAGGGGCTTTTGCCCAGGCTCGCCTAGTGCGCCAGTTGCGACCCTACCTGGATCGAGATGCCCTACACACAGTCACTCATGCGCTCGTGACCTCCCGGTTAGACTACTGCAACGCTCTCTACATGGGGCTGCCCTTGAGGACCACTCGGAGGCTTCAGCTGGTGCAGAATGCAGCCGCGCGAGTTGTGATGGGGGTTTCCCGATACTCCCATGTAACACCTCTACTCTGCGAGCTGCATTGGCTTCCGGTTGCCCTCCGGGTGAGATTCAAGGTGCTGGTGATGACCTATAAAGCCCTAAATGGCTTGGGTCCGGGATATTTGAGGGAACACCTGCTGCCGGCATCAAGTTCCCTTTGTCCTGTGCACTCCCACAGGAAGGGCCTTCTCAGGGTACCGCCGGTAAAAGACTGCTGGCGGATAACATCCAGGAGGAGGGCCTTCTCTGTGGGTGCGCCTGCCCTTTGGAACCAGCTGCCTGTAGAGCTTAGGACTGCCCCCGACCTTCGCTCATTTCGCCGGGACCTAAAGACCTGGCTTTTCGAGCTTTCCGGCTCAGGCTGAGTTTTAATTGGGGGTTTTATATTTTTACTTCAGGGACTGAATTTAATCATTTTTAATTGTTTTTTAATTTTTGTATTGATGTTTATAAACACCTTGTAAACCGCCCTGAGTCCTACGGGAAAAGGGCGGTATATAAATCTAATAAAATCTAAATCTAAAATCAGACTCCTAACCAACCTAGGAAGATGGAGGAGGGAACTAGATGCAAAGCTATACTGGACCTAATCCTTACTAATTGAGAAGAAGTGATAGAGAGAGTTGAAGTTGCCGGAACTTTGGGTGAAAGTGACCATGTCATACTGGAATTTAATATAACACAAACATTAGCAAAAGAAAACAATCCAACCAGTGTCTTGAACTTCAAAAGAGCTGACTTTAACAAACTTAGGGAGAACCTAGGAAAGATCCCATGGAGGAAAATCCTAAAGGGGAAAACAACCCTAGAAGCGTGGGAAACTGAAAAATGTGATCATAAAAGCCCAACCAGCACAATACCACTGAAAATGAAAAACAAGAAATTCAAGAAGAAACCAACATGGCTGCACAACGATCTGTCTAACAAACTGAAAGACAAAAAAGGACAAGTACAAAAATGGAAAGAAGGGCTGATTATCAGCAGACAGCCAGAACATGCAAAGATGGTCAGGAAAGCAAAGGCTCAGAACGAACAAAGATTTGCAACAGAAAACAAAGATAATAAAAAAAGTTTCTTTCAACATATTAATAACAAAAAAAGTCAAGGAAACTGTAGGTCCACTAAAGAGAGTAGATGGCAAGGAAGTAACAGGCAGCAGAGAGAAAGCAGAGCTGCTTAACTCATTCTTTGCATCAGTCTTCTCACAAAAAGAAACTGTAGCCCAACATACAAAAAAAAACCCACTGCAAAAGACAAACTAGGAAAAAAAATAAGAAAATGGTAAGAGAACACCTATATGACCTTGATGAATATAATTTTTTGGGACCCGACAGATTACATCCCAGGATTCTGAAAGAGTTGGCAGATGTTATCTCAGAACCATTGCATCATATCTTTCATAAATCCTGGAGCACCGGGGAAGTACCTGAGGATTGGAAAAGGGCTGTTGTGGTTCCATCTTCAAGAAAGGGAAAAAACCAGACCCAGGAAACTGCAGACCAATCAGTCTAACATCAATACCTGGGAAGATTCTGGAAAAGATAATCAAAAAACAGATCTGCGAACAACCAGACGCAAACAAAGTTATAATCAGTAGCCGGCACAGGTTTGTCAAAAACAGATCATACCAAACCAATCTTATTTCATTCTTTGATAAACTGACTAAATTAGCAGACCAGAAAAACGCTGTGGACATAGTATAGTTAGAGTTCAGTAAGGCATTTGACAACATAGACCACAACCTGCTGCTTAGTAAGCTAGAAAAAGGTGGAATAGACAACAACATCATTAGATGGATCTGTAGCTGGCTCACAAACCGTACTCAGCAAGTAGTCCTCAATGCTACTACATCCACATAGAAAGAAGTAAGCAGTGGGGTATCACAAAGCTCCATCTTAGGCCCAATAACTTCATCAATGACTTAGATGAGGGAATTGAAGGGGAACTCATCAAATTTGCAGATGACACCTAACTGGCAGGAGTAGCCAACACCCCAGAAGACAAACTCAGGATCCAAAAAGATCTTGACAAACTTGAGCAATGGGCCCTATCCAAAAAAATGAGTTTCAATGTGGAGAAAAGCAAAGTTTTACATTTAGGTAGGAAAAATCAAAGGTACAAGTACAGATTGGGCAAGACCTAGCTTAAAAACAGTAACTGTGTGAGGGACCTTGGAGTCTTAGTGGACGATCACTTAACCACGAGCCAGCAGTGTGCAGCAGCAGCTGAAAAAGCTAATACAATCTTGGGTTGTATAAACAGAGGCATAGAATCAAGATCACGTGAGGTATTAGTACCGCTTTATAAAACCCTAGTAAGACCACATTTGGAATACTGCAGCCTAGTTTGGTCACTATATCATAAAAAAGATGTTGAGAGTTTGGAAAAAATTCAGAGAAGAGCAACTAAGATGATCCAAGGCCTGGAGACTAAAACGTACGAAGAACGGCTGCAGGACTTGGGTTTGGCTAGTCTAAAGAAAAGAAGAAATAGGGGTTACATGGTAGCAGTATTCCAGTATTTGAGGGGCTGCCACCAAGAACGGGCGGTCACCAGAGGGCAGGACAAGAAACACTGGTTGGAAACTGATCAAAGAGAGAAGCAACCTGAAATTAAGGAGAAACATCCTGACAGTGAGGACAATTAACCAGTGGACCAGCTTGCCTTCAGAAATCATGGGCACTCCATCACTGGAGATTGATAAGAAGAGGCTAGACAGTCTCTTGTCTGAGATGGTGTAGGTTCTCCTGCTTGAGCAGGGGCTGGACTAGAAGTCCTCAGAGGTCCCTTCCATATTCTATTCTATTCTATTCTATTCTATTCTATTCTATTCTATTCTATTCTATTCTATTCTATTCTATTCTATTCTATTCTATTCTATTCTATTCTATTCTATTCCATTCCATTCCATTCCATTCTATTCTTGTAAACATTTTAATGTTTACCTGTTAATTACTGTCACAGGATGTTCTTCTACAGACCATCTAAATGGAGAGCGGAGAATGGCCTGCAGTTTCACTTTCGTGCATCTTCTGGCAGCTCCATTTGCAGCAGGGAGGCCAGCCAGGATCGCTTCCCTGTGGGCTTAGCTGCCTGTCTCTCGGGAGGCTCCCAGGCCTGGTTGTGGGAAGGCAGCAGCAGCTGCTGCTCCCCTGTGCAAGAGGGGCAAACACTGCAGCTGCTGGAGGAAGCAGCCTAGACAAAGGCCTCCTTAGGCCACCTGCTGCCAGGGCCCTTCTGGCCACCCAGGCCTCTTCCCGCCAGCAGGGACAGGAGGCGAGCAGGCTGGGAGACTGCTCAATCAGGCGGAAAACGCCACAGGGGGGAAAGATTTGGGTCATCTTCCTCCTGGCGGCACAGCCCACTGAGGGACCCCCGGCTGCCCTTCCCCACGATGGCCCTCCGCTAATGCCCCCCGGGAGGAAGGGCCTCCAGACACCCAGGGGGGATGCAGGGGAGGCGTCCCGCGGGGGTCCAGCTCCACCCCACGGAAGGCGGCTCTCGGGCCCCTGCGGGGAAGAGGGGCTGCTGGGGGGCTCTGGCCGGGGAGGGCGCGGGGGACGCGCAAAAGGGGCCGTTGCACCGGGGGGCTCCTGGGCCTTGCGGGGGGCGGCGAGGGGGCAACTTTGGCCAATCGCACCTGCGCATACGAGACCCGCAAAGGCGAGAGCGGAGGGCAGAGGAGGCGAAGGCCCGACTGGCCCCGCCGGCCCCCGAGGCGCAGCGCTTCCCGGGCGGCAGGCAGCGCCGGAGGGCGGCCGCCACCCCGCCTCGGCCGGCGCCCCTCCTGCTTCTCCCCCAGGCCTTGAACTTCTCCCATTGGGCGCAGGGCGGGGCAGCTCCGCCCGCCGCCTCTTTTTTACAACTCATGTGCCGCTTCCCTCTCACTGTCGGCCTCCCGGTCGCTCTTCCCGGCCGGCTTCCCGCCCTGCCCCGCATGGAGCTGGACTGGGCGTGCAGCCTCTCGGTGTGGCTGCTGTTCCTGGGCAGCCTGGCGGTGCGGCTCCTGCGCTCGGACCTGCTGCTGAGCCGGCGGCTGCTGCTGCGCGTCGGGCTGCTGGCCGTCCTGCAGGCGCTGGGCCAGGCCGTCCTGCCGCTGCCCCTCGGCGCCGCGCTCACGGCGGCTGCCTGCTGGCTCGTCTCGGCCAGCGCCGCCCGGCGGAAGCGCATCCCCGCGCGGGGGAGAGCGGTGCTGGTGACAGGTGAGTCGGCGGGCGCCAGGCCCTCCCCTCGGGCCAAGAGCCGACGGGCGGCGCCGCCTTCGCCTGGGGAGAGCCGCCGGCGCTCCCGCCCAGCCGTGTCCCGGAGCCGCGCCGGAGAGAGCTCGCTTGCGCGGGGCGGCCCGGCCCGGGCGGGGTCCCGGAGAGCCGAGGGCCCCGCGCCCGCTCCATCCTCCCCGCGTCACGACCGAGCCCGGTCTCCGCGCTCGCCGGAACCAAGAGGAGGACGCTGGCGCCGGCGGCCCAGAAACGCGCACTTACGTCCCGCGGCCCAGAAGGGGCCCCTCGGCCGCGGGGGAGCGAGCGGGGCGGCGGGCGAAACGCTCCCGGATCCAGCGCCCCGTCTGAGCGAGAGCCGCCCGCCCTGCCCCGCGCCTCGGTCCGGCGGGGACTGGCCCAGACGGCTCCTTCCCGGCCGTCGCGAGCCGCCTCCTGGCGGGCGGCGGCGGCGAGGTCAGCGTGCCCCCGACGGCCCCGGCCGCGCGCTGAGGGCCTGGCGGGCGGGGGCCGAGGGGGGCTCGCCCCATCAGGTCGGCTCAGGCGCCGGCGGCAGCCGAGACGTTGCCGGCGGGAGCAGGATCCTACCGGCTCCTTCGGGGAAAGAGGACGGGCGGGAAAGGTCAGGCGCGCCCTGGGGCCGGGCGGGAGGAACGCGGGGCCGGGAGCTGGGGCGGCGGGCGGCCCTGATGCCGGTTCCCTACGGGCACGCAAGCCGGCCGGAGGAGGGGCAGGGCCCGGCCAGAGGAAGCCCCGCGCAGGCTGAGCCCCCCTGAGTTCAGAGGGGTCCTGTCCCCGGATGCCTAAGGATCTGGCGATTCAATTAGGCTGCCTAAAGAACGCCCCTGTGGAGGGTCCGGCTTGCCTCGGCCCGTGAGGATCCACACCCATGGGTGGAAGAGGCCAGCGGGTGCTGAGGGGTCAGCCGTGGCTTGGTGCAGCCTTTTTCTCCCTGCCCAGCCACGTGGCCACTGTTGCCCCTTCTTTGCTCCCTCAGATGAGCCCCTCCGCCAGGAAACCCATCCGAAAGAGAAAAGGCACCCCTACTTTCTCCAGAAGAATTTACAGACTAGCAATTTGTATAAATCTATTGGCCCTCTGGCTGCAGGCGGCTTTGCTGCAGGTGATATCAGCTGGTGAGAGACCCCAGTCTCAGGTGCAGCCTTTCTGAATGAGAACAAGTTTGGGGAACTGGGCCTCAAGGAGCAGTTTGGTTGGTGGGGAAATTACAGTTACTAACTCTGCCAAAAATGTGGGATAGACAGCATCACCACCAGATGGATTCATACTGGTTGACCAACTGCACTCAGGGTGCAATCCTCAATGGAAGTGCATCTACATGGAAGGAAGTATGCAGTGGGGTACCTCGAGGCTCGTGTTTTTGGGCCCAGTACTCTTCAACATCTTCATCAATGATTCGGATGAGGGGATAGATGGGGAACTCATAAAATGTGCAGATGACACCAAGCTAGCAGGAATAGCCAACACTCCAGAAGATAGGCTTAAGATACAGAAAGATCTTGACAGACTTGAACACTGGGCGCTGTCTAACAAAATGAAATTCAGTGGTGAAAAAAGTAAGGTTCAACATTTAGGCAGGAAAAACCAAATGCACAGGTATAGCGTAGGTGGTACCTTGCTCAATAATAGTAAATGTGAGAGGGATCTTGGAGACTCAAGTGGACAATCACTTAATATGAGCCAGCAATGTCCTGCAGCTGCCAAAAAGACCAATACAGTCCTAGGCTGCATTATCAGAGAGATAGAATCAAGATTACATGAAGTTGTATTGCTTTATAATTTATTGGTAAGATCATACTTGGAATATTGCATCCAGTTCTGGTCGCTACAATGTAAAAAAGATGTTGAGACTGTAGAAAGAATGCAGAGAAGAGCAACAAGGATGATTAGGGGACTGGAGGCTAAAACACATAACGGTTGCAGGAATTGGGTATGTCTAGTAGTTTAATGAAGAGAATGGGGGACATGATAGCAGTCAACAAAGAAGAGGGAGTCAAGCTATTTTCCAAAGCACCTGAGGCCAGGACAAGAAGCAATGGATGAAAACTAATCAAGAAGAGAAGCAACCTAGAATTAAGGAGAAATTTCCTGATAGAACAATTAACCAGTGGAACAACCTGCCTCCAGAAGTTGTGGATGCTCCAACACTGGAGGTTTGTGAGAAGAGATTAAACAACCATTTGTTTGAAATAATATAGGGTTTCCTGCCTGAGAAGGGGGTTGGACTAGAAGACCTCCAAAGTCCCTTCCAAATCTGTTCCTCTAGTATTCTATTATTCTGCATTTAGAGTGTTAATTTTCTGGTGCAAAGACCTTCAAAAGGAAAACAGGGAATGCTTTTCGAGGCAATGCGCTACCAGCCAGCTGTACGTACAATTCTTCCTGTGCTTTCTGATGGGGTCATTTGGAGGTTTTTGACCTCTAAGTCAGAGCGGTGTATTATTCTGGCAGCTGGTGAGCTTGCTTGCGTTGACAGCCAGTTGGAGTCAGCAGTCAGCTGGAGCCCCAGGGAGCATCCAGAGGACGCTTCTCTGATGCTGCTGGCAGCCGGGTTCAGGAAAGGCTGCGCTCAAGCCAGATCAGCTCTCGACTGGGACAGATGCTTGGAGGGGGCCATCTGCTTTTTATGGTCAGCTCTGGTTTTCCCAGGAGAAAAGAGAGTGGAACACTGATTAGACACATCTGGCCTTGGGGTGCATTAGCTGCTTCTGGTCCACACCGTTGCACAGCTTGTTCCCAGGTCAAAGGACACAGACTCCAAAAATGCCAAAGTGCTATTGCAGACTCTCTTCAGCGATTCTGGCAGGTTCTTTGTGTCCAAGAAGACAAGTTTAGAATAGTTTCTGGCCAACTGGGTGAAGCCCTTTTGCTTGGGGCTGCTCCTCCCGCTGTGCTGCTCTAGGTCCTAATGCCTGCCAGTGATTGGAGTGCATTTGGTTTTGATCAAGAATAGAAACCTGCACAGCTCAGGCTTGCAACGTTAGTTAGTCTCTGCTTAGATGAGGTTCTAATGTGTGTGTGGGGGGGAATATATTTGATCTCTTTGGCTAATAAAGAAATCATTGGGGTAGTATAATCTTTTATGTGTGCTTTGATCTCTCAATTCTTTCACTCTCCTCATTCTCTAGACTGTTTTCTTGGTTGGTGCAGTGAGAGGCAGGGCGATGACGGTTCCAGAAATTCAGCCAAAGAAATTGGGGTCCTGCTTGAAAAAGAATCTTTCAAATAAGTGAATCCTGAATTTGAAAGGAGTCGCAAAGCTCATGGGAACCCCGACAAAAGCCTTCAAACTCCTCTCCTCTCTGGGCCATTAGCTCCCTGCCAAAGGACGTTCTTTCTAGGATTCATGCAGAATCAGCCTTCCTGTAAGTCAGGTGCTCCTATTCTCTCTCCATCCTGGAGTGAGAGTGAACAGGTCCTGACCCCCTGACTTTCCAGATAGTTCAGCAAGGCTATATATGTCCCCCTCAGTCATATTTCCTTCTCTTTCCATGCCCCAGGATAGTTTTCATTGCCTTCCTCTGAGTCCTAATTTCTCAAAATCCACTACATGACTGGAACAGCACTGGAGGTGACCAAAGCAAAATGCAGGTAGTCCTCAAATTATGACTGGTCATTTAAGGACAGTTCAAAGTTATGACAGGCCCCCTAAAAGCACTTACAACGTGGATGCGAAGGCAAGATTGCAAGATTGTGTTTTGATGCTTGGCATCCGGCTCACATTTATGGTGGTGTGCAGCATCCCATGGTCATGTGACCGTGATTTACGATGGTTTTTGCTGGAAACTGGCTTTTGCTTCTGGCTTCCAGGCAACAGTGGGTTTGCTTAACGACCACAATGTTGCCTTTACAACTGCAGGATTGGGTCAATAAGATGACTGACCTGATTTTGCACCCTTTTTGGCCACATGACTGCGGGATGCTGCAAAGGGACATAAATGTGGCCTGGTTGCGGAGTGCCTAAAATTCAGCCACGGGACCCTAGAGGGAACCCAACCATCAGAAGATGTTACACGTTACTTAGGGAAGCTTCCTGTTCTTGCTCTGTGGAATTTGGAATTGTCAGACTGAACTTTCACAGTTTAAGGGACATGATCAAGATTGAAGGATTGCCCGCTTCCTTGTGTGGAATAGAATCAAACTTGGAATCAGAGAATCAGAGGGCTGGAAGGGACTTTGGAGGTCTTCTAGCCCAACCCCCAGCCCAAGGCAGGAGTCCTTATTCCATCCCAGACAAATGGTTGCCCAATCTTCTTGGAGGCCCCCAAAGAGGGCACAGCCACAGCTCCAGGAGGCAAGCTGTTCTATTGGTTCATTGTTCTCAGTGTTACAAAATTACTTCTTAGTTCTAGGTTGGTTCTCTCGATAAGTTTCCACCTGTTACTTCTTCTCTTGCCCTCAGATGCTTCGGAGAATAGGGCTCTTTGTGACAGCCCCTCAAGTATAGAAGACAGCTATCATGTCACCCTAATCCTTCTCTTTGTAGGACTAGCCATACCCAGTTCCCTTAACTGTTCTTCCAATCTTTTAGACTCCAGCCCCCTAATCACCTTTGTTGCTCTTCTCTGCACTCTTTCCAGAGTCTTTTTTGCATTGTGACGACCAAAACTGGGTCAGTATTCTAAGTGTGACCTCACTGGTGCAGTGTAGAGCAGGGCTATCATTTCCCATGATCTTGATGTTGTCCCTCTGTTGATGCAGCCCAAGACTGCATTGGTTTTTTTGGCAGCTGATATCAAATAAAATTATTCCAGAATACTTTGGACGGGAAGAAAAAAGCAGTTCAATTCTACAAATAAAATCAGATTGCTCACTGGAAGCACTTCACAATGCAGCTAACGTTAACTATTCTGAGCACATAATGCAAAGCAAGAGTCTCGGAGAAAGCTCTGAAGCAAATCAACTCTGAGGCTGGCTAGATACTTCCACTGATGACGCAAGCAGGACTTAACAAGAACTTAGAGAAATAGTTGTAGACAGACAATCCTGGCAAAATGTTATCCGGTCACAACTAGTTGCAAGGGACTAACAAACTTCTCCACCATCACGACTGAAGAATAAAGAACAAAGAGCAAAAGGATGCTTCCCTGAAAACCTTCCTCCTTCCCCTCTGTCAAGGGCACTTTGGAGCTAAAAAGGTCACATGACATTTGGCGCAGAGGAGAAGTTTAGAGGGTGTGTGTGTGAGTCGACCTCCCCTTTGGCTCAAGGGCCCCTTCCTCTGGGCCAGGATCAGGAATGGCTTCAATCATCCTTAGGTGAAATTATATTAGCGACTGAGATTCTTCTTCTTTCATTTTGTATTTAATGTTCCTTCTAATGTGAAAATTCACATTCTTAGATTTAAACGAGGGTGTTGGTGTTATCATGGTTTGGGGTAGGTGCTTTTGTCTTCTTTGCTGTACAGGAAATTTTAGCAGAGAGCAGCATCACCAGCCACCCCGAGGGCTCCCTCTTCCAAACCCATCGCAGATTTTCTAGGTTTTTAATTGTGTGATCAAATGTGCATCCTCCAAAGCGGCTTGTTAAAACGTGTAACTAAAGGTCTGATGCTTGTCTGACTGCTGAGCCGCTTTGCCAGCCTGGTGTGCCAGGAGTCCTGCCTGCCCTTGTTCCGGAGAAGAGCCTTGCAAGGCTAGTGCAGGAAAAGCAGGAATGCCTGTGCCGTGGACGGAGAATCCAGCCCTCCCTCGGAAAGCCCTGGTGGGCAGGAAGGGAGGGAGGGCCCGGAGAAGCCGCGGCTCCTTTCAGCACCAAGGAGAGCTGCAGGGGGGAGCGTCCTCCGCAAAGGGAGAGGCAAAGGCTTTGGGGATCCCTTCTGGGCACCACATTCCTCACGTAGGATTTTTTTTAATCCCATTTATATCCCGCCCTTCTCCGAAGACTCAGGGCAGCTTACAATCTAAGCACAAATCAGGATCCATTCTTCTTGCGGGGGGGGGGGGGTCTGTGTCTGTTGAGCAGCAGGTAGTGGAGCAGAGAACAGAGACGGCCCCTCGGCTGAGCTGAGAAGTTCAGTTTATTAGATGTGGCTCCCACGGGTTCTTTGCCATATGTGGGGCTACCCCCCCACTCCTCCATCTGTGCTCAGGAGTCCAAATCCCTGAGGCAACAGAGATTTGTCTGGTGGAAATCTTTTCAGCTCTGAGGCTTCCCTACTCCGTCCCTGACCATATCTTCACTAAATCAGCTAAAGCTGAAGCAGAGAAGCCTTTGGCAACTTGGCACGTAAAAGGTCTGAATCTCAGTCAGCAGGAATACCTCGCTAGAATAAAAGGAAGCCAACTTTGGCGTGGCAGGAGAAAAAAATGCTCAAAAATGGGCCAGTGCAGAGAAGAACGATTCTTCACAGATTACCTGAGGCACAATGGGGCTGAGTGTCCCAGCTCCAGCCTCCCCCCAGTCACGGCCCAGAGCAACCCCCAGCCCGCTTTTCTGTAGGAGCGCCAAGCATGCAAACACCCACAAGTGATGCTCAATATACTTTGTTCCAGAGAAGAAAATGCAGCAAGACTGCCCTTCCTTCTTTCTGGGTGATCTCCTCTTCTTAAACTGCGTGCGCAGAGCTGGAGGCCAAAGGTCTGCCTGACTGATGAGCAGAAAAGAAAGGTCATTCCCTTGAACCTGAGGCTCTGCTTCTGTCGAGGCTGTTAAGGATTGCATTTGCCTTGTGGGGACCTGCATCACAGCCGTGGCCCATCTTTGGCTAGGACACACTGGGGCCCCGGGCACAATCCCCACCTTATTTTTCCAACTTAAATGTAATATAGAGATTGGCCAAAATTGCCAAAATACATGGTCTTGTACTGCTTAGAGATTGACAGTGATGATGATTGCTTTGGCTTTTATTATTACGAGGGCAATTTGGAAATAAACCTCTGTTTGGTTATCAATGGCAGACACTCGCAGATACAGAACGTTTATTATACACATTAGAAAACTACAACATTCAAATTGTGGCACTTGTCATAATGTCTCACAAGGTTTGAAATGCCTTAGTCATCGCTCAGCACCAAATCTGGGCTGGGGGGGTTGATCAAAAACGTCCCCATGGAACTGCTTCAAAAGTTCTTGGGTGAGTTTAGCGGTGTGCGGGTGAGGGTTATCGTGAACGAACACCACACTGGAAATGGTGCCATAGAAAATCCCGCCAAATGTGAAGATGCCAAAGGAGTAACTGCTAGTGAAGTTCATGGAGCGTGGTTCGACCAGCAATTCAGAAGTCTACCGTGAAACATTACGAAAACTCAAACGAGCCATCCATAACAAGCATCAGGGCCCGCTGACTTCCACTGTGATGTTGGTTCACAATAATGCTCGCCTGTACACCACTAGACGCACCCAAGCACTTTTGAAGCAGTTCTGTTTTTTATCATGCCCCCTCATAGCCCAGATTTGGTGGTGAGCGACTATTTCTAAGAAATTTCAAACCTTGTAAGATGTTGTGACAAGTGCCTCAATTTGAATGGTGATAATGTCAAAATGTAATGTTGTAGTTTTCTGTTTATAATAAAAGTTCTGTATCTGCGTGTCTGCCATTGATAACCAAACAAAAGTACACAAATGAAAGGTCTAAGTAAACAAAAGAGAGTTAAAGTAACAAATTTTGAAATGCTGAGCAGGTTGGAATCAAGACCAGCCATCTCTGGGAGGACTGAGCAGATTCCACCAGGGTGGGAGGCTGTGCATAAGGACTAAGGGAGCTGCTGAACGGTTGTGCCCCACATACCTGCTCCCCACTGCTTGGATTGGTGACCTCTCACAGTTTCTCTTGGCGAGGTCGAACTGCTCCAACTGTTCCTTTGGGGAGAGCTTCCTGCAAGCCCTCCAGGGTCTCCGGCTGACCACCAGCGTTGAGATGACTCCCTGGAATTTAAAAGACAACCAGCATGGGCTCTGGAGTGATCTTCAAAGGCAGCCCCTTGAAAAGCACATGGCGGTGGTCTAGCTGGGTGGGGTTGAGGGTAGTAGTTACTGTGGCAAGAGTTCCCTGCTCCGAGAGGTAAACCTGTCCTTCCAGGCCAACGCTGCTTGTCAAGTGGGAGAACAGCGGTTGGCTGGCCTTTTTCTTGTCCTCGCAGCCTCTGGGCACTGGGATTGGGCTTCAAAACCAGTCTGACCTGGACTGGTGAGAGGAGCTGGTAGCGTCAGCACCCTGATGATATTGAATTCCTGATCTTCGGGTAAACCCTCCAAGTGGCTTCATGGAAATGCAAAAGAGATGGGAAAGAACTGGACTCCATGAAAGATTGGACATTAAACCAATTTCTCCTGTCCCCCCAACTGGATACTCGACAATCAGTGTTGGAGCCGTGAAATTGGACACTCTTTTTCTAGTCTTCAACTTGTCTTTTCAGGGAAGGTGGTAGAGGTGTGGTCAGCCTGCAGCCCAAGATATGAAGCCTTTTCAGCCAGGATTTTTGGACATTGATCATCCTTGCAGAAGATTTCCAGCAGGCTCAGGATGGAGCTCCGGGATGTTAGCAGCTTGTGATCCCATCAGTCCTGGCGTCCTTCTGGATGGGCTCAGGGGTGTGGAGTGGGAGGCACTGAGGAACTCAATGTGCCTGTGCCAAAGGTGTTGTGCGTCTGTTTCATCTTTTTCTCCATGACAGTTAAGAAAAAAGATGGACAAAGCTGTGAGGAAAATATGGGAAGCTGCTGTTGGAAAACAACATTGTTTCCATGCAGAACCATTGTGTGATTTGTGCCTCACTAGAAAATCCTGTGGCATACTGTTTTTTTTCTGGATACATCAACTGGATTCACAAAACACACTAAATTAAATCCAGATGAACAAAATACAACTGCTGACTTCACATTCTGGGCCGTTCCCAATCAAAGAAACCACACAGTGACATACTGTATTGGCCAAGACAAAGGCTGTGTTTCCACAACAAGCTGAGTTAAAAATTACCAGGCACACAACAGTTGGATGGAGTCCTCAATGGGCAGAGGGGCCACCAGGGGTCTTCCCAGCCACCCAAAAAGAGACAGAGGGGTGCTGGAGGCTGTGCGGGCCCTGGCTCTTCAGCGGTTCTGATAATGACCTGGAAGGAGGGATGGTGGTTAAATTTGTAAGTGACATGTATAATGTAGAGAAGTGGTGAACAATGGGACAAAATGAGCAAGAAGAAATTTAACTGGATGGAAGGCATCTGGGAAAATCATTAAAAGACAAAAGAAGGAGGGGGGTGGACATTGGCCTGGCAATAGTACATGTGAAAAGATCCGGGTGTTCTAGGTAGTCACAAGTAGGACATGGATCAATAGTGTAATGCAGCTGCTAGAAAGGCAAAACTATTTTGGGATGCATAAACAGGAGCATCAGGCTCAGTTCAGGGGAAGGCCTTATCCCCCGTGGCTGCTTTGAGCAGGGCCCTCTCGGGATGACAGTCCAGTTATGGACACTGCGGTGTAAAACAACAGCGATGAGCGGGTGTCGGGGCAGAGGAGGGCAGCAAGGCAGTGAGGGGCCTGGAGGCCAAGTCCCACGAGGGACAAAGAAAGGGACTGGGTGCGTTTGGTTGGAGGAAGAGAGAACTGAGGGGATAGGTGACAGTCTTTGGATGTCTCAAGGTTGATGTGCAGGAAGGAATGGGCTTGGCCTCTGTTTTTCTGGAGGGCAGGCTTGTGTTTCTGGTGGCTGCCTCAGGAAAAGGCCCATCCCCATCACTGGAAGCCTTAAAACAAAGGCTGAGTACCCAGAAGGCTCTTGTGGATTGGCACCAAGCAGCAGGTGGAACTAGCTGACCTCTGATGTGAAGTCTGAAATTGCAGTATAAGCATTATTTTACAGACTCATTTGTTCCAACGAACTGACAGAACCATTAATATATGCTTATACATGTACTAGAAATCTGGTGCAACATTAAAATTTAACAGAAGAAAAGGTCTAGAATCTTCTAGGTCTAGAATCTTCTATCCCAAGTGAAGTAGCTCCAAAAAAATGGCCAAATTACTTTAAGATCATCTCCTTTTTTCAGAGAAAGAATGTCCAGCTCAGATGCTGACAGATAACAAAACGAAATTCAATGGTGAAAAATGTAAGGTTCGATATTTAGGCAAGAAAAACCAAATGCACAGGTATAGTTTAAGAGGTACCTTGCTCAATAATAGCAGCTGTGAGAGGGATCTCGGAGTCCTAGTGGAAAATCACTTCAATACGAGCCAGCCATGTGCTGCAGCTGCCAAAAAAGCCAACACAGTGCTAGGCTGTATTAATAGAGGGATAGAATCAAGATCACATGAAGTGTTAATACCATTTTACAATGCTTTGGTAAGGGCACACCTGGAATACTGCATCCAGTTTTGGTCACCACAATGTAAAAAAGATGTCGAGACTCTAGAAAGAGTACAGAGAAGAGCAACAAAGATGATCAGGGGACTGGAGGCCAAAACATAAGGAACGGTTGCTGGAATTGGGAATGTCTAGTCCAGGGGTGTCAAACTCAATTTCATTGAGGGCCGCATCAGCATTGCGGTTGCCCTCAGGGGGCCGGGTGGGTGTGGCCTGGGTGGGCATGGCCTACTGGGTGGGCGTGGCTAAAGTGCGTATGGCCTACTGGGTGGGCGTGGCCAGCTCTACAATGTTCGCATCAAGGGTGCCTATGGGGGCCTGGGCAGGAGTGGGACAGATCTGAGGGTCTCTGGCAGAAGGAGGGTCTCTGGGCCAGGGCCAAGGCAGTGGGGGCCGTTCCCTCACTGTTTCCAGGATGGCTTCGTGGGCCGCATGAAACCACTTCGCGGGCCGGATCTGGCCCCCGGGCCTTGTGTTTGACATGTCTGGTCTAGTCTAATGAAGAGAAGAACGAGGGGTGACATGATAGCAGTCTTCCAATATCTCAGGGGCTGCCCCAAAGAGGAGGGAGTCAAGCTATTCTCCAAAGCACCTGAAGGCAGGACAAGAAGCAACAGATGGAAACTCATCAAGGAGAGAAGCAACCCAGAACTAAGGAGAAACTTCCTGACAGAACACTTAATCAGTGGAACAACCTGCCGCCAGAAGCTGTGAGTGCTCCAACACTGGGAGTTTTTAAGAAGAGACTGGACAACGATTTGTCTGAAATGGTATAGGGCAGACATGTCAAACTTGCGACATCACTTGACGTCGAGAGACGTATCAGGACTATTTTGCCATTGCCGGCAGTGAGGTGGAGGTGGCTTCTGGATGACACATCTGGCCCGTGGGCCAGCAGTTTAACATCCTTGGTGTAGGGTTTCCTGCCTGAGTGGGGTGGTGGTGGACTAGATGACCTCCAAGGTCCTTTCCAACTTACTACTACTACTACTATTATTATTTTATTATTATTATTATTATTATTATTATTATTATTATTATTATTATTATTATTATTATTATTAATTATATTTCATCAAAATATGCAGGATTCTAAAGCATCTGCCTGTCTAGCAGCCTCTAGAAACACAGCTGCTGACAGCTGGCCTTCGAAGGCTGCCCCAGGGTTACTCACTCTCCTCAGAAGCATCTGGGGCACTTGAAGGAGCAGCCGTGGGGCCTGGCTAACATCCACCATCAGTGGGTGGCCTCACATGGTTTCTTCTCCAAGGCCATCACACTGACCTTCCAGAGGAAAACCAGTTAAAATGTAGAGATGACCCAGGTGGGTTCATGGATGAGATGGGGTCCCATTCCAGGTTCTGTGAAGCAGCCGAGAGCTGACCATACTGGAAAGAGGCCTTTGTGACAGGGAGAGAATTGAGAGTCTAGGAGACCCCAAATGTTTCAGGGTTATCTCTCTCCTATAACACTCTTACAACTGGAAGGTTGTGTGAAGAAAATTGAGAGGTAGACGGCATCATCTGTGAAGAGCAGCTCTGAAATTGGCCAGAGTGGGATCCTGCTGGAAAACAAAGGCACACATTTAGACATATATTTGTTTGCTCTCCCATCGCTGGCTGCTTTGGGGCAGATTATTGCAAACAACAAAGCACTGCTCTGCCTCCAGCATCATTCTTCCTTTGGTCTTCAGCTCAAGGATGGCCCTGGTTTGGCCAAGGAGAGAAAAGGTCCCCTGGGCCAGTCGGGCTGGTTTTCTGCCCTTTGGGTGGAAATGTCGGGCTGAGGGAGTGGCAGCCGGTGTGCACACAAGACTGCAGCACCCTCTGCTTGGCGTGCTGGCAGCTGGCCGACAGCTGTTAATGGTTAATGTTGCCACAAATCTGCTGGAGAAGGAAGTTCTATCACCATACCTATCAGAGGGGGAAAGAACATCCTGTTCCTTGCTGGCCCCAGATTGTTTTCATTCCTCCCCCTTTCCCTCCTGCTTGGCGTGAGAAAGTCAAGTCCTCCCCTCCTTGCCCTCCTCTGGAAGGAGTGCCCCCCTCCCTGCGCCGCCAGTTTCTCCACTCATGTGAGGCCGCCTTGTCACTCCTGGGCTGTGGGTTGGAGGCCAAATGCAGCTGCTTGGAGCCCAGGAGAAAGGACAGGCTGTTTTCAGTGTTGCAGGTCACAGGCATGGAGTGCAGTTCCCCCCCCAGCAAGGGAAGCAGTCTCAGACCTTCCCCCCCCCCCCACCATACATCGCAGTTTCAAGGGTTTCCTGACCTGAAAACCAGCCACTTTCCCCGCCTTTCTGAAATGGGGCTGGTTGTAATTTAAGCAAGAAAGTGTGATGGGTGCAGTTCGGAGGCTCTGCCTTTCTCCCGGTGGTGGCTGAATCCCAGAAAGAAGCAACCCTGGGCTCCTGGACAGGCTTCCGCATGGCACCACGAAGACGCTGGTTGCTGTGTGCCACACTCTTTGTTGCATGAAGGGACTGGTTTTCTGGGCATGCTCAGTATCCTGTATCGTACAACTAATTCATGCTTGCACCTTCCAAGCCAGCTGCAGTAGTGGTATAACTATAATAGCACGTTGATTAGAGAAGGGTTAACAAATTGAGACA
The DNA here is from genome assembly GCF_947247035.1 of Vipera ursinii. Taxonomy (NCBI): domain Eukaryota; kingdom Metazoa; phylum Chordata; class Lepidosauria; order Squamata; family Viperidae; genus Vipera; species Vipera ursinii. Next base: position 2,124,847 of record NC_139520.1, read on the forward strand.
AATTCCTCATTCCCTCAGCTTTCGACTGGTACACGAGCCATTCTTAGGCTCGGTGGCTGGTGGGAAACCTCAGTTCCGTGTTTGATCTGCTGCCGTGGTTCATAAAAGCCGTCGCGGCTTTGAACGATTTGTGGCAGGCATGGAGGAGAAAGGCAGGCCAAAGCCCAAAGGCGCCTGCGGTCAGTGGGGACCGCAAGCCACTCAAGCAAGGCAAGTGCAGGTGCCTGAGGCCCAGCCGACAGGCACGAGGGCTTTGGTCCCAGAAGGTGCCTTTCACCTGCTGGCCGAGCTGGAAGGGAGGGTCCCTCGTCAGCCGGGGCTGAGCACTGCCTCTGCGGCTGCTCTGGAAGATCCTTTGGGAACTTGTGGTTTTTAATGCTGATTTTATTTCCTGACATTATTTTAATACTCGCTTTGCTTATTATTAGGGGACGTGGTGGCTCAGTGGGTTAGGACGCTGAGCTTGTCGATCAGAAGGTCGGCAGTTTGGCAGGTCAAATACCGAGTGCCGCATAACAGAGTGAGCGCCTGTTACTCGTCCCAGCTTCTGCCAACCTAGCAGTTCGAAAGCATGTAAAAATGCAAGTAGAAAAATAGGGACCACTCCGGTGGGAAGAGAACAGCGTTCCGTGCGCCTTTGGCGTCTAGTCAGGCCGGCCACATGACCACGGAGACGTCCTTGGACAAGTGCTGGCTCTTCGGCTTTGAAACGGAGATGAGCACCGGCCCCTAGAGTCAGAAATGACTAGCACACATGTGCGGGGGAACCTTTACCTTTACCTTGCTTATTTTATATTTTGGTCCTTGACCTTTTGTTCTTAACATTAAAGGTATATTTCTAGGCTGCTCCAAGTCATCTTGAAGCTGCCCCCCAGGGGGTGGGGGTGGATGTGGTGAGGGCCTCTCCTGCCCTCCTGTGCTCCAATTAATGTCCCTTTTAGGCCTTCTGGGAAGCGTCTCTCTTCCGTGGACTGTTCCTGTCCTGGCTCAGGGTCCCCCTTGCCCTAAATTGAAAGCAAAAAGTTACTGGTGAAGAGGCAAGTGGAGGAACATTGGGAAGAGCTGTGGATGTTGGTAATGAAAGCCCCCCTGCCCTTCTTCCAGGCAACTGATGAGTAGAGTTCATTTAACGGTGCACAGAGATGGCAACTATTTTGTGCTACAGCTAGAACTGCTTCCATGTGAGCCGACTGGTCAAGTGAGGCTTTGTTGGCCTTCCCATCATTTCCACAATCCTGGCTCAGCCCATTTGGGAATGGGGCCATCTGGGCACACGAAGCATCAGGGCCTCTGTTTTGGGGCTGCTATCAGAGTCCATCCCTCCCATCTCCGCCCACCAGCCGAACCCCGAAGTGAGTCTGGAAAGCTCTGGAAGGAGAAAGGAAGGGCCCTCCCGCAGCTGAGCTCCAGGGGCTCTTCCATAATCAGCCTGACACAAGGCCCTCTACTCAGCCCGAGGTGTGACACACAACACAAGGCCAGCCCCCTTGTGGTGTCAGCCTGTCTCGGTTTTTGCAGATGAAGCCAGGCAACTGCGGGTCCCATCATCTTCCTGGTGCATCTTTCTTAGTGTTAATGGTTGTTTTGATGCTATTCTTCTTCTTCTACTACTTTTTGTTATTAGATTATTTGGCTCAGTCAAGGAGGGAATACTGAGGCTGACCAAATGATGGCTTTGGCATCAGTCAGTTCAGAGCTTTGTAATGCTTTGGGGACTCCAAAATAGTTGCAAAAAAATAACAATGAAAAGTCAAAAAAGTTGTCAAAATAGAGAACGTGGTTGATATTGTCTCTTGTCATTCTCTCACTTCCAGGATTGAGGTGCTCATTTCATTTTTTTCTCCCTCTCTCCTGCCCTTTCTAGTGCTGTTTACAGGAAAATTCTTACGGAGGAAAATTCAAATGCAGAGTCCAAACTGTTTTGAAAACCTGGATGATTTCCACGTTCTGCATGTTCCTCCCGCCTCGTGTCTCCTGGGGCCCAATGAGGAGATCTCTGGCATTTAGTAATACTGTACAAATACATTCCATGGGGGAGGAGACCTTGTACCTCACCCAAATCAAGTGTTTTTAAATCTCCATCATTCTCAGTAGGAAAGTTTATAGTTAATTATGTTGAAATTAATTCCTAAGCTTTTCATTGTGACTATTCAGTGCATTTAAATGTCTCCATTTGACTTGTAATTAATCTTTGTTTAAAAATTGTGAAAAACCACAAAGATTCTTGGAAGCCTTATGGATAAAGCGTAATCATCCCATAATTGATTCCCCTCCACATATTCTGATATGGCCCTCCTTTGTGCTTTCATCTTTGCCGTCTTCAAAATAACCATGTAAGGTCATCCCTAGGTGAGGTGGGGCAGGACGTCTTGTCCAGCATTCCCACTGCTCCCTTTATGGCCCCCAGGATGCGATTCCGGCTTTGGGAAGGCAGCTGCCCAGCACTTGGACAGGCTGGGGCTGACCGTCTATGCCAGCGTGCTGGACCTGAAGAGCTCTGGGGCAGAAGAGCTTCGGCAGACGTGCTCCCCACGGCTGACTCTCCTGCAAATGGATCTCACTAAGGCGGAGGACATTCAGCGAGCCTTGCAGTTCATCAAGGCCCAGACCGGAAGGACAGGTAATCGGAGCTCAGCAGCAGTCACTCAGCGCCCATTGTCAGCTCTTGGTTGCATAGAAGATGCCATCCCCGTTTGCTCAGAAGTAGGAATCCCTCTTTCCCAAGAGGCTGTTCCCCAGGGATCATCTGACTGAGGGATGAGGATCATAGAGAAGTGGGAAGACCACGGCTGGCCTTGAAATGGTGTCCAGTCACTGGCCTATAAATGCCAAAGGAGAGTGCCCCTGAATTTCTTGTGCCCATTGACCTACGGCAACCTTCCTTCCCCAGTGTGCTGGCTTCCAAGGTCTCCTTGCTCTTGGACACATCTTTTGCTGTTTCCACCCAGGCCGGCCAGCGTCTCCTCCTGGGGGGACTTGAGCGGAAATGTTCTGCAGCCACTTTTGTACTGAGGACGGTTCTGCCTATCAGCACAGCCCAGTAGAGGAAACGATTGGAAAATAGTCCCCAGGGTCACTGTTGGGGATTAATAGTTTTCATGAGGCAGACTCCATGTTTTGCTTAATTCCCCCCCCCCCACCTCCTCCTTTGCTCTCTCAGGGCACCGTGAGCATTTCCATACTTCTGTTTTGTTTCAACGGGCAGGTCTCTGGGGCCTCGTGAATAACGCTGGGTTCAATGACACCATTGCCAGTGCAGAACTGACACCGCTGCCCCACTTCCGCACCTGCATGGAGGTGAACTTCTTTGGGCCCTTGGAGCTGACCAAAGGGCTGCTGCCCCTGCTCCGCTCATCCCGTGGCAGGATCGTCACAGTCAGCAGCCCGGCGGGTAAGGGGGCCCTTCAGAAAAGAGGGCTTGCTCAGGCTGAGCCCCCCCGGAGGGCGTTAGGTCTACGAACAGAGTGGCTGCTCAGCCACCTGGAAAACAAAATTTAGTTTTCTGATTCTGTTTTCTTTAGCAGATCCTTCTGAGGGCCTTATCTGCAACTTTATTTGCTAGAAATATATTTTTCCCCCCCCACACACACACACCACCCTGGGACTACAACAGGTTGCCACAGCAACTTGTTTGTCCAGAGACTCATCAGAAACGGGAGATCCTTATTTGGCCTGTTAACAGATCAACCCAGCCTTGCTTTACCTAGTACAATATCTGGTTTGGTGCATTGTGTGAACCAAGGTCCTTGTGGCAAGCATTGCACTCCATGCAGTTAAAATTGCTGGCCATTTCCCCGATCCATTCAGAGGGTTCTCACCAATAATAGTGACCCATGGAGATCTCTGGGGAGGAGGCATTGCTACTGGGGGCCTTGAAGCCTTCAAGAGGGCCGATGCTCTGCAAGGCTTATTTGTGTTCCCCCAGGCAATATGCCCTACCCCTGCCTGGCCAGCTACGGTAGCTCCAAAGCGGCTCTCAGCCTTCTGATGGACACCTTCTGCTGTGAGCTTGCACCCTGGGGAATCAGAGTGAGCGTGATTTTTCCAGGGTACTTCAAAACAGGTAAGGCTGAAAATACTTGAAAAATGCTTTGCTCTGTACCATTGTCGGTCTACTGCAGGATGAAGGCCTCTTCCGTAAGTTTCCAACCAATAGTCCTGGGCTTTCCCTTGCCAACTGGGCCCGCCATACTGGCTGATGTCATCTCTCCATCTTGTTTTAGGTTTCTTCTGGATGCCTTTTATCAAGTGGGACCCTTTCTAGGACTGCCTTGGTCCACCTACCGTCGGTCCTTCTTGCTATGTGACCGGCCTATTTCCATTTCCATCCTTTTTACTCTCTTGGTGCTGTTGTATATTTTCATTTGTCCTCTGATGTATGTGCAGGTCTTTCTATTTTGTCTTGTAATGCTGAGCATGGCTCTTTCCATGGCTCTTTATGCCACTCCTAGCTTTTGTATCGATTGTGAGGTTAGTGTCCATGTTTCACTGGCGTGTGTTAGAGGGAGCAGGTAGCACAGACTGATTGAAAACTTTTCTCATCAGGCCGAGGGGAAGATTGTTCTTGAAAATTATACTTAAGTTTCCGAATGCCTGCCAACCACATTTAACAATTTCCTTTATTTCATCACCTTTCATTGAGATCTGTTGGCCAAGCTATACAGCATGTAGTGGTCTATTATGTCTAGGTCTTCTCCAGATATATTTTTTTTCTTTCTTTGGTGAATTTATTAAACATAACCTGGCTCTTTTTCAGGTTTATTTTTAAGCCAAATGGTTCTCTGCTTTGTGCAGCTCTTGTATGTGTCTTTGTAGCTCTTCTGGGTCTTGTGAGAAGAGAACAACATCATCCGTAAACCTTAAAGTGATTTAAATAGGCAACGTTGATTTTTGTTCCATCTTTTGCCCAGTTTGCAAAATACTTCTTCAAGGCAGGCTGAGAAAAGGATAGATGATACTATTGTATCATCTCGTTCTATGTTGATTTCCACTTTAAGATCATTAAGGCAAATTAATGATGGCTGTGCTATGTATTAATATGCGCATTTGCCCCAAATATAGAAACTCAACATACACTTGTCCTTCCAGTAAGATCTCTGCTGCTTTCCAGTGAGAATTTTCATTGCGGCCTTCTGAGCTCTGTAATTTCCCTGGAAAATAAATGCATCTCAGGATCTGGCCTAAGCCAGCCCAGATCATGCCAGATCAGTGGACATTTCTTTCTGTGTCTCCTTGCTTCCCTTCTCAAGTGGGTATTCCAGAATTCCTACAACAGAGCTTGAACAGGAGACTGGGGAGCCTCATTTGTGCAGCAAGGGCTCTGAATGTCTAAATCAGGTGTTCCCAACCCTCGGTCCGTGGGCCGGCATTGGTCTGTGGCATGCCAGCAACCGGGCACACCGACAGGGTGCAGGCAGCATGTGAAACCATGCCCCCTCTGGTCTGCGGAAAAACCGCTCCCCGTGGAAATGGCCCCCGGTGCCCCAAAAGCTGGGGGCTGCCGGTCTAAATGATTGCGAGAATGCTGCATGCTGCATGCTGCATGGAGCAAAGGGAGCAGGCAGGCAACCATCTACTGTCATTTAAAAATGCAAACCGAAATTCTTGGAAGACCAAGCTTTACAATAGCAACTGTCCCTGTTTTGTAGACACCAGCCTTTTCCAATCCCTTTTTTGAGAGTAAGCTCTGCTCCTCTCTCCTTTTCCCTGATTTACAACAGGTGGCAGCTGTAACCCCGAGTACTGGAAGGAAAGGAAGGACCATCTCCTTTCAGCATTACCTGCTGACCTTCTGGAAGCTTACGGGGAGGAGTATCTTGAGGAGATCAACAGGCAATTTGTGAACTTCATGAAGATGGCTGTGGAGGACCTAAGCTCTGTGGTGGACAGCATCACTGATGCCCTCCTTTCCACCAAACCGCTGCTAAAATACTACCCCGGGAGAGGCCTGTGGCTCATGTACTTCATCCACCATTACCTCCCTCACTCAGTCCGGGACCTTTTCCTGAAAACCTTTTTCATCAATCCAAAGCTGCCCCAGGGATTGTGTCCTCAAGCCTGCCACACACCCAAGGCGTTGTGAGAGCTGCTTGGGTTCCTTTGCACCATCACCAGAGAAACTCGGGAGAATATTTCCTTGGAAGGCACCTCTTTCTATTCCACCTATATCCAGCTAGTTAGAAGGGGAATTTTGTCCTATAGAAACAGGCCAGTGCATTTTTTTCAGTTCTGAGGGACAAATCCTGCGTTTGCCTCCTTCGGGGGATGGGAAGCACATCTGCCCTGGTCCTGTATGCAAGGCCTGAGATACCTGGATGTGGATAGAAGCAGCATCCTTGCCAAACACGTTTATTTGGACTTTCTTCCCTCCCCCCCCAATGTGCCAAAGGAGAGGTCAGAAGCTGCTGCTAGCCAAAACAAAGAGCTTCTGAGCACCTCTAGTCTACCATATACCTCCTTAAAAGTTGCCTCAAGTGAACTAAGCTACCTTCTCTTGCCACTTGCTGGACAGGGGCTGACCTCAAAGACGTGGCCTTTGGCTTCTTGATGAGCCAGCCTGCCTCTGTTGCCTGGGCCAGTTCTCTGCAGCAGCAGCAGCAGCAGCAGGGACACCATCGATGTGACCTCACCGGTGAGCCAATGGCCTGCCATTTTTTTCCCCAAAAGGAGCACAATTGTATTGTTCATTAAATAAAAAATATTTCATTATTTGACTGGATATTGTGTTTTACTGGGAACCATCAAGATTTTAAGCAGACTAGGGGAAGAGTTCAGCTCTCCTCCCAGCACCAAGAACCTTCTGGCTCCGATCCCCCTTAAAAAGGCTCTTGGCCAGAGAAGCGGTGGCTGCCCACCCCCAGAACCAGGCAGCCTCCTTGCAAGCTAAGAGGAGGGCAGGACCGTTTAGGCTCCTCAATGAAAAGTTCCTTAGCGCTGGCCTTTGCTTGTTCTGGTAACGGGCATCTAGCGTGACTCTCATGTGCAACACACGTGTTCAGCTTTTCTTATTTGCTATGCTGTTGCTAGAGTTCTATCCACGATGCAGCAGAGCAAATTTAAGATTTCATCTTTTCCGTAGGTCAAACAATTTCCGTTTAACTAGGAAATAAGAGTTGGAATGGACCTTGGAGGCCTTCCAGTCCAATCTCTGCCCAAACAGGAGACCCCCCCGCCCAATACCATTCCAGACAAATGGTTGGCCAACATCTTCTTTAAAGCCTCCAGTGATGGAGCACTGTTAGTAAGTTAGCAAGCAGAGTTAGGATTAAGTTCAGTATAAATCGCTTTTATGTTGAGGCTTTCATCTGGCCCACCCATAGTAAACAAACCTTACTGGGGTTTCTTGAACCCCACCAACCCATTTCCCTCTGCAGGGCACCTGCCAAGTCAGTTGGCTCTCCTGAAACAGGCCTCTGGCTGGAAAAGGGAGCCGAGACCAGGCCTCGGGGGACGCACGGAGAGAAACAAATGCCCTTCTGATGAGGAGAAACGGAGCACGATCCACTTTGCCTGAGAAACAAGGCAACCGCAAGATGATGTAATAACCATCGCCACATTCAAATATTTGAAGGGCTGTAAACAAACGGGGTTTATAAATTGGGTTTATTTCTCCAGAACAGAAATAAAGGCCCAGAAGCTGACCCTGTTGCCTAGGATTGCTGGCACCTGGAGGGCAAAGTGGTGCCAATCCAGCCCCAGAAAGCAGGATGAAAGGTCCTCCAAGGGCCAGTTAGCATCTGGGCAGTTTCCATCGGGTGTCCAAGCTCCCCTATCTAGGAAGGTGGTGTAGAGAGGTTGAACTCTGGAAGAAGCAGGTTATCTAGTCTCCTTTCAGTTGGGGCTTCAGACAGACGGCACTGACTGCACCGCAAGAACCTCTGGCAGAAGCGGCATTCGATGCCATGAATCCTGGCACCCTTCTGGACTGGCTCGGGGAGTTGGGGATGGCAGCACTGTATTGTGCTGGTTCGTCAGTGTAGATATTTATTTTATTTTTTATTTTAATCCCATTTATATCCCGCCCTTCTCCAAAGACTCAGGGCAGCTTACAATTTAAGCACAAACCAATGTGCTTAGCAGTAGCCTTCATTCTATGTATATGCCTGCTTATTAGGGCTTTCACACACACACACACACCCCCAAGCGGCATTATTACAAAGTCAGCTTATTGCCCCCAACAATCTGGGTCCTCATTTTACCTACCTCGGAAGGATGGAAGGCTGAGTCAACCTTGAGCCTGGTGGGATGCGAACCTGCACTAATTGCAGGCAGCTGGTGTTACTTAAGGAGGCATTAGCCCACTGCTCCACCAAGGCTCCTAAGATAGGCGGGAGAGCGCCAGCTTGTGGCCCCTACTTTGTGGGGTGCCTCGGGGCTGTTCTTTCCCCTGCTATTTAACATTTATGAGGCTGTTGGGTGAGGCGATGCATCCCTTTGGGGCAAGATATCAGCATGCAGATGACACCAGCTTTATGTCTCTACCCCAAGCTCCTTGAGCGAGGCCATGGACGTCCTATCTGTGCCTGGGGGCTGTTGGTTGCAAAACAGGCTCCGACTCAACCCTAGCAAGACAGAGAGGGACCCCCTGAAGACTTCCATGTCTGGTTTAGAATGGGTTGGCATTGCCCCACACAGACCCAGTGCGCAATCTGGACTCATGGCTCCTGCTCAGCGTAGGTGGCACCCGTGGCTAGGAGGGCCTTTGCACCCAGTTGCATCCATACTGTACTGGGAGGTCCCACTCACAGCAACCCATGTCCTTGTAATGTCCAGGTTAGATCAGTTACAATCACCGTGGAGCAGCGCATGAAGGCCATTGGGAACCTTCAACTGGTGCAGAGTGCAGCTGCATGGGAAGTAACTGGTGCCAGAGACACAGCTTAGGTAACTCCACTCCTGTGTGAGCTGCACTGACTACCAGGCTCTTTCCAGGTGCTATTCAAGGCGCTGGGGGTGGGTTACCTAGGAAGCCCTACATGGCTTGGGACTGGGGTACCCGAGGGATCACCTTTTCCCCAGGCTCCACCCCCCCTGGGCCTGCTGCAGACCCCATCCGCCAAAGGGTGTCAGCTGGCAGGGACCAGAAGACAGCATCTTCTGCTCTGTGGAACATCCTCCCACTGGAGACCAGAACGGCTCCGACCCTCTTAGCCTTCGGTGACGCTTTAAAGAGCCGCCTCTGCTCCTGAGCCTGGGATGCTGCATGTTGCTTGGCTATGTTGTTAACAGGCCAAATGTCTTGCTCTTGTGTGTCTTGAGTCGGAGGTTTTTAATGCTTTTGACTGGTTTTGTTGTTTAAAATTTTTTTAAATTTTTAATTGTAATATATTTTATGAACTGTAAGCCACTCAGAGTCATTAATTGAAATGGGAGGGCCACAGAAATTAAACAAACAAATGGAGCAAACATTAGAACTGCCCACTTGCAAGAATCTGCCCTTAAGTGGAAGCCATGGGGTGATCTTTGGATCCTTTCGTGCACCATCTAGGGAAAAGGTGATCAGCCCAAACTTCCCAAGCAGCGCAATCTCTGAGACAGGCCAGAAGTACGAGACAGGCCAGAGGTCAGTGGTTCATTGCCATGGTTTAAGAGGAAGATACACACAAGTCAAACACTGGGAACAGCACAATCACTGAGCACACACGGAGGCTGACTGGACTGACTCCTCTCGCCCACAAAAGCCAGGAAAAGCACCGGGGAACGCATCCGAGGGGGAGGAGAGCCGGGTCTTGGGAAGCCAGAGCAGGCCAAGCCCATTTTCTGAAGAGGGGTGCAAATGGACGGATGTCTATCATTTTTTGCTGCACAGGTGTAGGAGGCTTAGCAACAGACACCCCCCTCCCCAGTTCTCCAGGGGCCAAACTGCATGACTCGCAATCAAAACAGGGGACTTTCAACAAGAGCTTTGGGCCAGTTCAGAGGGAGGCTTTTTCGATTCCCGCTGGTGGGAGAAAAGCTGCCGACGAGGTCAAGGGCACCAGCCTCGCCTCTTCCGGTGAACAGAGGGTGATGCAGGTGCCCAGCCAGGCCTCGCGAGTGGCCCAGACAAGGAGTGGGAAGAGCTCAGAGCCATCCGGGCAGGGAGAGCCTCTGTCTCGGCCGCAACGGCTCCCAGGCCTGAACTCAGAGTCGAGACCTTCAGGGCCCTTGGAAACAGCTACCCCTGGCCCTCCCGGCAGGAGGAAGGGGGGGGCTGGAGGGGCTGCTTAAGGTGAGAGCCTTCTCCATCTGGAGGCCAGCAAAGTCAATGTTGAGCCTGCTTAGGAACCCAGAGGCCACACAGGGAGGGAGAGCAGGCAGGCCCCTAAGAGGGGGAACGGGGGGATGCCATTCTAGGGTCACTCCAGGCAGAGGATCACTGGCTAAGCAGCTGCTTCCAGGGTGTCTTGGAAGAGCCACACTGGCCCAGTTTGAAAAGCAAGATGGTGGCAACAGGCAAGCAGATGCCAAGAGTGGTCATGAAACTAAAGGGTTGGTTGCTCAGTGCATCCCATATGGGGGCACCAGGGTGGCCGAGGATGCAAAACCTTCTGATGCGCCCAGCAAGATGCCTTCTCAACAGCACAATGAGTTGGTACAGACACAGCACAATTTAGCCTGTCCGATTCTGGCAGACACGAGGAAAGGGGATGCGTGTGGAAACCCTAACCCTGCCTCGGCTTCCTCAGGCGGGGGCTGAAGAAGCCATCCAGGACATCTACAGGCTTTGCCAAAGGGAAGCACTCAGAAGATGGGAATGTAGTTGTCAATCTTTGCTCGGTGGCGCTGGGCAATGCACTCCGCAATCCACACGATGTTGCGACATTCTTGCTCCTTCAGTTTCACAAAAGCATAAAACACACCAAAATGGAACTGGTTCAGGAAGGCCAGTTTGTTCAGCTTCACCTGCCAGGAAGAGAAACCCCTGAGCAGGCGTCCTGCTACCATGGGAAGCCCCAACTGTCCCAGGCAAGAAGCAGCTTCTTCAGTGGGTTTGGCAGGGGAGACATTTTCAATACCGGCAGGTAGAGCTGCGTATGGGGGGCTCCCCATGACCTCTGCTTGATGGCCACCGCCCCCCCTTGAGGTGCCACAGGATTTAGTGAGCCTGTCCAGGCTGAACACTGGCCCTCTAAGCACGGCTATACCCCTGCTGAAGTGAGGCCGCTGCTCTCGAGGGCACAGCTCACCATTGCCCGGGTTTGCCCCAAGGGAGCCCCACGAAGTGCAACACCCCCTATGCTGCACCCTGATTTATAGCTCTCTTCCAGTCCAACTTTGCTTTCTGTCTAGCAATGGCATAAAGGTATGGAAGGCAACAAGGCCAAACCAGATTCTTTTTCCAAGGCCTTCAGCAAGCCTGAAAAACTCCAGATGACAGCAAAGGAGTCTTTGTATTTCTCTGCTGCCATCTTGTGATGCTCATCATCACCACAACCCAGAAAGGGCAGCCTTAGACAAAGGTCCCAAGGAGAGCTGCAGCAGAGGAGGGGAGGGGGTCCCTCTGGCTGCTGCCCCTTCTTCTCCCTTCCTGAGGCCACCACAGGCCCGTGGGTGTGGAGGTGGGGGGGCTTCCCTCCTCGTCACAAAGAGCTGCATGCTCCCACCTGCTCACCTCGTGCTCAAAGAATCGGTCTTCGAGGGTTTTGTCACCTGGGTTGCTACCTGCTCCTTCAAAGAGCAATTTATACTCCTGCAAGAGAAAGAAAAGTGAGGGGAGGAGAGGAGAGGGAAAGCTGCCATCCCCGAGGTGCACCTTTCCTCGAGCAATAAATGGAGTACAATTCGGCTTGTTTAGGCAGCCTCAAGAGACTGGGAAAGAATCAAAGAGCAAAAAAAGGCACGCCGGCTGCCCTTATGGACAAATGCCGGAACATCCGCTCTGAGAGAGGGGAGAGCCAATTGGGGCTGGGGGCTAAGGGGGTGCTGATCTCAAAGCCCCGATTCTGCTTCGGGACCAAAAGGCCACTGGGTGACCTGGGCCAGTCATCTCCCTGCCCAACTCACGGGAGGAGAAAACTGGAGCTGCCTTGTGTTAATCAAAAATAAAGGAAGGGTAAACGTCAACCCAGCCTCATTTTCGCTGGACCAGTACAAGATGGTGGCAAGAAGAATTGTCCTAACTTCTCTCTCAGCGAGCGCTGCCACCTGTATTGGAAGCAGCACCACCTCCAGAACCCCAGTCCAAAAATCCGGAGGCGGCCAGGCTGGGAAATGCCGGTACTGAGAAGGAGAGTCACAAAAAAGACACCTGCTCTAATGGAAAACTCGGGGTCAAAGTTCAGAAGGACACCAACGCAGGCAGCGCTGGCCACTGTTCAAGGTGGGCTGCCCTAGTGAATGGGTCGTGACTGGGCTCTGCGGCTCCCTCGCACTGACCAGCCCCCCAATTACCGGGTAGTAATTAGCCACGGTTTTGACTTGCTCGTAGTCGTCTGCCCTGGCCAGCTGAGCCAGGCCCTCGGGGTGGAGCTTGCCGCAGTGGGGGAAGAGCTTGGCGCGGTCCTCCTTGGACAACTCGGTGCCAAAGGAATTGATGGTGATGATGAAGGCTCTGCGATCCGCTTCGAACTGGAGGGGGAAAAGGCCGGGTCAGCAGGGGAAGCAGCCGGGAAGGACCCGGGCAGGATCAGAGACAGCACAGTCAGTACAAAAGCATAGAAGAGACTGAAAGCAAAAATTGTGAAAAGCTAGAAGACACAAAAATATCATTAAACTATTAAGTAGCTATAAAAAACAATAGTCCAAAAGAATCTAAACTTGATGATGAGCATGAAATTGCTAAAGTGCGTAAACTATTGTTGAGATTTTAAAGAGAAGAGGAACCGGTTAAAGAATGTGTGACAAAGTGGACTTTTTGTTTGTAATGCAGGTTGTCTTCCACTGATCACTACAATTGGGAGGGAACTTTGAGGTGGTTAAGTGACTCGTGCCCAATTTTGTGACCTTTTTTGTTGCAGTCATTAAGTGAAACATTATGGTCATTCAGTGAATCGTGGTTGTTAAATGAATCTGGCTTTGCCCATTGATTTTGCTTGCCAGAAGTAATTATCTAGTATGTAAAAAGACACTTCAAATGTTTGTTGCAAAAATAAATAAGACGAAGGGACATTTTATCTTTCTTGGTAGTCTTAAAAAAAAGCTAAAAAAATGGATTTAGATCCACAGTTTGATCCAGAGAATTTTAAAGGTTAATATTTAATTGAAGCCAGAATTTTCCTTAGGACTAATGGATAAACAATTAACAAAAGGCCACAGATTATTTGAAGATACCGATACTGCAATGAAATTATTATGACCCTCTTTTACCGGTCTACCATAGAGAGCGTCCTCTCATATGGTATTGTGGTTTGGTATGCTGGTCTGAGAAGGGACGCAGTGGCTCAGTGGGTTAGGACGCTGAGCTTGTCGATCGGAAGGTCGGCAGTTTGGCGGGTCGAATCCCGAGTGCCGCGTAGCAGAGTGAGCGCCTGTTACTCGTCCCAGCTTCTGCCAACCTAGCAGTTCGAAAGCACGTAAAAATGCAAGTAGAAAAATAGGGACCACTACGGTGGGAAGGTAACAGCGTTCCGTACGCCTTTGGCGTCTAGTCATGCCGGCCACATGACCACGGAGATGTCCTCGGACAAGCGCTGGCTCTTCGGCTTTGAAACGGAGATGAGCACCGGCCCCTAGAGTCGGAAACGACTAGCACACATGTGCGGGGGAAACTTTACCTTTACCTTTTATGCTGGTCTGACAGCCGCGGATAGGAAAGTATTACAGAGGGTGGTGAGCACAGCACAAGACATTGTGGGCTGTTCCCTGACACCACTGGATGACCTCGCCAGGGCTCGCTGCCTTGGAAGAGTGAGGAAGATTCTCAGAGATGACTCACACCCTAGACGGTATCTCTTTACTCTCCTACCATCCGGTAGGAGATATAGGAATATAGCCAGCCGCACCAACAGGCTGAAAAATAGCTTTTATCCGTGGGCTGTTAGGCTTTTAAATGGGACATAATCTTATGCAGAATTGACTTGGGAGGCCGGTGTGTGGTGTAGTTGGTTCACATAGTGTGGTGGGATGGAGGGTTTGTTGTCACTGTGTGTTGGGGGGAGAGAGCATGGGGGGAGGCTCAGCTAATCTCAATGTACACATGTACTTTGACAATAAAGGATTATTATTATTATTATTATTATTATTATTATTATTATTATCATTATTATTATTATTATATGCACAGAGATGGAAAGAGAGGATACTACTCACTATGTAGGGATGGTTGGTAAAATTGACAGATCTCATTAAGATGGACAAATGAACTTCTTCGATTAGAAAAAATTTACATTTACTAAACCTAATTCTTACTAATAGAGAAGTGATAGAGGGAGTTGAAGTTGTCACAACTTAGGTGAGAATGACCACATCATACTGGAATTCAGTATGATGCAAATACAAGCAATAGAACATAATCCAGTCAGTGTTTTAAACTTTAAAAGAGGTGATTTTAACAAACTCAGAAATAGCCTAAGAAAAATTCCATGGATGAAAATCCTAAAGGGGAAAACAACTCAAGAAGCATAGGAAACTCTGAAAAATCTGATCATAAAAGCCCAGTCCAGCACAATACCACTGAAAAAGAAAAACAAATCTAAGAAGAAACCAGCATGGCTGCACAAAGATCTCTGATAAACTGAAAGACAAAAAGGACAAGTAGAAAAAATGGAAAGAGGGACACATGTTTAAGGCAGAATATCAGCAGATAGCCAGAATCTGCAAAGATGAAGTCAGGAAAGCAAAGGCTCAGAATCAACAAAGATTTGCAAAAAAGTCAAAGATAATAAAAAAAGTTTTTCAACATATTAATTACAAGAAAAAAGTCAAGGACACTGTAGGTCCACTAAAGAGAGAAGATACCAAGGAAGTAACATGCAGTAGAGAAAGCAGAGCTGCTTAACTCACGTTTTGCCTCAGACTTCACACAAAAAGAAACTATACCCCGACCTACCAAAATCCTAACTGTAAAAGACAGATTAGAAATAAAAATTAAAATAAGCAAGGAAATAGTTAGAGAACACCTATCTGACCTGGATGAATATAGATCACTGGGAGTTGGCAGATGTTATGTCAGAAGCATTGCCTCATATCTTTAAAAAATCTTGGATCACTGGGGAACCACCAAAGGACTGGAAAAGAGCTGAAGTGGTTCCTATCTTCAAAAAAGGGGGAAAAAACAGACCCAAGAAACTACAGATCAATTAGCCTAACATCAATACCTGAGAAGATCCTGGAAAAGATAGTCAAAAAACAGATCTGTGAACATCTAGAACAGGGGTGTCAAACTGCCAGCCCGGGGGCCAGATGCGTCATGGAGAAGCTGCGCCCATCCCATTGCCGGCAATGGCAAAATCGTCCCGATACATTGCGCAACGTCACATGACGTCGCGAGTTTGACGTGTCTGATCTAGAAACAAATAAAGTTATAACTAGTAGTCAGCACAGGTTTGTTAAAAAGAGATCATGCCAAACCAATCTTATTTCATTCTTTGACAAAATGACTAAATTAATAAACCAGCAAAATACTGTGGACATAATATATTTTGACTTCAGCAATGCGTTCAACAAAGTAGACCACAACCTACTTCTTGGTTGGCTAGATAAATATGTGACAGCATCACCACCAGATAGATTTGTAACTGGCTGACAAACCATATTCAACGAGTAGTCCTTAAAGGTGCTACATCCACATAAAGGGAAGCAGTGGAGTACCATAAGGCTCTGTCTTAGGCCCAGTACTCTTCAATATCTTCATAAAGGACTTAGATGAGGGAATAGAAGGGGAACTACTCAAATTTGCAGATGACAGCTGGCAGGAATAGCCAATACCCCAAAAGACAAACTCAGGAACCAAAAGGATCTTGAAAGAGTTGAACAATGGGCCTTATCCAACAACATGAAATTTAATGTGGAGAAAAGCAAGGTTTTACACCTGGGCAGGAAAAAACAACAGGTACAGATTAGGCGAAACCTGGCTCAAAAACAGTAACTGTGAGAGGGACCTTGGAGTCCTAGTGGACAATCACTTAAACATGAGCCAACAGTGCAGCAGCAGCTAAAAAACTAATACAATCCTTGATTGTATAAACAGAGGCATAGAATCAAAATCATGCGAAGTATTAGTACCGCTTTATAAAAGCTTAGTAAGGCCACACCTGGAATACTGCATCCAGTTTTGGTTACATTACAAAAAAGATGTTGACACTTAGGGAAAAGTGCAAAGAAGAGCAACTAAGGCCTGGAGACTAAAACATATGATGAACTTTTGCAGGATTTGGGTGTGGCCAGTCTAGAGAAAAGAAGGACTAGGAGGGACATGAAAGCAGCATTCCAGTATTTGAGAGGCTGCCACAAACAGGAGGAAGTCAGTTTATTTGCCAAAGCACCAGAAGGCAGGACAAGAAGCAACAGATGGAGACTAATCAAGGAGAGAAGCAACCTGGAATCAAAGAGAAACTTCCTAACAGTGAGCACAATGAACCAGCAGAACAGCTTGCCACCCGAAGTTGTGGGTGCTTCATCACTGGAGGTTTTTAAGAAAAGACTGGACACCACTTATCTGAAATGGTCCAGGGTCTCCTGTTTGAGCAGCGGGCTGGACCAGAAGACCTCCAAGTTCCCTTCCAGTTCTATTCTGATTGATTGATGGGTTTGGAAACCCCTTAAGGAGTTTTTGCATAGAAAATGAAAACATGAAATTTGTGATTTAAGGTTTTGACAATTAGAAGAGTTAGATTATGAAAAGGAAAGTACCAGGATGTCACATTAGAGAGAATGGTAAAAATATAGTTGCACTTATAACTGCTGGGAATAAGATTGGAAGTCACCGTGTTGTATCTTTTTTCATTCCTTTCTATCTTTCTTTTAAACTTTTTCCTGCACTTTTTTCTTTCTTTTTCTCTGTTCTTGTTGTTAGTTTGTATTAGTTTTGAACTATTTTAGTAAAAATACATTTTCTAAAAAGAAGGGTAGGAGAGCATTGGATAGGCATAGAGGAGGATAAAGCAGGGCGTGTGAAGATGGTATCTACCAAATCAGTCTACTTTCTGGCAACGGTCACCATCCCATGAACGTTAAGTGCTGCTGCGCAGAGCCTGGCAACGCCGCATGTGGCAGCAGGGCTGGCCTCGGACAGCGGCAGGGCGCAGAGCAGAGCGTCCCCCTGCGTCTGCACGCAATGATGGTGAGCTGAGGCTTCCTGTCTCTGGCATCAGCACCGGAGAGCGGAGGCGCTGCTCTTTCGGGGGGCTTCTCCAGGCCAGGCCTCTTTCTGCACCTGCCTTCCAGGGGAAGAAGACCAACAAGGAAGGCCCCCCAAAGGCCCTCATAAGCAACAGGGCCTCCCAGCGCTTTCTTTACTGTATTTTCCGGCATATAAGACGACTGGGCGTATAAGACGACCCCCGACCTTTGAGAAGATTTTCAAGATTTTTCGTCTTATACGCCGGAAAATACTTACATGCCAGTTGCCAAGTGTCCGACACAAGCCCGATTCAGACCCGTCTGATGCAGATGGTGCAAAGCCCTGCCGGTTCCCGCCCGACGCCGGACGGCTCTGCCGGTGCCGCCTCGAGAGGGAAGGGCATGAGGTGCCTGCCACGGCTCCCCGAGGACTCCTTAGCAGCCGGGGAGCGCGCACGTGCGCAGGACTGCCCTGCCGGCTCCCGCCCGACGCCAGCCTGCCCTGCTTCCTCCACAGTGAGAGGGGAGGGCGTGCCTTCCCAGGCTCGCTGACTTGCAGCCACGCCGGAGCCAAAAGGGGCTTTTCCTTCCATCCACCCTTTGGAATAAACGCAAGAGCTGCGTTTACACGACGCGCTCTTCCAGGCCAGACTCTGCAAATGGCACGCCAGAAGCCGCAACCACCGTGGGAACTCTGAGTCCCCACCTTTCGGCAGCCTGCACGGCCGAGCACAATCTGCTTATGCTCAGATGCCGCTTGGGCAAGGGGCTTCCTGCCGCTCCCGGGGTCTGGCATTTGCAAGGTGGAGGGGAAGGGGCTTAGAGGCTCTTGGGGGTGGGAAGGGAGAGTCACTTTGAAGGGGGGACTGGACTAAGGAGGCTTGAAGTTGCTTTGCAAGAACGGGGGCACTTGATTGATTTATGTACTATTTTCCGGCGTATAAGACGACTGGGCGTATAAGACGACAGGGCGTATAAGACGACCCCCCAACTTTTGAGAAGATTTTCATGGGTTAAAAAGTCATCTTATACGCCGGAAAATACAGTAACTGGATCAGCAATTCTTGCCAGCTTATCAGAAATAGGAAAACTAACTGTAGGGTTGAATTTCACAGACAGACAAAAGACAGAATGAGTTGGCAACTATCGGCATGCCAAGAACTTCTACAGCAAAATTGTCTGATTTCTGTCTTGGGAAAATCAGATGCAATTGAAAAAAAAAGGTTTGATACATTTTTTTTACTCTGAAACTGTTCTTACATGCACCAAGGAAGATGGGTGGAAAAAGAAAGAATTAACTGATACCTTGTGCCAAATTAAGTATTTCCAGAAGCTGCTTAAACTTGAGCAAAGACAGACACCCAAAAGGAGAGAGCTCCCTTCTTACAGGTTGCAAACAGCTGTGACCCAGCCCAGGCAGAGGCATCCAAGGCCTGTGGCTCTCCTCTCCTGCCAAGCAAGCAGGAAGCTGGATCCCCACAGAGCAGGTGCTAAGCTGGCTCCTACCTCCAAAATCGGGCACATGGCGTCTGCTGTTGTGCCTCCCAGGCTCTTGCAGAACTTGTAGAAGGACTCCAGATAAGCCTGGAAAGAAACCAGTCAATGGTGAAGACCTGTCCCAGCAACGCCAACAAGAGCAACCCATGCAAGCTACAGAACCGCCCACGCAGGCGCCGACAGCCTGGCAGGGATACTGCCCTCCAAGAAGGGGGGGAACATCTGGTCTGGTAGAAGAGAGAGGCTTTGGGACAGGCAAGAATCTTGAAACCAAATCCCCAGGAGACACAGTCTCTACAGACGCCTGGGCATGGACCAAAGCCATCAAAGCAGCTAGTGCAACTGGTGGGCAATTTGTAGGCCACTTTGGACATTAGCACTTAAAATCTTGCCTTTCTTCCCTCCTGAAATCTCTGAAGGCCTTTTCTTTTCGGAAGATTCAGCCAACCCAGCTGGACTATGAAGCCACCCAAGGACTTCAAGGAACAGGTAGCCTTGGCCAAACCTGTCCAGCAGCCTCTACGCTCAACTCTCTGCTCAAGAAGCTTGGCAGACCCCTCCCCACATTCTTTTTATGCTTTCGGGTCCACTGGGAGCCTCAGCATTTATGACCTCTCTCTCTCTTTCTCTCTCTCTCTTGTGAGAATCATTCTGATAAAGGGAAGGAGATATAAGCAGCATCCCGTCCTTTGCCAGGCATGAAATGGACCATGAACCTGGAGCAATCAAGCCAGATCTTGACCTCAGTGCCTGGAGGCCGAGGGGGAGACAGCAGCTTCTCACAGCACACCGCCTCACCCTCCCTTGTCTCACAAAGCATCAACACACTCTTTCAGCAGCATTACCAGCTGTTACATCATGGCAAAAGAACTATTATCCTGAACTCCTACAGGACAAACGCTGAGGTCTTCCACCAAGTGGTCCAACTCACCGTTTGCCCTTCAAATCCAAATGGATGCTCATCCCCAATATTTAATTCTCAAATATAACGTGTGTTAAATTAATTCCGGGAGTTCTCCTTCATAGTGTGTACGTCTAGCACATTAACTGTCCCTCTGGCTGCCATCCAGAGACAACAGCCTAACAAAGTGGTTCTCTACCTTTTCTTCACCATGGACCCCCCCCCCTAAATACCATGGCCATGGATCCCCAAGACTTAAGATTTAAATCATAACATTTCTTCAAGTCTTTGCTTCAAGCCTGTTATCGCATCGCAGCTCCCCAGGGGTCCATGGCCCATAGGTTGAGAGCCACTGGCCTTACAAAAGCAGGACTTTGCTTACTTTGCAGTTTCCAAAAAGGAGCCTCCAGGGTGTAGGAGGCTGAGGCCTGGCCAACATGGCTCCCGCTTCCCCCCCCCCATGGAGGAGGAGGGGGTCTGGCCCTGGCCCTTCCAGCTTCAGTTCATTCTGCAGACCCAGCAGTGTTGCACAAATGGGAGAAGATTGCAGCACCACATTTATCTGTCTCTAAGCACTAACCTTATACAAAGTATTTCGTATAATTTCTATGTTCATCTCATCCAGATCCTGCTCAGATATGCAATCCTGGAAAAAGGCAGCTAAAAGAAAAGAAAAAGTGTGAGCAGAAGAAGAGAAGACCCTCAGCCACAGGGCCCCTGCTGAGGCTTGCAGCTATCTCTGCCTCATGGAGGAGGAGGAGGAGGAGACCCCTCCCCAAGCAGGCCCTGAGGCTTTCCATAACAACTCAGGCCAATGATCAAGCTTGGCAAGCCAGTTTTTCTGTCCACCCAGGACTGAGACTCCGTTCGGTGGCCTTCCCACTCAAGTGCCACCCTCTTATCTTACCAAGAGGCGTGTCCACCAGGATGGCATTGTATAGCTCAGCTGGTGTCTGGGCAATATTCACAGCCTCCATCTGCTCGAAGCTGCCCAAGGGATGGCATTTGGGTACCAGTTCTGCGATGGAGCGTTGGTGGAGTGTCCCAGTAATCAGCAGAATGACATTATCGATCATGTAGCTGTAGCTGAAAGGAAGCAGTGACAGCAGGGCTAGGACAGAAGCGACCCCTATCCCACCCTCTCCCTGTCTAGGTTCATGCCACCAGGCTGGGCTGTGGGTGAAAAGAACAGTGGAGGTCCTGTCGCTATCCGCAGGGCCTCATCAATTCACATATACATTCCCGAACAAGCTTCAAGGGGGTTTCTCAACCGCAATACCACGTAAGTGTCGAATAGACCATGGACTGGTGCTTCTGCTATTTGGGAAAGTTAGGACTTCAAACCTGCTACTTTGCAAGAAACAAGTTTAAGCTCATCCCAAAATCTCAGCTGATGCGGTAGACCCTGATGAGCAGAGAGTCTATGTTCAGAGTCAGAGGCAAAGGCATTGGATTAGAGCTGCAAAGACCCAGATACGAGTCTGTCCTCAGGTGGACCTGGATCAGTCACTTGCAGCCCAGCCACAGCAAACACCAGAAAATCACAGGTCCTCTCCAGAGGCCATTCCTTTTGTACTCAGAGGCAAGCTGAAGCATAGAGACGCTGCACCAGCAGGGCCAGAGAGGAGGAAATAGGCCAAGGCTGCTTCACTGCCGAGCAGAGCATGCCGAAAAACCCCTTTTAAGACGGGAAAGCAGGACTGATCAAGCCCGCCCCAGATGCCCTCAATCCCACTGCAGAGGCCAGGGCTGGGACACGTAGCGCATCCATGTGCTCCTGAAGCCCTCATCTGGGCAGAACAGCAAAGCTGCCAGAGCAGAGGGTGTTCTGAAGCAAGAGGCGTGGACCCAAAAGACTTTGGGGGCCAGGAAAGGATTTCAAGTTCTCTGCTGTATCCCAAACAATCTTGAAAGCAACCAGACCCAGCTTCTGGTCGGAACCACCAATGTTTCCAATGTCTGCCAGGGCTCAGCTCAAGATTTCATCCCACATGCTGAGTCCTTTCACTAATTCTCATGTGACCTCTTTACATTTTTGGCCTTTTAATTCTCATTATAAAATCAGGACTCAGTGACTAAAAGCACTGGCTGTCACACTTGTCTTCCCTTTTTCACTTGTCCATATAATTCTATCACCCTAGTCTTTCTGTTCAGTTCCTCAGTAAATGACTTTTGAATCATCCATCCAGAGAGTCAGGAATGCTTAAAATAGACTTTACCCTCCTACAGTATGTATGCACCTGCCTGCTTCCGATTCCATGCATCTTAATTCCATCCCTTCTTCTGCATCTCAGATACAAAGCAGCTGTCTCCTCAGTTTCAGAAGGACAATTGAAGGATTGTTTTATGCAGGCAAGGTCAAGAGAGGATTTCAAGAAAGGACTTTGTGGATCTCACCAGTTCGCTTACATCAGGAACTGAATTTCCTTCAGCCACGACAGTACCAATTTTTTTTCCACAGAAACTCACTGTGCATTCCAAGACTGAATGCTATTTTGAAGGAACACTTCCATCATCCATCAATAATCTCAAATCATCCAGATACAAAGAACTGCTATACCAGGGATAGGAAAGCAGCACACTGCTACTTTCCCAGTTTTTTGCCACTTGGTGCCATGCAAAATCACATTGCTGAACCAGTGATGTAATATTCTGGATTTTTAACTTTAAACAATATTTATGTATTTATGCATGTATTTATCAAATTTATCTGGCTGCCAATCTCACAAGAAATGATTTGGGTGGTATACAATAATCATCCATTATTTTTGTGTCCAGTTCCCTGGGACCCCAGACCTGACAGCATAACCAGGTCGAGGGATTTCTGGAACTTCAAAGGGGAGGGAGCTGATCCAACATTTGGGGGTGGAGAATCTTCCAAAGATGGGTGCTGTGGCAGAGAAGGTCCACCACCTTGGACCCACTAAATCTAAGTCCCTGGCTATGTAGAAGGCGTGGCAGGACCTGGGGTGGAGTCAAAAAAGGAATCAGCCTAGGATCTCTATATAGTCAACCCTTTTTGAGTTCTGTTGACCCTTATCTAGGGCCAAAATAGTGCTAACAATTAGTTGAGTAGATTCCTGTGCACAGGAATGATCAGCAATAAATCAGTTGAATTGGGACTTCGTGTGTGGTCTCGTCTTGTACGCCTGACACTGCAGATTGCATCAACAGCCCCCTCTGCCAGTTTAGAGGGACCGGCTGACATAGTCAGTCAGAGAGGCATGGATCAGGCATAGAACAGTGTGCTGTGTGAATATGAATCCCTCCTGGGCAGTTTCCAGGGGAGTTTCCATTCGTTGGCCAGGGTGGAAACCCCACTGTGAGCACAGAGGCGCAGACAATGCACTGGCAGCTCCTTAACAAGCTTTGGCTGGGTTGCTCCCATCAGGAACCCCTCAGGTTTTACAAGCTAGAATGTAGAAAGTATATTCCTGATTTCCGCAGATGGTAGGATAGAAAAGCATATATCACCGTGTAAAGGTACATCACCAGTGCAAGTTATTCAATGACTACCTTGAAGATCTGCCAATATTATCCGGTTGCCACCGTAGAAAAATCAGCCCAACATTTCTCTGCCTGGAGCCGGTGGCCGTTTTGCATTCAGCAGCTTCCCCAGGAGAGCTGGAACTCCAGTGCCCAGAGGCTTCCTTAAGAGATGCATACAAGAAGCCAACTTCCCAGAGCAGATCGCCATTCACAGTGGCTCCCAGGCCCTCTAGCGGAAGACAGCAAAAAGGGAAGAAATGTTTCCCTCTGCATATGAATGGGTGGATTGGGGACGAGAGAGAGAGAGAGAGAGACGATGGGATTAAGTTCTCTGTGGCTGTTTCATCCTTCCACACTCAAGTATGGACGGGACCTCTGGAGTACAAGGGGGTCACAGAGGCTCTCAAGTTGAATCCCTCGCTCTATGCAGGAATCATATTAGCCAAGAGGTGGTTCTCTAGCTTCTACTTCAGCATTTCTCAACTTTGATGACTTTTAAGTTGCAGGGACCTGGACTCCCAGCAGGCTGGCTGGGGAATTCTGGGAGCCATACCACTTAAATTCGCCAAGTTTGAGATGCACTGCTCTGCCTTCAATGAAACTCATGAATTCTTTGTGCCAATGTTTCTATCACTGAATTGCTCTAGAAAGTTGGTTTTCCCTCCCCACCCAACAACATTATTCTCTGTCTTGCACTAAACTACAGAAAGTGATCATGGTCTCCCTGAGGAGTGTCACTGGAGGGGCAAGCAACCAGCACGGCAGCCAGATAGGTCAATGCGTTGCGCTCAGGAAGGAATTGTGCCACTTAAGCTGGGTCCAGTTGTGGGCCTGGCAAGTCAACAGGTCATGGAGAAACAGAACTGGGTTTAGAATGATAACAGGCCTGGAAAGGAAACTGATGAGAAATAGGTAAACTGTCTGGGCAGGTTTATCTTTCAAAGAGAGGAGATAAAATAAAAATCTATACACTTCTGAATCTTAAAAAATTTTTTTTACAATTTCCATGAGGGGAGAGACTTATTTTCTGTTTAAACAGGAGGCAGAACAAGGACCAATGGACTGAAATTAAATTAACAACTGAATGTTATTATTAAACTGTTTTAAATATACACGTAGTCCATACTTAATGACTATAACTGGGATGGGCAACTTTGCCATTAAGCAAAGTGGTTGCTAAGTGAGAAATCACATGAGTGCAACAGTGGATGCAAAGAGACTAGTCATTTTCATATATTCCTTTTTGTTTGCAACCTAGCCACTCTCTCACCCTTTGGCAGCAGGAAACGGTCAGGAAGGGAGAAATTGCCTACATAAATCACGTACTTGGCCCACCCACCCCTCTAGAGCAGAGACTGGAGAGGTAGAGATTTCAAAAAAGTAAGCCCTTTGCTGTTCTACACATCGAGAAAAACGTGACCGTGCTGGCAGCGGGAAACACCTTGCTTTCTTGAAATCTCTTTCTTTCCAATCTACAGGACTACCTTAGATGTCGTAAGAGCTACTAAGAGCTCAGGACAGAAGTGGATTCTTTTTGCAGGAAGATCATCTGTCAGGAATAGCTTAGCAGATTCCTGACCAGAAAATCAAACCTATAATGTCCCTTCAAACTCATACATCCTATATCAATTCCCCGGTGGTTCCTTTTCTCAAGACTAAACAAGCCAGCACTTTCAATCCCGGTCCACAAGATTTAGTAGCTGGTCTCATCATCCTAATGTCCTTTCATTCACTTCTTACTTTGCAGAACATTTACAGTAAATACCAAATGCTCCGTTTTGGACAGCTTAAGCCCCCTTAAACTGGAATTGCCACAAAATTCTTTAAATTCTTTTCAGCTTCTAATGAATTCAACACAGAAATTCAAGGCTAGAATAAGGGGTTGTGATCTTAGGACACAATTTGTCAAACAATTTGTAAGTGTGAGGTATGAAGGACTCTAGAAGTCCTTTGACATCACTCAAAGCTTTCCCTATAAATGAAAACAAAGCGTGCTGTGTTTCCACAAAATCCACCTGGCGGACTTGTGCCAGCCAGATTCCCAGGGTTCTTTTGCCCTCCAGATTCAGACTTACGTGATGAAATCCAGGAAGCTGGCCAAAGGCTCGTAAGCGTGATTCCGCATGTGGCGGAACTCCACAACCATCTTCTCCTTCAGTTTGTCATCAATGACAGAGACGGTGAGAGGAGAGGCCTCATTTGCCAGGAAGTTCCCATAGTCTGTACTCTGGAGATGAAGCTTCAAATCTGAAAAAAAAAAATTAAAAATATTCAGGCACGAAAATTGATGGAAGACACTTGGCAATCACTAACAATAGCTTCCACTATAGGCTAGAGCACAGGTCGGCCGCATGCGGCTCCTTTAGCCATCTCCTGCTGCTCACAGTCCTCTGCCATGTGCAGTCCAAAAAAAAAAAAAAAGTGGGACTAAAAAAGGTCAACCAATCAATTCAAATATGCAGGGTAGGTGCATATCTCGCCTTGGCTCCACTCTTCAGTCAAACCCTGTTCTGCGCATGCGCGCATGTACGTGCATGTGCACACATTTTTTTCGGCTCCCAGTTTTTCCTTTTGTGAGGGAACCGGTTCCGAGTGGCTCTTTCACTGTTTCAGGTTGCTGACCCCTGGACTAGACATTCCCAATTCCAGCAACCGTTCCCTATATGTTTTAGCCTCCAGTCCCCCAATCATCTTTGTTGCTCTTCTCTGTACTCTTTCTAGAGTCTCAACATCTTTTTTACATCGTGGTGACCAAAACTGGATGCAGTATTCCAGGTGTGGCCTTACCAAAGCATTGTAAAGTGGTATTAGTACTTCACGTGATGTTGATTCTATCCCTCTGTTAATGCAGCCTAGCATTGTGTTGGCTTTTTTGGCAGCTGCAGCACACTGCTGGCTCATATTGAAGTGATTGTCTACTATGACTCCGAGATCCCTCTCACAGTTACTACTATTGAGCAAGGTACCACCTATACCGGGGTCAGCAACCCGAAACAGTAAAAGAGCCACTCGGAACCGGTTCCGTCACACACACAAAAAAGTGGGAGCCGTAAAATGTGGGCACGCACGCGCAGAACAAGCAAAAACATACACCACCCCAACGCCCGCACATCCTGAGCCGCATGCACCTGTCACTGCCCAGTGCCACCAGCTTAAGGGGGGGGAGAGGGACGGACTCGGAGGCCGAGATGATCGCGGAGGGCCGCGCGAAGACAAGGAAGGAAACGGCTTTTCAGAGGATCCCGCCCGGCCCCCCTCGGAGGCAACAGGCCCTTCCCCAGCTGAAGGAAGCCTCGCGAGCGTCTCCTGCAGCACGGCTCCCTCGAGCCGGGAGGCACCTGCGTGACGGCGGCGATGGGTCTCCCTGGCGACGGGCACTGGGTTGCAGCGGCGCCTTCAGCCCAGGCGCCACCGGAGCCACCCGAGCGCCCTGCCCCTCCCCCGGGACCTCCAAACCTCTGTTTGATGAATGCAGCAGCTCTGCAAACGGGGAGGCGGAGGTTTGGAGAGCTGCGCAGCTCTCCAAACCACCGTTTGCAGAGCTGCTGCGTTCCTCTGCGTTTGAAAGAAACACGAACACAGCAGCTGTGCAAACAGGACGGTGGCGGTTTGTAGAGTGCACGCGCAGCTCCCCAAACCTCTGCTGGTGGAGGACTGGGAGCCGTGGGTTGCCGACCCATGACCTATACTATACCTATGCATTTGATTTTTCCTGCCCAAATGTAGAACCTTACTTTTTTCACCATTGAATTTCATTTTGTTAGATAGCGCCCAGTGTTCGAGTCTGTCCAGATCCTTCTGTATCTTAAGCCTATCTTCTGGAGTATTGGCTATTCCTGCCACCTTGGTGTCGTCTGCAAATTTGATGAGTTCCCCATCTATCCTCTCATCCAAATCGTTGATGAAGATGTTGAAGAGCACTGGGCCCAGAACAGAGTCCTGGGGCACCCCACTACACACTTCCTTCCATGTAGATGCAGTTCCATTGAGGACCACATGTTGAGCACGGCCTGTCAGCCAGCTACAAATCCATCTGGTGGTGATGCTATCTAGCCCACATTTTTCTATCTTATCAAGTAGTAGGTTGTGATCTACTTTATCAAATGCCTTACTGAAGTCCAAGTAAATTATATCTACAGCATTCCTCTGGTCCACTAATTTTGTCACTTGGCCAAACTTTTAAACAATAGAGGTTCAGACTGAACTTGGTCCAGAAAGTGAAAGAATTGTTAGAAATGTTTAAAGGTGAACTGAAATAAAAATGACAAAGAGCCTTAGCACTTTGGATTCTGAACAGCTAAAAGAATCTGAGGGAGAGACCACCATGCTGGGCATTAGAAATCCTGAATTTTTTGTATAAATATGGAATACAAATGCCTAATGTGGAATATAAATGGGACAAGTGATCCTCAAAAAAGAAAGTTATTTCACTATTTTAAAAAATTGAAATAGGATATAGTCTGTTTACAAGCACATATTTTAAAAAAGGATATAAAATTAGACCCTTTACCCTGATACCTGGGATAACATCAATGATGAGGAACAAGAGAAACGTACTGGCTTTTACCTTGTACCAACACAATGAGTGCAACTGTACACATAATTCCTGATGCAGCAGCTGAAAACAGCTCTCAGGAATGAAAGGCAGCCTGCTCCAGGTTCTGGTTCATGGCTAAACAAGCCAAAGAGGACGGAGATGCTCTTAACTTGGTCTGGATGGGGTTCTTCTATTTCCCCCAAAGCCTAGTAGCAGTTGGGATCGCTCAGCTGTTGCTGGATTTGAAAGAGTTGATATAATCGCAACTAGAATGCCAAAAGCCAACTTAGCAAGGGTTCCCTCTGCCTTAGTTACAGTCCTGCAAGGCACTTTGCACTTCACTCTTGAGAAGTATCCAGGAATTAGGGCAGGTGCAGAATGAAGCAGCCAGGCCGCCGACACAAGAGAAAGGGACCACCTCCCTGCACAATTTAAGTGTTAAAGCCTGCAGTCTCCCACCTCCCACAAGGAACACCCCACCCCACCCCCGGGGGGGAGGAAAGGCTGCCAAGCGGAGGCCGTGCAGGGGACTACTCCTGTGCAGTTTCCAGAGAAATGGATTTCACGCCCACAATTTTGAAAATGCTAAAAATGCTTCTCCTTTTAAAGATCCTAAAAAGCTTGCAAGTATGTATCCGAATTATCAGCCAAAATGCTGGAGGTGTGGTGGCGAAGATGCAACATATTTTCATATATGGTGGACCTGTAAAAAGGTCAAGGCTTTTTGGATAAAAATTTGGTGGAATATGCAGAAGATCTTCAAGCAAAGGATAAAGTTTTGTCCGCAATTCTTTTTGTTGGGTATAATTGCAGATGCTACTGTTGTGGACACTAAGTTGATGTTGAATTTAATTACAGCAGCAAGACTTTTAATAGGTCAATATTGGAAGAAGGAGGAACTGCCGACTATAGAAGAATGGACTTTAAAGGTTTCTGACCTGGCAGAAATGGCAAAGATCTCAGCTTATTTGAAAGATCATTCGCAAGAACGTTATATTATGGAGTGGAAATAATGGATTGAATATATGCAGAACAAATATGGGACTAAAAAGTTTCATTTAGCATTTGAATAAGTCTTCCTTTCTATTTTCTTTTTTTTCTATAGGAAATATTAGTATTGCTTGTAGTTATCTTATATGAGCTAGGGAGTGATAGATTTAAGAATTTATTGTTGGTAGCATATGGATGCTTATGATTGTTCTTTGTTTTTATACCCTGTACTTAGCTCTGGGAAGTCGGGGGGGGGGGGCAGGGGGGAAAGGGGTAGGGAGGGATAGGTAGGGGAGGGGGAGGGGGGATTGTTAAAGATAAAATGTATTTTAAAACTTTTCAATAAAAAAAAAGATTTTATTTTTTCCCTTTTTAATTCGTTCTGCTTTTAAAACTTTTAAGCTGCTTTGAGTGTTGAAATCAACCGAAAGAGGAGATATAAATTCAGAAATAAATAAACCTGCCTTAAACAAGAAAGCTTATAGTTCCCATTTTCAGTCATTAAAAAGCCACAGCTGCCGCTCCCCTGGTTCTACCCGAGCGCGCTCTTTTCCACGGCCAGCGAAGAGCCACGCAAGGCCGGCGGAGGAACGGCCGCGGCTTCCGCCTTTTCCCGCCCCGGCGCTCGGCGCCGCGTCCTCGCTGACCCGCCCCGGGTCGCCGTGCAGCCGGGCGAAGGCGCCCGGGCCTCCTCGGCCCCCCCAAAGCGCGCGGGAGCAGCCCCGCTCCCCTGCCCGGCATCGGCCCCGAGCGGCGCCTCTCCCGAGCCCGCCTCGCAGTCGGCAGCGGGGAGCGCCGGGGCCGCCGCGCCACCCACCTTCCAGGCTCTCGCACTGGACCAGGTTGACGTAGTCGGCCTGGCTGAGCACCCCGGCCTTGAAGCCGCGCACCAGGCCCTCCAGGTAGCCGCTGTCCACGTTGAAGTAGAGCTCCGGGAAGCAGGAGAGCGGCATGGCGGCGGCGGCGGCGGAGCCCGGTCTGTCCCGCGACGCTCGGCACTTCCGCCGCCGCGGCCATAGAGACGTACGGAGGAGCGGTTTCCGGCGCCGCCAGAGCGCCCGTCGTCGGGCAGGCGGGCGGTCTTGGGCGAGCCGGGAGCGGCGGCGCGGACGCGGGGCTGGGTCTGGCCGGGCAGGCTCCGTCGGTTGGAGGGACGGGGGGGGGTCTGGAGAGGGAGTCGGTTGCGTGCCTGGAACGTGAATGAGGTGCTGACAGAATCAGGAGCCCGACCCCTGCTCAGGCTGCAGAGACCCCTACCCGTTCCAGACAAATTGCATTGGTCGCGCTGGCGGATGATCTCTGGCGGGCCCGGGACGGGTTGCTCCTCTGTCCTGGTCCTGTTTGACCTCTCAGCGGCTTTTGATACCGTCGACCATGGTATCCTGCTGCCACGGCTCGAGGGGTTGGGAGTGGGAGGCGTAGTTTTACGGTGGTTCTCCTACCTCTCGGGCTGTTCAACATCTATATGAAGCCGCTGGGTGAGATCATTTGTGGTTTTGGGGTGGGGTATCATCAGTATGCTGATGATACCCAGCTTTTTATTTTCACCCCAAATCAACCCAGTGATGCCCTCGATGTGATGTCCCGGTGCCTGGAGGTGGTGCGGGTCTGGATAGGAAGGAACAGGCTCAGGCTGAACCCCTCCAAGACCGAGTGGCTGTGGATATCGGCATCTTGTATTGTCCAACAGGTTCCATCTCTTCTTATGGGAGGGGAGCTATTGCCTCCCTCAGAAAGGGCTCGCAACTTGGGTGTCCTCCTGGATTCACGGCTTAATTTGGAAGATCATCTAACTGCCGTGACCAGGGGGGCCTTTGCACAGGTTCGCCTAGTGCGTCAGTTGCGCCCCTTTTTGGACCGAGATGCCCTATGCACGGTCACCCATGCCCTTGTCACCTCTCACCTGGATTACTGCAATGCTCTCTACATGGGGCTGCCTTTGAAGTGCGCCCGGAGGCTTCAACTGGTGCAAAATGCGGCCGCATGGGTGCTTATGGGAGTATCTTGATACTCCCATGTTACACCACTCCTGCGTGAGCTGCATTGGCTTCCGGGTGTGATTCAAGGTGCTGATAATCACCTTTAAAGCCCTACATGGCTTAGGCCCTGGGTACTTGCGAGACCACCTGCTGCCAATGTCAACCTCCCATCGCTCGGTTCGCTCCCACAGAGTCGGCCTCCTCAGGGTGCTGTCGGCCAGGCAATGCCGGCTGGCGACCCCCAGGGGGAGAGCCTTCTCTGTGGGCGCACCAACCCCCTGGAACGAACTGCCCCCGGAGCTGCGGATGGCCCCTGACCTTCGGTCCTTCCGCCGTGACCTAAAGACCTGGTTATTCCAACAAGCGGGCCTGGACTGATCATGGTTTTTAAGTTTGGTTTTTTATTGGTTTAAGTTGTTCTTATTTCTTATATTGTTTAATCCTCTTTTAATTTTTGTATTTATATCTTTTAACTTTTTATTGTTGTGAGCCGCCCTGAGTCCTCAGGGAGAAGGGCGGCATATAAATTTAATAAACCTTAAATGGGCTGGCTTGACTTACAACAGTTCATTTAGTGACCAAGTTACAACAGCACTGAAAAAACTGACTTATGACCATTTATCACCCTTAGACCATTGCAGCATCTCCATGGTCATGTGATTTACATTCCAATGCTTGGCAGTTGGTTGGTATTTATGATGGTTGTAATGTCTCACTTAGCAACATAACATTTTGGTCTCGACTGTGGTTGTAAGTCAAGGACTATCTAGTATACCTAGGACAAGTTCTGCAGAGACACTCTGAGTCATTTTCACATTTGTTTTTTATTCTCTGCTTTATATTGTTAACCATTTTCATGGGTGTTACTATATTTTTCACATGTATGATAGGAATAAGTGAAAGGACTTCAAAATTCAATACTGAAAGAGAAATTTAAAATTGAATTTGCTGCAGTGGAAACTTACTGAGTGGAGAAACGAGCTTACCAAAGAAACTAGAATGGATGGAAACCAGGAAAGGATAGCATAAAGGAAGGATGTAAGTGAAACATGTAGGCAAAATTGTTATCTGGGTCTTCAGAATGGGAAATGAGGAGATAAGGAGATAACTAGCAAAACTGGAAAGAACCTATTTTTTCCCAAAAGGTCATAAAAAGGGGGCTAGAACTCAAGCAACTACGCATGTGCAATTAGTTGATTAATATTAACTGACAAACCTTGCACAAATTATCTCTTAATATAAATGTACATGTGATGTATGATTTAGTATGTAGCAGGAAATATGTAGGAGGCGGTCGGAAAGAGTGTAACCTCGTAGTACCTCAGCCAGTGGGGAAAGAGGAGGGATGTGGCAGCTGGGACAGGGTTGTATAAAGAAGGGAATATTTTGGGTTGGAACTTGGAGAGAACCAAGCTTTGATAGCTTCTCTCCCTGCTTATTGCAACCTGGAGCAGGCTTATTGACTCAGCCTTCCATCCTCCCGAGGTAGGTAAAATGAGGACCCAGATTGTTGGGGGCAATTAAGCTGACTTTGTAATAATGCCGCTTGGGGGTGTGTGTGTGAAAGCCCTAATAAGCAGGCATATACATAGAATGAAGGCTACTGCTAAGCTTGTAAGCCGCCCTGAGTCTTCGGAGAAGGGCGGGATATAAATGGAATTAAAATAAAAATAAATAAAATAAATAAAGGAAACTAGAGGCCTTCCCTGGGTCTCGGCTGGTTGGTCAGGCGAGCTCGCCTCTGGTCGTGAAGGAAAGTAGCCAGGAGCGCATAACATGTATGAGATCCGTTTTTGAGTCAATTCCCTATATTTTTTCAGTTCTGGTTGGAGAATAGGGAATATCACTCCCATTAGAGGAGACCAGAGGCAGCTTGGCTCCTGCCTGCTGAATTGAGGTAAAGGGATAATTTTGTAAATAAAAGAAACTGAACACCATATGGGAATCTGGAAAACAGAAATCCATGGAAAGTAGGAACAGGTTTGGGCAATAAGGTTAAAGTCAGATTATGGAAATAGTGGAAATAAGATGAGGGGCTGGAGACCCTGTTACACTCCTGTTTTGATTGAGGTTGGGTGAAAACTTAGAGAATATAAACAGTTGAAGCTAAAGCTTTTAGCTTTCTGGTTTTACTTAACACAATTAATGAAAAAAGCCACATTTCGTGGATTCTTTCTCATAGGTGATTTATTGGAATGTAAAAGGAATGTATACGGACCCTATATCTATTCAAGATTAGTAAATGACAGCCTACAGAATGCAAACTAGTTCCTGCCACAGGGGAAAGTGCTGCTAAATTTCTTGCAGAAGCAGTTGGCGTTGAAAAAGCGGCAGTAGCAAGTGGCACACGGGTCACAGCATGGCAGTTTGTGCCCAAGGCAGGATTCCTGGACACGGACACATCTCCGTGGAGAACGCCCTTCCCGCTCCTGGGCCTGCAGTGCTGCTGACATCATCTGCAAGGAGACCACAAAGAGGCAACATTTAATGCAAGTCTGAGGAGTTCTAAAATGGCCCTACCTGGTAGAATAATCAATTAGTTGGAGTGCCTTGCCTTCAAAAATTGTGGGTGCTCCATCACTGGAGGTTTTGAAGAAGAAGGTTTTTTTCTGAAATGGTACATAGTCTCCTGCTTGAGCAGGGGGTTGGACTAGAAGACTTCCAAGCTCCCTTCCAGCTATGTTGTTCTGTTAAAATGCAGTTCAGTGGTGAGAAAAGTATAGTCCTATCCTTAGGCAAGAAAAAACAAATGCACAGATACAGTATAGGCCCGTGGTGCTGAACCTATGGCACGCGTGCCACAGGTGGCACGCAGAGCCCTCTCTGTGGGCACACGCACTGTCGCCCCAGTCCTAGGCCTTCAGCTGGGTTTTTAAAACCTTTTCACTTTAGGCCTCCACTGCCATGTGCAAAAAAATGGATCAATCAATTTCAACTTCTCACAGGAAAAAAAAAAGATCTTGCAAAGTTGGAATTGATTGATTGAACTTTTTAGTCTCACCCAGTCTGCCGTTACCACTGTAGCCACGCCCACCCAATGGGCCACGCCCAGCCAATTGGCCATGCCCACCCAGCACCCAACGATACATAAGTGGGTTTTGGGTTGCAGTTTGGGCACTCGGCCTCTATAAGGTTCCCCATCACTGGTATAGGCAGTACCTGGCTGAACAATAACAACTCTCAGACGGATCTAGGAGCTCTAATTAAATGTGAGCCAGCAATGTGCTGCAACTTCCAAAAAAGCCAATACAGTCCTGGGCTGCATCAATAGAGGGATAGTATCAAGATCAGAAGAAGTGATAGTATTACTTCCTACAGCAGTAGTGAGGTCACACTTAGACTACTGCATCCTATTCTGATCACTATAATACAAAAAAGAAGCTGAGGCGCTAGAAAGAGTGCAGAGAAGAGCAACCGATAAAGGTCTGCAAGTTAAATCATATCAGGACTGGTTAAGGGAACCAGGTAGGTCTAATCCAGGGGTAGGCAACCTTGGCTCTTTTATAGACTTCAACTCCCAGAATTCCAGAGCCAGCATAGCTGGCTCAGGAATTCTGGGAGTAAGTCCATGAGTCATAAAAGAGCCAAGGTTGCCTACCCCTGGTCTAGTCTAATGAATAGAAGAATCAGAGGTGACATGATCGCTCTCTTCCAGTACATGAGGGGCCACAAGGGGGGGCGACTTACTCTCCAAAGCACCTGAGGGCAGGATGAGAAACCATGGGTGGAGGCTTCTTAAAACAAACCCAACTTGGAACTAAGAAACTTCCTGACAGTGAATGTAGCCAATGGAGCAGCTCGCCTTCCAGAGCTGTGGGTGCTCCATTGCTGGAGGTTTTCAAAAAAAGACTGGACAGCCATTTGTCTGGGATGATATAAGTTTTCTTGCTATGGGCGGGGTGTTTTTTTTTTAAATTTTATTTATATCCCGCTCTTCTCCGAAGACTCAGGGCGGCTTACAAGCTTAGCAGTAGCCTTCATTCTATGTATATGCCTGCTTATTAGGGCTTTCACACACACACACCAAGCGGCATTATTACAAAGTCAGCTTAATTGCCCCCAACAATCTGGGTCCTCATTTTACCTACCTGGGAAGGATGGAAGGCTGAGTCAACCTTGAGCCTGGTGGGACTCGAACCTGCACTAATTGCAGGCAGCTGGTGTTACTTAAGGAGGCATTAGCCCACTGCTCCACCAAGGCTCTTGGTGCTGAACTAGAAGTCCTCCTAGGTTCCTTCTAGCCCTCTGATTCTATGATTCAACAGGATAAACATGGTAGCAGCTACAAAGCATATACGTAGCATATTTAACTTTGGGATTCAGTTGCTTAAAAACCTGTTGCTGTGTGCTCCCGCATGTGTCAATGCTGCAAACGTTGACATGTTTTTGCACTGACAATGTAAGAGACAGCCTTTTTAAAAAACTGCTTCACTTGGAATCTTGCAGGGAGGGAATTTTCTAATGTCTATTTTGAGAAGATAAGAAGCCGGTACAGAATGGGAGGAGACCTCATATGTGAAACTAATTGGATAATGTGATTTATGACGTGTAGATATGGGCGGGGATTGTGTGTGTGTTACGATGGGTTTGGGGGGAGGAGATTTCAAATTCTGGCATCCCTTCATGAGTGCCCACGTTTCGTTTCATTACTAAGACTTTTTAGATAAATAATATGCCTGCAACTCGTTTGATTTGTCTCATTCATCGGAACCAGGACAGCATGCTTTAAAGCAGAGGGAAGAAGAACTGGTGTGGACATGTTCAAATGTGATGACTTGAGGATGTGATTTCACTTGGAAGTTGGAAGGGTTCGTGTCACCAAGAAAACTTTGGTTTCCTGGCCGTTGACTGCATTTCCTATGCAAAGGACTCTTGGCAAAGGATGGGCTGCACCTCACGAAACCGGGAAAATGTACTCAGAAAGAGTGGTCCAACTCATCAGGAGGGCTTTAAACTAAAATCAAGGTGGAAGGGTGACCAATCCCTAGAATCTTTAGAACCCAAAACCAAACACAAGTCCCAAGAAATCAAACAATGAGGTAGGCAGTGATGAGAAAGAAAACACAAAACTCAAGCAACAATCAGGAGATGCAGGAAACATATGGACAGGCATAAAAGTCTTAAATGCTTATATATAAGTGCTCAAAGCTTGGGGAGCAAACAGGGTGAACTAGAAGCAATAATACAAAAGAGGGTATGGCCTAGTTGGCATTACAGAAACCTGCTGGGACAAAACCCATGAATGGACTGATGGATACAAATTATTCAAAAGAAACAGGTCTACAAAAAGATGAGGGGGAGTTGCACTATATGTAAGAGAACATCACATATCTACAGAAATGCACATGATCAAAAATAAAAGCTCTCCAGAATGTATATGGGTCAATATAAATGGAAAAAAGTGACATTGCCATAGCTGTATATTAGAGGCCACCCAACCAATAAGAAAAAATAGATGATAGATTGTTAACTTTGCCAATCAGTTAACAAATGAATGTAAGAAGCATACCACAATATTAATGGGAGACTTCAACTATCCACATATCAACTGGGAGACAAACTCTGCAGTGAGTGGGAGATCAAACAGATTCCTAACCAACCTAGCTGACAACTTTGTCACCCAAAAGGTGCAGGTGGGAACTAGATGTAAAGCTATACTGGACTTAATTCTTACTAATAGAGGAGAAGTGATGGAATTGAAATTGCCGGAACCTTGGGTGAAAGTGACCACGTCATACTGGAATTTAATATAATGCAAACACTAGCAATAGAAAACAATCCAACCAATATCTTAAACTTCAAAAGAGTTGACTTTAACAAACTCAGAGAAAACCAAGGAAAGATCCCATGGATGAAAATCCTAATGGGGAAAACAACCCAAGAAGCAAGGGAAACTCTGAAAAATGAGACCATAAAATGGGCCCTATCCAACAAGATGAGTATTAATGTGGAGAAAAGCAGTTTTACATTTAGGCAGGAAAAATTAAAGATATAAGTACAGACTGGGCGAGACCTGGCTTAAAAACAGTAACTGTGTGAGGGACCTTGGAGTCCTAGTGGATGATCACTTGACTATGAGCCAGCAGTGTGTAGCAGCAGCCAAAAAAGCTAAAACAATCCTGGGTTGTATAAATAGAAACATAGAATTCAAAATCACGTGAGGCATTAGTATCACTTTATAAAACCCTAGTAAGACCGACCACACCTGGAGTACTGCAGTCAATTTTGGTCACCATATCAAGATGTTGAGAGTTTGGAAAAAATTCAGAGAAGAGCAACTAGGCCTGGAGACTAAAATGTACAAAGAACGGCTGCAGGACTTGGACTTGGCTAGTCTAAAGAAAAGAAAAAATACGGGAGACATGATAGCAATATTCCGGTATTTGAGGAACTGCCACAAAGAAGAGGGGGTCACGTTATTCACCAAAGCACCAGAGGGAAGGACAAGAAACAATGGTTGGAAACTGATCAAAAAGAGAAGCAACTTGGAATTAAGGAGAAACTTGCTAACAGTGGGGACAATTAACCAGTGGAACAGCTTGCCTCCAGAAATCGTGGGCGCTCCATC
The DNA here is from genome assembly GCF_947247035.1 of Vipera ursinii. Lineage (NCBI taxonomy): Eukaryota > Metazoa > Chordata > Lepidosauria > Squamata > Viperidae > Vipera > Vipera ursinii. The sequence goes on from NC_139520.1 coordinate 2,162,007, forward strand.
CCTGGAGAAGCTAGCTAGACAGCCACTTGTCTGAGATGGTATAGGTTCTCCTGCTCGAGCACGGGGCTGGAGTACAACACCTCCAAGGTCCCTTCCAGCTTCTATTCTATTCTAAGATCCTTTATTAAAGCCTATTTCCAGATACAGGTGAAACTCGAAAAATTAGAATATCGTGCAAAAGTTCATTTATTTCAGTAATACAACTTAAAAGGGGAAACTAATATATGAGATAGACTCATTATATGCAAAGCAAGATAGTTCAAGCCGTGATTTGTCATAATTGTGATGATTATGGCATACACCTCAGGAAAACCCCAAATCCACAATCTCAGAAAATTAGAATATTGTGAAAAGGTGCAATATTCTAGGCTCAAAGTGTCCCACTCTAATCAGCTAATTAAGCCATAACACCTGCAAAGGGTTCCTGAGCCTTTAAATGGTCTCTCAGTCTGGTTCAGTTGGAATCACAATCATGGGGAAGACTGCTGACCTGACAGTTGTGCAGAAAACCATCATTGACACCCTCCATAAGGAGGGAAAGCCTCAAAAGGTAATTGCAAAAGACGGTGGATGTTCCCAAAGTGCTGTATCAAAGCACATTAATAGAAAGTTATGTGGAAGGGAAAAGTGTGGAAGAAAAAGGTGCACAAGCAGCAGGGATGACCGCAGCCGGGAGAGGATTGTCAGGAAAAGGCCATTCAAAAGTGGAGTGGACTGAGGCTGGAGTCAGTGCATCAAGAGCCACCACACACAGATGGATCCTGGAAATGGGCTTCAAATGTCGTATTCCTCTTGTCAAGCCTCTCCTGAACAACAAACAATGTCAGAAGCGTCTTACCTGGGCTAAAGAAAAACAGACCTGGTCTGTTGCTCAGTGGTCCAAAGTCCTCTTTTCGATGAGAGCAACTTTTGCATCTTATTTGGAAACCAAGGACCCAGAGTCTGGAGGAAGAATGGAGAGGCACACAGTGCAAGATGCTTGAAGTCCAGTGTGAAGTTTCCACAGTCTGTGTTGATTTGGGGAGCCATGTCATCTGCTGGTGTTGGTCCACTGTGCTTCATTAAGTGCAGGGTCAATGCAGCCGTCTACCAGGAGATTTTGGAGCACTTCATGCTTCCTTCCACAGACGAGCTTTATGGGGATGCTGACTTCATTTTCCAGCAGGACTTGGCACCTGCCCACACTGCCAAAAGCACCAAAACCTGGTTCAATGACCATGGGATTACTGTGCTTGATTGGCCAGCAAACTCGCCTGATCTGAACCCCATAGAGAATCTATGGGGCATTGCCAAGAGAAAGATGAGAGACATGAGACCGAACAATGCAGAAGAGCTGAAGGCCGCTATTGAAGCAACCTGGTCTTCCATAACACCTCAGCAGTGCCACAGGCTGATAGCTTCCATGCCACGCCTCATTGAGGCAGTAATTGCTGCAAAAGGGGCCCAAACCAAGTACTGAGTACATATGCATGCTTATACTTTTCAGAGGTCCAATATTGTTCTATGTACACTCCTTGTTTTATTGATTGCATGTAATATTCTAATTTTCTGAGATTGTGGATTTGGGGTTTTCATGAGCTGTACGCCATAATCATCACAACTATGACAAATCACGGCTTGAACTATCTTGCTTTGCATGTAATGAGTCTATCTCATATATTAGTTTCCCCTTTTAAGTTGCAATACTGAAATAAATGAACTTTTGCACGATATTCTAATTTTTCGAGTTTCACCTGTAGTCTGACACAATCCTTAAGGAACTTCCATATCTAAAGTTGCACAAGAGTTCTTCCAAGTGGACAGTCAGCAAATTGACCTGGTTATCAAGTTTTTTCTGCTATAATGCAATGGAGACCCTCCAAACATGTATACTTTGGTCTAAACTGTGGAGGTTGCTTTGTATAAAGGTTGATATTCCAACTTTACAGAAAGGCATTCTGTAAAGTTGATCATTTTGCCAGCTGATGGATTGGCAGAACATGTACAAGAAATCCAGTTTAGAAAGATAAGTGGGCAGATTGCATCAGACTATGGGCCCAGCTGGGCCAAGGGACACCAGAGTCTAAAGGCAAGGTCTTCCTCGGGCACACCTGAGAAAATGGGGCCTTCTGCATGCAAATCATGGGTTACTGAATAGCAAACAATTTTATAGGTTAAAGGCTTTTGTGGCTGGGAAGGACCCTCCTCTTGCATCTAAAAAGGAACCTGCAGAGTTTCTATCCATCAAAGCAGAAAACAGTCTACAGTTCTGTTTGGAAATTTGCTTTTTGCAGCAGCAGAAAGATTGAGTCAAAAATTATCTAGGTTACCATCATGCTGGTTTCTGGCTCAAGATCATCTTGGACTCTTGGTTTTTCTTTGAGTTGTTTAAAATCTGTGAAAGAAAGTAAGAAAGTTAAATTAGATTCCAGTGCTGAAGGAGTTTGAGAAACCAAACTGGACAGGTGTATTTCAGAAGCCCCATAGTATCAGTAAAGCTAAGAAATAATTCTCCATCAAACCAATACACTATTAAAACCCTTAGCTCTGAATGCTTAAGAAGTGATCTATCCTCTTCCCCGTCAGATGTTGATCAGAAAGCAATTCCAGCAGAGGGCCAGCTAGGGGTGGTAAAGAATCATTGAGAACGGCAGCCACCAGCTACAAGGAGAGGCAATGTAGGCACTTCTGTTCTAGCTGTTGAGTTTCAGCTCTCGTTAGAGTCATGAGGGTCCATTGGATATTAAATGCAAGAAAATTGGGAGAGATGATAACCTTGGCAAATCTCCAACAGCAGCTCTAAGCAAGAGAAGGCATTCTCATAAAAATTAGTTCTTGCTAAACAGAATATAGAACATAGAATAATAGAGTTGGAGGTCTTCTGGTCCATCCCTTGGAGGTCTTCTGGTCCATCCCATGACAAGAGATCCTATAGACGACAAATGGCTGTCCAGTCTCTTCTTGAAGAGCTCCAGCGGTGGAGCACCCACAACTACTCATGGGAAGCTGTTCAGCTGATTAATTTTTTCACACAAATAGAAAAATTCTCTTTAGTTCTAGGTTGGATTGTTCCTTGATAAGTCTCTCTCTGTTACTTCTTGTCATCCCCTCAGGTGCTTTCGGAAATAAGTCAACTCCCTCTTCTTGGTGACAACTCCTCAAGACTATCATATCACCCCTAGTATTAGACTAGGCTTTCTGAGTTCCCTCAGTTGCTCATTATATGGTTATCTTTCAGACCGCTAATCACCTTTCTTTCTCTTTTCTTCTGGTGGCCACAAGTAGACCCAGTATTGCAAGTGTAGTCTTACCCGTGCAGTATAAAGTGCTAAAATGTCACATGAGCTGGAAACTATCCCTCTGCTGATGCATTTGTTTTTTTGGCAGCTGTGGCACACCGCTGGCTCAAATTTAAGTGGTCCACTAGGACACCTAGATCTCTCTCACATTTGCTCCTATGGAACCAAGTGATGCCTATTCTGTAACTGGGCATTTGTTTTTTCTTGCCTGTGCGTAGAGCCTTATTTTTATCACCACTGATGCACTTCTTGTTGGAGAGGGCCCAGTGTTTGAGTCTGTCAAGATCTATGGAGATTCCCAGTCATCATGTTGTCTCAAAGGTGCTTTTCCAAGAGGCAGCTGGACTTTCTTGTTTGAAGATGTTTTGCTTCTCATGCAAGAAGCTTCTTCAACTCTGACTGGATGGTGGGGAATAGACGGGTTTATATTCCTTGCGGCAGCTGGTCATTGGCATTCCGAGAATCGTTGAGGACACTTGGAAGTATATCCGTGTTGTCAGGGTCACCTGAGTGTTGCGAATGGGTCTCGAGTCTTCTTGGAACTGCTGAAAGGACTGTGTTGTAGACTGGAGATGGATGATGTCGTATCCTGCCCCCTCTATTGAGAGAGAGCTGTTCCAGGGAATATAAATCCTTCCATTCCTCACCATCCAGTCAGAGCTGAAGAAGCTTCTTGGATGAGAAGCGAAACATCTTCAAAGAAAAACAAGGAAGTCCAGTTGCCTCTTGAAAAAGCACCTTTGAGTGTGAAGATCCTTCTGAATCTTGAATTTATCTCCTTCTATCCTCTTGTCAAGACCATTTATGAAGATTTGAAGAGCACTGGCCCCCAAATATAGCCTTGGGGTATCTCACTGCATGCTTCCCTCCATGTGGATAAACATAATAATAAACCACGCTGGTTCATTTTTATTCAAGCATTATATACCAGCAAAGAGGTTTTCTGCCTAAACGTGAAGAGTAGAGCTAAGAATGAGCAGGCAAGAGATACCACAGTGCTCTAATCCTATGTTGGAGCCCAACGAATCTCCTGGCACCTAAATGACTAAGATACAGGCCGTAACAGGCTTTCAGAGCAGTTTTAGACTTAGCTGTTTCTGCTACTGCTGGCATTTAAGATTAATGTCTGCCTTCCGACTCCTTTTCTGCAGTAGAAACAGCTCTGGATCCTGTTCGATTGCTGCAGTCAGGGCTTTTTTTTGTCATAGAACGCTCAGAACGGAGTTCCGGCACCTTTTTTGGATGGAACCTTGTAGGCTAGGCAAGGCGGGTTGTATGACATGTGTGAGTTCCGGCACCTTTTTCTTTTACAAAAAAAGCACTGGCTGCAGTATATATATTTTCTTTAAAATTTTAGTAGAGGAATGAGGAATAGAGGAATCAGTATGAGAAGAGAGAAGTTAGATATATATTTGCAGTGATGTTTAACAGGTTTTTTTAAACGGGACTGAATGCTGATGGTTATTTCTGGTAATGTTTGGTTGTTTTTTCTATGGAACTGAATTGTGACTATTAGAAGATAATAGAGGACAAAGATGATTAAGGGTTCTGGAACTATGCCATCTGTGGTGCTGGATGGAGTTGCACTGCCCCAGAGGGACCCAGTGTGCACTTTGGGGTTCCTCCTGGACTCATGACTCATAGAGCAGGGGGGAGTCATGGCTTGGAGCACCTTTGTACAGCTTCATATGCACCAGTTGCAACTGTTCCTAGGTTGGCAGCTTCTGCTCACTGTCACTTGTGCCCTAATCACCTCCTAGTTGGGTGACTGGGATGTGGTCTGCATGGGCTGAAGAGTATCCGGGAACTTCAATTGGTGCACAGTGCGGCAGCCTGGGCAGTGACCGGATGTGTGCTCCTCAGTTAGCCAGGTACAACTTTGCTCCATCAGCTGCACTGGTTGCCAGACTAGGTCAGGATGCTGGCTTTGACCTTTAATGACCTGGGGATGAGTTATTCGAAGGACTGCCTCTTCCTGATTACATTGAGCAAGCGAGGCATCCAGAAGAGCCCGTCTCTCAGGGAACTACATTTGGCAGGCCCTCTTCCCTCTCAGCTCCATCCTTCCTTATTTTCCAAAGTCCCCCAATGCCTGGCTTTGTCCTCAGGCCTGGGGCGGGGGGGGGGGACTGCTAAGATCTAGAGATGGTTCCATTGCTAATTGGATCTCTTCAGTTAGTGGATCTGCTCTTTTTTTATAAGACTCTGTTTGACATGTTTATGGTTTCATTTACTTTTTTGCTATAACATTGCCCAGAGTAACTTCTTGTGAGATGGGCAGCCATATGAACTTGACAATAAATAAATAGGACTTCCCTCCCTTTGCAAATAATTCTTGCTTCCATCAATTCTTATACTGATTTATCTGTTTTCACTTATTGGTAATCTACTTAGAATGAAGGCTATTGCTAAGCACATTGGTTTGTGCTTAAATTGTAAGCTGCCCTGAGTCTTCGGAGAAGGGCGGGATATAAATAGGATTAAAATAAATAAATAAATAAATAAATAAATAAATAAATCTCATCAACTTCATGCAATCAACACATTTTTGGTTTTTCCTATTGATCCATTCAATCTTCCAAGGAAGGCAAGAATTATTTGCAAAGGTGGAAAGACATAAAGAGGTATAGTGAATCGTGTGGTAAAAGGGACATTTCCTTTATCTCTTATCATATGTCTTTCATTTCTTTGGGTGGTTATTTTTATTCCTTCTTTGAAATTTCATGTGCTGCATCCTCTTAATGTATTTGCATAACTGCACTTTTGTAGGAGAAGAAGAGGCAGATCCTGGGGAGCGGAGTCAAGAGAGGAATCAGTCTGAAGTTGTTAAGTTCCCACAAACAATCCAAGTCCAGCCCCGCCTTGAATTCCATTGACTAGGTTCTTGTGTAGAGACGTGAGCAATAACTCTTCTTAAATGGAACTTAATGGGTGGTTGTGATGTTTTAGCGACCTGAAAACTTTAATACAGTCTTATATTAAAACCTCTGTGTCTTTCCACTATTGGAAGAAATGAATTTGCTTATAAATAATATAAATAAAATTGATCTCATTGATTGCATACTTGGGTGCTTTTCTCTCATTCGCTGTTGGAGCTGCAGCACAAATGTGCATCAACACCAGAAAAATTGCATTGGTAAAGTTGCCCACAAATAATTGAGGCAACCATTAATAGTTTAGGCAACAAATTGAGGTAACAAATACAAGTAACCCCATCAAATTGCCCTGGACTTTGTAAATGATGCTCCTTTCCTAGTTTAACTCTGTACTCATAAACCTACTTTTTATTTGTTGGTTAGATTTATATCCCATCTTTCCTCCAGGAATCATACAAGAACAATCCAGTAAAGAAGGCTGGTCTGAAAAAGAAAGATCCAGACACAGCTTGTCCTGTGAGCTTGCATGGTGGTGATGGTGGTGGTGTGTGTGTGTGTGTCTCCAGGCCTTGCATGAGCCCGTTGGAGAAGATGTGCTTCTCCAGTGATCAACAGGAAGACTCTGTTTTGTTAGCTAGGAGACCAAGGACAGTTGGGTGCTGTTCATTTGGGAGGGAGTGGATGTATTTTACAATCTAAGCTACTTGATAATCATTCTGTCACACAAACACAACAGTTTTTGGCTAACAAAATCAAAACAGCCACCAAGAAAAAACCCACCTGGAATGGAAAGTGTGGGAGTATACAGGAAATACCCTTCTTTCTAAGAATGAATTCTGTCATGACCAGTGCTTTTTTTGTAAAAGAAAAAGGTGCTGGAACTCACACATGTCATACAACCCACCTTGCCTACCCTACAAGGTTCCACCCCTAAAAGGTGCCGGAACTCCGTTCTGAGCGTTCTATGAGAAAAAAAGCCCTGGTCATGACTATCAACTTTTTCTGTTCACCACAACCAAACATAGGAACATATGGAAGCTGCATGGAGAAGACATGGAAGCACTTACCTGGGATGTGGGATTCCTTGACCATCTCAAGGCCTGGGGAACTGGGCCTGCCCGTATCTTCCAGGATAGGACTCCTCTCATCCAGGTGGCCATGGCCAGAAGCCAGGAATGCAAGGGCTACCTGTAGGGCTCCCAAGGACAGCAGCAGTCTCCTCAACATGATCTCTGCAAGTCACCTGCATGCCAAGTGGGTGGGGAGAGTTCAGGGGTTGTGGGAGACGCACTCAAAACCACCAAGAGGAAGTCGAGCAGAAAGCTGAGCTTGCCACCTCATGGTCTCCATCCATCACTGCACAAACACACGTTTGAGACCCTTCCCAATGTTGTCCTTCTACCCATCACCCTATTCATTACTCTGCCACAGCGGGTGATTTTCAATTATTCAAAAGACAGAAATGGATGCTCTATATTATTTTCACTTAAAAAAGCAGATTTTCCCGACTTGCATCACGAAAGAGTCCAAACTAAGCCTGGCTAACTGCAGCATTGGGTGCAGGTGGAGACCGGGCAAGTTTTTGTCTGAGATTCCTGCTCTGTGAGGGAGATTGGATAGAAAATCTTCAAAGTGCCATCCAGTTCTATAATTCTATGATCAGTATACTTTTTCTGTAACTCTCAGAGACACTCAGGCCCTTATTGTGAGATAAGGGCTTGTCTGTCGGAACCTTGACACCGGCATGATGTTCAATTCCAAAGACAATGTGGAGTGACTGCTCCTCAATATTAATATATTTACTTCACTGTGTGGTTGAGATGTCTGAGGTGAACATCCCCATTATAGGGCATACATCACACACACACCCCAAATTAAATGCAGAAAATTGGGGGGGGCATGCTTGTTTTCTTTCATGAGGGCCCCTGTGTGCATCATAGCCGGGGCTAAAGCAGGCTAACTGACCTATTAGAAAAGCAGATGTGCCTCCCAAAGGGTGTGAACAGCAGTGCAAAAAAGTATATATCTACATCTATATCCCATGAAAGATAATAAAAACTAATTAAATATGAACTTTCCATTAAAACAGTATCTTCCTTGACATTCTTAATTTATTTTTTTTAATTTTATTACATTTATATACCGCCCTTTCCCGGAGGACTCAGGGCGGTTTACAGGGTAATTAAAAACCAAAATACAAAAGTTAAAAAACCAAGTTTAAAAAAAATTAAATGTATCCCTGTATAAGTAAAACCCCAATTAAAATAAATTAATCCTCAGCCTGGGCCAGAGAGCTCGAAGAGCCAGGTCTTCAGGTCCCGGCGGAATGAACGGAGGTCGGGGGCAGTCCTCAGCTCCACTGGCAGCTGGTTCCAAAGGGCAGGCGCCCCCACTGAGAAGGCCCTATCCCTGGGTGTCGTCCGCCAGCAATCTCTTACCGGTGGCACCCTGAGAAGACCCTCCCTGTGGGAGCGCACTGGACGAAGGGAACTTGATGCCGGCAGCAGGTGTTCCCTCAGATATCCCGGACCGAAGCCATGTAGCCATCACCAGCACCTTGAATTTCACCCGGAGGGCAACCGGAAGCCAATGCAGTCCCAGAATTATTTTAGCCAACAAATAACAATACCTTACATTTGAAGCTAGACTGCCTGGGAATTAGCTGTCCCTCTCCAGGGTTCTCCATTAAATTGGGGAGTGAGAGGTGATGGGAGAAATATTCTTTCAGGCTTGCAAGACTGATGTCACCATTGCAAGGTAGTCCTGACAAGAAGCACAGCTAGATTAACCAATTCTACTCTATTCTGCTCTATTGTAAGTCTGAAAGTACATCTCTTCTCTGCCACCTTTATTGTCCAAGAAACTAGGGAGGACCACAGCCTAGTTCCACACCCACCTTCCAGGCTAAGCTGCCTCTGCTCTGGCTGCAGCTCTTCCCCTCTCTCCCAAGCTCATTCCCACATGCATCAGGCCCACAGATGCATGCTAGTAGATCACAATTCAAAGGCTGTCGGGAGGGAGATCATTTTTAAGTGCTGTATCTTAAGCTATTTAAGATTTAACAGATTGCTGGGAGCCATTTCAACTGAACCGATAGGTCAGACAGTCATGGGGAGGCCTTAAAGAATTGGTGTGATGTATTCTACTTCATGCTTCCCATTTGGCTTTTGAGGGACTGCATAACAGGAGCACCATGGTGTTCAAGTGAGAGAAATGGAATCCCAGTGCCCCCATATGGCAAGTCACTGGACCATCTTGCCAGTGTTTCATAGTCAGTGGAATGAAAGGGAAAGAATCGGCATGTTGATGCTCTCCTGGAAGAAGTCATCCATTGATCCTCACCCTATAGTATGCCTCCCGCAGATCCAATTTTGTAAAGACGCGGCCCTTTGCCAGATGTGCCAGCAAGTCCTTCATCAGAGGGAGGGGATATAGGTGTTCCACGTACACTGTGTTAACCCCCCGATAGTCGACACACAAACGAAGGGTCCCATCCTTCTTTTCCCAAAACAGGACAGGCGCCGCCATCCGGGAGCGAGCCAGCTGAATGAAACCCCTCTCCAGGTTTTTGTCGATGTAGCGTCAGAGCTTCTGCATCTCCCGAGGCGTCATGGCATACTTATGGGGTTTTGGCAGCCGAACGACTGGCTCCAGTTCGATAGTGCAGTCCGTAGGCCGGTGAGGTGGTAAAATGTTGCACTCCTGCTCGTTGAAAACGTCCGCCAAGTCGGCATATTCTTGAGGCACCCGGGCCTCCTGCTCGGGCTCGACCCCGCAGGCCCTCTCCTTTTTCCCCACCTTCTCTGGCCTCAAAAAGGTGTGTTCCATGGGGGCCTGAGGGCCTGTCCCTAAGCGGAGGTGCCGCATCCCCCCTCCCACCAGATTGTAGGGCCCCATTTATCCAGCCAGGTGAGGCCCAGGATGACTGCCTCCGTCATGGAGGGCTCAGGGTCTCCCAATGCTCTCCCAATTCCACCCTGATTGGTTCTGTCACATGGGTTATGGGCGCCCCACCCAGAAGAGACCCATCCACCTGTTGGAACCTAAGGGGAGCGGCCAGCCGTTTCAACGAAACACCCACTTCGGATACTACCGTCTGGCTTATAAGGCAACGGGTGCTCCCTGTGTCGATCAGAGCCCTATACTCCCTCTTCTGTCCCATCTGTGGGCTCACTAGCAACACCGGAAGTAGAAAGGGGCACACTGGAGCGCTTACCATTGGGTCCTCCTCCTGCTCTTGCTCCTCAGAACTGTCGTAGAGGGCAGGCCGAGCAGCTGCCGGTGTCTCAATCGGGAGAGGGGCTGGAGTCCTGGGCACCTCACCTGGTGCCTGGTATGCGGCCAGTGAGCGCTCCACAGTCCTCTTGAGAGTGACCCCCCATGCAGAAGGACTGGAGGGGGCCACCCGGGCTGGCGGCAGTGGGCAATCCGCTGCTCGATGGCCCGGCTGATCACATCTGAAGCACCGGATCGTTGACCTTGGCACCTGGAGGGGGTCTTCTGCGGCACTGTTACAGGTTTCTGCTCCTCCGGCCTTGCTCTTTCGGTCAACCTATGGCCTCCGGGCACAGTCTCGAGCCTCCCCCGTACGTCCTGTAGCCTGACGTCCAATTCCACAGCTACCCGAAACCATTCCTGTAACCGGGCTGGGACACCGCGCACCACACATGCCCTATGCAAAGCCCCATCGAGTCCAGCTTTGAAATGGTGCATGAGTAGGTGCTCCGGCCATGAACGCAGTTTACTGGCCATTGTGCGGAAGTCTCTGACGTAGGCCACCACCGGTCTGCCTTGCTGGCAAAGGTTCAGCACATCGGCTTCGGCACGATGGACTCGCGAGATGTCCTCAAAACGAGCCTGCAGGGCTTCCAAAAAGAGACCAACGTCCCCCAGCTCACAGGCGTGGTCACTAAAGAGGTCGGCGGCCCAGGCCGCGGCCTCCCCCTGAAGGCAGGCCGTCACCACTACCACCATCGCCCATTGGGACGGGTAGGCCTGGGCGTACACGTCCAGGTGGTTTATCACCTGTCCTAACAACATTGCCAAGCGGTCAGGGTGGCCATCATATGTTACCGGTAGCGGTGGTGGCCCCCACACCAGGCCTGGGCCCCAGGTCCCCACCTGTGCTCCTGGACCCCGTACACTGCCAGCTGGCCTTGTTGCTTGCCGGCTGGAACCCCTGTCCGTGCTTGGCCAGGTCTCCGCACCGCTCTGCACCGATGCCGCAGGGGGTTGTGTTCTCGGGGCTCTTGCTTGGGATGTGCTCCAGCTGGATGGACCTCTGAACCTCGGGCTGGCCAGCCGGAAGCGAGACAGCCCTGAATGTATGGACTGGGTGCCCGCAAGTGACCACTGTCCCGCCTCCTGCTCGGGGTCTGCAGCCACCCAGGGGCCGGGCTCCGGGCAGCCAACCTCCCCGAACCTGTCCCGTAGTATCTCCATGGTGTGGCTGCCGGGGGCAGTGGAGTAGCTCCATTCCTCTCCGTCGTTGTCCGTCAGGCGCCGCTCCCTCCAGTCCATCAACGCCCTGCTTGCCCAGGCCGCCTGTCCCTGGCCAGGTTCCGTGCGCCCCAGGGCAGGGCTTAACCACCATTCTCCACCACGATCATGGCTGCTGGCTTCTGGGCGCTCAACCGCAGAGACTACCGGGGGGGGGGGTCCCAGACCTTAGGCCTCACCACCGGCTGGGACTTCTCCACCTCCACTGCATCAAGGGGCTCAGCAGCAGCAGCAGCTGCCCCATCCACAGCGGCCTCTGAAACGGCCCCTTGCATCCCTTCAGCCATGCCCTCCTCACACAAGAGGGTGCACAGCAGGAAGAGGAAAAACAGAGGAACGCTGACTTACTGTCAAATCCCGTCCGCAAAGGGCAGGAACAACTCACAGCAGGAACGGAAGACAACCCACAAAGGAGATGCATTTATTCACATGCAAAAGCAAACCAAAGCGGGAACAAAGTCAGCATTGGATGCTCTCCGCATCCAACGTTGTTTAAAGCCATCCGGCACAAAACAACCCCCCAACAAACCGACATCCACCCAGCCCCCCATATAAACGCTACCCCTCCCCTCCAGGTCCTTTTGGCTTCCGCCTTTCCCCTGTGCTCCACATGCTCTTCCCCGGCAGGTATGTATCCCCGGAAACCCCCACACCAAACCCCCACGCCCCACCACCACTGGCTCCTTCCCACCTGGGACCATTCTCTTCACGGCCCCTAGGCTCTGGGACCCCCTCTGCCCATTGGAGCCACCCCAGTTCCCCAGCCAGACAGTCCCAACATCAAACCCCCCACAGTCAGGAGGTGCGGTAGCAGAGCTGGCGATCCCGAAGCCCCGGCCGAATGAGTCCTCTCGGCCGGCATGGGTCCACCGCACAGCGAGGGAAGCCCGAAACATCAGCTGCATGTTGGGCCCCTCAAGGCACCCCCGCACTGGCATGGCCGCCGGAAACGGCCGGGAGCCTGCCTCATCGTCCGTGAGTCCTCCCTGTGCAGGTGTGGCATCCAGAGCTGGTCGGGGTCCTGCCTTGTTGCCTGCACATCCCTCGTGCGCAGGCACGGTGGCTGGAGGTGACCAGAGGCTCCGAGGGCAGTCCAACGCAGACACGGCCGCCGGAGACAGCCGGGAGTCTGCAGGCATCCCGGGCGGGTCGGATGGAGCAGCCGCAACCGGGCTGAGGAGTCCTGAGGAGCCAGCTGGGATGGGGACGACTCCCGAGCGAGGAACACCACCTAGTGCCACCCCCCCTGACGAATGTCAGGCCTGTGGGGCTCGACAAGTGGGCTCTGAGTCATAGAAGCAAAGATTGGATATGATTTAGTTCCTCCTTGCCCAGGGCAGGCATCAACAACTGCAGCCTCAGGCCTTGCTTAAACAACCCCAGAGAGAGAGAGATGGTTACTGTTCAGTTTGTCAGGCCGTTGTTGTCACCTGCCAATAATGCAAGTAATAAATTGGCCACTTCACCAAAAAAGGGAATGCTTGACCTTGATGAATCCATTCTTCTCCCGCCAAGCTAGGAATTCTTTTCTAAATGCTCACAAACTGAATACTTGCTAATCTGTTCCAGAGTTTAATTCGGTTTGAATTGAATTGAATACTTATTTGGCCAAGTGTAATTATATATACAAGGAATTTCTCTCTGTTACAGAAGCTCTCAGTGTACTGGCAAAGCAACAGAGAAAATAATAATAATGTGGGACTTTCCGATCCCAACAGACAGACATCTGGCCCACCACATGCCTGAGATCACTATTGTGGAAAAGAAAAAAGTCTGGTTCGCTGATATTGCAATACCAGGTGATCCACAAATTAAAGAGAAACAGCTAGAAAAAATAACAAAATATTTGATTTGCAAATTGAAGTTGAGTAACTGTGGAGGAAGAAATCAATGGTTGTGCCAATAGTAATCAGAGCCCTTGAAGCAATACCTAAAGGGCTGCCTAGATCCGGGGAGTTTTGAACTTATCAGACCTGAATATCCTGACTTTGCAAAAAAACCCAACTTATTCAGAACTGTCTGTATACTCAGATGTTAACTTAACAGCTTATAGGCCCTTGGTTAGGACTTGAACTGTTAAGTTTTTACCAGTCCCAGTGAATCAAATTGAAGATTAAATCAATAAATAACAACAACAGCAACAACAATAATAATAGTAATAATAATCCCCCAGTGAAATACTATCTTGATGTTGTGCATTGCAAGATCTGCAAAAAATATCATTTGCCTGCAAACAAGAACTGATGGGACCATAAAATAGAGAAAGTCATAGAAAATTAAAAAGTTAAATTGCTCTAGGACTTTAGAATTCAAACAGAAGGCACCTGCCACATAACATTCTGGACTTAACAATTGTCGATAAGAAAGACAAAAAAGTCTGGATAGTGGACGTGGCAGTGCCTGGAGACAGCAGAACAGAAGAGAAAAAGCTGGAGAAGATAACAAAATACAAAGACCTACGAATAGAAATAGAAGAACTTTGGCAAAGGCAAGCAAGGGTAGTACCAATAGTAATAGGTGCCTTGGGTGCAATCCCAAAACCACTGGAACACCACTTGGGATTGACAAATTTTCCATCAGTCAGTTGCAAAAGGCGGCCTTACTGGGAACAGCTTGAATCCTGCGACGAGATCTGTAACACCATCTAACATCCAGATCTGCCTATCCCAGGTCCTTGGTAAGGACTTGATAGGTAGACAAAAATGTCAAATCCAGACTGTATATCTCACTATGTCAACAACAACAACAACAACAACATTGAAAGGGGGAAGTAAAGAAGATAATAAAAAGGATAATAATTCTACATCCACACTGTATGAATCAATATACATGCACATTAGACAGATAATTAGGTGTTTGGCTAGCTAGTCTAAAATCACATGGATATTTTCCCTTTTTTCCAGAACATTTGGCTTCCTCTGGTCCTCTGACTCTATTCCTGCTCTCCAGGATTTTTTAAGGATCCTAGAAAGGGTTTCTCAGGGAGAATAGATCTGGTCCTGGGGGTTTAAGCTCCTTCAAGGGAGCCATTTACTTCCTAACCATTTCTCTTTATTTGGGGAGTCTCGCCTTCTACTTAAAAAGGGAGTTCTTTCAGATCTTTCCCTTATTTTGGGTGTCAGTTCTGCTTAGGTCCATTTGGACCTTCCCCCATCTAGAAGAAGACTAAGCAAAGCAGTTTAAGGGACTTTGAAGGACAGGAGGAAGGGCCACCCAGAGTTGTGGGGGCTTAATCATCAGACATTTTCAAAACTGGACCAGACAATCATTTGACCAGAATAGTTAGAAGGGGGCTGGACTAGAAGGCCTCCTAAGTATCTTCCAGCCCCATGATTGTATATTCTATGTTCTATAAAAAGACTGTTTAACGTTAGACAAATAAGTAATTTGATTAAATAAAGGACTTAGGATCAAATTCGGTATTCTAGCAGATGCAAAATAGTGCGGCTGATTGATGTACCAAATTTGAAATAATATTGTCAAGCTAGTTGTCTGATCTAATTATATATTGGATTATTTATTTATTCAATTAATTTTTATCCTGGTTATATTACTTGATAAGTAACTCAAGGCAGCAAACGCTTTTATATCACCATATGGCTGGATCACTTAAATGAAAAGATCAGGACTTTAAATGCCTGCCCTCCTCAAAGCCTCGTGGTCTGACGCAAGTGGAAGTCTTCAGTGCACCAGTGCTCATAACTCTGGACCCGACCAGTGCTCTCATCTGCAACCTTTAAAAGCTGGACGAAACGATGCACCCCAAGGCAAAACCTTTTCATCCAAGGCACTTTAAATGGGCTAATTTACATAATGCATCCAAAATTCAGGGCCCACAACGCCCATGAAACTGAAATTTGGCAATTTGAAATAATGTACATAAAAACTATCATAAAACATTTTATGACATAATATAAATGTCGTAAGACATTTCCTGTGCTGATGTTTGGCCGCTATACAGTTCAACAGGGGCTACTTTCAAGGCAGAAACAGAATCTCTGAAAGTACCCCTGAATTTTGAAAAACTTTTCCAGTCCATTAGAAGGTCTGCCATTGTTGAAAGCCGGTAAGGAATCCCGTAAGGGAATCTCTCTGACTCAACTGAGTCACAGATTGTTTATTAAAATATAGAACTAATTTTAAAAAAGAATAAACTCAGGTTTATTTTCTCTTCCTTCATTGTTAAACATTGATCTTCATGAAGAGGAATGTGTTAAAACTGATCAATAATGAGAAATTAATTCATATGGAGTGCAAAATTTAACCTTTAATAAAACAGATGAGATCTTTTGAGACTCTCCTTTGAACAGTGAGAAATGCCACTTTGGTTTCCATAGTTTCAATATTCTGATAATCAGTATAGCTCAAAAGGAACGACAAAAACAATGTGATATACTTAAAAACATGATAGAACGTAAAATGCTTCTAACCCAGGACTCAGAATAGTTCTTAGGATTTATCTATTAGCTCTTACTGAATCTGCTTAATTAAATGGGTGCAGACCTTATCCAGACAATTCATATGTAACAATGGAAAGATACATATTGCTATTACTATATAGAGAGTATGGAATAAAATATTCTACAATATTTCTTAAGAATCTTTTCATTGATATATTACTCCTGTACTGATTGTAAAGTAGAGAATGCGTATCCAAACAAGTGCTCCAAAATGTAATCAACAGGTTGGATCATTCTTCAGGATCAGTGGCCGTGTCTAAACCTCAGCAATTTTGAAGGACAGGATGAAACAAATTTGAAACACTGACCTTTCTCTTCTGTTTTTGATTTTTTGTCAATTATCACAAGGAATATGGAGTTGGATTAGCCTATGATAACCACCACTAAAATGTTCTACACCTACAGAACCATTAAGAATTACAGTCAATGAAGGATGGATGGATGAATTTGGAAAGTAGACATCAATTCCCAAGGAACTTCATATCTAAAAAGTCTTTAACTTAACTTGATTTGGAAAGTGTTTACAGACTATAATTCTACACATAGTCTGAGCTTCATGTAACATAAGAACTAAAACACTAGATTTTATCTGATTCCCCATGAAGATAAAAATAGAAGTTTTATGACTAATCAAGTTCAAATGTAATATTGTTTGTAAGAATAATATGGAAATGTTATTTTTATCTTGATATTCTGTAAATTTGTAAGTAAAGTTGATATTTTGTCATTCTTAAGTAAACTTCACATTTTGTAATTCTTAAATGTATTCCTCTTTCCTTCTTTGTCATTCTTTTTCTGTTTTACTTCTTCAAATATCTTTAAACATTGAAAAATGGAAAAAAGTACATCAGGGAGAACATTTCTTTCTCTTAGACAAACACAGAAGAAAAGTCCAGTTACAAAAGTCAGCCTGTTTTATTTCATTGAAGCTGGAGTTATTATTATTTATTATTATTTATTAAATTTATATACCGCCCTTCTCCCGAGGGACTCAGGGCGGTAGTGTTAGTGTTGATACAACACTAAGCACTCAGAAATCTCCAGGGTGCGGGCCTTGGGGGACAAACAAAAGGGAGCATTTTATTTGGAGCTCCAGAGCCTTTACTTGGTGTTACAACTTATCTTCTTACATGTCATTTCCTGGTATAGTATATTGGGATATCCAAGTTGACAATGCTAAATGTTGCCATTTTACCATTACATTTTCTACTTCAAAAAATATGGGCTAAGAAAAAAATGGAATTAAAATTTTTGAGGCTGGCACAATGGAACTACTGCAACTTCATTTCTCACACCTGGCCAAGGGTAGAATTTCCTTGCCTTTCTTGTTCCCTCTTTCAGTGGCAAGAACACAACTCCTTCGCACCCTTCGCAGAAGATCAGACGTATGCACAGCCTCCTCCCCATTCTGGGGCAGGCCGTCTAGTGGGGGCTTGCAAACTCAGGTCCACTCAACTCCAGGATGTCTCTGCCAGGTCCAATAGAAGGGGAATTGGTTTGTTTGCTCCTAACTTCAAGCAAATTGGCAGTGATGGGAGAGGACGATGTTATGCTAGTTAATAGCCTCTCTGCTTGTCCAGATGCTGCCCAAACTTTGTGCCTATGAGGTGTCCTAGTACTCTCTCTCTCTCTCTCTCCCGCCCTCCCTCCCACCCTCCTTGCAGGAAAGATATCAGATGTCCAGCTGTTGCTTCCATCTTTTTTAGTCAAGGAAAACTCTATATAGAGGGGGAAATAGAAGCGGATCCTCTCTTAGGAAGTCTCTTAATAGGAGTAGAATAACAGCTGAGTTTTAAATGAAACAGAGGTCTTTCCCTACACTTTCACTGAGGAATTGCATCTCAGACTGAGCTGACCCAAGAGAATTAGCACAGCACTCTGTTCTCACTGGCTTTGCCTTACAGCCTCTTTCCATCTAAAACTAGAGATAAATTTTATCTTCTTTCCAAAACTGGGTTCTGTTCAGTCACTTTTTGTTAGGCTAGAACCGGGGAAGTCTCCCCAGGGCTTTATTTCTGCACGAGTCAGCTGCTCAGTTGTCCCTGGGCAGAGCAGCCTCCTCCTGTCTCAGACTGGGATTCCCACACAAAAGGCCAGCTCTGCCAGGAGGGGAATCCTACAGCTTTCCCTCCTGGGGCATCTCTGGGGTTGACAGCGCTGGCTCTTCTGCTGCCAACAGAGGGGCTGTGCTTTGTTCCTGTCCCTCCCCCCACCAATCCTCCCACTTTTAAGGATAATGCCCAGTGTCCTCCTTGCCCCTTGTCATCAGCTCAGGAGTGGGAAAGCTTCTGGTTCTCAGCTGGGCAATCCCCCCTCCCATTATTCATCCCACACCCAAGCAGAGTCTAAAGGTGAAGGAAATATTTTCCACTTCCCCAGCTAGAATTGTGATTTGGTGGGTTGGAGGATGGGTGTGCCCCCTCCTCGATACCTGGCCAGCCTCCCCTGCAGCATTTGCTCCGTTGTTCAGGCCCACCACTTCCCCTCTTTGGCCCACCAGACCCCTCCCAGTTTTCCAGTTTGAAGGCCAGCCCCCCCTCCAGCGCATCTTCATCTGGGGTAGAAGAAGAACATGCTGAGGCTTCCTTGCATTTGTTTCAGACGCTGCTGACTGCCTGCTCCCCAGAGGCCCAGGGGAAGGTGGCAAGGCCAACTTCCATCTTGGGGATGCAGATGCGAACTTAGGGATGCCCAAGTGAACAGCTCGATTAACTTAGGGAAGTTGGTCCCCGTTCCTGCTACCCTGCCGACTCAGGGATGATTCCCTAGCTGGCTGGTGACAAGCAATGGCACTGTAGAAATTCTCCTTCCTTCTCTTTCTCTCTCTCTCTCTCTTTCTTTCCTTCCTTTTCTTCTCCTCCTCTTTTTCTTCCTTTTCCTCCCTTCCGTCTCCTCCTTCCTCCTCCTTCCCTGCTATTCACATGAGCACTTTTATAAGCATTTCAGTCAGAGGCACACTCAGCACTCAGGACAGCACCATGGAACGATGATCCGGAAAAGATGCAAGAGAACCAGAGCAGGGACTGACAACGAGGGTAGCAAATGTTGTGCCAGTGTGATAGAGAAGAGCTCTCTGTCCCAGATCTAGGGGATCTTTCCAATCTGTCAAATGCTTTCTCACCCACAGCACTTCAGGTCCCCCTTGCAGCTCGACTTGCTCTCATTCTATCCCCCCTTGCAAAAGGTTCAGAGAGCTCTCCAGATGATCCTCATTCTCTCCCCCCCTCTAAGCTAAGTGATGATGGAGGAGCAGGAGTCTTCATCTTCCCATCATAATCATCCTTCTGCCCATTCCTACCGCCCTCTGGAGCTCTTCTTTCAGACATTCTCCCAAAGGGAAAGAAGAGAACTGACCCACCAGCAGAAAGTTTAGCCTCTGTTCCCAGGCTGTGGCTCCCATCCACGGAACAGGATGCAGCCACGGTCCTTACCATGAGGGATGGAAGTTCACTGTACCTGGATGTGGTTGCCAGCCTCTCTGTCAAAAGGTCGTAGCTCTGCAGAGGAGCTGGTTGACCACAGCTTTATATCAATTGCTCGGAATCAGTTGACTGGAGCACATGGTGGCTACCTAATGGATGGGAGGGATTCTGAAGAAACATAAATTTGATGCTCCTCCTGTGGTCTCTTTAAAGGTACCTGGAGGAAGATCACACTTGTGTCCCCCTGGGATATCACCGAGGGTCCTACCAAATTCTCAGCCATTTAGGAAAAAGAAATTCCTTCGGCACAGAGGCCCCTTGAAGAGCACTTTATGTAAAGCATGGAGAGAAAGCATGGGATGCTATTAAATGAAAAGAAAATAGCATAAAATGAAACCATCAAATAGGCATATTTTCAAACTGTTTGAAAACCTGGACAGTTTATTAGATTTCTGCAAACATTGAGTGGGAAGGATCCTTTGCGTTAAGTGTCAAATTTCCATCTGGTTGCTTAATGGTAGGCAATTTTTAATGACTCCAATCCTTTCCCCAATTGTCCCTCAAATTAACTGGAGGTTGATCCCTGATCTCTCTGGCTTTTGGACCCTGCCCCCCTTACCTCTTGCCAGGCAAGAAGACAGCTGTCCACCAAGGCAGGGCTGTTACCTGTCCTTTTACAGCAGCTGAAATCAGTAGGATGGGAGGAAAGGAATACCAGAAAAAGCAAGATCGGACAGCTCCAACCCTCTTTGACACTACCCAACAGTAGCTGTGCCCCTCCAGGCCCTCCTGTTGAGGAACAGGTCAATAGGAAAAAGGTGCCCAAGTGGCCAGAGACCAGCCAGGCACAGAGGCCAGACTTCGGTGAGGAGACCCATCCATCCTTCTGATGGGGCAAATGGAGTTTAAGAGAAGAGCGAATTTTGGCCCCAATTACACCCCACTTTGGCCTCATTTGGTGGGAGGG
This sequence comes from Vipera ursinii, assembly GCF_947247035.1. Classification (NCBI taxonomy): domain Eukaryota; kingdom Metazoa; phylum Chordata; class Lepidosauria; order Squamata; family Viperidae; genus Vipera; species Vipera ursinii. The sequence goes on from NC_139520.1 coordinate 2,182,509, forward strand.
TGAGATGATCAGTCCTGCAAGTTAGTCACACTCCCTTTCTGACTTTAGCTGAAAACCAACAATTTTTTAAAAATGAACAATATGAATATTATGTCACAATTTTCACACTGAATGGAAAATGTTGTCACCTGTTTATTTCTTAAGAGTTGTACAGTATTTAATATCAAACGTCTCCCAGCAGCAATTATAAAATAAAGCCGTTCAAGGCAATATTAATAAAAATAGCCGTGGTAAATAAGAATATAAAATAAAGACACAAAAATAAAACGGCAGCATCTGTTAACCAACAGCATCTTCCAGAAAAGCCCCATTTAAGTTTGCCTGACGGTTATCCCGCAGAAGACAGTCAGAAGGGAGCCAGCACTGGCAGGGAAGAAGAGGCTGGCAAAGAAGGGTTCAGCCATGCCTGACCTGGACGGGAGCTGGGGGAGGGGCGGGGGGGCGCCTGTTTTCCTGGAACAAAAGAGCTTCTCTAGGAGCTTCTCCCGGGAGAGCCTCTGGAGCCACTTTGGATTGAGCTGCTGCATACGTGGGGCTCACTTTACCCTATGTGGCTGCACCAAAGGGGGAGAAATCCCACTCTAAGGGGCTCAAGTATAAAGGCAAATTAAGCCACAATCAGGACATTACCACATGAGTGACTATTTTATGCCCACCTTGGATGCCATCCTTCCTGTTGATGCCACTGAATTAACCAGTCAATTGAAACCTGGGAAACCAAATAGCCCGGTACCAGTCAGGTGTGCTTGTAGGGAAATGTATTTTTCCCCAGGTTCTGGAATATGGGGTTCAAATGGTAGAAGTGAATGAAATTGTCTATGTGGGTGGTATAGATAGCAATGTTTATTGCTACCCATGTAAACAGAAGCCCTGAGCAAGCAGAGAAGGAAAGCAAACATGAGTTTTTCAGCCATGACGAAGAGAGCAGTGTGACTGTGGGATTGTGTGTTCAGCTGAGCGAGGGAAGTTCATCTCCTACTGATGTGCTGACAGCCAACGATTGCCCACCAGGTGACTGGCTGCTCTTTGCAAACTAAGCAGAGATTGTCCCAAGCACAAAGGCCAACTGAGGGAGAAAACAAGGAGCACCGATTGGAATTTACCTATAGAATTTCAAAGAAATTTTCCTTTTAAGTCAAGAGATTTATTTAGATTACCTAGCAAATCTATGCTTAAAAATGAGGGAAAATGCAAACCTTTCTTCTGGGGATACTTTGAAAAATGGAAGAGAACAGGTAGGAATCAGCAGTCATACCCTGCAATATTTGTGATATATCTCTGTTCCTGCTCAAGAACCTGGAATGTATTTGTAGCAAAGAGATCAAGAAGCCATTGCAGGATTAGTGATGACGACAGTTCAGCTGGTGGGGAAGGAGGATTTAGCATTTCAGAGAATATTCTCTCTAAGGAAGGCAATCAGAGGGACTCCAAAGGATGAGAAAGAAACATGGAAGTTATTCTGCACCAGAATTCAGAAACGAGTGTCCATCCTTTGCAAATGGATTACTGCCCATTTTGCTTATTGCAACAAAGGGAACCTCACAAAGGGGAGGGGGAGGGGCTCCATTGGGGAAGCCTGTGGGGCAACCTGAACTCAGATGCTCCCTTCTTGACACGGTGATTTCTCTCACCCTGACCCACATCTCATCCCATGGGAATCCTCAGCGTATCAGTAAGGTTGCTGGCCGTGAGGAGGTCGTGGCAGGAGCCTCTTTTTGGTCACATAAGACTATGGAGGGCAGGATCCTCTGCTGGGCTCGGCCCCCTCTGGCTTAGGGGCTGTGCAGAGAGCCTTTGCCTTTGCTCATAGGGCCACCCGTGTCCTGGGAACTGTGGTCCTGTGTTTTTTTTAAAAAAAGATGTTCCCAGTGTGTGGTCTGGGCTTAAGAGCCCCAGACTCTGGACTGGCTCCTCTGATGAAGTTCGTCAGGGAGAGCTGGAGGGGGGGTGCTGAGAAGGGGAGGAGACCCATCACCCCTGGCAAATACACATCCACCCAGGTGGCCTGGCTGTTGCGGGATGGGGGGGCTCACTTGGTGCAGGGAAGGCAGCCAGGGGTCCTGGCGGCTCTGGGCCTGGGGTGTGCAGGGGGGCTCTGGCCCCTTGAGGGTGTCCGTGCTGCACAGAGGCGGTCAGTAGAACCACCTAACGGTCATTCTAGCCTTTGAGAGGATCTGGCTTAAATGAAAAGGCGTTTAATAAAGTTCACAAACAAACACCGGTGGAACTTCCGTCTGGGTTTAGACGGGCTGCAGTCTGGCCCAGCTGCTTCCCTTCGAGCCGCTGCGCTTCCGCACCTCCCGAGAGCCGCTCGGGGCCAGGGCCTGGGCAGCCACCGGGCTCGGGGCCGCGCGGGTTTCAGGCAGCAAAGGGCGCAGGGGATTTAACAGGATTAGGCCGAGGACGGGCCGGGGCCTCAGCAGCCTCAACTCGGGGCAGGCGGCTGGCAAGGCCGAAGAGCTGCGGGCCATCCAAGCATTGCCGAGGGGGAGCCCGCCTGGCGGCTCTTCGCTTAGCGGCATCTCGGAAGAAGCGCCCCAGCCAGAGGCGCCGGGTCCGCTCGGGCCGCCTCCCGCACGAGAGCGCCAGCTGGGCAGCGCCGTTCCTGGAAGCGCCTCCCGCCGCCCCCGCCGCCGAGAGCGGCTCCCTCCGCCCGGCCTCGCCTCGGCCAATCAAGGCGCTAATGGGCGCCGCGGGGCCTTTCCGAGAAAACGCGGCGCCCGAAAGAGGCCGCAGGCGGAGGCGGAGGGCAGAGAGGGCCGCCCGGCTCACGGCCGCCTTCCTCCGTTGCCAAGGCCTCAACTCGGGGACCTTGAGAACGGTGGACCGACGGGCTGGAGGATTCTGGGAGTTGGAGTCCGCGGATCTTAAGATTCCCGAGGCGGAGAAACGGCGCCTTAAGGCCTCGCTGGGGGCTGCGTTGTTTCTGCGAGAGGCCGGCGGCCTTTGTTGCCAGTGAACCCCGGTGGGGGAGCGGCGGGTGAGCTCAGCCGGGCCCGCAGGTGAGCTGGAAGCCTGGGGTTGTTTGCCGCAAGAGCGCGAGCCTGTAAACAGGAGCGCTCAGCTGGGCGGAAGGGAAGCCATTAGCCCGGCCGCTCAGAGAAAGCGGCTCCCGCCCACGCGCGGCAATTGCGCTGAAAGCTTTTTAATCTGCAAGTGAGGCGTCGCATGGATGTTCTGGCCCTGACATTTAATAAAGGGCAACACGAAAACTCGCTTCCAGGAAACCAGAAACTCCCAAACAGCCATTAACGTGCACAGTTAACATGCGGTTCTCCCCCCCCCCCCCGCCGCCCCAAAAAAACAACAACGCAGGGATGGGAAACCGACGCCAGAAATAAAACTAATGTTGTTGACCCTGATCAAAAGTTTCCTTCCGACGAGAGAAGGTGCTGCGTCCAGCAAGTCTCTTAGTTCAGTGTTTTTCAACCACTGTTCCGCGGCACACTAGTGATGTTGCCTGGTGTGCCGTGAATTGAAAAATTTGAAAGATTTAAAAAAATGTCAAATTTTCGCCCACTAGGCGGGCACCGGACTGGTTAGCTCAAGACAATATAGCGAAAGCTATATTTCATTTGGATTTACTTTCACCGGAGATGCAAACAAACCAACTCCACTGTGCATGGTGTGTGGTGAAAAGCTAGCTAACAGTGCTATAGTCCCAAGCAAACTTAAACACCATCTCCAAACGAAACACCCTTCGCTTCAAAACAAGAATGCAGACTATTTTGTTCGCCTGCGTGAAAACACGGAGAAACAGGCAACTTTCATGAGAAAAACCACAAAAGTAAATGAAAGAGCTCTTAAAGCTAGCTATCAAGTTGCTGAACTTATAGCCAAGTCAAAAAAGTTGCACACTGTGGCAGAGACATTAATACTTCCCGCCTGCAAAGCTATTGTAGAGGAGATACTCGGACCTGACGCAGCTAAGGAAATAGCCAAAGTCCCTCTCTCAGACAACACAATTTCCAGACGTATTAATGACATGTCTGCAGACATCGAAAGTGTGGTTTTTGATGGTGCAGGAGCAGGAGGAACTAACTGAATTGAGACAAAATCGTGGTTTCAAGCTAAGATTTGCTGATCTACCTTTGGACAGTTTTTGGTTGTATACTGCCAAGGAGTTCCCCCTTCTGGCAAACAAAGCTATTTTGACATTGCTCCCATTTTCCACTACATATCTGTGTGAGATGAGCTTTTCAAGCATGATTGCTATAAAAACTAAATACAGAGAGAGACTGAGGGCTGTTGACGAAGAGCAAGAGAATTACTTTATATATAGTCAATATAGGCACAGAGTTAAATTTTTTAACATTTTCTATTGGTGGAGTGCCTCGTGATTTTTTTCATGAAACAAGTGTTCCTTTGCCCAAAAAAGGTTGAAAAACACTGGTCTATCAGACTTTGATGAGGAGATTGAGGCTGATGAATGACAGGAAAGACAACTCTTAAGAGACTTTTTCAGTTCCCTTCTAGAGTGCCTCTCTCTTTGGCTGTCCTCTGAAAACCAACTTTGTTTTGCCGGGCAACCATCTTTGCCTTAAAGCCTGCAAGAGGCATCTTGTTCTTCACCCTTGGTGTGGTCCTTCCACTTCCAAACTTCACTTTTTGGAAGCTGGCTATATTTTCAACACTGGGCATGTAATTCCTGGTGGTGTATGCAGAAGGAGAGGAAGGTGGCAGGATTTGAGGTTCTTCTGTCCCCTTAGAAATCCTTGAAGGCTGCACAGAGGTGGCTATGGGTGGATATAGCAAGAGAGGCTGGGATCCAGTCATCTCAAAGCAAGAAGGAGATCTGGGTGGCAAGAACAACCTCCGAGATCGCCGAACCCTTTCTGGAAGACCCCCATCTGTGCTCTGATGTACGATGTCTCAGATGGGCCTCCAAGAGTTCTTTTTCCTCAACGCTGAAAAAATCGAGGTCTTGACTGAGGATTTGCACTTCTCTATCCCGTGGGGGAATCTTGGTCACAGTGTCTGTGGTGATCTTCTCTGCTTTAAAGAGATGTGGGGCAAAAGCTTGCAACGATTTTAGCACTGTTGATGGCAAGCCCCATGCATGCTGGATTCTCTTCCACTGGATGTGGAATTCCAGAAGGTTCCAGCTGCTCTCTGGGAGGAAAGAGAGCCCTGTCGTGGTACCGGAGCAAATCTGGACTTTAGTTTGCCTAGACTTGCCTGTTGCTCTCTGTCTCTTATTGCCAACTTTGCTCTTGGGCTTTTCTAAAGTCTTCTGCTCTGGCTTAAACAATACCGGTTCATAGATGTCTGTGGTTTGCAAATCAGGTCCACTTTTCTGTAAGGATTTGGGTGGTAAAGGCAAGAGAGGCTGGAATCCAGTCATCCCAGGATGAGAAGGAGATCTGGGTGGTAGGAAGGCCCTCAGAGATTGCCAAACTCTTTCTGGAAGACCCCATCTGTGCTCTGATGTACGATGTCTCAGATGGGCCTCCAAGCATTCTTTCATCTCAATGCTGAGGAAAACAAGGTCTTGACTAAGGATCTGCACATCTATTTTTTCCCTTCTTGGTTTCCTAGATGTGATTTTCCCAGTAGTCCTCTCTGATTGAAGAAGATATGGGGCAAAGACATGGAGAGATCTAACCACCATCGATGGTAAGCCCCATGCATGCTGGATTTTCTTTCGTTGGATATGGAATTCCAGGAGGTCCCTCTCCTCAATGGGGAGGAAAGAGAGCACTATTTTGGGACATAAGAATCTTGTTGCTTCAGTAGTCCCCCCTGTCTTAACCTGTAATGCTTTGGGCGTTATCTTCATCGCCCCCAAATGGTGCTTTGCCTTTTGCAATGGCACTGAAATTCGGGGAGCAGATGATGTGTCTTGAAATGGTCTATACCTGCAAGGCCAGTGAGGCTGTGCTGGAACCTGGGAAGAGGGGAGAGAAGGCAGGAATGGATGAAATGAATGTTGAATCCGTTTTGGAATCTCCCACTTATGCTTTATGACCATGGTCCTCACACTGGTCTCCAGATGTTCCTGTGTATTTGTGTTGAGGAACCAAAGCTGCTGGGCCTTCGTTTCCAAATCTGCCTTGTCTCTTGGACTCCTCTGAGTTCTCTTTCTGGTGTGCTTCTGTAGGCCAAGTGGAAAAGGAGCAAAGATGCGCAGAGATTTCAAGATAGCAGATGGCAGTCCCCAAGCGTGCTGGATCTTCTTGTGGGTGACATGAAACTCCAAAAGATCCCAGGACGTATGGATGTAGAAAAGCAGCCTCACCTCCGGGGATCTGATGGCAGCCACTGGAAAGCTGGAACTAGTTCTTGCATCTGGTTTCCTCTGGTGGATGTTCTTCATAGGCTTCATGGTGGCTTCTTTCCAGGATAAAGTCCACCATGGTGATCCTTTTCTTCTGGAATGGGAAGCATGAGCTCCCTCTTGCAGTGGGAATCTGAAATGACGTTCACAGTGGGGTTTTTCATCAGTGACCTGTGGAGGAGGAACCATTGCTCTCAACGAATCTTGGATCAGTTGAGGAAGGCCCCATTTATGTTCCCTGATCCAACTCCTCACATGGGACTCCAGGTGATCTTTTGCATCTTGACTAAAAATATGCAAACAATGGGGAGGGACCAGTACTTTACTCAGAGACGATGGCACTTGTACCCCCCTGTGTGTTTTTCTTCCATCTCCCAATCTCTGTAGACCTGGACCTCTGAAGGACCTCTTCTGAGGCTCAGGTGGGACTGGTGCAAAAGCCTGTAGAGATTTGTGTACAAGAGCAGGTAATCCCCACTCGTGCTGGATCCTCTTGTATTGTACATGTAATCCCATAAATTCCAGGTCTTCCTGTTTAAGGGACATCGGGGTGGTCTCTTCATCAAGTGCCATCTTTTCTCTCCCAGACCTTGAGATTTTTCCTGGGGATCTTTCTCCTAGAAGATCACCTTTGTGGAGAGCCCTCTTGACTGTGGTTACATGATGTATGTCTTCTGCTTTGTGCCATGGCTTTGAGGCAGTCTGGAAGAGTCGGTTGTAGGCATGCCATGGGGTTTCGGCTTGACCCTGGTCGCCCTCAACCTGGGAACAAGAAGCAGGGGGCAGAAACATTTTCAGTGACTCCTGGACACGCTTGGGAAGACCCCATCGATGGACTGCAGTTCGGTTCTTCATGTGAGCCTCCAGTAGTTTCTGCGTCACAAGACCCAAGAAGAACAAGCTGATGGTTATTTTAATTGTCACTTTTAATACACCCCACGAAGCGGTGATGGCAATGCCAAGTCCCTCCAGGAGCCGTTCTGGTTCTAAAGGGAGTGCAGCAAAGGCCTGAAGAGATTTTTGAACCATGGATGGTAATCCCCATTCATGCTGTAACTTCTTGCGCCGAATGTGCATCTCCAGAAGGTCCAAAATCTCTGTTTGGACAAAACATGGACCTGTCCTTGAGAATCTCAGTTCTTTTGTTCTGGAATCCATTACATTGGCTGTTTGACTCTCCTGGCCAACATTCTTCTCCAGAGTCCACCCCCTGAGCTTGGACATCTCTAGTGGTGGGCTTCCTACAATAACATTGCCAAACATCTTGTTTAAGGATTTAGTGTAGATACTGGGAAGACCCCAAAGATGCATTAATTGTTTGCATTTAATGTTCAAGTTCATCTTTTCCACAATGTCCTGTTCCAGAAAATACAAGCAAGATGGCCTGGGTTTGATTTCTGAGGACACAAGGGAACATTTAGGAAGAAAAGCATGTTCGATGGGGCCATAAAACTTCTTATATCTTATTAACTGGAACTTAATCTCCAGAGATATTTTCTTGAGGTGAGTCTCCAGAGTATATCTAAGCAGATCTTCTAGACATCCCGTGTTATTTGGGAGGTGAATGTTGGTTTCTTCCCACCTTCCACTCTCCACCTGAGTTTCTCCAAATGTGGCTTGAGGTTTCTCCTCTGGAAGTAGTGAGTGAAAAAACTTTACAAACTGATGGACTTTCTGAGGGATGCCCCACTTTTGCTGTAACTTTAGCCGTTGAATGTGGAGCTCCAGGTTTTGTTTGACTTTCTCAGAAAGGAAATGCAACTCTAGATGAAGCAAGGAAATCTGAGTCACCGCCTTTGGAAGATCGCGATGCCACTTGGGTGGTTCTCCAATTAAGCTTCTAAGGGATCTCTGGACCAGGGTAGAATATCCCCACTCATGTTGTAGTCTCTTCTTCTTAACATGCATTTCTAAGTTTTCTCTGACCGCATTTTTGAAAAACAGAGACTTTACTTCTGAAAACTCAACGGGAATCTCTTTGAACCTGACTGAAGACAAAGGTCCTCCAGGACACATAGCTGCCAATGTCTCCACATACTTTAGTCCCAGGCCCCAGAGGGACACCAAGTGACCCCGTTGCAAAGTTACTTCGATCTGACCCATGGCTGACAAGTCAAAGGAGAGGCAGGGGCTACGAGTCTGGGGGGTCCTGAGACCAGGAAGGATAAGCTTGGGGAGAGGTTGCTGGTAGGACGTCAGACGGACACTGTCTTCTGTGGTCCCTGCAGAGAAGAATTGTCCCAATATTGGACCTCTTCGGGGAACATCTTTGCCTGTCCCATCTAAAGGTAAAACGGCTAAGGGGCCCAGGTGGTGCTACATGACACAACCTAGGTCAGGGGTAGGCAACCTCAGCTCTTTTATGACTCATGGACTTCAAGTTCAACTATGCTGACTCAGGAATTCTGGGAGTTGAAGTCCATGAGTCATAAAAGAGCCGAGGTTGCCTACCCCTGACCTAGAACTAAGGAGGGATTTCCTGACAGTTAGAACAATTAATCAGTGGAACAGCTGGCCTTCAGAAGTTGTGGATGCTCCATCACTGGAGGCTTTTAAGGACACAGCCAATTGTTCAGAATGGGATATGGTCTCCTGCGTGAGCAGGAGGTTGGACTAGAAGACCTCCAAGTTTCCTTCCAGCTCTATTAATTAATCAGTAGAATGGCTTGCCTCCTGAACCTGTGGGTGCTCCATTACTGGAAGTTTTTAAGAAGAGATTGGACAACTATTTGTCCAGGATGAAGTAGGGTCTACTACTTGAGCAGGAGGTTGGACTAGAAGACCTCCAGGATGTCTTCCAACTCTGTTATTCTGTTCCATGCTCGGTTGAAGAGGGCGGCTTGCAAGCTATTTCTCTAAGAGGACACGGGGTGAATGTTTCAGCTGAATCAAGGAATCTTAGGACTCGGAGGGACCTTTGAGATCATCTAGTCCAACCCCCTGCTCAAGGCAGAAGACCGTATACCATCCTGAACAAACGGTTGTCCCATCTTTTCTCGAAAACCTCCGGCATCCATGACTCTGGGAGCCAAACTCTTACGCTGATTACAGGTAGTCCTCAAGTTACGACTACGGTTGTGTCCAAAATTTCTGTTGCTAAGAAAGACATTGGTTGGGTGATTTTTGCCCCATTTTGACAAGCTTTCTTGCTACAGTTGTTAAATGAAGCACTGCAATTGTACGGTTGTCAAGTGAATCTGACTTCCACATTGAGGAAAACTAATTCACTTAAAATTGCGGACTCTGCTTAACAAACCCAGCAGTCACTTAACAACCGCCGCATAAAATGTTAAAAAAGCGTATCCAGTCTTGTGATGCCTTGACTTACAAGCACAATGACTTACGGCCATAATCGCAGTTTTGATTATGGTTATAACTTGAGGAGTCATTGTATGCCCAGTTCTACTGCCTTTGTTTTAAGTTAAATAGTGCCTTTCGTTCATTTTAAATGGTTAGTCCTGGAGTAAGGTGCTGTTGATTACTTTTGATGGATATGCCTTGATTAATACAAGGTAAGCTGTCCTGGGTAGCATTTTTAGAGAAAAGCAAAATTGGAACGAAACAGAGAGGATCGCCCTTGGCAAGGATGACAAGCTCATTGGTGAAGTGATCCATATTTTTGGGAGACAGTTAGGTGTCATGATGATAGCATCAGGCTAGAATCCGGAATCTGGGATCCTGAGTTCTAATGCTGCCTGGGGCACAAAGCCAGATGAGTAGCCTTGGGCTAGCCACTTCCTCTCAGCCCTTGGAATCAGTGAATAGCAAACCACTTATGAAAAACCTTGGCAAGAAAACTACAGGGCCTTGCCCAGAAGCGGACACAAGGGAACAGAAGAAAGAGACAGAGAGAGGGAGAAGATGATAGCTAGCTAGGGAGATAGAGAGATAAAGAAATAGAGAGATGATAAAGATAGATAGATAGATGATAGATAGATAGATAGATAGATAGATAGATAGATAGATAGATAGACAAGAGATGGAGAGATAGAGGGATGAAGAGAAAGATGATGGATAGATAGATAGATAGATAGATAGATAGATAGACAGACAGATAGAAAGATAGACAGACAGACAGACAGATGGAGAGAAAGATGATAGATAGATAGATAGATAGATAGATAGATAGATATGGAGAGATAGAGGGATGGAGAGAAAGATGATGGATAGATAGACAGACAGACAGAGATGGAGAGATAGAGGGAGAGAAAGATGATTGAGATAGATAGATAGATAGATAGATAGATAGATAGATAGACAGACAGACAGACAGAGATGGAGAGATAGAGGGATGGATAGAAAGATGATAGATAGATAGATGATAGATAGATAGATAGATAGATAGATAGATAGATAGATAGATAGATAGATGGAGAGAAAGATGATGGATAGATAGAGATGGAGAGATAAAGGGATGGAAAGATGATGGATAGATATATAGATAGACAGACAGACAGACAGACAGACAGACAGACAGACAGACAGAGATGGAGAGATAGAGGGATGGAGAGAAAGATGATGAATAGATAGACAGACAGACAGACAGAAAAAGTACTGCAACAAACTGGTGGGTTAAATGCTTGTAAAAACTTAAAACCTTTTCCGATGGTTTTAGTTTCCTGCAGGCTGGCCTCACTTTTCTGCTGAACCTGCAAAGAGACAGAAAAAAGAAAATCTTTTCTCCAAGTGATGACCAGGACTTAGGGGACAGTGAATGTGTCCAGATGCCCACTCTCTCTCTGGTCACTTGCAGGCCTCTGAATGCTGGGTCATGAAAGGACAGCAAAGGAAACACCCAATGTTCTAACTCAGGGCTTTTCGACCTTTTCACCCATTGTACCACTTTTAGGATATGGCAACATCCGAGTACCACCAGTCGCCTAGCAAGGTGTCAAAAACTTGATGACAAAAAAAGGAAAAAAGTGATGAAGTACAGGTAGGCCTTGACTTACAACAGTTCACTTAGTGACTGTTTGAAGTTACAATGGCACTGAAAAAGTGCCCCCCAAGCCACAACCAAGCAAGACACCTGCCTGCCCACCTGGTGGCGCTCTTCCTCCTGTCTGAGGTTTTCATTGTTGTGAGCATTTCTGTTGAGGATTGGCAGTGGGGGTGGGGGGCTGTTTGGTTTTTATTTCTCCCCCTCTGCTGGGTGGTTGCAGAAGGTTTTGGTCACTTCACATGACCCCGGGATACTGTGACCGTCATAAATATGAACCAGTTGCCAAGCATCTGAATGTAAATCACAAGAACCTGGAGATGCTGCAACATTCCAGCTGATCGGCGCTTCTTCTGGGCTCAGAAGCACCGGGATCAGCGCCGAGCTCCAACTGGAGCCTGGTGCTGATCCTGGTGCTTCCGCTGAGCCCTGACAGCCCTGCAGCTCCAGCCATGTTTCGCTCAGGCTTGTGCGGTGCTGCCACCGGTTCAGCTCATTCCCCTCCCCCACTACTTTTCTAGGATGGTCGCGTACCACCTGCCAGGTGCCAGTGTACCACAGGTGGTACCCGAACCACTGGTTGAAAAGCCCTGTTCCAATATTTGAGGGGCTGCCACAAAGAATAGGGGTGTGTGTCAACCTCTTCTCCAAAGCACCCAGAGGCAGAAGAAGAGGCAACGGATGGGAAACTCATCAAGGAGAGAAGCAACCTGGAACTAAGAAGAAATTTCCTGACTGTTAGAACAATTAACCAGTGGAACAGCTTGCCTCCAGAAGTTGTGAATGCTCTCCAACACTGGACGTTTTTAAGAAGAGACTGGACAGCCACTTGTCTGAAATGTATAGGGTCTCCTGCCTGAGCAGGGGGTTGGACTAGATGACCTCCAAGGTCCCTTCCAAGTCTGTTAGTCTGTTATACACCAGGTTTCTTCAGCATATTCAACTACAGATGTAAGACTCAGGCCTTGAATTCATCTTATTAAGAAAAGTCACATTTTTCTCCCTATGACTTCTTCCCTATGGCACAATGTCTCAAAAACTTACAGATTCTGCCTTGGGAAACCATTTACGAGGGTCCAAGAGGAATTTCAAGCTGCTTTGGATCAGCTCAAAAGCCACACGCCACACTGTGAAAGTTTTCAAGATTTTCCAGATAATAAAGAAAACTAAGATCAAAAGGGCATTTTTGCCAAGAAGTATAATCAATTTCTGAAGAGCTAAAATGCCAAAACATGGAGCTGCCAGCTCCATACTGGAAAAAAATATCCAGATAGCTAAAGTCCTGGGCTGGGTTTAAATATAAACAGGGTCTTTGTATGATGTGTTCTGAGCGCATCATAAAGGTCACCACACAGCACTATGCCAGCCCCATCTCAAAAGTCCCTCATCATCCTCTTCCTGGAAATTGTCACATAGAAAAGCCCTCACCTACTTGCTAGAATTCATGATGCTCCACCCTCATGTCTATACATTTATCATCTGGAGTTTATCATCTTAGAAAATCAGAATAGAGCTGGAAGGGACCTTGGAGGTCATCTAGTCCAACCCCCTGCTCAGGCAGGAGACCCTATTCCATTTCAGACAAATGGTTGTCTTCTTAAAAACTTCCAGTGTTGGAGCATTCCCCCTTCTGGCAAACAAAGCTATTTTGACATTGCTCCCATTTTCCACTACATATCTGTGAGATGAGCTTTTCAAGCATGATTGCTATAAAAACTAAATACAGAGAGAGACTGAGAGCTGTTGACGAAGAGCTACGTGTGTGTCTTTCTTCGATTCCAGCCAGAATATCAGCTTTGTGTTCAGCCAAACAGGCCCAGGTTGCGCACTGAATAAAGTATTTTATAATTTTTCATATTTCTGTTTACTTACTATTTCACAATAAAGTAATTATAAAATACTTTCTTTGTGTTTATTTGATTCCTATTCAAGAGAATTATTTATATATAGTCAATATAGGCACCGAGTTAAATTTTTTAACATTTTCTAATGGTGGAGTGCCTCGTGATTTTTTTCATGAAACAAGTGTGCCTTTGCCCAAAAAAGGTTGAAAAACACTGTCTTAGTTTATCATCCCAAACGGTCTGCCAGCAGCTGCTGCTGCCTTGTCTTCCTGCTGCAAGCAGAGACCTCAAGGTTTATGGCTATTTGGCTGTTGGCTAGAAGGGCCTGTGTACAACCCTTGGAGCATTGTGAATTGCTTGGGGAGTGGGGGAATGAAATCCATTTTCTTTAGCTTAACATCTCTCTTCCTAGAATCAGAAAACTCCACTTTGGCTGCAGCCCCCTATCCAGACCAGGATTCCGAATTAAAATACTTGCAACAGACCTGTACGGGACCACCTCCCTGGGCTGGGTCATTATGAGCTAAGCAGGTGGGGGGTGTCCTGCAGAGCTGTCTCTGGGCCATCAGCTCCACTCCTGAAGGGCTCTTACTCTTTGGAAGACTCAGCTATGCCTCCAACCTGGAATGAGAGCAGACCCACGAAGGCACATGAATTCTTGTGTGTGTCTCAAAAGAGCCATCAGACCTCTGCCAGTCTGCAAGGCAAAATATTCCCAGTTCCTTCCACCTTTCCTGATCTCTTTAATAAACCTATTCCAGCTTCTTGAATGCTTCTTAAAGCTTCCCAAATGGATTCACTAGAGATAAGGTTAGTCTTCTGAGTCAAAGAATTACTTCTGGTGATTTTGGAGTTCATATTTCTGTTGAGGCAGCCTAAAATTGCATCTTTCCTATTTTTACAATCACAACCCACTTCAATTTACCATCAACTAGCATACTTTTCTCACTGTGTATTTGACATTTGTTAAGTGAAGCAATTTGCACTGTATTAAATTTCATTCTGTGGCATTTTCAGCCCATTTCTCCATCCAGTCTTGATCATTCAGAATTGTGTTTCTTCTAGGGAATTAGCTCTTTCCATTTTTTATAACCTGAAGATTTGGTAAATGTCGCCCCTGCATCTTTGTTGAAGTCACTGTCTTCAATCTGATGAGGATCCATTATTGGGCAAAGATTGCAGCCCACCCAATTCCCTCTAGACTGCAGGAGGAGGAGAGCCTCTGGGTCTCTGGTGGCCACAAATCAGGACCCCTAGTATATGGTGGCTGGGACCCCTCTTGGGCACCTTATTAAAGTAAAAAAATATGTAATACGAGCTGTCAGAACACAGCAAAGATGTGAAAGATGCAGGCCAAATTGCCTGACTAAAGAACCTCAGTTTCTCCCTTAAGAGAAGGAGGGGTGGATAAAGTCTAGCCAGCTGCATCGGATCAGAAAAGACCCGGGTAATGTTCACAGTTCGGGTAAAGGCTCCCTAATGTGCAAGATTCGGGAACCGGTCCGTTTGTAACGGCAACGAGTCCTCGGTCCAAAGCCAACGCCTCCGTCTTCTTACTTAGAGCGGCCTGGAGGAGACATTGGAAAATGTTCCTTTAAATGCCCGGGAGCGCTCCGTGTCACGAGAAGCAGCTCCGCGCTCGCGGGGGAGATGTTCCGGCGGAGTCGATCCCGCGCCCGCCTTCTGTCAAGCCCCGGGAGAAGCGCCGCCCGCTCCGGCCTCGCCGCCGCCCGAGCTCGAGTCGCGCTGCCCAGCCGCTAGGCCCGCACCGAGGCGGGCGAGAGCGCCGGGCCCTCGCGGCTCCGGGCTCGGGCCGTGGCGGCGGCGGCGGGCCCGAGCGATGGAGGGGCAGATGGCGGGGCTGTACGACCTGGGGCGCCGGCTGGGCAGCGGCCACTTCGCGGAGGTGCGCCTGGCCCGGCACGTCTTCACGGGCGAGCGCGTGGCCGTCAAGGTGATCGAGAAGGGCCGGCTGGGCGGCGCGGCGGCGGCGCGGCTGCGGCGCGAGGTGGGCTGCATGAAGCTGGTGCAGCACCCCAACGTGGTGCGCCTCTACCAGGTGCTGGAGACGCCGGCTCGGCTCTACCTGGTGCTGGAGCTGGGCGACGGCGGGGACCTCTTCGACCTGCTGACGCGGCGCCCGGGCGGGCTGGCGGAGGCGCGGGCCAAGGGCTACTTCGCCCAGGTGGTGCACGCCATCGCCTACTGCCACCGGCTGCACGTGGTGCACCGCGACCTCAAGCCCGAGAACGTGCTCTTCTTCCAGCGGCAAGGGGTGGTCAAGCTCACCGACTTCGGCTTCAGCAGCTGCTTCCAGCCGGGCACCATGCTGGCCACCAGCTGCGGCTCGCTCGCCTACTCGGCCCCCGAGATCCTGCTGGGCGAGGAGTACGACGCCCCCGCCGTGGGTAAGGGCCGGCGCGCCCGGGGCGGTCGGGCCCCGCGAGGGACGGGGGCCCCGGGGACTCCCGTGGCGCAACGGAGGAGGGCAGCGCGACGCCTGCAGGCCGGCCCGAGCGGAGGGCGCGCTGCGTGGACCGGGCCGCCGGGCCCGCCTTGGCCTGGCCAGGCTCCGGGGAACAGCAAGGCACCTCCTGGGCTGGGGTGGGGGCGGTTCCGGGAGGGCGCCTGGAGTGACTGGCTGGCTGGCTGGCTTGTCTCTGGCTAGAAAGAATTTCTCTTCTGGCTTCTCGACCCACAAGCAACGTTCCCAGCGAGCCAGAGAAGTTCCGGAGGCCTAAAGCTGGTTCCGACCCTCGTGCAGGAGGGCTGCCTGGCTGATGCCCCTTCCTCAGCGATGGCGGTCGAGCAGCATCCATGTGGGGTCCATGTAGGAATTTCTTTGGGTTGCAGTTGTTCAGCGGGACAAACCTATGGGGAAGCAGGACAGAGCCTTCCTTTCCGAACATTTTAAGATGACTAGAAGTTTCTCCTTCCTTCCCTAATTGCTAAAATCAGTTTAGCTCTTCATCTTCCCCAGTCCCTTCCACGTTTATCCATCACCCCTTGTGCCTCTCTTTCCCATTTGTTTTAGATCCATTCTGTGATGATGAACCAGGAAATGCTAGAGCCTTTCTGCCAGAGTGATCCCTTGCTTGCAAGATTTGTGGGCAGATTTCAGCAGATTTTCTTTTCTATTTTAGACAAAGGAGAGACTGGCCCCTTGATGAGGCCCTCCATCTGTGGAGGGAATTCCACTAGCAGTTGTGCCCTATTACTTAGTTTAGTTCCCATATTAGGGGTGGGGATGGGAGTTTACCATGGATATTACCCTGCTGGAGCCTTGAAGGGTTTGCAGCATGTAGATTTGATTACTCTATCTGGTTAGTTGAAGAATTAGCTAGAAAGTAAATATTATTCCAAATGATTTTTTTCCCAAGGTGGAACCCACATAATTGTTCCGGAGGTAAATACCTTTCCCATGTCATTCTTGTAGTCTGTCATTTTTAAATCCACTTTCAACTCTTCAAGATTGTTAGAAATGAAAGGAAGGAATATAACATTGGTTTATTTGATCAAGGTTGACATAGATGTGTTATTTCTAATAATACTTATGAACTACCAGAACTGAAATGATGATGTTTTATGGATTTGTTTATAGATAAGAAATCAGATATTGGAAGAAGAGAGAATTTGTTTTTTTTTTAGATACGGTGATAAAGCTGTGTAGGAATTTCATCTTTAGCCAACCTGTATCTGCTTCTGGTAAATTTTCTGATGTGGGCTTGGTTTAAAATGGGAACATTTTGTAAAACTGAAATCCTCACCCAGATCAGTCAAATGGATGGATCCATGGGATTCCTTACTGAAATTGAGAAGATACCACATGACTTCGGTGTGGAACTTCTCTGCAGGGCGGAGGGCCACCCCCACTTCATTCCAATTTCAAAACCTTCCTGGGTCTTTGGTTATTGAGCCTCAGCAAAATCAGCTCCTTCAGATTCTTTTCATGACAATGAAACTAAGAACTGGCCCTCCTCTGGCCCTTCTCCATGTGGCTGAATACCCTTGAGTGGGATGCTTGAAAGTGAGCTCAGCACTCCAGATCATAGAATCACAGGGCTGGATGGGACCTTGGAGGTCTTCTAGTACAACCCCCTGCTTAGGCAGGAGACCCTATACCATTTCAGACGAATGGCTGTCCAATCCCTTCTTAAAACCTCCAGTGATGAAGTACCCACGACTCCAGGAGACAAGCTATTCCATTCTCACAGCCAGGAAATTTCTCCTTACTTCCAGGTTGGATCTTTCACCTGTCACTTCTTGTCCTGCCTTCAGGTGCTTTGGAGAACGGGTTTACTCCCTCTTCTCTGTGACAGCCCCTCTAGTAGTGGGAGACTTTTATCATGTCACCCCTAATCCTTCTCTTTGATAGGGAGGACATACCTAGCTCCCCTAACTGTTCATCATGTGGTTTAGCCTTCAGATCCCTTATCATCTTTGTTGATCTTCTCTGCATTCTTTTTAAGGTCTCGCATCATTTTTTGCATTGCGGTGACCAGAATTGTGATCTCGCTAGTGCAATGTAAAGAAATACCAACGCTTCACGTGAACCTGATAGTAACCCTCTGTTGATGCAACCCAGGACTGTATTGGCCTTTTGGGCAGTTGCAGCACACGGCTGGCTCAGTGATAGCCCACCTGGACTCTTAGGTCCCTCTCAGAGTGGCTATTGTTCAGCCAGGTATCATTTATTCTATTTAGTCAGGTGAGTCTGGCTAAAAGCAAATCAAGTGGGGCAAAAGCTTAACTGTATTTGGAAACTATATTAATGCAGCAGCCCAAAACAAGGTCATTGTTTTTAATCTATACCACAGTAATGGCTTATGTTCCATTTCCAATCCAGCCATAATTTTTTTCAATGTATCCCCATCTTACCCCTTTGCATTTGACTTTGTTTCAATGTGCAATTATTGTGGCTGTGGAGATTTAAATTATTTCAAAGGAAAGAAATCTCTCCTGACCACGTTTCTGTCAGTTCAAGCTTCAGCCGTAACCTCCAGTCGCTTCTTCACCATATCCTGAAAACCGAACCAAAATATAATTTGGGTTTTTGAGTAGCTCCACCTCCATTGCTTGCTAGCATTTTCTCTTTTTCACTGGACAGCTGATGTATGGATTCTTTTTTTCATTTTAAGGTATCTGAAGAAATTATCTTTATTATTTTTAGTATGATTTGCCAGCCTCAATTCATTCTACATCTTTGTTTTCCTGACACTGTTTCTAGACTTCGAAGGTAACGGCACGTCTTTTTTTCTTGGCCATTTAGCTATCCGTCACTTTACATTTTGATTTCCCATTCTTCCACTTTTTCTCATTATCATATTCTTACAACTGAAAATGATTCCTAAATTCTTTTTAGGAATTCTTACTTCTTTTGACCTCTTTTCCACATTAACTTTCTCTGCCCCGAGGAAGGGTTTATAAAATCTGCTTCTCTTGATCTTTCAAAAAGGTGCCGAGCTTGTGAAGCAGCTTTCACAAGAGATCGATGGGACGTTAAGGTGCTTCCAAGTAAAATAGGCAGAATGCAGAAATGCAGTCATTATGAAGCTTTATTCATCGATAGGTTATATAAAAAGAGCTATATGGCATGGAAGCATCCATGCTTGTATGATAGAGAATGCATGCAAGTGAGAAGATAGAAAAGAGAAGCAGAACAAAGAAGCAGCCCCTGGGCAGAGGTATTTATGGGGGGTCTCGGGCCCTCCCTAGCCATAAAACTCTCTCGCCAATGGGGCTGCTGCAGGGGAGCAAAGAAGCCTCTTTGCTCCATCTGATGACCTATTTGGGGAACTGCCATGGGCTGGCACAAAACATGTAACAGAGCTAATGAGTTTCAGGTTCCAAAACTCAAGGCTTTCTTCCACCCCCTGACAGTTCAATAGTCGATGCGGTTAAGCCCTTCGTAATGGTGGTTTGGAGGATTTAACTGGCACACAAACAGGGCATCGGCCACGTCCCTTGCAGAACTGAGTTTGCCTTGGAAGTCGGCGGAATGAGAGGGTTTGATTCAGTGACTTTGGGGCAGCCGGGAACTGTGGAGGGGCGGGAGAGAGACGTGTCGGAGCACGGGAGGGCCTCTCTTCAGCCGAGTTTCCTCTTTTTCTTCTCTCCTAGATATCTGGAGCTTGGGTGTCATCCTTTATATGCTGGTCTGTGGACATCCCCCTTTCCAGGAGGCCAACGACAGCGAGACCCTGACCATGATCCTGGACTGTCGCTACGAGATGCCATTAGGCATCTCCCTCCTGTGTGCAGAGTAGGAGCCCCCCTCCCCATTTCCTCCCTCTTTGTCCCTGCCTTGTTCTTTAGGAAGCAGCCTCAAGCTCTCTGCCTGTGGTATTCATAGCACGGAGCCTGTGGGCAAGCAGGAACCCCCCAGGGGGCTAATTATTGTTTTATTTATTATTTAGTTATTGTTACATTTCTAGCCCCACCCCCACCACTTTGGGTGATTCACAACTATCAGAGAAGTTACAATAAGCCCAGTTCAAAAGCAGGAAAAAAGATGGCAAGCATAGCACGGGATAGGACGAGGCCAGGGGAGCCGGGCAAGAGGTGGCTCTTCATGGCTCCTCGTCACTGGAGCAGACCGCGGAGGGCAGGCACTGTGACGGAGAAGGGACCCTCTCAGAGTCCCAAGAGGGATACGAAGGAACTCGAGTCAGCCAGGAAGATGGGCAATAACCAGGCCTTGTGCTAGGCAGGGCTTTGGGAGTGATGACTAGCATCTTGAATGGCACCTAAAAGCAAACTTGCCAGTGGTGCAGCTTCAGAGAAAAGCTGTTATGTAGGCCTACCTCTAGATGAGGCGGGTGGGACGTATCTAATAAGTGCTGTGTTTCCCTGAAAATAAGACCCAACTGGAAAATAAGCCCTAGCGTGATTTCTCAGGATGCTCGTAATATAAGCCCCACCTCAAAAATAAGCCCCAGTTAAGATCCTCAGCCAGATAGATGCATTTAGTACCATATTTTCCCCAAAATAAGACCTAACTAGAAAATAAGCACTATTCTGCTTTGGGGGGGGGGGGGCAAAAATTAATATGAGACCCGGTCTTATTTTCGGGGAAACATGGTACATAAATCAGTACATAATTACA
Organism: Vipera ursinii; assembly: GCF_947247035.1. Lineage (NCBI taxonomy): Eukaryota > Metazoa > Chordata > Lepidosauria > Squamata > Viperidae > Vipera > Vipera ursinii. The sequence goes on from NC_139520.1 coordinate 2,202,674, forward strand.
AATACTGAGTTCAGCCACAGAGTCTGGAGTCTGGGTGAACTGCAAGTGCACAAAGCCGGTCACTGTTATTGTTCTGCCCTGATGGTTGAGGGAACGGATCTCCCCTGAGATTGCCTGGCCGAGGGCTCTGCTAGCTGCGCTTCTGCCAACCCTGGAGACTTTTGAGCCACACTTTCTGCTGAGCAAAGAAACATCAGTGGCGCCGGAGTAAGGAGGCGGCGTCCCCTGCTAGGCACCGGGTGCTTGTAACGCCTTTCCAAGGCCCCATTTCACCTCACCTCTGTCTTCTGCCTTGGGGTCCCTGAGGAGACATGGACTGGGAGGGGAGAGAGCAGGGCCTTGGGGGGGCAGTGGCTGAGTCACTCTTGCCCTTCTTTGCACAGCCTTATTGCCCAGATGCTGCAACGGGACCCCAAGCAAAGAGCGTCCTTGGAGCTAATTGAAAACCACCCGTGGCTCCAGGGGGTGGATCCCTCCCCAGCCAGCCGCTCTCTTCTGCCGCTGACATCACACAGGAGGGTTTTGGCGGAGGAGCACGAGACCATCATCCAGACCATGATGTGTGGCCATATTGCAGACCAAGAAACCATCGAGGAGTGAGTGGGGCTCTGGGGTGGGCGTTGGTTAAGGAAGGTTGTGCAAGGGGGGGATGTGATTTGAGCACAGGTATCAGGGCCACTGGACCATACAAGCTGATCTTCAGTTGGTTGGGACAGAGCTTTGCTAGCTGAAATGATCAGGAAGATGTTTTGGGGCTTCCTTAATGCTCAGAGGCCGAAAGTGGCTTCTGACGATGCCCATGAACTTCTGACACTGGAACTTCAATCAGAGTTTAGACATGGACATGAATTGAGACAGAGGTAATCCTTGATTAAGGGACGTGGTGGCTCAGTGGGTTAGGACGCTGAGCTTGTCGATCAGAAGGTCGGCAGTTTGGCGGGTTGAATCCCGAGTGCCGCGTAACAGAGTGAGCGCCTGTTACTCGTCCCAGCTTCTGCCAACCTAGCAGTTTGAAAGCACGTGAAAATGCAAGTAGAAAAATAGGGACCACTACGGTGGGAAGGTAACAGCGTTCCATGCGCCTCTGGCGTCTAGTCATGCCGGCCACATGACCACGGAGACGTCCTCGGACAAGCGCTGGCTCTTAGGATTTGAAACAGAGATGAGCATCGGCCCCTAGAGTCGGAAACGACTAGCACGCATGTGCGGGGGAACCTTTACCTTTACCTTTAATCCTTGATTAATGACCATTCATTTAATGACCATTTGAAGTTGCAATGGTGCTAAACAAGTGCTACTTAAGACCAGTCCTAGAAATTCTAGCTGTCCCAGCATCCCTGCATTTACATGATTGCCATTTGTGACATTCTCTGCCAGCTTCCCTCAAGCAAAATCAATGGAGAAACTGGCAGAGAAGATTGGAAGTTGCTCCCACTGCTTTTTCCCCTGAGGAGCCGTGCTACTGAGTACAAGATCCTAGATAATTCATGCCCACACTCGTGCCATGGACTGCATCATTTTCCACAATATCGCCCTGCTTCACTCTACAGTACTTGCTCACCCTCCAGCATGCTCACAAGCTACTGGGATTTGTAACTCCCCATGGGCTTCCCCAATGATTTTGCTTGTGGAAAGTCAGCTGGAAGTTTCAAGTTCTCGTGGTCACATGAGTTTCTCACTTAATGACCCATGATTTTTATTTATTTACTTAGAAAAAATTATATTGTCACCTACTTGCACATGGTGACTCAAGGTGGCTTACAGGACATAAAAGCACAATAGAAAAGAAATTAAAATAATAACCCCCCACCCCAGCGACAACACACATTCATACCAGCCATGATCCTTGCTTAAGGATTGCCACAGAGACTGCAGGATGGCCATGGCTTAAGCAATGTGATCACATGAGATCATGCTTAACTATACTGCTGGCTGATAGACATTCCATTCCTCATTACTGTTAAGCAAGGACTACCTGGCTAGCTAAAGCCTATATTTCCAGTTGCCTATAGAGGAAAAAGTGAATCTGTAGCCATGTAAGGTGTTGGTGAACTATAGCCTCCCTGGTTAATGGTATGGCATGCTGTGGATTTCAGCTCAGCAGCTTCTGGACGGCCATGGTTCCCCATTCCTGGCTTGAAACATGGTACACAGCTTACCCAAACCTGTGATTGCATAACTGTGGCCTGCAACAGAAGAACCAACCCCAAAGGGCCAGGTCCCTGAAGAATAGAATCCAACAGTGAAAAAGTTGGACGTGAGCTGAGGGGACGTAGCCACAGAATAAATTAAGATGCTCAGTCTCCCCCATGTCTTCCAGTTTTCTGTCATTAAGCCACACACCTGTACCTAAGATGAGGCTGATGTTCCAGATGTGTTTCAAGCCCAAGGAGAAATCCATAATTAAGGCAGCTGGACTTTATGTACCAAGCTGCATGTAGAAACAGACTTTGGTTCACTGATGAGATTATTATCTTAGTTTCTGTTGTTAAGGAATTGAGCACAAGGGCATTCTGGTAAACAGCTGATTGAGCTTAGAGTCTAGGCCGGAGGGCAGTTACTGGGCAGCCCTTAAAGCGAGTAGAGCCTCTTCCTGTGTCTGCGCCTGACTCTTTCCGCCTGGTGTCTCCCTGCAGAGCCCTGGAGGCCAAGCGCTACAATCACATCACCGCTACCTACTTCCTGCTGGCTGAACGGATTCTGCGCGAGAAGCAGGAGAAGCAGAGCCTGGCTGAGCAGCTCCAGAGCAGGCAAGCCCCCCTTGGCCCTTCGAGCGCTGGTCTCGGCTAGGGGGATTCACAGCTGCTCACCTCCTCTCTTTGCTCCTTCTTCCTCAGGAGCCCGCCAGCTGAGTCCTGTCCCCCTCTGCCCACAGAGATGCCCCCAGCCACCAAGAGCACTCTGGAAAATAGCGCTGCGGAGTATGCCGGGAAGCCCCTCCTTTCCCGCTCAGCCTCCAGCGAGGGCAGGTCCTCTTCCAGCTTCCGAGCCCTCATCCAGCCCTGCCTCGTGGAGACAGGCATTGCCAAGAGCACCCTCGCCTTGCAGCAGATTTCAGAGGAGGAGGAGGAGGAGGAGGAAGAGGCAGAAGGGAAGCCGGGCCTCTCTCGACGGCGGACCTCCTCCTTGAACCAAGAGCAGATGGGCCGCTTCCAGAGCACCACGTCATCGTCCCTGCTCTTCTGCCGGGCCCTTGCGGCCCACTACAAAGTGGGGAAGAGCCTCATGCCTGCACAGGCCAAGTCCTCCTGCCCTGAGCAGGGGCCTGGGACCCCTCCGCCAGCTCCGCTGGAGCACACATCCCCGAGCAGCCAGCCAGGGTCAGGCCGAGCCCCACAGGTGGAGGAGCCGGGCAGCAGCCTCAGCTTGCAAGTGGGGAGAAGCTCTGCTGAACCCCCAGAAGAAGCTACCCCACTAGGCAGCCAGGGAGGGGGCACTGTTAGACCAGGGCTGGAGCTTGGCTCAATTGAGCCCCTCCTGGCAGAGGAAGAGGAGCAGGGTGGCCTTCTTCCTTTGAGGGAAGGAGATCCTGTTGGGGAGGAACTCTTGGAGGTGGGGGAGGAGAGCCCCCAGGCCCAGAGCACCACCGCTCTCCTGCAGGGTGGCTGTACCCCAGGAACGCCTGGAGCCGATGTGGTGCCGGGAGCAGAGGGCAAGGGCCTGGATCTGGGGCCTCCCCAGTGGGCCAAAGCCCGCTGCGATGGCCAGACCAATGGCAGCGGCCACGACAGCCTCGCAGACAGCATCATCAAGCTGGACCCAGCCAAAGGCAAGAACGCCAACCTGAAGGATCGGCTCCTGCAGTTCCCGCTCTGTGAAAAGGCCCTGGCCTTCCGGATGCAGCCCAGCTCCAGGGAGAGCCTGCTGTCCTTGGGGCAGTTCAACTGCTGTCACGTCATCTAGGCGTGCGAGAGAGAAGAGCCAGGAGAGCAGTTGCCAAGGTCTGTGCTTGGCTGCCTGCATCCTCTCTCAGGAGGGGCTTCCTGTGTGAGAATGCCAACCAAGCAGCTCCCGGCATCCACGTGGCATCTTTGCCCGGGGTTTCCCCTTATGTTCCACTGCACTCTCAATTTCTCACACAAACCCTCTTTCTGAGGGTTGATGGAGGAAATCTTAGCTTGCTCTGGTGCAGCTGGAAGCTCTGGAGAACGTGGAAAGTGGAAGGAAGCCGAGGCTGCGCTCTTGAGAGTTGAAAGTGAACTTTGGATGTCCTGGAGGTCTTGGAGAAGCATTTCCAGGAGATGCAGGATCTTTCCATGCCTCTCCAGGCTTCCTAGTTTAACTTGAGGTAATTGGCCTACTACACCTGGGGGGTTATTTATACCAGGCAGGCAGCGGGCTTGACTTTTCCCGGCAGAGCCACCTGCTTGGAAGTGGCCTTGGCTGTCTCCCCTTTGTGCTGCCTCCAGACCAGGGGAAGTCATGCGCCTGCCCCACGTATCCACCAGTAGCTATTGAGCTGGCGGCTGTGGAGGGCCTTGACCCCTTTTCTCTCTCCTTCCTGGCAGAGCAGCGGGCTTCCTCTCTGGGCCTGCTCTCTTTCACCCCGCCAGCTTCAATTTTGGGAGCGTGCGCTCCTGTGGGTTGCCACTTCAAAGTCCAGCTCATTCCTGGACCCAGGACCCGGCTGGGGGAAAATGCAAGCGTGGCAGAGTCAGGCTGGGGACCACTGTGCAGGGTTGGGCCTGGTTGGCTCCTGCCTCCGGTCTGTGGGGGAGGCGAGTCCTTCGGCCAGGCCTCTGTTCCTGGCTGCTGCCGCTTCCTCCATCTTGCCCTGCTCTGTCCTGGCTTTCAAGGAGCATGTGGGTCTCCCCAAAACATCGGGGCTCTCTTAACCCTCAGAGAGGGGCAGCATTTTATAGCAATTGAAGTATTTTAGCATAATATATATTAAGATTTATCACCCAGCCTGAGTTCTCGGCATGGACCCAGCTGTCTTGTTGCCCTCCTTTGCCTGCTGCGCTGGAAGAGGAGCCTGGAAGGCCGTTGCTGGTTAGAGAGGGCAGAAGAGGGCACTTATCTCCCCCACTGTGTTCCTCCCCTCTCCTGCCTGTGCCCAAACTCCCCTCCTCTCCCAGGGGCTTCTGGGAAGAGCAGCTCTCCCTCTCTATTTATCCTCTTCTTGCTGGCAAGGAATGGGTGGGGGGGGGGCTGAGGTCTTGGAGTTCTGTGTCAGGTGCATGGATGGAATCGAAGGGAAAGCAAGGCCAACCCAATAAAATGATCACTCTGGATCCCGAAGCAACTTATGGCTCCTTGTTGAGGAAGAGCTGAGGATTCTACCCGGGTTGGTACCACAGAGCCCGGCTGGGAAGGCTAAGGCCCTCGCTCTGCAAGCCAGCCAAAACTCCCCCTCCCCCTCATTCACCTCCCTAGGCCTTCATCTGACCCACCAGGGCCAGGGAGCTTCGGGGGCCTCTCTCCCTCCCACCTGCCACCCCAGTGGAGCCCTTTGAGGGAGATCTTCCCTCTGAGGCCCGGAAGGGCTTTTCTGACTAAACGTTCCCTTGTGAGGGGAGCCGCAGACGAGAGGCCTTTTGGGGCTCCTCTGAGACCAGAAGAAGAGCAAAAGGCCTGCCAGTTCTAGGTGCCTTGCATTTGGCTGATGAATGAAGAAGCTTTGGACTTGCTGCAGTCTCTGCTGTATTGAAAACCACCCATTCTGATGAAAAATTGTCCTTTGGACCTCAAGAGGGTATTTGGAGGAAAAACTAATACATGGAGATCAAACAATAGAATTATGTCGTTAGCCTGTTCTATACCAGTCAACCTTTGGACTGAATTGTCCCAGGGGTTTGTTCTGGTGGGAGGCTTTGGTTGTGGGGAGGGGACCGTCTCAAGCTGGGTGGGTTCATTTGGGGCCATGCCTGTTGCTCCACAGGAAGGCTGAAACCCGAGGAATATCTGTTTTCTCTTGGCCATCGGCTGGTCATGCCTTCAAGCATCGTGGGCGCGGTGGAGATCTGCTATATCCATCTGATGCTGGAATCCAGGGATTGATGTGGACCTTGGTTTTGGATGCACCAGTGAGGTCTCTGATTGTCATAGGAGGTTTATATAAGTTTAGCACATAATCTTATTTACATACGGCACAAGTTTTGGTTTAGCAAAAATTAGTTACAAGAATATTACAGAAGTAGATTAATTTTCAAAACAAGCAAACAACACTTGCTCTAGATTTGACAATTCCCTTATGAAGAAACACTGATAGAGGATTGCTGTTTAACTGAAAAGACTCCTGCCGTGTTGTTTTGGACAAACGTGGTCACAGAAGTCCCCACCACTTGTGGTTTCTTGTTTCTTTTGTGCTGACCTGGTGCCTGCTTGGAGTTTCCCTCACTAGGTTCTTGGGAAGGGTTTGCAATTGTCTGCTTCCTGGGGCTGAGAGAAAGTGGTTGGCCCGGGGGCACCCAACTGGCTTTGTGCCTTTGTGTTCTTTGTGGGACTCCAACTCGCAGTCTCCCAGTTTCTAGACTTATGGCTCAACTGCTACACCAAACTGGCTGTTGAAGGCCTGGAAAATCCTGGAAAGCTGAAGTTCCAAAGGTTTAAGGCCTAGATAAGTAAAAGTTTAAAATATGCGCCCAAAGTCTTTAGCAGGACTAGTGGATAGGAAGAGACATTCTCCTGCTCAAGATGCCACCAACGGAAACGTTGGTGTGTTATGGAGTGTGGCCACCAGAACTCCAGATAGTGTTGAAAGAGATTCCGAAAACTTCACTTTTGGAAATGAAAATGACATGAGTATTTGAAAAGCAGATAACAATATCACTGTACCATTTCAACAAATCTGGGTAAAGATCTCTGATGATAATAAAAGGCCGAACATAGCTTCTACATAAAGCAGCAAATTATATCCTATTCCTGCAGCACAATTACATTGGATATCCCCAGACTGTCCTTAAGCACGCTAAGGGTTCTAACGCTAAATTAAATATTGAACAAGACGGAACATTGGTGTGTTCCATATTTCCTGTGTTTACATAAGAGACAATCTTATAAAGCCTCTAAAAGCAGAAGGATTAAAAAATATTGTATTATCCAATAAATTATATTAAAATCCATTTTGTAACTAATTTCAAATAAAAATGCTTGCACTATATTGTAAACATATTGCAGTATTATCAGCATTCAGATAATCTAATATTAACAGAAATTTGATGGCATTTCATGAAACCAAGCTGTGCTGCTAATTTATAGAATGTAATGCCTTCTATAATTTTGTACCAGATGGGCTTCAACATTTTGCAAGGGTATCAGATGACAGCTTGGATAATTCAGAGGATGCTTCTCATTTTCAAAATAGCTATGTAAGACTCCTGGAATAAAGTGGGTAGGATCCACTTAGGAATATTATGAGGGAAGGTTGAAAGCCAGACCCATATATCTGTTCTCCATCTTGCCTTTGGTTCCATCAAAGCATCTTCTAGTCTGACAACGCAATGGTCTACAACAGGGTTGTCTATTTCCCAGGCAAGGGATTGCCCATTTATAATAGTTCAGTTCACATTGAGTAGTAGAAATCTTTAAGCATCTCTGAAATTCTGCCACTTACTCAGCGAGGGAGGTGCGGCCTGAAATGACGACTCTGGGAAGCTATGCTGCATGTGGCAGAAGCTGGATCTGCTCCATCGGTGGTGCCAGGAGATGGGGCAGCTTAAGTGATTCATCTTCGCAACTTCCAGATTGGTCGTCTTGGACTGGAGCAAGGCTTTAGTGTCACCTCAGCAAATGTCAGCCACAGTCTGGGGCTAGAAACGCCAAGCCAGTGTTCATCCCTGATCCCATTATCAACCGCTTTACGCAACACTGGAAGCTGTAGTAAATGTCATAATCAAGCTGATTTAGACAATCCTGGATCCACCTTTAAACAAAAGTTTGGCTCACGTGCTACTTTATGTCTAACAAATTGTTTAAAGGGGAGCCAAGGAGCCGCTGAGGCGATTCCAGAAATGTTCTCCACCACAGCTGAGGAAAGGAGGGTCTCCCAGCCCGGCTTCTCAGGCTTTTGCCTGGTTTCCTTCCAGAGCCAGGAAGCGCCGGGGGAGGCCAGGGAGAGGAATCGGCCTGGCAGCTGCTTGGCTGGCGTTGGTCGCAGGAGCTCCGGCCTTCGGATCCCTCTCTCCACGAGCGGCCGAGATTTCCCCGCCCCGCACGAGGCCAGGCGGGCCCGTCCGAGGGGGCTTTGGAAGCAGACCTTCACCTTCACCCTGCCGGCCGCTCTGCCTGGGGCGGCGGGTCCCCACCTCCCGCCCCTCCCCTTCCCCACCAGCCCGCGGGAGGAGAGCGGAGCGCCCTTCGCCAGCCCGGGCTGGGCGGGCCAGAGAGGCTTCTCGGCAGCGCAGGATGCGGAGCCTGGCCGGATGGAGCGCTGCCCTGCTCCTGGCGCTCCTTCAGCCCGGCCGGGCCTTCTGGTTCTTCAACGTGCTCTTCCCGCCCAGCACCACCCCAGAAGCCGCCGGCTCCAACGGGACGCCCCCCGTGGTGCTGGGTGAGTGGGCCGGGGACAGCCCGGGGGCCGCGGGCGGGGAGGGAGGCAGGTGCCACTGGGTTCTTCCCGAGAAGGGGCTTCCCTGCACGAGACGGAAGGGCGGGCACGGGGGGCTCTCGGTGCCCGCTTCAGAGCCCGGGCGGTCCCCGCGAGAGCCGGCAGAGGAGACCGGGGCGAGAGCCGCCTGGCAGCAGAAGGGCCCGGGCTCGCTGCGCGGCCTCTCGCAGGCGGCTAGCAGTAGGTCGGAGGCGAAGCTGACCGGTGACCGAATCACTCTGCAGCCGCTGGGATGGCAGATCCCGGGGAGGCCAAGCTCCCGCGGACACGTGGCAGCGCCCGGTTCCTTTTTCCAGCGTCTGAACACTCTGCCACTGAAGAAGCACTCAGGGGAGGCCGGGTCCGAGAGGAGCTGACCGTTTCCCTTTGACCGGCTGCCTTGCGCCGGGGGGGGGGCGAGCCCCAAGCACGGTGCCTGAGCGGGGCCGGCGGCCTTGTGCTCCAGGCACCCTTGGCCGCTCCCCACCCATCGCCCTGCTTCGCTCACAGGGCTGCGGGCGGCGGGGCATCTTGCCGTTGCTGCTCTGCCGGGCATCGGAGGGACGGAGGTGCCTGGGAAGGGAGAGCGAGTCTGCAAAGCTTTGGATGGGGGGCATCAGGAGCCCAGCTCTGCCACGAGCGGGAAGCTGCCGAATGGCCGGCAGCTGCCAGTGTTCAAGGAATGACCCTTTTGCACGCTGGGTTTGGAGATGGACGGAGGTCTGACTCTCCTTCCATTCACAATCCAGATGTTGGTGTCTCCCCATGCGGTGGCCCATTAAAATGCAGAATGAAGTCAAATCAGATCTGGAAGCTAACTTTACCAACTGCACAGCCACCACTTTTAAGCAGGTAACTTGCAGTTTGCTTCTCCTTAGTTCTTTAAACTCATTTAGACACAAACAAGTTAGGAATTCCTAAGAATCTGCCTTGAGCTCTTCTCACAAGTTGCTGCAGACATTTAGCAGAATGTTCTTTTTTGGAGGAGAAAGAGGAGCTGAGTCTGCTCTTGTTCAAAGAGGCAGCTGCAGGTGGGAAGCCAGAGAAGATCCTGGGGGCTCCCAGCAATGGGAAGAAGGGCCACCACTTTGGTGTGGTCTTCTTTGCTCTGCTGCTGCTGCAACAGAAAGGGTAAAGCCCCCCCCCAAATCCCCCTTTCCGTGGCAGTGAAAAGGAGCAAGCACGCTGCCCCACATGACCCTGCAGCCAGCCTGCCTGCCTCCCTTTGATCTCGGAGATTATCTTCTTGCACAGAGTAGTGGCTCCTGAATGGCGCTTGCTGGACTTTGCCTTGTTTGCATGACACTGTTTGTCTGGAGGGAACAGCCAGCATAGTTCCCATCAGAACTGCAGGGACAGCAGGGCCATGGAAAAAACCAGGAGGGCTGGGGGTTGGGTTCCCAAAGATCCCCAGAGGCAGGGCCACTTCCGGAGCTAAGAACCCATCTGGCACCTTCCCTGGCTCAAGGTTGACAGGGAAGGCAGACATTTCAGCGTGCAGAATGCCTCCTGGCCCCTGCAGAGGCATTTCTGCAGTAAATGGCTCATCATGTTCATTAAGCAGATGTACTTCTCAGACTGTACAATCCTGAAATGTGTAATTATCAATGTTTAATTGCAACAGGTGAGTACAATGCAGTCAAATGAAGTAACATAGATGTCTGCAGGGTATGGCTAAAAAAGTCAAGATGACAACCACGATAGTGCGGTCAAAACTTTGTCCACCTTTTTTGTGATGGCCATCATGACCCACAGACCACACCTGGTGGATGCCTGGAGAAGATATAAAAATTGAGGAGGAGGAAGAAGACCCCCCCAAAGGCAGATGGACTCTCAAATCTCTGCATCTGTTCTGACATGGGAAATGGCACAGAAACAGACAGATGACTCCCACGGCTGTGAGGCACCCTACCGAGGCTGGTATCCTGTGTCCCCACCCCTGATTTTAAACAGGGTGGCTCCTGACCCCCAAGGCCGCTTGCTACTTTGGGACATGTCCAGAGGGTGCTTCCCCCTGCTCTTGGCAAATCGGCTGTCCGGACCATCAGGGATCTGCCTCAGCCAGCCTCCCTCTTTAGCGCTAACAGACGCCCTCTTTCTCCTTGACCTTTTGCCAGGAAATGGGCCTTTGCCACCCACCCCCGCTAGGACAGTGAGTGGTGGATGGGAGAACTGCCAGTTCCTTGCAGGCTAAAACATACAAAGAACGGCTGCAGGACTTGGGTTTGGCTAGTCTAAAGAAAAGAAGAAATAGGGGAGACATGATAGCAGTATTCCAGTATTTCAGGGGGGCAAATTATTCTCCAAAGCACCAGAGGAACAAGAAACAATGGTTGGAAACTGACCAAAGAGAAAAGCAACCTGGAATTAAGGAGAAGCATCCTGACAGCGAGGACAATTAACCAGGGGAATAGCTTGCCCCCAGAAATCGTGGGCGCTCCATCACTGGAGATTTTTTAAGAAGAGGCTAGACAGTCACTTGTCTGAAATAGTATAGGTTTTTTTTTAATCCCATTTATATCCCATCCTTCTCCAAAGACTCAGGGCAGCTTACAATCTAAGAAGCACAAATCAATGTGCTTAGCAATAGCCTTCATTCTATGTATATGCCTGCTTATTAGGGCTTTCACACACACCCCAAGCGGCATTATTACAAAGTCTGCTTATTGCCCCCAACAATCTGGGTCCTCATTTTACCTACCTCGGAAGGATGGAAGGCTGAGTCAACCTTGAGCTGGTGGGACTCGAACCTGCACTAATTGCAGGCAGCTGGTGTTACTTAAGGAGGCATTAGCCCACTGCTCCAAGACTCTCCTGCCTGAGCAGGGGGCTGGACTAGAAGACCTCCAAGGTCCCTTCCAGCTATTCTGCTTCTTCTTAATTGCTGCTGAGGTTTTTCTAGTGGGACAACCCAGGTGGGAGTTGTTAATTTATCTCCCTCTAGGGTCTTTATTCCTTCCTTTCTTGTGATGCCCTATATCAAAAAGCACACATTTAGGTGAATGGCTCTCAACGTTGATAAGATTTGGAAAACAGGAAGGGGGAGGAACACGAGCCAAGAGATAAAGGAGAGAGGAGGAAAAGATTGAGAGAGAAAGAGGCAATGTGGCTACAACTCCTCTGACAAGTCTTCTCTCAGCCAACCGCTCACTGTGGGGGGAGCAGCGCCTTATGACAGAGCAGGGGAAGGAAAGAGAGAGCTGGGTCCATTAATCCTAAGCAGAGGTACTGAAGAAAGGGGGGGGGGAGGAGGGGAGCCTCAGAACCATCACCTTCATAAGGCCCCTCTCCATGAAGTGGGCCCTTTCGTGGACGTGCAGGGCTGGTGGGTGGTCAAAGAGGCCAAGGGGCTCCAAAGCACCTGCCCCTCTTAGGGCGGGAAGGCTGCTCGGGGATGGGGTGGCAAGAGGAGAAATGGGGGAGAAATTGCCAGATCAATGCTGGGGAACAGGAAGGGTGAGAGTCCCAGAAAATGCGATTGACATTTTGATCTAATTCTATTTCAATTTCCTGCATATTAACCCTTAATTCAGGCATCATCCAAATCATATAAATTCTCGACCAAGATTTATGACTATTAGAATAAAATGTATATTGTGATTTTCCTGGGTTCGTTTCTCTTGTACACCAATTTCCTCTATCATGTTAAAAAAGTCTTAGTTAATCTTTTTCTTCCTTGTTTCCCTAATTTACTGCTTTTATAATGTAATGTCCCATCTGCTATTGCATTAAAATCCCCAATTAAGCATATATTTTGATATTCTATTTCTACTATTTTTCTGTGAAGGTTTTAATAAAGTTTTCCAAGTTTTGAATTTTCCAAAAATTTATGATGTTGGTTTTTTATGTGTGTCTCTTGCAAACAAATTATATCAATGTTTAATTTCTGTGGTTGTTTGAAAATTCTGTTTTTGATGGAAAAAATTTTCAGTGAAAAATTCCATTTTCCTTCTCCATTTTGATTTACTTATATTTAGGTCTTGTTGATCTCGTAATCCTCTGCTCTCTTACTGTTCCCTTCTCTTTTTCTTCTTCCACTTGTGTAGTTGTTTCCTCTATTGTTTGTTCTGTCTGTTTCTGGCTTTTTCCATCCTCTTGTTGATATTGTGTTCTTTCTCCCAGAAATGCTCTATATCTTTCATCAAAATCCTCTGCCTTCTACACCGAATCCAATTGATATCTTGTATTATTCCAATTGATTAGAATCCCTTCTGGCATTAGCCATCTAAAATTTACTCCTTTTGCAATCAGCTTTATAGTCAAGAAATGATATTGTCTTTGAGTGTCCCTTATTCTCTTGGGAATCTGTTTCAGCACTACTATTTCTTTATCTATATGTTGTAATGGGTCATCTCTGATTCTTAATATCTCACCCCGTTGTTTTCTTCATAAATCTTACATGGACTTCTCTGGGCAATTTGTGTTTCCTCACGTAACTTGAATTCATTCTAAATATTTCTATAAGCTGACTTTGTAAAAATGCCGCTTGGGGGGCCCAAAAGCCCTAATTAGCAGGTATATACATAGAATGAAGGCTATTGCTAAGCACATTGTGCTTTAGATTGTAAGCTGCCCTGAGTCTTCGGAGAAGGGCGGGATATAAATGGGATTAAAAAAATATTCATCCACTTCTTGCTGCATCTCCAATCTTTCAATTTTTAGGGCCTCTGCTAATAGATTAATAATCACTTTTGCTGTATCTTCCTCTTCAGCTATGTTCTGGAATCTCAAATAGTGTACAGCTTTCTCCATTTCCAAGGCAGCAACCGCTCCTTCTAAGTTTTGATTTGCTTGTTCTAATCTTTCATTCTGTCATTAGTGCTTCAATTTTTCCCCCAGTATCTTCTGATTGATCTTCCACCTTCTAAATTCTTTGTTCATTTTTAAGAATCATTTGTTGATGAACCTCAAATTGTGTCTTTATGTCAAGCATTTGTTTGTTTAGCTTATCAAGATTGCTTTTTGTTTCTTGGTGATTCTTCTACATAATTTCTTTCATTAGTTGTAAAGTCACGTGCATCTCTTTTTGGAGATTGTTTGCCTTCTCTCGTTGTAACATTGCTTCAATAGATCCCTGACTTACTGGATTAGATGTTCTAGAAGAGGGTGTAGAAGCAGGGTTTTTTGTAATTTTAGTGAGGTTTGGTACACTCATTGTTCAATCAGGCAAATTTTGTAAATCCACAGGGAGAAGAGAAAAAAGAAGCCAACTGCTTTAGGCTATAATTCAACTTTAGAAAAAGAAATCCCACTACTTTAGGCTATAATCCAAGTTTAAAAAGAAGCCAACTACTTTAGGTTATAATCCAAGTTTTAAAAAGGGCCAACTGCTTTAAACTGTAATGCAACATTAAAAAAAACAATTGCATAAGTCTAATCCAGATATTTCTGTCAGTTCAAAAATTTAAAAAACCCTCTGTTTCTAAATAGTTTCTATAATAGTTATGTCTAGAGTTAGATGTAGTTAAAAAAATCTTTTTTTCTTTTATAGAATCACAATGTTCTTGTTTAGCACAGATGTTTCAAGGTCATCACTCTTCTGATTCTTTCTGTATTATTGTAGTATCCTCCTTCACCACTAGATGTCCTCATTAATTGTAATGTGTCTATCCAGTAATAAAACTTTTATTTAAAATGCTGTTTCACAACAAAGTAAAAAAATCTTCCCAAATCAAAAAAGCCAAAAAAAAATTATCTTTTTTTTTCAATCAGTCTCAAATCTTTTCTGTATATTTTTTTATATTCTTTAATTTTGTTTCCCCATTTCAGATTTCTCGCAGCTTTTAACGTTCCTCTTCCCAAGTCTTCCTGGGTTTTTTACTTTAAAAAATTATCCAATTCAGGGATTTATATTTTAAAAGTCCATAGGGAAGAGAAATAAAGAACAATCTCAGCCAGATCTCATGTGTTGTTGACAGTCAGCTGTTCAGCAGCAATGCCGCGGCTCTTTGCTTCTTCCCCAGCTGTCTATGGCCTGGGCTGTCTGCGTATTTGCTGGCAGCCTTTCTCCCACCTGTTTAAAGAGTTTCCTGGGCCATTTTGGCCAACTGCCATTGGCTCCGAACTCCCAAGGTTTCCCTTCCTCCTCGTTGCCTCTCCAGGGCAACTTTCCGACCTCTCTGGGTCTCCAGATGAAGCGAAATTGGACTAGGAAACCAGAGCTCCGATTTCTTTAATCCGTGTCGCCATGACACCCGGAGTGAATTCTCTCATTGTGGTTGCTAAGCAAGATGTCCACATGTCTGATTTGCTGAACAACCACAATCCTGGCTCTCCTCATTGCAGTCGTTAAGTGTTAAGCAACTGCCCAAGTCATTTAGCGGATGGAGCGAAAGAGCTGCCTGCCAAAAGATGTGCAGCTCCCCTCCATGTGCAGAAGGGAACTCCTGGGCTGGGCTGGAGGAAAAGTCTCTCCAATCTTGGTGATCTGAGCTTCTTTTCTCCAGCCCAGCACTGGAGTTCTCCTCCCCACCGTCCAACGTGACTTGCCGCAGGACAGATCCTTTCTTATCTCTACTTGGTGCTTCATGGACTTTTCATAATTAAAAAGGCAGACTACAAAAGGACAGATGATGTGCATCCAGAAAGATCAAACACAACCAAATGCCATTTTAGGGGGGGGCTCACCCCCAACCCTATCTACAGGTCAAGAAGAATAATGGGGTTTCCCCTTACGAGGAAATGTCTGGGGCAATCCTCTTCTGGTGGGCAGGAGCAGCCTAGCCAGCTGCAGTTGTTTGCAGAGGATGGACAGGACGGTAGGGAGATACACTTGCCACTTACTTTCAGGACACAGTTGAAGCCAGAAGAAGGGGAGGGCCCAGGTATACAGGAGGGCACACAGGAACCCCCATTTTGTCCATTTGGTTTGGGGATGGAAAGGCAGTTGCCTTCTCTGTTTCTCTGTCGCTGCAGTGCCTGGGTTCCTCGGGAATCAGCTGGAGGCGAAGTTGGACAAGCCAGATGTGGTGAACTGGATGTGTTATCGCAAGACTGAGGATTACTTTACCATCTGGCTGAACCTCAACATGTTCCTGCCTTTTGGAGTGGACTGTTGGATCGACAACACAAGGTATGTCTGTGGGGGAGCCGCTCTCTCTCTTCCCAGACAGAAGCAAGCCTCCCCCCCCCCAGGCACACCATCTCTACTCTTGGCCTCTCCTCTGCCTGTTGGGATGGGGTCCTTGTGGCCCCCATCGCAATTTCCCATAGTTATCCCTGGCTCCCAGACCAAGGAGGAGAGGGGGTGATGCCGAGGGAGAGGGGGACCCCAAAGACACCCCTCAAGCAGTAAATTGAGGAGCATCTCCCAAACACATGATATTGTGCTAAGCCATTATTTGTTTTATACAACATAAGTGGGTGACTAGCACAAGCTCTGCTAAACCATAAACCACGATTTATGAACAGTGGCCGATTCAAGAGCATGCTAAGCCAAAAGTTAGCAAAGCATTTTGGGACATTGCAGTCACTGAGTGCGTCTCTCATTCACTTCACCTCAGCTCTGAGTGCAAATATGATCCCCTAACTTTCCAATAGAAGCTCTCAGTATTAACTTTTTCTGGGAACATCTCTTCCCCCCAGTCCCCTAGTGAACCTCAGAGAATTACTGATTTTGTAATTATAGACTGCCTGGTCTCTATCATGGTCACTGATCCTGATGGACTCATTGCTTTTACCTTGGGACACGCAGGCTGGACTGGGGGCTCCCATTTCCTGCCCCCCTGCCACTTCATCAACTGTTAGGCAGGCTGAGTTCAGGCCTGCCTTAGATTAGAAGTCCAGTCCCCCCGAGTCCTTCGGGAAAGGGCGGTATATAAATCCAATAAAATAAAAATAAATAAACAGCTGGCAGGCATCAAGAAGGGCTTCACGGTCCAAGCCCACATTGCTATTTCAGCAGTTAGTTTTAATCATGGCTTTAACATCCCTGAAAAGGTGGCCAACTCCTGTTTTAAGATGGCTAGACAAACGTGGCAGGGATTGCCCAGTGCAGCAGGCCTCTCCCTCCCCTGGCAGCCCTCAATCTCCCCCATGCCCTCTAGGCTGATACTTAATGGTGGGGGTCAGATTCTGACAGGAGGGAGACTCCCCATGCCCCACGGTGCCATTTGGTGGCTCAGTGGGAGCCTTCTTTTTCAGGACCTGTTGGCAGAGACCACAAACCCAGGAGGCAGCCGGGAGGCCTCCAGTCCACACGATTTGAGGCATCAACCTGGACAGTAGATCTAAAGGATTAAGGCTTGGAGTTTTTAGATCAAAGCTGCTAGTGATCCTGAGTGTGATACCTATCCCCTTAAAGTTCTCCGGTAAAGGTGGTCTTTATTGGAAGTGGACAGCCTAAAATAATGATTGTGTTTTCTCTTGACCCGCCCTTGGGGGACACAGAGTGATTTACAATAAAACCACCCGGAGGATAACCAACTCCCCTGGGGTCCACATCAGAGTTCCCGGGTTTGGCCAGACCTTTTCCGTGGAATACCTGGACGGTGGCAAATTGGCTGGTAAGAATGAGGGAGGGAGGAGGCCCCACCCCAAACAGCTCTTCCCTCTTGACCTGTATGGCAGGTTGCTTCTAGCCCTGGGCCTCTTCAGGCATCCTCTGCCAGCACTTCTGAGTAGCATTTCTCCAACAACAGAACTTGGTCTATGATGTGAAGGGACCTGTATTTAGCATTGTTTCTCTAAAGCAGTGGTTGGAAACCTTGTTTTTTATCAGGATGGCAATCCAGAATGGGTCAGGATGAGCCAACACTCAGCCCTTGGGTCAAATCCAGCCCCAAATACTGGAAAAAAGCAGCTTAGGAAAGCCAGCCCAGCTTTTCCTGAGCTGGAGAGAAATCCAACAGGGTGAAATACATCCTCAAATGACTTCTTCCGAGTCTTTGGTTTCCCCGGATTCCCGGGTGTTCCTGAATTAAATAATGGCAGAGAGTTTGGGCCGTAGGCTGCCTATGACTGGTCTTTGTTGGCGTGGGCTGCCTGCACAAGGGCCCTCCCTCCATGGGGGTCCAATATAGTTATGATGACTGGAGGGGGGTAGCTCCTGACCAGGCAGCTCCACAGGCAGCTTTCTTGCCACTGTGGCAGAGCAACCACAGCCCTTCTTGGGTCAATTGGTGGCCATTCTCCCTTCAAGTAGAGATAGGTTTAGGGAGGACAATAATGCAGTGGAAATCACATTACGATTTTCCTGCTTTCTTGAAGGCATTGGAAACATGGGGGATCTTTGAGAGGTGCTCAGCGGAGGGCAACACTTTGGATTTCAAAAGTTGCTACCAGGCAGTGCAGGATCTGCGTGAATCTCTTGGGAATCACTTTGATCTTGGCGCCTTTTCTAAAAACCGCTTGGCTTCTCCTGACGGGGATCAAGAATGGTTTGGGAAGGAGATGAGCAGACGCCTGGACCATGAAACTCCAGGGGGGCCTTCGAGCCCCTTGCCCGAGGAGAGCCGTACCTGCCCTGCCCTCCACTAACCTCCCTTCTCTTAGGCTACATGCACACCCTGGTGCAGCACCTGGTCAACAACGGCTACGTGCGCGATCAGACCGTGAGAGCTGCTCCCTACGACTGGAGGCTCGGCCCCAGTGAGTACGCATGGACAGAGCGGGGGGCCTTGCTCTCGGAGGGGTATCAGCAGGGAGGGTGGGCCGAGGAGGGTCATCAGAACCCACCCTGAAGGACGCCCCCTATCAGCCATCTCCAACTCAGATCCTGCAGCAGGGGAGTCCATTTTTTCAACATTTCTTACTGTTTTCTGTTCTGCCGAAGGTGAATCAATCAATCACTAAAGCCTGATCGTTAGTTTCAGGCTTTCCATTGGCCATTCTTTTGTTTTTTTAACTGTCCCCCGCAAAGCAACCATAGGATCAAGGCAGGGGGCAAAGGAAGCCATTTTCTGCTCTCCACTGAAGAAAACTGGCATTAACTTTTTCCCAGTTAAGCATTCTTCTTTCACAAATCCGGGTTAAGAATGAAGAACACGGTCCATATGTGCCTGACAATATAGCAAGTCATCAGAGGGATTTAATATTTCCCACCTGGCTTCTCCATACTTGAAATCCTGACATGACAAATAACTGAATAAAATGCGACATGAAATGGAGAGATGGGGGGGGGGATGAAATTCCAGAGTGTTGCCTTGGGCATCCTTCCTTACAGCCCAACCTGGCGACTGGGGGGCAGCTGGAAGGCACCAAGGACCCAGAGCCTCAGCATCAGGGCTGACCATCAGGGTGAGAAAGGGGTCAAGGGTCAGCTGTCTTCCCCAGGAGCATCCCACCCCAATTCCCCTCACCTGCCCTTCCCACAGCGTTTACCGCAAGACTCCAAGGGACCGGAGATGGTTGGCTTGCAGCCTCGGGGGGGGGGGGGGCGGAACGAGTGGAAGGAGCCCTCTGGCACTGGGAAGATTCCCACTGGGGCCCAGAGGGTGGGGGTGCAGTTCCCCTCCCATGCTCCTCTTTCCACAGCCGAGCAAGAGGACTACTACTCCAAGCTGCAGGGCCTCATCGAAGAGATGTTTGAAGCCTACCAGAAGCCGGTTTTCCTGATTGGCCACAGCCTGGGCAACCTGCACATCCTCTACTTCCTGGTCCAGCAGCCGCAGGCCTGGAAGGACCGTTTTGTTCAGGGCTTCATTTCCCTCGGAGCCCCCTTTGGGGGAACAGTGAAAACCATGCGGGTCCTGGCTTCGGGTGAGTAGCTGCCTGGGTGCTGCAGCCCCGTCTCCCCGGGGCCTGCATGGAGCTGGGCTGCGCCAGCTGTTCTTCCTGGCTTCCAGCTTTCCCCATCCTGCCCACTAAAGATCCTGGGTGTATCTTGCCCCAACCTTCCCCACCCTTCTGAGGACAAAAAGGAGAGGCATCGATTTCTGTCTTTTCACCTGGTTTACCTTTAAGAAGAGGGAAGAATCCCTAGAAAACTGATCTTGTTAAGTTTATTCACCAGCTGTTCTCTGTGGCTGAATTAACATTGTAATGCAATTTTTTATTACAAATTAGCAAACCTGAAAGTGATAATGGAATAATGCAGTTCCACTGGTGCCATTTGCAGGTGACCATCAGGGCATTCCTGTTATGTCTAACATTAAATTGCGTGAGGAAAAGCGAATGTCCACAAACAGTCCCTGGCTGTTCCCGGCCCGCACAGCCTGGTCCGATACGCACGTCTTCATCTCTACCCCCTTCTACAACTACACCTACCGGGACTACCAGCAGTTCTTCCACGATATCAACTTTGAAGATGGCTGGTTCATGTGGAACGACAGCAAGGAGCTGCTGGAACGGCTGCCAGCCCCAGGCGTGGAGGTCTATTGCCTCTTTGGCACTGGATACCCCACTCCAGAGACCTACATTTATGACGACCGCTTTCCCTATGAGGACCCAGTGGATATCATTTATGGGGACGGGGATGAGTTGGTTAGCTGGCGCAACATAGAGCTGTGCAAGGGGTTTCACAACCAGCAGAATGAGAAAGTCCATGTCATGGAACTGCCTGGAGCCGAGCACCTCAACATGGTCTTTGACAATCGTACCCTGCAATACATCAGTGAAATCCTATTTGGGAACCTGGAGAATGCGACTGCCGCACAAGACCTCTGAATCTTCATATAAAGGGAAGCCCTCCCCACTGAGAAACTGGCTGCCGTTTCTTCTGCTAGCGTGGGGAGGGAACACGAATGCTCACACGGTCACAGCCCTGAAGCTGGAAACGCTCAAGGGAGCAGCTGCCTCCATTAATGCTGGCTGGCCCCCCAGGGTTTGTTCCCATTTTTCCACCACATTTTCAGGAGACCATTTAACAAGGCCAGAGCACCCGTACTGCTAATGGGCTTCTGCAGAGCAGCAGCCACTTTCCAGAAGTCCTAATGGTACGTGGCCAAGATCTTGGAAGGCTGGGCCTGGAGACGCTGCCAGAGGGGTGGGCAGATAAGAGAGGGCATAGCCTGCAGCTGTAGGGTGGGTGGAGCAAGAGACTCAGAAGAGGCCCTTCTTGGTTTCTCAGGCTGTAAAGGAGGCAGTGGGAGATCTGTACCTGCAGACTTGCAAGTTTCTGTTAATATAGTTTTACAATAAAGTACAATTAGTACATCTGGCCTTGTTTCTTGTCTGGTCTACCTTATAAGGCTGACATCAATCCTGCAAGTCTCTAACTCTCTTCCAAAGAGAAGAGTTTTAGGAATAGCCTCCGGTTGTCAAGGAACTCTGCTATCTGCTGAGCATCTAGCAGTAGCGTTGTTGTTAACCCCAGCAACAAATGGATGCACAATGACCAATTTGCATAAAGCCACGGTACAACACAACAGACAGAGCAGAATATGCCCCAACGTGGGGCAACACAACAAATCGCTCCTGCATTCCTAAGGGAGCTTGCTGGGAAAGTTCAGAGGGGATTAGGATCAGTTCTGGTCCTTCGCCACTCAGTGTAAAATGTTCATACTAGGGAGGCCAGTGGGGTTTGCCACTGATTGCACCAAAATGACCGTTTGCTGAAAGACAGCAGCGAAATGGGCAAGACCGGCCTTTGAGGGAAGTGATTCAGTGCTGGGCCATGCATGAATTTAAAGGATCCTTTGGGGATCCCATATCTACACATGAGTTAGCCATTCTCAAAAAAGATTTGAATATTAACACTGAGAAAGAATTCCAACTCCCCAGCATTGGCATCAACAATTGTGCCCTAGAAAGCAGTCACTCTGAAGGGAAAGGGGGGGCCGTGGCTACAAAGACCTGAGCAGACGGACAACTTGAAAGAGTTAACCATTCTCACTTATCTCAGATTCACTAGACCAGCTACAAAAGACACGGGTCTTTATAAAACTAAACTTGGAAAGCGTTTACCCCTAATAAGACAGAAAGAAGGTCACAAGTATTTAACAGCCTTCAATACAAAATTGGGCAAGTTCTAAGACAAATGATGCCTAAATGTGGAGCAGGGAGAGCAAGACCGAGCAGGGAACGTGGGAATGGCCCGGCTCCTTTCAGACCAGACATACAGGACATGGGGGGAGACCCAAATTCCTGATAAAGGGGCAGTTATCGCCTCTACAGGCTGTCGCAATCCATTTATGTTTCATTTCTAACTGTGCAAACCCAAATCTCACCCCCCCTTGGATTCTGCCATTCCCAAGGAGGAAAGGGAATAAACATGGGAGTCTATTGCCTCCATTTCCTCTCCTTAGATGTAATGTTTTGTTTATCTAGCCTGCCTGTTACCCATCACAATAAGATCTATGAGAGGCATTCTCTGATCTTACGAGCAACTAAGAAAGGGGGTGGGGAGATTCTGGTTTGTTTCTCTGGATGGAATGTGAAGGGGAAGAAGTGATTGTGTTACGAATGGACTGATGGTTCTCCCTTTCCCACGAGGGCCTTGCCACCTGAAACTTGACTGATCCGGAACTGACCAAATGGACTGAGAGGTGGGGTTTTGCTCGGGGATGCTTTAAAAATATTGATCTGTGAGGGGATTTTTCAGATCCTGTCTATTATACCCTCTGTTATCTATGTCTTAGTAAAAGTTCCTGCTTGGACAATCTTGCCTCCAAGAGTCTTTCTTAAGATGTGGATTGGAGTGGGTTCTGACACAGGCACAGCTGAGTTACAGGATGCCTTAGAGAGTTTATTTATTTATTTATTAATGGGACTTATATCCCGCCCTATCTCCTGAAGGACTCAGGGCGGCTAACAACAACATATAATAAATACAGAAATTAAGATAAAATTAAAATTAAAGGCCTCTGTACAATAAATTAAAATTAAAAATTAAAATAAATTACAATTAGAGTTAAAAATTGTAAACATAATTAAAATCCCTGTCAGTCCAGGTCAGCCAGGTGGAAAAGGAGTGTTTTGAGGCCGCGGCGAAAGGACTGGAGATCTTGGGCCATCCGAAGCTCAGGGGGGAGCTGGTTCCACAGGGCTGGCGCTCCCACAGAGAAGGCTCTTCCCCTGGGGGTCGCCAGCCGACATTGTCTAGCCGACGGTACCCTGAGGAGGCCTTCTCTGTGTGAGCGTACTGGGCGATGGGAAGTCGTTCCCGGCAGCAGATGGTCCTGCAAGTATCCCGGGCCTAAGCCATGTAGGGCTTTAAAGGTAAGTACCAGCACCTTAAATCTCACCCGGAGGGCAACCGGTAGCCAATGCAGTTCACGCAGGAGGGGTATAATATGGGAGTATCGGGGTGCTCCCATCACTACCCGTGCAGCCGCACTCTGCACCAGCTGAAGCCTCCGGGTGGTCTTCAAGGGCAGCCCCATGTAGAGAGCATTGCAGTAGTCTATACGGGAGGTAATGAGTGCGTGGGTGACTGTACGTAGGGCATCTCGGTCCAGAAAGGGGCGCAACTGGTGTACCAGGTGAATCTGGGCAAATACCCCCCCTAGCCACGACTCCAATATGATCTTCAAAACTGAGTCGTGAATCTAGGAGGACGCTTAGAATGCGTGCTCTATCAACGGGAGGTAACATCTCTCCTCCTATAACCAAAGATGGAACCTCTTGGACTAAACGAGATGCCGGTACGTAAAGCCACTCAGTCTTGGCCGGGTTGAGACGGAGCCTGTTCTTTCCCATCCAAATCTGTACCGCTTCCAGGCAACAGGACATCACATCGAGGGCATCACTGGGTTGGTTCAGGGTGGAGATGAAAAGCTGGGTATCATCAGCATATTGATGATACTTCACCCCGAAGCCACGGATGATCTCTCCCAGCGGCTTCATGTAGATGTTGAACAGAAGGGGCGAGAGCACCGACCCCTGAGGCACCCCACAACTAAGGGGCCTAGGGGTTGACCTCTGCCCCCCTGCCAACACCGTCTGCGAACGGCCCGCGAGGTAGGAGGAGAACCACCGCAAAACGGTGCCTCCCACTCCCAGCCCCTCAAGACGACGCAGCAAGATACCGTGGTCGATGGTATCAAAAGCCGCTGAGAAATCTAATAGGACCAGGACAGAGGAATAACCCCTATCTCGGGCCCGCCAGAGATCATTCACCAGCGCGACCAATGCCGTCTCCGTGCTGTACCCGGGCCTGAAACTCGATTGGTACGGATCCAGATACTCAGTTTCCTCCAGGACCAAAGGGAGCTGCCGTGCCACCACGCTCTCAACGACCTTCGCAAGAAAGCGAAGGTTGGAGACAGGACGAAAGTTGTTTAAAATAGCTGGATCCAATGCAGGTTTCTTAAGGAGGGGCCTTACCACCGCCTCTTTCAAGGCGGCAGGGAAGTACCCTTCACTCAGTGAGGCATTGATAACTGCTAGGAGCCAGCCTCGTGTAACCTCCCGAGACGCATAGACCAGCCAGGAGGGACACGGGTCCAACAAACACGTGGCGGCACTTAATTTCCCCATGATCCTGTCCACTTCATCCGGAGTCACAGGATCAAACTCTTCCCAAATGTTCTCGGCCAAACTCATTGTTTTCCTCTCGTCAGATACTGCCCAGTCAGAGTCCAGACCAGCCCGAATCTGAGCAATTTTGTCCACCAGATATTTACCAAATTCCTCAACCTGTCCTCGTAAGGGGTCCTCTCCCGTCCCTTGATTTAAAAGGGAGCGGACCACTCTAAACAGGGCGGCCGGGCGGTTATCTGCGGACGCAATGAGGGTGGTGAAGTAAGCGCGCTTTGCCACCTCCATTGCCACAAGATAAGATCTAGAAAAGGATCTTAACTGTGTTCGGTCAGACTCGGACCGACTGGTTCTCCAAATGCTCTCTAGGGGCTTCTCCGGCGTTTCATCTCCCGCAGGTCCTTGGAGAACCAAGTAGCGAGTCAGGACCTGCGCTGGGTCAGAGGACGCAAAGGCACAACGCGGTCGAGAGCCTCCGAAGTAGCCTGTTGCCAGGCATTAACTAAGAACTCGACCGGGCTGTGGGAGAGGGAGGTAGGAATCAATCCAAGCGCCATCTGGAAATTATCTGGGTCCATCAGGCGCCTGGGGCGGAACCATCTGGTCGGTTCCGCCTCCTGACAGCGGGGGGGGGGGTGTGACGTGACGGAGGCCCAACCGCAGGAGATAATGGTCTGTCCATGAAAGGAGTTGAGATGCTGGAGTAACCCCACCCAGCCCATTAAGCCACTGCCCAGAGATAAAAATAAGATCAGGCGTGTTTCCCCCCTCGTGAGTCGGGTCCTGAATAATTTGGGTCAGGTCCATGGCCGTCATGGAAGCCATGAACTCTCGGGCCACCTCCGATGCACTGCCCAGGGAAGACAGATTAAAGTCTCCCAGAACCATAAGTCTGAGAAATTCAACCGCCAATCCTGAGAGGGCGTCAAGTAGCCTGGGTAGAGCCATTGCTACGCAGCTTGGAGAGAGGTATACCAGGCCCAACCGACCACCTGGACCCCACCTTAAGAGGAGGGATTCACATCCGTTTATCTGAGGGGCAGTGGCCTCCCGTGGACGGAGGGTCTCTTTGATGACCGCCACGCCACCTTCCCTACCCTGAGCCCGAGGTTGATGCAGCACACGGAAACCTGGAGGGCATAAATCAATCAGAGGGACCCCTCACTCCGGGCCCAAGTTTCCGTGATGCATGCCAGGTCTGCGTCTTCCTCCTCGATCAAATCATGGATGAGGGGAGCTTTATTCACAACAGACCCGGCATTAAAATGCAGCTACATTTAATTCTTCGTTTCCACAGAGCTCAGGAGGGGCGATATAATGGGATCTGAGAAAGACCTTTTGCCCAGGGTGAAGGGGCACTGCTCGGGGAAGGGTCAGATAAGAGACAGATGTCAACACTGCTAACATCGAATGTTATTGCTTGACAAGAGATGAAGAAGTAGCCATTTCATATGTTAAACTTGTGTATTGCTTTAAGAGAATAAGTCTAAGGTTCGGAGGGGGGACGAGTAAGATTGTACCTTCAAGGCCATCTGAAACTAAAGAAGATAAGACCTTGGCGGGTTTTCTAACGAAAGGGAAACTGATTCTTTAAATTAATTGGAGAATATGATTAATGACAAAATTAGAAAGGTGGAGAATTGTGTTTTAATATATTGTGCAAGGGGCGGAGATTTCAGATTCTAGCTTCCTTCGAGCAAGCATTTGCTGGTGTATTAGGCTAAATAAAGGACTTTTAAGGTAAATAATCCCTCAGTCACTCGAAAAGCCCATATGCCAGAATCTTGACATCAAGCTGGAATCCCCCTACTTTTTAAACTAATTAGGGAGTCCAGACCTCCCGTTGCTGTCTCTAAGTTTGGGAGGCAGTCTGGCAAAGAGTTGGGGAAGATCCCATCATGGAGGAAGAAAAATTGCCTGAACCAGCTCCCTGACACCAGCAGCCATCCCAGTGGGGGAAGGGCCAGCAAAGAAGCCGGCAGAAAAAGAGTTTCAGCAATCCTCCCAGCTGGGAGCTAGACCCAAACAGCCAGGAGAATTGGTCTGGTCATCAGGGTGGATTAAGCCCAGCGGAGACTCCAGGTGCCTCGAAGCGGCCTTGCCATCCCCAAGGGCTTCAAAGGCAGAGGAGGTGGAACAACAACAAAGAGAATCCTGCACATCGTATTCCCCAGACCGGTGGGGAGCAGCCAGGCCAGCTGAGATTGAAGACTCGGGTGAGTGGAAATATCCGTCTGCAGCCCAAACCCAATCAACTGACAATTTAGCAGAAAGGTTTGAAGAACTACAAGTGAGAAGTGCAGAACAGCTCCTACAAAAAGAGGTCCCCAGCCCCCTTTTCACAGAGCTAATGGCCCTCCAACCCCTGAAGTTCCCTGTTAGGGCCTCCAGTCCCACAGAAGAAGAGGAACTAGGGCCCCCTCAGCAGTGGGGTGTGGCAGCCCCCACAGAAGGAGGGGCAGCAACCTCTGAGCCTAAATCAGCTGACAGAGGCCTTGCAGCAGATTGGAGTGTTGCAGAAGCCTGGAGAGCAACAGCCAATTGGGGAACGACAATCCCATGGAGACTGGTCACCAGCCCCAAGTGCCAAGCAACCACTGAGGGGCCCGCAAGTGAGGGAGGCACCACAGCATTTGAGACTAAAACATCTATTAGTAGATCAGCAGCAGAGGGCGCCAGTATTCCCTGCAGCCAAAATCCAGAGTAGACAACAGCAACCCCCACCTGTCCAACAACCATTGAGGGGCCTACAACAGCAGGTGGTGCCACAATGTCCTGCCGACCAACAGCGCCGTCCCCTCAGACAACCACAGCAGGGGAGGCAGCAGCAGGGCCCAAACGTGCAACCCCTGGACCTACAACAGCACCAATGGGGTAGACAGCATTTGGGAGTCCAACAGCAGCAGTGGGGGCCTTGGCAGCCGGTGAATCAACAACCAGGAGGGGGCCAGCAGCAACTGGGGGCACAACAGAAGTGGGGGCCCCAGCAACCATTGATCCAACAACCAAGGGGGAGACAGCAGCAATGGGGCCCCAGCAGCCGTTGAACCTACTACAGTGGGGCCAGCAGCAATGGGAGCCCCAGCAAGCAATGATGAGCCCACCCTTCAAAGCAACCTTTGATGGGGAACCAGAGAAACTGCTTTTTTTCCTCAACCAAGTACACTCTCACTTGAATCGCTGAGGTCACACTTACCGGACCCGGATGCAATGGTCGATATGATTGCATCCAACCTAGAGGGAGAAGCATCTGAATGGTTGAACAATTCATATAATGAGGCCCCTGAATTGGAGGACCCCCCCACCTTTTCCTCCTGGGGCTGAGGGAAAGATTTGAGGACCCATCCATTGCCCTGGGAAGAACAAATCCATAAGATAAAGCTGGCCGGCCTGCCCTAGAGTATGTGCGGGAGTTTCGAAAGATGGCAGGAAGGATAGAGATGGCTTGAGCAATCAATGATTCATCTTTTTAGAGAAGTGTTAGACGGCCCTAAGCTAATAATTTCGGACAGAGGGCTGCAGTTCACAGCAAAATTTTGGAGAAACTTTCTTAAATTAATTGGATTGTCTCAAGGCCTATCAACTGCTTTTCACCCGGCTAACGGAGCTGCAGTCTGCCAACAAAATGGTGGAACAATACCTTACATGCTACGTCTCTTACCAACAAACAAACTGGACCGACCTCCTCCCTTTCGCAGAGGTGGCTTACAATAATTCAGTACATAGCAGCACCGGCTACACTCCTTTCCAGGTAGCCACAGGGAAAGAATTCAACCCCATACCGGAATACCCTCAGTTACCCTCCGCTTCCCAGACTCTTGATCATTGGGTGAGGGGTTGGGAAGAAGTTTGGAAAAATACAAAGGTGGCCTTAAAAAAGACTTTTGAGACCTACAAAAAGCAAGCTGACAAAAAGAGAGCTCCCCAAAGAACATTCCAAGTTGGGGAAAAGGTCTATTTGTTGACCAAATACTTACACCTTAAACTACCCAATAAGAAATTGGAACTGAAATTCTTGGGACCTTTCCCCATTGTGCAAATCATCAACCCGGTCACAGTAAAATTGAAACTCCCCAGACTTTTGGGAAAAATTCACCTGGTGTTCCCTTGTAGATTGCCGAAACCTTTTCGAACCTCCACTTTTAAGACCTCCCCCTAAGAAAGCACCTGGACCCCTCGTGGTAGCAGGTCATACCCATTATGAAGTGAAACGTATTCTTGACTCTCAAATCTTTAAGGGAAATTTGCAATACCTAGTACAATTGAATGGATACCCATTGTCTGAAGCCATTTGGGTGAAATCTACTGATGTGAAAGCTGACAGACTTACAGTCATGGCCGAAATTGTTGGCACCGCACCCCAGAAATTTTTCCAGAAAATCAAGTATTTCTCACAGAAAAGTATTGCAGGAACACGTTTTGCTATACACAGGTTTATTCCCTTTGTGTGTATTGGAACACAACAAAAAAGGGAGGAAAAAAAAAACCAAATTGGACATAATGTCAAACAAAACTCCAAAAATGGGCCGGACAAAATTATTGACAACCTTAACTTAATATTTGGTTGCACAGGTCTCTTATTGGAAGGGCGCCTTTTCCCAACAGCAATTTTAAGATCTCTCCACAGGTGTTCAATGGGATTCAGATCTGGACTCATTGCTGGCCACTTCAGAACTCTCCAGCGCTTCCTTGCCATCCATTTCTGGGTGCTTTTTGACATATGTTTGGTGTCATTGTCCTGCTGGAAGATCCAAGATCTCGGACGCAAACCCAGCTTTCTGACACTGGGCTCTACAGTGCGACCCAAAATCCTTTGGTAATCCTCAGATTTCATGATGCCTTGCACACATTCAAGGCACCCAGTGCCAGAGGCAGCAAAACAACCCCAAAACATCATTGAACCTCCACCATATTTCACTGTAGGTACTGTGTTCTTTTCTTTGTAGGCCTCATTTCGTTTTTGGTAAACAGTAGAATGATGTGCTTTACCAAAAAGCTCTATCTTGGACTCATCTGTCCACAAGACGTTTTCCCAGAAGGATTTTGGCTTACTCAAGTACATTTTGGCAAACTGTAATCTTGCTTTTTTATGTCTCTGTGTCAGCAGTGGGGTCCTCCTGGGTCTCCTGCCATAGTGTTTCATTTCATTTAAATGTCGACGGATAGTTCGTGCTGACATTGATGCTCCATGAGCCTGCAGGACAGCTTGCATTCCTTTGGAACTTGTTTGGGGCTGCTTATCCACCATCCGGACTATCCTGCGTTGCAACCTTTCATCAATTTTTCTCTTCCGTCCACGACCAGATTCGCTACAGTGCCATGGGTTGCAAACGTCTTGATAATGTTGCGCACTGTGGACAAAGGCAAATCTAGATCTCTGAAGATGGACTTGTAACCTTGAGATTGTTGATATTTGTTGATATTTGGGAGATAGGGCGGGATATAAGTCCCATAAATAAATAAATAAATAAATAAATATGTCCACAATTTTGGTTCTCAAGTCCTCAGACAGTTCTCCTCTTTCTGTTGTCCATGCTTAGTGTGGCACACAAAGACACACAATGCAAAGACTAAGTGAACTTCTCTCCTTTTTATCTGCTTTCAGGTGTGATTTTTATATTGCCCACACCTGTTACTTGCCCCAGGTGAGTTTAAAGGAGCATCACATGCTTGAAACAATCTCATTTACCCACAATTTTGAAAGGGTGCCAATAATTTTGTCCAGCCCATTTTTGGAGTTTTGTTTGACATTATGTCCAATTTGCTTTTTCCCCTCCCTTTTTTGTTGTGTTCCAATACACACAAAGGGAATAAACCTGTGTATATCAAAACATGTGTTCCTGCAATACTTTTCTGTGAGAAATACTTGATTTTCTAGAAAAATTTCTGGGGTGCCAACAATTTCGGCCATGACTGTAATAAAAGGTTTTATGAGAAACACCCCAACAAACCAAAAGCCAGTTCCTAACTTGTGTTTTGTTTACATTACAGGATCTGTCCTTTTTGTAAGGGAGGCCGGATGTCAACACTGCTAACATTGAATGTTATTGCTTGACAAGAGATGCAGAAGTAGCCATTTCATATGTTAAACTTGTGTATTGCTTTAAGAGATTGAGTTCAAGGTTGGAAGGGGGGACGAGGAGGATTGTACCTACAAGGCCATCTCTAACTAAAGAAGATAAGACCTTGGCAGGTTTTCCAATGGAAGGGAAACTGGTTCTTTAAATTAATTGGAGAATATGATTAATGACAAAATTAGAAAGGTGGAGAATTGTGTTTTAACATATTGTACAAGGAGTGAAATTTCAGATTCCAGCTTCCTTTGCCAGTGTATTAGGCTAATAAAAGACTAATAAAAAGTTAAGGAACTGATTGGTCCATTAGTGGGGGAGAGTGGCAAAAAGGTGACAAGCAATAGGGAGAAAGCAGAACTATTTAATTCGTTTTTTGCATCTGTCTTTACACAAAGGGAAAA
The DNA here is from genome assembly GCF_947247035.1 of Vipera ursinii. Classification (NCBI taxonomy): domain Eukaryota; kingdom Metazoa; phylum Chordata; class Lepidosauria; order Squamata; family Viperidae; genus Vipera; species Vipera ursinii. The sequence goes on from NC_139520.1 coordinate 2,233,033, forward strand.
AACAGTCCAACCTACCAAAACCAGTGCCATAAAAAACAGAATAGAAACGCAAGTTAAGATAGGCAAGAAAATGGTAAGTGAGCACCTGTCCAGCCGAGACGAGTTCAAATCACCAGGACCAGATGGATTACACCCCAAGGTTCTCAAGGAACTGGCAGACGTGATCTCAGAACCACTGAACTATATTTTTCAAAGATCCTGGAGCACTGGGGAACTACCAGAGGACTGGAAGAGAGCTGATGTAGTTCCCATCTTCAAAAAAGGGAAAAAAATAGATCCAGGAAACTACAGACCTATCAGCCTGACCTCAATACCTGGGAAGATTCTGGAAAAGATAATCAAACAACAAATCAGCGAACACCTTGATGGCAAACAAAGTCATCACTAAAAGTCAACATGGGTTTGTCAAAAACAGATCATGCCAGACAAATCTTATTACATTCTTTGACCAAGTGACAAAATTAGTGGACCAGAGGAACGCTGTAGATTTAATTTACTTGGACTTCAGTAAGGCATTTGATAAAGTAGATCACAACGTACTACTTGATAAGATAGAAAAATGTGGGTTAGATAGCATCACCACCAGATGGATTCGTAGCTGGCTGACAGGCCGTACTCAGCGTGTGGTCCTCAATGGAACCGCATCTACATGGAAGGAAGTGTGTAGTGGGGTGCCCCAGGACTCTGTTCTGGGCCCAGTGCTCTTCAATATCTTCATTAATGATTTGGATGAGGGGATAGATGGGGAACTCATCAAATTTGCAGACGACACCAAGCTGGCAGGAATAGCCAATACTCCAGAAGATAGGCTTAAGATACAGAAGGATCTGGACAGACTCGAACACTGGGCACTATCTAACAAAATGAAATTCAATGGTGAAAAAAGTAAGGTTCTACATTTAGGCAGGAAAAATCAAATGCATAGGTATAGTATAGGTGGTACCTTGCTCAATAGTAGTAACTGTGAGAGGGATCTCGGAGTCTTAGTACACAATCACTTCAATATTTTTTATTTTATTTTTTAATTTTAATTCCATTTATATCCTGCCCTTCTCCGAAGACTCAGGGCAGCTTACAAGCTTAGCAGTAGCCTTCATTCTATGTATATGCCTGCTTATTAGGGCTTTCACACACACCCCCAAGCGGCATTATTACAAAGTCAGCTTAATTGCCCCCAACAATCTGGGTCCTCATTTTACCTACCTCGGAAGGATGGAAGGCTGAGTCAACCTTGAGCCTGGTGGGACTCGAACCTGAGCCAGCAGTGTGCTGCAGCTGCCAAAAAAGCCAACACAGTGCTAGGCTGCATTAACAGAGGGATAGAATCAAGATCAATTGAAGTACTAATAACACTTTACAATGCTTTGGTAAGGCCACACCTGGAATACTGCATCCAGTTTTGGTCACCACGATGTAAAAAAGATGTTGAGACTCTAGAAAGGGTACAGAGAAGAGCAACCAAGATGATTAGGGGGCTGGAGGCTAAAACATATAGGGAACGGTTGCTGGAATTGGGTATGTGTAGTTTAATGAAGAGAAGGGTGAGGGGTGACATGATAGCAGTCTTTCAGTATCTCAGGGGTTGCCCCAAAGAAGAGGCAGTCAAGCTATTCTCCAAAGCACCTGAAAGCAGGACAAGAAGCAACGGATGGAAACTAGTCAAGGAGAGAAGCAACCTAGAACTAAGGAGAAATTTCCTGACAGTTAGAACAATTAACCAGTGGAACAACCTGCCTCCAGAGGTGGTGAATGCTCCAACACTGGAGGTTTTTAAGAAGAGACTGGACAGCCATTTGCCTGAAATGGTATAGGGTTTCCTGCCTGAGCAGGGGGATGGACTAGATGACCTCCAAGGTCCCTTCCAACTTTATATATTATTATTATTATTTTTATGGTAAACAATGCCTCAGAGTCACTTGAAAAGCCCATACGTCGGAATCTTGATAACAGCAGTGTGTGCAGCTGGATAATAAATGGGGGGAGAAGCTCCAAAGGGACCCTCCGTATAAAGGTGACTCCACTTTCAGACTTGCATTGAGTATTGTGAATATTCTATTCTATTGTAGTATTCCATTCTATATTTTATACATATAATATATTACATGGTTTTGTTTTATTCTGTTCCAGTCTAGTCTACTATTATTCATGTATCTTTACAATAAAGTATAATTAGCTTATTTGGTCATGTTTTCTCTGTGGTCAAACCAGTGACCACATTTTTCTCCTCCTGCCTTCAGTTGTATTCAGTTGTATTCAGCCATCTCTGGGGACGTTTCTTCATGGCCAAGCTATGAACCATATTGGTACTCCAGGTCATCTGAATAAGGATTGGGCAACTTCTTGAGCCTGATGGGAAGGAAAGGGGAGTGAGTTGACATCTCCAGCATGAAGTCCCTCCTCCCAGAGAATTTCCCTCTTCAGAGTGAAGAGGTCAACAGGAGACCCTTTCCTCCACAAGAGAGGAGAGGCGGCAAAGGAAGAGGGGTACCCCGCTGATCACGGAACGGCAGCAGCCGTTCCCTTTCGATCTGGGAGAAGCCCTCTGACCCGACAGGAGAAAGCCTAGCCGCATGCCAGTGTCTAGCCCAAGCTACCTGCAGCTGAAATCCAAGAGCACTAACCAGAACAATGGTGAACAGTGTGCTTGCAATTGGTGAGAGTATTTGATCTTCTCTTCCTTATTTTGCAACTAAGTCCCTGGGAAAAATCCCCAAAGCAAGAAAACCACTGAAAATGAGGGGAGGGGACTTCATTCCCATTCCCCCATAGACGGAAGTGGCGAATTAACCTTTAAGGAGGAAAGAAACATATTGAAATTAAATTCAAAATACGACAATCTGATCAAACTTAGAAACTAAAACAAACTTCTAAGATTATATTCTAAAGGAATTTGATGACATTATTAAAAAAGAAAAAGAACTGCTTGTCTGAAAAAGCTGGAAAACAAATATTTACTGACATCTAGTGGACAATTAGAATATAGCACATTAAGGACAACACCCAGAAACAGAAAAATCTGTTCCCATGAACTTTAATAACCTTTAAGAAGATACATGCCAGGGAACAAAGAAGAAATTGTACACATAAGATTGGAAAGTGTCTGAAGGAAAAGAAATACTTTTGATTGTGGTCTAAATTTATGAACTGTTTAAAAACTTTGATTTATGACTAATTTTTGATAGGGGAACTTATAGGAAGGATTTAAAGTGGCTAAAAATATTGAATTGCAATTCTGACTGGTTGCCAATTGACTCCTGAAAGAACGAATTGTTATAAGACATTGATTTTACTGAAACCTTGACAATTGAAAATTACACTGGATTATAAAAATTAAATATAAAGACAAGAACTATACAAAATTGGACTGTTTGGATTTTGAGTTTTGGTCAGCTTGACAAGGCTAATTACAGAGACTATGGCACTTGACAGATTACTTGAAAAGGGGAGACAACGTGGATATGACACATTCATCAAAAATGATAGAAAACCACACTTAATATCTACTGCTGAATGATTCAGCTTGAAAGATCAAAGCACTCTAGAAGCAACATTTCAAGACAAATACTTTCCAAGAAGAAATTTATGCAATGCTACGACAGATACAAATCACAAGAGATTAAACATAATTTTGATAACATAAATGAATACACTTCTAACTTAAATTTACAATAAAAAAATCCTAAGAAGAATGGTAAAGAATGAACAAACAAATCAGATAACAGAATGTGAAATAGAAAAAAATGAGTTAATTGGCGAAGTCACAAATGAAGGGAATTATAACTTAATACAAACAAGAAAAAAAATCACAAGATTTGGATACAACAATAAATATGAAAAAGATACCTTATATTAGAATGTCAAAATAAACCTGAGAAGAAAGAAGACTTAATAAAATGGACACTGCTAGAAGAATCACTGTTTGGGAGACAAAAAGCATACATTTTACATGCTATGTATTGTCTACTCCTAACAACTACAAAAATACAAGAATTGTTTGACAAGTCAAAAATACTAATTTGGAAAACAATTTGGCAAAGGAAGATTAGAGACGGGCTTAAGAGACTTGACTCACCTTACCTACCAGATAGAATATTACGGTATATGAGCAAACACTTGTTTGAATATGGCTAAATAAACAAATAACTTTAGCTATAAGGGGCTTTAGAATAAGTGGGATAAGAGATAAGAGATATATGTAATACAGTATTTTTTGATAAGATACAAAATGTAAAAATATTGGGATGATGTAAGTGAAGGAAAAGTTTGAATTTTAAAGACAAATTAAGTTTTAGGATTAAGGAATGGTTGAAATATTGAGGGGAAATTAGGCTTAATAAGAACTTTGAAAAAAGGATATATAGTGATTCGCTCAATTTTTACAAATAGAAATGAAAATATAAATTGATTACAAAGGATGTTATAGGTAGATGTTATGATAGATAAGTGGTATACTATTTTTATAATATATGAAATATAAAATATTGGGGTGATATATTTAAGTGGAAAATTTGGATATTTAGATGCTAATTACTGAGAAAATTATGATTGATAAGAATTGTTTGAATATTATGGAGAAATTGAGCTTAAACAAGATTTATGAAAATAAGTTACACAGTGAATCAATAAGATGACTTTTATGAAAATAACAAGATAAGAAAAAAATGCTATAAGGGGACGTTATTATTGTTAGTGTAAATATAGAAGAAAATGTTTTTAATCATTTATATATAGAAAATATCAAATATCAAAAATTATGTTTAATCTTGAAGGAGAATACTACTGGGAGAAGATCAAGGAAATATATTATTAATTGATATAGTGATTTGGGAAATATAAATTTAATTATTATTGACTGTTAATTAATCATTATTGAAATTTTTTCAAAAAAATTTATGAACCAAGACAACAAGCTGTACACCAGGCACTAAGGTTGTTATTGTAAAAAATCAACACTTTTACAAAAAAAAAAGAATCCTCCCTAAAGGTGGAGGAACCCCCCAAAAAAGTGTAAGATATTTATACAGTTCTTTGCTTTCACTTAGTTACATAAGAGGAAGCTGGCACACAGCAGATAGGGTATAGAAATATAGAAATTATAAAAATACTCAAGCATGCCTTCTGTGGTTTGGGTCACATGCCTAACCCACAGGCTGGCAAATACTAATAGGCAAAACATTCACACAAAAACCACCAATTGAGATGGCTGGCCAAGAATATTCCTTTAAATGATGCAGGTGTAGGAACCATGTAGGCCATGACTCCCATAGCCCCAAATAAATTACATGGGACCGATGGTTCATGTGTGGATTGAAGCCAAAGGCTTAGTGACACTTATGCCACCCGTCATAAGTTCTGGTGCAGTTAACTTTCCATGTAATGGCACAATGCACATAAATGCCTACCTTGTACTTGGAAGAGGAATTAAAATGATTCAGGCAAGCTGCTGCTCAGTGTTGTATACGTGTCCCTAACTTTGCAAACATTAACTTCTTCCCTGTCCCAAAAATGGGGCTTTTCCACCCCTTGGTGGTGTTGCCTATTCTGAACATGGAAGTCCTAAGTGGTGTGGCTTCCATGACCAAGCCATGGTACCAGTTGGGAGTATATGCATACAAATCCAACAATCTGTGACGTTCAATAATTTTGTTCAGATCTGGACATTTTGAATATGAAGATGGCATCTGAAACTGGCTATCCTTCCACTCATCTTCCACAGCTTTTGCATGGCTAGGTTGAACTGGGTGTTGTTCAATGGGAGGGTCTATGTGTCCTCCTGGCCCCCCTCCTGTGCTTGGTCAGTCTGACCGGAGATGGGGGTGGCAGTGCAGAAGGCTGCTAGCTCAGCAGTTGAGGTGGGGACTGCAGGATCTCCCTCAGGCATCCCCGGGTTCAGGTCTGCCTCAGACTTGTATCCTTCCTGTGGGTGTTTAGTTTGTGGTGTTTTGCTGGCTTTGCCATAATCCCTCCAATCAGGCAAAACTGAACAAGAAAAGGGAGCAGAAGAGAAGAGACACAGAAGACGCCACTGAGCAGAACACTATAAATGAGGAAGGAAAAGGAGGCCTGGACAAGGCAGGAGATAAAAGGAGGAAGCAAAAGCAGCACCGGGCCTGGTCACGGGAGCGCTTATACAAACAACTGGCCTGCCGGAGGGGAACAGCGACACCTTCAGTGTTTTGACATTCAGGGCTTTAAACCAAAGCTTCAGCCCAACCGCATCCTCTGCACCAGGGGCCACAAGGTGGGCCCCGTGATCAGATCCACTACCTTGATAGGGAAGGGGGAAACGTGGAATCGTTTCCTTCAGAAGGGCCTTGACCACTTCACGCGCCTTCTTGGCGCAGCAAGGCCTCAATCCATCCAGAGAAAGCATCCACAAAAACCAGCAAGTATCGAAAGCGTTTCCTGGGCAATTCGCTAAAATCAACTTCCCCAAAATCGGCAGGAGCACGGCCTCGCCTAAGCTCGCCCAAGAGGAACTTGTGGGGTTTTGCCGGATTGTTTCTTTGACAAACAACACATCGACCGACCAACACATTCGAGAGGCTTATCAAAGATCCACGGACAAATGTAAGAAGAAATTCGGCCACAGCCCTGGAACTCCATGGAACTGCGTGCAATTCCCTCAAGAGGGCCCATAATCGGCTTACTGGGAGAAGTCTTCCCCCGTCCTTCTCCGACCTATTCCCCGATAAACAGCAGCCCCATTACGGGCCCTGCGCCCATCCTCTCAGGCCTACGAAGCAGCCGGCCAGGCGGGCCGGGAGGCCGAGCCAAGGGAAGGGGCGCCCGAGGCGGCAGGGCCGCGTTTACCGCCAGCCTTACAGGCACAAGGGCTCCCTCGCCGGGAAGCAAAACGGCCTCCAATCACCTCCGTGTTCCAGGCCCACATTTCACGGGGCGCCTAGCAAGCCGCGCTCCTCCCGCGGGGCCCACGTGCGAGGCCAGTTTGCTCTCCGGGCGGCTCCGGCCACTCCGAGGCGGCTCTGGCCAAGGCAACCAGCTCAGCCTCTCGCTCTGCCCTTCCCACACCCGGAGGCCCAAAGCGAGCCCCGCGTGGCCAGCGAGCCTTCTCCCTGGCACGGGAGGCTGCTGCCTTCCACACGCAGGCCTCCAGCTGCAGCCTCAAGCCGCCGCTCGCCCAGGCCCGCAAGGCCAGAAAACAGACGGGCCGCCCCCCCCCACCGGGCTCGGCGCGACTGAGCATGCTCCGGGGGCGGGGGAGGCGGCGCGACTGAGCATGCTCCGGGGGCGGGGGAGGCGGCGCGACTGAGCATGCTCCGGGGGGGAGGCGGCGCGACTGAGCATGCTCCGGGGGCGGGGGAGGCGGCGCGACTGAGCATGCTCCGGGGGTGAGGCGGCGCGAGTGAGCATGCTCCGGGGGCGGGTGAGGCGGCGCGACTGAGCATGCTCCGGGGGGAGGCGGCGCGACTGAGCATGCTCCGGGGGCGGGGGAGGCGGCGCGACTGAGCATGCTCCGGGGGGAGGCGGCGCGACTGAGCATGCTCCGGGGGCGGGTGAGGCGGCGCGACTGAGCATGCTCCGGGGGGAGGCGGCGCGACTGAGCATGCTCCGGGGGCGGGGGAGGCGGCGCGACTGAGCATGCTCCGGGGGGAGGCGGCGCGACTGAGCATGCTCCGGGGGCGGGGGAGGCGGCGCAAGGGCGGGCGGGCGGGCGGCGGGCCCGGCGCCGGCCAGGCGGGCGAGGCCGGCAGGAGCCCCCACACAGCCCGCAGCTCCGCGCCCCTCTCCGCGCTGGGGCCGCCGCCGGGCCGGCTTGAAGCGACGCGGCGGCGGGGCAGGTGGGTCGGGCGAGGCTGGCGCTGAGCCCTGCGTGGCTGCCAGGCGGTTCCGGCCGTGTGTGTGTTAGAGCGTTAGAGCGAGGGCGGGCTGAGGGTCCTGGCGGTGCCGGGCTGCCAGCCACGCTCTCTCGGCCCTGCCGGGCTGCTCGGTCCCAGCCATTGGCGCTCCTGGCCGGCGGGACCCTCAGCTGCCCCCTTCGAGCCAGGCGGCGAGGCAGGGCGGCGGTCGTGGGCTTCCGGCCCGCGGTGAGCAGCTGCCCGGGGCTGTTACGCGGAGGAGGTCCAAGCGTCGGCCTCCGCCGTGCGGCTTGCGGGGAAAGATGGTGGGAAACGGGGGTGGGGGTGGAGGGAGCATCTCCTTCAGCCTCGCCCTCCTCTGATTTCCCACCGACAGGGAGGGGAGGGAGGCCCGCTGAGCTTCCTGGCAGATAATGGGGGACGCGAACCTGGGACTCCCGGCACTAAGTGCAACCCCCAACGGCTCCCGCCCTCCGATTTCCGTGTCGGGGCATCCCGCAGGGCACTGGGGGCTGCGTACGTGGGTCGCCTCGGCCTCCAAGAAGCAGCGACTTGGGGCCGGCCGGTCTTGGAGGGCGCGGGCCTTTGTCGGCCAACGGGGTGGTGCAGCAGGGGCTTTGGGGGCTGCAGAGCTGCTGCAGTCCTGGTGCTGTGTCCCCCCCCCCCCCGGCCATTATGATGGCATAAGCACAGCCTTCCTGAGAAGCCCCAAAGCTCCCAAGGCTGGCATTCTGGTTCCAAGGCCAGCCCGGCTGGGGCCAAGCGCAGCACCAAGCAGGTGGGCAGCCAAGACTACCCAGGAGCCACCTGCCCCTCCCCCCATGCAGAGGGTGGAGGGGTTGACCCTGGTAGGCTGTCCAAGCCCCTGTGATCTGAGGCTGTTTCCCCCATTTTTCTTGGGGTGTGTGTGAGAGATGCTGGGAAATTGGTGTTTTAAAAGGCAGGATAGATCAGCTTAAATTAAGCAGACCAACACAAGCATTTAAGTTTCTTCTAGATCTTATAGCAAGTATTTGAGCCCTGTCAACTGGGTGAAGCAGGCCCTCTTTGGATGCAGACATTCCTTCCGTCTTCTAAGCTTGACACACTGTTAACATAGATGATATTCTGGCACAATTTGTTTGCAAGGTATCCATGCTGGCTCCTATCGATTCTAACATGCTTATCCGAGTGCTCACAAACATGGTGTCAATGGATTGTTTGAAGACCTTGCGGAGTAGAAAAATCAAGTTGGGGGGTCTCCCAGGTCCTCCTTTGTCTCCTTTTTGAGGATGGGGATGAGGTGAGCTGTTCTCCAGTCTTCCAGGCCCTTCTCCATATTTATCTTACTACATGTACCAATATATACTGTACTACATGTATGTACATATGCATGTATGCATTAAAATGACCTTCAGTATGTTAGAAAGTCAAAGACAGTGCAGGTCTGCTGGAAGTGGTAAGAGGTGATGTTGGAAGGCAGAACCCAGAGATTCTGTATCTGTTTTTTCCAGTGAGGCAAATGAAACTCTTGCTGATTGTGGTTGTGTTACTGGGGGGGGTGCTGCTTAGGATGGACCAGGAGGGTGAGAGAGAACTTCACTAAAGGAACACAACAAAGGAGCTTGTGAAGGCTTCTTGGGGAAGTCTTGCAGACTGGAGAGCAGCTCACCCACCGATCCTGGGCTCCCTTCCCAGGCATTGGGAGGGATGTTATTATAAATATCATTATTATATTTGGATTATATTATTATATACATTATTACAAATCCACGCATACTATATATATAGTATTTAGTGTTACTTGCAAGCCTCAATTTACTTTTAAGGTTTAGTTTTTCTGACAGAGTTTCTTAAATTTCTGGAAATACAACGTAGAACAATAGGGCTGGAAGGGGCATTGGAGATCTTCTGGTCTAACCACTTGCTGAGCAAGAGACCCTATACCAGGGGTGTCAAACTGCCCTATACCATTCCAGTCTCTTCTTAAAAACCTCCACAATTTCCTGAGGTAATTAATTGTTCTCACTGTCAGGAAATTTCTCTTTAGTTCTAGGCTGGTTCTCTTTAATTTTCCACCAGGAGATGCAGTTCCATAGCTGAGTGCAGCTGGTCAGCCAGTTGCGAGTCCATCTGGCTGTGTCTGTCACACATTGTTCTATCCCACCAAGAAGTAGGCTGGGATCTACTTTATCAAATGCCTTATTGGAATCTAAATAAAACTGTTCACAGCATTTTACTGATCCTCTAATTCAGACATGTCAAACACAAGGCCCGGGGGCCGGATCCGGCCTGTGAAGTGGTTTCATGCGGCCCGTGAAGCCATCCTGGAAACAATGAGGGAACGGCCCCCTCTGCCTTGGCCCTGGCCCAGAGACCCTCCTCCTGCCAGAGACCCTCAGATCTGTCCCACTCCTGCCCAGGCCCCCATAGGCACCCTTGATGCGAACAATGTAGAGCTGGCCACGCCCACCCAGTAGGCCATACGCACTCTAGCCACGCCCACCCAGTAGGCCACACCCACCCTGGCCATACCCACCCGGCCCCCTGAGGGCAACCACAATGCTGATGCGGCCCTCAATGAAATTGAGCTTGACACCCCTGCTCTAATTTAATCACTGTGCCAAAGACAGCAATAAGGTTTGCCTAGCATGATCTGTTTTTGACACACCCATGCTGGCTTCTATTGTCTTGTTCATTTCTAGGTGCTAACAAATATGCTTTTTATATTTTCCCAGATCTTCCCAGATAGTGATGTCAGGTTGATTGGTCTATAGTTTGTAGATTGGAATTACATCAGCCCGGACAAAGGTGGGGGGAGGTCCATGGAATGGAAAAAAGTAACCTTTGTGTATGAATATTCAGATCTAGTCTTGTTTTCACTGCAACCGCTAACCCTTAGTAAAAGAAGCTATCACTTCAACTAAATGGAGTTGAGGGCTTTTCTTTCCTAGGGACCTGGGTGGGGCAGGTCTGACAATATCTCCCCTTTCCCATTTTTCATAGTTGTCCTTTTCCTCTCAGTATATCAGATAGAGAGAATGATCTTGTTTCTTTCATTTTCCATGTATGTTCTTTCTCTTCAGCTCTATATAAATCAATGGTGGCCTTTTAAAATATTTTTTCATTTTTCTTTTTGTCGAATTTATCTACCTTCAGCATCTTGTTTTATGGGATTTTGCGATTTTTGAGGGCACTTTATCCACAGTTCAAGTCATTGGACCCAACCAACTTTTCTGAGTTCATCATCATTGAAAGCAATTTTGAAGGCAGCTCTTAATTCTATAGGTGCTCCCACTTCATCCCACACCAAAGATGTCTGTTGCCTTCACTTCTTCAGCCAGTTTCTCCCAGCTGGTGAGGATTATATTGAAGCCTCCAGGACATCTCCTTCCAGCTGCATGAATCTAACAATGATTCTGTTCTCTTCCCAGAAATTTTCACAGAGCCCCTTTAGCAAGAGAGGAGAAAGGGATGGAGTTACAGAAAATCCAACAGCTGAACAATTTCTTATCCAAAATCAATTATCTCCCCCAGTTCATTAGAATGGAGAATTTCTGTTAAATTATCTTCCTGAGAAATGGCAAACTGGTGGGTCTTTTCATTGTTAACCATGGAGCTTGGGGATGATAGTTTAGGCCAGGGGTAGGCAACCTTGGCTCTTTTATGACTCGTGGACTTTAACTCCCAGAATTCCTGAGCCAGCCGGGAGTTGAAGTCCACGAGTCATAAAAGAGCCAAGATTGCCTACCCCTGGTTTAGGCAATCATCTGATGAACCTTTAACAAACTTTGCTGTGGCATCCCATCCGATGTCTGAAGTCATCCTGCTCCAATCTTTCTCCAAAACTAACCACATTATTCTGACCCCTTAATTTCTCTTCATGGGCCTGTTTCTCTTCTGAACATTCTCACTACCATCTTCTTTCTGTTCTAGTGAGGTCCCAACACTGAAGTGGGGTTTGAATCTTTGGCCAAAGTGGAAGAAACACTTCCATTATTTCAAAAATTACAGTCTAAAATTGCACTTTTTTAAACCCCATCACACCATAAGCTAGCATGAGTTTGCATTCAACTAATACACCAAAATCTTTTTTCACAAGTACTACAGTCAAAGGAGATATCTGCATCATGGCCACACTTGATTTTTGCTTTCAGAGCGAAGAGGTGTAGAACAAAGGGGGCTATCCAACATCTTATTGAAAACCTCCAGTGTTGGAGCGCCCACAGCTTCTGGAGGCAGGCGGTTCCACTGGTTAATTGTTCTCATTGTTGGGAAATTTCTCCTTAGTTTTAGGTTGCTTCTCTCCTTGATTATGCAATGATTTCATCCATTGCTTCTTGTCCTGCCTTCTGGTGCTTTGGAGAATAGGTTGAACCCCTCTTCTTTGTGGCAACCCCTCAAACATTGGAATATCGCTATCAAGTCATGTTTTATGATGCTCCTTAAGTTTACTTTCTGAGGCTCTTAATTGTATCCTTCTCTCCCCATCATCACTGGAACCCACCAGCCTGGACAATTTTCATCCAGTTTCCAACCTCCCCTTTTTAGGTAAGGTGGTGAAAAGGGTGATGGCCTGGTAGCTTCAGAGGGTCCTGGATGAAACAGATTTTCTGGACCCCTTCCAGTCAGGATCCAGGCTCGGTTATGGGAAAGAAATAGCAGTTGTTGGTGATCTCTGGCAAGAGCGGGATGTGGGTAGCGCAGCCATCTTTACTCCTCCTCATTGTCCTTGGCCTCTGAGCGACCTTCCATACCCTCGACCATGGTATCTTTCTGGGCTGGTTGTGGGCTTTGGGACTGGGCAGGGCAGTTTCGTGCCCTTTGGCTCCTTTCTGCAAGGATGGTCCCATTTGGTGTTGATAGCGAGTGAGAGACCAACCGATGGCTGCTCCTTGTCATGTGCTGCAAGCTTGGTACTCTCTCCACTCCTCTTTAACATCTGCATGAAGCTGGGCGTGGTCATCCATCACCAAGGGTTGAGGTGTCATTAATATGTGGGTGATTCTCAATTCTGTAGTTCCACCCTTGGTGACCCAAGTGATGCCCTGGCTGCCCTCTCAGTCCTTGGGGAGGGGAAGTTCAGCCCTGTGCACATTCCAACCAGGGCTGGGAAGGAGGATTTCAGACTGGCACAAGGGAAACCCTCCTACTCCTTCAAGCAGCTCCTCTTTTTCCTTGGGCGCCCAAGTCTTCCGGGTGAGAGAGAGGCTGTAGCCTGGGACTGGGTTTTCCTGGTGCTTTTTTGCAGTGCAAGCGCTGAGGGGGGGGAGGCGTTGGACTGGGAAGCAGATAGGCCTCTCCCTAGCAGGCTCCCTGGGGATTATGCAGCCCCCCCGCCTTCCTGGGGATCAGCCCAGGAGCCAGTCTAGTGATGAAGGCCCCCACCCCACCCCCCGGCACAGAGGTTTGGGGCCAGTTTCTCTTCACAGGAGAGTTGTTGAGAAAATGGGAGGAAGGCATCTAATGAAGCTTGAGTCTCTGGTGGGATGTGAATGTAGCCAGAGTAAACAACCTACCTGAGGACGCTCCTTTTCCCTCTGTTCGCAGCACTCTCCCAATCCCAGGTTTGGCTTCATGAGGCCTCCCGCGGCTACACAAGGGCAAGATGGTGCTTGACTCCCCGGCCTATCATCCACCATTGCATCCCGAAGTTTTCCATGCAGACCCACAACCCAGGAGAGGTGGGAGGAAGCAAGTGAGCCCTCCATGTGTCCAGGGGCAGCCGGGCCCCTTCCTCTCCTCTCCTCTGTCTTCGGAGTCGGATTCTTCTGGGCCCGGAAGGAGGACCAAGCTGCCGAAAGTCCTCCGGGGCTTGGGGGCGCCCCCCTGCCTCGCCTTGCAGGGCCCCTGCAGCTGCATGCACCGGAGTGAGAGCAGCTGCCTGGTGAACCGAAAGGATTGGGCCCAGGGCCAGATCCGCAGCGCTGCCTCCCTCCCTCACCTGCCCAAGGCCAGAGCTGAGGAAGGGACACGCCGGGCCGGGAAGAGAAGCCCCTGCTTACTGGTGGCCCTGCGGCCAGCCAACTTGGAGGCAGAGCGAGAGCAGTTCTTCCGGTCTTCGTTTGCCTACAACCCTCAGTTTGAATATGGGGAATCTGTCCCTGAAGTCGTGCTGGATAAATACCGAGAGGCCTCCGGGCAGTTCCTTTTGCAGGTAGCCTTCCCTCTGGCTGGCTCGCACGGCTCTTGCCCAAAGGAGCCCTCCCCGGGCTTCCTGCTTTCAAAGGGAAGCTGCCTTGGCTGGATGAGGCCCTTTGGAGGGGACCAAAGAGGTCCTCAAGTCCATCCCCCGCACGCAACAGGATCCCCGCTGCCATCCCTGCTGAGATAATGCCCGGGGAAGAGCCTGATTTAGCGTTGGCAGCCTTGCAGGCCCTGTGCCATGTGTCTTTCCCAAAGGCTTGGAAGGGAGCCCAGATCAGCAGCGCCAGGCCTCTGGCACCCCACGAGCAGCAGTGGGAGCTTCTCCCAGCCAGGCCTCGTGAAACCCGGCCAGGCTGCTTCCCTCCAGTTGCTGGGAGCAGAGCAGGAGTGGCGAGCTCAGCCTTCCTTCCTTCCCTCCCGGGGCCCCTCCAGGGCGCCTGCAGGCCTGCCAGTGTGGTCAGCACAGAAGGACCTGGCGGTGGATGGAAGGGAGGGGGGGGTTTGCTCATAGCTGGACCTTGTTTTGCAGCTCCTGCCAAGATTTTGAGTGATTTCCAAAATTCTCAAACCTTCTGTTCTGGCTGCATGCCATCTGTTGCTTTAGTACTTGAAAAATCTTTAAGGCAGAGGCTTGACTGTTTGACACCATTGCCCCTTTTCCTGGTCGTGATACGTACAACAACCCAGATGGTTATTTTATGCAGATTCCACTATTAGCCCTAGGCTATCTCCAAATTACCCCCAGTTTAGGAACCCTGCTTTGAGTTGTCCTTGGAGTAAATCGGTTTCCTACCTTACAAAAGAGGAATTTTAAAAGAATGTGATAAATGGGAGGATCTTGTGCCACAAGACCAGCATGGCTGTGCACTGTATTTGCCGCTGCAGTAAGCCTAAGCAACTGCAGACCAAATTGCTTCCAAGGAGGTTTTGGTGTGGGGTCTGGCGTGCTGATAACCCCTTGGGACTACCATGGCTGGCATTTGCCATAACATTCCATCTTGACTGTCAGATGTTGATACTTTCTGAACTTCTCCAGTTCTATCCCCTGGTGGTATTATGTTGCAAAATGGTGACTAGTTTCATACAATGCCCCAAACCCTAAACCTGGACTAGCGAAAGTTTCTGTGTTCACAGAACATGAGAGGCCCCCATAATCAACTACAGTTACTTAAAGTGATGGCTTAATTAAAATAACATGCTAATATAGGGAATGATTCATAACCCCCTGAATCATACCCTTATTTATCTAGTCTAGTGAGATTTGTGAATCCAGACTTCAGGTCAGCTACCTGGATGTTCAGGGCAGCCTTAATTGGTCCCACCCCAGACCAGAGCAAAGCCTGGAGTTTGTGATAACCACTTCATGCATCTGTTGCAGGCTACAGGAATAATCAATGCTGTCCTTAAAAAATATGGTACTTATGAGAGCTTTGAGGCCTCCAATGGTGGAAAGCTACTTACAAAATGCCAAATCTGGTCCATCACCAGGAAGTACATGCAGAAGGAAGGCTGCTCTGGGGAGGTGAGTGCTGGGGTTCCGCCCCGTAGGGAACCCTCCTGAGATGTCCTGGTCTGCATTATCTTCTTTCTGCTTCTTTTCTCCAGGTGGTGGTTCAGCTCACAGAAGACCTCCTTTCCCAAGCAGTCATGATGGTGGAAAACAGCCGCCCAACTTTAGCGATCAACCTCTCTGGCGCTCGTCAGAACTGGCTGGAGGGCATGCTGCGCCACGAGATAGGTCAGCCCTGAAATCTCTCTCTCTCTTTTGCCAGATGCCTTAAAAGTGAACTTAGATCATTGGGAAAGTCATAAAACACATTGGCCTTTGTGAGTTGAGAAGTGACAGAGGTTTTTCTTTTTCTGAATTAGATGAAGCTTCAGATTTAAAGAAACTCCAAGGAAAGCAAAACCACATCTCTAGGTTTGATCCAACTTGGAACTGGTTTATCCAGCTCCAGTGTAAAAACTCCAAGTGTGGCTTATATTTTGTAGGGAAGTTTTGGCAATACAGCTGAAGTCTTCAACCTATGGCTACAATTAAGCCCCAAATTTCAATTACTGAGTAACTTAATTGTTAAGTGAATGTTGTCCATTTTGCCCACTTTCTTGCCACAGTTGTTAACTGTGGATCAGTTGTTAACAACTGAATCACTGCAGTTGTCAGGTTAGCCACACGGTTGTTAAGTGAATCTGGCTTCCCGATCGACTTTGCTTGTCAGAAGGTCGCAAAAGTTGATCACATGACCCTGGGATGCGGCAACCGTCATAAATATGAGTCAGTTGCCCACCATCTGAATTTTGATCATGGGGAAGCTGCAACGGTCGTGTTAGAAACAATTGCAAGTCACTTTTTTCAGTGCCATTGTAACTTCGAACAGTCACTGAATGGTTGTAAGTTGAGGACCATCATCCTAGCCATTGTCTGTCCACTGCAGGATAAAGGCCTCTTCCACAGGTTTCCAACCAATACAGTCCTGGGCTTTCCTTTGCCAACTGGGCCCGCCATACTGGCTGATATTGTCTCTCCAACTTGTTTTAAGTCTTTTTTGTGGATGCCTTTTATCAAATGGGATCCTTTCTAGGACTGCCTTCTTGCTATGTGACCAGCCCGTTTCAATTCTTTTTACTCTCTTGATGCTATCGTATACTAGAGAACAAATGAAAATATATGAAAAAAAAAAGTTGAGGTCTACCTGTATGAAAGTTGGGGTTGAATTGTTCAGATGAATCTACAAAACTCAGCCCTCAGATACCACTTTCTCAGTCACTACCAGTTGCGGCTTTCTCCTCTCCCTTTCTTTCCTCTGGGGCGATTCTGATTCACCCTCGCCCTCTACGGTCCAGATAAAATTGAAACTTTTATAATAGGATTTTGGAATTAATTATATTGAACAAACAGCTCCTGTGAGATCCAGTTTTGGTTTTTACAAGACAAAACAAAGATAAGCAATTTTATAATTTCAAAAATGACACTAGATGGGAGTAAAGGTTTTAGGCAGAGGAAGCATAAACAAAATGTTATCACAATGAAAATACTGAAGGAGAATGTTGAAGAATGGAATCAGAAAACAATAGCCACAATATCAACAATGTAGGTATGTCTTATATCTGTTTCTATGGATAGACTGTGCCCAAAAGATATTATTAAAGAAAGGGCAGATGTAGGACAAATTTTATCTGACAAGATAGAGATGGTATCATCTAGAAATACCTTTATTTGCATGCAGAGTAGATTACAGCAGATGAGGTGCGTTAAGATGATATTTGGACAGTATTCCCAAGGTCAAAAGACAGTAATGACTCCCAGTGTCTGCACGCGTAGGCTATGGAGGAGGAGAGTCCCCAGGGAGAAAGAAGGAGGAAGTCCATCCCAGAAAGGGGAGGGGTGTAGGACACATGGTCAGGAGAAGGAGGAAATATGTCATAGGGAAGGAGGGGTTAGCTGAACCAGATAAGATAGCATATTATAATTTCCCAAACAATCACCTGGTGGCAGCACAGTGCCACTTACTCCCTTGTCTGGGCCAACGTGCCCTTCTCACTGTCACCTATACCCATTTGGACTACTGTAAGATGCTCTACAATGGAGCTGCCCCTGAAGAGCACACGGAAGCTTCAGCTGGTTGAAAAGGCCCACACATTTTAAAATTTCAATTTATGTGTGGGTCACCTTTTTTGCTAGACCTGCGTTGGTTACTGATTTGCTTCTGGGTGCAATTCAAGATGCTGGTTATTACCTTCAAAGTCCTACATGGCTTGGGGTCAGGTTATTTGAAGGACCACCTCTCCCCAACTGCTTAAAGCGGGAAAGCGTGCCATGTTATGGGTTCCCGTCAGGGAAGTTCCACTAGTAGGACCCAGAAGGGCCTTTTATGTGGAGGGTCCCTCTTCCTGGAATCCCATGCCTGAGATACAATTGGCTCCTACTTGATATTTTTATGGAAGGCCCTGAAGCTGTGGTTCTGTCAGTGAGCCTGGAGACCCCAGATGTGATTATGCTTGCTGCTGGGGTGGGTGTGGAGGATGGTTTTTTTAATATTAAAATGAGATTATTGCTGGAATATCTTCTTTCCTAGGCACTCACTATATCCGCGGAGTTAACAATGCCTCCCAGCCATGGCACAGCTCAGAAGGCCGCAAGCAATACTGCCTGAAGCCCGCCAACCCCACGGAGGAAGGACTGGCTAGCCTGCACAGTGTCCTCTTCCGCAAGCAGCCTTTCCTTTGGAGGGCCGCCCTCCTCTACTACACCGTCTGCCAGGCCGGGCGCATGTCCTTCTGCGAACTCTTCCAGGACTTGGGGCGCTTCGTGCAGGATGCTGGGGTGCGGTGGGAATACTGCGTGCGAGCCAAGCGAGGCCAGGCCGACACCTCATTGCCAGGTGGGGGTGAAGCAGGGCCACCCTTCAGGCTTTCTGGCCCTCCTGACCGCCAAGTGCCAGCTGGCCTCCCTGTGCCTTCTCTTCGGACTTTCTAGCTAGTTGGTCCCTGGGAGAGAATGCAGAGAAGCGCCTGCCTACTCACCCTCCATTTTGGGGTGAAAGGCTTGTGTGACCACCCTCCACCCCAGCCATCCCAACTTCTGATCCTCCTTGGCACAGTCCCTGGAGCCATTTGGCTCTTAAAGTATTTGTCCCTGTGGAGGCTTTTTGACAGTTGGCAGCCCCCACCCCCCCCCAAGGCCTCCTCTTTCTCTCCTCACAGGTTTTCGAAAGCATGGGGGAAGAAAGAAGCGGAGCAAGCAAAAGGTTTGCTATACAAACCTCTTTCCTCCCATCCTCTGAGGTTCTCTTTCCTTCCAAGTCCAAAAGGATTCCTTGATAACCTTTTCCAGAGGCAATAGGCACGTAGCCCATTACAAAAGGCTCCCTTGGCGCCAAGCTCTGAACTGGAAGCAGGCGTTTCGATCGTGCTCACAGTCTCGGCTGGTTTTTCTTCGTTTGCAGGCTGCTTCAGCAAAGATCAGGTGTACCTGGAAGGAATCCTCCAGATCCTCCGGCATCGACAAACGATTGATTTCCGGTTGCTGGCTGCACTGGGGAAGGTATGCCGAGCCCACTTGTTTTTCTCTGCTACAGCCCTCCCAGTGGACAGTTGGGCAGTGGGAGGGCAAGGAGGAAGGGCTGGCTGGGGGAGATCTTGGACCTCCAATTTCATAATTGCTGAAACCTTTGTTTTTGAGAGGAAGGGGGCCACTTTCCCCCCTCCATTGCTAGTGCAAGCTTGGACTTAAATGATGTTCACACCAAGTGAGCAAGGATCAGCATTCTCTGAGGAATGTCTCTCTAAACACCCGGGGTCTATTTTGTCATTCATTCATACCTTGGAAAACAATATTTGCAGCGGACATAATTTTAACAGACTGCCATAAAATCCCCCTAACTTTAGCAGCCACATTTCTTCTAAAAACTGGCCGAAAAGATCACACTAGTTGCCAGGTTTGAAGGAAAACTCAGTGGGAATGGAAGACATCACACTTAAAACCCAGGATGACTCATACATACAGTTGCAAGAAAAAGTATGTGAACCCTTTGGGATTACGTGGAGTTTTGCATGAATTGGCCATAAAATGTGCTCTAAACATGCACCGTATATACTTGAGTATAAGCCGAATTTTTCAGCCCACTTTTTTGGGCTGAAAACTCCACTTCGGCTTATACTCCAGTCAACAAAAAAAAAAGAACTGTCCCTTCGTTCGGAACAGGCTGCTGAGAGAAGGGAGGGCTGGGCTCCGCACGGGCCGCGGGTCTGGCGTTCGCCCGCCGAACAGCTGATGGGCGCAGGCGTGGCCGGGCTGTCTCCAGAGCCGGGCGCCTTCCACCAGCGTTCGGCGTTTGCCCGCCGAACAGCTGATGGGCGTGGGCGTGGCCGGGCTGTCTCCAGAGCCGGGTGGGTTCCACCGGCTGGGCTTCCCACGGCTGCCTCAGCAGTTGGCGCGGCCGCCGGCGTTTGCCCGCCAAACAGCTGATGGGCGCAGGCGTGGCCGGGCTGTCTCCGGAGCCAGGCGGGTTCCACCGGTGTTGTTCGCCCGCCAAACAGCTGACGGGCGCGGGCGTGGCCGGGCTGTCCCCAGAGCCGGGCGGGATCCACCGGCGTTGGGCGTTCGCCCGCCAAACAGCTGATGGGCGCGGGCGTGGCCGGGCTGTCTCCGGAGCCGGGCGGGTTCCACCGGCGTTCGCCCGCCGAACAGCTGACGGGCGCGGGCGTGGCCGGGCTGTCCCCAGAGCCGGGTGGGATCCTTCGGCGTTCGCCCGCCGAACAGCTGATGGGCGCGGGCGTGGCCGGGCTGTCCCCAGAGGTAAACTTCGTGACCCACCCAGCCCATGCATAAAACAGAAATGAAAAGTCTTAAAAAAGTTTTGCGCGGTTAAATAAACAGCATTTGCATATTGTTTCTCCACGGAGCACCGACAAAATTCGCTCGAATTAAGGAACGTGGGGAGCTAAAGAATCGGGCTATAGGGAATGTCTGGCATGACGGGCAACCCTGGGAAACACGAGGACTGTAGTGCAGTGGCGTAGCGTGGGGGGTGCAGGGGGGGGACGGGCGCACCGGGCGCAACATCTGGGGGGGCGCGACCGGCGGGCTAGGGCAAGGCTGCTCGCGAGCGAGGGGTATCTGTGCCTGCGCCAACACAGAAACGCTTCTCTCTCCGGGTAGGGGAAGGCTCAGCGGCTCCCTGGGTCTATATACGCCTCTGTATGCGCACGCCACCTCGCGCTCCTGCGAACGAGAAAGAAAGAACGGCAGCGTCTGCGAGCCTCGCCAGCGGCGGCGTTCCTCGGTGTGGGCGTGCCTGCATCTTTGGGTGTGAGGCTTTCGGAGAGGCTGCCTTTGGCTCCTGGTACTTGCAGCCGGTTTAAAAGAAATGAATTCTCGCCCGCTTTCACAGACTTGTTCTTTTACACCGGCTGCAAGTACCAGGAGCCAAAGGCAGCCTCTCCGAAAGCCGAGGAACGCCGCCGCTGGCGAGGCTCGCAGACGCTGCCATTCTTTCTTTCTCGTTCGCAGGAGCGCGAGGCGGCGTGCGCATACAGAGGCGTATATAGACCCAGGGAGCCGCCGAGCCTTCCCCCACCCGGAGAGAGAAGCGTTTCTGTGTCGGCGCAGGCACAGATACCCCTCGCTCGCGAGCAGCCTTGCCCTAGCCCGCCGGTCGCGCCCCCCCCAGATGTTGCGAGCCTCGCCAGCGGCGGCGTTCCTCGGTGTGGGCGTGCCTGCGTCTTTGGGTGTGAGGCTTTCGGAGAGGCTGCCTTTGGCTCCTGGTACTTGCAGCCGGTATAAAAGAACAAGTCTGTGAAAGCGGGTGAGAATTCATTTCTTTTAAACCGGCTGCAAGTACCAGGAGCCAAAGGCAGCCTCTCCGAAAGCCTCACACCCAAAGACGCAGGCACGCCCACACCGAGGAACGCCGCCGCTGGCGAGGCTCGCAGACGCTGCCGTTCTTTCTTTCTCGTTCGCGGGAGCGCGAGGTGGCGTGCGCATACAGAGGCGTATATAGACCCAGGGAGCCGCTGAGCCTTCCCCTACCCGGAGAGAGAAGCGTTTCTGTGTTGGCGCAGGCACAGATACCCCTCGCTCGCGAGCAGCCTTGCCCTAGCCCGCCGGTCGCGCCCCCCCAGATGTTGCACCCGGTGCGGCCGGCCCCCCCCTGCACCCCCCACGCTACGCCACTGCACTACAGTCCTCGTGTTTCCCAGGGTTGCCCGTCATGCCAGACATTCCCTATAGCCCGATTCTTTAGCTCCCCACGTTCCTTAATTCGAGCGAATTTTGTCGGTGCTCCGTGGAGAAACAATATGCAAATGCTGTTTATTTAACCGCGCAAAACTTTTTTAAGACTTTTCATTTCTGTTTTATGCATGGGCTGGGTGGGTCACGAAGTTTACCTCTGGGGACAGCCCGGCCACGCCCGCGCCCATCAGCTGTTCGGCGGGCGAACGCCGGACCCGCGGGCGCGCCAACTGCTGAGGCAGCCGTGGGGAGCCCAGCCGGTGGAACCCACCCGGCTCTGGGGACAGCCCGGCCACGCCCGCGCCCATCAGCTGTTCAGCGGGCAAACACCCAATGCCGGTGGATCCCGCCCGGCTCCGGGGACAGCCCGGCCACGCCTGCGCTCGTCAGCTGTTCGGCGGGCGAACACCCAATGCCGGTGGATCCCGCCCGGCTCCGGGGACAGCCCGGCCACGCCCGCGCCCGTCAGCTGTTCGGCGGGCGAACGCTGAACGCCGGTGGATCCCGCCCGGCTCCGGAGACAGCCCGGCCACACCCGCGCCCATCAGCTGTTTGGCGGGCAAACGCTGAACGCCGGTGGAACCCGCCCGGCTCCGGAGACAGCCCGGCCACACCCGCGCCCATCAGATGTTTGGCGGGCAAACGCTGAACGCCGGTGGAACCCGCCCGGCTCCGGAGACAGCCCGGCCACACCCGCGCCCATCAGCTGTTTGGCGGGCAAACGCCGGCGGCCGCACCAACTGCTGAGGCAGCCGTGGGAAGCCCAGCCGGTGGATCCCGCCCGGCTCTGGGGACAGCCCGGCCACGCCCGCGCCCGTCAGCTGTTCGGCGGGCGAACAACGCTGGTGGAACCCGCCCGGCTCCGGAGACAGCCCGGCCACGCCCGCGCCCATCAGCTGTTCGGCGGGCCAACGCCGGTGGAACCCGCCTGGCTCTGGGGACAGCCCAGCCACGCCCGCGCCCATCAGCTCTTCTTTCCGTGCCCTGCCTGCCTGCTTCTTTCCGCTGCGGAAAGAAGCAGACCTCCGTGCCCTGCCTGCCTGCTTCTTTCCGCTGCGGAAAGAAGCAGACCTCCGCGCCCTGCTTGCCTGCTTCTTTCCGCTGTGGAAAGAAGCAGACCTCCGCGCTCTGCTTGCCTGCTTCTTTCCGCTGCGGAAAGAAGCAGACCTCCGCGCCCTGCTTGCCTGCTTCTTTCCGCAGCGGAAAGAAGCAGGCAGGCAGGGCACGGAGGTCCGGAGACCTGCCGACGTTTGGGGAGGTGCACGCGCACCTCCCCAAACCTCCCCAAACTTCGGCAGGTCTCTGGACGGTGGCGGCTTGGGAGAGGTGCGCGCGATCCTGGAAGCACCGAAGCAAGTCCTCGGTAAGCTCCGGGCGGTCACTTGCTTCGCGTCTCCTGAGGGAAGGGGGGGCGACTGGAGCAGGCGTGTTTCCTCGCCTGCTGGGCGCCGCGATTTGCCCGGGGAACGCACGGGCCCCGAATGGCAGCGTGGAGCGAGGAAGCGGACAGCCAGGGCTTCCCCGAGAGCCGTGGCCACACGGTATTCCTGTGTATTCAGGCTTGCAAAATGGCGGATCGAGCCTCTGCTGGCGGCAGAGGCTTGCAGAGTGCGGATCCAGCCTCCGCCAGCGGCGGAGGCTTGTAGAACGGCGGATCAGCTTATACTCGAGTCACCAACTTTTTCCAGTTTTTGGGGGTGAAATTGGGGGTCTCGGCTTATACTCGAGTCGGCTTATACTCAAGTATATACGGTAAGTCACAACAATAGAAAAACACAGTATGCTTAAAATAATACTACACAAACATTAGCTGTTGTCATGTTTTAATTGAACATAAGATGGAAACATTCACAGTGCAGGGTGGAAAAAGTATGTGAACCCCTAGCCTAATGACTTCTCCAAGAGCTAATTGGAGCCAACCTTGACTCCAATCAGTGTGATGATATTGGATGTGTTGCTGACAGCTGTCCTGCCTTTTTTTTTTGCCCAAGATGGCGGCGGCTGCAGTTTGAGCTTCGGGCGCTCCACAAGGGCTCTAAATGGGTCAGTTTAGGGAGGCCCAGCCATGGCACGGTATGGTGGGGCGATTCCGGGGGGTGGTGGATGCAGAGACGGCTGCTGGGTGCTGTTTTCGGCGGTGCTGAGCCCCCCCCTTCAGATAGCGGCGCTTCGGATGTCGCCGGCCTGCCGGCCTGGAGAACAATGCTGTAATGCTGCGGGCGTCCTTTTCCTGTCTTCTCGTCATGGATACACTCTGCTTGTGCGGAGGGGCGGCGACGACGATTCCACCGGCTGGAGATTCGATCGGGAGTTAGGATTGTTATTAGCTGGCAGGCGCCGTTTTCGGCGGCGCGGAGCCCTCCCTCTCCTTCCGGATGGCGGCAGTGGATTGTGGGCCTGGACATCGGCCTCGGTGGATTTGTTGGTGAATGCCTGGATATTAGATTGCTGCCGGGAATGCCTTTGCTCGCCGCTGGATCATCGTTTGGACTGGCGGGTGGACGCTTGGGGGAGAGGATGTTTTTTGCCCTCCCCCCCAGACTGGCGGCAGTGGCTGGCAGCCCAAAGATCGGCAGCGGCCTGGCTTGCTTCCTGTGCTGGCAGGCAGGTATTATGGCTATCTCAATGACCGGCTGGAATCAAGACCTACCCATTGACAGTCCAGTTTGGCCTTGGGACTTGACCGTGGTGGGAGGACGGTCTTGGACTGGTTATCGACCACCTCACTGGTGTGAGAGACCAGTTGGGGTGGGCTTGGCCCAGGACTCCCTTCTCTCTCCACCCCAGATTGGACTCCTCAGCCGGAGTGAGAGGACGGCTGGGGCTTCCTTTTTGATTGCCATCTCAGGTGAGAGCTGAGCTGGTCTAGTGGATCGAGAGACATGCCTACCGGACTCAATATCACTTCATCTAAATAACAATACTCCATCGAACTACCCATTGGAAATATTTGTAACATCTGCCCTATGTGGACATTTTATTGCTGCATGGTCTGTCTCCATTACTCTGGAGCTGATCTGTATGCCCTCAGGGGGGTCTCTCCCTCCTGGGCACAACCAACCGCCTGTTTCCACACTCCCCTTAATGACGAGCCCAATTGTTGGGGCTCCGAGAGGTGGCTGGGCTTAGATAGGGGCCTCGAGTTGAGACGTGCTAAGAAGCCCCTGATACATTTTTTAGCCGGTTATTTTAAAAGGTTAGGGAGGGGGAGGGATAGGAGGGTGGGGAGGGAATCATTAACCGGCACTCAGTCTGGGCCTGTTAGGGGTCCTGACGGGACGGGGTTGGGGGAGGTGGTTGTTAGTTCTGTGAATGTTGGGGTGGGGCTTCAAATCCCCACGACGATAGGGAATGGCAGCAGGTGGTTGCACGGAGGGCCATATCAACATCTGGGATTGCGCCCCCGCTGTCTCTGAGCGGTGGCGCGCTCTGACCCTCCGGTTAGCACCCTTTTCCCCGGGGATGAGGGTGATCAGGTCCCTGAGCTTAGGCTGTTTTATTTTAATGCCAGATCCGCTGTTAACAAGGCTCCCCTCATTCATGACTTGATTGAGGAGGAATGTGCGGATCTGGTGTGCATTACGGAGACTTGGTTGGGCTCGGAGGGAGGGGTTCCTCTGACCGAGTTATGCCCTCCAGGTTTCCGTGTGCTACACCAGCCACGGGCTCAGGGCAGGGGTGGTGGGGTGGCGGTGGTTGTCCGGAAGACTTTATGCCCGCAGGAGACCACCATTGTCCAGATGGCCGGGAGTGAATCCCTCCTCCTGAGATGTGGTCCTCGGGCTCAGTTGGGCTTGTTGCTCACATACCTGGTGCCCAGCTGTGTGGCAACAGCCCTGCCCGAGCTGCTCGACACACTCAGGGTTGGCGGTGGAGTTCCCCAGGCTTATAATTCTGGGTGACTTCAACCTGCCTTCACTGGGAGGGTCGTCTGAGTTAGCTCGGGAGTTCATGGCCTCCATGATGGCCATGGGCCTGACCCAAGTTATTGAGGGCCCGACTCATGTGGGGGATCATACTCTCGACCTGGTGTTCCTGTCTGGACAGTGGTTGGATGATCTGGGAGGGGGTTCACCAACCATTGTTCCCCTGTCATGGTCAGATCATTATCTCCTGCAGCTGGTCTTCCGTTATGCCACCCCCCGCCGCTGGGCTGCGGAACCGACCAGGTGGTTCCGCCCCAGGCGCCTAATGGGCCCGGAACGGTTCCAGATGGCGCTTGGGTCTATACCCATCACACTTACCCACAGCCCAGTCGATGCCCTGGTGGATGCCTGGGAAAGGGCAGCCGCCGGGGCACTTGACTGTGTTGTACCCTTGCGACCTCTGACCCGGCGCAGATCCGGTTGGGCTCCATGGTTCTCTGCGGAGCTCCGGGAGATGAAGCGTCGGAGATGGGGTCTAGAGAGTGGTTGGAGGTCCAGCCGATCCGAATCTGACCGATTGCAGTTAAGAACCTTTATAAGGTCTTATCTTGCGACGATAAGAACGGCGAAGTCTAACTACTTCGCTGCCCTCATCGCGTCCGCAGATAATCGCCCGGCCGCCCTGTTTAGGGTAACTCGCTCCCTCCTTAATCAGGAGGTGAGGGAGGATCCCTTACGGGGATGAGCCAAGGAGTTTAGTCATCATCTGGTGGACAAAATCGCTCAGATCCGGACCAGTTTGGACTCTGACTGGGCAGAGTCTGACGTGGAGGAATCGGACGGTCTTGAGCATGTTATCTGGACTGAGTTCGATCCTGTTTCCCCTGATGATGTGGACAGGATCATGGGGAGGCTGAGCACCACCACCTGTTTGTTGGATCCGTGCCCCTCCGGGCTAGTTTATGCGGCCCGGGAGGAGACACGAGGCTGGTTCCAGGCAGTAATAACTGCTTTGAAAGAGGGTGTCTTCCCTGCCGCCTTGAAGGAGGCGGTGGTGAGACCCCTCCTCAAAAAGCCTGCCCTGGACCCGGCTGTTTTAAATAACTATCGTCCAGTCTCCAACCTTCGCTTTTTGGCAAAGGTTGTTGAGAGTGTGGTGGCGCATCAGCTTCCTCTGTTCCTGGAGGAAACTGATTATGTAGACCCGTACCAATTGGGTTTCAGGCCCGGATACAGCACGGAGACGGCATTGGTCGCGCTGGTGAATGATCTCTGGCGGGCTCGGGACAGGGGTTGTTCCTCTGTCCTGGTCCTATTAGATCTCTCAGCGGCTTTTGATACCATCGACCATGGTATCCTACTGCGGCGTCTCGGGGTTGGGAGTGGGAGGCACCGTTTTACGGTGGTTCTCCTACCTCCTGGGCCGTTAGCAGTCGGTGTTGACGGGAGTGCAGAGATCCACCCCGAGGCCTCTCATTTGTGGAGTTCCTCAGGGGTCGGTTCTCTCGCCCCTCCTGTTCAACATCTATATGAAGCCGCTGGGTGAGATCATTCGTGGTTTCAGAGGCTTCAGCTGGTGCAGAATGCGGCCGCACGAGTTGTGATGGGGGTTTCCCCGATACTCCCATGTAACACCTCTACTCCGCGAGCTGCATTGGCTCCTGGTTGCCCTCCGGGTGAGATTCAAGGTGCTGGTGATGACCTATAAAGCCCTAAATGGCTTGGGTCCGGGATATCTGAGGGAACACCTGCTGCTGGCATCAACCTCCCTTCGTCCAGTGCGCTCCCACAGGGAGGGTCTTCTCAGGGTGCCACCGGTAAGAGATTGCCGGCGGACGACACCCAGGGATAGGGCCTTCTCAGTCGGTGCGCCTGTCCTTTGGAACCAGCTGCCAGTGGAGCTTAGGACTGCCCCCGACCTCCGTTCATTCTGCCGGGACCTGAAGACCTAATTTTTAATTTTAATTTTAACTGGGGTTTTACTTATGCAGGGACGAATATAATTTTTTTATCTGTTTTTAACTTTTGTATTTTTGTTTTTAATCAGCCTGTAAACCGCCCTGAGTCCTTCGGGAAAAGTTATAAATGTATATAAATGTAATAAAATAAATAAATAAAAACACACACCTGTTTTGGGTTTACTGGTCTCAAGAACTGTCTGATGTGAACCATGCCTCGCAGAAAAGAGCTCTCAGAAAACCTACGATCAAGAATTGTTGACTTGCATGAAGCTGGAAAGGGTTACAAAAGTATCTCCAAAAGCCTTGATGTTCATGTGTCCACGGTAAGACACTGTCTACAAATGCAGTAAGTTTAGCACTGTTGCTACTCTCCCTAGGCGTGGTCGTCCTGTAAAAATGACTGCAAGAGCACAGCGCATAATGCTTAATGAGGTAAAGAAGAATCCTAGAGTGTCAGCTAAAGATCTACAGAAATCTCTGGCACATGCTAACATTTTTGTTGACACATCTACAATAAGGAAAACATTAAACAAGAATGGAGTACATGGGAGGACACCACGGAGGAAGCCATTGCTGTCCAAAAAAAATATTGCAGCACGTTTGAAGTTTGCAAAAGAGCACCTGGATGTTCTACAGCACTACTGGCAAAATATACTGTGGACAGATGAAACCAAAATTGAGTTGTTTGGGGAAAACACACAACACTATGTGTGGAGAAAAAAAGGCACAGCACACCAACATCAAAACCTCATCCCCACTGTAAAACATGGCGGAGGGAGCATCATGGTTTGGGGCTGTTTTGCTGCCTCAGGGCCTGAACGGATTGTTGTCATTGATGGGAAAATGAATTCCAGAGTTTATCAGGACATTTTGCAGGAAAATGTACGACCATCTGTCCGCCAACTGAAGCTCCGCAGAGGATGGGTGATGCAACAGGACAATGACCCAAAGCATACAAGTAATTCAACAAAACAATGGCTTCACAGAACAGAATACGCCTTCTAGAGTGGAGAGTCCTGACCTCAACCTGATTGAAATGCTGTGGCATGACCTTAAGAGAGCGATTTACACCAAACATCCCAAGAATATTGCTACACTGAAATAGTTTTGTGAAGAGAAGTGGTCCAAAATTACTCCAGATCGTTGTGCAGGTCTGATCTGCAACTACAGGAAACGTTTGGTTGAGGTTATTGCTGCCAAAGGAGGGTCAACCAGTTATTAAGTCCAAAGGTTCACATACTTTTTCCACCCTGCACTGTGAATGTTTCCATCTTATGTTCAATTAAAACATGACAACAGCTAATGTTTGTGTAGTATTATTTTAAGCAGACTGTTTTTCTATTGTTGTGACTTACATGACATTTAGAGCGCATTTTATGGCCAATTCATGCAAAAGTCCACGTAATCCCAAAGGGCTCACATACTTTTTCTTGTAACTGTAGGTTTATATGTTTATGCATTTCCCCCCAGTGAATGGCTTTGAGAGACCCCCAAAACAAATAAGAACCCCGTGGCTCTGTTGGGTGGCAACCAGTGCCTGGTCCTGCCCTTTCCACTAGTCTAGGTAGCTAGCTTCGAAACGCTGGCCATAGCGTGTGCTGATCTTGCATAACAGATTGAAATCCAGTCAATGAGCTAACATGCAAATGCCCTTCATTCAGGTCTCTTATGAAGATGTGGACCATCTGAAGAAATACGGGGTGCTGGAGAAGGCCCGAATCCCCCACTTCATGCAGGACCTTGAACGGTACATGCAGCAGCTCAACCACATTGTTGCCACCAATTGTCTCAGTGATGAGGAGCTGAAACAGCTGATGCCGGAGTGAGCTTGCTGCCTGCCCCTCTGCCACCTCTGCAGCATCACTGGGCAGACTGCTCTCATTAAGATGCCTGAAGTCCCAAAGGAGAATTTTGTTACTTTGGCCTGCTAAAAACAAATCAATGGCTCATGTGTTCTATTTATTCTTTATTTATTGGGGATTTCTAGTTTTGACTGTTAAATGAAGCGATCAGGAGCAAGGCCACATCTTTTGAATGCCCTGAGAATCCAGCTACCTCTCATAGAACTTTGCTCTCGGCCAGAGATGTTTTAAGCAGATTGACAAAGATCAATATCTGGACCATGCCTTTCTTCTGTAGACAGGTTAGTATAGATCAGACATGTCAAACACAAGGCCCGGGGGCCGGATTCGGCCCACGAAGTGGTTTCATGTGGCCCATGAAGCCATCCTGGAAACAGTGAGGGAACGGCCCCCACTGCCTTGGCCCTGGCCCAGAGACCCTCCTCCTGCCAGAGACTCTCAGATCTGTCCCACTCCTGCCCAGGCCCCCATAGGCACCCTTGATGCGAACGATGTAGAGCTGGCCACGCCCACCCAGTAGGCCATACGCACTCTAGCCACGCCCACCCAGTAGGCCACGCCCAGCCTGGCCATACCCACCCGGCCCCCTGAGGGCAACCGCAATGCTGATGCGGCCCTCAATGAAATTGAGTTTGACACCCCTGGTATAGATGGTTTGGAACTTGCTAAAACATTTCCCTATTTTTGGGGTTCTCCAGTTGAGCCAACTGAGAGTGATGGCCAGAAAGAGAAGATTTTTTTTTAATGCTGCTTAATGGCAGGTGTAGAGGTTTTTCAGTATGACTTTAGTGTTCCTTGCTATCCCAAGTGTCCCAAGCAAACCCCACCCCATAGTTCATCCTGTCAGTCCAATTGGGCCAATCCCCAGTCCGCTGTGGGAAAGAGGAGACAACGGCAGGCTGTCTCAGGGTTGCAGCGATGTTTTGTCGGCTCTTCGCACCTTCCGTTGCGAACAGGGAGATAAACCAGTTGCCAGAGGCGCATTCCTTTCTTCTCCCCCCCCCCTTACTAGCTGACAAGGGGAGAGATAGTTCACAGAGGAAGTATGCAGAAACAGCAAAGTGTTACAATGGAGCAATAGAGGAAACCAGAGCAATAACCCCTAATGGTTTTCCCCCCTCCCCTCCAGGAGCATGGCAGAACCCAGAAGCATAGAGAGAAGAGAGTTTGAGCTAAAGAAAGAAAAGAGCCCCCTCTGACATCCTGCCTCCCTTAAAAAAAGAGATATCCACCTGTGGAGACATTAAAAATAAATACATGTATAGGTTAATCAGGCTTGTTCGGGTATTCAGTATGGATTTTTTAAATCAGTTTAGGGGCTTTAATATGACATTTGTGGATCCACTCGTTTTGGGAGGACGGGAGGTGTTTCCACGCTACTGGATATTAAGTGGAGCCATGGTATCTCCTGGAGTCAAAAATTTATTTTATTTCAAAATGTTGTTCCCCTTCAACCATGATGGAAGGGAGGGGGGGAGTGACAACTGTCTTAATGGTGACTGTTGCATGCTTTAAAAGGCTGCAGTCGAAAATTGGGTGGATTTGCCTGAGGGATTTTGGAAGTTTTAATTCCACTGTTACTGGGTTTAATAATTCTAACAATGGGGAATGTTCCTACATATTTAGGTCCAGGTTTTTTGGATGGTGGTTGGGATTTTAGGTACTTAGTGGATAGGTAAACCATCTCCCCTATGGTAAACAATTTTGGCTTGACTCTCTTTTTGTCTGCTTGAGTCTTACATGCTTGTCTGGCCTCATCCCGTGCTTTCCTGACCACTGGCCAGCTGTTCTTTAGTTGTGCAATCCACTCCCTTAACAAAGGGATGGCAGGTTCTGCAGGGGAAGGTTCTGGCATCGGGTTAAAACTTTGTCCTGTAGCCCATGCTGGAATGAATGGCATAAGCAACCTCAGTGAATGGGAGTAGGTCGGTCCAGTTTGTCTGTTGGTAATTAATAAAGCACCTAAGATATTGTTCTAGTACTGAGTTCAACCATTCAGTCGCACCAATCGTTTGCAGATGATGACTAGATGACAGTCCCTGGGTGGTTCCTAAAAGGGTCAGATACTCCTTCCAGAACTCCGATGTGATTTATTTATTTATTTATTTATTTATTTATTTATTTATTTATTTATTTATTGATGGGATTTATATCCCGCCCTATCTCCCGAAGGACTCAGGGCGGCTAACAACAAAACATATAATCAAGATAAAAATAAAATTGAAATCATCTGTGCAATAAATTAAAATTAAAGATTAAAAAATAAATTAAAAATTCTAAATATAATTAATTAAAATGCCTGTCAGTCCAGGTCAGCCTGGTGGAAAAGGAGTGTTTTGAGGCCGCGGCGAAAGGATTGGAGATTTTGGGCCATCCGAAGCTCAGGGGGGAGCTGATTCCATAGGGCTGGCGCTCCCATAGAGAAGGCCCTCCCCCTGGGGGTCGCCAGCCGACTGCCTAGCTGACGGTACCCTGAGGATGCCTTCTCTGTGTGAGCATACTGGACGATGGGAATTTGTTCCCGGCAGCAGATGGTCCTGCAAGTATCCCGGGCCTAAGCCCTCTATCTGATATGATGCTCTATGGGGCTCCATGCAAGCGATAGATGTGTTGGAAAACAGCTTTGCTGCCATTTTTGCTGTAGGGATTTTTGAGCAAGGTATGAAATGTACTGGTTTGGTTAATAGGTCCGTCATGACCCAAATGACTGTGTTTCCATTGCTGTCTGGTAGCTTCACTATGAAATCCATGGAGATCTCCTTCCAGGGTGCTGAGGGGGTTGCTACTGGCTATAGCAGCCCAGGTGATTTCCCCTGTGATCTTTTTGCTGATGCACAAATTGGGCAGCTAGCTACGTAGCTTTCAATGTCCTTCTTTATTGATGGCCACCAAAACTGTCTTTTAATTAGATGTAATGTTTTCACAAATCCAAAATGGCCCACTGATTTCAAGTTGTGGCAGTTGCATGAACGCTAGTCTATGACTTTTGGGTATGTATAGTTTTTCTCCCACCCAGGGTAGTCTGTCCGTGATATCGCACAGGTTCTTGTGACTTAGGAACCAGTCATCAGTTTCTAATACTTTTCTGAATTCAATTCCTGCACCGCTCGCTAATGGCTTTTGTAGTTTGGCTTGTGCTCGGGCAGTTACTCGTGCTGCCAGCTGAGTTTCTGGCATGTGTTTTTGTTACACTAGCCTGAGTGCTATTAATTATTTATTTATTTATTTATTTATTTATTTATTTATTTATTTATTTATTTATTTATGGGATTTATATCCCGCCCTATCTCCCGAAGGACTCAGGGCGGCTAACAACAAAACATATAAGTACAGAAATCAAGAAAAAAATAAAATTGAAATCATCTGTGCAATAAATTAAAATTAAAGATTAAAAAATAAATTAAAAATTCTAAATATAATTAATTAAAATGCCTGTCAGTCCAGGTCAGCCTGGTGGAACAGGAGTGTTTTGAGGCCGCGGTGAAAGGATTGGAGGTTTTGGGCCATCCGAAGCTCAGGGAGGAGCTGATTCCATAGGGCTGGCGCTCCCACAGAGAAGGCCCTCCCCCTGGGGGTCGCCAGCCGACATTGCCTAGCTGACGGTACCGAGGAGGCCTTCTCTGTGTGAGCGTACTGGATGATGGGAATTAGTTCCCGGCAGCAGATGGTCCTGCAAGTATCCCAGGCCTAAGCCATGTAGGGCTTTAAAGGTAAGTACCAGCACCTTAAATCTCACCCGGAGGGCAACTGGTAGCCAATGCAGCTCACGCAGGAGGGGTGTAATATGGGAGTATCGGGATGCTCCCATCACAACCCGTGCAGCCGCATTCTGCACCAGCTGAAGCCTCCGGGTGGTCTTCAAGGGCAGCCCCATGTAGAGAGCATTACAGTAATCTATACGGGAGGTAACGAGTGCGTGGGTGACTGTACGTAGGGCATACCGCTTCCAGGCAACGGGACATCACATCGAGGACATCACTGGGTTGGTTCGGGGTGGAGATGAATAGCTGGGTATCATCAGCATATTGATGATATTTCACCCCGAAGCCACGGATGATCTCTCCCAGCGGCTTCATATAGATGTTGAACAGGAGGGGCGAGAGCACCGATCCCTGAGGCACTCCACAACTAAGAGGCCTAGGGTTTGACCTCTGCCCTCCTGCCAACACCGTCTGCGAACGGTCCGAGAGGTAGGAGAACCACCGCAGAACGGTGCCTCCCACTCCCAGCCCCTCAAGACGACGCAGTAAGATACCGTGGTCGATGGTATCGAAAGCCGCTGATAGATCTAATAGGACCAGGACAGAGGAATAACCTCTATCTCGGGCCCGCCAGAGATCATTCACCAGAGCGACCAATGCCATCTCCATGCTGTGCCCGGGTCTGAAACCCGATTGGTACGGATCTAGATATTCAGCTTCCTTCAGGTTCAAAGGGAGCTGTCGTGCCACCACGCTCTCAACGACCTTTGCAAGGAAGCGAAGGTTGGAGACAGGACAGAAGTTGTTTAAAACAGCTGGGTCCAATGCCGGTTTCTTGAGGAGGGGCCTTACCACCGCCTCTTTCAAGGTGGCAGGGAAGTACCCCTCACTCAGTGAGGCATTGATAACTGCTAGGAGCCAGCCTCGTGTAACCTCCCGAGAAGCATAGACTAGCCAGGAGGGACACGGGTCCAACAAACATGTGGCGGCACTTAGCTTCCCCATGATCTTGTCCACTTCATCCGGAGTCACAGGATCGAACTCTTCCCAGACGCATTCTGGATAGTGCGTCTGCCAGGAAGTTCCCCCCCGCCGCAGATGTTTCAGTGTGAAATTGAATTAGTGAAAATGTTGTGACCACCGTGCTTGTTTATGGGTGAGTTTTCTTGGCTTCTTTAGGGCTTCTAGATTCCTGTGGTCAGTCCACACTTGGAAAGGAATTTTGTTCTCCAAAAAGTGCCATGTGAGAAAAGCCCATCTCATTGCATATGCCTCTTTTTCCCAGACTGCCCACCTCTGCTCAGTTTCAGTGCGTTTTCTCGATGTGTATGCTGCAATGCCCCTAATCATCCTCTTGCAACAGTACAGCACCCATTGCTACGTCGCTGGCATCTGCCTGAATTACAAAAGGCTTGTTGGTATCAAGGTGCCTTAGGACAGGTTCTGCAGAGAACAGCTTTTTCAGTCTTTTGAATGCAGCTTGGCATTCTATTGTCCATTTCAGCGGCTGGCTTCGCTTGGGGTTCTCCCCTCTGGTTTTTAAGATGTTTGTAATTGGTAAGGCTATTTGGGCAAACGAGGGAATGAATTGGCGATAGAAGGTAGCGAATCCCAGGAAACACTGCAATTGCTTCCTCGTGCGGGGTGGTGCCCATTCTAGTACTGCCTGGACTTTTCTGGGGTCCATTTCTATGCCCTCAGGGGATATGCGGTACCCCAGATAGTTTATTTTGTCCTTGTGAAATTCACACTTAGAAAGTTTGGCACAGAGGTGGGCTGCCCGCAGTTTGCTTAGGATTGCTCTAATCCAGACATGTCAAACACAAGGCCTGGGGGGCGGATCCGGCCCGCAAAGTGGTTTCATGTGGCCCACGAAGCCATCCTGGAAACAGTGAGGGAACGGCCCCCACTGCCTTGGCCCTGGCCCAGACACCCTCCTTCTGCCAGAGACCCCCAGATCTGTCCCACTTCTGCCCAGGCCCCCATAAGCACCCTTGATGCCAATGATGTAGAGCTGGCCATGCCCACCCAGTAGGCCATGCTCACCCTGGCCACGCTCCCCCGGCCCCCCGAGGGCAACCACAATGCTGAGGTGGCCCTCAATGAAATTGAGTTTGACACCCCTACTCTAATCAGTTTGACATAGTCTTTGTGAATATAAGGATGTCATCCAGATAAACAAGCATGCCCTTGTATAGGTGCTCCCTTGGTACATCATTTATCAGCTGCATGAATACGGTTGTGGCTCCCTGTAGCCCAAAAGGTAGGATTCGGAACTGTTAGCGCCCTAAGGGACAATTGAATGCAGTTTTCCACTCATCCTCCTCCTTAATTCTTATTTGATAGTATGCTTACCTTAGGTCTAGCTTGGTGAAAATCTTTCCTTTTGAAAGGTGGGATAGCATTCCTTCATGAGGGCGAGAGGGTATAGGTTGCTTTCGCTTATGGCGTTCAAAGCCCTATAATCCACACAGAGGCAAAGAGTTCCGTCTTTCTTTTCTCGGAACAATACAGGGGTGGCCGGCTTTGGCTTTGCTGGTTGAATGAATCCCCTTTCTAAATTCTTGTCTATAAACTTCTGCATTTCTTCCAATTCCTGTGGGCTCATAGAGTACAATAAAGCGCACCTGGTCTGCTCTCTATTGCACAGTCTGTGGGCCGATGCGTTGATAACTTATCGGACCTCTCCTTGCTGAACACTTTGGCTAGGTCTCTATATACTCCTCCAGTATTTCGGGCATTTCCTTTTCTCCCCCTATAGCAGCTTTTTCAGTCGGAATTTCCTCTGACTTGGGCTGGGCTGTTGCCTTTGTTGACTCCCCTCTGTGCGCGGCTTTCATGTGATGTGTGGCGACAGCAGTGTTTCTGTTGGATGGCCCTGGGGCCTCGGCCTCCTGCTCGATCTCTTTCTTCCTGCAACCCATGTGGATGGTACCTCGGTAGGGCTCAGGTGCCTCCTCCTTCCAGGGCTATCTTCATAATGCCGATTGCCTGTTCCAGCAGCCGGCTGGAATGCCCCGAGTGATCTTCCTTGTCCTCGCTGAGATGGAGGGATTTTTCCATCTCTTCCTTCCAGCCTGTTTGGTGATTGCCCCGTCTGAGTGTCACCTTTCTCACCTTCTTCTCTCAGTCATCCTTCTTTCCAACACCCATCCACCACCAAGGCTTGTGGCAATGTACTTCCACTACCTCTTCCGATGAACTGGAGGAACCAGAACTGGATTGCTTGCAGGGATCTGCTCGGCAGGAGGGATCCCCCTTTGTGGCAGGTTCCTCTCTCCCTGTTCCGTTGTATGACATGGTTTGCAAAGTCCTCCTGCAGAACCTGTCTAATGTCAGGGCCCACTTCAAAACCTCATCCTAAGAAAGCAGAACTCATGGAAGCAGTTTCTTCCAAAAAGGAACTTTTATTAGGAGAAGCTGATAGCAGGCATGATAGACAGGATCTGAGGTTTTCCCGCTCAGATCAATAGGTTAAAAGTGTCCTGAGCAAACCCCACCCCATAGTTCATCCGATCAGTTCAAATGGGCCAATAACCAGGTGTTAAGTTCCTTGTGGGAAAGAGGAGATAATGCCAGGCTGTTCCAGGGTCATAGCAATGTTTTGTTGCCTCTTCACACCTTCCCTTGCAAACGCAGAGATAATCCAGTTGCTGGAAGTGCATTCCTTTCCCCCCACTCCCCCCCCTTACTAGCTGACATGAAGGGGATA
The DNA here is from genome assembly GCF_947247035.1 of Vipera ursinii. NCBI lineage: Eukaryota > Metazoa > Chordata > Lepidosauria > Squamata > Viperidae > Vipera > Vipera ursinii. The sequence goes on from NC_139520.1 coordinate 2,269,816, forward strand.
GATAGTTCAAAGAGGAAGTATGCAGAAACAGCCAAGTGTTACAATGTAGCGATAGAGGAAACCAGGGCAATAACCTGCAATGCTTTTCCCCCCTCCCCTCCAGGAGCATGGCAGAAGCCAGAAGCATAGAGAGGAGAGTTTGAGCTAAAGAAAGAAAAGAGCCCCCTCAGAATATGGGTTCTGACACTCTCTAATAGTGTTTGGAATTATATCTGTAATTGAGTGAACTTTCACTCTGGCCTAGTTGTGCTTGACAAAGGCCACAGGTGGCTAAAGAGCCTGGAAAGATGCTGGTTAATTTCTGAGTCAATCACAGCAGATCTCAAGAATTTCAGACTCCAAATGATTTTACAAGGGGAACAAAAAGCCTTCCTTCCCTCACCCCCATTCAGTTCCATACTGAGCACGAGCCAAGAAGCGCTCTTGCACCTTAACCCTCAGCATGCCTATCCTACCGCCACCAAATAGCATCTCTTTGCCCTCGGTGGACTTGTGAACTCTAGAAAATGAAGTCTGCCCAGGGCTGGTTTCTAGCCAGGTACTTGGGCCAGATGCCTTGGCCTCGGCCTGGACAGTATCTCAGTAGCAAAAACTGTCTTGCCATCCAAACCACCTAACCAATTGTCCCTGTCCTTTTTCCCAAATGTAAGATGTTTCATAGCTGTTCTTATCTGCTAATTTAAGCTAAATCTAAGAAGAGCCAAACATATTTGGATCCAAGAATAGAGAAGATCAGGATGCAGAGTCAGACTGATAAGCCACTTGGCAAGTGGTCACTTGTGGTGGGGAGATGGCAAGGATTTTCCCTAGAAATGGGCCATCATAATAAAACCAATGCAGTCCTTTAAAAGCTTCCCTATCTTAAGGCAAGCTCTTGGTTTTAACAGGGGAACAATTCCAAGGTGCTCTGGCACAGAAAAGAATTTGGATGGCCAAGTCTGTCCTGGTGGGCTTCTTAGGAGCAGGACCTTCTTTCATTTTGCAACCTGAGGATGGGTGGATGATTTTTCTGCCTCTTCTTGCTGTTGAGGATTGAGAAAACAGCTTGCCCGCCCTTCAAAAGCAGCCAATAGTCTAGCGGCCCTATGCTCTGCAAGGACTATAACGGGTGGCTGGGACTGGTCAGGCCTGGTCTTGAGTGTAATGGTCTCTCCATCCTCAAGACAAAGGGCAGACCTGCCAGTTGGCTTTTTGCTGTTTCAAACATTGCTTGCTTATTTGTGAACCTCTGACCCTCTTCCTCAGCTTTTTCAGTCCAATACCCCATAGATGAATTGGGACTAAGATGGCAAACCTCCAGGCTGACCCACAGTTAATGCATCTTGCAGAATGAACTTGAGTTTTTTCAGATGAAAGACTAGACCTGGCCTTTGATGTCCCATCAGATGTAAATAGATAAGTCAAACAGGACCAAAAAAAATCATCTGATTTAAATCTAGTTGAAACTAAACTAATTGAATATAATTATAATTTCCCCCTTTTGTCACATTAACAATTCAATTTGACAGCAGCTTTCAGAAAGGCTTTTGAAGGCAGATACTTGGATGACTTAGTTGCATTTTGTTTATTCCATCTGAAGAGGCTGAATCTGCCAGGGAGCTGAAGGGGCTTACAGCCATTCATCAATAGCAGGCAATGGCCAACAGAGCCAACTATAGCATCCCTCCAATACCACTGTAGCATAATTAAGCAATATTAGCACCATAAACTATCATAAAAGAATTTAATTCTAATACTGACACAGCAATTATCCAAAGAGGATTTATTGGTAGATATATTCTGTTTTCAAACACAGGAAATAAAGGATTTGTACCATGTATTAAATGAAATTATATTTCACTGAATCCCTTTCAAAAGAGTCTTTTAGTGTCTAAACACTTCCTTGCTGATAGCTTATGCTGCTGAAATTTACAGAATAGAGTAACAGAGTTGGAAGGGATCTTACAGATCTTCTAGTCCAGGGGTGTCAAACTCAATTTCATTGCGGTTGCCCTCAGGGGGCTGGGTGGGTGTGGCCTGGGTGGGCGTGGCTAGAGTGCGTATGGCCTACTGGGTGGGCATAGCCAGCTCTACCTCGTTCGCATCAAGTGTGCCTATGGGGGCCTGGGCAGGAGTGGGACAGATCTGAGGGTCTCTGGCAGAAGGAGGGTCTCTGGGCCAGGGCCAAGGCAGTGGGGCCGTTCCCCTCACTGTTTCCAGGATGGCTTCGCAGGCCACATGAAACCACTTCGCGGGCCGGATCTGGCCCCCGGGCCTTGTGTTTGACATGTCTGTTCTAGTCCAACCCTCTGCTCAACCAGGAGATCCTAGACCATTTCAGACAAATGGCTGTCCAATCGCCTTAAAAACTTCCAGCGATGGAGCACCCACAATTTCTGGAGGGAAGCCATTCACTAGTTAATTGTTCTGTCAGGAAATTTATCTATTTCCACCCCATACTACTTGTCTTGGTGAATAGTTTGCCTCCCACATCTTTGTGACAGCCTCTCAAATATTGAAACATTGCTATGTCACCCTTAATATCCTGTTTGTTAAACTAGACATAACCATTCCCTGCAACTGTTCATCACATTATACCTCCCAGCCCCCTAATAATCTTTGTTGTTCTTCTCTGTACCATTTCTAGTCTTAACATATTTTTTATATCGTGGTGACTAGAACTGGATGCAGTATTCCACGTCTGGTGTTACCAACCTAATATATAGGGGTGTTAACACTTTACATGATCTTGATCCCTCTATTGATGCAGTCTAGGAGTGCATTTGCATTCTTGGCAATTGTGGCACCCTACTGGCCCATTCTTACGTGGCTGTCCACTAGGACTCTAAGATCACAGCCAGACATTACCTGTTCTATACCTGTGCATTCGGTTTTTCTTACCTAAGTGTAAAGTTTACTTTTTACACCACTGAATTGTATTTTGTTAGCTAGACCCCAGTGTTCATGTCTGTCAACATCCTTCTGGACCTTAAGCCTATCTTCTAAAGTGTTGGCTAATCATCCTATCTTGCTGTCACATGCAAATTTGATGAGTTCTCTTCTAGCCCCTCATCTAAATCATTTATGAAGATGTTGAAGAATACTGGGCTCAAGACAAAATCTTGGGGCACCCCAATGCATACGTGCACCTTCCATAGAGGTGCAGTTGTATTGAGGTCATGTTAAGTTTGGTTTCTCAGCCAGTTAATCCATCTTGTGGTACTGTCCATTCCACATTTTACTATCTTAACAAGAAATAGGTTGTGGCTTACTTTTATCAAATGTCTATACTATGTCCACAGCATTTTGTTGGTCTGCTAATGTAGCCACTTTGTCAAAGAATGAAATGAGATTTGACAAACCCATGTTGACTTCTAATAACTTTGTTTACTTCTAGGTGTTCACAGATCGAGTGCTCTCTCTCTCTCTCTCTCTCTCTCTCTCTCTGAAGATGGGAACCACATCAGCATTTTTTCAGTAGTTCCCCAGTGCTCCAGGATCTGAATGATATGGTTCAGTGGTTCCAAGATCATGTCTGTGAGCTTCTTCAGAATTCTGGGACGTAATCCATTTGGTCCTGGTGATTTGAATTTGTCCAGGATGGATCGGTGCTATCTTAAAATTTTGTTGCCTATTTTGACTTGGATTCCTAGTCCATTTCTTACAGTTCTACTTTTGATAGATTGGGCTAATTTTTTTTGTCAGAACCTGATGAAATAAGCAGTTCTGCTTTCTCTCTGCTGCTTTTTGACTGACACTGTTTACTTTTGACATCTCCTGTTTTGTATTTGAGTTCCCCTTAATTTAAAATGCTTTGGATAAGGTGAACCAGTTGATTTCCAGAGATATTTTTCCTGATTATTATGTGCCCATCCCCTACCAGAAACCCTTCATGTAGGTATTGTAGACCATGAACTAAAAATCTGAAGTTCTCACATCATCACCACCTCCCAAGCCAGTGGTTTACTTCAAAAGTTCTGCCTTCCCTCAGTGGATGCCTACATTTCATTGGGAGCACAGAATACCACCGGTGTCCCCATCTTTTTGGCTTTCATGCCTAGCTGCTTCTAGTCTCTTGATATTGTTTCCAGGGACTTTATTGTATCATTCATCTCCACATGAAAGAGGAGAAAAGGGTACCATATTTTTCAGACCATAAGACTCACTTTTCCCCCCCAAAAAGTGGGGGGGGAAAATGAGGGTGCATCTTATGGTCTGAAGGTGATCCGTATGGCCAGCCCCAACCTCTGCAAGTGGAAAGCAAGGGAGATTCCCAGGAGCACGAATCGGCATGTGCTGTGAAACACCGATCTCGCACTCCTGCAATATCCCTCACTCACTTTCAGCTTCCCTTGGTACAAGAGAAAGCAGGCTGAAACAGAACAAGGGAATTGCCAGGAATGCGAATTGGCCAATTTCGCGCTGCTGCAATCTCCCTCGCTCCGTTTCAGCCTGCTTTCTCTTGTAGCAAGGGAAGTTGAAACCGAGCGAGGGAGACTGCGGGAGCATGAGATTGGCCGATTCGCATTCCTGGCAATCTCCCTCGCTCCGTTTCAGCTTGCTTTCTGCAAGAGAAAGCCGGGCCGCAGGGCCACCTCCGCGGGTACTGCTCTTAATGCGGAGAGGGAAGGACAAAGAGGGAAGGAAGGAAGGAACAATGGGAGGGAGAGAGAGAAATAGAGAGAGGGAGAGAGGAGAAATAGGGAGGGAGAGAAGGAGAAAAAGGGAGAGAAATAGAGGGAGAGAAAGGGAGAGGAGAAAGAAAGGGAGGGAAATAAGAGGGAGAGAGAAAAAGGGAGAAATAGAGGGAAAGAGAAAAATAGGAAGAGAAAGGGAGAGAAAGAAAGGGAGGGGGAGAGAAAGAGAAGGAGAGAGAGAAATTAAATTAGTAACATGATTGTTAAGTGAATCTGGTTTCCCCACTAACTTTGTCAGGTTGCAAAAGGCAATCACATGACCCTGGAACAATGTGACCATCATAAATATGAATCGATTGCCAAGCATCCGAATGTAAATCACATGACCCTGGGGATGCTGCAACGGTCCTAGGTGTGAAAAATGGTCATAAGTCACTTTTTTCAGTGCTGTCGTAACTTTGAACAGTCACTAAGTGAATTGTTGTACGTCAAGGACTACCTGTATTTTTATCATTTTTTTCCTTTTTTGGGGGGGGGGTGTCAAGTTTTTGACACCTTGCTGGGCGGCTGGTGGTACTCGGACATTGCCTTGTCCTAAAAGTGGTACAATGGATGAAAAGGTTGAAGAGCCCTGTTTTAGTATACCGGTACCATTTGGTTCAGAATATTTTTTTTCTTGTTTTCCTGCTCTAAAAACTGGGTGCGTCTTATGGTCCCAAAAATACGGTAATCTGTGGATTTAGTTATTTGCATCATGGATCTTTGCTCCTGGGTGACAGCAAACCTCTCTAGTTAGATTGTTATCTTATATCGCCAACCCATGCCTTATTTTGTCTTAAAGAAGTCTGGTCTATTTTTCTTTTCCTATAATTGGTAGACTCAGTTATTGTGCCTTCTGTAGGTGTCTGCTTGCTTTCTTCCAAGGGGAGATTATGAAATTGAGGGTTAGCTCCAACAGGCTTGGACTAGACTGGACTACATTTTTTTCCTCCTTCTATTAGTGACAAGTTGCCATCTGTCTATCTCTAAAGGTTCATTTGCTGTGTCAGATTAATTGTTCCTTACCGTGTTCAGTTTGGCTGCAGGCTTCTTCCTTTACTTGGGCTTTCTCATTTTGTTGTTTGAATCTCAAAGTAGCTATACCTGTCTCTAGACTTTGCTTTTCTCCTCTAGATCAGGGGTGTCAAACTGCTGGCCCGCGGGCTGGACACATCACGCAAAAGCCGTGCCAACCCCATTGCCAGCAATGGCAAAACTGTCCTGATATGTTACGTGACATCGCGAGTTTGACATGTCTGCTCTAGATCTTTGTTTCAGGTTTTTCAGTTAGTTTACATTTTGTAGAGATATAATTTGGATTCTGTATGATTGATGGGGGGCCCAGTGGAAGGAGAAGAAAGGAGAGGGTGAGGGGAACCTTACTGGGAAGCAAGTAAGCAGGAGAGAAGATGAAAGGAGGTGATCCCAAGGAAAAAGGAAGCTAAAGCAAGTGCTCAGTGTGCAGATGAACAAGGCTAGAAAGCAGAATAGTTGATCTTTAGCACATTGGGAGATCCAGACTATTGTGTGAAGCTGCACCAGATTTCTTTTGCCAGGGCATGTTATAGTAGCTATGTTTTACAAAGTGTTGTGTGAATTCGGTTACAGGGTGGCTGAATTCTTAACTTTTCCCCCAGTTCTGCTGCTGCTCAAATTCCCTGGGCTGCACATTTCGACAAGCTGTCCTGCAGCCCCAGGATATTTACAGAATCCAGATTGGCCTGCCAGCTCCAAAAGGCTGAAGCCTCCAAGGACACGACAGGCCTTGTGAATAAGAAACATATTCAAGCCACTTTTAACTTGGTAACAGCCTAAATTGCATGATGAATGGTTGAGGGAGATAGGTATGTCTAGCCTATCATACATGATAAGGATTGGGGGCAGATGATAACTGTCTTTTGGTATTGAGGGCCTGTCTCAAGGATGAAATTTACTGACAGTGGGAACAATTAATGGAATAGCTTGTCTCCCAGAGTTGTCGATGCTCCATCACTAGAAGTTTTAAAAAACAGACCTATTTGACTGGAAGGTGTAAGGCTTTTGTTAATTATTACAAGCATCTTCCTCTATTCAAATAGCATATTTTAGAACCACATTTATTACCAACTCAAGTGAAAAAATTCAAATGGCCTTTTTGCTAAGGAACATTTTTTTTACTCCGACGTAGACAGATGACAAGTAAAAGACCTTTTTTCATCAAGAAGTCGGCCTCCACCAGACCTTGAAGATGCTCAGAGAGAGACACACACACAGAGGCACTAAGATCGTCCCGACAAGCACTGGTTCACCACCTGGAGCAAGTGCATGTTCTCTAAGGCAGCCGCTACTCTCTCTTTGTCAGCAAGTTGCTTGTTTACTGTGGAAGAGCAGTCCAAGGATGGTTTTAGTTAGATTGTTGCCATGTTTAGTAGAAGAGGTGGGTCATTTCTCCCACCCTGCCAAGCTAAGGACAACTAGCAAACAAGCAGTTTATGAGATCCCCATTTCCCCCCAAAAGCAGCAAAATGTTTACCGACTTATATTTTAACACTTGAACAATACAAATGTGTGCATTTTGCCTCAGACAGGCTCAAATATATGACTCTTATTTTTGCAAAACAAAGATACAATGTGAAGGTAGAACATGAATGAAAACAGATTCATATTAAAAGGTTTAAAGTAACTAAATGGGCATTTCTAAAGAACCAAGAATCCCAAGAACAAAGCAAAACCGCTTGGAAATGAATCTGCCCCGACAGCAGAGGATGGCAAGACGGTTCCTGTCTGGCAGCTCTTCGGCAACAAGACAAGTTGGGATGTGCAGCTTTTGGACCCGAAGAGCAAAAGCCCTTTCAGAGGAAACCTAGTGCTCCTGCCGCCCATTTTTCCTGCTCTCACACAGAGGGCGGGGGGGGGGGGGGAGACCAGAAAAAGGCACTTTTTACAATGGGCAATAAGTGCATCTGAATTCTCTCTGAAGTACCTTTTCTGTTTTGCATCTGAGCAGCTGAATATCCTCAACTCAACCTTGTCAAGAGGTGTACTGAACAGGAAACATAAAAATAAAACATTACCTGCATGCTCAGAAGCATGCGTCCCAGGTGTTATGTGGACATCCACCTGAAAAGGAGACAGGCAGTTCAAGTTACCCAGAGCACTGATAGTGTTACCTAGTTTGGGTCATGAAACATCTGCAAGAAAACAAGCAAGCCCAGAGAGCACCAAAGGACCTCTCACCAAATTTGTGCATCCTCCTGAAAGGGATGTAACAACCCTTTCATTGCAATAATTCCCTTAGTTTTAATTTTCAGAAAAAAAACATTTCTGATTTTTCAGGTGAAGTATTACCCATGGCTCAGCTTCATTCAGTTCTCCTTGGATGGGAGGGAGAGGCAAGGAAATAGGATAGGGACCTATCTTGACCTTCAATGGCTTTCAATATCATTAGCCATGGTTTCCTTCTGACCTGGCCCCAGTGGTGAGGAGTGGGCTGTACTGTCTTGTGCTGGTTCTTCCTTCCTCCTGGACTGGTTCCAGTTGGTGTGGATAAGAAAGCTTCTGCTCTCAGCCTCTGTTCTGCAAGGTGTCACAGCATCCAGTCCTTTCTGCTGTCTTGTTTAACAGCTACATAAAGCTGCTGGGTGGTTATCCAATGGCACGGGGTAAGTTATCACTACGCTGATGACACAGCTAAGCAATGCTTGGATGTTCTGTCTCAGAGCCTGGAGGCGGTCAGGGTTTGGATGGGGAATAACGGGCTCAGCCCAAGAGTGTTGGGCCCCTGGCTCTTGGGACTTTCCATCTCTTGTTCAAATGGGATCTGGGCACAATCTGGGGGTCCCTCTGGACTCATACTTCTGTTCAAAGAACAGGTGGCAGCAGCCATGGCCTTTGGACAACTGCGTGTCGTGCACCAATTCCATTCATTCCTCAACCTGCTCACAGTAGTCATGCTTTATTCACTCTACAATGGGACTACCTCCGAAAAGGATTTGAGAGCTTCAAAATGCTGTTTGGGCAGTTGTGCATGTTCCACAATCTATACCTCTGCTCCACTAGCTGCACTGGTAGCCATTGGCAGAATAGGCTACTACCTATTTTCTTCTTTTGCTGGATGATGATAGAGCATGAGCACTGAGGAGTTTTCAGAGGCCTTTAACTGCCTTAGTCTACCAACAAAAAGCACCGTTGAGAGATCTACGTGAGATCCAAAAGAAAAAAGGACCCGATTTCTTGCTGATGTACTCTAAACTGTTGAATTAGAGTTTGACAGCAAGCATGAGGTAGGAAAAAAGTGGCAGTAAACCTGGCCGTTTTGAATACCAGCAAGCGGCCCACCGCTCTTTCTGAGAGGACCCGCGGGCCAGAAGTTCCCAGGAGGAAGAGCTTGTGGGTGGGAACGGAGAGGCTGGAACAAAGTTCCCAATCCCACCCACCCCCTCCGGGGCCCGGGTGGGGCTCCAACGGCTGCTGTCCTGCAAGGATCTGCGCGCCGGGGCTCCTCTGTCCCCGCGAAGGCGGCAGGCAGGAAAGTCCGGGGGCTGCCCTGGCCCTCCCTCCCTCCCCGCCGTCGCTCACCTTGAACCTCTCCGGGAGGGACCGGATCAGCTTCACTTTAATGGAGAGGCCGATGAGGGTCGCCATGCTGCAGTGCGGGATCGTGGGCGTGAACTCCACCGACACGGCGCTCTCGGCGTCGCTCACCTGCCAGGGGGCACAAGGGGGGCTGAGAGGCGGCGCCGGGCGGGGGGGCCGCGGACCCCTCACGCGCTCGGCCTCCGCACCTGCACGCGGAGCTGCTCCACCACGTTCAGCTCCTCCAGGGTCAGCGGGTGCTCGGGGTCGTGGATGCCGCGGATGAGATGTGCTCAGTCAAGGAAGGGTGGCGGGCCGGGCGCGCCAGGGACCCCGAGCCCCCCCCCCCGCCTTCGCCAAAGGATATCGAAGATCTCGCGGTCGTCGATGGCGTCGGGCAGCCCCTCATCCTGCTCGCGCGCCGTGGTGGGCCGCTCGCCCTGGCGCCGGTAGACCAGGGGGTTGGCGTTCTCCAAGCCGCCGCCGCCGCCGCCGGGCGGGCCCACCATGAGGACTGCAGGCCGGGCGCCCAGCTGCCGTGAGGACTACTTCCGGCGTAGGAGAGCTCGTGCCGACGCATCGCTTCCGGGAGAGGCCCGAGGGCGCAAAAGCCGGCTCATCTTCCGACGCCTGCGCAGTACTTCTTCCGTGGGCCATCGGCCGCCCGTCCGGAAGTGACGGATTTCTTAGGTAGCGGAAGCAGAAAACTCCGTGCGTTTGGCTCGGCTGGGAGGAAACCGAGCCCCCGTGCTTGGGTTCCGGGTTGCTTCCCGGTAAAGCTCCCAGTCGGGTAGTCCTCCCGCCCGGCGAGGCCGTCTCGGCCGCTTTCCTCGCGCCGAGGGCAAAGGCCGGTCTCAGCCGTGAAAGGCTTTTCCTGCGTCCACGTCTAATTCGTTTATTTCCCCTGCTCGGTAACGCTGAAGCTGGGTCTGAGGTTCTTTCTGGAGGGATTCCGTCCCGAGGAAGCGGCCGCTCTCTTCGCCGCAGAGCAGCGTTCCTCGCGGGACAGCTTTACCCTGCGACTTGGGTCCTCTTGGACGGCCGCTCCTTTCCTCCGGTCGGGAAAGGGCCGCAGGGCCGGGTTTTCTCCTTCCCATCAGGCGGCCTGCAGAAAGAACCGGAGGCCGGCGCCTTCTAAAGCCGCCTGGCCCTTGAACCAGCCTCTTCCTTTGTTGTTGTTGTTGTTGTTAGTTGCGAAGTCGTGTCCGACCCATCGCGACCCTATGGACAATGTTCCTCCAGGCCTTCCTGTCCTCTACCATCTTCTGGAGTCCATTTAAGCTCACGCCTACTGCTTCAGTGACTCCATCCAGCCACCTCATTCTCTGTCGTCCCCTTCTTCTATTGCCCTCAATCTTTCCCAGCATTAGGCTCTTCCCCAGTGAGTCCTTCCTTCTCATCAGGTGGCCAAAGTCTTTGAGTTTTAGCTTCAGGATCTGGCCTTCTAAAGAGCAGTCAGGGTTGATCTCCTCTAGGACTGACCGGTTTGATCGCCTTGCAGTCCAAGGGACTCACAGGAGTCTTCTCCAGCACCATAGTTCAAAGGCTTCAATTCTTTGGCGCTCAGCCTTTTTTATGGTCCAGCTTTCACTGCCATACATTGCAACTGGGAAGACCACAGCCTTGACTATATGCACTTTTGTTGGCAGGGTGATGTCTCTGCTTTTTAGTGTGCTGTCTAGATTTGCCATGGCTTTCCTCCCGAGGAGCAAGCGTCTTTTAATTTCTTGGCTACAGTCCCCGTCTGCAGTGATCTTGGAGCCCAGGAAAATGAAATCTGTCACTACCTCCATTTCTTCCCCATCTATTTGCCAGGAATTGAGAGGGCCGGATGCCATGATCTTGGTTTTCTTAATGTTTAGTTTCAACCCAAGTTTTGCACTCTCCTTCTTCACTCGCAACAAGAGGCTCTTTAGTTCCTCTTCACTTTCTGCCATTAGAGTGGTATCATCTGCATATCTTAGGTTGTTGATGTTTCTTCCGGCAATCCTAATTCCAACTTTTGATTCATCTAGCCCTGCCTTTCTCATGATGTGCTCTGCATATAAGTTAAATAGGCAAGGCGACAGTATACAGCCTTGCCGGACTCCTTTCCCAATTTTGAACCAATCAGTGGTTCCGTGTCCAGTTCTCACTGTTGCTTCTTGGCCCGCATATAGGTTTGTCAAGAGACAAATAAGATGGTCTGGTACTCCCATCTCTTTAAGAACTTGCCACAGTTTGTTATGATCCACACAATCAAAGGCTTTAGCATAGTCAATGAAGCAGAAGTAGATGTTTTTCTGGAACTCTTTAGCTTTCTCCATGATCCAGCGTATGTTGGCAATTTGATCTCTAGTTCCTCTGCCTCTTCGAAATCCTGCCTGTACTTCTGGTAGTTCTCGATCCACATACTGCTGGAGTCTAGTTTGTAGAATTTTAAGCATAACTTTACTAGCATGAGAAATGAGTGCAATGGTGCGATAGTTTGAACATTCTTTGGCACTGCCTTTCTTTGGAATTGGAATGTAAACTGATCTTTTCCAATCCTGTGGCCACTGTTGAGTTTTCCAAATTTGCTGGCAAATTGAGTGTAGCACTTTTACTGCATCGTCTTTTAAGATTTTGAATAGGTCAGCTGGAATACTGTCACCTCCACTAGCTTTGTTGTTGCTCAGCTTTTCTAAGGCCCACTTCACTTCACATTCTAGGATGTCTGGCTCGAGGTCAGTGACCACCTCATTGTGATTATCAGGGACGTTAAGCTCATTCTCATTCTGGAGGAGCCTTGGTGGAGCAGTGGGCTAATGCCTCCTTAAGTAACACCAGCTGCCTGCAATTAGTGCAGGTTCGCATCCCACCAGGCTCAAGGTTGACTCAGCCTTCCATCCTTCCCAGGTAGGTAAAATGAGGACCCAGATTGTTGGGGGCAATTAAGCTGACTTTGTAATAATGCCGCTTGGGGTGTGTGTGAAAGCCCTAATAAGCAGGCATATACATAGAATGAAGGCTACTGCTAAGCTTGTAAGCCGCCCTGAGTCTTCGGAGAAGGGCGGGATATAAATGGAATTAAAATAAAATAAATAAAATAAATAAAATTCTTGTATAGTTCTTCTGTGTAATTTTGCCGCCTCTTCCTTAGAGCCTCCTAAACAAGCCAGGAGTCCCTGCTCTCTCAACCCAAAGCAACCTCTGTACACGTGTGCCTTTCTCTCCGTACGAACCACCCCAAGTACGTCCATTGCATTCCCGGGTGTCTCCGCCACCCCCAGGGTTGGGGAGTTTGGGGGTTCTGCGCAGCTGCTCCTAAGGCTGCCCTTTCGGGAGAGAAGCTGGTAGCTGTTGCTGGGGTCTGTTGAATCCACTCGCTCGGCTTGGGAGCCGCAGCCCCCGGGCCTCCCCTGGGTCCGTTTTGGTCTTGACTTTTTTTTTATCCCATTTATATCCCGCCCTTCTCTGAAGACTCAGGGCGGCTTACAATCTAAGAAGCACAAATCAATGTGCTTAGCAATAGCTTTCATTCTATGTATATGCCTGCTTATTAGGGCTTTCGCCCCCCCCAAGCAGCATTATTACAAATTCAGCTTATTGCCCCCAACAATCTGGGTCCTCATTTTACCTACCTCAGAAGGATGGAAGGCTGAGTCAACCTTGAGCCTGGTGGGGTGCGAACCTGCACTAATTGCAGGCAGCTGGTGTTACTTAAGGAGGCATTAGCCCACTGCTCCACCAAGGCTTTCCACATCCTCCCCAGTTCCTCCTTCAGGTCCTGCTACTTCTCCAGTTTCTTATCCTGCTTCTCCTTGATGTTGCCTCACTTGGCATCACTATGGCCGTTCCATTGCTGACTTCTGGTCCTTGTCTGATGTAGGGTTGACTGGCCGGTAGCTGCCCACTGGTCTGGATCGGGTAGTCCCACAGGATCTTATCTCTCTTTTATTTTCCACAACCTTCAATGGGAACTCCCATTTAAAGCCAGAAGGGTCTAGCCTGTATTCTGTGCAGACGTCTCTATACACAAGGCAGTTACTTGGTTGTCCCTTTCAGTGTCTACTGTTCTTGCCTACATCAAACATGCTGCCTCTATGTGTTGGGCTGTTTCTGAGGCCTCTGCATAGTCTGGCCTTGGGTCCTGCCTTCTCTGGAGGACCTCTGCTTCTCTCGATCTGATGCTTAATACCTGTGTGATAGCAGGTGTGTTACATGTTTCAGATTTTTATGTATATGCAACATATTGCTCTTGAAACATTTTCTTCAACTGCTTTAATTTTGAAGGAAATTTAACCCTGGGGTGCCTTGTTCTCCCATTCTGGATGAGAGAGTTCCCAAAGCTTCTCCTGATCTTCATCCACTCTTCCATAGTGATGTGTTAGACTAGAAGCTTTACAGTTGTTTTTTTTCAGTAGATAGCATAGCTAGGTTTGTCACATCTGGTGTTTCAAGATTACATGACTTTATCTATTTTCTGGGCTGTCAGCCAAGTCTCTTTTAGACAATAACAAGTTGAAGTATCAGGTTTAGCCACAAGATGTTGCCCCTACCATTTGAAGTTTTCCTTTGTTATTTTAATCTTTTCACTTTTGCTTCAATTTTATAAGGAAAAAACCCAGCTCTTCAGTAAAAGTAGAAAATAAAGAATAGAAAATAGAAAATCTTTTAGTCCACAAACTTTAGGACAGGACTTTTCAACCAGTGGTATGGGTACCACCTGTGGTACATTGGCACCTGGCAGGTGGTATGTGACCATCCTAGCAAAGTGGTAGCGGGGGAGGGGAATGAGCTGAACTGGTGGCAGCACTGCACAAGCCAGAATGAGAGACGCTGGAGTTGCAGGGCTGTCAGGGCTCAGCAGAAGCACCAGGATCAGCGCCAGGCTCCAGCTGGAGCTCATCACTGATCCCGGTGCTTCTGCTGAGCCCAGAAGTGCTGATCAGCTGGAATGTTGCAGCATCTCCAGGGTCTTGTGATTTACATTCAGATGCTTGGCAACCTATTCATATTTATGACGGTCACAGTGTCCCAGGGTCATGTGAAGTGACCAAAACCTGCTGCAACCACCCAGCAGACGGGGGGGGGGGATAAAAACCAAACACCCACCCCACCCCCACTGCCAATGCTCAACAGAAATGCTCACAACAATGAAAACCTCGGACAGGAGGAAGAGCGCTGCCGGGCAGGCAGGTGTCTTGCTCAGATATGGCTTGCGGGGCACTTTTTTCAATGCCATTGTAACTTTGAACAGTCACTAAGTGAACTGTTGTAAGTCGAGGACTACCTGTATTTCATCACTTTTTTCTTTTTCTTTTTTTTTTGTGGTCATCACGTTTTTGACACCTTACTAGGCAACTGGTGGTACTCGGATGTTGCCATATCCTAAAAGTGGTACAATGGGTGAAAAGGTTGAAAAGCCCTGCTTTAGGAAATAAAATTCTGATTGAGATACAGTTATTTTTTCAACGTTTTAAAACTCCCCTGGGTAATCATTTGCCGCTCTTTCTAGAGGGAGCGCTAAAATCTCCCTTCCCTCTTCATGGGGAGAAATGCTTTAGCAGCTTATGTAGGTCAAAAAGAATAATTGGGATTTAAGAGAGGTAGATCTCACCCAGTCTCTTCCACGCTGCTTTAAAGTTGCCTGGTGGTAAGTGTGACTTCAGCTGTCCACAGCCTAGTGATGGGCCATCTTGTAATGGCCGGTCTTTCTTCCACCGGTTTGGAAGCTTGTGCCAGCTCTAGCGGGAGAGCTACCGCTCTCCTGCAATCCAGCAGGAGCCCCTCCTTGCCCCTCCCTACAGGGTGACTTTTTACCCTTTTCAGAGTCCCCCAGCAATGCGAAACTAGATGAAGACAGAGCTCGTTTTCCAAGCATCCATGGCGGCTTTGTCGGCCAACCGGAAGTCCCCCAAAGCTTCTCATGCAGAATAACCACCAGTTGTGATTTGTCTACAAAGGTGTTATCTATTGGTAAACATTTTAAAGAGAATATAGCATTAAATAACAGTACAACAACCAACCTTAGAATTGACAGGATATTAAAGTGTTGGATAGTTTCTGCCTTTTAGGATCAATCAACAAAAATAATAAAATTATAAGCAGTGAAGAAATGCACAACAAACTAGCATTAGGTGTATAAGCTATGAAGGAATGGATATTAGATGCCACGATGTATCTATAGCTACAAAAATCAGAATAGGGAAAGCTGTGGTATTCCATGTAACACTATGAAAGGTGGACTTTGCCCTGGATAGCCAAAAAAACCCCAATTGATGGAACAAAGAACAAAACATTTTGGACTTCTCAATTAAGGCACAAATGACCAGGTCAAATTAGCATATTTCAGACATGAGAAAATTCAGCTCTCTAATGATGGCAAAGGTGCAAGGAAAAAGATGGTATGGATGATCAGCAACAATGTAAATGGATTACAGTATAGGAGTCATGAGTGCAGTGAAGATGTGGCAACACGTCCTTCTGGAGCAAATAGATGTCATTGCTAACAGTTGATACCAATTTGATGGCACATAATTGTCAGGCTTGTCCCAATTCAGGTTCTTAGGAAAGAAAGACCCTTGATTCCATTTGGTTGAAGTGATATGTTCTTTTACTAAGGTTAAGTGGTTGCAGTGAAAGAAAGGCTAGATTTGAAGATTCCCATGCAAAAGTTTACTCTTTTCCCCCTTCCCTGCCCTTCGCCCCTTGTGCAGTTCATCACTGTTCAATGGCATGCCATTTAGATGTTTGGGGAACAGATTGGATGTTTGGTGCCACACGATGCAATTTCACATTCCACTCTCAGGCCAGGTATCCCTGAAGACTGGTGTTATCCGGTTCTGGCATCTCTGCTTTCTTTGTCCCCTAGTGATAGCTAGGGTTGCCAGCTGCAAAACCAGAATGACTGGCCTGATGATTTCAGGTTTGGAGCTCTTATATTCTGGCAGCCTGGTAAGAGCATCAATTAAAAAGTTCTTCCCTCCTGTGAGGTACCACAACGCAAAGTTGAATTGGTTAAAATATGGACCCCAGTGGACCTATTAGGGGATAGTTTTCTGGATGTTTTCAGGGCCTCCAGGCTTTGTTTCCCTCTAGGAAGCATCTCTAGATCAAGAGTGCCCAGTGCACTGCATATGCCTCTTTCTTCCACACTGCCCACTGCGTTCTGTCTTAGTGAGATTTTAGAGACGGTGTCAATGCTGCAAACCTTGACATATTTTTGCACTGACAATATAAGAGACAGCCTGTTATGTTAATTGCTTTGCTTTGGGGGGAAATGTCAGCTGGATGTTTTGAGAAGATAAGAACAGCTCGCGTACAGAATGGGAAGTGAAACTTCACATGTAAAACTAATAGGATAATGTGATTTATGACATGTAGATAAGGGTGGGGATGTGTATGTTACAATGGGTTTGGGGGGAGGAGATTTCAGATTTTGGCATCCCTCCATGAGTGCCGATGTTTCATTTCATTATTAAGACTTTCTAGATAAACAATGCCTGCATTTTGTTTGAACTGTCTCATTTATCGGAACCATGACATCATGCCAGAATCTGATTTCTTTCAAACAACCTGCCATTATCTCTGGGCTTGAGAGAAGTTGACAAAGATTCAGGGGACAATTTTTATCATGGGCAAAGAGAATTGGCTTGGAGACAGAGACTTGGCAGCTGCCGACAGTGCAAAGCAAAATTTAACAGCATGCTGTGGGAAGATGAATTTTTGCAGAACTCCCATTTGGGGGCAGAATCCGAGCAGTTAGCAGAGATTAGCTGGTCGTCAGGCTGGAACCACTCCAGTGGAGACTGCACATGCCTTGAGACTGTACTGCCGGAGCCCGGAAAAGCAGAATGGTGGAGAGCTGCCAGACCATCTACCACTGAGAATCTGGGTGAGTGGAAAATCCTATCTGCAGACCAGACTGCCTGCTAGCCCCAGGAGTCCCCTGCCAAGCCCTCCAGACCCATAGAGACAGAGGACCCCAGCCTGGGGCCTCTGCAGCAATGGGAGGTTGGGAAGCCCCCACAAGTGAAAGGCCGACAACCTCTGAGCTTGCCCCAGCTAATAGGAGCCTTGCAACAGCTGGGGGTGGTGCAGAAGCCTGGAGATCAGGAGCTGGTGGGAGGACAACAGCAAGGGTGGCAGCAGCAGGACCCAAACGTGCAACCCCTGAACATACAGCAGGACCAGTGGGGCCAGCAGCAGTGGGGGCTCTGGCAGCCATTAAATCAACAACCAGAGTGGGGCCAGCAGCAACTGGAGACACAACAACAGCAGTGGGGGCCCCAGCAACCATTTAACCAACAGCCAGGGTGGGGCCGCAGCAATGGGGGCCCCAGCAACCAATGATGAGCCCATCCTTCAGAGCAACCTTCGATGGGGACCCAGAGAAACTGATTTTCTTCCTCAACCAAGTATGCTCTCATTTGAATCGCTGGGGTCATCTCTATCTGGACCCAGCTGCTATGGTAAATGTGATTGTGTCCAGCCTAGAGGGAGAAGCATCCGAATGGTTGAACAATTTATATAACAAGTAGACCCCTAAGTTGGAGGACCCCCACCTTTTCCTCCTGGGGCTGAAGGAAAGATTTGAGGACCCTTCCATTGCCCTCAAAGCGGAAGAACAAATCCATAAGATAAAGCAAGCTGGCTGGCCTGCCCTAGAGTACATGCGGGAGTTTTGAAAGATGGCTGGTCAGATAGAGAGATGGCCTGAGCAATCCATAATTCATCTTTTTAGAGAAGGGTTAGATGACTACCTTTCTAAGGCATCTATCTATCGAGCTATGCCTGACCAGCTGCATGAATGATACCAGGCAGTGGTGAAATTAGATGTTCAGCTTGCCTGCTATAAGAAGCCTCTCCTCACTGAAGCCAAACCGAGGTCAGAACAACCTGAATGGCAATCACCCCCACCAAAATCTCCAGCTACTGTGATGGCTGAAAGACCCAGGCCACCTGTAGGCCTGGCATTTAAGTGTTTCTGATGCAGACAGCAGGGTCATCAAGCAGCGAAATGCCCAGTCTCCTTCCCCTGACAGCAGAACAGACCAGGTCCAGTAGTAAGAAAGAAACCTGCACAGCGGCTAATGGGAGAGAAATCCAACTGGATGACGCAGGAACCTGTTGCCCAGGTCACATCCCCCATGCAGGAGGACACCGGAACTCAGGCTGAACCCACCCCTTCTACTCTCTTTTGACAGCAATGACGAAGGAAAGAACGACCCAATGGTGAGCACCCAATGGTGAGCACCTTTCTTGCTACCTGCCAAGCTCATAATCCCTAAGTCAGGTACGCAGGTAGATTTAAAGATGCCAATTGATTCTGGATGCTCCCGATGCATCATTAGCTTGCCATTTGCCATGAAACTGGGCATACGAGCAAAACTGCTCCCCAAACCTGTGAGGTTCGAGCAAGCTGATGCCTCCCTGATGGTAGGGACTTTACTCATGCAATTAATGGAGCCCCTATATCTAGAACTGACCATGGTTTTTAATTTGGTTTTTATTCTGTAAATTGTCCCGTATTTCTTATATTCATTGTTTAATTCTTTTTTAATTTTTATATTTTATGTCTCTTAATTTTTATTGTGAGCTGCCCTGAGTCCTTAGGGAGAAGGGCGGCATATAAATTGAATAAATCCTAATCCTAGAAATAGGTGAGCACTGGGAATTTATTCGCTTCCTGGTGGCTCCAAAAATGACTGAGGCTGTGATTCTAGGATTAGCCTGGTTGGACAAATGGAAACCATTTATCTGGTGGGAGAAAGGATTGTGAGACTACTCATAGGGCCCGATCCCCCCATTGATTCAACAGATGTTACAGGGGATTTTAGCCCACCCAATGAGCAAACACACATGGCTACCTCATGGCCACCAGGCGAGCCACTCATCCCCAGTGAGTACTGGGACCTAGTAGAGGCATTTAGTGAGAAAGAATGCAATACCTTTCCTCCTCACTGGCCCAATGATTGTTCCATTGAACTGTTAGGTAAAGGCAAAGGTTCCCCCGCACATGCGTGCTAGTTGTTTCCGACTCTAGGGGCCGGTGCTCATCTCTGTTTCAAAGCTGAAGAGCCAGCGCTTGTCCGAGGATGTCTTCGTGATCATGTGGCCGGCATATACTGGGGACCAAACTTCCACGACCAAGAATGTACGCTATGTCCCCCCCTTGAAATGGAGGAGATGCAGCGATATGTGGATAAAAACCTAGCGAGGGGATTCACTGAATGGGTCAAGTCTACTGTGGGAGCCCCTGTGTTGTTCAAAGAAAAAAAAGATGGGTCTCTTCGTCTCTGCATAGACTATAAGGGCCTAAATGCTGTGAGTGTGGAAAATAAATGCCCTCTCCCCCTCCTGAAAGAGTTACTAACCCTCCTGGCGAAGGGGAGTATCTTTACCAAGTTAGACCTGAGAGAAGCATATTACTGTGTGAGAATAAAGGAGGGGGATGAGTGGAAAACGGCCTTCAACTGCCCCTTGGGAAGCTACCAATTCAGTCATGCCATTTGGACTGCAGGGGCCCCCAGCCGTATTTATGCAATTGATTAATCAGGTCCTACCTGAACATTTATGCAAAGGGGTTCTGGTGTATCTTGATGACATTCTGATATACAGTACGAATATGACCGACCACATAAAACTGGTCAGAGAAGTGTTAAAGAAACTATTGAATGCCAAACTTTATGTCAAATTGTCGAAATGTGAATTTCACCAAACCTGATTAGATTATCTTGGTTATAGAATTTCCGACGAGGGCATCGAAATAGACCCAGCCAAAGTGAAAGCAATAATTGAATGGCAGCCCCCTAAAACTCACAAACAGCTCCAGAGCTTCCTAGGGTTTGCCAATTTCTACCATCAATTCATTCCATCTTTTGCTGAGATTGCTCTACCCCTTACAGAACTACTCAAAATGGGTAAGGGAGGGGGAAGACCACAACCTGGCCAACCACTAGCATGGACTATGAGTTGTCAGAAAGCTTTTGAGAATTTAAAAAGACTATTTGCAGCTGAACCGGTCCTAAAGCACCCCTGCCCCGGGGAGACCTTTGTAAAATTCAAGCAGATGCCAGCGATGTGGCAGTTGGAGCTGTGTTACTACAAAAGAATAAGAGTGGAGTCCTACAACCTTGTGCCTACACATCTAAGAAATTCACGGAAGGCGAGAGGATATGGACAGTCTGGGAGAAGGAGGCCTTCGCAATTAGGTGGGGGCTACTAAAATGGCGACACTATTTAGAAGGGAGTAAGGTGCCTTTTGAAGTATGGACAGATCACAAAAATTTAGAGGCACTAAAACTCCCCGCAAATTGTCCCCAAAGCAAGTGTGATGTGCTCAGTACTTTAACCATTTTAACTTTAAAGTACATACCAGGAAGGAAAAACTTCCTAGCTGATGCGCTGTCCCAACTGCTACAGTACAAAAGTGAACGTGAAGAGGTCTGTGAGGCAATTATCCCCAGTTCACAACCTGCAACACAACTCACACCTCGCAGAACCCCTAATCCTGATAACCCGGGAGTGAAGAAGATAAAATGAGAGCTCCTTACTGATCAATGGTTCAAAGATAATCAAAACTCCCTAACATGCAGGAATGGTTTGGCATTCAAGGGGGGAAATTGTATCCACCTGAAACCCTCTATCTCAGACATGTCAAACACAAGGCCCGGGGGCCGGATGCGGCCTGCAAAGTGGTTTCATGTGGCCCATGAAGCCATCCTGGAAACAGTGAGGGAACGGCCCCCGCTGCCTTGGCCCTGGCCCAGAGACCCTCCTTCTGCCAGAGACCCTCAGATCTGTCCCACTCCTGCCCAGGCCCCAATAGGCACCCTTGATGCGAACGATGTAGAGTTGGCCATGCCCACCCAGTAGGCCATACGCACTGTAGCCAAGCCCACCCAGTAGGCCATGCCCACCCTGGCCATACCCACCCGGCCCCCTGAGAGCAACTGCAATGCTGATGCGGCCCTCAATGAAATTGAGTTTGACACCCCTGCTCTATCTCAATGCTCTCAGACACAGCCATGATGTAAAACAGGCTGGACACCAGATATTTAAAAACTTTACACCTCATCCGCTGGCAAGTTTGGTAACCGGGACTAAAACGAGATGTGGAAAACTATGTCAAGAGTTGTACAGTATATGCCACCATGAAAAGAATTCCAGGGAAAACCCCTGGGCTACTGCAGTCAGTAGCTGACCCTTCTCAACCATGGGAAGAAATAACTATGGACTTTATTGTAGACCTACCCAACAGTAGAGGAAATACTGTCATCTGGACTGTGATAGATCTGTTTTTGAAGCAGGCTTACTTTATCACCTGTAAAGGACTCCCATATGCACAACAACTGACTAAATTGTTCTTAAAACATATCTACCGACTGCATGGCACCCCTAAGCAAATAATTTCAGATAGAGTAGTGCAGTGCACAGCGAAATTTTGGAGGAATTTCCTTAAATTAATTGGATCATCCCAGGGCTTATCATCTGCTTTTCATCCAGCTACCAATGGGGCTGCAGAATCCACTCACAAATTGGTGGAGCAATACCTTAGATGCTATGTTTCCTACCAACAGACAAACTGGACTGACCTCCTCCCTTTCGCCGAGGTGGCCTACAATAATTCTGTTCACAGCAGCACTGGCTACATGCCTGTCAAGAGTAGCCACAGGAAAAGAGTTCAGCCCGATGCCTGAGTATCCTCAGGTGCCCTCCGCTTCTCAGACACTTGATCAATGGGTGAGGGGGTGGGAAGAGGTTTGGAGAAACACAAAAACGGCATTAAAAAAGACTTCTAAGACTTATTAAAAACAGGCTGATAAAAAGAGGGCTCCCCAGAGAACATTCCAAGTGGGGGAAAAGGTTTATCTGTTAACTAAATATTTACATCTCAAATTATCCAGCAAGAAATTGGGACCGAAATTCTTGGGGCCTTTCCCCATTGTGAAAATCATCAACCCGGTCACAGTAAAATTGAAACTCCCCAGACTTTTGGGAAAAATTCACCTGGTGTTCCATTGTAGCTTACTGAAACCTTTTTGACCCTCCACTTTAAGACCTCCCCCTAAGAAAGCACCTGGACCCCTCATAGTAGCGGGTCAGATCCATTGTGAAGTGAAATGTATTCTTGACTCTAGAATCTTTAAGGGAAAATTGCAGTACCTAGTACAATGGAAACCATTTGGGTGAAATCTACTGATGTGAAATCTGACAGACTTATCAAAAAGTTTTATGAGAAACACCCCAACAAACCAAAAGCCAGCTCCTAACTTGTGTTTGTTTACATTACAGGATCTGTTCTTTTTCTAAGGGGGGCCAGATGTCAATGCTGCAAACATTGACATATTTTTGTACTGACAATATAAGAGACAGCCTGTTACTTTAATTTTATTTTTATTTTTTATTTTAATTCCATTTATATCCCGCCCTTCTCCGAAGACTCAGGGCGGCTTACAAGCTTAGCAGTAGCCTTCATTCTATGTATATGCCTGCTTATTAGGGCTTTCACACACCCCCCCAAGCGGCATTATTACAAAGTCAGCTTAATTGCCCCCAACAATCTGGGTCCTCATTTTACCTACCTCGGAAGGATGGAAGGCTGAGTCAACCTTGAATTGCTTCACTTTGGGGGGAAACATCAGATGTTTTGAGAAGATAAGAAAAGTCTGCATACAGAATGGGAAGTGAAACTTCATATATAAAACTAATTAGATAATGTGATTTATGCCATGTAGATAAGCGCAGGGATTGTGTGTGTTACAATGGGTTTGGGGGAGGAGATTTCAGATTCTGGCATCCCTCCATGAGTGCTGATGTTTCGTTTCATTATTAAGACTTTTTAGATAAACAATGCCTGCATTTTGTTTGAACTGTCTCATTTATTGGAACCATGACCCACGGTTGTAGAACCCTTTGCTTGTTTTTCTGTAACAGTATGACCCCCTTGGCTACATCGCTAGCGTCCACCTGAATAATGAAAGAAGCACTCGGATTGGGGTGTTTTAACACTGCCTTGGCCACAAACAAGCATTTAAGTTTTTCAAATCCCTTGAAGGGGATTACCTGAAAGTGAAAGCATCCCAAAGGGCAGTTAAAGCCAGTTTTCCACTCGTCCCCTTCCTTGAACCCCAGTTGTTGGGGGGTCTCCATGAAACTTCACCCTGAAAGGTGGGGTCTGCCAACTCTTCCCTCTGGTCGGGGGAGCCCCATCTGGGGCAGCAGCTCTGATAGTCCTCTTGGTGCTGCTCCTGTGGCTGTGGTAGTGGCGGCTTTCAGCGATGCTCTCCCATCATCCTCTACCTGGCCCTGCCGGGCCTTCCTGGCAGTGGTTTTGGCAAAGGACTCGTGTTCCTTGATGGTTTGGAGAGCTTCCATCATGAATCTCATGACTTGCTCCATTATCAGGTCACCATGGCTGGGTTCTCCGCCTGCTTTCTCGTCATCCTTGAGCTCTTCCAGCTCCGGTTGTCACTCCTGTCAACAGGCTCCGCAGCTACCACAGGTGAGGGTCACCCCTTTGGCCCTTCCTTCCCAGTCCTTCCTCCCGAAGCCTGTGGACCACCTGGGTCTCAGTGAGTCACAAGCTTCATCCATTCCGAGAGGTCCAGCCTGGGAGAAGCCCTGGATGAGGCTTCCCTCCAGCATTCGGCTTCCTTCTTGAGCCGAGATTGTGTGCACGATGATACCTCAGCCTAGCAGTGGAGGTTGTCTGATTGTGTCTAGGATAGGTATTGAAAATAAAAGTATTCCATTTAAGCACACTTTTAAAGAATACAAGCAAGGAAGGAAGGACTGGCGCAGCAAGGGAGAATAAGCAGTGCTTCCTTTATGACATTTGGACAGCTGGGCTTTCTAGAGTTTAAAGGGCATTTAGGAGGAGCTGTGACTATTGCCATGTTTTATCTTCCATTCCACTGGGTCCAATGGGTGGCATTCTGGGGTTCACATAGCATTCAGGAGCAAATTTGAAATTGTCAGTTCAGCCAGGTGTATCAGTTGGTGTGGCTTCAATATCTTCAGATTAGGTCAGAGCATCAGCATCAATCCAGTTGAATAAAAAATGAGGCTCTGAACTCTTGCTTAGTTGGCAGACCTGGACAGCTTCCTGATGCTTTTTTCACGTTGGGAAAGTGTGGGTCGCAGGTTTTTTCCCCTTTTTAAACACACCCTTTGCTGGCACTTTCTTCAGAGACCTTTGTGCTTTTGAAGAGAGAAGCGAGTGGATTTCAGCAGAGATGAAGTGCTGGCTGTTTGGAATCGTGATTGAAAGTTTGTTGGTTGCTGGAATAACAACTGAGGGTAAATGGAGCTTCTTTTGCTGATTAGGAATAAATTTAGAAAAGTCCCTTTCGGGGAATGTAAAAGAGCGCAAGGAGTTTGGTTTCATGACTTTATTCTTTTTCTCTTTTGAAACTTCTGGCACGACATATCTAATATTTGTTGCTTGTCTGATCACAGCTTTGCACTGAAGAGTCCTTTATTTCCAACTTTCATTTTTTAAGACATGCCTTCTCTAAAAATTGTAGATTTTAATGCAACATTTGCTTCCTGTATAGCCTGAGTCCATCTTGTGAATTTACGCACAGTTGCCAATAATAACCAATCTCATTAAATAAAAGTTGAACAAAATTAATAGGCTCATTCCGCTATTAGTAGATACTTATTCTTGTTGATAACCTTTTGAAGGACAAAATGTATGAAATATTTGCTTATAAAGCAAATTTATAGGCTGTCTGACTCTTAGCAAAATATTTTGGTATATTGTGTTGCAAGTGTAGATTTGTATTTCTAGGATCAACCAAGATAGGGGAAGCCCGTAAGTCACTATTTGTTGTTAGTATTTATTGGTGTGTGTGTGTGTGTGTGTGTGTGTCAGACTTTCTGAACATAGAACCTTGCTGAAGGTTCTGTTTATCCCTTGTTATTATATTGGTAAGCTTTCCCTCTATGAATTTGCTTTAAATTTTTTTTAAAAGTTTGGAAACATCACCTCACAGGTAGACTATCTGAAGCAGGAACAACATTTCTGAGAAAAATGGAAAGGCATATCATCATGTTTACAATATGAATTACTTATTTATGGGGAGGTGGACTTATCTGGCTGAACAAAAAGTGGGTGTTGAAAACAGAATTTTTTCACAATTATAAATTCTATCACAATTTATATTTGTTGCTTCTTTTCATAAGGAATTTTTGATATGCTGAAGGCAGTATCAACCTCCTTACAATCAAAAGTTCAGTCCTGCCTCCCAAATATTCAGAGAAGAACCAGCATCTCTGGAGGAGGAGCTGGGACCACCATCTGCTTGTTGACGTGTGGTTCATTCTGACTAGTTAAAGATGAGGCTTTGCTTGTGGCCAGTTGAGTGCAGCCATTTGCCCAGGGTCTTCTCCTATCCTGCAACCACTTGAATCACGGGTCTTGGCATCCGTGCTTGGCCTGACCCCTCAGCATCCCCCAGTGACCAGAGGAGTGGCTCTCTCACCCCACCACTAAAGGGAGCTTCTGCACCATGACAGCTTCCCATTTGAAGAGGCTGCATACATGGTGGACCTGTCACTAGAAGTGGCTTTGGTGCTTTCGCTATATTTAGTCTGGGCTTCCGGTTCTGGTTTTTGGCACGGGATGAGGGAATGCTCCCCACGTCGTCTGGATTTCTTCATTGAGGTACCCCTGTAAAGGGGTCGAAAGTCGCCCTAGAGGGGTGACGAGTGGGGGAGAGGTCTCTCCAGTTGGCGGTAGAAGGGCGGTGGCCCTCCCATCATCTTGGAGCAACTCTCCAAACTGATGAGAAAGGATCGGCCACTCCCATGGCCCATTGTTTCAGCTGTTTCCTGCCGAAGCCAAAATTACAACAAAGCATTTGAAAGCACTTGAAAACTGCCTTCTTCCTTTCCTAATTGTCTACTTTTTCCTGCCAAAAGCTCCTTGAATTTGCTTCCCCCAGCGAGGAGAGAGGGAAGGGAGCTTTTTTCCCCCCACCCTCCTTAAGGACAGCTTTTGATCACGCCGGGAGAAAAAAGGAAACCTTGAACAGAATAATACTATTTAATTCAACTTACTTCCTTTCTATTTTTGGTGACCCAAAACTCCTATCCTTACAGAAACTGGCTATTTTGTCTATTTGATTAAAAAAAGGGAGAAAAGAGAGAAAAGAACTACTTAAAAGTTACTTAAAAGTACTCAAAACTGATAAATTTACTCTGTCTGAAAAAGATTTTAAGTATGCTGGGGACATCTTGTGGCCTTTTTGGCAAATAAACCTGTTTATTTTGGAACTGCCCTTGACATTATTAGCTAAAGATAAAAACCTGAAACAGCTGGAGGTGAACTCAAGGCTTGTGGAGGTGAACATTTACTGAGTTTTGTTTAAAAATTAGCCTCCACTAAGGACTATTTACCACTACTTCAAAATGGAGACTGATCAGCCACAAACCTCACTTGATTATAAGCTCATATTAGAAATAATCCATAAAGTTTCTGAGATGTTTATCTCTAGGCTGGAAAATTTAGGTGCCAACTCCAATTTACAAGCTGTAACCCAGACTTCAACTAAAGAATTTACAACTCAGAATATAACAAAACTGGAACAAATTACTACTGAAACAGAGAAACACAAGGTACAACAAGATATTGAAAAAAACTAATACAAAAAAATTGACTCTATCCAAAGAATCGACAACTCTAAAAGTACAAGGAAATATCACTATGGCAAATAACCTTAAGGACCAACAACAAACTATGGGAAAACTTAATACTCAACTTTTGATTCCATCAAAAGAGCCTATAACTTTAGAAGTATACTATGTGCAAGATAGTGGTGCTAACATAGAGGATGTGGAAGAAGAACAAAGACAGTTTCCTGAAAGCCTGGATAGCTAAGCACTAATTACAAAACTGGATAAGACTCTCTACTTAAAGCAGATGAACCCAGATGGAAGAGGAATCCAGACCGAACTGAAGATAAAGTTTTTAGAGCAAATACAGAGACTAGAACTAACAGGGCAACAACATAATGATTACAAATGGTTTGGTTTTTGTGGATCACTGATGGCTAGATGGCCTCCTTCGATTCAAATAATATGTATTGGAGCGAAGGGAGACCTATCTGGCAATTCAAAGGCCTTGGTCTGAAAACCTGATTGGCAAAAAAAGAAAGCCAGAGTTAGATTTAAAAGGCTATCCTTTTAGTAATCAGTGATCTATCAGGATCTAAAATAGAAAATGTTTATGAGATAGAACTAGAATGTGTTTATGTATCTATTAGGCTTATCTTAGACATTATAATTTGTGCACTGACATAATAGAAATTTGGTTTACAGATCCCACGTTTGATGTTAAAAGATGTTTGATTATTCTGTTTAAGAATTAAGAATTAGCTAAAATTTAAAACAGAATCTGGTTGTGTATAAATAGTTGTAGATTGATGAACATAGGCTGTGGTCCTGTCAGTAACGTGTGATGTATTAGGATGTGAAACAGACAATATTAGGTAGAACATAGCTACTCAGCCACTGTGTACATGTTAGATGCTATAGTTTTTGCTGTAATGAAATAAAAGAAATTTGGGTTGTGAATATTATTTGGGATGTTAAAGGCTAAATTTAAATATAACTAAAATCAAAATTAGGTAAAATTTAATAACAGGACATAGATATATTTCAGTGAAATTGAATTGACAATTTTTTTTAACTGACCATGCTATTTCTAGAAATTTATTAAGTTTAAACTGGTTGTATGAAATGTTAAGGGAAATTAAGAAGGATGTTTTGATAATGTAACCTGAATTATGTACTGAAAACACTTTACTGAATCTCTGATTACCCAGTCACCATGATGCTTTCTAAATACATAGATTTTAACTGAAAAACCAATAAAACTTGTGTTTTTTTAAAAGAGATTTAGTCTGGTAATACTAAGAGGGAAACACAATCTCCTGTGACATCTGCACAGCCAGACTTTAGTGAGGGCCTCACTATATCAGGCAGCTCAGACAACAAGAATAGCTATCTCACAGCTTGGGGGGAGCAAACAGGCCTTCTGAGTCTGCTTGGAGCCATTTCTCGGCCACCAGCCAAGATGGCTACTAGACCGGATCTCTCCCCCCTTTCTTCCTGTATTGCTTCCTCCTCTGACGGCTGTTCATGCCAAAACCGAGCCAAGCACCCAGCCTGGGACCTCTCTGTGCTTCCCAGATGTAGTGAAAGGGAAAAGGAGGAGATTCTTATCAAAGTGCACAAGGAAAAATAGGAAAGAAAGTGGTACCAGCAGGTCAGGCTGGGACCTAAGTGCCGTGATGGTTTGCCATTAAATGCATCAATGCAGAATGCCCAGATGACCACAAAGTTCTGCGTTACTCAACACAGGGTGCAATGTTGGCCTCCAGATCCTGGCACTTGCCAAGACAAATTTATACAATAAAGGAAATCTAGAATTCTGATAGTATTTATGGCTCCAACCAATAGAGAGCAGCCAGTTGAGCGAGGATTCCAGTCAGCCATCCTATAACGGGAGTGGGTGAGGCTACATTCCACATTTGATCCAGGTTGGTGAGAAGATGAGTAGAAGGTCATCTAGTGAAGCTCCTGCTCAGGGCAGAATCTAATGCAGCATTTCCAACCCCAAAGATTGGGAATTGGCAATAGGAATCCCAATACAGGAACACTTAAAAGTGAACCGTTTTGAATTTTCACTATTTCTCCATAAAAATGACCTAAAATGGGATCTATTCTCCACACAAGTTCAAAAACTAAAGGAACCCAATTAAACAAATGAGTAAAAAAAAACCATTAGACTTGTTCATTTAGTTATTGAAGAAAATGATACTAAGTTACTTAATTTTGTGTGGCAAAAGTTGTGGCCCAAAATTTATTCAAGGCTAAAACCCTTGTCCAAATTTTATACAGAGCACAAGCAAGACTTATAAATAAAGAAAAATGCTCTGTGTCTATGCAAACAATAGGTTTACGATCCATACCTATAGCCCCAAGGGACTATTCCAAAATTAGGTTTAAGACAAGAATGCCTGAAATAGACATGGTGGTTGGGCATGACATATTGGTTGAAGATGACCTTCTTCCCTAATGGCCTGTTCTGCTAATTCTGAAGGACAGTCTCCTTCCCCATGGATATTTACGGTAAATTGAAGATTCAGGGCTCTAGGCTCATCATAGCCTGGCTTCTGGCTTCTGGTTTTACCAGACACAAAGAAAGTGTCCTTTGGAATCTGAATCATCTGGAACACCAGATTGAAGTTACTACAGGCTAACAGCAGAACTCTAACAGTGAAAAAACTTAGCAACCTGGATAATCCAAGCTGTGTGCATGGATTACCTTCACCCAGGTTGAAGAAGGATTTATTTTCAGCCAGGCATAATGAACTCTCAACAGCATAATTACAGGGCAGATTCCCCCAAACCCCAAAACATCTCCTCCAGTGGCTCTAGAGAAATAGGAGTTGTCTGTAGATAGTTTTATTGCAGTGTCGGCAATGGGGGACCTAAGCAGAGATTACAGCTGCTGCAGCAATTTATCTCCCAGAAAAATATGCTCATCTTTTCAGCAAATCTCGTTCAGCTTCTGGAGGGCCTAATAGAGGCATCACTCCAGCTGTGGGAACTATAGCTATGTGTGAATAAAGAAATGAAGTACAGTTTGAGGCTGATACACAGGTCCCCAAATGGGCCCTTATACACCTAGAATGATTCACTGATTAATTGTTCTCACTGTTAGGAAATTTCTTCTTAGTTCTTAGTCGGTTCTCTCCTTGATTAGCTTCCATCCGTTGGTTCTTGCCCTCCTTCAGATGTTTCAAAAATTAAGCCATGGAAGAGATGTCACACATTTAAAAACTAAGAAACCCCAACAGCAAAAAGCCATCCTGGAGGAAGTGGTTGTCCCCCTCTGCCTTGCTGGCTTGCATCTACACCTCATCTCCCAGTCTGTCCCCACACGAAGGGCAGCCCCTGGCCACCATCTTTCTCCAATTTTGAGGAAAAGAAGGCTAGAGGAAGATGGCCTTGTTGCAATAGCTGTAGTAAAATGATGCTAAGTGAGGAAGTCACTCTGATCTTGCAGTTCAGCTTATTGCTGAGCAAATTAAAACATAGAAGGAACTAGGAAGGTCATCCATTTATACGTATTTAATGCTTCTTGTCCTTATATCTGGGCTTGAATTTTTAGGTGAAAGACAGGACCACCCGGAGGTAATTACCAAGTATGGACATCTGAGAGGCAAACTGGCTGTCGTGGAGGGCATGGACCAGCTTGTGAAGAGCTTTCTTGGGATCCCATTTGCTAAACCCCCAACTGGATCCCTGAGATTCTCCCCACCACAACCAGCTGAACCCTGGAGCCATGTGAGAGACTCCACATCCCACCCCCCACTGTAAGGTCTTCCTTCAATGGTTGAATGATGAAATTAATCAGAACTGCTCAATCTGTACCTCAGATAGATTGCACTGCATTTTCGTATTTTAACATAACGCTTTAAATTAATTTAAGTTATCAGGAATGTGCTGAGCCCAGTTGGCATATCAGGGGTATCTGATGCACATAATGGTGGCAATCCTGTGGTCCTAGATGTTTCTCTCAGTTTTAAGCAGTGATTCTTAATCTTTCCAACAACAGAATACATTAAGTTATTTACAACTATTTACAATGAGATATGGGAAAGATACAATCTCCGTTACTCTTCATTATTCACTCATAGTTTACTTTTATTTTTTCTTCAAGTTTTTTCCCTTATGTTTAATGAAAAACAAGGGGAAAACTTGTAATTCAGTGTCTCCTCCAAGGATGGAGAGAGGATGCCACTGTTGAAGGATGAAGTCCATCCCTGTATTTGTCCTTCAACTTCCCTGGGCTCTAACCCTAACCCCTGGAGCATCTGGAGTTGAAACAATGGAAAAACAGAACAGCTGTACACATTTCAAAAATATCTGTTTATAAAAATGTTTCAATTGATCACCAGAATAGCAGAATAACAGAGTTGGAAGGGACCTTGGAGGTCTTCTGGTCCAACCCCTCCACAAGCCAGAGACCCTATACCATTCCAAACAAGTGGCTGTCCAATCTCTTCTTAAAATCCTCCAGTGATGGAGCAGCTACAACTTTTGGAGGGAAGCCATTAATTGTTCTCACTGTCAGGAAAATTCTCCTAGGTTGCTTCTCTCCTTGATTAGTTTCCATCCATTGCTTCTTGTCCTGCCTTCTGGTGCTTTGGAGAATAACAGAACGATAGAGTTAGAACGGACCTTAGAGGTCATCTAATCCAATAGGTTGACCCCCTCCTCTTTGTGGCAGCCCCTCAAATACTGGAATACTGCTATCATGTCCCACCCCCACCAGTCCTTTTCTCTAGACTAACCAAACCCAAATCTTGCAACTGTTTTTCATATGTTTTAGTCTCTAGGTCCTTAATCATCTTAGTTGCTCTTCTCTGCTCTCTTTCCAAAGTCTCAATACCATTTTTATATTCTGGTGACCAAAACTGGATGCAGTTTTTTTTCCGTTTAAACTCTGTTTAATAAATAATTTGTATGCATACATCCAATGCAGTTGCATATATTTTATACGTACATTATGTACACCAATGCAGTTCATATTCCCTCTGATAAAATTTAACTTTTGTTAGCAAGGGGGAAAAAAAACTAGGGAGGTGAATTCTGTCACAGGAACATGGCTAAAATTCAAAAGGCTGGACATTCCAGCCCGATTTGGTCTCACAAGGAGGCATCCACAGCTCCACATGGGAAAAACGATGCAGTTTTGATCACCACAGTGTAAAACTCTGAACACAATAAAGCAACTAAGCTGAGATTTTTTCCCAACCACCTTGTTTAAAAATAATCATTGGCTGCAGTAAACTTTCAAAAATAAGGGCCTGGAGGAAGCTTTGTGTACTGGTTCCTTGTCATTGACATGTTCAAGTGCAATCCACCAGCCTTTGATCCAGTAAAACTGCATCAAATTGCATCACACTAAATTGCTGCTTTGGGCAGAAAAATGTGACTTCCTCCCTGGGACCATGAAGGATAACTTTAAACTGCTCCAGGGGTGGGTGGGATGAGATGGACATCATGAGTCTACCCAAGAAGAGAGATGTGCCTGGCTGGATGCCAATGGCGAGAAGTCTTAGGAAACAATCTTATGCACGACCTGATCTTTAATTCACAATGGCAGCAAAAGGCAAGCTCCTCCTGTGCAAGTGGGGAAAGAGGGTGGAATACCAAGTCAGTCTCTTTTGACAATTCTATCAAAGTTAATCCATGCCGGACAAGTGTTAAGGAAATTGGAGGGAGCGGGTGGGGGGAAAAAACATGGTGTATTTCAAATATTGCAAACTGAATGGAAAAATGACTGTGATGACAACATATAAAAAGAAGTGTATAGTAGCTACTCTCGTTCTACTGGTTCCCAAGAAAGCCAGCCAAGTCTTCTAGAGATGTTGTGCCCTTCACAACATACCTTACAAGAGATGTATTGCGGTATCGGTGGATCACCATCCAGGCAGGCAGTGGCCTCTGCTCTTTTGCATATAAATGCATTCCTGTGCATCTCAAAATAGGGCTGGGTGGGGCTGGAATGGTCTCTCTCAATAAAAGCCAAGCCTTGTTTAAATGGATGGAAAGAATGGCTGAGCTATGAAGTTGAGTAATTGCCTGGCTGGGGTAGGGGCTGCCATCCAAAACCAGCTTTTCCAGTTCAGTCACTGGAAGTAGCACCAGAGCCTAGGTCAGGGGTCGGCAACCTTGGCTCTTTTATGACTCGCGGACTTCAACTCCCAGAATTCCCGAGCCAGCATAGCTGGCTCGGGAATTCTGGGAGTTGAAGTCCGCGAGTCATAAAAGAGCCAAGGTTGCCGACCCCTGGCCTAGGTGAATGGTGGGAGAGACAGGGATTGTATTGTCAAGACAACACCCCCCCTGTAGAGATGCCTGCTTCTTGCTAGCAAAGTGGCTGAATATTCTCCCTTCAGAAGTGATGCTGGGGGGAGGGTGGCAATTGCCCAAGTTAACCCTTGAGACCCCAAAGCGCTCCTGATGCCGACAGGCACATTTCTGTATTGTGTATTCTCAAGGTGCCTGCAAGACCTGGGATGGGTGGATGTTTTAAAGAAGATCATGAATGTAACGCTGCCCAACCTGATGGTATCTGAAGATTGCCTCTACCTGAACATTTTCACCCCAGACATGGAGGCTAAATTGCCTGTAGGTAAAATTCAGTTTCCTTTGTCTTTTACTTAGTTTTTCTTGCATGCCACACATTCCCTGAGGCATCTAACCCCGACTAAATAGGAAGATCCAATCTGGGTTGGTCACCAGGACCAGAGGTTTAGTCTTCCAAGCTTTGGATTCGTGCTGGAGCCTATCCTCAGGGAACTTCTTTCTAGCAGTGTGTGTGCTGTTCTGTGTGCACTATTGTACACAGGGCCTGTTGTAAGTGGCTATTTAGATGTTGAGTGGGCTGTGATGATGGAGGCTTTTAAGTCATTAGCTGTCCTTTACTTGTGCTACCCAGCCCTGGCCTTTTAAGTACTTGATAGGCTGGTAGTAAATCAGCCTGTTGACTGATGAGGGGTCTGTTTCCCAGGCTTCAGTCACTTCCCTTCAGTCACTTCCCAGCCATTTTTGTGCCTGCTCGACCAACAATTTTAGTAGCTGCAAAATTGAATGTGTGTCCTTGTTCATTGCAGTTTGAGGCTACCAATGAGTTCGGGTCTCCTGACCACAGTGTGGTGGTTAGCTTCTTCCCAGTGTGTCCTACATAGTCACAGATTAATTAACCAATTAAATGTTGGCACAGAGATGAAACAATTAAAATTTTGCCAAATCAATAGCTTCAGCAATGGTCAATTTTCCAATCTATTTTCTAGGTGATGGTTTGGCTTCCTGGAGGTGGCCTGGTTGTTGGCGGGGCTTCATTGTACGACGGATCAGCCTTGTCTGCTTATGGAAATGTGGTGGTGGTCGTGGTTCAGTATCGGCTGGGGATTCTTGGATTCTTCAGGTAAAATAAGTTGTAAGACCTAAGAAAACATTCCAAACTGCATCCAGTTATCCCCTTTCCTCCACGCAGGCACAGACAGCTGAGCTGACTTTTGTAGTTTGCAAATGCCTGCAGAATAAAGCTTGTAGACGTAGCTCTAAAGCTTTCCATCATTAATCTACTTATAACAAAGACAGTTTTCAGAAAAACTGAAAGATTGGCGCCTGGGAACTTTCTTAAAAATTGCTGAAAGCAGAGTGGTTGTTTAGAGCTTGGAAAATAGCTATTTGGAACTTGGAACATTTGCATACCCCGTTTACCTGTTTTATTTTGATGTATTTTTATACCACTGTGGTTTTCCTATATGAAATTTACTGCATGAATGATTTTGTGGTCTCTAATATTTTAGTCATTTTTATTTAAGTCATCCTGATCATGAAGAGCATAAATCTATGTAAATAAAAAAACTGTGAAAATTAAAAGAACGAACACCAGGAGTGGTTTTCATAGAGGAGCTTTGTGAACAGAAAAGTGTGAGGAGGAAATAGAGAATCTAACAGTCGGGAATCCATGTTCAGAAGGGAAAGCAGAATGATAGAATGAGGACTACATTTAGAAACAAGATAAGAAAAAGGAAAGACAGCTTTGTTCTGAAGGCATTCACTATATTTCTGTAGAAAAGCTTCCCCAACATTCAGAATTTCTGGCAGTGTCTTTTTCAATTAACATATTTTATTGAAAAGCCTGTGCTTTTTTACTGCTCAGAATAGTTCATGCCTTTTAACAAAATATGTTAGAAAAGGTGCTTGTCAGGGGCATCTCTACCCAATTCCTAGGGGAAAAAATAACCTCTTGGCTCCATAGAATTAGAAAAAAGGTACTTTTACTAGGAAAGAAGTGAATACAGTTAAGTTAGCCAAGATATGGCTGTCAGCAGTTTGGCAGTTCAAATCTCACTGGCTCAAGCCTTCCATCCTTCTGAGGTCAGTGAAATGAGGATCCAGATTGTTGGGGGCAAAACGCTGACTCTGTAAACCAATTAGAGAGGGCTGTAAAGCACTATGAAGCGGTATATAAGTCTAAGTGCTATTGCTATTGCTATCCGAAGCAAAAACGTGCGAAGCATCAAATTGAAACTCTCCCTAGAATCCACCCCACTTGTAGCTAGGCAACCAGAGTTCAGTCATTGGCAGATGTTTTGGGGAAGTCTCTGATTCAGGTGCACTGTCTCTCCTTTCTGCATACCGAAGCTAGGAGAATTGGCCTTGAAGATGATAACATCCAGGTGGGCAGTTGCAAAGTTTCATGAAAAATTTCCACTGTCTCCTCCTGCATGCTTCCCTCCCCAAGTACCCATCACACACACGCACACCGCCAAGCAAAGATGCAGGCTGACATTCGGCCCTCCCATAACAGAAGCTTTAGCCATAGAACAAGAAAACAAAAGATACACAGGTAAAACAAAGCTACACATCTCCAAAGAAAAACATTGATTCATTCAGGATTTGTCACAGTATTTTCTGTGAAAGGTCTGAAGGAGTTTAGGTGTCCAGACATGTTTAGGATTGCAAAGGGGGAAAGTGTTTCCACACAATGAGGTATTGGATCGTCCCTCTGTGTTTCCTCAAATCCAGAACTTTATTGATTTCAAAATGCTGCTCTCCTTCAGTTAAAATGGGTATAGGTGGGGTGTCAAATGTAGGGCGAAGAGGTGACACAGTTTCAGGTTTCAATAAACTGCAGTGAAACACAGGGTAAATATGTTTAAGATTCTTAGGCAACTCCATTTGTATAGTGACTGGGTTAATTAACAATGGGAAATAGGCCCACATATTTAGGACCCAGCTTCTTTGACTCTTGGGTGGACTGTAAATATTTTGTGGAGAGGTAACTGTATCACCCACTTTAAAATCTTTGGCTTCGCACATTTTTTGTTGGCTTGTTTCTTATGTGCCTGACATGTATCTTCCAGTGCCTTACGGGCCAAGTGTTTTGGAATTGTGCTATCCATTCCATTAAGGAGGGTATTTGAGGTTTGTCTTGAGGCAGCTGTGGCATAGCTACAAAGTTCTGACCAAGGGGTGAACCCTGTACTACTATGCACAGAATTGTTATATGCAATCTCTGCAAAAGGCAAAAGGTCAGCCAATTGTCCTGTTGGTAATTAATGTAACACCTGAAGTACTGTTCCAAGACCAAATTAGTCCTCTCACATGCCCCATTAGTTTGGGGATGATGGGAGGAACCCAAGCCCTGGGCGGTTCCTAACAGCTTCAAATAATTCCTGCCAAAATTGTGATGTGAACTGCACTCCTCTATCTGAAATAATATTTTCAGGGACACTGTGCAACCTATACATAAGTTGCATGAAAAGTTTAGCTAACATTTCTGGAGAGGGAATTTGGGTTCAAGAAACAAAATGCACCTATTTTGAAAAAAGATCAGTAATAACCCAAATAACAGTGTTCCTCCCACTTTCAGATAGTTCTACAATAAAGTCCATAGATATTTCTTTCCACTATGCCTGGGGGCTGGCCACAGTCTGCAAAAGCCCCATAGGCTTCCCAGGTGGTCTCTTTGCTAGAGCACAGACTGGACAGCTGGCCACATAGCTTTCAATGTCTTTTTTCAAAGAGGGTCACCAAAACTGTCTCTTAACCAAGTAGAGGGTTTTTACAAATCCAAAGTGTCCTGTTGACTTAGAGTCATGAACACCTTTTAAAACAGTGCTTCTCAAGCTTCAGGGTACATACAGTTTGGCTCCATCCCAAGCCACTACATCACACGTGGTGCAGTCACTCTTATGGGCAGCAAGGCATTCATCAAGCTTAATTGCTTCTTTAAGCTTCTCACACAGTTCAGTTGGAATGTCAGGCTCTCTCTTCCTTTGGGCCCTAGTAGTTACTGGGGCTGCTGGCTGCTATGAGAGGATGACTGGCCAAACCACTTCAGCCTTAATACTATTGTATTGAAGCAACAATAAAGTTTTTTCCTCCTAGACTATAGCACAGGCTAAAATTGAACTGATTAAAGTATTGAGCCCAATGAGCTTGTTTAGGTGATAACTTGTATGGAGTTTTCAGGGATTCCAGATTCTTATGGTCAGTCCACATTTTGAACGGGGTTTTTGCCCCTTCTAGGAAGTACCTCCAAGTATGCAGAGCCCACTGCACTGCATTTGCCTCCTTAGAGGTGTATGCGCATGGTTGTAGCAAGCTCTGGCTTCTTTTGCAATAACACAGCCCCCACGGCTATGTCACTCGCGTCTGCCTGAATCACAAATGGAGCAGCTGAGTCAGGGTGCTTCAGCACAGGCTCCGCAGCAAACAGCC
Organism: Vipera ursinii; assembly: GCF_947247035.1. NCBI lineage: Eukaryota > Metazoa > Chordata > Lepidosauria > Squamata > Viperidae > Vipera > Vipera ursinii. The sequence goes on from NC_139520.1 coordinate 2,307,315, forward strand.
ATTTGAGTTTTTCTAACGCTGCCGGGCACTCCATGGTCCACTTAAGTGGCTGACTCAGCTTTGGTTTGCTCTCATGTTTAGTTTTTTAAATGCTGGTGATCAGCAATGCGATCCTTGCAAATGAGTGGATGAATTGCTGGTAAAAATTGGCAAAGCCTAGGAAGCTCTGCAACTGCTTCCTAGTGCAGGGAGGGGCCCACTTGAGTACTGCCTTCATCTTTTCTAGGTCCATTTCCACCCCTTCATTTGATATGCAGTATCTTGGTGAAATTCACATTTAGAAAGTTTTGCGTACAGATCGGTGGCTTGGAGCTTTTTAGGACCAATTTCACATGCTCCTCCATAGTTTCAATATATATTATTAATATGTCATCCAAATACACCAACTTTCCTCTGTATAAATAATCATGCAGCACCTCATTGATCAGTTGCATGAACACCATTTGGGCCCCCTGCAGACGAAAAGGGAGCTCCCAGAATTGGAAACATCCCAGAAGGTTTCCCATTGGTCGCCCTCCTTGATTTGAATTCAGTAGTAAGCCTCCTGCAAGTCTAACTTAGTGAAGATTTTGCCTTTGGCTAAATGTGCCAACATATCCTTCAGCAGAGGTAGTGGGAGACATTTTCTGTGCACACCGCATTTAGGCCTCTATAGTCAGTGTACAGACGAAAAGTGCCATCTTTCTTTACTCAGAACAAGGCCTCGCGGCTTCCCCAGTTGAATAAATCCATGTTTTAGGTTTTTGTCTGTGAAAGCATTAAGTTCTAGCTCACGTGGAGTCATCAAATAAAGTTTAGTTTTTTGGAGTTTAGCCCTGGGAAAGATTTCAAACCTACAGTCTGTGGGGCAATGGTGCGGGAGCGTGTCAGAGCCTTTCACACTAAACACATCCTGTAGATCCCAGTACTCTTTCAGCATCCTGGGCTCGCTTTTTGGGTGCTTATGCTCTGCTGCCCCCAACTCTCTTTGACTTTCCTGTCCCTGGGCTTCAGAATCTTTTCCTCTTTTTTGGCCACTTTATGCTGAATCTTTAAAAGCCCTTTCCTCCAATTCATATAAGGGTTCTATTTCTGGAGCCAAGACAGTTTAAATAGGTGGGGTTCTTCCATCTCTGGTGCCATTATGAAACTCAGGGTCTCTTTTTGCCTTCCCATTCTCATCTTCACTGGCTCAGTTATAAATGAGCTACTCTACCACAGCTACGGTCCCATCCAGCTGGCAGTTCTATGGACACCTTCAACGTTAGAGTCTCAGCCCCAGCTTTTCAGGGCTAACCACACACCTAATGCAGCCCAAGTCCAATAAAGCTAGCATTTATTTATTTTTATTTTTATTCCATTTATATCCCACCCTTCTACGAAGACTCAGCATCTTCCCATGGGTCCCTCAGAATGGCACCACTAGTTCCACAGGAATGGTTATGGGGATTGACTTACCCAGGGGTCATTTTCATAGTCGCTTTCACTCTCACCCAAGTTGGTCAGAGCTCCCAGCCCTTCAGAGCCAGGAGGGGCAAATTCTATGACCTCCACATCTTTCAGCAATGTCTTTCAGATCCTCAGAGCTGGCTTCTCTGCCTTCTGCCCTGGAGTTGTTGCGGCTTTGAGGTTAAGCTTGGATCGGCATTTCACAGCTTGGTGCCTCTCCCTTGCTTGAAGTATACTGTGGACCTTGGTCTAGGTCCAAAGTTACTGTTTGATGACCTTGGGGCTTCTTTACATGTAGGAGGGGAGTGTTGGTCCCAGGTAAGCTTGATCTCTCCCTCATCTGCCAACACATACCAGTGTTGTAGAGTGCATGGAGCCCCATCCAAAATACAGGTGTGGTAGATGTCGTTGAGGCCACCTTTGAAGCAGTTGATCAGGATGTCTTCAGGCCATGTGGCTAGCCAGCATGTCAACTCTTGGAACTCCTGGGCATATGTGGCTACCAACCACCACACTAGGGTGATGGTCTTCATCTGAGTGTCAGGATCTCCATTGTCAGCCTAGCGCCTACCTGGGCTCCTGCCATTAAAGGGGAAGCGGGGAGGCATTTGGGGCAATCCATACCTGTGTATCAAATGGTGGGAAATAGGGAGGTGGGTGGGTGGAGAATGGCAATGGAAGAAGACCAGATCACCAGACTGGCTTGTACCAGGATCTTCAAGGCCGTTTGCCCTAAGAATGGAATGTTAGCAGTTTCACACCTCAGTTTCTCAAAACATCATATGGCACCACATTAGCTGATGGGGGGAGGACTGGCCGTAGGGAGAGGGATTGGGAATTGGAAAAAATAGCTTTGTATTTTGCACGGGAACACCAAATTCCGCCTAACTTTATTGCAACCAGTTTCTTTCAGTAAAAGTTCCTTTGCTTCAGTTAAATGAAGTCACGAGTCCTACTTTCCTGAGAAAACAAACTGGGGCAGGTCTGACATTAGAGGATTCCATCTCTACCATGAGGACCATGTATATGATGTTGACTCAAGGGAGCAACCAGGAAGATATTGAAACCTGGGGAGGGGCATATATAAGACCTCCTCCAGGAGGACTGCATCTGTCCGGGTGGCTGGAGGAGGATGACCCACCAAGCCTCCGATGGTCCCTAGGGGTTGGGAGAAAAGAGGAGTAAGAGGCAGCTGCCGACACGGAGAGAGAGCCGAGCTAGAAGGGCTGGAGGAAGAAAGAGATGAGTGTGGAGAGAGCGACCGGGCAGACTGGATGATGAAACAAGCCATAAAATTCATGTGGGGGGCTTTCGAGAACCTCAAAGTGCATGAAACCCTGGCTCAGGTGGGGCAACCTGATGCGCATCCACCCCCTTTTCCATGGCAGGTGGCTGCAAGCTGGCAAGCAAGCGAAGATGCAGGCTGACATTGCTCCTCTTCATTCTTCAACCAGAAACGATAGTAATGATGATGATGGTGTCATCTGATTCATTGACATTGCAATACTGTTTGATACACAAATTGAAGAGAAACAGCTGGAAAAAATAAGAAAATATTGTGATTTGCAAATTGAAATGAGCGATTGTGGAGGAAGAAATCAATGGTTGTGCCAATAGTAATAGGAGCCCTTGGAGCACTACCGAAAGGGCTGCCTAGATCCATGGGAATTTTGAACTTATCAGACCTGAATATCTGGACTTGGGGGGAAAAACAAAACTGCTTTCTCAGAACTGTCTATATACTCAGGCATTATCAGCTTTTAGGCCCTTGGTTAGGACTTCAACTGTTACATTTTTACCAGTCCCAGTGAATCAAATTGAAGATTAAATCAATAAAGATAATAAAGTTGGAAGGGACCTTGGAGGTCATCTAGTTCAACCCCCTGCTCAGGCAGGAAACCCTATACCATTACAGACAAATGGCTGTCCAGTCTCTTCTTAAAAACTTCCAGTGTTGGAGCATTCACAGCTTCTAGAGGCAAGCCGTTCCACTGGTTCTAACGAAAGTTTCTCCTTAGTTCTAGATTGCTTCTCTCCTTGACTAGTTTCCATCTGTTCCTTCTTGTCCTGCTTTCAGGTGCTTTGGAGAACAGTTTGACTCCCTCTTCTTTGGGGCAGCCCCTGAGATATTGGAACGCTGCTATCCTGTCACCCCTCGTCCTTCTCTTCATTAAACTAGAAATACCCAATTCCAGTAACCGTTCCTTATATGTTTTAGCTTCCAGTCCCCTAATCATTTTTGTTGCTCTTCTCTGTACTCTTTCTAGAGTCTCAACATCTTTTTTAAATCGTGGTGACCAAAACCTGACGCAGTATTCCATGTGTTGCCTTACCAAGGCATTGTAAAGTGGAATTAACACTCCATGTGGTCTTGATTCTATCCCTCTGTTAATGCAGCCTAGCTTGTGTTGGCTTTTTTGGCAGCTGCAGCACACTGCTGGCTCATATTTAAGTGATTGTCCACTAGGACTCCAAGATCCCTCTCACAGTTACTACTATTGAGCAACGAACCACCTACTATACCTGTATGTTTGGGGGTTTTTTGCCTAAATGTAGAACCTTACTTTTTTCACCATTGAATTTTATTTTGTTAGATAGTGCCCAATGTTCAAGTCTGTCAAGATCCTCCAGTATCTTAAGCCTGTCTTCTGGAGTGTTGGCTATTCCTGCCAGCTTGGTGTCGTCTGCAAATTTGATGAATTCCCCATATATCCCCTCGTCCAAATCGTTGATGAAGATGTTGAAGAGCACTGGGCCCAGAACAGAGCCCTGGGGCACCCCACCGCTCACTTCCCTCCATGTAGATGCAGTTCCATTGAGGACTACATGCTAAGTACGGCCGGTCAGTCAGCTATGAATCCATCTGGTGGTGATGCTGTCTAACCCACATTTTTCTATCTTATCAAGTAGTAGGTTGTGTGGCTTTCGGTTCCGGATCCCGGTGCAGCCAGACGTATGAGGGAATTGTTCCTCGCGTCGCCTGGATTTCTTCATTGGGGGCCCCCTGTAAAGGGGTCTAAAGTTGCCCTGGATGGGGGAGAGGTCTCTCCAGTTGGCAGTAGAAGGGCGGTGGCCCTCCTGTCGGCTTGGAGCTACTCTCCGAACCGAAGAAGAAAGGATCAGCCACTCCCATGGCCCATCGTTTAGCTGTCTCCTGCCAAAGCCAAAATCACAACAAAGCACTTGAAAGCCCTTGAAAACTGGGTGAGAATTGCCTTCTTCTTTTCCTAATTGTCTACTCTTCCTGTCAAAGCTTTCCAAATTTGTTTCCCCTTGTGAGGAGAGAGGAAAGGGATTTTTTCCCCCACCCTCCTTAATATCAGCCTTTGTCTACATTGGGAGAGAAAAGAAAAAGCCTTGAACTACATGATACTGATTAATTGGACTTACTGCCTTTCTACCTTTGGCCCAAAATTCCTATATTAATAGAAAGGGACTACTCTATCTATCAATCTAAAAAAGGAGACAAAAAGAAAAATCTGTTACAGCAAGTGAATACCATTGGCAAACAAGCTTGCTTACACTTTGGACTGACCTTGGCATTAAGATAAAAACCTGAAACAGCTGGGTATGAATTTGGCTTAGACTTGTGGAGGTGGACACTTACTGATTTTTGTTTGAAAAATAGCCTCCACTAAGGACTATTTATAATTACAACAAAATGGAGAAGGATCAGCCACAAACCTCGCTTGACTATATAATCTTATATTTGAAACAATCTATAGAGTCACTGAGATGTCTATCTCCAGATTAAATAATTTACATGCCAACTTTAATTTACAAACTGAAACCCAGACTGCAACTAAAGAATTTACACTTCAGAATATAACAAACTTGGAAGATACTACTATTGAGATAGAGGAATATAAGCAACAACAACAAAGTACTGAAAAAACTATTATCCAAAACCTGACTTTACTCAAAGAAGCTACAATTATTAAAATACAAGAACTACTACTATGACAGACAATCCTAAAGATCAACAACAAACTAGGGAAAAACTTAATACTCAACTTTTGACCCTTTCTAAAAAGTCTATGACTTCAGAAGTACACTACAGGCAAGATAATGATGCCAACATAGAGGATGCTGAAGATCAACTAAGACAACCTGTGGAATGCCTAGACAATCAACTACTAACTACAATACTGGATAAGATTTTCTCCTTAAAACAGATCAACCTAGATGGAAGAAGAATCCAGACCGAACTGCAGACAGAGATGTCAGAGCAAATACAGAGAATGGAATTAACATGGCAACAATATAATAACTATAAATGGTTCAACCTTTGAATATCGCTGATGGTTGGATGGCCTCTTCTGGTGCAAATAATATGCATGCGAGCAAAGGAAGACCTACTTGGCAATTTAAAGCCCTTGGTCTGGAAACCCGACTGGCAAAGAAAGAAACCTAGAGTTAGATTTAAAAAAATGAATTCCTAGAGAACTATTATAGGTCATTTTGTTAGTAATTAGTGACTTACCATAGTAGGATCTGAAATAGAAAATATTTGTGAAATAGTATTAAAATGTGTTTAAGTACTTATTAGGCTTATTCCAAATATTATAAATTTATATATTGACATAATGGAAAATTGGCTTATGAATCCTATCTTTGATGTTAAAATTTTGGTTATGTAGAAGTAAAAGTAGATTGATAAATATAGGCTCTCTGATTGATAACTTGTGATATATCAGGATATGAAACAAACAATGTTTATTAGGTAGAAGTTAGCTATTTAATTATTGGGTGTATGTTAGATGATACAATCTTTGGTGTGATAAAATAAGGAAATTTTGGGTTCTGAATACTATTTGGGATGTTAAAGGTTAAACTTGGATACTACAATTAACATCAAAATTAGATAAAATCTAATAACACGATATAGATATACTTCATTGAAATTGGACTGACAAAATCTTTTTAATTGACCATGCTATTCTTGTAATCTGTTATTTTAAAATGTTGTATTGAACGTTGAGGGAAATAGAGATGGATGCTATGATAATGTAACCCGAACTATGTATTGAAAACTTTGTTATCCAATTGATGACTACCCAGGTACCATGATGCTTTCTAGATATATAGGTTGTAAATTGAAAAACTAATAAAAATTGTTGTTTTTTTTAAAAAGTAGTAGGTTGTGATCTACTTTATCAAATGCCTTACTGAAGTCCAAGTAAATTATATCCACAGCATTCCTCTGGTCCACTAAGTTTGTCACTTGGTCAAAGAATGCAGTAAGATTTGTCTGGCATAATCTGTTTTTGACAAACCCATGTTGGCTTTTAGTAATGACTTTATTTGCATCTAGGTGTTATAATACTCTTCCTCAGTATTATAACTGGTTGAGAAATACCCAGAACAATCTCAACACCATCCTTTTCTTGATTGGCTTCACTGAGCTGTTCTCCTTTCAGCACTGGCTCCCAAGAAGCTCCTGGAAACTGGGGACTCCTGGACCAAGTAGCAGCCCTCCAATGGGTTCAGGAAAATATCGAGGCTTTCGGAGGAGACCCTTCCTGCGTGACCATATTTGGAGAGTCTGCCGGAGGATTCAGCGTAGGGGCTCAGGTGGGTATGTGGTGTTATGAGCAGCTGAAAGACCTTTGACAGAGTGTGTCCCACCCCATCCCTTGTTTTGGGCCATGGACATTCATAATTAGTTTGAAAGCTAATAATAATAATAATAATAATAATAATAATAATAATAATAATAATAATAATAATAATAATATCATCTAAAGGACAATGATGAAGATGCACTGAAATTAGTATATCAGGAAGGCTTACTGACTACTGGAGAGACCAAACTGGCCTACAGGAAAGACCAAATGAAGAACAGAATAGTGGCATGGGAAGACAAAGCACTACATGGCCAGTACATTAAAAAAATAGCTGGGAAAGCAGATAATAACAAGACCTGGCAATGGCTAAGAGCAGGAAAGTTGAAGAAAGAGACTGAGGGACTAATTCTGGCTGCACAAGACCAAGGCTTAAGGACAAATGCATACAAAGTCAAAATTGAGAAGACAGCAACAGACAGTAAGTGCCACCTATGCAAAGAAGCTGAAGAAACAGTGGACCACCTGGTAAGCTGCTGCAAGAAGATCGCACAGACTGACTTCAAGCAGCAGCATGACAAAGTAGCAGCAATGATGCATTGGAAGATCTGCAAGAAATATCATTTGCCTGTAAGCAAGAACTGGTGGGATCATAAAATAGAGAAAGTCATAGAAAATGATAAAGTTAAACTGCTCTGGGACTTCAGAATTGAAACAGACAAGCACCTGCAACATAACACCCCAGACTTAACAATTGTCGATAAGAAAGACAAAAAAGTCTGGATAGTGGACGTGGCAGTACCTGGAGACAGCAGAATAGACAAGAAAGAACCAGAGAAGATAACAAAATACAAAGACCTACAAATAGAAATAGAAAGACTGTGGCAAAGGCAAGCAAGGGTAGTACCAATAGTAATAGGCGCCTTGGGTGCAATCCCAAAACAACGGGAGCACCACTTGAACACCATTGGCATTGACAAATTCGCCATTAGTCAATTGCAAAAGGCGGCCTTACTAGGAACTGCTTCCATCCTGCAAAAATATCTGTAATACCATCAAACATCCATATCTGCCTATCCCAGGTCCTTGGTAAGGACTCGATAGGTAGATAAAAATGCCAAATCCAGTCTGAACATCTGGCTGACTGTGCAATGATTAATAATAATAATAACAACAATACAACAACAACAACAACAATAAAGTTGGAAGGGACCTTGAAGGTCATCTAGTCCAATCCCCTGCTCAGGCAGGAGACCCTGTACCATTTCAGACAAATGGCTGTCCAGTCTCTTCTTAAAAACTTCCAGTGTTGGAGCATTCACAGCTTCTGGAGGGAGGTTGTTCCACTGATTAATTGTTCTAACTGTCAGGAAGTTTCTCCTTAGTTCTAGGTTGCTTCTCTCCTTGACTAGTTTCCATCTGTTGCTTCTAGTCCTGCCTTCAGGTGCTTTGGAGAATAACTTGACTCCCTCCTCTTTGGGGCAGCCCCTGAGATATTGGAACACCGCTATCCTGTCACACCTCATCCTTCTCTTCATCAAATGCAGGGGGTTACATTTCTAGTAAGAGACTATCCTCCAGACATGCTTATCTAACCAGAAGCTCTCTCTCTAATTTTCTTGTGTCCTTCACAGCTTGGTCTTTACTTCTTCAGCTTCCTTTGCTCCTTCTTTTAAAGCTTTTTGTCTCTCTTGGGTAAGGTCTGCCTCTAATGCTTTCTTTTCAGATTAATAATCTGTATAGATACAGATTATTATTAATAATCAGATTAATAAACTGTACAGGTACAAATTAGCAGTAACTGTGAGAGGGATCTTGCAGTCATAGTGGACAATCACTTAAATATGAGCCAACAGTATGAGGCAGTAACCAAAAAAGTTAATGCAATCCTCGGTTGCACTAACAGAGGGATAGAATAAAGATCACGTGAATTATTAGTACTGTTTTTAAAAAACTTAATAAGACCGCACATGGAATACTGCATCCAGTTTTGGTCACCATATTATAAAAAAGATGTTGAGACTGGAAATTGGGCAGAGAAGAGCAACAAAGACAATTAGGGTTCTGGAGGCTAAAACATATGAAGAACATTTGCAGGAATTGGGTATGTCTAGTCTAGTGAAAAGGAGGACCAGGAGTGACAGGCTAGCAGTCTTCAAAAAATTGAGGGGCTGTGACAAAGACCAGGGAGTCAACCTGTTCTCCAAAGCATGATAAGAAGTAATGGCTGGAAGATCATTAAAGAAAGATCCAGCCTAGAATTAAGGAGAAACTTCTTTGGTGAGAACAATTAACCAGTGGAACCACTTGCCTTCAGAAGTTGTGGGCGCTCCATCACAGGAGGATTTTAAGAAGAGACTGGACAGCCATTTGTCCAGAAGTGGGTTGGACTAAAAGACCTCCAAAGATCCTTCCAACTCAGTTATTCTGTTCTATTAAGTTTATTTTAAGATTTTACCAGTTTTATTTATTTATGCCTCCACCCTATGAGATGGATTCTAGTACATGAATTAATAAACACCAATAAGTGTTCAGGCTTGCTGGGTTTACACAACATAAATGACTTGAGTGCGAAACTATGCAGAACTCTACTTTAACCACAGGCAATAGGCTAAACCACAAAAACCATAAGCAGGGTTAAAACTAAACACAGTTGGGATGCTGAGTATGCAGCTGCTTCTTTGTTGACTAAGCCCATTATGCAAATTGGAGTTACCAGAGAAAACTTTGGCTGTAAAAACCCTGGGGAGGGACTGGAGGGTATGAGGTTTCTTGCTTTCTGCCTGATTTGTGGCACTTTCTGCAGACAACTCTGATCAGCCGGAAGCAACCCAGGCACTGAACTGGTGGTTTGGCAAACTCTAAAGACAAGGAGCCTTGGTGGAGCAGTGGGCTAATGCCTCCTTAAGTGACACCAGCTGCCTGCAATTAGTGCAGGTTCGAGTCCCACCAGGCTCAAGGTTGGCTCAGCCTTCCATCCTTCCGAGGTAGGTAAAATGAGGACCCAGATTGTTGGGGGGCAATAAGCTGACTTTGTAATAATGCCGCTTGTGGGGTGTGTGAAAGCCCCTAATAAGCAGGCATATACATAGAATGAAGGCTACTGCTAAGCTTGTAAGCCGCCCTGAGTCTTCGGAGAAGGGCGGGATATAAATGGAATTAAAATAAAAATAATAAATAAAAAAGCCTTTTCGGAAATCTGAATATTCAGGCAGTTATTGAAATGCTCTTGAATGACAGACTCTTGTGGCATATGAAAGTGTGCCTTGTTTTATCGAAGCAACTCTGCTGTTTAAGCCAAGTCTGGTCAAACCTCAGGATTAAAGTTTAGGAGAATTTCTCTCCCCCCTTTAACTGGCTTTATTCTGGGTAATAACAGAGCATTTTTTAAAAGCACACCACCACACAGACTTCCATGCCCAATTCCATCGGCCCATAGGCACCACGGTTCCAGAGATGATCTGCCTTTTTAATGTTCTCCAAGTTCCTTGTTCAAGAGAAGCTTGATATATTGTTATTAAGGCCCTTTCAAAAGTTGATGGAATATTATTTCCTGTTCTGCCTGTCTGTGCGGGTAGATTTTATCTCCCTTGTCCAAGGGTTTGTTTCACAGAGCGATCTCTGAGAGTGGAAGTGTCCAACTCCCTGGCTTCTTCCTCCAGCATCCAGAAGTCCTTGCGAAAGTAAGTAACCATTGACTGAGAACTGCACTCTGATATCCCAATAATCACCTGGCTTTTTTTACTGAAAATAAAAGCAAGCTATGGAACTGTTAAAACTGGGGAAGAGATACAGATCAGGCATATGTCAAATAGTCATCAAAATGGTTTGGGTTCAAGGAGTAAATGGTCCAAAAATGGACGAATTCAGACCATACTCACATAGCCTGTGTCTATAACCCCCCTGCATTTTGATTGCTGCCCAGCTGCCAGCCGCTGGGGGGGCCTCAACCTCTCCCCCGTGTCCCTAGAAGCAGAGGGACATTTCCTGCTCACATGAGGCCCAGCAGTGATTAGAGGTACCTGGGGCGGCTCTAAGGGTACGTGTGTGTGTAGGGGTGGTGGTGATGTTGCTTTTTCTGAATAGCCTCTTCCCCTGGAATACCCTCCTATATACAATCAAGGAGGTCAGGTCCTGCTTTTGTAGAAGTCCAAGCTCCTGGATGTGGAAGTTCAGAAAAGGCAAAATCAGCACTGTGCCTTGAATTCTGCAAGCAGGGCCACACCCTTGTATCCCTATTTGATAAATGTAGATTGTACCTCATTTAAACTGCATATTTTTTCCATCTTGAAGAAAGTGGCATCTGCTGCCGACTGTGAGACCACCAGTCCTGCCATGCTGCTCTGCTTAAGGAACAAGACAGAAGGAGAACTACTTTTGCTGTTTTCCAGATTACCTCTGGTAAGAAATGGAAGGTATACAATTGTGAATCCTCAATTTTGCTGACAGGGTGTTTATCCACTAAAAGTCAGAAGCTGCAAATTGAAAGCAGCCATTAAGATCATTGAGTGCAGCCTCCAGAATCTGTTAACAAAGTTGCTTGCTTGCTTGACCCTGAACCATTACGTTTGTCTTAACTCTTAACAGCTGCGTGGATACCACTGAACTTCTGGGTGATCTTCCCAATGTGGCCCTTCTGATCCTCCAACGGTTCGCCCCTCACTGCTGTAAATAAATCCAATCTATCATCCTCTTCTCTTTCCTTCCATCACGTCAGCATTATGGACATCTCTGGAAAGCCAGGGTTTTACTTCGTGTCCAGAACATGGTAATCTGAGTGTGCTGCCACCATGTGGTTATTTTGGGGAAATTACAGCATGCAAAATTGGTCATCCAGTCCCTCCCTATTCTGTCCCTATTTTTTGACGTATTTCCTCCGTCTCCTTACCATGTGCCTTTACACCCCTCCCCTTTCTGGGATGGACTTCCTCTTTCTTCTCCCTGGGTGATTCTCTTCCTTCATAACCGGCAGATACACATGAAGACACTGTGGGCCGTTACTGTCTTTTGACCTTGAAAATACCGTCTATGCATCATCTACCTCACCTTCTCTGCTGTAATCTTCTCTGCATGCAAATAAAGGTACTTCTGGATGATAAAGGTACTTTCACGAGTTCTGCTATCTGGCAAGGGCTGTTAACAGTGATAATATCCTCCTATACAGGCCAAGCACAGGGTTCTTAGCAAGGGGATAAATCATTAAATGACAGTCTGATCCAGAATAGTCAAAAGACAGTTTGAATTCCTACTGCCTGCAATCCATATCTGTGTGTGTTATCTGCAAGCAAGCTCAGTGCAATCCACCGTCTTGTAAAAGCACATGGTCGCACAAGCTTAATAGCATTTCCTGTGCAAAGCTGAAAACTGTTTGTACACTGAACCTTGTTATAAACCCTATATAAACTACAGTTCGTCTGCTTAAAGAGACAGTACCTATTTTTTTGCAAAACTTGAAAAATGTCTAGAAAAGACTCATAACGCTCTTTTAGCATTGAATCAACACAGATGCAGTGTGATTCTGACCACACGGACATTCAGGGAGCTGAGTGTGCTGATTCTGATGTAAAATCCAAGCGTACAGTAAGATCAACCCAGAAACTCCGGGAAAACTATGAGGCAACTAGAGATGAATTTTCCAGTAATCTGTCAGACTTATGGGACAAAACTGCGCACTGCATGTCAATTTTGCAGAGCCTTAATGATAATCCTGTTGAATTAAGAGACTCTATAGGTCGTCTATCTGCAGCTTATGAACATTACCAGCTGCTGTCTGCAAAACACACAGCCTTTATGAAAGACTCTAATACAGGTAACTCCTCAGCAGTACTAACCATGATGGATGCAATAAACCAGCAAAGAGATTTCCTAGTGCTAGATGCAAAGGATAAGGCAGAAATCTGTATTGCTGAACTGCAGGAGACCAGATCCCATAGATCCACATCAACTAAAGTCACAGTACGTTCTGCTAGATCCTCTCGCTCCAGGGCTTCAACGATAAGTGACAAGTTGGTAGAGGCCCGTGCACATCTAGAAGCAAAGAAAGTACATGTTTCCTTTGCCAGAAAGGAAGCTGAAATAGAAGCTCAGAGCAAAGCCCGCCAAGCAGAGTCAGAATCCAAAATAAAGATTCTGCTAATGGAAAGGGAGGAGGCAGCTGCCTGAGCAAAGCTGAAGGCCTATGAACAGGCAATGAAGGAAGGCACCGATCCAGATTGTTTCATCCCAACAGAAGTGGAGGATCCGATGGAACGCACCAGTCAATATGTGCTAAAGCATAATGTTTGCAACAATGCAGAGCCATCTTCTGTACTTCCTACGAACAACGCCTTCCTGACTCACCACACAGAGACCCCAGAACTGCAAAAGCCTACACCTCTTCAACACCACAACACAAGTGCGCCAACACTTCAAACTGCATCACCTCTTGCCAATTACAAAGTAACTTCCAGCAATAAACAACGGTTTAATCGACAGCCAGCACAAGCCTTAGGGACTACACCACAGCTAAATGCTGGTCTTTGAAAACAGCCTACTGCAATCTGAATAACCATCCTCCCCCCCCCTCTGAGAGATGGCAGAATCCCCAGAATAAGCACAATATTCTAACCATACATTTATGAAATGTGATATAAATGGATTCTGACAATGCTCTTGCAACATCATTCTATCCTGGTATATCTAACCCTTATTCACCAGAGAACTTTCACACCCAAGGGGTCCCACAAGTTTATTTGGCATCAAGGAGTGAGAGATCAGACCATTCTGACTATGCCAGATACATGATTCGTTGAGAGCTCATCAACACTAGCCTCTCAAAGTTTGATGACTGTCCAGAGAACTACAGATCCTGGAGATCAACCTTCAAAGCTGCTATTGCTGATCTCAACCTTACCACTAAGGAGGAACTTGATCTACTCATAAAGTGGCTGGGGCCAGAATCTGCAGATAGTGTTAAAAGACTGAGATCAGTGCATGTTGACTCTCCAGACGCAGGTCTTGCTGCTGCGTGGGCAAGACTTGAACAAGCCTACAGAAGCCCAGAAGCATTAGAGAATGCTCTATTTAAAAGACTACAAAACTTTCTGAAGATAGGCAACAAAGACAACCACAAACTCCAAGAACTAAGTGATCTCCTCATGGAGATAGAATTGGCGAAAACAGACCCACGTCTACCTGGTCTAAGCTACCTGGACACCTCCCATGGTGTCAATCCAGTGGTGTCAAAACTGCCATACAGCCTGCAGGAGAAATGGACACAGCAAGGCTCAGACTACAAAAGACGCTATGGTGTTTCCTTTCCCCCATTCTTATATTTTTGCAGGTTCATCAGCGACCAAGCCTGGACAAGAAATGATCCCAGCTTCAACTTCGTTGAATCCAGTGTGCCTGCTCCATCATCATCACCAAGGTATGATAACACAGCAGCTAGACACACAGACTCACATGGAGCTGTGTTTACAAAAAAGACAGACATCTCACCTCCTGTACCATCTCCTGCTCAGCGGAGAGGTTCAGGTGGTGGAGATGAAGATCCTAATAGTCAGTGTCCTATTCACAAAAAACCTCACCCTCTTAGGAAATGTTGGGAGCTTAGAGCTAAGACTATACAAGAGCGGAAAGAGGTTCTCCAAAAACTTCACATATGCTACAGGTGTTGTGCTTCATATGACCATTTTGCTAAAGACTGTAAAGCCTTTGTCAAGTGCACAGAACGCAATAGTGACAAGCACGTTACAGCTATGCATCCCGATCCACTTCCAGGCAATCCACAGCAACCACCTGCATCCAACCCTGCTTCAGATCATGGAGGGGAGCAGCAGAGTCATGCTCCAGTCACAAATGTCTCATCTTCATGTACTGAAGTGTGTGGGAGAGATTTCAGTCACAAATGCTGTGCCAAGATATGTCTAGTCAAAATATATCCAGAAGGTCAGCCTGAAAAAGCTACCAAGATGTATGCCATAATAGATGAGCAGAGTAACAAATCCCTGGTCAAACCCAAATTCTTTGATATCTTTGGCATACAGGGACATGCAACACCATATACGCTCAACACCTGTTCTGGTCGTGTAGAGACCTCTGGCAGAAGAGCTAATGGGTTCATGATCTCTCATATCAAAGCAAAGAAGGGCATACCATTGCCATCATTGGTTGAGTGTGACCAAATACCAGACAACAGGGAAGAGATTCCCACTCCAGAAGCTGCATATCACCATCCCCACTTAAGGCACCTGGCTACTGAGATTCCTCCAATGGACATGGATGCTGACATCTTAGTCTTGCTGGGAAGAGAGATTCTCAGAGTTCATAAAGTACGTCAGCATTGCAATGGACCTGATGATGCCCCATATGCACAAAGACTTGACCTAGGCTGGATAATAGTGGGAGATATATGCGTGAATAGAACATGCACACCATCGGAGATCAACTCCTTCAAAACTCATGTGTTGAGGAATGGGAGTGTATCTCACTTCAGACAATACCCTCACCACCATGAAGAAAAGGAGAAGCCTCTTGACATCATCCAGGTATCTGATGTTATTCCCATCGCCTGTGATGATAACTTAGGCAACACAGATACTACACATGATGACAACAAAACAGCCATGTCAGTTGACGACAAAGAATTCATCAACATAATGGATACTGAATTCTCCAAAGATAAATCTAACAGCTGGATTGCACCATTACCTCAGGAGAAAGCACAGCTGAGGTCTTCAATCTTCAAGATCCTGACAACAATCCAGAGATTCAACCTGAAGTCAAGACCCTTCTCACCAGATCTGAGCAGAGAGCCATCACGGACTGTCAACACTTTGAATGGTTCTCCAAGTGGACAAGGCTTGTACGCATCACTGCAAGATTAGTCCATATTGCACAATGCTATCACACGAAATCTAGTGACACTGAATGTCAAGGCTGGCACGTATGCCAAAAACCTCTCTCTGCAAAAGACAATTGTTTCTGGAATCAATGGAAGATGGAGTATCTTTCTCTTTTGCAAGGTCGCAGAAAATGGCAACATGAGAACCCTAATCTCCAAGTTGGAGACCTTGTTCTGCTCAAGGACCAACAAGCTCAAAGAATTGACTGGCCCAAGGGTCTCATTGTGAAAACCATTCCCAGTGATGATGGGAAGGTACATAAGGTGGAAGTAAAGGTTGCAAAGCAAGGCACCATAAAAACTTACATCAGACCCATCACAGAACTTGTCTTGCTTTTGCCCCTTGAGGACTGAACTCATCGCCTTTCCTGGTTGAGTGTCACAGGAAATACCCTTGCCTGAACAATTCTGATCTTTGTAGATAAAATCTCATCCTGACATCCTAATATCTTTTCCAAAGCATTCATTGCTATCCTACCAAGTGCTAGTCTGTTGCATAAAATAAATAAGGTGATTTTGCTGGAGATATGCAGGATCCAATGCCAAGGTGACAAGGAGTAAAACATGTTGAGTCCAGAACATCCAGATGATATTTGCAAGTGGCTCAGACAGACACCTCTCTAATTCCCTAACTAGATGAAGGGGAGATCTACAACGCAATGAGACCTGCAAGATTCTGTTGTTGCAGCCGACCTCAGTAAAAGTAGTTTTAGCCTTTCTTGCCTACCTAGTGGGACAGAATGGTGTATCTTTTTAACTGCTGTTTCCTTTCTATTGATGGTTGATCCTAAAGGAAAAAAATCCACCAATATCTTCACATTGTCAGTTCTAAGTGTCACACCTGCCCCAACTTGGGCTCCTAGGAGAGAAAGACCCTTGACTCCATTTCTGCGAAAGGTATACTTTTATTAAAAGCCAAGTGGTTACAGTACAGCAAAGCCACAAATAAAGCATTGTGCAGGAAGGTTCCCTAATTAACTTGCCTTTTTCCATTTCTCCCCCTGTTCTCTCCCTATTGTCCAGTTACATTGGAAGGAATTGTTTTGGTAACAGTCCCTGCATTGGTGGGCTGAAGAGTGAGCCCTGACCTTCCATTCTGAGGCCTCTGGCCTTGGGAGGGTGAACCAATGGGGGGGGCAGGATTAGGAGTTTCTGTTTCCTCCTCCCACAGCTCCCCCCCCCTTAGTCTGTGGCCAGCTGGCATCCAGCGAAGCCAGGCTGAAGCGCAGGAGGATGGCAGTCCAGACACTAAGGTTGGTCGCCAAACCTGTCATTAGTTTGTTCTTAGTTTAATGTTTAATCCTAGTTCCATTTTTCCCCAGTGTGCTCTTTGACTTTTAGTACTAAGGCTTGCAGATCCTCTCGATTTGGGGCTATCAGAGCAGTGTTATGAGCTCCGTGCAGGTTGCTGATCTTTCTTCCTCCAATTTTACAAACCAGACGCATCTTCTTCCGACCCAGTTTCTCTTCATAGATATTCAGCAGGCAGTTAAATAAAAGACTGCAGTCAACTGCAGTCAAAATCTTTATGATTTGCTTTTCTCAGGCATCAAATGTCTATGAATTCCTGGAATTTCTTGGATATTTGTGCCATTTCAGTCCCTTGACTCCTTCTGATTTTCTGGGATTTCTCAAAGATTCTGCCAGGTGATCAGGACCTGGTGATCAACTGCCAACTCAGATGATTTAAACTCAATCAAAGGAGGTCCTCCAGACCCTGTTTCTAACAAACAAACTGCTCTTCACAGTTTTCCGGTGGAACATATCATTTTACTGTATTTTGGAGAAAACTGAATCAAAATAGAAGATAAGTTGCATTCTCTTTTCTTGTTAGCTCAAATTAAGGGATGAAAAAAACCCTTTTTCTTAACACCCTTTGCAAGCAGCTCATTCTGAAAGCTTTCCTGACCCCAGCAATAAAGTTCTAAGCTACCTGTAGACACGTCTCCTCTTTGTCTCGTGTGCATGCTCTTTTTGTGGTTTCTCATCTTGTGGTTTCTCGTAATATTATGAAACCATCCAGGCTTCTGCTGTCTTCTTCCACTTTCTCCTACATTGAAACCCTGCTTACGCGGTTTGTTTTTTGTTTTTGGTATCTTCTGTTTTCTCTTTACCATTCGCTCTAGCTTCTTCCAGGGGTCGGTGTGATATGGGTTGGTCTACAGCATTCAGAGCCTGCTGATCGCTCTATAATAATCATTCCCAAAACCTTTAGGCTGCCCAGTTCTTAATGACTCCGATCACGATCAAAGACCTTAAATGAAATCAATAAAAATAAAGATAAAACATGTGAAGGATAATGAAGTCACGGTCTCCCTGCCCCTTGCTGAAGAAAGAAGCGCCCTCTCTTTCAACATTTGGGTCCTAGAAGATTGTGCCACATCTGCAATGTGGGGATAAAGTCCTTCTGACCCCTTGAGAGAGCAGGACGGGTGCAAAGCTCAAAGGTCACGTAATACCTGGGAAGAGATCTTTGGGCTCAGACCGCAGCTCTGCAGCTTTGGGCCAGGTTGCTTTAAGTTTAACCTATACAGAGGCAGGTAGGCAGACACTGATTGATTGAGTGACTTCTCCTGTTTCTTAATCACCCATCTCCCTCAGGGACAGCAGAAGTTTAAGTTTCTTAATTTTTAGTAAGCCTCAAAGTGAACATCTCTGTACCTTTCCAGTTTTGCATTATTGTAACATTTTTTTCAGGAACTTCACCTTATCCCTGCAGTCGTTGATGGAGAATTCATTCTAAAAGCACCAGAGGAACTATTGGCCTCCAAGGAGCTTCATGCTGTCCCATATTTAATTGGGGTGAATAATAATGAATATGGATGGATGCTCTATGGAGTAAGTTTTTGTGATTTACAGTATACTTTACTCCCCAATAAGTAACTCTAAGAGTTTGGGAATATTTTGAAAATAGCCCAGCAACATTGTCTTTCCTACTTTCGGCACTTCTTAAACAAATCTTGAGTTGAGTAGGAAAGAGCTGCTGTGTGTGTGTGTGTGTTTGTTTGTTTAATGCATCCCCCTATGAAAAAAGGAGAATGTGGTTTCCCTCGTGGGAAAAGTATGACGGTGATGCTGCAGGAATGAAGTCGAGGCTACTTGCAGCCTAATTGCCACTGAGATGCTGGGCAAACTCTCTTCAGGGCACTGTGGGAAAATTAAGTCACAACTGGTTTTGTTGGAGTGATGAAATTTCCATTTAACTCAGAAAAGATATCCATGATCACTCGTGTAGGCTACTGATATTTGCAGCATATTTTAATGACAATTCATTTAGGTTTATAAAGCCACTCAGTTCCACACTTGTCTCTAAGCAGCATTTACAGTTGCAAGAAAAAGTATGTGAACCCTTTGGGATTACGTGGAGTTTTGCATGAATTGGCCATAAAATGCGCTCTAAACGTCATGTAAGTCACAACAATAGAAAAACACAGTCTGCTTAAAATAATACTACACAAACATTAGCTGTTGTCGTGTTTTAAGTTTAAGTTAAAGTTTTATTTAATTTGTATACCGCCCTTCTCCTTGGTAGGGACTCAGGGCGGTTCACAGGGCATATATAAAAAAGACAATACAAAAATTAAAAAAGATTAAACCCATGCCCAGTTAAAAACAGTAATACAAATCTAAAACAACAAATTAAAACCCATAATCCCCCGTCAGGCCAGACCAGCCATTTCAAATAGGTGGGTCTTCAGGCCACGACGGAAAGTTCGGAGGTCTGATGCCGTCCGGAGCTCCACCGGCAGTTGGTTCCATAATGCCGGAGCGCCCACAGAGAAGGCCCTCCCCCTGGGGGCCACCAGTCGTCATTCCTTGACTGGCGGCACCCTGAGGAGGCCCTCTCTGTGGGAACGCACAGGGCGGAGGGGAGTTGATGCCGGCAGCAGGTGGTCCCTGAGGTATCCTGGACCCATGCCATGTAAGGACTTAAAGATCGTAACCAAAACCTTGAACCTCACCCGAAAGACAACTGGTAACCAATGAAGCTCGCGGAGCAAAGGTGTAACATGGGAGTACCGGGAAACTCCCAAGACAATTCTCGCGGCCGCATTCTGTACCAGTTGGAGCCTCCGAGTGGTCTTCAAGGGAAGCCCCATGTAGAGAGCATTACAGTAGTCAAGGCGAGAGGTCACGAGCGCATGAGTGACCGTACACAGGGCATCCCGGTTCAGATAGGGCCGCAACTGGCGCACCAGGCGAACCTGGGCGAAAGCCCCCCTAGTCACGGCCACTATATGATCTTCCAGGGTAAGCCGTGAATCTAGGAGGACTCCCAAGTTGCGAGCCCTATCCACGGGGGGTAAGAGCTCACCCCCCATAGAAAGAGATGGAACATTTTGAATGTCCCGGGATGCCGGAATGCACAGCCACTCAGTCTTGTCAGGGTTGAGCTGAAGTCTGTTCCTCCCCATCCAGACCCGAACCGCCTCCAGGCAATGGGACATCACAGCGAGGGCATCACTGGGGTGGTTTGGGGTCGAAATAAAAAGTTGGGTATCATCGGCATATTGATGATACCCAACTCCAAAACCACGAATGATCTCACCCAGCGGTTTCATATAGATATTGAACAGGAGGGGCGAGAGGACCGATCCCTGAGGAACTCCACAAGCGAGAGTCCTAGGGGTCGACCTCTGCCCCCCTGCCAACACCGACTGCGAGCGTCCCAGGAGATAGGAGGAGAACCACTGAAAAACTGTGCCTCCCACTCCCAATCCCCTGAGACGCCGCAGCAAGATACCATGGTCGATGGTATCGAAAGCCGCCGAGAGGTCTAATAGGACTAGGACAGAGGAATATCCCCTATCCCGAGCCCTCCAGAGATCATTCACCAGAGCGACCAATGCCGTCTCCGTGCTGTGCCCGGGCCTGAAACCCGATTGGTAAGGGTCCAGATAATCCGCTTCATCCAGGACCAGAGGGAGCTGATGCGCCACCACACTCTCAACAACCTTCGCAAGAAAGCGAAGGTTGGAGACTGGACGAAAGTTGTTCAGTACAGCTGGGTCCAAGGCAGGCTTCTTGAGGAGAGGTCTCACCACCGCCTCCTTCAAGATGGTGGGGAAATAACCCTCACTCAAAGAAGCAGATATAACCGCCTGGAGCCAGCCTCGTGTCCTCTCCCTAGCTGCATAAACCAGCCAAGAAGGGCACGGATCCAATAAACATGTGGTGGAACTCAGCTTCCCCATAATCCTGTCCACTTCATCAGGGGTCACAGAATCAAACTCCTCCCAGATAACATTGACAGGACCGCCCGTGTCCTGATCGCCAGACTCTGCCCAGCTGGAGTCCAAACCGGTCCGAATCCAAGCGATTTTATCCGTCAGATGTTGACTAAATTCCTCGGCACGACCCTGCAAGGGATCCTCCCTCACCTCCTGATTAAGAAGTGAGTGAGTCACCCTGAACAAGGCGGCCGGGCGGTTATCTGCGGACGCAATGAGGGTGGAGAAGTAATTGCACCTCGCCACCCTCATCGCTGCGAGATAAGACCTAATATAGGTTCTTAACCGCAACCGGTCGGGTTCGGATCGGCTAGACCTCCAGCAGCTCTCTAGGCCCCATTTCCGACGCTTCATCTCCCGGAGCTCCGCGGAAAACCATGGAGCTCGCTGGGATCTGCGCCGGGTCAGGGGCCGCAAGGGTACAACCCGGTCAAGTGCCTCAGTGGCTGCCCTTTCCCAGGCTTCCACTAGGGCATCCGCCGAGCTGTGAGCAATGGAGGCAGGTGGGGACCCCAGCGCCGCTTGGAATCTATCAGGATCCATTAAGCGTCTGGGGCGGTACCATCTAATTGGCTCCGTACCCCCACGGCAAAACGGAAGACCAGCCGCAGGAGATGATGATCGGTCCATGACAGGGGCATAATAAATGGAGAGCCCCCACCAAGATCATCCAACCACCGTCCAGATAAAAAAATCAGGTCAAGGGTGTGGCCTCCCTCATGAGTTGGCTCTGAAATTACTTGCGTCAGGTCCATGGCCGCCATGGAAGCCATGAACTCCCGAGCTAGCTCAGATGAACCTCCCAGGGATGGTAGATTGAAGTCTCCCAAAACTATAAGTTTGGGAAACTCAACCACCAAGCCCGAGAGGATATCGAGCAGCTCGGGCAGGGCTGCCGCTGTGCGACTAGGCGAAATGTACACCAGCAGCAAGCCCAACTGCGCCCCAGGACCAAATCTCATAAAGAGAGACTCACACCCGACTATCTGAGAAACGGTGGTCTCCCACGGACATAAGGTCTCCCTAATGGTAACCGCCACTCCCCCACCCCTACCATGAGCTCGTGGCCGGTGTAGCACCCGGAAGCCTGGTGGGCAGAGGTCAACCAAAGGGACCCCACCCTCTGGGCCCAGCCAAGTCTCCGTGATGCAAGCCAGGTCCGCATGCTCACCCTCAACTAAATCCCTAACGAGGGGAGCTTTATTAACCACGGACCTGGCATTCAGGTACACCAGCCGGAGCTCAGGAGGCTGCACATCCTCGCTCCCGGGATCTCGGGGAAGAAGCAGAGGGTCAGAGCGCCTCACCGCTTGCAAATAGCGGGGACGGCCCTCCCGGTAGCGATACGGCCCCCTGTCTATCCGCCTGCTGCCATTCCCCGTCGTGGGAATTGATAATCCCACGACCCGCTCATGAGCCCCGGCGACAACGCCACCCCGTTCTCCCCCCGTGCTATCAGACCCAAGGCTGGTCTGAACCATGGTAGATCGGCCACCCCCCATAGCCAAACCGTCTAGATAAAAAAATCAGGTCAAGGGTGTGGCCTTTAATTGAACATAAGATGGAAACATTCACAGTGCAGGGTGGAAAAAGTATGTGAACCCCTAGCCTAATGACTTCTCCAAGAGCTAATTGGAGCCAGGAGTGAGCCAACCTTGACTCCAACCAGTGTGATGATATTGGATGTGTTGCTGACAGCTGTCCTGCCCTTTAAAAACACACATCTGTTTTGGGTTTACTGGTCTCAAGAAGCACTGTCTGATGTGAACCATGCCTTGCAGAAAAGAGCTCTCAGAAGACCTACGATCAAGAATTGTTGACTTGCATGAAGCTGGAAAGGGCTACAAAAGTATCTCCAAAAGCCTTGATGTTCATGTGTCCATGGTAAGACAGACTGTATACAAATGAAAAAAGTTTAGCACTGTTGCTACTCTCCCTAGGCGTGGTCGTCCTGTAAAAATGACTGCAAGAGCACAGCGCATAATGCTTAATGAGGTAAAGAAGAATCCTAGAGTGTCAGCTAAAGACCTACAGAAATCTCTGGCACATGCTAACATTTTTGTTGAAAACATTTAACAAGAATGGAATACATGGGAGGACACCACGGAGGAAGCCATTGCTGTCCAAAAAAAAATATTGCAGCACGTTTGAAGTTTGCAAAAGAGCACCTGGATGTTCCACAGCACTACTAGCAAAATATACTGTGGACAGATGAAACCAAAATTGAGTTGTTTGGGAAAAACACACAACACTATGTGTGGAGAAAAAAAGGCACAGCACACCAACATCAAAACCTCATCCCCACTGTAAAACATGGCGGAGGGAGCATCATGGTTTGGGGCTGCTTTGCTGCCTCAGGGCCTGGACAGATTGTTGTCATTGATGGGAAAATGAATTCCAGAGTTTATCAGGACATTTTGCAGGAAAACGTACGACCATCTGTCCACCAACTGAAGCTCCACAGAAGATGGGTGATGCAACAGGACAATGACCCAAAGCATACAATTAATTCAACAAAACAATGGCTTCAACAGAACAGAATACACCTTCTGGAGTGGCCCAGTCAGAGTCCTGACCTCAACCCGATTGAAATGTTGTGGCATGACCTTAAGAGAGCGATTCACACCAGACATCCCAAGAATATTGCTACACTGAAACAGTTTTGTGAAGAGGAGTGGTCCAAAATTACTCCAGATCATTGTGCAGGTCTGATCTGCAACTACAGGAAACGTTTGGTTGAGGTTATTGCTGCCAAAGGAGGGTCAACCAGTTATTAAGTCCAAAGGTTCACATACTTTTTCCACCCTGCACTGTGAATTTTTCCATCTTATGTTCAATTAAAACGTGACAACAGCTAATGTTTGTGTAGTATTATTTTAAGCAGACTGTGTTTTTCTATTGTTGTGACTTACATGACGTTTAGAGCGCATTTTATGGCCAATTCATGCAAAACTCCACGTAATCCCAAAGGGTTCACATACTTTTTCTTGCAACTGTAGATTAAAAGAAATATCTAGAAATAAGCCAATAAAGCAATTAATTGAATATAATGGGGGAATTATTTATTAGGTGCTTTAATTCTAATATTACCAGTACAATAGTTGCTAAGCCTCAGATGCCTGTTTTCCCAGACTACCTGCAGATGCCAACTATCCAAAAATTCTGTCCGATTTGTTCTCCCTTGACAAGATCAGAAAAAAAGTTTTAACTCTAATGACCCAGGCCAGACTGACTAGGAAGGTGCCTAGAATGGCTGAAGGAGCTTCAGAGACTTTTGATGACTCAAGCATAGAATTATAGACTTGGATGGGACCTCAGAGGTGTGAGAATGTTAGGTTAAATAGGGGAATTGAAACAAATGTTATATATGTTTGGTGCCAGGAAAAAATGATGAAAGGAAGTAATAAATTCTGAAAAATATTGAAAAATAACAAGATGCTGGTGTAGCTGAATATTATTTACTTCTGGATTGCCTGTCCAGTTTGTATACAAATTGGGCAGAAGCTGTTATAAGAGAATAGAACAGAGCTGGAAGGGACCTTGGAGGTCTTCTAGTCCAGCCCCATGCTCAAGCAGGAGAACCTATACCTGTAGTGGCAAACTTATAGCACGTGTGCCAAAGATGGCACGCAGAGCCCTCTCTGTGGGCATGCGCACCATCGCCCCAGTCCTAGGCCTTCATCTGGGTTTTATAAAACCTTTTCGCTTTAGGCCTCCGCTGCCGTGTGCAAAAAAAAAGTTTCAATCAATCAATTTCATCTTCTCGCGGGGGAAAAAAAGATCTCGCAAAGTTGGAATTGATTGATTGAACTTTTTAGTCCCGCCCAGTCTGCCATTACCACCACAGCCATACCCATCCAATGGGCCACACCCACCCAATGGGCCATGCCCACCTGGCATCCGATGATACATAAGCAGGTTTTGAATTGCAGTTTGGGCACTTGGTCTCTAAAAGGTTTGCCATCACTTACCTATACTATCTCAGACAGGTGATTGTCTAGTCTCTTTTTAAAAATCTCCAGTGATTTCTGGAGGTAAGCTGTTCCACTGGTTAATTGTCGTCACTGTCAGGAAGTTTCTCCTTAATTCCAGGTTGCTTCTGTCTTTGATCATTTCCCAACCATTGTTTTTTGTCCTGCCCTCTGGTGCTTTGGTGAATAACATGACCCCCTATTCTTTGTGGTAGCCCCTCAGATACTGGAATACTGCTATCATGTCTCCCCTATTTCTTCTTTTCTTTAGACTAGCCAAAACCAGGTTCTGCAGCCGTTCTTCGTACATTTTTGTCTCCAGGCCTTTGATCATCTTAGTTGCTCTTCTCTGAATTTTTTTCCAGACTCTCTGTGCTGCCACCACGTGGCTGTGTGGAGAAATCACAATGTGGGCAGTCAGACCCTCCTACCCTTTTCCTTCCCCTTTCTGGGATGGACTTCCTCCTCCTTTGTCCCTAAAGAATCTCATTCTCCATTACCTGCAAACATGGGGTAACTTTGGAGAGGTGTGCGCGCACCTCCACCTGAACGGGCGGCGGTGCCACCCATTTGCACACCTGCTGCTGCCGGTTTGGAAAGCTGCCACGGCCCATTTGCAGAGCTACCACCTTTGGAGGAAGGCGGCAGCTCTGCAAACTGGCCGCGGCAGCTTTCCAAAAGGGCAGTGCCACCGCCCGTTCCGAGAGGTGCGCGCGCAGCTCTCCAAACCTTTGGAGAGGTGCACACGCACCTCCGCCCGAACAGGCGGTGGTGCCACCCGTTTGTACACCTGCTGCTGCCGGTTTGGAAAGCTGCCACAGCCCGTTTGCAGAGCTACCACCTTGAAGGCAGCAGCTCTGCAAACGGGCCACAGCAGCTTTCCAAACATGCGGCGCCACTCTCTGTTTGGAGAGGTGCGTGCACACCACTGCCCGTTCGGAGAGGTGCACGTGCACCAGGTGACTAGGAGCTGCAGGAGATGGCTTAAAGAGCCGCATACGGCTCCGGAGCCGCGGGTTGCCGACCTGTGTCCTAGTGCAAGATGCAAAGAATAAGGCAAAAATCTGTATTGTTGAACCGCAGGAGACCAGATCCCATAGAACCACATCAACTAAAGTCACAGTACACTCTACTAGATCCTCTTGCTCCAGGACTTCAACAATAAGTAACAAGTTGGCAGAGGCACGTGCACACCTAGAAGCAAAGAAAGTACATGCTTCCTTTGCCAAACAGGAAGCAAAGATGGAAGCACAGGAGAAAGCCCGTTGAGCAAAGATGGAAGCACAGGAGAAAGCCCATCGAGCGGAGATGGAAGCCCAGAGAAAAGTCCGTCAAGCAAAGGAGGAAGCCCAAATGAAAATTCTGCAAATAGAAAAGGAACGAGCAGCTGCCCTGGCAAAGCTGAAGGTCCATGAACAGGCAGCGAAGAAAAACACCGATGTGGAGTGTTCCATCCCAATAGTACTGGAAGATCCGATGGAATACACCAGTCAATACGTGTTAAAGCATAATGTTTGCAATGATGCAGAGCCATCTTACACACTGTCTACAAACATCACAGGGACCCCAGAACTGCAAATGCCTGCACTCCTTCAGCATCACAACACAAGTGCATTCTCTGCACTTCCCAATCACCACTCAGAGACCACAGAACTGCAAGGGCCTACACCCTTTCAACAACGCAACACAGGTGCATCAGCTGTGCTTTCTCCAGACAGCACAGAAGCCCCAAGCCTGCCAAGGCCAGCACCTCTTCAACGCCCAGAAGCAGGTGCATCAGCTGTGCTTCCTACAGACAGCACACAGACCCTGAGCCTGCAAAAGCCTGCACCTCTTCAACGCCCAGAAGCAGGTGCACCAACACTTCAAACTGCACCACCTCTTGCCAACGACGTAACTTACAGCAATGATCAATGGTTGAATCAACAGCCAGCACAAGCTTTAGAGAATACACCACAGCTGAATGCTTTTACAACATTACTCTATCCTGGTGTACCTCATCCTTATTCACCAGAGAATCTCCACAACCAAGGGGCCCAACAAGTTTCCTTGGCATCAAGGAGTGAGGGGTCAGACCATTCTGACCATGCCAGGTTCATCAGTCACCATGCCTGGACGAACAATGACCCCAGCTTCAACTACCCTGAATCCAGTGTGCCTGCTCCATCACCATCACCAAGGTATGTTAACACAGCAGCTCAACTCACGTGGAGCTGTGTCTACAAGAAAGACGGACATCTCACCTCCTGTATCATCTCCTCCTCAATGGAGTGATTCAGGTGGTGGCAACTCACATCCTGTACCATCTCCTCCTAAATGGACTGATTCAGGTGGTGGGGATGAAGATCCCAATCATCACTGTCCTATTCACAAACTGTTTCACCCTCTTAGAAAATGTCATCAGCTTAGAGCAATGACTATACAAGAGCGGAAAGAGGTCCTCCAAAAACTTGGAATATGCTACAGGTGCTATGCTTTATATGGTCATTTATATGGTCATTTTGCTAAAAATTGTAAAGCCTTTGTCAAGTGCACAGAATGTGATAGCGACAAACACGATACAGCTACGCATCCTGATCTACTTCCAGGCAATCCACAGCAACCACCTGTATCCAACCCTGCTTCAAATTATGGTGGGGAGCAGCATGGTGGGGAGCAACAAAGTCACGCTCCAGTCACCAATGTTTCACCGTTACCCTATCTTCAAGTTAGAGACCTTGTTCTGTTTAAGGACCAACGACCTCAAGAATCGAAGGGCACCAAAAACTTTCATCAGACCATCGCACAACTTGTCCTGCTTTTGCCCTTGAAGACTGAACTCGTCGCTTTTCCTTGTTGAATCCTGACTTCAAGAAGAAAAGTGATACAGACTATTGAGGCCTGAAAAGGCAATTGTTATTGTTGCAATATATATGCATGTTCTTTTATATCTTTCAGGTCTTGAACACAACTAGCAAACCCTCAGCCTGAAATGGCAGTTTTTATTATTGCACTATGTATGTATGTTTACTTATATATCTCAGGAGTTATGTCCTATATAGATGTATGTTTATTTCTTATATTTCTCAGGTTTTATACCTCATATATCTCATGCTGATATTTATATCTTTCAGGTTTTATACCTCATATGTATGCATGTTTATTTTATATTTCTCAGGTTTTTATGTCTATCTTAGGTTTATTACTTATATCTTAGGTGTTTTATGACAACAGCAATCACAAACGTGTATTTGCATTTTTATAACTACCGTTATACGTCTTTATATGGTGGTATTATGTAATACCAAACGGGGAGTGTGCTGCCACCACGTGGCCGAGTGGAGAAATCACAATGTGGGCAGTCAGACCCTCCTACCCTATGATGTATTTCCTTTTCCCTCCTCTTTCTGGGATGGACTTCATCCTCCTTTGTCCCTAGAGAATCTCATTCTCCATTACCTGCAAACATGGGGTAACTTGCAGACTCAATATGCAGTTCCTGGGAATACTACCATTTTCTAACCTTAGAGATACCTTGGAAATATCTTGGAAATGCTGTACAAAGGTCATCTGAATGCATCCACCTACTGTATTCAACTCTACATGCAATAAGGGTATTTCTATATGATAAAAGGTGTCTCTACGAGTTCAAAACTATCTGGAGAGATATGTTAATGTTAATGATATCTGTTTATACAGACCATAGAAGTCTTAACAAGAGATTAATTAAAGTGCAACAGCCTCAATCCAGAATACTCTCAACATCTTTTTTATGATATAGTGACCAAAATTGGCTGCAGTATTCCAGGTGTGGTCTTACTAGGGCTTTATAAAGTGGTACTAATACTTCATGTGATCTTGATTCTATGCCTCTGTTTATACAACCCAGGAGTGTATTAGGTTTTTTGGTTGCTGCTGCACGCTGCTGGCTCATAGTCAGGTGATCGACCACTAGGACTCCAAGGTCCCTCTCACAGTTGCTGTTTTTAAGCCAGGTCTCACCCAATCTGTGCTTGTACCTTTGGTTTTTCCTGCCTAAATGTAAAACTTTGCTTTTACATTGTTCAAGTTTGTCTAGATCTTTTTGGATCCTGAGTTTATCTTCTGGGATGCTGGCTACTCCTGTCACTTTGGTGCCAGTTTGGCAAATTTGATGAGTTCTCCTTTAATTCCCTCATCTAAGTCATTTTATGCAGATATTGAAGAGTACTGGGCCTAAGACGGAACCTTGTGGTACCCCACTGCTTACTTCTCTCCATGTGGATATAGTGCCATTGAGGAGTACTCATTGAGTACGGTTTGTCAGCCAGATACAGATCCATCTGGTGGTGATGTTATTTATTCCACCTTTTTCTAGTTTATCAAGGAGTAGGTTGTGATCTACTTTATCAAATGCCTTACTATACTATACTGTACTGTACTGTACTGTACTGTACTGTACTGTACTGTACTACACTACACTACACTACACTACACTACACTACACTACGTCCACAGCATTTCACTTGTCTACTAGTTTAGTCACTTTATCAAAGAATGAAATCAGATTTGTTTGGCATGATGTGTTTTAACAAACCCATGCTGGCTACTAGTTATAACTTTGTTTTGCTTCTGGTTGTTCGCAGATCTGCGTTTTGATTATCTTTTCTAGGATCTTCCAGGTATTGATGTTAAACTGATTGGTCTGTAGTTTCCTGGGTCTGTTTTTTTTTCCTTTCCCTTCTTGAACATGGGAACCACATCAGCCCTTTTCCAATCCTCAGGTAATTCCCTGGTGTTTTTTTGAAAGGTATGGTGCAATGGTTCTGAGATAACATCTTCCAGCTCCTTTAGAACTCTGGGATGTAATCTGTCAGGTCCCAATGATTTATATTTATCAAGATCAGATAGGTGTTCTCTGACCATTTTCTTGCTTATTTTAATTTTTGTTTCTAGTATGTCTTTTGCAGTGGGTTTTTTTTTGTATGTTGGGCTATAGGTTTTTTTTTTTGTGTGAAGACAGAAAGGGAAAGATGCAAAGCCTCATGAGAAGGGTTTGGCCAAGGGTCCAAGAGGTGACAGTGAGCAACATCAAGAAAGGATAAGTCAGCTCTTTGACGTCCAGCACAGGGTGTCCAGACCAGAGGCTGACCAATCGATTGATTTGGATTTACAAAGTTCAAAGATGACTTGATAGAAGTAGAATCCAAATGAAAAAAGTCAGCATGTCAGGCTCCAAAACCAAGACAGACACACTGCGATTCTTCTAAGCTGTTTCCTTTATTGTTTCTTACCCATAGACAGAAATCTTGCTGAACTAAAGCAGATGGTTTGCACTATTAAACTTATATTCTGGGAACCACCAGGCAGGAGCTGTTGTCACCCTCTTTCTCACACTCAGGCTGCATGATCCAAACTGCCTTGTCTCTCTGTCTCTCCCTCCCCCCTCCCTTCCCCCGGAATCTGCACAATCTTCCAACAACACCATGCCTTAAAAACAAAAACAAAGGGAAGCCAAATAGTGAACACAGTGGGGTGGGGGAAGGAACTACACAGTACACGCGCCAGGCGGACAGGGGCACACCATGGAATGGTTTTGAGGCCAGCAGAGGTGGGGCAGGGTGACTGGGTGTGTGTGTGGCAATTCCAGGGGCCATGCTTCATGGAGGGGGCGCAAAGCCTGCTTGTGGGGCAGGCAGGGGCAGCCTCAGAGGGCAAGGCGCTCGCCGTTGGGTGGATGCATTGCACTTTAGTAATGTCATGCCAGGATTCTTTTATTAGCTTGTTTTACTTAAAAAACATTCATTTTTTGAGAATCATCCTCAAGCTTGTTTATAAACTGTTTTTATATGAATGATTTTAAGTGCTTATTGCACTGTGTCTACTTACAGTTTTACCAAATAGTAGCTCAGTTTTTATAATTTTTATAATTTGTGCTTCCTTAAGTTCAACTGATACTCTGAAACGTCTTTTTT
Organism: Vipera ursinii; assembly: GCF_947247035.1. Lineage (NCBI taxonomy): Eukaryota > Metazoa > Chordata > Lepidosauria > Squamata > Viperidae > Vipera > Vipera ursinii. The sequence goes on from NC_139520.1 coordinate 2,338,326, forward strand.
GGATTTCAGTCTCCATTGGTAAAAAATTCTTCAGATATCGTAGAAGGCATGGATCGGGAAAGGATTGCAGCAGCGTTCCAGCCATTGGCCTCTATCTGGGTATCAGACAAACCATTTCCTACCTTCTTCATAAAGCTCACTTCGTGTGAATGCTAGTTGGTGCCTTGTGCATGGCTTGATCCTTCAGCCAGCCCTGAGGGCCTGGCCAGCCGTTCTCCTGGCCACGGCCACTGGAAGCTTTTCAACTACTGCTGACAGATTTAGCCTGGCCAGCCTTCTTCTGCTTTGCTGTTGTTAGTTTTGTTATTTATTACTTCTTTTTAAATTGTGTTGAATAGAATGGCTTGGCAAGATGGGAAGCCATGTAAGTCTAATTAATTAAAATCTGTCCTGAGTGAGCTGGATTTTGTGGGATGAAGATAAATTGACTATAATGAAGGATCTAAAGAGGGGATTGCAGACCAGCTGTGTGTTTCAGCCATGATATCTATTTTGTATATTTTTTTGTTAATCACTTGATGTTTTGGGATATTTTTATTCCAATTGGATAATTAAAGTCTGCATTATCACTAACAATAAAAGATTTTAATAGCTCGGTACTTCAACATCCTATCAGCAATTTTTAAAAATATTTTTAATTGCTGCCATCAGGATTTGCTCCCCAAATGCCCTTGATGGAATTGAGGGCTCCTGAAGGACACCCCCCCAAGGAAATCCAGGGAGAAAATGGCTGAACAAGGCCAAGCCAAGCCAAGCCTAGCCTCAGGACAGCAGCAAGTCTCTCTTTGGGATTCTCACCCAGAGCAGAGGTGGGATGTGATGGCCCACTCCAGCAGTCAAGGGTGGCTGAATTATTAATGTTTTACATTGCCTAATAAGATTACAGAGCTGCTAGCATATTTTAAATTAGAAGCAGGCTGCAATATATTACAATAATTTGGTCTAAAAAGGCAGACAATTGGGAGAATGGTGCAGGCTGCTCACAAGAAGCTACAAAAATTCAAAGAAACTTCAGCAATTTTCCCAATCCTTGTGTCATTCCTGTGGACACCTGAAGACTTTATATACTCTGCCTATTATTGGTATCAGGAACTTTGTCTCTGTTTTTATTTACCTACTTCCAATATTGGTGTCAAATGTCCAGCTAGCAAATCGAAGAAAAGAACTCCTGGGACATTCCCAAAAGTAACACTTGTATTGAATAAACTACATTGGCACAAAAGAAGTAAAACCAGCTCTGGATTTCCCACACAAAATCCCCATAATTAAACTTGAATTCCCCTTTGGCTGTTCCCCCAGTCCATTGCGTTGCCCAATTGATTACGCTACTGTTGTTATGGGAACTGCCTGGATCGGTCAGGCACCTGTACAGCGTGGCCTTGAAGGGGGGAGCAGGGTCTCACAGCGTGCGGATGGAGTCTTGGCATTCCATTCCCACCCCAGACATTACAACCAACCCCCTCCCGATTGTTGTCAAGTTGAGAGTGGAGAAGAAACCAGGTGAAAGAGCGAATCACTCTTGACAATTGGTAAGCAGCCAATCAGATCCATCCTGGGCTGCATTCAGCACAACTGACTGTCTCTAATAATCAAGGGACACAATATTTTCAAGAATTCTACCTTCATCTTCTGTCCTGGAAACCAACATTTATACATTTTCTCATTCATATGTACATTTCCTCAGAAGGTGGCTAACCACATTATGTGTCACTAATTAGCTTTCCATTCTTTTTAATTGGAGCTTAAGAAATGCTTAGCTTTAAGAATAAAAATTAGAAATCAAAATAAAATCATGCTGTGATATTGCATGGCAACAAAGCTGGTCACTAAGCTCTAAGCTAAGTGGAAAATAATGTGACTGCAAAAGGCTTATGACCCCACCTGCCATTTGACTGTTACGTGAGACATCCGGGGATCGTGATTGTTCCAAGGCAAAATAGTGGTCAGTTTCTCAAGAGCTCTATTTGTTTCTTGGCAGAATTACCCACCTGAGGTTATGCAGATGATATTGGATAAGTATTTGGAAGCCACTGAAGACCGTATAAAATTACGCAATCGGTTTCAAAAAATGATGGAAGATGCCATCTTTGTCATACCTTCTCTTCAAACAGCAAGATACCACAGAGGTGAGTTAATGTACAAAGCCATGGGTTTTCCTAAAATAGAAATAGAGCAGAAATAGGGCAAAAGTGAAAGGATTTGTATAAAGCCCCATTGGGCTCAGTACTACATTTTTCCACTAGATATTGGAAAACCAAGGAATGGTCCATTCTTGGTCTGCCAATTATAAAATCGGCCTCTTCATCTGTAAAGGTATTTTGGGTCACCGGTCAGTCCCAAAGTGCTCAGGTATATTTTGCTGATTATATGCAACAAACCAATAGGATATTAATTTCCCAGGTTGATCATGGAGCCTTTTTTATAAATAGCCATAATAATTGATAAAGCCTAACTTGTTGAAATTACCAAAGAGGAATCTGCTATGGTCACAGCAAGGGCTGCGTGAATTGGTGTCCATCAATCAGTGTTAGTTTTAGATACTTTGGAAGTGTGGAGCCCTCTCTTCCTCTTTTATGGTTTTTATCTGTACTCCTAATTGGGTATTTTTCCCCCTGTGATTGCGACTGGTAACCAGGAGGCTCAGTTCAGAATTTCTATCTGCTTTTTGTGGCAAAATAACTTAAAAATTAACTAACTTGAAGGTTACAAAAAATAGATTGTTTTTGTCATTTTTATCACTTTAACCATCTTTTGAGAAGCATTTTGTCAGAGATTAGAAGTAGTTTGGACCCTGACCCTTTTCAGCACTCAGTCGGTGGCATTTTTTCTGTTGTAATAAATCAGGAGGGAAAAACCACCGTTCTGCACCTGGAGGGACATGAGCTGAGCTAGTAAGGAGGTTTTGGTGCCTGGCATTCTTTCTCAAACCAGAAGAAATTCCAAATCAAGGAGGCACAATGGGCACTGAGTCCTTGATAAACTAATCTGCTTTTGCAGATTTCTCTGGAAAAAAAATCAACTGGAAGCTGTGGATGCACTTCTGGCAGTGAATGCCTCTCTCCGTGCAGAAAAATGCTTTGGCCATCAAAATACCACTTAAAACAAATATTCTTTTTAATAAGATGAATCAACCCTGGTCATAGTTGAATAAATCAAAGCAAAGCCAAAGTTCTAAAGCACTTTGTGTGGAGACAGTGTGGGAAAATGGAAAAGAGAATCGATTCCGCCTTAGCCAGATCCACCTGAGTTGCTTTTTTTTTTAAATCCCATTTATATCCCACCCTTCTCCAAAGACTCAGGGCGGCTTACAATTTAAAGCACAAATCAATGTGCTTAGCAATAGCCTTCATTCTATGTATATGCCTGCTTATTAGGGCTTTCACACACCCCCAAGCAGCATTATTACAAAGTCTGCTTATTGCCCCCAACAATCTGGGTCCTCATTTTACCTACCTGGGAAGGATGGAAGGCTTGAGTCAACCTTGAGCCTGGTGGGACGCGAACCTGCACTAATTGCAGGCAGCTGGTGTTACTTAAGGAGGTATTAGCCCACTGCTCCACCAAGGCTCATTTTTTGACTAATTTGGAAGTCTAAATAGTCCAGAATAGACTAGTCCTCCTTTAGGACTTCTCTTGCTTAGTTTAGAGACTGTAGACATAAAGATTTAGAAGAACTGCTCAAACTGGGGAAAAAGTCCTTTTGCTGTGCATCATCACAAAGTACAAAGCAGTGACGATCATACAGACCAGGGCAATATCACCTTCTACCCGGCCCAGTGAGGGTAGCAGAGCATGTTCAGACCTGGGCTTCCTAAAATCCTTTCCGGTCAGGCATCCATTTTTTTGACTGCTGGAAAATTCTTCCAAGGCAACACTAGTTGCTTGATACTCTCATCTGAGTGGAGTATTTTTATATATAATCGTTTAATTTAATTTATATAACATTATATAAAATGAGGACCCAGATTGTTGGGGGCAGTTAAGCTGACTTTGTAATAATGCCGCTTGGGGGGGCGAAAGCCCTAATAAGCAGGCATATACATAGAATGAAGGCTACTGCTAAGCTTGTAAGCCGCCCTGAGTCTTCGGAGAAGGGCGGGATATCAATGGAATTAAAAAAAAATAAAAAACTACTATCATGCCTGTTAATGCACGTCTGCTGATTACAGCTGTCATGTTCCTTGTCTCCCTCTGAACACACGTCCCATGGTTCCTGTGTCTGCATAGCCATAATGCTTTCTCTGCTTCTCATGTTTTAGATTCGGGTGCTCCAGTCTACTTTTATGAGTTCCAGCATCGTCCCACAGCATTCAAAGATACAAAGCCAGATTTTGTAAAGGCAGACCACGGTGATGAAGTCGGCTTTGTATTTGGAGGACCATTCCAAAGAGGCCACTCATCCCTACTTAGTAAGCACTGAATCAGCTGAACGGAAAGGGAGAGAGAGGCCGGGGCAGCCAAGTCTGTGGAAAACTTTGCCTGGGAAGAAATCATATCCAGACCAGTTCATTTACTAGGGGTTTGAAGATCAGCCTTAGTTTGATTCTATTCCAATCAGTGATTCACAGTTTAACTACAGCTTGTTAAGAAGCCATTTAGCCCCAGATATTTATTGCTGGCATGTTTGAAAAAGAACTAGGACAGTGATGGTGAACCTTTTAGAGACCGAGTGCTGTAACCCCAAACCCACTTATGTATTGCCGGGGGGCATGGCCCACTGGGTGGGCCTGGCCAGCTCAAAGTCGGAGAGGGATGCCTGTGGGGGCCGGGCAGGGTTGGGGGAGATCCAGGGGGTCTCTGGTAGGTGGGGCAGTGGGCAGGAAAGCGTCTTGCTGCTGGGGGGAAAGAGGACAGCTACACCCCCTCCCAAATGCTGCCGTCTCACGAAAGAAGGATGAAAACTCGAAAAACTGACAAGGAAAAAAAGTTAAAACAGAAGAGTGTCTCGCAATGTTTTTTTTTCCCTGGGGGGGTTGGGGGGCATGGGGGAAGGCTCCTGAGCCCTGCAGCTCTTCTGACGGGGGGAGGAGAAGAGTGGGGAGGGGCTGTGCTGGGATTGGGGCTCCTCATGCCTTCCGCTGCCCGCCTGCACTCTTCTGCCACAGATGCCGCCTCTCCACTTGCCTGGCAGGGCGGGGGTACGCTTGAGCTCAGGGATGCAAGTGGGGCTGCTGCCTCGCTTGCTGTGCTGGGGCTAGGCTGGACTGGGCTGGGCACGGAGCCTCCTCGCCACTTCTTCCTTTGCAGACATTGGGAGCGCCCACCCCACTTACCGCTCGTCCTGGGGCAGCTGCCACTGTCCTGCACTCTCCAGCCTGTTGCCGGCCAACTGGGCGCACCCGGCCAGACCGCGGCTTAACAAGCCAAGCGGCGCCTTGCCCTGCATGCGTCCTCAGGCGGAGGAGCCAGGCAGCCATGGATCTCACTCCCTCCAGCCTCCATCTGCCTGGGGCCCGAGCTTGGCTCGCCGGGCCGGCCAGCGATGGGCTGGAGAGCAAGGGATGGCAGCAGCTGCCCCAGGATGAGGGGTAGGTGGGGTGGGTGCTCCCAATGTCCGCAGGGGACGAAGCAGCATGGAGGCTCCGCACCCAATCCAGCCCAGTCCCAGAATGGCACAGAAAGCAAGGCAAGGGTTGAACCCAACCCTTGTAGAGCGCTCTTCTCCCACCACCCCAACCTGTTTCCGCAGGCAGCGGCATTGGGCAGGAGGCAGCAAACGGGGGTTGCTGAGGATCAAGCCATGTTTGCCGCCGCCGCCACTCTCAGAGCCAGCAATCACAGCAGTACTCAGGGGTGCGGGGTCCAGCCCCACGAATCCCACCTTCTCATCCAAGCTGCCTGGATTCATGCCCCCATTGCACGATTTCTGCACCATCCTGCGGTGGTGACAGCAGTGGCACGGAGACCGATCGTGGGCTCAGAGCGGGTGTGAACGGAGCAGCCGCTCAGGCAGAGGCACTGCCTGGGGCCAGAGCAGAGCTGAGCAGGACTGCGGCGGTGGTGGTGGTGCGGAGACTAATCACGGGTGTGAGTGAGGCAGCCGTGCAGGGCAGAGGCACTGCTCAGGGCCAGAGTGGAACCAGGTGGGACTGTGGTGGCGGTGGCAGCAGGGAGGCCAATCACGGGCGTGAGCAAGGTAGTCACCCAGGCCAGAGCTGGGCAGAACTGCAGCGGCAGCAGGGATAGCTGGGTCGCTTTGGCTAAAGAAGCAGCAGCAGCAGTGGCAGGAACAGCGCGGAGGTGAGCGGTGCCCACAATCTGCCCAGCCTCCCCTCCGCCTGCTTTGTGCAGCTGCTCTTGTGCCCCCTATGCCCACTGTTAACCCTCTTCCCACATGCAGAGTAAGATTGCCACCCCCGCCCAGATGCCTTCGCCTCCCCCCAGTGCTTTTTAATAACCTGCCTTTGAGCTGCATTTTTGTGGGACTATCAGTAAAAAAAAGTTTCATCAGACTTTCTAAATTCTTGCGAGAACTCAAGAAGTTAGAAAGACTGATGGAACTTTTTTTTTTACCGATAGTCCCACAAGCACGTGGCGAAGGCTGAGAAGTGAATGGAGAAACGGAATGCAGCTGAAAGGCAGGTTAGTAAAAAAAACAACACTTGGGGGAGGCGAGGGCATCAGGGTGGGGGCAGGGGTGGCAACCTTACCCTGCGCTGCTTCGGCAAGTGTCTGGCAGGGAGAGGGAAGCAACTGGTCTACTACCATGCTAGCGCCGCCATGTTGCTTCTCCTCCCCATGCACTGGCCCCACCCCACCCCTTGCATGGAGCGCCCTGCTTCCACTGCTCCACTCCACCCCACACGGTACCTTCTTTCCAGCTCCAATGTGTCACTTCTTCCGCCACTGTGTGGGACTAAAAATAAAGTTCAATCAACCAATTCCAACTTTGCGAGATCTTTTTTTCCCCGGCAAGAAATTAAAATTGATTGATTGAACCTTTTCTCTTTTTTGCACACGGTGGTGGAGGCCTAAAGCGAAAATGTTTTCTAAAACCCAGGTGAAGGCCTAGGACTCGGGCGATGGCGTGCATGCCCACAGAAAAGGCTCTGCGTGCCACCTGTGTCAAGCGTGCCATAGGTTCGCCCCCACAGAACTAGGAGAACCTTGGACTGATTTAGCAAGATTCTGTTTTAACTGTTCAGATTGCACAGATCAATGATCCTGGTGGACCCTTAAGATTCTCCTTTTGTATGACAAGGCTGTCAGCACAAAAATAACATCCCATTGGATGAGACTCCACATCAGAGACTCCACTTTCTCAGGGTCTTGCGGAAGAACAAAACAACGGCTGGCTAATGACCTTCTTTTATCGGTCTACTGTAGAGAGCGTCCTCTCGTACGGTATTGTGGTTTGGTATGCTGGTCTGATAGCCGCGGACAGGAAAGTATTACAGAGGGTGGTGAGCACAGCACAAGACATTGTGGGCTGTCCCCTGACACCACTGGATGACATCGCCAGGGCTCGCTGCCTTGGAAGAGTGAGGAAAATTCTCAGGGATGACACACCCTGGACAGTATCTCTGTACTCTCCTACCATCGGGTAGGAGATACAGGAGTATAGCCAGCCGTACCAAACAGGCTGAAGAACAGCTTCTATCCATGGGCTCTCAGGCTCCTGAACGGGAAATAACTCTATGTATGATTGACTTGCGAGGCCGGTGTGTTGTGCAATTAGCTCCCATGGTGTAACAAGATGGTGGGTTGGTTGTCACTGTGAGTTGTGGTGGTGGGAGCACAAAGGGAGGCTCAGCCAATCTCAATGTGTATGTGTAGTACTTTGATAATAAAGGTTCATTCATCAGGCCAAGTGACATATCCCATCCTGCAGAATAGTTCCTAACTGGGGTAGCTTGTCAGTGTCCCCAGAATCTGACATCTAAAATCTCAAGTTCACTTTATGGGAAATCAGTTTAGCTATCATTGCAGATAGATGGGAGTTGCTGGTAAACTTTATCCATAATAGGTGGAAATCCTGTTAAAGACTTTTAATTCTAATTAGATTATGCATAGAATGACTAAGTCTTTTCTCTTGTGTGCTCTGCACAGGTAAAGTTACAGAGGAGGAGAAACAGCTTAGCAGAACAATCATGAAATACTGGAGCAACTTTGCCCGTAATGGGTGAGAGTTTGGCTATTTTGAAACACTGAATTTTGACGGCAGTATGCTGAATTTAAACTGAATTCTTGGCTCTGCTATTTCCAGGAATCCGAATGGCGAAGGTTTGGTGGAATGGCCATCTTATGGTCTCAATGAAGAATATCTCAAATTAAACTTGGAACAAAGGAAATCAGAGAAATTGAGAAACACCTTTGTGGACTTTTGGTTAAAGGCCCTGCCTGAAAAAATGAAAAGGATAATTGAAGAAGAGAAAACATACCCGGAGCTGTAAAATGCTGTTTTTTATTTCTCTTGCAGCAGAACAGATTTGAGATCTGTACAGCACCAGTTTTGTCTGAACTGCATAGTAAAGCTGATTAAACAAACATATTGTTCAGACAGAAATGAGTGTTATTTGTAACAATTTAATAAATCTAAGTAATATTAGAGGCTAATGGCATTCAAAGCAGTCAAATAATAATTGTCATATTCAGTCAGCCTCAAACAGATCTTCAACAGTGCAGATGAATACAAATTTTCCTTTAATCCATACGATCCCTGATTCCTTGTGGCTACTTCCTGGATGGAGCTCTGTAGCTGAGGGATGCTGAGGGGTGTTTGGTGGAGGTCCGAACACAATCTTCGGCCTTGTGGAGGACCAGAAGTTGTGCAGGGGGAAGAGAGCAGGAAGGTTCCAGAAGGAAAGAAGGGCAACACCTTATGCACAGTTCTTATTGTCCCCTTAGATATTCTTTTCATAACTGATTTTTGAATTTTTCTAATTCATCTTTTAGCAATCAACAAACAACTTATCTTGGAAATGACCCATCTTTTGTTTTGTTTACAATTTTGCCAATTGTTAGTTTCAAAATATAAATAGATTAAAACTTTAACCCATCTTAACCATCCCATTTTTGACCAATAACAGGCTGGACTTTATTTATTTAAATACACTTATAACCAGTGTTTTTTTTTTGTAAAAGAAAAAGGTACCAGAACTTAACCTACCCTACAAGGTTCCATCCAAAAAAGGTGCCGGAACTCCGTTCTGAGCGTTCTATGACAAAATTCTGGGTGACTTAGTCATAAAAAGATATCCACATTTATTTGATTGTTTGTTTATAAACTTTGCTTATTTACTGCCCATCTGATCATAGGGTAACTGGGCAGCTTACAGTTACATCTAAGTTAAAACATAAAATGTTAAAATCAAACCTTAAATCCAAAGAGACATGGGGAGGGCAGGGATGGGGGGGCAGGTGGGATCTGTTATTAACTACCCCCACTACCTCCAGTGGGGCAGCAAGCTGATTGGCACAGCCAGGTCTTTGGGCCCTTACAAAAGGATAGGAGGGTTGGGGGCCAACCTCACATGGGGGGGCAAGATGTTCCAGAAAAGACCCTCATCCTAGACCCTTTGGGCTGACGGGACCCAAGCATGCCTCCTCTGCCGGCAGGAGTGGGAGAGGCCAACAACAGAGGGTGAGACGGTCCCTCAGGTGTCCTGGGCCCGGGCCACGAAGGGCCTTGAAGGGGATCCCCAACACCTTGAACTGCACCCAGAAGCAGGCTGGCAGCCGATGCAGCTGCTCGTGGAGCAGTGGGCCTACAGGATGGAACCTCCAAAATTACCCTCGCTGCTGCACTCTGCACAGCTGTGGCCTCCGAATGCTCTTCAGAGGCAACCCCACGTAGAGCACATTACAGTAGTCCAGCCATGAGATAACTAGGAACTGAACAAATGAGCTCAGGGAATTCTGGTCCAGGAAAGGCCACAACTGGTGCACAATGTGAAGTTGTGCAAGGACTCATATACATATATTGTTATGTATATACTAGGTTAATTATTTAAAGACTGAAGTGCAACATAACTAGATTCTAAATAATCTATTTTTCAAAACACACAACAGTCCAAACAGTAAAAGTTAAGTCCAAATTAAGAATATTTCATTCTTAAGAATTTTTTAGATTCAAAATAGTTTTCAAGAGTGTACAAAAGATACTATTTTTTTCTAGAATCAGCTAAATTAGACATATTACATTGAGAAAAATGTTTCTCATTTCTTTCCTGTTATCTTTGATTTCATTGCAGAGATGTTAACATAAGAAATAGATTATTTTGTTATCTAATTTTACTTTCCAAAAGACAGAAGCAGATGAAAAATGTGAGGTTCTTTCCTGTTGGCTTTTCTGAATTAGCTGTTTTAGATTCTAAAAGTTTAGTTCCTAAAGAAGTAATCCTGTAAATAATTTTATTGTCCTCCTCTGGTGCAGGCTCTTTTATGACTCAAGGACTTCAACTTCCAGAATTCCTGAGCCAGCATGGCTCAGCTTGGAAACCTCTCCCTTTCCCCTCAGCATAGCTGGCTCAGGATTTCTGAGAGTTGAAGTCCATGAGTCATAAAAAAGAGCCAAGATTGCTAGCCCTGCAATAGACTTAGGAAAACCAATAAGGGAGCTGGGTTGTTTGGTTGTTTGTTTGTTTGTTTTTGCAAAAAAAAAAGTTTCAGAACACCGTTCTGAGCGTTCTATGAGAAAAAAAGCCCTGACCATCGCTATTGCACTCTACACCAGCTGTAGTGTCCAAATGCTCTTCAAGGGCAGTCCCATGTAAAGTGCATTACAGTAGTCTAACCATGAATGACTGACCACAGGGAGTCCTGATCCAAAAAAGGCTGCCACTGGCACACCACACAAAGCTGTGCAAAGGCTTTCCTAGCTGCAATGGCCACTGGTCCTCGAGAAGGAGTTGTGATTCCAGGAGAACCCTGTTATTAGCTGAGTGCATACAACATGCTTAAATTCCAAATTTGGGTTAACTAAGGGCAGGGGTTTTCTGTGTTCCTTTGACACGCTATACCCGAGTGGGCACCACCAACCCCTGGTGGGGGTCATGCTGGGGCTAAAGAAAGGCAAGAGAGGGTCTGTGACAAAAGGATTGAAGACCCACCTTTTTGTTACATGCCTTTGCATGCAGATTGTGTTTTATTTTTTTATGTACAGATTGTATCCCATCTGCATGTAAATTACAATTTGGATTTTAAAAAAACAAAGGCAGGACTTTGATCCTGCCATTACAGTTGCCAGTTTGACTCTCTGACCTCTCTCTCTCTCTGCAAGATATCCTTCTGTGGGATTTGTTGTCTAGTTGAAATAAACAATCACCAGCCAAAACTTCCAATAGAAAACAATGGTAATTTATTTGTACTCCTTTGCAAAGAGGGTATTTCATGTACATGCAGGCACAGTAGACACACCTTAAATCATTAATATTCTCTCTTTATATTCCCCATTGCTGTTACAAATTTACCTTTTCCTCATTGGCTGAGTACTCATGCCCTCACAATCTACCCATTATCTTCACCCCTGATTACATCTCCCACTACTCTAATTCTATCACCCCCTTTCCTTATTTACAAATTACCTTTTATGGCTACCAGTTCTTAGGGGTTGTCCCTGAAGTAATATCATATCAGCAAATTCTGGTTAAGACTGGTTTCTAGCACAGCTTCAGCTAGCTCATGAGATTAAAATGTATACAATATATTTCTTCACAAACTAGCATGTCTTCTTACAGTTCTGAAAAAACAACAACCTCTTTTTCCCACACTTGGGTGCCATGAGTATATTTTGAACAAATCCTTCTTGGGAACAGAGGCTTTACAAATATTGAGGAAATTTTTGTAGATTGTCAGGTACCATAAGTTAGGACCATAAGTTAGGTTGCAGTTCCAAATGATTTATTGCTCAGCCTATAGACAAGAATCTAGATGACTAACAGTCAATACAAAATTGGTGCTAGAGAAGAGTTAATGGAATTGGGGGAGGGGGGAGTTTGTGGCAAATGACTTCAAAGTGATCACTCTCTGAACTCCACTCCCTGCCTTTTCTTCTATTACAAGAACAGTCATTTTGCATCAGGTACTTATTGCGTACTCCCAAACTGGTGTCACATGTTATTTGACTATCATAGCTTTTATCCGTGGGCTGTTATGTTAGATGTTTTATGCCAGCCATGGCAGTTCCCCAAAAAGGTCATCAGATGGGAGCAAAGAGGCTTCTTTGCTTCCACTGATGGGTCAGGGGTCCCTGGCCCCTGCAGCCCCATTGGCGAGAGAGTTTTATGGTTAGGGAGGGGCTGAGACCCCCCATAAATACCTCTGCTTGAGGGGCTGCTCTTCTCTCTACTCTAGTTCTGTTCTTTTGTTCTCTCTCTCACGCAGGCATGGATGTCTCCATGCCAAGTAATTCTTTCTCTCTAATCTATCGTTAAATAAAGCTTTGAATGATCGCATTCTTGCGTGATGCCTTTCACTTGGAAGCACCTTAACGATCCATCGACCTCGTGAGACCATTTCACAAGTTGGTAGCAGAGGATGGTTTAAGGCAACGCTTCCAAGCCAGCGGCTACTGCAAGATGTCCCCGATTGTGACACGAAATCTTCAATCAAAGACTGCAGCCTTGCATCCACCCCCTGATGCAAACTCCGCTCCAGGTGAGAGCACAGATGACCTCCATTCCCCCAGAGGATCCAGCGGAGCGCCAGGAATTCCTTCGCATGCCTCCCTACAGCTGTAAGCCCCAGAGGGAAGCATGGAAGGCTTGCAGTCCGCCCAAGACTGCCCAGATGCAGCAGAAGTGGCCCGGGCCCAAGACAGGCACCGCGTGGACCAAATGACTGAACAAGAATGCAAGGAGCTGCTTCTAAAGTTCCTTGCAACACAAAGGACGCCACAAGCCTCTCCACGGGGGATACCAGCGCAGAGGGACTCTGGACGCCTGGTAAGTCCTCCCCCAGCACCCACGAGGCCCCCCAACATGGCACTGGCCACCCTGAGTGACCCCGGGACCCCAGAGCTTTTGGCGCAAAATTTCCCGCCAAACTGACCTACAGCTTCCTGGGGCAACCGGAAGCAAGATGACGGCCCCCAGGGCACCCACATGGCCTGATACTGGAAACAAGATGGCGGCCCCCAATACACCCACATGGTCTAATAAAGATAGGCCTCAACCAAGCCTGGAGGCCCAGCAATCTGTAGCATCCAGCCGAAGTGGCACGGAAACTGCCTGGTCTTCCCCACCAGAAAGCCTTAAGGCCTATGAGGGCAATGAAGCCTGCCCAGCCATGCCTACTGCAGCAGAGATTGGAGCAACTATCCGGACCCTGGTTGCAGCTCTGGAGGCTAAGACAACTTCAGCCTCAACATCGGGGGTAGCCAGCCTCCCTCACCACCCAAGGCCTCCTGTCCTCTCCCTGGGGCCTAACTGCCGGGAGGCGTCCAGCCTGGAGCCTCCCAACTACGTCCTGCACCCCAGAGGGCCCCTAGTGAACCCCCGGGACCCCCAGCCTACTTTTTGCCGCCGCCCAGTTGCCCTGCTTGCCAGATGGTCTTCGGGGGGGCTTCGGAAGAGCCCCCCCCTCCAAATCCGTCTTCAGCCGCCCCCAGGTTCTTCAGGACCAGCGATGGGCTTCTCAAGGCAATCCGAGCAATCCATGTGCCATCCAGCCTCCATCTTGCAATCCTCACCCCCCCGGTGAGTATTCCAGTGCCGGGGGGGGCTTCAGGAGGAATCTTTGGAGCTTTTGCGGCCCCCCCAAATTCGGGCCTACAGATCTAGGGCTGAGCCTAGTATAGAAGCAGGAAGCGCTCCCTCTGAAAAACACCTCCAACTCCAAGCATGCTCAGTCGGAGCTATCCAAAAATCAGAGAAAAATACCACCACCTGCCAGCAGAGGGATCCCTCTTCCATTCACATCAATGGAAAGTTCACAGATCTATAACAATACATATAGATCTATGAAAGATTCCCCTCTATCTGCCCCTGCTTTCTCAAATAATTTTCAAAAACTGCAACTTGGAGGGGGAAATTTCAGCAGATGGAATAAAGAAGTGCAGGTATATCTATTAGAGCAAGGGACTCTAGAGATGGTTCTCGACCCTCCACCTCTTCCCTGGGGACCCCAAGAAGAGTGGTATCACAAGAAAGCATATACCACTCTACTGAGTTCACTGGATACTAACTTGTACTCCAGCATTCCAGATGGACTCACAGCTGGTGAACTTTGGCGGTTATTATACAATTTATTCAACAGCGACACCATTGGTTCGATCACCAGACTCACAACTGAGTTTTACACCACCAGACTGAAGTTTGGGACTAGCATGCCTGAACATCTGGGAAAGTTGAAGACACTCAGGGCAGAACTGGTGTCCAGAGACCACCCTGTAACTGATGCAAACATGGTCGCTGTCATACTGGCTTCCCTGGACAGAAGTTGGAGCAGCTTCATTGTTTCACTGGAGGGGACAGCGAAGGAAGCCATGACTCTATCCTACCTCACAGGCAGCCTCATTGAGGAAGATAAGAGGCAAAGAGATGCAGGAGAATACGCCAGAGTCACCACTCAGAGTCACCACTCAGCAAGCCAGAAGGGGGCGCCACAACTCAGAGCAGGTTAATGCTCTACTTAAGTGTTTCATCTGCGGCTCTGAGGGACATCTGAAGAAAGACTGCCCCCATCACCAACAAGGCCCCAATCAAGGAAGGGGCAAGGGGCAAGGAAGGGGGCGTGGTGGGGGCAGAGGTAGTGCCAAGGGCAACTTTTTGCATACTTGTTCCCTCACCCCCACCACAAAAGCTGACAGCCCCACTGACTTATGGTTACTGGACTCTGGAGCTTCATCTCACATTACCAATATGAGTCAAGGGTTTAAAAGGTTAAAGAAAATTAACTCATCTGTCAAGGTGGCCAATGGTGATAGCGCTTCAGTTGTTGGGGAGGGCACTGTTTCTGTACCCGGGCTGGGAAAAGTTGAAGGGGTATTGCATGCTCCCTCCATTGCCAACAACCTATTAAGCATTACCAAATTATGTGACGATGACAAGGTGGAAGTTTTATTTCGCAAAGGAGGAGGTCATGTCACCCGGAACCAGAGGGTCATTGGAAGTATTGCCATCATAAATGGTTTGCCATACTTCTCCCCTGAGAACCCATCCACCTCAGAAGGGGCCCCACAGCCAGCCCCAAGGTTGTTTAAGGAGCGCAAGGCCGAAGCGGTTGCACCCAAGCCCCCTCAGCCAGCCCCAAGGCTGTTTAAAGGCAGTGTGGACAAGAAACCCGAACCTCAGCAGTCACCTACAGTACCGCTCAAGGCAACCAGAGCCAAGAGGGTGTCAGTGGGGAAGCCGCTCCACAATAAGTGTGCCCATCTCTTACACCGAAGATTAGGTCATGCGAGCTTCCCTGTAGTTAAAAAGATGGGAGAATTTGCTGAGGGAGTCCAGCTCAAGGATTGTGAGGTGTTCCTGGACTGTGCCATTTGCAAGAAGACAAAGAGGAAGGCTGCCCCCATCCCTAAAGTGTCACTGCGTAAGGCCCAATACCCGTACCAACTAGTACATGTTGATTTGGTTGGGCCTTTCACACCATCTCTAGGGAAAAGTCAGTATTTTGTCACTGCCGTTGACAATTTTTCACGGTACGGCCACATGTATACCCTCACAGAAAAATCCGAAGCCTTTGACACCATAAAGTCACTGTACAACTTTGTAGAGACCCAGTATAAGACCAAGATTGCACAACTGCAGAGCGACTGCGGGGCTGAGTTCATGTCCCGAAAATTCCAGGACTGGGTAAGGCGTAAGGGCATCCGCCATTTTCTTACTGCACCATTCACCCCTGCTCAAAATGGCGTAGCAGAGAAAAGAAATGGAATCCTGCAAACTATGGTGCGTAGTCTGATTGCGGACGCTGGGGTCGCAGAATCATACTGGGCAGAGGCGGTGAAATACGCCAATTACACCTTAAACCGCACCTGGAGCAGTGTTGTGAACCAGACCCCATATTTCCTAGTCCACGGTAGGAAACCAAGTCTGGGACATTTGCGTGTGTTTGGTTCCTACGCGTGGGTGCACATCCCCAAGCAGCTGCGGAAGAAGGGGAGATCTGTCTCCCAGAGACTGAGGTTCTTGGGCTATGCTCCTGGCTCCAAGGCCTACCGCTTCCTGGGAGAAGGGGTCAGGATTGTGACTTCCCAATCTGCCTCCTTCGAAGAGGACTCCAATTGGACTCAGATCCACTCAAATGATCTGAGCCCATATATCAACCGACCCAGCAAGGACACACCGACCACGACATCACCTGAGACGACCACCTACCCTGCCACCGACGAAAGTGAGGAACAAGACGAAGATGTCATCCTACCTGGATCAGATGGGGAGGATGAGCCGTCCAGTCCCAAGGGGGAAGTCTTCACCCCCAGTGACGCCTCAGAGACCCGCGGAAGAAAAGGGCGGTGAGGGGCAGAAGGTAAGGAGGTCAAAGCGATCCAACAATGGGATCCCGCCAAAGAGAATAGACATTGGGCACATCACGTCTGTCAACAGCGTTGTGGTCACCCCAAAATCCTTCTCTGACATCCAGGAGCTGCCCATCGAAGAACAGGAGAAATGGCAGCTCGCGATGGAGAAGGAAATGGACAGCCTAAGAAGACTCAAGGTCTTCACCCCCCAGCAACCACCAAAGGAGAAGAAAGTCATTGGCACAAGGTGGGTTTACAAGGCCAAACCACTTGCCAATGGCCTCTACCTGTATAAGGCCCGTTTGGTAGCTCAGGGGTTCGCTCAGCGCTACATGGAGGACTATGGGGAGACCTACTCTCCAACCATCCGGGCAGAGAGCGTCAAGGCCGCCCTCGTAACTGCAGCCGCTCTGGGGGAGGAAGTCTTCCAATTCAACATCCAGACAGCTTACCTCCATGCCAACTTGGACCGGCATATCTACGTGAGGGCCCCTCCTGGCTACCAGCAGGAAAGGGGAAATACATGGTTGCTCCACAAAGGGTTATATGGCCTCAAGCAGTCGGGGAAACTATGGTATGACTGCCTTAGAAAAAGCTTAGAACGAGTTGGTTTCACTGCATCCCATGCAGATGAATGTGTTTTCACACGCAACTCCAAGGGTACCACAGAACGGGTGTTAGTTTATGTGGACGACCTACTATATGTAGGGCCTGACAAGGAAGGGTGTGATGAATTTGCCAAGGCCCTGGAAGAAAAGTTTACTCTGAAGTCTTTGGGGCGGGTTGACAAGTACTTGGGTGTGCACATCTTGGCCACTAAGGGGGGGTTCGCTCTATCTCAAAAAGAAAAGATAGAGGAGTTATTGGCCAAATGCAAAATGACAGAATCTAACCCAACGCATGGCCCGATGCAAAGTGACTATTACAATCAAACTCACAAGGACGGTCCTGAGTTCACAGATAACACGCTTTACAGATCTGTGATTGGCTCCTTGCTATACATCAGCAATAGGAGCAGGCCTGACATAGCTTTAGCTGTGAATCTATTGTCCAGGCATGTGGAACACCCAAAGGAATTCCACTGGACTGCTGTTAAAAGGGTACTTAGGTACCTCAGGGACACGGCTGATGCCCTCCTTGTGCTGGAACCAGAGAAGGGGAAGACGGCCCAGCTCTCCGCTTACTCAGACGCAGACTGGGCTGGCGACACCAAGAGTAGACGGAGCACCTCTGGTTTCCTCATATTGCTAAATGGCTAAATGGCTAAATGGCTAACATTCATTGGCATGTTAGGCAGCAAAAATTTGTTTCTTGCTCCACAGCCGAGGCTGAATATGCCAGCCTGTCAGACACGGCCAATGATTTGATTTGGTTCAATGCTCTGATAACGAGCATCTGGGCATCTCCTCCTCTGCCCATCCAAATTCAAGAGGACAACACAGCCGCAATTGCAATCTCGGGGGCATATGCGGTGGGCTCTAGGTCCCACCACATAGACATATGCTATAAAAATGTCAGGCAGCTTGCCAAAGAGGGTTTTATACATGTTGAGCATTGTAACACAACTGACCAGATAGCTGATCTGTTCACCAAACCTGTTCCCATTGACCGGCAAAACCTTCTGTGTAAGCGTTTGTGTTTGGTCTTCTGAATGTTTTTATACATGTCTATGACACCTGCTCGCCCCCCTCACACACATTCACTGGTCCCTGTCATTGGCTGGCAAGAAGGGGAATTATTAGATGTTTTGTGCCAGCCCATGGCAGTTCCCTAAATAGGTCATCAGATGGAGCAAAGAGGCTTCTTTGCTCCCACTGGTGGGTCAGGGGTCCCCGGCCCCTGCAGCCCCATTGGCGAGAGTTTTATGGTTAGGGAGGGGCTGAGACCCCCCATAAATACCTCTGCTCGAGGGGCTGCTCTTCTCTCTACTCTAGTTCTGTTCTTTTGTTCTCTCTCTCACGCAGGCATGGATGTCTCCACGCCAAGTAATTCTTTCTCTCTAATCTATCGTTAAATAAAGCTTTGAATGATCGCATTCTTGCGTGATGCCTTTCACTTGGAAGCACCTTAACGATCCATTGACCTCGTGAGACCATTTCACATGTTAGGCTTTTAAATGGGACATAATCTTATGCAGAATTGACTTGGGAGGCCGGTGTGTGGTGTAGTTGGCTCACATAGTGTGGTGGGATGGAGGGTTTGTTGTCACTGTGTGTTGGGGGGAGAGAGCACGGGGGGGGGGGGAGGCTCAGCTAATCTCAATGTACACATGTTGTATTTTGACAATAAAGGTTTATTTATTTATTTATTATTATTATTAATTTATCCCTATATCCCGTATTTCATTGATTATTCAGCAAAAGCTGGTGTTTGTCCTTTGCCAGGCTACCAAAAATCAACTGGGGCCCTGCTAGTCCCCTTCCCAGACTTTGCACAAGTAGGACTTAAAGATCAGTGTGAGCAGCTGATGTCCAGCTGTGGCATTAGCATCACCTTTTTTTGTCTGGTATTCAGAAGTGTACGTGACATTTAGCTGTGCAGTTGTCTTAGACCTCAGCCAAGAAAGAGACCCACTCAAGATGTGTTTGCCACTGTCTGCACACTTATGGGTCAAGGTTAAATATTGGACATTTTGCTGCAAACCACACCAAACCAAACCCAGCTTCTACTATCAAAGACTCAGGTAACTTGAGAAGGAGAAAAGGATGAGGAGTGGGGAGGGCAAGGGATTAGCCCACTGGGGTCTTCAGCCATGAGTTTCCCTTTGGCAATAAAAGGGGAGAAGGACCCTGGTTAGGGCATAGAGGCAGAGCCATCAATCCTAATGGAATATATTCAGAACTTATACAGTGTAAACTCAGATGTTAAAGAAAAAGAGAAAACACACTACCATTTTCTTACAAGTAACACTGAATTAGAAATGACATAAAATTATTTCTGAATTTAACCCTTTAACACTTTTACAATCAAATCAGAAATTGACAGCCCCAGTGAAGATGATAGGATCATTAATTGAATTCATAATGATATAATAATTAATAACATTTATTAATCTAGAGCAGTACATTTATGGTAAGAAAGAATCTAATGCTTCCAAATGTTACATTAAAAGAAACCAAGGGAACTTTCTAGTCCAACCCCCTCCACAGGCAAGACCCCCACTACCATCCTGGACAAATGGCTGTCCGGTGTCTTATCAAAATCCTCCTGTGATGGAGCACCCACAACTTCAGAAGGCAAGCCGTTCCACTGGTTATTGGTTCTCACTGTCGTGAAATTTCTCCTTAGTTCTAGCTTGCTTTTCTCTTTGATTAGTTTCCATCTATTCTTCTTGTACTGCTATTTTGGAGAATAGCTCGACTGCCTCTTCTTTGTGGCAGCCCCTTAGATATTGGAACACTGCTGTCATGTCCCTCCTAGTCCTACTTTTCACTAGACTTGACATACCCAATTCCTGCAAGCATTCTTCATATGTTTTAGCCTCCAGCACCCTAATCATTTTGGTTGCTGTTCTCTGCACCTAAGGTACTTATCAAAGCTAGACAACATGAGATGTGAGGACTTCTACTGGTCATCAGATCACCTTCTTTGACGACTTCAGAGGTCCCTCCCACCGAATGCTAAATCTTAGGCTGCTCTACTTTATCTCAAGAAGGACTTTCTTTCGTGTGGAGGCAATGCCGTTTGCCTCATGGAGGGAGAGCAGGGGCTGCCTCCAGCTGATCGGTTCCCTTCTGAGGCCTCCTCTGGCTGCTCTTTCAGCAACTGGTGGTCCCAGAGGGGAACCCACAAGTTATGTGGCAAAGGTGGGTCATATGGCAGTACCCCTGAGAAGCTGGGGTGGGAGATCAGCACTGCTTCACAAAGAACCTAGAAACGTGATCTCTCAACGTGCATGATTTGGCATCATGGTGGTGATTGGCACACTTTCTGGTTTCTAAAGATTACCCATTCCTGCTTCATTGCTTTCTTGTGCTGATTAGGGCCTCATCTGGATAGGTGACCAGAGCGCTGCGGAAAAGCCAGCCGGCAGGTGTGCATTTTCCTCCCTATTACAGCCAAAGGAGAAAGGGCCCTCTGCATTTGGCACACGCATCCCCGTCTCAAAATCACCGCTCGTCGCTTCTCTTCGCTCTGTCCAGCGGTTCCAAAACTTGCCCACTAGGAGAGCTCCAAGTCCTCTCTTGCCACCCACTATCCTAGCCTGAACGCTGCGTCACCCTTCCCAAAGGAGGCGTTCTTGCTGCCAAAGGTTCCAGCCACTACGCGCTCGGGGCCAGGATACCTGCCGGATACTCTGCTGCCTGGGGCTCCTTCCGAAGAGGGCAGCCTTCTCAGTGATTGGATCTCTGAGGTTTTGAACAGATCTGGCTGATTCTTCTTCACTTATTTGTAGTTACAAAATTACCCAAAGAGCAGGAAAGGTGAAGGGATTTCTTTCCTTTCCCCTTCTCGTTGTCCTCCCCCTCCCTTTCCCCTCCTTGTTCTCTACAGCGTCCCTTTCCTGTTTCACTTTCCCTTCCTCTCTCCTTTGCTCTTCCCCATCCTCTTCCTCATTGCTCTCTTTCCCCTTTCCCTTTCCAGTCGGTTGACACAGATTTAATGTAAATTCCTCAGTCATTAGGATTACCTCCATTTTGTTGTTGGACAGATCACACAGATGGGATACTTTTTTATGACTTAAAAGATGGACACTGATCTGCTATATGACGTCCCCGGGCAGGTTAATGCATAATAGTAAAATAGAAAACTGAGCAAATTATAGCAAGCACAAACAGTACACCATTATGGTGTTTGCAAAACCATTCTCCCCACACACCACAACCTTGAGCCTGGTGGGACTCGAACCTGCACTAATTGCAGGCAGCTGGTGTTACTTAAGGAGGCATTAGCCCATTGCTCCACCAAGGCTCTTATTGAATAAGCTTTTAACTGCAAATAATTTGAAATATAAATTGATTAGAAAAGAGGTTTTAAATTGATGTTATTTGCATAATACTAGAAAATATTATTTATTGAATTTCTATACCGCCCTTCTCCCAAAGGACTCAGGGCGGTGTACAGGGAATTAAACACAACATACAAAAGTTAAAAGTAAAATTAAATTAATTTAGCCCTAACAATAAATAGTTAAAAATAAACCCAACCCCTTAGTCCAGGCCGGCCTGTTCAAACAACCAGGTTTTCAGATCACGGCGGAAAGAGCAAAGGTCGGGAGCCATCCGGAGCTCAACAGGCAATTGATTCCAAAGGGCTGGCGCGCCCACAGAGAATGCTCTCCCCTTGGGGGCCGCCAGTCGGCAGTCCCTGACCGACGGCACCCTGAGGAGGCCCTCTCTGTGGGAGTGCACAGGACGAAGGGAAGTTGACGCCGGCAGCAGGTACTCCCGTAAGTAATCTGGACCCATGCCATTTAGGGCTTTATAGGTCATCACCAGCACCTTGAATCTCACCCGGAGGGCAACCGGAAGCCAATGCAGCTCACGGAGAAGAGGTGTTACATGGGAGAATCGGGAAACCCCCCATCACAACTCGCGTGGCCGCATTCTGCACCAGCTGAAGCCTCCGAGTGGTCCTCAAGGGCAGCCCCATGTAGAGAGCATTGCAGTAGTCTATCCAAGAGGTCATGAGCGCATGGGTGACTGTACGCAGGGCATCCCAGTCCAGATAGGGCCGCAACTGGCGCACCAGGCGATGTTTATATTGAATTTTGTATGTATTAATAGTAGCAAGAAATGTACTTGCATAGGGAAAATGAAAACAATTTGGACAAAAGGATCAGGGATTGTGCAGTACTGAACTGATTGATATTGAAGCAGTGTTAAATATGTGAACCCAGACAACAAACACATTGTTTACTAAGCACTAAAGATTGTAATTGTTAAAAAATAATCATTTTTTTTAAAAAAGGAATCACAAGCGAGTACATCTTCCAATTCATTTCCTCAAAAATCTTTCTGACGAAGAAAATAAGAATTGTAAGCTTGGATGCTGAAACTGGGAGTCAGAGGGGAAAAAAGGGTATTGTGTGAATCTACACACAGGGAACTCCTCTCAAGTAAATTCCAAATCTCTAGTCGGGGAAAGTATCCATTTCTAGTCAAGTTTTCTTTCTCCCTTTTTTGTTGTTGTTGCAAGATTCGGTTTCAGATAAAAAAAGCAAAGGCAGCTTAATGTGAATAAGACGGTCCATTTTCCCACTAAAACTGCTCAATGCGCTTGTCAAGATTGAATTGCTAAGACGCCTGCTAGCTTCTATCGCTAATCAACTTGCCATATAAAAGGGGGGAGGGGTGGAAAACATAGGGAGGAAATAGGATTCCATGAAGCCGTTCACAGCCTGTGAGAGCCTGCAATGGCAAGGTCACTAACACAGATGTCCGGCGGAGAAGTGGACCGTTCCCACAGCAAACCAAAGATAGATGATTGGGTAACATGAAGACCCGGTGAGTGAGGGTTAAGGGAAGCTATTATTAACTAGGCAAAATTCCACGTGGAAAAACTAGAGCTGGTTTTGCTTCTTCAGTTCCAAGATGTATATTCAATAAAGTTTTATCTTTTATGGTGCTCCAAAACCTTGAAGATTCCTTAATTTTGAGTTTGCTAGTCAGACAGCTGACAGCACTTTTCACCTGCTGATTTGCAAGCAACCATTCCTTTACATATTTCTTGTCACAATAATTATAATCAAATACATTCACTTTATTCCATCCTTGGTCCAAACAGAAAAGCTGAGCTTCTAAACGAAGAGACGTCCTCCTCAACTGCTGAAGTCCATGGGCCTCTTTTGGGTGAGGGGCGCACAGGCCAACAGCCTTACTCCAAACAACTGGAAACCAGAGAAGGGAGTTGACCAGACAAACAAAAGGAGGCTCATGTTTCGTTAATGCCAAGGTCTCCCCCAAACTGGGGTTTCAATTTGGCTACTTAAAAGTCCACGGGGGACTATCTAGATCCAATGGAGTTGGTGGATCACTTCCTGAGATCCATGGAGATGGCATTAGCTGTTGTCTGTCCAAAGATGAAAGTGCCAAGGACAACCATGAATATCCCATAGCTGACCACCATCCACCAGCTGAGATGAAGAGACGAAAACACAGTCAGGCAGCAAGGAGAGCAGGGAGGGGAAGATGGGCCAGGGCCAAGTACCTCTCTTACCTCGCTCCTCCAGCTCCCTGAACTTCAGAAAGTTTGGTCTGGATGAGGCAGAGTCCTGGCAAGGAAAAAACACGAGCAGCAGAATTTGGCAGCCTACCAATGGTCTCACAGTGGCCAGAGATTGAGTCTACTCGATCCCAGTGAGCACCTTCTGGCTGAGAGGAAGCACTTTTACATTTCTCATCCATGACCTCCTGCTGCACAGGGCAAGTTTCTTAGCCAGGCGGGAATCAACTCCCTTCAGGGGTCGGCCCTGGGCAGCTGCCACGCGGCAACCAGAAGGCCAGACGGGGATTCCCATCCCATCCCGAGTGCAGAAGACACCCTGCCTGTCCTCTGCCAGCTCTTCCTGCCCCTCCCCGGCCTCGTCTTCTGCTCCAGGGAACATGAGGTGGCTCTTCAGGGGCAGCCACGGCCGCCTTTCTCTCCAACTCCCTCCCCAAGGCCAGAGCTAAGATGAGCTGGCTGCAGCCTGGACCAGCAGGCCATCCAAGCACCTGCAGTGGGGAACCCAAACAGAAGCCATGTTGCACCTGCCAGCCAGGAAACCTTTTCCCTACCTGGGAACACAAAGATGAAGCAGGCGGCCAGCCCCCCAATGACCGAGATGACTCTGCCGATGTCCGGAATGAACAAGGCCAGGAGGAGGGTGAGAAGGAACCAGCAGAAGGTCTGCAACAGGCGTCGGCGTCTCTCCTGAGCCACGTCTTCATCCACAGTTTCCCCTTTGTAGCGCAACCATAGACCTTCCAGGACAGTTCTAGGAGGAAGAGCTCGGAAGGGTCAGCAGACACCCCTTCCCACATCCCCCAGCCGGCCAGCCTGCTCACCTGCCACAGAAGTGCAAGATTGGGTAAGAGGTCAGGACAGAAAGAATGATGAAGGCCCGCGCGATGGCTACTGGGATGTCATCTGAGGGGTAGGAGAGCAGCACGTCCTGCTGCACGCTCTCGCCAAAGGTCAGGAAGCCACAAACCCCTAGCCAAGACAGAGGAAGGCCATGGGAACAAGAGGTGCTGCTTCTGCCAGGCCTCGGCCAAAGCAGAAGCAACTGGACAGAACAAGCAGCTAGGATTCAGGATCTGCTCCCTACCTGTGCCCATGTAGACAAAGAGGGCGATGACCATGGCTGCCGTCACGACGACTCCCCAGGACCTTACCTGCGGGCACTTCATGCTGTTGAAGATGGGCACGCTGCTGACGTGGCACTACAAAAGGGGAGGAGAAGGCTTGGTAGCTGTCCTGGCTGGGGGGGGGGGGCAGCAAAGCTGCTTTGGGGCAACAGGACCCGGGCCCCCACCCCCAACCAGAACTCTGGAGTCTGCTGCACCAGGTCCCTAAGTCCTTTCTCCATTCAGGTGAACATTATGGTAGTTAAGGATGTCCACTGCAGATGGACATCCATTTTGGTTCTGATTTGGAAACACCTATATTCACAACTAGGAATCCAAAATTCCTGGAAAAACATCCTCCTTAACCAAATGATCAGGTAGCTGAGAATAATTTTAACTGCCATTACCCTTCTTAACTTAGCCTGGCAGCTCTTCCTTGACATAATCAAATATTAATCTCCTTAAAACTCCCAAATTCCATTGCAGCCTTTTCCACAGTAGGTGGACAACTTCCTCAATGGGAAATCCAACACTGTTGCTCAGCTGTTCTTCCTCCAGATCTCCCAAGTGAAACCACAGAAGCCTAAAGCTAACCTAGGGGCTCCTCCAACTTTTAGGCAAGCTCAGACACACACAGGAAGCGTAACCCTCCATGTCCTTGGAGGATCCTGTTCTCCCCTGAACCCCTCCCCCCTTCACAGGCAAACCCAGGCACCAAAGCCAGAGGGGGCTTCTCAAGGGATCAGGAGGGCTAGGGGACGTGCCATGATCAAGTCTGGCATGGCAGAGGCGTTGCCCCCCAGCTGCAGAACTTTAGAGCTTGGACTAAGGATCATGCATGGCCACTTACAAGCCCTCTTTGTCATAAGGGAAATTCTTCCATCTTCTTCACTCCCGGAGAACACCCACGCAGGGCAGACGCCTGCAGGCCGCCCTGCGCCCTCTCAGGATCTCCAACTGCCCTTTCTTTTCAGACGCAACCATGTCGGTTTTCATCTGTCTCCTTCCCTAAATCACTGCTCAGGAAGTGGTCAGCTCAAGTAGGAGCCACAACCCTCCCTTCCTCTATAAGCCATAAGAAAACCTCACAGGCTGAAGTAATAAGAATGGCGATTTCCTCCTTTGCGTTTCCTCTTGTGCTCAGCTAGGAACTTTCTCTGACACAAAATGACTCCCATCACTCACTTCTGGCCCTTTGGAAAACCACTGATCCAAAAACCTTTAAAACTGGTGTTGTAGCTACGAAAGACACTCATTCAGCTGTAATACCCAGCACGTCACATCACTAATTTGCAATCGTGCAAAAGAAAAAAATCTGATCCAATTCAGAGGACTGAAAAGCCACTCCAGTTACGTGCGTGCCCCAACCAGCCCGGAACCCATTTCACTGGCTGTTTGACACACAGAAAAGATGCAGAGGGACTAAAGGGTGCCTCAAAATCCTGAGGAGCAACTACCTCCCCCTCCAACAAGGATCATGCAAAGAGACTCATTCAAACCACCAGCAAGGGGAGGTAGCTGCTTGAGCGTTACCTGGAAGCCAAAGCAAATGGTGGGCATGGCGTTGAAGACAGACACCCAGGAAGCAGGGCTGTGGGACGAAGAGGAGCTGGTTAGCTGGGCCCGGATCCTTCCTCCCACAAGCTCCTGATCAGAAGAGAGTGCAGCAGATGTCTCAGCCAAGAGCTCCCCCACCATCGGCCAGATGTACCTGGTGGTGATTTCCTCTGGGGAGATCACCTGATCAGGCCAAAAGTACTTTATGATGACGACAATTGTGACGTACCAGGTCCCGATCACACTCAAGCAGCTGAAAGTGAGCAAAATTTAGGGATGTGGTGATCAACAAGAAATATTTCATATGTACTTTATTTCAATGCCCAAAATTTCAAAAATGTATATTGCAATCAGAAACAGGGAGATCCTATTGATTTAAAGAATGATTTAAAGAAAGCTTGAGATGTGCATCTCGGTGATCCCATACAGGAGATAAATTGACAAAAGTTATGAAAACCGGGTTGATTGACTTCAGCTTCAATGCAAGATTACGTATTCCTGTTAGATTGGCACAAATATAACAAAATTATTCTTCCAAACGCTCAAGAGGTTGTCAAGACAAAAGGGCCAGTCTTTTATTTGTGGTGGTCATGCAATAAAATTATACTCTAAAATCTTTGGGGAGGTAAGTGCTATCACTCATCCGAGAACTGAATGCTCCCCAGAGCCTGGCTTGCCGAATGTATTTACTGGACCAAACCACTGAGCATTATTTACTTATCAGCCAAAATAATAATTGCCCAACACTGGAAAGCGCAGGATAACATAACAGAGTTGTGAATTAACTAGGTGCCTCTTAACTGCTACAAAAGAAATCACAAAATTAAAATTAATGAAACATCAGACAGGACACACGTTTATCAAATTTGGACAGTTCTTATAGTTTATTTCAGTGGCAACCGGTTCTCCTCTGCTACACTTCAGACAGACGGCAAATGTTTGTGACAGTACCTGTCTAGGCTCATTGCAGTAGATCTCTTGTATCTCCTATTTTTTCTTTTTTTCTATTCTCTACGGATTTATGTTAATACACTTAACTGATATTGTTTAATAAAAATATTTTTAAAAATAACAGCTTCTTTATGCAACTTCTCTCATCTTTAAGTTTATTTGTATCCTACCTTTATTACTTTTAAATAACTCAAGGTGATGGACATATACAAATACCTTCCTCCTCCTCCTTGTCCTACAACAACAACCCCCCCATGAGGAACCAGCTAATCTTCATAACTACAGCGGGACTAGAACTCAGTCTCCCCCTTTCTAGCCTGATGCCTTAACCACTAGGCAAAACTGGCTCCTTTTTAGGTTAAATGTGATTTTAACTTAGCACAGGGAGGGGTTGCCAGCCTGGAGAAAAACAAGCCTGTGGGAAGCATTCAGGGTGAACGTGTAGGATTTTCCCTCCTGGGATCCAGACTTTTGCTGCTATGAAAGAAAGCCCCCCCCAATTGGAGTTTGTCTTATAAAGCAGAACTGAAAGCAAGTTTGTGGGTGGGGGTGGAGAGAAAGGGGTGAACACAGGAAGACAGGCGACTTCCAAGCCAAAGGCAAGCAGCAGCAGCAACTGGCAGAGAGAAAACCAGAATTCTTGCACCTGGCAGAGTTGCTAAGAGGCAGAGCTGAGAGGGGGCAGAAAAAAGCCCACCATCTGTGTGGGTTGGCCCTTTGGGGGATATGGACACCAGCAGCAGACCCCCACCCCACCCCCTAACCGGCAGCTACCTGGCGTATTTCTGGAACCCAATTTCTTTGGGAATGGACAGTGGAAGGATGAAGAGGATGGCCGTGATGCTGATAGTGAATTTGCGATCTATGAACCAGCAGCTCCTCCCTTCTTTGGCGCAGCTCTTCATCAGGACTGGAATGACTTCCGGAGACACAAAAAGAGAAGTTGGCATCCAAGGGCCCAGGCCAGAGAGCAAGTCCTTATTAGCAGGATGAGTCTGCCGAGAAAAGTGCTTGTGCCAACACCAGGGAACTGAAAGACGGCAACTACGCTCCCTTAGAGAAACCGTGGACAAATTCTAACTGTGGAAGACGAGAAGCGCTGAGGAGGCCACCAGCCTCAGAGGAGGTTCGGAAGGTGAAAAATGGGGGTCAGCCTGCTTGATTACGTCTGGAGTTCAAAGCCCAAAGAAAGATGCCGCCCAAGATGGGACCAGGGAGAAGTCCAGGGAAAACACCCCCTGGGGTCCACTGCCACACTCACTCTTGTCCTGCTGATCCCCAATGATAATGAGGAAGGCAATGCAGGTGCCAAAAGTGTAGATCACGATGGCCACCTCACACAGCACACCCAGGACTCGGCCACAAACAGCCCATACCACTTCCTGGTAGGTGCGTTCATTGCTGGCCTGGGAGCAGTAGGCCAGGATGACCAGTCCGCCAATAATGAAGAGCAGCAGCCCCTGCAAGGGAGGCAAAGAAGGGCAGGGCTAGCTGGGAAGGAGGGAGGGTCACCTAGGCAGAACAGCCCTCGCAAGACACAGACACACAGTTTGCAGTGAAGGGGGGGGCAAGGCAACCCACTCCCCACAGGACAAGCTTCCCGGCCTACGAATGGATGCTGCACGCAGGATCTCAGGCCAGGCCCTTGGGACCCCAGAGGGCCTTCGTGGAGGGAGTCAGCAGCGCCCCGCTGGTGCTCGCGTCTGCCTAAGAGAGCCGTCCTCCTCTTGCTCCTCGGGAGCCCTCGGCCTGGCAATAAGCCCTGCCCAGCAAGGGAAGGCAGCGGAAGGCCCTGGGCCAGCCCCAGCGAAGTTCGCTCTGCTCCCCAGTTTTGCTCCACGGAGGGCAGCCAGAGCGGCCGCCGGGGAGCCTGCAGGGCCGGTCCGACAAGCCCCTCCGAGGGCACGTCCCTTTCGAGGTGCGGGGAGAGCAGCCTTCCCCAGCCCGGCCCGTGACGCTGTCTGCGGGCCGGCAGCGCCGAGAAGGACCCTCACCATCTGCATGGCGATTCCAGCGGCCACTCCGCCGGCCATCCCGAAGGCCGCCGGGAAGTTGAGCAGGCCTGCGCCGAGCGCGGCGTTCACCACGATGAAGACGGCGCCCAGCACGGAGGTGGAGGCGGCCCGGGGCTCCTCCGCGCCGGGGCTCTGCAGCAGCCGGGCCCGCTCGCTGCTTTCGGCGCGCCACTCCAGGTCGCCGTCGTCCCTGTTGATGCCCACGTGGCTCCGAGCCATCTTCTCCTGCCGGCTGGTCGGAGGGTCCCGCGGGCCACGAGTCTGGGGAGAGAAGCCGGGCGCCGCGCTCAGCCTCCCCGTCCGGCCCCCGGCGCCTCCCACCCATCGCTCGCGGGGCCCCGAAGCCCGCTGCCGTGAACCGAGCGGCCACTCGGGGCAGGCGCAAGCGGCGGACGAGGCGAGGCGCGGCTCCCCAGCAGGGAAGGGCGGCTCTCCGGCCTCTGCCGCGGGGCGGGTGGGCCCGGCCGAGCCCTTGGCGGCCCGGGCTTTACGGCCACGTTCACGCGGCCCGACTTTTCCCGACCGCGACGGCCCGGGAAGGAGCGCCTGCGTGGGCGGCCAGGCTCCCGCCCGCCAAAGGCGACCCCGCCAGCCCCGCCAGCCCCGCCTCTCACCGCGCCGCAGCCTCGCGCTCAAAAGAGCCGCGGGGGAGGCGGCCGGACCCCCCGGCGCGGGGCGAAGTCCGGCTCCCGCCCGAGCGCTCACCCTGCGCGGCGGCGCCTCCCGGCCGCGACCCCCTGCGCGCGGGAGGCTGGGAAACGGAAGCCCCTCCGCCCGCCCGCCCCGAAAGCCAGGCGGCCTTGGGGTGGGCTGGATGATCTCCGCGCCCCCTTTTCTGCCCTTCGCCTCTGAAACGAGGCCCCGCTTTGGGAGGAGACCCCGCTAACCCAGGGACTTGGGGCAACTCGCTAAAGCAGGAGCAGGGAAGCGCTTCAGCACAAGCGGCGCCCAGGGAGCCCCCAGCCTGGGCCCCTGGAGCCTTGAGGACGGCCAGCCAGGGAAGTTGAGGCGAGGCAAAGGCCAGCCCAGGCGCCATTCCACGGCTTCCCTGCCGGAGCCATCTTCTCGGTGTCCAAGACGAGCGTGGCTCCTGTCGGTGCCCACAACCACCTGCCTCCCTGTGCAGCGTCCCAAGAAAGAAGAGGCCTGAAGAGAATCCCAGACCACAGGGCCAGGTGTACAGCAGCTTTATTAGAGGGAGAGGGAGGGCAGGCAGAGGCTTCGGAGCCCAGCAGCTCCACAAGAGGCAGGCTGCCCACCTCTCAGGTCCCGGGTGGGCTGGGGGAACCGGGCCGCTGTGCTCGTCTTCCAGAGGGGTTTTTCAGCAGCCGCACAACTACCATGTCTCTCTGCGGCTTGGCTCTCAATATGGAGGTGTTAACTGTTCCACTGATTCATTTGAAGAGAGGAGTCACGGGGCGGACGGGCCACGGGAGGCGTTTGATCTCTGTAGCTGTGCAGGCCACCCGTTTCCCAGAATGCCTCTCCCCGCTTGGGGTTCTGAAGGGACAATCACAGTCCGGCTGGGGAGGCAGATGCTCTGGCTGGTGTGAACCAGGCACAGGATGGGTGCGCAACTAGTAAAGCTCCTTGGCTGATAAGTTGAGGGCTGCTTTCTCCTGCCCTCTGCTTTCAGATGGGGGGGAGCATTTAGCAGTTCTTAAGACACACGAGAAAATTCAGGGCTCCATCATACAAGTGTTCGCAATGTAGAGGGGTTGCGGTGTGAATATTTGCACTGGGGAACCATTTTGTAACTTTTCTTACTTGACACATTTCTTAAGACGCAATGTTCCATTTCTCTGGATGTTCTCCCACATACCTTTGAGCAACTAACTCTACTAGAACTGAAGCAGCACTAAACATAATTTTTAAATAGGAGAAAGAATATTTCCTTGGTCAGGTGAGCAGCTGAGAAAAAAATAACACTGGCAAATTTTGTTTTCTAAGAGCCTTTGCCAGCTTTGCAAAGTAGCTTTACTCCCATCACCCAGGAAGAAGGATTTCCACGCAAGCATCCCTTCCGGGACATGGACATACGAGGGTTTCCCAAAGGAAAGGAAAGGCAATTTAAGGTGTTATTGAGAATTAAGTGTCAGTAATTTAAAATATTATTGTGCTAACTCCTTTCTATTGGGCAATGGAAAAAAATGCCATATATACCTTTTGTAGGAACAATGACAAAAAGCCACTTGTCCTTCAAGAGCTTGCTTTGAATACCTGGGCATAGAGCTTGGAAAAAGGATGTCCAAGCAGGCAGACTGAAGAGGGTGCATGTGAAGTTAGGCTGGCTATTTATGGGAGCTGCAGTCCTGGGGATGGTTACACTCACAAAGAGTCTGAGGGTCTCCCAACCCAGCTCAGAGGATGCCAGAACATTTGCACACAGGACCAGAAGACATCTCAAATGATAAGGGGGAGGGCACACACAGCCAAGTGATGGATGGTGAAAAATAAGGGAAATGATTGGGCTACTTGCTGCTGCTCCTACTCTCCGCCCAGCCTAGCCAGAGTACGAAGCCATTCGGACAATCCTCCCTGTTCACTTGGACACCTGGTGGATGGCGTGAGCTAGGTAAGCCACGTTGCCCGAGGTGACGCCTGCAACGGAGATGCGGCCATCCTTGGTCATGTAGATGGAGAATTCTTTGGTTAACCGCTCCACCTGGGAAACAAAAGGTTCCGTTCAGGGCGAGGCCTTCCTGAGGGACCTGGCTGGCCAGCCAAGCAGCAGAGACCCCCTGAAGTGCTTCCTTCTTTGCTGCAGCAAGGGCAGCATCAACATGGGGGGGGGGGGAAATCCCTGTTACCCTGCAGTTTCTGGGCATCACCAGCTACGTTCATTATTTTGATTTTTCACTAATTTATATGCTACACTGCAGCAGAAAAGTTATTTCAATACAACACAATGGAAGCTAAAAGCCCAGGTGATTCACCATGACCAAGGCTGAGGGCATTTTAGCAAGGAGTTCAAGGAGCACAGCAAGAACATGAGAAGCCCTCCCCCCTCTCTGTCCTCTTGAGCCCCTCTGGCCAGACCAGACCCTCAATTCTCACTGATTTTATTCTCCCCCCCCCCCAACTGACACGACTGAACCTGGCTGAGAAGCAGGTAGACAGCCTGCACAGTTGTTTCAACTGTGAGAAACACAAACAGGGATTATCTTTTACTCTGGAACTACATACACAAAAAAACCCAGCTTGTACCTTAATAAATTTTAAAATTAAATATCCGGCTTTCCCGTTAAGACTTGATTGAGTCTTGAAAACCAGAAAGGACATTTTCTTTTAATCTGTTTCAAGAATCTAGAGCAATAGAGAGCCAGTTTGCTGTAATGGTTAAGGTGCTGGCCCAGAAATCTGGAAACTCTGAATTCTAGTCCCAACTGAGCCGTGAAAGGCAGCTGGGTGATTCTGGGCCTATTGCCAGGAGGTGGCGAGTTTTAGTCCTGCCTTAGGCATGAGAGTTGGCTGAGTGGCTTTGGCCTAGTCACCCTTTCTCAGCCCAACTCACCTCATAGGGGCTTTGTGAATAAAATAGGGTGTGTTGGATATGTTTGCCACCTTGAGTTATACATATATAAAAATAATAAAGGCATCCTATGAATGAATGAAAGAATGAAAGAAAATTGGGCAGCCTCTTAATTTACAAACTAACCTAAGATCCCCATTTTAGCCCCTTTATCAAAGCATCTGGAATTGGGTAGAGATGAAAATAAGGGTCCCTTTAAGAGGCCATCTTGGAAGCCCCCCAGGGGCAAGCGGTGAAGCTCCTCTCCTGAATGCAGCCCAACGAGGCTTGAGGCAGCCCAAGGGCTCCGGACACCAAGCACACCCGCTCTTCTTACCTGTTCTGGCTTCAGTCCCGTAAAGCAGAACATGCCGATCTGATCAGTGATGTGCTGCCAGTTATGAGAAGAACCCTCCTTCTTGAGATTGGCCACGAGTTGGGTGCGCATGCCGATAATGCGGTCGGCCATTCCCTTCACCTCCACTAGCCTGCCCAGAGAAGCCAGAAGGTGCTCAGCAGCAGGCAGAGAAGATCCAGCCCTCCTCCTCCTCCTCCTCCTCCACCACCACCTGGGTGTTCCCCATTCTGCTCTCCAGCCCCCCCCCTCCATCTCGGAACCCAGGAGGAGAAGCAAGCTGACTTGGAAAGAGGTTCTTCCCACCTCCAAAGCCCTGTTTCAAAGTTGAGGCATTTCCGTAAGGACAAAACACTTGGTCCAGAAATCAGAGTCAGACAGTTCCTTTCCCAGGGCGAAGGAGATTCAAAAGGTACCCTAGGATGGTCCCTGTTACTTGACAAGGCCACCCCACCACTGGCGCATCCAGGGACTCCTTTCAAACCCTTCACAGCTGTGCCAGGAGCAGCCCAGCACTCGGTCCTGACAGGATCTCCCCCTTGGCCCACCTCTCCAAAGGCTTCTGGCTCCAAAGCAGAGCAAAGCCGCAGCTTTGTCAGAGGTGGCCTCTGCTCCACCTCCCAGGAGACTTACCATTCCTTTCGCAGATCAGGGCTGTTTAGGATAATGGAAGCTATCCGAGCCCCATTGATGGGGGGGTTGGAATACAGGGGGCGGATCAGGATCTTGATCTGGGACTCCACTCTCTTGGCTTCATCCAAGTCCTTGCAAACGACAGTGAAGGCACCCACACGCTCCCCTAGAGACAAAAGCCAAGTCCTGCTCCAGCAACGCCACCCAGTGCCCCTTTGCAGCCCCTCTGGCCTCCTTCCCGGGCCCCGTTGACCAGAGAAACCCCTGGCACAGCCCCATCCTGAAGATGATCCATCATCCTCAGATTCATTTCAAGACAGAGGGTTCAACTCTGCATACCCACAGAAGAGTGCCAAACCCTTCCTTTTGCTGCCCCCCCAAACAGCGGGAGGCCTTATGTGTAGAGAGGAGCACGGATGTGCAACTCTCTTTCCTGCCCTCCTCCTTGCAAGGAGGAGACGGGAGGACAGGGCAGCTGGTTCAAGGTCCGGGCTCACAGGCGCACCCCCCTCCCCCCCATGCCTGAGTGGCCCAGAGGCCTGGGCACTGCAGCCAAGGCAGAAGCAGGCCCTGCCAGATGAAAGCCTCGGCCATCTTTTCCCACGGAGACATCTGCTGCAGCCAGGCTAGAGAGAGTGGGCAACTTCATTTAGCTGCATCCCAGCCAGTTTGGTTAGACCCAATTTAGCAGGTGGAGAGAACCCCAATGTGGCTCTTGACTGGCTGCATGGGTGCTGCTGTATCCAGATGGTATGAATCGCCCAGCAGACGGACACAAAGCCCCTGCGCCCTCTGTCCAGCAGGTAGGCTCTTGCTAGCTACCTGTTTCTGGGAACGACCCTCAGAGAGGTGGTGTAGTCACAGCATCCCCATTTCTCCTGGGGACACCTAAGGAACACCCGTCTAGCCTTTCCTTCCACTCTGAAAGAGGAAGTGCTGAGCTGTCCTGGGGGGAACAGACAGGCTTACCGTAGAGGCCCATGTTCTTGGCGTACGACTGGGAGAGCACAATGTTAATGCCTTGCTCAATGAAGTGACGGACGGCCCACGAATCTCGGTCTATATCCCCACTGGCAAAACCTTGATAGGCCATGTCAAAGAAGGTGAAGAGATTCCTTTTCTGAAAAAGAGTTTCCAAGGGCAGCCGCTAAAGCAGAACACCCAACTGCTGGCCCTCCATTTGTATAAGAGCTCAACAAACCACCTGAGGTTTTCATGCAACACCCCCCACCCCCCAAAAAATCCACACTCCAATGCCCTGAAATGAGTAACACACAAGCATCCTATGCATGCAATTCAGGAACGCCCCACCCCCACCCCCGCAGCCTGTCTCTTGCTGACTCCTTTTGGAGAATTAGTCCCCACTGCTGCCACTGGCACATCAGCCACCGCTGGACATAGCTTCCACCTGTGGTTCAACCAAGATCTCCCCCTTTCAGCAGAGCCAAACCCAGCGCAACAGCTCTTGCCTCTCACGGGCTTATTCTAAGTGGGTTTCTTCCCATTCGCTCCTTCACAGCTTCTAGCTACAAGCTCAGCACCTCCACAGTATCCTGAACCAGAGTAAAGATTTAAGGCATCATTAGCTTACTGATGATAACTCCTCGGGAACCAACAGGTGACCTCTCCCAGCAGAGGGAGAGGATTGAGACTTGCAATTGCCCACACTGGCACCCCAGTTGCTTGGCTACTCTTCCCCAAACAACTGCCTAGAACAGGCAATCCAGGAGGACACTGAGGTCTTCGCCATACTCAAACAGCACCGAGAGGTCCCAACAGGACCAAGAAAAGTGTGATCACTCATCCAACAGATGGCAAAAATCATCCTCCAGAGCTACCAACATAATTTTGATCCCAAGCCTGCTCCGAATCCTGATTAAAGGGATCCAGACAATCTGCATATGCTCAAGGCTCCTCTGCAGCTGATTCCTTATCATATTTCAGTAATTTTCCTCCAAACACGGAAGTTAGACACTACACAGAAACTGGATGTCATGGTTCCGACTAACGAAACACTTCAAAGAACTTTCAGGATGTTTTTGCTTTGACACCGAGCAGAGGTACACACACTATATAGGCCCAAACATGGGTACATATATGGGCTCCACTACATTCATATCTGGGTCTCTGCATCATTACTCTAGCTGCCTCTTTACTCCCACCGTTCCTGTAGTTCCAGTGAAAATCAGGGAGCTGGCCAGGACCAGTGGCTCCAGAGTCTCACCTGTGCCCTTTCCCTAGGACAGGGGTAGGCAACCTCGGCTCTTTTATGACTCATGGACTTCAACTCCCAGAATTCCTGAGTCAGCTGACTCAGGAATTCTGGGAGTTGAAGTCCATGAGTCATAAAAGAGCCAAGGTTGCCTACCCCTGCCCTAGGAGGTCAACCTGGTTGAGCTATTCAGCAATGCAACCAAACAGTTGGGAGTTCGCCAATCAGAGGTCCTTGGAACTTGTTCTGAAAGCACCATACATTGAACGAAACAGGTTGTTCCCCCCCCAACAGCCTTCCTTCTATCGTCAGAGGCCTGTGAAACACAAGTGGGTCAATGGCAAGTCACCCTTGGCCCAGGATGCTCCCATCTCAAAGGCTTTCCACCCACCACTGCCCTTCCCCACCCACCCAGCCCTTCCCCACCCACCCAGCCCCCTCTTCCCTCCTTCAGCTGCTAAAAGACCTCAGCTTCTGTCTCTTCCTGAAGGGGGAAAGGATTCTGTTTCATAGCCAGCTCTAAAAGGTAAATGTCTGCCATTTTTTGATTAAGATAGAAAACAACCAATCAACCGTAATACCATCCTCCCAAAAGCAGTTCTGTTAGCAGCATGAGCTGCAAACCTTGGTCTCAGGTCAAAGCACCCTTTCAAGGTTGTACTTTAAAAAATCTTCCAACTGTAAAATAAAGTATTAAGAATAACATGAGAAATAAATACAAACATAAAAGAAAAGCCATTTTAGCTACAAAAAGAAAATTAAATTGTAAAGTAAAAATCAAGAAGCCCTGCCCTTCATTTGAGTGTGACCCTCCAGGGCAGCCAGTGGGAGCAGCTGTAGTGTTCTCAACACAGCCAACTACAGCTTTAAAAAAACCAAATCCCAACATAATTAAATCAAATGAAGTGCATTAGCCCTGCCCCCTACAGGTCCCAGAGGAGAACCCAGGAGCACAGCCAAACTCCCCAAGGGCCGAAGGGAGACCCCTGCCTGGCCCTGCCGCTCACCTTCACCGCTGCCGCCAGCTCCTTCCATTGCTCCGGACGAGGGTCCACTCCAGTGGGGTTGTGAGCACAGGCATGGAACAGAATAATGCTCTTTTCTGGAATTTTCTTTTAAAAAGAGAAGGCGGGGGAAAGGCATGGATCACGATCCCTTTAAATGAGAAGAGTAATTTCCCCTATCACAAAACATGGACAGACCCCTCTTCTCATTGTTGCAGTTTCATGCATTGGATAAGAGAGTCCCCGCTGACGGAATGCACCTCCCACACACCGTCTTGGCTTTTTTAAAGTGGCTGCAGGACTTCAGCTTCAGTTGGCCTTGCCTCACGCTGGGGCTTTGGAGGCTACATTTTTCCACTCGTGTGACTCTCCCATCCTATATACCCATAAGTGTGAACTTACAGAAATGTCCTCCAAAGCTCCGGTGAAGTCAAAGCCACACGTTTTGGGGTCATAGTATCGATAGCTTTGTAGCTGCATTCCGGCATCTCTGAAAATGGGGGTGTGATTCCCCCAGGAAGGCTTGGGGAGGAACACGTCACGGCTGGAGCTGAAGAATCGTTGCTAAACAGGAAGAAAAGAGAGGGAGCTGAGTCAGAGCTTCTAGATGGCTCAAGGAGTCCTGTTCTCTCCATTTAAAGACCTCAAATCAGAACTCACCAAGAAGTTGGCTCCAACCCTTAAAGACCCGGTTCCAGAAATTGTCTGCACGGTGACATACTGAAAAGATGCAGACGAGGTACATGAGACATCCAGATACCAACAAGGAAAAAAAGAGATTGTTGTGGTTTAGCAGGCACCGAGCTGCTCTCTATTTCGCAGCCGAAAACCTTAAAGAAGCAGGAAAGGGAGGCTAGAATCCACCTTCCCCGAGTTAATAGTTACAAAGTTGGAGAAGGGAAGTTCCAGAAAATCCACAGGGCCACAAGTTGTAGACCTCTGCTTTGAGGGCAGTCATGCTCAACCAAGTACAAAGAACCACTGCAATTCTCAACTGCTTTTATGAAACTAGAGAATATCAATTGAACTTGAGTGGAGTGAAGCTACTCACCACAAAGTTTCAAGGCTAGACAGCCCTTGCTTGGGGTGATTTAATTTGTGCAATGGGTGGGATTGCATGGTCTCAGCGGGGAATGTGGAAACTGAAACCATTCTTGCGATACAAACAGCTCCAAACGGTCCACTTTTGACTTTGGGAGAGCTAAGGGTTAGTTAATCTCCTAGTTGGTTTCTCAGATACAGCTAACCTGTCTTTTTATGGACACAAGTCACTGTGAGTATGTTTTGAGGAGAGATCAAGATATCACATTAAACTGTAGGATTGATTTGTGGTGGCACATCCAAGCTAAATGTAAGGAAAATGTGGAGTTTCAGCATTTTCAGACAAAACTGCATTTACATGTCCCACCTCTTCCAACAAATGGAATGAAAGGAGATGGTTCACCTGTTGAAATGCTGACTCTCTCCGACCTAGACCCTCCAAGTGCTTTCAAAATTAGGTGCACTGTCACCAGTGGGTTATACAGTTGCTTTCACCTTTTCCAACAGAGCTAATGGGGATAATAGATTTCAAAGGCTCAGCTAAGTTCTCTACAGAAGTCAACTCTTCATCCACAAATGATCCAAATCTTGCACAGCAAAGACAGCGCTGTCAGAATGCACTTGATAAATATTTCATTTGGCTCCTTACCCGGCCGCTTTGTATAACCTCATTTGTTTCTCCCAAAGCCAGTTCAGCTGATGCCTTGTTGAAGTCTGCTAACCCAGATATGGGCAAATATTCCTTGTCCATCTTCTTAGCAGCTATCTGGGCTTCCGCCTAGACCATAAAGACATTCAATTTACTTACTGATTTCTCCCACCTGTCAACTGGATATATTCACCCAATACTTAATTCTAAATAAAGCAGGGTTGCAACGGGGAGGAAAGGGGAGTTTGTAGAATTATGAATACAATGTAAAGAATTAGCCAAATAGCTAAGTAGTAACCACTTTTCTAGCTCAGGCCCATTCTGCTACACCCATTTCTCATTCCCTTGGCTAGGTTTGTCTTCTGAACTCTTTGAGTTGGGCAATCGTCTCCCAAGTAGCCAATGCCCATCTGTGGTTGCTTTCCTGACACTTTCAGTGCAGAAAAGCCAAACACTTAAATTCAGATTGTCCTGCCCCCTTCTCACATCTGCAAATTTGTCCTCTGAACTTTGTTAATCTGGCAGCAAGATCTCTCAGAAAAGTTGTATTATCACTTATTCAGTGCAAAGCCTGCACCCCATTCATACTTTACTCACTTAAATTTTCATTTCAGCTACTGCAACTTATAAACTACTTCACCAAACCCTTGGTGATGCGTCAGCGATTTCTTACAGGCAGATTGAGCATTTAATCAAGCCATTCCACCAGTCTAATTCAGGCTTCTATAGCTCTTATGCGAGAGAATTCATGGTGCTAAGACAGCTACTGTGACTCTGGTCAAGATGGAGCAGGCCACTCCCGGTCTCTGGATTAGGTTCCACCAGTAAAGGCTATAATCCTCCCCCATTTGTCTCTGCCTGACCCGCGCACCAGTTCAGCCGCCGTGTTTAACTCATTCGGCAGCGCAAGGCAAGAGAGAACTTAAGAAGAGCTCCTGAAGCCTGGCGCTCATTCAGAGCCCAGCCATGCAGCTGGAAGGGGCCGACGGTCTGCCTTTGGCCGCTGGGAAACGGGGGCCAAGTTGGAAACCCTTCAAATGCAGCCGAACCGCCCCCATCAGACGGTGGGGGAAAGCCGCTTACTTTGCGCACGCAGCTGAGGACGAAGGGCTTCCCGTTGTCATCCCGGTAAGCCCCGACGCCGAGGTTCATCTTCTTGGGGCTGGTGTCCCTCTTGAAGGCCTCCGTCACCCCCAGAATAGGGTCGGGGGGGCCCATCTCCACCTGAGCCCACCAGGAGCTGCAGCGTCCGGAAAGGAGAGGTCGGGCCTTCGCAAGCGCCGCCTGAGAACGGGCAGCCAGCGCGCTCGCCCGAAAGGCGCCGCCGGCAGGAGCGACAGGCTTCAGCCCACCCACCCGAGCCCCTCCAGGCGCGCGCGGAACAGAGCGGCGCTCGGGCTGCCGATGGCACGGAGGGCCGCCCGCCCAAGGGCAGGCAGCCGGGCAGGCCCAGGCGCCGGGGTCGGGCTGGCCATTGGCCGCGGCGCGCCAGGGACGCTGCGGGCGGAGCAGCGGGGAGCCCGTCCCCCCCCCACGCGCCTCCGCTCCAAGGGCACAGGGGCCGCCCGCGAGGCCGCCAATCGGAGGCCGCTGAGGCGCTCCCGCCCCCCGAACCGCCCAATCGCGACCCTCCGTCTCGCCGCGGTCCCGCCACGGGCTCCGCCGAAGGACAAAAAAGGGTCGCCTGGCTTCGCCCCTCCGCGGCCTGCCGGCTCCTCTGGGCCGCGTTCCGAGATGCCGGAGCCTTACCTGGCTCGGGCCGCGAGGGCGGCCACGCGGGGAAGCAGGAGCGAGCGGCCTCCGGAGCAGAGGAGCGCCATGGCAGCGGAGGGGGCGACGCGATCCTGCCAGCCTCCCGCTTCCCGGAGGCGGAAGGGGCGGGACTCGATGTGCTCGGGCGGGCGGAAGTCTCGCAGTCACCCTCTTCTTTTCGAGACGCATCCCGACGCTCCGCGCACGCGCCGCTCCTTCCGCTGGCATTGAGGGTTGCTGCCGCTGCCGGCGGCTCCTCGTTTCGCCGATGAATTCCGGGGCTGCCGGCGGGTCTGGCGCACCCGGGTCGAAAGGAGCGCGCGCGAGCGCCGAAGGGCAGAAAGAAAACTCGAGGAAGCAGCCGCGCTTCTCTCAACAACCCTGCACTCGGCGACGACTAGCGGAGAGAAACCCGCGGCGGCTCCTTTGCTCGGCTTAAGGCAACTCCGACCCTGTATCGAAAGAGCAGGGAGGAGGATCGTTTGGGGCTCTCCCGCCGGCCCTGACGCGCTGCTTCCCGGGTTTCATTGATGATTTGGGACACCGAATCTTCTCCAGAGTTCCTGCCACAGAAACATTTTACTGGAGAACTTGGCTACTTTTGCCTGACTGCTTCGTTTCCTCCCGTTCTGCCCCTGCCTGGTTTCCCCCGAGAGGCAGACAAAGGGCAGCCCGCATGAGACAGAGACGGACGCAAGCGGGACTGCGGCTGGGCCACCTGGCAGCCTGTCCCCTCAAAAGATCCTCCCTCGGCAGCTACTGGCTGGCCCTCTGGGGGAGCCCTGGGACCAACCGCATCTCAGCAGGTCTTGCTCCAAAACCCTACGAAAGGCCTAACTTTCCTCCCCCCCCCATGCCAGAAATTGATTGCATGTGGGGAGAGAGGACAGGATCTATTCTAGGAAGGGATCCACCATGAGGGATCATTGGACAGAAAAGCCTTGGGGGGGGGAGCAATCACAAACACATGGGGAACCAACTTGCTGGGAGTAAAGAACCCTTCTCTTTATCTCGCCATCTTTTATCCTGTTGCAGACCCATCAGCCAAAGGACTGTGGGTGCCTGGCAGGAAGAAGCTTCCCCTTCCCCCCCCCAGTGGAATATTTCCCACTCCCCAAAATGAGGCATTGCCCCCATCTGGACTTTTGAAAATATCTCAAGAACTGCCTTTGCCATTTCGCTTGGAGGGGGTGGGGGGTCATGGAGAAGCTGGTTAGTGACCCCAAAGCCCTCCCCCTGCCTTTTCATTAACGTTTACTGTCAAATTTTAAGTATAGACAGAGTGCCTGAAGAACTATGGAAAGAGGTTCGTGACATTGTACAACAGGTAGCAACCAAAACCATCCCAAAGAAAAAGAAATGCAAGAAAGCAAAATGGCTGTCTGAGGAAGCTTTGCAAATAGCTGAGGAAAGGAGGGAAGCGAAAGGCAAGGGAGAAAAAGAAAGATACACCCAATTGAATGCAGAATTCCAGAGAATAGCTAGAAGAGATAAGAATGCCTTCTTAAATGAACAGTGCAAAGAAATAGAAGAAAACAATAGAATAGGGAGGACCAGAGATCTTTTCAAGAAAATTGGAGAAATGAAGGGAACGTTTAATGCAAAAATGGGCATGATAAAGGACCAAAATGGCAGGGACCTAACAGAGGCAGAAGAGATTAAGAAGAGGTGGCAAAATTACACAGAAGAACTATACAAGAATGAGCTTAACGTCCCTGATAATCACAATGAGGTGGTCACTGACCTCGAGCCAGACATCCTAGAATGTGAAGTGAAGTGGGCCTTAGAAAAGCTGAGCAACAACAAAGCTAGTGGAGGTGACAGTATTCCAGCTGAGCTATTCAAAATCTTAAAAGACAATGCAGTAAAAGTGCTACACTCAATTTGCCAGCAAATTTGGAAAACTCAACAGTGGCCACAGGATTGGAAAAGATCAGTTTACATTCCAATTCCAAAGAAAGGCAGTGCCAAAGAATGTTCAAACTATCGCACCATTGCACTCATTTCTCATGCTAGTAAAGTCATGCTTAAAATCCTACAAGCTAGACTTCAGCAGTATGTGGATCGAGAACTACCAGAAGTGCAGGCAGGATTTCGAAGAGGCAGAGGAACTAGAGATCAAATTGCCAACATACGCTGGATCATGGAGAAAGCTAGGGAGTTCCAGAAAAACATCTACTTCTGCTTCATTGACTATGCTAAAGCCTTTGATTGTGTGGATCATAACAAACTGTGGCAAGTTCTTAAAGAGATGGGAGTACCAGACCATCTTATTGGTCTCTTGAGAAACCTATATGCGGGTCAAGAAGCAACAGTGAGAACTGGACACGGAACCACTGATTGGTTCAAAATTGGGAAAGGAGTCCGGCAAGGCTGTATACTGTCGCCCTGCCTATTTAACTTATATGCAGAGCACATCATGAGAAAGGCAGGGCTAGATGAATCAAAAGTTGGAATTAAGATTGCCGGAAGAAATATTAACAACCTAAGATACGCAGATGATACCACTCTAATGGCAGAAAGTGAAGAAGAACTAAAGAGCCTCTTGTTGCAGGTGAAAAGGAGAGTGCAAAACTTGGGTTGAAACTTAACATTAAGAAAACCAAGATCATGGCATCTGGCCCTCTCAATTCCTGGCAAATAGATGGGGAAGAAATGGAGGTAGTGACAGATTTTATTTTCCTGGGCTCCAAGATCACTGCAGATGGGAACTGTAGCCAAGAAATTAAAAAACACTTGCTCCTGGGGAGGAAAGCCATGGCAAATCTAGACAGCACACTAAAAAGCAGAGACATCACCCTGTCAACAAAAGTGCGTATAGTCAAGGCTATGGTCTTTCCAGTTGCAATGTATGGTAGTGAAAGTTGGACCATAAGAAAGGCTGAGCGCCAAAGAATTGAGGCCTTTGAACTGTGGTGCTGGAGAAGACTCCTGCGAGTCCCTTGGACTGCAAGGCGATCAAACCGGTCAGTCCTAGAGGAGATCAATCCTGACTGCTCTTTAGAAGGCCAGATCCTGAAGCTAAAACTCAAGTACTTTGGCCACCTAATGAGAAGGAAGGACTCCCTGGAGAAGAGCCTAATGCTGGGGAAGATCGAGGGCAATAGAAGAAGGGGACGACAGAGAATGAGGTGGCTGGATGGAGTCACTGAAGCAGTAGGCGTGAGCTTAAATGGACTCCAGAAGATGGTAGAGGACAGGAAGGCCTGGAGGAATGTTGTCCATAGGGTCGCGATGGGTCGGACACGACTTCGCAGCTAACAACAACAACAACCTTCATTTTAAATTTTAATATTATTTTTCAAAATCTGATACTTCAATCTATTTTTTCCGGGAACAAGAGATGCTGTCAGAGAGACACACAAGCACACACACACCCCTTGCAGTATGAACAAGAAATCTATAGGCAAAGGAGGCCTCTGACTTCCAAGCCTTTAAGGAAAATTAAGCAATATTGTGTAGATGTATTTTCTATTTATGTAAAAATAATTTATCTGTACAATTTTCAACATAACACACTCCTTAGTGAAGATGAGCCAGTCCTTTGTTGGACAAGGGCCGGAGGTTGAAAATACAAGTGCAGCTCGAGCAAGGCTGAAGCTCCCAGCCGTTCTGCTCCTCTGGCTGCCACGCTTGGCCTGCCGTCTCCCTAGGGCCCATTCAACTCCTTGCCATTCTTCTTCCTGGGCTTGGCCTTGAGGCAGTCCCCCCCCCCACCTGGTTCTTCTCTGTAGCAGCCCGTGTTTTGATTCTTTTGCATTTCTTATGAGGCTGCTGTCTTGTCAGCGATAAGTGACTGGTTTAATTTAACACAAGGGAGATTATTAAATCTTGAGGGTCATGATTTGTTATTTGGTTGGCATGCATATTTATTTTATGATAAGGTGGATAAGGTGTTTTAAGATACATATTTTAAGGTATGCTCTGTTGCGAGTTTGGAAAAAGTATAGACATAAGTTAAATTATAAGATACCCATTTGGGCAATACCTAAAAACGCAATAGAAAATATAAATGTGGGATTTAAACATGATGAGACTACATATAAGTAAATCTTAAGTTTAGAGAGGAATGTATGGCAAATAAAGCCATATAATATTTTAAAAGAAGAAAACATTGTACAAACTTGGTTTCAGTATGGACAATTACAGGCTAGATGGAAAGAGGACCAGAAAGTTGGTTTTTCGATGACTGATGAAAATTTGGTAAAACAAATTAGAGATCAAGGTCAAGCACATATAAAAAGGGTATATAATGCATTGATAGAAATT
Source organism: Vipera ursinii (assembly GCF_947247035.1). Lineage (NCBI taxonomy): Eukaryota > Metazoa > Chordata > Lepidosauria > Squamata > Viperidae > Vipera > Vipera ursinii. The sequence continues at coordinate 2,382,950 of NC_139520.1, forward strand.
GATTCAGAAACAGAACTTGTTAGACTGTATGATAAAGTGGGCTCAGAATTTTCAAGAAGTTATAACAATGGACACTTATTTATTTATTTATTTAGTTACATTTATATACCGCCCTATTCCCTGAGGACTCAGGGCGGTTTACAGGGAATTAAAAATCCAACATACAAAAGTTAAAAAACCAAATTAAATAATATTAAATTGACCCTGTACTCAATTAAAAAAAAACCCAATTAAAAATTTCTCCTCAGCCTGGGCCCGAGAGCTCGAAGAGCCAGGTCTTCAGGCCCCGGCGGAATGATCGGAGGTCGGGGGCAGTTCTCAGTTCCACCGGCAGCTGGTTCCAGAGGGCAGGCGCTCCCACCGAGAAGGCCCTATCCCTGGGTGTCACCCGCCGGCAATCTCTTACCGGCGGAACCCTGAGCAGACCCTCCCTGTGGGAGCGCACTGGGCGAAGGGCGTTTGATGCCGGCAGCAGGTGTTCCCTCAGATATCCCGGACCCAGGCCATGTAGGGCTTTATAGGTGATAACCAGCACCTTGAATTTCACCCGGAGGGCAACCGGAAGCCAATGCAGCTCACGGAGTAGAGGTGTTACATGGGAGTATCGGGAAACCCCCATTACAACTCGCGCGGCCGCATTCTGCACCAGTTGAAGCCTCCGAGTGGTCTTCAAGGGCAGCCCCATGTAGAGAGCGTTACAGTAGTCCAAACGGGAGGTCACAAGCGCGCGAGTAACTGTGCGTAGGGCGTCTCGGTCCAGATAGGGACGCAACTGGCGCACCAGGCGAACCTGAGCAAAAGCCCCCCTGGTCACGGCTCCTATATGGTCTTCAAAATTGAACCGTGAATCCAGGAGGACGCCCAAGTTGCGAGCCCTATCGACGGGGGGTAACACCTCACCCCCCATCATTAAGGATGGAATAACTTGGTTAACCCGAGATGCCAATATGCACAGCCACTCAGTCTTGGCGGGATTGAGACGAAGCCTGTTTCTCCCCATCCAGACCTGAACCGCCTCCAGGCACCGGGACATCACGGAGAGGGCACCACTGGGTTGGTTCGGGTGGAAAGAAAAAGTTGGGTATCATCAGCGTACTGATGATACCCCACCCCAAAACCACGAATGATCTCGCCCAGCGGCTTCATATAGATGTTGAACAGGAGAGGCGAGAGAACCGACCCCTGAGGAACTCCACAAATGAGAGACCTCGGGGCGGATCTCTGCCCTCCTGTCAACACCGACTGCGAGCAGCCCTGGAGGTAGGAGGAGAACCACCGTAAAACGGTGCCTCCCACTCCCAGCCCCCTGAGACGCCGCAGTAGGATACCATGGTCGATGGTATTGAACGCCGCTGAGAGATCTAATAGGACCAGGACAGAGGAGCAACCCCTGTCCCTAGCCCTCCAGAGATCATTCACCAGCGCGACCAATGCCGTCTCCGTGCTGTGTCCGGGCCTGAAGCCCGATTGGTACGGGTCCAGATAATCAGTTTCCTCCAGGAACAGAGGGAGCTGATGCGCCACCACGCTCCCAACAACCTTCACCAGAAAGCGAAGGTTGGAGACTGGACGGTAGTTGTTTAAAACAGCTGGGTCCAAAGCAGGCTTCTTGAGAAGGGGTCTCACCACCGCCTCCTTCAAAGCGGCAGGAAAGACACCCTCCTTCAAGGAAGCAGTTATTACTGCATGGAACCAGCCTCGTGTTCCTTCCCAAGCCGCATAAGCTAGCCAGGAGGGGCACGGATCCAACAAACAGGTGGTGGTGCTCAGTCTCCCCATGATCCTGTCCACATCATCAGGGGAAACAGGGTCGAACTCATTCCAGATAACGTGCTCAAGACCGCCTGATTCCTCCACATTAGACTCTGCCCAGTCAGAGTCCAAGCCGGTCCGGATCCGAGCGATTTTGTCCGCCAGATGATGACTAAACTCCTCGGCTCGTCCCTGCAAGGGATCCTCTCTCACCTCCTGATTAAGGAGGGAGCGAGTCACCCTAAACAGGGCGGCCGGGCGATTATCTGCGGACGCGATAAGGGCGGCAAAGTAGTTAGACTTCGCCGTCCTTATCGCCGCAAGATAAGACTTGGGAAAAGATCTGGGTTAGAAATGTAAAATTTACACAGGCCCAAAATTTAAGAGAGAATTTTTATAAAATGTTTTAAAGGTGGCACTTAGATCCGAAAAAATTAGCAAGTATGTATCCGAACTGCCAGCCCAAATGTTGGAGGTGTGGTTGTGAGGATGCAACGTATTTTCATATATGGTGGACTTGTAAAAAGGTCAAAGCTTTTTGGATTAAAATTTGGTGGAATATGCAAAAGATATTTAAGAAAAGGATAAAGTTTTCTCCGCAATTGTTTTTATTGGGTATTATTACAGATACTACTGTTATAGATACTAAGTTGATGTTGAATTTAATTACGGCAGCAAGACTTTTAGTAGCGCAATATTGGAAGAAGGAAGAACTGCCGACTATAGAAGAGTGGACTTTAAAAGTTTCTAACTTGGCGGAAATGGCAAAGATTTCAGCGTATTTGAAAGACCAATCGCAACAGAGATACATTGTGGAATGGAGGAGATGGATTGAATATATTCAGCATAAATATGGGACTAAAAAGTTTCATTTAGCATTTGAATAAGTACTGGATCTATGATGTATAACTAGTTAGTAGGTATTTTATTAATATTTTGACGATGAAGAGTTAAAGTGCGATAGAATTTAATGTCTTATTGTTGTTAGCATATTTTAGATTATGCTTGTTTGTATTTTTATACCCTGTATTCAGCTCTGGGAAGTTGGGGAGGGGGGAGGGGAGGGAGGGGTTGGGGAGAGGGGAGGGGGAGGAGTTTTTTGTATTTAAAAGTGTATTGTAAAACTTTTCAATAAAAAAAAAGAACTTCTCTTTATCTCGCCATCTTTTATCCTGTTGCAGACCCATCAGCCAAAGGACTGTGGGTGCCTGGCAGGAAGAAGCTTCCCCTTCCCCCCCCCAGTGGAATATTCCCCACTCCCCAAAATGAGGCATTGCCCCCATCTGGACTTTTGAAAATATCTCAAGAACTGCCTTTGCCATTTCGCTTGGAGGGGGTGGGGGGTCATGGAGAAGCTGGTTAGTGACCCCAAAGCCCTCCCCCTGCCTTTTCATTAACGTTTACTGTCAAATTTTAAGTATCCTTACCTTCATTTTAAATTTTAATATTATTTTTCAAAATCTGATACTTCAATCTATTTTTTCCGGGAGCAAGAGATGCTGTCAGAGAGACACACACGCACACACACACCCCTTGCAGTATGAACAAGAAATCTATAGGCAAAGGAAGCCTCTGACTTCCAAGCCTTTAAGGAAAATTAAGCAATATTGTGTAGATGTATTTTCTATTTATGTAAAAATAATTTATCTGTACAATTTTCAACATAACACACTCCTTAGTGAAGGAGATGAGCCAGTCCTTTGTTGGACAAGGGCCGGAGGTTGAACATACAAGTGCAGCTCGAGCAAGGCTGAAGCTCCCAGCCGTTCTGCTCCTCTGGCTGCCACGCTTGGCCTGCCGTCTCCCTAGGGCCCATTCAACTCCTTGCCATTCTTCTTCTTCTTCTTCTTCTTCTTCCTGGGCTTGGCCTTGAGGCAGTCCCCCCCCACCTGGTTCTTCTCTGTAGCAGCCCGTGTTTTGATTCTTTTGCATTTCTTGGCTTGCGGGTCAGGGCAGCTGCTGGGGGCCGTCCCTAGCCCGTCCTTCCACTGGGCAGAGCTAGCCAAGAAAGCCTTTTCCTGCTCTTCCAGCCGGGCAAGCTTTGCCCTCATCGTGATGCCATGCCGAGCACCCCTGGAGAAGCAGCAAAGGCGAGACATGAGACCGAGACATGAGACTGAGCCTGCCTTGATGTTCGCGGGATTGGAAGGCAGGAGCTGCTGGCCTAGCTTGGCAACAGCACAGGAGGGGCCGGGATAAAGGAAGACCCACATGGGCAGGGGGACTCAGCTGCCCTCTCCTGCCCTTTCTGTGAGGGAACTTCAGTGGGGGCCCTGCAGTAGCCAGGCCAGCATGACAGCCAAACCCAATGGGTAAACCCCAGCCCTGGTAAGCCCTGTGTGACTGGGACAAAGGCCTGCTCCATCGGTTCAGAGGGTCTGCCTTTACTTGTAGCACCCCAACCCATCCAGCACTGCCTGGCACTGGGTCTTCCCCCCAAAAAAAACCTGTGTCTAGGTCCATCCTCCCGCTTGCTCACTTGTGGACTGTTCTTCCCCCACAGGCCTGGAACAGTTCCTGGTCAGTCAGCCTGCAAGAGACAGAAGGGGAGGGGGAACCAACCTGGTCAGCATTTGCATGGCTTGGGTGGGACAAGAGCCAGAATTCTCCAGACCCCTCCTCAGCCTTACCTCCTTGCTGTGGCGAGGTCTAGTTTCTCCTCTTCCTGCTCTACGGAGGACACGGGGTTCATAGGCTCCTCTGTGCCAGATATCAGGGTAGCTGCCTGCAAGGAGGGCAAATCAGACAAGTCTCTGGCACTCTGCCCAGTACCTAGGAAAAGCCCCATCCCAAGGGTCTCCCAGGCATTGGTACTCCACCACAGTCCCTGTCACCTTCACAAAGCGGTTGTAGAGCATGTTCCTCTCCTCGGCTCGCCATGGCTTTGTACTTGTGACTGGCCCCTCTCGCTCAGATTTTTTTCTCACCTGGACCCCATCCTGGTGAAGGAATGAAAGTTCAGAGGTGCAGCTACACCCAAACAAGCCTTTCACGTCCTGTCATTTGTGAAATGGACTGGAGGTTATTTACCTGCACAGATGATATTGGTGGAAAGCCCAAGGACTTCTGTACATATTGGCTTGCTTCACAGAAAAAATAAACTGTACACAATGGTCAACCAATGTGACAGCTGTGTTCAATTGCTGTGTATTATGTTCAATTCAATAAATCTATTTTTACCTCAACAACCAAAGCTTGTAGAAAAAGATGTGCCCAGGGAGGGATCCCTGAAGTGTTTTCCCCTGGCTATAGCCTTTTCAACTACCAACAGAAGGAAACAGCATTCCTTATGACTCTCCTGACTAGGGAAGGTCCTAGAACAGGAGTCCTCAAACTACGGCCCGCCTTGTCTTTTTATCTGGCCTGCTGCTCTAGTGCAGCACAGGACTCGCAGGAGGAGGGAACGAGCTAAAGCGGCGCAGCGCAGGACTTGCCCTGAGAGAGTCCTCAGGAGCTGCTGGGGCCAGACAAAGGCACCAGGATCGGCACTTCCGGCACACCCGGAAGAGAAAGGAGGAGGGGGGCAGAGGCTATGGGAGGCTATATTTTTTGTTTTTTACTCTTGCTCTCCTTTCTTTTCATTGTTTTATCTATTCCTTAAGAAATGTACAAGTGTGAGATGGTTCATATGGAAAAATACGAGTTAAATTTTTAAGTGTAATTAATTTTTGAGAAAATCTTAACCAGTAAGAATACCTAGAATTTGAACAAATTAAAATAAGGACTGTAACAGGATCTACGATAAGGCAACCAGAATGACTGGATAGAAAAGAAATAATATTGATGTGATTATTATTTTTAGGAATATTGGGAAAAATTATATATTTCATTGTTATCTATCAAAACAATAAGAACTGTATTAACTCAATGTTTGCAAAAGAGGATATTTTGGGAAAAGAGGAAATCAACTTATTATGTGGATTATGGATTATAGAAATCAATTGTTAAAGATTGTTTTACAAATGTAATCCAGACAACACACAGTTCACCAATTATTGTGATTTATGTTTTTAAAAAAATCAAAATATATTACAAAAAAAAGAGAAAAAATAATAAATTCATAAACCTTTGGATGTTGATCCCGTTCTCAAATTAGCACCTGTCTTGTTGACACAGGACCACTCTATGGCTTAAGATTTACAGCTTCAGTGGCAAACTGCCAAACCGAAGCTATCACTATGTCAAGACCAGCCAGTGCCCCCTTACCTGCCCAGCTTCTACTGTAATGTTGGCAGCAGATGAGTTGAACAGATGGTCCCACCAGTGGAAGGTGAACTCCTTAGCTGAGTCGTGCCCCACCTGGGTCAGGAGGAGGCAGGGTCACAGATCTTGCCTACAAGCTTCAAATTCTCCAGTCATTAAGAACTTTCCAAACTTGGAAGGAACCCTAAAACAAGAAAGTAACTGTCCCCCACCCACCTGATTCTCTAGTGTGCCTCCAGTTAGTCCCCACTCATCTAACCAGGAGCTCCATGCTAAACGTAGATAATTCTCTACAGACTTTACATAAAATCTGAACTATGGTCCAGTAAGCAAGTGCAAAACCATTTTATAACTCATGAAACTACTGATCCTCAAGGCTGGACTGGCAGGCAAGAACATGCTTAGGAATAGTCAAAGTGAGCCCTGAATGCAACATAGGACAAAAGGCTGGCTTTGCTCGAAAGAGGAGAGGTGACTTTTGAAACGCTGCCTTCAGTTTCACTGTCTCTCTGAGACCCCCCCCGCCTCCTCCCACTGGTTGGCTCAAAGTCTAACCCTTCCTTACCCCGGCTGTGTTGCATTTCATTTTGACTTTTAGGGCTTCAGCGATCCCATTTTCTTGCTTTCCAAGTCCTTTACCTAAAAGAAAAGAAAACATTCCTTCCTCTTTTTCATTAACATATTGGAATAAACCTAAGAACAAACCTGCAGCATCTTCTTCAAGGAACCAACTCTGAGTATGATTTCTGAGCCAGACCTACAACTGAAGGTGGTCCTCAACTTTTGATCGTAATTGGGACTGGCATTTCCATTGCTGTGTGAGGCAAGTCGGGCCTGATTCTATGATTTTTTGCTGCAGTTAAGTGAATCATAAGTTGTTAAGTGAAATCAGCTTTCCCCACGGACTTTGTTGTTAGAAGCTGGCTGGGAAGGTCACAGATGGCCATCACTTCATGAATCTTGACCGCTGCAAGGGTAGCAAGTGTGAGGACCGGAGCTGAGTCATTTTGTTCAGCATCAGTGTAACTTTGAAGGGTTGTAAATCAAGGTCTAGCAATATCCTGTCATCCAATCCACACTTGAGAACATTATTATTCAGAACAAACTGTCAAATGCTTTGCTAAAATCAATCAATATTCGCTTTCAGCACCACACTTTCACTTTAATAATGCCTGTGTCATTCCAAGGAGTTGGAATTACTGGACTGTAATTCAGAATTACTCTAGCTAGGATGATCATTGTCGGGCAGACTGGTATGTATTTTCATTTTGAATGACAGAAACAGTTAATCCTTAGGTCCAAAAAGAGGATTTTGTTTGAATCATATTTAATGAATTAAAATCCAGAAATCTGCACCTGATATGCCACAGTGGACAGTGGGTTTGAGGTACTTTCCTGTGGCTTTGGGGCCTTCCAACTCAGCAAAATTCGCAACAGTAAATTATATGAAAAATTCAGTTATCTAATCCAGAAAATTGTTTTAACCGTAGATCCTTATTTACTTAACTATCACATTTGTATCAGACTTTTCCATGTTATATGGCAAATCTGGCCCAGAATTTCTATAAGCCATAGAAAAGTATGACATTCAAGTTAAATTTAGAGATACTCCACAAGGAACACAGAACTTAGAAACTTTTTTCAAATTCTAATTTTCTGTTTTTAAAGGGCATAAACATGTAAACACCAACTATTAATTCCATTTGGTTCATTACTGTCGTGCTTAGATGCTCCATTGCCGAGTTTATTTTTATTTTTATTCCATCTTCACTAGGATTTGTATCTTTTTAAAAAAGCTGCGGATGGCCCCTGACCTTCGATCCTTCCGCCATGACCTGAAGACATGATTGTTCTAACAAGCGGGCCTGGACTGATCATGGTTTTTTAAATTTGTTTTTTATCGGCTTAAATTGTCCTTTATTTCTTTGTTGTTTAATTCTTTTTTAATCTTTGTATTCTATGTTTTTTAATTTTTTATTGTTGTGAGCCGCCCTGAGTCCTTAGGGAGAAGGGCGGCATATAAATTTAATAAATAATAATAATAATAATAATAATAATAATAATAATAATAATAATAATAATAATAATAATAATCTGTAGATCACATTGTGACAGCTGAAAGCTGAGGGCATCCACCAGGCCTCGTGTCTGATTTCTTTTAATCCAAACGACACTGCCCTTCGGTGGTTAGATGGCCCAGGCATTGATATTTGAACAGAAATCTTTTTAACATTTGTATTTTATTGGGGTATGAAATGTTAATATATATTTCTAGTCCATGTATGACATGCTTAAATAAATAAATACTGACTCATGGGTTGCCAATCAGCAAGCCTGCAAGCCAAGTGCTGCTGTGTGACATGGTGAGCTTCCATCATTTGCTCCTAACAGTTCAAAAGCGAGCAAATGCAAGTAGATAAATAGGTACCACTTCAGTCAGAAGGTAACAGCGTTCCGTGTACCTCAGCTTATATTCATGACTATGGAAAGTGTCTTTGGACAATATTGGCTCCCTAGGCTAAAAAATGGAGATGAGCACTGTTGCCTAGATTTGGGCACGACTGGACAGGGGAATTCGTAGCACTTAGGTGGGCTTATAAATGGGGACGTGAAAGGAGTACCCAACTGGAGTACCCTTGGGTAATGATGGTGTTACCAACTAATTCTTTTAACCCGGAAGTGTCTTGGTACTTCCGACATGAATGCAAGCGAACCATTTGTTGGGTGTTGCCCAGAGTTGCTTTTGCTGAGCTGGGCAGCTATATAAATTTGATTAATAAAGAAAATAAATACATTTCTGCTCTGCTTAAGTGCGCAGAGCCGAACCCAAGAGAGGCAAACTTAAAACAGGTGAAGCCCTGCACCTTTTTTCCATCCATGCTTCTCCAACTGCTTCCTTGCAAATTTCAGCCCTTTGCTTGTCGTCACTGCCATCCTCTTCTTTTTCTTCTTCTCCTCTTTCAGAAAATCACTCTTCATGATTGAATTGGCTAAGCACCCAATGAAAATCTCTAGTTCTAAAGGCAGATCAATCCTTATTCTGCCTCCACGATCACCAGCTGTTGGAAAGAGAAACACATCCCGTTAGGGAGAGGCACTCAATTCTAGAGTTGTAACATGCAGCCACGTATTATGGAATCTTAAGCCAGAAAGCCTGAGCAACATAAAGTCTCTTCATCCCAAGAATGCAACAGCAACACCAGGGACTGGGCTTTATCTCATGGGCACAACTGTAAAATACAGTGTATCCTCCACTCATTTAGAAGGCAGAGGTTGACGGTTCCCGGTTTAAAGAAAAGTTGTCCTGTACAACTCTAGGAGAAAAGATTTGCACTTTTTCTGTTGCTCAGTTTCCGAGCAAAGCAAATGGCAAGAATGAACCGTGCAGTCTCCCGTTATCCTCTTTCACGGACACAAGCCAGCCCGCCTGCATTTTTCGCTGGACTTAAGGCAGCGCACGGAGGGCGAGGGAGAAAGAGAGACGGAGACCCAAGGGAGGAGAGGACGCAACATCAACATCCGGGCCACCCGTGGCGGGTTCAGCCGGCATCTCTGCGCTGCCGGGAGAACCAGGCCCGCGTCCTGCGACGGATGCCAGGCATCCATCCTTCCCAGCCAGCAAGTGGCCTCCGGCGGCGGATGGCACCTGAGTCCTGCCCGGACCTCCCACCGCCGACCCCGGCGCCCGGCCACAGCGGACCCGGCTTACCCGCGCCTCTCCCCGCCGCGTGCTCCCCCACTGGCGCTGAGGCTTCCCGGAAGGGCGGGCCGGGACTGCGGAGCCGCCTTCTGATTGGACTGTCACAAGGATTCTGCCAGAAACGAGACTTCGGATTGGCTCGAAGGACTGGAAGATGCGATAGGCCCGAGAGAAACCTTCTCATTGGCCGGACACCCCAGCACGCCCGAAATAAGCTCGCCTATTGGTCACATGCTGCGCGGAGAAGTGGCGAGGAGGGCGGTCCCTGAAGGATCGCGTGATTGGAGCCGCGATAAGTGGCGGCCTTGGCTCGAGGGGTGCTACGCCGGGAAAAGGCTCGCCTGGCCGGCCCTCCCCCGCCAGCCTGCTTTCCCACGGACACAGAACTCGGGTTGGTGCGTAGAAATAACGTCCTTCCCTTCCTGCGACTGCAACTTCCAGCTGCGCCTGCCTCGTGACCTACCCGAGAAATATTCCCGAGGCCCCCCAGTAGGCCAAGGTCAGGCAGGGATCTCGGCCTCCCTCCTCACGTCGGGGCCGCAGCTGAGACCCCCAGCAGCAGACTCGCCGCCCATTTCGGAGGAAAGCGAAGAAAGGGCGACCTGTTGCCCCCCCCCCTCAATAATTGGACTTGCGCACTGAAGGAGCCCCTCAAGAAAAATCATGTCTCTGGATTCATTTGATTAGTTTTAAGCCTGGTTTTTGTCTGTTTAGATATGTTCCACAGTCACATGAGTGTGTCAGATTTAAAAGCTCCTAAATTCAGAGGTTGAGGATGCTATGTGCTTTTCATCAATTGGAAATATAATCCAACAGTCTTTATAATGCAATATAAGGAATGAAAGATAAAACTGCTCTGGAACACCCCGATTCCCTTTCCTAAGAGGACAACAGATGGGTGTTTTCACCCATAGAAACACAAAACTCTCACAAAAATACCCTATTTTCCATTTTGTTGCCAAAGAGGACTAGCTCTTTGGATGTAAACTTCTGTCAGGCTCAAAAAAACCCAGAAACCCAGGTTGTTCAAATGAGTACAAATTTATTCCATGTTACCTCTAAACAAGAATCTGAACTATTAATGGTCAAAGAAAATTGGCAGTAGATAAAAGTAGGGAAAAGCACTAGGCCACTCAGGTATGAATTAAATCATATCCCTGTTGAATATACAGTAGAGGTGACAAATAGATTTAAGGAATTAGATCTGATAGACAGAGTGCCTGAAGAACTATGGACAGAGGTTTGTGACATTGTACAACAGGTAGCAACCAAAACCATCCCAAAGAAAAAGAAATGCAAGAAAGCAAAATGGCTGTCTGAGGAAGCTTTGCAAATAGCTGAGGAAAGGAGGGAAGCGAAAGGCAAGGGAGAAAAACATAGATATGCCCAATTGAATGCAGAATTCCAGAGAATAGCTAGAAGAGATAAGAATGCCTTCTTAAATGAACAGTGCAAAGAAATAGAAGAAAACAATAGAATAGGGAGGACCAGAGATCTTTTCAAGAAAATTGGAGAGATGAAGGGAATGTTTAATGAAAAAATGGGCATGATAAAGGACCAAAATGGCAGGGACCTAACAGAGGCAGAAGAGATTAAGAAGAGGTGGCAAAATTACACAGAAGAACTATACAAGAATGAGCTTAACGTCCCTGATAATCACAATGAGGTGGTCACTGACCTCGAGCCAGACATCCTAGAATGTGAAGTGAAGTGGGCCTTAGAAAAGCTGAGCAACAACAAAGCTAGTGGAGGTGACAGTATTCCAGCTGAGCTATTCAAAATCTTAAAAGACAGTGCAGTAAAAGTGCTACACTCAATTTGCCAGCAAATTTGGAAAACTCAACAGTGGCCACAGGATTGGAAAAGATCAGTTTACATTCCAATTCCAAAGAAAGGCAGTGCTAAAGAATGTTCAAACTATCGCACCATTGCACTCATTTCTCATGCTAGTAAAGTCATGCTTAAAATCCTACAAGCTACACTTCAGCAGTATGTGGATCGAGAACTACCAGAAGTACAGGCAGGATTTCGAAGAGGCAGAGGAACTAGAGATCAAATTGCCAACATACGCTGGATCATGGAGAAAGCTAGGGAGTTCCAGAAAAACATCTACTTCTGCTTCATTGACTATGCTAAAGCCTTTGATTGTGTGGATCATAACAAACTGTGGCAAGTTCTTAAAGAGATGGGAGTACCAGACCATCTTATTGGTCTCTTGAGAAACCTATATGCGGGTCAAGAAGCAACAGTGAGAACTGGACACGGAACCACTGATTGGTTCAAAATTGGGAAAGGAGTCCGGCAAGGCTGTATACTGTCGCCCTGCCTATTTAACTTATATGCAGAGCACATCATGAGAAAGGCAGGGCTAGATGAATCAAAAGTTGGAATTATGATTGCCGGAAGAAATATCAACAACCTAAGATACGCAGATGATACCACTCTAATGGAAGAAAGTGAAGAAGAACTAAAGAGCCTCTTGTTGCGGGTGAAGAAGGAGAGTGCAAAACTTGGGTTGAAACTTAACATTAAGAAAACCAAGATCATGGCATCTGGCCCTCTCAATTCCTGGCAAATAGATGGGGAAGAAATGGAGGTAGTGACAGATTTTATTTTCCTGGGCTCCAAGATCACTGCAGATGGGGACTGTAGCCAAGAAATTAAAAGACGCTTGATCCTGGGGAGGAAAGCCATGGCAAATCTAGACAGCACACTAAAAAGCAGAGACATCACCCTGTCAACAAAAGTGCGTATAGTCAAGGCTATGGTCTTCCCAGTTGCAATGTATGGCAGTGAAAGTTGGACCATAAGAAAGGCTGAGCGCCAAAGAATTGAAGCCTTTGAACTATGGTGCTGGAGAAGACTCCTGTAAGTCCCTTGGACTGCAAGGCGATCAAACCGGTCAGTCCTAGAGGAGATCAATCCTGACTGCTCTTTAGAAGGCCAGATCCTGAAGCTAAAACTCAAATACTTTGGCCACCTAATGAGAAGGAAGGACTCACTGGAGAAAAGCCTAATGCTGGGAAAGATTGAGGGCAATAGAAGAAGGGGACGACAGAGAATGAGGTGGCTGGATGGAGTCACTGAAGCAGTAGGCGTGAGCTTAAATGGACTCCAGAAGATGGTAGAGGGCAGGAAGGCCTGGAGGAATGTTGTCCATAGGGTCGCGATGGGTCGGACATGACTTCGCAGCTAACAACAACAAAAGTCAATGGAGGGCTGGATTTAGATCTCTTGTGGGTGTGAAGGGACTCCAAACTGCTGACATGCTCAAATCATGGTCTAAATTTGCCTGTGTGAATTAAAGATCTCTGGCAAAGAACTGAGGAGGTTTCCAGAAGGCTCCTATAGAAGGCAGAAAATCTCCAGAGAAGGCCAAGTGGTCAGAGGAGCTTTGTTCCTTCTGTTGAAATCTCTGTGAAGGAGCCCAATCCTGCAGACATTCCTTGCCTGCCTTACCCCTCTTGGTTCACCCATCCCAGGGAAAGGATCTTCTCACCACGATGCTCCACAATGCTTTTGGGAGCCCAATAACAAGAATTTTTTCCTCTCTCCTTTCTGTGTACAGTGACAGGTATCCTGTTTTAGCTGTGTTGCTCCCTCTGGGCATCTCAACATCAGTTTACAGAAGTCTTCTACAACCAGCTCCTCCCCCCACATTACCCCCCCCCCCCGAAAAAACAGGAAAAACCATTGAGGAAAGTGCTAGGCCAGAGAGGGAGAAGACTCTGGCAATAAACAAAATGGGGGGAAAACATGCCAAATTCGTGGCAAATGTGTGATTCCAGTAAATTAAAAATGATCAACTAAATAATTAAGAAAGTAAGGAACTAGGTGTTCTCTGGAGCTCATCTTTTCCCTGCTTCCCTTTCCTAAGAAAAGGCCAAAGAATGCTCCACTGAAGTTGCTTCCAAAAAGAGGGAAGGTTCCCCAGAGTCCAGGAATCCTTCTGAAGACCAACCTACCTCTAGGAAGACATCTTCACTCTTGAGAACTGATAATTGACAGCAACCGATACTTTAGCCTGCAGGAATGAAGTCATCAAAGCCATTGGAATTAGCCCTCTATTCAGCAGCTTATTTTTCATCTATTTTAATTGACAGCTTTTTTTTTAATCCCATTTATATCCCGCCCTTCTCCGAAGACTCAGGGCAGCTTACAATCTAAGAAGCACAAACCAATGTGCTTAGCAATAGCCTTCATTCTATGTATATGCCTGCTGCTTATTAGGGCTTTCGGGAGCCCCCAAGCGGCATTTTTACAAAGTCAGCTTATTGCCCCCAACAATCTGGGTCCTCATTTTACCTACCCCAGAAGGATGGAAGGCTGAGTCAACCTTGAGCCTGCTGGGACTCGAACCTGCACTAATTGCAGGCAGCTGGTGTTACTTAAGGAGGCATTAGCCCACTGCTCCACCAATGTTCTATTTTGCATGTAAGATTAATGAATGCTCGGCCTGAGGGTTCTAAGTGCTCTGTAGCCTGCTCCTTCATACAGAGGGGCTAGGCAAAAAACAGCACCCAGGCCTGTAGTCTCATGCGGATACCTAGTAGTATTTATCTTGAATGAAGCATGTGCTGATCCCCCGGCCTGCAGCTCCTCTTATGGGAATCCCACATGGATGGAGGGCATTGACCCAGAGCTGCTCCTGGGAAAAATTACTCTCCTTTGGTAAAATTGGCTCATCCAAGCATAAGAACCTTTTCTAAGCCCCTCCCCCCACACACACTTTTTTGGCTCTGAAAGTGAGGAGCTTTCCATTGATCTTTGTTAAGTCTCATTCTGTTACTTTCTGTCCACTTCTGTTACTTTCTGTCTTTTAGAGTTTAGCTGTATCAAGAGTGTGGGAACGGCCAGAATTTGGCTTCCCAAGAATTTGGTTTCTCAGCCTTCAGCTTTCTCAACCCCCCTTAATTTACCTCCACTCGGAGTTACAGTGAAAGCAAACTCTCCTGGCTCACGGGCAGGCAGGCATGTGGGAGGTTTGGGAAACGCTATGATAAAGCTTTCACATATAGTATCTTGTTTTTGTATGATCTCATAGGCACCTGAGAAATTCTATGTATCCAATTATCTATGTATCCTATGTTGTATGAGATTGATGGAGTTTTTGTAATGTTGGAGGGGAATAAAAGTTCAGCGGGCAGTGCTCAAGGAGGCTTTTTTCTGTGGAGACGAGGCTGCCTGGCTGGTTCAAAGCTCTCTATCGACCCAGGTCTGAATTCCTTTCCCTTCATCTGAATTTCTTTCCCCTTCGAAGAGAACCTTGAATTCTACTTCTGGTTTGATATCAACAGGAAAGTTGAGAAGCAGGCCCTCCACTTTTTCACCCAAGTTCTTAATAAAAAAAGTGGCTGCACATCCAGTTTTGGACTCGAAGGGGAAACCCTCCACTTTTTCACCCAAGTTCTTAATAAAAAAAAGTGGCTGCACATCCAGTTTTGGACTCGAAGGGGAAACCAGGCTTTGGAGCATCTGCCAGGAGTACCGAGGTCTCTTAGGATCATGTTGAAGAGACAAGAGACTATTAAGCCTTGTGGCTCCCCACTCAACGGTCTTTCCAGGCAGCTGAGGAGCCATTCAGCAGCCCTCTTGAATTTCAGTTTTCAAAACATTTTTATAACCCTTTCATTATCCTATACTTGCTGGCCTGATCATTCTGCCTACTTGGCAGAAGTACTTGGGGTTCTTAGAGTATACAGTTGATTGCCTTAATGTCCTAGAGTAGACTGTAGAATAGCCATGAACTTTGGCTCAAATTCTTGACCCATCAAACCAAACAGGAAGTATTTCTGTGCTACAAACTTCATCAATTGGTCTTCTTGTCACAATAGTTCTCACAAATATCTGGCCATGCCAATAACAACAAAAAAAATTATAGTTTCACACATGCAGATTCTTTGTGGATACTTCATGACACAAGTGACATTTTCTGGAAATGGAACAGCTGAAAAGGGTTTCAGAAAGCTTGAGAAAATGAGACTGAGCAAATAAAGTGCTTGAATATGAGTGTTTTCAAATACTGCATGTGATTAGAATGTATTGAGTAATATTCTAATTGTGGAAATAAGGCTTTCAGCATGTTTAGAAATACCACCAGAATACAATAAAAATGATGTCAACTTTCAAACAATTCTGTCTGCAGCCATCTTCACTTTGTTTTCAGTTGCCACAGCAGTGGAAGGGGAGAGATGTATTATTCTAGTTTAGTCATAATAACTTTCCTGTGGGAACCAAGGTCAAACTACCTAAGTTTTAGTGGGCTGGAGCTTCCGTTAGAAAGCCCGCCAAAGTAGTTAAATGGGGATTGTGATTTACTGTATGACATTACAGGGGTGGAAAATTCAACTTGTTACATTGTAACCTTGGGGGTTACAGTCTTTGCTCATGCCAATACTATGTAGCCATTAAATGTGTTCTTTGAGGAAAGCAATTGCCTCAAGAGTTCTTATTTCTACTGGTCTCATCTATCGGAACCATGACAAATGAAACAGACTGATTATATTGTAATGCCATTTTAAAAATAAGGCATTACAATATAGCAAAAGCCAGACAACGCTTTCAGTTTGCTCATATAATTAAATATGAGCCTATGATTGTGATCTTTCAAAAAAAGGAAATCCAAGATGGTCTTTTTGAAATATGATTTTCTAGAATTTCCAAACTACAAATCCAAGAGCTATCCCAACCTTTCACATAGAATGTAAGCCCCAGCCCTCATCCTGAACTACACCATTTTAGTAGGAACATTCAAAGACCCTACTTTTCATCCGTTAAAATTTCAAATTAGCCACCAGTTGCATTTGCAACTGAAATCTATATATTCTTTCTAAGAAAATTTCTTGTGAGTGCAACTTTTGGGTTTCCAAGAAGCTGTGGGAGGCAGAAGACTGTGGCATATGGGGGACGAACAGGCTTTTCTGCTGGGTTTTGGTGGCTGCAGCGTGGGGACATGTTGCTCAATTCTAAGCAGCAGAGTTATTTCCATTGGATCACCTTAACTGTCTAGGACAGGGGTGTCAAACTGGTGGTCCACAGGCCGGATGCATCATGCACAGGCCACACCCACCCTGGCTCTGCAAAGGCAAAAACGTCATATGTCACGTGACATGGTTGCGTTTGACACTTGTGCTCTAGAACTTTAAAGCATACGCTATAGTTTCCTCTAAGTCCAGAAAATGTTTACGTTAGTATTTGATCAATCTTTCTGTTTGACAAACTTGCTGCCTTAGGAACAGTTCAGTTGCTTTGTTGTAAGATATATCTTTTCATTTTTGTTTCACTGTTTATTACAGTGTTTTCATAGTATTTTCATTTTCTTTCATTTAGGAAAAAAAAGTGATGCTTGTTCAACTTTGGTGTCGTTCCAAATTCCAGCAAGACAAGGAGAAATCTGCCAGGAAGTTTCAATACTCTGATTCTGTTGAATGATACTCTAATTACATTGCAAAAGGCAAATAATTTTAAGAATGTTTCGTTGTTATAGTAATGTTGAGGCCAAGCTAGCTATAACTCAGGCAACCTGGAAAAGGTTCTTGTAGGAAGCCCAGCTCTGGTACCAGATGAGCCAGGAGCTCCTCGTGTTTGTTGATACCTCATTAAACTTAATGCTGGTGAGCAGCTGGAGAAACCGAATGGCATTTCTGCCCTGCCATCTTTCCTTAGCAACTGGTTGCCATCGTGACCTCATTGACGCAGCAAGTTCTCATCCATTTCGATCATACCCAGCATAGCTCCAAAACACCCTTCTTGCCATCTTTTGCCCAGGGGCAGCTGCTGCACCATTCTCATCATTTTGGCTGCTCTCTTCCAGCTCTATAACCATCTGCTATTTCTCTGGTGAAGGACAAAACGCACAGCGTTCTTCAACAGCAGTCAAACCACAGGGCCATACAAGGGCTTTCCTAGGTAGGAGTTCCTAACGATTCCTGGCATAAAATTACTTGAGCTGACATTTTCATCAAATGATACACAATGATTTCCAAAACCCCATTACTTTTGATGCACCAAATATGCTATGTCCAGGTTCTTTGCAGCTTTATACTGCATAACATTATGGAAGAATTTCAGCAATCTGAATATTCATAAATGTTTTAGCATGGGGTTCCTGAAGATTGCAAGGTATATAAAGCACAGTAAATGTAGCAGTAAATGTAGCAAGGAAGTGGGCTTTAAAGGGAAGTAGTTTTCACATTGTATAGACCAGGGGTGTCAAACTTGCAATGTCACATGATGTGTCGCAACTTATTGTGACTTTTTTCCATTGCCGGCAATGGGGTGGGCGTGGTTTCGGCATGACGCATTTGACCTGCAGGCCGGCAGTTTGACGCCCCTGGTATAGACTGTCAGAGTTAATTGTAAAAGGAACAGGTTAGAAAGATCGTTAGAGGCAGTGGAAAGTTGCTGCATAGCACAAGTCTGACCCACTTATTTTTGTCTTTGGGGTTTCTCTGTAATTGGCTATATTCTTACACATTTATGGTTTCTTGTTGCTTAATTATAAATTCAGCATTTTGTATTTTGCTTCAGATTTTGTCTCAAAGTGGTTTTTCAGGAAGAGATTGGACAGCCATTTGTCTGGAATGGTATAGGACAGGGGCAGGGAGCCTTGGCTCTTTTATGACTGGTGGACTTCAACTCCCAGAATTCCTGAGCCAGCCATGCTGAGGGGAAAGGGAGAGGTTTCCAAGCTGAGCCATGCTGGCTCAGGAATTCTGGGAGTTGAAGTCCACAAGTCATGAGGGGGGCCATAGTTCCCCCATGCTGGCTCAGGAATTCTGGAAGTTAAAGTCCATGAGTCATGAAGGCGCCATAGTTCCCCCATGCTGGCTCAGGAATTCTGGGAGTTGAAGTCCATGAGTCGTAAAAGAACCAAGTTTGCCTACCCCTGGGGTAGGGTCTTCTGCTTGAGCAGGGGGTTGGACTAGAAGACATCCAAGTTCCTTTCTAACCCTGTTATCCTTTGTTTTCAAAGTCCTGCCCATGGAGTGTTACTAACAATGTCCACATGTGTTTGATCTGGTGTCACAAACTCATAATAAATCTTGGAGACCAAAGTACTATTGTGTTCTGCTTGAACAAACAGAACAAAGCTCAACTTGAGAAATCACAAATTGGATGAACATTCGCAATTTCTGTTTTATGGATTTTTCTTTCTCCTCCAACAGGAGCAAGCACAGGATATTAAATCAAACCAATTTTGGTCTTGCTTCATCCACTCCCAGCCTTCTGAGGTTTTTCTCGCTTCCTGATTTTTAGTAATGTGGGAGGGACAACAGGATCATCTCAGAAACAAGATACAGAAATAGGAGGTGTGACCTGCCTTCTTTGAAATTTAACCCTGGGAGATTGAAGGTTGCATAAGTATTTCTGTTTATAAGCTCCCACTCGCCCTTCTGCTAGTATTTCAGGCTCTGAGCACTAACCAGAAATGAAGCTGGTCTGGTGGCTGTCCCTCCTGTTGGTCTTTTGGGCCCCCTCTCTGGCAGATAGAGGTAAGATTACAAAGTTTGCAAAAATGTGATCCTCTTGCAGGGACCAAAAATGGAGAAGAACCCGTCATGCCAGTAATATCTGTCTTTGAGGCATTGATTTTGAGAACCAAATCCTGTTTTTGTCAATGTGCAGCCCTTGATGAAAAATGTAGACTTGCATAGAACAGTATCTGCCTGATTAAAGTTTTCAATATTAGAATAAGAATTAGGATAGAACTAGAACAGAACAGAACAGAATAGAATAGAATAGAGCTGGAAGGGACCTTGGAGGTCGTCTAGTCCAGCCTCCTGCTCAAGTAGGAGTACTTATACCATTTCAGACAAATGACTGTTTAGCCCCGTGGTGGCAAATCTATTGCATGCGTGCCACAGGTGGCACACAGAGCCCTCTCTGTGGGCACGCACGCCGTTGCCCCAGTCCTAGGTCTTCAGTTGGGTTTTATAAAACCTTTTCGCTTTAGGACTCCAGCGCCACGTGCAAAAAAAGGTTCAATCAATCAATTTCAACTTCTAGCGGGGAAAAAAGGATCTTGCAAAGTTGGAATTGATTGATTGAACTTTTTAGTCCCACCCAGTCTGCCATTACCACTGCAGCCATGCCCACCAATGGGCCACGCCCAGCCAAAGGGCCATGCCCACCCGGCACCCGACGATACATTTGGGTTTTGGTTTGCAGTTTGGGCACTCGGTCTCTAAAAGGCTCACCATCACTGGTTTAGCCTCTTCTTAAAAATCTCCAGCGATGGAGCTCCCATGAAGTCTGAAGGCAAGCTGTTCCATTGTCCTCACTGTTGGGAAGGACAATTAACCAGTGGAACAGCTTGCCTTCAGAAAGCCTTGGTCTCCCTTCCCTTGCTCGGATGGGAGCTTTCCCACAGCCTCTCCTTCCAGCAGGGCCTCCTACCCGGACGGTCAGCGCTCCTGAGAATGAGCCACAAAGGGTCTTCTGTCAGACAATAATGCTCTCTAAAGGAGCTGGAACCTTCGAAAGTCGGTCTCTGTCCCTCTGTCCAAGTCTGGCTGTGGCAACCTCGCCTTCTTCCTTTGCATTGCCTCCCTCCTAATACAGAGAAGACGAGTTACACCTCTTATTTCTGTGAAACTTTGGACCCCCTACTCAGTAGTTGCATTGTGTTGCAGAGCTATGAAAATCCAGTCTCAACTCTGGCACAGGTCTTTCCCAAATCCAAAGCAATTTTAGACTGACACTTATCCTGGGTTGAATTTTTTTAAGCTAATTGATAAAGACACTGTTAAATGTATTCCTTTGAGTTGTATTGGTTGTCCTCATAACTGCCTCATTTAGTTACCATTTGCACTTTTGATAGTGATGAAGAAGTAACCTGGACTTCCGGGTGGCAAGGCTCCGTCGCCGGTAGCCATTTCGGCTGTCAGCCCCGATGCTGCGTAGAATCGCCAATACAGTGCCTATCAGCTGTTTTGGCAGCTCGGAAGCCCCCTCCTCGGGAGAAGAGGAGGGGGTGAGCGCCCAGGCAGGGGTAGAGCTCTCCCAGACCTCCAGAGTTGAAACTCTGGTGGTTGAAGGATTGAGCCCCCCCTGAAGCCTGAGTTTGCTCCGGACCTCCGGACGCCTCTGCTCCAGGGCTTTGGAGCAGAGCAGGATGCAGCAACCATCCCTGACAGCGAGAGTGAACTTTGGATTACTTGGATGCAGGCAGAGCGGTACAGGAGAATCATGTTAAAGCAAGTATATGATCTTTAACTCAGTGGACTTTGTGGAGATTTTTAAAAGTGAAAGTGCGCAACAGATTTAAGTGGGTGAAAGTGGCTGCCAAATCATCTAAAGTTCCTAGAAGCGCGGGGGCTTCCCCGGTGCAGCAATCTTTGTTACAAGCTTTAATGCCCCCCCTTGCACCTGCACCTGCACCAGCTTTGATAGTAAAAGATTTGCAGGATGTTTTGCAAGAGGCTTTGAAAAAGCAATCTCAACAACTAGCTGAGCTCATGGAGGAGAAGCTTACAGAAATGAGGGCAGACATCTTACTTGCATTTCAAGGCATGGCTGTTTGTATAGAGCATCTGGACGAGAGAGTGGAAGATCTCAGCCAAAATAATATCAGATTAGATGCTAAAATGACGGAGACTGAAAATGTGATGGATAAGATAGACGACGATTTAACCTTGGTGCAGTATAGAGAGATGGAGTTCGCTGTGAGAATTAGACTGACGGATTGACTGCTGTGTATTATAAAAATTTACAGTTAGAAATGGTGAAGCCTTTAAGGGAATTGTTTAAGACAATTCAAATGGGAGGAGGGGTACCTCCATCTTGGAAGACTGCTTTTATTTCTTTGATTCCGAAAGAAGATCAGGATGCCACTCAAGCTAAAAATTATAGGCCAATATCACTTTTGAATACTGACTACAAGATATTTGCAAAAATTCTAGCTAATAGATTAATGAGGGTAATACAACAAGTAATTCATGGTGATCAAACTGGATTTATAAGTGGTAGACAAATGAAGAATAATGTGAGACATATTGTAGATTTATTGGAATTTTTGGAAAGAAATAATCAGATCCCTGCAGCTCTGATCTTTTTGGATGCTGAAAAAGCCTTTGATCAATTGGATTGGCAATTTTTGATGAAAGTATTAGAGAAAATGGAATTTGGGGATAAATTTTTACAACCAATTAGGGCAATATATCAAAAGCAAACAGCCCGTATAATAGTTAATAATAGTTTGACTGAACTATGTAATATTGAAAAAGGTACAAGGCAGGGGTGCCCGTTGTCACCTCTATTATTTGTTTTAACATTGGAAATACTACTGATTAAAATACGTAATTCGGATAAAATTAGGGGAATCCAAATAAGAGATCAGGATTATAGATTGAGGGCGTTTGCAGATGATCTGGTTGTTACAATAACTCAGCCCGATTATTCAGTTGTAGAATTAATGGAGATAATAATGCAATATGGGAAAGTTTCTGGATTTAAGATTAATATACAAAAAACTAAAGTATTGTCTAAAAATATGACAGTATTACAAAAGGCTGTTTTAGAAGAGCTAACGGGATTTGAAATAGTTAAAAGGATTAAATATTTGGGGATATATTTGTCAGCCTCAAATATGAAGTTATATAAAAATAATTATGAAAAGTTATGGGGAAAAGTACAAAAAGAATTAGATAGTTGGAAAAAATTACATTTATCTTTACTGGGAAAAATTGCAGCAGTGAAAATGAATGTTTTGCCAAAATTTTTATTTTTATTTCAAATGATACCTATACTTAAAAAGGATTTGAATTTGGAGGAATGGCAAAAAGGAATTAATAAATTTGTTTGGGCAGGGAAAAAGCCACGAGTTAAATTTAAGATAATGCAAGATACGCGTGAAAGAGGTGGTCTTAAAGTGCCTAATTTTAAATTATACTATGAGGCTGCTGCTTTGTCAGCGATAAGTGATTGGTTTAATTTAACACAAGGGAGATTATTAAATCTTGAGGGTCATGATTTGTTATTTGGTTGGCATGCATATTTATTGTATGATAAGAAGGTGGATAATGTGTTTAAGGTACATATTTTAAGGTATGCTCTGTTGCGAGTTTGGAAAAAGTATAGACATAAGTTAAACTATAAGATACCTATTTGGGCAATACCTAAACACGCAATAGAAAATATAAATGTGGGATTTAAACATGATGAGACTACATATAAGGAAATTTTAAGTTTAGAGAGGAATGTATGGCAATTAAAGCCATATAATATTTTAAAAGAAGAAAAGATTGTACAAACTTGGTTTCAGTATGGGCAATTACAGGCCAGATGGAAAGAGGACCAGAAAGTTGGTTTCTTGATGACTGATGAAAATTTGGTAAAACAAATTAGAGATCAAGGTCAAGCACATATAAAAAGGATATATAATGCATTGATAGAAATTGATTCAGAAACGGAACTTGTTAAAGACTGTATGATAAAGTGGGCTCAGAATTTTCAAGAAGTTATAACAATGGATACTTGGGAAAAGATCTGGGTTAGAAATGTAAAATTTACACAGGCCCAAAATTTAAGAGAGAACTACTCCTTCAACAATTAAAACAGAATTAGGAATAAGTAAAGCCGGAATATTAGAGGGAACAGGCTTCTGTAATGTAATTGATAATGGCATGGTAAAAATTGATCCAGAATCATCATATGTTATATCTGAAGTTAAAATAACAGGCAATGAAAATGTATTTGAAGATTGAGTATTTGCCAAATCAAAAGGAAGTGTGGAAATAGTTTCAACCTTTGGAGCGGGGCTGGCTGATCGCCCCATGTCTAGTTTCCCTGATTTTGTTGAATGGAAACATTTGCTCGACATTGCGAAGCCCAGTGGAAGCCTTTGCGGCAACGTGGGCAGACTGTTTTTGGCTTTGTGTTGGGGGGTGGCTGTGGTCCCCGTGCTTGGCCACGAGGCGCACCCCCTCCCCCAGGTTGTCGACACTGATTTTTGAAATGACCCGGTTTGCCACAGTTGAAACAATTCCCTGTTCTTGTGATAGGAAAAGCTTCCGGAGAAGTTTCAGGAGATGCTTTTGTAGCAGAAATAACTGCCGCCAGTGCTTCCATCTTATAGGAAGTTGTCCCTACACTGCGACAAAGTTCTAAAAATTCTGCAAGTGTAACTCCTGGTTTGTTAGCAATGGGTTGTAAGACTTTCTGACAGTCATTATTAGCATTGCTATAAGCCAATTTAATAATTAGTTCATCTCTGCCAGCTTTATTTTCAATTTGTCGTTCTAATGCCAATTGAAGGCGACTGATAAATGTAGTATATGGTTCCGTAGGTCCTTGAACAATTTTGAGAAAGTTTTGAGCAGATTCTCCGGAGGCATCATCTACGTGGCGTAAAGCTGCCATTGCACAGAGATGTATTATGGCAAAAGCACGCCGGGGACAATTTTGCTGTTGAATTAAGGTGGCAAATTGACCGATGCCCAACAAGTGTTCACGTGTTACAGCCTGAGGGAGTCCTTTTCGGACCTCAGATTCAACATGTTTTTGGTATTCTGATTGCCAGATGACATATTGAGCAGGAGTTAAAAGCATAGAAAAAAGAGTTTTCCAATCATAAAGTAGCATTGTCGAGTTAGCATCTACTAATGAATTAAGTAATCCTTTAACATATGGCGATTGGATACCATATTCTTTTACTGCCATTTTCAAATCTTTTAATAATTTCATAGGTATATTTTGATGAATTGCAGGACCCCCTCCACCCGGGGCTATACTTAAAGGGTAAAGAGATGTTTCTTCAGGAGAATTCATCAGAAAAACAGATGAAGTAAGAAGATTTGTTAATTGGCCTCCTGGCAATAAGGTTGGAGAAGAGGAGGCTAGAAATTCAGATGAAGATGAAGAATGCAAGGAAGGTTTCTCAGAAGATGTTGTAGATGGTGCAGAAGGATAGGGTGGTGGTGCTTCAGATGAAGGCGAAAGATCAGAAGAAGGATCAAGAGGTTTAGAGGTAGAAGATGTCAGATCTAAAGGAGATGGCAAAAGTTTTAATGCTGCCATCACTGCTTGCCATGCGGACAAAATGTCAGCAGGCGCCCTGGGATGATTGTGAAGATATTTACCTAGCTTTTCCCAGGTTATAACAGACAAAGTGCCTGATTCCGGATAAGCCGGACAATTTTTGTTAATATATTGTAAAAGTTTTGTTAAAAGTCTCTTTCCTGCAGGATGGACCATGGTGCCATTGTGTTTTTGAACAAAATTAGCATTCTGCACTATATTAAAAAGTTCGTCCCTATGACCTGACGAAACTTTGGAAAGTGGGGAGCCCATTACTCACGATTTGAAGCCTTCTCCGAGGTGCGTGGTAACAAAAATGTACTGTAAAACTTTTCAATTAAAAAAAAAAGAAGTAACCTTATTTCGAATTAGATTAAAAATGATGCAGAAACCGAAAGAACAAGGTAGATTCGGGGTTTCAAATTGGCAAAACTATTATAATTTGGCGATCCTGGTATGGATTCGTGAATGGGTCATATTGGCACATAAACGTTTGTTGATAATTGAAGGCCATGATCTCCAGCAGGGGTGGCATGCCCACCTATGGTGGGAAAGAGATAGACCCCCAGAATACTTTACTAAACACTATTTACGTGGAGTTTTGATTGCGATCTGGGCCAGAATTAGGAAAATATATTATAATAAAGTGCCACCTTGGACCTCACCCGTGGAAGCTGTGGTCTATCCGACTTTGTACAATTTTGAGAAAAAGTTGACTTATAAAGAGTTATTAGATTTAAATGGAAACTTAAAAACAAAGTTATCACTTCAGGAACAGGGGTTAAATTTAGATTGGTGGACCTATCTTCAAATTAGTACTAAATACATGAAGGACAGGCAGAGGCCTGGAATTTGTCGAGAGCTCCATACCCTGGATAGGATTTTGATGGGAGTGGATGATAAGATCTTATCTAAGTGTTGTAAAATTTTTATGGCTATGGAAGTAGCTGAGGAGGGCACGAAGGCCTCGATCCATGCCTGGGTGAGAGATTTAGGTTGCTCAATAGACACTGAGAGGTGGAGCGAACTTTGGGTTAAGAACATTAAGTTAACACGGTCAATAGCATATAAAGAAAATATATATAAAATGGCATTTATCGCCGGCTAGGCTTGCCAAAATGTTTCCGGGAACATCCCCAACCTGTTGGAAATGTGGTGTCAAAGAAGGCACATATTTCCACCAATGGTGGACCTGTCGAGAGGCTATGAATTTCTGGAAGAATATTCAGAAATGGCTAAGTGAGATGTTGGGATACCATATACAATTGTGTCTTGAGGTATTTTTATTGGGGATAAGACCACAAAATATAAACAGAACTGTGTGGTACTTGTTGTTACATATAACCACTGCTGCAAGATTGGCGTGGGCCCAATATTGGAAGATGGATGTTAGCCCACCCGACCAAATAGTAATTCAGAAAATATTGAACTGTGCGGAATCAGATCGGCTTACTATGATGTTAAGGGGACGAGGGGACACAGATTACTTACTATTTGTCTTGGAGTCAATGGTACAATTGGATGTCAAAAAGAGTTATTAATTGAATCTTATTACTTGGTATATGCAATGATTTTTTCTTTCTTGTTGGTTGCTTTCTTATATGTAATGGGACAACCTTATTTCCTCCTCATAATGTGATGTAAAATGCTATTGATTTAATGTTTGCTTGATACACAAATAAACAAAATTGGGGGGAAAAAGAAGTAACCTTATGATAAATCCTGGTATGACTGACCTTTCATACAATGAAATGACCTGTAATGCAAAGGAAAGCTGAAGTAACATCAAAAACATCTAGCAACTGTTTCACTTAATGGTTGAGGTACTTATCCCAATTGTGGTTCCTAAATGAGGACTACCTGTATATCTAAATATTCCAATGCTAAAGCAAAAATGTATTTAATCTTGTTTTGTACGAATTTCAATGATTTTAAAATTTGATCAGTTGATGTATTTTTAGATGTCTCAAATCCTCCATTTTTATCATGTGTTACCTATTTTGTTGTTGTATTGTTTTTCTGGGATCTTTGTATTTGGGTTGTCAAACCGACTGGTTATCATCCACAATCCACAATCCAATATTTATTTCAAATGCTTTAGTTCCAAGAATATGGTTTTATGATTCTAAAGTGCAGCTCAGAATCCTGTTCCATTTTTGTTATGGGTAGAAAGCACAAAAATAAATTATTATATCTTACAATGAACATTCTGAACATCTTACAGTAGATTCGAGAACTAGCAACTTGCTCCCTCTGGCAATTGTCACAAGTCTATTCAGCCCCACAATGTTCTGTTCTGTTCTCATCCTCTTCAGTGGCCAGAGCTGTGCTGGTCAAACAGAGAGGAGGGATTAAGAATTAGGAGCTCAAGTGGTGTTTTCATCTATACTTCCTACAAAAGGGCAACATCCAAGGAGGGAACAAAGGATTTTAGAAACAAACCACTGGCTTAAAAACTGGTGTTGTCAACAGAACTTCAGTTTCCAGGACCTAGACCATGGTCTGCATTACTTACATGAAGGGCTATTGGCAAGGGATGGAGTGAACCTCACAAGAACTGGAAAGAATATATTCAGAAGACGACTGGCTCATTGTATTATGGACCTGAGCAAGCTGCTGGTGGCACCGGCCCGAGGCATAGTGAGGAGGAGGAGGAGGATTTTCAGTGCCAAACTCTTTAACTCTTTAACTTCTTAAAGGTTTCCTTGATGCAGAATGCATATCCTTCCCTTTCTCCATCAAGTTAAACAGTCTGGCAGCGAAAATCCAATAGCGGGGGAAAAAATCCCAGTCTCATGCTTGGGGAATATGCACCGCCTGCCTCCCCCCTTGAAGGCGCTCTGCTCTTCGAGGAAGATCTGGGAAGGGGCCCGATCCTGCAAGATGCTGAGGTAGCCACGCTTCTGGACCTCACCTCTCTCTTGGTCACATCTCCAGATGGTCACCACGATTTTGGCTTTGACAGTGTTTGGGGGAAGCCTGTCCAGAGAAATGGCCGGCAAAAAGATGACTTTGTCAGTGGACACGATGGGCTCCTTCAGGGGGAAGGCCACTGCAGTCATTCCCAGGGGCCGTGGCCGTGGGTCAGGAGCACCTGGCACTTTCAGAAGATGCTTCCGTTGGTGAAGATGCCACCTGGAGCCCACCCAGCACAAAGGAGGCAAAATGGCCAGCTAGCAGGCAGGCCGGGCAGTGGGCAAACTCCCACCCAGGTCATGAGAGGCAGCTGCTACTGCTGCTGCACTGGCAGTGGCTGCTGGTGGGATGCACAGTGGCAAGGCTGGGGCGGTAGGGCATGGGCACCTGGGGTCCCCCAGGTCAGGCTCCAGGTGGGCGGGTGCAGAAGGAGAGGAGCCCAAGGCGAGGCAGATGGGGGGAACGGCTTCAGGCTGGTTTCCACAGGTCCATTAGGCTGCTGCCGCCACCACCTGGAGGCCTCACCCGCCCAGCACAAAGGAGGCAAACCAGCCAGCTAGCAAGCCCCCCCCCCAGAGGTGGTAGAGCACGCCCACACCCAGAAAGCCAAAGGTCACCCTGGGCGGGGAAAGCGGATCCCCATTGGCGCCATGGCTCCCCAGTCCCAGCCAGGATTGCATGCCTCCACCCCCGTCTCTGCTGGGCCTGGGTGGGCCTGGCGCCGATGGGGATCTGGGTTTCCCTGCTCGGGGTGGCATTTTGCCTGCTGGGTGTGGGCGTGCACCTCTACGCGGACCTTGCTAGCCAACTGCTTCACCTCCTTTATGCTAGGCAGGGCTGCCGCTCTGGGCGGCAATGGGCTAATGGACCTGCACGAGTTGCTGGCAGCAGCAGCTGCACTCGTGCCCACAGAAATGGTTCTGTGTGCCACCTGTGGCACACATGTCATAGGTTCGCCACCACAGCTCTATATCATTTCCGACAAGTGGCTGTCCAGTCTCTTCTTACAGGCCTCCAGTGATAGAGCACCCACAACCCCTGAAAGCAAGCTCTTCCACTGGTTGATTGTTCTCACAATCTCACAATTGTCTGCCCCGTCTCCCAAGGCCTTTCCCCACATACTGTCACAACCCTCAATCACAGTCTTGGGAATGTTGTGGGTTCAAGCCACAAGAAATTGTTGTTGTTGTTGTTAGTTGCGAAGTCATGTCCGACCCATCGCGACCCGATGGACAATGTTCCTCCAGGCCTTCCTGTCCTCTACCATCTTCTGGAGTCCATTTAAGCTCACGCCTACTGCTTCAGTGACTCCATCCAGCCACCTCATTCTCTGTCGTCCCCTTCTTCTATTGCCCTCAATCTTTCCCAGCATTAGGCTCTTCTCCAGTGAGTCCTTCCTTCTCATCAGGTGGCCAAAGTATTTGAGTTTTAGCTTCAGGATCTGGCCTTCTAAAGAGCAGTCAGGGTTGATCTCCTCTAGGACTGACCGGTTTGATCGCCTTGCAGTCCAGGGGACTCGCAGGAGTCTTCTCCAGCACCATAGTTCAAAGGCTTCAATTCTTTGGCGCTCAGCCTTTCTTATGGTCCAGCTTTCACTGCCATACATTGCAACTGGGAAGACCATAGCCTTGACTATACGCACTTTTGTTGACAGGGTGATGTCTCTGCTTTTTAGTGTGCTGTCTAGATTTGCTATGGCTTTCCTCCCCAGGAGCAAGCGTCTTTTAATTTCTTGGCTACAGTCCCCATCTGCAGTGATCTTGGAGCCCAGGAAAATAAAATCTGTCACTACCTCCATTTCTTCCCCATCTATTTGCCAGGAATTGAGAGGGCCGGATGCCATGATCTTGGTTTTCTTAATGTTTAGTTTCAACCCAAGTTTTGCACTCTCCTTCTTCACTCGCAACAAGAGGCTCTTTAGTTCCTCTTCACTTTCTGCCATTAGAGTGGTATCATCTGCATGTCTTAGGTTGTTGATGTTTCTTCCGGCAATCTTAATTCCAACTTTTGATTCATCTAGCCCTGCCTTTCTCATGATGTGCTCTGCATATAAGTTAAATAGGCAAGGCGACAGTATACAGCCTTGCCGGACTCCTTTCCCAATTTTGAACCAATCAGTGGTTCTGTGTCCAGTTCTCACTGTTGCTTCTTGGCCTGCATATAGGTTTCTCAAGAGACAAATAAGATGGTCTGGTACTCCCATCTCTTTAAGGACTTGCCAGAGTTTGTTATGATCCACACAATCAAAGGCTTTAGCATAGTCAATGAAGCAGAAGTAGATGTTTTTCTGGAACTCTCTAGCTTTCTCCATGATCCAGCGTATGTTAGCAATTTGATCTCTAGTTCCTCTGCCTCTTTGAAATCCTGCCTGTACTTCTGGTAGTTCTCGATCCACATACTGCTGAAGTCTAGTTTGTAGAATTTTAAGCATAACTTTACTAGCATGAGAAATGAGTGCAATGGTGCGATAGTTTGAACATTCTTTGGCACTGCCTTTCTTTGGAATTGGAATGTAAACTGATCTTTTCCAATCCTGTGGCCACTGTTGAGTTTTCCAAATTTGCTGGGAAATTGAGTGTAGCACTTTTACTGCATCGTCTTTTAAGATTTTGAATAGCTCAGCTGGAATACTGTCACCTCCATTAGCTTTGTTGTTGCTCAGCTTTTCTAAGGCCCCCTTCACTTCACATTCTAGGATGTCTGGCTCGAGGTCAGTGACCACCTCATTGTGATTATCAGGGACGTTAAGCTCATTCTTGTATAGTTCTTCTGTGTAATTTTGCCACCTCTTCTTAATCTCTTCTGCCTCTGTTAGGTCCCTGCCATTTTGGTCCTTTATCATGCCCATTTTTGCATGAAATGTTCCTTTCATCTCTCCAATTTTCTTGAAAAGATCTCTGGTCCTCCCTATTCTATTGTTTTCTTCTATTTCTTTGCATTGTTCATTTAAGAAGGCATTCTTATCTCTTCTAGCTATTCTTTGGAATTCTGCATTTAATTGGGCATATCTTTCTTTTTCTCCCTTGCCTTTCGCTTCCCTCCTTTCCTCAGCTATTTGCAAAGCTTCCTCAGACAGCCATTTTGCTTTCGTGCATTTCTTTTTCTTTGGGATGGTTTTGGTTGCTACCTGTTGTACAATGTTGCGAACCTCTGTCCATAGTTCTTCAGGCACTCTGTCTATCAGATCTAATTCCTTAAATCTATTTGTCGCCTCTACTGTATATTGAACAGGGATATGATTTAATTCATACCTGACTGGCCTAGCGCTTTTCCCTACTTTCTTTAATTTAAGCCTAAACTTTGCAACAAGAAGCTCATGGTCTGAGCCACAGTCAGCTCCTGGTCTTGTTTTTACTGACTGTATAGAGCTTCTCCATCTTTGGCTGCAGAGCATATAGTCAATCTGATTTCTGTGTTGACTGTCTGGTGATGTCCATGTGTAAAGCCGTCTCTTGGGTTGTTGGAAAAGAGTGTTTGCTATGACCATTGTATTCTCTTGACAAAATTCTATCAGCCTGTGCCCTGCTTCATTTTGTACTCCAAGGCCAAACTTGCCTGTTATTCCAGTTATCTTTTGGCTTCCTACTTTAGCATTCCAATCTCCCATGATGATAAGGACATCATTTTTGGGTGTTAGTTCTATAAGGTGCTGTAGGGCTTCATAGAACCGGTCAATTTCATCCTCTTCAGCACTGGTGGTTGGGGCATAGACTTGGACTACTGTGATATTGAATGGTTTGCCTTGGATTCGAACTGAGATCATTCTGTCATTTTGGGGATTGTATCCCAGTATTGCTTTTCCTACTTTTTTATTGACTATGAAGGCTACTCCATTTCTTCTGAGGGATTCTTGCCCGCAGTAGTATACCTGATGGTCATCTGAATTAAATTCACCCACTCCTGTCCATTTTAGTTTGCTGATACCTAAGATGTCGATGTTTAGTCTTGTCATCTCTTGTTTGACCACGTCCAGCTTTCCTTGATTCATGGATCTTACATTCCAGGTTCCTATGGAGAAAGAATCTTTACAGCATCGGACTTTCCTTTCACCACCAGACATATCCACAGCTGAGCGTCCTTTCGGCTTTGGCCCAGTCGCTTCATTCTTTCTGGCGCTACTAGTCCTCTGCTCTTCCCCAGTAGCATATTGGACGCCTTCCGACCTGAGGGGCTCATCTTCCAGTGTCATATCGTTTTGCCTTTTGGTACTGTCCATAGGGTTTTCATGGCAAAGATACTGGAGTGGGTTGCCATTTCCTTCTCCAGTGGATCACGTTTTGTCAGAACTCTCTACTATGACCTTTCCGTCTTGGGTGGCCCTGCACGGCATAGCTCATAGCTTCATTGAATTATGCAAGCCCCTTCGCCATGACAAGGCAGTAATCCATGAAGGGGCACAAGACATTACTGCTTGCCAAGTCGTGGTGTGGTTGTGGTTTGATGGGCAGCACTTTGTGTCTGAAGCAGAAGTGGCGCTTTGGGGGGGGCAGGTGCAATGGTTGGCACTGCTTTAGAGAAGCTTCCCCTTTTCCTAGTCCCCCCCCGGCAGGCACACCTCCTGGAAGCATGTTTGGTTAAGGAAGCAGCAGCATGGTCTGAAAATCTCATCACCCGCTTCACTCAAATGCATATTTTCTTGAGATCAGGCAGTTTGTGGGAGCCCAGAAAAATTGAGGATGTTGAAGGAGTTCCCAGCAGTGACAGTGAGGGCCCTGAAGTCCCCCAGCATCTCTTCTGGTTAGGATCTGGAGCTGCACAACTCAAGAACTAGGTGGGCCCTGGGTGCAATTTGCCATGTTGGTCACCTGTAAGCAGAGCCATGGATCTGTGGCGACGTCTGAGGAGGTGATTTGGTGGATCATGCTAGCTGGCACCTGCAAAGTATAGACTTTGGCCCCTCTTTTTTTATAAATGTTTTATTAATTTTATATTTTCACAAACAAGTACTCAGTAGTCAATGTGATGACTGAGTCCATTAAGAATTTGGTGATACATATAAGCTTTTTCAACTAGGTCCAATGTTACACCTGCCAGTACATCCTCTCTCCTGGTAATAACAATTTTTCCGCATTAAGCAAATACAATTATTATTATTGTTAGTAAACATACAATTACATATCAACATTTGTTACATTTTTCTAATAATATTAGTTTAGAATATCTTTCCTAGCCAAAACATATCTTAATTGCATTTGCATTGAATTTCCACTTATTTAATCCATATCCTATTTTTGCTTTTTTTTCAATTTTTGTTCCCCATCCAAGTTCAAAGTATCCCAATCATTTATAATTTCAAAACAACTTGAATTTGGGCAACCAAAAAAAATCCCTTATTCAAGGTTCTTAACATGTTCTTATTTCCCTTTTCATACCAAGATATAATATTTACAAATCCTAGCTATCTAGTTATAAAAATGCTTCTATTTCTAATAATCTATTTTTAACCATATTCAAACCCCTAATCAATAGTATAGCATCCCCTCTATTAGGTCAAAGCTTCTGTTTCTTTCAATCTTACTCTAGCTTTCTTTCTTTGCCAACTAACTTTCCAAGTCAGTGCATTTGGATAATCAAATAATTCTTCCTCTATTTTTATATATATTATTTGGAACAAGAGAAACAATTTGGTTAAAATATATTTGGAAGAGCTAGCCCATTGATATTCATTAAACCGCCTCCCTCCTTCTCTGGCACCCCACAGTTCTAATAACAACCTTATCTTCCATTCCATCAGCTCTCCTTCCTTGTCATCCAGTATGTTCTGAAACCTTGATTTATAAAATGTCTTTTCTGTTTCCAATATTATCGTTATATCTTCTGAGTTTTCATTTATCTGAGTCTGGTCATTTATTTCCTCCTTTGGATCATCAATATTTCTGTCAGCGTTCTCTAGTTTTCCTTCTATTTTTTGGGTTACTGGTTCCTTCTCTGTAGTTGTCTTCTGAGTTTGTAGATTTAAATTATAAAATTGTTCTTTTATCTCCTTTGTGTTATTAGTAACCTGCTCACAAGCTAGAATAATTGTTTTTTGTATTAATTTCAGCATGGAGAGAATTTCTTTCTGTGTTTCATCAGTATTTTCTTGATGGTATGGCATGGTAAGGCTGCTGGAACAGATGTTAAAGATGATGTTTTACTATTTAACACTGAGAATGAAACATCCATTTTATTTTATTATTTTATTTATTTATTTTTATTTTATTATTTTATTTTATTTTTATAAGTAGCTTTTATCCAACCGAGTGTCCATTCCTGAATCTCCCCTAAGCAGATATAAGTAAAGTTCGAATTTTTCTGTCCAATAAAATATATATCCTTTCTGTTCAGGGAGAGAGAGGAATCTTTGAGAGTTGTTTAACGATCAAGATTTATAATCCAAAGTATTAAAAAAAATCCACAATGCAGTTCTGAAAGTCAGTATTTATGTTCAGAATTCAGACAGGCCAAATTTAAAATGTTTATCATCTCTGCCACATAGATAAGCAGCCCCCAAGCCTGTTCTCTCCCCCCTCTCTATTTTAATTCTCAATAATAAAATAGTTCCAAGGCCACCCAAAATCTTATCTAGTTCTGGGCCTCAAGCCAGGTTTCTTTTAGGCATAAATAAGTTGTAGTGCTGTAATTCACCACCAGATGTCATCAATGCCACTTTCCAGTTTTTAGATCAAAAACTTATATTGTTAAACTTTTCAAGTCTTTTTATTTAGAAAAAAAATAAAAAGGTCTTAAAAACACTTTTGGTCCCCAAATTTTCAATCTGTAAGTATATTTTAATTCCAGATAACTCTCATAGGTTTCACCAGTGTCCCCAAGTATTAATTCGCCACTTTTCTGAGGGAGTGGGGCAGAAATTCCCTTTCCCTCTTTCATCAGGGTCGGGGTGGGGGGTGGGGAGAACGCTTTGGGCAGATTTTCAGGAAGAAAGGATCAGGTCTCACCCAGTTTCATCCACATTGCTGTAAAGTTGCTTGATAGTGCTTGTTGACTTCCATTGTCCACAGCTTAAGACTGGCTACATGAATGCAGCCAGTCTTTCCTCCGCTGGTTTAGAGGGCTTCCTCAGATCAAACGGGGGCTGCCATGCCCACTCCCCGCAATCAATGAGAGTCCCTTCCTTGCTTGCCTCTTCTATGGGGCGACTTTCGACCCTTTCCAGGGTCTCCCAGCGGTGTGAAACCAGATGCAAAAGACAGAGCCCCATCTTTCTGCATCTGCATCACTGCAAGATCACAACCGGAAGTCTGACTTTGGCCACTCTTGACCTCCTGACCCAAAGGAGCTGTTAGGGGTTGAAAGAAGGAAGGGCTGGCTCTCCTTCACCCCCTTTGTCTTTCTACGTATCTGCTCCTGTGGAAGAGATGGCTAATCTGGGGTTACCTTCTTTGGTCTTTCTTCTTGTGGGGGAGCAGGGCTCTCTTCCTGTCTGACAGGTGGTAACTGGGTATTTTCATCCATTGGTGATGCTCTGGGATAGACTTTCTTTAAGTAGAAGAGGAATCACGGCTCTCTCTTAACATTCATAAATACTGAACACACACGGTATTCTGCATTCCTCCAAAGCAACCGTTGTGTTTCTTCCAACTACTATGGTGGTGCTTTCCAAGAAAAATGTACATACCCCAGCCACAACGAACTCTATAAGAAAATATGTGGTGTTACTGTCTTATCTCCTGTGTAAGAAAGCCAGCGAGATCTCTGGCTGGCCTTCTTAGTCACAAGTGCCTTTTCCTTGCACAGGGAAAACTCCTGACCCTCCCCGGGTCCTCACCCCAAATGGGGAATTACAAGGACAGCGGATCAGGGTGAGAGGAGCTGAGAGGGATGTGGAGGTTTTCCTCGGAATTCCTTACGCAAAACCCCCTGTTGGACCTTTGCGGTTTTCCCCTCCGCAGCCGGCAGAACCCTGGACTGGTCTCAGAGATGCAACCTCTTACCCACCCATGTAAGTCAAGAATATTTTGCCAAGCCAGAGATGGTGCTTCTCTCTCTGCATCTGATCACAAAGGGATGACTAATAACCGGCTAGAAAAGCCTATGGCTCTTAGGTTCTCATCAGGAAGGATCACCAAAGAATTATAGGGGGGGAAAGAGTTTTCTTCATGAAACTTGAATTTCCTGGTTGGCAAGTTGGGGGAGGGGATATGGTTGCACAGGAGTTTTCCAGATCCCCACTTTTTCTTGTCTTCTGAACACCTTTACAAAGCATGTTAAATCAAGTGAATTCTTTCAACACCATTCCCCCTTTTTAAAAGATTGATGCCAGTGCTGTAGTCTTGAAGTTACCTGTATTTTATTCCACGGATGATAAACCAACAAAATTCCCTTTGTCCCCACCCATAGAAGTGATAACTGGGCAACCTTTTCGGCAGCGATCTTCCTGCACTTCCATTTGTATTTGTGAACATCTGGCTGGCAGTTTGAGCAAAATCCTTTCTTGCAAAAGATCCCCTTTTCCAAACATGTCAACTATCTTTTCAGAGAAGAAAAACAATAACAGGGCTGAAAGAAGCAAAATTTCTCAGCTCCTTGGCTTTTTCCCATGAAAGAAGTACACTGAAATTATTTCAAAGGCAGAAAAGCTTAGACAGGGGTCCCCAACCTCTGAGCCATGGCCCTGTACTGGGTTGCAGCCCATTTGGAACTGGGCCACACATGTGGCAGGTGAGAGACACTTGCAGCTCCATTTGAGCAAGCAGCAGGCACAGAAGGCTGATAAATTTGGTTTAGATGATGCCTCAAATCCTCTTAGGCAACCTCAGACCACCAACTCTTTTGCTAGTTCAGACCTTGAAGGCCCTTCTGCTTGGTCTCTGCAAGGTGCCTGCAGGATCCGCTGGTGGGACAAGCTCTCTCGGATGCTTTTGCTAACACGGGGCAAAGGATCTCCTTGCGCATCGGGGAAGACTGTTTGTACCTGAACATTTACGTGCCCGCCCAGGCTGATAAGGCAGAGCAGTTAACGGTAAGCGACTTTCTTGTTTCTGGGTTTGATTTGGTCCCACAGCCTAAGGTGAAATCAAGTAGCATTCAGTACTGTTTATTGATATTGCATCTAAATCTACTTTAACTACTAAATCCATTTTGTACAGTAAATATCTCAATTGTCTACATTTGCAGAAGGGGCTTCTAAGTCACTTCTCACCTTAACAGAGAGTCACTTCCATTGTCCTGTTGCATTTTGCTTCCAGGTGATGGTCTGGATCCATGGTGGAGGACTACTGCTGGGCGCAGCATCCACATATGATGGATCTGTTTTGTCTGCTTACGAAAATGTAGTGGTGGTGGTGATCCAATACCGCTTGGGCATTCTCGGGTTTTACAGGTAAGCTGATATTGTCATTTTCATCTCCACCTGGATGATAGCTCACCCCTCTCACCTTTGTTTTAATGCTGTCTTAAGAGCTCAGGTTCCCTTAAATACTGGGTTTCGCAAGCTGCTCTTGTTGTTCAGAAAGAGAGCGGAAATGCATGCTTTGTACCTGAAGAGAAGATGTTGGGGGTTTGTTTATTATTATCACCCTCGGGCCTTTTGGAATCCTTTCCTCCCCTGAAAAGTGGATTGCATCTGCACATGAGCACCTATTGCACTTGATGCAAGTTGGATCCAGAGAGGCCAATCTGGCATGGTAAGTTCCTGAGTGCTAGCTGAGCTATTGACTGTAAATCTCTGGCCGAGATTTGCCTGTGTCACAGCCCTGCAGAGCAGGTAAAGGGAGGGCATCTCCTCATGTTGTTCAGGGGCACTCCTACTATGAATGTTTGAAGGCCAAAAGTGAGAGTGGTCTGGCTGCAGAATGCCTGGATTTCCTCTGGATCCATATTTCCTTGCTTCTCCTTCTCCCCCCAGCACTGGAGATGAGCATGCTCAAGGGAACTGGGGCCTGCTGGATCAAGTGGCAGCTCTGCAGTGGATCCAGGAGAACATTGCAAATTTTGGGGGTAATCCAGGATCAGTTACCATATTTGGGAATTCAGCAGGTGGATTCAGCTCTTCTGCACATGTAAGTTCATGTCCTATTTCATTTCTAGTAATTCCCATAATGTTTGGCCTATCTGTAATGGCTTGAGACAAGATTACCATCAGAGCTGTCACAAAAGTCTAAATAGGAACGATCCTTGGCTCCCTTTGTTGAGAAAGATATAGTTTTATTAGTGATCAAGTGAATGGCAGTATTGCAAAGTCAGAACTTAAAGTCCCTACGTTCTACATTTCCCTCCCTTAACAATCTCTCATTGCTCCCTCCAGTGCAACCAATCTGGTTCAGGCAGGATATTTTCCCAACGGTCAGTCCAGGTGTAGGTATGTGGCCTTTTTCCTTTTTCCAGCTGGGTTACCTTGAGGCAGCGTCTTGGGGAGATACAGCACTTACTTTTGTTTCCCCAAGCATTTGCCCCCTTCATTCCCCCCTTCCCACGGTTCATGGAAGTCTGTCACCACATAGCAGTGGAGCACAAGCAAGCCTAAGATGGCAACTGACAGTTGTAAATTATTATATATTGTATAACAACTTCTTGCTTGTATTAACAATAGGAGTTCAATGCAGCAATGTTAAAAGCATAATTTAAAATGCGACTTTTTGTAGATTAACAAAGCATGAATGTAAGGACCTACCTCAGCTAAGCCACCCAAGAAAGCAAAACTCTTGAAACAGGCATTGTCTCAAAAGGAAACTTTTATTAGAGGCCACTGACAGCAGGGAATCAAGGCTAGATCTGAGAGAAAAAACCACAAAGCAATATATTAAAAGTAGCATTCAATACTCCTCCCCCCAGCATCCCAGGGTTCATTTGAATCCCAGCCAATCCACAGGTGGCATCGTGCTTTGGTAACCAGTCTTTTTGGCAGGCTCCTCAAGGTCTTTCTCACTTTTGATTTCTTCTGACTCCAAGCGCAAACCGCCTCTCAGATAAGGGTAAGACATTCCATCCTGGGGGGGGGAGGGCAACAAAGCAGACAGTGCAAAGCATTCCCAAAAGCTCCCCCCTCCCAACAGAACGGCAGGCCACATAGGAAAGCTACAAATATTAAAATTAAATTAAAATACAGATTTTGGGGGGACCTGACATGAATGAATTGTTAAGACTTTAAAAAGTAACGTGTGAATGAGTGACTTTGGCATTGCAGGGCTTTTTATACAGTTAACACTTGAAGCAAATTGATTTGATAACCTTTTGCCAAATACAATCAGGGCAATATCAGTACAGTTATCGGGTGATGCAATGGGTTGATTGAAAAAAGTGGCTCTTGCTTTCCTCCCTGGCCAGGTGTTATCACCTCTGTCCAAAGGTCTGTTCCACAAAGCGATTTCGGAAAGTGGTGTTGCCATAATGGACCTGCTGTTCGATGCCCATCCAGAAAAGCTGGCTAAGGTGAGGTTTGGAAGAGCAAGGCAGTCATTGCTCTGGATCTGGGAATCTTTTCTCCGAGGGAAGATGAAAAGAAGAAGACATGTAGGAGAAGGGGGTTCCCCTGGCCTCCCCAGGATTTTCTGGAGCAAAGCAGCTGGGGTGCCCTAGCTGTTCCCTAGGGGCCCCAGAGAGTTGGAGATGCAATATGCGCGCCTGCTCCATTACATGTCCATTAGCTGTCTGATATCACCTTCAGCCAGATGTTTCTAAACACCTGCAGAATTATTTGTTTCAAGCTTACTATTGGAATACAAATAAAATGAAGCATACTCTTTAAATCATTTTACTTCACTGGCTTTGAGCCCAGTTCATATAGGCAGCCAGAACAGCCTTCCTCCCTCTTCCTTAAAAGACATCCAGCACCTTCAATCTTCCAAACTGGATGAAGAACTATTGCAGGATGATCTGCTTCTTATTACACATATTAAAACTGAATTGTTGGTCTGGATTGCAGAAAATTGCTGAATCGATTAGCTGCCCTACATCCAGTTCTGCTGAGATGGTTCGTTGCCTCAGGGGGAAAACAGAGAGTGAAATCTTATTGGCTACTCTGAAGATGGTAAGGAGGCCCCCGCAATACATTGTGGTCCTTCATAGAGAGGAAGAGTGAGGGGTTAGTCCTCGTCAAAATATGAGTTGGTCTGCCGGGTGTGGCGAGCAGAGGGTGGTCACAATGGTGCTGTAGAAGCCCCACTCGTCTCCTCTGTAGACTGTGTGAATCACCCACCGTGGGCAGCAAGGTGGCCTTGCGAAAAGACCCCGGAACTGTTTCCCTTCTTCTGCTGATCACCTCAAGCAGGTCCTGCAGGCTTCACAGAGGGGCTCCTGATAGCATCCATTGCCTCTGAATGAAGACCCAGATGGGTGGCAGCAGACCTCATTGCTGCCCACTTCTTTACCAAGGACAGTTTGGGGGGGGGTTCCATGGCTGTGGCTGTTGTGGTCCTGGTGGGGGCAGTGGAATTATGTTCAAAATCAGTTCATGTCATTCAGTCAATTGAGAATCACACTTTTTCTAGATTATGTATAAAGAGTAATGATCATAAAGTATAGACAGAGGAGGCGCTCCTATTATTTTCCACAAGGCTGATGCAGGATCTTCCCCTGGAGCTCTTCATCCTCAACTGACCTGCTTCCTACTGTGATTGCAGGATTTTACCCGGCTGCATCTGGGTGGAGAAGAGCAGGTGAGTTGAGCACTTGCCTCATCGAAGGGAGGCAGGAAGCAACGGGATAGACCTTCGCCCTCAAGGAGATGCTCCCAGCAAATCTAAAGTAGACCAAACCTAGAAATCTCCTTTTCACAGAACGGGAGAGGCAGAAATGCTTGTCAGGAAGTCAGCTGAGGGGAGGCGATTGAATAACAACATTGATAGTGTATATTCTTCCCACATCCAGGGGAGCTTTTTTTATAGCAGGAGCTACAGGACCAGCCCCATTCTGCCTGGCCAAATAGGGCAGAGTCATGCAGATGCGGGCATCTCCACATTCAGGAGAGGCTCAGACATTGGCCTGGCTTTTTCTTGGCCAGCTTCTTCCGTCCAGTGAAAAGCAGAGTAGTTTTCTCCATCAATTTGCCAAATTTTCCTCTGCCTTTCTTGCCTCATGGTGTTGCCGAGCAACCTTTGCTTCCAAGACTGTGGCCAAACTAGTGCTTTGTTTCAGCTCCCCTTTGAAGATCTAAGCCCCTTTTGGGGAATCGTTGTTGGGGAGTGTCCAGATCAGGAGTGCCTGCAGCACCTGGTGAAAAAGGTCAATTGAATTGCTGTCTGGTCTTAACATGCCTCACACACATGGACTTTTTTTACACCCCCTTCACATGCCCCCACCCCTCCCCTAAATTCTGCCCTGTCTAGCAATCCAGAGAAGCATCAACTCCCCCAGCTGCACCCCCTCAAGCAAAGCTAAAAGAGTGGTGGTGATGTTTCCCCCTTTTCTGGGGAATCCCAGGGTCCCAATGAAATCAAACTCCATCAACCAAATCCTGAGGAAAGCCAGGACTGATTAGGGTGTGCGGAGGCTCTGAGGAGGCAAGGACATTGTTTCTGCGCAGTTACACTTCTGCTGTACATGAGGCTGGTGTGTGTGACCCATATCCCGGATATTCTCATCCAGGAACTAAGCAGTCCCGGCTTATTTAGTTTTCTGGCCCAACAAGGCTGCATTTCACATATCTGCCTCTCCCTTGAAGAAGATTGTTTTTCTTTGACCATTCCTCCAGGTTTCATCCCTCATGGCTAAATTAACCAAGTTTCTGCAGTCTCCTCTCGTAAGATTTAATCTCTAGTCCTCTGATTGAGGGGCCCTTCTGTATACCTCTTCCAGTTTCTTCGAATCATTTTTAAATTTGGTGTGCAGAATAGGTCAACCAATGCTGTTTCAAGAGATCACAGAATTTACCATGTGCGCTAGAGACAGTAGCATTGCTGGTCTAGTAATATTTAACTAGTTCATGAATGTTGTGAAAATGTTGTGAGATTTTTTTGTTTTACTGAATTTGAGGTTATGACAACAGCATCCCTCAACCAGACTTTCAAAAACTATCCAGTAAAAAATCTCTTCAGGCTTTTGAAAAGTAAAAGGAGGGAGCAGTTTGCCATCTGTTTCCTCACTGGAGAAGGCGCTTGCCAGCAAGAAGCACAGACAAAGCCAAACAATCCCACCACTCGTTGGGGATTTGTTTTCTGTGAGATGAGAAATCCCACTAGGCAATTGTGAAGCATCGTGGAATGGAATGGGACAAGTTGCCACAACCAACTCACCGTGGCCAACTCGCCCTGGGGTTCAATTAGTTATTTTTGTTGACTACATTTTTGTCAAAATTATTTTATCTCTTGTATCAAAGGAAATCATTCCTATGACTACCAGCTTTTGTAATGCTTTGATGAATAATAAAAGGAATTAGTTCCAGGTTGAATAGTCCCGTGGTGAGTTGTCCTGCAGCGAGTTGGTCACAGCGAGTAATTCACAGCGAGATGGCCTAGATGGCGAGTTGTCCTAGACCAGGGGTAGGCAACCTTGGCTCTTTTATGACTCATGGACTTCATTCCTGCTAGCTCAGGAATTCTGGGAGTTGAAGTCCATGAGTCATAAAAGAGCCAAGGTTGCCTACCCCTGTCCTAGACCTTAGTGGAAAGGGCAAGACTGAAGCTTCAGGAAGGCAAATTCATTCTCCAGAAGACTGTGGAAGGCAGGAAGCAGAGCTGCAGAGAAGGCATTGGTCAGGCAAGGAGCAGCTAAATCTGCAGAAGGAAGGGTGGCCCCGGCAGACGCCTCAGAAGGGACTCCCCCTAGTTTCTTGGACCGGGGGTGATGGCAGATGCATGATTCTGT
The DNA here is from genome assembly GCF_947247035.1 of Vipera ursinii. NCBI lineage: Eukaryota > Metazoa > Chordata > Lepidosauria > Squamata > Viperidae > Vipera > Vipera ursinii. The sequence goes on from NC_139520.1 coordinate 2,425,281, forward strand.
CTGAGGGGCTCCTACTTCTGAGTGTGCCCCTTGTTGGAACTCCCTCGCAAGACTGACAGTTACTGGTCTGACTATTGTCAATGTCTTTTTTTAATTATTTATTATGGTAGCAATTTGATAGAAAGATATGGACAAATTAGAAGGAAAAAAAACCAACCCAAGAAAGAAATACATGAAAGACTGCATAAAGAACAGAGAATACAAATGGGGTGAGGGGGAGGGAAACAGTTGATTGTGTAATCTGATGTTGTTTTCTGAGGTCAGATGTAGGGAGAATTCCACTGAATTCCTAGAAGGTTACTTCTGACTAAGCACGTCTCGGATTTAGGACCGTTCCAAAAAAATGAAGGGAAGAATTTATAAAAATATAGGACTGTAAGATGCAGAATTCAAGTTACAACATTTTAAAATTGTCATTGTATAGAGAAATTAATAATGTTCTCCCATTTCTATTGACCATAACCTAGGAGGAGTTTATTCTGCTTTCCTTGAAAATAATATTTTAAAAGATGTTAAATTGATTTCTTTTTCCTCTCCAGAATGTTGTCTTTTTCCCTGCAGTAGTTGACGGTCAATTTTTTCCGAAGAGTCCCAGGAAGCTCTTAGCAGAAAAAAACTTCCATAATGTTCCATGCATCATTGGGGTCAATAATGATGAATTTGGGTGGATTCTTCCTCAGGTGGGCTTTTTCCCTTTGTTGATGAAGGTCTGCCGCTGCCTTTTTAGTTCTGTTCTCCTGACTGCACTCAGAATTAACCATTTCGTTTTACTCTGTGTAGCTTCTCCAGTTTCCAGACTTCATGCAGGGACTTGACAAAGACACTGTGGACCTTCTGCTACGCAGCACAGAGCAACTCACAGTAAGAGGGCTTTCTCCGTATGCCTGAATTTATCACCAGCCTCAAACATGCCTGCTTTCACTCGGATTCCTGTGGAATTCAGCGGGGGGGGGGGGGTGCGGCAACGGATCTCCAGGGTCTTTGCGCCCAACCATACTAGGAGAGGAGCAGCTCCTGGGGACTTCTAGCCTTGGCAGCAGGGAGGGAGCCAGGCGCATTAGGGAAAGACGGGAACAGGTGATGAGTTTGGTCCTTGACACTCACCATGATTCTCTTGTTTATCTAGTTCTCTTTATTTCTCTTGGTGTTACAGAATGCTGACAAAAGCAATTCTTTAGACACCTATGCTCTCCAAGAAACTGTCCTTGGAAACCTGAAAGCCAGTGTGGCTGCAATATTGATGGCCCACCTTTCTTTGGCTGTTGCAGAGAGTTGCTGCTCAGGATCTTCCTCTGGTTGCCGATGAATATCTCCAGGATCTCCAGGACCCACTACAGCTCAGAGATCAATTTCTGACTTTACTGAGTGATGCCGTGTTCATTGCTCCAGCCATTCTGACTGCCAGGCACCACCGAGGTCAGTTGCTACTGGAACCAGATGGGTTGGAGCAGCGATGGTCCCCTCTTTGAAGAAATCCCTCCGTCCCTCCAGCCAGCCAGTTGCAAAGTCACAAGAACCGGCCAGCAGCAACATTTCATAGGTAGTCCTTGACTTGCAATCACAGTTGGTGCTGGAATTTCCCTTGTAAATTGGTGCAGTCATAAAGTGGGTCTTCATGTTACCGGACCCAATTTTATGACCATTTTTACTGTGGTCATTATGCAAACCCAGCTTCCCCAGCTGATCTTGCATGCCAGAAACCAGCCGTAAAAGTCACTAGTCCTGATCGTGGGATTGCAAGATGCCCCGAACGGCCGTAGATGCGAGCAGGTTGCCAAGGACCCACGTTGCTGACATGTGGCCGCAGGGGTGGCACAATGGTCAGAAGTGCAAAGACAAGCCATGTTTTCCAAGGCCATCATAACTTAGAACCATCATTAAATGAACGGTTGTAAGTTGAGGACTGCCTGTCGCTTACCTGGGACCATCTGCAGGTTTCCAGCAGAAAGTTTGTCATTTCTGCCTGAGCTAATAGCATTATGGAAATAAACAAAAATTTTAAAAATGCTAGCGATGTTCTCAAAACCACAACTCAAAGGGATGGCGCTCTCTTCTCCAATACTGGCCTAAAATGCGCTGTTTCCATGACCGGTGCCTGCCCTGCATCTCACCACTATTCTGAAGCTGTGCAGAGAGGATAAAACAAAACCTCTAGAGAGGCTTTCAGAATTTGCTGCCCTCCAATTTTCTGGCAGTCGCTCACCAGCAGGAAACCATCCCCCAAAATGCACAGATACAGGAGGGCAAAGCAGGGTTGGGGCTTGGAAGCTGGTGACTTTTGACAGACACCTGTCCACCATTCATCAAGGAATATTGGATAGGCAGCTCATGCCCCATCCAGCAGCCCCTGGGTAGCTGGTCAAGAGCAGCGGGGAGGGTTCCAGTCAGGGCAGAGACCTGGAAGCTCCTCCAGCCCCTACAGGCCATCTTTGCTAAGGCGAAGTGACCTCTCCATCTCGACTTTCCAAACCAGTTGGTGACTGCCGCGTCTGAACGTCACTTTCCTGGATTTCTTCTCCCAGTCCTCCTCCTTCCCGGCACCCATCGACTACCTGGGTTTGTGGCGGCAATCCACAAGCACTACCTCATCCAATGAGCTCGCAGATTGACACCTGTAGCGCGGGGGAGAGGGGTGTGTCTGCTAGGTGGGAGATCTCCTCTCCCATGGCAGGTTCTTCCCTTTCCGTCCTGATATCTGACATCGTTTGCTTAGCCCCCCAGCCAGGATCTTCCTTCCAGGCTGACTGTTACTGCAGATCCTGCCTAATGTCAGGGCCCACTTCAAAACCTCATCCCAAGAAAGCAGGGCTCTTGGAACAGGTTCTTTCCGAAAGGAACTTTTATTAGGAGAAGCTGATAGCAGGCATGATAGGCAGGATCTGATCAGTAGGTTAAAAGAGTCCCAGGCATAACCCCACCTCAATAGGACCAATCTCAGGTGTTAAGTCCGCTGTGGGAAGGGAGCTGATGGGGTCCTTTCCCATGCTTGTGAAGATGTTGTTGGGTCTTCACACCTTCCCTTCCGCAGCGAGAGATAAGCCAGACGGCCGGAGGCACATTCCTTTCTCACCCCAAGGTAACATCAATGGAGAGACAGTTCAAAGAGTAAGTTTGTAGACATAGCGGAAAGGATACATTGTAGCAAAGCAGAGAAACATAGCACAGAGCCTTCCCCCCTCCCCCTCAGGAGAATGGCAGAACCCTCAGAAAAAATGAAGAAGAAATGAAATAGATTCCCCCCTCCCAGGAACAGAATGGGTTCTGAGACAACCACTTCTGTCCATAGGTTCCCTGCATCCACCCCATCTCTCTACCTGCAGCCTCGTTCCCCATCACACAGGATGGCGTTTTTGAGGTCTGGCGAGAATGCTTGGCTGTTGTGGAGCAAATCCTGGAGAATAAGACATAGTATCTCTGTGCCACGTTCTTGTCTTTTCAGACGCTGGCTATCCGGCCTATGTTTATGAATTGCAGCATCGTTCGAGGGCACATAGCAGCCTTAGGCCAGACTTTGCTAAAGTGGATCATGGGGATGAAGTAGCCTTTGTCTTTGGGAAGCCCTTCTTCACAGGTGAGTCTGGGGCACTCCAGGAATTAAGCACTGGTCCAACCTGAATACGGTGGGCACATTCCTGCTGAAAGGCCACCACGTTTTGTGGGTTCTTAGCAGTGACCTACTACTTTTGTTCCATCTGCAACTTATTAGCAGGCCAACCTTGTCCAGGTTGATGAAGGAAACCAAAAGTGATGATGATCAGGAAACTAGGTCCTTGTCAGAAGGTTATTTGGCCTTGAAAAGCAAAGCCTGATAGTGCCTGCAACAACCCAGTGGGCAGCCAAGGAATGCCGAGGTCTGTTCTCCGGGGTTTCTGAGGACAAGCAAAAGTCTTAGGACAGAATTTTGGAAATGAGAATTTGGCAAGAGCAATTTGAAAGTGGAACCAAGGACCTGAGAAGTGTGCTCAAGCTGTGGCTGGGAGACTCCTGTCTAATGAGGAGGGGGGAATGGAATTAACAATCCAATGATTCTGAGTCAAGAATAATTTCAGCCAGGATGGAAATAGATGTTTGTGTAATGCTACACCATGCGAGGCAGTAATCATTTGTTGTTGTTGTTAGCTGCGAAGTCATGTTCGACCCATCGTGACCCTATGGACAACGTTCCTCCAGGCCTTCCTGTCCTCTACCATCTTCTGGAGTCCATTTAAGCTCACGCCTCCTGCTTCAGTGACTCCATCCAGCCACCTTATTCTCTGTCGTCCCCTTCTTCTATTGCCCTCAATCTTTCCCAGCATTAGGCTCTTCTCCAGTGAGTCCTTCCTTCTCATTAGGTGGCCAAAGTATTTGAGTTTTGGCTTCAGGATCTTGCCTTCTAAAGAGCAGTCAGGGTTGATCTCCTCTAGGACTGACTGGTTTGATCGCCTTGCAGTCCAAGGGATTCGCAGGAGTCTTCTCCAGCACCATAGTTCAAAGGCCTCAATTCTTTGGTGCTCAGCCTTTTTTATGGTCCAGCTTTCACTGCCATACATTGCAACTGGGAAGACCATAGCCTTGGCTATACGCACTTTTGTTGACAGGGTGACGTCTCTGCTTTTTAGTGTGCTGTCTAGATTTGCCATGGCTTTCCTCCCAAGGAGCAAGCGTCTTTTAATTTCTTGGCTACAGTCCCCATCTGCAGTGATCTTGGAGCCCAGGAAAATAAAATCTGTCACTACCTCCATTTCTCCCCCATCTATTTGCCAGGAATTGAGAGGGCCGGATGCCATGATCTTGGTTTTCTTAATGTTGTTTCAACCCAACTTTTGCACTCTCCTTCTTCACTCGCAACAAGAGGCTCTTTAGTTCCTCTTCACTTTCTGCCATTAGAGTGGTATCATCTGCATATCTTAGGTTGTTGATGTTTCTTCCGGCAATCTTAATTCCAACTTTTGATTCATCTAGCCCTGCCTTTCTCATGATGTGCTCTGCATATAAGTTAAATAGGCAAGGCGACAGTATACAGCCTTGCCGGACTCCTTTCCCAATTTTGAACCAATCAGTGCTTCCGTGTCCAGTTCTCACTGTTGCTTCTTGGCCCGCATATAGATTTCTCAAGAGACAAATAAGATGGTCTGGTACTCCCATCTCTTTAAGAACTTGCCACAGTTTGTTATGATCCACACAATCAAAGGCTTTAGCATAGTCAATGAAGCAGAAGTAGATGTTTTTCTGGTACTCTCTAGGTTTCTCCATGATCCAGCGTATGTTGGCAATTTGATCTCTAGTTCCTCTGCCTCTTCGAAATCCTGCCTGTACTTCTGGTAGTTCTCGATCCACATACTGCTGAAGTCTAGTTTGTAGAATTTTAAGCATAACTTTACTAGCATGAGAAATGAGTGCAATGGTGCGATAGTTTGAACATTCTTTGGCACTGCTTTTCTTTGGAATTGGAATGTAAACTGATCTTTTCCAGTCCTGTGGCCACTGTTGAGTTTTCCAAATTTGCTGGCAAATTGAGTGTAGCACTTTTACTGCATCGTCTTTTAAGATTTTGAATAGCTCAGCTGGAATACTGTCACCTCCACTAGCTTTGTTGTTGCTCAGCTTTTCTAAGGCCCACTTCACTTCACATTCTAGGATGTCTGGCTCGAGGTCAGTGACCACCTCATTGTAATTATCAGGGACATTAAGCTCATTCTTCTGTGTAATTTTGCCACCTCTTCTTAATCTCTTCTGCCTCTGTTAGGTCCCTGCCATTTTGGTCCTTTATCTGGTCCACCCTATTCTATTGTTTTCTTCTATTTCTTTGCACTGTTCATTTAAGAAGGCATTCTTATCTCTTCTAGCTATTCTCTGGAATTCTGCATTCAATTGGGCATATCTTTCTTTTTCTCCCTTGCCTTTCGCTTCCCTCCTTTCCTCAGCTATTTGCAAAGAGCAAATAGCCTGGGCTTACGGAAGACAGTCGGCCCGTAGAAGCCCCTTGGTCTCTTCCTGGCAGGGGCTCAAAATGCTGCATGGTGTTGCTCTTTTCCTCCTCATCTTTGCCATGATGTAGTAAAAATAATGGAGGAAGAAGTTAAATGTAATTAAATTAAATTAAATTTAAATAAATTAACACTTTTCGTTGAGTGTTTTTACAGGATTGGGCTTTTTTGCTAGACTAAACCACTGATTTTGGCACAATACTTGATGAAAATAATTCATGATGATGAATTTAACTACAGGGAGTCCTTGACTTATGACCACAATGCAGTCCAAAATTTCTATTGCTAAGTGAAACATTTGTTGAGTTAGTTTTGCCCAGTTTTATGATTTTTCCTGCCACGGTGGTTGTGTGAATCGTGCAGCTGCTGTTAACACAGTTAAGTGAATCTGGTTTCCCCCTGGACTTTGCTTGTCAGAAGGGGATCCCATGACCCTGGGACTCTGCGACCGTCATAAATGTGAGTCAGTTGCCAATGCTCTGAATGTTGGTCACGTGACCCTAGGGATGCCACCATGGTCGTAAGTGTGGAAAATGGTCATAAGTTATTTTTTCAGTGCCATGTAACTTTGAATGGTCACTAAATGAACGGTTGTCAGTCAAGAACCAGCTGTCATTAGACCAAGGAGGGCTGCATGGAAAGCCAGTTAGACAAGGACAAAATGCTGGCTTGAAAACTATACCCAAAATTCACCAAATTTTTCTCATCAAAAAAGAATTTGGCCGCAGAATTCATATTTTTCAGTGTTATTGAAATTTTTTTTGATGCAGATGGAGGACATCTCTGGCTGAGATAACAGATTCACTCCTCGAATAGCAGTCAAGTCTGAAATGGCCCAGGGTCTCCTGCTTGAGCAGGGGGCTGGACTAGAAGACCTCCGAGGTCCCTTCCGGCTCTGTTCTGATTCAATTTCTCTCAGTTAGTTGGTTATTTCTTAACTCGTAAATAGATTTGACTGGGCTGATTTCTGACTGGGCTCCAGTTATTCCTTTCTGAATTCATACAAATATCTCTAGATAGGAGTCTTATGAAATAATAATAATAATAATAATAATAATAATAATAATAATAATAATAATAATTAATAATTAATAATAATAATAATACATGCCACTGACTCCTGGCAACAAGTTGCATTTTACTGAGATTCTCAAGGTGTTGATATAACTTTTGGATTTTATTTTTCTATCTTTTAAACAATCCAAACCTGTAATTCTTTTGGTGACACCATCCTTATATTCCTGCCTGCAGACAATGCAACAGAAGAAGATAAAGTGGTCAGCAGAGCAGTTATGAAATACTGGGCTACTTTTGCTCGCAGTGGGTAAGTCAGAGGGCTTGCACATGTCCGAAAATTTACTACTCAGGTAAGCTCTGCAACTGGTGTAAGTTGGGACTTTAGCTAGGAAGAGTGTCCCCCTCCAAACTATCTCCTAGGGAAGACTCATCACCTACCAGGTCACCGGAGTTCCCAGACTTCAGCGGTGAGGCTGCTCATATAGAGGTTGTCAGCCCGGGAAGAAGAGTGTGCAGTCCGTTTCCAGCAGATGCCTCTGAGAAATTTTTCAAGTGTTTCTAGAATATTTCATTATTGTTCCAAAAAATGATAAAGCTCCATTTGTGAAAGTGAGGCAGAGCTCATCTTGGTGACCCTGAGAGGAAGAAACTTCCCACCTTTGCTATTTATACAAGTGCAGATTTAAGAGTCCGAACCGATTCCGTGAGCTAACTGGCCATTTGCAATGGTTTCTAGGAGCCCTAATGGAGCTGGCTTGGTGACCTGGCCCACGTACGACTTGAGCGAGCCCTACCTGGAAATAGGCGTAAAGCAAAAGGTGGCAAGAAAACTGAAAGAGGAAGCCGTCACCTTCTGGACCAAGACCCTGCCCGAAAAGGTGGCCAAAGGACACACTGAGCTATGACCTCTTCAGCCGCACGGGGACCTCAGAATTTGGATCAACAGAAATCATTTCTCAGACAGGGACCACGCACCACTCGGTTGCAAGCCTGGCCTCTCTCTCCAACTGGGCAAGCAAGCCACAGGGCCACAGGGTTCTAGAGGAAGGGCCTCTGGGGACACAAGCTTGATTATTGCAAGAAGATACTCCTGCTCTGTCTAGAAACCCTTTACAATTGTTAGCTTTGTCATAAAATTGCTTGCAATTTACTTAATAACCGCCTTGCTTAGCAATGAAAATTCTGCTATAGTTGTAAGTCAAGGATTATCTGTGTTAAGAAAGATATAAACTTGACCAGGAAATGGGGGTGATGCAACTCATAAATTAGCCATTTGTGAACTATTATCTAAAATCAACTTCTATTGTTTAATTTTCACATCTGATTAATATTGTTTATTGTTTGATTCATTGTCTATGGAGATTCTCAGTCATCCAGGTCATAGTTATCCCAAAGGTGCTTTTAACACAACGCAACTGGACTTTCTTGTTTTTCTCTGAAGACATTTCACTTCTCATCCAAGAAGCTTCTTCAGCTCTGACTGGATGGTGAGGAATGGAAGGATTTATACTCCTTGCAGACAGCTGGTCATTTGCATCCTTTTAGACAGTCGGTGAGGCCATTTGGAGGCTTATCTGTGTCCTCAGGGTTACCTGAGTGGTGCAAATGGACGTGGAGCCTTCTTGAAACTGCTAAAGGATGGTGTTGTAGACTGGAGATAGATGATGTTGTATCCCTCCCCCTCTGTTGAGAGGGGGTTGTTCAATTTTGACATGGATGGCCTCTTTGACCCCTCTTTCAAATCAGCAGTCCTCTCTGTCCAAAATGTGGATTTTGAAAGAGTGGCCTTTGTCTTTGTCAGGAGGATCTTCAGCCAACACAATATACATGCACACTTCAAACCCACAAATACACTAAGGCAGAAGCTTGTCCACCCCAAGGATAAAATACCCAGACACAAACTGAGCAATGTGGTATATGCCGTACAATGCAGTGAGCCATGTGCAGATCTGTACATTGGGGAAACAAAGCAACCACTTCACAAATGCATGCCACAACATAGGAGAACAAACACATCAAGACAAGATTCAGCAATCCACCTGCATTTAAAAAACTCTTTTGAAGACAGCAAAGTCCACATTTTGGATAGAGAGGACTGCCAATTTAAAAGAGGGGTCAAAGAGGCCATCTATGTCAAAACTGGACAGCCCACTCTCAACAGAGGGGGAGGGATACAACATCATCTATCTCTGGTCTACAACACCGTCCTTTCAACATTTCCAAGAAGGCTACACACCCATTTGCACTACTCAGGTGACTCTGATGACACAGATAAACCTCCAGATGACATCAATGACTCTAAAAGAATGCAAATGACCAGCGGTCTGCAAGGAGTATAAATCCTTCCATTCCTCACCATGCAGTCAGAGCTGAAGAAGCTTCTTGGATGAGAAGTGGAATGTCCTCAAAGAAAAAGAAGAAAGGTTTGATTCATTGCTTTCTGACACATTGCATATATTGAATATATGTATCGTTTATTTCTGTACACTATATAAAGACTTGAATGCCCTCTTCATAAATAGTTTTTGCTTTTCCTGAAACATTTGGGGTGGGAGGGCAAAAGCCACCTGTCAACAGGTGTTTTACAGTGTTTTACTGGTTTCTTCTTGGCTCTCAACTTGACAACAATCAGAAGGGGGGTTGAATTGCATGTGGTGGGAATGGAATGCCAAGAATCCATCTGCAGCTCATGAGGCCCTGCCACGCTGCCTGCCTGCGCAGGTGTTTGAATGGTCCAGGCACTTCCCATAACAAAAGAAGCGTATGTGATTGGACATCACAATGGATTGAAGGGGACAGCCCAAGGGGGAAATCCAAGTTTAATTAGGTGGAGATTTTTTTTTTTATTGAAAAGTTTTAACATACAATTTTTCTTTAAGAATCCCCCCTCCCCCTCCCTCCTCCCTCCCCCCCACCTCTCCCCCCTCCCCCCTCCCCCCCAACTTCCCAGAGCTAAATACAAGGTATATATAAAAACAATCATAAACAACCATATACTAACAACCATAAACTCTAAAATCCATCACTCTCTAGCTTATATAAGATAAGACAAACCTTAGTAATATTAAATATATATAAAGAAACTAAAGTAGAAAAAGAAAAAAAGAAAGAAGACTTATTCAAATGCTACATGAAACTTCTTAACCCTATACTTGTTCTGGATAAACTCAATCCATTTTCTCCATTCCATAATATAACGTTCTTGCGAGTGATCTTTCAAATAGGCCGAAATCTTCGCCATCTCTGCCAGGTCGGAGACCTTTAAAGTCCACTCTTCTATGGTCAGCAGTTCCTCTTTCTTCCAATACTGACCTATCAAAAGTCTTGCTGCCGTAATTAAATTTAACATCAACTTAGTGTCCACAACCGTAGCATCCGTAATTATTCCCAACAAAAAGAGTTGCGGACAAAACTTTATCCTTTGCTTAAAAATCTTCTGCATATTCCACCAAATTTTTATCCAAAAAACCTTGATCTTTTTACAAGTCCACCATACATGAAAATATGTTGCATCTTCATCTCCACATCTCCAGCATTTTGGCTGATAATTCGGATACATACTTGCAAGCTTTTTAGGATCTAAATGCCATCTATAAAACATTTTATAAAAGTTCTCTCTTAAGTTTTGAGCTTGTGTAAATTTTACGTTCCTCACCCAAATCTTTTCCCACGTGTCCATTGTGATAACTTCCTGGATGTTTTGGGCCCATTTTATCATACAATCCTTAACGAGTTCTGTTTCTGAATCAATCTCTATCAATGCAAGATATATCCGTTTAATATGTGCTGGTCCCTGATTTCTAATTTGCTTCATCAGATTTTCATCAGTCATTGTAAAACCATTTTTCTGATCTTCTTTCCACCTGGCCCGTAGCTGAGTATATTGAAACCAATTTTGAACAATCTTCTCGTCTCGCAAGAGACTATATGGCTTCAAACACCAAACATTTCTTTCCAAGCTTAAAATCTCCTTGTACGTAGTCACATCATGTTTGAAACCAGCATGTATATTTTCTATTGCGTGTTTTGGAATTGCCCACAATGGTATCTTACAATCTAACTTATGTCTGTACTTCTTCCAAACTCTCAGCAAAGCCTGTCTTAAAATATGCACTCTAAACACATTATCTACCTTCTTATCATACAACAAATATGCATGCCAGCCAAACAGCAAGTCGTGGCCCTCAAGATTTAATAATCTCTCTTGTGTCAAATTAATCCAATCACTTATACCTGCTAACGCAGCAGCTTCATAATATAATTTAAAGTTAGGCATTTTAAGACCACCTCTTTCACAAGTATCCTGCATAATCTTAAGTTTAACTCGTGGCCTTTTCCCTGCCCAAACAAATTTATTGATACCTCTCTGCCATTCCTCCAAATTGGAATCTTTCTTAAGAACCGGTATCATTTGAAATAAAAATAAAAATTTAGGCAGGACATTCATTTTTACTGCTGCTATTCGCCCCAACAAAGACAATTGCAGTTTTTCCCAACTCTCCATTTCTTTTTGGATTTTTCCCCATAATTTTTCATAGTTATTTTTATATAATTTTGTATTAGAGGGCGACAAAAATACCCCCAAATATTTAACCCTTTTGACAATCTCAAATCCAGTTAACCCTTCTAAAAGGGCCTTTTGCGATGCTGTCATGTTTTTAGCCAAAATTTTAGTTTTCTGTACATTAACTTTAAATCCAGAAACCTTCCCATATTGCATTATTATCTCCATCAGGTCCACAAAAGAGTTCTCCGGCTGGGTCACTGTAACAACCAGATCGTCTGCGAACGCTCTCAATCTATAATCCTGATCTCTAATCTGTATACCCTTAATTCTTTCCGAATTACGTATTTTTACCAATAATATCTCCAATGTTAACACAAATAACAAGGGCGATAACGGACACCCTTGCCTTGTGCCCTTCTCAATATTACATACTTCTGTCAGACTATTGTTAACTATTATTCGGGCTGTTTGTTTTTGATATAATGCCCTGATTGGTTGCAAAAATTTATCCCCAAAATTCATTTTGTCTAAAACTTTCATCAAAAATTGCCAATTCAATTGATCAAAAGCTTTTTCAGCGTCTAAAAAGATTAGCGCCGCAGAGATCTGGTTGTTCCTTTCCAAAAATTCCAACACATCTACTATATGCCTCACATTATTTTTCATTTGCCTACCACTAATAAACCCAGTTTGATCCCCATGAATCACCCGTTGCAGAACCCTCATCAATCTATTAGCTGACACCTTAGCAAATATCTTATAGTCTGTATTTAATAGTGATATCGGTCTATAGTTTTTTACTTGAGTAGCATCTTGGTCTTCCTTCGGAATCAAAGAGATAAAAGCAGTTCTCCAAGATGTAGGCACCTTTCCCCCTCGCTGGATTGTCTGGAACAGTTCCTTTAACGGTTTAACCATCTCTAATTGTAAATTTTTATAGTAGGCCGCCGTCAAACCATCTGTACCTGGCGCTTTATCTACCTTCAGTTCCTTAATTACTGTAAGTATTTCTTCTTCTGTAATCAGTTGATTAATCTCCTCTTTTTGTACTTGTGTAAGCACCGGGATGCTAGCATTCTCCAAATATTCATCAATGTCTTTTTCATTAATCTTCTCCTTAGCATATAATTTAGAATAAAAATCCACAAAGGCTTTCTTAATAAAATCCTGTTGAAACACCATTTTTCCCTTGTGTTCAATTTTGTCTATGTTAGAAGCCCTCTGCTTTTTCCTTAGTCTATAAGCTAGCCATCTACCTGGCTTATTAGCATTGCAAAAAGTATTATGCCTGGCAAACCTCAAATTGGTTGCCACTTGATCAGCCATTAATTTATCAAATTGTCCTCTTAATAGCTTAATAGCCTCCTTAATCTTCACATCCAATGGATTCAGAATCAAAGCATTCTCTTTTTCCTTAATTTCATTCTCCAATTCTTTCCTTCTAGCTTCCAAAATACGTCTATGTTTATTGTTCATATATATCAACACTCCTCTCATATAGGCCTTGCTAGCATCCCAGACCATATCCATAGAGGTATCCTTATTCATATTAAGTTCAAAAAAATCCTTCATTCGCTGTTTACACTCTTCAACATTTTTCTGGTTTCTAAACAAATTCTCATTTACGCGCCACGAGCGCCTATCTCTATTGTCCTTATTAATCTCTAACCATACTGGGCTATGGTCAGAAATAGCTCTTGCACAAATCTTCACCTTTTTAATCCTAGAAAAAAAATCATTAGTCAACAAAATAAAATCAATCCTAGAAAAAGATTGATGTCTATCAGAAAAAAAAGTATAATCCTTTTCATGCGGGTGTATGTCACGCCAAATATCTCGCAATTCCAAATCATCCTTCATTTCAAAAAAAGACTTTGGTAATCTGGCATGACACGGAATACGCTTAAAAAAGCCAGCCTTGTCCATCTGTACGTCCACTACACCATTCCAATCCCCCATAAAAATAAACGATTTGTAATCCAACTGGGTAAGCTTTGTATGAAGTAAACTAAAAAAGTCAGCCTGTTGTTGTTGTTGATTAGGGGCATACAGTCCAACTAAAAGCGTTTTTTTGCCTTCTAGCAACAAGTCTATCATTACGTATCTTCCATGCTTGTCTGCTTCAATTAAGTCCGCTGTTATGGCACTTTTAATATAAACAACCACTCCATTTTTCTTATTCATTGCAGAGGCAACAAAGTGCATACCCAGTCTTGAGTTCAATAAAAGCTTTTGGTCCATAGCCCTAATATGCGTTTCTTGCAAACATATAACATCAGTCTTAAATTGTTTTAAATATAAAAAAACTTTCTTTCTCTTCTGAGGCGAGTTCAATCCATTAACATTCCAAGTCAAAAATTTAGTCGCCATTCTTATCGCCCCGAAGCTTTTGGAGCACCTCACCAATGGCCTTGCCGTCTTTAGGCCGCGCTCCTCCCACTGCCTCGCTGTAAGTGCGCTTTGAAGATTCCAAAAACTTCTGCTGGTCTTGTTCTTTTACTTGTTTTGCTCTTTTTAAAGCAGCACGCGTCACCCTCTGCTCTCCAGCGTCAGCCAACAAAGTTATAGTTTGATCCACTCCTACACCATTCTCCTCTGTCTGTCCATCTTCAGCCTCTTGAGGTTTCCCTTCTCCAGATCCCTTTGCTGCTTCCAGAAGTGATAGTGGAGTTGCTTTTAAAACATTATTGTAGAATTCACGCGCCTGTGCCACAGTTACCAGACGGTATCTTTTACCTTCATGCATTACCACCAGCCCTACTGGAATCTCCCATCTGAACCTTATGTCACGTTGTTTAAGTTCCTGCACCAAAAATGCAAAGTCCTTTCTTCTCCTTAAGATCTTTGGAGGGATTTCCTTTAAAACCAAAACTTCTTGGTCAGCAACCACTACTTTAGTATCATAGACAGCTTGAATAACTTCATCTCTAATTTCTCTTTTTGTAAAATAAACCACCACATCTCTGGGTAGCTTCCTCTGTCTGGCAATCCATGAGTTTACACGAAAAACTTTATCCATACATGCCTTTATTTCAGATGCTGGCTGACCCAATACTGCTTCCAGGGCTTCAGAAATCAGCTGCTTCAAATCTTCTTTAATATTTTCTTTTAAGCCCCTAATTCTAATAGCATACTGCATCTGGTAGAACTGAACAAGGCTTAACTCTCTGTCCGCTTTGTCTTCATTCTCCAATACCTTAACTTCTAGTACAGCATTTTTTTGAGTCAAATCTTCCACTTTTTCTTCCAGGCCTTGTACACATTCAGCCACACTTTCCACTGTAGACAGAATGTCTACCCTCATCGCTCTAAATTTCTCTTCCATCCTCTCATCTATTCTCTCCTCCATTTTCGCCAGTTTATCACTCAATGTTACTAAAATTACCTGGGCATGCTTTTCAAGGGCATCTTCTAAATCTTTCGATGTCAATGCAGCAGGAGGAAGCAAGGCTTGCAACGATGTCTGTTGCACCGGAGAAGTTCCAGCACTCCGAAGAGTTTTTGAAGGAGGCTTAGCCGCCATCTTTTACTTTCACTTATGACGCACTTTCACTTTAAGTTTAAAAAGTCCATCAAGCTCGAGAGTAAAATATAATAATCCTCTTCACCTTTTCCTCTTGTACCGCTCTGCCTGCTCCTTTTATTCCATAGTCCTTCCTTCAGGCAGGGGTGGTCGCAAACGCCTGGCTCTGCTCCAAGAAATCCGGAGCAGAGACGCTGACCAGCTGGGAGCAACCCAGGCTACGGGGGAGTTCGATCCTTCAGCTGCCCAAGCTACAAGCTCAGGCTGCCCCGGAGAACTCGACCCCTACCTGGGGCCTCACACCCTCCTCTTCTCCCGAGGAGGGGGCTTCAAATTCACCCGAACAGCTGATCGGTGCTGTTTCGGGTGAAAATTACTCAGCTGAGCCGTGGGCAGCGCGGGAAGGCTGTCTCCAGCGCCGCGCAGCCACCGGAAGTCTAATTAGGTGGAGATTTGAGCTGGTTTTGCTTCTTTTGTGCCAATATAGCGTATTCAGTAAGAGTGTTAATTTTGGAAAGAACAATGTCCCAGGAGCTCCTTTCTTGGATTCGCTAGCTGGACACTTGGCACTACCTTGCAAAGTTGTTAGGTGTTTCTCAAATTCAGGGACTGGGTTCTTTCCAGCTCCGTGCCACTCAGGCACCTGAAGCAGCAACACCATCCTGCTAACATCAAATCTGCACCCACAGATCTGAACAACTCCCAAGCACTGGCACCAGATTTCTGCCACATCTCCTATTCAGCCAGGACTGAGACAGAGAGCCAGCTTTGAAGTGCTGGTGAAAGTGCTGGCCTAGAAGCCAGGAGACTATGAGTGCTTGGCCTCCCTCAGGCATGTAGTCTGGCTGGGCTCTAGTGTCTTGGGAGGAAATAGAAGAAGGAGCCTCTTGCACAGCTCCCTGAATTATACAAAATGAAGGTGGGGTAAATTGTGGCGCTATCCAGCTGACCCTATGCCACAGGGATGGCTGCTCCCTGTGGCTTCATACAACTGTTCGACAAGAAGAGTAGGAGAGTGGAGCTCTGAGGCACCCCACAACAGAGGGTCCTGGGATGCACCCTCCCCCTCACCAAGTGACCAGCACCCGTCACTCCTAAGCCTTGCAGTTCATTTAAGAGGTTGCTAGGATTGATGGTAGCAATGAGACTGAAAGGTCAACAGCACCAAGAGAACCACCTTCCATCTCTTGTCTTGTCCAGGTCTTCAAAAGAGTGACTGATTTGGTGATGGTGCCATGCTCAGCTCTGAAAGAGAGGTGCATCAGTCAGATACACTTTCAGGCAGAGCCCCTGTTATGGGAGTGGCCATCGGAAACCGATCTGCTGGAAGGAACGCACACAAACCTTATAGGGTTTAGGGACATCGTGTTGCCGTCTGACCCAACACGCAGCTCAGAGATGAGCGCCCAGCATCTCCAAAGGCCCACCAGCCCTTAGCTCTCATCTATCCTCCGATTCTTTGGTCATGTGAGACAAAGGGCACAAGCAGGCTACCAGCTTCTACACCTGAAAATCAGTAGCTGAATCACGGTTGCAAAAACAAGTATAAAATTGAAGAAGACATTCTCATTTATATTTAGAAGTTCTTAATCTGGATGTCAAAGTTCCAATTAATGAAACCAAATAAATCAGAACTTCAAGGTTTAAAGTTTTCTCAAAGCTCATGTTTATTGGATACATAATATCAGCAGTCAAAAGTGAAACCAGCTTTAATTTTTTCCCTAAAGATTCAATGAGCCTTGGTGGAGCAGTGGGCTAATGCCTCCTTAAGTAACACCAGCTGCCTGCAATTATTGCAGGTTCGCATCCCACCAGGCTCAAGGTTGACTCAGCCTTCCATCCTTCTGAGGTAGGCAAAATGAGGACCCAGATTGTTGGGGGCAATTAAGCTGACTTTGTAATAATGCCGCTTGGGGTGTGTGTGAAAGCCCTAATAAGCAGGCATATACATAGAATGAAGGCTACTGCTAAGCTTGTAAGCCGCCCTGAGTCTTCGGAGAAGGGCGGGATATAAATGGAATTAAAATAAAAAATAAATAAAAAATAATTTAAGTAAATGTAATATTCCCTCTATTGTGCTATAAATCCTGCTACCCAATGAAAGTAATTGGCGGGCTTTGCAACTATCTTTGCTCCTCCTTCCAGCACCTGTGGGAATGACCTTGGTTCCCACAGGACTACTCCATGTTTAGTCTAGCATACTTTCATTTTATTTCCCCCTTCCCCCCTCAACCTATGTGGCAACTTAGAACGACAAAGATGTCTTCAGCCAGACTCATTTCAGAAGTTGACACTGGAAGCCAAAGATTTACAAACACTTCCCATCTACCCCTATTGTCAGTAATCTTGCTTTATTTTGAAAAGATATTCACTGTCAAATACAGAAACACGACTAGATATCATTTCAGGAAATTGTTAAAATTTATTTTAAGTGTTAATATCAAGTAAATGCTACCCATTTTGAATAAGGGTTGTCTTACATAGTTGTTGAAAAATTCCTTGAGATCAAAACGGTGGTGCAGGAGACACCCAGGAATGCCAATAAAATTGCTTCTGCTCCTTCCCATTTGCACCCACCACTACACCCACTTCTTAGCTAAACTGTGGAGTTGTTATAACAATTGTCCATCTGCAGTTAGAAACTTTCTGCTTCTTTGGGGAGCCATAGAAAAGTCCTTGAAGTCAGACCCATGGCTGATTTAACCCAGTCTTGCTGGCAATGAACTGGATTGCCGGCAGTCAAGATCCAAGCCGGCAGGGAAAGGCACCAAACGCCTTGCAGACGCTGCTAAATCAACAGATGGAAGGCAAGGAAAAGGAGGCCTCTTGCCTGGCAACATCTGTGTCCTACCTCTCAGTCTGGCTGCTCACGGGCAAACGGGGAACATTCTCTCTGCCAGTGATGAAGAAGAGGCAGAATTCTGGTACCATGGCAACCGTGTTCTTAACAGGGCTATCAACCTAGCACTAAATCAGCACAGAAGCTTAGCAGAAGATCAGTTCTGCAACCTGGGCATTGCAGAATGAAAGAGACATCACATTTCTGTCTCAAACAAAGGACAGAAGAAATTCAGCAGTCACAAGACCGAGTGAGAAATTCTTTGGTAAAAATTCTTCTGAGCTCTGCCTAGGAGGCTGAGTTTCCTACCATCTCTCCTTCCAAACTCTAGATTACCAGAGGGCTTTTTTCAGCCCTGACTAATCTCTCCACCGAAGATCCTCACACTGAAAACTGAGCCCAGGACTCCAGCTTCGCCCTAGCCGGAACTGCTGGGATCTTGCTGGGACCCACCCAGTGGCTGTGAATGCAGTGTGTAGAGGTCACCCAAGCCCCCCCCCCCAATGCATTAGGCCACTGCAGATGAGAAGAGGCAGCCTCTTGTGTTTTGGAGAAAGGTGCCTTCCTGAGGAAGCCCATAGAACCAGCCCATCCAGCCCAAGTAGCCAGCAGATTCAGCCTGCCTAGAAATGCTCCAAAGGAAACTGACCGGCAGCTCCTCTTGGGGTGCTGGGACTGCCCATCCGACAAAGCTGCTCGGCCTGTGGGTGAGCAGAAGGAGAACTGCCCCCCCCCTTCAGCTTCCCTCTCTTTGACAGGGCCAGCATGTTGGAGTCCTGCTTCTCTCTGTGTTCACCCTGCCTTCTTCTGGAGCTGGTGAGTGGAACTCCTGAGTGCGCGCGCACACTCACTCACAGGACCACAACAAGAGCTTTTGAGTAAAGGCAGGATGGGGGCACAAGGAACGCAAAGTAATGGAGGCAGGAAGAAACAGCATTGTGCTGCTTCTGCCTATGAATGCCCTGCTGCCATTGCCAGATCCCGTCCAGGCAGGAAGGAAAGGAGATTGGGTAATCTGCTTTAATTAGTGGAAGGCTCCATTGTAGCCAAGAAAAGGGTCTCTTGACACGTTCGGAGCCCCAGGCCTGGGCACATAGCCAAGTTTTTAAGGCCTTATGAAAGGCCAACAGGGTTGGGGTCATCCTAGTCTCTGAAGGAAAGTCCAGAGGCCAGGAGCTATAGCAGAGAAGGTGCATCTCCTGGTCCGTGCCAGCCAACCTTCCTTGGCTGACAGGACCTGAAGCATGCCCAACCTGACAGAGAGGATTGGACAGGTAGAAACCATGGAGAAAAGACGGTCCCTAAGGTAAGGCACTCCAAAGCTTGTAGGCCATACCCAGCACCTTGAATTGCACTGAGAAACACACTAGTAACTAATGCAGCTGATGCAGTAGTGGTGTTATATGTGTTGCACGTCTGAGGACCATTTATTACCTGTGCAGCTGCATCCTGTACAGTTGAAGCTTCCGAATGCTCTTCAAGGGCAGCCCCATGTAAAGTGCATTGCAGTAGACCAAACAAGAAGATAGGAGGGCATAAGTGCTTACTTCACCACCCTCATTGCATCCGCAGATAATCGCCCGGCCGCCCTGTTTAGAGTGGTCCGCTCCCTTTTAAATCAAGGGACGGGAGAGGACCCCTTACGAGGACAGGTTGAGGAATTTAGTAAATATCTGGTGGACAAAATTGCTCAGATTCGGGCTGGTCTGGACTCTGACTGGGCAGTATCTGATGAGAGGAAAACGATGGGTCTGGCCGAGAACATTTGGGAAGAGTTTGATCCTGTGACTCCGGATGAAGTGGACAGGATCATGGGGAAATTAAGTACCGCCACATGTCTGTTGGACCCGTGTCCCTCCTGGCTGGTCTATGCGTCTCAGAAGGTTACACGAGGCTGGCTCCTAGCAGTTATCAATGCCTCACTGAGTG
This sequence comes from Vipera ursinii, assembly GCF_947247035.1. Lineage (NCBI taxonomy): Eukaryota > Metazoa > Chordata > Lepidosauria > Squamata > Viperidae > Vipera > Vipera ursinii. The sequence goes on from NC_139520.1 coordinate 2,445,062, forward strand.
AAGGGTACTTCCCTGCCGCCTTGAAAGAGGCGGTGGTAAGGCCCCTCCTTAAGAAACCTGCATTGGATCCAGCTATTTTAAATAACTTTCGTCCTGTCTCCAACCTTCGCTTTCTTGCGAAGGTTGTTGAGAGCGTGGTGGCAAGGCAGCTCCCTTTGGTCCTGGAGGAAACTGAGTATCTGGATCCGTACCAATCGAGTTTCAGGCCCGGGTACAGCACGGAGACGGCATTGGTCGCGCTGGTGAATGATCTCTGGCGGGCCCGAGATAGGGGTTATTCCTCTGTCCTGGTCCTATTAGATTTCTCAGCAGCTTTTGATACCATCGACCCCGGTATCTTGCTGCGTCGTCTTGAGGGGCTGGGAGTGGGAGGCACCGTTCTGCGGTGGTTCTCCTCCTACCTCTCGGGCCATTCGCAGACGGTGTTGGCAGGGGGGCAGAGGTCAACCCCTAGGCCCCTTAGCTGTGGGGTGCCTCAGGGGTCGGTACTCTCGCCTCTCCTGTTCAACATCTATATGAGGCCGCTGGGAGAGATCATCCATGGCTTCGGGGTGAGGTATCATCAATATGCTGATGATACCCAGCTTTTCATCTCCACCCCGAACCAACCCAGTGATGCCCTCGATGTGATGTCCCGTTGCCTGTAAGATTTGGATGGGAAAGAACAGGCTCCGGCTCAACCCGGCCAAGACTGAGTGGCTTTACGTACCGGCATCTCATTTAGTCCAAGAGGTTCCATCTTTGGTTATAGGAGGAGAGATGTTACCTCCCGTTGATAGAGCACGCATTCTAAGCGTCCTCCTAGATTCACGACTCAGTTTTGAAGATCATATTGGAGTCGTGGCTAGGGGGGGTATTTGCCCAGATTCACCTGGTACACCAGTTGCGCCCCTTTCTGGACTGAGATACCCTACATACAGTCACCCACGCACTCGTTACCTCCCGTATAGATTACTGCAATGCTCTCAACATGGGGCTGCCCTTGAAGACCACCCGGAGGCTCCAGCTGGTGCAGAGTGCAGCTGCACGGGTAGTGATGGGAGCACCCTGATACTCCCATATTACACCCCTCCTGCGTGAGCTGCATTGGCTACCGGTTGCCCTCCGGGTGAGATTTAAGGTGCTGGTACTTACCTTTAAAGCCCTACATGGCTTAGGTCCGGGATACTTGCAGGACCATCTGCTGCCGGGAACAAATTCCCATCGTCCAGTACGCTCACACAGAGAAGGCCTCCTCAGGGTACCGTCGGCTAGACAATGTCGGCTGGCGACCCCCAGGGGAAGAGCCTTCTCTGTGGGAGCGCCAGCCCTGTGGAACCAGCTCCCCCCTGAGCTTCGGATGGCCCAAGATCTCCAGTCCTTTCGCCGCGGCCTCAAAACACTCCTTTTCCACCTGGCTGACCTGGACTGACAGGGATTTTAATTATGTTTTTAATTTTTAACTCTAATTTTTAATTTAATTTAATTTAAATTTATTCTACAGGGGCCTTTAATTTTAATTTTTATTTTAACTTCTGTATTTATTGTACGTTATTGTTGTTAGCCGCCCTGAGTCCTTTGGGAGATAGGGCGGCATATAAGTCCCAAAAATAAATAAATAAATAAATAAATAAATAAATAAATAAATAAATAAATAAATAAATAAATAAATAAATGTGACCAGAAGCAGAGCTTTCCAGTCCAGAATGGACATAAATGGTGCACCACCCAAAAGGATGTAAAGGTCCTCCTAGCCACGGCTGCCATCTGCTCTTCAAATAGAAGGAGTGAGTCCGTGAGATCCCCACATTTTGCGGTGTTACAAATAAGTGGGTGCAAAGCTGGCATATCTGGAGGAGTGAGAAGAGGAGGCACTGGATGGAAGGAAGGATCACCTTGGATCTCTTGAAAGGAAGCCGGGAAGGGAAGCTGGGAGCTCCGTGAGAGAATTTGTACGGCACTTTAGTGAGCAATCAGAAACAAGGGTGACATTGTCAGGAAGTGCAAGAGACAAATTATAGCAAAAATAATGGTAAAATAAAGCTTTGGGCATCCCGTAGATAATGTTGGGACAATAAGGAAGAAACCCCAAAACTTAAGGCAAGGTCAAGGAGGCTCTGATGATGGACTTGCCCATTTCTTCCACAAAGCTGCAGGTTGCGGCAGACAAGCCAGCTTAGTTCCCACAAACATGACCCCAGAGGTTGCTGCTATTGGTGAACTCCCTTGGATGGTCTCAGTGCAGGATCATGGCAGCCACGTTGCGCTTGGTTCCATCCTAAGTCAAGACTGGATCCTAAGCACAGCCTCCAGTTTCCACAGCAGGTAATGATCAGGGGCTCATTCCAAGCAAGCAAAACACATTCCAAGCAAGCAAAACACATATACGCACACAGACAACACACACAGAGAGAGACACATACACAAGAAACCTCTTAACTGAGTTTTGCCCCATTTTATGACTTCTCTTGCCACATTTGTTAAGTGAATCACTGCAGTTGTTAAATTAGTAACACAGTTCTTAAGTGAATCTGGTTTCCCCATTGACTTTGCTTGTCAGGTTGCAAAAGGGGATCACATGACCCTGGGACACTGCGACCGTCATAAATATGAATCGGTTGCCAAGCATCCGAATGTAAATCACGTGACCCTGGGGATGCTGCAACGGTCATAAGTGTGAAAAATGGTCATAAACAGTGGTGGAATTCAGCTGGTTTGCACCAGTTCACTAGAAACGGTAGCTAATTTTTTGTTGACTTCAATGAACCGGCTGATGCCCTGGCCCTTTTTCACAAGGCCCAAAATGGACTGCTGGAAGTGCGTGGACGCCACTTCCGGAAGTCCATTCTGAACCAGGGAGACCTCCTCTAGGCCTCCGAGGCTCAGAACAGACTTCCAGAAGTGGCATACATGCAGAGAACCGGTTGTTCAGGTATCTGAATCTCATCACTGGTCGCAAGTCACTTTTTTCAGTGCTGTTGTAACTTCAAACAGTCACTAAGTGAAATGTTGTGAGTCAAACACTATCTTTTTTTTTTTGGTCATCAAGTTTTTGACACCTTTCTAGGCGACTGGTGGTACTTGAATATTGCCATATCCTAAAAGTGGTACACTCTCTGAAAAGGTTGAAAATCCCTGCCTTATGCCACCATTGCCGTGTCCCATGAGGACACATAATAAACATGAATGCTGCTTGGAGCAGTGTGGAGCAGCGGTTAGAATGCAGTATCGCAGGCTAATTCAGCTCACTGCCAGGAGTTTGATCCTCACCAGCTCATGATTGATTCAGCCTCCCATCCTTCCGAAATCAGTAAAATGAGGACCCAGATTGTTTGGGGCAACAGGCTGACTCTGTAAATCGCTTAGTGAGGGCTGTAAAGTACTGTGAAGCGGCATATAAGGTAAGTCTAAGTGCTATTGCTATCGCTTGGTCCCATTGCTACCCTGCACTCACTAGCAGGGGCCGTACAGCTCCCTAAATTGCACAGCCAGTCAAGCCCAAAGGGGCTGGTTTGCCATCTCTTTCTTCCCATCCCCATCTTTCACAGTGCTGGTGGTGTAAGAAGCAGATGGTAACATACCAGGTGCTACGAGGGGGGGGGGGCGGCGGCAGGGAGGCAGCGGCTGTTTCAAGCAAGTCAGTACAGCTGGAAAAGGCTAATTAAAGGATGCAGCACTATGTGTTATTTTGGCAGAATTTTTCTGAAAATTTACAATGATAGTTTCCATTGATTATATTGCAGGAATGCATTTATCAGTCAACCAGTAACTATTGATACAAGCTAGTTTGGGGTAGAAGTTGAGGCACCAGGTTAGAAACTGGGAGATGTGAGTTCTAATCCCACTTTAGGTACAAAGCCAGTTGAGTTACTTTAGGCCAGTCACTTTCTCTCAGCCCTAGGAAGGAGGCAATGGCAAACCACTTTAGAAAATGTTGCCAAGAAAACGGCAGGGATTTGTCTGAGAATTGGGCGTGATTGAATGGGGGGAAAACTACTGACAAGTATAAAATATAAGGTAGATGCCTGTGGAGATTCTCAATCATTCAGGTCATGGTTGTCGCACAGGTGCTTTTTCAAGAGGCAACTGGACTTTCTTGTTTTGTCTTATTCATAAATGCATGGCACAACATAGGAGAACAAACCCATCAGGACAAGATTCAGCAGTTTGTATGCATTTAATAGACAGAGGCCACTCTTTCAAAGACAGCAAAGGCCACATTTTGGACAGAGAGGACTGCTGCTTTGAAAGAGGGGTCAAAGAGGCCATCTAGGTCAAGACTGAACACCCTCCTCTCAACAGAGGGGGAGGGATACAACATCATCTATCTCCAGTCTACAACACCGTCCTTTCAACAATTCCAAGAAGGCTACACACCCATTTGCACCACTCAGGTGACCCTGAGGACACAGATAAGCCTCCAGGTGGCCTCAACCACTCTCTAAAAGAAGGCAAATGACCAGCTGTCTGCAAGGAGTATAAATCCTTCCGTTCCCCCACCATCCAGTCAGAGCTGAAGAAGCTTCTGGGATGAGAAGCAAAACGTCTTCAAAAAAAAACAAGAAACTCCAGCTGCCTCTTGAAAAAGCATATTTGGTATAAGGTAAATGCATTTTCTCTCTTTTCTTCTTACTTTGTATTTTCAGTTTGTTTGGGATTTGTCTTTTTACTTTGATTTTTTAAAAAATATTTTGTTAATTGTGTATATTAAGGATATTTCAGTTGTCCTCTTGGCGCTAGCAAAGAAACTGAAAGGGGCCCATCCAGATCCACGCATGGACGAGTCAGTTTTTTCTGGGCCTCGCCTCTGCCCAACTCTGTTCCTGCTTTTGACTACACACCCAACACCCAACAGCCAGGAAAAGCCCTTCCGTAGCCACGTAGCCCTTTCAGACTCCGCCTTTACAATTTTTGAAGCATGTGGGGAAATTTTAAGTTTCTATCCTCAGCCAGGATCCTAATGAAAAAGATCTAATTTTACCCTGAGGTTTTTGTGTCTTCTCTGCTATTTGCACGTGACTGGCTTTAAACGGGCAAGTTTTCCATTACTATTCCATCCCCAGGCAGCGGAAATTCATCTGATAAGATTTTGTTCCTCCAGCCCAGGAGATCTGTCAGGAAAGGGTGTCCCAGCCCATCTAGGAAAGTGACCAGGACTCCAGATTTTCTGGGCAGTGCATGTTTTCTCCCGTTCCCTTGCCGTTTTGCGCTACCCCTCCTTTGTTTCCAGGAGGAAGCTCTCTGTTCTGGCTGGAGCCTCAGACCCCCAAGGGCCTGGGGAACCTCTGGTGCCTATCCAGACCATGGTCCCCCACGAGGCCTTTGACGAGATAACCCTGGTGCACAACATTGCTCTGCTGAAGACAAGCACTCCGCTCCGTTTCAGCCTGACCGTGCAGCCCGTCTGCTTCCCCACCCCAGACTTCCCAGCGGCAGCCCTGAAGAAATGCTTTGTGGCCGGCTGGCTGGACCCTCGAGGAGGTGAGCCAGCTCTCTACCCGCGAAGCTCCCCCACTGCCTCAAAGGGGAGCCGAGAGGCCAGGGAGAATAGTCTGCCAAGCTTTAAAACTTCATAGAGGTTCTCTGCTGTCTTGGCTCTCCAGGGCTTGGTCCTCTGCAGAAACTCTCCGTGGAAGATGTGGATCCCTGTCCCTTGCACAGAACCGTCAGCACGGAGTGTTGCAGCCACCGGGAAGGGGACCAAGTGCCTGGATGTCTGGTGAGGAGACCCTCAAGGGTGCATTAGCTCCCCATCAATCCAACTGGGGGCTTCCGAGGGCCACCTTTTCCTCCTCTTTCAAACAATCTGAAACAATCTGCCAGAAGGCAAGTACACACTTCACCGTGTTTCTTTTGCAAGCCTCTGAGGTTAAAGAACTAAGTGACATCTTTCTCTCTGGCCTTTGAACAAAATAACTGCTAAAATCTGGATATGAGATAACTCCCCTATACTGCAGAGGATCCTCTGCATTTGCATTACAATTATACAAATGGGCAGAGGTTTTTGCAGTGTGCTAATTTGCAGTCATTTACTTGTATCGCTCCGGTGAGTAGCTGTGTATTTGTTCGGAGCCTCTAGCCCCTTCCAAGACTTTGGGGTGGGCCAGATCAGTGGTGGGATTCTAATCGGTGAAGAACCAGTTCTCTGTGTGGATACCGCTTCTGGAAGTCCATTCTGGGCCTGGGCAACAAAAAATTAGCTACCGGTTCTGGCGAACTGGTGCAAACCGGCTGAATCCTACCACTGGGCCAAATGGCCATTTGGGCTCTTTTCTTCGAACCCCGCAGACTCCATCTTGGTCACTTGGCTGGCCTGTTTTTCTCCTGCTGGGGCACTGAGCATCCCTGAGATGTCCACCCTACAGGGGGAGTTGGGCTCTGTGAGGTCAACTAGTTGTGCCTCAGATGGTCCAAAAGGGCCTTGAATTGTGATCTGTCTTCCCTCCAAGGGGTCAGCTGGCAACCCGGTCCTGTGCGAGGCAGAAGGCAGGCAGGTGCTGAAGGGCGTGCTGAGCGAAGGGGGCACCAGGTGCTACGGGCCCTTCCTCTACAGCCAGCTCATCTACTACAGTGACTGGATCGTGGCCACCATGGCCAAGTGGAGGGCCCCAGCTTCCCCCTTTCCTGGCCAAAGGTATCAGGCCTTTGGGGGCCCAGCAGAGGAAGAGGAGGGGCTGCTGTTCGAACCCTTTTTGGATCTGAGAGCTCTGAAAGTCTCCGATGCCTCAGAAGACCCCCTTAGCCTGGACCGTTTGGAGGAGCTGGAGGAGAGTGGCCTGGGCCCCTACAAAGGACCAGTTGAGGCACGAGCGAAACTTCCACTCTACTACGACTACTATGGGGGGGAGCTGCTCGCCATCTCTTCAGCAAAGCCTGGCCATCCATGGCGGCTGCAGGGCCTCCTCTACATGGGCCTCCTGCTGCACCTCCTGGCTTCTTGAACCTCTGGGCAACCAGACTATTCCTGGGCCCCAAGATCAGATTTCTCTTGGGAGATCCTTCTGCACAACTAAAGTTTATCCACAGAGTCTTCTTGCTCTATGAGAAGTCGAGACATCAGGAGAGGGAAGAACACAAAGCATCAATATCTGGGAAGCTTTATGAGAGCCTGTCTTTGCATGCCTTGTGCTTTGACCCCACGGCCATGACTAGATATCCCCATCTATTAAATCATTTCTTGTAAGGACCTGCTTCAAAACTTCTTCCCAAGAAAGCAGAACTCTTGGAATATATTCATCCCAAAAGGAACTTTTATTAGGAGAAGCTGACAGCAGGCATAGAAGGCAGGATCTGAGGGTTTCCCGCTCAAATCAATAGCTGAAAGGAGCAAAAAGCAAACCCCGTCCCAACAATTCATCCAGTCAGTTCAAATGGGACAATCCCCAGGTGTTAAGTCCAACAAGGCTGATAAGACTCGTTGTGAAAACGTTATTGGGTCTTCGCACCTTCCCTTCCGCAGCGAGAGAGAAGCCAGATGGCCGGAGGCACATTCCATTCTCACCCCAGGTTGGGATCAAGGGGAAACAGTTCAAAGAGCAAGCAGATAGAGGAAGTGGAGAGGATACATTGTAGCAGTTAAGCGAGAGGCCAATTCACATCCCATCCCCCCAAAGCCTCCCCCCTCCCCCCAGGAGTTTGGCAGAACCCATAGAGAGGAAAAGGAAAGAACTCCCCACCACCACCAAAGAAATGGGTTCTGTCCTATTATTGGTGAGATGTGCCTTTACTTGAGCTTTTGGCCAGGACGGAGCTGCCTGTTGCTAGATTGGGATCACAGGTCCCCACGTGTTTAGCAAGGGTGCAAAGTGCCAGTCCTCCCATGATCCCCAAAGGATGGAATTCCGATGACACCTTGTGCCAAGTATGTTTTTGGTCCACAAATTTGTACTTGGGGCATAACTCTGAGCTGCAACCTCATGGTTGAGATGTTTGGATATTTTTCCCTGATCTCTGGATTTTAAAACATCTTGCCTTGAGCTTGGCTGTTTTCTTGCAGACATTTCATTACTGAAACTCATTTCAACCCTGGGCTACAAATATTCTCCTTTATTGAAACTCTTCCATCTTCTTGGAATGCCAGCTTGGTTAGGTTATCTGTAACGGTTTTCGCTGCCATCTCTGCCGTGTTCAGCAGAGTGTCCTTTAGCACATGGCACTGAATCTGTCTGCAGAAAATAAATCAGAAATAGAATCCAGCAACATACATTTCTAAATGAAGTTAAGTGGAATTTAGTTGGAGTTTCTAGTCCGTAGAACAATTAATCAATGGAACAGCTTGCCTTCAGAAGTTGTGGGTGTTCCATCACTGGAGACTTTTAAGAAGAGACTGGACAACTATTTGTCCAGAATGTTATAAGGTCTCCTGCTAGCAGGGGGTTGGACTAGAAGACCTCCAAGATCCCTTTTAGCCCTGATTCTTATAGAAGCTAAGAGCTGCAGGACAGAAAGTCCTGGGATTTCTCTGTTTGATGGTGTTGCCCTTCTTAGGGCAGCCCTGGGAGCCTGAGGTTTGGGGGGCAAGGGTACTGTTATATCTTCGGTTCTTTAGGCATTAAGCGAGACAAGGTGTTGAAACAGCAAACAAGCTATTTATACGGTTGGCCTCTAGGCAGCGACCAATAGGTTTAAAGTAGCAGTTTCCCACCCCAAACCTAATTATCAGCCTGGAGACATCAAGTCTGGCTCAGTAACAGCAATAACACAGAAAAAGTAGGTCAGACATTAAGCAAGTGATTTTACACAAAAATGGTCAATACATTACAGGTACTGTTTCTGAGGGCATGGGATTAAGCAAAGAGGGGAGCTGAGCTTGACCCCACTCACTTCCAAAAGACCAGGAGGGAGGGGATGCAGCCTTCATTCTCTCTACTACCCATCTCCTCTCATGGGTGTCATGTGGCTCATCTGATGCAGCTGAAGATCAATGCCCCCTCCTCCCATTGAAACTCAATGAATTTCATTTCTGGTTGTAAATTCCTAGTGAATCCACTTGCATTTATTCTCAAACATTTGGACAGGTATTTTCTTTGCACAGGCCAAGAAATATTGGGGCTGTATGACAGGTAACTCCAATTTTTTTACATTCAACATTTCTTTATATTATGATATTCTAGCTTTTTCTTCCCATTTCAACATGTTTAACTTACGTGTAAATTTAAAACTTGTAACTCCTGCTAAAGGTGTCTCACCATGAAAATTCACACTAGATTTTAAATATTCTGGACACTTTTAGATGTTTCCTCCAACCTATCAGGTTTGTTTTGGTTTTTTTGGTGTTTCTCAACCAGAGAAGTAGCCTGTGCTGCAAACCTCGGACCCAGGATGGAATCCTCTGACAATGTGCATTTTCAAACACTTCCTCTTTTGCCTAAATTGTCACTGAGACATCACCGAATTTCTGCTTCAGGTGTTTGCCTCCTACATTTTCAGGGGTTGCATCCTCCTCTTGCTTGTTACTAATTGGGGTTTTCCCTGGCATATTTCTAGGGTGACTTCCCCAAAACACTGGCATCATTTTTCCCCTTGCCACAAAAAAGGCAGCGTCCATCTCCTCCCTCTTTTCTTGGAAATACTGACACTCTCGCTGGCTCACCCATGCTTGTTACAACTAATGGCACGATGCTCTTTGCAAAGGTGACACAGGGATGTCCTCCGGCTGCTTTGAAAATGGCCAAGTGTGGAGGACAATCCAAGCCCATCTTCCCATTCAGTCCTTTTTAGGTGTCATGAGCCACTAACCTGATGGGGTCCCCCACTGGTTAGCTCTCCCACAGGAGGCGGTTTATGACCCATAGCTTGACTGGCTTCCCCCTTTAGTCGGGCCCTCCCATGAAGTGCAAAACACTGGTGAGAAGGAAAGAGGGCTGAGCTATTGAACAGCCCTGAGATCAGACTCCTCTGGACCAGCTCTGACTCCGGATCTGCCTTTCCACTTTTTCTCAGGCTCTGGCACAGAAATCCTCAGAGTAAGCCATAAGGCACAACCCTCCATCGTCTGCTGGCGATTGCAGCTGCACTTCCTGGTTGGCACTTTGAGGGCCTGTCTTTGGAAAATGTATCGCATTAAGGTTTCAGCCCCCCCACTCCACTTCCCAAGATGCTAAATTTGAGCCCAGTACGCTGGGAGTCTGAATATATTACCACTCCTTTCATTCATTCTCATATTGGTGAGTGATTTGAATATACTTCATAGCTCTGCAGTCAAGCAGTTCTATCATGATCCATTAATATCTTAAAAACAGAACAATTTATTAATCCACTTTACAAAACCAGTCTGTAGAGGCATAAACACGCAACATGGAGAAAGCTTTGTGCCTGTCCAAAGTTTGCCCTGGTCTGGCCCAGGGGAAGGGGCCAAGGATGAACTGTGCACCAGGACGATGGGGCTACGGGCGCAGCAGATGGGCTGTTGAGTTTCTCTCCCGCTCTCCTCCTTATTTCTCTAGTGGCCCTGTGGAGAAAAGAAGCTGGGTGTGACTTTAGCTCAGCTGTGCAACTCTGCCTCCAAGCCCTTTCTCTAAAGGAAAGAGACCATGGGTTAGGAGAGGGAGAAAATACCATGGGGGAGAGGGCCCAAAGTGAGACTAGAAAGAGAAATTGGGGGGGGAGCTGAGACGGACAGCAGGCACCCAAGAGACCAAGAGAGGCAATGGAAAGCCATAGAAGCTCCACTGTGCTGAGGGGCTCCTGATCCCATCAAAGGCCAGGGGAGGGTCCCCCTTCCTCACCTCTGTCCCTTTGTCTCTCTCCGGTTCGGGCAGGAGAGCCTGCAGCTGGTGACTGGCCATCTTTGCCTTGTGCCAAACGTTGCGGTAGCTTTGCAAGGCCATCTGCAAGAGAGGAAAGAAGAAGGTGAGAATGGGTGGTCTCTCCTTCTCACAGCCCCTCCTGCCAATGGAGGCCTCCTCTGGCCTTGAGGAAGGGTAGAGTCCACCTGCCCAGGAATCTCCACTGGGGGGGGGGCTGATGTGGACTGATGTGCATATTTGAGATTTTCACAACGCACTATGCATGTTCTCATAAAATGGCTAGCAGATAACCATTACAATAATTTACCAGAATGTTACGTATCTGCCCCTATGGCAGAATTTTATTTTTTCCCAGGTATGAAACAATTTCCAAACAAAGCACAAGTTGCAGTGCCCACCATTTTTATTGTCCAGAAAAGCCGTGGGGGTGGGGCAGTTGGAGTCTAGGAATACTTGGGAACAGAGATGTTCCTTCAGGTTGGCACTCTGCTTTGCTACATGTTGGTTTGGTGTACAGCAGTCCTCACTTAATGACTGGTCATTCAACAACCATTCAAAGTTACAGCAGGCTTCATTATGGTTGTTATTAAAGGGGCCACCTCTAGTGGTGAAAGTGCTGGTCTAGAAACCAGGGCCATGAGTTCTAGTCCTGCCTTACTCATGAAAGCCAGCTGAGTGACTTTGAGCCAGTTTCTCTACTATTATTACTACTACTATTAATATACTAGTGCCAGCTTTCTACTTGATTACAGAAATGTCCTAAAATGTCAAAAGGTCAGGTAAGCAAGGAAATCATTCGATCCCAGGGAAGCAGAATAGAACTTGGAGGTCTTCTAGTCCAGCCCCCTGCTCAAGCAGGAGGACCTATACCATCTCAGACAAGTGACTGTCTAGCCTCTTCTTAAAAATCTCCAGTAATGCAGCATCCACGATTTTGGAGGCAAGCTGGTCCACTGGTTGATTGTCCTCACTGTCAGGATGTTTCTCCTTAATTTCAGGTTGCTTCTCTCTTTGATCAGTTTCCAACCATTGTTTCTCGTCCTGCCCTCTGGTGATCCCCTCTTCTTGGTGGCAGTCCCTCAAATACTGGAATACTGCTACCATGTCTCCTCTATTTCTTCTTTTCTTTAGACTAGCCAAACCCAAGTCCCATAGCCATTCTTTGTATATTTTAATCTCCAGGCCTTTGATCATCTTAATTGCTCTTCTCTGAATTTTTTTCCAGACTCGACATCTTTTTTGTGATATGGTGACCAAAATTGGCTGCAGTATTCAAGGTGTGGTCTTACTAGGGTTTTATAAAGCGGTACTAATACTTGATTCTATGCCTACAACCCAAGATTGTCTTAGCTTTTTTGGCTGCTGCTGCACACTGCTGGCTCATCCACTAGGACTCCAAGGTCCCTCTCACAGTTGCTGTTTTTAAGCCAGGTCTCGCCCAATCTGTACTTATACCTTTGATTTTTTTTTCCTGCATAAATGTAAAACTTTGTTTTTCTCCACATTGAAACTAATTTTGTTGGATAGGGCCCATTGTTCAAGTTGGTCAAGATCTTTTTGGATCCTGAGTTTGTCTTCTGTGGTGTTGGCTCCTGTATGGAGATTCCAGGTCCAGTTCAAGAAGTCCCCTGCAAGGGGGGGCTCCTCTCTCTCAGCAATAGGTGACAGCTCTCCCTGCCACTTATGGTGTTCTTTGTGGCCCACGTGGCATGTAGATCTCTTGGATTCCAAAGCAGAAGCCAAAGTCACAAGGAGGATGGCCAAGAAACTGGTGCAGGTTTCTTGGGAGGGGGTTTTACTACTTTCACTTCCTCAGTGGGTTAGGACGCTGAGCTTGTCGATCAGAAGGTCGGCAGTTTGGCAGGTCGAATCCCGAGTGCCGCGTAACAGAGTGAGCACCTGTTACTCGTCCCAGCTTCTGCCAACCTAGCAGTTTGAAAGCATGAAATGCAAGTAGAAAAATAGGGACCACTACGGTGGGAAGGTAACAGCGTTCCGTGCGCCTTTGGCGTCTAGTCATGCCGGCCACATGACCACGGAGACGTCCTCGGACAAGCGCTGGCTCTTCGGCTTTGAAACGGAGACGAGCACCGGCCCCTAGAGTCGGAAACGACTAGCACGCATGTGTGGGGGAACCTTTACCTATACCTTATACAATACAAAGTAACCTTTTGTTGATTCACTTCGGGGCTGCTAAACATAACAATGTAGCCATCAGCCTTTCATCCTATGCCTCTCTGAAGCTCTTCTCTTTATGACAGTGAGGGAAAAGGGGAGGGGGAAAGATGTAACACTTGGAATCTGGGCAATAAGAGGACTGAATGATCGTGCCGATGGAGCCAGACTGATGTTATTTTTCTTGAAGTAACACCTAGAATCTGCTGGTTTGAATAGCCCGGAAGAACTGTGGGTGGGTGGCTGCTTGGAAACACTTTAAAATATTGAATGGGGGGGATCCCCCAGATCCTGTCTAGCATGCCTTCAGTCAATTTCTCTTAATAAAAATTTCTGTTGGAAGAAACCGCTTCCAAGAGTTCTGTTTTCTTAAGATGTAGATTGAAGTGGGTGTTTACAACATGGCTGCCATTTGGGGCTCACACGGGGGCAGCACCATTCAGGGCTAACATACCATTCTCATCGCTCAGGCCTGTCATGACATCGATGGCGGTTGGGGCTCAGCTGTTGCCAACGACAGTCAGGGCTAGCACGCCACTGATTGTGATGCTCCTGGCTTCTCCTCCACACAGAGCTTGAGGTTAAAGCAGGTGGCTTCAGACATGGGGAGGCAGCCCTGGCCCTGACTATGGAACTAGGGCTTCTTCTAGACTGGGAACGATCTTGGAGGTGCTTGTCATCCCACTCGGTGGTCAGTAACTGGTGGGTGATCTGCTCCTTGCTTCCCATGTCTAGCTCTTCAAATTTCTCCCTCAAAGGCTCAACTGACTGGCTTCGGATTGTTCTCAGATATTTCCACTCACCCGAGTGATCCGACAGTGCTACATGCTTAGCTCCTCTTCAGTCAGGAGAGCGCGACTCATGACAGGAAGGCAGTGGAAATTCAGCTTCAGCGGCCTTTGAAGAATTCTTTTTCTGCTGGGCCGCATCTGAACGTCACAAGTCTCCACTAGGCAGGGTCCATTCCGATGACCAGATGTCCTCCCGTGTATTTGGTCTCGCCTCTGCTACTGGAGTCTTCGAAATCACACTATCAGTGCAATGGCCTGAGCTCCATCTGCCGATGTAGTAGCTGTGGTTGTTGTGCTGGTGACAGGTTCCTCCTTCTTCTCCATTTGGGGATCTTCCCTGAGTCTTTGTCAGCCTCCCTTCTGCTTTGGGTAGGCGACTGGAGCTCGGGACCCCGTGAATTTAAGATAAAAGGGAGTCTTGGGTTAATGTCATGGTTCTGATAGATGAAACCAATTAAAAGAACTTCAAGGTAAAGATTTATTCCTCAAAGAACATTTTATTCAGGAAACAAAGTATCGGCACTTACATAAATGAGGACCCAGATTGTTGGGGGCAATTAAGCTGACTTTGTAATAATGCCGCTTGGGGGGTGTATGAAAGCCCTAATAAGCAGGCATATACATAGAATGAAGGCTACTGCTAAGCTTGTAAGCCGCCCTGAGTCTTCGGAGAAGGGCGGGATATAAATGGAATTAAAATAAAAATAAAAAAATAGTTGAACCCAAGACTAAAGTTCCCTCTTCCCCCCATACAATGTAACAAGTTGCAATTCCCACCCCAGAAAGGCTGTCATAAATCACATTCACCAATTATTTCAAAACGCGGGCTCTCCTCCCGACTTTTCAACTTGCCAAAACTTTATCTAACATTGACCTTGATTCTCTCACAGTAGCAATTGTTATGGCTAACTGAAATAGCTCAAGCATTCCCCCTTCCCCGCTTCTCCATTTGAGAATACCAAACAAGAGAAAAAAGCAGAATGAAAGCAAAAGGAAAAATGGCTACAGTTTCTCAGTTGTCACAGTGCATCTGTCAATGTTGGAGGATTTCCAGGGTGATGTCCTACAGCAGCCACGTCCTCGCTCCTCGCCTGAGCTCTGTCTCTCCTGTTCATCCTGCCCGTTCCTCCCTGCCTTCAAGCCATTCCAATCCCGAAAGGCCCTGGCCTGCCTCAGCCTACTCCTCCTCATATTCCTCCAAAGGCAACGGAGGACGCCTCCCGCTCCATCTTCCTCAGCAGATTCAGGCTCCGACGGGGCATGGTATCTAACAACAGAGGCTTAAACATATTCATTTATGTGGTTTTCCCATGATCTTTATGGATTTTCTCCAATAATTTTTGGTTTTCTTCAGCCAGATGCCACAAACTGTCTTGTGGCACATCAACCACGTTGTGTTCCTATGAAAAACACAGTCAAGCATTAAATGTGCTTCCATCCAAAAGTGATCCACAGTCCTACCTCAGCAATTTCCACCTTCCTCTCCCAGATCCTGAGGGTGTTTTCTAGATCATGGACAGCCACCTTCTCATGAACATAGTTGAGAACAGGAGGAACTTTGTATTCTGCCAGTTGCCGGCGTAGTTTTTTGTTCAGGATCTCAGCCTTTACCCGTTCCTGTGAAAGAGACAAAGTACTCTTGAGATGTTTCTGATCTTGGCCTTGATCTCCTGCCTACCACTGGAATAACATCAACTGGGACTCAGGATCTTTACACACAGAAAAAAATGGCACAGAAAAAGGATTAATTTAATTTAATTTTAATTTAATTTAATTTAATTTATTAATATTTCTATACCGCCCTTCTCCCGAAGGACTCAGGGCGGTGTACAGGGCAAGAATAAAACACAAAGTTACAAAAATTAAAAGGTAATTAAATACATGCCCATAAAAACAATAAGTACATTAATAAAACCCCAATAAAATGATAATTGCCTGGACTGGCGGACGAGCGCTGGGAAAGAATGCTTTTGTTCTTCCCCCTCCCGGACTGGTGGTGCTGGCTGGAGATGCGAGGATCGACAGAGGCCTGGCCTGCCTGTTCTTACTTTTCCTGTTGACAGGCAGGCATTTGGCTAGCTCCATGCCTGATGGGAGTTAAGATCCCTCCTATTGAAAGTCCAGTGTGGCCGGGACCGGACCGTGGTGGGAGGACGGTTTTGGACTGGTCAGTGGCCACCTCACTGGTGTGAGAGACCAGTTGGGGTGGCCCTGGCTCAGGATTCCCCTTTCTCTCTCTGCTCCTGGATTTCCATCTCAGGTGAGAGCTGAGATGGCTCTGCAGATTAGGAGATATGCCTACTGGACTTGTTTACCATCTATATACCATCACTGAGTGATCCTTGGACATTAACATCTGCCCTAAAAGACTATCCTAGCGCAGTATGATTTATCATTATTCCGGAGCGGACTTGTATGCCCTTAGGGCAGTTCCTGCCTCATGGGCGCGACCTGTCGCCTGTTTCCATACTCCCCTTAATGACGATCCCAAGCTTTGGGATTCCGAGAGGTGGCTGGGCTTAGATAGGGGCCTCGAGTTAAGACATGCGAAGAGGCCCCTGATAAAATTTTTAGCCGGTTATTTTAAGAAGTTAGGGAGGGGGAGGGAGGGGGGGGTAGGGAGGGAATCTTTAACCGGCACTCAGTCTGGTCCTGTTAGAGGTCCTGACGGGACGGGGTCTGGGGAGGTGGCTGCTGGTTCTGAGAATGTGGGGGTGGGGCTTCAAATCCCCACGGCGATAGGGAATGGCAGCAGGTGTTTGCGCGGAGGGCCATATCAACATCTGGGATCACGCCCCCGCTATCTCCGAGCGGTGGCGCGCTCCGACCCTCCGGTTAGCACCCTCTTACCCGGGGATGAGGGTGATCAGGCCCCTGAGCTCAGGTTGGTCTATTTTAACGCTAGATCCGTAGTTAACAAAGCTCCCCTCATCCGTGATCTGATCGAGGAGGAATGTGCGGATCTAGCGTGCATCACGGAAACTTGGTTGGGTTCGGAGGGAGGGGTGCCTCTCACCGAGTTATGCCCGCCAGATTTCCGGGTGCTGCACCAGCCACGGGCTCAGGGCAGGGGTGGTGGGGTGGCAGTGGTTATTCGGGAGACCTTGTGTCCCCGGGAGGCCACCATTGTCCAGATGGCCGGGAGTGAATCCCTTCTCTTGAGATGTGGTCCTCGGGTTCAGTTGGGCTTGTTGCTCACATACCTGCCTGGGCTGCTCGACACCCTCTCGGGGTTGGCGGTGGAGTTCCCCAGGCTTATAGTCCTGGGTGACTTCAACCTGCCATCACTGGGGGGGTCGTCGGAGTTAGCTCGGGAGTTCATGGCTTCCATGACAGCCATGGGCCTGACCCAGGTTATTGAGGGCCCTACTCACGAGGGGGATCATACTCTCGACCTGGTGTTCCTGTCTGGACAGTGGTTGGATGATCTGGGAGGGGGTTCTCCATCTATCACCCCTCTGTCATGGTCAGATCATTACCTCCTGAGGCTGGTTTTCCGTCATGCCATCCCCCGCCGCTGGGCGGCGGAACCGACCAGGTGGTTCCGCCCCAGGCGCCTAATGGACCCGGACCGGTTCCAGAGGGCGCTTGGGCCGATACCTATCACCCTTACCCACAGCCCAGTTGATGCTCTGGTGGAGGCCTGGGAAACGGCTGCCACCAGGGCACTCGACTGCGTTGTACCCATGCGACCTCTGATTCGGCGCAGATCCCGTTGGGCCCCATGGTTCTCTGTGGAGCTCCGGGAGATGAAGCGTCGGAGACGAGGTCTAGAGAGCGGTTGGAGATCCAGCCGATCCGAATCCGACCGATTGCAGTTAAGAACCTTTATAAGGTCTTATCTTGCGGCGATAAGGACGGCGAAGTCTAACTACTTTGCCGCCCTTGTCGCATCCGCAGATAATCGCCCGGCCGCCCTGTTTAGGGTGACTCGCTCCCTCCTTAACCAGGAGGTGAGAGAGGATCCCTTGCAGGGACGAGCCGAGGAGTTTAGTCATCATCTGGCGGACAAAATCGCTCGGATCCGGACCGGCCTGGACTCTGACTGGGCAGAGTCTGATGTGGAGGAATCAGGCGGTCTTGAGCATGTTATCTGGACTGAGTTCGACCCTGTTTCCCCTGATGATGTGGACAGGATCATGGGGAGACTGAGCTCCACCACCTGTTTGTTGGATCCATGCCCCTCCTGGCTAGCTTATGCGGCTCGGGAGGGAACACGAGGCTGGTTCCATGCAGTAATAACTGCTTCTTTGAAGGAGGGTGTCTTCCCTGCCGCCCTGAAGGAGGCGGTGGTGAGACCCCTCCTCAAGAAGCCTGCTTTGGACCCGGCTGTTTTAAACAACTATCGTCCAGTCTCCAACCTTCGCTTTCTGGCGAAGGTTGTTGAGAGTGTGGTGGCGCATCAGCTCCCTATGTTCCTGGAGGAAACTGATTATCTGGACCCGTACCAATCGGGCTTCAGGCCCGGACACAGCACGGAGACGGCATTGGTCGCACTGGTGAATGATCTCTGGAGGGCTAGGGACAGGGGCTGCTCCTCTGTCCTGGTCCTATTAGATCTCTCAGCGGCTTTTGATACCATCGACCATGGTATCCTGCTGCGACGTCTCAGGGGGTTGGGAGTGGGAGGCACCGTTTTACGGTGGTTCTCCTCCTACCTCCGGGGCCGCTCGCAGTCGGTGTTGACAGGAGGGCAGAGATCCGCCCCGAGGTCTCTCGTTTGTGGAGTTCCTCAGGGGTCGGTTCTCTCGCCTCTCCTGTTCAACATCTACATGAAGCCGCTGGGTGAGATCATTCGTGGTTTTGGGGTGGGGTATCACCAGTACGCTGATGATACCCAACTTTTTCTTTCCACCCCGAACCAACCCAGTGATGCCCTCTCCGTGATGTCCCGGTGCCTGGAGGCGGTTCAGGTCTGGATGGGGAGAAACAGGCTTCGTCTCAATCCCGCCAAGACTGAGTGGCTGTGCATATTGGCGTCTCGGGTTAACCATGTTATTCCACCTCTAACGATGGGGGGTGAGGTGTTGCCCCCCGTTGATAGGGCTCGCAACTTGGGCGTCCTCCTGGATTCACGGCTCAATTTTGAAGATCATATAGGAGCCGTGACCAGGGGGGCTTTTGCACAGGTTCGCCTGGTGCGCCAGTTGCGTCCCTATTTGGACCGAGACGCCCTACGCACAGTCACTCATGCGCTTGTGACCTCCCGTTTGGACTACTGTAACGCTCTCTACATGGGGCTGCCCTTGAAGACCACTCGGAGGCTTCAACTGGTGCAGAATGCGGCCGCGCGAGTTGTAATGGGGGTTTCCCGATACTCCCATGTAACACCTCTACTCCGCGAGCTGCATTGGCTTCCGGTTGCCCTCCGGGTGAAATTCAAGGTGCTGGTTATCACCTATAAAGCCCTACATGGCCTGGGTCCGGGTTATTTGAGGGAACACCTGCTGCCGGCATCAAACGCCCTTCGCCCAGTGCGCTCCCACAGGGAGGGTCTGCTCAGGGTTCCGCCGGTGAGAGATTGCCGGCGGGTGACACCCAGGGATAGGGCCTTCTCGGTGGGAGCGCCTGCCCTCTGGAACCAGCTGCCGGTGGAGCTGAGGACTGCCCCCGACCTCCGATCATTCCGCCGGGGCCTGAAGACCTGGCTCTTCGAGCTCTCGGGCCCAGACTGAGGAGGAATTTTTAATTTGGGGTTCTTTTTTTAACTGACTACAGGGTTAATTTAATTTTTTTTAATTTGGTTCTTAATTTTTGTATTTTGGATTTTTAATCCCCTGTAAACCGCCCTGAGTCCTCAGGGAATAGGGCGGTATATAAATATAATTAAATAAATAAATAAATAAATAAATAATTAAAAAAAACCCATGATAATTAAATTAAACCCATCTGCTCTTATCTTGTTGCTTCCTTAAATACTGAGACCATTCCTGCTTGTTTGAAGAAATTACATCCATAGTACACTTCGTGGGTTCCTAGGAAAATCTACTATTAGTGACCAGGAAATTTCTATACCATCTCCATTTCCACTTCCCAATTCTTTGTAAAGCAACTGCACAAGAGACGCCAAGCCCTCCAGGCCACTTGTGGGGTGGGGCAGCCAAGCTCCCTCTGGGACTGAGTGGGCTACCCCAAGTCCCACAGGGCTCCAGCGCTTCCAGCTGCCAACTGACTTTGGGGCAGTTTTCCTTGCATCAAGCCTGAGCCAGAAGGAAATCAGCTGATTCAGCAATCAATGACAATCCAGGGAGCAGAAGTTCCTCAGCAGAAAGTAAACCGCTCCATCTTCAGAGTGGAGAAAGCTACAGCTTCTGTTGCTGAACAGGCACCATTTCTTTTTAACTAAAGGAATTCTGCTTTTAGATTATCCAAATTTGCCCTCTACAGTTTTTAACATTTTAGTCACACCCCTGAAGCATGAAAGATGGTGAAGCCAACCATTCCAGGGATGTCTTTTCATTTCCTACCCAAGAATCTTTGGTTTGTTTTAATTTTAGGGCCTGGATTTGTCTCCCATGGAACAATTCGATCTACACTGATTGAGGTAACTGAGGAATCAAAGGCAACTGTTAAAGCAAATGAAAAAGTAAAACCGCAGTAAAGATCAGCTAATCAGATGGCTCTAAATGTCCCCTGGAGGCCACAAGGCTGCGTCCCCAGAGTAAAGCAGCAGAAGCTCCCGAGATCTTTCTCCTCCTGGCCCCTGGTGGAGACCACCTCTTCCCCTGCCTACCTCTTCCACGAGGATGGCCTCGTGAGCAATTTTCTCCAGGGATTCCCTTCTCTGCGCAATGTCTTTCACCAGGTAGGCAGCCATGGCCGTTGCATAGTGCAGCTTCCTCTAAAATACAACACGACCCAGAGGGTGGCATCTTTGTCAAAGTACAGAAATGTGAATGTATCTTGGTTGGACAAAACCTCCTGCGAGAGGCAAAATATGGGATGGACTCTGCACGTTTGGGAAGGGATGGCAGCGTGAATACTCCCCCCCCTCGACCCCTTTCAAGTTTCCCTTTTCCTCCTTTCACCCCAGGAGCACCCTTAGTACTTGCCCATCCTACGCTAACCCTAATCCCTCCCATGGGACTAAGGGGGAAAGCCAGGGTTCTTTTGTGGCTGTCCGATGGGGGTCCATACGTGATGCAGGAACAGAGAGCGTGTGCTGGGTGATCTTTCAGGACCCCGTCAGCAGCCCTCTTGAGATGAAGGGCCGGAGCCAGGTAGACTCAACTGTCTTACTTTGTAGAAGTTGAGGATCTGCAGGGTGTTGCCAACAGTCAGCTTCAGCTGCAGTAGCTCTTGGTTTCGTTCATCTATTTTCTCCAGGAACTGAGCATTCTCAATCTTGAGCTGCTGGAAATCAACCTCGTGCAGTGCCTCTCCCAGCTCCTCCTTCTGCAAATCAGCCACAAATTGTGATGGACAGGCACCCATTTGAAGCATTTCAGAGCCAGCCCGGCCTGACCAGGCTGCAGAAAGCTGGGGCAGCCCTGGCCCTGACCTCTGGCTAGATGGCTCACACCCTGGACGGTATCTCTTTACTCTCCTATAGGAATATAGCCAGCTGTACCAACAGGCTGAAAAATAGCTTTTATCCGTGGCCTGTTAGGCTTTTAAATGGGACATAATCTTATGCAGGATTGACTTGGGAGGCCGGTGTGTGGTGTAGTTGGTTCGCGTGGTGTGGTGGGATGGTTTGTTGTCACTGTGAGTTGGGGGGAGAGAGCATGAAGAGACCTTAGAGGTCTTCTAGTCCAATTCCTTGCTTGGAACTCCAAACCATGAAAAATAGATGAAATCCGTTCAACTTGCTCAAGCACTTTTCTCATTAATTTGGCCTTGGATCTGGCAATCAAATATGTTGGTTATAAATATGGGAGTTACATTGTTAATAAATATAGGTATTCTATAGCTATCCTTGTGGTTATAATGTCCAAAACATTGTGGTAAATTTTATTTTAATTAACTAGAAAAAGTCCAATAAACTTTAAGGCAAAACAGTGGATGTTGTTTGGATGTAAAGGAAAACAAGTTAAATTAATATTGCTATGATTAGGTACTTGAGAACTCCACAAACTTATGGAAGATGACTAAATGAAACTTAGTTTAAATAATATGTCCTATTAGTCTTAACCACTCAACAGATCAATACATTATTTAAAATATTTTTATAGCACAGACTGCCTTTCCAGGTTTTCTCTTGTGTTGCAGCTTTCCTATAAAGATGGCAAATTTTAGTTTCTAGATTTTCAACTTACCACAGGGATTAATCCTACCGGGCTAAATAAAATTTTAGAAGTTTTTACTTCTGTTTGCAATTTGTTTCAAAAAGAATTATTGGCGTAACTAGAAAGTTACTACCTGACCCCTCCGACATCTTGGCAGGGCTCAGCTTTAGCCACAAATCAGAGTTTTCCAACATCAAGGGCTGCAAGATACAGTTGGAGGATTTGGGTGAAAGCTGAAGTCTGAATCCTCTTATTAAAAAAAACTACTTTGGAATCATCCCAATTTAAAAAGCTAAACCTACATTTATTTCAATAGCTCGCTGAAGAACATCGCTAAAACAGAGAGTAGCAGAATAGGCCCTTTGAAATGTGAATATTCTAACCAATGAATCGTCTTATGTCTGGAAGACGGTCCAAGGTGCTTCTTGCCATTCTCAAGGGAGACCTTTCCCACCCTGCAGCCGGACGCCCAGGCTGGTAACCAAGCCTTTTGCAGCTCAGGAGCCACGGAAAGAAGAAAGCGGCCGATGCTTCAGCTGTTCTGCAGCCCAGAGCCAAGCTGCCACTGGGGGTGGCACCAGGGATGGCGAGGAAGGGGGGCTCCTGTCGCAACACACTGTAAGGGGCTGCCTTACAATGAAAGGAGGCGCAGAGGTGGATTGCAGAGCCTGCTTGCACCAGCACAAGGGGGGAAACCCTCTTTCGGAAGTGCGGCAGGGATGATGGGCAGGGGGTGCTTCCCCGGTGGGTGCACAGAATGGGTGAGGAGACACCAGCCAGGTGAAAGAAACTTGAGTCGGGGGCAGAAGTGCGGTTTGAGGAAGCGCCTCGGTTGTGAGCCTCCCTAGTTCTCAGGAAGACAAAGGGAGGGCAGGGAGGCAGACACAGGCTGTCTCTGCAAGATTATAATAAAACTGGGTTAGTATTTATTCATGACTTTGGTTTCCTAGTCTGGTCTACCACAAAGGGTGGGCAGTGTGTTGGGGAGGGGGGGCTTTTAAAAGGTACTGTAGTTAGGAGCCCTTATTCTGGAGCAGGCTGAGACAGCCTGGATGTGGGATCAGTCCTAATTCATCAGATGATTCCCTGTCATGCTTGTGGGACATGTGACAGGCTGGATGTTAACTTTCATGCTGGAGTTATTTTTGAGGTGATGCTAATGATTTAACCCAGGGGTCTGTGGACGGGGCCCGGGCCGCGGCATGCCAGCAACTGGTCTGCACAAAGAAGCAAAGCGCCATCCGTGGGATGCAGGCAGCACACAAAACCATGCACTCTCCAGTCCGTGGAAAAATCCTTCTCCATGGAACCAGCCCCTGGTGCCCAAAAGGTTGGGGACCTCTGATTTAAGCTGTCCATATGGCTGACCTGTTTTTATCTAAAGTTCACATTATTGTTGGTAAGTTTTAAGAAAAAGAAATAAGAATTTAAAATGTTAAGGCGATGCCTAATTGTATATCACAATCTGGAATTTATCAATTTATGAAGAACTTCATCTTATCAATCTTGAACTCTAGCTAAACTTGCAATTAAGTTCTGGGGCAAAAGGGATCATCCTCTGGATTGAAGGAAAATGTTCACACTATGAACCTCTGAAGCCAAATGACCAGCGCATCTATTGCGCATATATATGTTTGTCTATATATATATATATATATATATATATATATATATATATATATATATATACACACACACACACACACACATATATACACATACACACACACACACACACACACACACACACACATATATATATATATATATATATATATATATATATATATATATATATATATATATATATATATATATAAAGGTGTTTGCTGGGATTGTCAAGAATGGGCTGCCAAAGGTCTATACCTGCTGGAGTTGCATCTGCATCTTCTTCTTCTGAACTTTTAGAGAATCATTTTTCAAATGAATTTTTTCTTTCATAACATCCTGAAAAATAAAGCAACCTAATTTTTCAGATTTCTGCTTCCATTGGGAAGATCTCTTTCCCACCCATATTTGATCAAAATATCCAGGATGTATTGGGGACCTGGGACAGATTTCCACACCCAGAAAGCCGTTTGTCCAGACTGGGGCTTGGGTCATCCATGAAGTTTAGGACTATGTCACACGAACCATGTACCAAGTTACACTGGGTTGTTTCAATTAGACAGCCATGTACATTGAATGAAAGAAGTAAATATAAATAAGTATACCAAGTCACGTGGCTTTGAACATGGTGAAAATGAATCTTACTTACAAGCCAGGACTGCCTTATTTCAGTCATCATATATGACAAAGGAAATCTTTTAATTCTGCTATAAAAATATAACTACCACAACATTTTCTGACTTTGGGAACTAATTACAATGTCCTTATTTTCTATGAAATAAAAATATGTGAAACATCTTATATTTATTTAAGACTGGAGAGATAACTGGAATTCATGAAACAGAAACCAAGTATACCTTAAAACGAATGGTTTGTCTTATGTTTTCACTTTCTACGATACAGTGGTTGATTTGATTTGATTTCCTCAATACTGTGAGGAGGACGAGGCGCGATGCAAATGGAAAGGTCATTCCTTATTCCAAGACAGATTGCTTGCAGCAGCTCAGGGATTACACTGCCTGGCACAGCTTATAAATTGCCATGTCAATTACAGGTCAAGAGGAGTGATTGTCGGTTCCTCAATTATTTGGAAGGCTTAAAGCCCAAACTTCTGACTTCCCTCAGTTTGGATCCCTAAAAAGAATGACCCCACTTTTTGCACATTTTACGGCTCCAGTGAGACTTTCCCATCTCTGTGCTGTGACTTACAGGGAGAGAAGCTGTGACTACCATTCGGATACAGCTAAGCTAAGAAGCAAGACAGCATATTCTATTTATTTTGTTTTCTTGCTGCTGTTGTTGTTTCATCAATTTATATTACCACCCAATTCACCAGTTACAATTCTAGGAAGCTTATATAGGATTAAAAAAACACCAAAAATAAAAAGAGAGAGCAAAATCCAAGGCCATTCACAGGCATAATCTCCCCTATCCTAAAAATGGCCTCATCTAACCCCCAGTCTGGGAATTCTGTGATGTCTGAGCCACCTTGCCTGCTTTCATCCTGATGTCACTTATACTCAATAATGGAGTAGACAGGGGATTTCCAAAATGGCAATTATATTTTTATAGAGCTTTATAAAGTGAAAGATTATTAATTTTTGAGGATGGTCTAATAAAGTAACAATAATTCAGTATTTCTCTGAAGGCAATGACTATTACAGATATCTAAACACGTTTCATTGTTTGGCACATACCAAAGATCAGGAATACTATAGGAAGGCCAATGGAAAAGAGATCTTGTGTCCATATTCATCAATGTCAATATAATTTGCAAGAATAAAATGAGAAGAACCAACCAACCGCCAACTTTCTCTACTGACCCGAGAGCGAATCCGGTCCTCCAGGTATCGCAGCACCTTGTCAGAGGCAATGACGCTCCCTTTCTTCTTCGTGATGGTTTTGACTATGTCTTTGTCAAAGTCCATCATAGCTCTCTTAATTTCAACCAGGCGAATATCTGCTTCCTCTAGGACAGCCTGCAGAATTCAAATTACATTGGAAATAAGTAAATGTTATATTTCACCTATTTCTTGGGGGAGGGCAGGCCTTGAAGTCCAAACCAGGCAGGCAAAGCAGACCCTCCTACATGTGAGCAACCGCCAGCAGCCATGGCCACAAAGAACGCCTGGCCTTGCTACAGCTCAGGGATGGGGGACAACCTGCCACCCTCAAGACTCCCTGGACCTGGTGACACAGGCTGGGAAATCCAGTCCAGCCCAGGGGTTCTCAACCTTGACAACTTTCAAGAGTTGTGGACTTCAACTCCCGGAATTCTCCAGCAGCCATTCTAAGGAAAATGTTACCAAGTAATTCTGCAAGGTCTTTTCTGAGTTCTCCTTCATCAGCTGCAGGTCGTCTTTGGTCTCGTCCAGCTCCCGCTGTGCCAGGTCACATTTCTGTTCCACTGTCAGGCAGATCACACGATCTGTTGTGATGCGGGACTTCGACTTGCGCCTGCCCCGCGGCTAAAACCCAAAGATACAGTCTCTCGTCACATGATCCAGCAAAAGCCAAGTTTTTGGTATTTTAATCTTAGAATTTGCCAAACTAGTTTCTAGCTTTCCTTTTTCTGATTCAGTATTATCTTTTTGATGTCTTAAGAGACACTGGGTACAAATATGACTTAACATCTCAACATAAAATCTCAACTTAGAAAAATATTTTCAAACATAAACATGGAAACAATCAAAACAATTCATTCAACTCCAGCAACAGCATGTTCTATTCTGGGCCCAACGTGGAGGATTAACCACAGGTGTTAAATTTATCTACAGGGATACCTGAAAGATGTCTTGACGATGATGGAAGGGAACAGAATAATCCTGTTAATGGCTTGAGACCTACATTAGGTATGTATGTGCTTGTGAGCATTTCAACCCATGTGCTGGGTTCTGCATTAACTGTCACTTCCAAAATGTCTCCAGGAGCTGTTTCATGAAGCCGCTTACAAGTATCAACACATGAGTCATCAAAGTCAAGTTTTCTCCTCCTAGTAGAGATTCAGTTGCTTCCTTGCCACAGACATATCTAGGGCCTCCAGATCCTTAAGGGGAAAGCAACTCCTTCCAGAATAGGCATTTCTCCCAAATCCTGAAATACAGCCTCCTCCATTTTGCCGCCACCGAGTTTCAATCACATCCCCCTCCTTACATTCAGGACACCTTCATTTG
The DNA here is from genome assembly GCF_947247035.1 of Vipera ursinii. NCBI lineage: Eukaryota > Metazoa > Chordata > Lepidosauria > Squamata > Viperidae > Vipera > Vipera ursinii. Next base: position 2,471,764 of record NC_139520.1, read on the forward strand.
CCCTGGAAACTCCCAAACTTGAGTTCATCGGAAAGAAAAAATGTGGCTGTCTACTAATAGTTCCAGAGTTAACAAAAGGTTAATAAAAAAGATCACTGTCTTTTTCTTCCTAGGTGACCGAGTCTTCCTCTCTGTAAAGACCTGGGTGGCCAGTGTTGTCTCTATGTCAAATCCCAGTCTAAACTCAGAATGAAAAGGATCGTAATAATCTACTTTATCATCTCCCCAAGTCTGGAAAAAATATAGAATACTGGGCATTAGCTAATACTTAAGATTAAATGATGAGTCCCTAAGCAACTATATCATTAATGCATCCCTTAAAAAGAATGAAGATCCACCTGCAAAAAGGAAGCTTTAATAAAAACCATGATCACGACTGGTCCAATGAGATGTTGGAGGGAGGCCCTTTTATAAAGAAAGCCAGAGAGATCCAAAATACAAATGTGAATTTCTTATCCATCCCTTCAATTACTTAACTGTGAATTTGATTCAAATAAATGTTACTAGCTGATATGAACACAATCACATGATGGTACGACAGTGGTCAAATTGGCTTCAAAGCATTGGTGCTATCTTGTTCCAGATAAACTGTCCAGATCCTTCCTAATGGAGGTCAGTCAAAACATAAAGGAGGCAACTAAAAGCAGAGAAGTGATGGTGGCAGTGGGGGCTCCATCACTGGAGGCTTTTAAAAAGAGACCAGACAGCCACTTGTCTCAAGTAGTACAGGGTCTCCTGCTTGAGTAGGGGGTTGCACTGGAAGACCTGCAAGGTCCCTTCCAGTTCTGTTATGATGTCGCCACAATCTCACTTGTATTTACCGTTGGAGAGGCATCATAATCAACCTTTCTGCTCCACTGCTAGGGGCTCCAACATGGGTTGGGTGCTTAGCAGGCACTTAATCACATGTTTGGGGGACTCTGATGTTCCATTTTTCACCCACGTTATTTATGGATAGCTGACCAGGTTTGAGAAATTACCGCATCTGGAATTTAGTAAGTTCAAACCCTAACCCTATCCTTGCTGAGGAAAAATGTTGCAATAATCCGAACTTTACCAGGAACTGCTCCCACCTTAACAGTGTTGCACAAGGGATGGGGAAATCTGAGTTCAATTCACTCTCAGCTGCCTGCCGCCAGTCCTAAATTCTCAGCCCAACTGATTTCACTGGGCTGTTGTGGCAAAAAAACAACAAAAGAAAACAAAAAACCCTTATATGTCACCTTGAGCCTGGGAAGGAATGGCAACCTGAATCTAGCAAGCATAGGCGGCTATCACTAGGTTGTGTTTTCCAAAGGACAGGGAATCCTTAATGGGAAAGGACGTGTTGCACAGCGTTTTCAGCAGCACTTGAGAGTCACATTAAAGCAAAGCAACAAGCTAAGGGAAAACTGACCATCTCTGCCTTTGCTGCACTGCCCGAGTTCCTCCCTGGGCTTTTGGCTTGTGCTGGGCAGTCAAACCTGACTTCTGATCTATGCACCCCCTACCTTGTTCTTGGGATCACCTGAGTTGGACAGATTTCATGGGGTGCAAAGTTGCAGGAGCAGGGTGGAGGGGGCCACTAACTTTAGGCTAACGAATGGGTTGGGATTGCACTGCTGAAATGCAGATTCTGACTGCCATGGAGAAATTATATTTGAGTGAAGGTTTTGGAGGAAAGATTTAAGATAAGGCAAATCTTAATAATTAAAGTAAAACAATAAAAATATAGTGTTTCAGGGTGAATTGGCAAACTAGATTTAACAGTGTGGAGGAGTAAAAAAAATGAAGATAAGTGTACCCAAGTATTAGATAAGCAAACAGCTTAACCAGGTTAGCAAAAACCTAAGTTGCATTTGCACAACATAGTTTTCACTTTGACAGTGTTTTAAACCCTAAGACCTATGTGAATGTTACCCTTTGTGTTGGGCAAACAAAGACTACGCATACATTCAGTAACCAGTAAGCATGTGATGTAATTCAGTCACTCGGAAACCTACCCCATCACTAAAATTGCAGCACAGTAAATTATCACATAGCTTACATATGGTGTTTGTCCCAAGTCCAGCAATGAACCATGTCTTTCTGCTCCCGAGTCTTTTGGCTCCAATCTATGGAAAAATTTCTCAAACATTTCTGTTTCAATTTTGAGCATGGAGTTGATGTGGCTGAACAGAGAGAAAAACTCACGTCAGTAAATCTATACGCATGTGCCTCGTCTCAAATAAGGAAAGATGCCAGTAGCACCTGAACAAATTCTGAGACAAATTCCTTTCCTTAATTCAGTCCTTTTAAGGGTTTTAGGCTTAGTAGACCATGGGGAGCTCCTTTCAGTTTAGGCATAGCAAAGTAAATTCTGGAATTACATGACAACCACTTTTAAATATATGCTAGTTGCCAAGCACTTAAGTTCTGATCACATGATTGCAGGGATGCTGCAACTGTCATAAGTGCAAAGACCAGTCACCGCTATTTTCAGCACCATTGTAAGTTTTTAAGTGTATGGTCCATAAATTGAGGACTAACTTTCCATAAATATAATCAAAACCAAGCAATACAACAATTCAACTTACGGTACTTTCTATTTATCTCAATTCAGCTGGAAAGGAGAAAAGGCCTTGGAGATTTCCGTTTACACACACACACACACAATTTTCTGCAGTTCAAGCAGTTCTCACCCATAAAATTAGAGCCTTTAATATCTAACCAGTCCCCTCTCATTTTATTGAATTGCAAACCCACAAGGATCCTTGAAAACGGGCTGGGTGAGCTGAATTCTTGACCTAATGAATTCTGTTGCTGATCAGGATCTTCTATTTTTACCATATTTTCCCCAAAATAAGACTAGGTCGTACATTAATTTTTGCTCCAAAAGACGCATTAGAGCTTATTTTCCGGTTAGGGCTTATATTGAGGAAATATGGATTAAGGAGTCTTGGTGGAGCAGTGGGCTAATGCCTCCTTAAGTAACACCAGCTGCCTGCAATTAGTGCAGGTTCGCATCCCACCAGGCTCAAGGTTGACTCAGCCTTCCATCCTTCAGAGGTAGGTAAAATGAGGACCCAGATTGTTGGGGGCAATAAGCTGACTTTGTAATAATGCCGCTTGGGGGGTGTATGAAAGCCCTAATAAGCAGGCATATACATAGAATGAAGGCTATTGCTAAGCACATTTGATCTGTGCTTAGATTGTAAGCCGCCCTGAGTCTTCGGAGAAGGGCGGGATATAAATGGGATTAAAATAAAAAATAAAAAATAAATGCATCCATCTGGCTGATGATCTTAACTGGGACTTATTTTGTGGGGTGGGGCTTATATTACAAGTGTCCTGAAAAATCACGCTAGGGCTTATTTTCCGGTTGGGTCTTATTTGGGGGGGAACGTGTTAAATGGTTATGGACAGTTTCTTATCTGTTTTTATATTGGTTTTTAACCTTTTTATTGGATTATTAATCAGTGAAATGGGTGGCCATACAATTTGAATAAATAACAATCATTCCTTGATTCTGGGAGCAAAAAATGAAAGTTGAGCATTGTTTTCAAAACAGAACTTGGCTTCCATGGAAGGTAGCAGAATATGCCAAAGCCTTCCCAAAGTTGCTTGTAGAAATACTGATAACCTTTACATTTATGTGCATCTCTCTAATGTTTACTATGTCTTACTGAAATCTAAGTATACTATGTCCACAGCATTTCCCTGGTCTACTAATTTACTCACTTTATCAAAGAATGAAATAAAATTGGTTTGGTATGATCTGTTTTTGACAAACCCGTGCTGGCTACTAGCTATAACTTTGTTTGCTTCTGGTTGATCGCAGATCTGTTTTTTGATTATCTTTCCAGGATCTTCCCAGGTATTGATGTTAAACTGATTGGTTTGTACTTTCCTGGGTCTCTTTTTTCCCCTTTCTTGAAGATGGGAACCACAACAGCCCTTTTCCAATCCTCAGGTACTTCCCCGTTGCTCCAGGATTTATTTATTTATTTATTTATTTATTTATTTATTTATTTGTTTGTTTGTTTTTATAGACCGCCCTTCTCCCGAGGGACTCGGGGCGGTGTACAGAGGAAGGAAGGTATACAGATTGAACAATCAAAAACAATAAAAAACAATAGTAAAAACAAACTGGGACCCCAATTAAAGCTATCATGCCAGGCCGGACTGCTGGAACAGGAAGGTTATGAAAGATGTGGTGCAGTGGTTCTGAGGTAACATCTGCCAGCTCCTTCAGGAATCTGGGATGTAATCTGTGGGGTCCCTGTGATCTGAACTCACCTAGCGTGCAAAGACCTCTTACGCTGAGCTCCCCCCCCCACCGCACTATGATTGACGGCTTTTCCATCGCCGCCGGCTCCCGAGAGGGCTGCCGCCCAGCAGAGGAGCCTTTGGCCGGGCGGCGGGGGCTTCACGCCTTGGGGGTCCCTGCCGGGAGTGTGCCGCTCAACACCCCCCCCCCGGCGGCTGCCAAGGCTCCTTCCCCGCCGGCCGCACCTGTTCTCCTCCACCAGGGCCAGCAGCTGCTCGGTGGAGAGCTGGGCCAGCTCCACGTGCAGCTCCTCGGCCCCCTCGTGCGACTCGCCCGTGTGGACGCTGTCGCGCTCCGACTCCTCGTCCGCCAGGGTGGTCCCCGAGACGCGGGCCAGGCCCGGCGGCCAGCAAGCAGCCTCCCCCGGAGCGGCGCAGGGCGCGGGCCGCCCCTCGCCGCCCGGGAGCCGCAGGAGGGCCCGCGTGGCCAAGGGCGCCTTCTCCGCGATGGGCTCCATGCCGCCGCGGGGAACGGGCCGGGCCGCGCGAGAGGCTCCCTGACTGCGACTCCCGTCGGCCCCAACCGCCGCGGCCGACGGCGAGGCATCCTGGGAATCGCAGTCCGAGGCGCCGGGCGTCATCTGGGCGTCAAGGCGACCGGCCGGCGCGAGAGGCAGCCGCTCCCCGCCAGGGGTCGCCCTCCTCCCCGGGCCGCGTGCCCGCCGCCGGGAGCGAGTCGCCCGGGGTCCGCCGCGCCGGAGGGGTCGCTGCAGCGCCGCCCCGAGCCGGCGGGCACCGCGGGCTTCCTCTCGCGCGGGGCGGGCCGGGCCGTGTTGCCGCCGCCTCTGCCGCGTCCGGTGCGGCGGCCAGCGCCGCGGCCAGCCCAGAAGCGCCCTTCCCCCGCCCACGGCCGCCCCGGCCTCCCCGCTCGGCCCGGCCTGGCGCCGCAGCCCCCGCTCGCCGCGCGCGCCTCGGGGCTGCTGCCGCTGCTGGCGGAGCTGCTGGGCCGCCGGGGGAGCTGCCGCTGCGCCACCCCCGCCCGCCCGCCCCGCCCGCGCCGCCCGCGCCGCCGCCTCCTCGCCGCCGCGCCGCCGCCCGGCCCCGCCATGCCCGGCCCGGCCGCGGGGAGCAGGGCCCGCGTGTACGCCGAGGTGAACGGCCTGCGGAGCCGCGAGTACTGGGACTACGAGGCGCACGTCCCCAGCTGGGGGTAAGCGGGCCCGCGGGGGGGAGGCGGGAGAGGCCCACCGTCCCCCGCCGCCCTCGGCCTCGCCCCGGCACTCGGGCCCGTCTCTCCGGAAGAGGAGCCGCCCGGCGCCGGGGAAGCCCCGGGAGGCAGCCTCCGCCCCGCCGGCTCGGTCCCCGGGAGGGCGACGGGACGGCTGGGCGAGAAGGTCTCGGGACCCCCGTGGAGGAGGCCGCAGCGCACGTGGGGCGGGCCGAAGGGGAGGCGAGGAGCTTCTGCAGAGCTTCCTCCGAAAGGTTCGGGCAAAGGCCCCTCCGGATGGGCAGCGCCGATCTTGTAATTGGGTTAAGTAGTTCCGAAAAGTGCAACCTGTCTTGACTTCTAAAACACGTCGGGCTGGGAATTGATCAAGCAGCACTGAGCAAATCTCAGGTGTTAAAAAGGCGTTTGTACTTTGGTTAGGTTCCTGTGAAAGCCCCCCCCCATCCCCGTCCTTTTGTCTGAAGCTCTTTGACGGGATGCGGTGGGAAGGGAGGGTCTAGCCGGCATTCCCTCCCTCCCTCCCTCCCGCCACTTCCCCGATGCTCTGGGCCAGCAGGTTCAAGCCCACGTTCTTAGCCAAGGTGGAAAAGGCTAAGGAAAGGCTGTTGATATTTATTTATTTATTTGTTTATTTATTTTATTACATTTATATACCGCCCTTTCCCTGAGGACTCAGGGCGGTTTACAGGGAATTAAAAACCAAAAATACGAAAGTTAAAACCAGTTTAAAAAGATTAAATTTAACCCTGTGCAACTAAAACCCCAATTAAAATAAATTAATCCTCAGCCTGGGCCAGAGAGCTCGAAGAGCCAGGTCTTCAGGCCCCGGCGGAATGAACGGAGGTCGGGGGCAGTCCTCAGTTCCACCGGCAGCTGGTTCCAAAGGACAGGCGCCCCCACTGAGAAGGCCCTATCCCTGGGTGTCACCCGCCGGCAATCTCTTACCGGTGGGACCCTGAGCAGACCCTCCCTGTGGGAGCGCACTGGGCGAAGGGCACTTGATAAGAGGAAACTTCAGACAATCTAGAGTGCTGTGCAGTTTCAGACATCAGTTCCATAGCAGAAATGAGAATTATTCTATGCTGCTGAGAAATCACAGCTTTCCTCTCCAGGCTTACTGTGGCCCTCAGAGGTTGGCAAATTTTATTTATTTATTTATTTAATAATATTTCTATACAGCCCTTCTCCCGAAGGACTCAGGGCGGTGAACAGGGCAAGAATAAAAATACAAGATTACAAAAATTTAAAAATAATTAAATACATGCCCATATACTAAAAATACATCTTAAAACCCCAATAAATAACAACAACAACCCCCCCCCCAGTCCCCCATCAGGCCAGGCCAGCTTGTTCAAATAAGAATGTCTTCAGATCGCGACGGAAGGAGCGAAGGTCAGGCGCCATCCGGAGCTCAACCGGCAACCGATTCCATAGCTCCGGGGCGCCCACAGAGAAGGACCTCCCCCTGGGGGCCACCAATCGACCGGTGGCACCCTGAGGAGGCCCTCTCTGTGGGAGCGCACTGGGCGGAGGGAAGTTGATGCCGGCAGCAGGTGCTCCCTAAGGTACTCCGGACCCATGCCATGTAGGGCCTTAAACACCATTACCAGTACCTTGAATCTCACCCGGAAGACAACTGGTAACCAATGCAGCTCACGGAGCAGAGGTGTAACATGGGAGTATCGGGAGACTCCCAACACAACTCTCGCGGCTGCATTCTGTACCAGTTGGAGCCTCCGAGTGGTCCTCAAGGGCAGCCCCATGTAGAGAGCGTTGCAGTAGTCCAGATGAGAGGTCACGAGTGCATGAGTGACCATACGTAAGGCATCCCGGTCTAGGTAGGGGCGCACCAGGCGAACCTGGGCGAAGGCCCCCCTAGTCACAGCCACTATATGGTCTTCCAGAGTGAGCCGTGAATCTAGGAGGACTCCCATCCCATTTCACTGCTAGGCACTCCTTTTTTCCCCTTCCTTCCCAAATTAATCTGGGGAATTTGTTCTTGCCCTTTTCACAGTGCCTCTGTTTGAATCCTTCTCCCCCATATCGGTTCCCTTTCTTCTCCCTACCTATCAGTAGCAAACATGAAGGGTAAGAAGCCTGAGAGGTTGTGGGCTGTCTTGCTCCTCCTTTCAGCTTGTGGGATTTGTTTTATTTATTTAAAAAAAACTTCTATAGGTACCCATCAAAAAACTTCTATAGATACCCACAGTAAAAAAAAGGTACTGACGAGTGGTTATAGAATTTTCGTTTCCAGCGAGAACAGTCAAGTGAGCACATATAGAAGAGACATGACTGTTGCTCACCTGCAGATGCCTTTTTTCTAGTTCCTCACTTTGAGGGAGTGGAGGATCTCTCAGTCAAGTCACTTCTCCGTCATTTTCCTCCCTCACTGTTTACAGTAATCAAGACGATTATCAACTAGTTCGGAAACTCGGCCGGGGGAAATATAGTGAAGTCTTTGAGGCTATAAACATCACCAACAATGAGCGAGTGGTTGTGAAAATTCTTAAGGTGAGTTCTTATTGGATGCTTATCATGGAAATTAGGAACAAAATACATTGATATCTGGTTTTCCTAGTACTCTGCAACAGATTGGTGTACAGGTTGTTCTCCATTTATGACTGGTTGTAGTTATGACAGCCATAGAAAGGTGATTTTTGGCCTGTAAAAGCATTTCTAGGCATCATAAATGTCCCGCCCGCCATTATAGGACTGCATTTCAGGTGCCTGGCAACCTGTTTGCATTTGCAACCAATTGCCAAGTGTTCTGCAATCATATCATGAGTTGCAATTCTCTCTGACAGCTTGTGGAGGGAGGGAAAATCCTTCTGCACACTAGAAGAATGGAGCTCAAATCTGATAAATATGCTAGCAAAGCCAGCATTCTGAAGGAGACTGGACTTTTTCAGAACTCTGAGGTGTAGAGCTTTTCAGAATGCTGGCTTTGCTAGTGTTTTCCTCTCCAAAGGAGAAAACATTAGTGAACGTCGTCCTTTCACGATGGTTCAGAAGGTCCCTTCTCCAAATTGTGTAATTTGGGGAAGAAGCCTTCTGAAACATTATGAGAACGCAGCCCACCTGTAGAATGGAGCATGGCAACAGAAAGGTAAGTGGACCCACACCTGTGGGTGAGCCGAGTGTCGGCATGCCAGTGGGGCTAGTCTAACGTCCCACATGCAGGTGCTGAGCCTCCCCCCACTGATGGACCCCATACTGTCACTTAACAGCTGCAAGGGAGAGCTCAGATTTCATTTGTCATGGGGGTGCCTTGATTAATGATTACAGTTGTGACCAAAATTCCAGGCTCAATTGTCATAAATTGAGGACTACCTTTAGTAAATGAGCTCTCATTCTGAATGCATATTGAAGTGCTGGTTTATACCTTTGGGTGTAGAAGCTTTTATGACAGAAGTATTTCTTCTGTTTAAAAAAAGGTAAAACCGCATTTGGAACACTTCTGTGAAGAACAACATTTTCCAATTTGGAATGACATTGTACCAGTTTAATTCAATTTTATTCAGTTATAGACAGTACCCTGTGTAAAATAGCAAACATCAGATATATTAAAAGGAGAAATGCATGGCTAATTGCCTTTCAACATGGAAATAATCAGAACTTAATTATACCCAGAGTTTTCCTATGACAATGAAGATTGAACAAAATTTTACTACCTTTTTGAGGTTTCTGAAGATTTATTAGTTAACAGAAAATAAACATTCTCTTTCATTCTGCTCATGTTAAGAATAATCATGCTTGGTGGAGACCATGTTAAATTGGTCGGTAATTCTCTCAAGAATGAAAATTTAACGCTGCAGAACTTTAAATTAGGAGATCAGGCATAGGGATTTTCAAAAGGTAGATTTTCTCTGGAGGGTTAATATAATTGTGAAACATCTTTTTTATGTAAATATAACTGGCACTGACATTATAGTAGTTTCAATACTAGCAAAATGCTATTTAATTGGATTATTGTGCTGGATGTCGTAATTCAGTATATGTCTAAATATCTCCTTTGATATCCCTGTCCAACTTAATTTTAAAGCAAAATATATCTAAAAACATTTCAGCCCAGCATGGTGAGGAACATCTTCACAATCTTTTCAGCAAAGCATTTTCAAGCTTTTTCAGCAAAGCCAAAGATTACTTTTGTGGGGGGAATATACCCCAATAGCCATGTTGTGAAACTGCTTCTTAACGTGTTTCCCCAAATTCCAGAATGTATAATATTTATTTTTTAATGGCATTTTTAGTTCATCTAGTGTGCAAAATGAAGGAATAGAAAGAAGCAGCTGCTTTTGTGTGCCGTCTTTTTTTGTGCAGGTAGCCCTCAATTTAGCACCGCAGCTGAGCTCAGAATTTTGGCTGTAAGTTTGCGCGATTGTGAAGTGGGTCATTAAATGATCTGGTTCAATTTTATGACTCTTCGTGATGGTTGTAAAGTGAATCATCACAGTTGTTAAGTGATCCGTGTGTTTGTTAGGTGAACCATTAGTGAGATGGAATGTCTTCCTGGAGAAGAAGTGGGGGGAGGGGAACTCTGGCAAGAGAACCACCGTTTCCCAGGAAAAAAGCAGCCTACTCCAGAGAGATTAAGAGACTCTGCCCCTTCCCAAATTGGATGTGGTGGGGAGGAAGAGGTTACGGTTAGCCACGCTGGAGAACCTTTCAGGTTATCAGTTAGTCTGGCAAGATTCTGTCCATTGGTGTAAGCAAATAAAGGATTGGGCTTGATGGGATTTCCCTGTGTTGTCTTTGGACCTGGGCCTGACAGCGTGGTTGCTAGGTGAATCCAGCATATCCTGTGGATGTTTTCTATCAGTGCATAGCAAAAAAATGCTATAAACCACCATCAAATGAGCCCAGGGCTCATTGGAACTGGTAAATTGTAATACGATTGGAGTTGCAATTATAAATGCAACTGAAATGCAAGCCAGTTGCCAAGCAGCTGAAATGAGATCATGTGACCACCGGGGTCTGAAACTTTTTGCAATGATAGGATGTATTTTACAGGCAGTAAAGAACTGTTTCCGAGGCTGTCATGACTTTGAATGGTCATTAAGCAAGGACTTACCTATACAAGGTTTGTTACAGACCAAAAGTGTTTTCAAAAGAGGCCCCTCATACCAGTCCCTGCAGTTGCCATCTAGATCTTGAATTTTTCAACTGTATTTTCTGCTTTTCTGCTGCACCTGATGGAGGGAAGTGAGGAACCCGAGATGGGAGTGCTCTTTTCTGCTCTTTTGATTTCTCATAATAACATTGCTCAATTGAAAGGGGTTGCTTCATTCTTCCTGGTGGATCATTTCTGCTCAGATTTTGGCTGTTTCGACCAGACCAGCAAAAGAGCAGCTTGTCCTGAATTGCTTTGTGTTCTGCTTTGGACTCATCCCTATGCAGCCCCTGCCTCTCCACAGGCTTGAATCCCTGATGTTGTGAAAAACAGTTCCTTTTTCTTGGTAGCATCCCTCGTGCCTCCATGCTGGTAATTTTTCATGTGAACATGGTGGTTTGTGCTGAATTAATTGGAACTGGCACTGAGCAGAGCTAAGAGTTGGAGTACCAGGCTTGCAGCGATTCAGAAGTAGAAGTCGCGTGGTCTCATTTTTCAGCTTCACACAAGCAGATGGGCTTTGGGGTTGGAGTTTTCCAGTCTTATATAGCTGTCATACCTGAGAATCGTTATGGTAGTAGGGAGTGGCAGATGAGTTTTGTCTCCATATCTGACAAAACTGTTCCTATTATGAGAAGGGGAACGGTTGGCCTCAAAGATTTGTTTGTTTATTATTCCAATTTATATAGCTAGCGGCTCATCTCATATAAACGACCAGAATACAATTAAAAATGATAAAAAGAAAAGCATATTTAAAATCATCATAAAATAAAATTCCTAGCTGAGATAACCATATCGCTACAACCATTGTGATGGCTCAAGTATTCTGCTATCATTCATTCCATAATTAATTTGTTTCTCTTTTACACGCCTGCGCGCCACTGGAAGGAAGAGCAATAGGGCTTCTTCTCTCTGTCCCTCCACTCTCATCACACTGAGGCTCTTCAACAATGCACATCCCTGCTGACCTGCACATGCTTCCTGTTGTGGCCTCCCATCACGTGTCTTCCATTCTGGAGTTGCAGTCTGGTCACACATCTTTTATCCTGTGGCTAAAATCCTTTTCCTATGGCTCCTGTCTCTGATCATGGGCCCTGTGCGTTCCCCTTAGGGCCATGTGATATTGGACATTAGTTGTGAGCTGCAGTGAGGAACCGCCTGATGGATGGCCCAGTTACTCTGTGTAAAAAATACCGTAATCATATTTTTTTGATCAGTGCAATAGATGCCATTCATGCCATTTGACAAAGGATAAACAGTTGAAGAGTTGGAAGCATATCTGGAACCAAGCAGTGGCCATTTCCACTCCCGTCTTTCTGTCTTCCCAACAAGACGCAGTTCAGAGGTGAGAATAGCCAGCCCTGCACTTAGGCAGTGACGGAGAGCATCGTTTCCGATCTTAGAGTGGAGCAGTGAGCAGCATTCCAAGCTATTGCTCCTCCTGCTGGGATGCACTGGTGGATTTTTTTCCTCACAGCACCTGGCCAGATTTGGTCTGTTTGCAAGTCCAGACTTCTTTTGCCTGTTTTCTGTGCCGTGTCAAATGTTATCCTGTTCTGCTTTCTATGAGATACCCAGCTGATGGTCTACGGAGAGCTGTATAATTTTTCAACCTTCCATCGGGATGAAAAGGGCTTCTTCACCTACCTTCTGAATAAAGGGAACCTAAACAAACAGTATCCAGGCTGCTGTTCACTGGCGCAAAATGTTGACCATATAATAAAGAAGAGGGGAACTCCCTGTTCCTATTTTGGTTCAGTATTTTAGTTTAGTAGAACTAGTAGAACTAAACTATAAAAATGATAATTTGGCCAAAGCGGACCTATTTACTTTGACAGCATTTAATTTTCCACAGCTAGATAAATTACATCATATGGCTGGTAGTCTGGCCAAACATTTGTGTATTTTCTTTGAAAAATCTCAAGGAACAGGAACATTTTATCCTAGTCTCCAGAAAAGGGAATACCTAGGGCTTGGGGCTCTGCATACAACTAAGCCTGATAACATTACTTGTGTAGAGCAGACCATTTAGAGGAATCTGGTTTTAAGCAACTTACAAACAAGAGAGTATTGGATATGCCCAGAGCAAATTTGCAAGGCTGGCTTGCACTTTTGATCTGGTAAATTGATTGTGTGATTTCAGTGAGGCACTTGACAAAACTATCCCCAAATCTTCTGATTAGGAAGCTAGTTCGAGGTACTTGAAAATCATGTGTTTCTTCAACAAATGAGGGAGAGATACTTGGTGGGATCCTCCAAAGGTTGGCAGCTTATTGCTCATGTTTATTAATGACTTGGAGAATTGAAAAGACTATTTATCAGATCTGTGGATGATACCATACTGGGTGGGATACCTACCGTAACTTCTTAGAGCGTCAAAATGAAAGTCAGAACTTGTCAGCCTCACCAGGTAGGCCAGATTAGGAATCAATTCCATAGGAAGGTTAAAACTGCTTTTATTAAGAATGTCTATAATAACAGCGTGAGCTTAAATGGACTCCAGAAGATGGTAGAGGACAGGAAGGCCTGGAGGAACGTCCATAGGGTCGCGATGGGTCGGACACGACTTCGCAGCTAACAACAACAACAATAATAACAGAATCTCACAAGTCAGATTGTGCTGTGTCTCCTGCTCCTTTTCCTTAGATACAGGATGAGAGATTTCTCATTTGACAATAGTATTTCTGTAAAAGATCTTGGAATAGAAGTTGCAACCTATAAGCCACAGAAAATGCATCAACAAATGTGTAATTTTGAAAACAAAGGGGATAATATTTTGCACTGAGTATGGAGCCTAATTTTCAGCATCTTATTTTAAGAAGGATTCAGACAAGTGGAAGCAGTTCAGAGAAGAGCAACAGCAATCATTAAGGCAACATAAATTAGACCTAAAAGGGAAAATGGTGGAATATGAGAAGGGCTGGGAATCCCTTCTAACTATCTCATCCTCTGACCTGAGTCCCATTAATAGCCAAAGAGATTCTGGGTAAATAAACAGACTCTGATCTGGGTAATCCAATGTCTTCTCTGTTTTGGGTCTTTTGAGTCTAAAACCCTGCACAGCTCTACTAATTTCCATGACAACGAAGGTCAGAATATTGAGTAGAGTATTTTGCACAGTACAGCTGTAAAAATTCCAAAAGAGCAGGAGAAATGCTTGCTGATTATGGCTTTTGAGAGAGTTACTGACTAGTTTACAAAGTGCAAGAAGAATTTATCAGTCTCAAAGAAAGCCTCACTCTTGAGGCAATGGCTAGTAAGCAAAATCTCGGCATATTTGGGGCAAGTGTTCTGAGGGATGATGAATGAGTAAAACTATTTTTGGCAGAGCTGAGGGAAATAGAAGAAGAGCAAAGTGAAAAGTGGGGGGGGATGCAAGAGGCTCCTGGGAAATGTTGGAGACCGACTCTTGTCTGCGGAGTTGTCAGAATGGAGCCTGACTCAGGGCCCCCTAACTGATCAAATATGGAAAAGCTCATGAGATGCTAACAAATAATTTTAACAATGGTTGCTAAATGCCCTAAAGTGGCTTGTTCACAGATAACATTCTAATTTTTTTCATAATTCTAAACTACCACAACTGGGGTTTACACATTATTCTGAAGTAAAAATGAAACAGGCTAATTTATTATTATAACACGTTAGCTTCATCCTTGAAATCCTTGTATCTCCAAGCCGTGAGACAAAGAGGGTTTTCGGATGAAAACCAGAGGTGTCTCCCCCTGCCTCGTTGAGCTTTCATCCCTCATCTCCTGGTGTCCTGGAACAGGTAAAAATGCACTCGAGTCAAGCTCAACTTTGGAACAGTATAGAAGGTGGATAGAACTACAGGAAGTCCTTGACTTACAGCCTGCCCATCATGGTCATAAGTCATGAAGGTCATAAGTTGCCCCATGACTGGACCCATTTTTAAACCATTTTTGAAGTTGTTCTTAAACAAACCCATTGTTTGCTGTGTGCCAGTTTTGCAAAAAAAACACAAAAAACCCCCCTGGGTTTTGGCAAAACCATAAATTGTTGTCATGTGATAATGGGACACTGCAAACAGTCATAAATGCACCCAAAATACAATCTCACGACTGTGGGGGGCATCATACCTTCAGAATCGGGTAGTAAGTGGCTAGTGGCTGATCCGTTGTAGCTTTGAGCAATTGCTAAGCAACCAATCATAAGTTGTGTCATAATAGGTCATACTACCCGTATGCAGTTTTCTTTGCCACTATATCAAACTGATTTGCCATTCTCTTTGTCTGCATTGTTGTTCAGATTTCTCAGCTTAGCTTTATTTATCTTTACGGCTTATATGACTGCTCATTTCACAGCAGTGACTTTGGGTGACAAAACAAAGATTAAAGCAGCAACTACAACCATATCTATTCAACCGCCTCCATAACACCACCTTAAATGAATGCAGATTTGGCTTCGTCTTCATAGCTGTCTTTGAGCCCAGGAAAAAATGTGCCTCATTTAAGGCACAACCGACAGTTTCAGAGGTTCTGTGCTGGGTCCAAGGCACGGTTGGAAATTTTGGATCCGAATGACGCACAGCTCTCATTCTCCCGCATTTCCCAGTTCAAGAGTAACATGTTTGCCACTAATGTGTGGTCTCAGTTTCTTCCCTGATGTTTGCCAGCGTTGCATCAGCCCAGCTGAATTACTAGATGCAAAGTAATGCTGAAATAAATCTCATTTCTAATCACTCTTTTGTATTTAAGCCAGTGAAGAAAAAGAAAATAAAACGTGAAGTTAAGATTCTGGAGAATCTGCGTGGTGGAACCAACATCATTAAACTGATTGATACAGTCAAAGATCCAGTGGTAGGTACCAGGATAAATTAAAAGATACTGGGATTCTTCACCTATAGAATGGAATTAGAAGCTTTTACATTACATTCTGATTTGTATATATATATTTGTATATCTGACTGTGATCAGCTAAGAATCGTCACTGGCTTGTTGGCACATCTTCCATCACACTGCATGGAGAGCAGTTGAAATTGGATTTCTAATAATTTGGTTTCTGAAACATTCTAATACTCTTTCAGACAAAACTCCCCTTCAGTCCTTGAGTTAGGTCAGGAAAGATGAGGAAACCAGCAAGTATGAGATCATTTAATGCTGCTTGCTGTGTCTTTTAATGAGAGAAACCAATTCAGCTCTTTGAGTCCATTAAAAAAAACTTGAAATAATTAGGAAAACATACTAGGACAGAGTGTAAGTAAATTGAACTGTTCTCTCTTTCAGTCAAAGACGCCAGCTCTGGTGTTTGAATACATCAATAATACAGACTTTAAGGTGAGTCAGAAATGCTTAGCAGGAGTTAAGACAAGAAAATATAAGTTACTCTTGGTTTCAGTATACCCAATTGAAAGCTAGGTGGAAGTTAGATCAAAAGGTTGGCATCACAATTACAGATCAAAATTTAGTAAAACAAATTAGAGATTTAAATTGTGCACATATAAAGAGGATATATAATGCTTTAATTGAATTGGATTCGGAAACGGAATTGGTTGAAGACTGTATGATAAAGTGGGCACAAAATATTCAGGAACCAATCTCGTTGGACACCTGGGAGATAATTTGGGTCAGAAATGTTAAATTTACTCAGGCTCAAAACTTAAGAGAAAATTTTTATAAAATGTTTTATAGATGGCATCTGGATCCCAAGAAGTTGTCCAACATGTATCCTAGTTTACAGTCTAAATGTTGGAGGTGTGGTAGTTCAGAAGCTACCTATTTTCACATGTGGTGGACTTGTAGAAACATAAAAGCTTTTTGGATCAAAATTTGGTGGAACATTCAAAAGATTTTTAAGAGAAAGATAAAGTTTTTTCCGCAATTATTTTTATTGGGTATTGTTGTAGATTGTGATGTTAAAGAAACTAATTTGATGTTGAATATGATAGCAGCACGGTTACTGGTGGGATAATATTGGAAGAAGGATAGTTTGCCCACTATAGAAGAATGGGTGTTTAAAGTTTCGAATCTTGCAGAAATGTCTAAGATTTCTGCTTATTTGAAAGATCATTCACAGGAAAGATATATTTCAGTTTGGAGGAGATGGATAAATTATATTCAGAACAAATATGGGACTAAAAAGTTCCATTTAGCTTATGAGTAAATTTTAGTGGGATATTGTTATTGGTACTTTGTTTGTAGTTATGTTAAAGGGGAGTTGAAGCACATTATGAATTTGGTTAATTGTATATTATGCATAATTTTTATTTAGAATATGATTATTGTAACTATAATCCTGTATTTAGCTCTGGGAAGTGGGGGGGGGGAAGTGGGTGGGTTTGGGGTGGGAGGGATTTGGGGATATATTGTAAAATTTTGTTTTTGTAAAACTCTTTAATAAAAAAAAAGAAATGCTTAGCAGGTGAAATGTGGAGTTGCTCTTCTGGCAGAACAAACTGTAGAGCCTTCAGGGCAATTGCCAAGAAGCCGACCTGCCAACAGGAAGCTGGGGTGGGTTGGTTTCCAAATGTTTCATTACCAGGCTAGCTAACACCTTCAGCAGAGTTTAGGGGATGTTGGTGTGGGTGCTCTTCCGTTTGCAAGGGCTTCAGGCGTGGTGGGTGTGGCAAGGGAGGGTCTTGCGATGGGGAGGTCACATCAG
Source organism: Vipera ursinii (assembly GCF_947247035.1). Lineage (NCBI taxonomy): Eukaryota > Metazoa > Chordata > Lepidosauria > Squamata > Viperidae > Vipera > Vipera ursinii. The sequence continues at coordinate 2,488,947 of NC_139520.1, forward strand.
GTCAGGGTCATCGGGAGGTGAACTGGTGGGAGGGGGGGGGCTGACTGGCTGGCTGTGCGGTTGATTCCGAGGGGTTCATAGGTTGGTTGTAGGTCTGTTGATGGAATTGCTGGTGGAGTGCCAGGCTTCAGTGAACTCGCGAGCGAGCGTGAGGAGAAGCTACACACATTGTAGGAATATTATAGAGAGGAGAAGCCCAAGTATCCGTGAAATAATCGCTGAATATAAAATCTAATGGAAATGCTAGCGCATGTGCCTTCAGACAGAGGCCGTAGACTTTAATAAATTAGAAAACTGGAGCAGAACAGATACCTCCACACGATGATTGAAATTGAAATCCAGCAGGCCAGAGTAGTGCGAAAGATATTCTACTTCCTTTGAGTTTCCAGGAGTCATTTATGTTGTTGAGAGAAATGGGCTGGCCTGGTGGTTTCTTCTGCTGCCATTAATGCTATTTGGGCCAATAGCCATTACCCAGATCTCCACATTCAGAGCCTGCTTCTTGAGGTTGTGGGTAGCAAACATTGGGGAAATTAACCCTGCTTTGGTAACGGGTTCAGTTCACTAGGCCTGGTCATACCAAAGAAGTTGGCTGCCAGTATAGCTAATTAATTAGCAAAAGAAATTAATTTCTGATAAATTTTATGTTATATTCAGGCAAAATAAGATGAAGTTAGTAATTTGAACTGGTAAGAAAGCAAGAAGTCCAATGCATTAAAACAACTCAATTTTGTTTTGAATAAAAGAAGCCGGCTAGTCAGGTCAGCTGTTGAAGAATAAATATATGAAGAAGTTGCTGAAGTTTGTGTTTTGTATCTGACTTAGCTGACTATTCTGATTGATGCCTAGACTCATTTTCTCCCCAAGGAAGGAACTGAGAAATCATGTCCGACAGGCAATGAAGTGAAATTCCCTTTTTTAAAAATACATATACATCTCCAGTGCCTATTGTATAGCGTGTTGTCTTGGTTTATGTTTTAATAAAAGAAAAAAAGACAATAATAATCAATTAACAATCAGTAATGATTAAGTTTGATGATTCCATAATTAATATATTAATAACATATTTCTTTGATCTTCCCTTCTCCCATTTATATTCTCCTTAAACAAAATGTATTTCTTTATATTTTCAATATATAAATGGTTAAATATAAACACATTTTTTATGTTTATACAAATAATAATATTCTACGTATAGCATTTTTAGCTTATTCTTATAACATCATCTCATTAATTCATCATACATCCTACTTTTGTAATTTTTGTTTAAGCTTAATTTCCCTTATATTCAATCCAATTCTTATCAGTCATAATTTCTGCATGTTAGTTATCTCAGCGTTTCCCAACCTTAGGAACTTGAAGATGCGTGGACTTCAACTCCCAGAATTCCCCAGCCAGCTGGCTGGGGAATTCTGGGAGTTGAAGTCCACGCATCTTCAAGTTCCTAAGGTTGGGAAACGCTGAGTTATCTAAATGTCCAAATTTTCCCTATCGTGCATTATAGAAATCCTGTACTTATTATCTATCTTATAGTATCTAGGTTTACATCAGTTTATATCACTTATATTAATAAAAGTTACATCAACCCACTATTTTTACATTTCATATATTGTAGAACATAGTATATTACTCAAATCTCTTATCCCTCTTGTTATAGGGGCCCTTTATGTTCAAGGTTCTCTATTCTTTTAGCCATATTCAAACAAGTGTTTGTTCAGGTAATAGTCCATCTGGTAGGGCAGTCAGATCTCTTGCATCTGTCTCTGGTCTTCTTCTTTTGTCGGTTACTGTTCCAAGTTGTTATAATCCGCTTCCCCGGCAGTTCCTGTATTTTTGCAAATGTTAGGAATACAAAAGATGAAGTAAGTAAGATGTATATACTTTCTGTCTCCCAAACACTGATAGTTCTCCTAAAAATTCTATAGTCTGTTCCATTTTTATTGTTGTATCAGAATCTTGAAGATTTTTTCCTGTTTGTATTAGATTGTAATTCTTTTCATTTGTTGTTTCATCAATGTGATCATATTCTTCTAATTTGTGGTCTGTTATCTGACTTGTTTGTTCATTCGTCGTTATTTCCTGGATGTTTTTTAATTGTAGATTTAAATTAGAAATATGCTTATTTAAATCATCAAAGTTGTTTCAAATTTCCTTGTGGTTTGAATCTATTATCATTTGTATTTGTCCTAACATTGCATTTATTTCCTCCTGGAAAGTATTTGTCTTGCCTTGAAATATTACTTCTGGAAGTCTTTGATTTTCCAGGCTAAATCCTTCAGGAGAAAATATTGAATGTGGCATCCTGTCATTTTTTGATATGTATATAATATCCATCTTATCTCCCCCCCTCAAATAATCTTTCATCAGTGTTTTAGTTCAAGGGTCAATTATCAGTCAATTCAAAACTACAGTTCAATATGTTAAGCCACTTTAAATCCAGAGGACTTCCAGTTGGCGCTCGTAGCTAGTTTTGCCCTGCCTGGGGGACCTAGATGGGTCCGAAGTCGCCCTGGAGAGGGGTGCCCCACTGATCACGAAGCGACGGCAGTCACTTCATTTGATCCGGGGAAAGCCGTCCGAACCCGACAGGAGAAAGGCCGGCCAGGTGCCAGCGTCTAGCCCAGGCTACTGCAGCTGAAGTCCAGGAGCACCACCAAGAACATTGGTGAACAGCGTGCTTGGAATTGGTGATCTTCTCTCCCTTATTTTACAACTGGTCCGTGGGAAAGATCCCCAAAGCAAACAAGCTCCGAAAGTGAGGGGAGGGGATTACATTCCCATTCCCCCATTAGACGGAAGCGGCGAATTAACCTTTAAAGAGAAAAGAACTTTATTGAAATTAAATTCAAAATCCTATAATCTGATCAAATTTAGAAACTAAAACAAACTGCTAAGATTATATTTTAAAGGATTTTGATTGAACTACATAGAAAAAGAAAAATAACTTTTTGTCTGAAAGAGCTGGAAAATAAATATGTGTTGACATCTAGTGCAGGGCTTTTCAACCTTCTCACCCATTGTACCACTTTTAGGATATGGCAACATCCGAGTACCACCACTTGCCTTGCAAGGTGTCAAAAACTTGATAACCCCCCCCCCCAAAAAAGGAAAAAAAGTGATGAAGTACAGGTAGTCCTTGACTTACAACAGTTCGCTTAGTGACTGTTTGAAGTTACAGTGGCACTGAAAAAATGCCCCCCAAGCCACAGCCGAGCAAGACACCTGCCTGCCCACCCGGCGGCGCTCTTCCTCCTGTCCGAGGTTTTCATTGTTGTGAGCATTTCTGTTGAGGATTGGCAGTAGGGGTGGGGTGGGGGGTGTTTGGTTTTTATTTCTCCCCCCCATCTGCTGGGTGGTTGCAGCAGGTTTTGGTCACTTCACATGACCCTGGGACACTGTGACCGTCATAAATATGAATCAGTTGCCAAGCATCTGAATGTAAATCACAAGACCCTGGAGATGCTGCAACATTCCAGCTGATCGGCGCTTCTTCTGGGCTCAGAAGCACCAGGATCTGCACTGAGCTCCAGCTGGATCCTGGCGCTGATCCTGGCGCTTCTGCTGAGCCCTGACAGCCCTGCAGCTCCAGCCGTCTCTTGCTCAGGCTTGTGCGGTGCTGCCACCGGTTCAGCTCATTCCCCTCCCCCACTACCACTTTTCTAGGATGGTTGCGTACCACCTGCCAGGTGCCAATGTACCACAGGTGGTACCCATACCACTGGTTGAAAAGCCCTGATCTAGTGGACAAGGAGAATATCGCATACTAAAGCTAAAGCCCAGAAACAAAGAATAACAAACCTGTTCCCATGAACTCTAATAACCTTCAAGAAGATAGTTGCTAAGGAACAGAGAAGAGATTGTACATCAGGCGGCAACAAGATTGGAAAGTGTTTAAAGGAAAAGAAATGTTCTGATTGTGTTTTAAATTTATGAACTGTTTAAAAACTTTGCTCTATGATAAAGAATTGAGAAGGAAAGCTACAGGAAGGATTTAAGCTGGTTAATTATACTGAATTAATAATTAACTCCTGAAAGAAAAAAATTGTTACAAAACATTGACTTTACTGAAACTTTGACAACTGAAAATTACAGTGGATTACAAAAATTATATATAAGAACAAGAACTATACAAAATTGGACTGTAAGGATGTTGAGTTTTGGTTAGCTGGACAAAGCTAACTACAGAGACTATGACATTTATGATGGACTACTCAAAAGGGGGAGGCAACATGGATATGACACACTCATCAAAAAATGATAGAAAACCACACCTAATATCTATTCCTGAAAGATTTAGCTTGAAAGATCAAAGACCTTTAGAAACACTTCAAGACAAGACAGATACTTTCCAAGACAAAATTTATGTAATGCTATGACAGATACAAACTACAATAGACTTAAACCACAAGGAGATTAAATATAATTTCAGTACTATAAGTGAATATACTTTTAACTTAAATCAACTTGGGTCCGGGATATTTGAGGGAACACCTGCTGCCGGCATCAAGCTCCCTTCGTCCTGTGTGCTCCCACAGGGAGGGCCTTCTCAGGATACCGCCGGTTAAGGAATGCTGGCGGGTTATTCCCAGGGGAAGAGCGTTCTCTGTGGGCGCGCCGGCCCTATGGAACCAACTTCCCACGGAACTTAGGACTGCCCCCGACCTTCGCTCATTTCGCCGGGACCTGAATACTTGGCTCTTCGAGCTGTCTGGCCCAGGCTGAGGGGTTTTAATTTTTTATTGGGTTTTAGTTTTAAATTTCGGGGACTTGAATTAATTAATTGTTTTAACTGATTTTAATTTTTGTATGTTATGCTTTTAATTTTCCCTGTAAACTGCCCTGAGTCCTACGGGAATAGGGCAGTATATAAATTTAATAAATAAAATAAATAACAATCAAAAAACATTCAAAGAATGATGGTAAAGAATGAACAAACAATCCAGACAACAGAATGTGAACTAGAAAAAAATGATTTGACTGGTGAAGTTACAACTGAAGAGAGTTATACCTTAATACAAACAAGTGCTAAGCTTGTAAGCCGCCCTGAGTCTTCGGAGAAGGGCGGGATATAAATGGAATTTCGCCGGGACCTGAATACTTGGCTCTTCGAGCTGTCTGGCCCAGGCTGAGGGGTTTTAATTTTTTATTGGGTTTTAGTTTTAAATTTCGGGGACTTGAATTAATTAATTGTTTTAACTGATTTTAATTTTTGTATGTTATGCTTTTAATTTTCCCTGTAAACTGCCCTGAGTCCTACGGGAATAGGGCAGTATATAAATTTAATAAAATAAATAAATAAAATAAATAACAATCAAAAAACATTCAAAGAATGATGGTAAAGAATGAACAAACAATCCAGACAACAGAATGTGAACTAGAAAAAAATGATTTGACTGGTGAAGTTACAACTGAAGAGAGTTATACCTTAATACAAACAAGTGCTAAGCTTGTAAGCCGCCCTGAGTCTTCGGAGAAGGGCGGGATATAAATGGAATTAAAATAAAAAAATAAAAAACCTACATAGACTTGGAGGCAACGATAAATATGGAAAAGATACCTTATGCATTAGAACGTCAAAACAAACCTGAGAAGAAAGAAGACTTAATAAAATGGACACTGCTAAGAGAATCATTGTTTGGGAGACAAAAAGCACACATTTTATCTACTATGTATCCTCTACTCCTAACAATAAGTACAAAAATTGAACAAATTGAAAATATTAATTTGGAAAACAATTTGGCAAAGGAAGAAGATTAGAGATGGGCTGAAGAGACTGGATTCGCCCTAGTACATGGAATATTATATGAGTAAACACCTGTTTGAGTGTGGCTAAATAAATAAATAACTTTGGTTATAAAGAGACTAGAATAAGTGGGACAAGAGATATAAATAATGTAGTTTTGTGATAAGATACAAAATGTAAAAATGTAAGGATGTTGTAAGTGAAGGAAAAGTTTGAATTTTAAAGACTAAGTTTGAAAAGATTTAGGATTAAAAGATTGAAATATTGAGGGGAAATTAGGCTTAATAAGGATTCTGAAAAAAGGATATATAGTGATTTAACTAATTTCTACAAATAGAAGTGAAATATAATATGACTAGAAAGATGTTATGGATAGATGTTAGGCTAGATAAGTAGCATAGTATTTCTGTAATATATGAAATGAAAATAACGGATATATTTAAAGGGAAAATTTAGATACTTAGATGTTAAATACTGAGAAAATATGATTGATAAGAATTGTTTGAATATTATGGAGAAATTGAGCTTTAACAAGATTTATGAAAATAAGATACATGGTAAATCAATAAGTTGATTTTTACAAAAATAAGATAAGCTGGGGGGAAATGCCATGTAAAGACGCTACTATTGTTGGTATAAATATAGAAGAAAATGTTTTTACTTAATCATTTAAAAATAGAAAATGTCAAATGTAGAAGGAGAATATCATTGGGTGAAGAGAAGATTTAGGAAATATATTTACTATTGTATACTAATTATGGAAATATAAAATTAATTACTGATTTTTATTAATTATTATTAATTGTATATTTTTTCCTTAAAAAAATTATGAACCAAGACAACATGGTGTACACCAGGCACTGAGGATGTTATTGTAAAAAATCAATAAAACTTTTACAAAAATAAATAAATAAATCCTTCTTGTAGATTCTCCTTTAAAAGATTAGCCAAGAGCTGAGGTTTTTCTTTTCCATAAACGGTTCTTAAATTTAAACAACAGTCTAGGTGTTTTTTTTCTTTCAGACATTTTTTAATCTTATAGCTGGCCTAGGTCTTCCTTTGTTCCCAGTTGTCTTCAAGGTTATTTGCAGTTCAAAGGAGCAGATTATTCTTTATTTTTGAGCATTCTGCCAGTTTCTGAGTCCTTATTGTTAGTTTTCTATGCTCTGATTCTCCATTAGGTGTCATCAGTTATTTCTTTTTTCAGTTTTTTTCCCAATCAAAAAGTTATTTTTTATTATGTATTTTTTATAATTCCATCAAAACACTTTGGGGTATAGTCTTGACAGTTCTTTAATTCCTAAATTTATCCAGACTGTAGTATTTTAAATTGAATTTTAATATATCTCTTTCCTCCTTAATATTAATTTGCTGCTTCCGTCTATAAGGAAATGGGGATATAGTCCCCTCCTGGAGCTTTTGTTGCTTTGGGGATCTTTCTCAAGGATTCAATTAGTAGATAGAAGAAAGAAGATCAATACTTTCACCAATTCCAAGCACACTGTTCACCGATGTTTGGGTTTATGCTATTGGACTTCGGCTGCAAGTAGCTTGGACGCTGATCTCACGCTAGCCTTTCTCCTGTCGAGTCATAGGGCTTCCTCTGGATTGAATGAAGCCACTTTTGTCGCTTTGTGATCAGTGGAGTGCCCCTCCTTCACGGTCACCTCTTTGGGGCGACTTCAGACCCATCTAGGGTCCCCCTGGCAGGATGAAACCAGCTGTGAGGAGTGGAGCTTTGCTCTCCCGCGACCATGCGCTACGGGCACAAAACCGGAAGTCTGAAATTCTCAATACCTGGATGAAAGTCAAGGTCCTCCCAAAGCTCAAGTGTGACACATTTGGCCATGTCATAAAAATTCTAGCGTTTACGCCACTCAAATCAGCTTTCTTAGCTGATGGTTGGAATGCAGCCACAGAAGCAGTGCAGTTCCAGATTTTAGATTTTCTATGGACGAGTGCAAAGGTGGAGTTAATCAGAGTGGACACTGTGTTCATAAATCTGGCCGGATTTGGATGAGAGAGCAATGTTTTTAATGGGTTGTAAGTTTTAATTGTGTACCACCCTGACTGATTTTTGAGGGGGCTGCTATATAAATACCATAAGAAGAGAATAGATAAATCATTTTAAGAATGGAAGGAAGTTAAGGTCCTTAGTGATTCTTTCTGCAAGTGGTGCCATTTAATTGGTTAGTAATTTAGATGAGGGTTGGAGGCAGCGGAAACATTGCTGTCACTACAGTGGAGATCAGATTGTGGTATTAGGCTGTCCCCCTGCAGGAGGATATTTCCCTTCTAGGGTCATGATAAGCATGGGCAAGCAGGTTTTGGTGCCTTAAGTAGCAATTTAGAAAAGAGTTCTGACTGCCTTGTGTTAATACAGCTTTTTCAGCTGTAATCTCTGTTAATTTTCCTGTTCATCAATGGTCAGCTTTGCGTGCAGAGAATTCCCTATCTCAGTGCCACGTTACAGAGTGCCAGCTTGTTTTTACCTAACCGCTTGGCAATCTTTCCAGCATGAGTTCTTTGCTTTAAACACCCTGCGTATCTCCACAGGAGCCTCATCCGGTGGGTAGAGGAAACAGGCTTTAGGATCCTGTCCCATTCCTTGGCTTTCCAGGCTCATTTGAGGCTCTGTCAGTCTCCTCTTAGGGCTCCTGCAGTCCATAATAGACTTTTTGTTGAATGCAGAAGTGCGTCTGCGGCCACCCAGTCGGAGGACAGAAGATGTAAAATGACATGGAGCCACAAACCTGACCGTTGTTGTCTTTTCTTGTGTCTCTTTCAGCAACTGTACCAAATTCTAACGGATTTTGATATTCGGTTTTATATGTATGAATTGCTCAAGGTGAGTGTTCATGATTTCAGTTATTAGAAATTTTAAACTGCCTAGTAGCTGAAGTTCTTTGAGCAGTTTACAATGAGGGACCAGCTATTTACTAAGACATTCACGGTACCTAAATTTAGGTTTTCTCAGATGGGGAACTGTGTAATGATCACAAATCACTTTTTAAAGTTTTCTCCAAAAATAAAAGAGAAAAGAAATGGGGAGGTTTGCAGTCAGGCTTGAGAACATCACAGATGTCTTTGCCTCAGCATTAATGGCATGCGAACGTTGGTTGAGATCCAAAACGTTGCAGAATCAGAATTTAACGCACGTGGGACTAAAGCTTTTGGTTGGTTCATTGGCAACATTGGCCCATTGTTACTCTTTCAGGAGCCAAAAGATTATTATTTCTTGAAAGCGTTGGAACTAGATGTCTAACCCGGCATCGTCCTAAAGAAAGGGATGGGAGAAGGGGGAAAGACGAGCCGTCTGGCAGGGAGCAGATCCAAACTGGGGAAGGCAGGCTGGGCCCTGGAGAGTTGCAGGGCTCCCCCTCGGTTCTGCAGCCTTTGCAAATGGCCTTTGGAGAGTAGCTGCTGAAGGGGACTTCCCGGTCTTGAACTGGACTTGAACTGGCTACTGACTCCTTTGGGAAGGCCTACGTGAGTGGGGCTGGTGCTTGGTTGGGCCTTCCAGGTTAACCACTGTGCTTTCAAGTTTTTTTAAAAAAAGTATTTTTGACTTCTTTTTGCATTTGGATTTTTTAATATTTTGTTTTTAGTATTTTCATGGCTCAAAGCCATTTGGAGTTGGGCAGCATTACTAGCGTAATTTCTAAGGGAAATGTCTTTCCAGGCCTTGGATTACTGCCACAGCATGGGGATCATGCACAGAGACGTCAAGCCTCATAACGTCATGATAGACCATCAGCAAAAAAAGGTAACGCTTCCGAAAGGCATCGGAGGGCTCCCATCCTCCTCCCATCCCTATCCATCAGAGAGGGGTGGCACAAATATCTTAAGGAATAGAATCTTTATTGATTACGTTATTTAAGCGTATCAATTATGTAAAACTAATAAAGGTATAAGATAGAAAGAAAAGAGGAGGATATGTTCATAGTAAGTCATCACCCCTACAGTTTTTTGGTTTTTTTTTCCTAAAGTGATTGAAGCATCCTTTGGACATTTAACTGCAGTCTGATCTAAATATTTTGTCCTTTTCAAAATATCCTTCCCCACAAAAGTAAAACAGTTTCTCTTGAATGTTCCAATATTTTTTAGTTTTTAAATAAGAATCAGAGTCAGAATAAAGCTGGAAGGGACCTTGGAGGTCTTCTAGTCCAACCCCCTGCTCAAGCAGGAGACCCTATACCATTCCAGACAAGTGGCTATCCAGTCTTTTCTTAAAAACCTCCACCTTCAACTTCTGAAGGCAAGCCGTTCCACCAATTAATTGTTCTCTCTCTTAGGAGGTTTCTCCTTAATTCCAGATTGCTTCTCGGCTTCATTAGTTTCCATCCATAGTTTCTTGTCCTGCCCTCTGGTGCTTTGGAGAATAAGTTGTCCCCCTCTTCTTTGTGGCAGCCCCTCAAATACTGGAAGGCTGCTATCATGTCACCCATAGTCTTTTCTTTTATAATACTCTTAAGTAAGCAGCCTAAACAAGAGTCTAAATAAGAATCTAAGTAAGCAGCCTTTCCTGTAGAATACAATTTGCAGTCAAGAAGTATGTGTTGGTGCTCCAGAAATGCACAGTCTTTCCTAAACTGGAACTCCATGAAACCACCTATGTCTTACATGGAGTCCATTTATTTGAAATGGGCTCTAGAAAAAGCTCAGAGATGTTGAGGCATGCAAGTTGTTAAACATTTTTCTAATTGGGAGCCTGATTTGTATTGAGGTAACCACCCCAAAGACTTCACATGCTTAAGTGCTACTTGGGCAGCCACACCAATGGCTCTTGCTTTGAAAGGTTCCTTGGCTTTTAGAGCTGAGTGAGCTGGGAACTGGAGGGAGAATCCCTACAGAGAGAGGAGATCTGAAAGTTGAGCTGCCTAAGCACGAGGTTGCCTGTTGCACCTCTTCCCAAGCAGGTTCATGCCTGGGAGTCCTGAGCTACGCTCAGACGGCACAAATTCCATACTCATCTGCCTGGTTTTCCCCCCTCTGTTTTATGTGGAAATGTGGGAGGCAGAGGAGCTGCTTACCATACTAAAAGACTGCAGTATAGAAAATCAGCTTCTACTTATCCCCACCACAGTCAGTTCTCTGTTTTACTCTTCAGAAAAAGCTGTTAAAAAAATTTGTGGAATAAAATAAGTCAAACCACAAACTTTAAAAAATATAATTAGCAAGAGAAGGGGAAGATGAACATAAAATTAACAAAAAATGAGATGCCAGACTGATAAGAACAGCCAACTAAAATAAATCCATAAAAACAATAAACCAGTTAAGAACATGAAAGCATTTTCACCACTACATGCAATGGATAGCTGGTGGGCCCCAGACCTCCTCTGGGAGAATATTTCATCACACACAGTCATATATTCCTCCTCCTGCTCCTCCTCCTCATCATTTTGATTCGTATCCCATTGTTTACTGAAAGCCAGTGGGACCCAGGAAAGGCCAAAAAGATCTAGCAACAGGTCTGCATAAGTTACCAGTCCTGAATGTTTTAGCCAGTTGGGCCTCCACTGAACTAGGCAGCTGGAAGGGACAGAAATAGCAATTGGGGATTCTCCGGTTGCAGTCTGCTGTTAGTGCTTCCTCTTGTCAAAAGTTGGAGGGAGAAATTTCTTAACATGAGAACTATGAAGCAGTGAAACAGCTTCCCTCCCAGAGTGGTGGGTGCTCCATTGTTGCAGGTTTTTAAGAAAAGATTGGACAAGCATTTCTCCAAGATGGTGTGAGGATTCCTGCCTTGGGTTTGGATTGGAAGACCGCCAAGGTTGCTTCTAGCCCTGTGGTTCTGCAAGTCTGCGAGGCCCTCAGATGGCCAGATTTTCATCCATGGGCCAACCGGCCCATCGATCCGTTCTCCTTAGGGCCCAGCCATCCCTCCGCTTCCCCAGCAGGTCTTCTGGCTCTGCTTGGCGCCTTCCCTTTCCTTTCCGGGTCTTGATCCTCTAGTCTAAAGCTGAATTGGGCCAGGGAAATGGGCTCCCCCCCCTTTCCTGCCAGGTGAATGTTTGGTGCATCTGGTTTTGCGTCCTTAAGTGGAGATCCTGGAGAATGAGCTGGGAAGCCCAGCTTGCAGAGGCTTTCCCCTTGCAGTTGGCTTTGTGGATAGAAGCTGGTGGGATCCTTTCGGCTTTGTCCCCACAGGCATCTGGTCACTCTTTTCTAACAATGAACTTTCTTCACGTGAGTCTGATGAGTTATGTTAGTACGTGAATCGTCCAGCAATTCTCAAACAGACTGGCAGTAGGGGGCTAAATTTATAAGGCTGAGTAGACAGGCAGAATGGAGCTGGTTTGCCAGAGTGTGTTCAGTAGCTGACTGTTTTGTCCTTTCACAGTTGCGGCTGATCGACTGGGGCTTAGCAGAATTCTACCATCCAGCTCAGGAATACAATGTCCGGGTAGCTTCCAGGTACTTCAAAGGGCCAGAGCTTCTTGTGGACTACCAAGTAAGATTTGCCCTCCACTTTGGGTCTCACTCTGAGAAACTGATGTGTGCCAGTGCTACTTTCCACTCTTCCCCACAGAAAAAAGGGTTAGCGGGGTTTATTTTATTTATTTATTTATTTTATTGCATTTATATACCGCCCTTTCCCTGAGGACTCAGGGCGGTTTACAGGGAGTTAAAAATCAACCATACAAAAGTTAAAACCCAATTTAAAAAATATTAAATCGACCCTGTACTATTAAAAACCCCAATTAAAATAAATTTCTCCTCAGCCTGGGCCCGAGAGCTCAAAGAGCCCAGGTCTTCAGGCCCCGGCGGAATGATCGGAGGTCGGGAGCAGTCCTCAGCTCCACCGGCAGCTGGTTCCAGAGGGCAGGCGCCCCCACCGAGAAGGCCCTATCCCTGGGTGTCACAAATATATAAAGAAATGAAATTTTAAAGTAAATTAAAAATAGGAGACAACAACTCATGAGATCATGGAGAAGACACAGTGCAGGTTAGAGAGGAGGAGCCTTCTCCTCCCCCAACTAGTATCGTTTAGATCCCAGGTGCTTAGGTTATTTTTAGAAATATTTGGGGAACCATTGAGTATCATGTAGTTGTGCTACAGATGTGAGAGCCCCAGCCCAGACTGCCTTGCTGGGTCCCTTAGGCTGGAACTTTGGGTCTTTTTCAGCCTGATAGAAATGGAAAGACCAGCTCTCTTTCCAAATCAATGACCAGCGTTGTGAAGAGGGACGCTTTTGGCAACACATTTGGACCATCAGAAACTATCTGGCCCCGGACTCCTCCTAGGTGTGCAGGAAATGCCGGGTTGCCAAAAGAGGTCTTAACAACACTGGGTGGTGAAGAAAGCAAAACACGGGCCTTAAAGATACAAGAGTCGGTTCCCTTTGGCTGACTATTCCTGTTCTCTGGAGCGCAGAGTCCTTTTTGCTCCGTTAGGTGGCAATTCCGAGCGCACTTCCTGAGGTTCAGAAGCTTTGCAGAGGGAGCATCATCCCTGCACTCTGGGTAGAAGCACAGACAAAGGAAAAGGAAATTAGGGAGTAATATTAGCACAGAAGAGGCAACTGGCCCTGACTGGCTGGGGCCAAAGCCGACTGTGTGCCGTGTGTTCCTGGTCTGCATCGAGCGCCTCTTGGAAACCGCTGTGGCCGTCCATTCAGCTAACACACAGCCTGGAGGGAGAAGCGGAAGCCCTCGCTAGAATTCATTTTTGAAACCCTCCCTTCCTTCCCCGGTGCTGGAACAAAACTCTTATATAAAAGGTGATAATGGTGTGTTTTAAACTTTAGCTGAAAATAAAGAAGACGGAGTAGACGTTAGCGTGCATTTTCATAGTTTTGTTTCTGCTGTTTCCTCTACTCCCCAGATGTACGACTATAGTTTAGACATGTGGAGCTTAGGCTGTATGCTGGCCAGCATGATCTTCCGGAAAGAGCCCTTTTTTCACGGTCAGGACAACTATGACCAGGTGAGAAACGGTGGGGCAAGAGCAGCTGGGATCTCCAGCATCTGCCTTTTGCTGCCCAAAGGAGGCCCCGGAGATCAAAACCAGACAATCTCTGAGTCAGGCGAGGCTCTTGGCATGTGGGGTGACCACCAGCCTTTGGCAGAACTGACGGCAGCTCTGCTGGGGATGCTGCAAGTGGCGCCCAGAAGCTGTAACAAGTGGGTTTTTTCCCGGGGCTTCTGGAGTGCATCTCCTGGGGCTGCTTTTGCCATGGAACGTCCTGAATGGTGCTGGAACAGCCTGAAAAAGGTGACTCGCTTTATGGCGAGGAAGTAAACGAGAGGTTTGAGGGGCGACTCAGAATATTTGAAAATATGTTCTACACTGCATTGTGACACACCTTTTGGGGGAGCACAAAATTGTGGGATGATTAAAAGGACTGGATTCTTAGGACAGGCACATTGGCAGGCAAGGAAATGGCAGATGCTGTTGCTTCCCCTTTGTTCTTGGTCTGGAGCTGCCCGCACCATGTGGGGGCTTTTGGTCGGAGCCGGACCTGAGGCATGGAGGCTGAGGCCTACTACAGGGGAGAGTTTGACTCTGAAGGAAGGACTATCCTTGGCTAGGCGTTGGAGACCAGAATGTTATAGGCTTCTAGTGGCTTCCAGGCCTATCCTGGTCATTTGAAGCCCCTTTCATACACTCCCCGTCAACTTATTACTACTGCTAAATTGCCATAGCTCTAAAAATGTCAATAGAGCTGTTAAAGTAAAAAATTTATTCTTGTAGTTTTGCATCGTGAGCCTTCATTCAAATGAAGAAAATGAGTACAGCAACCTGAAATAAGAACCCAACAAACATTCATTACGCAATAAGGCTTTCAAAGTTATATCAAATTAATAACAACACACAAACCATTTATAATTAGACAGAACCCACATTCATTTTGAAATACTTTGTGTATTATGAAGAACATTATCTTTCTAAAACAGATCACTGATCAGCTGCAAAGTATTTTAATGTGGGTAGTTGAGCTTCATACTTGTTTTTGTTCCTTTTAAAGACAAACTCCACAAATTTAGCTTATTGTATTTTAAACCACAATTACGTACTGGTATTTATTTTGGAATTCTCTCGTCGCTGCATTCAGATATTCTATGCCTGCAAGATTTTTTAAAAAATCCAGTGTTGTTGGTGATATGAAAGTCTTAACTGTCATTGTTATGCTCCTGACAAAGCAACAGTCAAGAAGACTCAGGCTAGGCCACTCCTTGGGCTTAAGGAGCCAGGCTTCTGCTAACACGTTTTGACAAGCCTTGTTGAGTAAGCTGGTGATTCTTAGAAGGGATGTTTGTTTACCAAGCGCCACCTTAGAGTAGCTTCTTTTTAATGGAGATGGTGAGGCTTGAACCCGGGAGCATATTTCTCCATAGACCATACTCAGGCTGAAGCCCTTCCCTATGTGTGAGAATAACTTCCAGAACCATCTAGCTTACTGGAGAAAGAGAAAAAACCCTGAATGCAAAAGTTGTACAGTTTCAAGTTGTACTGACAGTGTTGGCCCAAGAAAACAGGTCATTGGCCCTTCCGGATTCTGTTGGCCTCCCCGTGGAAGAGCAGAGTGGGGTCTGTTATTTGTTTTTCTGGTGCTACACATTTATCCTCTGTTACAGCTGGTTCGCATCGCAAAGGTTCTGGGTACAGATGAATTATATGGTTATCTGAAGAAGTACCACATAGAACTGGACCCCCACTTCAATGATATCTTGGGACAGTAAGTTTATCGTGGCATATTTTTCTCTTGTGTTACCCAGACTGGGACCCTCAGTATGAAGGATGACACCAAGCGAGTTGGATTTTCCTGGCAGGCAGACCTTTTGACCTCTTTCTGAGTAGGTGCAGCCTTCCCTTCTTGTGGGGGGGCTTCCAAATACTGTGTGGCCAGTTCAGTCGTCTGTGGAATTCCAGCGCTCAAGTTCTTTTTCCTCTTCCCGTTTCATGAGGTTTTAATTTAGTGGCAGGCTGTGATTATCTTAACCGCATTGCTTACTTTGGGATGCCAGTAAATGCCTCAAGGTGTTTGTGGAGGTCTATAGATGGTTGATTGAATCCCCCAGAATTTGGCCCTGCAGTTTTTTATGGGAATTAGGGCTCCAGATTTCAATATTTCTGGATGTATGGATAATATGAAACTAATACGAGTGTATGGTGCTGATTTTTTTCCTTTTCTGTTCATTTGTGTCCAATTCTCAGAAACTGACTGGACAAATCCCTGCAATTTTTTCAGCAAGGTTTTCAGAAGGGTTTGCCATTGCCTTCTTCGTAGGGTTGAGAGAGAGAGACTGGCTTTGTGCCCAAGGCAGGACTAGAACTCCTGCTCTCCTGCTTCTTAGCTTGATGACCTAACTGCTGTGCCAAACTGGCTATCATGATGCTGATAAAAAAAGTTTTAATTTCTTGGATGAAATCAGAAATAGAGTTGTGCACTGAGTGTCCTCAATGCCCCCCCTCCAACTCTGATTATACACTGTGTTGAATTGTTTCCCCTGTGATGACCATAGTTAATTTGGGGTTATGTGTAAAACAGGGACTCTGATCTGCCTAATATGTTAAAATCATGGTGTAAATCATCACGTTACGCTAACAAATCACAGATAGAGCAACCAGGTGGAGAGAACGTGTGTGGCTTTGCCTCTCCAGTGTTCTTAAGAAGGCAGGCATCACTGAGAGCAGTAACCAACCAGAATGTTTCTCATGGGGGCAGAGAGACCCAATGAGCAACTGGATAATTTTCGCAAGCATTACGTTTAGTATTTAAAATTCTCACGGAAACCTAAAATTAATGAAAAATCTTAGATCATTGCGGTTGCAGTTCAGGTTTCAATTTATGTTTTGAATTGGAGCTTGAAGAGAGACGCAGAATCTTTATCTTGTAACCCACATTTACTCTAGCTTTCCAAGGTAGTATTGAAAAATTCATTAGTAGCCCAGAAATTACCTGTTTTGTTGTCATATTCCTTTGATATAGATCATTTTCGGACTCCTGTTAACAAAGTTATTAGAAGGCCTTTTAGCTTTTATCAGACATGTTAGGATAATATGTAGTTAGTTTTGCCTTTTTAAAAATTATTGTGGTTTTACTGTAATGTGGTTTTTCCCTTTAGGAATATCACATTTGATTTCCGCAATATAGAAGATAGTTCATATTTAACAGATATTTTGTGTTTACCACAAGAAGCTTGAGAAGTGAACAATATACTTTCCAGAATACATATTAGGTTTGTTGGCTAGTTAAAAATCTAGTTTTAAATGAATACCACAAAAATATTGCAAGAAACAACTAAATTATTTCTGTGATTCTGCCAAGAAAATTTTATATTGTGGCAATGCAAAAAAGAAAAAAAAACCTCTTTGGAAAAGGACCTGACTTGCCAACTGCATTGCTGAGATCTGCCTTCCCCACCTGCCTCCTCTTCTCCCCCCCCCTCCAGGCACTCGCGGAAGCGCTGGGAGAATTTCATCCATAGTGAAAACAGACACCTGGTCAGCCCAGAAGTCTTGGACCTTCTGGACAAACTCCTGCGATATGACCATCAGCAGAGGTTGACGGCCAAAGAAGCCATGGAACACCCCTATTTCTGTAAGTTTTGGGGGGAGGTATGGAAATGCAGAGGCCTGATATCAAAAATGCTGGCTATCCATCACTTTTCTTTGGAAACTTCAATTTCTTTGCTATGTGGGAGTATTTTCAGAAAATCTTCCACATTGATATTTTGCAAAACCGATTTATCTTAGGCATTCATTACTAAAGTGCCTCCAGAGGCTGTTGTAGCAGAGAGATGGGGCTGCTTTTCTTAAAAATAATTATCCAAGGGATATGGGTAAATTTAGATGAAAAACTGTTTGGAAGACATTTTTTAGAGTTTAGGACTCAGTCCCAATCTTTGAAAATGTAAGATGTTCTGAAAGGGCTAAAAATGTTTGGTTTGATTATGTTTATTTAAATGTGTTTGGGTTTTGGAGTATCTGTTCTCATAACTGAAAGGTTTCAGATTTTTCCTGCTACATGCATTATAGTACAAATCAAGAATAGGACAGTCGCTAAAGCATCTATAGATTTAAAAGGCAGCGACAACCTCCGAGACAGTTCTTTCCAGGAACAGCATCAGGAGAAAGCAGAAAGGCCCAGGCACCAGTGGGAAATAGGCCAGTGAGCCTGTTTGGACTGAGGAGTTAAGCTTCTGTTGGAAGCTCCCTTGCCAAGTTGCTTGGGCTCGTTTGGTGAGACACTGGTTCACATCAACAATTCCTTGCCACTAATGGCTAGCTGAAAATGCGAAGGTAGCAAGCAGAAGGAGAATGGGGAAGTGCAGAAGACCACAAGAGCATTGTGAAAATATAGTTGCCCCTGCCAGGACATTGTTTCAGTCAGTCTGCTAAACATTGAAAATTACAGAATGAACACTGTTATGTGCCCATTGAGCTACTTGAAAGAAGTACTGGTGAAGGGCATCATTTCCCCACAAAATTGCCAGGTGCAGCAAGTGCGGGGAGGAAATGTTTGCATTGGATAAGTCTTGCTGGTAGTGTCTCCTGGGGTTCCAGGCTGGAAATGTCTGCTACCCCAAAGCAGAGCCTGGTGCGTTACAACCGGCCCTTTGGTTTCCAGCAACTCTCCTCTCTTTATCTCCTCAGACCCAGTTGTGAAGGAGCAATCCCAGCCTGGCTCTGACAGCCCTGTGCTCTCCAGTAGCCTCACAGCCACACGATGAAGTTTGGGTAACGACGGGTAATTCCAGAGGTTTACAAATACAAACACGCCCTTCTGTCACCTAAGGAAGGGATGAACCCAGCCCCTCTCTGTTCAGCAGAAGCCTCATCTTGAAGAGAGTTAAGGCTTAGCTGCCCTCTCTCTTCAGCACTTGTGGCTATCCCAACTTTCTTTGTGTGTTACCAAAGTCCTGATCCCAATGGCTGTGTAAGATTTACATGGATCCGAGGGTGTCCAAAGGTCTGCATGACTGACTCTAGGATGATTCTGCAGTTTCCCAATCTGCCTTTCCTAACCTCCCATTGGGTCACCTTTGTTTTGTCCCCTCTCGTGTGCACTGGGATATAGCCTGTCTGCGTAGAAACAGGCCCTTGTCAGATCATTAGCAAGTGCAGAACTGTGCACGGGGAGGCCACCCCTCCTGTGGTTTGGGCCCTTCACCCCCCACAAACAAGAAGTCTTGGTAATGAATTGAGTCAGTCAAGTTAATCTGCATCAAGACCCATTCAAAGCAGGCAGCCATTGAGGGGAACCCAGTTACTTTTTTCCCTTGTAGGGAACTGCCAGCCTGAGCTTGAAGAAAAGTTGTTCTTTGAGACGGAACAAGAGCTTTTTTCTAGTGAGGCATGTTCTTATTGCTAAAAAAAGCCAACAGGGCCATTCCCATCAATGTCAAATTTAGAATTGCTTTGATTACAGCAGGTTTGAATATGTGAAGAAGCAAAGAGGAGGGGTTTCCATAAACAAAGCAGTGAGGGATTCTGGAAGCAGAAACTGGGCCATGCTCAGGATTGGTCTGCAACAAACCTGCGCCGTAGCATTTGCACATGCCCAGCCCTGCCTTGGAGCCCTTGGGGTGCAATCCTCTCCCTGTGGGTGGGTGTGTGAGATGCTCCTTTCGGTTTCTTCCCCTCCCCCTCCCATTGGGTCTCTTTTGAGCCCTTTAGTTCAACCCCACTTTTGGGGGAGATTATATTGTGTGATTCTGGTGACTTCATAAACCTAAATTCACACATTTTTGTCACCATGCCTAAATGCAGAATTTTTTTCTTTATTACATTGTCAGATATTTAATTTTAAATGATGCAGTTAGACTGTTTCTATTTGAAGCATCTGTTTACATTCCATATCCCAGTAATGATATGTTGGCATTGACATCAGGTCAGATCCATTTGTACGATTCACTGGAACCAATAAATCTCTATGTACAAACTTGTGTTTTCCTTCCTCTGAGCCTCCTCCGAAGGGAAAGTCTGGTTCAGGCCTGAGATTTTGCCTGGGGATTTAAGAGGAATGTGTTATTGTTCACCTCCTTTAAAAGCTAAAGCATTTAGCTGAGTTTGGCAGACAGTCCCACTCTGGTTCCCAGCTTGAGGCTGTTTGTGGATTTTCTGTCATGGGTGTTAGAAGGAAAAGTGTTCGTTCCTCAGGTTCTCAAAGTAGTCTGAGCTGTGGCCGTTTCTCTCTTGCCTTTGTGGTCTGCAAGTTTTTTTAAAAGCCATGATTTACATTTATAAATTCCTTATGTTATAAATACAAATACTATCTGTAGCTCAGGCTGGTTGAAGCAGCCCTTATTTGTGTAGTCAAGTGTATCGTAATATAGACTGCTAGAGCGATGGGACACTTTGCAAGGTTTGTGCCCTCTCAGAACTTCGGCCTTTTCATCAGCTGTTTGCCCTAGGGCAGGGGTAGGCAACCTCGGCTCTTTTATGACTCGTGGACTTCAACTCCCAGAATTCCTGAGTCAGCTGACTCAGGAATTCTGGGAGTTGAAGTCCACAAGTCATAAAAGAGCTGAGGCTGCCTACCCCTGCCCTAGGGATCAGACAAAGCATGAGGGGAATAGGTTACAGCCATTCATTTGGTGACTGTTCAGAGTTAAAACAGCACTAAAATAAGTGACCTACAACTATTTTTCATACTTGGCGACTGTTGCAACATCTCCATGGTCACATGATCAAAATTCAGACACTTGACAACTGACTCATGACGGTCGCAGTGTCCCAGTGTCACACGATCCCCTTTTGCGGCCTTCTGACAAGCAAAGTCAGTGGGGGAGCCAGATTCACTTCACAGCTGTGTTACTAACTTAACAACTACAGTGATTCACTTAACAATTATGGCAAGGAAGATCGTGAAATGGGGTGAAATTCACTTAACAACTGTCTCACTTAGCAACAGAAGTGCCTGTAAAAAGGATACAAACAATTTTTGTCTTGTGGCGGTCAAGAGACCCAGCTTAGGGTACCTCTTCAAGCAGTGCCTTTGCAAAACTAACAGTAGGAAGCAAAGCTCCCGGGTGCCGTCAGTCCCAGTGCAAATACATCTGTCCTATTTATTTTCCTATGGAAAGAGAATTTCTTGGGAAGCTTCACTCTACGTGTCTGTGCTTTTTCTGCAGAACTCGCAATCATCCTGTCGCACATCCGCAGGAGTTGTCTCATAAAAATTCAGCTAACGGACCTACATCTTTTAAGGGAAACTAATGTGTTGAGGAGGGGTTCTGTCCAGTTGGGGCTAGAAACACTTAACTTGAAAAGAGGGCCAATCTCTGCTTGTTTTGCCTGGCCTTGATTTGCTGTCCCTTCCTGAGGTCTGTCACCCTGACTACTAGATGTTTACTTGTTCATCCACTGGATATGTTTGTTTTACATTTACTCCAAGAAACTTGCAGGAGCAAACTTCTATTTAACCCAGATTCAGGAAAGTGCAATTAAAAATAGAGAAGAATTGTATTTGTTCTTGAGTGAATCTAAGTGACAATTCCTGCCTTAATATGTATTTTAGAATATAGTGATTATATATTCTGCAATTTTTTCTTAACAATTCCTTACAAACATACATCCAGAAAAGTGGAAGCAGAGTGACGGGTGGAGAGATGGGGGCTCCGACAATTGAGAGCCTTGGTGGAAAACAAGAGTGTTTGCATCAGCCTTGGAGAAGTGTGGCCAAAGGCCTGTCATCCTCGTTTTCCATAGAAAAGAATACACAGAGCTCAGGGTTGAAGCGCAGAGTCTTTGGTGCTCTCTGGGCTCGTTTGCTTGCTGGCTGATCTTTCATTACTTGACTAGGTAACATCATCGCTCACCTGTGGGTCCTTAGAGGCAGCATAAGCTGCTGCAAATAACAACAAAGGTTACTTCAAATTCCTTCAAATTAAAGAGAAAAACCATAGCAGGAATAGAAATTGTAGCGGGGGCCAATCTGTAAGGACTTTTGAAAGCCACCTTGTAATCAGCCTGGAGATCTGGCAGCAGATCTACTTCCCTGATTGCTCCAGTGAAGGTGTTGGATGAGATGCCCCTGCAAGGCCACTGCCGAGCTGCCCATTCCAGGCATCCTGTTGGGAAATGAAGCCACGGAAAGCCAGGATTGGGCCCGACCAGGCATCCTTGACACCTAGGCAAGAGGCAGAAGAAGCCACCCCCCTCCAGTGCATTGGCAGTTTTTCTCTGACCCAGGCCCTCCCGCGCCCAGCTGCTCATAGGAGACAGCTTTTGCCACGATGCTTGTAAGATATCACTGCCTGTGCTTAGCCTGGCACACTATGGTACAATTCCACCTGGGATAATTCAACTTGATAAATATTATTTATCATTATTTCCATTGACAAAAATGGAAATAATATACAGTTGCAAGAAAAAGTATGTGAACCCTTTGGGATTATGTGGAGTTTTGCATGAATTGGCCAAATGCGCTCTAAACATCATGTAAGTCACAACAATAGAAAAACACAGTCTGCTTAAAATAATACTACACAAACATTAGCTGTTGTCATGTTTTAATTGAACATAAGATGGAAACATTCACAGTGCAGGGTGGAAAAAGTATGTGAACCTTTGGACTTAATAACTGGTTGACCCTCCTTTGGCAGCAATAACCTCAACCAAACGTTTCCTGTAGTTGCAGATCAGACCTGCACAATGATCTGGAGTAATTTTGGACCATTCCTCTGCACAAAACTGTTTCAGTGTAGCAATATTCTTGGGATGTCTGGTGTGAATTGCTCTATTAAGGTCATGCCACAACATTTCAATCGGGTTGAGGTCAGGACTCTGACTGGGCCACTCCAGAAGGCGTATTCTGTTCTGTTGAAGCCATTGTTTTGTTGAATTACTTGTATGCTTTGGGTCATTGTCCTGTTGCATCACCCATCCTCTGCGGAGCTTCAATTGGCGGACAGATGGTCGTACGTTTTCCTGCAAAATGTCCTGATAAACTGGAATTCATTTTCCCATCAATGACAATAATCCGTCCAGGCCCTGAGGCAGCAAAGCAGCCCCAAACCATGATGCTCCCTCTGCCATGTTTTACAGTGGGGTGAGGTTTTGATGTTGGTGTGCTGTGCCTTTTTTTCTCCACACATAGTGTTGTGTGTTTTTCCCAAACAACTCAATTTTGGTTTCATCTGTCCACAGTATATTTTGCCAGTAGTGCTGTGGAACATCCAGGTGCTTTTTGCAAACTTCAAACGTGCTGCAATATTTTTTTTGGACATCAATGGCTTCCTCCGTGGTGTCCTCCCATGTACTCCATTCTTGTTTAATGTTTTCCTTATTGTAGATGTGTCAACAAAATGTTAGCATGTGCCAGAGATTTCTGTAGGTCTTTAGCTGACACTCTAGGATTCTTCTTTACCTCATTAAGCATTATGCGCTGTGCTCTTGCAGTCATTTTTACAGGACGACCACGCCTAGGGAGAGTTGTTGTTGTTAGCTGCGAAGTCGTGTCCGACCCATCGCGACCCTATGGACAATGTTCCTCCAGGCCTTCCTGTCCTCTACCATCTTCTGGAGTCCATCTAAGCTCACGCCTACTGCTTCAGTGACTCCATCCAGCCACCTCATTCTCTGTCGTCCCCTTCTTCTATTGCCCTTTCCCAGCATTAGGCTCTTCCCCAGTGAGTCCTTCCTTCTCATTAGGTGGCCAAAGTATTTGAGTTTTAGCTTCAGGATCTGGCCTTCTAAAGAGCAGTCAGGATTGATCTCCTCTAGGACTGACCGGTTTGATTGCCTTGCAGTCCAAGGAACTCGCAGGAGTCTTCTCCAGCACCACAGTTCAAAGGCCTCAATTCTTTGGCGCTCAGCCTTTCTTATGGTCCAACTTTCACTGCCATACATTGCAACTGGGAAGACCATAGCCTTGACTATACGCACTTTGGTTGACAGGGTGATGTCTCTGCTTTTTAGTGTGCTGTCTAGATTTGCCATGGCTTTCCTCCCCAGGAGCAAGCGTCTTTTAATTTCTTGGCTACAGTCCCCATCTGCAGTGATCTTGGAGCCTAGGAAAATAAAATCTGTCACTACCTCCATTTCTTCCCCATCTATTTGCCAGGAATTGAGAGGGCCAGATGCCATGATCTTGGTTTTCTTAATGTTAAGTTTCAACCCAAGTTTTGCACTCTCCTTCTTCACCTGCAACAAGAGGCTCTTTAGTTCTTCTTCACTTTCTGCCATTAGAGTGGTATCATCTGCGTATCTTAGGTTGTTGATATTTCTTCCGGCAATCTTAATTCCAACTTTTGATTCATCTAGCCCTGCCTTTCTCATGATGTGCTCTGCATATAAGTTAAATAGGCAGGGCGACAGTATACAGCCTTGCCGGACTCCTTTCCCAATTTTGAACCAATCAGTGGTTCCGTGTCCAGTTCTCACTGTTGCTTCTTGACCCGCACATAGGTTTCTCAAGAGACAAATAAGATGGTCTGGTACTCCCATCTCTTTAAGAACTTGCCACAGTTTGTTATGATCCACACAATCAAAGGCTTTAGCATAGTCAATGAAGCAGAAGTAGATGTTTTTCTGGAACTCCCTAGCTTTCTCCATGATCCAGTGTATGTTGGCAATTTGATCTCTAGTTCCTCTGCCTCTTCGAAATCCTGCCTGTACTTCTGGTAGTTCTCGATCCACATACTGCTGAAGTCTAGCTTGTAGGATTTTAAGCATGACTTTACTAGCATGAGAAATGAGTGCAATGGTGCGATAGTTTGAACATTCTTTGGCACTGCCTTTCTTTGGAATTGGAATGTAAACTGATCTTTTCCAATCCTGTGGCCACTGTTGAGTTTTCCAAATTTGTTGGCAAATTGAGTGTAGCACTTTTACTGCATTGTCTTTTAAGATTTTGAATAGCTCAGCTGGAATACTGTCACCTCCACTAGCTTTGTTGTTGCTCAGCTTTTCTAAGGCCCACTTCACTTCACATTCTAGGACGTCTGGCTCGAGGTCAGTGACCACCTCATTGTGATTATCAGGGACGTTAAGCTCATTCTTGTATAGTTCTTCTGTGTAATTCTGCCACCTCTTCTTAATCTCTTCTGCTTCTGTTAGGTCCCTGCCATTTTGGTCCTTTATTATGCCCATTTTTGCATTAAACGTTCCCTTCATTTCTCCAATTTTCTTGAAAAGATCTCTGGTCCTCCCTATTCTATTGTTTTCTTCTATTTCTTTGCACTGTTCATTTAAGAAGGCATTCTTATCTCTTCTAGCTATTCTCTGGAATTCTGCATTCAATTGGGCATATCTTTCTTTTTCTCCCTTGCCTTTCGCTTCCCTCCTTTCCTCAGCTATTTGCAAAGCTTCCTCAGACAGCCATTTTGCTTTCTTGCATTTCTTTTTCTTTGGGATGGTTTTGGTTGCTACCTGTTGTACAATATCGCGAACCTCTGTCCATAGTTCTTCAGGCACTCTGTCTATCAGATCTAATTCCTTAAATCTATTTGTCACCTCTACTGTATATTCAACAGGGATATGATTTAATTCATACCTGAGTGGCCTAGTGCTTTTCCCTACTTTCTTCAGTTTAAGCCTAAACTTTGCAAGGAGAAGCTCATGGTCTGAGCCACAGTCAGCTCCTGGTCTTGTTTTTACTGACTGTATAGAGCTTCTCCATCTTTGGCTGCAGAGCATATAGTCAATCTGATTTCTGTGTTGACCATCTGGTGATGTCCATGTGTAGAGCCGTCTCTTGGGTTGTTGGAAAAGAGTGTTTGCTATGACCATCGTATTCTCTTGACAGAATTCTATCAGCCTGTGCCCTGCTTCATTTTGTACTCCAAGGCCAAACTTGCCTGTTATTCCAGTTATCTTTTGGCTTCCTACTTTAGCATTCCAATCCCCCATGATGATAAGGACATCATTTTTGGGTGTTAGTTCTATAAGGTGCTGTAGGGCTTCATAGAACTGGTCAATTTCATCCTCTTCAGCACCGGTGGTTGGACTACTGTGATATTGAATGGTTTGCCTTGGATTCGAACTGAGATCATTCTGTCATTTTGAGGATTGTATCCTAGTATTGCTTTTCCTACTCTTTTATTGACTATGAAGGCTACTCCATTTCTTCTGAGGGATTCTTGCCCGCAGTAGTATACCTGATGGTCATCTGAATTAAATTCACCCATTCCTGTCCATTTTAGTTCGCTGATACCTAAGATGTCAATGTTCAGTCTTGTCATCTCTTGTTTGACCACGTCCAGCTTGCCTTGATTCATGGATCTTACATTCCAGGTTCCTATGGAGACAAAATCTTTACAGCATCGGACTTTCCTTTCACCACCAGACACATCCACAGCTGAGCGTCCTTTCGGCTTTGGCCCAGTCGCTTCATTCTTTCTGGCGCTACTAGTACTAGCCCTCTGCTCTTCCCCAGTAGCATATTGGACGCCTTCCAACCTGAGGGGCTCATCTTCCAGCGTCATATCGTTTTGCCTTTTGGTACTGTCCATAGGGTTTTCATGGCAAAGATACTGGAGTGGGTTGCCATTTCCTTCTCCAGTGGATCACGTTTTGACAGAACTCTCTGCTATGACCTGTCCGTCTTGGGTGGCCCTGCACGGCATAGCTCATAGCTTCATTGAATTACGCAAGCCCCTTCGCCACGACAAGGCAGTAATCCATGAAGGGGTCTAGGGAGAGTAGCAAGTGCTAAACTTTCTCCATTTGTAGACAGTCTGTCTTACCGTGGACACATGAACATCAAGGCTTTTGGAGATACTTTTGTAACCCTTTCCAGCTTCATGCAAGTCAACAATTCTTGATCGTAGGTCTGAGAGCTCTTTTCTGCGAGGCATGGTTCACATCAGACAGTGCTTCTTGAGACCAGTAAACCCAAAACAGGTGTGTGTTTTTAAAGGGCAGGACAGATGTCAGCAACACATCCAATATCATCACACTGGTTGGAGTCAAGGTTGGCTCACTCCTGGCTCCAATTAGCTCTTGGAGAAGTCATTAGGCTAGGGGTTCACATACTTTTCCCACCCTGCACTGTGAATGTTTCTATCTTATGTTCAATTAAAACATGATAACAGCTAATGTTTGTGTAGTATTATTTTAAGCAGACTGTGTTTTTCTATTGTTGTGACTTACATGACGTTTAGAGCGCATTTTATGGCCAATTCATGCAAAACTCCACGTAATCCCAAAGGGTTCACATACTTTTTCTTGCAACTGTAGAAGAAACTGGAAGATAACATCATAGCAAGTTATCCCACATAGATTGTCCTGCGGCAAGTTGGCATCCAGTCTGGCAACAGGTAGAAATAGGCTCTGAATGTCACAGTGAATGTGAAATGGAGGTGGCTGCCCTAGACCAGTGGGAGTCAGCCCTACATGGCACAGAGGGAAGCGTAAACTCCTGAACGGGTCTTCCGTTGGGAATGTGCTTTGGCCCCAACTGGAAGTCCACGGCCAGGAGGACATGTTTCCCTGGGCCTCTGGTGCCTCCTCCCGATCCCTGGCTCTTTCCAGAAGGCAGGTTGAGCTGCAGCGTGGCAGCTGGGTGGCTCCTTCCGCGGAGTGTGGCCCACAGCCTGGGATTCCTGGGTGCCCGGTGCAAGCGCCGCCCCGGGACAGCCTGGTCCTGCCGTCCCTGAGCCTCCCCCTCCGGAGGCAGCCAATTCAGAAGGCCCCAAAGGTCGGCCTTCCTCGTCCTCTGCAGCTCAGGCCAGCCCCAGGTGGAACATTCCAAGGATGGGCAACACTTTTCTTCACCGAAGTTGCATCTGTTGGCTTCCTGGGGGTGGGGGGGGGTGTGCCCGACTAGATGTCCTCTAAGCCCTTTCCAGGAATCTATTCCGATTTTCTCCTCCTGCGAATTCATCCGGAGGGCGCCGGGTTGGAGAAGCGCTTTAGAAGGCACGGCAGCGCCGCCTTCCGGCTCCGGGGATC
This sequence comes from Vipera ursinii, assembly GCF_947247035.1. Lineage (NCBI taxonomy): Eukaryota > Metazoa > Chordata > Lepidosauria > Squamata > Viperidae > Vipera > Vipera ursinii. The sequence continues at coordinate 2,516,537 of NC_139520.1, forward strand.
CCCGTCCCCTTTCCGGATTTAGGGGGCGGGGCTTGTGAGCCTCTGGTTGCCGCGGCGACAAGAGGTCGGACAACAGACGGGCGGGCGGGGGCAAAACGAGTCCCGTCCGGAAAGGAGTCCGTCTCCCGGCGACGGGCGCCTTTGGGAGGCAGCGAGCGCTGGCGGAGCGCTTTCCTCGAGGTTCTCTGCCCAGCGCCATCCGTCTCCCTCCGCGCCGGGGCCTCGGCCTGAGGGACGCGCGCGCGCGGCGGACGGGCGGCCGGTGCGGAGGCGCCGCGGCGACGGGATGTTCAAGAACACGTTCCAGAGCGGCTTCCTGTCCATCCTCTACAGCATCGGGAGCAAGCCGCTGCAGATCTGGGACAAGAAGGTGCCGGGCGGGGACGGGCCGCGGAGGGCGGGAGCCGGCGGCAGGGAGGCCCCGAGGCGGGGGGGGGCTGGGCAGGCGGCGACGGGGCTCCTTCCGTCTCCCCGGCAGGTGCGGAACGGCCACATCAAGCGGATCACCGACAACGACATCCAGTCGCTGGTGCTGGAGATCGAGGGCACCAACGTCAGGTAGGAGGGGCTCCCCGGGCACCGCGGCCGGCGGGCCTGCATTTTGCCGCCGGGGAAGGTCGGGCGATGACGGGAAGGTCGCTTCTCCCCCCCCCCCCCGCAGCACCACCTACATCACGTGTCCCGCCGACCCGAAGAAGACGCTGGGGATCAAGCTGCCCTTCTTGGTGATGATCATCAAAAACCTGAAGAAGTACTTCACCTTTGAAGTGCAGGTGGGTGTGCAGCCGAAGGAGCGGAGGCTGCCTCTGCCTGGAGCCTCGGCAGGGCCGCTTCCTCCCTCCCCCTCTCCTTCTCCTAGGTGCTGGATGATAAAAACGTGCGCCGACGGTTCCGTGCCAGTAACTACCAAAGCACCACGCGGGTGAAGCCTTTCATCTGCACCATGCCCATGCGCCTGGACGACGGCTGGAACCAGATCCAGTTCAACCTGTCCGACTTTACCCGGCGGGCCTACGGCACCAACTACATCGAGACCCTGAGAGTGCAGGTAGAGAGTTGAAGGGCCAGGAGCTTCCTGGGCCCTGGTGAATTCCCAGAGGTGCCGGTGAAGTCACTTCTCTTTAAAAAGCGTTGATGTGCCCAAGGAAGAAAAACAAATGCCCCTCTGGAAAGCTGCTCCTCCTGACTGTTGCGTAATTGTTGGATAATTCTTCCAACCAAGTTGTATTGTAAAACACATTCTGTACTTTTATTGACTCCAAGGAATCTTCTGAGCAAAATTATAGGAGAGAACATCTCTTTTCATAGGAGCCAATGTTGGGTTTTGAGGATGGCTTTTCCAACAATTATTTGAATTCCCAAGATATCAGACTGACACAAAAGGATGCATAAAGAAGCAGGACTTGCTTTTCATAGTCTGATGAGGATTTGTTATTTCAAGTTACAAAATTTACCAATAATGTAAGGTGGATCACCTACAATTTTATTTATTCAAATGGTTTTGATTTTTTTAAAAAAAGTAATATCTAATTTTAACTCAAGATATTCTTTTCCTTAGGAATCTTTAAAAGATTCCTTTATAATCTTTATTCTTTTACAAAAGCAAAAGAGAGGATGGGCTGATAGCTACCAATTTTGTTTTTGCAAAGAAATGTAGCACAAGATAGTGCTCTATTTCCTTTGTGATTTAATTTGTCTTTGGACACACTGGAATACAGTCGCACATCAACTCCAGTTTGACCTTTGGGCTGAGTTAAAATAGATGCAAATTTGGAATGGCAGCCCATGCAGATTGTTGGGGGCAATTAAGCTGACTTTGTAATAATGCCGCTTGGGGGTGTGTGTGAAAGCCCTAATAAGCAGGCATATACATAGAATGAAGGCTACTGCTAAGCTTATAAGCCGCCCTGAGTCTTCGGAGAAGGGCGGGATATAAATGGAATTAAAATAAAATAAATGAATAAAATAAAATGCAGAACAAATGAGTTAAGTGTGAATAGCTCAGTTGATAGTATTAGGCTGTGAATGTTCATTACTGGAGGGAGGATCTGTAATTTGTCAGAGAACAGAGAGCGTCCCTTTTTTCTGTAAAAAAAATCAGGCAATTGTAGGATGTTTTGATAGCAAGAGTCAACCACTTCAAAACTTGTCAACGCTGAAGGATCAAGATTTGTGCAACTTCTAGGCATGAATATGGGTAGAAGAAATCCATAGAGTGGGTTTGTGCTCAGGAGCTCTGGGTCACCGAAAGTGAGTTCTTGGGCAGTGGATCTGCAGAGTTGTCACTAGGAGCTCGCTAGGCAGATGAGCCTTGTAGGGAAGTCCAAAGGGCTTTGGCCATGGTTGTTGAAACCATCGTTGGCATAAGCCCTCCATCTAACTATACAGAGAGTAAAGGTCCAGATTGGAGATGGTATCCAATAAGTGAATAGTCCTTTGCCTGCCTGATTTTGTTCTCCAGGAACTAGACTGTAAAAATTTGATAATTTGGTTTGAATGAAATACCAAGGCATTTTTAGATGGGCGTAGGATTTGAAGTAGCTCTTGCTGCATCTTCAGATATGATTTCCTTTTCAGATCCATGCAAACTGTCGCATCCGCAGAATTTACTTCTCAGACAGACTCTACTCTGAGGATGAGCTTCCTGCTGAGTTCAAACTTTACATTCCTGTCCAGAACAAGGCAAAGGTGAGCAGGTGGGGGATAGATGGGATGTTCTGTTCCATGAAGTGTCCTACAACTACAACTGCAACTCCCATTAGGGCAGTTGTGGGTGGGAGACCTTATAGCATTTGGTGCTCTAAGGAAAAATGTCTGAGGCTAAGAAATTGCTTGCTCTCTATGGAGAAACTTTTCCAGTGAACAGGTTGGTGTCTTCCTTGTGTTCCCAAAAGAAATTCTGGAAGGGCTCCCTCTGCCAGTGTTCAACCACAGCTCAATGCAGAAATTCACTTGGAAGCATCTCCCAAGAGAAATGGCTTGAACACATTGATTGAAAAAAAAAGTCCACACTTCTCTCAGTGCCCCCACTGATCTGTTTTTCTAGCATTCAGCATTTGAAGGAGGCATCTTAGTAAAGGAGTCGGCCTCTTACAACCTGTGGGCACTGCTGCTGATGTGAGAATGCCTGGTGCAGGGCCCCCGTGAGGTTTAGAGAGCCCAGCAAGTTCCCCCTCAGAAGGCCACATTGTGGTTGAGCACCATGTTCCTAACAAATTCTATCTTGTGTTTCTAGAAATGTACGCTGCTCAAAGAGTTGTGTTTTTCTGTCCAGGTAAAAAGTTTGCTATGTGTATATTGAATAACATTGTCTCTTTGCACATGTTGCCCAATGCAGCAATGATGGCCTGATGGGAAGTCTCCAGCAGAAACAATGCGAAGATGCTGATGGAATAGTATTTTTTTCAATTAGAAAGAAAATGTAGGTGTGGACTTCCTTGAGTAACTATATTTAATAACAGTTGGTATCTCTGATGCTGGGACCAAACAAAACAAAGCATATCATTGTTCTGTGTGAGAGTTGGATCGGGCTCCACTTTGAAGTTGTGGATCACTCCTAGGGAAACCGTGAATCGTGGAACTGATTTGCCTAGCAAGTGGAAGGTTTTGTTGAAGCAGTTCTGAAACTCTGGTGCCCTCACAGATGCCAGTGGTTTCCTTCTTTGCTCTGTCTCTGTGTTTGCCCTAAGTATGTGTGAGCTACTCTTCCCCTGGAAGCTGCTATTAAATATTTGATTTTCTTTGTAAGGCTGTGCTTGGTCTCTCTTGGCCATTTGGAGCTAAATACTTAAATACAAGGCAGCAGCCAAAAAAGCTAATACAATCCTGGATTGTATCAGCAGAGGCATAGAATGAAATCATGTTATAAAACCTGAGTAAGACCACACCTGGAATACTGCATCCAAGTTTTGTCACCACATTACAAAAAAGATATTGCGACTTTGGTGAAAGTGCTGAGAAGAGCAACTAGGATGATTAAAGGCCTGGAGACAACATAAAGAACAGTTGCAGGATTTGGGTATGGCTAGTTTAGAGGGGGAAAAAGGACTAGGGGTGACATGATAGCAGCCTTCCAGTATTTGAGAGGTCGCCACAAAGAGGAGGGGCTCAACTTGTTCTCCAAAGCACCAGAGGGGGACGAGAAACAGGATGGAAACTAAGAAGAGAGGCAGCCTGGAATTAAGGAGAAACTTCCTAACACTGAGGACAATTAGCCAGGTTGGTTAACCAGCTGAAGCTTGCTTCCAGAAGTTCTGGGTGCTTCATCACTGGAGGTTTTTAAGAAGAGGCTGGGCAGTCACTTGTCTGGAATGGTATAGGGTCTCCTGCTTGAGCAGGGGGCTGGACTAGAAGACCTCCAGGGTCTCTTCCAGTTCTATAACTTATTGTCTATGACTTACAAGAATAGCTGAGCTCACAACACACAAACCGAAGGGCTAATTTCTAGAGCTTCACCAGGGTGAGGTAAGGGTTGCTGGTAGCATCGGAGCTGGGGGTGTGATGGGTGGCTCTTACATGGAGAATAGCAAAGCCACAGATCTTTGCAAGAGACTGGAGGAAGCTGTTGGTAAGGCAGAGGCATCTCTCTGGCCAGGCCAGGCCTGAACCTCCACACCCTGCACTGGGCTCACAATGCCTTACGGCTGAGGGAATGAGGTCGTCCAGCTGGGCAGAGCTCCATGGTGCAGATTTGACAATGAGAGGAAGTCCAGAACAATTGCAAGATTCTACCATTCGCCAATTCCAGCAATCTGGAATTGATCCCCTGGTCTGGTCTACTTCGGGCTGATGTGCACTGACCCACTTCTCTCTCCATCCAGCTGCACCCTCCCGCCAAGACTTCTGCTGCAGGCAGAGCGAAGTCACAGGAAGATCTGCAGGCTGCTATCCCACTTTGGGCAGTCAGGCTGGACAGACAAATGAAGTGGAGGGGCACAAGCACACATAGCTCTTGACTCACAACAGTTCATTTCAACGGCCCTGAAAAAAAACACTTAGCACTGTTTTTCACACTTATGACCATTGCAGCATCCCATGGTCACATGATCAAAATTCAAACACTTGCCCATTGACTGCTCTGTGACAGTCCCAATGTCCTGCGATCACATGATCCTTTTGTAAGCTGGCAAGCAAAGTCAGTGGGAAAGGCAGATTCTTTTAACAAAGAACAACGCCTGCAGTGATCCATTTAACAACTGGCAAGAAAGGTGGTAAAGTGGGGCAAAACTCATTTAACAAATGTTTCACTTAACAAATTTTGGGCTCAGTTGTCATAAGCCCAGGGCTGCCTGTATAAGATGGGGTAGGGTCTCCTGTTTGAGCAGCGGGTTGGACGAGACCTCCAAGGTCCCTTCCAACTCTCTTTCGTTATTCAGAGCCACTTGGTTGAATTGGGTGGCTGTAGAAATTGAGTAAAATAAAGTTTGGAGTTGGAAAAATGAAAAGCAAATTTGTGAACGCAAGGTCTTTCTTTGTTAATGTTAAATATATGTTAATACCTATTACATAAGGGAATGTAGATGAATAGAAACAGCATCCCACCCTCCAGCCAAGTATGAGGCCCTATGCCACTCCAGAAAAATGACCAATCTCCTCTTGAAATCCTCCAGTGACGGAGCGCCCACCACTTCCGGACGCAAGCCGTCCCGCTGATAGCGGTTCTCACATTTGGACGGAGACTGGAAAAACAGCCGGAGGCTGTGGGGCCGCTGGCCTTTCTCTTGCCAAGGCAGACTTGCCAACTCCCAGGGATTTCTGGCCCTTCCAGGCTGAGCCTGCTTGCGTAGACCTTGCTGGAGCCCAGCCTGGCCGGAGCCCTCGCTTGCTGCCTGGTCCCCAGGAGGGCACTAGCTGCTCTTCTTGGGTAAAAGACTCCTCTTCCCTCCCTCACCGGCTGGATCTGCCCTCCCAAGTGATCCCCTGGAGAGCCCCTTGCCACCTCCTTGGGATCCGCCAAGACCTGCTCGGCTGCGCCTTCCAGGGCACACTTCCTGGGGCTGCCATGGGGACAGGAAAGCCGTTGGGGAGGCTGTTGCATGGCCAGCTGGAACAAGGGGGGGCGAGGGGGCTGGCTGGAGAGCAGAAGGCTCTCATTGTCCTCCACTCCACATCTGGCGCTCGCCTCCCTGACCTCTGCCCGCTTTCTGGCGCCTCTTTCTCCCCTTCCCTCTGGGCTTGGCAAGATGGCTGCTGGGCTCGCTTCTCTTTCTCAGAGAGCCCCCCTCCTTCAAGGGCCACCAAAGAAAGAGCCTTTTGGAGGGAGGAAAGAGGCCGTGATAGTCTCCTGTGGTAAAATTTGGGAGGAAAGGGCCCCCCGATAGGTCTTGTTGGCCGGCAGAGCAGCTCTGCTCCAGGCCCATGGCCTGGAAGTGGCAGCCACTGCCAATGGACAGAGCCGCCGGGTGGGAGGAAGGGTGCAGGTGCCAGGGGGTTCTCAGGGTCCCCCCTACCAGCAGTGCTCCTGGCAGAGCTGGGGAGCTGGAACCCCCTTGGTCAGAAAACGGAGTGGCTGCCTGGGGCCCCCTTCGTCCAGCTCTGCCAACCTTCAGCACTGAATTAGACCATTATAGGCAGATGAGCAAAGATAGGAATAGCAAAAATTGAACAAAATCAACTTTGGGAAAAGCATCTCCATAACGAGCGTCAGTGGCAGAATGGGGACCCCGGGAGGCTGAGCAGGACTCCAGTCTCTTGAGCACATATTTCTCCAGGAGTTGCTGCAGGACGCGATAGCAATAGCAATAGACTCATATGCTGCTTTACAGCACGCCCTGAGCAGTTTACAAATCACCCCCCAACAATCTGGCTCCTCTTTTTACTGACCTCAGAAGGTCAGAAGAGATGAACTGAAAGTTTAGTGAAGATGAACCTTGAACTCCATCAGCTGCCCGCAGAGTTTGCCTGCAATAACGCTCTTTAACCTCCACCATGGTGATGTACGAGGTCCATACGTAAACTGGAGCTGATTATATGTCTGAAGATGGGTGATGGTATTCTTGCTCAGATTACCTCTTTTTATAGTTTCCAGCCCGATGGAATGTTGGAAAGACATAATATAAAGAGATTCGGGACTCCATTTGTCAGTCTGTTGCTGTCAGCAGGAAATATTCCAAAACCTGAGAGGAACTGTGCCATGCGGGACAGACAGGAAAAAGGCTGGCAGGAGAAAGATGGCGCTTGAAGTGGTCTGATTCCATGTACCAGATGCAGGAAAAACTGCACCACTGTAACAAGTAGGCATTCCGATGTGCAGAAAGGTGGGCCCCGGCCCGAACTGCATCAACTTTGGGTCTTGAGCTATTAGTTGAAGGTTCCTTTGGACTTCTGCTTGCAACTGCTCTGGCAGCCAGGTGGGTGTCTCAGCAGGTGCCACAAACAGGCTTGTCTGAGGCCTTAAGGTCCAGGACTGCATTAGCCTCCACATAACAGTTTGTGGGGTTTGCTGTGAATTTAAAGCTATTTAAATTTAAAGCTAATTAATTCCCGGGTTTATCTGTTCCCACAATTATCCACGGTAGCCCCGCTGAAATGGAATCCTGAGGCTTTCCCCAGTTTGCAGCCTGGGCTTCATCCCTGCAGCTGTTTCTCAGAATGCCAGCACCTCCAGCCGCTGCACCTGTCCTGCATCACCTGGATGTCCTGCATGTTTGGGTCAAAGCATGGCTCAACGTTATCCCACCATCAACCTCCTTTCTTTCTGGACACAGAGAAGCTGGAGTGCAAGTGGAGGATCCAGGACACAGGCCAAATATTTGAGAGGCATTTCGCCAATTAACTCCCCCTAATAGGACGCTGAGCTTGTTGATCAGAAGGTTGGCAGTTTGGCGGGTCGAATCCCGAGTGCAGAGTGAGCGCCTGTTACTCGTCCCAGCTTCTGCCAACCTAGCAGTTCGAAAGCACGTAAAAATGCAAGTAGAAAAATAGGGACCGCTCCGGTGGGAAGGTAACAGTGTTCCGTGCGCCTTTGGCATCTAGTCATGCCGGCCACATGACCATGGAGACATCCTCGGACAAGCGCTGGCTCCTTGGCTTTGAAACGGAGATGAGCACCGGCCCCTAGAGTCGGAATTGACTAGCACTCGTGTGCGGGGGAACCTTTACCTTTATCTAATTATAGAGCCACTGACTTCCTCTTTGCCTGGCACAGCTGCAGAGTGGTCAGTCAGAGCCCCGAACATCTGTTGGTGCAGAATCCTCTTTGGTCTTAAGCTAATCAGGCTATGTGAAAAATCTTGTTTTATAGTTTTTGTTTCAAATTGGAAATAATTTTGTCACAGGCACAAGTATTTTTAACCAGCTTAATTAGCCCTTGAAGAGAACCCCTGAATTAATTTCTTCAGCCTGGGAATCACTTTGGTTTCATGAGTTAAAACCTGCTTCTCCTCTTTCAACTGGGCAATTTCATCTCAGGCTTTTTCTAGCTGAGCCGGATGTGGCCCTCAGCTTGTTCCAACAGAGAAAAGTCCTGCTGTAGTTTTCTCCCCCCCCGCTCCCCCTGCCTTGCCAGCTCCTCCTCCTCCTCCTCCCATTTCCGTCCATCCACTGGCTGGTCCAGGGCAGCGGCAGGAGTCGGCCATTCTCTGAGCTGGCCGGGTTCTAGCATCTCTTGCTCTGTCCCACACACTTCCTCCATTTGGGCGCCTGGAGCAGCGGCTTCTCTGTGGCAAGTCTTCCAGCTCCCAGCATCTGAACCTGGGAGAAGAATTTCAGCCAGTCATCTGGGCTGAATCTTTTCCTCTGTTTGGCCCCTGAACTGGATCTGCCCAAGAATCAGGTGTCCTTTGCTTTGGGATCACTCCATTAGCACGTAATAAAGGCAGCAACAACCACCTGCCCTTCAGCCATAGCTCCATGGTTTGGGTCACTGCTTGACTGTCCGCCTAGCTCAGGGGTAGGCAACCTTGGCTCTTCGATGACTCGTGGACTTTAATTCCCAGAATTCCTGAGCCAGCTTGGCTCAGCTTGGAAGTCTCTCCCTTTCCCCTCAGCATGGCTGGCTCAGGAATTCTGGGAGTTGAAGTCCACGAGTCATAAAAGAGCCGAGGTGGCCTACCCCTGGCCTAGGTGGACTGCTAAAATGGGCATCAATCCACTTTGCCCAAAATTTCCATTGCCAAGCAAGACCATTGTTAAGTGAGTTTTGCTCCAATTTTCAACCTTTTCTGTCACAATTGTTAAATGAATCGCTGCAGTTGTTAAGTTAGTAACATGGTAACTTTGAATAGTCCATAAAGTTGTAACTTTGAAGGGTTGTGAGTCGAGGGTCAATCTTTCTGCCCACTTTTTCCCATCTGAACTGACACAGGATCAGCACCATCTAAGAAGAAGGCTGAATTGCTTTCCTCAGCACCAGTAACGGTAGGTCTTCAGTGGACCCAGGCTTCATGGAAATCCTCCTCCCAAATTCTAGCTTGGTCCATTTTGCCTTCTGGTTGGAAGGATGCAAAAGCAGGAAGCATAAAGGGTAATTTTTTAAAATACAAATGACATTGTTTTACTGCATTTAAAACTCCACGACGAGGGCCAGTTTTTGCCCCAGATTTAATGTGCAAAAAGGCTTTATGTATTCCTGGTGGGCTCAGGATTTGCTGGCTTTTGCGGCTTTCTGTTTAGCAGTCATCCTAAGAACTTTTGTCGATGTTCTTGCCTCAGAATTCTGATAAGTTCTCCACCTTCTCATGGTCTCTTTTTCACCTCCATCCTTCCAGATTTTGAGTGTATTTATAACAGCATAATAATGTCCATACTCAATCTGCCAGGAATTTTGCTGTGGAAATTTCCATTTCCATACGGACTTATCCTGCCCTTCAGCTGGAAAGGACAGTCCAGCATCTGTTTGCAGATGGACATGGCCTGGGTGGCCTTTTTTATTAATTACATGAGCAGCTGGATGGATTTGTTCTTCTACCAGCCAGATTTCTTTCTTAAGGAAAGACGTGAACAGGATGCAGATGGCAAATAAAAGATATTGCTGGAATGTCCAACTATCGGCTAAAAGTTGAAGACAAAGCTGTTCAGTGTGGACTTCAGCAGAGCCCTGGGTCTGTTTCAGCCCTGCTCTCCTCCTTTAGGGGAAAGAAAAGACTTCTTTGTCTTATGCTTGTGGGCCAGTTTCAGATTCAAGAACTGGGCAAAATTCCTTCCTCCACAGTTTCTCATCAACAAGGACTTTCCTTTGCTTTGGGGATTGGCATGGGCAACGGCATTTGGGCTTCCGCAACTGGAGTCCCAAAGTGCGGGCTTTCTAGGCAGATATAGAAGGTTGCGTTTGCCTAATTGTCTTCTCACAATACAAATGTTTAAGGAACCACAATACCATAGAGTTGGGACTAAAGAGGTCACCTAGTTTAGCCTTTTGTGTCACTGATGACCCTCCAGTTTCTGTTTGAAGGCCTCCTGCAAAGGACAATTCCATTTATCACATGAGAGCTTGTTCTGCTGGCTAGCAGCTTCTGCAGTCAAGCATGTATTTGACTCCTCATGCCTAACCAGAACCTGCTTCCTTGTAGTATAGTAGGAATAGTAGTTTATTCATTGATTGGTCTTGTGACCTTATCAATAAGATAAAATAAAATACAGTACATAGTCTAATTTTGAAATAAGAAAGGAGGAATTAAAGTGATAAAATACTTGTGTGTTAATAGAGAGACAATGATCAGATAAATGAATCTCCCTTTGCAGTGTGCCCCAATTTGTTCAGTGTATTGGGTTTGTAGCATGACTGCCTTAGTTATAAACTTAGTGGTTCTATGTCCAATATATACTGTTCAGCCCAGGAGAAAAGATGATCAATCTGTGGTTCAGATCCCACTGTGCTGTTCTTTCCAAAGAGGATACTAAGTATTTAAGCCTTATGGGGGCGTACAATTAACAGTCAAACAAAATATGAGAGATATTTTCAGTGGCTGAATATACAGGTTTTCTCAAAATATGACATGGTGCAAGCACCCATATTTTGCCATTTCACCAATAGCTCAAATCTTGCTCTTTGAAAACGCCCTTTTTAAAGATTGTCAGATTCAATGAAAAGTATTTTCCAGAATAAAAAATAGTTTTATTCTTCACCATCCAATTTAGGGATCAATTTAGCCAAGAACTCCATGTCAGTTTGATATCCAAGACTCTTGGTTTAAAATTTTCTCTTGCCTGTGAGGCCATTCAGAACAGATGCTGGGTAGAAAGCCCCATGGTGAAATAATTTTGGAAAGATGGTTGGGCCAGGAGTTGGGCCAGGCCACACTCATCTGTTCTGTTAGGGCTATTTTGGGAAGACTGTCAGGGTTGATTGAATGGATTCTCTGCCTCTAAACTATGTGAAAATTTTAGTTATTGGACCACTATGTAAGGAATTAATACTTTTTTCTGCTCTGATGGCAAGGACAGATGTGTTCTTATCCATCCTCAGGATACATCTTTAAAATGTTTCTGTACTTGTTCAAGTGGGATTGCTTTATTAAGGCCCCACAATTCTTGCCCATAGGGCAGCACCCTGAATACTTTCAATATATGAATCAAGGTACCTAGGTAGTTGTAGTGTATAATCTTTTACTGTTGACCTCAGACCTTGCCAAGCTTCTTTTAAAATGATTTAACCATGAGCCAGTTCTGGTGAAACCACTCCTAAATAGGTAAAAAAAACTCATTGGTTCAATAGGCTTCCCATTTATCTGCCAGTTATATTTCACACTTTTTTTTGCAAAATACCATCAATTTTAAGGTATTTAGCTTCTGCGGCAGTCTTCTCAAGCCTTATTGATTGGAAATGTGCCATTAGAACTATGTCACTGGCATATAAAAGGATATTAATAAATTTATCATTGATCTTTGGAATATTAGTGTCTGCAGTATACAGAAATCCTGGTAAATAATTGACACAGAAATCAAAAAGCATTGGGGCTAGAATACAACCCAATCTGACACTGTTATGTGTGGGTATAGACTTACTTAGAGAGCCCTTGACACCTGTGCAGACTTTCAGATAGGTGTTTGACCAAAAATACAGAGTCTGGATCCCATATTTAAATTGGCCAATTTCATTCACAGAATGTGTCAGAACCCATATTCTGAGGGGGCTCTTTTCTTTCTTTAGCTCAAACTCTCCTCTCTATGCTTCTGGCTTCTGCCATGCTCCTGGAGGGGAGGGGGAGGAAGCATTGCGGGTTATTGCCCTGGTTTCCTCTATCCCTACATTGTGACACTTGGCTGTTTTTCTGCATACTTCCTCTGTGAACTCTCTCTCCCCTTCACGTCAGCTACCAAAGCGGGGAGGAGAAAGGAATGGTTTATCTCCGCGTTCCGAAGGGAAGGTGTGAAGAGCCGACAAAACATGGCTGCAACCCTGAGACAACCTGGTGTTGTCTCCTCTTTCCCACAAGGGACTTAACACCTGGGGTTTGGCCCATTGAAGCTGACTGGATGGACTATGGGGTGGGGCTTGGTTGGGGCACTTTTAACCTATTGATCTGAGTGGGAAACCCTCAGATTCTGTCTATCATGCCTGCTATCAGCTTCTCCTAATAAAAGTTCCTTTTGGAAGAAACTTTCTATTTGTAGAAACAAAAGCCACACTGAGATCTAAAAATGTGGCAAAGGAAAGCAATATCAGTGGAGGAACAAGCTGGCTTTGGAGCAGAGCTCTCCACAATCAGCAATTCTTTCACCTTATACTGTCTCATAATGAAACAACCAACAGCAAGAATTGGCTTCCTTGTGGGTTTAAGTCCAATCCTGGAGCAGCAGAGGAAGTTCTCTCCCTCTTCTGTGCCTCTCAGACCCTTGAAGTCTGTCTTTAGATGCCCACTCTCCTCTCTCTCCCCCCTCACACGAAAGAGATTTCCTGCAACTCTCTTGGCTGCTCTTCTCGGCCCTCTTTCCACTCCCTCAGAATCCTTCTGCTGCTGGACCAAAACTGGACTCGAGAGGGGTCTGGGCTGGGCCCCCAACGGCCTCCCCTCCTTCCTCCAGGGACACAGCCGTGATCAGTGGGGGCTCCAGTTCCTTTCCAGAGGAGAATTGCTCCAGGAGGACTTCCAGTCCTGTGCAAATTGCAGAAGTATCTTGCTACCTCCAAGTGATCAAAGAGCAAGAACAAGTTAGGGCCCAAACTGCTGGTCTCCATGTTGGAATCCAAATTGGGAGCCACGCGGGCACCACCCTCTTTGCCAAGTTGATTAAAACCTTAAGAGCTGCATTTGTGCATCTGGTCAGCTTGGCCAGCTGTACGAGTCGAAGCCATTTGCTTAGTTTTACAAAATGGGATTGAATTCAGTAACTGTTAAGCCTTGGTGGAGCAGTGGGCTAATGCCTTCTTAAGTAACACCAGCTGCCTGCAATTAGTGCAGGTTCGCATCCCACCAGGTTCAAGGTTGACTCAGCCTTCCGTCCTTCCGAGGTAGGTAAAATGAGGACCCAGATTGTTGGGGGCAATAAGCTGACTTTGTAATAATGCCGCTTTGGGGGGGCAAAGCCCTAATAAACAGGCATATACATAGAATGAAGGCTATTGCTAAGCACATTGATTTGTGCTTTAGATTGTAAGCCGCCCTGAGTCTTCGGAGAAGGGCAGGATATACATGGGATTAAAATAAAAAATAAACAAAATCATCATTGAACCCAAGGAGTGGCGTGGCGTGGTGTAGCCTGCCCCAACCTTCCAGGTAGACCATGATGGGACTGCCAGGCTGCCCCCTCAACTAGCTGACCTAAACTCTCCCCACCAACCCCTTTGTGACCAGGCTGGCTCAAAGGCCTCCGAGGACCCCCAAAGGGAAGGCTGGCCTGGTCCCCAGCTCAGGTCTGCCCACCATCCTGAGGAGAGCCTCCTCTTGGGAAACGCAGCCAGGTTCGGCAGACAAAGAAGAAAAAGCAGGTCAAAGCGTCAGCACAAATGACTTTTATTGACAGCCTGTGAACAATGACCGTTTGCGTGTTTATGCGTGTTACGTGGATCAGTTCTTCCAGCCTCCCCAATCAGCAGACAAGCTGCCACAGCCGGTGCATAGGAAATACTTTTCCTTCCCCCCCCCCCGCAGCCTTCCCTGATGCGCCAAACACCAACCGCAGCAGATCGACTGGTAGCCCCCAGGAAGGGGAGGGAGGGAGGGTCTGTAGGAGGCAGCCATTCTCCAAGGAATCTTTGGCAGGAAGCACGTTGGGGGTCCCCCGTGTGCTGGGCAGGTGGTTCCTTCCATCTGCCTCTGCCCAGAGACCTTCTCCCCTCCCCCAAAGAGAGGTGGACAACGCCTCATTGCTTCAATGGATTTGGTGGCCACTCAAGTCTCTGAACATGGATCGATGGGAAACAGATCCAGGAAAAGGATCATTATTCTCTCACCAGCCCGTTCCTGGCTTGCTGGAAGGCTGTGCCTGGGAGAACCCAAAAGGCCCTCCTGGTGGAGAGCTGCACCCAACACCTCCCGAGAGGACAAGTCAGGTGTAAGAAGCCAGCAGTGGGCCTGGCCTGGATGCCTGCCAAGGAGCAGAAAGGTGGGGGAGGGGGGCTGGCAGAGCTGAGTGGTCACCCAACCAGACTTTGGCTGTTCAGCCTGAGTCTTGTCTTCAGGGGGTTCAAGCAGAAATAAGCATGTAGGAGTAGAAATATTTATACAGTAGAAATACTCCACGTTTAGCTTTGTAACCAAAGAAGCTCTGGAAAAAAGAATGTACAAAAATAGATCAAGGTTTTCAGGATGTCAGCCTCTCAACCTTTGGCCAACTGGCCACTAAGGATGCCCACTGCTGGCCAAGCTAGCTGTGCAACTGGCACGGGGGGCTCTCCCAGCCTCCAAGGCCCAGCCAGCAGGTCCAAACATGTCTCTGGAACACATGCAGAAGCGGATCCACGGATGCCGAACAGTGAAGCTGCAGCTGGATCCCCACGGAGGGATGATTTCACAGCAAGAGCCGCCTCCCTTTTCCTCGCTTGACCAGGCCGACAATTCCTCCAGCCACAGTGGCTCAGCTTCCAGCTTCGGCCCTGGGCTGCAGCCTCACATTTGGGCCCCCGAACCTTCCCCGCCATGGATCAGAGTCTGGGCAAGCCCAGGGTGTCCTCCCACCAGACGCCCACTTTGCCCGGAGGACGCGGAAGAAGAGGAGCCTTTTCCCTGGCTCGGCCCCCCAGCTTCAGACCCACTCCTGCAGGGACCGCTTGCAGTAGAGCAGCATGTGGGGCCGGCCCTTCCGCTGCAACTGCACAATGACGTAGACCAGGCCCAGGACACAGAGCAGCAGCAGCAGCAGCAGCACCGCCATGACGATGCTCACCGTCAGCGGGTAATCGTTGATGTGCACCACAATGTCCACGTCTCCACCTCCCTCCTCAACCGGCCCCCCGCCCTCCTTCTCCAAGACAGATTCCTCTTCTTCCTCCTCTTCCAGGCCTGGGCGGGGGGCAGCAGTGCCCTCCTCCACTTCCTTGTCCTGCCGGGGCTGGAAGGGGGGCCTCCCCGTGTCAGGCCAGCGATGGCCAGGGTCCGGATCCACAGCCACCTCCTCCTGACAGCCCATGAAGTCCCGCAGAATGGACTTGGGGTAGCCGGGCTCCGTTTTCAGCCGCTCATTGTTGAACTTCCAGTACAACCTGCCCTTACAGAAATATGTGTAGGCTGGAAGACATCAGGAGAGCAATGTGTCAGGAAGCCCCCCCAAGCCCTCCATCCTCCACTACAGCTATAAGGCTGTGGCATCTCCACCGGGCACCTTTGGTGTGCACAGCTCTGCACAAAGAATCCCCTGGACTGTATGCATTTCGCAAAGCATGGCTGCTTAGATCCACACCTCCCTGACTTCTGGAAGGGCCGTTCCACCAGTGGCCCCAGCACCACCCCTGCCCCTTGAGAAGGAAGGGCAGCAGCAGGAGGAGCAGAAGGGCGAGACAGGAGGCAAGCCACAGCACCCAGTCTGAAGGCCTTAGTGGCTGCGTTCACCACGGGCCAGCCAAGGGAGAAGGACCACCGGCCAACAAGTGACACCCGGCTGCTATTAAACTGGATTACTTTTCTCTGGCTTAAGGATACTGGACTTGGACATGACTACGATTCACTCAGAGACCCTGGAACTGCAGCCCAAAACATCTGAAGGAGGCCAGGTGGCTGAAACCAGCCCAACAGATGGTAGTTTTAATAAAACTACACCTAATTTATGTAGGGCAGCCAGTAAGCAAATTGGTCGATTGTTTCCTACAACGCATTTTTTTCAAGCACAAACTGATGTTACATCGATGACCTCAAATTCTTTGGTAATGCTTCATTTCTCCTTTCTCCCTCGGGAGTTTCTCCCTTGCCCAGCGTCCCACTCCGGACAAGCTGTTCGCCCCCAGGTGACCTTCCCATCTGCAGCCATTCATTCCCCGGGCCTGCTTGCTCTACTCACCGGCATCGGGGCTGAGGAAAGCACCCCTGGGGGCGGCCGGAATCCCCGCCCAGACGCTGACCTTCCTTGGGTAGCCATGGCCCACGGAGCTCCCGTCCTCGTTAAAGCGCCAGTACCTGCGGCGGAGGAAAGGGCCCAGCGTGAAGGGAAGCCCGTCCGAGGAAGAGGGGACCGCCGTGCCAGCCGTGACTCACCTGTCTCCTCGGAAGAAGAAGGTGTGCCCCGTGGGCTCCCACCACACGGCAGCATCCACTCTGTCGTGAGGAAGGCCCAGCCCGTAGCTGCTCAGGGGCTGCGGGTAGCCGGGTTCCAGGTTGGCCTCTCGGAAGAGCCAGTACTGGCCGCCTGGAGGAAGGACGGGCAGGGAAATCAGGCCAGCCCAGGAGCAGGCAGCGGCTCCACCTGTCAAGATCTATGCACTGGGGGGGCATTTGTGGGGGACCCCAGCAGCCCTTTGACGCCCCAGGGGGCTTCCGGGAGACCCCAACCTTCTCCTCTAGAGGAACAGCCCCTGCTCCCCCCGAGGGCTGCTACGGCTTCTCCCCCAAAAGCTTCTCTTCTGGACGGTGCTTCCAGATGACGCCCTTTGGGCTGCCCAGGCCATGCCTCAAGCGGGGCTTCCGGAAAGGGGCCCGGGTGCAGCCGAGCCCAGAGGGGACCTGAGCCCTCCCAGGCCCAGCCAGCCTCAACCTTTCCGCTCCCTTCAGCATCAGCTACAACCCCAGAGCCTTTGCCATAGGGCAATCCATCTCACATCAAAAAAATCCCATTTTCTTTTCTCTGGTTTACTGGAATCAAATTTCTGAGAGAAGGACGAAATATTTAAGGCTTTGTTTTCACTAAGCTGCCATAAAAACCGTAGCCTTAAGGATCTTCCTTAAGGATCTTCTAGTACGACCCCCAGACGCCACTTTGCCCCGCTATTCCCACCATCTCGAGTTCCTCTGGCCAACCACATTTAAAGCTAGCAGAGCGTCCTGTAACTGCAGTTTCTGTTTCTCTCATCTATCCTCACCCAAACCTGAGTCTTTTGTGCTGATAAGAGACACTGTTGGCTTACCTTTCCCTTTCTCCTTTTTTCTAGGGTGTCTCTTCCTTTGAGCATCAGCTCTATCCTATGAGTGCTTTATTTTAAGAATAAGTGTTCATCCACCAAGCCTCAGCAATAGTTAGCAAAGGGAAGCTGCTGCCTTGTATGAGGGTTTCAGGTTCACTCCAGTTGCCTTTCTGTCCCGGGGAAAGTTCCCAGGTTCTCCTTGGCTGCTAGCACCACCCCCTGGACATCCCCCCACCGCCTTGATCAGGTGCGACCCTGCAAGCTTTGCCTCCTCCAAAATAATTCATCACGGAGGAGGGCTGGACAGTAGGAAGGGCCATGACTGAAAAGATAGCCAGACACCTCCAACCTGTGCCACTGAAGACTGTCTCTCTGGTGCCCACGTACAAGATGG
Organism: Vipera ursinii; assembly: GCF_947247035.1. Taxonomy (NCBI): domain Eukaryota; kingdom Metazoa; phylum Chordata; class Lepidosauria; order Squamata; family Viperidae; genus Vipera; species Vipera ursinii. Next base: position 2,534,359 of record NC_139520.1, read on the forward strand.
GTCCCTTGCCCTACCTGGCCATGGAGGGACTGTTTGAGCAGCAGCCCAGAAAGGTTTTGAAGCTGGAATCAGGAAAAGACGTTTCTGCCCATTTTTCTGACCAGGCCCAGCCAAAACTCTTCTTTCCCGTCCTGCTCCCAGGCGCAGCCCCTCACCTTTGAAGAAGGCAAACCGCCCGTCCTGCCTCTCGTAGGCAGCGTCGATGTTCCCGGGAAGCCCCCTCCAAAAGTACCCGATGGGCATGGGGTAGTTGTCCAGCACTCGGTTGTGTCGGACCCTCCAGAACCAGCGGCCCTGAAAGGAAGCAAGCAGCCCCTCAGCCCCTGACTTGAGAGGAGGAGGGTCGTGCAGCTGCTCTCCGGAGGAGTGAGAGATCTCGAAATGGCATTAAGGTGCAAGAATTATTAAAATAAAAAACAAGTGACAGCGTAACCCTGAAAGCAGCAAAGCCCTTCCTTCTTTCTCCCTCCTGTTAGTCCAAACACCCAGCCCCCCCAATGGTGTGCAAGGGGGGCACTTTCCCCCTCTCGCACTGCAATCCAAGCAGAGCCGCCCCTCCTGCGAAGAAGCAGCTCCATCCACCCCCATCCTGGTGAGCAGACAAAGGCTGAAGACTCTGGAATCCTTCAAAAGGCAAAGCACAAAACCTGCGCTCTGCAAAAGGGCCACCAAAATTCCAGCGGTGGAATTTGTTTTCCTATTTTGGCAGAAACCCTTTCCAACGTTTTTGCCAGAGGGGAGAAAAAAAAGTAAGGGGGAGGCAGAGCTATGGGGACTCCCCTAAGGGACACATGGCGCAGGGGTCCCCCGACAGGCGGCGCTCAGCCAAGAAGGATGTGCCCTGGATTGGGGCCTTTCTGCAGGTAAAAGAAGGGCCCTCCAGGGACCCTGTCTTTATCACAGCAATTTCAAATTTTTCAGCTGAAGCAGTTCAGGAGAATTCGTCACTAGCAGATGTGATGATGGCCACAGACTTGATTGGCCTTCAAAAATAGCTGGGCAATTTCTTGATTGGTCAAGAATTGATGGACGTGAACCTCAGCATCACTGCTGGGCAAATGCCCACTGGAAGAGACGGGAGGGGATTGTGTCTTCTACTTGCAGGTATCCAAGAAATCTGGTGATTGTGAGGGACAAAGGGACGGAGCAGACTGGGCCTCAGACCTGACCAGCTGGCATCTGAGATGACGTCATTTGGGGCCGGGAATAGGCAAGCTAATATCAGGTCCTGCCCCCACGGTAGGATGCCAAAGCAAGCGTGTTTGTGCTCTTGAGAAAGGGCCCATTTCAGAGCTTGGCTCTCCAGTGCCAAGCGGGGCAATCTGCTCCCTGAAGCCCAGACCAGCCCTCCAGAACCAGCCACCTGCATTTCAGGGCAAACTGCCCAGGTGGCAGAGCTGCCACAGAAGTCACCCCCCAAAGCCTTCCTGAGAAGCAAAGCAAAAAGAAGCACCTTGAAGACAAACATCTCTCCACGCAGAACGGTCACGGTATCGAAGTTGCCATCGCAGATGTTGGGCTGAAGAGTGTCAGGGGGGCCGGCCTGGGGAGGTCGGTCTGGCTTGTCTGGGGGCTTCTGGTCTGGCTTCCGGGGTAGCACAGTAGGCAGGGACTTGGTGGGCTGCTCTCCTGGCGTCCCTGAGGGGAAAGGAAAGGCCAGCACAGGGGTCACCCACCCTGGTGGAGGGAGCCGCCTCTGGGCAGGAGCTCGCTTGCCTTTAAATGTTGGCCTCTTTATGGTTTATACTATGCTGAGAATGGCTATGGATGTATTACCTGGAGGTTAACAAGGGCTGGTAGTTTTTAAAATGATTTACGTTTTAAAGGTGCTAATAATTAATGAAATATTGAGATTTTTAATCTATTTCTATGACGCACTGTAAATGAAATATATATACATATGTTTATCTAGTATGTTTTCTTTTTTCCTTCCTTTCTCCTTTTCTTAGAAATGCTTAATAAAAAATGCAACACAACAAACTTTGCCCTCCAAAGGCCACAATGCCTAGGCCAAGCTTGCAAAGTTTCCTTTGAAATTGCTTGTGACAGAAAAAAACAGGATGTGTATGTTTTTGAAACGGGTTCTTGAGCCCTGCTACTTGGGGTGTTCTGGAGGCTCGGAAGGAGTGCCAGGAGAAATAAACATTTGTTTACAACCAACTCATCCTCCTTCCAGCAGGAAAGTACCCAAATTATGCTCAGAGAGGACGGCTGCCAAAAGAACAAACCAGCGGCTGCCATGGGATGCCCTGAGGCTGTTCTCAAATAGACCAAATCTCAGATGGAGCACTTATCCAGCACCAAAAGCAAATATTTTCACCCTCCAAAAGAAGAGAATCTCTGTAGATCGGGGTTGAATTGTGGAGTCCTTGGCGCTCTCTGAGTTTGGTGGTTGCCTTGCGCACATTTTTATTCCTCGCTAGGTAAGAACATTTTCCAGCCTCCGCCAGGCAGCTCTCGAGACAGAATGGTAAAAATATCATGAAGACGGTTGCAAAAATCATCATCTCTACTTGGTCACTGCTAATCAGGAGATGACGAAGAAAGAGCAACCCTGGCAGGCAGCATCCTGAGATACCTGCCACGCAGCTTTGACCATTTATCCTGCATCCCCCCCCCTTTTTTAAAAAATCTGAACCCTCCACACAGATACGCCCAGAACTACACTCGGTTGCTACTTACCATACAGCTGCTGGATGCCCCGAAGGTCATCTTCTGGCAACCTGAAGCGATCTGTGTCCATCCACTGGTAGAAGGGAGCCATGATGGCACTCGGGTTGCTAGAGTGCTCCAGGCCTAATGAATGGCCGAGCTCATGGACGGCCACCAGGAAGAGATTGTTTCCTGTAGATAACAACAAAGTCTGTGGTGTCTGAAGGCCTCCAGTACACCAGTTACAGGGCAGGAAAGCCGAAGGGGGACCTTTGCACTCGGAGGAGGAACATCCAGAGCAAACAAAGATTCCACACTAAGAAACACACGGGCCAGCAGCTTCAGGAAAGGACGCTGTGCCGGCTGGTATAAGATGGAAGAGACACATTTTCAAGCAAAAAAGATGCTTCACCAGTTGAATCTAGACAGGTGTTCTCTTGAGACTGAATAAGTGGAAATCATTTGGAAAGCGCCATTTGGTACTGCGGGCTGAGGCCCACACAAGCTCTCTGTTCCCCTTTCTCCCCCCCTCCCACCCAGTCAGTCCTTCCAAGGTAGACCAGAGTGAAGGCAAAGGCATCCAGGCCAGGATTATTTTACTATGAGACCAGAAGGACAGAATTCTGCAGGTCTGCATGGGCTTCTCCCCTCCCTCACTTTATCTTCATGGAAATTAGGGAGAGGGTTGTCTGACTAGCAACCTGGTTTCTAGGAAGGGGCTCAACCCCCACCCATCCCTTATCCCTGTTGCCTTAGTGGTGGCTCCTCCTGTCCTGCTGGGCCTCCTCACTCTCCCCGCCCAGGACAGCTTCCTTACCCAGCACGTCCCTCTTGTCCAGCGTCCAGGGCTCATCCAAGTCAAAGTGAGCGTCTCCTCCCATTCCAGGACCTGGGAAATAGGCATGTGCCAGGAAGCCCCCGGTGCCGTCAAAGGGGGAACTGTCCCCATGGAACCCCGAGGCAAAGAGCACCATGATGTCTGCCTCCGCTCTCCGCTTCTGCCTGATTTCATTGTAGGGGATCTCCTGGAAGACCAGTGGGGTCGCTCGGTCCCAGACTCGGATAGCCTGGCGAATGGCGTCGTATGAATGGAAGAACCCCAGTTTCTCCGTATAGTTCTGGATGCTTCCAAAAAAAGAACAGGAGGGGGTGGGAAACACAGAGAAATCTTACTGCCTCTGGTTAGAAAGTCCTCCAGGGATTCCCCCTCCCCTCCTGTCTCTCAGCTCCCCATGCTTCAGTAGCTGGTCTGCAAGGCGCCCCCCCCGCCCCCCCAAGCCTTCCGAAAGGGAGAGCAAGAGAACAGCAGGCTGAGTTGCAGAGGTCAACAGCAGCTTCCAGCAAAGTTGAAGGGTGGTCCTGTGGCAGAAGAGCAGCCGAGGACAGTGCTGAGCTCCAGAGAAGGCAGAGAGCAGAGAGTGCCTTGAAATGCCCGTCTTGCTACGAGGACACGTCACCGCCACTTTTTCCCACAGGCCTCACCTTTGTCGCTTGGTTTTTCCGCCACGGAACCTCAGTTCCCGTACAGCTTTAATACATCACAGCAGCCACCTCTCTGACCAGGCTGTGGGGGCATCTGAAGAGGTGGGCCATTTCCTTTAGAGTCCTAAGAGAACCTATAGGAAGAATGTTTCTTCCAGGGACTCCAGACACCGTTGCTATCCCAAGCATCTGTACAACATAATTCAGGTGCACCTTGGACAATTCAAATTCAAAATGCAAGAATGAATCTGTAGACTAATGTAGGGTTCCTAATCTCCACAGGTGTTACTTCGTTCTCCTGGAAGCAAAGAAACGTCCCCGCTGGTCCTGGAAATCTTCAATCACCCCAACAGGGAATTGGCCTTCTGAGCGGAGCGACGGGCTCCTCTCCGTGAACCTCATCCCTGCCTCCAGCCCTTCCCGTCCACCTTTGGCAAAATCTTCGGAGTGTGGCAGCCATCGGACCCTGGCATCGAGCCAACGTATGTGAACCTCTTTTCACTCAGCAGTTCAAAGAGCTGCAACTGGGCTGCCTCCCAGTAGCTCCACTTCAGGCCTCAACAGCTGGAGATACATACCTGAAAGTCAGGTGCATCTGGCTCCACCTTCGACTAGTCAGTGCGTATCGCTTCCGCCTCATGTTGGCTTTGACCTGAGCCCCAATTTTGTCAGGGACTCCACACCGGGGACGCTTCATCCACCTGCAAGTTGCAACAATCAGCGGAGGGAAGACAAGCAGCAAAAACAAAAGATTTTCCTCACTGGACTTTCAGCACGCTGACCTTTTTAGAAAATAACGGGAGAACCGAAGGAATGCAGGGCAAAAACACCCTGAGGCTCACCCCCTGGTTCCTCTGGGCCTGCCCTTGACAGGGTGGCCATTATGGGAAGAAATCTCAGGGTGCAAGGTTAGAACAGAACTGCATAATTGGAGGGGGGGCTTTGAGCCTAGGGCTACAATCCCAAGGTGGGCAAATTAAATACTACATTTATTTGAAATTATAGTCCATTCCATTGGGGCATTTGAGGTAGGTGAAGATTCCATAAGGACTATTGAAACTCTATTGTTTCAGGCTGTAACAACAGAATCTTGAGTGTCCACCTCCCCCCTTGACACCCAAGTGAACCGAGACAACACAATCTTGACTTTCTCATCCGCTCCTCCCTTTCATGACTAAACTGATGTTTATGTAACTGCTCCTGCATTCCTTCTTCATGGCCAGGAGTCTAATCCTCTAGACCACCGTCTCCTGCAGTCCCCCCCTTCCATGCTCAAAGACAACGGGGGGGGGGGCTACGGGAATTAACTCAGAGTCACTCCCCCAGCGTTACTTGCCGTTTCCCCGAACTCATGACCAGGCTTGCTGCAGTTTGGCCTGACCTGGGGAGTCTGTCATGGAGGCCTCTTCTTCCTGAGCCTCACTGGGAGAGTGGTGGGAGAGCACGGGAGCAGGGGGGCAAAATCAGGGTCTTGCCTGAAAAGGGGGTATTGCCCTTTGGGATCGATTCTTAGTTTACAGACTGAAGCCCGGATGATTCCAGTATGACAAATGAATCTGAATGCCTTACTAGCTGAAGAGGATCTGCCACTATGTGGATGTAAATTGAGACTGAGTAATTGTCTAGTACAGTCATTTAGAAGAGTTCCTTTTTTCTCTCAGGCACCGTTCCTGCTTTTAAAAATTTAGAAAGGACCTCCACAGAACCTTTGTTTATATGAGTTATTTTTATCAATATTTACCATATTAAAAATCAAAACTGACATATTTGCTGTCACTACCATGTCTCACAATTGTTGATGGGATTTTAATACTACACTATTTCAACGCTGCTGACAAATACTTTTGATTCTGTGGACCCCTGAGAGGATCTTGGGGGACCTCCAATGGTCACTTTCAAGAAACCCTAGAAAACGCTTCTGTCTCCCGAGCTGGCAGAAGGCCCTCGACAGAAATACGAGCCCCCTCAGTAAACAAATCCATTACCCAACAACGGTTGTGTAACCAACCCTGCACGTGGGAGAGAGCATCACGTGGCCATAGGAGCAACTCCTCCGGTGCTACTGGGGGAGCAGGAGTGGAAGCAAACCCTCTGGCTTCAAGGCTCAGTCTTGACCCAGTGGCAAACACGGATGGAGGAAGTGCTGGCCTCGGCGTCTGCTTGCACCCTCAGAGCTCTCTAAACACCTGAGCTGAGAGAGCTTAAAACCCCTCCCCTATCCAACAGTTCTACTCTCATGAAAAAGTTGCAATATATCTTCCCTTAAAAAAGGGGAGTCATATAACTGGCTATAGTGAAGCAACTGTGAACAAGCTGAACAAAGAAAGAAGTGAAAATTCAATATATGGGTTTCGCTGACATGAAAAGTCATAGGTCTACAAGATGGTGCATCTGACACCGTCTCCTGGGAGCCAGGAATGTAGGTGATACAAAAACCCGAACAGGAGAAAATTGTGCCCAACCGATCTGACATGCTGAGAGAGAGTGGGCTTTTTGCAGAATCTTCAAATTCTTGTATTCTCTGTACGCCCAAACAGTCCTGGAGGGGCCACTCCCCCTAGGAGACGCCTTCCTTGCGAGAACACTGCCTTGGTTACAAGCCACACTCGCAGGGAAGTGTCCTCGTTCTATTCAGTCAAGAGAAGTCAACAGAATAAGAGCACCCATGATAGGTGTCTGGCTTCTCCTTTCACAGAATCCTAGGGGACCTTGGAGGTCTTCTAGTCCAACTAGAAAGGGAACAATGCTTCACGCTTGGCCTGGAGGCGTCTGGTTGCCTCACAGAGGGACAAGTGCAGTCTGGCTGTCTGAGGAGAGAGAGAAAGATTTTTAAATTCTGTAATCGAGCTTGCAACCATCTTAACATATCCTCCTTTAGGAGTTTTGACGAAGACGTTGCAGAGTTTCTATAATAATTTGAAAAGCTCAGAAAACACTAGACATCTGTCCTATTTCTAGATGACTGCCCTGAGAATATGTACTATACTTTGATAGCCCTTATGTAGAGATCTAGTAACCCACTGTCCAACTGGGGAAGATCAACAGCAGTTTTTCCCTGTCGTAAAAAGTTTGTGTCTGCAGTTTCTCAAAAACATTTTCAGTCTTGTAAAATGTAGCTTTTCTGGGAAAAAAGCATGTCCCCCAACTGTACCACTACTATTCGTCCAAAACATCAGAAAGTATTTTGACAAATCTACAACAAAACCGGAGACATTAACCAACCTATAGGGCGTTACTGAAAATTCATATTTGATAAAGGAGAATGCTGGTGAGAATAAAGGATGAATGACTTATTTCCAAATTGTCATTTGGAAAGTCATCCGAAGGGGCTAGCGAGGGCCTTTTGAAGCCGGGCTGCAGGCTTCAATGTCAGATGAAGAGGCAACCAGTCTAAAGCTTCTGCCAACTGTGTACTTTTCAAACAAAGAAGGGGATTGAGAGAGCTGAGTAACGGAGCGGGAAGGAAGCTTGCAAATGGGGCAGTGGAGGTCTTTGGGACAGAAAAGCAACCCTCCCCCTCCATTCTGCCCTTCCCACCAGCTTCATCAGAGCCAAGGGGGCAAGAGGTGAACCTCTGGCAGGAGTCCAAGAGCTGCCTGGCTACCTTCCTTCGAGCTGCCAGGAGAGATTTGCTCTGGCCTCTGGGAAGGATCCTTGCGTCCGGGGGCGGGGGGGGGGGGCAGCCTTCGCTTCGTCGCAAAGCCTTCCCTTTGGCTCCTCCACCTTCTCGGGCAGGAGGAGGGAACGGCCGGGCTGCCGCTCTTGAGCTGCTCCCGGCTGCCGGGCGAGCCTCGTCCCGGGCCTGCCTGACTGGCGGGCGGCGGGCGGCTCTGCTCTCCGGAGCCCCGCTTCTGCCGCGGCCGGTGGGCGGCAGGTGCCCGGGGGGGGCTCTCCGGTGGGGGCCACGGGCTCCTCGGGGGCTGCGCAGACTCCGCGGGAAGGACCCGGCCCAGAAGCCGCCCCGCCAGGGAGCGAAGCCCGGCTCGGCAGGCGGGACCGAGGACCCCCCTCCCCGCCCCCCGCGAAGGGACCGGCACTCACGCGCGCGTCTCCTGGTCCAGCGCGCCGGTCACCGGGATGCCGTAGAAGGCCTGCATCTCCGCCAGGGCGGCCGCCAGGCTCCGGGCCGCGCGCAGGCTGGAGGGCTGCCGGCGGGCGGCGGGCAGGTAGCCGTAGGAGCGCAGCCAGGCCTGCAAGGCAGCGAGAGTTGCGCACGGGGCCGGCCGCGTCCGCGGCAGGTGCGGCGGGCAGGGAAGCCGCTGGAACCGCAGCCCAGTCGGCGCTCCCCCCGCCCCTCGCCGGCCCGCACCCACCTCGGCCTCCTGCTCGCTCAGCACCGGCCCCGCCGAGCCCCGCGGGAGCGGCGGCGGCAGCAGCAGCAGCAGCAGCGGCAGCAACCGGGCCCCGCCGCCCATGCTGGTGCTCGCCCCGCTCGCTGGCTCGCTCGCCCGCCCGCGCGGCCGTCCCCTGCGCCGCCGCCAAGCGCCGCCCGCTGCGCCCCTGGCCGGGCTGGGCTGGGCTGGGCTTCCGGCGCGGGTGGCCGGGGCTGCCGCCTAACGGCCAGCGGGGTCGCAGCGGGGCTCCCGGCCTGCGCGCGGCGGCCACTCGCGGCGCGGACCGGATTCCTCGGGAGGCCCCGCCGCGCGTCCCTCAGCGGGCTGGCCGGGGAAACCCCCTCGAGGCCCTGCGGGCGGAGGCTGCGGACGGGCGCTTCGGGGGACCCACATCCGATGGGCGTCGGCCCCCCTTTCGCCACCCCGGAGCCGCAGCCCAGCGGGAGCTGCTGCCGAACGGTTGCAGCTCTTTGTCAAACTACAATTTCATCTTAAATTTTTCTAGAAAACTGGAGAATTTCACAGGACAAATGCAGGGATAAGATGCACTTTAAGAGGTTCTAGTAAGTTTAGTCGGTGTCAATGCAAAAACTTCAAAATACAGTTGAGCACCTCAAATAGCACAAGAGCCAATCTGCAACCCTTCTAAGCGCAAAACGCATCTGTGTTCAAACATTCGTTACCAAGTTTGCTTTGCATCTTGGAAAAGCCACCAGGATTTGACCAGCCTGTGTGATATGGACAACACCGTACCAAATTTGCACTGGCCATGGTTGATCTGCAAATTGTGAATTGTGACTGCAGGGCCAAAAAACAACTATCCAACATATAGTGAGAGTACCAAAACAGAGCCTATAACAGAGACGAATGAAGCAAAAAATTATAGCTGCAATCCAGATGTTTTATATTTTGTATTTCTTTTATTTTTATTAAAATGTGATGTGAATGTTCCATATGAGAGAGAGAGAGAGAGAGAGAGAGAGAGAAATAATGTATTAGGCATTGGAGAAATTCTGGCTTGGTATACTTTTCATAACAAAATATATTATTTAAATTTATTACAGCTGCCCACTCTCACAGAATATAGGCAGTTTACAAATACAAAACAATACAGTTAAAAAACATAACCCCCAGGCAGCCCCGAGTGAGACAATCAAATAATAAACCCAATGGGGGTCGTGTGACACGTCAGCTCTGGAGGGCATTTGGGGGCCCCAGGGGAGGGTGGTCCCGGGGGATGAGGGGAGCAGAAAGGCCCACTTCCTTAGTCCCATGACAGTTAACAGAGGAGACCTGAAGCCCACCAGCAGGACATTGGCAATGGTTCCCGCATCCCCAAAAGGCAAGGCTAGTGTGGGGGGGGTCACGGGAGCTAAAGTCAGCACTACCGGAGAGATGCCAATTAGGGAGGGCCAATGGAAACTGACTAAAAGCTGGTAACATTTCAATTCCGTAACCTGCCCCCACCAAATTTCTCAACCAGCGTTTTGATTTATTGCATTCAGAAGTTTCCATCTTGGATCATGAAAATGAAAAACAAATCTCAAAATTACCTAGCTTATGCTCTTTGGGGGAACTAGTCTTTTTCCACACTTCCCAGTTCCTCTCAAGAATGCAGGGAAATAAGTGTGGATCGTGTGGAGTTTACCTTTTCCAACTCTTGTGAATTGGGCACATCTGAATGCCCTTCAAGGCCACTATTGTGCTTTCGATGGACAAATGAGGGGGGGGCCCTTTAATTTGGATTTTGACCTAGAGGAATTATTTTGTCAGTATGTGCATAGGAGAGCTCATCTAACTCCAATGCTGCGTACATGTTTCTTAATTTGTGCCTGTTTATGATTTCCCCCCCCCCCCATTCAAACAGACCAATCAAAGCAGGTTCTGAGGAATCACTTATCCAGGAAGCTTCAGCAAACCCCTTCAGCAAAGCGTCTGAAACCGACCATGAAGAGAGTTGGCTCTCCTTTTCTTCATTAACTGTGGTTCACCCTCAGACCGCCGTGCCCGAGGCGTCCCCCAAGGGCCTCTCGCCACCCTTGGATCAGCCTTCTCCCAGACAAAGTCCTGCAGCTTGGAGAAACATCCCACTGGCTCCCCCTCACTCTCAGAAAGCCATGCTTTTGTTTCTCCAGCAGCTGAGAACTGAGTGAGGTAGGACCCGGCCTGGCAGAGGTCTGAGGGCATTCACTGCCTCGGCTCTTGGAAGGTCTGCTGTTGCCGAGTCTAGTTGACTCCAAAGGGACTCCGTGGAAATCCAGTGGCACGTCTGCCCATCTTTGGAAAAGGGCTGATGGCACCTATCGCAAGTCGGCTGCTCTTGTTCCTGGGCTTCTCTATTGCAGAGGGAACGAGAAAACCTTATTGCCAGATTTGCAACGGACTTCAGTCCCAGGAATTCGCAGCAAGTAGGTAGAGTCCTCAAAGCCATCCACAATCTCCTGCAGCAATAGGAAGGCAAAATAAGAACAGCCCGGCAGAATTTATCAGCACAACTTTTCGCCTACAGCTTTGCTCAGTTCTTTGGCTATCCACTGGTCCCAACCTCATTTTAAGTTGCTTAAAGCCTTCACAGCTGGATCCCTGCAAACATCAGGAGCCCTCTTCACATGTGCCTCCATCCCAATCCCCTGCTCAGTCTTCCATGGCTAAAACAATTACAAGTCTCTTGGAAACTCCCCCTGGAGGGGAAAGGCTGCCTGACTTTAGCATACCTGCAAAAAGGTGCATCAAGAAATGCAGATTTTATAAAGCCGATCGCTGCATGTCTCATGCTACCTCTGGTCACCATCTTCCATTGTGCCCCTCACAGCCAGCTGGGTCTTTTTACTCACTCCAGGCTTCAAGGTGAACAAACAGGATCTTCTAAGCTGACTGGTAGAGATCTGAGTCTAACATGGATCCATCTTGAACATGTCTGAAGTTTGAACTAAGTCCATTTCAAAACTGGGACACAGAATGACCTGTATGGAGGTCTCATGTAGCTCTCTGCTAATGTCAGGAACACACAACCAGGGCCACAAATGTAGGGTTCAAGCTGACTACTTTGTTGTATTCTGCCTATAATACAAGAATCTCCCTATACTGCTTGCCTTATCTTGGGAACAAACAGATAAGGCCCCAAAGAATTTTGGGGGGGTCGGGGGGTCAGCCCGAGGTCTCTTGTGGCTGTGCAATCACTCAGTAGTAGTTCCCCACTTGATCCCTCCTCTTTGCCTGCAGGGTGTTTCCCAACAGCTAAAGGCTTCCAGACTGGTTACCTGCATTTCCTGGATACACTGGCCGCTGAGGGCTTCCGACATATTCCCCACACACCAGGCAAGGCTCATGTGGAACGAGGGATCCTATGAACAACCACCAGTGGTCAGGTGAATTGACTGCCAGCATTTCAATTAGAGCAAATTGGAGTCATATTCTGCATTGCAATATGGGTCAGAGTTCATAAAAGAGCAGAGGTAAAAGAATCAAATGTTGGTAACTGAATCAGTATTTTGATTCTACCCTAAGGGGGGGGGAACGGACGGGACGGGACAAGAAGATGAAGCTGTTTGAAGTGCATTTAAACAGCTGCTTAAATGATTATTCAAGTTACTATTCAGCTTCCTCCAGAGACTCATTCTAAAGCAGTAACTTTTTATTTTCCATGAGATAGCTGCAAGCCTCACCTTGTAAAAAGGCATTAGGTTAAATTCCTCCATAACTTCATCCACTTCTGAAACCAACTCCAACATTTGAGAATGTCCTGAAGAGACTTCTAAGCCAACAAAGGTCCTGCAAGAAGATTTTTAGAGAGTAACTTGCAGCAGCTCTTCCAGGATCAACACCTTGCATGGAAGGCTACTTGATTCCCAAACACAAGAGAAGATCACCTGGCACCTGGAGAAAACAGAGGCTTTCTTGGAGATGTGCATGGCTTTCGGGTGATGCCAAACTGACAGCACAAAAGTTTTTAAAGTTCAGGGGGAAAAGAAGAGGCAGCATAAAAGCAAAGGACCAATTTCTGGTGAGAAAAGAGGATAGGAGAGGAGCTGGAAGGGATCTTGGAGGTCTTCTAGTCCAGCCCCCTGCTCAATTCCATTTCAGACAAGTGGCTGCCCAGTCTCCTCTTGAAAACCTCCAGTGATGGAGAGCCCATGATTTCTGGAGGCAAGCTGTTTCATTGGTTAATTGTCCTCACTGTTAGGAAGTTACTCCTTAATTCCAGGTTGCTTCTCTCCTTGATCAGTTTCCAACCACTGTTTCTTGTCCTGCCGTCTGGTGCTTTGGGGGACAACGTGATCCCCTTTTGTCTGTGGCAGCCCTTGAGATACTGGAATACTGCTATCATGTCTCCTCTGTTTCTTCTTTTCTTTATACTAGCCACATCCAAGACTTGCAGCCATTCTTTGTATGTTTTAGTCTCCAGGCCTCTGATCATCCTAGTTGCTCTTCTCTGAATTTTTTCCAAACTCTCAACATCTTTTTTGTGATATGGTGACCAAAACTGGCTGCAGTATTCTAGGTGTGGTCTTACTAGGCTTTTATAAAGTGGTACTAATAGTTTGCATGATCTTGATTCTATGCCTCTGTTTATACAGCCCAGGATTGTATTAGCTTTTTTGGCTGCTGCTGCACACTGCTGGCTCATAGTCAAGTGATCGTCCACTAGGACTACAAGGTCCCTCTTACAGTTACTCTTTTTAAGCCAGGTCTTGCCCAATCTGTGCTTGTACATTTTGGTTTTTCCTGCCTAAATGTAAAAGTTTTCTCCACATTAAAACACATTTTGTTGGATAGGGCCCATTGCTCAAGTTTGTCAAGAAGACAACTGTATTACAGAAGCACCACCTGCACTGGCTGAGGAGGATTTAATGGAGAAAATCTGCTGAGCAGGGATGTCCTGGACCTTGGCGGGGGCTAAAAGGAAAGAAGGGGAGGTGCTGGCAAAAAGGTGGGGCTGGTGGGATCTGCTGTGCCTGGAACTGCAGGGGGAGTTGTCCCTGTTAGGATGAATAGACACCTCCATTCATGCAAAACATTTCCAAGAGAGCTCCCTTCCCTCTGCCAGCCACCGCAGCCCTTGTGCCATGGAAGCCAATGCCTATCCTCTTCAGGACAGAGGCACATCCATTCAGGTACCATCAGATTTGGAACTGTAACAGGGGCAGGCAAAACCCCTGAACAGGGACTCTCCTGCAGCTGGAAAGGCCACAATGGAGTTGCTGAGCCCACACCTGCCTGCCATCTCTCACCTCCTCTGTCTGGTCTTCCTCTTTTTCACCTCCAGAAATATTTTGCTAATGCAACCGAAGCAATCGTTCCACACTTATTCCTAGCCCACCAGACTCTCCACATCTCTTTGAGGGGGGAGATCGACAATTGTTCACCCACCTGGTTTTGGTCTCATTGGTGTAAACCTTCACTTGATCAGCTCTGAAGGTGAACCTGCAACACAGAAGAGATTCCAACTAACATGGAAATGAAAGGCAGAAACAAGACGCGCAAGAGGACTGCATGTCATGGCTATTTCTCTGCTTCTCTGGGACTTTCTGATGACACTTCCAAGCTTCAAGCCCAATCCAGTTATGTTAATTTAATCACTGTGCTACTTTCCCCTCATTCACTGCATGCTAAGATTTGGGGACGCTTGCCTAATTTATTTACTTGTTCAATTTCTATGGCCTCCCATCTCAGTCAATGACCCTGGATGGCTTATATTACAATTATATTATATTAATTATATTAATTATATTATTATATTACATTATATTATATTATATTATATTATATTATATTATATTATATTATATTATATTATAAATTATATTATATATTATATTATATTATATTATATTATATTATATTATATTATATTATATTATATTATATTATATTATATTATATTATATTATATTATATTATATTATATTATATTATAATATTATATTATATTATGTTATGTTATGTTATGTTATATTATATTATATTATATTATATTATATTATATTATATTATATTATATTATTATATATTATTATATATTATTATATTACAATAAAACCAGTGAAAAACATTGAAAATATCTAATTCCACAGACACCAGACTAAAAGCCAGTTAGCAACAGAGCCAAGAAACGGGACCCTCAGCCCATTCAGTGCCCCAGGCTGGTGGAAAGGACTGGCTTTTAGGGCCTTATAAAAGGCTAACGGAATTGGGGCTCTTCTGATCTCCAAGGGTCACAGTTAATGATGGGAATTGAAGCTGCCAAACAAATCACCAGCCTCTTGCCTCATATTGATTTGCAGCAACCCGTTAGGCCCCACAGAGCCCTCCCGGGACAGCCAAGGGCATTTTGGCAGCCAGTCTGCTGGCAACTTGGTCATACTAGCCATGTCCTCCCATGGCAGCCACCTTGCAAGGGCCCCTGTACAACTTATCAGAAATGTCCCTGACCCCAAAAATTGACAGCTTCCATGTGTGGAAAGTACAGCCAAGGACCCCCGAAGAACTGGTGCTTCTCAAGTATCAGGAACTGCAGAGCATGTCAGATATTGGGCGAGCAGGGGACCTCAGCTGGGCAATTCTGGGCAGCTCTGCGCTTTTCTTGCCTTCTTGTCACATCTGGTGAAAATTAGCTGTCTTGGGGCAAGCAATAAAAAAACTTCATAATTTTTTTTTAAGAAAACAAGAACCTTCCCCTCAGAATGGCCAACAGAAAACACAGGAAAGAAGCAGAACCTTCTGGCCCCACAGACACACTGCACCTTTTACTCTTTTGTGACTGTAGAACAGAGTTTTTCAATCTCAGCAAGGTTAAGATATGTGGCTTTGCAGCTGGGGAATTCTGTGACTTGAAGTCCACATAATTTAAAACTTGCCAAATTTGAGAAACACTCTGCAGAAGGAAAATGCCACTGCTTGCAGCCCCAACAGGTCTCTCCTCCTGCAGGTTATTGTGTATGCTTTCTCCTGCTCCCCAACAGGCATTTATCAACACCCGATGGGCCTCTGTTTCTGCCTTGCCCATATCTGCTTGCCTGCTTTTGTCAGAAGCCCACCTAATCTCCAGGCAACCTCCCCAAAGCAGCCTGTCAGTTATGATAGGAACTCACCGCCAGCATGGTCAATGGGCCTCACCTGTGGCAGGAAGCCAAGCGTTCTTTGAGGGACTGGACAAAAAGGTTGATCCAGTGATGGCGCAACACCACCCCTTGAGAGAGGCTGACGTGGAATTCTTCCTGTCCCATCAGCACAGGAACGTAAGTGCGCCCACAGATAAGGAGAAGCTGCAGTAAATCCAGAAAGTCCTCCCCAGCTTGGTCTGCAGAAAAAGCAGAGCACGCGCTCTTAAACTATACGACCTCATTACCCCTTTTCCTGGTCCCAAAAAATACTACCACTCAACCCAATCCCCGCCCCCCAAAGTCTATTATTTTACGCAAGCATCTCAACAGCAGGAGTCCCAGTTTGCAAGCAAACAATTACAGGACGTGCCCTAATAATGCCCAGTAAAGAATCACTGCCTTACGTGCCTTTTGGCCTGGCCAAGAATGCCAGCGTCAAGACTGATTTGCACTTCACCTATATTCCGCTTTGCTTGCAGCTTGACAAAGAAAAGGGGAATGGAATGGCGGGGGGGGGGGAACCGCCTGTTCCCGTGCGAGAGTGCCCACCCCAAGGACACACTGAGCAGGTGGACAGCGGGCTCGCTGGTTCCCATTCCAAGATGAACAGAAGTGACAGGTGGATGTAACGGAAAGGGAGGGAGGAATCAACTAGGCTAGCTTTTGCGTGGGAAACCCGGAGCTCAATTTGCTTCATCTGTCTCAGGATGGTTTATTCAGTCAAGTTTATACTCTTGGTAAAATAATGTCCCAGGAGTTTCTCTTTTCTGGCTCGGCCAACTGGACAGTTGACACCCAGAAAAGCTCAAGTTGTATTTACAATCCCAGAGTTGGGAGATGGTCGCAAGATGGCCAGCGTGATGGAGTTGCCCATTTGCCATGCAGCAGACTGACTACCAGACCTTCCAGTCTACCTTCTGCCTAGCCCAGGAATCCTCAGATCCCTCCCAGCCCTACAACTTCAGGAGCTGGGCTATTCCACCACTTAATAGGTTTTACTGCCAGGAAATTCTTAGTTTCAGTTTAGATTGCTCTCTGCAAAGGTCCCAACACTTGGCTCCAGTTCTGCCCTCAGGAGCTGTGCAAACTGCCCTCAGGAGCTGTGCAAAGTAAACTCACCCCTGTCCATGGAAGTTTGAAAGAACTCTTCACTTCTTCAGGCTCCACAGCCTCATCCCTTCAACTGCTCTGCAGGATCTCGCCCGCAAACCCCTCACCATATGGGGGGCTTTTTGCTGCATGCGTTCCAGCCCCTTGGCATTCTTTCTGCCTTGGGGTGGTCAGAATCGTGGCCGATGGTATTGAAGGCTATCCTGCTCTTGCCAGGGATCATCCACAAGTACAATCAATGCTGTTTCTATCCCATAATCATGCCTACATCCAGACTGGAAGCAGTCCAGACAACCACTTTCTCTAACAGCTTCCCTAAAAATGGAAGGTGGGAAATGGAACAAAATTGTCCAGGCATGTGGGATCAAGCAATGGTTTTTTGAGGAAGGGGCGAATCAAAAGTGAGGAATTTATCACTGCCTGAACCTACCAGTCACCATCCTAGAGGCTTTCACCAATCAGCAGGGACAAGGGTCTAATTCCCAGATGGTTGCATTGACCATACTGAGGACACTGTTCACTTCCTTGGGTCCAACAAGAACGAACTGTTCCCAGATAAGTGAGCAAGACCTTTTACAGGCATCCCACGTGGACCTCACCATGCATGGGTTCCAAATGGGAATGAATTCAAGTGACTTTGTCCATCAGGAGTTCAACACGTTCCTCTGCAGAGTCCTCCCCGCTCTGGAACCCATTTGGGTCCATGGTTGCCAGGGTAGACCACTCATATGGGCCCAGTCTCCCTATAGACAGGGATGGCATAACAAAGTCTGAAGGATACCAGTGCGTGATCTGACTATGAAGGGTTTCTTAAATTTTGCAATGCATTTTTCCAATCAACAATTAGAAAAAATAATGCACCAAACTGGGTACCTCAAGAAAAAAATACTCAAGTGCTTCATTTTTTTCCAGAAACCCAAAGTTCTTTCATTGCTTTAGAAACATTTGGAAACATTAGTTCTCTAGGCAGATCAGAAGCACAGAAAGTGCTCCTGGTGTTCCACTCTGCTCAAGGCAACCCTAAAGATTCCTTCGGAACGGGTCAGTCCTCCATTCCTGTTTCAGAGAAGAGGAAAACATCAAGAGACTTACGTGGCATGTACACATGGGTTGCCCAGTTGCCTCGTTCATGAGGAAATGTCCGCAGGCGGCCTCCATGTTTACTGCAATCATCCACCACCCTTTCCTTCTCTTCCTGATCTCTGAACATCCTCTGCACACTGTCGGGCAAGGGGAGGGAGGACACTGCAGCTCTGCAAAATGGATGGAGAGTTGGCACCCTGAGCATTTTCTGCTCAAAGATCAGAAGACAAGCCCCTGTCCCTGTTCCAACAGGAATGAAAATGAACACCACTCGTCCAGTTAGGGCAGACATGTCAAACACAAGGCCCGGGGGCCAGATCCAGCCCGCGAAGTGGTTTCATGCGGCCCGCGAAGCCATCCTGGAAACAGTGAGGGAACGGCCCCCACTGCCTTGGCCCTGGCCCAGAGACCCTCCTTCTGCCAGAGACCCTCAGATCTCTCCCACTCCTGCCCAGGCCCCCATAGGCACCCTTGATGCGAATGATGTAGAGCTGGCCACGCCCACCCGGCCCCCTGAGGGCAACTGCAATGCTGATGAAATTGGGTTTGACACCCCTGAGTCAGGGTAAGTGAAAAGGGCAGGCTTTTCCAGTTTAGGGAAGTGCAAACAGGTATTCCAGGACTAAGGCACAGAGGGATGGTTTCCTCCCCACCGACATCAAGTGAAGAAATAGGAAAAACAGGTCAGAAATCTGGGCACGGATTATTGTAGCGTGTCTAACGAGAAATTTCTCAGCCTTAGGAGCGCCCAGTCAGAAAAAGTGATTTGTGGCTAGACAGGTTTAACTGGGCCAGAGAGCAGAACTGCCTTTTCCAGAACACACTAACCTAGGATGGTCAGTTTCTTTATAGTTTTACTTATTGTGTTTATAGAGTTTATCGTGCCAATCCAAGTTGGTTCAATTCAATGGGCAAGTTAAATGTATGCCGTGGTCTCAGTTTGCCAATTTCTACACCAGAATAGATTAAGAATAATCTGCCCCCAGATACCGGCATGGCGTTGCCTTTGCTGCTATTTAAAGGAGGCCCCGAGCACTTCAGTAAAACTTCTGGAGTCTGAGACTCCGCCTTCCTCCCGGCCCACCATTTCAACTAAAACGACGGGGCTTTAGGCGTTAGGAAGGCTGAGCGCGAGAGCAGCGCCCCCGGGCAGGGCGGGCCCTTCTCCAGCCGGGCGGCGGCGGCGGCGGCGGCGTCAGGAGCCCGGCCGAGTCGGCCAAGGCCCCGGGGTGGAGCGGCGCCCAGGACGGGCCCTCGGGCCCCGTGAACGCCACCGAGGCGCAGCCAGCGGCTCCGGAGCCTCGCCGGGCGTGGCGGGAGGAGCAGGCCGGGCGGAAGGCTTCGTCCCCGGCCGCTCCTCCCTCGCGGGGCGCCCAAGCCCGTCGGGAAGCGCCTCAGGCTCACCGGCTGCCCGGCGGGGAGAAGCCGCGGCCGGCCGCCGGGGCAGGCCCAGGGTCCCCGCTGCTTCCCCCCCGGGCGGCGGCCTCGCCCTCGCCCTCCGAGCCGGAGCTGCCGTAGTCCACCAGCGCCGCTCTCATGGCCGGAGGCAGGAGAGGCCGCCCGGGAAGCGAAGCGTCGCGCCTGCGCAGAAGTGGCACCTTGGCCCACTGGCGAGGACTCACAGCCACAGAGTCGTCTCCGGCGGCCCGCTTCCGGGCTCAGTTCCAAAGCTCGGGTGGTCCGCCGGTGGAGCGGACGAGCGTCGCGAGAACTGACCGCCGACTCGGCCCCTCCGCCTCGGACGCTGCGGCCCCCTCGCCAACGGCCGGGCCCTCGTTTCCCGAGGCCTCTGGCTCTTGCCGAGCAGCTTGGGCTCGTCTCCTGGCGGGGTGGCTTCGATGGCCTCGAGGGGTCCCTACCTCCTTCCCGGAGAACCAGGGGCGCCCTTGCGGCGGCGGGGGGGGGGAGGACGAGGGGGCAGAGCAGCGGGAGAGCGGCCGGACACAGAGGCGGCCGGCGGGCGGACGTGCCAGACGCGACCCCGGCTCCCGCCTCTCCTCCTGCGGGCTGAGGCCGCGCTTCTCCCGGGCACGGCGGACTCGCCAAGAGTTGGAAAGTGATATTGAAGGGAAACAGGCCCGCCCGTTATCCCGAGAGGACTGGATTGAAAACGGAAGGCGAGGGAGGGAGAAGGCGCCGGTCTCGGTGCCTCACAGCTGAAGGAGAACTGAAGCTTCTGCCAGCTGTGGGGCATAATAAAAAAAGTTTCTTTCAACATGTAAAAAGCAAGAATAAAGTCACGGAAATGATCGGTTCACGTAATAGGAGACGAGGGCAAGGAGGTGAGCCACAGGGAGAAAGCAGAGCTGCTTAATTTATTTTTTTGCATCTGTCTTCATGCAAAGGGAAAAAAACAGCCTAACCTTCAAAACAGTACTTATAAAATACATTTTAGGAATAAAACTCAGAGTAGACAAGAAAGTAGACAAGGTAAAGGAACACCTATACACACTAAATGTATATCACAAAAGAGATGTTGAGAGTTTGGAATAAATTCAGAGAAGAGCAACTAAGATGATAAAAGGCCTGGAGACTAAAACATATGAAGAATAGCTGCAGGAATTAGGTTTGGCTAGTCTAAGAAAAGAAGAAATAGGGGTGACATGACAGCAGTATTCCAGTATTTGAGGGGCTGCCACAAAGAAGAAGGGGCCAAATTATTCTCCAAAGCACCAGAAGGCAGGTCAAGAAACAATAATTAATAAAATATTTATAAAAAGAAACAATAGTTGAAAACTGATCAAAGAGAGAAGTAACCTGGAATTAAGGAGTAACTTCCTAACAGTGAGGACAATTAACCAGTGGAACAGCTTGCCTTCAGAAATTGTGGGAACTCCATCACTGGAGATTTTTAAGAAGGTACTAGACAGTCACTTGTCTGAAATGGTATAGGTTCTCCTGCTTGAACCGGGCGGACTAGAAGACCTCCAAAGTCCCTTCCAGCTCTATTCTATTCTAAGGTTCTGTTGTAGGCCCAATACTCTTCAATATCTTGTTAAATGATTTAGATGAGGGAATAGAAGGGAAACTCATCAAATTTGCAGACTACACTAAACTGGCAGGAATAGCCAACATTCCAGAAGATAAGATAATCTTTATTGTCATTTTTTACTGTGGGGACAACAGCACACATCAAAAATGAAATTTAGTTGCCCGCTCTCAAAGTGAAACATATACATGATACACACCTAAAGCATACAATATACATCATATGTATAGACCTACACCCACCCATACATATGCAAACAATAAAATATTAAATAGTCCAACTTGAATATATAATGGCAGGAGGAAGTCGGAGAGTTCACAAGGTTAATGCTGTATGAAATGAAACTATAGTTGAATCTGGATGTTCTGCTATGGATACCATGAAGCCGCTTCCCAGAAGGTAGCAAGGAAAACAGGTTGTGAAGAGGATGAGTAGTGTCCCAATAACGCTTCTGTGCTATGTCCTGGATGGGAGGGAGGGAACTGCCAATGATCTTTTGGGCCATTCTCACCACTCTCTGCACCGCCTTCCTGTCTGAAGCAGCGATGCTTCCAAACCAGACTGTGATGCTGTATGACAGGATGCTCTCCATCGTCCCCCTGTAGAAATTGGTCAGAACAAAGGAAGGAAGATGTGCTTTTCTCATGCGACGCAGAAAGTGCAGGCAATGCTGTGCCTTTCACCAGTTTCTCACTGTTGAGCGACCAAGCCAGCCTACTCGTTAGCTGCACACCCAGGAATTTGATGCTGGTAACTCTCCACAGGTGAATCATTAATGCACAGAGAAGTTTGGCTGTGCCTGCCTTTTCTGAAATCAACAATGATCTCTTTGGTTTTTCTGGTATTTAGAACTAGGCTGTTTTCCTTACACCAGTTCACCAATCCCTCAACCTCCTTGCAGTAAGCTTCCACATTGTCATCATGAATAAGGCCCACTACTGGGGCTATTAATTTAATTTCTTTTTAACTTTTGTATTATTGTATTTTATTGTTGTTAGCCGCCCTGAGTCCTTCGGGAGATAGGGCGGCATATAAGTCCCAATAATAAATAAATAAATAAATAAACAGTCATGAGTCAACATGGTGAACAGCAGCGGACTTAGGATGCAGCCCTGAGGAGAACCTGTGCTCAAGAAAATGGTATTAGAGGTGTTGTGTAGCCAATTCTTTGCAGGCAATAAGCGAGACAGAAGGTTGCAAACAGGAACATGCTTTATTCAGGCAAACAGGAACAGAACTGAAACAGAGGCTGCTGCGCAGCTACTTATACAGTTGGCCACTAGGCAGCGGCCAATAGGTTTAAAGGTACCCATTCCTGCTCCAAATCATCCAATGATCTTCTTGGAAACAACAAGTGGCTTAGTCAGTGACCGTTACACAGACACACCATTGAGCAACCTTAAGCAGCATTCAAACAGACATGTGAATCGGTTCAAGTAAAAATCCCAATACATTACAAGAGGTATTTGTTCCAGCTCGCACGTATTGGGGCCTATTGGTTAGAAAATCAAGAATCCAGTTGCACAGGCTTCCGGTTTGCATGCGTGGCGCTTCCAGACACTCAGGAAGGATCCACTCACTGCCGTCCTTTCTTTTTTGGAGGACCCTGAAAAGGGTTGAAAATCGCCCTGGAGGGGTGACTACCATGAGGAGGCCTTCCCTGTCTGGGACAACTTCTTTGGCCTGAAGAAGAGGAGACCGGCCATAAAGATGGCCAATCATTAAGCCGCTCGCTGCCGAAAGCCAAAAGCACTACTTAGCACTAAGAAGCAATCTGGAGGACCTGGGCAAGAGTTTACCTTTCTTATTCCCTTAACCATTTTCCTGTGGGACTTTCCTGAAAATTTCCTTCCCCATTTTTTGAAAAAACGGCGAATATTTACTCCGGGAACAAATCCTAAAGCCTTAAAAGAAATTCAAGTAATTCAGCAAAGAAATTAAGCAATTTTATCTGTATTTACTAAAAAGCTCCTATTTTTAGTGGGGATCTACTACCCTATTTTCTCTCTAAACTGTGAATTAAGAAAAAAAATTGGACTAATGCTACAAAAGTTTTATATTAATCTGGAAAAAAAGAAAATTTTTACATTCCATTTTATATGCTATTGATGACATCTTGTGGCAAAACGTGGTACAGCAAGTAAATTTTTTTCCTGTTGTGAGAGCTGACTTAATAACAGAGCTGTCCTTGACATTACTTTTAAAGATAAGTGTGGGAACACCTGGCACTGAAAACAACTCTTCTGGAGGTGGATAATCTTTGACTCTTATTAAAATAGCCTCCATGGAAGATTTAGCTGCAAACAACAATGAAATGGATGAATATATCCCACCACTTCACTATAAACTGATACTAGACACAATTTTGGCAATGACAGAGCAAATTAAAGCCAAACTGCAAGAAAAATCTGACAACTTAAAGCCACCAAATCAAATTCTGACCTTAGATGAGGAAATGATAATCCAAAACCAAATAGAAGTGGAAATAACACTAAAATAGGAGATTTCAAAGAACAACAAATGCAACCTACAGAGAACCTTAAAGTCCAAATTTCAATGGCAACTACAAAACTTACAACTCAAAAAGCAATAGCACCGGAAGAAAGCAACATTAAGAGTGAAGACAAAGGGGACACTTTCTCTGCAAAACTGACATTTGGATACTCTCCCTGGATTCAGATAAGGGGTATAGGAAGAAAGAGAGATACATTTGAGAATTTAAAGATGCCAAAAGTGAAGCCTGATTGGCACAAAAGGAAGGCAAGAGTTAGATTTAAAAAATTGAACTTGTCTTTTTTTTTTGGGATTCCTAAAGATACACTTTACACTTAGGTCTTAGATCCATAAGGGAAAACAAAATGAAGCTTTTAGAATATAATTCTGAACTATATTATAGAATTTGGAATGATATATCAAAAGATAGTATTTTAACAATTGAAGTACGGTTAAGACGACTTATAGAATATATTTGTTGTAATGATATAGATAGAAACTTATCTTGTATTTATTTTTTAAAAGAAAATTATTAGAATCGATATATATCATACAATTTGGAAAGATATAATATATTTTGATATAAGTGGTGAATTGTTAAGATAATAAATAGAAGATATTGGTAAAAATAAGACTGTTTTGAAATGAATAATATAAGTTTTGTAGACAGGTTAATTACTTTTTATTGAAAGAGGGAAATGTGGGTCACACAAAAGTAACCTTTCTTTCATTTAGTATAGGCTACTTTAGATTATTTCATTGCAATTAGATAAAACCTAAAAACAGGATATTGATATGTATTAATGAAAATATATTGAAAACTCTTTTAATTGAGTAGGTCACAATTAGAAACGTATTAATTTGATTAAGTTCACTATGTTATAACTAAGGGAAGCGGAGAGGGAATTTTTGTTGATGTAACCTGAGCTATGTACAAATAACCTGTTATTTGATATTGTTTCCTTTTGATTACCCAACCACTGTATTGCTTCACAAATATTTGAATGTAAATAGTATAAAATTAATAAAACTTATAATAATAAAAGAATCCAGTTGCACAAAGGGGTGCTTAAGCGTAAAAGGCCCAGTTTGTCTACTAGATGCTGGGGAATGATTGTGTTAAATGCCGAACTGAAGTCGACAAACAACAAACGCACATGAGTGTTTCTTTCCTCTAAGTGCTTCAATCTCAGATAGAGAACTAGGTTCAAGATCCAGAAGGTTCTTGACAAACTTGAACACTGGGCTTTATCCAACAAAATAAAATTCAACGGAGAGAAAAGTAAGGTTTCCATTTAAGCAAGAAAAACCAAATGCAAAGGTATAGAATAGGTGGTATCTGGCTAAATAGCAGTAACTATGGGAGGGATCAAGGAGTCCTACTGGAGAACCACTTAAATGGCCCAACGGTGTGCTGCAGCTGCCAAAAAAAGCCAAGACAGTCCTAGGCTGCATTAATAGAGGGATAGAATAGAATCAAGATCACATGAAGTGTAAGTACCACTTTATAATGTCTTGGTACCACCACACTTGGAATATTGCATCTACTTTTATTCACTACAATACAAAAAAAATTGAGACTCTAGGACAGACATGTCAAACACAAGGCCCGGGGGCCGGATCCGGCCCACAAAGTGGTTTCATGCGGCCCGTGAAGCCATCCTGGAAACAATGAGGGAATGGCCCCCGCTGCCTTGGCCCTGGCCCAGAGACCCTCCTCCTGCCAGAGACCCTCAGATCTGTCCCACTCCTGCCCAGGCCCCCATAGGCACCCTTGATGCGAACAATGTAGAGCTGGCCACGCCCACCCAGTAGGCCATACACACTCTAGCCGCGCCCACCCAGTAGGCCATGTCCACCCTGGCCATACCCACCCGGCCCCTTGAGGGCAACCGCAGTGCTGATGTGGCCCTCAATGAAATTGAGTTTGACACCCCTGCTCTAGGAAGAGTTCAAAGAAGAGCAGCAAAGATGATTTGGAGACTGTAGGCAAAAACAGGTAGAATGGTTGCAGGAATTGTTTATGTCGAGTCCAGCAAAAAGAAGGACTAGGGGTGTCATGATAGCAGTGTTCCAATATTTGAGGGACTGCCACCAGGACTAGAGGTTCAACCTATTCTCCAGAGTACCTGAAGGCAAGACAAGAAACAACGGATGGAAACTGACCAAGGAAAGAACCAACCTAGAACTAAGGAGAAATTTCCTGACAGTGTGGACAATTAATCAGTGGAACAACTTGCCTCCAGAAGTTGTTTTAAAATGAGATTAGACAGTGACTTGTCTGAAATGGTACAAAATCTCCTGCTTGAGCAGAGCGTTGGATTAGATAGAAGACCTCCAAGACCGCTTCTTTTACTCTATATTCTGTAGTCCTCTCATAATGACTGATCATTTAACAACTGTTCAAACTATTACAGACACCACCACCTCCCAAGTTTTTGTCAGGACCTCCATCGTCAGCCTGGCATATTGCCGGGTTCCTGCCATCAAAGGGGAAGGGAGGGAGGCATTGGGGGCAACCCACATCTGTGTATGTAATGGTGGGAAATGGGGAGGGAGAAGTGACAATGGAAGTGACAACCAGATCGCTATGCCAGCTTGTCTTCAAGGCCATTTTCCCTGAGAATGAAAGGGGAGGGGGGATTGGTCATGGGGGGTGGTGGAATTGGGAGTTGGAAATAGCTTTGTATTTTGCACTGGAACTCTAGATTCCACCTGACTTGGTTGCAACCAGTTTCTTTCAGTAAAAATTGCTTTGCTTCAACTAAAGCCACAAGTCCTACTTTCCTGAGAGACCAAACTGGGGCAAGTCTGACATTAGGCAGAATCTGCAATTTTAGTCAACCCAGAGAGGATTCTACCTCTACGGTGGAAGAAATTGAAACCTGGGGAGCAGCATCTACAAGACCCCCACTGGGAGGACTGCATCTGTCTGAATGGCTGGAGGAAGACCCCGATGGTCCCTAGGGGTTGGGAAAAAGGACCGTGACGTGGATGCCATTGTACATCTTGGCACTAATCTGTCCCAAAGAGATGTACTCTCTGTGCAGAATGATTTCCAGAGCCTGGGGCAAAAACTTAGCAGGATAGGCTGTAGGCTTTTCCAGAGGTTTTACCAGTGTATAAAGAACAAAGTGGAAAAGGCCGGCGTATAGCAGAATTCAATATGTGGCCAAAAGAGTGGTGTTAAGGTCTTTGGTTATATTAGTCACGATGTCTGCAGCTGGTCCAATGAAAAAGTGTACGAAAGAGATGGTTTGCATCCATCAAAAAAAGGGACTGAGTTACTTGGCATTAAATTCACAGATTTTCTGGAGAAATATTTAAACTGAATAACGGGAGCAGGGAGTTAACTGATATAAAACATTCCTGTCTCTGGCAATATAAAATTAATAGGGTTATCAGTGCACATAACATAGATGTGTGTGCAGATAAGAATATTAACCTTTGCTGTCAAGCAAAATCAAGTTTTTAATAGTGAGTGCCACACCAAGTGCACTAATCAAAAAGATGGTAAGGAAATAGGGGAACTCAGGCAACACACAGGTTATGTAGAAAGTAAACACGGGGTCAGTCATAAAGGATTCAAATGTCTATACACTAACGCACAGAGTATGAGCAATAAACAGGGTGAATTAGAAATTTAGGTAAATGAGGGCAGATATGATATTGTTGCCATTACGGAAACTTGGTGGGATGAAACCCACAAATGGAACACACTGCTAGAGGGAACAGACCAAATAAAAGAGATGAAGTTGCTTTATATATAAGAAATAATTACATCTCTACAGAAATAGCACAACGATGATGAAAACTGTGTTGAATGCATTTGGATTAATATAAAAAGAGGGGAAAATGACATTGCATAATACAGGCCACCCAACCAAAGAGGAAATAGATGAATGTTTTGCTAGTCAGTTAACTACGGTATGTAGGAAGCACATCGCAATAGTAATGGGGGACTTTAATCACCCTGACATCAATTGGGTGACAAACTCTGCACCAAGTGGAAGATTAAACAGATTCCTGACAAGTAAGAAAGAAGAGGGAGTCAAAATATTCTCCAAGATAAGAAGCAACGGATGGAAACTAACAAAAGAGAGAAGCAACCTAGAACTAAGGAGAAATTTCCTGACAGTTAGAACAATTAACCAGTGGAACAACCTCCCTCCAGAAGCTGTGAATGCTCCAACACTGGAAGTTTTTACAAAGAGACTGGACAGCCATTTGTCTGAAATGGTATAGGGTTTCCTGCCTGAGCAGGGGGTTGGACTAGAAGACCTCCAAGGTCCCCTCCAACTTTATTATTATTATTATATTATTACTATTAAAAAAGAGGAGTGGGAAGAGAAACCCCAAGGGGTGACATTCATCTGTGGGGGCGGAGGCAGCCACTGATGCAGAAAGCAAGCTGAGCTGGAAAGGCTGGAGGGAGAAAGCAATGAGTGCAGAGGGAGCAACCGGGCAAATTGGATGATGGAAAAGCCATAAAATTCATGCAGGGGGCCTTTGAGAACCTCAAAGCGCATGAAACGCTGGCTCGGATGGGGCAACCTGATGTGCAGGAGATAAGAGCGGCATCCCAGGAACAGTAGGAGGCAAGCCCTCAAATCCCCAAAGAATACCAAGACATGATGTATTTAGTGAAAAGGGATCGGACACACTCCCACCACCTCAGCCCATAAAACTGTTCCATAGAAATCTTACCTGGGGCTAAATTATCCAAACCCAAGCTATACTCAGTGAGCCCTGGGGAAGTGGGCGAGCTATGGACCTTCGTTGACAAAAATTTAGAACAAGGATTCATCCAAATGACCCAACCCTGGGTCTCAACCCCAGTTCTGCTCCAAGAAAAGATGGATCGCTTCATCTATGTGTGGACTATAGAGGGTTAAATGCTGTCTGCATAGAAAATGTTTACTCCATGCCCCTAATGAAAGACATGGTGACTCCTCTGGTAAAGGGGAAAATCTTTACAAAGCTAGACCTGCAAGGAGGATATTACCTAGTTAGGATCAAAGAGGGAGTTGAGTGGAAAACGGTGTTCAACGGTCAGAGGTCCCCAACCTTTTGGGCACCAGGAACCGTTTATTTGGAGAGTTTTTTCTACGGACCAGAGGGAGCATGGTTTTGTTTGTGCGCATAGCACAGCTTGGTCCTGGTCCAGGGACCAGCAGCTATTCGAAGTGAAAGACATTTTGGATCCCTGCAAACACCAACGGAAGATTCAGTATCTGGTAGCTTGGAAAGACTTTCCCCATTCCGAATCTGAGTGGGTGGATCTTAAACACGTTAAAGCTGCCAAATTCCTTAAACACTTCTATAATCAATATCCTGATAAACTAAAATGATCTAATCCTGCTTTTCCTAATTCTCTCTCTCCCCGCCCCTCCCTCTCTTCTTTTGAAGGACAATGGAAATTCTGGGCTCATGTGTGGTCATTAAGTGAGGACTATCTGAAAAGCTGTCATATAGAAGGCAGGACAAGATGTGGTAGGCTTGCATTACAAGAAGCTCTGTTGTAGGTGAGGAAATATTTTCTAGCAATGAGAACCATTCAGCAGTGGGTGAGGCTGCCTCTGCAAGTGGTGGTTTTATTGGCTGAAGGGGACAGATGGCACCTGCCAGGAGTGGGCAAGGGGTTGGGCAAGATTAAAGGCCGTTGCTTTCTGTGAAACTTTTAGTCTCAGGAACTCCAAAGTCCTGCACAACTGCCAGAGTCACTGTCAAAGTCTCACCTCTGTGGCAAAGGTCCCACCAGCATCTAGTCACATGGGCCACAATGGGCTGTTTTAGTTTTGACTTAACAGGTTTCATGAGCCAAGGAATTGGGCTTTATAAATCAGAGCTCAAGGCTTAGTACCCTCGTTAACTGAGCATTATTCAAATAATAACGTAGTTTGATGCATAAATTCCAAATCTCTGTGTATACTTTATATTGTGTAGTGGGTCTTGACTGCATGGCGAGACAAAGACGATGGACTCAGCAAGGCAGCTCTTTATTGGTTGTAGTGCTCAATTGAACAATAGGGGTTACCTGTATCCCTTATATACCTGGCCAGGTGCACTGGCAGCCAATCCTTTACTTGGGTTTTCCTGCCGGCCGCGTCCCAGCCAATCCTGTCGCAGCACAGCACCCCCTGATGGTTACAATGAGCCACTACTTGTATTTTATTTATCCCCATACATAACATACATAACACCCCTTCCCCCATAAAAAAACCAATAATTTTATTTTTTAACACATGCTTCTGTGTGATGATTAGGCACGTTGCGTCCTTCCTTACGACCTAACATAGTCCTCCAAATAGGCAGGTGGCCTATGAGCCCTGCTTGACCTTCTCAGCGGTTGCTCCCCTCCCTGGACAGCCAAGTCATAAGTTGAGACCTGGCTCTGGGCTCTGGCAGCCACATCGTCCTGGTGATTCAGAACCTGTTGTTCCAGCTGCTGTTCCGACCTGCCAAAAGTCTCTGGCATCAGTACACTGTCCGTGAGATCCTCCTCCTCCCCAGGGCCCATTGTTTGTAGTTGGGTGGATTGGTTGCCCGGTGACCTTTCAGGAACCCGCTTCCTGATTTGGTCAATTGTCTTCTGACCTGATGACCCCCCTCCACCTCTACAATGTAAGACAACGGCCCTGTTCTTTCAATCACCTCCCCCTGAATCCACACGTCCCGGCCCATAGTTCCTGACCCAAACCAGGTTCCCCGTGTGTAGTTCCCTGGGGGGTAAAGGTTGTTCTATGTCTGTGGCCACTCTGTCAGGGTGGAGTCGGTCCAACTTTGTGATGAGATGTCTGCCCCACCGCAGTTCTGCTGGGCTCTTGCCTGTGGCTGTGCAAGGAGTGGTGTGTTGTGCCAGAAGAAATTGGGCCAACCTCTGATGCCAGTTTCTGCTGATGATGCGTCTCAATGCATCCTTGGTCATCCTCACCATACGTTCTACTTGCCCATTAGATGATGGGTGAAAGGACGCGGAGGTGACGTGCCTAATCAAGTTGGCCCTCGTGAAATCCTGGAAATCAGCAGATGTGAATTGTGGGCCATTATCCAAAACTATCACATCAGGAAGACCATGTGTAGCAAAGAGTCCCCTGAGCGCCTGGACCGTTTTGACTGTGGTCATGCTCGTCACTGGTACTACCTCTAACTATTTGGAGTAACTGTCTACTACTACTAGGAAAGTTTGACCTTGAAACGGGCCAGCATAATCTATGTGGACTCTGGACCACGGTTTGTGTGTCACCTCCCACTTGTGTACTGGTGCGTGTGGCTGTTCTGGCCTCGATCTTTGGCATGTGTAACAACCCGCTACCTGTTCCTCAATAGCCTTATCCAGGCCCGGCCACCACAAATAACTCCTGGCTAAGGCTTTCATCCTGACTATGCCAAGGTGTCCCTCGTGTAGTGACTGTAAGAACTTGTCCCTAAGTTTCTCCGGAATGATGACTCTGCTACCCCATAATAGGCATCCCTTGTGAGAAGACAGCTCATGTCTCCTCGTGAAGAATGCCTGGAATTCCGGGCCTGGACTCCTTTCTTGCCACCCTGAAACCACCCATGCCTGTACTCTGCTGAGGACCTTATCTGCTGTGGTAGCGTGGAACGGGCATTCTGGGAGATCCTGGATTGCCACAATCTGTTCAGCAGGCGCTGGTTCCGGTTCTGTAGTGGCTAATGGTAATCTGCTTAATGCATCTGCATGGCTTGTGTATCAGTTTGCACGTGTATGCTGAAAGGAATATGGACCAAGGAAAATAAATGAGTTTGGTTGGAAGTCTTGCCCACAGGACTGCGCTCTTCAAGTGGGTTAGGACGCTGAGCTTGTCAATCAGAAGGTCGGCAGTTTGGCGGGTCGAATCCCAAGTGCCGCATAACAGAGTGAGCGCCTGCTACTCGTCCCAGCTTCTGCCAACTTAGCAGTTCGAAAGCACGTAAAAATGCAAGTAGAAAAATAGGGACCGCTACGGTGGGAAGGTAACAGCGTCATCTAGTCATGCCGGCCACATGACCACGGAGATGTCCTCGGACAAGCGCTGGTTCTTTGGCTTTGAAACGGAGATGAGCACTGGCCCCTAGAGTCGGAAATGACTAGCACACATGTGCGAGGGAACCTTTACCTTAATAGAATTTCCAGGTGCTAACCCCACAAATTAGGCTATAAGCATATCAATATGCTTAAATATTGGTCCTCTTTTAATAAGGTGCAGTTCAGAAACGCAAATTTGCACTTAGGCGAGATAAAAACGGAGCCCCGTGTGCAAGGTTGGGTCTGGGGGATCGGAAGGTTGGGCAAGGGCCACCTGGGCGCCACGAGATCTCGAGCAGCGCTGACAGAAGAGCAGCCGCTCCATCGCCGCGGTTCTCAAGAGGAGCAGCGTTTTGGCTGCGGCGGCGGGGAGGGCTTCAGGCTCTCCAAGGAGCCTCCCCGGCCGCCCACTCGGGGATTCGCCCCACGGGCCCCTTTTAAGGAATCCACTGGGGCGCTGAGCCCCGGCTGGGTGGCACAACAGGCCGGCCGGCTCCGCCTGATGCCGCCCCTTCCCCGGGACGCTGCGCGCGGCGGCCGGCCCCGGGGCGACGGAGGCCTCCCGGCCCGGCTGGCAGGGCGGGCGGACCCACCGGCAGGGGCGCTCGCCTGCAGTTCCCCCTCGCGTCCGACGCGGCTGCCCCTGCGGTCCGGTAGAGGGCAGCGCCGATCCCGCGGCTCTTCCCCGACGCCGCCCCTTCCTCCAGCGCCGCCTCGCCCGCCCGCCGGCGCCCCCCGCCTTCTCGGCCAGCCAGCCAGCCGGCCTCGCCCGCCCGCCCGCCCGCCACGCGAGCCCGGGGATCGGAGCGGCGCGCCAGGCCCCAGGTAGGCAGGAGGGCGCGCCAGGGCGCTGCGGGGCCGAGCGAGGGGGCGCCGCGCTCCGACTCCGGGCCCGCCCGAGAAGCGCGCAGGCCTGCCCCGCCCGGCGATCGGCACCCTCGGCCTCCGGGGCTTCCGGCCGCCGCCCCACCGCTCCTCTCGGTCGCTCGGTGGGCTTCGGCAGAGCAGCGCCGAGGAAGCGCGGCCCAGGAGCAGGCGGGGGCGGCCTTGCGGGTCGCGGCGAGAAATGGAAGCCGGGCGGCGGGGTGGGGTGGGCTCGCAGCCACCGGCCCTGCCCGTCCGGGCCTCCTTCGCGCAGAGCTAAGGATGCCGCCGCAGAGCCGCGGAGGAAAGGTTGCCCCAAAGGCCGGCGGCGGCTTTCGCGCTGCCCTTCCCCGCCTCGGGAGGAGCGGAAGGAGGCGCCGCTCTGTGGAGCTTTCGGGCCGAGGATCCGGGTCGAGTTGGTGTGGCAGGCCTGAGACCCCCGCCGCGCCCCCGCCAGAGGACCCCTGGCTGGAACAGGCGCCAGGCTGGGCTGGCAGCCCGTCTGATGCGTGGCAGCCGTTGGAGGGACCCGGGGGTCTGTCCCATCCTGGGCAGAGGTTGCCAAGGAAGAGCAGCTCTCCCGCTCTGGGGTGCGCTGGGCAGATGCCCTGGGACCCCGTCCCCAGTTCTGCTCCCCCCAGGCAGAAAGGGCGCCCTGGAACTGAGAGTAGGGGATCCCCAGAGAGCAGCTGAAGGGCTGTGGAGATGAGAAAGATGAGGGAAAACATGATGAGATGTAGGCCACGTGACCATTCTTAGGTAATCTCACTTTGTTTGAAAGAAGCGGAATTGACCCTAAGGCTCGTTTCCATCAGTGGTCCTTGCAGTGAGTATTTTTCTGACTGTAATGTAGCCCACCAGCAACTGAGCAGACAGTTCTTTCCAGGCTGGGGATCACAGAGGCCACCTTACAATCTTCCTAACTTCCAAAAAAAGATCTCCCAGGCACCGTGATGTCTGTTGCTCGTAGGACTTCTTGGTTTAAGAACTGAGCGAAGTCCAGATAGCAGTGAAGGAAGCAAGATATTTCAATTCAAGGATGATGGAAACATGTGGCGGGGGAGGCAGATCTTGAATTACGGCCTGGTGAGCAAAACTCTCTTGCTGATTCTCATAGCCAGTTTTCAATGCTGTGCTTTATGTGAAAGAACCTCGTTACGGAGAGCAGAAGGTGACGCTTGGCGGCTCTCGCACCCTGATCCCAACCTGAAATCCACTTCTGCTGGGAAGGCAGTTGTCGGTGATTCTTACTGGCTTGCTCTCTTTCCTTGCAGGTTTCCCCAGAAGCTTTCTGGAAGAAGGACATGGGGATGGGAGGCCACCAGGATGTCTGGTCTGCTTTGGTCTGATGTGTCTCAAAGGTAGCTGGCCCCTCCTGTGAGGATTCGTACAACCACCCTAGTGATCAGTCTCTAGGAATCGGTTTCCTTGATTGCTCTGCCTGAGTTGAGCAGCAGAACTGCTTATTGTGGAACCCCTTCTTTTTCTCTCCAGCATGTCAGAAACCTGGTCACAGCAGCCGCCACCCCCCCAGCAGCCCTCACATCATGGGGCCGCGGCTGCCCTTCCAGAGCACCCCATCCCGCCCAGTGCGGTGACCGAGAATCCTTTGGGCTGTGCCGTGTATGGCATCCTCCTGCAGCCGGAGCCCAGCGGGCTGCAGCACCCGCCCCTCTCTGCCAGCGCTGGAGGGGAGGCCTCTCCCAAGTGTGGGGTTTGTGGGCACGACCTGTCTCACCTCTCCAACCCCCAGGAGCACCAGTGCCTACAAGGTGGCCACGACCGCTCCTTCCAGTGCACTCAGTGCTTGAAGGTTTTTCATCAAGCCACAGACCTCCTGGAGCACCAGTGCCTGCAGGTGGAACAGAAACCCTTCGTCTGTGGCGTCTGCAAGATGGGCTTCTCTCTGCTCACCTCGCTGGCCCAGCACCACAGTGTCCACAATGGCAACACGGCCGTCAAGTGCTCCATCTGCGAAAAGACCTACAAGGCGGTGGCGGCAGCGGCGGCAGCTCCCGAGGAACCTGCCCCGCCACAGCAGCCGGCAGCCCTCAACCGGACCCCAGTGGAGAAGCCTTACAGCTGCTCCATCTGCCAGAAGCCCTTCAAACACCTCTCGGAGCTGTCGCGACACGAGCGGGTGCACACTGGGGAGAAGCCCTACAAGTGCAGCCTGTGCGACAAGAGCTTCAGCCAGTCCTCGCACCTGGTACACCACAAGCGCACACATAGTGCAGAACGACCCTATAAGTGCACCGTGTGTGAGAAGGCGTTCAAGCACCGCTCCCACTTGGTGCGCCACATGTACGCCCACTCGGGCGAGGCCCACCTCTTCCGCTGCAACGTCTGTGAGTTGCACTTCAAAGAGTCCTCGGAGCTGCTGCAGCATCCCTGCACGCCCAGTGGCGAGCGGCCCTTCCGCTGTGCGGCTTGCCACAAGGCCTTCCGGCGGCCCTCAGACCTCCGACAGCATGAGCGCACCCACAGCACGGAGCGCCCCTTTCAGTGTGACCTTTGCCAGATGAGCTTCAAGCAACAGTATGCGCTCATGCGACACCGCCGCACTCACAAGGCTGTGGCCCCTGCCACTTCTTCGGAGCAGGAGGCCGGCCCGCCGCCCTTCAAGTGCTCTTTGTGTGAGAAAGGCTTTGTGCAGCCAGCCCACCTGCTCTACCACCAGCATGTCCATGGCATTGAGAACCTCTTCAAGTGCAACGCCTGCCAGAAGGGCTTCAGCCAGTCCTCTGAGCTGCTGCGCCACCGCTGCGTGCAGAGCGCTGAGCGGCCTTTCAAATGCACCGCCTGCAGCAAGGCCTACAAGCGGGCCTCCGCCTTGCAGAAGCACCAGCTGGCTTCGCACTGTACTGAGAAGCCTCTCCGCTGCACCCTGTGCGAACGGCGCTTCTTCTCCTCCTCAGAGTTTGTGCAGCACCGCTGTGATCCTGCCCGCGAACGGCCCCTGAAGTGCCCAGACTGCCAGAAACGCTTCAAGTATGCCTCTGACCTGCAGCGCCACCGTCGTGTCCACACGGGAGAAAAGCCGTACAAGTGCCCCTCCTGCGAGAAGGCCTTCAAGCAGCGGGAGCACCTGAACAAGCACCACGGGGTCCACACCCGGGAGCAGCACTACAAGTGCAT
Source organism: Vipera ursinii (assembly GCF_947247035.1). Classification (NCBI taxonomy): domain Eukaryota; kingdom Metazoa; phylum Chordata; class Lepidosauria; order Squamata; family Viperidae; genus Vipera; species Vipera ursinii. Next base: position 2,569,636 of record NC_139520.1, read on the forward strand.
GTGGTGTGGCGAGCGCTTCCTGGACCTGGGCCTGCTGCAGGAGCACAGCGCACAGCACACCTCCGCGGAAGGCACTTACACAGTGGCTCCTTGCCTGCCCTGAGCAGCGTCTCTGCCAAGCACAGCCCTCCTGTCCTTCTGGAGCTGGTCCCAGTCTGCCAGAAGAGAGCCCTTCAATGTGAGAGTAAACTAAGCCACAGGAGCGACGGGACTGTGCAGTGCCCGAGTGTGGCCGTATCTGGCTTTGGAAAGACTGGCTGTTTAAGCCTGCCAGGCCTTGCCGTGATTCCATTGTGTTTGCAAAGCAAAGGGCTGTCTCCGGAGTGAAGCCTTTGCTGTTTGTGAACGATGGAGCAGGACTCAGAGCGGCTGAGAAGCAGCCGTGAAGAAGCACTCGGGAGGCACGCATGCCAGGCTGAAAGGCCTCCTCATGCTCATTGCCATGATTTCTGCATGTAGATGCTCCAGCCGGCAGCCCTTAGGTGGTTGTTTTTGCTTCAATAATCTAAAAGCATTAGGATTGAATTTCCTCCACTCCAGCCATTGGAAATGTAGCAGGAAGGGCTTGGAGGAAAACTCAATTTATCTATTTTAACGTATTATAAAGCTAGAGCAGACCCCCCCTCCTCCCTTTTCTCCCCCCTCCTCCCCTCCCCTGTGGTATAAATAGATAGGCTTCTCTGTAACCTCTGAGAAATGTAAACATTCAAGACATGCAACTGAAGAGCTTGGACACAAAACATTAATTAAAACTGCACTGATCTATCCTGGAATTGTACCTTTTGGAACCCCAAGTGCGAAAAGGGCGCACTTGCCAGTCAGATAAACCAGATTTGAGATAGCTGAACTTCTGCACATGCCTTCATCGGGGACTCGTGTGTGTGGAGCAGGTGCGTGTTTGTGCATATACATGTCTATGAGGTGCGTAGAAATGACTTTCTGCATTAAATTAGAAGATGGCTGTAAACCAGCAGTGGGGTCAGTGTAAAAAAGCAAGTGATGCTATCTTTTTTTGGCCGGGGCCGGGGAGGTGGCTTTCTGTCCCAGATCCCTTTGGCTGTATCACGTGTGAAGGAGGAGCAGAGTATAATTAGTCTGGGGTGGGGAGGGGGGCAAGCAAGGAGAGCTGCTGACTTCTTGTGGGTTCTGGGCCTTTTCATGGCATCCCACAGCAACGAGGTAGCCTTTAGGGAATTTTCCTTTTTTTAAAGTTGTGATTAACTACCCAGCTAGATGTCCGTTTTACAGTCTTGCAAAAGCTGTGTGCAGTGGAGTCTCCCCAGTTTGAATTCATCGGTCTTAGAAAAGCGTGTCTTTCTTTGTCCCTGCAGGAGGCTCCAGTCTCATTTCTGGGGGGGGGGGGGCTTTGCCCAGAGCCCACTAGGTAGGGCATTGGGAGATGGAAGCAGGCCCCCAGGCCCCTCCCTTTCCTGAGAAGGGCCTCCCTTGGGCGGCTGTTCTTTCTACCACCATCTTTTGTGGGCTTCCTTTCCGCCGGCTCCATTGTTTGTCCCCTCCTCCTCCCCCGCACTCTTCCGCCACCCGAGCCCCTTTTTGTCTCTGCTCCACTTCCTTTCTCGCTTGAGCTAAATTCTGAATATTCTTTGGGACACCCAGATCCCTGCATGAGATCGGGCACAGGCCTTCCAGCGTTTGTAGGAAGCCAGGCTGATTTGGCCAAGGAGAGTGACCGGCCACTCATTGTTTGCTGCCCTTGACCCCTGAATCGGAGCGCTCCTGTCTGGTATAAAGCAGAGTTGGTCTTTCAAGAGAAACGCAGCTTGAAATCCCAAGCAAAAAGCCCCATGGAGCTCCCTGCCTTTGGAACCAGAGTGCTTGAGCACACTTGCCTTCCTGGGCTGTTCTGGGCAGGCAGAAGCAAGCACGGAGCCCAATCCAAGCCTCGTCCACTGCGTTCCCTCCTGCAGGATGTCCTTTGGCACTTCAAGCAACGCTTCAGCCCCTGGTGGCTCCTCTGCTTAAATCCTTGCTTGGGATCTCTCAGTGTGCAGTAATATGCTATAATATATGCCATATATATATTGTATTACATATACAATCTATATAAGCAGAACTACAGGAAATCCAATGAAAATTACCTCAGAATTACATATTACAGAACTAAGTTTTGATGGGAAACAATCCACGGGCTTCCGCAGGAATCACTAAGAAAAAGAGATTTCTCAGTTCATCTCCGTACTATAAAAATGTAGGTAACAAATGATAGGAGTAAAAAGTGAATTTGTCTTGCTTTATTTTCGATGGCTGCCCATCTCAAGTGAGCAGGTGGCAAACAAAATTAAATCAAAAATATTTCCAAGAATATAAAAAATAAAATATGTAGCAGCTAAAGGTGAGCCTTGGTGGAGCAGTGGGCTAATGCCTCCTTAAGTAACACCAGCTGCCTGCAATTAGTGCAGGTTCGAGTCCCACCAGGCTCAAGGTTGACTCAGCCTTCCATCCTTCCCAGGTAGGTAAAATGAGGACCCAGATTGTTGGGGGCAATTAAGCTGACGTTGTAATAATGCCGCTTGGGGGGGCAAAAGCCCTAATAAGCAGGCATATACATAGAATGAAGGCTACTGCTAAGCACATTGATTTGTGCTTCTTAGATTGTAAGCCGCCCTGAGTCTTTGGAGAAGGGCAGGATATAAATGGGAATAAAATAATAATAAAAAAATAAAACAGCCAGAGCGTGGGTCCTTCATATAACTCGCGTTCCATGCCCAGATACAAAACGAAGCTCTTGGTGCTTTGTTTTTCTGTTGCTACAATAGTCCTTGCTGGGTTCTAGGCAAAATTTGGAAGGGAAATACTTGTATTGCACCCAGGGCAGATTTCCCAATATATTTATTTTTTTAAAAAAGAAATATGCTCTTTTGCCAAGAGCTCAGAACTACCTCATTCTGTTTATCTGTTGCAACATCCTTTAGGTTAGGCCAGGTGTGAGAAAATGAATCTGCCCAAGAGTTTATGCATAGGCTGGGTTTCAAGCCAAGCTCCTGCGAAGAGGTTCAGGGCAGATGGTAAGCACCAGCACTGGCAATTGGATGGGTAAAACGCCAGTAGTTTTTAAAGCAGTCAACATTTCAGGAACAGCATACATTTAACAGCATTTAACAGCGCACAGTTGTTGCAGGACAAGGAGGCTTCTGTCATCAAAAAAGATGTCTTTCTGGATTTTAATTCTACTGATCCCTAAAGAGTTCAGGCAGCACATCTGTCTCTCCCCTTTCCCGTTTTCCCTTCATGGCGGATAAGAATGTGTCTTAAACGGAAGGGGGCCTGTCCCAAACTGATGCCAAGACCAACATTTGGTTGCTTGCAGAAGGCAACAGGTGCCGTGAATGCAGACCCAAGCGCATGGTGTTCCTGCAATATCTGAAGTGGTGTCTGTTCTAGGTCAACACAAGCAGTATGTCTCTATCAATACAATCCCAAGATTGAATTATGCATAGCAGCCTCAGGTGGATGTTTGTGCATTCAGGAGGCAAACCAAGAACTGAACATCAAAACCAGGTAGATCTGGGGTTATCTTAGATTATACACACTTAAAACAATTTGAAATTCAAAGTGCCTGAAATGCTACTATTCTGCAGAAAGGCCACCATTGGCTCTGCCCACAACCTGCCTTGCCCCAGGGTTGTGTCATCTGAGTGTGGGAATGAGCCACTTGGGCACAAACAATTGCCCCATTATTGAATGTCAGCTGCTGAATCCTAATGGGTTGTTGGAAACTCAGTCAACCCAAAGACTCTTGAATGGTAACACTGCCGAGGGTGGACAGTTGAGATCACAACAGCAGCTTTCCTACAACAATGGATGCTTTCAAGGCTGGACCAATTTCTGCCAGAATTCTAACATTGGAGGAATTGGGCAGTCAGTGCAGGGGCACAGACAACAAAGCCTCCAGGGCAGAGGGAAGTTGTTGGTTAAAACCTCAAGTGGGGCTTTGAGAGCGGTTGGTGAGAGCAGTTGGCGTTGGCGCAGCCGGGAGCAGCAAAGAAAGTGGAGCGCCAGAGGCTGCCGCTTTGGGGAGGGCTGGAGAGCAAATAGCCTTGTTTAGTGCACCTGAAGGAGAGAGGAAATGCCAGGATGAGACAAAGGGCTGGATACCATCTTTGGAGCCTTACTGAAAGTTTTGGTTAAGGGGTGCAGTTGCTCTGTCCTGGCCTGGTTCTCAAATGTAAGAGTGGTAATGTCTGCCCTCCAGATGTGGCACTGTCAGCAGCTCCTACCAACATGCCCAGCAGCCACAGATGCCAACTACAAAACTAGTCATGCTGGGAGTTATTTTCCAAAGGTGGCTTTTTGCAGAACAGGCTAAACTTGGGTTATTTGGAAACCAACATTCATTTGCACCTGCTGCTTGCCCTGGTGTGAGGATTCCTGACCATCTGGAAGGACACGGATGCATGGCATCCTCTGCCTGTCTTTCCTTGCTCCCTCTCCCCTTCAGTTGGCACCAGCCATGCCAAGCACTCAGCCAACCAGGAGGGCTATCCTTTTGATCAGCCAAAGCTTCGCTGGCACTGCCCTGAGCCCTGATATTTAGGGCCATTTCCCTTTGGGTTGCAGGAGTCTGCCTCCCCCCCAATGCTATCCCTTCTCTAATCTTTTAGCACCATGGGGTGGGGAACTGACAGCTGAAGACTTCCCCCTTCTTCCCACAGGCAAAGGTAACAAGGGGGATGCATGCACGACCTTGGGATGGAGAGGGGAAAAACTGCTCATTTCTGGGAAAGGAACTCAAAATAACCCAATCTTGACTTTGCCTGTTAGAAAATGGGCAAGGAGGAACTTGGGCAGGCTTTCCAGGCAGATGTGCCTGGGACTCCCGCCATGTTTCTTGATCTTGCCCACCTCCAAGAGTCAACACTTCTGGGTGGGCAGAAGCCCTGATGTGCTTCTGGGGGTGGGCTGGCAGTGCAGTCGGCCAGGGTCTCTTTCAGAGGCCATCAATTTCCCTCGGCTCCTGGGCTGGAAAGCGGCACTGGTGAATCTAGTGAGAAAGTTCCCAGAACAGCAGAATTTCTATTGCTAAGCAAGGTGACTGTTAAGCGAGCTGCACCCAATTTAACCTTTTCTGCTAGCGTTGCTAAGTGAATCATTGCAGTTGTTAAGTGGATCTGCGGTTACTAAGCAAATCCAGCTTCCTCCATTGACTTTGCTTGTCAAAAGCCAGCTGGGAAGGTCACAGATAGCGATCAAATAACCCCGGGATGCTACAATCTTCTTAAATACAGGTTAGTTGCCAAGTGACTGAATTTTGACCATGTGGCCGTGGGGATGCTGCGGCAGTTATAAGTGCGAGGACCAGTCATAAGCAACTATTTTCAGTGCCATTGTATCTTTGAACAGTCACTAAGCAGTTGTCAGGTGAGGACCATCTGTCCATTGCTAAGGCCAATGGCACTTCCAGGCCCACCCAGGCAGGCCTCCCCGTTTCCACCCGGTCTGCATCTGCTGAGCAGGTTCACATTCCTGGGTCAGTCTGGAGAGCCATCTTTGGGCCTTGGATGGACGCCCCCCCCGCCCCCCTCACGGAGGCATATGTTAAATACAGAGCTGGTTTGGCTTTGTGGCAGAAATGCCTCCGTCAGCTCCGGATGAGAACAAGGACTTCTTGGTCCCCCAAATTTCCATGTGGTGAAAGAAAGATGCTGCCCTTTTTAGCTTGGTCAGATCCTAGTTTGTTTCAGAAGGTGCTTTGATGCTGGGGCTGCTGCTTCTCATGACGCTGATGCTGGGGAAACGACCGACCGGGATTCCTTCCCTCTTTGTCTGCATCCTGCAAACTTAAAGCAGAAGGCGGAAAACACGATTGGCCTGCTTTTATTGTCTGTGGATGCCCAAAGCCTTGGCAAGCAGGCCGGCCTCGTCCGGGGCCTCTTCAGAAAGCAGCTCCTTAGCGCCAGGGCTCAAGGTAGTGAGAGCGGCTGAAAGGCAAAAGGACAGAGGTTTGCTCCACGTCTGCCAGGGCTCCTCTGCTCAAGCCTTGAGGATCCTCCCTGTGGATCCCTCCCCAGGCTGGTCCGGGATCACTGCAGAAGAGTTTTGCCTGAGCCCCAGAGAGGAATGACTGGGGAGCAGGAGCTTCTCCATGCAGGAGCCATCGACTCTGCGCTTCTCCTCGGCAGGCAGCCTCCTGGGGATCGCGCGGTCGTTTGAACAGCCTGGAGGATGAGATTTCTTCACAGCAGCCCGGCCTGCAACCCTGACCTTTCTTGGACTCTCCTAGTCAGTCCTGCTCGGTTCAGGTCAGCCAAGGCTGGTTGGCCCTTCCACTCGAGCACCTTCAGAAGAGTTTTTTGGAAAATTGGTACCTCTGCCCACGTACTGTGATCCGATCAGGTTTGGCATTGCAAATTGCCCTCAGCTAACAAAATCCTTGCAACTAGCCAACCACCTCCCTCCTCCCATCTGGGCCTGTGGAGAGAACAGAGCCTTCTCTCCCCCCCCCGCTATTGGTCCCCTGAAGAGTCAGGTACCTGTGGGCCGTTCCAAAGCTCCTGTAGGTGTTCCTGTAGCCAAAGAACAGAACATTGAGGTGAGTTGCTGGGAAGCCGGGGCGGCGGGGGGGGGGGGGAATGAGCGCCAGGCAAGAGGCAGTGCAGGGGCGATATTTACACAGTGTTGTAAGGAAGAGGCTTCGGTCCATATCGATCCAAGCTAGGATTCTGATTGAGGCAATACTAGCATAAAAAAGCGGAAGAAGATGCCTTATGTTAAAACGGAGGACATCCGTGCTTCTCCTCCATCCTCTCCCTTTCCTCTCCCCCCCCCCCCGCCGCTTCCAGGCTCTCCCTGCGCTTGCTCTCCCCTCCCCCCACGAGCCAGTTCCCTGCTCTGGGCTCTGCTGGGGGGGGTGTCTGGGAGGGCGGCTGAGCAGCAGTTAGAGGCGGGAGGCTCCCTTGTCAAATAGCATGGAGCCTTTTCAGCCACAGGATCCCTGGCAAGCTTTCTCTGCACAGTGGAGCCTTTGAACTTTGCAACAGCCTGAGGGGGAATTTAACGGGGCTTCGGTTCTGCTGAGAACCCAGGGCCCAGCTGTTCTTGGGCAGATGAGCGAACCCAGGGCCCAGCTGTTCTTGGGCAGATGAGCGTGTACTTTTTTCGTTTAAAAAAATAACTTTTGTTTGCTCCAAAATTTCCAGGGACAAAACAATAAAATTACCAGAAGAGTTTTTCTGCCCCCAAATTTTTAGTAGGTGTATTTTTAATGGCTGCATTAGGTTATGTTTAGTGAGTTGGTATTTGAGCAGGAACATCTCATTTAAAGAAGTTTTTAAATGTGGGACGTATTGTGCTGCCACAAATTAATAATAAATATTATATGGTCTTTTCTAATAGAGTGTAGCTTGAAAATATAAATTTAATTAAAAAAATAAAATGTTCCATCGAAACATTGGGATCAAATTGCTGGAGTCACGTTCACATTCTGGTTTGGCAATCCTTCCGCTAAAAGAGCTTTTTCCTGGCCAACAAAACAAAACTAGACTAGAGGAAATAATTGCACGGCTATCACCTCCCTTCTGAAGGAATCGAGGATCCGACAGTTGCATTGAGATCCCCTTTGCCCTTTCGAAAATGTCTTTTGAGCACCCCAACCCTGGAAGAAGATGGCTCACCCTCCCAACGGAGAACCTCTTGCTTACCCTCCAGGTTTGAGTGATGTCTGGTTTCAAGTATCTCACAGCGTAACAGCTGAACCCAAGGACTGAGAAAGAGGAGGGAGAAGAGAGACCGATATAGGAGAACGTTTGTAGCTCAGTGTCCACACGAGGGGTCCTCGGGGCTCTCCGAGCTTGGTTGTTTTCTTGCGAGATGTTTCCTTACCCAATTAGCTCCCGTGCTCAGGTCACGGCGTTGGCCCTTCGGATTCAGGCAAGTAGCCGGAAAGGCCCCCCTCGGCCGAGGGATCCCGCCTGGGCTCAGCCAAGCCGGGCAGCTCAGGAGCGCAGTTGCCTCTCTCTGCCGGGCCCCCTCGCTCCAGAGCCGGGCCTGGCTCGGACCGGCGGTGGCGGCTGCCAGCGGGGATGCTGGAGCCCCCTGCCCCGCCACACGCGAAGAAGAGCCGCGGGAGTCCCGCCAGCGGGGCCGGAGAGGGAGCAGAGCCGGGCCAAGCTCTGGTGGGTGGCAGGAGGGGCGGAGGGCCACTGCCTCTTCCTCCTGCCCCCGAGGCGTCTCCGCTCCCCTCCCCTCTTGAGGCGGAGGGCGGGGGGGCGCAGGCGGGCTTCCCGCTAAGTCTCCGCAGCTCCCGCCGGGAGCAAAGTCTGGCGGCCCTCCAGCCTGGCGCGGCCTCGCCGCGGTACCGCCCACTCCGCGCCCCCGGCAGAAGCGCAGCCGCCGCCCGCCCTACCTTTGCGCTCGAGGCTGGGCAGCGCGAACTCGCCGGCGGCGGAGACGAAGCGGGACCAGTCCTGCATGGCGCGCGTGTAGCTGGGCCACTCCTCCTGGTTGGTGCCGGGCGGCAGCGGGGCCAGCTTCCCCGCGCGGTACCGGCCGGCCGGCGACTGGCGCAGCTCCAGCGCGGCCTGGCGAGAGACGGGGGGCGGCTGCAGCAGCGCTGGCGGGGGGCGCTTCGGGGCGCCGGGAAGGGAAAGCCCCGCGCCCGCCCTACGCGCAGGGCTTCTTCCCCCGGCGGGCGGCGGCCTCGGGCCCGTCGGCTGATCTGGCAAAGCCGCGCGGGCTGCAAGCTGCTCGCCCGGCCGACGGGAGGCCCGAAGCCACCCCGAGCCGCGCCCGGATGGAGCGATTAAGCCGGAATCCAGGAGGGGCAGCGGCGTTGCCCGAGGGCGCCTCGCAGGTGGCTTCTCCCCCCTCCCGCCTGGCCCCGGGTCCCGGTCCGCCGGGCGTGACTCACCCGGGAGGGGAGGGGCCTGCTGGGCACTCCGGCCAAGGTGAAGGTCGCCCTTTGGAAATCCTCTGCAGAAGACACCAAGCAAAGACGCGGGGAGGCCGCTTCGGGCTCTTGGAAGCGCTACCCGAAACCGGCTGCATCCCAGGGGGGGCCCTTTAGGTCTGGCAGATGTAGAGAAAGAAACTCCCCCCCCCAAAAAAAAACCAGAGGAGGGGGCACCAACTAAACTTTTAAGATTTGCCGCCTCCCCCGTTAAAAGAAGATCGTATCAAAACATTTGGGAGGCCCAGGACAGGCAGAGCTTCACGTGTCCCATCTAGTTGACCTGCTGGAGCAAGACCCAAGTTCTGCCTCCAGTCTGGGGTCTCTGACTGCAGGGCCGTCACGGCTGGCACTCGGACTGCATGGCACAAAGAGGAGCAGACGGGCCTGCCCCGGCTCTGCTCCCAAACAGCTCCCAGACAGCTTGGCTGGGCTGATACCTTTGGAGCAGGTGGTGGTGGTCCGGGAGTGCGTGTCGGTGAGCCTGTGGGCCACGGTGTCCATGTCCATGCGCCTCAGCGTTGGCAGGCAGGGGTGGTAGAGGCGATCCTTCACTCCAGCTAACATGGTCTTCTTGGGCTCCAGGGGAATGAGAACTGCGGGTGCTGCATAGACGGGGCCGGCATCTGGCGGCCAGGGCACCAAGTCCAGAGCTTGGGCCATTGCTGCAAATTCTGCAAGCCCAAAAGAGAAGAGGAGAATTACATTTCCGATGTCCGTCAGGCCATATCTTCTCCATTTGACTGCCACATCACTTAGGTGGACCCAATGTAAATGTCCAAGGAACATTGTCCTTGTTGAAGCAGCCCCATTCTCTGGAACCTCAGCCAGGCCTTTTGGCCCATTCCCTGACAGAGCTGGGAATGCTGTTCCTCCAGGGAGGGGCAAGATGCTGTCCCGCAGGAGCTATCGTCTGCCTGGCAAGGGCACCAGTCCTCACTACCATGCTGGCATTCCCTGCAACTTTGGTGATTGACAAGCTGTGAATATGCTGAGCTCTAGCTGGCACTTCTCAGCTGGCTGCCCTGCCCTGCTCCCTTGTCCCTCCTTACCTCAGTGCAATAATGCTGGGAGGGGGAGGGGGGGTGATGTCAGCTACTGCTGCACTGGGGAAAAGGTTACAAGGAGGGAGACTTTCGGTCCTGCCAGCAGCGCAGCAGTCGAGGGGTTTGGGACTCTGTGCCCTTCCGCTGAGTTTCTTCCTGTTAGGGTGCCCTAAATGGGCCAGAAGCCACCCTGAAGAGTTGGCAGAGAAGGAAAGAAGTCCCGGGGACCTTGGAGAGATGGCGGTCGACCCGATTGGTCCAGGAGAAGCCTTCCAGAAACCAACAGGAGAAAGGCTAGCCTAACTTCAGAATCTAGCCCAAGCTGCAAGCAACCAAAGTCAAAAGCACTATTTTAAGCTGATTGTAAACAGTGCGTTTGAATCCGTGTAAGAACATTGATTTTCTCTATCCTACTTACCAACTTTCTTGAAGAAAAAAATAATCCCAAAAAGCAAAAAACCTCCAAAAATGAAAGAGGGGGATTTTTGCCCCACCCTTTTACTAACGGAAGTGGTGAATTAAACCTTTTATGGAGGACCAAAATGTATTGAAATGAAATGAAATGACTATAAGACCAAAATTTGTATAAGTTTGAAGTTACTGAATGGTTAAGATTCTCATTTCAAAGGCAATTTGTTCATTTTGAAAATTTGAAAAATAAACCACTGCTGACATCTAGTGGTGGATGAAGACTACGACAACTATGGCTTTCATGCAGGACTTGGCAAAATCTGGAAAAAACTAATCTCTACTTGTGATCTTCAAAGCTCTTAACAATAGAGAACAGCTGTGACAAGAAAATCTGAGCTGCAGACAAAGTGAGATTTACAAACTTCAGGGAACAAAAAAAAACTTTTTTGAACTTTCTGGATTACAAGTATCTACTTAACTCAGACCCCAAAGCTATTTGCAGAGAAAAGAACATTTGGATTCTCGGTCATCATGGAAAATCAGAGATTTATAGAAAGAACCTATCAAGAAAAAATAAATACTTTTTAAGAGGAGACATATGATATGTTACAACTAATTCAAATAACAGTGATTTAAAACCACAAAGAAATCCAAAATAACTTTGAAAATATATCCAATTTAACTTTACAACAACAAAAAAATCCCAGGAAACAACAACAGAGAAGGAACACATAAAACAGACAACTGAATACTAATTTGAGGATAGAGACTTAAAGATAGAACCTAACAAAACAAAGAAGTATGATTTAACCCAAATGGGGAAAAATTACAAGAAATACTGGATTTGGAAAAGACAGGTTACACTTTTAACACCACAAAACAAATTTGAGGATAAGAAAAAAGATTGGACAAAATGGACTGCAGAGATGCCAGGAAAAACACTAGAACTGGAGAGACAAAAATGATAAGAAAAGCAGACAAAAAGATTTTCAACAAAAGTGAATGGGCAAATGCCTCTCACCAAGATATTGTGAAAGATTGAGGGCAATAGAAGAAGGGGACGACAGAGAATGAGGTGGATGGATAGAGTCCCTGAAGCAGTAGGCGTGAGTTTATGGACTCCAGAAGATGGTAGAGGTCAGGAAGGCCTGGAGGAACGTTGTCCATAGGGTCACGATGGGTAGGACACGACTTGTACTTGACTTACCTTTTATATCTACAGTAACATCTACAAGAATATGGAAAGATTCTTTGACTCAGCAGAACATACAGTATTGATTAAGAAAGATACTGAGCAAAAGAAAAAGGCTAAAGTGAAAATTAAGAAAATAGATGATGGGGCCTATCAGAGAGAATTTTTAAAAAAGAAACACCTGTTTGAATATGGTTAAAGGAATAGAAAATTTTGGATGTGAATTTGACTTTTAAGAGGGAAGAGCCCCTCAAGTAACATAGTACTGTCTTTTTCTTTTTTTATTTTATTTCTTGATATGAGTAATATAAAATAGTTGGAATGTCTTATATAAAGGAAATGTTTTAGATATCTAAAGGTGATTGACTTTAAGAAAATTACAATGGATTAAAAATGTTTTGAACAAGAGTTAAAAGGACTAGATTTAGTAAATGGAATATTTAAAGATTAAATAGATGTTTAATTATGGTAAAAAAGAACGAAACTTTTTTGGAAATAAATATGTATTAGCTTATAGGAAATAGGGATTTTAAGTAGCATAGTACCTTTTTTAATTCTTATTTTTTCTTTTTTTAGTCTTATTTATTCCTTAAGAAAGTTAAAATTATTGGGTTGGCTTACATGATGAAAAATAGACTTAAATATTTAAATGTAATTAACTTTGAGAAAATCTTAACCAGGAATAATATTTTGAACATTGTGGGAAAAACACAGGTAAACAAGAACTGTAAATAGGATCTATGATGAGACAACCAGAATGACTAGATAGAAAAGGAATTATATTGATGTGATTATTATCTGTAGAAATATTAGAAAACTTTTATCTCAATCATCATTCATTAAAACAACAAGAATTGTATTAACTTAAGGTTGGTAAAAGAGAACATTATGGGAAAAAGAGGAAATCAAAGTTATGTGGATTATAGATGATAGAGATCAACTGTTAGTGAATGTTTCTTAAATGTAAACCCAGACAACACACTGTTTACCGAATATTAAGGTGGTTATGTTAAAAAATTAATACATTTTTTTTAAAAAAAAGGTTACAAGGAGGACTTTTTTTTGTACCCTGGGGAGGTTTAGTGCAGGTATATCAAGTGGTAAACTTACCTGAATCATTTGGCTGGCCCACGACCTGGGAATAGGTGCAGGCTGAGAATATGCAGTAGACATATTCTGCTCTTGATTATTGCCTCCAGTCCTAATTAGTTTAACCTGGTGTCAATTCTAATTTCAATCACCAAATTGATACTGAAGTTGCGTGGGAAGATCCACGTTCTCCCAATGTCACAGGAGTGTTCTAAAGGACCTTCTGCCTGTGAAGATAGGCGGATAGCTGAGGACAGAGTGCCCTCTGCTCTTGCAGCACCGAGCACAGGATCAGAACCATTACGTGACTCGCAGGACAAGGTGCTCACTGCAGCCAGGCTCCAGCCACCAAGACGCTGGAACTCCCATGGCTGTTGGTTTACAGATTTGGGCTATTTGCTGGTATTTTGTTTTAGTTATGTATCCTTCTTTACATTTTTATATTTGATCTTTTTGGTCCCTTAATTTGTCAGAAAGCTCTTTGTACAACCATGCTGGTCTCATCTGGAATCTCTTTGTTTTCTTTCTCTGTGGAATTGTTTTGCTTGGGTCTTCATTATCTCTTTTTTAGACTTCCCAAGTGTTTTTCCTTTTAGGACATCCATCTGTGGAATCTTTCCTAATCTTTCTGTTAGCTTATTGAAGTCAGTTCTCTTAAAATCTAATACACTAGTCTAGCTGGTTTAGTTACCTGTGGTTGCATCACAGTGAATTCAAGCATATCATGGTCACTCCCCCTAAATTCCTATAACTTCAACTCTCTCAAACATTTTGTCCCTTTTGAACCATCAGTCAATTGCAAACTGCAGTTTTAGTTGGAACAGCTTACATCAGAATACAGCTGGAAGGGAACATGGAGGTGTTCTAGTCCAACCCCCTGCTCAAGCAGGAGACTATACCATTTCAGATAGGTGGTTGTCCAATCTTTTCTTAAAAACCTCCAGTGATGAAGCACCTGCAATTTCTGAAGACAAGCTGTTCCACAGGATGTGGAACACTATTAGGAAGGTTTTCCTTAGTTCCAGGTTGCTTCTCGCCTTGATTAGTTTCCACCTATTGTTTCTTGTCGTGCCTCTGCTGCTTTGGAGAATAAGTTGACTCCCTTCTCTTTGTGGCAGCCTCCCAAATACTAGAATACTGATATCATGTCCCCCCTAATCCTTCTTTTCTCTAGACTCAAAGGTAAAGGTTCCCCCGCACATGCGTGCTGGTTGTTTCCAACTCTAGGGGCCAGTGCTCATCTCCGTTTCAAAGCCGAAGAGCCAGCGCTTGCCCGAGGATGTCTCCGTGGTCATGTGGCCGGCATGACTAGACGCCAAAGTCGCACGGAACACTGTTACCTTCCCACCGGAGTGTTCCCTATTTTTCTACTTGCATTTTTTACATGCTTTCGAACTGCTAGGTTGGCAGAAGCTGGGACGAGTTACAGGCGCTCACTCTGTTACGCGGCACTCGGGATTCGACCCGCCAAACTGCTGACCATCTGATCGACAAGCTCAGCATCCTAACCCACTGAGCCACCGCGTCCCTATCTCTCTAGACTAGCCAAACCCAAATTCTGCAATTGTTCTTCATATGTTTTAGTCTCCAGTCCTTTAATCATCTTAGTTGCTCTTTGCACTTTTTCCAAAGGTTCGAGTCCCACCAGGCTCAAGGTTGACTCAGCCTTCCATCCTTCCGAGGTAGGTAAAGGAGGACCCAGATTGTTAGGGGCAATTAAGCTGACTTTGTAATAATGCCGCTTAGGGGGGGTGTGAAAGCCCTAATAAGCAGGCATATACATAGAATGAAGGCTACTGCTAAGCTTGTAAGCCGCCCTGAGTCTTCGGAGAAGGGCGGGATATAAATGGAATTAAAAAAAAAAACTTTTTTGCAATGTAGTGACCAAAACTGGATGCAGTATTCCAGGTGTGGCCTTACTAAGGCTTTATAAAGTGGTAATAATACTTTGTGTGATTTTGATTCTGTGCCTCTGTTTATACAACCAAGAATTGTATTAGTTTTTTTGACTGCTGCTGCACACTGCTGGCTCATATTTAAGTGATCATCCACTAGGACTCCCAAGGTCCCTCTCACAGTTACTGTTTTTAAGCCAGATCTCGCCTAATCTATACTTGTACCTTTGGTTTTTCATGCCTATGTGTAAAATATTAATTAATATTTTGTTGGATAGGGCCCATTGTTTAAGTCTGTCAAGGTTCTTTTGGATCCTGAGTTTGTCTTGCCAGCTTAGTGTCATCTGCAAATTTGATGAGTTCCACTTCTATTTCCTCATCTAAGTTGTTTACGAAGATATTGAAGAGTACTGGGCTTAAGACAGAACCTTGTGGTATCTTACTGCTTACTTCCCTCCATGTAGACCAGGGGTGTCAAACTGCCGGCCCATGGGCCAGACGCGTCATCCAGAAGCCATGTTCACCCCATTGCTGGCAATGGCAAAACTCTCCCCATACGTTGCGTGACGTCATGGAACGTCGCGAGTTTGACATGTCTGAGGTAGACCTAGTACCATTAAGGACTACTCATTGAGTACGGTTTGTCAGCCAGTTACAAATCCATCTAGTGGAGATGTCTATCCCACCTTTTTCTAGCTTACCAAGAAGTAGGTTGTGGTCTACTTTGTCAAATGCCTTCCAGAAGTCGTAAATATACTATGTCCACAGCATTTTTTTGGTTTACTCAGTCACTTTGTCAAAGAATGAAATAAGGTTGGTTTGGCATGATCTATTTTTAACAAACCCGTGCTGGCTTTTAGTTATCACTTTATTTGTTTCTAGAGGTTCGCAGATCTGTTTTTTGATTATCTTTTCCAGTCTCTTCCCAGGTATTGATGTTAGCCTGATTGGACTGCAGTTTCCTGGGTCTGTTTCCCCCCCCCCACTTTTTTTTTAAAGATGGGAATCACACCAGCTCTTTTCCAGTCCTCTGGTAGTTTCCCAATGCTCCAGGATTTTTGAAAGATATGCAAACATCTTTTTTTCTGCAGGAAAGATCCTGCAAAGATGCATTTAACTCCATCAAAAAAAAACCATCTGCCTTCCCAAATCCTGGGGAAGGATTTGATAAGTGGATTAAAATGTCAAATCTGGTCTAAACATTTGACTGTGTGACCAACCACAATAACCATCAAAGCCATCAGTACCTGGGCCAATCCTGTGATATAATACACTGCAGTAATTATTAACTGGACAATTTGAACTAAACAAGAAAACTGATAACTATTTACTATGCATTATCTCCCTGTGGTGATATTGATGGAGGCAGAAATGGAGGCAGAGGTTTACTGCATGTCAAACAAACTGTCAAAGATGAAAAGCAGGTATTGGCTGATTACATAAAAGATAGCAAGGCCAACATTGATGCAAATTTGCAATTGGAACTTATGGAATGTGTAGGAAACAAAACTTGAATATTGAAATGATGTAATAAAAATATGAATAGAATGTTGGCAAGAAAAAGCATTATACTACATGGTCAGTTTCTACAGTCAACAGAAGAGAAGGTGGATGCAACCTGGCAATGGTTTAGAACTGGAACATTAAAAAAAAATCTGAAAATTTGATTTTGGCTGCTCAAGAGTAAGTTAGCTGAACTAATGCAATCAAGGCCAGAATTGAAAATTTGTTGATTCAAAATGCAGATTGTTCAAAGAGGCAGAAGAAACAGTAGATCACATACTTATCATGCAAGAAATTGCACAAACTGATTATAAACAACAGCATAACCCATAATACCAAAATGATTCACTGGAACATCGATTAGAAATTATGGGAGTTGAAAAATGGGAGTTGAAAAAGTGATTAAAAAATGAACAGGTTAGAATATTGTGGGATTTCTGAATACAGACTGTTAAAGTCTTGCACATAGCATTCCAGATATAATGGTAGATGAAAAAAAGAAAGTGTGGGTAATGGATGTGGCAATACGAGGGGATACCATAGAAAAGACAAAGAATTGGAGAATATCAACATACCATGAGGACCCAGATTGTTGGGGGCAATTAAGCTGACTTTGTAATAATGCCACTTGTGGGGTGTGTGAAAGCCCCTAATAAGCAGGCATATACATAGAATGAAGGCTACTGCTAAGCTTGTAAGCCGCCCTGAGTCTTCGGAGAAGGGCGGGATATAAATGGAATTAAAATAAAATAAATAAATAAATACCAAGATCAGAAAATTTATAAAGATTCTGGCATAAACCAGCTCGGATGGTCACAGTGTTATCAGCACACAAGGTGCCATACCAGAAAATCATGGAGAGACAGTGTACACCTTGACAAAATATGCAATTGACAGGTGAAAGGCCACACTGCTTGGATCCATACATATACTTATGTCGATATATTATGACATCCTAGGGTTCTTGGTGAGAAACTGATGCGTATGAAGGCCAACTCTAGCTAAAGGACTGGCTGTTGTGACTTCACATTGTTGCGAGCAGATAACTTTAGAATTGAGACAGACAAGCACCTACCACACAACATCCCATTTTAATAACTGTTGATAAGAAAGATTAAAAAAATCTGGATTGTAGACACGGATGTGCCTGGGGACAGCAGAATAGAAAGAACTGGAGAAAATCACAAAGTACAAAGGCCTGCAAATAGAATTAAAATGACTATGGCAAAAGAAAGTAAAGACACTACCAATTAGCGATAGGTGCCTTGTGGGCAATCCCAAAACAACTGGAGTCGTCATTGAAAAATTCACCAGTCAATTGCAAAAGGCAGCTTTACTCAGAATGGCTTACATCCTGCGACAATATCTGTAACATCCACATCTGGATGAGTTTGTGAGCAACAACAACAACAACAATAATGCTATAATGTTAAGATAATTGCTTTAAATATATTGTTACTATTATTAGACATTTAGAATGATCCCTTCTCTTCCACAGTCTTCCTTTTTCAATTGGCAGGGAAGCTGCTTACCCTAATCTTTTGACGGGCACTGCACAGCACAAAGGAGGGCAGGAAGGACCAGGCAAGCCAGACAGGAAGATGCAGAGAGGGGTGCTCTGGGGGGCCTGATGCTTTGGGGTGGCAATGCCAAGCAAGCTCCTCTCCAGATGTGGGCCCAACTTGTGAGGAAGAAGGGGAGTCCTGTGGCATCCCTCAAACCTTCACATGCTGAGCGCCTGGTCTACCTTATGGGCCCTGCCCTCTTAGTCTCCATGACAACCTCAGGGAGCCAGGAATTGTTGGTTAAGAGGGCCAGGTTGCTAGGTGATCCCAGCCAGGTCACCTGAGGCCGGAGTCCCTCTCTAGTGCTCACAGGAGGCACTGAGCTAAGCCCCCCTCCCCAACAGCATCCAAATGTCAAGTTCAGATGTTTTCCAAGGTTTCCAAACTGTTGTTTATAACAACTATAAGCAACTAAAAGGAAAAAAAAGAATTGAAGTTCTGGGAATAAGGGACATGGAGACAGGGTGTTGATGGGAGGGGGCAAAACAGTCTGGATAGTGGCCACAACCACACTATCAAAGCCCTGCTTTAAGGCTGTGGCCAAAATTTGACTGCCCCACCCCCCATAGTAGAAAGAAGAAGGTAAATAAATAAGAGCTGAGGGATCCTTGGTGTTCTCTGAGCTTTGTTGTTTTGCAGACATTTCATTACCCAAATTAGGTAACATCATCAGTGCGCTGATTATGTTACCTAGTTTGAGTAATGATGCATCTGCAAGAAAACAAAGCTCAGAGAGCACCAAGGACCCCTCATTTCAATCCTGAGCTACAAATATTCTCCTTTTATTGGTAAATTAGAGCTGCTTGTTTGAAAATCTCTTCTGTAACTTTTGAGTAGCCCTCTACACAAGGTGCTCTTCATATTTTGATAAATTCCAGATGATGAAAGAAGTCTTTCCAAAAAGCAGCAACTCCTGAGAGAGATGGTGGGTTTCAAACTCATCCACCTTCTCATAACTCTGACCAGTTTATTCTTTTAAAAGATTTATATGATTACCTATCCTGTAGCATGCAACTTTGGGTGGCTAGCAACGATTGGTCTAGAACAGACATGTCAAACACAAGGCCCGGGGGCCGGATGCGGCCCGCGAAGTGGTTTCATGTGGCCCGCAAAGCCATCCTGGAAACAGTGAGGGAACGGCCCCCACTGCCTTGGCACTTGCCCCGGTCCCATCTCCTTCTGCCAGAGACCCTCAGATCTGTCCCACTCCTGCCCAGGCCCCCATAGGCACCCTTGATGCAAACGATGTCGAGCTGGCCATGCCCACCCAGTAGGCCATACGCACTCTAGCCACGCCCACCCAGTAGGCCATGCCCACCCTGGCCATACCCACCCGGCCCCCTGAGGGCAACCACAATGCTGATACGGCCCTCAGTGAAATTGAGTTTGACACCCCTGGTCTAGAATCAGTGATGGCGAACCTTTTAGAGACCAAGTGCCCAAACTGTAACCCAAAACCCACTTACTGTTCTGTACCAGCCTACTACCGGCCCTGCAGATAAGGCAGGGACAACCCCTTTACAAGAAGGCAAGAGGCTGGAACTAAGCCTGCCAAATTTATGGACACAAAAGCAAACAGCAAAAACAAGACATGAACCATGAAACAGGAGCTATTCAAACAGTTGCTTTCAGCAAACCAGCCCTCCCACGCATTCCCCTTTTAAACAGTTCAGGGCGTGGCTTCTCTCTGCCTCCTTCCGAGGTGCTCCATTGCCTTCCTCTGTTTACTCCTGATTGACTGCCTCCTGCGTCCGGCGTCCTTGAACAGGGCCAGCTGTGGGTCATCTTCATCCACGCTGTCAGGCTCACACAGCTGGGTCTGCGTCGTAACCAGGTGGGAGGGGCCTGGCTGAGGGCTCTCATCAGTAAGCTCTCCAACACCCTCAGCAACCTCTCCAACACCGCCCTCCTCCTCCTCTGAATCGTCCGACCCAACTGCCGAACCCACAGGCTGACCCTGAATCACAACACTTACGTATCGTCAGGTGCCAGATGGGCATGGCCCATTGGGTGGGTATGGCCCATTGGGTGGGCATAGCCCACTGGGTGGGCGTGGCTGTGGTGGTCATGGCAGACTGGGTGGGTGTAACGGGTGGGTGTGGCCACCTCGATATTGCTTGTGGGGAGGGATGCCTATGGGAACCAGGCAGGGTTGGGGGAGATCCAGGGGGTCTCTGGTGGGTGGGACAGTGGGCAGGAGGCTCGTCCTGCGGGGTGAAGCGAGGCGAGGCAGGAGGTAGGGGAGGGGTGCCATTGCCGCAGGGCAAGACGAGGTAGGGGCTGGGGTGGCTGCTGCCTGACACCATGAGCCCCCACACACAGCAAGCGCATGGGAGCCAACTGTATCCATCAGCAGCCACAGCCTGCCAGCCCCTCAGTTTTGGCATGACATGGCTGTTTGCCACCTCGTGTGTTGCACCCAATGCAGCTGCCATGAGGCTGCGGAACAAGCTGGGTGGAGGCAAGGAACTGGTATACCTCATGGCAGCTGCATTGGGCAGGAGGCGGCAAACGGCCAGTTTTAGCGTGGTGCGGCTGTTTGCCGCCTCGTGTATTGTGCCCAATGCCACGTCCCCCACCCTCCTGCCATCATGCAGGGAAAGGTTGCCATGTCCACCCCCACCCAGATGCCCTCGCCTCCCCCAAGCATTTTTTTTGCTAACCTGACTTTCAGCAGCATTGTTTCTCCATTAGCTTCTCAGCCTTTGCCATGTGTTTGTGGGACTATGGGTAAAAAAACCACGTGCCATAGATTCACCACCACGGGTCTAGATTATTCCAGTATGGCCTAGCAGGGGTTAAGGCAACAGGCTGAAAAGTAGGAAACCGTGAGTTCTAGTCTCACCTTAGCATGAAAGCTGTCTGGATGACTTTGAACCAATCCCTCTCTCTCAGCCAACCTACCTCACAGGGTTGTTGTTATGGGGAAAATAGAAGGAAGAAAGTGTGTTGGATATGTTCGCCACCTTGAGTTATTTGTGAAAATAATAAATGCAGGATATAAATTAAATAAATAAGAAGAAATAACACAAGACCAACCCTTAAGAACAAATGTATACAAAGCCAGAATTGAGAAGACAGCAACAGACAGCAAGTGCCACCTCTGCAAAGAAGCTGATGAAACAGATGACCAGCAGGTTAGCTGCTGCAAGAAGATCACACGGACTGACTACAAAGAGTGGCATGATAAAGTAGCAACATTGGATGATCCGCAAGAAATATCATTTGCTTGCAAGCAAGAACTGGTGGGACCATAAAATGGAGAAAGTCATAGAAAATAAAGAAGCTAGAGTGCTCCATGACTTTAGAATTCAAACAGATGGGCACCTGCCACATAACACGCCAGGCTTAACAATTGTTGATAAGAAAGACAAAAAAAGTCTGAATAGTGGATCTGGCAGTTCCTGGGGAGAGCAGAATACAAGAGAAGGATACCTGGAGAAGATGACAAAATAGATCTGCAAACAGAAATTACACAACATTGGCAAAAGAAAGCAAAGTTAGCACCAATAGTCATAGGTGCCTTGGGGGCAATCCCAAAACTACTGGAGCACAACTGGAACACCATCGGCATTGAAAAATTCACCATCAGTGGGGCAGCTTTACTCAAAACAGATCCTGTGAGGATACCTCTAACGTCATAAAACATCAACCTCTTCCTTTCTCAGGTCCTTGGGAAGGACTTGATAGGTGGATAAAAATGTCAGATCCAGTCTAAATTTCTGGCTGGCTATGTGACAAACCATAATAATTTTAAAACAACAATAAAACTAACATTAAAAAGAATCAGTTATTAAGTATGCTCTGAAATGGCAAACGTACTGATTAATAAAGAGTTATTAGCTTTTTAATAAAGGTGATATTAGCATTTTAGTATGACCACCATGCTTCCTTTTGAAGTTCAGTAAACCTAATTCCATTTTAGTCAAAGGCATTTCTTTTTTTTAATATACAAAATCTACCCTTTTCAGCAATTATACAATAGGCAGCATGTTTTGGAAGGTCTAGAACAGGGCTTTTCAACCTTTTCACCCATTGTACCACTTTTAAGATATGGCAACATCCGAGTACCACCAGTCGCCTAGCAAGGGGTCAAAAACTTGATGACCAAAAAAAAGGGGGGGAGTGATGAAGAACAGGTAGTCCTCGACTTACTATAGTTCGCTTAGTGACTGTTTGAAGTTACAATGGCACTGAAAAAAGTGCCCCCCAAGCCACAGCCGAGCAAGACGCCTGCCTGCCTGCCCGGCAGTGCTCTTCCTCCTGTCCGAGGTTTTCATTGTTGTGAGCATTTTTGTTGAGAATTGGCAGCGGGGGTGGGGTGGGGGGTGTTTGGTTTTTATTCCCCCCATCTGCTGGGTGGTTGCAGCACATGACCATCATAAATATGAATCAGTTGCCAAGCATCTGAATGTAAATCACAAGACCCTGGAGATGCTGCAACATTCCAGCTGACCGGCGCTTCTTCTGGGCTCAGCAGAAGTGCCAGGATCAGCACCGAGCTCCAGCTGGATCCTGGCGCTGGTCGAGATGCTTCCACTGAGCCCTGACAGCCCTGCAGCTCCAGCCGTCTTTCGCTCAGGCTTGTGCGGTGCCGCCACCAGTTCAGCTCATTCCCCCTCCCCCGCTACCACCTTTCTAGGTGCCAATGTACCACAGGTGGTACCCGTACCACTGGTTGAAAAGCCCTGGTCTAGAATACACTGGCAAAATATAAACTCAATTGGGAAGGAGTAACATAACCCATAAATTTGCTAGTTGTGAAATGTTATCTAGAGCAGGGGTCTCCAACCTATTGGCCACTGGGCTTCGGAAATGGCTGGTGAGTGTGCGCATGTGTGCGTGCACCTCCCCCCCACTCATGCTACCAGCACATTTGCACATTGCACAGGTGACAGATTTTATTTTCCTGGGCTCCAAGATCACTGCAGATGGGGACTGTAGCCAAGAAATTAAAAGACACTTGCTCCTTGGGAGGAAAGCCATGGCAAATCTAGACAGCACACTAAAAAGCAGAGACATCACCCTGTCGACAAAAGTGCGTATAGTCAAGGCTATGGTCTTCCCAGTTGCAATGTATGGCAGTGAAAGTTGGACCATAAGAAAGGCCGAGCGCCAATGAATTGAGGCCTTTGAGCTATGGTGCTGGAGAAGACTCCTGCGAATCCCTTGGACTGCAAGGCGATCAAATCGGTCAGTCCTAGATGAGATCAACCCTGACTGCTCTTTAGAAGGCCAGATCCTGAAGCTAAAACTCAAATACTTTGGCCACCTAATGAGGAGGAAGGACTCACTGGAGAAGAGCCTAATGCTGGGAAAGGTGGAGGGCAAGAGAAGAAGGGGACGACAGAGGAGGAGGTGGCTGGATGGAGTCACTGAAGCAGGAGGCGTGAGCCTAAATGGGCTCCAGAAGATGGTAGAGGACAGGAAGGCCTGGAGGAATGTTGTCCATAGGGTTGCGATGGGTCAGACACGACTTCGCAGCTAACAACAACAAGAACAGGTGCTAATGCCACTACCATGCATGCATTTGTTTGTGCGTGCACGCGCGTGCGCACACACACACACACACACACACACACACACATTGCCCTGCTCCTCCCTTTCCCTCTAGGCCAGGGGTGTCAAACTCAATTTCACTGAGGGCCGTATCAGCATTGTGGTTGCCCTCAGGGGGCCGGGTGGGTATGGCCAGGGTGGGCGTGGCCTACTGGGTGGGCGTGGCTAGAGTGCGTATGGCCTACTGGGTGGGCATGGCCAGCTCGACATCGTTTGCATCAAGGGTGCCTATGGGGGCCTGGGCAGGAGTGGGACAGATCTGAGGGTCTCTGGCAGAAGGAGATGGGACCGGGGCAAGTGCCAAGGCAGTGGGGGCCGTTCCCTCACTGTTTCCAGGATGGCTTTGCGGGCCACATGAAACCACTTCGCGGGCCGCATCCGGCCCCCGGGCCTTGTGTTTGACATGTCTGCTCTAGGCCGTCAACCCAGAAAGGCTCTGATCTAGAGTCAATATTTTCTATTGTTAAATTCTCAGGTTCAATTAATGTATTTTATTGTTTGATTTGTTGCTATCTAATGCATCACATATATCAAATGTATGTATGATTTGTTTGTGTATCCTATATAAAAATTGTATACATTATATATTATACCCTATATAATCTACTCCCTCCCCCATAAATATTCCTTACTTTGCCTGAATTTCTTGGTGGGTTGTATTTTCAGGTGAGCAAAAACGTTTCTTTGCAAAGGTAAATGTGGCATTTCTCTGAAATTCTGGGAATGCTGTCGGCTCCTTCAGTTCCCTGCCATGGAGGGGACTGAGCTCCTAGGTAACAGTGCAAGCTGGATATTCCAAAGCTACGTAGGCAATCGATACAGGTGCTGTGCACTTTCCGGAAAGATAAGTCAGCTGGCTCAGCAATGTCAATTACTAGCTCCAGAGATCCATTACAAACATGGAGCTTCAGAGGGGCAATTTCATACCTTATTTATTTCTTCATAATTTAATAATCACATTTTGTAGGTTACCTGCCTGGGACAATCCAGAGTACAAAGAGCTGGGCCAACCCTTCCAATTAGATAAACTGCTAAGAAGTAAATCAAAGTGACTTTACATTCTACAAATGTATCCCTGCATTTAGCATGTGTGTATGCATCCATCTCCCCCTGCTGGCATTCTGGAAGACCGCAAAAACCTGGGTGTTCTCCTAGGTCTTGGAGAAGGCAAAGAGGACTCCCCTGGCTGTGATGCTCTCTATTTGTATATGCTGTCCTGTAATTATTTTGCCGTTTCCTTGGTTCTAATTGATTGCACATCCTTGTTTTTGTGTTGTGCCTTACTCTGAGCTGGGCAGCATCAGAGACCTGAATGAAGCCGTTGGAAACAGTGCTAAGCCATCTGCAATTTGCTGAGGGTGCAGAAGACCCTGTCTCCTAGCAACCGAGGCAACAACTAAAATCCTTGGATTATCCAGGAGTGGCTTGGCCGACCTTCCTGGCCAGGAGGAGCCCCTCCCTCGCAGATGCAGGGGGAAGGACTGATGCCAATCCAGGTGACCCGAGCGCAGAAGGAAGGGCATCGAGACTCGTGTTGCTCCCTCTAAGGGGCCCGGGGCCCTCAGATTTCCTCTTGCAGCGTCCCCCGCAATGCACGACATGCTTCCCTCGGCCGCAAACGGTCTCCTCCTCAGCAAAGCCCTCATCTACACGCTTGGGTGGGGGCCTGAGGGGGTGGGGTAGTGCTGCTCTCTGGGATTTGAGTACAAGCCTGCTGCCTTAATCCAATTTGCACTCTGTTCTGAGCTAATTAATCCCCTGCCCAGCTTCCCAGGTCCCTTGTGCAGCAGAACCAGGCTTCTTTCCAGGGGTAGCAGGAGGAAGCAGACGGTCTTTCTTTCTTGGGGGGAGGAAAGGGGGCAGAGCCTCCCCTCGGCCTTGCTCCGGTAAGTGTAGCCCCGCAGGAAACAGTCCCAGAGCAGCCAGAGGCCAGAGCCTGCCTGGTGCCTGGGAGTACTGGAAAGCCTCCCTTCCCAGGTCCCTGGCACTCCCAGGAAGGGGGGGCTTGGGCATCCAGGTAGTCCCCCCACCCCCAGGTTCAGCCCCATCAGGTGCTGAAGTATCAGCAGCTCTCAGAGCTGCTTCCTCCAGAGGAAAGAGTGGCTTCAGGCTTTGGGGGGCCTGATCTGATAACTGGACGTGGGGAAAATGCCCCTCCCCTTGGGAAGAAGAGGGGGGAATGTTGCTTTTACAGTGAGAGGGCAGGGCTGGGATGTTGCTCCCCACGTGCAGGTGAGGAGCTGGGTGGGCTACTTCAGTCACCTGAAGAGGGCCACAGATCATTGTCTGGCTCTGATCCCAGCAGAGAGATCTGGGCTTTCATCTGCAAGGGAAGCAAACGGGAAGATGCTTCTCTGCTTGAGGATACGCTGGTCTTTAGCCATCAGAAGAGCTGAGCTTGTCTCTGTTTGGTAAGATTGGTTGACCTCCATTACTCCCTCTTTGCATCTATCAGCATGCATGCGGGGTGTGTTCGTGTGTCTGTCTGGGCCTGCAATTCCCCCCCCCCACTGCAGGCACCCCGGCCTCCCCAGCAAATGCTCTCCAGTGGCCATCTGAATGCATCCAATCATGGAAGCCACCTGGTTTCGCTATCAAAAGGCTTAGCTTAGATTTCAGTTGGAATCTGCCTCTCGGTGATTCCGTGGTGAGTCCATTCTTCGGTACCGTGGATGTCAGAGGAGCTCTGAACCTTTTTTTGAGAGACTTCAAGGAAGGTTCTCTCTCATCTCTTCTCTTGGGATCTTTTAGTTCTGCTGTTGCCACCCAACTCCTCCATTTTCCCTGGTTGGAGAAAGAGCCAGTGGCAGCATGGAGGGTATGAAAATGACAGCTGCAGCTGGATCTTTGGTTGTGGGGAGGAGTCCAGACCATTTTAGACTGGAGCTGGTGAAACTGGAACAGGAGGGTGTTGCCTCCTGATGGGCCGGTTTTTTCCCAATGAAAGAGGCCAGAACATTTCTGCTGCCAAAACCTCGACCATCTCCCATATAGGCCCTTGGCTCTCAGGTCTGTACACTGAACTTAAAATCCTTAGCCACAAGCCGAGATAGCTTTCCTGAGGACCTCACTGGGAATTGCTTTGCACTACCGACTGCAACCATCCACTTAGGAAGTAGCTGGGAAGCAGTGTTTGCATCTGCTGATTCTGCTTTGGGCTTAAGCTTCACTGGACCAGTGACCAGCAATTCCCTGGCCATCAGGATCCTTCTAGATCATTTTTCTATTTTTGGAACAATTCAGAATGATCTATGCCAGCGCAGTTTCACTAGTCAAGGTCTCCTGTCAAATGTGTCACACATAAAAAAAGCAGGTGGAGTTTCAATTGCTGCGTTGTGGCTGCCCTCTTGACTTTTTGGACCATCCCTGCTGTCTACTGGAGCACCATGTCGTGATTTTACAGCAGTTGCCCTAGAAGTACGATAGCCACTCACCACAGTGTGGCAACACCTAAGGGCCTCTGCAGGTCCTGGTCCCAAAAGTGCAGGTGGGTTTATTAGAAATGGCAGAGCACTGACCCATCACTGTCCACTGGACTTTTTGGACCATTCCCTGTCCTTCTAGGAGACTGTAAGAATAAGGAAGGGCGGCCAGCCATTGGTGGCTCTCTCTGAGCCAAGCCAACCACCGATCTCTCCTCCAACATGCCTCCCCCTGGGGTTTCTTTTCCAGATGCTTCTTAATCTCAGAGCTTCATCCAATTTCCAGGTCTCCCCTGGCTCAACATTGGCACCCTGTCCTTGATTCAGCCTTGTGCAAGTGCCAGGATGTTTGACTGGATTGAGAAGGTGGTACCCCAGCCTCCTGTGAAGATCCACGTTTCGGTGGTGGGAAAGAAAGACGCACCAGTGGAAGAGAGTACAGCTGTGGATGGGCCAGGACTTGCCAAGCTGGTGAGTGGCTGCCTTGAAGAGGCCGTTAGTTCTTTTTACCTCCACAGAATGCCAGTGCCAAGTGAGTGTGTGCAAAATCCAATCAGTTCTCCAACTTTTCACAAGGGGAAGTGGACCTTTCAGGGACAACTCACAGTGGGGGAATAACACTTGGGTCCTTCTGTGTCATGGTCTGAAGTTGCACTGGCCACTTGACTGCTGGTGGCTAAACAGGCTGTGGTAGTGTGGCTGCATTCACCCAACTTGCTCTGCTAAAGCGAATGCACCGTAGGGGCTCAGCGGAATAGACTGCAGCATGCCTTATGGCAAAACAGTTGCAGAGATCCCACGATGCATAGAAGTGCTAGACTCTGTTTTGCATTATTCATTTTATTCTGAGACAGTTATGGCCAGCGGATGAACCCCCTTGATGTGGAGAGAACTGAAAAAATGTCTCATATGCAGTGATTTTTTGTAAAAAAAAAAAAGGTACCAGAACTCACACACGTCATACCAACCCACCTTGCCTACCCTACAAGGTTCCATCCAAAACAAGGTGCCGGAACTCCGTTCTGGGCGTTGGATGACAAAAAAAGCTCTGCTCATATGAGACCCTCCACAGTCCCTATGAAGAGCCTTGGTGGAGCAGTGGGCTAATGCCTCCTTAAGTAACACCAGCTGCCTACAATTAGTGCAGGTTCTAGTCCCACCAGGCTCAAGGTTGACTCAGCCTTCCATCCTTCCGAGGTAGGTAAAATGAGGACCCAGATTGTTGGGGGCAATTAAGCTGACTTTGTAATAATGCCGCTTGGGGGTGTGTGTGAAAGCCCTAATAAGCAGGCATATACATGGAATGAAGGCTACTGCTAAGCTTGTAAGCCACCCTGAGTCTTCGGAGAAGGGCGGGATATAAATGGAATTAAAAAAAAAAGGCAGGGGAGACGTGCAAGATTTTGTTACTGTGACCTGAGAATTAAAAATAGTCTTAGCATGTATGACTTTGGTTTCCTGATCTGGTCTGCCTTGAAGGACTGACCAGACTGGCTTCCCTTCCTCAGGGGCTGATATTCTCAGGAAGCACTGCAGAATTTGCTCAGAACTAGGAGACTGGCAAGGATGGAGTCAGAGCCTCCTGCTGGCTGTTCCATATTTCCTCTGCTTGGTGCTTTCATGAGCTCGTGACCTCCCGTCTAGACTACTGCAACGCTCTCTACATAGGGCTGCCCTTGAGGACCACTCGGAGGCTTCAGCTGGTGCAGAATGCGGCCGCGCGAGTTGTGATGGGGGTTTCCCGATACTCCCATGTAACACCTCTACTCCGCAAGCTGCATAGGTTTCTGGTTGCCCTCCAGGTGAGATTCAAGGTGCTGGTGATGACCTATAAAGCCCTAAATGGCTTGGGTCCGGGATATTTGAGGGAACACCTGCTGCCAGCATCAAGTTCCCTTCGTCCAGTGCGCTCGCAGAGGGTCTTCTCAGGGTGCCGCCGGTAAAAGATTGCCGGCGGATAACACCCAGGGAGAGGGCCTTTTCTGTGGGTGCGCCTGCCCTCTGGAACCAGCTGCCCGTGGAGCTCAGGACTGCCCCTGACCTACGCTCATTCTGCCGGGACCTGAAGACCTGGGCTCTCCGGCCCAGGCAGAGAATTTTTAACTGGGGTTTTTAATTTTAGGGATGATTTAATCTTTTTAAATTTGTTTTTAACTTTTGTACTGGTTGTTTTAATCACCCTGTAAACCGCCCTGAGTCCTTCGGGAAAGGGCGGTATATAAATCTAATAAAATAAATAAATAAATAAATAATCCTTTCTTTTCTTAAAGCTGCCAGAAGGAGATTGCTGCAATCCAGCAGAAGGTAATTCAGCTCCCTGTCAAAGCTTTGGTGGGCAGGTGCCCAGGCAGTCCTTGCCCTCTGCCAGTCCCATGGGGTGTGCTCTGTCAGGTCTTGTGGGGGGGGGGAGAGTCACACTTGATTCCTGGGATACTCCTTTCCCTCCTTTGGGTCTCACCCTCCCCAGTTTGGGAGCAGTATTCACTTATTCACAAGATGTCCGATGGGCCCCTTTCACCCATGGTTCTGATATTATTTCAGCATCTTTTAAAATTTTGCAGAAAGCAATTGCAATATCCTCCTACCACAGAGTTGTGTATTCCACCCAGCAACATCTTCAGAGCTATAAAAATATTCTGCAATAGTCTCTTAATCTTTCTTTCTCCTTCAGACAGGGAGAAAGATGGAAGGGACTGGCAACTCCTGATGGTCACATCTCAGTCACCTTGCAACGAACACACTCTAGGCAGGGATATCCCTGAAGGCCATTTGGAAGTTAAGTTGGCCAAACAGCCATTCCAGTTAGGGCAGCATCTTTATGTAACACCCCTGCTGTGGGAGCCACACCGGTTGCCACGTGAATTCGGAGTGCAACGCAAGGTGCTGCTTTCAGCTTTCAACTTCTGTAGACAGAAGTTGAAACTACCTGTAGAAAAGATGCCACTTTTTGAGATTGAAAAGATGCCACTTTTTGAGATTCTGTTACACTTGGTGTCCGTTGGGGACAGTGCCTATGGAGAGGGTGGTGGGATGGGCTAGAGCAGGGGTAGGCAACCTCGGCTCTTTTATGACTCGTGGACTTCAACTCCCAGAATTCCTGAGCCAGCATGGGGGAACTATGGCCCCTTCATGACTCGTGGACTTCAACTCCCAGAATTCCTGAGCCAGCCGTGCTGAGGGGAAAGGGAGAGGTTTCCAAGGTGAGCCATGCTGGCTCAGGAATTCTGGGAGTTGAAGTCCACGAGTCATAAAAGAGCCAAGGTTGCCTACCCCTGGGCTAGAGTACAGTGGCCAGAAGGAGGGAGCCCATCCCTAGGAGAGGAGACAGCACAGTCCGGAGCTGGATTATGGAAGAGGAAAAGATTTAGGATAGCCACTCCTAGAGTCTTTCAGGGCATACCCATTGGGTGAGAGTAATTATGGGTTTAGTCTGGCAAGAGTAAATAAAGATCTGAACTTGTTCTATCTTGTTTCGGGCTGAGCCTCACAGTACTGTACCCCCCATCCTCAAAGCTGCTGCTTCAATTTTACCCTGGGTGAAACGTTTCCCCTTCCTGAGTAAATACTCTGAAGCCACAGCAGCCCCAAGGCTGCGTTGCTCCCTTCCAGAAGCAGGCCTGGGGGCCTGGTCCTCGCAAGGTTGCTGACCCTCAGCCGGTGTGGCTGAAGGAAAAGGATGCTGAGGATCTGGTGAAAGCCAGCAACCGCCCCTGAGGAAAAAAGGCTGTTGCTGAAAGCAGTAGTAGAATTTAGGTGGAGGCAGATATTATCTTAGGTGGCTTCTCGCCTGAGGCAGCACTTGGTGTGGAGAAAGGCCCAGAAGCGGCCTCCAGACTCACGGCTGCCCTCTCAGCGAAGAGCTGCTGTCACCCTCACAGACTCACCAGCTTTTTTTCCCTTTAGCATCCCTCCAAGGAGAAGACCTTGGCACCATGGACCTGTGGCTGCTGAGGGAAAGGTACCAGGTGCTTCCTTTACAGGGGTTTCCAGTGGTGAAGGAGGTCACTCTTTTCCCCAGCGGCCTCTCGGACCATTCGCAGGGACAGTGTGGATCCCTGTCCTGCGTGGGTCAGTCTCTGGCTCTGGGAGGAGAAAGGCTGGAATCCATTACATAGGAGGAAAAGGGGAAGAGGCCATGCCTGCGCCAGCTTTGCCTTCTGAGAGCATTGGCAGGAAGGGCCGAGGCAGGAAGGTCCCAAGCAGGAATTCTGGGATGGCTGCCCATTATTTTAGAGCAGTTCTGGCCAAATGACCTCTACTGCTGCTTCCGTCTTCCTGGCCCTGGTGCTCCCTCACCGGCTTCCTCCGCTTCCCCCCAGGGCTGGCCAGGGCCTGGTCTTCTGGCTCTCCCAGAGACTGCAGAAGGCGATTCCACAGCTGCCGGCTGCCAAGACCCTGGACGCCAGCGTTGACGTTCCAGAAGAGGTGAGGCAGGATGCTGCTGCCTTTGGAGGTTTAATTCCTGGCGGGAATCCTGGTGCTGGTGGTAACAAGGACTTTTTTGGTCTGTGTTCAGACAGAAATCCAAAGCTTCCATGAAGAAGAGGAGGAACTAGGTAAACATTGGCCACGTACCTTTCCTAGAAGAAGCAGGTAGCCTGCACAGACTTCTAGAGCTTTGGGCTGCATTTCCACGCATGGGGTCATCAGGCACCTTTCTTCTTTGCAGCCATTGCGGTGCTTGAGTCAGAAGAGGAATCTGACGAGGAGTCCAGCAGTGATGGCAACACCCCTGATAACAGGTAAGTCCCCCCCCCCGGATAATCTGATCTTCCTCTGGGCTTAGATTAAAAAAGAACACGCAGGCCGGAAAGCTTCCAAGTCAGACCTACCTGGTGCTCTTATTTCTGAGGCAAATGCTACTCCACGGGCCCCTGGGAAGTCCGTGGTTGGTTGCAGCCCACCCACCCACGCCTAATGTGTCACCTGCAGGAGAGGGCAGAGGCGGGGGGGTAGGGGGGGCTGGGGTTGGATCACTCAGCCCAAGGCCCTGAGTCACAACCCTTGTGGGAGCTGCCTCAGTCCTTAACCAGGGCTCTTTCTTCTTTCTAGCAAT
This sequence comes from Vipera ursinii, assembly GCF_947247035.1. Taxonomy (NCBI): domain Eukaryota; kingdom Metazoa; phylum Chordata; class Lepidosauria; order Squamata; family Viperidae; genus Vipera; species Vipera ursinii. The sequence goes on from NC_139520.1 coordinate 2,601,279, forward strand.
GGGGGTAAAGTATTTACTTGGCTGATGGAAGGACTTGGAAAAATAATGCCTCAGCCAGAGAAGAAGAGAGAAGTCGAGGTGAGTGCAAGGGAGGCAAATGCGTCATCTAATTTATCCAGCCAGGAAATCAAGAACTTTTGGTACATTCAAGCAAAATCCATAGGGATAGAAAACCATTCTGTGTAAACCTATGTTTCTAAACCTTGATTACGATAATGTGCAGTGGGAACTTTTGAGCTGCAGCCAGAGCAATTTCTCCACCTGGGTGTTTGAAGGCTTTGCAGAAGTTGCTGAATTCCAACCCAGCCCAGTTCAGTCAAACTTTCAAGCCTCAGGAGAAAGTTGTCATTAGGGAACATCATGCTTGCTTCTGCCTGCTCCCTGCGGCATTTCCACACAATGTGTCTTGTCCTTTGGCCACACGCACACGGCCAATCTAGATCAGAAAGAGTGGGGGAATTAACTGTCACCAAATTGTATATTGTAGTTATTTGGGGGTGGGGGCTGAGCTGGACCCCTACACCTGCCATGTTTGTATTTCCATGGCCAGCACTCCCCTTTCTCCTTATGATCACCCCAAAAGTAGAGGTCGTGTGACTTTTGTGCTTAGGAAACTTAAGAACCGGTACTGAAGATGACTAGCATCGTTTCAATGCATAGAAGTGATCAATGGATCTCAGAGCACCTGATGTTTTAGTTGTCGCACCTTTGCTACACACTCCCCGAAGCCCTTGGATCCCAGTGTGTGGGGGCCATGATGGCTTTTTGTGGTGTGATTTGGGTGCTCATTTTATTCTTTCTGCACCAGGAAATGACCCCAGGAAGAGCGGCTGGAGGAAGTGGTGAGTGACTAACCCCCTGGTATGGGCCTGGGTGAGAGGCGGCCTTGGCAATCCTTAAATCCTGATGGGACACAGCACTGATTTATTCCTCCCAGCTGGAAAGGGGGCAAGTCCTGGCTTTATTTATTTTCCATGGACTTCCCTGAGTGGTGTCAGGAACAAGCCTCTCTCACTGTTGGCCATTTAAGCTGACAATTCACACTTCTCACAACGGCTTAGCAGAGAATTCGGCATCTGAATAATCAGAGTCATGAAAAGATGGCACCAACAGGCATCGAGGCACTGGTATCAGGAAATGTTTGAGGTTTCGGAGTCAGGGAGGTATTATAACTGAAAACCCAAACCTCGCTCCTGGTAGTCTGGGAAAAGGGAGAAAAATCTGCACTGAGCTGGCCCTGGAATCTCACGGAGGTTCTCCGTCCCTGAAGCCTCCTTGGAAGGCTTGGAATCAGTTCTGCCTTTAGTCTTCCTTGAGAAGGAAGGTCAGGCAAGGCTTTTCCTATTTTATTTTTAAAGTAGATCTTAATTATGTTGATTTCACAACTGTATTTTGTGCATTGCCTTTTTAATCAATGAAAGCCATGCTGTTTGCAATGGAATTTTACCACCAAAACATTTTGCGGGCCTGGTGGTACAACATCCCTGCCACCCTCACCCCTCCTGTGTGTAAATCATCCTCAGCCGATGTAAAAGGGAGCGGCCGAGTGACATCGCAGAGTGACCCCCTCCTGGCCAGTCCTCCCAGTTCCACTGGCGCAACAGTTCGCACCTCGTCTGACAAGCAGTCCTACCTCAGCCTCCCGCTCTTTCCCCAGAGACCCCCAGGCAATGGGGCACAGAGGTAGGTGAGCCTTCCAGAACCCCGAGGCAGACGGGGCCCAAGAGGGCAGAGGGCTGCTCGGGGGATCGTGGCCTCGGTTGAACTGGGATTGGGCACCTGGCGGGTGGGAAGCCCCTCTTGGTGACTGCCCCAAGAGAACCCAGCCCATCCCCCGTCCCCCTGGCATTTCCCAGGCACAAAGCTGGCGATGGAGAAAAGAGAGAATAAATGAAAGAAATTTGTTAAGCTCTAGTGTAAAGACAAAGGAGAAGCAAGAAAGAGGAAAGAACCCAGTTTTAAATAAGAAAATGCTTTTATTTTTTCACTTGAGATTTATATAAAGGATCACTATGTCTGGGGGAAGAGAAAATGACTTGTAAAAAGCCATTGCTTTTCCCCTGAGTCCAGAGAGGGTCTGACGAAGAAGGGGAAGACAACGGAACAATTAGGAGCAGCCACTCTCCCTGGGAGGATCCCCCCCCCGTGTGATTTAGTGGAGAGAAGAGCTGTCACACAGCCTGTCAGGAAGGCCTCCTGGGAACAAGGGAGAAGTTGGATGTGCTTCTAATGAGACCCTTCTCCCTCCCCAACAGCCTGTTCAGGTGCTTCCTTCACGGACTGGAGAAAGTGGTGCCCCAGCCTGTCACCAAAGCAAAACAAGATGGGCAGGTAAGGAGCGGGACCTTCCCTGGTTACGGGGCAGTTGCAAACAGAGCCATCAGTTGGCTTAACTTGTGTAGTTGGCAGACCTAAAAATCAGCAGGCCAAGAGAGAAGCTAAAAGATACAGTCCTGGGCTTTTAGCAGCAACTTAATGAGAGAGAGTCTACCTCTCTAAGGAAGCATGGAGGGAAAAAGATCCACTGGGCTCCCAGGTCCTTGAGCATCTCTGCCCGAGAAAAAGACCCACGGAGACCCACCCAGGTTCCATGCATGGTCAAGGAAATTGGTTGTTCCTTTTGGTCAGCTGAGCCTTGCCAACAGGTTTCCCAAAGGCCCTGGAGAAATGGTTGCTCTCTCTGCTAGTCCTGCTTTGCAGCGTGTTGGGCCCAGCAATGCCCTGTCAGGCTTCATACAGGGACCATGGGTGAGAGAGCAAATGGAGATGGTGGGATGGGGGAAGGAAGGGATGGAGGGAGGAAGGAAGGAGAGGAGAGGAGAGAGAGGAGAGGAAAGATGGAAAGGTGGAAAGGAAAGGAAAGGATCTTTTCATAAATCCAGAAGCCTCTTCAAGGGCTTGCTGGGTGAATCTCGTTATCAGAAAGATTTCAGCCAAGACCAGGCTTGCTGCTCACCCGGCAACATACCAGCTCTTAGTCCAACTTGTTGTTCACCTGCTTCAGTCTCCTTCTGGCTACTAGGAGGGAGGGGTGATTCCACAGCCTTCCATGGACTCGGGCATGGGGATTTTCCTGCCCTAGGGAAGAAAGCTGAATATTCCCTTGGCTTGATGGTCCTGGTCTCTCAGTTGGAACAGGCAGGCTGACAAAGCTCCTTGGAGGCAGCCAGCGAAAGAGGTGAGAGGACAGCCACTAACTGCCTTCCTGCTTGTTTTTCTTTTCCCCAAGCAAACGAAGAGCACAGTCCAGGGCGGAGAAGAAGAAAGTAAGTCCAGTGTTGGTTCCCTTTTATGCTGTTTTGTTAGGCAGCCCTGAGTGGCCCCCAGCTCTCGTCCCTTCAAGACGGCGGGCGGCAGCACCACCCCATGGGGGCCTGCAGCCTGTTGCAAGAGAGGCCCTGTCAGCTGATATCAGATAGGAAAGGGCTGCAGAGGTCAGTCTCACAGCCCGGCTCTGATTTCGCACCCTGCAGATGTCTTGGCAACCACTGTGGGAAGTGTAATTCAATATACCGGAAGGGTTTCAGTCAGATGCATCTGATTCAGGAATCCCTTACCCTGGAGCGTTTGTAAGGCCAATGGAGCCAAGGTTCAGACAATACATTAAACCATAAGGGTGGTACTATATGAACCCATCCAGTGGGGCAAATCATGGCATGACGTGTGAACCTGGCCCGCCTTCTGGTTTTCAATTTCACGCAAGGATGAACATTTCTTCCGAGAGATATACAGGTCAAGCTGCAAATCCTAATCGTTTCCATCACCATTCGGAAAGGCAAGTTTGGGTGGTGGTGTGTATGTGTGTGTCTTTCTCGGGATCCATGCAGAAGGGCAATGATTTCCCACTTAGAATTGGGAGTGGGTCCTCTGAAAAGCCAGTCACTCTCGGGAGCAACCAGCTATGCTTTCTTTAACACATTCAACAGCCATTCAGGCATTCCATTCACCTCTTTGGTTGCCCAGAAGAGGCTGGTGCTTTTCAGCCCTGGATCCCTTTGGCAACTGAAAGTGGAGCCAAGCCCACCTGAGGAGCAGTGCCAGCTCACTTACCTGTGAGGAAAGGGCCAGCCTTCTCACCTTCTTCCTGCCCAAGGAGTTCACGGTCATCTAACTTCCCTCCCTTCTCCTTTTGTTTCAGCAAGCAAAGGGGCTTAGTACCCCTGAAACAAATGGACATGGATGGTTTGGGAGATCTTTTTTCATGAACCCAGTGAAGCCAGCCTGACTTTTTTGGGGGTATAGAATCATGAAAAACTAGAGTTCAGAGGGTTTGTTTTCCAAAACTAAATAAAGTAAACCTTATAGTAAATTTTGAATGTGAGATAATTTTCTGGGTTACAAGTATGTGAAAAAAGCAACCTATGGAGAATTGGGGACAGTGGCCTTCAAGATCATTCCTCCTCTGGAGATCCTTTTAGCCGCAGGTCATATGCCCTAGCTAAAGCCTCACTGAACAGAGGCGCTGCTTAGTGACTTTGTGGCTCCAGCTGATGGTCACTTAGGGTCAGCGCCTCTCCTTGAAAGCTGAATGTTGTTTGTGCCTCAAAAGATTATAGCAAGAACTGCTAATTTGGGGGGGGCAGGGGTGTAACTTGGATAAAATTAGTTTTAATCAAGTGCTTGAATCTTGCTTTTTGCCCCCAAATGGTACTACTGAATGTGTCCAGACTTGGCCCTTCTCTGCTCAGAGGATTGTGCTTGCTATGGCTCTACTGAAACCCTGCTTGCTGTGTCTTAACACAGAGCTCCAGCATACCAAGAGCTGTGCCTGTGTCTTTCCAGGGTCCCACCAGCTATAGTTCTTCTGGAACTATAGAGGCTCACATCCCCCTAGTGTCACGCCAATATTGGCTGTGTTCACAACAACAGGGGAGGCTCAGTTATGAAATCAATGCTTTCCGGGGAGCATTCACTCAATCCAGCAAAATCTAAACTAACCGAATGTACTGAAATTAACTGAAATCACTGGTAGTAACCCAAACTTAACATCACTTTTTCTGTACCCCAAAGTCAGCCAAAGTGCAGATTCCATGGAACTCCTATCTTACACCACTCACTTCCCTACCTGACATGGATCTGTCCATATTTTTCTCTTTGCAGTTGAAATGTCAGACTGGCCCCAGTTTAGACCCTGGGAAAGAGCGACCCTTGACTCCATGGGTCTTAAGAGAAAAGGTACTTTTACTAGAGGTGCTGAGTGCAGCACGAGTGAGGCAAGCTCTGAAGAAAAACTGCGGCTTCCGGTGGCTCCGCGGCGACGGAGGGAGCCTTCCCGGGCTGCCCGCGGCTCAGCTGGTGTTTTTTCGCCCGAAACAGCGCCGATCAGCTGTTCGGGCGAATCTGAAGCCCCCTCCTCGGGAGAAGAGGAGGGGGTGAGCCCCCAGGTGGGGGTTGAGTTCTCCGGGGCCGCCTGAGCTTGGAGCTTGGGCGGCCGAAGGATTGAACTCCCCCGTAGCCTGGGCTGCTCCCAGCTGACCAGCGTCTCTGCTCCGGACTTTATGGAGCAGAGCCAGGCGTCTGCGACCATCCCTGCTTGAAGGAGAGACTATGAAAGGGAAAGAGCAGGCAGAGCAGTACAAGAGGGAAAGATGAAGAGATGAAGAAGATTTTATTTTACTCTCAAGCTTGATGGACTTTGTTTAAAACTTAAAGTGAAAGTGCGTCACAATTGTAAGTAAAAGATGGCGGCTAAACCTCCCCCTAGAACTTTTCGGAGTGCTGGAAATTCTCCGGTGCAACAACAATCATTGCTGCAGGCGTTGCATTCTCCTGATGTATTGACATCGAAGGATCTTGAAAAACATACCCAGTTAATTTTGGAGTCAATGGGTGTTAAATTTCTACAGATGGAGGAGAAATTGGAGAAATTGGAGCAGAGAATGGAAGAAAGGATGGAACAGAAACTTAGAGAAATGAAGGTAGACATTTTGTCCTCAGTGCAAAAAGTTGCTAAATGTGTGGAGGTGCTGGATGATCAAGTGCAAGACTTGATTCAAAAGAATGCTTTATTAGAAGCAAAAGTATTGGAAATTGAAGATTTAAAAGACAAAATTGACAGTGAACAGAGCTTGGCCCAATTTTACCAGATGCAGTTTGCTGTGAGAATTAGAGGCCTAAAAGAGAATATTAAGGAAGATTTAAAGCAGCTGGTTTCTGAGGCTTTTGAGGGAGTATTGAACCATCCAGCATCTGAATTAAAACAAGGTATGGACAAAGTGTTCCGTGTGAATTCGTGGATTGCTAAACAGAGAAAGTTGCCTAGAGATGTGGTGGTTTATTTTGTAAAAAGGGAAATTAGAGATGAAGTTATACAAGCTGCCTACGATACCAAAGTTGTGATTGCTGGTCAACAAGTTTTGGTTTTAAAAGAAATTCCTCCAAAGATTTTAAAGAGAAGGAAGGATTTTATATTTCTTGTGCAAGAGCTCAAGCAAAGAGATATAAGGTTCAGATGGGAGATCCCAGTTGGGTTGAGCTTCATGTATGATGGCAAAAGATACTGTTTGAGTAATGTGAAGCAAGCGCATGATTTTTATAATAATGTCTTGGAAGTAACCCCATCAACACTTCTGGAAGCTGCAGAGGGATCTGGAGAAGGAGAACATCAAGAGGATGAAGATGCACAGATAGACGAGAAGGGTACAGGAGGAGTTCAAGCTGCAACTCTTTTGGATGATCTTAGAGAACAGAGGGTGACGCGTGCTGCCTTAAAACGCTCAAAAAAGAAAAAAAAATAAGACCAGTAGAAATCTATGGAACTTCCACAAAATATTTATAGTTAAGTGGTAGTTGTGTTTTTAAAAAAAAAAAAGTTTTGGGATGCTATGTATGGTAATAGATTTTTTTTTTTTTAATTTGGAATTAATGGACAACTTACTACAGAGGAAGAGGAAGAAAGTTTTGTGGGTTAATGTGGGTTAATTTGTGTAAGAACTATTTATTAAAGTGCAAATGAGAATATGTTAAGGTAATAGTGAATTGTGGAAGAACATAGATGGGAATGATGCTAGTTTTCTTTTATTTTAGTTTTTTATATATATTTAGTATTATTAAGGATTGGTTTACTATATACAAGCTAGAGAGTGATGGATTTTAGAGTTTATAATTGTTAGTATATGATTGTTTATGATTGCCTTTTAGATATATACCTTGTATTTTGCTCTGGGAAGTCGGGGGGGGGGGGGGAGGGGGGAGGAGGGGAAGTGGAGGGGGGGAGGTAGGGGAGGGAGGAGGGGGAGGGGGAGGGGGGGAGATAGGGGGGAGGTAGGGAGGGGAGGAGGGAGGGGGAAGGGGGGTTTTTTTAAAGGAAAATTGTATTTTATAAAACTTTTCAATAAAAAAAAAAAAAAAAAAGAAAAGAAAAACTGCGCAAAAATCGTACCTTGAAAGGAATCCCCAACGTCCAAAGCCCTCCCCCTGGCCAGAGGAGTCCAGTCCAGTCCTGGTCCGATGTTTTGGGAATCTGGTGTCTGAGGCGCCGTTGTAAGTTCCTTTCCCAGGGCCGGCGTCCTTGAGGACAGGCAGATGGTTCGCTTTGGCACCTCCAGTTCCTGTTAGTATCCATACTCCCCAAATCCTCACAGCCTTCTTTCACACCTCCAGTGCTCTTCCCCTCCCAAATGCCCCCTCCCCCCTGGTTATGGCAGTTGCTAGCCAGATTCAGAGAAAGCCGAAGATAGGCATCTGACAGGAAATCAGTTAGCATGATTAAGCAAAGCAGAGAAGTCCCAACCAAGCAGGAGGTTAGCAGGAAACAGGACTCGGATAACTCCAAATCAATTCTCCTTCATTAGGACAGAGAAAAGATTCTATGGCTACAAAGCCTTCTTTAAGAAGCCAGGATGTGCATTGTGGTTTACTGTCTATTGAAGCACTTCCTTCCGTTTGTAGTCTCGGCCACCTACCTGCAAGCTGGTGGCCAGAATATATAGATCTAGCTGACCCTCCTTCTAATCCTAGTCTTTGGCTGCAACCTTCAAAGTCCAGGGGCATCCGGACGTTTCCTTGGTCTTGCCAGGGTGGGTCAAAATCATTTCCAGGCCAAGCGAGAGCATCTGAAGCAAGGCACAAGAGTCTGCCTGGCCCAGCCCCAGTGGTGGGATCTCCCACTCCCTTAGGCCCCTGGGCCTTGTGACAACCTGAGCATCTTGGGTAAGACGCCCCCAGAAGCTGCCATTCAAAGGCTAATTCAGTTTGACAGGCAAAAAACCCTATGCAGTATATTAACTGTATTTCATTTAATTACATGCAATTAAGATGCAAATTAGATGCAACCACTTTGATGTTTGCTCTGGCACACCCCCAGGTTTTGGGCCTGCATCCTCAACTTCTCACTCCCAGCCCAAGCACCATCCTTTGGCCGGCCCTGGGGGCAGAGAATGGAAAATCTGCTGGGCAAGTGAGGGGCTCTGCTTTTTGTGAAAGCGGGCCTAGGCAAATGTTTGGGGACCCTTCCCTCCTCTGTTGTTTTTCCAGGCTGCCCCACTGAGAGTGAGGCAAAAAGAAAGCCAGTGAGGAGCCTCCCTCAGGAGTTCATGGGCTTCCCTCCTTAGCCAGAGAGAAGCATCACACTCCCACCCTTTCTACAGAGGTGATATTCTGCTGGGGAGGATGGGGAGTGTAGGAACACATTACAAAGTTTGGCCCAAATCAGCAAGGGCCTGGCGGCACCGTTAAGGACAAACAAATGGAACAAAAGGGCAGAGGTTTCCAAGTGCGGCACACAGTCTCTTCAACGGAGGCAAATGTCAAGTGTTTCAAATTCCTGGAGAGTAGCAGAGCTTCTCCCTGCAGTGTCTACCAAAGTCTCCCATCACTGCTTGTTGTGAAGGCAAGACGTGTGTGCACTGCCTGCTCCGACTCCGTATGTGATCCGAAAAGCAGGATCTGGCCACAGCAGCTGGGATGGACTTTCAGTCGGCATTCACAGTCCTGGCCATTCCTTCCACCACGTCTGTTGCCATCTGAGATCTTCCTCGCTCAGCTGCCCATCTCTTTTCACAGCCCCTGCTCTGCTTCACCTCTTCTGCTCCAGGACCCGATCGGTGCGGTTTCTGGAGCCCACCCTCATCTGCGGCAGGATTGGGTCACGTGTGAGTCGTCTGCCTCACTGGGAAGTTCTGTGGATTTCAAAAACAACCCCAAACTTTTCTGGACCTGAAACCATCTCCAAATCTGAGGAGAATCTCCTCCCCCCAAAATATCTATGTCATAATAAAATGGTTAGCCTTTGAGTTGCCCCAGGTTTCTCAATAGCTGGGATCACATGTCACTCCAAACGCGGTTAGTCCAAAGCCAATCAAGTTTCCCTCTTGTTGCATCAGACCTTTGGTCATTTGTCAAGACCCCTTCACCTGGCAGGCTTTAGCAGTGAGTGACGGAAGAAGATCATGTGGAGTACTGGTTTATAAGACCTTGGTAAGACCACACTTGGAATACTGCTTTGGGTCCCTACAATACAAAAAAGATGTTGAGATTCTGGAAAAAGTCCAGAGAAGAGCAACAAAAACTATTAGGGGGCAGGAGGCTAAAACGTGAAGAACGGTTGCTGGAATTGGGTATGTCTGGTTGTCTAGTATAGGTATATCTAGTATGAGTTCTCCAGCTTGAGCAGGGGGCTGGACTAGAAGACCTCCAAGGTCCCTTCCAGCTCTAGTCTAGTCTAGTCTAGTCAAAAGAAGGACTAGGGGTGATGTTATAGCAGTGTTCCAATATTTGAGGGGCTCCTACAGAGATGAAGGGGTCAGCCTATTCTCCAAAGCACCAGAAGACAAGACAAGAAGCAAAGGATGAGAACTAATCAAGGAGAGAAGCAACTGAGTCTTAAGGAGAAACTTCCTAACAGTGAGAACAATTAACCAGTGGAACGGCTTGCCTTAGGTTTCTAAGAAGAGATTGGACAACCACTTGTCTGAAATGGTATAAGGTCTCCTGCTTGTGCAGGGGGTTGAAGACCTCCAAAGTCCCTTCCAACTCTGTTATTTGTTGGCTTTGTATGGCTCCATCCATTTTTCTTGAAAAGCTGACTGACTCTTTGTGGCTTGAATACTACCTGCCAATTGATCGGATCTGGTTTCTCAGTGAACAAGGCAGTCTGATTCATCAAGGGCTCCTAACTGCGGATTGGGGTTAATCCGTGCTCTTGGCCCGGTGCCCTTTGTGCTGTCTTGTCCGCACAACATGCTAGATCCTAAGGTGACCCAGCTGAGCAAAGGGCCTGAGTGCCAAAACAACCACAACCAATTGTGGCCCCAGAAAAGGGCAGTCCTGGAGCAACCAGGCAGTGGTTTGTGATCTTTGTGAAGATTTCCCTTTTAGCCCCAAGTTGATGCAGGCTTGCCTTGCTTGGCTGTTTGTGCTCCTGTGAAATCAACTCCAACTTCATTGCTTCCCAGGATTCTTGCTGGGGATTGCAGGAGCCTCCAGCAAGGAGCATCTGCTGTTCTAGTCGGCCTTTGAGAGTTAGGAACATCTCCCACTGATGAGCTTGCAACAATATCTTCCTTATGGCTCAGAAGGCTTATTTACAGTGATGAAAATACTAAGATGGGGTTGCTGTTTGAACACTTATTTTATTTATTTACTTATTAGATTTCTATACCGCCCTATTCCCGAAGGACTCAGGGCGGTTTACAGGGCAAAGTTAAAAACAGTTAAAACAGTACAAAAGTTAGAATACAGTTAAAATTAAAATAAATTAAATAACGTTAGCCCAAATTTAAAATTTAATTTAAAATTTAAAAATTTAAAACCCCTCAGTCCAGGCCAGCTAAATCAAACAACCAGGGCTCTTTGTTGATGCTCCTCTGGGTGGAGAAGCACTAACCATGAAAGAGCAAGTTCCCTCTGCAGTGGGCATGTCCAGGCTACAGAATGTATGTTCTGGAAATCAAGCCGCTCAGCAATTTTCTGGGTAACAGACAGCCTCAATTACCTTAGTTTACTTTTAATTCTTTCTTTTTTCTAGACTGTGAACACATTTTCAAGCAAACTCTCACACTCGCTCAACATTTGTAGGTTCTACAAATACAGTAGTTAGAAGATCTCCACAAGAAACCTGTGGATCCCAGGGATGAAAAGGATGGTGCTATGCTCTCCAGAATATTATCTTCCCACTTATTTTCTCTTTTTAATGAAAAGAATCTACAGTACAAATAATTACATGAAACAACGATTTGGAGCTTAGTAGACTTCGAAGGAGGCATCCACAGGTCATGTATTGCCTGAATCTCAGATTCTCAGTTGTCCAGATCGGTCCTAATTTTTTATTTAGGACCTCCCTCCGGATCTCCATCCTCGGCCTTGCTGGATTCCTGCCATCAAAGGGGAAGGGAAAGGGGGAGGCATCTTGGGGCAATCCACACCTGTGTATCTAATGGTGGGAAATGGGGAGGGGGGAGTGACAACAGTAGAAGACCAGATCACCAAACTGTGCCAGGATCTTCAAGGCCATTTGCCCTGAGAATGGAAGGTTAGCAGTTTCACACCTCAGAGTTTCTCAAAACATCATACCGGCATCACATTGCCTGGCCGGGGTGGGGGACTGGCCATGTGGGGGAGGGATTTGGAGTTGGAAAGAATAGCTTTGTATTTTGCACGGGAACCCCGGATTCTGCCTGACTTTGCTGCAACCAGTTTCTTTCACAAAAGTTCCTTTGCTTCAACTAAATGGTGTCAACAAGTCCTACTTTCCTGAGAGAGCAAACTGGGGCAGGTTTGACAGTATTGTACATTTAGCCCACTCTTTGTCTGGGGTGCACCAGCACACCAATGTTCTCAATCTTACATCTTATGTCCTGCCCCTCACTCTATCAAAGGACCTCATGATTGAAAGAAAAAGGCCACTTTCTCCCAGAATAATGTTTTGATTTAGAAACATACTGATGATATATCTGTCAGAGCACTTTACAGTATTGAGTCCCACCTGAGGCAAAAGTCCCACCAGTAGAGACCCACTTATAGTGGTTTGCTTCCCCTTATTCTACTCTCACAACAACACAGTCCAGGCACAAAATAGGTCAAGATGGTGCCCCAGTTGTCCAGGAAGATTCATGAGGGAATGAAATTGGAAGCTGTTGTCTCTGGAAGAAACTGTCTTATAGGCAGGCCAGAGAGTCGCTCCAAGGAAAGACAGCCAGTTGAAAGAGGCCAGGACCCCTTACAGGGACCTGAAGTGAAGGTCCTCCATGCCAGAGTCCCCTGTCAATTGTCAGTGTGGCAGCTAAGAGAAAGACACGCAGCCATTCAGGTGATTTCTGAGTCTTGTGAGCCCAGGTGCCCTTTAGGTGGTTTGATGAGCAAGAGAAGAGTCTGAATCAGGCAGGGCTATTCAGTCTGGAGCCACAAGTATTCCACATTGGTGGAGCAGTGGGCTAATGCCTCCTTAAGTAACACCAGCTGCCTGCAATTAGTGCAGGTTCGCATCCCACCAGGCTCAAGGTTGACTCAGCCTCCCATCCTTCCGAGGTAGGTAAAACGAGGACCCAGATTGTTGGGGGCAATAAGCTGACTTTGTAATAATGCCGCTTGAGATGGGGCCGAAAGCCCTAATAAGCAGGCATATACATAGAATGAAGGCTATTGCTAAGCACATTGATTTGTGCTTAGAGTGTAAGCCGCCCTGAGTCTTCAGAGAAGGGCGGGATATAAATGGGATAAACAAAAACAAAAACATTCCTCTTTCTTTCCTAAACCTATTTTAGAAACCATTTTTCCCGCTGCCTCTGTAAAGTCCACCTTCACCTCTTAGCCTCGCTTTCTCTTTTCCAGCCGGAACCTTTTCCATGCAGAGGGATGCAGAAGAGGATGACGAGATGGTCGTGGAAGTGAGATGTTGGACCTACCCAGCCGAGTGTCCTCTGGGCTCTCCCCCCAGCCCAGGCAGGAAGCCCTACGGAGGCCAGCCGGAAAGAAAGAGGTCAAGGCTAAGAAATGGTCCTTTGGGGCAGATGGGAGATGATGGAGAGCTGTGGCCAGGGCCTTGCCTGGTGGGGGTGAGAGCGGGGCTGGGGGCTGCCTAGCAAAGGCTGGATGGGATCCCAGATCCTCCAGAACATTCTTCCTGAGGTGTGGACTCTTCTTGCTTCTTCCACTGCCACAAGCAGACCCTTCAAGGATGGTCCCAGCAACCATGGGTTGCTCTGGGCGGTTCCTTGCGAAAACCCACATGGTTAGTGATGAAGGTGCTGGGCTAGGAGCAGGGAGAACCAGGTTCTAGTCCTCCTCAGTGCCAGAAGCTTCCTGGAGGCTTTGGGCAGGAGGAAGAACCACTGCCAAGACAATGGTCAGATCAGAGGGATCTGTGACACAAATGTAATTGAGGCAGGAGTCTCCCTACTTCTCCCACAAAGATGGGGGGGCATGTTGAGCCTGGCCAGCTCTGTAATAAAAGTTTCTTTAGCCTGCCTGACTTGGGCTTCCTACTCGGGTCCCCTGGGAAGGCTGACCAAGAGGCAGAGCAGGGTGAGGATTAAGGCCTTGACGTCAGACCAGGGAGACTCGAGTTCTATCCCCCCCCATCCTTGGACATTTCCTGGGGACCCTGAGGGAGTCCTTCTGGACCCCAGAGCCAGGGGGTGAAGGTGCTGGACTAGAAGCGGGGAGAGCCAGGTTTCAGGCAGCCCTCAGGCGCAGAAGCTCCCTGAGAAAGGTGGGGTAGGCCTCCCTCTCTGCCCTTGGTGGAACTGGGTGGTTCCAGTCCGGCGAGGATCTGGCCCTTCCTTTGGCAGGAAAGCTGCCAACTCCCCTCTCAGCCCCTCCCCTCCCCCCCGAGAGCTGCCATGGGCCCCAGTAGGGGCAGGGGTGTGTGCTGGGTGTGCCCTTCAGCTTCTGCAGACAAAGAGGACAGGCATGACATAAATAGAGAATCCGCGAGGGAAAGGCCCTTTCCCAGAGCAGCAGAGCCTGCGTTTCCTTTGAAAAAGCCTCCGTCCTTTGAGTTTGCTTTTAGTCCCATCTGCATGGAGACCCGGTCAGACTTTGGCTCTGAGCCAAAGTCTCCTTGGCATTCAGAGTCAGCAGTCAGAAGATCAGCCCATCTTCCGGTGGTCACATCCATCCTCAGACAGAGGTGAAAAAGAAGCCCTTGGCTTCAAGCAGTATTAGCGCCTCACAGGAGCTCAGATTAATCGTGTTTCTAAAAGAACAGCTTCAGGCACGTGTTGCAGTAATAGAAATTAAATGCTTTCCAAACCTTTTGACTTCTCAAAAAAGGGCAGAAGGTTGCACTGTAGCTGAAAAATAGAAGTGCCCGACGCCTCCCCTTGGATTGTCCCTGCATTTGTTTTTGAACTCACCAAAGGAGCGCATCCAGCGCAGCGCTGCCTGAAAGAGCCTCCGTTAGCGCTTCCCGGGCTGCAGGGTGCTTAGTAACCGTCAGAGCCTCCTGGTGACCTGCTTTCTCTCTTAGCAACTGCCTCTGCTCCTGGAGACCGCAGGTCTTTGGTCCCCAAGCACTGCTCGGCTGCAGGGCGGGTGGACGGGCAGGTCCCACACAGCCACACACACACACACACCCTGGTTAAGGAGGAAAAGGGGCAGGCAGTTAAACCAGCAGCAACTAAAATAGTGGCAAAATTCCGGCTCTGAAGCGGTTGCGGATTATTGTAGCATCATCAGACAGGGAAGCCTTTTGGAAGGATGGAGCAAATCCCGAGGGTGGATGGAAGGGTGAGACGGTGCTTTGCCCTTGGAGGAACGTGATCCAAAGAGGCGAGCAGGTGAGTCTTCAGCTGCTGCTTCCTTGTTCTGGGCTTTCTTTTTTTCCTGTGATGCTTCCCATTATAAATTCAACTGGGCTCATTTGATGTCAGGTTCATGAGTCAAAGGTACTTTCCAGATACTGGAAAAGTCGCGAAGGATGCCCAGGGCCTTCAGTGAGGAAGAGGTGGCCATTTTTTATTTTGCCCTTAAGAACAAGACAACTTTTGCTCTGTCCATCGGGCCTTCCAATTAAAGAATTCTTCCTACTTTGTGTTAGGGAAGCCCAATTTCCATGTCTTATGAGAAGGTCCGATATTCAGAGCTCAAGTTGCCTGACGCTTTGTTGAACCTCTTTGCCCAGAGATCTCCAGGAGTCTCCTTCCACATCCGTGAGATTTCACTCTGATAGGCAAAGCACCCAGAGGGGAGGGGAGACTTCAGGACCCTCCTCTCGCCCCATCTTGCTTCTGTTTCTTTATCATGCCGTGCTGTAACGCAAAAGGCTGGGGAGCATTTGGTGCACACTCAAACCTCCCATGTGCAACTACAAAATGTTTCCCCTCACCCTGGTTTATTCATCTATCTATCGGATTTATATCACATCTTTATGCTGTGCAGAGTGGACATCTCACCTGGATGGCCACTAGGTTTGCAACTTCGGCAAGCTTAATAGCCAGGCAAGTAACCTTCATGGCAGTGCCAGGAGTAAGCCCTGGCGATGATATTCAGGTAATTCTGGGTTGCGGTGCTCTCCATTTGAAGATCTTTGCTAACGTGAGCTGTGTGAATGCTGCAGTCAGATCCAGAGGACTGTAAGATTCCATTGTGATTTTCCATTCCATCTGATCCTGACGACTAAGTTTTTGTCCCAGGGAAGCTTCAAATGGTGGCAGGTTGGGACAACTGACTTCAGCAAAAGTTGAAGCAGGGGATGACATTGCAACCCCCTTAATTCAGGTTGGTGCCTGTTCATGTATTTCTATGTTTATTCATTTATTTATCCTCTAAGTAATTAGTTTCGCAGTAATAGAACTGCTTTTATTGTTAGGAAATATTTCTTAACACTCAACAGAAATTATGTTAATACTACTACTTCTATTAATATTCCAAATCATTGATGAAGAACATTTTGTACATGGCCTTCAGAGCCTTTGGCTTCAGACTGTTCGTGCTTGGGAAAGGTTGATGCCTGCCTACTGCTGAGACCTGAGGGGAATCTTCTGCTAACTTTGTTTTGCTCAAACAGAAGGCTCTCCAGAAAACCATATCTAGTTCAAATCTTACAGCAATTGAATATAGGGTTCATCAGGGCTTTTTTTCTCATAGAACACTCAGAACGGAGTTCCGGCACCTTTTTTGGATGGAACCTTGTAGGGTAGGCAAGGTGGGTTGTATGACATGTGTGAGTTCCAGCACCTTTTTCTTTTACAAAAAAAGCACTGGGGTTCATACATCACATTAAGCCTGATTTGTTGAATTGGTACAGAAGTAAGTCACAAACCATGGTTTACAGACAAGAAAGATAAGTTTGCAAGACATGCTAAGGCTAAGCTAGACAAACCACATTCTTGTTTAGTGTAATGTGATAATTTAGCCAATTAAATATGTTGTGGTTAAAAAGTCTGTGAGCTGGATGCACATATGTGGTTGATTGATGACCAGCTGAGAGCATAATGATTCATTAAATGTTTTATACACTGATAAATAATTCAATGGAATAAAATTCGATTCCAAAATCTTTATAGTATATGTTAAAAAAATCCACATTTTTGCTATTTTGGGGAGATGGGATGCTTTTCCTTGCTAATGTTCTCTAGAATAATGTCTGTTTATTTGTTTGTTTTCAGATAAAGGCAGCAGCAGCAACAACAGCAGCAGCCCCCACCTTGGTTGCCCCTGCAGGTACCACATGCATCACCCAGGGCAGTCTGCCCCCTGCAGGACCACCATCCCCTCCCCACTTCTGGTGGGCTACTGGGGTCTCTTCCAGGGAGTGCAGGGCCAGCTTTTGGTGCCGAGAAGCTAGCAGGGTACCTGCAGGGGGTTAGTCAAAAAGGTCATGCCCTCTGCCAGTGCAATTGGTGCGCATAACAAGCAAGGGGGGGGGAGACTGATCAGGCCAGTGCAGCTGCCATTTTGACTTTTTGGATCACAACCTATGGACAAGCCTGGAAAACAGGGTTAAAAGTGAAGTCATCTCGAATTATCTCCAGATACTTCAGATTTGCTTACAAATGCAGACGGTTCCATGGCAATGTTTTCAACCTAATTGTATCCCACACACACAATTATTTGGGACTACAGGGCGATGTCATAAACCAGGGACACCCTCAGAAATTGCACTGGCCAAAGTTTTCAGCCTCTGCCTTTTTTCTTGTTTTTGGTTTTTTTTTACACTCAGGGGCGGATTGGAGGGGAGTTAAGGGTGAGCGTAAAGCGTCTTATGCTAGGTTTAACAGCAGATTCTGTTCTGAAAAGGCTGTTTTGGTGCTGAATTTAGGTGCCTCGGTCTGGGAAGTGCCCCGACCAGAATGACGTGTGGGCATCAAGGCCCCACCCTCTGGGGAGAGTCAGCGTCTCCCTTCATGGCACCAGGTGGTTCCCATCGGCTCGGACCTCTTGGGCTCCCAGGGAAGGGCCTCCCTCAGGGCGGAATGACGCCCCTCCTCACTGGGCGGTTGTGTGCTTCTTCTTGCAGTTCCCAGCCTCCCAGCCTCGCCCTGAAGCATCTGGCTCCCTAGTGCCGCCATGTCCAGGCCAACCCGCGCTGTGGAGCTGGTTCGCCTGGTGCCCAAGAAGCCGCGCCATCATCCGCATGCCTCCCCTTCCTGCTCAGCTGGCGTGGAAGAGCTGCCCAATGTCCCCAGCTACCGCAGCTCTGCTCCTCCCTCCCACATCCCCATCCTCCTGCCTAGGAAACCAAAGGCTGGCCTGAGCAACCCCGGTTTTCGGAAGGAAGAAGCTTCCCGCTCAGGCATCAGGGGTAATGTAGCACCTGCCAAGACTTTAGTGCTTGCAGCTTTCCTGGCTGACCTTCCGGCACTTGGGTTTAGTTCCAAGTAGAGTGTTATTTCCAGAGGGATCAACATACATCACCTCCAAAATGTAGGAGAAATGTGCACAATTTGGGGAGCAGGCATTTGTTCAAAGTGATATCAGAATGACAAGGGATTCATCTCCAAGATCTCTTCCAGCTCTCTCCTACCCTATCTATCGTATCCTATTCTATCCTGTTCTATTCCAATCCATTCCATTCCATTTTTTCTATTCTATTCTATTCTATTCTATTCTATTCTATTCTATTCCATTCCATTTTTTCTATTCTATTCTATTCTATTCTATTCTATTCTATTCTATTCTATTCTATTCTATTCTATTCTATTCTATTCTATTCTATTCTATTCCATTCCATTCCATTCCATTCCATTCCATTCTATTCTATTCTATTCTATTCTATTCTATTCTATTCTATTCTATTCTATTCTATTCTATTCCATTCCATTCCATTCCATTCCACTCCACTCCACTCGTCCATTAATTACCCTCCCTTTATTATTTTTATAAATAACACAATGCAGTGAACATACCTAATACTCTATTCTATTCTATTCTATCCTATTCTATTCTATTCTATTCTATTCTATTCTATTCCATTCCATTCCATTCCATTTTTTCTATTCTATTCTATTCTATTCTATTCTATTCTATTCTATTCTATTCTACTCTACTCTACTCTACTCTACTCTACTCTACTCCATTCCATTCTATTTGTATTCCATTCCATTCCGCTCTAATTCCATTCTATTCTATTCTATTCTATTCTATTCTATTCTATTCTATTCTATTCTATTCTATTCTATTCTATTCTATTCTATTCTATTCTATTCTATTCTATTCTATTCTATTCTATTCTATTTGTATTCAATTCCATTCCGCTCTAATTCTATTCTATTCTATTCTATTCTATTCTATTCTATTCTATTCTATTCTATTCTATTCTATTCTATTCTATTCTATTCTATTCTATTCTATTCTATTCCATTCTATTTGTATTCCATTCCATTCCGCTCTAATTCTATTCTATTCTATTCTATTCTATTCTATTCTATTCTATTCTATTCTATTCTATTCTATTCTATTCTATTCTATTCTATTCTATTCCATTCCATTCCATTCCATTCCATTCCATTCCACTCCACTCCACTCGTCCATTAATTACCCTCCCTTTATTATTTTTATAAATAACACAATGCAGTGAACATACCTAATACTCCTCTATTCTATTCTATTCTATTCTATTCTATTCTATTCTATTCTATTCTATTCTATTCTATTCTATTCTATTCTATTCTATTCTATTCTATTCTATTCTATTCTATTCTATTCTATTCTATTCCATTCCATTCCATTCCATTCCATTCCATTTTTTCTATTCTATTCTATTCTATTCTATTCTATTCTATTCTATTCTATTCTATTCTATTCTATTCTATTCTATTCTATTCTATTCTATTCTATTCTATTCTATTCTATTCTATTCTATTCTACTCTACTCTACTCTACTCTACTCCATTCCATTCTATTTGTATTCCATTCCATTCCGCTCTAATTCCATTCTATTCTATTCTATTCTATTCTATTCTATTCTATTCTATTCTATTCTATTCTATTCTATTCTATTCTATTCTATTCTATTCTACTCTATTCCCTATTCCCTATTCCCTATTTCCTATTCCCTAGTCTCTTTTCTATTCTATTCTATTCTATTCTATTCTATTCTATTCTATTCTATTCTATTCTATTCTATTCTATTCTATTCTATTCTATTCTATTCTATTCTATTCCATTCTATTCCATTCCATTCCATTCCTTCTCTATTCTGTTCTATTCTATTCTCTACTCTATTCTCTACTCTATTCCCTATTCTATTCTATTCTATTCTATTCTATTCTATTCTATTCTATTCCATTCCATTCCATTCCATTCCACTCCACTCCACTCGTCCATTAATTACCCTCCCTTTATTATTTTTATAAATAACACAATGCAGTGAACATACCTAATACTCCTCTATTCTATTCTATTCTATTCAATTCTATTCTATTCTATTCTATTCTATTCTATTCTATTCTATTCTATTCTATTCTATTCTATTCTATTCTATTCTATTCTATTCCAGTCCAGTCCAGTCCAGTCCAGTCCAGTCCACTCCAGTCCAGTCCATTAATTACCCTCCCTTTATTATTATTCTATTCTATTCTATTCTATTCTATTCTATTCTATTCTATTCTATTCTATTCTATTCCATTCCATTCCACTCCACTCCACTCCACTCCACTCCACTCCACTCCACTCCACTCCACTCCAGTCTATTAATTACCCTCCCTTTATTATTTTTATAAATAACACAATGCAGTGAACATACCTAATACTCCTCCATTCTATTCTATTCTATTCTATTCTATTCTATTCTATTCTATTCTATTCTATTCTATTCTATTCTATTCTATTCTATTCCATTCCATTCCATTCCATTCCATTCCATTCCATTCCATTCCATTCCTTCTCTATTCTGTTCTATTCTATTCTCTACTCTATTCTCTACTCTATTCCCTATTCTATTCTATTCTATTCTATTCTATTCTATTCTATTCTATTCCATTCCATTCCATTCCACTCCACTCCACTCCACTCGTCCATTAATTACCCTCCCTTTATTATTTTTATAAATAACACAATGCAGTGAACATACCTAATACTCCTCTATTCTATTCTATTCTATTCTATTCTATTCTATTCTATTCTATTCTATTCTATTCTATTCTATTCTATTCTATTCTATTCTATTCTATTCTATTCTATTCCAGTCCAGTCCAGTCCAGTCCACTCCAGTCCAGTCCATTAATTACCCTCCCTTTATTATTATTCTATTCTATTCTATTCTATTCTATTCTATTCTATTCTATTCTATTCTATTCTATTCTATTCTATTCTATTCTATTCTATTCTATTCTATTCCATTCCATTCCACTCCACTCCACTCCACTCCACTCCACTCCACTCCACTCCACTCCAGTCTATTAATTACCCTCCCTTTATTATTTTTATAAATAACACAATGCAGTGAACATACCTAATACTCCTCCATTCTATTCTATTCTATTCTATTCTATTCTATTCTATTCTATTCTATTCTATTCTATTCTATTCTATTCTATTCTATTCTATTCTATTCTATTCCACTCCAGTCCACTCCAGTCCATTAATTACCCTCCCTTTATTATTATTCTATTCTATTCTATTCTATTCTATTCTATTCTATTCTATTCTATTCTATTCTATTCTATTCTATTCTATTCTATTCTATTCTATTCTATTCTATTCTATTCTATTCTATTCTATTCCATTCCATTCCACTCCACTCCACTCCACTCCACTCCACTCCACTCCACTCCACTCCACTCCAGTCTATTAATTACCCTCCCTTTATTATTTTTATAAATAACACAATGCAGTGAACATACCTAATACTCCTCCATTCTATTCTATTCTATTCTATTCTATTCTATTCTATTCTATTCTATTCTATTCTATTCTATTCTATTCTATTCTATTCTATTCTATTCTATTCTATTCTATTCTATTCCACTCCAGTCCACTCCAGTCCATTAATTACCCTCCCTTTATTATTATTCTATTCTATTCTATTCTATTCTATTCTATTCTATTCTATTCTATTCTATTCTATTCTATTCCATTCCATTCCATTCCATTCCATTCCATTCCATTCCATTCCATTCCATTCCATTCCATTACATTACATTACATTACATATATTCTATTCTGTTCTGTTCTGTTCTGTTCTGTTCCATTCCATATATTCCATTCCATGGGAAAAGATTCTAGAGAAGCATCTTCTAATGGCATAATGGATATCTTGCTTATGAAAATAATAGCAAAGTCTGATTTTACCTTTCTTAACCCAACTTTTTCCATTTTAGATGTTGAATTATAAGACATTTAATAAAAATTTTGATGCCTTGAAAAGATGACTTGAATTTTCTTCAGAAAATAATCTAGAAACAAGGGCACAACTAAACAGAGCATAATAGAGGAAGCTACCATTTTTTATGGCAGAGATTTTTGATTGTAACCAACAGCCATGTTTTTGAGCATTTTGGAATTTGCTTGAGGTCAAGAATCCATATTGTCAATAACCCAACTTTTCTTGGTCTTTCCTGCCCAAGGACAACCATCAGGCAAACACCCTACGGTGAATACTCCAAAAGTGGATTCTAAGACTGGCTCTTCCAGGCTGCCAATTCCTGCCTCCCAAGCTTGGCCATCAGCCCCCAAGGGCTTGCACACCCTCACTGTGCCACC
The DNA here is from genome assembly GCF_947247035.1 of Vipera ursinii. Taxonomy (NCBI): domain Eukaryota; kingdom Metazoa; phylum Chordata; class Lepidosauria; order Squamata; family Viperidae; genus Vipera; species Vipera ursinii. The sequence continues at coordinate 2,623,362 of NC_139520.1, forward strand.
TACACCAAAGGCTCCCAAGAGGTACGAAGCCTGTGTCAATACAGAGTTTGGTATTCTGTGAGAACCTGGACCTCGGCCTGAATTACTCTTCTGCAATACCTATCTCCACCCTCCCACCAGATCCTCACTGGATTATATATGTCCTGAACTCCTGTCAGGAGTTTCTGGAAATAATTCAGCAAATTCTGGGACCATTTCCTTAGAACTAGCAAACCTCCCAGCTAAATTTGGCAGAACTACCTGGATCTTTGCCATGGTAAAGCTAGATAATGTCAGGCTTCCAAGTGAGGCTCAGCAAAGAGGAGTCTCCAGATAATTAACCCTTAATTCTGCTGTAGATGAGACTAGTAGAAAAGTTTCAGACATGACTACAGACCAGAATGCAGCCTTATACTCCACCCGATTGCCCATTGCATTGCAATCTAGAGACATGTCTAGAGTTTTAGACTCTTGGCTGATCCCTGGATGACCATGGCCTGCAGAGACATGTTTTCGTAACACGTTTTGTTTTGCTTCCTCTCTCCCTAGTCTGCAGGCCCCTGACTCTTCTGGCCTTGGCAGGCAGGCTCAGCCTCTTAGGTAGAAATATTCTCCATCTCATAGAATGAGTTGCTTGTCCTCAGTCACCACCAAGTGATGCTTCCTGTACCCAGAGCAGTTTAATTTCTCTGCTTCTTTTTTCCTGCCTGATATAAGCAATCCTTTTGCCTTGTGCTTCTCACCTTGGAGTTGTTACATAACCTTTCTGTCAGTCCTGTCAAAGATAATCATTGTTCTTTGATGCCTGTGGCAAAAGTATTCTTAGTTCTCATTCCTATTCACAGCCCTGAACTTGTCCACTAATCTCTAACGAATGAAGGCAAATCTATGTGTCCCAGGACAATGTTGCAGGATCGAATATGTCAGTGACTAGGGCAGGGGTAGGCAACCTTGGCTCTTTTATGACTCATGGACTTCAACTCCCAGAATTCCTGAGTCAGCTGACTCAGTCCATGAGTCATAAAAGAGCTGAGGTTGCCGACCCCTGGACAAGGGCCAGAAGTCAGTTTTTCCCAGTTTTCCGGCTCATTCTGGAGCCCAAACTCAGGGAACTTCTCGGTCTGCAGAATGTGTGCATAGGGCAGTTCTATGAGTGGCATTTATGTGGTGCCTGGTTGTGTGTGGCTTTTAGTTGTTGATTGGGGTATTGATGGCCACTTATTAATTCACTGATTGTTATTTCCTTGTGCTGCTGCACCCTCAGCTCCTAAATACTTGGTGATTTGTTGCCTGACAGGGAGGTTAGAATGCAGGAGTTCGAATTTGACTGGCCTTCCATTTTTCCGAGGTTGGTAAAATGAGGACCCGGATTGTTGGGGGCAAGATGCTGACTCTGTAAACTGCTTAGAGAGGGCTGCAAAGCACTGCCTAGCGGTATATAAGTCTAAGTGCTATTGCTATTGCTATTGTCACTAGCTTACCAGGTACTTAGGAGCCAAGGGCACAGCAGCACAAGGAAACAACAATGAAAGACTTAATAGCCAGCCATCAACTTTGAGAGAGAGAAATTCCCTGAGGATGGGCTCCAGCATGAGTCTGACAGCTTGGAAGAACAAAACTCTGGTCCTGGTGACCGACTCCGATCGGGGCCTGCAACTAGTCCCTAAAATCAATTACATCCCTCAAAGTTTCCTTTCTTCTTTCCACATAAGTTGGTGTGTTGCTTTATTTTTTTTCATTACTTCATCAAATCTCAATGTTATTTGGTTACTGCAATTCATGGATAGGGACAGCAGTTAGAAAGAGTAATCAAGAGTATCTTTCTCCAGCTGATCTACCAAAACATTTGTTTATTTGGTGGTACCTTAATCTTATTCAAGTCCTGGCTCAAAAACAGCAACCATGTGAAGGACCTTGGAGTCCTAGTGGACGATCACTTAACCATGAGCCAGCAGTGTGCAGCAGCAGCCAAAAAAGCTAATACAATCCTGGGCTGTATAAACAGAGGCATAGAATCAAGATCACGCAAATATTAGTACCGCTTTATAAAACCCTAGTAAGACCACACCTGGAATACTGCAGCCAATTTTGGTCACCATATCACAAAAAGGATGTTGAGAGTTTGGAAAAAATTCAAAGAAGAGCAACTAAGATGATCAGAGGCCTGGAGACTAAAACATACAAAGAACAGCTGCAGGACTTGGGTTTGGCTAGTCTAAAGAAAAGAAGAAATAGGGGAGACATGATAGCAGTATTCCAGTATTTGAGGGGCTGCCACAGAGAAGAACGGGTCACATTGTCCCCCAAAGCACCAGAAGGCAGGACAAGAAACAATGGTTGGAAACCGATCAGAGAGAGAAGCAACCTTGAATTAAGGAGAAACTTCCTGACAGTGAGGACAATTAACCAGTGGAACAGCCTGACTTCAGAAATCATCACTGGAGATTTTAAGAAGAGGTTAGACAGTCACTTGTCTGAGATGGTATAGGGTCTCCTGCTTGAGCAGGGGGCTGGACTAGAAGACCTCCAAGGTCCCTTACAGCTCTATTCTATTCTATTCCTTTCAGTACTCAGATATTATAGAGCAATTAATGTACTGTGGTGATGCTTTGTTTTTCCAAATTCTTTGCCTACCTTAGGAGGAAATCCTCTTCCCAAGAAGTAAATGTGGAAGAGCTGAGACTGTCCCCAGTCAATGCCTGGCCAGACCAGTCCAATCAACGGGAAGAAGAACTCAGCAGGTATTATCCCAAAACATCCTACCTCAGCAGATTTGCTTGAGACCACATGAATGGCCTGTCGCTTTCCCGTACGGGACTGGGCTGGTGGTTGGGTCACACTTCAACCATTTGACAGGATGGCATCCCACTCCGCCCTCCTGGGGGTGGCGCAGGCAGACCTGCTCCAGTTGCCAAATGGTGTCCTGAAAAGCTGAAGCCTATTTAATTATGGAGGAAAGTCATGTTTTGGAAAAAAAGAAAGTCTACAAAATCTAGAATATCATCCACTCTGGTACTGCACAAACCGTAATTTTTTACTCTGTGTGCCGATGGGAAAGTATGCAGAAATCTCAGAAAAATCCCTCCTTGAAGGCCCAAACCCTCCATCTCAGACAGGGATGGACCCAGAGAACTAAAGGCTGCTTTAGACAGAGGGAGTCAGCCTCTTGGTGGACTCCAGCATGGAGTCCCTCCTGGGTGCAAAATGCCTGACAGGAAAGAGAGCCTAGTTTGCAGAGAACAGCGTGGACTAAGCGGGGTAAATCTGCGCTTTGGTGGGGTCTGGGGCCCCTCAGCGGTCCTGTCCTTCAGGTGGAGGCGAAGCTGCCCAAAGCATAACGGCTCCTCAGCCTGGTCCAATCTTTCCTCCCTCACAGAAAGCCTAACCTGACTAAGACCGACAGAAGGCATCAGAATATTCTGGGGCCCATTCAGGGATGACCGGAGGGTGGGGAGACTGGATGGAGTCTGACACATTTTTATTTTTCTCACCTCTTGCCTTGACAGGCGGCACCTTCTCTCACTGCTCCTCAGTCAAAGGGGCAGCTGAAGGGGGGAGCTGAGGGGTGAGTGGTTGTGTCTCAAAAGGAGGCAGTGCACCAGGTAAACACACACACACACACACACACACACACACACACACACAGAGAGAGAGAGAGAGAGAGAGAGAGAGAGAGAGAGAGAGAGAGAGAGAGAGAGAGAGAGAGATCAAACATTGCTTTAACTGGGTAGAACCTCCCAGTCCGGCAGAGCAGGTGCAGAAGGCTATCCAAGCGTAAGGTCACCTGTAAAATTGCTTCTTCCCCCCCAAGGCCAGAGGGGGCAGCTACCAGCCAACCAGGGAACCAAAAACCTTATTTTGGTTATTTTCTAACCAGCCCTTTTAACCTGTCCAAACTGCTGCAGGTTAAAAGGGGTCCAGCTGCTCTCTGAGCCACAGAATAAATCTTGAGAGAAGAGAATGGGGAGCTTAAGGCCCCCCCTTCCTTTCCCCCTGTCTCTCTCCCTCTGTGTGTTTTCGACATGCATCGAGGGGTCTCCCATCTGGCATGTCTCCACACACTAAAGACCAATGGGGAGGAAACACGGGGGGGCGGGGGGAGCGGGCTAGGGACCCTTCCTAGCATTCCCCTCCCTGCTCTCACGGCTGCAGAACTGATGGGGGACAAGAGAAACAGGGGAATAGAAAGAAGCAGAGGGAGGTGGCTCCCCCCTGAAAAGCCGGGAAAAGTAGAAAGGCAAGGGGTCAACCCCTCCCCCCAATTCTTTCCGATCAGGACAAGCGCGGAGTGCTGCTTGCGTTGTTTTTAAATATAGGCCTCGTGCTAGAATCAGCTCTTTCTGCTTCTTGTCTCTGCCCCAACGAGAGATGCTCTGGAAGGAGGGAGGGGGGAAGAGCTCAGGGAACGATTACTCTGTCCTGGAAATGCAGAAATCAGGAATAAGAATCTCAAAAGAACCCCACTTTGATTTTATTTGCTATGAGATGGAGCAAACAGAAACATGGAAAAGCTTTCCACTATTATATCCGACCCATCGCATAGGAAAAAAGAGCATTTCCCAGCTGTTGTCTGCCTAGAAGGACTGACGGATGCCAGCAGGACTGGCAGTTCCCGTCCCGACCAAGTTATCCCAGCAGCGTCCAGGAGCCACTTCAGGGTCTTCTTTGGACAAGACCCCCATTGGGAGAAGAAGTGCCAATGGCACCACTTCTGAATGCAACGTCAGGTTCTGCCCAGAGAGCGGGCAAAGGTGGGAGGACGGGTCACTTGACCAAGCTCTGTGGAGCACCTGTGCTGAAAGGCCCTGCCTGCGCTCTGCCTTCGATTGTGCCCATGAAAGGGCATGGGAGTGGCGTCTATGAGGCTTCTGCAGCTGGTCTTGCAGACTGGTGGAGGGATGACTTTGGATGACCAGGTGCTCCTTTTATTGCATCGGATTATTCTCCCTTCATGAAGTCTTAGCTCAGAACCCAGACAAGTGACCAGGTGCTTCCTCTCCTCTTTTCCCACCTGGATTGGTCTCTGATCAAGGACTTCTGGATACAGGCCTCTTGCCCTCTTCCCTGTCCCCCCCAAGTCTTGTTTTTACACAGCGAGGGAAATGGCTTTGGCTCAAGGAGAAACATCCGACACAACTGTAGGAATTACATGTATTTTTTAAATGTTGTGTGACTCCCCGGGCAGGAACAAAATGGCTCTTGGAGGAATGATCTGGAATTTCCAAGCAGCCCTTAAGAAAAAGACAAGGAAGGCATGGGCTGCATGTGGCCCCAAGAGCCCCGGGGCCATCTGTTAAACATGCCGAGAGCACCCCACTAAGGGTTCAGCAGCAAATCAGATGAAGCACATTTGGAGGGGTTTTCAAACAGAGTGAGAAGGCAGGGCAAAACTCTTCTATTCCCACTCTTATCTCTGCCCCCTCAGCCACAAATGTCCGGCCCTGCCCTTCCAGAGTCCCTGGGAAGGCAGGAGCCGATTCTCCCTCTTGGTTGCTCCACAGCTCACCCAGGCGCAGCAGCTCAGCCGCCAGCCAGAGTAGTGCCGTCATAAATGACCGCCTGCAGGAGCTGGTGCGACTCTTCAAGGACCGAACTGAGAAGGTCAAGGAGAAGCTGACGGACCCCGACGCCTCCTCCGAGGATGAGACCCCAGCAGCCTGTGAGTGAGTCTGGTGTTAAGGGCTGGGGCTCCCATGTCCCGAGGGGGCTGAGAGAGAGCCTTGACTGGCCAGCTGGGGCTGGCGGGGGGGGGGGGGGGAATGCTCAGCTCACAGGGGGAAAGCAGCCTCCGCCTTGGCAGGTTGACATCCTAGAGGCCATCAAGGTGCAAGCTGCAGTATGGGTTGTCCACTCTTGCTAGAGAGAGTGTGTCTGAACTTTCTCTTCATTTGGCCCCTAATGATGGGCAAAACATTTTGTTTCAATTTCACTGATTTGGTTTGTTCCCTCAGCTCCTTCCAAAGAGAAAATTCCAGAGGAGAAAGGCAAAGAAGCCGAGAAAGATGGAGAGGAGCATTTCTACGAAACCATTTGCTGCAGATTTAAATGCCACCCCTTCCTCTGCCACGTGAAGAAAGTCCAGTTCCCCAGCAGTATTGACCCCTCCTCCAGTAAGTAACAGGAAGGGCTTTGGGTTGAAGAGGAGCTGAACCCTGAGAAAGAAGGGAAGGATGAGCAGGAGAGACTTTGCAAAGGGAATTCTTGGAGAAAGAGTAGCAGAACCAGGGGCAGAGTCAAAAGAGAAATCAGCCTAGAGTCTCTACATAGTCACAAATGGACTAAGTCCAACTCTCCTTGAATTCCATTAACCCATATCTAGTGCTAATCCATATCATGTGCTAATCCATTTATTGCATGAGCAATAAATCAGTTTAACTGGAACTTCATGGTCTTCTGTGCCTGTCAGGAATGCAGACCAAGCTAATCCTTATCCCTTGAAACGCAAGATCATTTGTATAAACCCTTAAATACAGCAAGGTACTTCAGGTCTTTCCCAATGACATTTTCAATTATTGCAAATATAGTCCAAAAAGTGGAGAAAAGACACTCATAACCCACAATAGTATTTTTGCAATGTAGGTTAAATAAATTAAGCTGCAAACTGATTGCGGACAACCATCCATAAGCCTCTCTTAATCTCCAAACAGACTTCCCAGAAGGAAATTGGAAGCAATTGGTAGGGACCGTTGAGGACTCTTCCTGAGAGTTCCACATCTCAGTAAGGCATTTGACAAAATAGACACAGCTTACTTCTTCATAAGTTAGCCAAAGGTGGGATAGAGAGAATGACCACCAAATTGATTCACAATTGGCTGACTAATTGAATTGTAAAGGTAAAAGGTAAAGGTTCCCCCGCACGTGTGTGCTAGTCGTTTCCGACTCTAGGGGCCGGTGCTCATCTCCGTTTCAAAGCCGAAGAGCCAGCGCTTGTCCGAGGACGTCTCCGTGGTCATTTGGCCGGCATGACTAGACGCCAAAGGCGCACGGAACGCTGTTACCTTCCCACCGTAGTGGTCCCTATTTTTCTACTTGCATTTTTACGTGCTTTCGAACTGCTAGGTGGGCAGAAGCTGGGACGAGTAACAGGCGCTCACTCTGTTACGCGGTGGGCGGCCATATAAATTGAACAAATAAATAAGCAAATTGCACTGAATGGATAGGCTTTGATAGAACTACATCTACATGGAAGGAAGCATGCAGGGAGTATGCCAAGGTTCTGTCTTGGGCCCGGTGTTCTTCAACGGCTTTGTAAATGATCTACATGAGGGGAGAGAAGGGAAATTCATCAAATTTACAGATGACATCAAGTGTCAGCTGGAAATAGGTAACACTTTAGATGATAGACTCAAGATTCAGAAGGATCTTGACAGATTTGAACACTGGGCCCTATCCAAAAAAAATGCAGTTCATTGGTGAGAAAAGTCAGTCCTACAGGATATACCAAGTGCATGGGCAGGGCTTTTTTTCTCATAGAACGCTCAGAACGGAGTTCCGGCACCTTTTTTGGATGGAACCTTGTAGGGTAGGCAAGGCGGGTTGTATGACATGTGTGAGTTCCGGCACCTTTTTCTTTTACAAAAAAAGCACTGTGCATGGGTATAGAATAGGCAGTACCCAGCCCAACAGCAGTAACTGTGAGAGGGATCTAGGAGTCCTGGTGGACCAACATTTAAGTATGAGCCAAGCAATGTGCTACAGCTGCCAAAAAATCCCAGTATAGTCCTGGGCTGCATCAAGAGAGGGATAGCGTCAAGACAACGAGAAGTGATTGTACCGCTTTGTACTGCACTAGTGAGCACAGTATAACTAGGGGTACTGTGTACTGCATGCAAATTGTATCTGGTCCCTGTGATAGAAAAACGATGCTGAGTTGTGGGTGCTCCATCACTGGAGGTTTTCAAGAATAGACTGGACAACTGTCTATGGTATAAGGTTGTTTGCCTTGAGCAGAAGCTTGAAGTTGAAGACCTCCCTTCCAGCCCTCTGATTCTGTTCTGTGTTGGTTCCATATTTTATGGGGAGGCTAAGGCGATATCTCCATCTTTATCACTTTTTCTGAAGCTGAGAAAGATGCCTGGGACGTGGTCTGCCAGTACATTCATGCTGAACTGACTTTGGGAGGAGTAGTTCCACCTCTTAGCCCACCACTTGCTACACAGGCCATTTGGCCCACTGTGTGACAACTCTGGCCTGGTCTCTGATCTTCTCTCTGATCTGCAAGTTGTTCTTGCACCTGGAGATGGGAATTTGAGGGAAGCTCCACAAGAGTCCTGAGTATCTCCTGGGCTTCCCTCCTCTTCTAGATCTGATGTATGTGTTGTGGCTCTTACTTGTGGTCCTGGCATGGAACTGGAACTGTTGGCTGATTCCGGTCCGCTGGGCTTTCCCATATCAATCATCTGAGAATGTCTATTACTGGATGGCTACTGACTACTTCTGTGATCTCATCTACCTTCTGGACATCGCCGTCTTTCAGGTCCGCCTGCAGTTTGTCCATCAAGGAGATATTATTGTAAGTGGCACTCAGCAAGCCAAGCTGTGTCTGGGTTCTGACTCCTGCTTTGAGAGCATACCTGAAGCAGTGAAGCCCTTCATCCATAAATAAGCTACCAAATCCGGGCTGCAAAAACCTCAGTGACCACTGAGACTTTCCCAAGCCTTTCCCAAGACATTTATTTTAGGTTTATAATACGAGGTATCATCTGCAACAGGCAAGTAACCCCACTGAGCATAAACAATCTGCAAGACTTAAGAAGCTTCAGAAGAGCAGCAATTCTTGTGCAGCAGATTTTGATGCCAGACCAGGACACATAAATTCAGTTTCCCTTTGAGTTTCAGGTGCTGCCCTTTTGCATTTTCTTTCTGCTTCTAGACTGATAAGAGAGCCATGAGGAAGAATTACCTGAAGTCCCGTCGCTTTAAGGTGTGTAGTGTTTTGTTTAATTTACCCCTAATTAAAATGACCCCCAAAATCATCTGAGTGAAACATTGTTCTCCATCATATGATCAGCAGTATTCTGGATGCTGAATTCTTTGTCATACTAGAGATATTATCTGCTTGGGTTGTTGTAACAATGACTAGGAAGTTTACAAATGTAAGGTTTATGTTTAATGTCTTTCTTGTTATGTGCAGTAAAAATTGTATACAGTATAATATTCATATATAATTTGGGAATATCGGATCACTGATATCTTTTGAGTGAAGGGGAGATGGGTGAGTCTATCTTTTTCAAAATTAGTTTCTGTTAATTGGTCTCTTTGTTTGTAAAATGGTAAAATCTGATTCATTACACCTGATCACTTTTAAAATGTTTGCTCAAAAACATGTTACTATGCATATTTCTGAGATATATACATTTTTGTTTGCAATTTTGTTTAACCTTTACAAATGAATTACGCAGGTCGAATGTGTCTGTCAATGGGATGCCAGAAAAGCTCTTTCTCTCTGCAGATGGATGCCCTCTGCCTTCTTCCCCTGGACTTCCTGTACTTCAAGGTTGGCGTTCATCCTCTCCTGCGCTTGCCTCGCTGCCTAAAGGTCAGTCCTGCGCCATCTTGATTTTGCACCTTCCGGGAAGGAGGTGTTGGCGTAACCCTGAAGGTCAACCCAGAGGAGCTCCCAAGGGACTGGTCCCTCTCCGTGCTGCTCCTGAACACTTCACCCGTAGCTTCCTTTCCTTTCCTTTCCTTCGTGAACTGTGGGCAGAATCTTCTCTGGAGCTCACTGGGACTTTTATTTCTTTTTCACAGTACCTGGCCTTCTTCGAGTTTAACAATCGACTGGAAGCTATTTTGAGCAAGGCCTATGTTTACAGGTGGGTTCTCTCCTTCTGGGCAGGGAGCAGTTCTCTCACGTGTCTGACTGACATGCAACCTCTCTAAAGTAAATAGCAACAACAGGAAAATCTGACATGCGACTCTCTAAAAGAAATAGCAACAGGAAAATCTACACGATGGTTTTGTAGAATCAAAATGTGTGTCCACTTTATTTCCAATGTTACAAGCCACTTATTGCAGCCAAAGAGCGGAGATTTCTACTTTAAAGGCCAGCACTCTTGTTAATATTATGGTATGCTGAGCACCTGTTACTCGTCCCAGCTTCTGCCAACCTAGCAGTTCGAAAGCACGTAAAAACGCAAATAGAAAAATAGGGACCACTCCGGTGGGAAGGTAACAGCGTTCCGTGCGCCTTTGGCATCTAGTCATGCCGGCCACATGACCACGGAGACGTCCTCGGACAAGCGCTGGCTCTTCGGCTTTGAAACGGAGATGAGCACCGGCCCCGAGAGTCAGAAACGACTAGCACGCACGTGCGGGGAAACCTTTGCCTTTACCTTTATGCTGAGGTAAACTGAATTTAAAGCAGAAATCCTCAGACAGACTAAATAACGCAGTTTGTGCAGGGCCACCTCTAGAAACAGCTTGGGAAGCTCGGCTGACATGGAGGCTGGAGGAGCCGCTGGGAGCTGGATATGTTGATCCATAAAGGATTGTACTATCTGTGACCTTTTTGAGCATAAACCCCAGACCAATTTTAAAGCCTGAGGCTACCTGGCCTTTAGCCTCTGCCTCGGAGGCCTTCTCCTTGCTGTGGGATGGGATGCCCCAACTGAAAGGATTGTACAAGGAGAAACAAGAGAAGGAGGCCACTGGTTTTCTTGCGCCCCTCCTCCACCCCAGCCCCATCCCCTCCTAACATCAAGAGAACGACTGTATGCCCAGAAACTAGGGAAAGAAAGGCTCCTGACTGCCACTCTGACCAGGAGGAGAGGAGGAGGAGGAGGAGCACCCTGGGCCCTGCAAGAGGGAAAAGGCCCTGAACGCCCAGGAGCAACTTCCAGACTCAAAACGGAGCGCCCCACCCCCCATTGGTCTGCAGGACAGAGTCAAGAAAGCCAAGATGGCAGCTGTGATATGCAATCGAAGCAGTGCCTGTATTGTGTGTGTGTGTGTGTGTGTGTTGCACAATTTACATAGCAGCCAGGCAGAGCTGTGAGTGCATTGTTGTGGGGGGGCCCTTTGCAGACAATCTCGCTATCTTGGCTGGCTTAGAAGAGCTGGGCTGCACCTGGCCGTGTGGATGCTCCTCTCCAGCCATCCCTGATTCCCCGTGCACCCTCTGAGGGTCCTGCTTCTTGCATTCCTTCTGGGAGCAACGCAGGGCAAGCAATGCCCTCCAGGGGTGGGGTGGGGCGAGAAGCAGCAGAGGAGCAGGGCACAGGCAGCCTCAGGTCTTGCAGGGACTTCAGCAGCCCATCCTTAGCAGGGTTGTTGTTTTGCCCTCTTGGCAGAGTGGTAAGGATCACGGCCTACCTGCTCTTCAGCCTGCACCTGAACACCTGCTTGTACTACTGGGCCTCCTCCTTCCAGGGACTCGGCTCCTCCGCCTGGGTCTACGACGGCAGAGGAAACAGGTAGACATCACGGGCAACTGGCCAGCCGTCTCTGGAGAAGGGGCAGGGAGGAAGACGTGCACAACCTTTGTGTGTCTCCTGTGCTTTGTCTTTGGCAGTTACATCCGCTGTTATTACTGGGCTGTCAAGACGCTAATCACCATCGGAGGGCTGCCAGAGCCCCACAACCTCTTCGAGATCGTTTTTCAGCTGCTCAATTACTTCACAGGCGTCTTTGCCTTCTCAGTGATGATTGGTCAGGTGGGCTCTCACTTCACACCTTCTCTGGGTTAGGAAAACTGCTGCCTTCTTTTCTCATTTGCTGCATACCACGGTTTTTATGGAAATGCCAATTTCCATCGTAAGCCGTAGCAGTTGTTGAGTTGGACCTGATTTTTTGACAATTTTTATGGCAGATGTTAAGCAAATCAGCATGGTTGTTAAGCAAATCCAGGTTTTCCAATGGGTGTTTTTTGCCAAAAATTGGCAAAAATGGTTGTAAATTGCAATTGCATGATCGCAGGACTCTGCAACCGGTGATAAATGCCGGGCAATTGCCAAGCGCCTCAATTGCAATCATGTGATGTGGGGGTGATGCAAGAGTCTTAAGTGTAAGTACAGGTCATAAATCACTTTTTTGAAGCCATTTGAACTGTCCTTAAATGAAGGGTTGCCCTTCAGATATTGTGCCCCAGCCTAACAAAAACAAGCCAGATTCTCAGCCTGTTAGGTTTAGCTCTTCAGATGTATCTAATGGCTAATCCATCTCAGCACCGAAGGCCTCTTTGACATCTGAGTCACCTGCCGCAGCCCAGTGAATTCCATCAACCGAGTCGTGACTGTTGGCACCGTGGAATACTGTTCTCCCATTTGTCCTTTTCTTTAAATCTTATACAGATGAGGGATGTTGTTGGTGCTGCCACAGCAGGACAATCGTACTATCGGAGTTGCATGGATAATACCGTAAAATACATGGCTTTTTACAGAATTCCCCGTTCAGTTCAGAACCGAATCAAAACTTGGTATGAATATACTTGGCATTCCCAAGGCATGCTGGGTAAGCACCTTATTTTCAGAGGCAAAGGATTTCTTTGGTCTTTCTCTGTTGTGTAATTACAATTATTGTTGGCTACAAGTAGAGGTATAGAGAAGATGGTGATGGCAAATGTCCTGCCCATTTTTATGTGCATCATAATGTTGCTGCCGTCTTGCCTTTTCGATCCTCCCTGGCAAACACTCCTTGCGGCAGACTAGGTGTAGCATTTAAATGCATTTAAATGCATTTTAACCCAAATCTGTGCACTTAAGCGAACCCTGAGAGCAGGAACTAGAGGGGAGAGCAGTCTTCTCCTGCCTCTCCAGTCCTGCCCAACAGGCTTCCCAGCCGATCGTCAGCTAAGGAAGGAAGCCTGCAAGGGGTGGGGGGAGATGGTCTCCTGTCCATCAGCAGACCTGCAGGGGTGGTTCTTCTCCTGAGAACCTGCACTTCCCTATCCCAATTTTTAAAAAAACACCTTCCCCTTGCCTGCTCTGGAGACGGTTCTCCCTCTGTATGGTTAGACCCACCGTTTGAAGCCGCCTTCTTGTCCTCTGATGTCACAAGATCTTGCAGAAGCTGCGGGGCTTAGAAAAGTGGTGGGTCCTCTTTTCCAGCCATGGGGTGGGCCGGTTCGCTGTGGTGATTCTTGCAATCTCTGGCAGGATTCCTGTAACAGGATGCAGCCCTTGATAATGGCGCATAAGCTCCAGCAATGCCAAAATCTAGTCAATTTTCTAAATTGTACCACTGAGACAAATGGCTCGGTCCTGGTCTGTATTATTCACACTTGAAAGCTGTAGGCTCAGGGTCCAAAGGGTCCTCCGAGAATTCATTCCATTTACCTGCGAAAGAGTCGCTCTTCTGGCTAAGCAAAGCCCGCTCTTGCTGTCTGCTGAGAAGGCTGACGGAGACACTTTGGGGGTACAGCTGAAAACATTTTATTTGCACAAGCTGGGGAAAAATACTTCTTGCGCCTCCCGGCATTCTCTTTTTTTCCTGTTTTGTGGAGGCGATGCAATGTCCCAGGGGTTAAAGATGCTGAGCTTGTCAGCTGGAAAGCTGATAGCCTGGGTCCTGAGAACCAGGCAGAGGGGTGAATTCCCATTACTTGCCTCAACTCCTGCCCACCTAGCAATTCGAAAGCAGGCATGGTGGGACAGTAACAGTGTTCCATGCGCCTTTGGCGTATAGCCATGCTGGCCACATGACCGTGGAAGTGTCTTCGGACAATGCTGGTTCTTTGGCTAAGAAAAGATGAGCACCACCCATAGAGTTGGACATGACTCGGCAGGGAAACCTTTATTGTAGTGCACATCCAATGTATCGTATTACATCCAATTCTTCCTGGGGTGAAAATGTTATTTAAAATAATAATTTAAAATGCTGGGGGAGCATTTTGAGTGTGGGGGTGAGAGCCTTTACCTCCCTCTTATCCAGCTGGCACCGTAATCTTGGTTCTCTGCCCATCACTTGAGAATCGGCTGAACTCAGCGCAGCTCATTGCTGGCCCTCTCCAGGTTTCTGGAGGCAAAAAGAGCCACCAAGCCTTGAGAAGTTTCTCATCACGGGAGGCTGGTATTCCCACCTGAGCAAATGCAAGGCTGCTCAGGATGATTCCGGGATGGGGTCCATCACAGATACCCTAGCCCAGTTCTCTTCTGTTGCAACACGAGGCCAGAAGACAGGTTTTCTTCTTTCCCCCGCTGCAGATGAGTCAGAGCTGCTCACGCAGCTTCCCGAAAAGATGAAGCTGGACATTGCGATCGATGTAAACTACAGCATTGTGAGCAAAGTGCCGCTTTTCCAGGTACTGCCAGCTGACTCCGGGCTCCTCTTACTCACCTGGCTGAAAGAGCAGACTCCAATCCTTCTTTCCTTCTTTTGGGACAGGGCTGTGATCGGCAAATGATTTTTGACATGCTGAAGAGGCTGCGATCCGTGGTGTACCTACCTAACGACTACGTGTGCAAAAAGGTAACCAGCGAGTACTTCTGCAGCAGAATTCAGTCAGCATGGTAAGGGAGGCTCCCAGGCACAGGTGGTGTTCTGCATCTCACACTCCCCGCATTGTGCTTTTTTTGGACAATGCCACTGAAGCAGGTATTATCCAAAGATTTCGCTGGGGCGTTTGTTTTTAAGTGGGGGAATGTCAGTGGAATTAGATCTGCTTGGTTGCAGTAGCCAAATCTAGTTGGCCATCGTCACAACCATTACACGATCCCTAATGATTAGGTGTCAGGGAAAGCAGCATTCAAGTCAGAAGCTAAAATAATGGCAAAGCAGAAGCAGCAGAGCTAAAAAAAACACAAAGTTTTGGAGGAAGAGCTTGGTTTCTTTAAAAGGGAATTCATTTCTTCTTTCTCCTCTGAAAATCAGAAGTTACAAATGAAAACAGGACAAAAAACATCCAAAGTAGGATTATCTGCAAATATACAAATATCAGGCATTATTCATTTTCCTGTTCATTATTTGCCAGTTACAGTTGCTGACCCTAAGTTCACAAGAATGAAGAGATGGCAAATTAGTTCTTTTTCCTGTCTAAAGTTTGGTGCTGCAAATTTTCCTCACAGACCAGTTCTGACAACCTCTCTGGGGCCTACACTGGGAAGGATGGTAGCTCAGCCCTTCCCCTGAAGACAGCACCGTCTCTATAAGCCTCTTTAAGCCTTAAGTTGCTCTGGTAACACTTCCCTTGTTAAAATCTCTATCTAGCCCACAGAAATACTGCATTTCCATTTTGCAACTGCAGATGCAATTTTCTAGGATGCACAAGTTATAATTTCAAGGCAACTCCGATCAAAGTCACCTTGAATCACGAGATGGGTGGCAAAATAAAGCAAAGGTAGCACCAATAGTCATAGGCGCCTTGAGTGTACAATCCCAAAACAACTGAACACCATTACAATCGACAAATTCACCCTCAGTCAATTGCAAAAGGCGTCTTTGCTCAGAACAGCTAGTGTGCTGCGACGAGATCTAACACCATCAAACATCCACCTCTGTCTATCCCAGGTCTTTGGGAAGGACTCGATAGGGGGATAAAAATCCCAAATCCAGTCTGAACAGCTGGCTGACTGTGTGATGAACTACAATAATAATTTGCGTAAGGTTTTCAAAAGAAAAAGTTGTGCCAATTATTCTTCCCTTTGAGGGGAACCTTAATGAAGTTCAGGCAACTAACCCTCAACTCTGCAGAGCCGAAGGACCCAGGGGGGCAGAACTGCTCAGATCCATTTTTTCCTTGTTTTTCCTTTAGGGAGAGATTGGCCGCGAGATGTACATCATTCAGGTGGGACAAGTCCGAGTGCTTGGGGGACCGGATGGGAAAACCGTGCTCGTGACACTGAAAGCCGGCTCCGTCTTTGGAGAAATAAGGTCAGGCCAACCGTTTGATCTTCCTTTTCTCTCCTCTGCTGCATTTCTCTTCTGCCTTTTCTCCGAGGCTCAGGGGAGCTTCTCCAACTGCATTTCACAGCAACAAGCCCGTGACGGGACTGGTCCAGTGTGGGCAAGGAGGGCAGCCATCATCTGAATCTCCCCTTCCAAATCCAGCATCTAGGCCACAAGACTGTTCTTTAGGCATCTCATCTCGAGACATAGTTTTATGTAAGCAACCCTTGACAGGTGCAATAACCAGGAACCCACGATGCTGTTCCTGGTGACTTTCCAGGCAAAATGAGAGGCTCTAGCACAGAGGTCCCCAACCTTTTGGGCACCAGGAACCGGCTCCATGGAGAGAGGTTTTTCCGTGCACTAGAGGGTGTCTGGCTTTTTCTGTTGACTGAATCTCACAGAGGGGGCGTTGCTTGTTTGTGTGGACCGGTTGCTGGCATGCTGCAGTCCGGAGTGGGAGTTGGGGACCCCTGCTCTAGCAGCTTGGTGGGAGCAAGTGGGTCTCCATCACCAGAGCAGCTCTTCTGAAGACAGCCTTGCTGCCTCTGGAGGCTCATCTCCCAAGAAAACTGCACCATCTCCTATCTCCAGGATTAGAAAAATACAAAAGAACATCCTTTCACTTAGTCTTTAATAGTTAATTTTAATGTTTGCTTTGAACATTTTTAAACTTATAAGCTGCATTGAACATTGATACAAGTAGAAAGGCAGGTCATAAACCTAATAAAAGAAATGCTTGAATAAAGCTGCACCATCTTGCCTGGAGGAAACCGGGCTTGGTAGCTGGAATAAATAGGGAGAAACTGAGGTAAATGGAATCCAGCCATGGCCAGTCTTAGAGATTAGGTAAAATAGCCTTTATTAGCCTGCTAGCTGGATGACTTGCAAGAGGTCAAAGGTTTAACCCTCGCCGAGATGATCTCCAGCAGCAAAGATCTTGGTTAATTAAGCTTCTGTATTCAGTTTCTCCCCACAAATCTGATGGTCCTTTCCCATCTCCCCCTCAGGTTATCTTGAGGCTGCATGGCTATTATGGCCTGGCACCATAGTAGTCAGTAGTAGTGCCTTACTCAATGAACATATGGCTCCTGGCAAAGTTTGAATCCCCGCCCCCCCTTCAACAATGGCTGGGTGTGGTAGACAATTTCAGCTTCTCAGGGCAACTCAATGGGATGTAGCTACTCAGCCCCCAGTTGTCCGGCTACTCAGCCCCTCCTTGTCTGGCTGGGGAAAGTGCAGATGGCTTAGACAAGCAGAAAAGGTGGGGGGAGGGGCACTTTCCGCTGGCACCAAGACACTGACTACATCCAGTTCTCTGTTTAGACAACAGCTATGGGACTTCTTGGGAAATGTTTGGGGTGCCAAGAAGAGGGTCCCAGAACTTACCAATCTTGCTGCACAAGATCAGTAAGCAGTAAAGACTGACTTTCTTAACCTATAGAATGGATTAAAGCTGTGCAGCTTCAGATTGAAAAAATTGGCCAAACACAGAGCAGCAACTTCAAATCCTTTGCTCACCAAACCCCATCGTCTCCCACGCTACAGTGGGCGGGCCTCAGACTTCTGTTCCGAAAGACATCAGATGCAAGTACTCCTCAACCTATTAGCACAATTGGGACTAGGATGTTCATTGCTAAGGGATGTGGTTGTAAAGCTTGACGTCATCTGAGCACGTCTCTTAGCGAGAGCAATCCCCAGCGGCATTATTATCCGAATCTCATCAGTTGCTAGCCAAGCCACCCCAATTCAAGCCATCTGGGGCTTGCTCCCTTGCTGCCCTGAGCGTCAGCAACGGACAGCTCCTTCTTCAACTGCCCCCACTTGCCTATCTCCCCCCATCTCTGTCCTTTTGGGTACTCTGCACCTTGCCTTTGCTCTGGGGCTGCCTGCCACACTGCAGCTCTGGGGCTGCAAGAGGTCGCTGAGCTACAGTGCAGAGCAGCACAAAGCCCTCCCGGAACGCTGCAGAAGCATGGCGTGAAACCGCAGCCGCTCTGACTCCAGCCACCCCACCTGCCCAGCAGGCCTTCAGCAGCTTCTTGGTCCTGTTGCTGACAAAACGTGTCTGGCCTGGCTTCGGAAACTGCTGGCCACAGGAGGCCTCAGGAGCAGCTGCCATCTTGTAAAGAAAATCTTGTGCAGCCGGCAACTGCCTTGCAAAAGGCCCGGCCAGGCAAGCTTAGTCAGAGGCAGGAGGAAGAAGGTAGCGAGGGTCAACTGGGTGGTGGGGTGCAAAAAGGACATAGATGGGGAGATGGGTGGGCGGGGGGAATAGAAGCACCCCTCTGCAGGCCTCAGTGCAAGTGGGCAACTAAGCACCCCGATTTTGGTCCTGTGATGTGGGCGCTGCAACAACTGTGACTTTGGGGACTGGTCATAAGCCCCTTTGTTCAGCACTGCCATAACTTTGCAGAGTTAGACATAAATTGAGGATTACTTGTATCGCAAGGCATGAGGAATCAGAGTAACAGTTGGAAGGGACCTCGTAGGTCATCTAGTGCAACCCCCTGCCCAAGCAGGAGACCCTACACCAGGTTTCCCATACAGCTACGAGGACGCAGTTTCGTCTTAGAAAGCTTCAAGAGCTGCACTCTTGGCCCGGCTTGGTCCCCCCCTGCCCAGTACTTGCTGTTTCTGGCAGAGCCATGCAGGTGGCAGCCAGGAAGATGCCCCCGGGAGAGCCAGAATGCCCACCAAGTGCAGGTCTCAAGGCCTGGCCACACAAGCCCAGACACCCTCCAAAAAGCCCTTTGTCAGGCAAACAGCAGAGAAGAGGATCCCGGCCCCCTCATCGCTGGCCTCCCTCACCCGCCTGCCCAGCCAGCAGGAGTCAGGAGCAGGCCAGTCCCTGCCAGCGCAGCCCTGCCTTCCCCTCGCGACAGACGGAGCCGCTGCTCTGGCTGCAGAGGTTTTGTACTTTCGAACTGCTTGGATTACTGGATCTTGCATTTGTTGTTACTGAAAAGATACGGTGGAGACAGGCAGAATGAAGTTGCTGCCCCTTTCTGTGGGAGATGAGAAATTGGCTGATGAGTTTGTATTTTTGCCGTTTCTATTAGTTTACTGGCTGTGGGAGGCGGAAATCGACGTACCGCTAATGTTGTGGCACATGGATTTAGTAACCTTTTCATTCTGGATAAGAAGGATTTGAATGAAATTCTGGTGCACTATCCAGAGTCCCAAAAGCTGTTGCGGAAGAAAGCCAGGTGAGATGTAGGATGCTCAAGGGTTTATTTTAATTGATTCATTAATCAACTTGCTCTCCTTTCTATGCCATTCCAATCAATCCAATTCCAAGAGGCTCATGCTAGCCGATGTGTGAGGAGCTTATTTTCCAAGAGGCCAGGTCTGTTGTCGGGATCAGTTGGTGGTAAAATATGCCTTCCTCTCCTGCCTGACCGGATCTGGTTTGATCTGCTGTGTGATCTGGTCTCCTCGCCCTTCCTCAACCTTCCCCTTCCCTCCAGCCCTCCCCTCCCCCTCCCTTCTCCTCTCCTCTGTGTTGGGTTGAGTTTGTCCGTGGAAATCTGTCAGGAGAACACCCTTGTCTGCCAGGGGTAACTTCCTTGCCCATCGCTCTGCCCAACTGACAGTTCAGATAACAGACCTTCAGCCCTTCGGGCTTTATTTGGTTCCTCATACCTGCCATGAAACAAGACAAATTTGGGGAGGGGGGCTAACAGATCAAGACAGGGAAGAGATTCAATATATGAATGGCACTGAACGAGTTATATTTAAGAGTTGCTATTAGAGGCGGCCTTTACGATTCACTTCAGATGCTGCTTAAATTATTTTCTTCAATTATCCATGTTTTTGATACCTTGGATGATTTCCCCAATTTCATGGAAACAACAGGTAGGCTGCTCTTGATTAGCACAATTCTGTGGACTACCAGAGTTCCCATATGAGGTTTAGCTATACAGCTCTTTGCCCCAAGAGGGAAAAAGATTTTTCTTCTATTTGCACTCTTCCTATGTTTTCTCACTGCAAACAGATGTGTGCCACACGTCTCACTATCCAAAGTGATTCTGGTGACTCACACGGGGCAGTAACATCTGGAAGTTGCTTTAGAAGAAAACTCCAAAGAAACAAGGAGCCTCTGCAGGAAGATCAGAGGAGGAGCATGAGAAGAGTTCGCTCAGTCTGCTACGCGGTTTATTCCCTCAGATCTGGCTGATCCAATTCTGTGCCTCTCTTCTGTTCTAGGCGAATGCTGAAGGGCACCAAGCCCAAAGAACAAAAGGGGCTGCCCAAAGATGTCCTCATCATCCCTCCGAGAGCTGGCACCCCCAAGCTCTTCCAAGCCGCCCTGGTGGCTGCAGGGAGAATGGGGGGCAAGGGCCGGCTGGCTCACCTCCGCTGGAAACTGAAGGAGCTGAAGGCGATGCAGGTGCGCTGGAAACGCCGCAGGCGGCCTGGCCGGGCTGGAGCCCTCTGACCTTCTTCACCTTGGGCTTGGTCCACTAATGGATATAATTGCTACAGCTTTTAAATCATGGTTGTCATTCAGCAAGCCAAAAATTAATGAACCACGGCTCAAGCGTTACATGAACCCAGAAAATTGCAGCTTGCACAGTAAACCCCTGAGACACCAGAATGGAGGAAATCATAGCTGAGCCTTGAACAGGTGGTTCAATGAGATTCCCCCCCCCCATTTGGAGGGGGTGGGCACATATTTTGGGAGTGCGTGTCAGGTGCTCTCACAAAGCAGCTGAGCACGGCCGGTCCCAAAATAACTGTTGACTGGGATGATGCTGATGATTCTTCACTTTCCCCCCCTCATTAAGGTGGATTCTACCAAATTTGCTCCTCTTTATGAGCAAATCTTGTCTGGGGCTGAGGTCAATTTTATCTTCCAGGAATGCTTCTGCTGCTCCATGGGCGTTTTGCTCTGCAGCATCCCAGCTCCCGTCTCAATCTCATTGTAATTAACCCTACTAACCCAACAGTCAGCTGAGCAGGGAGCCAAGTGGATGAAATATCTCGGGGCTTATTCACGCCCAGGGACATTGCTCTGGGCCCTGTCTAGAAGGATGGACTCTAGAACTAAGGTGTTGCTTCCGTTTTAAGGCAAGCAGCTTTTTCCTACCAAGACCCCTTGCAGAACTCCCAACCTGACCGACTTCTCTTTCAGGCTGCCGCTTCCACACCAGTTGTCCCTAAGTCACCAGCCAGCCATGCTTCGCCAGCTGCTTCCAAGCCCGACGACTGCGGAACTGAGGCGATGCCCTCCAAACGTCCTGACCATCCTATTCGGGTTTCCATGAGTCCAAGCCCTGCTGGGGATGAAGAGATTCTGTCGGTGGAAATCCTAGAAAAAGAGAAGCGCAACTAGACGAAGCAGACGAGCCTCCGTGTCTGTGCACGCTGTAAGTCCAGAAAGGCTCCTTGCTGGTCGCATTTGCTTGGATCATCCAGCCACTCCAAGCAATCTCTCGCCTTCCGCTATTAAGAAGAAAGGGGGCTGAGACGGAGGGCTGGCCATTAGAGACCCCCTACAATTTTTTACGCTTTATTTAGAGAACCAGTCTGGTGTCATAGTTGAGGCGTCAAGCTAGAAACCAGGAGACTGTGAGTTCTAGTCTTACCTTAGGCACAAAACCAGTTGGGTGACCTTGGGCCAGTCACTCTATCTCAGCCCTTGGAAGAAGGTAATGGCAAACCACTCCTGAAAAACCTTGCCAAGAAAACTGCAGGGACTTGTCCTGGTCGTCTGTGAGAATTGGACATGACTGAATGGAAGAAAAAGCACATTTTTACACACCAAACTGTTTAACTGTATCTTTTAGAAGAATTTCAGCAAAAATCCAAAAGAAATTAGAGCGAGTGAAAACTCTTAAGCAATACTGTTTTTTTTAAAGATTCTATATATACAGTAAATTTGATTTGCTTAAAATGGCTGTAGTTTTTTCTGTTGTGTGGTCTTTTAATTCCATGGATGAGAATCCTAAAGGGGAAAACAACTCAAGAAGCTTGGGAAATTTTGAAAAGTGAGATAATAAAGGCCCAGTCTAGTACAATACCAACAAAGAAGAAAAATAACAGCTCTCAAAAGAAACCACCATGGCTGCATAAAGAACTCTCTGATAAACTGAAAGATAAAAAGGACAAGTATAAGAAGTGGAAAGAGGGGCACATAACTAAGGCAGAATATCAGCAAATAGCCCGTGCCTGCAAAGATGAAGTGAGGAAAGCTAAGGCTCAAAATGAACTAAGGCTTGCGACCAAAGTCAAAAATAACAAAAAAAGCTTCTTTCAACATATAAAAAACAAGAAAACAGTTAAGGAAATGATTGGTCCATTAGTGGGGGAAAGTGGCAAGAAGGTGACAAGCAATAGGGAGAAAGCAGAACTATTTAATTCGTTTTTTGCATCTGTCTTTACACAAAGGGAAAAAACAGTCCAACCTACTCAAACCAGTGCCATAAATGAGCCTAGATGAGTTCAAATCACCAGGACCAGATGGATTACACCCCAAGGTTCTCAAGGAGCTGGCAGACGTGATCTCAGAACCACTGAACTATATTTTTCAAAGATCCTGAAGCACTGGGGAACCACCAGAGGACTGGAAGAGAGCTGATGTAGTTCCCATATTCAAAAAAGGGAAAAAAATAGATCCAGGAAACTACAGACCTATCAGCCTGACCTCAATACCTGGGAAGATTCTGGAAAAGATAAACAACAAATTAGCGAACACCTTGATGCGAACAAAGTTATCACTAAAAGCCAACATGGGTTTGTCAAAAACAGATCATGCCAGACAAATACTATTACATTCTTTGACCAAGTGACAAAATTAGTGGACCAGAGGAACGCTGTAGATATAATTTACTTGGACTTCAGTAAGGCATTTGATAAAGTAGATCACAACCTACTACTTGGTAAGATAGAAAAATGTGGGTTAGATAGCATTACCCCCAGATGGATTCGTAGCTGGCTGACAGGCCGTACTCAGCGTGTGGTCCTCAATGGAACCGCATCTACATGGAAGGAAGTGTGTAGTGGGGTGCCCCAGGGCTCTGTTCTGGGCCCAGTGCTCTTCAATATCTTCATTAATGATTTGGATGACGGGATAGATGGAGAACTCATCAAATTTGCAGACGACACCAAGCTGGCAGGAATAGCCAATACTCCAGAAGATAGGCTTAAGATACAGAAGGATCTGGACAGACTCGAACACTGGGCACTATCTAACAAAATGAAATTCAATGGTGAAAAAAGTAAGGTTCTACATTTAGGCAGGAAAAATCAAATGCACAGGTATAGTATAGGTGGTACCTTGATCAATAGTAGTAACTGTGAGAGGGATCTCGGAGTCTTAGTAGACAATCACTTCAATATGAGCCAGCCGTGTGCTGCAGCTACCAAAAAAGCCAACACAGTGCTAGGCTGCATTAACAGAGGGATAGAATCAAGATCACGTGAAGTACTAATACCACTTTACAATGCTTTGGTAAGGCCACACCTGGAATACTGCATCCAGTTTTGGTCACCACGATGTAAAAAAGATGTTAAGACTCTAGAAAGGGTACAGAGAAGAGCAACAAAGATGATTGGGGACCGGAGGCTAAAACATACAAGGAACGGTTGCTGGAATTGGGTATGTCTAGTCTAATGAAGAGAAGGACGAGGGGTGACATGATAGCAGTCTTCCAATATTTGGGGGGCTGCCATAAAGAAGAGGGAGTCAAGCTATTCTCCAAAGCACCTGAAAGCAGGATAAGAAGCAACGGATGGAAACTAACCAAGGAGAGAAGCAACCTAGAACTAAGGAGAAACTTCCTGGCAGTGAGAACAATTAACCAGTGGAACAACCTGCCTCCAGAAGTGGTGAATGCTCCAACACTGGAGGTTTTTAAGAAGAGACTGGACAGCCATTTGCCTGAAATGGTATAGGGTTTCCTGCCTGAGCAGAGGGTTGGACTAGATGACCTCCAAGGTCCCTTCCAACTTTATATTATTATTATTGTTGTTGTTGTTGTTGTAGTGCACAGCACAAGAGTGCAAAAAAAAGTGTGAGTTATAGTTTACAAAACAGCATTGATCTACACACAGTAGAAGATAAAGGCCAAGTAGAAGATTGATTTTATGCTATCTAGTCGTTTGCACTGCTAGCTGCCACAGAGTAGAAGAAAAAGGTCCAAAATATTGACCTGTTTTCCAGAGATTTAAAAATAAATGAACTGCCTTATTTGCTTACAATACCAGAGTCATTGAAGGGATTAAGGTAATTCAGTAAAGATAAAACGAAACCAGAACTGCACCTATAGAAATATTAATTTGAGAGGCCCTCAATGGACTGTATCAGATCAGTTGCTCAGCTCGTTAGCATCTCCAGACGCGGAGTTTTCCATTCGATCTCCGGCTGCTCCGACGGGCCGGAATTTCCCCAAACGCCCTTCCGAGACGCCTTCTGGGCCGCCGCCGGCGCTCGGGCTCCGGGCCTCGAAGCAGCGGCCGGGAACGGGCGCTCCGCTTTCCCCAGAAGGCCCGCTCGCTTCGGGGCCGCCGCCTCGCCCCGCGGGTCCCTCCGGGCTCGGCCCGCGCGCAGAGCGAAAGCGCAGAGTCGGTGCGCGGCCGCTTCTCCCGGGGCTGCTCGGCTCGGCCCCGCCCGCCGCAAGAGGGACCCGGCGCCGGGCTGGACGGAGACGCCGCCGCCGCCGCCCTCTGCTGGCGGGGCCGGGCCGGGGTCCAGCGGGGCTCCTGCCGCTCCCTTCCCGGCTCCCTCGGAGCGCAGCCAGGGGCAGCGGGGGTCCGCGGACGGAAGAGGCCCTTTCGGAAGAGGCCGCCCGCGGAGAGTCTCAGCGGCCCCGGTCGTCTCCCAGAGGGGCTTTTCCACCAGGCTGAAGAAGCTC
Organism: Vipera ursinii; assembly: GCF_947247035.1. Taxonomy (NCBI): domain Eukaryota; kingdom Metazoa; phylum Chordata; class Lepidosauria; order Squamata; family Viperidae; genus Vipera; species Vipera ursinii. The sequence continues at coordinate 2,648,021 of NC_139520.1, forward strand.
CCTGGACGAGAAGCGAAACGAAGAACGCCCGGCTGCCTCCTGGAAAGGCACCTTCGGCAGTCCGAGAGCAGCGCGTCGTGAGGAAGGCGGAACAGTTCCGTTAGCACAGGGGTCGGCAACCTCGGCTCTTTTATGACTCGTGGACTTCAACTCCCAGAATTCCTGAGCCAGCGTAGCTGGCTCAGGAATTCTGGGAGTTGAAGTCCACGAGTCATAAAAGAGCCGAGGTTGCCGACCCCTGCGTTATAGCATCTCGCGTCTCCCGGCCTCCGCTTGTGAAAAGCGCAGTTACAGCCCGGAGGGGGCTGCAGTCCTGCTTGCGCCACTGCAAACCTCGGGCCCCGCCATCCGGAGACCCCGGGCAGACCCGGCTGGCAGCCACAGCTCTACACGCGTCTTCCCGCGGCCCCTTCCGACTGAGGGAGGGGCGACGAGGGAGCAGCGCGGGCAAAATGCCCCTGCTGGGATGGGAGAAGCGGAGCGCCTCCTGCCGGCCACTGGAAGCCACAACCTTTTAATTTGATTCCTCCCCCCCCCCCCCCCGGGCTAAATTCTCAGAATTTTAACCGACCCGGGAAGCCGATCTGGAAATTAGTAAAGCTCAGAGACGAACACAACCGCTCTGCTTTTGGAGGAAGGCGTGTAGGAAAACCCAAAGCAGAAACTAGATGGCCGAATCTGGAAGAATAAAGACCTTTGGTTTTAAAGCCGGTCGCTCCATCTGCACCTGGATGTACAGCCCAGCCCTGCAAGTGAAAGCGATGGGTGGGAGAGTAAAGCAGGGGTGGGGGCCCCTCGCATCATGGGCAGGATCCCTTTGATCCTCCCCCACCTCAAAAAAGAATGAAGAGGCTGAGATCTAGACCAGATTTCTAAGTCCAGTTTCAGCATCGCTTTTATATTGGGGTGACTGGAACTTGGTGCAGTGTTCCAAGTCTGGTCTTACTAAGGCTTGGCCCCTGGCCCTCCGCCCCTGCCCTCCATCCATGCCCATTTGCCCAGACTTCCCACACCAGCACGCATTCATCAAAAACAAATGTGGGAAGTCAGCCCCCCCCCGAAATATTAAAAAGGCAGAATATTATATTTCCTCAAAGGATCTTAAAAAGGCAGAAAAGCATGCCCAGTTTTTCTTAATAGACCCAAGTCTCCCTCCCCCAAGCAGAAGTGCAGATATCATAATCCTTTCAGAAGGTCTGGCACCAGGAAATTTAGAGCTGATGGGATTAGAAAAAGATCCCTAGAATCATCAATCCCTCACACCAAAAAAATCCAACACAGTACATAGCCATCAGCCTCAGCCCCAAGGTAGTAGTAGTAGTAACAGTAGTAGTAGTAGTGGTAGATGACTTTATTGTCATTTCAACAATATACAGTACAGTACACAGTGAAACGAAACGTTTCCCCAGAACCAAGGTGCTACCCTCAGACGACACGAATCAAAAGAAGAGCAGAACAACAAACTACACATAACTCTAAACTAAAAACTTAAAAACTACAAATACAAGTATTTATAGTTCCAGTTTCTTCGTGTTGAGAATTCTAATGGCTTGTAGGAAGAAACTGTTACACAATCTGAATGTCTGAGCCCAAATGCTCCTGTACCTTTTTCCAGATGACAAAAAGAGTGAAGAGTGTGTGTGAGGGGTGTGTGTAATCAGCCACAATGTTTCTGGCTTTACGGATGCAACATGTGATGTAAATATCCATGACAGAGGGAAGAGCAACCCCGATGATCTTCTCTGCCATCCTCACTATTCGCTGTAGGGTTTTGCGATCCGAAACGGTGCAGTTTCCAAACCAGGCAGGGTGCTCTCAATAGTCCCTCTGTAGAAGATTGTGAGGATGTGCGGTGGAAGCTGTGCCTTCCTCAGTTTCCTCAGAAAGTAAAGACGCTGGTGGGCCTTCCTTGTTATGGAACAGGTGTTGAGGGACCAAGTGAGATTCTCCGCCAAATGAACACCAAGAAATTTGGTGCTCCTTACGATCTCCACGAAGGAGCCATCGATGTTCAGCAGAGAGCGGTCGTATTTTGTCCTCCTGAAGTCAACAACCATCTCTTTTGTTTTGTCTACATTCAGAGACAGGTTGTTGGCTTTGCACCAGTCTATTAGCTTCTCCACCTCTTCTCTATATGCTAACTCATCGTTCTTGCTGATGAGACCCACCACGGTCGTATCATCAGCAAACTTAATGATGTGGTTCGAACTGTGCATTGCTACACAGTCGTGTGTCAGCAGGGTGAACAACAGGGGACTGAGCACACAGCCCTGAGGGGCCCCAGTGTTCAGTATGATGATGTTAGGAATGTTATTCGCAATCTGGACTGACTGAGGTCTTCCAGTCAAAAAGTCCATGATCCAGTTACAGAGGGAGGTGTTCAGGCCCAACAGGGCCAGCTTCCCCATCAGGTGTTGGGGGATATGCTGAACTAAAGTCTATGAACAGCATACGTACGTATGAGTCCTTTTCTAAATGAGTGAGAGCTAGTCGGATTGTAGTAGAGATGGCGTCATTGGTGGAACGATTTGAGCGGTATGCAAACTGCAGTGGATCCAATGTTACGGGCAGCAGGGTCTTTATGTGCCTCATGACGAGCCTCTCGAAGCACTTCATGATGATGGGAGTAAGTGCAACGGGACGGTAGTCATTGAGGCAAGACACAGATGGTTTCTTCGGCACGGGAACGATGATCGTTGTCTTGAAGCACTTTGGGACAACAGTGGTGCTCAGAGAAATGTTAAAGATGTCGGTGAAAACATCTGCCAGTTGTCTGCACATCCTCTTGAGCACTCTGCCAGAAATATTGTCTGGTCCCGCAGCTTTCTGTGGGTCAACTCTACTTAGGGCTTTCCTCACGTCAGCAGTGGAGAGACAAAGTATCTGGTCGTTGGAAGGAGGTGTGGTCTTCCTTGCTGTCACGTTGTTCTGTGCTTCAAAACGGGCATAGAAACTATTCAACGCATCTGGAAGTGAGCTATTGCTCTCACAGGCAGATGGTAATATTCTGTAATTAGTGATGGCTTGGATGCCCAGCCACATACACCGTGTGTCGCCACTGTTAGGCATATGGTGTTAGCCTACAATGTTGGGTTGAAAATATATTAACCATAATGCTATGTCTTTAAGTTGTTAATTGGCCAATGGGTGTGTAAGTGTTCTCATGGCCATAAGAGGAAGCTAGGAGCGTAGTTTCTCTCTCTCTCTGAATTCACTGATATCTACTGTTACTGTTTTTGCTCTGCTGTTGGTTTACTACTGTTGTAACCTGAACTGTGTTTTGACCTCTGGACTGGTAAGAAGACTTTGTAGTTAGGATTACTTTTTGGACTGTTGCTATTGTTTATGATCTGGACTGTTTATTTTTGACTGTGCATTTTTGTTCTTACACCACCTCAAAGTAAAATACTTTTTGCTTTTAGAACTCAGTGTACTCCTGTGTGTGACTTTTTACTACTCTCAGTACCCTTCCTTGTCTGTGCAACTCTTTGGTAGCACAAGGAGACCTCTGCACATCAAATTCCTTAACACTGGTTATGGGCCCAGGCCTGTACTGAGAGTTAGTACACACAGTTTTCCTAGCTGAGTTTGTGTTAGCTATTTGGTGTAAAATGGCACAGGAACTGTTGTCAGGCATCTCCTGGATAACCCGGTTGGATGGGACAAACTATGTTTCCTGGTCCACGAAATGCTGCTTGCTTTTGCGCAAGGAAGGACTATGGACTGTTGTAAATAACCCACCAGATACTACTGCTTGGGATCCAGATGACGAAGAGGATGCAAAGAAGTTAGACAACTTTAAACGTAGCAATGAGAAAGCTCTTTGCATTATTGGACTAACACTGAATGACCAGCAGCTTGTCCATATTCGTGGTGAGGAGTCTGCTGCTAGGTGTTGGGCATTTTGCGAAGGCTTTATGTTCGAGACAGTGTGGGTGCACATATACACCTTACACATAAGCTGTTTAGGGCTCGTCTGCAGAAGAATGGAGATATGCTGACCCATTTAAATTACATGAAGGCAACTTTTCAAGAGCTTCATGAAAAGGAGCTGATTTTTTCAGAGTTGCATCAGGTCTACATTATTCTGTCATCTTTGGATGAGAGTTATGATGAGTATGTTTCTTCTTTGGAAGTCCTGACCAGAGAGGAACTGACATTGACTAACATTACTGGGAGACTGCTGGAAGAGTCCAGAAGGAGGCGTGACAGAGACCAGCTGAGAGAGACACAGCCACAAGAGGAGCAGCCATTTACCACTGCTTACAATGTCAAGAAATGTTATTCTTGTGGGGCTAGAGGGCATATAGCCAAATTCTGTAGGAAGGGTAGAAAACAGAATGTGAATAGCAGTGGAAAGGCTAAGAAGGGCGTTGGTTTGGCTGTTTCTGGTGAACCAACATCCAGAAATAATGAATTGTGGGTTGTTGATAGTGGGGCTTCACAATGCATTACTAAAGTGAAAAAGAGGTTTATTACTATGAAAAACAGCAACCAATATGTTTCACTGGCAAACGGTTGGAAGATGAAGGCCTCTGGTGAAGGTAATTCCTATTGTCCATGCATTGATGAACAGTTACCTATGTTATATATACCTAAACTAAGATTCAACCTGTTATCTGTAAGGGAATTGGTTAAAGTTGGGTTTGTGGTAACATTCAGAGGGGAGCAATGCACTATTGAGAGGAATGGAACCTGTGTAACCGCTAATTTGAAAAATGGTTTATTCGTTATCACAAGTAACCAGGTTAGTACAGTTAAAGCTAACTCAATATGTGAGAACAAGAAGCCACATGATGAATGTATACATTTATTGCATAGGCGGCTAGGGCATGTAAACTTTAACTCACTACGTAAAACAGTTGAGTTAGTAGAAGGAATTACACTGAAGCCATGTAGTAAGTATTTGAATTGCAATGCCTGTAATCAGGAAAAGAGTAAGGCAACTCCTGCAAACAGGTTAAACAGTTTCAAAACAACTGTTCCTTTGGAAGTTGTGTTTACTGATTTAATTGGACCCATGAAACCAAGTTTAGGAGGGTCATGTTATATTTTAAGTATATTGGACCACTACTCTCGTTATGGTTTTTGTTATCTGCTTAAGTCAAAGGCAGACACTTTCCAACAATTTGCAAACTGGCTGAAGTTTGTGGAAAGGAAAACAAAGAGAAAGGTTCAGTGCATAATTACTGATAATGGTACTGAATTTACAAACAAGCGTTTTGTTGATATGTTAGAATCTGCTGGCATTGAGCATAAACGTTCAGCCCCTTATAGGCCTCAACATAATGCATTTGTTGAGAGACGTGGGCAAACGTTACAAGCCATGATGAGAACCATGTTACAAGATTCTGGCTTAACAGATAGACTGTGGGGGGAGGCAGCAAAATGTGCAAACCATGTTCTGAATATAGTTGTTAATACTTCTACTGGTAAAATACCATACACTATATGGCATGGTAGAAGACCAAACCTTGATTACCTGCACACATTTGGCACCCCAGCTTGGGTCCACATTCCTGCACAACTCAGGAGTAAAGGCCAACATAGGGCTAGGCAATTATACTTCGTAGGTTATGAAGCTAACCATAGATCCTATCGTTTCTGGGAACGAGGCACAACTAATGTATATAACAGTGCGAGTGCAAAATTCCTTGAGCATGTTGGTTGGGATAGGTTAGAGCAAGAAACTGTTAATACTGATCCTCTAGTGTTTGAGGACTCCTCTGATAACATAACTAGTAATGATAATACATCTCCTGTAAATATAAAAGATGAAGAGGAGATAGGGGAGATAAAAGAGGAATCAGAGGAAGGAAAGGAGTCAGAAACTCAAAACCCTGTAATTCCTTGGCGTTCAACGCGCATCAGACGTCCACCTGATCGCTATGTACAGAACTGCTAGTGTACAAACAATTATTGTTAGATATGGGTTTAAATGTAAATGATCCATTCATTGTATATGAGGACAATCAGGCTGCGATAAAGATGGCTAACAATGCTGCAGTAAGAACAAGATCTAAATATACTGATCTTCGTTATTTAAATGTCAGACAATGTGTCAAAGATAAATTAATACAGCTAGAGTATTGTTCATCTGATGTAAATATTGCAGACCATTTTACGAAGGTACAAAGTGCTGTGAAACACAATGCTAATTGTGGAAAAAATGTGCATAAGATTGTAAGAGTTATATATTATTCTACCCAAAGGGGAGAATGTTAGGCATATGGTGTTAGCCTACAATGTTGGGTTGAAAATATATTAACCATAATGCTATGTCTTTAAGTTGTTAATTGGCCAATGGGTGTGTAAGTGTTCTCATGGCCATAAGAGGAAGCTAGGAGCGTAGTTTCTCTCTCTCTCTGAATTCACTGATATCTACTGTTACTGTTTTTGCTCTGCTGTTGGTTTACTACTGTTGTAACCTGAACTGTGTTTTGACCTCTGGACTGGTAAGAAGACTTTGTAGTTAGGATTACTTTTTGGACTGTTGCTATTGTTTATGATCTGGACTGTTTATTTTTGACTGTGCATTTTTGTTCTTACACCACCTCAAAGTAAAATACTTTTTGCTTTTAGAACTCAGTGTACTCCTGTGTGTGACTTTTTACTACTCTCAGTACCCTTCCTTGTCTGTGCAACTCTTTGGTAGCACAAGGAGACCTCTGCACATCAAATTCCTTAACAGCCACTGTCCGTAAAATATTGGTGGATGCCCTGGGCATGTGCACGCTTTGCTCCTCTGATGGCCCGGGACAATTTGGCTCTCGGTATTCTTAGGGCTACTTTATCACCTGCCCTGAATGCAGAGTCTCGAGTTTTCAGTAGAGCACGCAAGGAAGGAGGATATGACCTTTAGGACATAATCGGATTAACCCAATGCCATCAGAATACCAGAAAGGCACACTGAACCTCAGGTCAAAGTTCATGCCACAGGAACAACTCCAAACACAAAAGCCCCAGAAGGTATAAAAACCCACCACTCCCTGCTCCATGTGATCAGCTTTCCCAGAGCCATGCTTCTGTCTGGCTCGGCTCTTCAATAAACTACAACCTTCTTTCTAAAGCAGTCTCCATTTTGTTTATTCCCAGCTTGGACTGGATCCTGATGAAGATTTATCTTTCAACATTGGTTACTGGTTACAACTTTGTTTGCTTCTAGGTGTTTGCAAATTTGTTGCTTGATTATCTTTCCCAAAGTCCTCCCAAGTGTTGATGTCAGGCTGATTGGTCTGTAATTTCTTGGATCTTCCCCCCCACCTTTATTCAAGATGGGAACCACGTCAGCTTTTTTTCCAGTCCTCAGGTAATTTCCTGGTGCTCCAAGAACTTTGAAAGATGTGGTTCCAAGGTTCAGATATCACATCTGCCAGCTCCTTCAGAACTCTGGGATATAATCCGTCAGGACCTAGTGATTTCAACCTGTCTAGAACTGACAGGTGTTTTTTATTTTTTTATTTTTATTTGCATTTCTAACCTGTCATTTACGGATCTGGTTTTGGTAAGTTGCTTTTCCCGTGTCTGGGCTTCTGGTTCTAGCCTTGTTCTCCTCCACCTGTCAGCATTTAAGATTTGGGGAAGGATGTCAGACGTGTGTGATGATATTGCTGAGCAAGGAAGGTGAAGCTCAGTCAGGACAGGGAGTCCACATAACAGGCGGCCAGGTCAGTCAAACCAGTCAGTCTAGGTCAAGACAAGCCAAAGGATCAAAGGGATCTAGTCAGCAGGTCGCAAGCAAGCACTTGGCAGGGAAGGTGTTCTTCTTTTCACGGACGGTGATGGAGAATGTCAGGTGTCGAAGAATGACCTGAATGCAGTCCCGCCTCAGGCAGGACTTGCCTGGACAGACATTGTCCAGAATGGGATAGGTCTCTGCTTCAGCAGGATTCCTCCCTCCCTCCCTATTGTTCTACATCTCTCTTTAACAGAATAGATGGTGAACCTTTTAGAGACCGAGTGCCCAAACTGCAACCCAAAACCCACATGTCTCATCAGCTGCCGGGTGGGTGTGGCCTATTGGCTGGGCGTGGCCCATTGGGTGGGTGTGGCCCATTGGATAGGCGTGGCTGCAGTGGTAACAGCAGACTGGGTGGGACTAAGAAGTTCAATCAATCAATTCCAACTTTGCGAGATCTTTTTTCTCCCTGCGAGAAGTTGAAATTGATTGATTGAACCTTTTTTTTGTACACAGCAGCAAGGGCCTAAAGTGAAAAGGTTTTATAAAACCCAGCTGAAGGCCTAGGACTGGGACGACGGCACTCAAGCCCAGAGAGAGGGCTCTGCATGCCACCTGTGGCACACATGTCATAGGTTTGCCACCATGGGGATAGACCGTGGGTCGGCAACCCGTGGCTCTGGAGCCGCATGCGCCTCTTTCAGACTTCTGCTGTGGCTCCCAATCCTCCTCCCCCATTTGCAGTCCCACAAAAAAAGTGGGAGTTCAATCAATCAATTCCAACTTCTCACACACACAAAAAAAATCTCGCGAAGTTGGAATTGATTGATTGAACTCCTTTTGTTTGTGGGACTGCCCACAAGCTTTTGCCGAAACCAGCTGAGAGCCGGAATGGCTTTCTGCAGCCGACGGTGCTAAGCGGCTTCAAGGCTGGAGAGGAAGGTGTAAAGCAGCCTCGGCTGAAGCTGAGCAGAGCCACTCAAGCTGGAGCAGATGATTTGAGTGAGGAGGAGAAGAGCATTTTCTCAGGAACTGTCCGAAGCTCCGCAGCTGGAAGCGCTTCAGCCGAGGCTGCTTTACACCTTCCTCTCCAGCCTTGAAGCCGCTTAGCACCGTTGGCTGCAGAAAGCCAATCTGGCTCTCAGCTGGTTTTGGCACTGTCGCTTCAGCTGGCGGGAACCGACCAATCCAAATCAGAAAAGGTGCGCAGACCAAACTGCGGGCCAGGAAAGAGGCGCCGGCTGAGCTGTGCTCCAGAAGTTTTAATAAATACCTCCGGCGAGAGTCTATCGGGGCCTGAAGGAAAGGTCAGCTCTTTACAGCCGCCACGTGCTCTCGCCCCACGGAGCGCCTTTTATGCACGAGGTGCCTGCCTCATTCACCCCCTGGAGCACGAGGAAGGCGGCCAGAAGCGGCGGTGGAGGCGCCTTCCCAGTCAATAAGGCTGATGCAAGGTAAAGGCACTCTGGGCTCACTTCCAGCTACCCCCTTCCCACCCGGACCACTCCTTCAATCAGTTACTCGGGCGCGGTAGCCCCCTCCTCTTCGAGAAGCCTCATCCAACTCTACACGGAGGATTCTGGCGAAAGAGGGGCGCAATGAGGAGCGCGAGGGAGAAGTGAACGGGCTACGGCAGGAGCGGCAGGGGCTATTCATTTGGCAGTGTCATTTGGCAGGAAGAGAGAGAGAGAGAGAGCATGTGGACTGCAGCAGAGGCTGGCCTCTTCCCAACCCAAGTGGTGAAGCATCAATTTGTTTTCCAGATGTATTTTCAGAGCCCTGGGAAAAGCATGTAAAGCAAACTGTTGTGGCCCTTTTACTTTTCTTGTTTCCTAGGAACTGTCAGACAGTTATTGAGGCAGGCGAGTGGCAGCCACCCCCTTTTAAAAGACAAAAAAGATTGGAATTTGTTAGATTTTCCCAGTAAGTGGTTTGCTGGGAGGGAAAGGGAGAGAGAGGGAGAGAGGGAAAGAGTGGGAGAGAGAGGGAGGGAGGGGGAGGGAGGGAAAGAGTGGGAGAGAGGGAGGGAGGGGGAGGGAGAGAGGGAGGGAGGGAGAGGGAAAGAGTGGGAGAGAGAGGGAGGGAGGGGGAGGGAGAGAGGGAGAGAGAGGGAGGGAGGGAAAGAGAGGGAAAGAGTGGGAGAGAGAGGGAGGGAGAGAGGGAGAGAGAGCAGTTCATTGATTTCATAAATGCAACACACTATTGTTTTTTTATACATAGCATAAAGGTAAAAAAAACAATCTATGCAGTATTATCTTCATTTTAGATGTCAAAAGGGTTTTGCGGCTCCCAGTGTTTTCTGTGGGAAGTGGGTCCAATTGGCTCTTTGAGTGTTTAAGGTTGGCGACTCCTGGGACAGACGGGCAGACAGACTGGGATGAGGAGGGAGGGGGAGGGGCATGAGTCTTCTCAAGGGTCTCTGCAACAGGAGGTGGATGAAGGTCAGAATGGAGACACTACCAGACACCAATCTTTCAGCAAAGGAAATCTCTCCCCACCCAACCCCCGTTGTGGTCTCAGAGAGGAGCAGCATGTCTGGCCTTCCTCCACCTCTTCTTCCTCCTCTTCCACGATCTGTTCCTCAAGGCCACGTGTGGCCGTTGCCTTGTGGGATGCAGGAGGGAGAGAGCAGCAGAGCGTGCGGGCTCTCTGGTCACCCTTGTTGCATGTGGCTTGTCTGCTGGCCCAGCCCTTGCAGTCTGAACTCAGGAATTCCCAAAGTGTCAGCCTCTTTGCAGCTTGGAGCCAGATACTCAGTGATTCCCCAACCTTTCTGGCTTGGTGGAACAAGGGAGGCAGTGGGTGGGGGGAAGAGGTGCAGCTTTACGCACACCCACCACTTCCACAGCCCAGTTCCCAATGGGCTGCAGCCGGGCGCTGGAGTCGGAGTCCCCAACCCCCAGGCTGCACAGCTGGATGGGAGTGGTGAGCGAGAGCAAAACCAAAACCAGCCCTCCAGGTCCGTGGAAAAATTGTCTTCCACAAAACCAGTCCCTGATGCCAAAAACATTGGGAACCGCTGCTCTAGATGCATTTTTGGTTATGGCAGTAATGAGAGGCCCCTGCCTCAAGATTGCCTCTAAAGCAGAAAAATTATTCCTCATTTCTCCCCCTTGGATAAACCCTGAGGACACTTGCAGCTATTTCTAAATGTGAGCCTAGCAAGTCGTCGTTCCAAATTACCCTGAAGAGTAATTTTAAGTTGGCTGCAACTTCCTTGCCACCTTGGATCTGGAACTGCTGAAAGCACCACGAGTCAACCAGAGTCCCAACACAGGAGGACCCATCCCTCCCAACACAGGAGGATGCAAAAATTGGTCCCAGCTGGGGCTTGTTTTTGCTTTTTTGTAAATTTGGGGATGTTGGCACAATTGGGAAGAAAGCCATCTTGGCACCATTTGTCAGTTCATTTATAAAAGAATGGCAAAATACTATTTCTGAGTGATGCCACCTGCTGAACGTCTGTGGAGAGAGGAGATACCCACCAGATGGGAAATGACCCCTCACAGCTCCATGGAGAAAGAGCCTGGTATTCTATGCTCTGTGTTTACTCCTTCCTTTACTTCCACTGGCTTTTTTGCTTACATAAGATGCCCAGCTAGATGGCAGCACAAGGTTGGCCTTGGCTGATCTGGAAAAAGTCAGCAGCCTCAGGCCTGCTTGCTTGGATAGGATAAAATCCTGAGATTAGAGGTTAGGCTAAGAAGCCAAACAAAGATCAAACAACCCAACCCCTCATGCCAGAAGTCAAAGGCAAACCACTTCTGCCTTATTTCCAAGAAAATTACAAGGGGGGTTGGGGGGTGTACATAAACTTTTGAGCTTGACTGGAAGATGACCCTGCAAGATAGCAAAATGGTTCTGGGGTAGAAGAACCGGCTGGATTGCCGTAGGATTTGCTGCATAAATGGGCTCAGATATACAGAAGACAGCTGTTGTCCTATGGCAACTGTGATCTGGATACCCTGCCTTATGCCTGCTGCTTGAATGAGCCGAGTGGGCACCAGCAGTGGCCTTTGTCAAAGCTCATCTCCACATTCTGAGAGCTTGGAGGCCTGCCTAGATCCAGATGGCTGCTCTGAGATGAATGATCTGGCCCACTTAGGTCCCTTGGATCTGAGTCCGGCTGGGAAAGAAATGGCTGCTTCCTTTGAGGGGAGTGCTCTGGCTTTAGGGTCATGGGAGGAGCTCCCCCTCGTACCTCCTTGTGGCTTGGGCAACCCGAGCGAGTGGGCAGGCTTGCAGACTGGCTCCTGCGAAAGGAAAGAGACGGCCTGAGACATTGGGACACAGTCGATGGACAAAAGCAGCCTTGTATTCTGAGGCCAGGAACAAGAGGCAGAACTTACTCAGCTGCGGTAAAAGCTTTGCCTTCCTGTATCTTCTTCACATTCACAATAGCAAACTGTAACTTAGGTCTTCCATGCTCTAATTCCCACAGAGTCAGACGCTCAGAAGCCGTGTATCTTGGCTGGAAAAATTAAGAGCTTGAACTGTGAGTCTTCAAGCATGAAGTTTATTAAACTGGTTTTCCTATAATTTTAAAACAAGCATCCGTTTTAGGCCCAGTACTCTTCAATATCTTCATCGATGATTTGGATGAGGGGATAAAAGGGAAACTCATCACATTTGCAGATGACACTAAGCTGGCAGGAATAGCCAACACCCCATAAGATAGGCTCAAGATCCAGATGGATCAAGACAGACTTGAACACTGAGCCCATTTAACAAAATTCCAAAGGTGCTTTTTCACAAGGAAACCGGATTTTCTTATTTTTCTTTTGAAGACATTTCGCTTCTCATCCAAGAAGCTTCTTTAGCTCTGATTGGATGGTGGGGAATGGAAGGATTTATATTCCTTGCAGACAACTGGTCATTTGCCTTCTTTTAGAGAATTGTTGAGGCCACCTGGAGGCTTATCTGTGTCCTCAGGGTCACCTGAGTAGTGCAAATGGGTGTGTAGCCTTCTTGGACTGTGTTGTAGATTGGAGGTAGATGATGTTGTATCCCTCCCCCTCTGTTGAGAGGGGGCTGTCTTGACCTAGATGGCCTCTTTGACTCCTCTTTCAAATCAGCGGTCCTCTCTGTCCAAAATGTGGACTTTGCTGTCTTCAAAAGAGTCTTTTAAATGCAGGTGGACTGCTGAATCTTGTCCTGATGTGTTTGTTCTCCTATGTTGTGCCATGTGTTTGTGAAGTAGTTGTTGTCTTTCCCCATATATAGATCTGCACATGGCTCACTGCATTGTACTGCATGTACCACATTGTTCAGTTTGGGTGTTTTACCCTTGGGGTGGACAAGGTTTTGTCTTAGTGCATTCATGGGTTTGAAGTGTGCATGTATGTTGCATTGGTTGAAGATCCTCTTGAGTTTTTCCAATATTCCTGCAACATATGGAATGACAACAACAATATGAAGAATGGCTGCAGGACTTGGGTTTGGCTAATCTAAAGAAAAGAAGAAATAGGGGTGACATGATAGCAGGGTTCCAGTATTTGAGGGGCTGCCACAAAGGGGGGCACGTTATTCTCCAAAGCACCAGAAGGCAGGACAAGAAACAATGGTTGGAAATTGACCAAAGAGAGAAGCAACCTGGAACTAAGGAGAAACTTCCTGACAGTGAGGACAATCAACCAGTGGAACAGCTTGCCTCCAGAAATCGTGGGTGCTCCATCACTGGAGATTTTTAAGAAGAGACTGGACAGCCACTTGTCTGAAATGGTATAGGTTCTCTTGCTTGAGTGGGGGGATGGACAAGAAGACCTCCAAGGTCCCTTCCAGATTCTATTCTATTCTATTCTATTCTATTCTATTCTATTCTATTCTATTCTATTCTATTCTATTCTATTCTATTCTATTCTATTCTATTCTATTCTATTCTATTCTATTCTATTCTATTTTCTAAAATATTGCTTCATTTATTGTTCTTCTTTGTCTGATATGGAGGAGCTCTTGCTGGGTCTTTTTTGAGATTTGATCAAGGCCCATTTGGGACAGCCACGCATTCTGAGGGCTTCCTTGATGTGTTTTAGTTCTTCTTCTTTCCCATCTTTCCTGGAGGGCAGGCCTTTCAGCTTGGCAGTGTAGGGTTCTGATAACTCCCATTTTCTGCCCCAGTGGGTGGTGAGAATTAAAATGTAAACGTGAATCCGTGTGTGGGAGTTTTCTGTAAACTTCGATGTTAAGGTTCTGTCTTTCTTAATGCGTACTGCATAGTCCAGGAAGGAAGGCCAGACTATTTTCCTTAACATCTTCCCATGTGAATTTGATGCATCTGTCCACCGAGTTGATGTGTTTGGTGAACGCTTCCAATTCCTGTGTTTTGATCTTGACCCAAGTAATGTCCGCATACCTCTACCAGTGAGTGGATGGAATTCCTGTGAAGGAGCTCAGGGCCTTGGTTTCTCCCTCTTCCAAGCAGAGACTGGCCACAGCACCTGAGAGCAAGACAAGAAGTAACAGATGGAAATTTATCAAGGAGAGATCCAACCTAGAACTAAGGAGAAATTTCCTAACAGTGAGAACAATCAACCAGTGGAGCTGCTTGCCTCCAGAAGCTGTGGGTGCTCCGTCACTTTTAAAAGAAGAGATTGGGCAGCCCTTTGTCTGGAGTCCTATAGGGGTTCCTGCCTGAGCAGCAGGTTGGGCTAGAAGACTTCCAAGGACCCTTCCAACTCTGTTATTCTGTAGTCTGTAAACTCTGTGGCTGCATTTACACTTGACAAGTCTGGAGCCTGCATTCACACAGGAAACTTTCAACACCGACATGCTTTCCTGTGACCGAGCATATCGAAGGTGTGAAGCTTCTTGGTTTGGGTTCTGTGCTTCGTGGGAGCCAGGAAAGGGCTTGCTTTGACGTCAGATGCGTCTGTGAAACTCTCTTTGACGGCTTGGCCTCTTCCCAGCAGCAGTTAAGGAATTGCTTCCCCGGCCAGCTGATAAACCAGAAGTGTCACTTCTAAGGCTCCAACCCAGAAACCCAGTCAAATACTGGGTGTCACTCTTGGTCACAGCAAAAGGCACAGAGGAGCATTCTTTGAATACCTTTTAAGAACAAAGGAAGCTCCTAAGGAATGTTCTCTGGTCCACAGTGCTGCTCATTTCTCTGCCAGCTTAGAAGATGGCCGATCCCTATCTTTCAGGCATTTTCTTTAGAAGATCAGAGGACCTTCCAGGGCCCTCCTGGCGGCATTCTCAGCAACCCAAACTGTGCCAAGCACGATGGGCAGGGCAGGACCCAGCCGGAGCGGTGGGTTTCAGAGGGGCTGGCCACAAGTTCTTCATCCCCATCTTGAGTCGTTGGGAAGGGGACAGCCTAGAAGGGAAGGGAGAGACAGAAGGCCTTGGGGAAAGGCCACTTGGAGGGCGGGGGGGGGGGGGGGGCGCCTGAGGGCCAGAGCCGGACAGCACCTTTTCCAACTAACTCCTTTTTCTGAGCTCTTCCCCACCACTTGTGCTCAGAAGAACAGCCCTGCTGTTACCTATCCTGCTCCGTGTCTTGTGTTTGTGTGTGTGTGTGTGTGTGTGTGTGTGTGTGTTGCTTTGCATCAAAATAGGGGAATTGCCCAGTAACCTAAACTAGATTCAAGCTGAGTCGTTTGGGGTTCAGGGCGTGGTGTGAACCAGGTCAGACTGAATCATAATCGAGTTATTCACAAGCTTTGGCGGCCTGTGATGTTTACTTCACTTTGCACGTGCTCGAGCCCCGAGGAGGTCGGATCCCTTTGGCAGATTCGGGGGCT
The DNA here is from genome assembly GCF_947247035.1 of Vipera ursinii. Classification (NCBI taxonomy): domain Eukaryota; kingdom Metazoa; phylum Chordata; class Lepidosauria; order Squamata; family Viperidae; genus Vipera; species Vipera ursinii. The sequence continues at coordinate 2,663,441 of NC_139520.1, forward strand.
CAAGTCGGCGACGCTCAACCCGTTTGGGAGGCGGGGGCGGCGGGTCCGCAGCGGCCACTCCCTCCCGCGGAGGTTTGCCACGGGGGGCAGACTGGGGGGCGGGGGTCTCCGGAGGGCTGGCCGCGCCTTGCGGGGCTGCAGCGGGAAAGGCAGCCGGGGGGGCTCCTTCTCCCCCCGCTCCGGACGGCGGCGCAGCTCGGCCATCGGGCTGGGCCGGGGGGGGTGTGACGGCCCGTCCCGTGGCCCCCTCGGGGAAGCCCCTGGCGGCCCGGGACCGACTCGAGCGGCGCCTCCGGCTGAGCTGGCCCGGCGGGGGGGGGCGGCGGGGCGAGCCGGGCGAGCGGCGTTGCTCAGTCCCTGGCCCAGCCGGAGCGGCCGGGGACGCGGCGCGGGTGGCGTGCGGGGGCGCCGCCCCGGAGCCCCGCCGGAGGACCCCCGCCCCGGGCGGACGGCCGGGGGGCGGCGCCGCTGCCTCGGCCCGCCCCCGCTCGGCAACCGGCCCGGCGGCATTGCTGGCGTTCCATTCGGGCCGCCCGGCATGAGCGGCGGTTTCGGGCCAGCCGGGGGCGGCGCAGCGTCGGGCCGGGCAGACAAAGGCGCTGCGCCCGATCCGGAGCCGCCGAGCGGCAGCCTCTGGCCGGGCGGGCGGGCGGGCGGGCCCCGGCGGGGGCGTTGCGGGAGGCACGTGGCCCGCCGCGTCCTTGGCAGCTGCTCGCCCTTCGCTGCCGGCGGCGCCCGGTGAGTGGCCGGGAGCGGCTTAAAGGGAGCGGCTGCCGGTCGGCCTCGCGCGCGGCTTCTCGGCAGGCCGGCCCGGACTGGAGGGCCCCCGTAGGGCTGCCCGGGGCTTGGCGTCTTTCCGGCTCCCCCGATCCGTCCGCCGCCCCCGGAGCGAGGGGCGAGCCGGGGCGGGAGGCGGGAGGGCGAGGGAAGCGCCGGCGGGGAGGCTCCGGGTCCGGGGCCAGCCCGGTGCCGCAGGTGGGGAGGGGCGGTCAGGAGAGCGGGATCCCCGCCGGGTCTCCCCGGGAAGCGCCGCCGGAAAGCCGCCGCCCCACCGGCCTTTCCCCGGGCGGGGGCAGCCGGGCGGCCGTAGCGTGCCTGGGCCGCTGCCTGGTTGGCGCTTTCGGCGTCGTCGCCGCCCTCTCGCGGCTGTCCGGGTGGTTAAGCCGGCTGGGCCAGCCTCCCCCCCCCCGCCCGCTGAGAGGAGTCCTGCAGTCCCCGAGGCCCCTTCGGTCCCCTCCGCAGCAGAGGGTGCAGGGACGGGGGGAGACCCGGGCAGTCGTGTTTGGGTCCTAATGAGGAAACCTGGAAGGGTCCTTATTATTTTGCCCCTGAGGGGATTGGCCAGAAAGGGCTGACTGGGCCTTGCTAAGAGGAAAGTTTCGACCCTTTTCCTCAGAAGGAAAGGCGCGTGAGGGGCAGTGCCAGGATCAGTTCCGTCTTCGGTGAAAGAAGGGCTACCTTCCCGTTCCCAGGTGGGATTTCCATCCTCCGGGTGGCTGGAGATCTCATCTGTGATCTGTGGTTGAATAAGAATAACCGAGCCTCTGTGCAGATTCTCAGTCCTCCGGGTGAAAAAGCACCTTTGGGATAACAATAACAGAGTTGGAAGGAACCTTGGAGGTCTTCTAGTCCAACCCTCAGCTCAAGCAGGAGACTCAGACAAATGATCATGTGAAGTCTTCATACCACTGTATAATGCCTTGGTAAAACATACTTGGAATACCGCATCCAGTTTTGGTCACCGTGATACAAATATATATATATATATATTAAGACTCAGAGTGCAAAGAAGAGCAACAAAAATGATTAGGGGACTGGAGGCTAAAACATATGGTGAGAATGGGATATCTTTTTACTGCATTCTTGCCTGACTGTTAAACTACTGCAAGTTTGTTCCACTGTGCTGAGAAACAGGAAGAGCACATTATAAAACTTGCAAGATTAGAACAACAAATGAAACAATCTTGTGGCTATTGCTGTGCTTGTGTGTGCACACATTACGGCATTAGGGCCAGGTTGAGCCTTGAGTTCAGGAGGCTGGCTCTTCTTTGTCGTCTCTCTGAGTTCACCCCAACACTGACCTGGCTCAACAGGCCGGCCTTGTTGGGGACCCGGCCGGGCCTTTGCCAGTCCTGGGGCCCATTTGTCTGAGTCAGGAACCAAAGACACTCTTTTTCCACGTGATTTGGCCCACTCAAGCCGCTTTCAGTGGGCAGAAATCTAGCACAGCTGCCAGGCTGATTTCTCTTTGGACAAGTTGCTGCTGCTGATCTTCACTTGCTTCTTTCTTGGGCTTCTGCCCAGTGGAGAAGAAGGAAAAGGGTTTTTGGAGTCTATTAGAGTATTTATTTGGGACATTCAGGCTTTCTTTGCTGATAAAATGTATGCAGAAAAAATTACTTCACTGCCAGCTGCTTTTGCTCAGACTGCCAGCAAATGGGAATAAACTCTGGGCAGGTGCAAAGGGGGTGCAAAGCCCCCCCCCCCAAGGAGCTGCTGAGGCTCTGACAGGTGCTGAATGTGGCAAAAGCAGAACAAGAGGCCACCCAGTGATGAGAGAGGCTGTTGTGGCCAAAGATACCTCCTGGCTGTGGGCGCCTAGGGGTTGCCTTGAAGAGTTGGAAGTTTAGGAGCGTCTCCCAGTCCATAATACAGCAATTTGGTTACCAGGATGTAGTTGCCAGGTAGCCCAAACGAAGTTGGCATTTAGAGGATGAAACTGGATGAAAGTAGTTGTACTAATTTTTTTTAAAAAACCTTCATATTTTTATTCCTAGTTGTGTATCTATTTGTTACAAATATTTTATGCCAGAAAGCTCAAAATCCAAGCAATAACAGGAATATTTGTTGGCAAAGGATCAAAAGAATCATTTTTGACAATGCCATAGTCAGTGTCTCCTGTGAGTCTCTGTGTTGTGCAAGGGGGTGGATCAGGACTGCTTGGCATTTCAGCTCTTCCAGGAGAGCTGCTGTTTCACCCTCCCCCCATCTAAGAAATACCAGATTTGTTTGCAGCCTGTGAATAACCTGTGTGTCCAGGTAGATGGTGCATATGTTGACTCATTTTATCTTTAGGGTCTTCTGTTAGCCTCCCTTTTCAGTTCTCTGTTAATTTCCTCCCTCCCTCCCCCCTCCTCAGGCTGGCTTTTCTCCAGAATCCAGCCAGCTCCTCCAAGTTCTGAAAGAGGACCCTCCCCTCTGCCAGACCCCCTCCCCTGATGAGCTTGCCAGAGGCTCTGACCGTTGGTTTCCTGGTGCATCTCCTAGCAGGTTTTCTGGCTATTTACCAGGCTGTCCTGCCTCTGTTTGCCCCTTGATGGCCCTCACCTCTTCCCAGGGCTCCTTCAGGAGGGGGAGTTGGAAGCTGGGGGGCCTTTGGACAACAGAGAGTGCTGTTGTTACAGGCTGCAGTTGCTGCAGTCTATTTTTAAGCTGTTACCAAGTCTTCTCTGTGTCGAGGTTCCTTTTAATTTGCTGTGGCTCTTTTTTTAAAAAAAAATGTGTGGGACAGCAGCAGGAAAGACCCTTCCCCTTCACCTGCTTTCCAGTGAAGCAAATCTTAATCCATCTGAGCTGGTTTTAAAAGGCTTGTGGACAGCCCTCTGGCTCCCCCCCCCCTTCCCTTTGAGCCAGGCTTTCTGATCCCTCTGGCCGTGGAAGCAGCCCTGCGGCTGAGGGCCTGGGCGTCTCCAGCAGCCCAGAGGCAGAAGCGCCTGTCAGCATCTCTTCTCATGGGCAGATTTTGTTGAGTGGCCAGAGCCGGGACAAAGTGGGCCACAGCTCAGGAAAACCACTGCCTTTACGCAGTAAGATTTGTCTGTAGGAAAAGGTGCAAATTGTTTACTACAACTCTGAAGCATGCTACGGTCTCAACCAAAGCACTGTTCTGGGTACAGATCAAGGTGCAGGATTCTACAGAAAGCCTCGGGTGTGACCAGCAGATCAGCTTTCCTGCTGAAAGCCCCCCCCCCCTTATTCCCAGGGCCCCAGAAGCAGGCTTCCTGAGGGGGGGGCTCCCCTCCTTTGGAACAGCCCCCCTTCTGAGGCCAGGAGAGCTGCAGATCTCAGTCTTTCGCAGGACCTTTGAGGACCAATTTTGGGCAGAGCTGTTGGTGCTGGGTATCACTCTGTATCATTTGAACTAAATGCAATCTTTATGTATTGTATTATCATTGTAAACGGATTTTCTGCGTCCCCTGGAATCCCTTGCATTGAGTGTTAAACGAGTCCCACAAATATATCTTTTCTTTCATTCTCCTTACCCATCAACCGCACATTTTGCTGCTCAGATGCGACATTAACTTTTTGAGTCCTTTTTTGCCCTGCCAAGTTCAGTCTGTTGCCAGATTTTGTCTGTCATTACAAAAACTCTGCTTTTTTCTGATCTTTCTTCAGCCCAACTCTTTCCCATATCTTTCACGCATGCCACAAGCCCAGGCTGCCTTCCTGGGCATTGCTGTATCTTGCACAAACGTGCTGCTCGCCTCTGCTCAACACTGATGCATCCTGAATGGCTCCTCTGCCTCTGTCACCCTCAGCTGTCAGCTCTGCTTACCTTACTAGGCTGCCATTCCAAAACGTCTCTTGGGTCACCTGCCAAAGCTCACCTTCGATGCAGTCCACCAGTGGCTGGACTATAATGGTAGGTAACCCAAATGTGTCAGATTGTTTAGACTTTTGTTCCTCCCCTTCAGTTGTTTCTCTAACTTAAAAGATCCATGTACAACGGTTTTATTGTATAAATCATAATGCCAACCATGCAGAAAGGTGAGAAATGGGGCAAGAATAATAGAAATGAACAATTAGAAAGGACTGAAGAAGCTTCTTGGATGAGAAGTGAAATGTCTTCGAAGAAAGACTAGAATGTGCAGTTACCTCATGAAAAAGCATCTTTGGGACAGTTAGAAAGGACCTTCTTGCCTCACCTCAATGGGTTATTATGGGAAAATAGGAGGGAGGAGTATGTTCACTGCATTGAGTTATTTATAAAAATAATAAAGGCAGAGTAATAAAATGGAATGGAGTGGAGTAGACTAGAATAGAGTGGAATGGAATAGAAATAGAATGGAATAGAAAGAGGAATAGAACGGAACGGAACAGAACAGAATAGAACAGAATAGAATAGAATATATGGAGCGGAATAGAATAGAATAGAATGAAGAGAAGAGAAGAGAATAACAGTGTTCAAAGGGGCCTGTTAGGTCATGTAGTCCAACCTCCCTGTCCAAGCAAGAGTCCCTACACCATTTCTGACGTGGCCGTCCAGTCTCTTCTTGAAAGCCTCCAGTGATGAAGCTCCCACAACTTCTGAAGGCAACTTCTGTTCCATTGGCTGATTGTTCTCACTGTTAGGAAATTTCTCCTTATTTCCCGGTTGAATCTCTCCTTGATCAGTTTCCATCCGCTATTCCTTCTCTGGCCTTCAGGGGCTTTGGAAAATACGTTGACCCCCTCCTCTCTCTGACAGCCCCTCAGATATGGGAACCCTGCTATCATGTCTCCCCTGGTCCTTCTCGTCACTAGACGAGCCATGCCCAGTTCTTGCAATCCTATTTATTTCCTTTGCCAGTTTGGCCCGTAATACTAGCTGATGTTATCTCTCCATTTTGTTTTAGGCCTTTTTTCTGGATGCTTTTTATCAAGTAGGATCCTTTCTAGAACTACCTTGGTCCACCTGCCATTGGTCCTTCTTGCTATATTACCAGCCCATTTCCATTTCAATTCTTTTACTCTCTTGATATCGTATATTTTCATTTGTTTTCTAATTTAACACATGTAGTGAATAAAATTAATCAGTTTTCCTGAGTAGTTTTCAGGATTACAGCACAATGCAATCCCAGATTTGGGGAGACTGCTCAGGCTGTTGATTTCAGGTTGTTGGCAGAACAAGAAAGCTCCTGTGATGGATGAGCGTGGCTCTGTCCTCCGTCAATTCTCAGGTGACTGTTCAGGGCCTGTCAGGAATTGGGTCCTGCCCAGGCTGGTACTGGGACCGTTGAGCAACCCATTTGCCCCAGACAGTTGGGGCAAACCGAGCTGCTCTTGTCAGCTAGAGAGGCGCCCTCCATCAGCCAGCTGGGCCCACATTCAGCCAGATTTCCTGCCGGCCAGGAAGAAATGAGAACCTTGGATGAATTCTCCAAAGAACCAGATAGCTTCAGGGGCTGCAGAGCTTTCTGAACCTTGTGAATGATATCTGGGGACATTCCTGAGGTTGGTTCCTTAACAGAGCAGGGTCTCTAAGAAGGAAAAGCCACGGGGAGAAGGGGGTGTACGTGACATCGCTGAGCATCTCTTGATAGGGGGATGTTTCTGGGTTTATGAGTGTTGACAGCATTGTTGCTTCACACGGTAGCCAAGAATGACTCCTGAATCCTTCCGCAAAGCAAGCCTGTGAGGTAACTGAACTGGCCCTTTTCTCCCCTCTGGTTTGTGAGGGCGGTTGGACATCCATAAATACCAGCAAATGGCCTTAAATAAGCAGCTGGACAGGAAATGCCTCTCGGGTGCTACTCCTTGGCGCTGGCAGTGACAGGCTGGATGTGCCCTTTTCTCAGATCCCTCCGTACTCCTGGCTGGGATGCCAAGGGGGCCTGCTGCAAGCGCTGAGAGGCTGCTTTTCAGAAAGCCCTGGGGTGGGCAGGGGGTGCTAACATATCTGTTTCTAGCATTCTGTTCTCGAACTTGACAAACGGGAAGAAACAGCAACTTGGCACCGGCTGAGCCCTCCAGGGTGTCTACAGCCACGAGAAACCCTCTGCCCAGAACTCAAAGGCTTGCATGTTGAACAGCTGGCTGGGAGGAGGCTTGGGGAGCCATTGCAGAGCTCCATGAATCGAAGCACAGACTCGCAACAATGCTTGAGTTGCTCTCCATAATCAGGGACTTCTTCCTGACTTGCTTAAGGCTCCAAGGGGAAAAGGTGCTTCATTTGGCTGTGACAAAACAGTGAGTCAGAAGAGGTTCCACCTTCAGCTGAGGATTTCTGTTTTGCCAGCAGTTCCACAAAGGCATGCAAAAGCGGCTGATAGATGAAGATTGAGGGGCACCTTGGCAGCCACAGTCACACTGGGCCGGTAGCTGCAGCACCCCAGAGCGGAAAGCTGAAGACGGGAGGAACATGGAGAACACAGGTACTGAGATCTTTTGCTGTTGGAGGTTCTGGGAGAGGAACAGGACCTGCTCCAGCATCTCCAGAGGGTGCAGGGTTAAGAACAATTTGACCATTGGAGCCCTTGGGAGCAGCTCGGGACTGGCAAGACTTTGGGGTGCAGAGAGGTTCTGGGTGCGGGGAACATCTTGTTGCCCCAAGTTTCATGCATTGGAAGCATCCTTCAAAGAGGACGTTGCCGAGATCCATTTCTTTCCCAACCCTCTGATTTGTTGCTTGTTGTTGCTTGTTTGGGCATCTTCTCTGCTCTCCAGAATGCATTGAAAGCCCTCTTTGCTCTCCCACCTAGAGCAAAACCGGATGTGGCCAGGGCTGTCCACAGGGCTGGTCAAAAAAATGCTGGTGGTGCGATCACTGTTTTGCTTGTTTTTTACATGCAACACAGCCTTTCCTTGCACTGTTGTGATCGCCATCTTGACTTTTTTCACCAAATTCTGCAGGTATTCCAGACATACCATAGTACCAGATGTTAATCACCATTATCCTCCCCAGATGTTCCCTTCAAGCTGCATTAGTAGCCCCAGGAGATTCTTGAGTTCCTCTGCTGAAGGAGGACCACGTTTGCCTACCACACCTTGCTTAGCTTCTTAAAAAAAAAGAAAACAAATTGGGTTTGGTTTTCTCCTTGCACACCTGTCATTACCAAAGGAGCAACCTAGAAAAGGGGGCAGAGCTTCCGTTGGGTGGTCAGTGGTCTTACCTCCCGCAGAAGGAACCTCTGTTCCCTTTGGGGTCTTCGGAGCCGGAGAAGATGGGCTGGGAGGGCAGCCGGAAGGCAGCCTTTGGATGGGCAGCGTGGGTGGTATTCCCCAGGCAGGCATCCTCTTTGGCTTCCCACTGTCCTGCCCCCCCAGGGGTCCCAGGGAAAGCAGTGCTGACCATTCTGGCTCCTGGCTAGAGATGCCAGCCGGAGGGTCCCTTCCCCCTTCCTGCCCACAGCTTGGCAGGACCCCTTTGCTGCTGTCAGCCCTGCTCTCCTCCGTCTCGGTGGGTGGGGCAGCATCTGTGGGGTCTGGCTCATTTGCTTTTTTCTCAGAGAGAAGCCAGATGGGGGGATCTGCAGGCTGCTGCTTGCTCTGCTTTTCAGAGCCAGCTTGAGCTTGTCAAGGCCTGTTTGGGGGAGGAGGCGGCAGCCCTGGGTAGGTTCTGCTTTGCAGCTGCAACAAGCCTCTTTCTTGCTACTCTGGGGCTTCACAGCCAGGTGAGCCAGAGAAGGAAGCCCTCAATGTGCAGAGATGCTGTCTGAAAGCAGGCTGGGCTCTGGAGAGCATCAGAGGACGCACCGCTAGTGAGCAAAGGGCTGGGGGAGGCTTAGAGAGCCACGGCTCCTTCTGGCAGCGGAAGCGGAGATCTGTAAGTGCCGTAGCCACACCGATCAGCTGGGCCTGGCGTGCCTTTTCCTTGGAGGAAAAGGTTTGAAGGAGGAGGACCAGGCTGGAAACCCCTGCCCCATCTGGGTATTCATCAGGGGGGGTCCTTGTGCAGCAAAATAACAGGATGGCTGCCATTCTTCCTCCGGCATTTTAAAGCTGCCATGATACAAACCTTGCATGTGGCATTCTGTGTGGTTCCGTGGTTTGCGCAGGGCACTTGCGCCTGCCTGCCTTCTGTCGGAGGGTCAAGAGCAGAGGAGAAATTGAAAGCCTCCCAGCATTAAGGTTTGTGGAAATAACCAAGACGGTTCTTTCAACAAAAGGCAGAGAGGGGGGAGGGAGGGGGGAGGGGAGGAATAGGATTTTCAGCAAGCAAGTGACACCTGCTGCTTGACATGTGCCACACCGTATGGTTGTGAGCATACTGATCTTTTCCTTCCAGTGAAATCAGCTGGGTGTGACATTTGTGAGGACCACATGAGTAACTGGAAACAAGGTGCACGATTAAGTGATGAGGAATGGGGAAGGGCAGGATTTACATTCCAGGCGTTTTTAACTTGACAGTGAGAACTTGCTTCTGAAAGAGTTCATTTTAGTCAGTAGCAAGCCATTTACTGCTATTTTAGACAAGAAATGGGAACGGTAGAAATCCAGAATGCCATTTGGATCTATACGTTGCTTAGATAGTGGAAGGAGTTCCCACGGTCCCAGAGCCCTGAGTTGCTCAGGAGTTTCCAGTTCTCTTTGGATGCTGCTGCTGTGTCAGGAGCCAGGAGGAGGGCTGGGGATCTGTTGTCTGCCAGCTGCATGGAGTGTGTAGTAAGAGAAGCAAAGAAAGACAAGGGAATTTTGCTGCTTACAGTTTTTCTGCTTGTATGGCTATGATTGTATCTTAGGTTGTGGATGTACAACTTTGGAAGACGGGTGCATGTTAGCCTCAGTTGGAGGCTAAAGGTAAATTAAATGGTATTTAGCATATACATGGTGCTGATTTTATAATTATAAATAGCTAAAATACATTAACATTTCAAACTTGCCTTAAACAAATGCCAGTGGGGGCCAGTGACAAAAATTATGGTCTGCTTCCAGCCTCCCTGTCCTGCTCCTCCCCTGGGCTGACGTGGCTGGGAAGCTTGACACAAGTCGATGGCTTTTCCTGCCTCCTTTCCTGGACTCTCTGGGAATTAGCTCCCAACTTGCACCCGAGGACTTCAGTTTCACCACTTCCGCAGCAGCCTATTTTAGAAGCTCAAGCCCACCATTCTGCCTCCCTCTCTCTTCCCTTCCTGTTCAGCTGACTTTTCTGCACTTCAGCAGATTTTAATCCTGAACTTAACAAATGAGGAAAGTCACTGATGAGTTCAGGGTCCTTAGTAATTCTAGTTGTCTCTCCTGCTCACTGCACCGAAGGCAGAGAGAACAGCTATCTGTAGGGCTGGGACCTTTGGAGGGAAGTCTCCAAAGAGGCTGCTTTGGTGTTCAAAGTCAACCCCAGCATCTTCCGTTTCTTCTTTCACCTCCCTCCTCGTCCCCACGTGAGGCTAAGGCAGCCCAGTTTATTTGCAATGCAGTGAGCACAGGAGCATTTATATTATCCTGGCTCTGTTGCTTCAGAAAATCAGGGAGAAACTTGGGAGCTTTTTGAAGCCATGGTTTCCTGCAGTTTTAAGAAGCAAAGTGTGAAATCCCCCCCCCCCGCACCCCAATTTCAGGGTAGTTGCCGTTTGTCCCTGGAGCTGATTACACTCCGCAGAAGAACTGTTGGTCCAGCAATTGCTAAATTACTTCTCTTACTTCTACTTTGAATTCAATATTTACTTATTTCTTTAAAAATCGATTGATCTGATGAAGAAAGCAAAAGGAATTTCAGGGAAGGAAACGTTCTCTTCACCGTCTTTGAGGGACAACAGTTTGGCCCAGGCTTCCTTGCGGCTTCTTCCCGTGGAAAGCCTCCCATCGCATTTGCTCCTCCTGCCCAGTGGAGGCCCACCCCTCCCCCCAGGGCTCCTGGGATGGAAGGGAGGTGAAAAACCCAGTTTGTTTTTGAGAATATAAATGTCAGCTTGAATCCACCAGTGGCAGCAACTCAAATACGTAAATGTGATATTTTCTTTTGGTGGCCAGGCATGGGTGGGCCTTCTTGGCTCAGGGGGGTCGGGCAGCTCACCCCCCACCTTCTGGCAGCAGCGAGCAAGTGCCTGTGGTCCTCTAGAAGGGGACTGTCCTGGCTGACCCGTCCTGATTTCACTTCTGGCCCTGGGGCTGCTGACCAGGCCGGCCCCTCCTCTGCTGGGCTGGGCTCAATTCCCTCTTTTCTGGCAGGAGGAAGAGTCCTTGGTGGGAAGCGGAGCAGCTTGCCGGGCCCCCATCGTCTCCCAGTGCTGCAGAAGCTGGTGGAGTCTCGTGCCCAACTGCAGGAGGAGAAGTTGCAGCTGCAGCAACAGTTACTGCAGCTGCAGGAAAAACTTGCTGTGCGGGAGAGCGGCTCCCTCTCTCAGGCTGTGCAGCTCCAGAACAAGGTACTTTCCTTTCAGAGGAGAGATCCGGATGCTGCCCATCCTCCAGGTGACTTTGATGCCCTTTGCTGGCATCCCTGACCAGCCCTCCTTTCCTCCCTCCCTCCCTCCCTCCCTCCCCCCACCTGGCTGGAGAAGACCTGAGGAATCTGGCCTCCCATCCCCCTGCCCCAGCTGGAACATCCTCCTCTTTGCCTCCTCTCTGGCTCAACGTCACTCTGATCTTCCTGTGAGTCTGATGCCAAGACCCAAAGGCTGTGTTTGTACAGTGCCCTTCATCACCAAAGGCAAAACACCTGCATTTGTGTAATAGGTTGAGCTTGTTTCATTTTAACATGGGCCAATGTGTCTATGTTTCCTGGCACATTATCCAAAACCACAAGGAAAACAGCAATAATAAAAATAAGTAAGTAAGTAAGTAAATACATACATACATACATACATACATACATACATACATACATACATACATAAATGCAACTAAGAAATTGGAGGATGGGGACTAAAGAAAAGTCACACCCAAAATGGGCAATGAAAATTTGCATAGAGCTTTTAAAATACCTTGTGCTATATTAAGAGTTGTAGAATTGGAAGGGATTCTACCCCATGTTTCTACACGCTCCTTCCTGATTCAGGGAATGCTAAGTCTCTGGGAAGGGTGGTAGAACAAACCTAGTTTGTACATTGTAATGATTGCCTGCTCCCCCTTGCTTGTGCGTAGGCATTTTCCTTTGGACCAGGGGTCTTTTGAGGCGTCTTTGTTTCCCCACCCAAAGGAGGGATCCTTCTCGTGGATAGCCCTCCACTGCTCTGCCTGTCCGCTTGGCACCCTCCTGCTTGTCCCTCTGAGGGAATCTGGCCTTGTGTCACCTTTGAATTCTGGCTGTATCATTTGGGAACCACCAAAGCAATTCCAGCTTGCCAGCAGGGCTAAGTGCTTAATCAGCACTTAATTGGGCCCTTCTGATTAAGCTGCAGCTCCAGACAGATCGGAGCCTCTGGACCTATGTTGAGTCTTGTAGCGTTTTGGCCTAGAAGGGGGAACTTGAGTTAGCTCAGTCCCGGTCGTGACGTGGAGAGAAATGGCCCTTTGGATCTGCGGCTGGGCTTGGTTGCGGGAAAGGATCTTAAGTGCTTAGAAAATGCCCAAAGGTGTAAAACTGCCTTCCCTAAGTCAGGCAAAGAAGGTCTGCCTTCTCCTGCTCTGGGCCTCACTGTTTGCATGACGCTTTCTCAGCACTTGGATCCCATTTGTGGGCTTGGCTTGTTCGTTATTGCGCAGGATCTCATGACTGTGCTAGAGATGGAAAGATGTAGAAAGATTCTCCTTTACTCAGTTTCTGGTGAAACCCAGTTGTGTGTTCATCTGTGCTTCCTGTTCTTTCAATAAACCCTGGAAGATTCGCACCCATGGCTGACATCATAGTGCAGGCTGGGTAGGCAAGATGGGCATTTCCAGGCATCATTTTCCATCCCTGTTTCCTTTTTGCTCACCAAGGAATTGACAGCTGGAGATTAAGATGACTTTTGCAAGAGGCTGGTTGACAGTTCATGATTGTGATGTTTGGGATATGCCAGTCAGAATTAAAAATTTAGAAACTAAAAACTGAGCTGTATTAACTAGGAAGTGTAGAAGTAGAGAAATGGAGCTTCGAGGCCAGAGCTAAACTTCAAACAACTGAATAACTTGTAAAGCAGAATTTGATGGGTGGAATTTAACTTACTATTTCCTTGCTCCTTGTGTATAAATGAACATTGTATTTCAGTCCCTCTTTTGTATTGGCAGCCAGAAAGCCTGAAGGACAGACTCCCAAAGCCAGCTCAGGAGATGAACAGGCTTCCTTCTACGCTGGTGAGTTGCCTCTTGCTTGGTTCCAGTGAGGACTTCCAAGGTCTCGCAGCATCGGTTGGATTCCACTGACCTGTGTGATGCAGCCTTAAATAATGGAAGGAATTCCAGGCATGTCCAGTAGTTTTCTGAAACTCGCTGCATGGTTGGACTTTGGTAATAGTTTGACAACCCCAACTGGTGTCATTAGCCAACAATTAGTCATTAGCCATTTGTGTGCCAAACCTTCCAAAGAGCGATGTGTCTTATGGGAAGTGCAGCACACTGAATTGCTAACCTTGCATTATTTCTGAAACTCCCAAAACCTGGTTTGAAGCACTCGCAGTACTACTCACATTTAGGCAGATGTGGCTGCATCAGTGCCAGCCTTCTGTTCTTGCGCTGATCTTTTGAGGAACGGCTCTGCTCAGGCCCGCTGTTTGCATTGCTGCATGGCAGATAAACCACGTTCTTCCTCTGCCTCACTGTCCCCTGGATCCTTCACAAGCCCGTCTTTGAGCCGTCAAGAGATACTGGACTATAAATTCCATCGTCTACAACTGACAGGATTTGGGGCATGTTGGCTGGGAGTGAAGGAATTGTGGGCCAGTTGGAGGAAGCTATGAATTGTTGCTTGTCGGGAGAAAACATTGTTGTCCGGGTTTTATTTTTGTTTTTAAAAAAGGCACGGCTAGAGCAGAGGAATTGCCAGGAGGTGAGACGTCGGTGCCACCTTGGCTTTGAACCTCCTGTGGGCAAGTCCCCCCCATGGAGGACTCTGGTCTGTCTACTCTGAGCCTGAAGAGCAGGAACTCTGGCTGAGGAAACCAAAGTCTCTGCCTGTCGTGTGTATGCTGATGCTTGATAATGAAAGCAATATTGTATACAATGCAACGTACAAATCATGAGGGTGTTGGTTTGAAGGAAAAACAATAATTAACCCCCTACACACATACTTTTCATTGCTAGATCAATTGGGGTTTGTTTACTTTGTTGCCGTCATTTGGGTAGGTTCTCTGCCCAACGGATGACACCGGCGGGTGTTGTGTTGCGCAGTCTGACGCTAGAGCGTTCCACCTAATCTGCCGGGCTTGTTTATAGCGAGTCCCTCTTCAGCTTGGCTGTGAATCATCCCTTTGCGGAGTCTCCTGACGTCTTCCAAAGATCCTCTGAGAAGAGTTCCCTCCCGCTCTGGCCCTTCTTTCTGTTTAGCAGGCCATGCTGGCCGACTCCTGCCATTGTTTACTGTCTGAGTGCACATAAAGAGAAGCAGTGAATTTAGGTTATAGGAATAATTTAATCCAGTTTCCCATAGTTTCAGATTGCAACGTTTTGCCCCCGGTAAATGCATTAGAAACGAATGCTGCATTCAGATAAGCAAAAGAACTGTGGACTGAATTACATCTTAATCTTCATTCATGCACACTATTTATAATTAAATTCAGTTAGTGTCTTGGAACCACTGATAAGATGAAATGTGCTCTTAATCTTTCCAATATTTTTGTGAAGGACTGCTGTTCTTACTGCCTGGCCATTGAAGGAGTGAGGGGTCCTGGGTGCCCTCTGAGCTTGCTTGCTTTTTTGCAGATGTTTCATTACCCAAACTAGGTAACATTATCACCAGCACTGATGATGTTGCCTAGTTTGGGTAATGAAACGTCTGCAAGAAAACAAGCAAGCTCAGAGGGCACCCAGGACCCCTGGTTTCAACCCTGAGCTGCAAATATTCTCCTTTATTAGCACTGAAAGAGGAAACCTGACCTCTGTCCTTTTCCTGCCTCTTCACAGGGTGGGACAGACTTGGAGAAGCACAGGGATCTCTTGGTTGCAGAAAACGCGCACCTGAAGCAGGAGTTAAAGCTGCGCGAGGCCCAGCTGCAGGAGCTGAGGAGGCATTCAGTCAGGTGCACCAACTGTGCCCACAGCCAGGTGAGGCGTCGCTCCTCCAGTCGGCCCTCCTGCAGGTGGGCCTGTTCCTGAGGGGTCTTTCACCTTCCTCCCGCAGGAGAACGTAAAACTGCAGGAGAAGCTGGCACAACTGAAGCAGGAAGCAGAAGAAGCCAAAGGACGCCTTTCAGAGTTGGACCTGGAGGTGGAGCAGAAGACCAACCGTCTGGCAGAGGTAGAGCTGCGGCTGAAGGACTCCTTGGCCGAGAGGGCCGAGGAGGAGGAGCGGCTGAGCCGGAGATTGCGGGACAGCCAGGAAGTGATAGCGAGCCTCAAGGCCCAGCCTCATCAGGTCAAGGTGAGGTCGGCGTTGCCCAGCGCCCGGAGGACTGATGGGGCAGGTGGTCCAAGGCCAGTTCTTTCCCTCTTTCCAGCTCTGGGGAGGGCTCAGCCTGGGCTGCTCTGCTTCTTTTAGTATGTCATCAAAACGATGGAAGTTGAATCCTCCAAGACCAAGCAGACCCTCAGCGAAGCCCAGTCGCGGAACCAGTACTTGCAGGACCAGGTTGGGATGCAGAGGCAGGTGCTGAAGGAGATGGAGCAGCAACTGCAGAACTCCCAGAAGGCGGCGGCTCAGCTCAGGGCCCAGGTAAGCCCTCCTGAACACGAGGAGGAGGAGAGAAGGCCGGAGGCAGAGGGGAAGAAGAAGGAGAGGTCCCCCTCTCGCTCGGAGGTCGCCACGGGTGCTTCTTTGTCTTTGGCTTCTGGTCCCTTGGGGAAGGAGCCGAGTGCAGGTTCTGAATGCTGCGGTCCACTTCCTCTTTGCTGCTGCAGCTTTGATCAGCAGGGCACCCCTCCCTGTGGTTCTTCCCATTCTGAAGCCTAAATCAGGTGTGCCCCAAAGTGCAGAGTGTCCTCGACCTACCCATATTCCTCCAGCATCTGTTCAAAATTGTGCTGAAGTTCAGCTGTGGTTATGACCAGTCCTCAGAGTTCCCCCTGTCCTAGCATCCCACCCCACCCCATCACAGGATCATGAGTAGGGCACTTGGCAGTCAGCTCAAACCTGTAACTTTGCAGTACCCCATGATCACATGATTACCACTTGCAATCTTCCCTGCTGGTTTCCCCAAAAAGTCAGTGGGGAAGCCAGCAGTCACGAGTCGCTGGGGTAAGTCTCCCCACCTGCATATCCTTTCCACCCCTCTGCATTTGCACCACACCTGCGCCTCACCAGCCATTTGCACACTCCCACCCTCCCTCCCTGACTTGCACCACACCCGTGCACATCCTCCTGACCCTCACTGCAAACCCCCTCGCTCCCTCCCTCACCTGGCTGCAGCCATTTACCTGTCTGCTGGCCTTTGACTTGTAACTTCTTGCCAGCTTCCCCAGTAAAACAGTCGTCCGGGACTGCATGTGTTAAGTGATGTGGTCATGTGATATCACACTTACTGAAGAAAATCGTAAGTTGAGGAACAATTTTACTCGTACTTGTAGGGAGAACTTGTATCCCTGGATTCTAGTAGGAGGGCAGCTTTCTGGTGCTGCAGATGAAATAGTATTGCTTAGCTCATTCCGTTCTTCCTTAACAAAGGTGATCAATTGATCACCATTTGCAAGGATGAGAATAAAGGTGAGGGAGAACACAGGAGGGGGTTGCGTTGTCTGCCGACTCTCTCTAAAACGTGCAATTGCACAATCAAAGCCGTGTCTGGAGCTGCTGCTCCTCTCTTCTCCTAAGTGGCAGGAGAAGCTCCCCAGGTCCTGCTCAAGAAGAGGGAGAGGAGCCTCAGAACCTCATGTGTCCATCCTGCAGGTGACGGTGTATGAATCCGAGCTAGAGCAGTCCCGGGAGCAGATGCTGGAGGAAATGCAGAACTTGGAGGAGGACAAGAATCGAGCCATTGAGGAAGCTTTTGCTCGAGCACAACTAGAAATGAAAGCTGTCCATGAAAATCTGGCAGGTGCGTAGCTTGGACCTGGAGGATCGTCCTCCGCCGGGTCTGATTTGCTTTCTGAGCGGCAGCCAAGAGGCTCCTTCGGTGTCTCCTGAGTTGCCCGATCGATCGCGGAGTGAGTGGAAAAGGGGAAAGGCCAATGAAAGTGAGCACTTTCCAGGCCAGCTTTGAAGTTCTCCCCTTTGCAGGCGTGAGGGCCAATCTGCTCACGCTGCAGCCGGCGCTTCGCACTCTCACCGGTGACTACAACAGCTTGAAGCGCCAGGTCAGGGAGTTCCCTCTTCTGCTGCAAGAGGCTTTGCAGAGCGCCCGGGCTGAGGTGAGCTCGTCCTCCGTCTCTCTTGCTGCCCAAGTCCTTTTTCCTACCCCGAGGAGAGCGGCTCCTGCTCCTCGGAGGCAGAGGGGCCTGGGAAGGACGGAGGCGCACACAAGCCCCTAAAGCAGCTCGTCTTTCTCCAAGATTGGGCAAGCCATTGAAGAAGTGAGCAGCACCAATCGGGAGCTGCTGAGAAAGTACCGGAAGGAGCTGCAACTCCGGAAGAAATGCCACAATGAGCTGGTGCGATTGAAAGGTTTGCTCCTCCATTGTCTGTGTTGTGTGTTTAGGGGGCACAGTGGGAGCGTTGGTGGGTCAGCCAAAGTTGCTGATCTGAAACGGGAGACTTGCCTGACGTGGTGGAGGCACATTTTGGGATCCAAGGACTCGATTGCAGGTGGGGGAGGGGCTGCCTGTGATTTGCTGCTTGACTGAAGGAAGCAGCCATTAGGAACGGGGCCTTACATGGCGGACCTCTTGGGCTGAGGATGGGAGTCAGGAAACATCTCGTCCACTTACTTAACTCTGCTCTGAGCCCAGAATTGGAAGAAGTTTACAGTCAACCTTTGACGTTGCAGCAGGGAGAAAGCAGAACTGCTTAATTCATTCTTTTCATCTATTTTCATGCAAAAGAAACAAAAATACTCTAACCTACTAAAAGTCCAGTACTCTTCTGTGGGAGGCAGAATAGGAATGCAAGTCAAAATAGGCAAGAAAAAGGTAGGACAACGCTTGTCCACCCTAGGTGTCTATGGAGGTTCTCAATCGTCCAGGTCACGGTTGTCCCAAAGGTGCTTTTTCAAAAGGCAACTGGACTTTCTTACTTTTCTTCTTGAAAATGTTTTGCTTCTCATTCAAGAAGCTACTTCAGTTCTAACATCTGAGTTAGAACTGCAGAAGCTTCTTGGATGAGAAGCAAAACCTTTTCAAAGAAAAAACAAGGAAGTGCTTGGAAAAACATCTTTGGGATTGTCTACTCCAGATAAGTTCAGATCACCAAGACCAGATGCATCACATCCCAGGGTTTTGTAAAAAAAAAACTGGCAGACACGATCTTGGAACCACCCAACGTCATCTTTCAAAGATCCTAGAGCATTGGAGAACTCACAGAGGTTTGGAAAAGGGCTGATGTGTTCCAATTTACAAAATGGGAAAAAAGTGTATAGAGGAAACTAGAGACCAATCAGCTTGACATCAATACTGGGAAGATCTGGAAAAAAATAATCAAGGATCACATTTGAGTCTTGTTGCCAAATGAAGAAGACAAATAGAAGCCAGCGTGGGTTTGTTGAAAACAGACCATGCCAGACAAAACTTATTTTTGATAAATTAGTGTATAAGCAAAATGCTGTGACATAGTTTACCTAGACTTCAGTAAGGTATTTGACAAAATAGACCATAACCTACTTTTTAGTAAGATAGAAAAATATGGCATAGACAGCATCACCATCAAATGGATTCATAGCCGGCTGAGCAAGCACACTCAGCATCTAGTCCTCAGTGGAGCTACGTCTACATGGAGGGAAGTATTCAGTGGGGAACCTCAAGGGTCTGTCTTAGGCCAGTATTCTTCAACACCTTCCATAAATGATCTAGATGAGGGGACACAAGGAGAACTCATCAGATTTGCAGACAACATCAAGCTGGGGGGGAGTAGGTAACATTTTAGATGATAGACGCAGGATTCAGAAGAACCTTGACAGAGTTGAGCAGTGGCCCCTATCCAACAAAATGCAGTTCAGTGACAAGAAAAGTAATGTCCTTCATAGGCAAGAAAAGCCAAATGCACAGGCATACAACAGAAAAGGTGGCATCTGGATCAATAATAGCAGTTATGAGAGAGTTCTTGGTATCCTAGTACACCACCAATTAAGTGTGAACCATCGGTGTGCTGCAACTGCCAGAAAAGCTAATACAGTTCTAGGTTGCATCAACAAAGGGCTAGTTTCAAAATCACGTGAAGTGATAGTAGCACTTTATACAGCATGGTTGAGACCATACTTGGAATACTGCATCCAGTTCTGGTCACCCATGATACAAAAAGATGTTGGGAGGCTAGAAGAGTGCAGAAGAGTAACAGCAAAGATGATAAGATGTCTGGGGGCTAAACCATATGATGAACAATTAAGGACTCTTAAGTATGTCTCGTTTAACGAAGTGAAGGACTAGGGGTGACATGACAGCAGTCTTCCAATATCTGAGAGACTCTCACAAACAAAAGGGGACCAACTTATTCTCCAAAGCAGCTGACGGTAGAACTAGAAGTAATTATTAAGAAGAGATTCAGCTTAGAATTAGGGAGAAGTTTCCTGACAATGAGAACAATTAATCAGTGGAATGGCTTGCTTCAGAAGTGGTGAGTGCTCCATCACTGGAGGTTTTCAAAAATTGGCTGGTCAGCCATTTGTCCAGAATGGCATACGATCTCCGGCCGTGGGCAGGAAGGTTGGACTAGAAGACCTCCAAGGTCTCTTCCAACTCTTATTGTTCTGCGAAGTTTTGGTTTTGTTCACTGCAGCAGTAACATAATTTGGGGAAGGCTTTGGATTGTCTCTGTTACTGTTAAACGGTACCATTTCCTGTTAAAGGTAATATCCGAGTGTTTGGCCGTGTTAGGACAATACAAATAGAGGATGGTGAAGGGCCAGAAGCTGTGAGCGCAGTGACCTTTGACCCTGATGATGATGGCGTCCTACATCTGATGCACAAAGGGAAGCTAGTATCTTTTGAACTGGACAAAGTTTTCCGCCCAGAAGCAACACAGGAAGATGTAAGTGAGGATCTTCTGGGTTAGAGAATCGGTGTGTGTGTGTGTGTGTGTGTGTGTGTGTGTAGAAGGAAACTCATTTGCAGGGTTCCTCAACTGTAAGAGCCAGTTTGTTCTAGTGGTTAAAGCACCAGGCTAGGAACCAGGAGACAGTGATTTCTAGTTCCACCTGGGCACAAAAGCCAGGTCAGTGACTTATGAGGCAGTTATTCTCCTTTAGGGTCCTTGAAAGGAAAATGGAAGGAAGGAAGGAAGGAGTGTTGGGTATGTTTGCCGCCTTGAGTCATTCATAAAAGAATAAAGGTGGAATAAGAATCTACTAAATATCTGGGGATTCCTAGGGTGATCATTCTTAGGATCTCTCTTCTTTCTGATTCACTTGACATTCCAAGAAGCTCTTGGTTAAAAAGACAGTTCATGCGAATGTCCCTCTGGGGCCTCTTTTCACAGGGCATTTCTGAGCCTGTTTTTCCCCCCAAAGGTCTTCCAAGAAGTTCAGGCGCTGGTCACATCATGCATCGATGGTTACAATGTTTGTATTTTTGCCTATGGACAGACTGGTGCTGGCAAGACTTACACCATGGAGGTAAGCTGCTTCCTTTCCTTGATGCTCTGCCAGGCCTGCTGCAGACTAGCCGGGCCGGTTTCAGAGAGGGGAGCAGGGGGATCCCGTTCCGTCACGCTCCTTTCCTTAATTTCTGTTCCCTGATCATCCTTATTGCCTTCCTAGTTCACCTGAATCCTTTTTTAAAAAATGCGTCCAGAATTGGAGATGTTGTTACCATTGGTGGAATCACACCAGTGCTGCGTAAAATGGAACTTCTACTTCCTACAATTTGGAAAATCCATTTCTGTTGATGCAAGCTAAAATTTGCAAGTCTTTTTTTTATTTGCAATCACAGCACCCTCTTGACCCATACTCAGTTTCTAAACTTTTAAGTCTTATATCCCCACTTGTGCCTGTACATTTAATTTTTGGGACCCTAAGTCAAGAATTTAATCAACTATGAGAAACTTGTGACATACAGAGACATTTTTAATACTGAAGGGAAACTACAAACTAAACAAGAATTGGAAGAACAGGGCATTGAGCTATCATGGTGGCCACACTTGCAAATGAGATACGAAAAAGATGCTAAAACATGGTTTTTATAAAGATCAAACAGTGACCAGATACTATTGTCATCAGATGAAAAACTGATTAAGAAACTCTATAAATTTTTATTAAACTTGAAGATGGAAGATGAAGAAGTCAAAGAAACAATGATAACTTGGGCAAAAAAATTTGGGCATAATGTAGAATTAGAAAAGTGGCAAAACCTGTGGAAAAGAAACTATAAAATAACAAGGGCAGCTACTTATAAATAAAATTTATATAAAATGCTTTATAGATGGCATTTACAACCTGTAAGATTAGCAAAAATGTTTAAAAACATGTCTAGTAGTAGTTGGAAATGTAGGCAAAAGTCAGGCATGTACTATCAAAACATTTTGGTCAAAAATACACATGTGGTTAGAGAAAATGTTAAAAAACTTTTAGATTTTAAGCCAGAACTATTTCTCCTAGGTATAATCACAGAGAACTATGACAAAAATGTATGTATTTAATATTACATGTATTAACAGCAGTGAGAATTATATTTGCATAGTATTGGGAAAATGAAGAAACACCAATGGAAGAAGACATAATTAGGAAAATTTTGGATTGTGCAGAAATGGATAAGTTTACATTGAAAATGAAAGGGAAAGAAGATACAGAATATTTTCAAACATGGGATAATTTTTACAAATGGCTAGAAAAATGGAGTAGAGAGTAGGAATGGACGTTGTATTACTATTAATGTTAAATATGTGAACCAGACAACACATTAAGCACTAAAGATTTGTAACTATAAAAAAATAAAATATCTATAAAAAAGAAAAAAGAAAAATGGAGAGTAGAGAAATTTATCCTTTTGTATCGTATCATCCACTTGTCCCCCCTTCCAAGCCACTGAGTTGCTCTGCTTGAGTGCAGGCTTCAGATCAACTCCATATCCAGGTACAGGTGAAACTCGAAAAATTAGAATATCGTGCAAAAGTTCATTTATTTCAGTAATGCAACTTAAAAGGGGAAACTAATATATGAGATAGACTCATTACATGCAAAGCAAGATAGTTCAAGCCGTGATTTGTCATAATTGTGATGATTATGGCTTACAGCTCATGAAAACTCCAAATCCACAATCTCAGAAAATTAGAATATTGTGAAAAGGTGCAATATTCTAGGCTCAAAGTGTCCTACTCTAATCAGCTAATTAAGCCATAACACCTGCAAAGGGTTCCTGAGCCTTTAAATCGTCTCTCAGTCTGGTTCAGTAGGAATCACAATCATGGGGAAGACTGCTGACCTAACAGTTGTGCAGAAAACCATCATTGACACCCTCCACAAGGAGGGAAAGCCTCAAAAGGTAATTGCAAAAGAAGTTGGATGTTCCCAAAGTGCTGTATCAAAGCACATTAATAGAAAGTTATGTGGAAGGGAAAAGTGTGGAAGAAAAAGGTGCACAAGCAGCAAGGATGACTGCAGCCTGGAGAGGATTGTCAGGAAAAGGCCATTCAAAAGTGTTGGGGACTTTCACAAGGAGTGGACTGAGGCTGGAGTTAGTGCATCAAGAGCCACCACACAGAGATGGATCCTGGACATGGGCTTCAAATGTCGTATTCCTCTTTTCAAGCCGCTCCTGAACAACAAACAACGTCAGAAGCGTCTTACCTGGGCTAAAGAAAAACAGACCTGGTCTGTTGCTCAGTGGTCCAAAGTCCTCTTTTCTGATGAGAGCAACTTTTGCATCTCATTTGGAAACCAAGGACCCAGAGTCTGGAGGAAGAATGGAGAGGCACACACTGCAAGATGCTTGAAGTCCAGTGTGAAGTTTCCACAGTCTGTGTTGATTTGGGGAGCCATGTCATCTGCTGGTGTTGGTCCACTGTGCTTCATTAAGTCCAGGGTCAACGCAGCCGTCTACCAGATTTTGGAGCACTTCATGCTTCCTTCCACAGACGAGCTTTATGGGGATGCTGACTTCATTTTCCAGCAGGACTTGGCACCTGCCCACACTGCCAAAAGCACCAAAACCTGGTTCAATGACCGTGGGATTACTGTGCTTGATTGGCCAGCAAACTCGCCTGACCTGAACCCCATAGAGAATCTATGGGGCATTGCTAAGAGAAAGATGAGAGACATGAGACCGAAAAATGCAGAAGAGCTGAAGGCCGCTATTGAAGCATCCTGGTCTTCCATAACACCTCAGTAGTGCCACAGGCTGATAACTTGCATGCCACGCCGCATTGAGGCAGTAATTGCTGCAAAAGGGGCCCAAACCAAGTACTGAGTACATATGCATGCTTATACTTTTCAGAGGTCTGATGTTGTTCTATGTACACTCCTTGTTTTATTGATTGCATATAATATTCTAATTTTCTGAGATTGTGGATTTGGGGTTTTCATGAGCTGTACGCCATAATCATCACAATTATGACAAATCACGGCTTGAACTATCTTGCTTTGCATGTAATGAGTCTATCTCATATATTAGTTTCCCCTTTTAAGTTGCATTACTGAAATAAATGAACTTTTGCACGATATTCTAATTTTTCGAGTTTCACCTGTAATTGCCAAGTGGCCTAGCCCAGAGTTTGCTGGCTTGTCAATCGGATGGCCCGGAGATCTATGGCCAGGGCGCCACTCAAATCCCAAATGTCCATCATGAACCACCATTGAGTGTTGCTTGTCTGCAGCCAATTGTGTTTGGGAAACAGATGATAAAATTGATGAGGGTATAGATCAGCATCACAAAAATGTGTACAGTGCATAAAAAACTAAGGGGAAAATAATACCCAGAAAAGCTAACTGGGTCAGTTGTTAAGGTGGTGAGAGGGAAATACAAGAATGAGGGGTTTCTTGAGGCTCTCTGAGCTTGATTGCATTCTTGCAGACGTTTCATTACCCAAACTAGGTAACGTCATCAGTGTTCTGGTGCCAAGTACATTTAAGGCCTAGGAGACCTGAGTAGTTAGTTGTCAGACATATCCATGGCAGTGGGACAGAACTATTGATTAATTCATTGATTGTTTCATTGATTGATTGACTGAGAGTCATTCATTCATTCAGTTTATATAGACTCCTGTTATGGTCTACTAAAGTGGCAGATGCCCAGGAAAGAGGGAGCACATTCCAAGGGGGGGGGGCGCGAGACAAGAGACAGCACAATCTGGAGCTGGATTATGGGAAGAGGAAGAGATTTAGGATAGCCACTCCTAGGATCTCTTGATATATCGGTTGGAGTGAGAGTAGTAAGGGTTTACTCTGGCAAGAGTCCGTCTGTTGGTGTGAATAATTGATGAGCTGAATTTTGGATTTTGTGACATCATTCTTGGACAGGTCCTGACACTGCTTATCTCACTTTCATGACTTTGGGTGGCCTGCAATTAAAACATAAGCAGTACCAAAAAAAACCCAAAATAAAAGAACCATACACACAATACAAAACATTAAAACAATTAAAAACAATACAGTGCAGTCACTGGGAGCGCTCAGCCACTCAAGAGCAGCCATTTGATGGGCTCCACCCCATTCTGACCCCCAGGCCAATGACCAGGCCAGCTCTTGGTAGAAAGCTGCCTAGAAGGGAGCAGCTAAGTCTGAACACCAGCCCGGGGGGGGGGGGAAAGGCAGCATCAGGGCACATGTGTGATTATCTCAGCATCGCTGAGCTGGCAAGTGCATTCACACCTATCACAAAGAAGGAGAGTTTTAAACTCTTGCTTAATGGGTCACTTGCTCGGGATGTGCAGAAGAGGGACTGCAAATGAAACCAATAATTTGCATAAATCGTTCTTACTACTTTGGATACGATAGATTTTATCCATTATTTTGGGGTGATGCTTGCAGAAGAAGGTTTTGTAAAGTAAACTGAGGTTTGTTGAACCAAAATTAACTACGCATATTTTGAAAAGTACAATAAAATACCTTGATTGTTGTCCTTTTTTGAACTGTTCCAAGTTCAAAAGGCACTCAAAACAATTTCCGGGAAGGATGGTGGCAAAAAGAATTGTAAGAAATTGGAAAGGTGATATTAATTATTCCAAATGCTAAGGAATGGTTGTTACAACACGTGTTCTCTGTGCTTTGGAAAGGGCAACATTTTCTACTAATCAAAGAATGGAGCGATGTGTGTTTCTAGGGCAGAGATTCCGGAATATCTTGCAATGGTTTCTTTCAGTGTTCATCTTACAATAGCAAATTCATTGGTACAGCAGTGATTGTTGATGAGTATAAAATATAAGATAGATTCTTGTGTTTTTCTTCTTAGTTTGTACTTTTAATTACTTTTTTTTCTTTAAGAAAATTATCATTTTTTTAAAAAAAAATGAAAGGATGGGGACTTTGCCCCCACCAGACCCTCGACCTTGGCAAGGACTATTCACGAGTTTCTTCTGGGCTGCTCTCCCCCTCCAGGACTTGGAAAAGAGAGCAGGAATGGAGTTGGCAGGGGTTTTTTTCCCCAGTGTCCCCCTGAGGCTGCCACTTGTGGGTATCTCTGTAATGGCCGCTTCCACTTTCTTCTTTCGTGGAATTCCTTTGCTTTTAACATCAACACGATGCGTGTCTGCCTCTCTCATCAGGGCAGCCTGGAAAACCCCGGGATCAACCAGCGGGCTCTGCGGCTTCTCTTCTCCGAGGTGCAGTCCAAGGCTCCCGACTGGAATTACAGCATCACTGTCAGCGTGGCTGAAATCTATAATGAGGCTCTCAGGTAACGGCAGAAACCAGCCTCTCCAGCGGTTGGGAAGAGGTAATTTGGCACGTGGGGAAGGGCGACCGCAGCCCCTGCCTGCATGCTTTGGAGCAACAGTCACACTTTTTGCAGGGGGGCTTCCGAGTTGCACTTGGTGAGCTTCCAGAACTCCTCCCACCCCATTACCCAGCTCCGTCTCCCTCTGGACACAAGCGAGCAGTGCACAAAGCTGCCTCTGGCCAGAGCAGCCGTGCTGGGTTGTGGTTTGCCTGAATTTATGTGGGTTAAAAAGTAAAGTCTTTGGGCTAAAATGAGAGCCTTAATTCTGGGTTTTCTAACAAAATGACAGCTTCCCCGAAGCGCTGAATGGGGTTTGGGGCCGCACACTTCAAAGCAGAGGCTGATTCTGCTCTTTCCTTTTGCATCTTTCAATAGGAAGTTGCTTCCATCTTTGCATTTTGGTCATTTGGCCTCTCTTCTCTTTCCTGGGATGAATGCCTTCTCCGTGACTGGCACTTCCTGTCTCCCTTTCAGGGACCTGCTGGGAAAGGAGCCTCAGGAGAAGCTGGAGATCAGACTTTGCCCAGATGGCAGCGGGCAGCTTTACGTTCCAGGCTTGACCGAGTTCCCTGTTCACAGCGTTGAAGACATCAACCAAGTTAGCAGGGACAGGAGGGGCTTCCTGGTGTGGCAGTCCCAGCCAAGGTGTCCAGGAAGGGGGGGGGGTCCATTCTCTTCCTGAGATGGAGCTTTCCCTGGAGTTTGGGCAAATCTGATGGCTGAAGCCGAGATTTTCCCACCACTTGTGCTCCCAGAATGCCCCAGCCAGCTTGCTAGGGATTTTAACAGCCACCAGTTGTGTGTTTAGCCCTTTAGCTGAGGGCTCCCCCCATGAATCGGTGCCAGGGTAAGAATGGCTGAAAAGTGGCAGAGACATCCCGGGTGTCTACCAGATGAGGAAGGGGCATCAGAAGGCTGAAAATGGCAGATCAGGCTGATTCTCTCTTCCCCCCCATTGCTGCTCCCAACCAAAAAAAACAATTCTCAGACCATTAATCCCATCAGTCATCTCTGTTGCAGGGAAAAGGGGTCACAGAATGGTGGGTGCTGGGTAGATGCTCTCTGCCTCCTTGGTGCCTTTGATCCTCTTCCTAACACCTCTGGCTGAAGGGAAGAGGTTG
Organism: Vipera ursinii; assembly: GCF_947247035.1. Lineage (NCBI taxonomy): Eukaryota > Metazoa > Chordata > Lepidosauria > Squamata > Viperidae > Vipera > Vipera ursinii. The sequence continues at coordinate 2,690,221 of NC_139520.1, forward strand.
CTGGGCAGGAGTTTGCCAGTCATCCTTTTGCCAAAGTCCCCAGGCTCAGGGAACTCCATGACGGTTCCTCCACTTTTTCCCAGGTCTTTGAGTTTGGTCATATCAACCGAGCGACGGAGTGCACCCACCTGAATGAACACAGCTCCAGATCTCATGCCCTCCTCATGATCACAGTGAGGGGAACCGATTGCAGCACAGGAATAAGAACCACAGGTGGGTGTGGACCCCTCCTCTGATTCAGAATGGATTGCTGATCCCAGGGAATCTTGTGACCAGCAGCTAGGATGACTGACGGGAGACGGGCAGACCCTGGTTGGCCCTCCTGCATGAGAATGCTGAGAAAAAGACGGGATTCCCACTTCTGGTTGCCAGTCCTTTTGCAGTCACATAACGATGGACAACTGCATCTCTTTAGTTTAATGCTAACGTTATCACTGGAGGTTTTAAGAAGAGACTGGACAGCCGCTTGTCTGAAATGGAATATAGGGTCTCTTGCTCAATCGGGTTGGACTAGAAGACCTCCAAGGTCCCTTCCTATTATTCAGTATTTTCTTAGAAAAGTTCTTAGGTCCTCCAGAAGAACTCATATGCACCTGAATGTATGTTGCATTAGCAAAAAGGTGTAAATAGTTATTTACATTTTTCTGTAATGTATGCTCTTTGCAAAGGATTTTCTCCATTTTTTTAATATTTCCATTTTGTACACTTTGGTGAGGCGGGGTTTGAGAAACTACATTACAAAATTCAGAAAAGTGCAGATGGGAAGGATAATTGCATTCTAGAACTTACATTACTTTTTTTAGATGTTTGAATTAGATTGTTTCACAGGAACATGTAAAGCACATGAATCTCACGCCCCTCCCCTGCATGCGCAGGGGACGCAGGGCGGAACCGCTGCTTATTCAGGCAGCCTGAGAGCTCTTGGGGAGGCTGCCCTTTCGGTCTGGCTCTTGCCTGCCGGGGGGTGGCAGGTGTGAAGTGCGCCACCCAGTCTGATTTCAAAGGTCCATTTCAAAGTGATCAGTTCCGGTCTCTGACAAGAGGCTTCTATTCCACGGAGACAGAAGGAGAGGCAGAAAGATAGGGCATTATCACCATGCTTTAGCCCTGCTCATCACTTGGCCTCGCCTGTCCTCTCCCTCAAAGATTACAGCCAGCTTTACAGTCTTTGATAGTTAAAAGAAATAAACTTTGGGCAGCAGCTTCAGTGTTTGCCTTCTCATCTCCTAGGGAAGCTGAATTTAGTAGACCTGGCAGGATCTGAGCGTGTGGGTAGATCTGGTGCAGAAGGGAGCCGGTTGCGTGAGGCTCAGTACATCAACAAGTCGCTTTCGGCTTTGGGAGATGTGATTTATGCGCTGCGTTCCCGCCAGTCCCACGTGCCGTTTCGCAACTCCAAGCTGACCTATCTCCTCCAGGATTCTCTCAGTGGTGAAAGCAAGACCCTCATGATGGTCCAGGTGAGTGTTCCAGAGAAAGGTGGACTTGGGTGGATTTTTCAGGTAGCCCAGGGACAAAATGCAGGGTCCTGATTTTGCATCTGGCGTGCCTACTACTTTGCTCCTTGTTTGATGGTTATGTCAGATGATGCGTATGAGTCCTGTACATCAACGGTCAATGTTGCTCTCTAGCTGATGCTTTTTGGATAATTCAAAAAACGCTTTTATAGCTTGGCCGGGTAACCTCCCAACTGTGCACATCCTGCTCTGGACATTCACCCAATCCTCCTTTGAAAAACCAACTGAAACCCCCTTTCAGAATTCAGAGCCTGGGTTCCATTGTGTGCGTCGGTTGTGGGGTGGGCCACAAAGCACAAATGTGGGACAAGACCACATGCATACTAAAACTGGTTTCTGAATGTGGATCTTTATTTATCCAAAGCAGCATTACAGAAGTTGCTCCCAAAGTGAGATGGGCAGCATATAAATATAATAAATAAATAAAAGCTCAAAGTAACACCCACATCTCCAAAAATATCTCAGAAGAAACCTTAAAGGGGATACCCCCTCCAACCCCCCACAATCATTAGTGGAGAATAAAATGCTTGCTCTTGGATGGGTGAATCCTATGCCAAGCTCTTCTCGTTACACGTTCTTGCAGTTGCACCGCTCTGGTTGGCTCAGGGTGGCCAAGAGGGAATTCAAAAGGGGGCTGAGGGTGTCTGCTTGCAGGCTTGGAAAATGTTCAGGGCTGGTTGTGGTCTACCACACTGACAGAATCCAAGGTGCAGACTGCGCAGGCCTCAGAGGTAGTCCAACACACAGTAGCAGGGTGTAAATAAGGTAGATGCAGCATTAGCTATACAGAATATGGGCTAGGTCCTCCTAAGTCCAGATGGCAGATGAAAAGTGTGGAGAATAGGAATGTGAAGCTTCTGAGCGACTTCCAGATCCAGACAGGTAATCAGGTACACTGGCCAACCGTCCCTCGTAACAATGGTACATCATTTTACATTTCTCTTGAATCGTAAGGCAACGTCCATTTAAGTCCTCTTAACTTCATCCTTTCCCACAGATCCACCTGTAATTGTATGCAAAATTCCTACCCTATTTTATCATGCATTCTTTAACTTCTTCCATTTCAAATCTTAACTGTGATTTATACCTTTTAGCAGTTAACATGATCATCATTATGTAGGTAGTTCCCTTTCAAATTCGGTTGGGGTTTGGTTTGCTTCCCGAGCGGCTCCTGGCGTGGGGTCCCTCGGCCAGCCGTTCTCTGCCTGGAGATTGAGCCAAGGCCCTAGGAAAGCCAGCTGCCCAGCCAGAACATCTCCCTGTGGGGCCACTTGGGGCTCCTGGGCTGTGACTGCTCATTCCTCCTCCCATTTCACAGGTTTCTCCGGCTGAGAAGAACACGAGCGAGACGCTCTGTTCCCTCAAGTTTGCCGAGAGGGTTCGCTCTGTGGAACTGGGCCCTGGCACTCGGAGGGCAGAATTGGGCTCCTGGACCAGCCAGGAGCACTTAGAGGTACTGGGATTTCCTGCCTGCTGGGCTTCCTGGGGCCCCCGCTGTGGGGGGTCCTCCCCTTGAAAGTTGCTGTCACAGAACTGATGCTAAGTCCCTGGGGGAGGGGCTCGTGTCCTTGCGTGCAGCTGTCTTGAGGGAGGGAGCGTTGAGTCCCTGGTTCCGAGAGCTCCCGCTCTGCCCTGACATCTCTGGTGGAGCCCAGTTGGCTCAGCATCTCCTCCAGGCTGGCGGCTTCCGTGTCTTCCTGGCATGGACCTTTCCTTCACGGCTACACAGGCTGTGACTCACCAGTGAGGGAGGGAGGGCATCTCTCACCAAGTGGAACCTGAATCTGGTGTGGAAAGGGGTGTCGGGGGGGAATCTTGGTTGCGCGATTGCTTTGGCAGACGGAGGCCCTGCCACATCATCTGAAGGAACCTTCCTGGCAACAGCCACAGTTCTGTTTCCCTGTGGCTGCTTGTCTCCAGGTGGAGCCCTCCGCCGCCCTCCAGCCCTGCATCCGAACCCAGCCCTCTCCTCGAGCGGGGCGATCCAGCTCCCTTCGGGCAAAGCTCCAGAATGCAGGTAAGAACCCTTTCGCTTGCTTGGCCTCCTCCAACGAAGGAATCGCCTGTTCCGTCCTTCACCAAGAGGCTGGAGCTCGGTCTGTTTCTCTGAAGCTTCCTGGTCATCTGGCGGGAGTGCCCGGCAGGCTGCCAAGAATCCCGAAACCAAGTGGGCAGCCTTTCTTGCCACGGGGATTTTTTTCTTGTTCTTGTTTGAATTCATGTATGCCCAGTTGGGAACACATGGATACAAACTATCCAACACTACCCAACTGTGCTGAGGATTGGGGGGGGTCAGCCCCCCCCTCTTTCCCAATACCTCCTTGGCAGAACAGCTCAAGGCTTTTTGAGGGCAGAGGTTGTAGCCCCCTGTTGTCAGAGTTGTTCAAGCCTGGAACGTCTAAGGCAGAAGAGGGCAAGAGATGAGAAATTTTGGAAGCTGATGGAGCCACCCTCTGTTGCAAGAAGGGGAACAGCAGCAGGGTGCCTGATTCAGCCAAAGAGAGCTGGGCTTGGGAACATTTTGAAGATGCTTAAAAGGAGTTGATGGTCATAGCAGTGTTGCGTAGTTCCATACACAAAGTTCCTGGCCAGTGTAACGAAACAGCAGATGGCATAGGAGCCTCTCCTGTGGTCTTATTCATTGCCACATATCACCCATGGGGTCATATGTGGGTCTTCTTCACAAGCTTCATTAGGAACGTGAGGCATCAGGTCAAATGTTTATCTGGTTATTTTGTTAGCCAGGTACTTCAGGGAACCTTAAAAACCATCCAAGATATGTTGGTATTCCATTGATCAAAGCAGTTTTTGCACCCATTTGCTGTTTTGTGAGACAAACTTCAGTTATTCTATTCTATTTGATTGCAGCCTGAAATTAAGGAGATGCTCTGTTTGCCTCCAGGTGAGTGTAGATACAGGCTTGGCTCACAAGATCTTACTCTGATTAACAGGATGTTAACTTCTGCTGTGGCCAGAATGAGAAAGAAAAGGATCAGTGCTGTCTTTGGGCTTTGGTCAAGGACTGCAGAGAGCAGAAATCCTGAAAATTGTCCCCGGGTATCCTGTTGGGGGGGGGGAGCAGAACTTTTTCAGTGTTCTCTTGCGGGCCCCCTCCTGGTGAGGTTCCCTGGCCCGCCTTGTGCTGCTGGGCCACGGCCTGGTTATTCGCCTCTCTCTCTGATTTAATTCTGCAGTCCCACTTCTGGTTTAGCTGCAGAAACAAAGGCTGCAGAAGACCAAGTACAGGAAAAATAAACTCAGGCTGAAAATAGATGTCCTTTGCATGTTGAAATGCACTAAATATATACAAAGGAATGCATTTTTACTTTTTACAGAAGCAAAAAATGGACAGATTTGTCCTGCTTTGTTCCCTTGTGCTGAAATGCTTTTGGCCTGGCTCATCAAGTTGCTTCCTTCAGATTTGTCCTCTGCTGGGTTGTAGAAGCCCATGGTCCTCTTGGATGCTCTCAAAAACGGCCGCATTGTCTGAAACGCTTTCTGTGCAGCAATCACAGATGTGCTATTGAAGAAACGGTCCGTACTGAATGGCCCAAACTGAGTTTAATTGCAATGGGTTTTTGGAGCACAATGTTTGGCAGTTTTTAAATATCCAGAGTAATAAGAAATAAAGTGCAGATTTAATTTTGCTCAGAGGAAACAAAACAAATAGAACTATTTGACCCATTGACTTAATGGGTCTATTCTAGGAATAATTAATGAAGCCTGCATGAAACTCCCAATTCTAAGCAGAGTGCCTGCATCATTTAGATTTACTGATCGTTCGCCGGATGTTCTGCACAGGGAAAGTTTTGGGTGCCGCATGCAGGAGCCGGCTAGCCTAGGTGCCTGCAGCAAAGCAGCCGGTGGGAAGCGGTGATTCCTTAATGTCTCTGTGCACTGAGATTCTCTGCCAGAATTCATTTATGTCTCTGTCTCTTTGTTTTAGGGAAACAGAGGCCAATTCCTGTATGAAAACTGGTTGATGTCAGGAAAAGCTGTTTTCAAAGAGGACTTTGGGAATCCATGCTGGCTTTTCTAAAACTGCATCCTGGGCTGGGACTACAGCACAGATGCCCAAGGATTTGGATCAGTCATCCCGTCCACTGCTGGCGGTGGAACCGTACGGACTTCAGGATAGGGCCATGTCCTGATTGACAGCTTTTTAAACACATTTCTTTTTTAAAAAGAGCAGAGGCTGTGAACACACTTCGCTCTTATGTACCCTTTCCCTTCCATTTTTATTTGAATAAAAATGTTGCATCCAGTTGGAATTCTTGAAGTCCAGATATGTATTGCTAATAGTTTATTTTATTGTTGTACATATGCCATCTCAATTTTACATGGTACTGAAGCAATATGAAAACTACGATTGAAATATAGTCCGGCTGAGCTGGAGGAGTTCTGAGTTATCCTTTCATTTCACATTTGTTGGCAGGGCCTAAAGATATTTCTCTTTCCAAACTTTTAGAAAATCCTTCATCGAGTAAGTGTTGGACAGGTTAATGGCAGATGTCACCTTCCCCCCCCCCCCGCCCCCGCTCTCTACTCTCCACCTGCCCTTCTTTTTGGTGGTCAAATTGATGTAATTGTGTAGGGTTCTTTTTCATTATTTTATTGTTATTTCTGTTTATACTCTTCATTTTTTCCTTTTTATTGTAGCCCCACAGCAAGATAGGCAGCAAACAAATTTAACAAATTGTTTTAGTGATTTCACTTAACAATCACTTCACTTAATGACCAAGTTGCTGATCCCAGTTACGGTCACTAAATGAATAGAATAGAGCTGGAAGGGATCTTGGAGGTCTTCTAGTCCAGCCCCCTGCTCAATTCCATTTCAGACAAGTGGCTGTCTAGTCTCTTCTTGAAAATCTCCAGTGATGGAGCGCCCACGATTTCTGGAGGCAAGCTGTTCCACTGATTAATTGTCCTCACTGTCAGGAAGTTTCTCCTTAGTTCCAGGTTGCTTCTCTCTTTGATCAGTTTCCAACCATTGTTTCTCGTCCTGCCCTCTGGTGCTTTGGAGAATAACGTGACCCAGTCTTCTTTGTGGCAGCTTCTCAAATATTGGAATACTGCTATCATGTCACCCCTATTTCTTCTTTTCTTTAGACCAGCCAAACCCATGTCCTGCAGCCATTCTTCATATATTTGTCTCCAGGCCTTGGACCATCTTAGTTGCACTTTTCTGAACTTTGTCCAAGGTCTTAACATCTTTTTTGTAGTATGGTGACCAAAATTGGCTGCAGTATTCCAGGTGGGGCCTCACTAGGGTTTTATAAAGTGGTACTAATACTTCGCATGTTCTTGATTCTATGCCTCTTGTTTATATAACCCAGGATTGTAGTAGCTTTTTTGGCGGCTGCTGCACACTGCTAACTCATGTTTAAGTGATTGTCCACTAGGACTCCAAGGTCCTTCTCACAGTTTCGCCTAATCTGAACTTGTATCTTTGGTTTTCCCTGCCACATTAAAACTCATTTTGTCGGATAGGGCCCATTGTTCAAGTCTGTCAAGATCTTTTTGGATCCTGAGCTTGTCTTCTGGGGTCTTGGCTATTCCTGCCAGTTTAATGTCATCTGCAAATTGAAGTTCCCCTTCAATTCCCTCATCTAAGTCATTGATGAAGATATTGAAGAGTACTGGGACTAAGAGGGAACCTTGTGGTACCCCAGTGCTTACTTCTCTCCATGTGGATGTAGTGCCATTGAGGACTACTTGCTGATATGGTTAGTCAGCCAGCTACAGATCCATCTGGTGGTGATGTTGTCTATCCCACTTTTTTCTAGCTTACTAAACAGCAGGTTGTGGTCTACTTTGTCAAATGCCTTACTGAGGTCTAATTATGCTATGTCCACAGCATTTCACTGGCAGTGTTAGAGCTCCTATAGAATACAATGGATTTGCCTCCATTTTTGACATTCTACATTTTCTTGGGAGTAAGAATGTCTCCAATATTACATCAGTGAAAAGCTCAAGAGCACCGGACTATCTCCTCAAATATACAACTTGAAGAAAAGAACCAGAATAAAGCAACAAATTTAATTTAATTTAGGCCCTCATCCATCTGGGGATTATTTCAGTAGAGATATATAAATAGCTGATGGCTAAAGGTGATAATCTTATTCCTCTTGACTAAACTGGTGTCTCAAAGTCCTCTTGTTGTTTATGGGGCCTGAGATAAGATTGGGAGGGGTCCTCTTAGTGGGGTCCTTCGAGTAGCAGCTGCTGCTTTGACCAGGGTGATGTCGGTCAGTGTTGGGACATTCAGTAAAACAAACCCAATAGGGGGCTATGAAACAATCTGGAAGAATCAAGCAGAGGGAAACTGCCGGGCACTTTCCAACACTTCCTTAGAGATGGTTCAAATTGGTAGCCCCCTTCCTCCTCTCCTCTCGAAACACAGAAAGGGCTCCTCATATGTATGCATATAGCAGTTTTATATATTTATGTCTCTCTATACACACACACACACACACACACGTGTGTGTGTGTGTGTGTGTGTGTGCAAATATTTTTGGATTGCTAACAAAGAACTAAAGGGAGACTGATGTGCATTTCAAATTTATTTGTTCTCATCAGTCAGCCATACCCTTCTGAGTTTTGAACCTGGGCTGATTGCACATTAGGCAGTTGTTTTAACCTCTAGGCCCCTTGTTTGGGGCCTAGCAAGGTAATCTAAATAGTTAACAAGCATTTAACACATATCTCCCTTGCTTCTCAGCTAACAAAGTGAGAAAGAGCCTGTGGCCTAGAGGTTAAAACAACTGCCTAATGTGCAATCAGCCCAGGTTCGAATCTCAGAAGGGTATGGCTGACTGATGAGAACAAATAAGTTTGAAATGCATATCAGTCTCCCTTTCTTTGTTAGCAATCCAAAAATATTTACACAAATACTACTGTGACCACTGCTTGTGGATGGCCTTGGGTTAGGCTGAAACAGGAAATAAGATTTGTCCCATATATAATAGAACTGCTATATACATACATATGAGGAGCCCTTTCTGTCTTTCAAGAGGAGGAAGAGGCTACCAATTTGAACCATATATATATGCTTGTTAACTGTTTAGATTACCTTGCTAGGCCCCAAACATGGGACAAATCTTTATTTCCTGTGTCAGCCTAACCTGAAGGCCATCGACAGGCAGTAGTCACACCGGTGACAGCTCATATTTGTGTAAATTTTTAAATTGCTAACAAAGAATTAAGGGAGACTGATATGCATTTCAAACCTATTAGTTTTCATCAGTCAGCCATACCCTTCTGAGATTCGAACCTGGGCTGATTGCACATTAGGCAGTTGTTTTCACCTCTAGGCCGCAGGCTCTCTCTCGCTTTGTTAGCTTCAGAAGCAAGGGGAGATATGTGTCAAATGCTTGTTAACTGTTTAGATTACCTTGCTAGGCCCCAAACATGGGACAAATCTTTATTTCCTGTGTCAGCCTAACCTGAAGGCCATCGACAGGCAGTAGTCACACCGGTGACAGCTCATATTTGTGTAAATTTTTTATATCTATATAAATTTTATATATACATTTTATATATATATATAGATCAACACTGAAGCCCTGTGAAAGTGTCTCCGATGATTCTGTGGTGCAGCAAGGAAGCTGTGGCTGCTAGTGATATGCAGGGAGGAGCATTTTCCTACCAACAAATCATTAAAAGGCATCTGCAGCTCCCTTCATCAGCTCACAGAAACCGATGAACTAAAAAAGATTCTACCGCTGATTTTTGCTATCATAGACTGAAGATTATGTTGAAGTTTGATCCTAAATGTCTAGATTCATAGCCTCTTTCAGAGCGAATCTTCAACCATTAGCCAGGTTAGAAGCAGAGAAATATGCTGTAATATTGAGCAGGATTTGCATATTTCAAATGGCCTAGGTCTAGGAAGAACGGTATCATGCAAAAAAAGGAAGAATGTGTTTTGAACTTGAGATTATTCACTTAAGTATTTACTTCACACATTTTGTGTAACTTGTATTATAGCATTGTAGATTTGCAATATTTTAATTTGGTTGTGCAATTCACTCCCAACCGCCAGGGAACATCTCTAGAATGGCTGCAGTTACAAGGTACCAATGAATCCTGTTGTGTAGAAGATTCTGGATGCAGTTTATAAAATAAGGTTCTAATGGTTTTCAGAAGAGCTTGAATGCAATATTTTAGTATTAGTAATAGGTTTAATGGTCTGCTTGTAATTGCAACAAACATTCATTTCAGTTGGCAAAGCCCAAACATCTAATTGCAAACAATTTTAATCAGAAAAATGCTGTTTCATTCTGAAAATACAAGGAAGCTAAATTAATCTGGATAATTTGTTTTCAGAACTGCGATCTGATTTTTGTATATTTCCCCCCCAAATAAACTACAATTTATTGAATGGCAGAGCGGCTTCCGGTGGCTCCGCGGCGCCGGAGACAGCCTTCCCGGGCTGCCCGCAGCTCAGCTGTGTGATTTTTCGCCCGAAACAGCGCCGATCAGCTGTTCGGGCGAATTTGAAGCCCCCTCCTCGGGAGAAGAGGAGGGGGTGAGCCCCCAGGTGGGGGTTGAGTTCTCCGGGGCCGCCTGAGCTTGGAGCTTGGGCGGCTGAAGGATTGAACTCCCCCGTAGCCTGGGCTGCTCCCAGCTGACTAGCGTCTCTGCTCCGGACTTTATGGAGCAGAGCCAGGCGTCTGCGACCATCCCTGCTTGAAGGAGAGACTATGAAAGGAAAAGAGCAGGCAGAGCAGTACAAGAGGGAAAGATGAAGAGATGAAGAAGATTATTTTATTTTACTCTCAAGCTTGATGGACTTTGCTTAAAACTTAAAGTGAAAGTGCGTCACAATTGTAAGTAAAAGATGGCGGCTAAACCTCCCCCTAGAACTTTTCGGAGTGCTGGAAATTCTCCGGTGCAACAACAATCATTACTGCAGGCGTTGCATTCTCCCGATGTATTGACATTGAAGGATCTTGAAAAACATACCCAGTTAATTCTGGAGTCAATGGGTGCTAAATTTGCACAGATGGAGGAGAAATTGGAGAAATTGGAGCAGAGAATGGAAGAAAGGATGGAACAGAAACTTAGAGAGATGAAGGCAGACATTTTGTCCTCAGTGCATAAAGTTGCTAAATGTGTGGAGGTGCTGGATGACCAAGTGCAAGACTTGACTCAAAAGAATGCTATATTAGAAGCAAAAGTTTTGGAAATTGAAGATTTAAAAGACAAAATGGATAGTGAACAGAGTCTGGCCCAATTTTACCAGATGCAGTTTGCTGTGAGAATTAGAGGCCTAAAAGAGAATATTAAGGAAGATTTAAAGCAGCTGGTTTCTGAGGCTTTTGAGGGGGTATTGAATCATCCAGCATCTGAAATAAAACAAGGCATGGACAAAGTGTTTCGTGTGAATTCGTGGATTGCTAAACAGAGAAAGTTGCCTAGAGATGTGGTGGTTTATTTTGTAAAAAGGGAAATTAGAGATGAAGTTATACAAGCTGCCTATGATACCAAAGTTGTGATTGCTGGTCAAGAAGTTTTGGTTCTAAAAGAAATTCCTCCAAAGATTTTAAAGAGAAGGAAGGATTTTATTTTTCTTGTGCACGAGCTCAAGCAAAGAGATATAAGGTTCAGATGGGAGATCCCAGCTGGGTTGAGCTTCATGTATGATGGCAAAAGGTACTGTTTGGGTAATGTGAAGCAAGCGCATGACTTTTACAACAATGTTTTAAATGTAACCCCATCAACACTTCTGGAAGCTGCAGAGGGATCTGGAGAAGGAGAACATCAAGAGGATGAAGATGGACAGATAGACGAGAAGGGTACAGGAGGAGTTCAAGCTGCAACTCTTTTGGATGATATTAGAGAACAGAGGGTGACGCGTGCTGCCTTAAAACGCTCAAAAAAGACAAAAAAATAAGACCAGCAGAAATCTATGGAACTTCCACAATATACTTATAGACAAGTGGTAGTTGCGTTTTTAAAAGTTTTGGGATGATATGTATGGTAACAGAATCTTTAATTTGGAATTAATGGACAATTTATTACAGAGGAAGAGGAAGAAAGTTTTGTGGGTTAATGCGGGTTAATTTGTGTAAGAACTATCTATTATAGTCTATTTTGGCTAGAGAGGTTAATAGGGATAGGTGTTTGTTATGTGTAAATGAGAATATGTTTAGGTAATAGGGAAATGTGGAAGAACATAGATGGGAATGATGCTAGTTTTCTTTTATTTTAGTTCTTTATATATATTTAGTATTGTTAAGGATTGGTTTACTCTATATAAGCTAGAGAGTGATGGATTTTAGAGTTTATAATTGTTAGTATATGATTGTTTATGATTGCTTTTTAGATATATACCTTGTATTTTGCTCTGGGAAGTCGGAGGGGGGGGAGGGGGGGAGGAGGGGAAGTAGAGGGGGGGAGGCAGGGGAGGGAGGAGGGAGAGGGGGAGGGGGGGAGATAGGGGGGAGGTAGGGAGGGGAGGAGGGAGGGGGAAGGGGGGTTTCTTAAAGGAAAATTGTATTTTTTAAAACTTTTCAATAAAAAAAAAAACTACAATTTATTGATGCTTGAAATAGACATTGGGTGGAGAAAGAGAGGTGTAACTGTCAAGTAATACATGCAAGTGATTACCGTATGTGGGTCTATAAAAAGGCTTTAGAAAAAAAGGAAAAAAGATGTATGTTAGTGTATCAGCATAAAACTTTCAATATTTTTAAAGAGGAATAAGAAATATATGCAGATAATTGAGGGTGGGGGAACCTGAATTTTGGTAGACAGCTGTTCAAATATCCCAACCAAAAATGAACTCTCACAGGCCCAAGATTTTTTTTGGAAAAATGCAAAAGCAGCACCTGCCTTCATCAGAAAATGCAGTTCTTTTGTGGAGAGAGAGGTGATTGTGTTACAGTTTGGAGATTTTTTGTTCAGAACATGATGCATGTCGGGTCCCTTTGGAAGGCTGCCATAAGAAAGCGGAGGGGAGGCACCCAGCGGTGTGGATTGAAGATGTTCTGTATTGCTAGCATTTGTTTCTACTTCGGCTTTGATGTACCTGACAAGGAAGTTTCCTGTAGCTTCAGACAGAAGAGACCATTTAAGACAGCGGCTCCCAACCTTGTCTATGCCCTGCACCCCTAGGACGCTTCTGATGTATTCTTGCATCCCTTACAAAAGTTCAAAATAACGGCAACAACTTATGCATATACACTATAATTTTGAAAACCCAAGTTTTCGCACCCCCTGGTCTCGCAAGCACCCCCGGTTGGGAACCCAATTTAAGAGAACCACAAGCTCAGCCTCTGACTCATGTCAAGCTTTCCATGGAGAGATTTCAAAAGATTTGCAGCTAAAAAAACGTCACTGCTATTTGATCTTGAGCTAAGTAAGAGCATCTAACCAGCATCAGTTATAAAGGAAGAGGGTTTATTCTGCAGAATGTAGCCACACAGAGTTCCAGTTACAAACATTTAATAAAATTTGTCATAAGTTACAATTGTACGACCAGCTGGCTCCAGCAATGCAGGGAAAGTCCATTCTGTTCCCCAGTACTGAGACAATTTTCACGGAGTGGGGGGGGGGAAGAGCCAGTGACGGCTCCATTTGTTACCAGAAAAAACTGGCTCAGGTTCTGCAGCCCGAAAGGCAAACGGAAAAGTCCTGGTGCAGCCGCGTCATGGATACCAGCCGCCCTAGACCGGTCCCCCAGAACTCAAGATGGCTGGAGAGCTGGACACACGTCAGGAGTTTACCACCCTGATCGGCAGGCAGGAAAAGGAGGTGCTGAGCAATGGAAGCCTTTGGCCAGAAGGGGATCGGGCTGGGTGTCCTCAGCTGGACGGGTGCAGGAAGGTCAGCGGCGCCACAGCAGGAAAGTCTGCTTTGAAAGGTCTCCTGTAAGGCACTGGCCTGGGTGCAGTGCAGAGGAGCTGCCTCCGGAAGGCCGCGGGGAGACAGTCCCCTGGCAGCATCTCCAGAGCCGGCGGGAGCTGGAGGGCAAAGCAGCAAAGACTCCCTGGCCGCAGCGGTCACTCCAGGACGGCCATTAGGAGGTGCAGCTCCCGGAAGGCACTGCCGTGACGGCCACTGAGGCCAGACCGGTTCTTGATGAAAGTGCTGATGGCTTTCAGTTGTTTGTAGCACACGTGGCACTTCTGGAGCCTGGGTCAAGAAGAAAAGCAGCTGGCAAAAGGGTGCACCACTCGGGAGGGCTCAAATACTATTTTACTTATTTTTATAATGCACTGTCAGAGCACAGAATCAATGAAGTAATGGTATTGAAATCATTCAATCAGGAAAAGTGTGTGTGTGTATGCGTACGAGGGGCTGGCAATGTCAGGTGAACCTGCAGGTCCTCTTGAAGACGACCCCTCCTCACCCCAAAGGTCCTGCAGTGACCTAATCCTGAGACCAACGAGCAAGCAGAAGGCTGGAGTCCCTTTATGGTGACTCTGCTCTCTAAATGTTTAGTGCCTTAACGGGTAACGAGGGAGCAAGGATTCACCAAAGGCGAAAGAACATGTGAGCACATGAGCCACTTGGAACTGCCTGTCGAGCCTGGTGGAGCTTCACATCCAACCGTCTGGAAATTCCTCTTTTATGAGTTAAGAGAACAGGCTCCTCATTACCTCTGCACACCAGGAACACGAGGGAGAAACTAAGAACATTTCTGTCTTTGAACCTGGGAGGCAAATCGGATTCTCAAGGGGCAAAACAATCTGGGGCTTTAGAAACCCATCTCGTTCTTTTTAGATATATCTTGGGAAAGAAGCTGTGGAAGTATCTTGATTTCTGACTCGGGGGCGGGGAGGGAGCAAATAAGAACTTGACACCATCAGAAGCCTTGAATCAACCTTGGCAGAACATCTTTGGATCCCATTAGGTAGAGTGGAACATGCATGTGCAAGTCCCGACATTTCTAGTCTAAATCTGGAATTCCCTTATGTTACGAGAGGGGCAGAATTACTGAAGGTCACAACTGGTTCACAGCATCACAAGTGCAGAAGCCTGGTAGAAGAGACGTGAAGACATGTTACCTCTCTTCTCGGGAGATGTCCACTCCCACTGACGGGGGTGCGGTGAGGATGTCCGTAATCAGGGGCAGAAACCTTTGCAGAATTAGCTTCAGGGACGCACAGCCTGTCTGAACATAACTGGCACAAGAGAGAGAGAACTGTGGAGAAGAAACGGTTTCAAAACCCTAACCCATCCCCAAAGGATAAACAGGTGGAGAAAGAAAAGAAATGGAATCCCGAGAGTTTTGGTCCTCTTTCAAAGGCTTGGCAGGAAGACCTCCTTTCAGCATCTCTAGAGTATTGCCCAGTTCTTCCCTCAAGAGTTACCCAGTGAGTACTTGCTCAGCATCTGGACTGCAAACGGGCGGCCCCTCTGCTGTCAAGGGCAGCGCCTGGAGCTTTTGACACAAAACTCTTAGACACAAAGAGAACAAATGAGATGGAGCTTTCTTGAAAGTGTTTTTAACGAATAGTGGTAACTGTGGAGTCCTTGGTGCTCCCTGAGCTGGGTTGTTCATGTGCAGATCTTTCATGACTCAACTAGGGAACATCATCAGTGTGGGTGAGTGTGGAGTGTGCTCCCTGATTATATACAATAGCTTGCCCTGTTAGTACTGAAGTGTGTGTGGTTTTCTCCTTAGTAGATTGGTATAAATCCCTGCTTATCTGGGTTTGGGCTGCTGGAGAAGATGTGTTCTGATCTTTTTGGTGTTTGCTGAACTGTGGTGGTGCAGTGGTTAGGAGGTTGACTCTGCATTCCCACTGCCAAGAGTTCGATCCTCACTGGCCCAAGCTTGACTCAGCCTTCCACCCTTCCGAGGTCGGTAAAATGAGGACCCCGATTGTTGGAGGCAAGATGCTGACTCTAAACTGCTTAGAGGGCTGTAAAGCACTGTGAAGCGGTATATAAGTCTAAGTGCTATTGCTATTTTGTTTCCTTCTTAGCATTTTCAATTGTGTCTTTTGAGTGTAAATCTGGTTTGTCTTTGTGTCTACTGATGACTGATTTGTCTCAATGCCACACGTCCCAGGTTTTTGGACTTAGCTTGGTCTAAGATCTTACAGTTTTCCAGTTGAAACTTTGTAGTTATGAAGTAACCTACACATATGCATCCAGCATCATTCTGAAAAAGGGCTCCTTGTTCTGGCTGAGCATCTGCAAAAACTGTCTTGATTTGCAGAAAGCTTTTAACAAAATCTTTCACCAAAAGCTTACGGGGAAAAATAAGGCCATGAAACAATCCTCAGAGGAACTGGAAAGCAATCAGGCCTTCCCTGTCTGCTGGCATTAAGGCATCTGCAGCCTCCTTTCCAGTCTGCAATCTCTAACTAATAAACCCAATCAAAGCCAAGTCAACGTCCCTGGGAATTATCTGGCACAAAGAGCTGAAAAGCCACACTGGTGGGCATCTGGCAACGGTGCGGACAGCAAAGAACTCCCCCAGAGGAAACGAAGGGGAGAGTCATGTGGGGAGAGTCAAGGGCAAAGCAGGCACACCTCAGGCTCCAGAGGGCCCCTGATCTGGAGGAGAGGAAAGCTGTGTGGCAGAAAAGAGGCCATTAAAGGATTAAGCAGCCCGGCTCCCTTTGCGAGGTGAGGGACTGGCCCTTCCACACTTTATTTATCTGGATGATGTAAAGCAGAGGTTCCCAACCGTTTGTGCACCAGGGACCGGTTCCGTGGAGAGAGGTTTTTCTGCGGACCGGAGGGGGCCTGGTTTTGTGTGCCACATGCATCCCACAGATGGGGCTTTGCTTGCTTGCACGGCCCAGTTTCTGGCATGAGGTGGCTCAGTGCTGGTCCACGGACTGGGCTTTGGGGACCCCCGATGTAAAGCTTCACCATGCTCAGTGCTGTCTCTCACCTTGGCCCCCGAGCAGCAAGCCTGCCTCTCCTCAGACAAGTTAGGCTTGTTAAGGCACATCCCCAGGACCCTGGCTTGACCTGACCCAGCACTGCTATTTTAGCAACCACAACACAGCACAAGGAGCTTATGGAAAGCTTATAGCCAGAAGAAAGAGTTACCTCTCATATTTGCTTTGCAGAAGTTTTTCTATTTGTGGCAAGACAACCGTGCACAGATCGAGTTTCCAAAGAGATCTGGAAAAAGGAGAGAAGTTATACTGGACTACGGCATCCTTCAGTTCTTGAATCCTCAGGCAGAGACTGCAAAACCTTGGCTGAAGCAGAGGACAGCCAAAGTCAGCAGAAGGTGAGGTGGATGGTGCCAATCACTCAGACTGCAGATTATATTCCCACCAGAAATGAAAGCCTGCAGTGGCTTCAAGATCAGCCCCAGAATAGCATTCTGTGCCCTGAACCACCCAGGGCCCCCTGTGTCCCTCCAGACAGGACAAGGAGAATATTTGGGTCCCCAGGAGAGCCTGTGAGGTCCAGAGCACCTTACGTGCCAAGGGAGCAATCACACCTCTCACTAAACCAGCTCAGCTAAACGCCAGTAAATTCTCTGAAACCTCCAGGGTTTGCAGGCAGTAAATGAAAAGAACCCAGATTCAGGCATCAGCACCCAGCCAGTCCAAGCAACTCTCTCCCCGTGGAAGAAAAGCAGACGGAGACTTACGCCTTTTGGTTTACAATGTTCAGAAGGTCAACAATCACTGAGAGGTCATTGATGGCCACAGCAGAGTCCACTGAAGTCTGAGGAGAAACCACAATGGTGCAATAGGGTTACGACAAGGAAGCTCAGTAGGTTGGTGGCAGGTGGGAACAGAGAGTAGTGTGACTCCAGTTGTTGAACCACAAGTGCCAGCATCCTTCACCCTCTGACGGATTTGCTTCTGGAGATCAACGGCATCTATTTGGTCAAGTAGAAGAGAAGCTGTGGGGTCCCTGGTGCTCTCTGAGCTTGGCTGTTTTCTTGCATACATTTCTCTATCGAACTAGGCAACATCGGTGCCAGAAGGGAGTGGGATTTGCTCTCATCTTAAATAAATGAGAGTATTTTGTATGTAAAATGAGAACAAACCCCAGCCCCTTCAAGCACTGATACTGTTACCTAACTTGGTAATGAAACATCTGCAAGAAAACAAACAAGCTCAGAAAACACCAACGGCCGCATATTTCGACCCTGAGTGATAGAGAGTCTCTTCTGTTGAAAAGGAAAGTTAGTCACTTGCATGACAACGTTCTGCTCTTTTCGGCAGACCGGACTCACCCAGTAAATCCTGCTACTGAGGTAGGAAGGCCAAGAGCCACTCCCATAAGCCAATTCCGAGATTCATATGGGTCACCAGACCAGAGACAATATCGAGCAGATCAATGATTTCCAAACTCTGAATGCCAAGAGGCTGAATGTCAGCTTGCTTAGCCTCAGTGATCATCCAGGGGTCTGTAAGTTCCAGAAAATACACACGTTGACTTTTTCTGGGACCGAGCTCCCTCTGTGGCAATATGCCAAGTACCTTTGTTCCAATCCTGGCACAACAGCTCAAAAGCAAAACTAGGACATGCATCTTTGGTGTAAAGGCCCAATGAAACAAGAAATGGTAACCAAATAATTATAGTCAGAGAAGAAATTGAAATGAAATGTTAAATTCTTTGGTGATTACAGAAGAAACAAGTGAAAAATGCTCCAACGAAGGTGGTTCTCTCCTGTGGCAACAGAAGAACTGAGGCACTCAGTGGGAGCAGGAGGGTATCTGCTTCCCACCAAAGGCACAACTGTGGAATAACCCAGGATCTTAGGATTAGGCAGAAAAACCTAACTCCTCGGGGGTCTCAGCTCACCCAAAAGACCACATCCATAGAGAGGTATCTTCCTCTCAAGATGAGCACCATAACAAACAGGAGTGATTAAAATTTTAGGAATCCTGAAATTGTATTGCTTCTGGAAAAAATGTGAGTTCTTGTTCAATCAACCAACCGTAATGTATAACTAGTTGGTGTCAGTTATATCCCATTATTATCAAAACAGGTGTTTATGTTACCAGCCCAATGAGGAGGCTTAATGATTCTGGACCTGCCAGCCAGAAATGGTCTGCCTTTTGGCGCTTGAATCCCGGCTCGTGAGACGGAGTGAGCTCGTCATTTGACCGCTGGCTCCTGCCCACCCAGCAGTTTGAAATCACACAATATTGTGAGTAGACAAATGGGTACCACTTCTGTGGGAAGAACCTAGCTGCGTTTGTGTGTGTGGAGAGCGGAAGCCGGCGCTGGACTTGGCCGGACCTGAGGCATCGCGACACGAGGGGAAGTGAGGTGAGACTGGCGGAGGAGCCCGGAAGAGCCATCAACCTGAGCGCCACAAGTCAGCTGCTGTAAAGCTAGTTTGCTCACTGCGGAGCACCAAGGATAGGCACGTAAGCACTGAACAGAATGAACCAGCAATTTAGGCTGTCAGGACTGCGTTGTGTGTCTAGCACAGGGGTCCCCAACCCCCGGTCCTTGGATCAGCACCAGGCCATAGCATGCCAGCAACCGGGCTGCACAAACAAGCAAAGCCCCATCCGCGGGATGCAGGCAGCACACGAAACCAGGCCCTCTCTGGTCCGCGGAGAAATCTCCACAGGAGCGGTCCCTGCTGCCCAAAAGTTTGGGGGCCTCTGGTCTAGCATGTGTAGGTTTCCCTGACGTTGTATGCCATACACTAAATAAATAAATAATAAAGGGGAAATTAACCCGTCTAGAGATAGGATGCTGGAGTCAATGGAGTCTTGTATGAAGGTGCACAGCGGCAAGAGCCTAAGACCCAGGTCATAAAAACCAAAAGCACCCACCCAGCCTCAAACGCCCTCATCCAAGCTTGCCTTGATGTCCCCAGTGCTCCACACAGCTCTCACGGTGTCCAAATTCTTATGGCGACTGGTCAGCACCACGCACATGGTCTCATGGCCCTTCCGGATCTGGGACAGGGCCTCCTCGTCTACGATTTCCGTTAGGCCCTGGTTCTTCACGGCCTGCAAGTGCAGAGGCAAAAGGGAAACAGACCAAGCGGGATGGGAGGTGATCGTGAATGCTTGCAAAGGACTTTCCTCCCTAAGAGTCATAACCTAAAGATGCATCTGAGTTTAGCTTCTTCTTTGTAGGTAACAGGATTGTTGCTTAGGAACAAAGCAATTATTGAGGACTGTGCGAACTGACAGAGTGAAAAAAAATCTGTCCTGTTACCTGAATCCCATAGAAAGATATCTCTGAGGGGGTCGCAAAGCAGGACAAATCAAGTCAAGTCCTGCCTCCTGGTGATCAGTATAAATAAAAACACTACCCAAAAAATATACTGTTTTTAAAAAAGACATTCTTAAGCATAGATGCTGTTCCAGATCACAAAGTTGCCTCCTTCTTCCACCCATTCTCTGAAGAATAGAGCTTGGAAGGGACCTTGGAGGTCTTCTAGTCCAGCCCCCTGCTTAGGCAAGAAACCCTAGAATGTTTCAGGCAAGTGGCTGTCCAGTCTCTTCTCGAAGAGCTCCAGCGATGGAGCACCCACAACTTCTGTGGGGAAGGTGTTCCCCTGATTGATTGTCCTCACTATCAGGAAATTTTTCCTTATTTCTAGGTTTGATTTCTAGTTTCCATCCGTTGCTTTCTAAATACTAATATTTTACTGTTACACTTAAAGGTTCCCCCGCACACGCGTGCTAGTCGTTTCCCACTCTAGGGGCCGGTGCTCATCTCCGCTTCAAAGCCGAAGAGCCAGCGCTTGTCCGAGGACGTCTCCGTGGTCATATGGCCGGCATGACTAGACGCCAAAGGCGCACGGAACACTGTTACCTTCCCACTGTAGTGGTCCCTATTTTTCTACTTGCATTTTTACGTGCTTTCGAACTGCTAGGTTGGCAGAAGCTGGGACGAGTAACAGGTGCTCACTCTGTTACGCGGCACTCGGGATTCGACCCGCCAAACTGCCGACCTTCTGATCGACAAGCTCAGCCTCCTAACCCACTGAGCCACTGTATCCCTTCCTACTGTTACACTTATTTTAGTGCTAATAGTTTACTGTTCACACCCTAAAGAATATTCGGCCTTTGGTCAAATCAAAACCTGCTCCCTAACTTAGCTGCTGACCAACCATTTCTTCTCTTATTTGGCAAGCAAGAAACGTACCGGCAGGAAGTCAGAGGCCTTCAGCCCAATAGGCTCATTCCTGGCAGCTGGAATCACCAAGGGCTCCACTCGGGTTATTGGGGTTGAGGCTGCTACAGGCTGCCTCTGAATAGGCTCTGTCTGTTGTAGGGAAGGACAGGCTGGTCACACCGGTTTCCAGGCAAAAAGAGAGAGAAGGAGAGAGAGAGAGAGGGAGGGAGGGAGGGAGGGAGGGAGGGAGGGAGGGAGGGAGAAGCAACTCACAGCTTCCATGCAGGATGCCGATGGAGGCTGCCTCCGCCCCCGAATGAGCAGCCCTGATCCGGAGAACCAGGCGGCAAGGCACTTACCCCCTCCTGGCCTGGCAACGGGGACTCGGCATCTCCTGCTTGGCCAGCCCGCGAGACTTCTTTCGCAAGCGTTGCCTCTGGAGGGAGAGGGGGAAAGGGTCTCTTGGGAGGGGCCAAAACAACAACAAAACCCCCAATGTTGCTGGGCAGAAGGTGGGCCCAAGGGCTCTGGAGAAAAGTCCCAGTGTTTGAACTTTCTTAAGGCGGTGCATAAAACTCGGCTTGACAAAAGCACATAAAATCATGCACTGCCTGATAAAAGCAGGTGAGAAGTTTTCATTCAGCCCAATCCTTAGGTATTTCTTCACAGAGCACACGGCGTATTGTGGAATTCAGTCCCGCAAAACAGGACGGTGGTCCCTGGGATGAGCAGCTTCCAAGGGAGATGCAACTGACTCCTGGAGCAAAATCCCAGCACAGAGACCATCATCGAGGGCTGCAGCCAGGCAGGCAGGTGCCCCCCCCTCCGAATTGCTGTGGAAGCCAGGCCGGAGCTGCCGGGCAGCGGTCCTGCTTGGCTCCTTCCCTGAGAGCCCCGCTGCTCCCAGGCGTCTCCGAAGGCCGAGCCGCTGTTCCGCTTTGTCCTGGACAACCCTGAACTGACCCCCCTCTGGGCATCTTGGGAGGAAAGAACCAAACTGCCCCCCCCCTATTATTTCCATTGACTGCAAGGAGGACCCAAGGTCAGACCCCACCCAGTATTCCCACCCAGGAGAATCTCACAAAGGCCCTTCTGGGCGCCCTGAACTCACCGTCTTCTGGAGGTGCAGGGAAAGGCTCGCTCTTGCTGGGGGGAGTTCGTGCTATAAAGACAAAAGCCCAACTTCAACTGAAATGTTTTCCTTTTTCCTAAAGTTACAGAAGAAGCGGCCTTATTCTGGATTTCTGCAGCTTGACTCCTGCCCTTAATGTCTCTGAGGGGCTCTTCCCACTTTCGGGTCACCGGAGAGATTCCTCAGACCCTGTACACGAGCAGCTCAGCAACAAAGGCTCCAGCTCCTTGCTGGCTAGTGCAGTGAGGAGCAGTAAAACCTTGGCTAACGACCTCTCTCACCATCAGAATAACTGCTGGGTCAGCTCTTTTGCCACAACCTGGAGACACAAGATGGCCTCTTGGAAGCCTCTGGGGCAAGAGTTTACGAAGCAGCCATACAGTTGGACGGAACGTGCATTCTTAACAGCTTCATGAAGCTGAGGCTATACGCACTGGAAAGATTTATGCGTAGATTTTGCCCAACACCAAGCCAAAGCAACCCAAGAATGTTCACCCTGTTAGGCATATGGTGTTAGCCTACAATGTTGGGTTGAAAATATATTAACCATAATGCTATGTCTTTAAGTTGTTAATAGGCCAATGGGTGTGTAAGTGTTCTCATGGCCATAAGAGGAAGCTAGTAACGTAGCTTCTCTCTCTGAATTCACTGCTCTCTACTATTACTGTTTTTGCTCTGCTGTTGGTTTACTACTGTTGTAAACCTGAACTGTGTATTGACCTCTGGACCGGTAAGAAGACTTTGTAGTTTGGATTACTCCTTGGACTGTTGCTATTGTTTATGACTTGGACTGTTTATTTTTGACTGTGCATTTTTGTTTTTACACCACCTCAAAGTAAAATACTTTTGGCTTTTACAACTCAGTGTACTCCTGTGTGTGACTCTTACTGCTCTCAGTACCATTCCTTGTCTGTGCAACTCTTTGGTAGCACAAGGAGACCTCTGCACAACAAATTCCTTAACACACCCAACTCACTGATAGAGTTCTTTGGCTGGAATATCTCTTTGTAATCCTCCAAGTTCTGGATCTCTGCAGTGGATTCCCTTTCTTCCCTGTCATCCTCACTGCTTGGACTGCGCCTCTCACTCTCCGAGTTGTGTTTCATTCTGAGGCGTGAGAGACAGAGATAGGGACCGGTAAGCTGAGCCTCCCCCCTCCCCCCCGAAGCCTCTGCTCACCCGTCCTCCCCAAAGCCCCCCTCCCCTACCTCTGGGGCTTGCTGCAGGTGGTTGTTGGCCTTTCGTAGATGCGCCGTAGGGAGGAGCCCAGAGATGGGGGCGGACTCAGTGGCCTGTCATCTCTGATCAGTCCATGGAGTCCAGACCCACATTTTGTGATTTTGCTGAGGTCCACAACGTATGATGAAACGGTGCTTTGGCTAAAAGAAACGCCAATCTAAAGAAAGAATCCATATTCTTAGATTATTAGGTGTTTGCAAGGACCATCTAGAAAAAGATTCTGTGCTGCATCAGGTTGGCTGCCCTTCCTCAAAGCTCCGTGGAGGAGAACTGGGGCTTTGGGCCAGGTTGGCCACGAGAGGGAAGGGAAGCTCCCTGGCAAGCCACAAGGTGAGCAGAGCCCTGCCATTCCCGCCCCGGCCCCCTTGAAGGGGCAGCGCAACCACTCTGAGCCAGAATCAGTCAGAAAAGCTGACTCTGCAGGCCTTCACTCACCAACTGATTGTTACAGATAGACAAATCAGCCACTTTGCCCCAATTCACCAAAACCACTTCAAAGCATCGCTCGGGCTCCCAGCCATATACGCGCAGGGCATCCTGGCTGCCGGCATACAAGCAGCAGCCATCAGGGTTGAAAAGAACACACCTGCAGGAGAGGAGAGGCAACAACAAGAGTGCCATTCCACCTGACATGGCCCCCAAATTTGAAGGAAAGCCTAAAATTGGCCAGCTAGAGGCCTGAATGGGCGGAATCCCCTGAACTAACAAATCACTGCCATTCCTGCTGACAAACACCTGTTGCCTCTTACCTTACAGGTGTGGCCTCTTCCTCAATGCAGCTCACCGTATGGAACTTCTCCAGGTCCCAGAATCTGACTGTCCTACATGAAAACAGAAAAGCAAAGATGCCGGAAGTCTTTCCAATCCCACCTTCCTTCGTCACCCTTTGCTTCCAGCCAAACCAGCAGCCGGGCCAGCTCCTCTTACGTCTCTTCTCTCTACTCCTGGGCTATTAAGGCAAGCAGCCACTTGCTCAAATCCCTAAAGTGAGGAAAACTGACCCACCTCTCCTCAGGCAGACTCTGTGATCCAGGGTGAAGCGCGAAAGAGCGTGGATCTTTTGGGTGGGGGGGGGCACTTCAAACAGCTTTTTTGCCTTCTCCTTTGCCTAGTGAAGGTCTGCGCTTATCCCCTCCCATCAACAGGCTGGAGTATGTTTCCTTTTTAAATCCAGGCTAATATTTTTTTAATGAAAGAATCTTTGAGGAAGTTTATAAGGAATCCTGGCTTTTAAAAAAATACTACACTATGTGTGTATCTGTGCATCAGAAAATCAGAAAATATGGTACAGTATATCCAAAAATACAATAATGCTAATAAAATCAGGAAAACATACCTAGAGTGAAACCTTTGGTTTTGAGCCAGAGAAAGAAGATAGCAGATATTGTCTAAGAAATACAGGCTAATACAAATGCTTTGAAAAAATAAATGCACAATCAGCAAAATAAATTGTCTCAACAAATTACTTGGATACACGGAAGCATATAATCCTGTTTTATTTGCAATCCATGAAAAAAAATAAAGTCATAGCCAATTTACACAACTCGGGAGGAAAGCCAGTAGGCAAAAGAGGGCAGAAGACAAGACTTCTACGGCACGCAACTCACGACTAAGATTCTGGAGAGGCCAAAGGCTCTGGAGAAGAGCAGCAGGCTAAACACGGGAAGACAAGCTTTGCTGACTGCTGGGCCAGTGCCAGCTCTACAAGCAATCACTTGGCACGCACAGTGGCCAACAAAGGAAGGGCCACCATATTGCTGCCTTCTCTTCCTCATTTTGCTAGGTCTGGGCCAAGAAGTATCCAGACAGCTGAATCCTTCAGAGCAGGGGTCCCCAATCCCCAGGTCGTGGCCCGCCTTGAGCTGTTCGAACCAGGGAGCAGAAGTGGTGGGCAGGTTCTTGTGCACATCCCCACTTGCGCAAGCAGTGAGTGCATGAGCTCCATTGCATGCCTGTTGCTTGTACAAATGGAGCTGCATGCCTGCTTGCCCACCACTCACACGGAACCATCCCCTTCTCCCCCCCTCAACATGGCCTTCAGCAAAGCCGGAAACGTTGGGGAACTCTGCTTTAGGAGACCACAACTACGCACTGATAACTTGGCAGGCCAGTTAAACATCAACACCTCTGTTTATGCCAAGCAGTTATTGAGCACGGAGAGCTGTTGAGGGAGTCTACGTTTTCGCAGTAGGGAAGGAAGGCAGGCTTGGTTTCAGCACAAAGAGGAGACCAGCTCCAGGACCAGATGTAACATCTCTCAGGAGCTTCATGGAGGCTTCAACACTATGGAAAATATTATGGGGAACTCAGAGGGCAAATCCTGACTTTCTTCTGAAGCACCAGCTTCCAGACTAAAAGCAGGAACGTCTTCCACGCACAACGTCAACAACAATTCAAAGCCTGCATGCCACACCACGAGGGCTGGTGATGTATTCTAACAAGCCCTCGGCACATCTTCCACTGGTTTCTTGACGCACCATCTCCAGCCCCAGCGAGAGCTAATTTTACCTGTCGGAGCTCCCCGAGGCCAAAAGGTACTCGTTGGGGTGGAACTCAATGACGTTGACTGGTCCTGAGTGTCCTGCGAACTCGAACATGATCTTGCCAGCAGCCAGGTCCCACAACTAGGCCGGAAAGAACCACAAAAGCTTTTCTTGCCAGAGTGCTAACAGATTTCAGCTAAGCTGTTCCATGGCCCAGGCTGCTATCGAACGGAGGGAGGGGGAGAGGAGGGAGCCACGGGGCACGTCTACCTTCACCGTGTGGTCATCAGAGGAAGACGCCAGCCACTTCCCATCCGGACTGAAGCGGAGACACCGAACGGCTCCTGTGTGGCCCTGCAAAGTGAAAGCGGGCTTGCATCCTGCCTTTCCTTCCAGAGTTCGAGGCCACATTCAGAACACTGGCTTCTCCCCTCCTTAGATAACTGCGGCCCAAGGAGAGGGGTTGGGCTGAGAGACGCTCCTGCCCAAAGGCATCCCCTAGGATGACACACCCCAGAGAAAGTCCCAGTATGCGTGTGTCAACTAAGGCAGAAAGGAGACCGAAGGAGGGGAGGGGCCACAGGCGTCCCTCAACAACACACAAGTGTGTAAACACCCCAGGCCAAGGTCTGCAAAACTACTTCCATTGCCCAATTCTGTCCCCTTCCCCGGCCTCTGGATTTCACAGTAGGCTGGAGGGGAAGTGGGGGGGGGCTGTGGTAGAGTTTTGAGGCAACTAGGAGTTCTTGGTCAATGGGACAACCACTGGCTTGTCCCAGACCATCGTGGCTACAACTCACATGGGTGGCCACACATTATATCTGTGCTTTGCCTTAGAACAGTTGCTACGTGATCCGGAAAAAGATGTAACATCTGTTTTTTGTTCTGCTATCAATTTAGCATTAAATCTGAACAGCGTCAATTAATGTAAAAAGAAAATATTAGCACATTAAGTGACTCTCACTGAAACATATTTGAAAGCCATATAGACCGTCCTGCGCCAGATTTATTCTAAACTAATATCCCACAGGTGCTTTTCAAAAGTTAACAAGACTTTCTTGGAGCTTTATTTGCTCTCTTTGAAAACATTTTGCTTGTCATCCAAGAAGCTCCTTCAGTTCTAACTGACTGGCGGGGAATAGAAGGATTTATATTCTTTGTGGTCAATCTGGTCTAGTTTGGTTGTTAGGTTTCTGGGAATGGTTGAGGCCATTTCGGGGTATATCTGTACCCTCCGGCTCGCCTGAATCAGAGGGCAAACGGGTGTGAAACCTTCTTGGAACTGGGTCCATTCAGAGGGGTGACCCTGAGGGTAGTACAGACAAAGCCTCCGGTAGCCTCAACGACTCTCAGAGATGGAATAGGACAATTATGGTGGGCACATGGCTGCCTCCACTTCACTGCGGGCTCCCCGCTGCAGCCGAACCATCATTGGCATTCAGCCTTGGCAGGCCCTCTGCCAGCACTGTTCTCCCACACTCTTGTCCCGGCGACTTGTTGAGGGATATTTGCCCCTTGCTAATTCACCGCACGGCACAAGTAGTTGCGTGTCCTGGCAGCCAATCCACCCGTCAAAGGGTAGGCCTCTGCCTTCCCACTGGGCACAGTTCCCTGCCCCAACCTTTCCAGTTGCCACTTCAGGAAGCCGAGCCGGAGGGACTTGGCAAATTGCCCAGGATCAGGATGCACAGAGGACCACTGGCAGGGGAGGAGCGCCTGTGGGCAGCCAGCCAAGGATGAATGCCCATGGCGGGTTGGCTGTGGTGGGCCTGCAGTGAAGTGTGCCTGTGGCTAATTGTCACCTCAGAGAGCTAACAACCGACTTTCTCCATAGACATTGTTGAGCTAATACTTAAAATATAGTTTTATAAAATATTACTTAGGATGAAGTTGAAAGTTGACTATGTTAAAAACTGTATGGTAAAATGGGTGAAAAACTTTGGTTATAACATATTAGATCAATGAGACAATATGTGGATTAAT
Organism: Vipera ursinii; assembly: GCF_947247035.1. NCBI lineage: Eukaryota > Metazoa > Chordata > Lepidosauria > Squamata > Viperidae > Vipera > Vipera ursinii. The sequence continues at coordinate 2,717,604 of NC_139520.1, forward strand.
GGTTTAAAGTTTACTTTGAATTACAGTTTGAAAGAAAACTTTATAAGATTATGTACTAATGGTATTTGATCCCAGACAGATTGGCAACAATTAAGCCCAAAATTTGTCATTAAGTGAAACGTGTTAGGTGAGTTTTGCCTCATTTTACAACTTTCCTTGCCACATTTGTTAAGTAAATCACTGCCAGTGTTAAGTTAGTTACATGGTTGTTAAGTGAAACTGCTTTCCGCCTTGACCTGGCTTGTCAAAAGGTCACCAAAGGGGATCGCGTGATCCCTGGGGCACAGCAACGGTCATAAATATGAATGAGCTGCCAAGCATCCAAATTCTGATCACATGATTATGGGGAAGCTGCAAAGGTCATAACTATGAAAAATGGTCATAAGTCACATTTTTCAGTGCCATTGTAACTTTGAATGGTCACTAAAGAAACGGCTGTAAGTTGAGGATTACCTATATAATGGAATGGGTAGTCAAACTCCAGGTACATTTTATCACATGTGGTGATCTTGTATAACTTACTGGATAAATAACAGTATGCCGAAAATACTTAAAATGCAGATATTAACAGAATCTGAACCCTTTTTCTAGGTATTATGGATAAATTGACAGAAAACCAATTTGGAGCATTATTTTTATATATGGTGATGACTGTAAGTCAAATATTGGAAAGAAAAAGGAACACTGACAGTGGAAGAATGGATTTTGAAACTGACTGAATGGCAAAGATGGGGAATTAACTGTGTTGATTAGAGACAATCGTTTGGGTAATTTTATGAGAGACTAGAAGCCATTTGTGAGTTTCTGTTGAGTTAAATATAACAATGGACTATTAACAGTCAGCTCTGAAGGTTAATATATTGGGGAGGTAACGGTTAATGGCCTTTTTATAGTGAACAGATATAGGGTTGATTTGCTTGATAGACAATAGATTTGTATATTTGAGATCTTTGTTAAGAGAATGTGATATAAAATATTAATGTAATAAGTATAGATGAAAAATCGATAACTATTTGTAGACCCACAATGCAAGGGAGCGAACCTACTAGATTGTGTGAGATACAGGTATCAAATGCATTCAACTAGGTTGGAGGCTATATGTTTGTTGTTAATTTTATATTTGTATTCACTTTTATTTTGTCTGTAATTTTTGTTTTTGTTTTTAAATTTTGCATTTATATTTTATTTTTGGAAAACATAAAATTAAAAAGATATAATTTCTAGCTTTTTGGGCCCAAATCAAATCTAATCTTTGTTACTGTCATCGACTAGCATTTACACCTCCAAAAATGTGTCCAACACAGTAAAAAAATCAGGAAAAAATTGCTTATAAGTGCAATTAAAACAGAATACTTTATCTTACAGGAAGATGGATTAGTATTTTGTTTTCTCTTTATTAGAGTACAAGTATATTGATCTTTCCAGATCCATAAAGCTTTTCAAATTGTCCCAGTAAACGTTATGCATTGCACAAATGGGCTTCATGATACTAGGTGAAATAGAGCAAATTTTTCTTCTTACCTTATACCTGAAGACACAACTTTTTTTTCTTACATCCCAAAGCTGCATGAAAGAAAAAATACCATCTTTTAAAAAACAAAACTGTCCTAATCAATCAAGGTTTGCCTTAACATTAAGTCGTCCCAACTTCTGACTTGGGACAGAGTAACTCTTTCGGAGCATGGAGGTAGTAGAATTTGAAAGGGATATTTGGTGCACGCTAAGAAGCATCTCTCCCCTTTTTTATGGAACTTTCTTCATTCCTCTCCTCCTCCTCCTCCTCCTCCTCCTCCTCCTCCTCCTCCTCCTCCTGACTTTCGATAATGGTGCACAGATCTGGCTGTGGCTTCTACGAATGGACGGCTACCACCATGTTGGAAGAAAGTATCCTTTGCTCAGGGTTATGCAGATTCCTGTCTTTCAGATCGCTGAAAGTAGCAAAATTCTTCCCCATCTTCGTTTCAGGAAGAAATAAAGACTACAATAGGACAACCAAGAAACTGACTGAAATTCAGAAGTGGCAAAAGGAAAAGGACACACAAAAAACAAGAGCTGCAAGCAGCTACTTGAGTATACTAACCATTAATTTGTTACATCTGCTTCTGCCCGCCACAACATTCATCATCATTCTGCAAGACCGCGCAGAGAGAGAGAGAGAGAGACAAATGTATTGGCCTTACCTTGATGTTGGTGTCCATGGACCCTGAAGCTACAAAGCCTCCGTAAGGATGGAAATCAAGGCTGCAGATATTTGCTTTATGGCCCATTAGTGTACGGAGGACTGAAGAGGAAATTCAGGGAAAGAAAATTATGATTTAAAAAGACGTTATTCTGCCAGTGATAAATGCATGTAAGATACCATGGCTGGTATAATTTTGTGTTTTATTAAGTTTTATTTTAAAAATAATTTATTATAAAGTTAAATCAAAATTCAGTTTTTTAAAGGTGAATCTGTATCCCAGATTAGGATCATTTTTCTATAACAGAAGAAATCAATGGAGAAGGATATTAAATCTTTATAAACTTGTTACAGGAGGCCACATATTGTGTGCAAAACCAAACTGAATGCCACACAAACAGGACTTACTTCATTTAAGAGATTAGCGATGGAAACCTACAGCTCCAACTCCTTAGCCAACTGGCTAATCAAACCTAGCAGGCAACAGTCAAATACTGAAATGATTTTACAGTTGCAGAAGCCGTTCTCTTCCACCAGGCTCCGGAGTCTGCTTTCTCCCACCAGCATGGAGGCAAACCGTGAGGAAAGCAAACCCACTTCAGCGGCTGGTTGCTGCGACTGTAAGCAGTGCCAACGTTTTCACTCCACAAGAGCAATACTTCTGCCTAGACATCCTTGGGGGGGGGGCTGGCAAGAAACTGCCTGGCCTGCGGGGGAGCCAGTCTGGTGGGCACAATCGTCCCTGACTCCACGTCCCCCTTTTAAGCGCTGAATTATGGGTCTATACTATAAATATTTATCAAATGAGATCCTTATCTATGTACTACGTAACTTTTCTCTATTGCTTGAAAGAGAACCAGTTCTCTTAATAATGGCACTTTTAATTAAGATTTAATTCTAAATAATATCACCAATAATATCAGTTTCAATAAATATCTCTGTGAAATGGAAAACCTAAGCGTGCTTTTCTCACATTATGATTTCTTAAGGCAAAGCTACTGTGTGGCCAGAAAAGAAATCCAGTTCTCATACAGAACAGGCCAAGATCAACGACAGACTTTTATCTGAAAGACTAAAGTCCTTCTGACTCTCAGAGCAAAACCTGGTTCCCTGGCATCTACAGGCCAGCTAGTCAAGGGAAGGTGCCGGAATGTCTTTCAAACCTACTTTTGGCAGCTTCCAAGTCCCAGATCCGAATGGAGCCAGACTGAGATCCTGCAACAATGAGCTCTTCATTTGTATTAATCTTCACGCTCTCCACTGGTGTTGTGTGACCGGTTAGACTCTGATCAAGATGAAAAGAACGAGAGTCAGCCAACTGAAGGGAGGGTACCAGCCACAATTAAGTTGGTCATGAAACAAGGATCTGAGCAGCAGCAGCACATAAAAAGATTTTTGTGACAGGCTTTATTTTGTCTTTTGGTGCAAGACAGGTCAAAATGATGCAAAAGTTAATTTTGTCAATTTGCTACCGTATTTCCCCAAAAATAAGACTAGGTCTTATATTTTGGGGGGACCAAGATACCCATTAGAGCTTATTTTCAGGGATGTCTTATTCTGTGGCCGCCTGCCCACTCCATCCGTCTGGTTGCTTGCGGTCGCAACTGGGCTGCACAGTGCATGTTGCACCGATGCCACCCGCCAGAAGTTGAGGCGAGTCGGGGGGAGGGGAGCTGCCCCATGCACCCTGCACCTGCTTACCTGAGGGCCCCTGCAGCCAGGCCCCCCTCACCCTGCTACTTGCTTCACCTTGCGGCGGCAGCACCAACAGCAGCCCTGTCCACCAGGAGCCTGCCCACTTGCCTGGTTGCAACAGGACAGCTGAGTGCGCGTTGCACCGGTGTTGCCGCCACAAGGTGGCAGGTGGGGGTGGAGGAGGTGCCCCACACGCCCTGCACCCGCTTACCTCAGGGCCCCCGCAATTAGGCCACTCCCCACTGGTGACTTCCCCCCACTCGTTCAATGACCGGCTGCCCGGCTGCCTCTTCCCTTGCACTGCCATGCTAGGGAGGATGGTGGGGGAGGCTCGGTCCTCTTACCCGGCCCTCCTCTGCCGTTTTGGAGTCAGGGGGGAGTGACAGTGAAAGGCCTCAGCCGTTGCTGTGCAACAGCCGCGTTAGCCACTGGGAGGGCTTTCTTTGGTCCCGTCCGCCCCCACTTTGCCCTGCAAGGCGACAGCCACTGCCTCCTTCTCCACGCCTGCTCGCCATTTTGGAGCCGGGGGGAGTGACAGCCGCATCTGCCACCGGAGGGGCTTTCTTCGTCCCCTTTTAGGGCTCTGCCTGCGGCTGGAGTCACGGCAGCACAGTCTTCAGAGGCCTTTCGCCGTCACTCCCCCCCCCCGGCTCCCAAAGGGCTGCTGTTGGCGCCGCTGGCGCAAGGCGAAGCAAGTGGTGGGGAGTGGGTGGCCTGACCGCGGGGGCCCTGAGGTAAACAGGTGCAGGGCGTGTGGGGCAGCTTCATTCCCCCCATCTGCCTTGCCTCAACTCGTGGTGGCGGCACTGGTGCAACGCGCACTCTGCTGCCGTGTTGTGACCGCGAGCAACCAGACAGTGGGATGGAGTGGATGGGCTCTGAAGTAGGGCTTATTTTTAAGGAAACACAGTAGTTTTATTAAACAATAAACACTTCCTGATTTTTTGTGGAAAAGTTTCAAGGATTACTGCAAAATGAATTATTTTTTCCTATTGACCAACTGCTATTTCTGCCTCTGAATTCTCTTCATGGAAAGACAGAATCTCTCTCTGCACTGTTAAAAAGAGTATCCACAGCTCTTCGGCTCCAGGGACATCTGTGGTAGCAAGGAGACAAATGCCATCCAACGGAAAATAGATCCATTTCTTTGAGCCAGAAGGAAATAAGGGGTTGGGTGCTGTGCTGGCATATACAGTGGATATAGAAAATCTACACACCTTTTGCTAAAATGCTAAAGAGGAAGTTCATCTTTCAGCAGGAGAACAATGACCCAAAGCATAACCTCCAAATCAACAAAACAATGGCTTCCCAGAAGATCAAAATTTTGGAATGACCCAGCCAGAGCCTGGATCTGAATCCAATGGAAAATCTGTGGAGTGATCTGAAAAGGACTGTGCACAGGAGATACCCTCACAATTTGGGGGGCATCTCCTGTGCCCCTTTGGAGTACTTTTGTAAGGAAGAGTGGGCAAAGATCCCCAATAGGTTCCTACCACAAAAGAATGAATGCTGTCATAAAATCAAAAGCTGCTTCAGCAAAGTATCAGTTTAAGGACGTGCATCTTTATGCAACCACATTACTGTCAGTTTTTTATTGTTATTTTTCCCCACTGAAAGATTTCAGTTTGTTTTTCAATTGAGTTGTACAATTTATATGCTATCCTAAAGATGGGAAAAATTTGAAATGATTCGTGTTCATTTGATTTTTTTACATCTCAAAAACTTGGCATTTTAACAGGGGTACGTAGACTTTTTAAATCCAGTGTAAAGAATACACGTTTGGAGTACGCCTTGCTAAAATTAATCATTAAATATTTCCAATAAAAAAACCCTTGGGAATGACCATCTGATAATGTGCAATCACCACAGTTGTGAAGTTTGCTCTGGAAATTAGATAATCTTCATTTGTGGAGTAATGCTACTTTATTTTCACTTTGGTACAGAGATTTTATATATGACTTTATCTCTAAATAATATGCTACTCTTACAATGGTGGCTGATTTAATCGTGCATGGCCCCCAACATGACCCCTTTTTCCTTGTCACGTCCAATACCTTGGATATTAATGCTCTGGAAAAGTGTGTCAACTTCTAGAAGCCGTGCATGTTTTCCCTTAAGAGGACAAAAGTTACTGGCCCCTTTGGGGAGTGGGGAGGTTCTCCAGATCAGCCCCAGAAACCTTGGGAGTTTTGTGCTGTAAAAGTGAGATTGGGAGGTCACCACCCTAGCCTCAATCTGAAGCTGAAATATTGGCAAGCCAAACTTACCGTGCACTGACTGTGTTCAGATTCCCAGGTATAGAGAAGCTGCTTAACAACTTCCCTCTGTTTGTGATGCAATATAACTTTCTTAGATGAAATTTCAACTGGGTTTGCAGTGTTTAGAGTTATGGTTTGCTAGGAAAGCCACTGTGGCTGGGTGATTGTAATCACAGCCTTTGTAGTACTAAAATTAAAAACTGTCAGTAATTTTCCTTAAATACTGGACTGCAAAATACCATTAGCCAGAAATATTCTGCCAGCATTTAATGCTACCCAAATATACTTTTGACGTTTGTGTAGAAGTATGTTGCTCGGTTTGCATTTATGGCATGTTAACTTGGGAAGAGGCAAGAAGGTCTGTGCCTAAAGGAACAAGTGCTGTTATGAACAAGAAGCACACGGCATTTTACCAAGCCTCTCCTTTAAGCAGCGTAAGCATGCCATCCCTTCCCACTGTTATCGTGAGTCAGCTGGGCCAAACACTGGGAAGAACCCCCTTATCACACTCAGTGTGCTGCAGGTTGCCCAACCACAAGACTAAAATGCTAGGGTGTGACCATGGAAAAGCACAACTCACATACTGCTGGAGATTGGTATTTTTACAAACATGCTATGTCAGCAAAAGAGTTACTTTGCTGAGTTTACTGGAAGAAGAGAGGGGCATCTGCTAAGTGTTTGGTTAAATTGCCAAAAGATTGTCAAGGTAGCCTGTACAACCACTACCTTGTGGTTTACCAGAAGGGTAACATACATCTTTGGGAATTTTTCCCTTTCTGTTTTTAGCCAAGTAATAAGCTACGTTTTGTGTCTGTGTTGAAAGAGAACCAAATCACTGCAATGATAAATGTGTTGAATGAGAAGCCGGGAGACTGCGAGTTCTAGTCTTTGCTTTAGATATAAGTCATCTGGGTAGCTTTGGACCAATCACTGCCTTAGTGCTAGAAAGGCAATTGCAAGCTACTGCCAAAAATCTTGCCTAGGAAACTACATGGGCTTCGTAGCTGCCAAGCGGTTTGAAAACAAACACATGCACTCCTGCGGAATTGGGCAGCTCTGCAAGTTACCTTCTTTCTTAACAATGAGCATTAAAATAAAAATGGAGGGTTCCTCATGTCTTTTTTCCCCCCTAATAAAATTTATTTTTGTTTACCCCTTATGTCTGGAACTGCCCGGATGAACTGTGGGGTGGGGTTAGCTTGGGGGCAAATTCTGTCTATTATGCCTGCTATCTCCTATTTCTTAGTAAAAGTTCCTGGTTGGAAGAAACTGTCTCCAAGAGTTCTGCTTTCTTAAGATGTGGCTGAAGTAGGTTCTGACAGCAGTACAGGTTGTTAGAAACTTCTTTCACACACGGTCTTGGGGGGGGGAGATACCACATGAGATTGCCCAACATAGCACCTAAACAGTCAGATGAGCCCACAACCAGCAACACACAAGAGACAAGGACTCCTCCCCTCATTCGTTCTGGATGAAGAAAAGGAGGATCAGGCTGTTAAAGACAAATAGAGAACTTCTTTTTCCCTGGCTCATCTCTGCTATTACCACAAAGCAGTTAACCAAATCTTACCATAATGCAGTTGGGCTTGTTAACTGACCAAATATTAACTCGACAATCATCTCCACCAGTTGCCAGGAGCCGGCCTGAGCTTTTGCCCAAGACAAGGGAAGAAACATTGCTGCTGTGGGCAATGATTTCCTCTACATAAAAAAAGCAAGTGAAAGTAATTAGCTTATTTCATTAGTTCATCTCTCTCCCTGACCGTCACACACAAAGTAGGCAGTTAGCGATCACGTTTACTTATGATCAGCTTATCTGCAGATTTTATACCTGCTTATAGTTAAACATAATATCGCAGCACATTGACTTGAGATTAAGCCGCCCTGCGATATTCATTGCCTGTGGTTGGTGTCTCAGACAAGAGAAGAAGCCAATATTGCCTTGGTGCACTTGGGCAATCCCTGAATTCCAGGCTAGTCAGGTCAGGCTCTCTAAAATCCGCGGCCTCTGCTAAACTTTTTCTCCACCGATTTCTGGACGAGCAGGAGCTTCTTTCTTTACTGCTCTTTGCCCTATCACAGGGGTAGGCAACCTCGGCTCTTTCAGGACTCGTGGACTTCAACTCCCAGAATTCTTGAGTCAGCATAGCATAGCATAGCTGACTCAGGAATTCTGGGAGTTGAAGTCCACGAGTCCTGAAAGAGCCGAGGTTGCCTACCCCTGCCGCATCAGGAAGAGAGCACCGAGTGCGGCCCGAAGAGCTTCGCGAAGGCTGTGGAAACCTCAGAGCTGCGGCATCTTTCCGGGCTTCCGGCAGCAGCCAAAGGCAGCCGGACAGCTCTCTCTGCCCGAGCCGTTCCGGCCTCCCTCTCCCCGCGCCCGGCTCTCTCCCGGAAGGAGGCGCCCCGCAGGTCCCCGGCCAGGCCGCGGGGAACGGGCAGCGGAGACAAGCCGCCCAAGGGGGAGCTCTACTCACGCAGCTTCCAGGCCGTCTTGGTGGCCACGGCCGCCGCCATGGCCGCTGCCCCGTCCTGACCGCGGCCTTCTGCGGCAGCGCGGGGACCGAGCCCCCCGGCTCCGGCTTCCGAGGGAGCTGCGGCGGCTTCGCTAGCGGGGAAACATCCGTGGCGGCGCCTCGCTCTTCCTTCCGGGCGCGCGGAGGCCGCTCTGCGAGGAGGAGGAGGAGGCGGCGGCGATCAGCCGGGAGGGCAGCCCGGCGACCCCAGCTCGAAGCCCCGCCGAGGAAAGGCCCGCCGCTCCCTAGGCCGATCTCTCCCGGAGCGCGGGCAGCGCCGGCCGCCGTCTTCCTTCCGTGGCTGCGGCCGAAACCCGCGCCGAGCCCACCAGCTCGCGGATGCGGCGGCCTGGCCCGGGCCGCCCTCACACCCGGCGGCGCGGCAACCCCCGGAGAGCCGCGAGCGGGAGAGCCGCGGCCCGCAAGCCGGCCGAACACCCACCTGGCCGACTCGCCGCGCTTCTGCGGGGAACGGCTCCAGGCGCCCTCTGCCCATCCCGCGCCCCGATTGGCCGCTGCCCGGCAACCGACGCCCTGGCAACGGACCGCGCCCGAGTGCCCCCTCCCTGGCAGGGCTATCTGGCCGTCTCTTTGGCTTGTCGGCTCGCCAATCAACGCGAGGGCCGCCTTTCCCGGAGACGTTGACCAATCACTACGAGATGGAAGAGCGCGAGAAAGGGCTGTGAGTCCCGTAGACTTAAGAAAAGTAGAGCCGCCAAGGCGCAGGGTTGGTTTGGCCGAAAGGGGCGGGGCTGTAGACGGAAGAGCCTCAAGTGGGAGGGGCTTGAGCGAGCGGTCGTTGCCCGACGTTGCGTCTTTGGCGGCGCCTCACGCGCGCATCCGCCGGAAGAAGAGCCGCCTCGGCCGCGCGCAGCCCCGACGGGATCGGGGGGGGGGGGGCGATCCGGCGGACCCTCGAGGGCATCCGCCGGCCGGAGCCGCCTCCCCGGCAGCCGCGGAAGAGGAGCTGGGCCTCGCCCGGGCTCACCCACCGGTCCCCGCCGGGTCGGAGCGCTCGGCCGGGCGCCTCTCCGTCGAGAAAGCGCCGCGGCGCGATGCAGCCTGGAGCCCTTCGTCAAGCAGGCGCCCGGCCAGCCCTGCGGGAGGCGGACGGAGCCCCGGAGCTGCCCTCTCCGGCCAGCGAGAGAGGACGGCTGAAACTCACAGGGACCTTTTCGGAGAGCTCCAACTCCAGCCGACGCTCCGCGGCTCCCGGGGCTCTTTGGTCAACGTCCGCTCTTCCCCTCTTGCTGAGGCGACGATTCGCCTTCTGAGAGCTGCTAAAAACTGAAGCGTTGGAGATTATGCCGATAGGGGACCCTGTGTGTTTTTTTTAAAAAAGGCATTTTATGATTTTTATTTCTACCATATACGTTCGTTGTGAGTTGCTAACAGTCCAGTTTAATGGCAGGAGATGGGAAAACAGGTTAAAGATGAGAATGCTTGTTTTGAACTGGTTTTGTATGTTTTAATTTTTGACTTTATTGCATGCTACCCAGAATCACTTTGTGTGAGATGTGTGGCCATATAAATTTGATAAATGCATAAATCCCAACAAGTTAACTGATACGTAGCAGTAAACTGTAGATGCGATGCGGGCAATGTGTCTTCTCTTAATTTCATGATCACTGGGGAAGCTTTTTTTACATTCTGAAAACCCACTCAACAATGTCAACACAAATTGGATTTGCAGAAGAAACTAGCTTAAGATGTACAGATAGTCTTGCTTACTGTTTCAGTGACTGTTCAAAGTTAAGACAACTTAAAAATTATGTCAAATTTAGAGCCGAGTAGGAGGACCAAGAATGGCAGGCACAATCCTGGTCTCCAAGCACACAAAGAAACTCAGAAAGGATCTTGGCTAACTTTACAGTCAGTAGAAATCAAGGGTGGAAGATTTGTGCTTTCGGACTTGCAAGATTGTTGTAACGTTGCCTAACTATCAATTAGAATGAGCTCTACTGGTCATGTTTCCCATCTGTTTATCTGGGAGAAAATAAGGCTTACTTCTAGGCAAATCCATGCTTCCTAGTAATCAGCTGTATTTTTTCAAGCAGTTATGAACAATCTCTTCACTGGTTTCTTTGTGTTGTGGCTGGTCTAGAATGTTCCATAAAATTGACACATTTTGTCAATTATGTTTTATCAATAGATGATCTACATATTTGGCTGAATCTGTGTTTTTCATTTTTGAAGAGAGTGGTAACTCTTGTTCTCCCAACTATGAATGCTTGCAAGTTACATAACTTCAGATTCAAATGTGAAAGACCATGTGGGATAAAAAAAGCAAGTTTTCTGCTTTGAATATTTCTGAATGTTTCCATTTTAGTTCCATCCCTTTCTGGAGAAAAATGAGTTTTGCAATCTTTTCTTCTTTTAAACTCTGTCAGCTCTAAAAATGAGCATAACTGCAGCCATTTTCCTTCTCATTCTAGGTTGGCACATAGAACAAAGGGAGGGGTGTTGCCCAGGTGCTTTGCTAGTCAAAATAATCTTTTATCCTGTGGGAACCAAGGACATTGGCTGCTCCCAAGACTAGGGACTGGGCGTTGTATAAAAAGCCTGCCAAATTATCATTAGGGAACGTAGTTGCTTATATAGTTGCTTACCAATCAGAAGAAATAGATGGAACTCTTTGCCAACCAGTGAACAAATGTATGTAGGAAGCATACCACAGTAGTAATGGGAGACTTCAACTATCCAGATATCAACTGGGAGACAAACTCTGCAAATTATCCATTTTGTGGTTATGAAGATGACTGAAGCAGTAATTTTAGGACTAGCATGGCTTGATAAAAGGCATCCCAACATCTGGTGGGAGGAGGGAATGTGGAAGTTAAGACTAGGGACCGGACCCCTCCCACCTGCCACTGCTGATAAAGACACTGGCCATCAGCGAGATTCAAGGGGAGCCCCATGAAACCCTAAAGGGTAGCTGAAAAGCCGGGGGTTCAACTTGTCTCCACTGAGTACTGTGATTTAGCGGAAGCATTCAGTGAAAAGGAATGACATCCTCCCTCCCCCCCACACACACACACCGAGCTACAGACTCTGCTATTGAAATTCTGCTCAGTGCCAAGGTCCCAAAATGAAAGATGTACTCTATGACGCCCAGACAGGTGACAGAACTGAAAGAATACATTGATAAAAAACTTAGCTCAGGGTTTCAGCCAGCCAAATCACACGTGGCTGCTCCCATGCTATTCAAGAAAAAGAAAGATGGATCTCTTAGATTGTGCGTGGATTTTAAAGAACTGAATGCGGTCCGTATACAAAATATGTACCCCCTCCCTCTGATGAATGACATGTTAGCCCACCTGGCTAAAGGAAAAGTTTACCAAGCTAGATTTAAGAGAGGCTTATTACCGGATCCGGATTAAGGAGGGGGACAAGTGGAAAACCGCCTTTAATTGCCCTTTGGGGAGCTTCCAATTTAAAGCGATGCCTTTTGGACTGCAAGGGCCCCCAGCTGTGTTTATGCAATCAATAAATGCTATATGATCATTTATACAATGGAGTTTTGGTTTATCTTGATGACATCCTTATTTACACCGAAACCATGGAAGAACATATCAAATTGGTCCACTGCGCTCAGAAGCCAACCGCGCTCAGAAGCCACCCACGCGGGGCACTCAGAAGCCGCTTGGTTCTCAAAAGCCGCTCGGCACTTAGAAGCCGCTCGCGCTTGGCGCTCAGAAGCTGTCCCGCCTGCACTCAGAAGCCGCGCTCTGAGCGCAGAAGCGCAGCTCAGCTGTAGCTGCACACGCTGATCCTGGGCTCTTGCCCAGCTCACTTGCGGAAAACATGCTGCTTGCTAAGTGGCCCCAGGATCAGCGGGTTACAGCCGAAGCGCTGTAGCCCCCATCACTGCAAGTTTGGGCTATTTTTTTGGTATTCTGCTTTAGCTGTGTCCCTCTTTCCATTTTCTGTACTTATCCTTTTTGTCTTTGGTTTCTTCTTGGATTTCCTATTTTTCTTTGAGTGGTTTTGCAGTGGATTGGGCTTTTATAATCATATTTTTCAGAATTTCCCAAGCCTCTTGAGTTGTTTTCCCCTTTAAGATTTTCATTCAATCCTTCCCAAGTTCTAAGTTTGTTAAAATCAGCTTTTTAAAGTCTTAAGACATTGGTTTGATTATGTTGTTTGTATTTGCATTATTTTGAATTCCAATATGATGTGGTCACTCTCTTCCAAAGTTCTTGCAACTCCCTCTATCATTTAATCTTTGTTAGTAAGAATTAATTCCAGTATAGTTCCCACCTCTACCGTTTGGATGACAAAGCTGTCAGCTAGGTTAGTCAGGAACCTGTTTGATCTTCCCCTTGCTGCAGAGTTTGTTTCCCAGTTGATGTCAGGATAGTTAAAGTCCCCCATTACTACTTCCTTCCTACATTACTTAACTGATTAGCAAAAAGTTCATCTATTTCTTCTACTTGGTTGGGTGGCCTGTACTATACACCTATGGCAATGTCATTGTTTTTTTTCCTTTTATTCAAGGAGGCTTTCATCCTTGGTTTTATGCATTTCTATAGAGGTGTCGTAGGGACGCGGTGGCTGTAGGGACGCGGTGGCTCAGTGGGTTAGGACGCTGAACTTGTCGACCGGAAGGTCGGCAGTTTGGCGGGTCGAATCCCGAGTGCCGCGTAACAGTGAGCGCCTGTTACTCGTCCCAGCTTCTGCCCACCTAGCAGTTCGAAAGCACGTCAAAATGCAAGTAGAAAAATAGGGACCACTACAGTGGGAAGGTAACAGCGTTCCGTGCTAGTCATGCCGGCCACATGACCGCGGAGACGTCCTCGGACAAGCGCTGGCTCTTCGGCTATGAAACAGAGATGAGCACCGGCCCCTAGAGTCGGAAACGACTAGCATGCATGTGCGGGGGAACCTTTACCTTTACCTATAGAGGTGTAGTGATCTTTTATATATAATGCAACTTCATTTCTTTTTTTGTTGAACAGTTTATATCTTTCCATCAGTACCTTCCAATAGTGAGTTTCATCCCACTAAGTTTGAATAATGGCAACTATATCATAACTATATGTGCTATTGTAAGGTCACTGGCCCTTGGCAAAACTTGAGAAATCATAGGAATCCAATCATGAAAACTCAAGAAGAGGCTTCTTAAAGGCACAATACTTTATTTTTGATTGAAGTAAGTCCTGGGTGGGAACACAATCTGAACACTGGCAGAGTTACGTCCAGAAGTGCCACACCTTAGAAAGTTAGTAGCATGGCTTTATAAACTTTGTTAGCCAATGAAAATCAGACAACAGCCATTACGTCATAAGGAAGAGACCAATCATTCCTGTACCCTCCCTTATTCCCTCCTTCAGTACATCCCATCTGTGTACGTTTCCCACGCTTGCGTGAAATTTGTCCCTGACGCAAACGCTGATGACAGAAGCTCGATAGCAATAGTTAGGCAAGCCTACACAATTTGTTTCTTTTTCTGGTTCCAGTTACAGAACCCTACGCTATCTATACATATCTACATTTCCCTCTCTCTTTCCCGTATCTACCATCTGCAACTACGTCTGCACAGAACTCCCTGCCTGCTTCCTCGTGGCCTCCACGCGTCGTGCAGACCTTGCACTTGGAGGCCCAGGGTGGAGACTGTGGCTGCTGCTCCTCCTGCTTGGCGCTTGGGCGGATCCCCTGCGGGGCCACTGGCGGCTTTTCAGCCGAGGAACACCTACAGGCTGAAGTCTGAGATCGATGCCCGATGGAAAGTCTTAGAGGATAGAACAAGGAGTTGGAAGGGGGCTTGGAGGTCTTCTAGTCCAACCCTAGGCTCAAGCAGGAGACCTTATGCCAGGGGTCTTCAAACTTGGCCCTTTTATGACTTGTGGACTTCAACTCCCAGAATTCCTCAGCCAGCAAAGCTGGCTGAGGAATTCTGGGAGTTGAAGTCCACAAGTCATAAAAGGGCCAAGTTTGAAGACCCCTGCCTTATGCCATTCCAGACACGCGGCTGTCCAGTCACTTTTTGAGAGCGGCCAGCGATGGAGGCAAGGCGTCCCCCTGGCTGATTGCTCTCACCGTTGGCAAATTCTTCCTTGGCTCTCGGCTGCTTCCATCCGTTGCTCCTCGTCTTGCCTTCTGGCCCCTCAAGGCCTGCAACCGCCGCTGCTGCCACAGCCCCCCCCCGGCCTTCTTTCGGCTTTGCAGGGCCCGGGTAGCGCTCCGCTTCAGCTGGGCGCCGCGGTGCGGCCTCCGGGAAAGGGCGACGCCCTCGAGGCCTCTCTGGGCCCTGCGGACGCCTTCCACGCCCGCGCCAGCCCGCCAGGGCGACTCAACGGCGCGAGTGGCGTCGAGGGCTGCCGGAAGCTCCGCGCCTTAACCCGGAAGCTGGACGTCCGGTCGGGGGGAGCTTTTCCGCACTCTGACTTGTCTCTAGCGCCCGCGGGGGAGGGGCCTCCTGCGCGGCAGCCGCAGAGCGCAGCCAACGTCCCGGCAGGCCTTGCGGCCTGATCTGCAAGTGGGCTTTCCGGCCGCGCCATGTCGGTGGTTTTCGTCCCCGAGCGCCTGCGCGGCAAAGCCGAGGTGAACCAGGAGACGCTGCGGCGGGTGAGCGGCGGGGGGGGGGGGCGGGGAGGGCCGCGGCCTTCTCGCGTGGCTCCCGCCCGGCGCTCCGGCGCCTCTCCTCCGTCCGGGGCTGCGGGTGGGCCGCGTGGCGGAGGCGCTCCTGGCCGGCGGAGAAAGGGCGGGTCCCGCGAGCCCGGCTCGAGCCCCGACAGGCGAGGGCGGGCTGCGGCGCCTGGACGGAGGCGCGGCGTTTGCGGGTAACGTTCCCTATTGTGACTTTCAGCTGCTGGAGGAAAACGACCAGCTGATTCGCTGCATCGTGGAGTACCAGAACAAAGGAAGGGCCGCGGAGTGTGTGCAGTGAGTGGCGCTTTCCTGCTGGCCCCGCTCCCGTCTCGGCCTGGAGCTCTTCTTGTGAAGACCAGAATCTGAATGGGATGCTGGGAAATGAGGGTTATATCCCCAAATCCTTGATTTATAGGGCAGTGTGAGGATTTTAAGCATTGTCAGCAATGGTCGATCAGAAGGTCGGCAGTTTGGCAGGTCGAATCCCGAGTGCCGTGTAGCAGAGTGAGCACCTGTTACTCGTCCCAGCTTCTGCCAACCTAGCAGTTCGAAAGCACGTCAAAATGCAAGTAGAAAAATAGGGACCGCTCCGGTGGGAAGGTAACAGCGTTCCGTGCGCCTTTGGCGTCTAGTCATGCCGGCCACATGACAACGGAGACGTCCTCGGACAAGCGCTGGTTCTTCGGCTTTGAAACGGAGATGAGCACCGGCCCCTAGAGTCGGAAACGACTAGCACGCGTGTGCGGGGGAACCTTTACCTTTTATACCTGTTGGTGGACTGTGCAGAGATGGCACTTCTATCTTTTAATCTACTCGCCCCAGTAAAGCTGTGGAACTCTTAGCTGGATGAGAATAAACAAGCTGGAGTTTAATTGGACAACATGCAGTTAGTAAGACTTTCAGGTGGAGGCTAGTAATTAAGTCTAGACTGGCTTACCTTGTCCTGGAATTGGGAAACCAAAATAGGAGGCGATTAGATGTATGAATAAGCAGCTTAGTGTAAAACATCAACTGCAATCCTATGAATACAGGATGGAGCTCACTTTAGTGAGAAGACCCCAGAAGTCTTTGGCAACTTGAGAAATCAGAACAGCAGTTCTGAAAATTCAATTGCTGTTTTGTTGTAATGAATTTTCACCATTTCATTCTTTGTTTTTCTTCCTACAGGCACCAGCACACATTGCACAGAAATCTTATTTATTTGGCTACTATTGCTGATGCATCTTCTTCCCCAAACGTAGAGAAGACGACCGTAGAGTGAAACCTTTCCCAGCACGTCTGTCTTTACAGAGAATGAATCAGCGGACAAAGAGACGACCAGCTGCATTTGAAGAATCTCTAACTGAAAACTACAGTACTCTGCTTCCTCTAAAAGAGGACATGCCTTTGCATGATCAGTAAATACTGTTTTATTTCCCTCCTTATGCAGAGAAAATGCCATTGAAGTCGGTTACAGTAACATTTCACTATGGGAAGTCTTGGGGGTAATAGTTTTCACAAGCAGATTTTTTTTCCAGATTTCTTCATTTTCTCTTATTGTAAGAATGCTAAGCTTTGATTATTGAGTATAATTTATTAAAGAAAAACTGGAATTGTCCTAAGTCCTTATGTATTTGGCAGTCGAAAAATGTAAATGAGTTTTCAAGTGAAATGGATTGATGCATACATTAGGATAATGGAGTACTTTCTGGCTGGCTTTTTTGTTCTTTTTAGATCAATTGGCAGTCTTGAAATGGTATGTGCTAATGAATCTAATCTTCCATTATATTGATTTTGTGCACCTCTGTAAAGTTGTAATGATTTTTTTTACATATAATGCAATTCCACCTCTTTTGTTAAGTTTGTTTCTTTTGAACAGTTTATATCCTTCCAGCTGTACATTCCAGTCGTGAGTTTCATCCCATTGTTTCAGTAATGCTAACTATATCATATCTGCCCTCATATATTAGTACTTCCAAGTTCACGGTTTGTTCCCCAAACCTTGAGCGTTAGTCTATAAGCATGAGTCCTTTACCTCTCTTGCTTTATAGCTGAGTTTTTCTTCCTTCATCATAATTCCCTAACTCATTTGATTGGTTGTCGTGGGGTTTAAGCTTGGGATTAGGTGCAAAAGATCCTAGAGATTGGTCACTCCCCCCTCAGTTTTAAAGCCCTTTGGATAAGCTGAGCCAGTCTTTTTCCAAATTACATTTTTCCCGGTTCTTTTGAGGTGTAGCCCATCCCTTGCCAGAAGCCCTTCATGTAGGTAATGTAGAATGTGATGTAGGAATCCAAAGTTCTGTTGGTGGCACCATCCCGTAAGCTAGTGGTTTATTTCTAAAATCCTGTTCTTTCATTGGATGTTGACCTTTTGTTGGAAGTAAACACTTGTTCTAATAACTTCTTAACTTTCTTGCCGAGCTGCTCATAGTCTCTTGATACTGTCATTTGTTCCCAGTGAAAGAGAAGGGATAGTAATCTGTGGGCTTGATTATTTTAGAAAGGCTCTCAGCCACATCTTTTGATTTTTGCTCCAAGGAGACAACATACCTCCCTAGACTGATTGTCCAGTCTACGGGCTGCTGATTCCGTTCTTCTGAGAAGTGAATCTCCTGTCACATTCACCTTTTTTCCCTTGGGAAAGTGTGGGCTACTTTGATGATGTCTTTTCTCCAGGTATCTGCATGTTTTCTTTCAGGGGGAGGATATGAAATTGATTGCTCAGCTCCAGTGGGGCTGCACTGGACAGCAGGCACAAAGCTCTTGGTCGTCATTTTCTTCTACGGGCGACATGTTGCCATCGGTCTGTCTAAAGCAGGGGTAGGCAACCTTGGCTCTTTTATGACTTGTGGACTTCAACTCCCAGAATTCCTGAGCATGGCTGGCTCAGGAATTCTGGGAGTTGAAGTCCACGAGTCATAAAAGAGCCAAGGTTGCCTACCCCTGGTCTAAAGGTTCACGCCATTTCTTCTGGTAGTAGTTTGTTCCTTACCGTGTTCAATTTGGATACAGTCGTCTTTGGTTGGGGTTTCTCGTGTTGTAGGTGGTGGCTGGAGTGTCCTCTAGATCTTTTAGTTTTTCTCTCAATTGGTTTACATGTGTAGTTTGGGTCATGAGTACAGGTAATCCCTGAGTTATGAGCGTTCAATTAGCGCCCGTTCAAAGTTATGCGATAAGCGCCCCTTAGTGTTTACGAGCAAGTCTTGAAATTACGAATGTCGCAGCACCAGGGCAGTTGTTCGCCCTTACCAACGGCGGCAGAGGCTCTACACTGCCCTATTCCCTCACCCCTGCTCCCCACAACTGCTTCCCCCTCCCATCCCGCCGTGTTGGACTCACTTTCCCTGCAAAGAGCTGTCTCCTCTCTGACTCGGTTTCTTTGCCTCTGAAGGAGAGGAGAGTCGCTGGAAGCTCCTGGGTGCTGTAATACTGCGCAAGTTCGGGCACCCGTCCTCTTTTGCAGAAAATGGGTGCCTAAACTCTCAGGAAATCACGAACCCCAAAAACTTTCATTCTCAGCACAAAAAGTGCTTGCAGTGCCTGTCTCCTGCTCTCCCCCCCCTCAAACTCCTTTCCGTCACCACTGGAACACATTTCATCCAAAGACCTGATGGAGCCTGGAAGCTTCATCTGTGTGCAAATGGGGTGCTTGGAAACTGTGCGAACTGCTCCGTTTCCAAGCATCCCATTTGCACGCAAACGAAGCTCCTGGTCTCCATCAGGTCTCCATCCCAGAAAAAAGTGTTTGAGCATCTGTGGGACAGTTGGAAACAGAGCAATCTGCTCCCTTTCAAACAGGACCTACAGAGACTGGAAGCTTCGTCTGCAAAACAGGATGGGTGCCTGAACTCACGCATTATTAGGGCACCCAGGAGCTTCCGCCGACTCTCCCTCAAAGGCAAAGGAACCGCGGCAGAGAGGAGACAGATCTTTGTAAGGTGAGTCTGGTGGGGAGGGGAGGGGGAAGCATAAGGTATCTTAGTGGGGAGGGGAGGTCTTGGGGCCCTGTTCCATCACTAGGCCCCCCCAGCCTTCCGCGCATTCAATTAGCGAATGTGTGGTCGAAAGCAGGTAGCGATCTCGTTCAAGGTACAAGATTCACTCCTACGAATCCTCGAGTTACAAATGGAATGGGCTCAAGGACTACCTGTACATACATGAAACATATTTTGCAAAATCACAAGTCAATTAAATCTGAAGTTTTAGTGCATGAAAGTACTGCAGTGCCTGAACATTTTACAGAGGTTGTGACATGCTGTCTTTGGTAATTTGACAGCCTTTTAAAACACATTTTAGTATATTCAGATGAAACTTATGCTGCATATTCATTCATATGTTCTAATAAATGGCTTGTATGTACACGTGGATATATGTAAATGAATATATGTGGCAGGACCCACAGCCTAAAAAAGGGCATTGCAAGGAGAAATTTTTTTTTATTATTAATTGAATGCAAACCTATTGATCAAAGTGTATTGCCTGTAAAATAAGGCACTCCCTTTATTAAATTAGCATGTTCCCATCTGCATGTAGCACCCATTCTTTCTCACACATAGAAAACAAATATGCACACAACACTTCCTCTTTCTAGTAGAAACTGCCAGAAAGAGGGCAGAAAATAGGATGGAGATGGTGCAAGGCAAAATGTAGGTAGAGAGCTAAAAAGAACAGAAGGAAGAAAATTTGATTGAAAGAAAGCAAGGTAGTGGTAAAGGAAGATAAGAGATAGAGGCAAATAACTGAAGCTCAAGCTAATTTTCAAGGACAGTTGCATTTTTCAGCAATGATTTTTGTAGCTTCCACTTATGTGCTTATTTCCAATACTCATAAGAGTATTGGAAATACTCATAAGAGTATTGGAAATACTTCCCCTCTTTTTCTCATGTTAAGCAATGTTCTAGCAAACTAGAAACTGCAGCTTGCTGACAAGCCCTGGCAAGCTCCGTGCTATGAAGCCTTCACTAAGAAAATTGTGTGTGGCATTCCACAATGCCTACAGTTGCTAAACAATGGACTTCCAGTGCCCCCCACTGTGCTAGACTGGAGTTTCAGCAGGGCTGTAGTCTAGTTCATCTGTGGATATGCAGAGCCATCTCCATATCCACAGATGAACTACACAACAGCATGTCTTCTTCAGACTCAAAGGACTACAATATATACATTGCAAGAAAAAGTATGTGAACCCTTTGGGATTACGTGGAGTTTTGCATGAATTGGCCATAAAATGCGCTCTAAACATCATGTAAGTCACAACAATAGAAAAACACAGTCTGCTTAAAATAATACTACACAAACATTAGCTGTTGTCATGTTTTAATTGAACATAAGATGGAAACATTCACAGTGCAGGGTGGAAAAAGTATGTGAACCCCTAGCCTAATGACTTCTCCAAGAGCTAATTGGAGCCAGGAGTGAGCCAACCTTGACTCCAACCAGTGTGATGATATTGGATGTGTTGCTGACAGCTGTCCTGCCCTTTAAAAACACACACCTATTTTGGGTTTACTGGTCTTAAGAAGCACTGTCTGATGTGAACCATGCCTCGCAGAAAAGAGCTCTCAGAAGACCTACGATCAAGAATTGTTGACTTGCATGAAGCTGGAAAGGGTTAAAAAAGTATCTCCAAAAGCCTTGATATTCATGTGTCCACGGTAAGACAGACTGTCTACAAATGGAGAAAGTTTAGCACTGTTGCTACTCTCCCTAGGCGTGGTCGTCCTGTAAAAATGACTGCAAGAGCACAGCGCATAATGCTTAGTGGGGTAAAGAAGAATCCTAGTGTCAGCTAAAGACCTACAGAAATCTCTGGCACATGCTAACATTTTTGTTGACACATCTACAATAAGGAAAACATTAAACAAGAATGGAGTACATGGGAGGACACCACAGAGGAAGCCATTGCTGTCCAAAAAAAATATTGCAGCACGTTTGAAGTTTGCAAAAGAGCACCTGGATGTTCCACAGCACTACTGACAAAATATACTGTGGACAGATGAAACCAAAATTGAGTTGTTTGGGAAAAACACACAACACTATGTGTGGAGAAAAAAAGGCACAGCACACCAACATCAAAACCTCACCCCACTGTAAAACATGGCAGAGGGAGCATCATGGTTTGGGGCTGCTTTGCTGCCTCAGGGCCTGGACGGATTATTGTCATTGATGGGAAAATGAATTCCAGTTTATCAGGACATTTTGCAGGAAAACGTACGACCATCTGTCTGCCAACTGAAGCTCCGCAGAAGATGGGTGATGCAACAGGACAATGACCCAAAGCATACAATTAATTCAACAAAACAATGGCTTCAACAGAACAGAATACGCCTTCTGGAGTGGCCCAGTCAGAGTCCTGACCTCAACCCGATTGAAATGCTGTGGCATGACCTTAAGAGAGCAATTCACACCAGACATCCCAAGAATATTGCTACACTGAAACAGTTTTGTGCAGAGGAATGGTCCAAAATTACTCCAGATCGTTGTGCAGGTCTGATCTGCAACTACAGGAAACGTTTGGTTGAGGTTATTGCTGCCAAAGGAGGGTCAACCAGTTATTAAGTCCAAAGGTTCACATACTTTTTCCACCCTGCACTGTGAATGTTTCCATCTTATGTTCAATTAAAACATGACAACAGCTAATGTTTGTGTAGTATTATTTTAAGCAGACTGTGTTTTTCTATTGTTCTGACTTAAATGACATTTAGAGCGCATTTTATGGCCAATTCATGCAAAACTCCACGTAATCCCAAAGGGTTCACATACTTTTACTTGCAACTGTATGTAGGATTATCTTCCTGCTCTGGATATGTGGCTCAGAGAAGCACTAACGGAAAAGGCCTGGGCCTGTGCTGCTTATGGTGGGGTTCTATATGGTGGGACATCCCACCTGCAGACAAGGCCTGAACACCACGCAGGTATAGAACTCACTTGGTAATTGTCAGAGGATAACTCGTGGGCAGCATTGGCACCCTGGAGAGAAAATGTAGATGGGTTTTTAAAGGACATGCCATTTGTCTCACTGCTTCTCTAGAGCACAGTAACTTAATGTCAACAGAAGCACAGCCAATAGAGATCTTGTATGCCACAGAGTGGGATTGCTATGAACGTGATTGGGGAATCCTGAATGGGTCCACGAAGGCCTGAAAGATCCTTTCCAACCAACAGCCCAGCCAATGACTTCCTATAAGCAAGCTAACTTTGCAGGAGGGCTTTTATGTGCTACTAAGAGATTCAAGGACCAAGCAGAAGACCCCGGAGTGCAGTTGGGTTCGATGGCTGAGGACGTACAGTGTGAAAAATAGAATTTGCGGACAGTTGCATCATTTTGGATATTGGGCTTTTCTTAATCAGTTGTGGTCTTCAGATATATCAAATGCAGGATCTGGGTTAGCAGAGTGAATTGAGGCTAGACGCAGAAGACCTCCTTGGAATCTGAATGTCTGATTTTCAGGGAATCTATGGCTACCACCATGAAGATACTGTGATTCAGGTAGCAGGTAGCTTATAGTTCAAACAGATCTACTGAAGGCTCTGACCCATGTGTGTCAGATCTCTTGGATAGACTTGTAGCTACATTTTTCCAGCTCCACATCAGACCAGCTAAACCAATCTGCTTTTGGAACTAAAGGGGCCCCAGATATATTCTGTCGAGAGGGACAGAAACTGACAATTCACCTCTTCCCAATTCCTTGGAGCTTCTTTTGTGACAGATTAGGACTTGGTTCTGCCTTCATGTGTCCCACGTGTTGCATTTCTGTCAAAATCAGCAGAACTTGTCAAGGTAGTGAAGGTATTTCGAAGTAACTCAAGCTTTGTGCAGATTTGGTTTTCCAGCCCACCAAGATTTTATGGTATGTTTGAACCCTGGTGTAGCCCCCCTGCCTATGCCGCCATGGTTAAGGATCTTCCAGTCCAGAAGGCTGGCTTTGGTGGCTATTAGAATAGGTAGGGATATTTCCAATGAAGAGAAGAGAAGAGAAGTACTTCCTATGTCTACAGCCTTAAAATATCCATTATTCAAAGGACTCTTTCATGTGTAAGACTCAGTGGAATCGCAGCTTGTTTTTTGGAAGGAAAATAGCACTCATTGTAAGAAGATATAACAGAATAACAGAGTTGGAAAGGACCTTGGAGGTCTTGGGAATCCAATTCCCTGCTCAAGCTGGGTATACATTAACTCAATCCATGGATAATACAATGAGGCCCTGGACATAAACCAAGATTATTCCGTTTAATTGACATGCAACTCTGATAACTCCTATCGTTTCTGTTATCTGGGAGAACCAAGCACCTGCCTAAAATTGTTTCCAGTTGCTTGCACATTGTTAGATGCAGATATTTCTTCTGAATTATACCAAGGCTAGGTGAGAAGCATTGGATTCTGGATGTTATGTTTCTCTTTTTTAAAGTAGGAAGCATGGCTTTTTAATGAGGTCACCTAGATTTGGGTAGATCAAACTCCTTGTCTGGAGGTCAATACCAGCCCCAAAAGAAAGAGAGTTCATGGGGAGAGGCAACCTTGATATTTATATCTCAAGAACTTCCAGTGGAATAGGGAAAAGAATGCGTGTAAATTTGCCCCAAGAGAAGCTTAATAGTTTCTACACTGAAGGTAATCTGAAAGGGATTACCATAAGAACTGTTACTCGTCCCAGCTTCTGCCAACCTAGCAGTTCGAAAGCACGTAAAAATGCAAGTAGAAAAATAGGGACCACTACGGTGGGAAGGTAACAGCGTTCCGTGCGCCTTTGGCGTCTAGTCATGCTGGCCACATGACCACGGAGACGTCCTCGGACAAGCGCTGGGTCTTCAGCTTTGAAACGGAGATGAGCACCGGCCCCTAGAGTCGGAAACGACTAGCACACGTGCGGGGGAACCTTTACCTTTACCTTTAAGAACTATGGAGGATGCTGATACTGACTTATTATTATGAAATCTTGATCACTCCAATGCATCTTGTTTTGGGGTACCATGAAAAAAACCTTGTAACAAATTGAGATCTCTTTTGCCAGTAGAACTACCCCTAAAACCTTGGTGGCAAGGTGATGACCAAAGATTTGGAGCATCTGGAGGTATTTTCTATTATCACCAGGGCACAATTATAAACCAATTGTGATACAGGCCCTTGAATCCTATAAGATAGCTGTAGCAAACTATGGAAAGCACTTGGGTCTCTTTGTAATATGGGTCACGCTAGGCAAACAGGAAAAACAGAAGATCTTAAGTCTTTGTTATTTGGGATCTGGACCGCAGCTGCTTTGATTTGTAGCTTGATTTCCACCAAGGAACATGGAATGGGATGCTTTCTGCTGGGAAGGTTCAGTAATAGATTAGTGGTTGGCTATGACTGGGTTCCTTCAGAAATGGGAATTTTATAAAAATTTCCGATCAGCAAGGAAAAACTGGATTGGGACAAAAGCATCATGGTATCCATGAAAGCCTGCTCCTTCGACAGCTCTCTCTCCCTCCCCTCTTACCTATCCAGAATCAGAAAAACAGGTCCAGTGAGGCAGTCAGCCATAGGAGCACCTGTTCTCTCCGTGTTCAATGCTCCTTTTCTAAAAAACACATTCTCCCTTTGGTCCATGTCGGGGCACCCTTCTTGTACAGGACAAGGGATCAAGGACGATACCATTGGAATAAGCATCGGGCTTTCCAAGGAAGACCACTGGGAGGAGGGGAGAGAAGGCTGCCCCGTAATTGAGCTCCCCAATTACTGACCCATCTGAGATCTCTCCTGAAGTATCCAAGGAGGTTACAGGATTTACAAGCTTTTTAGAGGGCACAGCAATAAAAAAATCAAAATATTTAACAAAAATGGAAAGGCTAGAGACAGATTAGTGGGGAGCTCTTGCAGTGGACAACGAAGCAGGCGAGTATCTGGGAGGCAGGCCCCTACTCCTGCCTTGGGGCAGTAGAATCAACTGTACGGCAGACTCAATAGAGTACCAAGAAGAGGTAGTCTCTTACTCCCATCTTGGGCACCCCAAAATTGTTCCTGTCTGCTGGAAATAAGGAGAAGCCCAGCTAACGATTCTCTCCAGCCACAGCAGGAGAATAACTTTCAACATAATTGTACTCATTTTTTGGATATATCTTATTTTAACATGATATAACCTATTATTAAATATATGTCTTTAATAAAGCAAATAGGGTTGCTTTTGCTTACAGGTGCTTCAACATTAAAAACAAAAGGTACAGTTCCAGTTCCAAAGCATAGTTATTCACATAAGTACTGCATGAAAAGATAAATCTGACTAAGCACCATGCCCCTTGCACTTGGCTGTGTGAAACCTTGCTTGCCAATACTTGGGAAAATTAATAGGTGTTCAGAATAACTGGAAGCAGTGGATGATGCAGCACCTACCAGACAAAAAATGATTCACCTGCATTTCCACTATTTAACTTCAATTTTAGAAAATTGCCAATGTTTGCATTTGTCACTCAACTGCAACAGCAGCTTAAATGCTCAACACAACATATATCTGTACTTGAAAGCCTTGTGGCATACAACTGCAATCAATTTTAAGGTCCAATACAAGTTTTCAATTCTATACTTGAGACTCAAAATCACTTAAATTCACCAACATTTTAGCAGAAAGTACAGAACATTAACAATGTACAGACAGAAGCCACACTGATTGTGCAAAGCACATGACTGTAAAGTTATGCACAGCAAACAGTTCTGTAAACATGGTAAGGATGGGATTTCAGGAAACAAGATGACAATATCATAAATACAGGCAACATTGGCATCCTTAACCAGCACAAAGAGTAACATTTTAGGCCTGCCAAGATGGCTAAACGGCGCACAAGCAGAAGATGGATGGGCTTTTATGCTATCCACCCCAACATTTAGTGTTATGTTTTGTGTGTGTGTATATGTGTATATATATATATATATATATATATATATATATATATATATATATATATATATATATATATATATATATATATATATATATATATATATATGGTATCTTTAATATACACATGTACGTTTGTAGAAAATGGGAACTTAAATGTGCTTTTATCTTCATCAAAAACTATGTGTATTTATAACTAATAACCCATTTTACTTGTCAATGTATTAGAATGATATGAATTAAGAAAATATAAAAATAATATTAATACTGTCAAAAACCTTTATACCAGAAAATATTGTGGTTTATAATTACTCTTTCAAAGATGAAATATGAAAATTTAAATAGGTTTTATAAAGACTTCTCTCACTTCAATTAATATACAATGGGATCACTATACATATTTACCTTTTTCCCATTTTAAGCACCAATCATTCCCCAGATCCACTTTGGTTGGAAGATATTTCTAATTCCACAGGTTCATTTATTTAATGGCACATATTGACTGAAAGTAGTTTATTTTAATTCTTAGCACTACAAAAAATAGTGTTTTAAGTTCTCTCTCTTCTGAGCCAGCTCATGTTTTTACACACTAAGTCTAGCACTGAAATAAGACTTATATTTGCAAGTAGTCTTCTATTCTTTCATATATTTAAAGAGCACTGTGTGGATAATGCCTTTGGCCAAATGTAAAAGTATCAAATGTAGTGTCATAACCCCACCAAAAGGACTTTATGGAGGTGGAGGGTGTTCACTGGTTGGCCAGATCGCTTCACAGACCTTGAGCGGTTCCAGCTGCTTTGCACAAACTAAACAACTGGAAAGAATTTCAAAGAGTTTGTGCGGCATATTGACAACTACTGCATTAAAAAAGCTACCACAGCTTGTGAAAATCAGAGTGAAGACTTTATAATTTTGTCAATTAGAAATCTGAAGAAAATGAGCATTGAGCAAAACTGCTAGGTTGGCTTAAAAATACTCAAATCTGTTTTTAGCAAGAAATGGTAACTATAAATCTATATGAAAAAATAGCTATAAAATACAGTGTTTTCTGTGGTAAGAGTGTCACTATTTGTTACCGGGGGAGTCCGTATGCTTTGAAAGGCTCACGGTTTAGAGCTGTGGTGTAGACACCGTGTGCCAAGTGCTGCAAGGAAGGAGAGACTCACTACCGAAGCCGTCACCCCACATCACATCCAGCAGACAGAAACAAAGCAAGCCTGGATCATACCAAAGACTTTGGCCCTCGGCTGCTTCTCTGGCCAGGAGGAAACGGAGGCGCGTCAGTACTGTGGCAGGTAGGACGGCCGACGCTCATGCTTGCCTGGGAAAGATTTAAAGCCCTTGTGGCCCTGCTTGTGCTGAGACGGGGGCAACGGAGGCGACTGCTGAGGCTGCTGGCTGTAGGCAAACGGGGAGGCCATCCCTGTGGGCGGAGGGCAGTCGTTGGCAGCTGACCAAACGGGAGACGGCAGGATCTGCATGGGGTCGTTCCAGTGGCTGGCAGGGCTGCTTAGCTGATAGAAAGACATATTCTGGCCTGGCTGCGAATGCTGCCAAGGAGCCTTCGGGGGCCACGTTTTAGTTTTATTGTCCTGCAAGAGCAACACGGACATCTGAGCTTCAAACTCTGTCCCCAAGCCAGGCCTAAAGGACAATCACACAACCTTCCCCCAACCTCCCCTCCCGGCCTTTTGGCTTTACACAGGATCTTAAATCGGCTCTTAATAGAGCCTTTCGCATTACTGTTAATACAATGAACTGCTTAATGGCTCCTTCAATCATTTTTGTACAGATACGAGTAGAGTTTTGTGCAGGTCTGGAAAAAAAAAGTATGAAATACTAAAATAAAGCTGTCCCTCAGCAATCTTTGTGCCAGGTAAGCCAAGGCTTTCTTGTCGGATCGTCTTACGTTAGTCCTGCCGTTGGACGGAGCACAGAACTGGCTGCTTGAAAAAGTGCCCCTGGGTTGCCTTTTCAGTGTCCACATGGAAGAGAGGATTTCTGGGAACGGGCAGGAAGATGTTCTGCTCATGCCCATCCCTCGCTGTACTTACTGGCATCCATTCTCCCCTTCCTGCATTTAAAGCTCCCCCTTTTTGGTCTTCTCTAGCTATGTGAGAAAATGCACACCACCTGTCAGGGGGCTGGATATTTTGCTGGGACCGAGGTTTTCTAGCAGTATAAGCCAATATAAGCTCCCCACCCAAACAGTTTTCCTGCCAAACCCCAAATCTGGCTGCAGAAAAACAAAGAGAGGTAACTCACTGCAATTCCCTAAAGAAACCACCACATGTCATCAGCCTTTAATCTAGGAAGTTTGTTTAAGAAAATGGCTCAGTCTGAGTCTCCATTTGTTTCAAGTTGCTGCTTTTGAAAAGTGACCCGCAAGCAAACTCAATGCATGCCTTCCCCTCTCAGCCTCTTTAAAAGGCGCCATATTCAGTCCAAGACTTGCCTGGTTATGATCATCCACGGTGGAAAGGAGGGGTGGTGAAGGAAGTGTGCTTGTGTCTTGTTCCCCACTGCTATGTTTTCTGAAAAAACAAAAAATAAAAATGTTGATTTATTTATTTAGTAAATTTGTTTGCAGCCCATCTCGCTCTGAAGCAATTTATAAGCGATAAATGATTTATATGTATTCATTTCAATGAAGGGAAAATGTTGTGATAGTTTAATAGGAAAATACTGTTTAATCTATGCAATCCTGTATTCAGTAATTCTATAGTCAAACTGAGAGGCTTGGCACCCCCAAATATGCTAGACCAAGGGATCCCCTCTGACATTAACTGATTCCATTCAGTGGAAATACCAACTTGCCTATCCACACACGCTGCTCTGAGAACTGTCCTTCAGCATTCTATCAGTTAGCACCCTAGTATTCTTCTGGAATGACTGTGGGAAGTTGTAATTGCTCCCCCTATCATCTCTAAGCTAGGTCCAATCTCGTTGGATCCAGCCAGGAACTCATCTAGTTCAAGTATGTTTAACAGTGACCTGCTGGATATCCAAGCAGAGATTCAACATGCCATGCAAGCCCAGATCTTTGGATTACCCTTGGGATGCATCGATGCATCCTGCAATTGTGTGAACACATTTACTGCCTCTGACACAAGACTGGAGCCTTACCCAATTCACACCAGCTCCATTCTTTTGTTACCTTGACAGGTGAGACATTCCCACACAGACACTCTTCATAATTGCTTTATAGCAATTATCCTGACTCCACAAAAGCAGGGGCACCACAACCAGTCCATGTATGCATCATCAACCTATTCAAATTCTACTGCTCATCCCTCAGCCCCCCCCCCCCAATTTACTATGTAAATCTATATAGTAAGTTGAGGAATCAATTCAGGTGTAGTAAGAAAGGAGAGAGATGTGAATTTCAAAACAGAGCTGCTTCTGTGATTCCTGCTAAGAGGAGGGGGAAAATTAAAGTCAAAGGTTTGACGTACCTTCTTTGTTTGACAGCAGCCACGATGTCAGGCCCTGAGAACATGGAAAACAAACTGTCTCCATTGGCGGAGGAGGTCTCGTCACTGGAGCTGGCGGAGTCCCCCTGAGTCCCTGACCAGCTACTGGTCATCTCTCTACAAAGAAGCAGCAAGGCAAGACTGAGAGGGGCTCCCCAAGGAGCTGGGGAAAGTGGGGTTCAGAGTTATTCTTGATAGGGCAAGATCCCAAGGAACAATTTCAAATTCACTAAGCTACAAGGTAAAACATTTACCTTGTAGCTTAAGTTCCTGTGTTTGGAATTATTCTTAGCTAAATATTCCTCTTAAAAGGAAAAATAGAGGCATTGCTTATCCGTATGTACCATTTTGCATGTAAGAGAAGTACGGCATAAGCATTTAATCTATAAAATAAAACATGCTGGATTAACAAAACAGCCTCAACAATCAATCAAAACCAATTTACTTAATTTCCATAATGGTCTGCACAGTGCAGTATGCAAAGGAGAGTTACCAAGGGCTCCTTACCCATCTGTGAAATACTCCGGGAAGGGCCAGGTCCTGTGCAGGTCATCAGGATGAGACCAGTTGCTACGGGCATTGCTGGGGCGACGGAAGTGTTGCGCCTGCCTTTTCTGTTGCATGGCCTGGCTGACTCCAGCCACGTAGCGGGCAAACTCTGGATCTGAGCCAACTGGGCAGAAGAAAAGAAATCTCTGTCAGTCAGCTATTTCTTCCCCAATTATCCCTTATTTAATTCTTTATGCTTAGCAAGCTACCCCTAGGTTGTGCCTGCATCCATGGACATGCCTAAGAAACCCGTCAGTAGTCCAGAATTTTTGTTGAATGCTGAATATTCAGCACCACACAGAGAAGTGCTTTCCTGGCGAGTTGTCTTTGTGTAGTGCAAGCCATGAGCAAAGCGGCAGCACAGGCAATCCCCCGTGTGCTGGCCGCGGTGGCCGCCTGACGCCCATGGGCCACTGAAAGAAACTTACTTTGCTGATTGAAAAAGGGATACAAATAAAACAATCATTATAGAAAGCAGCTGTTAGTTGCTTACAGTAACAGTTACGTTATCAAAAGCATAAACACAAATTAGCTCACCAAGCTGAAAAACAATAACAAAGAAAAACAAGGTAGGCCAAAGGAGGGGGGAAAATTTCAGATTAAACTCAAAGCCACGCTGCCCCTGCAGCAGATCAGACAGGAGGAGGCTGCTAGCTCAAGAGAGTGCCCTGGTAGTCAAAAACTTCTGGAGACATTCAATGTGCGGTAAAATAATGATTAGTTGAACTCACCTGCAGGGTCAAAAGGTAGAAATTCTCCCAGCACCCCAAAGATCCCATCGCTTTGGTCACGATTTGGCCATGTGTTATTTCTAGGCCCTTGAGGTTTTTGCCCCAGCATCTCTGACATCATGTTATCCATGTAGCTGTTCACAAGGCCCAGGCTATATAGATCCGAGCTCAGATCGGAGAAGGCATGGCTGCCCCACTGAGGCAGCGAGGACAGCCCTGGCCCAACAGTCTGGCCCGGCGGCTGGTTGGGACCCCCTGGCCACTTACTGGGCAGGCGCTGCTGCGACCCAATGGGCTGGCGCAAGGGCTGATAGTGCTGTTGCTGGGGTTTCTGGGGATGGGGCTGCTGGGGCAGCCCCGGCTGGAGATGGTGCAGTGGGGTGTGAGATGACGACTGTAGGGATGGCAGCTGCACAGCAGCTGGTTTCTGTTCTGCTGCAGCAGAAGAGGAGGCATCCGAGGTTCTTCTTCTAGTCAGTGGAGAAGTCTGTTGGGACTTGCCCATGTTGAAACCGGAAAGGAAATCAATGACCTCCTGCATTTCCTGGTCAGTTGGTAAATTCATGCCCTTGGCATCCTTGCCGTCTTCTGCAATGCCTCCCTCCTGCCTTTCAAGGAGGCCGTTGACTCCATGATGGTTTGAGCTCTGCATCAGCTGGGCAGGCTCAAGAACCCTCGGAAAGTTGCCAAGGTTCAAAATACTTTGCAGTCGAGCATCCGCATTACTTGGTAGTTTTGCTTTGTCCTCTGAGTTGTTAGTTATAAAATGGGTTTTAGAAGGTATATTAGGAATGGAGTAATTTCCATTGTTGTTTGAACTTGTA
The DNA here is from genome assembly GCF_947247035.1 of Vipera ursinii. NCBI lineage: Eukaryota > Metazoa > Chordata > Lepidosauria > Squamata > Viperidae > Vipera > Vipera ursinii. The sequence goes on from NC_139520.1 coordinate 2,749,264, forward strand.
CAAGAAGTTTTTTTGGTAAATCGTGATGTCAACTTTGAGAAAGTCTTCTGCAAGCCACCCGCTGCTTTACTGCCATTTCCAGATGGTAAGTCAGTGTGGCTTCCAAAGTCAGAGCTGTCGCGTTGGAGTTGGATCTGAATGTAGGGCAACACTTGCTCCCTGGGAAACAAAAATGACCTTCTAGTTCAGGTTAAAAAAATTACTTAGGAAAATAGATAACATGCAATTCAGGAATGAACAAAATACAAACAAATAGTCCACCTGCCTTTATTACTGAAGCCAGATGCGTCTGTGTCTCCTCTCTGTAATGTGCCCCCTGGGTTTTGGATGTGGCATTACCCAAGACTCCAGGGCAGGTATGGAGACTGGGGATTCAGGTGTGCTGTCCCAGATATAGCTGGATGGCAGACATTACTAGGTGAGGTTGAGCCATAGAGATCAGTTAGGATTTCTGTTTGTTTACCTCTCTCCTTGCGGTATAGCTACAACTGCCTGAGATCCACAACTCCATGGCTAGGTGGGCAGTGGAGTCCCCGAGGCTTATGGTCCCGGGGAACTCTGAGCCGCCTTCTTTGAACCTGGTGTCACAGGTGGTTCAGGACTTCGTGGACACCATGGACGTTACAACTTATGCAGAGCCAATTGACAGGAGAGGTCATATATGAGATCTAGTCTTTCTCTCAGGGTAATGGTGTTCTGATCTGGGTTTGGGGGAATCGGTCCCTTCCTATGGAGAGATCACATCCTCTTGCCTCTGGATTTCTCTCTGTCCACTCCAACCCACTCCACTTCAAAGCAGATTTCTCAGAGGCATATAAACTGAAATAGGAAGCTAAGATGTGTATGCAAAAAACAAAACAACAACCCCACCGTGGTTTTCCTCTCATGTCAAATGCTGCTGCCCAGAAATTCTGATTCATGGTGTAAGTGGCTTGAGCAACTAGATGAAGCTTCTCACAGTCCTTTTCACCTGAATGAGGAGTGTTATGCAGTGCTAATTCTGTACCAATTGCGGCCACACTCAGGTCTACTAACCTTCCTTCTTTCCAGCGACTTAGGTCAAACACGGCAGTATAAAGTACATCTACCAGTCCCAACATTTTCTCTGGATCCAGACTTCTCTGCAGCAGAGACATTGTGGCAGGATCTTCTTTCAGGCACCTGATGCAGATGGAGAATCATCACATTATTTCCAGATGACTAATGTAATTCACAATCAGATTACTAATGTTCTGATCATGACACAGGACAATCTTCTGACAAAGGTTAGGCAGGCTCTCAGTGTGAAGTGAAGCTGCCAGAGAGGATTCAAAACTTATTACCACTGTCATTATCAACTGCATGACTTAAACTATTTACTTCCTTCGATTTACTTTATTAGGATAGTTTTTACTGTAAACCAGTGTGAGATTTTTAATAAAATTTCTTAACTTTGTCCACACATACACAGATGCACACACAATTCTGTTTTGGGTTTCCTTAAGTAGCAAATTCTAATTACCAAGTTGATGGGACTTGAACCACAATTCTGGAACCTTCTAAGCTGATTTGTGGTGCATAAGCTTCTTTGTTTTCATTCTGTGCTGTGTCTACAACCACCTAATTGCAAAGAAAAACAAGTAAGCAACGGCCATTTTAAAAGTACTAGAATGACCCTCTTCAAACAATAAATCATTTTATAGCAGCCGCCATGGCCCCTGGAGAGCTAAACTCTAATCGAGTGCATATCAACGTTAAACAAAGAGATATGTGTGAATGGTATTTACAGTTGTGAGCAGCTGCTAAAATAATAATCGTGAAATGTAATAGCTAAGAAAGTTCAGGACATATTTAAAGAGGCAAGCATTTCACTAAGCATTTTTCATCAGCTAATAATCATCTTTTGCGTACATTTGAACTCAAGGGATCCATTTTAATCTTGGTTACTCCTGTAAACTGCTAGACAAGATTGGAAAAAACAAATCTTGACCACCCTCTGGTCACTTGGACGAAAGCTTTGTTCTCATCCCTCAAACGCCTCAAGCTATCTGCACTCTGTGGCAGCAGATTTTAACGGTAGAATAGCCACGGTGCACTTTCGGAGGAAGCAAGCTATTCAATCCCAGCCAATTAAGCTTCCACACACCCGGCCTGGGAAATGACTTCCAGTATCCATTGTTCTTCCTGTACAGATGCTTCCTCCTCCACCGACACCCAAACAGGATCTTCACTAGCACAGTCAACTAGAAGCAATGCAGTGGACTTCCTGAAACTGCTTCTCTGCCTCTGTAAAGCACCCAAAGTGATTTCTGTTCCAACTCACCAGAAACAATGGAACTTAACTGGGGCTCAAGATTCACTCAATGACTCATAAATACTTGCCACTTCCCAAGCGCCCAAATTTTAACCATGTGACCACGGGGATGCCGCAACAGTCGTAAGTGTGAAAACTGGTCACAAATCGCTTTTTTCAGGGCCACTGTAACTTTGAATGTCACTAAACAAATGGTTGTAAGTCGAGGACAACCTATATATCCACTTTTAATTTTTCCCCTGTAAGCGGAGGAAAAAAGCAACTGCCTGAAGTTAGGATGAAAAATAATCTGTTCAGGAATATAACTATTTTCCCACGTCAAATTCAAAAATAAGCTGCTTCAATAGGTAGCTAAAAAAAGCCCACCTGAACATCTCTTTTTCTCACAACTCAAGGAAAAAACATGGCAACGTAGATGAAACGAGTAAAACTTAGTGTTCCATACACGGAAATACATATAAATGTCTGCTCAGAATAATTTTTCTCTAGGTTATACGTCCTCCCCAAAACAATGATCATGAAGAACATGGCTGGTTAATGATAATATTGTGATATGTGCCAAAAGCAAACTTAGTCCAAACTGAATTACCTACATAGACAGGAGTGTTATCAGCAATACTTGCAAAGATCAGAGAAAAAACTCAAGGGGAGAAATCAACACAAAAGCATAAGCGGGATCATCTCAAGAGTGACAAAACAAAGAAACAGGGAGGTTGAGAGGAGCAAAATGAAGAAAAAAAGGCCAAACCTTGAATCCCTCATTTTGCTGCAGGCCCAACTGCTATAATTTAACGTTAGTCTTTCAGGACTAAATGACCTGCCTTCCACTCCTGCCTTCCCTTAACTTTGGTCACCTCGATACAGCTGCCAATCCACCGCTACTTACCAGCCCAGCTTGTCCAAACAACAACTGTACAGCAGTTTTACAGGCTCCCCGCCATGTGGAAGGGCAAACTTGATTCAGGACTTCTGTCACAGGAGAGTCATCTCTTGGGGTCATCCCATTATGGTAGCCAGCTTCTTTAATTAATTGTATCATAGTGTGCTGTCAATGTACACAAGGGGGAGGAGTTAAGCAAAAAAACAAGCAACATAAACATTCCCCATTCCAACTCAATATATTTTGCACTGCTGACATCTACCATTCCTACTTAGATTACTCTTGCTCACGTTACGATGGCCCAAGCCAAACTTCACCAGTTTCCCACAAACTTACTGCTTCCAGGCATTGCCACGCCCCCGTTCCAGCTCCAATTATTCGATGTGCACATGGACAGGATCAAAAGGAAATGCCAATGGCATCCAGAAGCAGTACAAGAGAATGTTGGAAAGTGGTACTGAGTGGAGAGAAAGAAACAAGGCATGAAACCATCAGGTTAGAGAGATTTGGGGATAAAGAGAGGCTGTTTGCTTTAATTTTTATGTTTGTCATTAAATCCAACTCTTTCCACATCTGAAAACCAGAGCCAGGATATGAGATTTCAAGTGGAACGCTGTTCTCAACTGAAATTCTCCCCATAATAGGAATCCCGGAGCAAGAGGGACAGCAGAGAGAAGGATTGCTATCTAATTATATTCAATTAATCAAGGACAGAATCTGCCTATAAAGATATTTACAGTTTCAAGGCCATAATCGGTTGACCAAATGTAGAATCATTGAAATATAAAAAGAATGTGAAAAGAAGCAACTCTTTGGTTTTCTGCAGCACAGATATACTGTGCCAATTGATAGGAACAAAGAAAATATGTAGAGTTCATAGTCTTATCATGTAGACAGACTATGCTAACAGAATGAATCGTAAGAGTAAAAGGGAAATCTATAAGGAATGTAATTCCCAGGGGGGTATAGCTCCAATCCAAAGAAAAAGTGGCAATGGCAAGAAAGCAGAACTTCTTAATTCCTGTTTTGAACCAGAGGAAATTGGAGTGCTACTTGACCATCACTGTGACACTGGAGAAAAAAGAGGTTAGACAAGGAGAATATAAGCAATTTAAAGAACTGTAGTTTGTGGGGCCAGATGGACTTCATCTTAGGCTACTGGAGGCTACAATAAACTACTTTCATTATGTTTTGAGAACTTCAGAAAGAGGGAAGAGAAGAGCAACAAAGATGATTAGTGGACTGGAGGGTAAAGTGTGTGATGAACAGTTGCAGGAACTGGGTATGGCTAGTCTAACAAAGAGAAGGACTATCGGTGACATGTCTTCTAATATTTGAGAGGGCTATGTTTTTCTGTGTTTGTTTCCGTCTTCAATGTCTTTACAGATGTTATAATACTGCTTCTTGTCTCTTCTAACAGCATTCTGAAAGTCTGATAGGACTTTCCATGTCGTGGAGAGAAAGGTTATTGACCGGTAGTTGGATGGTTTCTTTCCTTGTGGGGGTCCTTCATGATCAGCACTGTCCTGTGTCCTCTCTGGGTGGAAGCCGGCTGTTAGCAGCATCTATGATGCTAGACATTCACTCACTGCTTTTGGTTTCCTCAGGCATGGATCATGTCCAGGCCGGTTATTGTTCAGCTGTTCGTGTTTATTTCATTTTTATTTATTTTCACATTTCTGAACCACCCTTCACCCTCAGAGAGGGACTCTTGTTGGATGCCTGCTACCGTTACTGTGATGGCGACTGGTTTGTGTTCCGGGAGATTGCTGTCGATGGCTCTCGGGTCCTGCAGCCAGTTTGCACTGGTGTTATGTATCTTCTCTTTCTCCAATACGTTCTTCCAGTTCGGTTGAGTTTCTGCTGTTACTTTGTTATTGAACTGTAGTTAGTACACCTAACATTCTCTCAGGCTTCAGAGTCAGGCCCTTGCATTTTTCCAGTAATCGAGTCTTATCCTTAATCCCCATAACCTTCTGTAGTTCTACCAATTAATTACTCTCTGAGATGCCTTAATCAAAACTTTTAACCTAATTTTCTGGGGGATCTTGTTTTAAATTATGCAGCCAAGCATCCCAGGATTACAGCAGCTATAGTGTATCACTGGGTTAAATTATGATGGTAACAAGGATTGTCATGAGGCTCTACTGGCATCTTCTTGCATACGGTCTGACAGAACTCCTCCACTGGGTCTTGGTAACCGGCAGCTGATTGATCCTATATGCCGCATCAGTATTTGTGCTCTGCAATGGAGGGGGTGGAAACGTTTCAGTGTCAGGTGTTGGCTGCGCATCCAGTTGTTTTTCTAATTCTTCTTCAGTCAGGAATGTAACATATAGTTCATCTACCTCAAGTTGTGAGAACAGCTTCCTCTTCATTATGTTGGAACACTGGATGCACGTTTCCATCCATATTTATCATATGTCTCCTCTGATCAGGACTACAGTTATAACAGCATTTCATCAATTCCAGGTTCTCTTGTTTCATCCATATATGGTTCATTTCAGTAGCTCACTTATCTTCAGATTGTTGGTTTCACAAATGTGATGCTTCTTATTCTAGATGATATGTGAGCCGGCATAACTCTTAGTTTGTTTCATTCTCATACACAAAGTATCCCTACTGGTAAAGTAGGTACCATCCAGGATTTGAGCCCCAATCTCCCACACCAAAGGACAGTGTTTTAACCACTATGCTATCCAACCACACACACATACGCACACAATTTTTCTTAAGAACTTCGATTATAATAGTAAAATTTAATACAAATTAAACTTAAATAGGAATAAACATGCAAGAAAAAAGTAACACATTAAAGAAATAAAGATGTGACTTCCAATTTTCATCACAAGTGTAAACAAATTCAGCGACTCCTTCACCTCTTCTGAGGTTGCAAAATATATCCCATCTCCTATCTATAAAGTACGATCTTTTCAGTCCTTGTGTTGGCAAAAAATTCCTAAAGGATTGCCAGAATTAACAACATACCTTGTTCCCTGCCGCCACCACCTCCAACCCTGCCACCATGATGAGGAGCACAGAAGGAGTTGGCAGATTAGACCAAGACATGGAGGTTAAGTTCACGTGAGATGTTAGGAGGAGCTTCCTTGCAATTACAGGTAAAAATGTGCTGCCCAAATTGAGACAAGGAAGCAAACCGTGACCGTGCAAAGCCATTCCGAATGCAAGAAGAAACTGGCAGAGAAGTTCAGGATGGCACGACACCAAGAAGAAGAGATGCCCAAGGAGAATGGCAGAGGTTTTCTTAGCTGAACACAGAATTGGGTTTTGCGCCTAATTCGACTTTGCCTTGTCATGAGTGTACTTGTGCCAGTAACACAAATTGTCAAAGGCCTGCTCTTTGCCTCTGCGTTTTCAGCACATGAGGTTCTACTCAAAGCAGGAAAAGATTTGACAGTGCAAACTATTTCATTTAGAGACTTACCGTTTTCAGTTTTAAATTATCTGCTGCAGATTCATTGAAGGATATTCCTTTCAGAAAGTGGGCCCCTATCTGGATGGGAACGGTTGGCAGCTCACACTGAATCGGCTGAGAGGGCGTCTGTCTTCGTCCAGTCTGCTGGGCTTCAGCTTCACTGCAACAGCCCTGAAGACGCAAAAGGCCAAAGCAAAACACAACAATTTAATGGTTGCCCAGCAGTTTTAATGGAACCTCTTGGCTGGATCCAGAAAAAGAGGCTCTCACCTGCAGGCTTTCTTCAATTGCCTTTGGATTCAAGTGGAAACCAGCCTTCATTGCATATTCACAGTGACCCAAACTTTCCAAAGCACCCTTGTAGGCCTGATTAAGAGATAAACGCAGACTGTTCATAAAACCCAAAAAAGGAAAATCGCCCCACTATCCCATCCCTCCTTAACGTGCATCTGTGGTTGTGTGCAGTCTGGACAGTAAAGAAAATCATCCCACGAGGCAACTGACCTGCAAAGCACTGTCTGTTTTCAAGTTCAGTTCTTTCAGCTGGTGCTCTGGAATGGCCACGTTCTGGGAGCAGAAGAGTTGCTGGACCTGAATTCCAGCTAAACAGCCGTCTTTCTCTCGAAGCCGTGAGGTGGCCTTTAAATAGAGGGCCGAGAATGTGAAGGTGACAAAATGACAGAAGTAATTTTGAACTCTTTAGTGAAGTTAAATTTATATCATATTGGGACATTAGTCAAAGTTTAGGAAAGAGACACTGCAGCTTTGCAGTCATCAAAAAAAAACTCCGATCAAAGATCACCTCATCATGACAGACAAAGGGACTAACTATGCAAATATAACTCTTTCTGTATCATTTTTGAAACATGTTTAAAACAAAAATACTACAGATTTTGAAAGAGGAAAGGAAACGAAAGTAATAAGTGTAAAAGAAAAAAAGAAAAGAAAAAAGTGATCAAGAAGCGGCTTCCTTTTTCTTATCAGCAGTGACATTTATATTTTACCCTCTCCTTCTAAGGCTACAACGTAATTTTTTCCCCACAGTCTATCCTTTCTAATCATCAAACTCATAAATCACAAGTTCATTCTTTTTCTTTTGGCAAAAAGTCATTTTAGCGTTTCCAGTCACTAATGAATGTTAGTTATCCTTTGTCTAACCAAACGAGTCAATTTTGCCATCTCTAATAATTCTCTCATCTTCGCCAGCAATTTCTTTAAAACTTTCCAAACCCAGCCCTGACTTTAGCTCTGTGTAGCAAATGGCCCCACTAAAAGCTGGATCCTCAAAGGAGGCAGATAAGCAACAAAGCCAGACAGCAGAGGGAGCGAGGTGCTTCTGCTCTGGCCACAGTGGCTAGAGGCAAAAGCCTGGGGGGGTGGGTGGGGGGGAGGACTGGGAGATCCAGTTGAAGGGGAAGGGGTTTTGCCTGGAGGATAAAGAGACCTTCCAGCCGAGAGTTTGTTCAGGGAGGAGACGTCTCAGATCGAGCCTATGGTCTATGTCTGCCGTTTCCAAGGGAAGGTTCTTGAAATATAGGTGATCAACAAAATATTGTTGGGCTCATCCACAAATGTCCACAAAAGTGAAGAAGCCCTGGTGGCAGAGGTGTTAAAGGGCAGGACTGCGGGCAAGCTCTGCCCACAGCCTGATGGGGCTCAACTCAGCCTTGCCCTTTTGAGGTCAATGAGGACCCAGATTGCTTGGGGCAATAATGCTTCTACGGTGCAAACTGCCCAGAGTGCTGTGAAGCGCTGTGGGGTAGTATATAAACCTAAATGCTATTGTGATTGTTATTAATACGGCATTCTAAGATTCTGTCTCTGTTGGGAAAAATTGGAAGTGTTAATTATGAGGGGCTAAAAGTGGGTCCTTTAAGTCTGATTGGCTGGGTTAACTTTCCTGTTGCACATCCCACCAATCTCTTTGAGGTAATTAAGCAGGTCTTCCGAACGTGGCTGCCATAAAGCCAGCCAAGGGAATGGCAACCGTTTTCCATCTCCCGGTTCACGAGGACGGGAGCCGGGATTCAGAACTGCTGGCGCCTGGGCCCAGCAGCGCAATCCCACCTCTCTTGCGCCCTTCCAGGAGCGTGTGGCTTCCTCCAGCTCGGCTGTGGGGCTGACGCCGGGTGTCTCCCTCCGGCCAGGGTCTTTCCTTCCCGGGGCTGCAGCCTCACTGAAGCACGACTGAGCCACTGGCTGGACTTTCTGCAGAGCCTGGGACAGGAACTGGAAGTGGACCTGCATCACGGTCAAAAAGCAGCGTCCAAGTACCTGTTCCAATAAAATAAACAAACAAACCACCATTAGGTCCAGGAATAGGGGATCTTGTGCAGTTATTTGGAAGTATCTCATCCTTGACTTTTCCCCCTCTCCCTGGCATTTTCTAGCGGTCTTTGACCTAAATATGAACTAGCACATTTTGAATGGCAGCCCATTTCCATGCAAAGAAAAAACTGCTCACGAAATCACCCAAAATCAAGCTCAGCTTGAGAGAAATGCTGTTGCACTATCCGATGTATATTTTTGAAATTAATAAAGCATTTCCTCTCTATAAGGAAAGACTACTGTTTACAGTATTAAAACTTCAGGCTGCATATAGTTAAGACATTTAACTAGAAATAAGCCCATGGAATATCATGGGATTTATTGTTGAATAAACATATACATGGTCTATGAATGTGCTCTAGCCTGGAATGTTAAGCTGCAGCATACTATTGAAGCCTTGGTATTTTTGTAGTTTGTCAATTTAAGCAAAATTATACTATCAGTTAAGTTATTAAACACTACAATCCTTACTGTAATCATCGAGCAAGCAAACAGGGGGAGCCAGAAAATTACTGTTATTGTTTTCATCTTCATCACAAGAGAATTGGGGAGAACTGATGCCATGACCTGCAGGGGTTGTGCCGTGTATTTTTTTCCTGAAAAGAAAGAACTGTCCGTGCTGCAAGTGCCCGCTAACTGCCGGCACTCTGAGGTAGGCCATCATGGGAAATAGACCCCACTAGTAAACTATCAGAAGTGTAATTTACTGCTGCAGGACGTAACAACAGAATCGTGAAAGCCCTCCTTTTACGCCTAGAAGAATCACGGTAGGGTAATCTTGATGGTCTTTCTCACTGTCTCCTCCCTTTTGGGGCCAAGCTGGCAATTTACAGAACCACAGATTCATTCTTCAAGGCGTTCTTATTGCTTCTCTACACTTGCTGATCTTCTAGAAAAGGCAAAGATAAACTGTCCAGCTTATTTGACAAGACAATTCTTGATTTGGCACAAGAAGTCCTTGTGAGGGATATGTATCACCAAAAAGCCCCCGAAGTTAGAAGAAACCTAAAGAGAAGTAGAGATGGAGGAATGTGACACAAAGAAGACTCCCCCTCCAAAAATACCCCCATCTTATTAATTATCTAGGTGTATTCTGCCTTGGGCAGATCTCACTTGGGATATTCAATTCTGCAATTTAAAAACAACTTTTATAAACTGGGCCAAGTCCAGAAAATGGTTGCAATGAGAAAAGGACTACAAAACAGGTCCTATAAGTCCTAGTATGTTAAGCTTGCAGAAGAGAAGGTTTAGAGGGACACAATAATTGTCTTCAAATACACTGTAGAGGGCTTGAAGTTATTCTCACTTGCTAGAAGAATGCATAGTTGAGACATTACGAAGAACGTCTTGACAGTAGAAGCTGTCAGTGGAAAAGGTTGCTGCAGTTCTTCCCTTTCAGTGGAGTTTTCAGAAATGGGGGGAGATCTACTGGAAATGGTGTAGAGAATCCTGCCATGTTCAGAGGTTGGACTTTATGTCTCCTTAGATCATTTCCAGCTCTACGATTCTATGATTCATTATTGAGGATTTTCTGGAGCTATAGATGAAGAGCAGCTGCCAAAAGTCTCAGGGTTGTGGAAGAGGACTCTATAGCTGTGCAAAGGATTCTTGCCCCTGTCGTGAAGAGGAAGAAGCCCTGAGTAGTTGATGAGACTGAAATCATAATCTACCTATCAAGAAAAGTGTTCCAGTCTTTTTTTTTTTATTCCATTTATATCCCGCCCTTCTCCGAAGACTCAGGGCGGCTTACAAGCTTAGCAGTAGCCTTCATTCTATGTATATGCCTGCTTATTAGGGCTTTCACACACACCCCAAGCGGCATTATTACAAAGTCAGCTTAATTGCCCCCAACAATCTGGGTCCTCATTTTACGTACCTCGGAAGAATGGAAGGCTGAGTCAACCTTGAGCCTGGTGGGATGCGAACCTGCACTAATTGCAGGCAGCTGGTATTACTTAAGGAGGCATTAGCCCACTGCTCCACCAAGGCTCTTGGGCACATACCGTAGTTTCCGGCATATAAGACGACTTTTTAACACATGAAAATCTTCTCAAAAGTCAGGGGTGGTGGTGAAACTTTAGGGACAGGGCTGGCTGGAAAACCTGGAGCGGATCTTCCATTTAGTCTGCGCAGGGAAAGCGGGACCAATTGGAGTAGAAGCTGCAGTCTGTGATTTTTTACAGGCTGGGGTCTGGGTGTCTTTCCTTCTAAAGTTGAAGAGCAGCTGTAGGCAGGTGGGGAATGCAAGAGCAACTTGAAAGGCAGGTGTAGCCAGAGCAGCTGCTTAGCTCTAAGGACACATTTGACTCAGGAACTGGGCGGGTGGGCTGGAAAACCTGGAGTGGATCTCCCATTTGGTCTTTTTTTTTTAAAATCCCATTTATATCCCACCCTTCTCTGAAGACTCAGGGCGGCTTACAATTTAAAGCACAAATCAATGTGCTAAGCAATAGCCTTCATTCTATGAATATGCCTGCTTATTAGAGCTTTCACACACACACACCACAAGCAGCCTTATTACAAAGTCAGCTTATTGCTCCCAACAATCTGAGTCCTCATTTTACCTACCTCGGAAGGATGGAAGGCTGACTCAACCTTGAGCCTGGTGGGATGAGAACCTGCACTAATTGCAGGCAGCTGGTATTACTTAAGGCTCTGAGCAGGGAAAGCTTTAGAGTGAATTAGGAAAAGTGAAAAAGTGAATTAGGAAAACAGGAAACGGTTGCTGGAATTGGGTATGTGTAGTTTAACGAAGAGAAGGGTGAGGGGTGACATGATAGCAGTGATCCAATATCTCAGGGGCTACCACAAAGAAGAGGGAGCCAAGCTATTCTCCAAAGCACCTGAAAGCAGGACAAGAAGCAATGGATGGAAACTAGTCAAGGAGAGAAGCAACCTAGAACTAAGGAGAAACTTCCTGACAGTTAGAACAATTAACCAGTGGAACAACCTGCCTCCAGAAGTGGTGAATGCTCCAACACTGGAGGTTTTTAAGAAGAGACTGGACAGCCATTTGCCTGAAATGGTATAGGGTTTCCTGCCTTAGCAGGGGGTTGGACTAGATGACCTCCAAGGTCCCTTCCTACTTATTTAATTATTATTATTATTATTATTATTATTATTATTATTATTATTATTATTATTATTATTAAGTTTAATCCACTTGCACTGTTTTATGTTTACATGTTTGATGACAAACAGCCTTATGTTTATAAGTGACAGTTTTCCTACTAAGTACCTGCATGTCATAAGCATTTGAATTAAAATTACCATATTAAATCAAATCTGATGTTTTTTAATTTTTATTTGGTGTGCGTTGGAAGAGGGGTAGTCTTATACAGCGAGTACAGCCCAAACCCTATAATTTAACAGGAAATGTAGGGGGTCGTCTTATACGCCCAGTCGTCTTATACGCCGGAAAATACGGTATTTGGAATGTGAAAGAAAGACTTCAAAGATCTGAGCTTAATGTCAAGTGTCCAGGTAGTGAATCCAAGAAAGGACCTCTTGGGATATTGTTCTTCACAAAAGTAATAACACTTTTATTGAATATACTACATTGGCAGAAAAGAAGTAAAACCAGCTCTGGATTTCCCACACAAAATCCACATAGTTAAACCTGAATTCCCCTTTGGCTGTTCCCCTCAGACCATCGCCTTGCCCAATTGATTACGCTCCTTTTGTTATGGGAACTGCCTGGATCGGTCAGACACCTGTACAGCGTGGCCTTGAAGGGGGAAGCAAGGTCTCACAGCGTGCGGATGGAGTCTTGGCATTCCATTCCCACCCCAGACATTACAACCAACCCCCTCCCGATTGTTGTCGAGTTGAGAGTGGAGAAGAAACCAGGTGAAAGAGCGAATCACTCTCGACACCCACTGACAAAGATCCCTCATTACCGATCCATCTGGGAACAAAGGACAAAGCCAGTAAAGAAAATGGCCTTGATGGAAGTATGTAGAAACTGTTATTTAGGCAAAGGGGGCTGAAACATTTTTATTTATTTATATCCCTTATTTTTTTTACAAATAATTTTTACAAATAATTCAAGGCCGCAAACATCTGGTTTTCATGGCTAAGGCAGGACTTGAACTCATGGACGGACTCTTGCATTCTAATCTGGCATCTTAACCACTGGCTCTCTCTCTCTCTAAGACCAGAATTACAAGATAATATTTGGAAACGGCTCAGACAGATGCCTTCCTAAGTCTCTGAAGGAGCAGCAGAACCAACAGACTTGCAAGGAATTTTGTTGTTTTTTCCCCTGCCCTGGCTTCAGTGAAGGGAGAAAATCTCCACGCAATTGGCAGGCAAAGTGCAGGAAGAGTGATGCAAGTGAGGCTTGCAGAGGAGCTGGGCAAGAAAACAAACTGTGGGAGGAATGCAGCTTCTGGAGCAAGGCTTGTGAAGGTGCCAGCCAGGGAGGCTGGTCTGGAGAGATGCAGGGGTTGGGGGGAAGCAACAGAAGGGAAGTGGCCAAGCAGGAGAAAAATATGTGCGCAACAACTTACTAGAGGCCGAGAAGACATAATCTGAATCAGTCTGTAATCAAGTAACACACAGTGTCTTGAAAGAGGGAACAGAGGAAAGGGCACAGACTTGGTCAGAAACGTACCAAGGTTAAAAAATAGTCAAGAGCAGAAATCCACGTTCTATAAATGGCCAAGAGAGATCATCTAAAAATTCCCTCCTGGATTTCATTACAGGACTTTCAGGTAGGAGACATAAGGTAAACAAAGGAAACTTAGCTGCTGAAAAACCAACCAACCAACCAACCAACCAATCAATCAATCAATCGGAACAGAACTGGGAGACACCTTGGAGGTCTTCTAGTCTAACTGCCTGCTCAAGCAGGCGACTCTATGCCAAGATTATAAGATGCAAAAAGTGGCTTGACTTTAATTATTCAGTATGTGGAAAAAGAAAGAACTATCATTTTATCCAGATCTAATTAGCTTTCCTAGACCAACAAAAAAGCAGCTTAAGACTGAAAAGGAGTTTGCTGACATTGCTTCTTGGGGCTGAGCCTTCATGGGTACCTTTTGATAGGAGGTGAAACCAATAAATGTGAGGCTCTGATCTGGGGGAAGAGCTGAAGACAGGCATCACAAGGTCCACCGATGTTAGGAACTGGCCTTCCTTGTGGATCCCGATACTTGAAATGTCTGGTGTCTGGATAATGAATCCGTTCAAAAGCTACAAGCTCAAAAGAACTTTTCAGGTCCCATTTTTCTGGGCAGCAGAGGTCCGTAAACCTTTCTGGCTCTTTTTGCTCAAATGCTGTGGGCTTCCTGGACATTGGGAAAGGAACAAGCCTGCCCTTTTGAAATACAGTAGCACTTAAATGTTTGTGAGCTTTTTGAATTTTTAGTATTTTTGTATAAATAGGACCCAAGATTTATCTGTTCTCCATCCAGATCCTAAAACTAGTTAAAGAGAATCCAGTTAAATCCATGAGTCAAAAACATTATAACTTGTTTATTTAGGAAAATGATCCAAAACTTCTGGACATGGAAGCCAGACTCCTATGACTGATACGACTCTTTATAAAACATCTAAAAGTCCATATAGGAACAAATGGCATCCTGAAACACAAGATACCCATGACCAATGGTATTAGACAAAGATGCATTCTGGTCCAAATGTTGTTGAACTTCTATGTACAGACAACCCAGGATTCCTCTGCTTTCAGTAAGTCCAAAGATACTTAATACATCTATCAACACAGATTTATGCAAATGATGTAATCCTTATGGCACAATCTCTTCTATATGTGAATGATATGGTCCTTATATGCAATCTGAAGTTGGCCTAAGGCACAGGTCTGCAACCCACGGCTCCGGAGCCGCATGCGGCTCTTTCAGCCGTCTCCTGCGGCTCCCAGTCCTCTGCCATGTGCAGTCCCCCCCCCAAAAAAAAGTGGGACTAAAAAAGTTCAACCAATCAATTCAAATATGCAGGGTAGGTGCATATCTCACCTTGGCTCCACTCTTCAGTCAAACCCTGTTCTGCGCATGTGCGCATGTACGCGCATGCGCACACATTTTTTACGGCTCCCAGTTTTTCCTTTTGTGAGGGAACCAGTTCCGAGTGGCTCTTTCACTGTTTCAGGTTGCTGACCCCTGGCCTAAGGGGATGACTATGGAAGTTGGTTGCTTATTGTGCCCTTAATCATAGAATCATCGGGTTGAAAGGGACCATGGAGGTCTTCTAATCCAACCCTCTGCCCAAGGCAGGAGTCCTCATACCGTCTGGGACAAATGGTTGTCCAATCTTTTCTTGAAAATTTCCAGTGATGGAACACCCATGACTCTGGGAAGCAAGCTCTTCTACTGTGTACTAATCCTCAATATCAAGATATTTCTCCTTCCTTCCAGGTTGAATCTTCCTCTAATGAGCTTCCACCTATTGTTTCTTACTCTCAACACCTTCTTCCCTGTGGCAGACTTAAACTATTGGAAGAGTGCTATCATATACTCCCGTCAATCTTCTCTCTGTTAAGCTAAACATACCTAGTTACTTTAACTGTTTGTTCTTCATCGGACTTAGCTTCCAGATCCCTTATCATCTTTGCTGCTCTTCTCTGCACTCATTCTATGGTCTCAGCATTTATTTATTTATTTTGGTATTGTGGTATCCAGAACTGGATGCAATATTCCTAACAGAGCCTCACCAGTGTGGTATAGAGCAACACTATCACTTCCCTTGATGTTGCTACTATCCCTCTGTTGATGTAACCCAGGACAACATTGACTGTTTTGGCAGTGGCAGCCACTGCTGACTGATACTTAAGTGGTGATCCACTAGGACATGTAGATCCCTCTCATAGTTTAAGGTTAAAAATCAATACGGGCAAGTGCTTGGATTATATCCATTTATTCAGCAACTATTCAAAATCTCAATGGCACTGAACAAGGGAGACTTACAACCGGTCCATGAAGTTGCAACCATTACAATATCCCCACAATCATGTGATCACAATCTGGGTGACTGATAACCAGCTCTCTTATGAGAGGTGCCGAGTCCCACGGTCACATGATCCCCATTGCAACCCTTTCTGCCAACCTCCCACAAGTAAGTAAGAGGTAGCTCCTGCTTCCATTCCATTTGCCCATGCTCCACAGCACCTGCCCACAGCTCCACCATCCCCCTGAGGTGCCCACCACCCGCTTACTGGGCACTCTTTTCTTTTCCCACTTCACAACCTGTTCGGTCATGGGGTTACAATGGCAACTGGGGCTGTGGGATTGCCATTGCTAAGGAATATGGTCACACAATCATGAACTTTATGACCATATCACTTAGCAACAGAAATTCTGCCATCAAATCTGAGGACCATTTATGTAAGGCTAAAGTAGCACCTATAATGACCTCCTATGGTGCAAAACGGGGGATTGTCACAAACATCATTACTTGAAAAAACCCACACTCACTTCTTAAGATCCATTCTGGGAACAAATAAAAACACCCCTGCCTCTGCAAATAGAGCTAAAATAGGCATCCACTCCATCCACAGCTCTACAACAATTCAAGCTTTCAACTATTGACAGAAGGTTCTTTCGGTGGATCATAATGAATTATCAAAAGTGTCTTGTCAAACAGTCTGGCATGTTCCATCCTATCAACATGTTAAAATCAGTTTCCAAGACCATCTCACTCTATGTCCATATTTCATCTCAGTCGGCCATGTTCAAACAAGAGGGTTAATACTAGTGCTCAAGTTGATAAAAGTGACATTTACGGTACTAACATTAAAACTTTAAAATTGCTGGCTCAGACTATCTTACAACGTATCTAACTATGGTGTTATACAAGATCAAAGAATAGCCCTAACCAGTGCAAGATTTGAGCTCCATGATTTTAAACATGGATGATTTCATCAAGTACCTCATCCAGAAAAGAGATGTATATGTGGCCCACCACAAATAGAGGACATCACTCATATCCTCTTTGACTGTCCATTAAATGCTTCAGCCAGAGCATACTATTTAAAGTCACTAATTAACAAGACAGCCCATCAGTAAGCTCCTACCTCCTCCAAGGCACAGACTCATCATGGACCTTAAGAAAAACTGCCATGTTTACAGCTAAAACCATTCAACTTGAGAGCTTCCAGCTTAGATTAGTTTGGGGTTCATTGCCAAGGGGATGACCTTACTTACATGATTATTTCACTGAATATTTTTACATCTCTACACAGCATTATTTATCTTATTGTATTTAATATGCTCATACTAATTAATAAACAATAAATCAAAACTAAAATCAAAACTAACTCTTTCCTACTATTTTTCCCAGCTTAGAGCCTTCTCCAGAGAGATAAGTCTTCACATAATCTGTCCGAAGTAGTACAATTTCAGCCTGCGACACATTTGTGACTTGAGCGAAAATCCAGGGTTGATTGGTTTGATGACCCATTGGTTTATTTTGGCTGTCCATTTTATTCTTTGGAATTTTCTCCAACACCAGAGTACAAAAATATCAGTAAGAGTCCTATCTTGTTTCTTCAAGGCCCATCTTTCACTTGCACAGAGTATCATAGGGAACATCAGGTCTACAGCTTTGTACTGTGGGCTAGGATGGCTGAGACGTGCAGGGATGGCTGTGGCTTTGCACTGCACTTTGGCTAAGGGGCTTTTTGCAGCCCCAGAGCCACAGCATGCCAAGAGGTCCCAGGACAACAAACAGCAACAAGTTCCACAGTTCTGGCGCTGCTTGCTGCCCCACAAGGCAGGTTGCAGGGTGGCCAAAAGGACACAGATGGGGGAAGAGAGTTGAAGAGGAGACGGTCCCTTACCTTACTGAAGTTCAAGCCTGGGAGGGACTAGGCCAGAGTGGCTTTGATAGGGGTGGGTTCACAGCTAATGACCAGTGTTAAAGACAGCAATGCCAGGATTTCTGTTGCTAAGCGACGCAGTCACTGCTGTTTACAATCACATCACTTTGTGATGGAAATTCCAGTCATAAGCTGAGAACTACCTGCATATCCCTAGTCGCTTCATGATTTAATCACTGCGATGCGCTTTGCACGGAGCTGCTTTTAAATACCACTCAGAAGCGTCAACTGGTCCAGAATGCAACAGCAATAGCAGTAATGGGCATGCTTCAACATGTCAATGCAAGGCCTCTGCTTTGGAAGCTGCGCAGCTTCCCAGTATGCTTCCGTGTGCAATTTGTGGAATGGCATCAGGCTCCGTTACCTGATACCACCAATCTCTTCTGGTGTCAATCCAGATGGTTCAATCTGGTAGAATCGGTATGCTTTGGGTTCCTTTGATCAAGCAGTGCTATCTGTGTGAACTTTAGACCTTCTTAGTCTCTTCTGGAATGAGGTCCCCCCTGAAATCTGAAGGGCTCCCACTATGCTGGTGCTCTTGTGGATTTAAAGACCTGGCTGTTCGCTCAGGCTCTGACCTAGGGTGACAGCAACCCCTTGCAGCATGAGTGTGTTAATAGGCTTCTGTGTTGCTGCCTGGATTCACAATCTTATCTAACATTTCCTACTTAAGATTCTATATTTTTGTTCGTTCTCATACTGAGCCACCCAGAGTTGATCTGGAATTGGGAATGTACCTAAATCAATCACTCTGCGGAAAACTTATAAAACCCCTTGTATTTTATATGTGATATTATTGCCAGTGGAATCTGGAAAAGAGCATGCCAGGAAGGTTATTTGACTGAAGCGTATTTTTATCAAATTAACTGATGCCGGTATTTTGAAGATTCTATGATTAAAAAAAAGAACGATAATCAAAAGCGCTTCACAGACCGAAGCACATATGGTCTTATTAACTTTTCCCCTTGCTTCATTTATTTATTTATTAACAAGAATGGGTCAGAAATGGTTGAACCTAAATAAATCTACTTGAGTAGGACTACTTATAGTAGCGGCTCGCTCCTCCAGTCTCCTCTGACATTCCATTACAATTCAATCATTTCCTTTCTTCCCACAAAGTTTTAACCTAACAGCTTAGGTATGCTGACTGACTTCTCTGTGAAGTTTCATTATTTTAAGTATTCGACAAGAAAGCACAAAAAAAGAATTGCACCACTTAGGGGCTTTACAAAACCTCTTAAAGAAACAAAACTATTGGTTTTGAATCCAATTCATTTAACTTAAAATAAGGTATTTACTATGCAGCTCCATACTGCTATGATAAATAAAAAGTTGACACTACAGAACAGGCTGTCAACACAGCCAACTTCACTTACAAAATTTCAGAACATACAACTCTATATCCATTTAAAATAGTGGTTTTCCTTCAAAATGTTGCAGACTGAGATGCAAGAAAATGTGAGTGGTTTGTGTTAAAAGGTCATCTATGTGCACAAATCATCATCACTTGAATAAAAGTTTTGCACAGATTGTAAGTGGAAGGGATGACATTTTTCCCCTCAATTTTCACAACCCAGTGTGACCTTGGATGAGTGGGCACATGGCAGTTGCTAAGCATCTGAATAAGGATGGAACATAAGCTCATCAGAATGCACGTGGACATGTGAGAAAGCTATGAAATTTTGGATATAGAATAATGCGAAGGATCTTAAAAGAACTTTTATTGGGACTTATGGACAAGGAATTGGAAAAAAACTCATGGCAGGCTGATACTCTGTATGGTAACTGCAGCAAGATTTATTGTATGCACACAACAATGGGAGAATAATGAAATTCCCACAGTGGAGGAGGAGATTGTGAAAATGTCAGAATTTGCAGAAATGATGAAACTTTTCATACAGATGTTAATGTTCTCTGTTTAGTGAGAGATCAAAGAACAAAAACGTTTTTTGAAAGATGGAAAACTTATATGATTTTTTTTTGCTGAATAAAGAAAAAATGAATTGTTGGATTTGAAGATTGATAAAGATTCGGACTAAATGAGGAGATATGGAGATGTGAAAAATATTTAAGCGGGGGGGTACAAAAAATTGTAATTATCTGTTAAAAAAAGGTTGGAAGTAATACATTTCTTAACTTCCACTTTTCTTTTCTGGCACTTTTTTTCTTTTGATTAATCTTTTATTATATGAAAATTCTTAAATACATTTATACCACGGACAAGCCGTGGTAAATGGTTGGGTGTCTGTTGCAGTTTTGCTTCAGAGTAGCTTCTAAGGAGCTTGCAAGAGATAATAGCCATGAAACAAGTGTATATTAAGGATGCAATTCTGAATGAGATTCCAAGCAGAAGTTAAAAGTGTCAATGCAAGTTGGTATATGAATATCCCTAATTTGTACTACTTGATGACAGTCTTCTGCATTTTTACAAGCTCCAGATGATACATTTCTAAAGCCTGCAACAAAAGTTTAAGTTAATTCGCACCCCATACTTCTCTCCATAAACTGCAGTAGCTTAAAGGGACAACATGATTTTTGGAAATTGTTTTAATTCTTCTGACTAGCACACCAGCAGTATGATTTGGCAATAGTCCTTGACAATGGCTCAGAAAAAGTTCATCTTTCATTCTGATGCAATGTGAGGGATACAATCATGAGCACATACATCACCTTGGGTTTCTTGAATGAAAAGGAAAAAATAAACACAATCAATAACATAAAAGTTAAATGAAGCTGTCATAAGGCAGGTTAAAGACAGGGAATGCAACCTCTATTTCTACTCCACAGAAACATATGAACAGCAATAATGTAGAATGTGATACCATCTACAGGTCAAATTAATGAGGAACACAAAGCTACTCTTTCCTATAACACTGTATATGCCAGGGTTAGGCAACCTCGGCTCTTTTATCACTCATGGACTTCAACTCCCAGAGTTTGAAGCATAGCTGACTCAGGAATTCTGGGAGTTGAAGTCCATGAGTCATAAAAGAGCCGAGGTTGCCTACCCCTGCTATATGCTAGGCAGGCCTGAAAGCTTTTAGGGTCTCTTCCAAGTAATACCAAACTACCGTATTTTCTGTTCATATACCAATATTCTGCACAGAATCACCAAACTACTGATCATCCTTGCTTAACAACCGTCTGAAATAATGATGGTGCTGAACAGAGACAACATGCTTCCAAACTTAGGATTTGCAGTTTTTACACTTAAGCCCTACAATCATGTGATCACCATTTGCAATTTCCCAGCCAGCTTCCTTGGAACGTCAATGAGGAAGCCAGCAGAGAAGTTTGCAAGCTTCTCTGCTGGCTTTCCGATGCCAAGATGACTCCCTCTGGTTCCTGGGGATGGCTGAAAAAAGATGAGTACCAAAATCCAAGCATGTTTGTTTGCAGCATGAGGTGTTTGGAGCCAGGAGTCCTCTTGTTTCTGGGGGACAGCTGCAAACACTGCATGGTGCAAACAAACACTCTATGCCAGGGGTGTCAAACTGCCAGCCCATGGGCTGGACGCATCACGACAAAACCGTGCCCACCCCATTGCTGGCAATGGGGAAAAAGCTCCGATACGTCGCGCGACGTATCGAGTTTGACATGCCTGCTCTATGCCAAAATACTGCTTGGATTTTGGTACAGACTTTTTCAGCCAGCCTCTTTAAGAGCAAAAGGGCTGCCTACCAAATTGATTTCATCCCACATGGGATGGAATCCCTCCACCAAGCAGCTCTTTCACTCTCAAAGAGGCTGGCTGAAAGAGTCTGGACCAGACGACTGGAAAAGAGCTGGTTTGATTCCAATTTTCAAAACAGCCTGACATCAAGACATGGGAAGACCCTGGAAAAGATAATTAAGCAACAGTTCTGCAAACACCTAGAAACAAGAAAAACTATTATTGGGTTTGTTAAAAAAACAGATCATGCCAGACAAACCTTACTGCCTTCAAAGTGACTGTTGCAGATAGTTCTCGAGGTACAACAGGCTATTTAACAAATATTTGAAGCTACAACACCCTGCCCAAAAGCTACATATGTACCTGTTTCACTTACAATCCCAGCAGCAACCCCGCAGTCATTCACCCTTACGACCGACCACAGAGATGCTACAGCACTCACCCACCTACTTGACCCACCAGGTCCCCAAAAGCACTGGCCTGCTTTGCCACCCCACCAGGTTCCACACACACACACCCCAATCACCATTTGCTCACTTACTTTTTGAAGATATCCAGAGCTTAGGAAGTCAGTGTAGGGAAGGCCACTCCCTCGCTGGGCGATTGCTGGGCCATGTGACACAATCCAGAAGAAATCCTGCTGCTTTTGCTCCCCTGGCAAGCCTGTCTTCCCCAGCGCCAGCCGTGAGAAACGCTGCTGCTTTTACGCCCTTCGCCATCCGCTCCTCCCCAACGCTGCTGCCCCTTTTGCAAGGGGAGCAAAAGCAGCAGGGTTTCTTCTCCTGGATTGTGCCACATGGCCCAGCAGCAGAGCGGCCTTCTCTGCTCCAACTTCCCGGGCTCTGGATATCTTCAAAAGGTAAGTGTGCGATTGTGACAGGGTGGGGTACGGAAGAGGCCCATAGGACTTTGGGGAACCCAAGGGGCAGGAAGCAGAGCATGCGATATCTCAGAAAGTGGGGGTGCACATCTGCCTGCACTAGGCCTCCCACCGTCTCCCCACCCAAGCCACTTTGTGCTCAACCTAACGATTTATGCATTCGTTTAAAGAATGCACTGGAGAAAGCAGGGATGGGGAGGACCTTAATTATGCATTTCCCTTAACATATAACTTGGCTTCCGACAGTAATAGGCAGGCTCCATTACTGTCATAAGTCAAGAACCACTGTCTTTTCTTATTCTGTTAAATTATGCCAGAAAGCCTGCTAAATCATCCTTAAGAGAGGCTGTCCAGCCTTTTCTTAAAAACCTCCCAAGATGGATACACTGTAGCTTCTGTATGTAGACTGTTGTACAGATTTTACTACCATCAGAGTGTTTAACCTAAACACCTAAATTACTTTATGTATAAAGTACATACAGCTTGCAATCCTCACTATAAACACCATTGAAGCTTAACAGCTCTGAAGACTAGAAATAATATTTTAATCATCTTACACATAAACTCAGGAACACACAGAGAATAATCAAGGCTATCTTCAATAAAGGGAGACATATTCCAATGTAACTTCATTCATGTATACTTACACATCCCAAATTATAAATGATGAGTATATTTAGCATTATGCTAAAAGAAAAATGCACTTCTGTGTATTCCCTAATGCAAATGGATATCACACATGTGATATCAGCAATAGCCACTATGCAATAAAAATAAAGTGACACCTGTCATTTTTACTTAGTACAGAAATGCCCAAGGCAAACTGTTGGGATGGATGTAGAGAACAAGAATGCAGAAAATTTAGCTAATCGTACCAGTTGCACAGGAGAGTTTTGCAAATTTAGAACAAGAAATAGTTTTACCAGGGGTATCTCTTACAAAAACAGAGGACATGAAGCAACAAGTAGCTTAAGAAGATGTGCAGAAAGCTATTGACAGTATAGACCACAGGTCTGCAACCTGTGGAGCCACATGCGGCTCTTTCAGCCATCTCCTGCGGCTCCCAGTCCTCTGCCATGTGCAGTCCAAAAAAAAAAAAGTGGGACTAAAAAAGTTCAACCAATCAATTCAAATATGCAGGGTAGGTGCATATCTTGCCTTGGCTCCACTCTTCAGTCAAACCCTGTTCAGCGCATGCGCACACATTTTTTGCGGCTCCCAGTTTTTCCTTTTGTGAGGGAACCAGTTCCAAGTGGCTCTTTCACTGTTTCAGGTTGCAGACCCCTGCTGACAAAGACATCACTAAGATGGAGCAGCATAAACTTGCTGTTTATGCAAGAAAAAATTGATTCTTATCAAAAACCTCCTTGCAACAGTATTTTTAAATCATGTCCTCAAGATAATCTGTTGGTATTCTTCTTGCTTTCTCCACAGATGTCATCTGAATTACAATAATAATTGTAAAACCAAAAAAGTAACTAGATCCTTTACTACTATGTTCAACTTAAAACGAAGTCGGTGTAAATCTTCTGACCAGGCCAGAATAAGATAGCAAAGCAAAGCATCAACATAAAAATATGCTGGCATGCATAGGGCCCAAATAACTCACCACTAACCCAATTGTTGTAAAGTCATTTGATAGACTAAGCTGCAATATAGAATTTTACCATGCATTTAGGCTCTATTTGTTCTTGCTAATAAAGGATATACTTGATTTATTAGAATAGAATAGAATAGAATAGAATAGAATAGAATAGAATAGAATAGAATAGAATAGAATAGAAATAGAAATAGAAATAGAAATAGAAATCTGGAAGGGACCTTGGAGGTCTTCTAGTCCAGCCCCTGCTCAAGCAGGAGGACCTATACCATCTCAGACAAGAGACTGTCTAGCCTCTTCTTAACAATCTCCAGTGATGGAGCCCCCGCAATTTCTGGAGGCAAGCTGTTCCACTGGTTAATTGTCTTCATTGTCAGGAAGTTTCTCCTTAATTCCAGGTTGCTTCTCTCCTTGATCAGTTTCCAACCATTGTTTCTCTGGTGCTTTGGTGAATAACATGACCCCTTCTTTGTGGCAGCCCCTCAAAAACTGGAATACTGCTATTATGTTTCCTCTATTTCTTCTTTTCTTTAGACTAGCCAAACCCAAGTCTTGCAGCCGTTCTTCGTATGTTTTAGTCTCCAGGCCTTTGATCATCTTAGTTGCTCTTCTCTGAATTTTTCCAAACTCTCAACATCTTTTTTGTGATATGGTGACCAAAATTGGTTGCATATTCCAGGTGTGGTCTTACTAGGGTTTTATAAAGCGGTACTAATACTTTGCATGATCTTGATTCTATGCCTCTATTTATACAACCCAGGATTGTATTAGCTTTTTCAGCTGCTGCTGCACTGCTGGCTCGTGGTTAAGTGATCGTCCACTAGGACTCCAAGGTCCCTCTCTCAGTTGCTGTTTTTGAGCTAGGTCTCGCCCAATCTGTACTTGCAACTTTGATTTTTCCTGCCTAAATGTAAAAGTTTTCTTTTCTCCACATTGAAACTAATTTTGTTGGAAAGGGCCCACTGTTCAAGTTTGTCAAGATCTTTTTGGATCCTGAACTTGTCTTCTGAGGTGTTAACTATTCCTGCTGGTTGGTGTCATCTGCAAATTTGTGAGCTCCCCTTCAATTCCCTCATCTAAGTCATTGATGAAGTTATTGAAGAGTACTGGGCCTAAGACGGAGCCTTGTGGTACCCCATTGCTTACTTCTCTCCATGTGGATGTGGTGCCAGTGAGGACTACTCGCTGATATGGTTTGTCAGCCAGCTATAGATCCATCTGGTGGTGTTGTCTATCCCACTTTTTTCTAGCTTACTAAGTAGCAGGTTGTGGTCTACTTTGTAAAATCACGTGGTCTTGATTCTATGCCTCTGTTTATGCACCCCAGGATTGTATTAGCTTTTTTGGTGGCGGCTGCACACTGCTGGCTCATGGTTAAGTGATCCTACACTAGGACTCCAAGGTCCCTCTCACAGTTATTGTTTTTAATGAGAAAGAGAGAGAGAGAGAGAGAGAGAGAGAGAGAGAGAGATGAATGCCAAAGAATGATATGTACTTTAACATAAGCAAACCTTCTGACAAAATTCTACTGAAAAACTCATACAGAAGATGGCAAACTGTGTGCCGTGGACTCCACTACCATTAGACTGAAAAAAGTTGGTTGAACAACTGTATCAAACAAATCAATGATTAGTATATCTGTATTAACCTAGTGGGAAGTGTCAAACGGAAGCTCTATGATATTTATAAATTATAAATATTTTGAATAGCACAGTCAAAAATATGATCTTCAAATTTGCAGATGATACGTATTAAGCTTGGGGATCATATACACATACATCAGTAAGCTATTGAGAAGCTGAAAAAAATAGGCTATAACCAATAAGATGATTAGAATAAGGGAAATACACGATCTTCATTTGAGTGTGGAAAAAAATCAAAGGCCTAAGTCAGACATGTCAAACACAAGGCCCGGGGGCCGGATCCGGCCCGTGAAGTGGTTTCATGCGGCCCGCGAAGCCATCCTGGAAACAGTGAGGGAACGGCCCCCACTGCCTTGGCCCTGGCCCAGAGACCCTCCTCCTGCCAGAGACCCCCAGATCTGTCCCACTCCTGCCCAGGCCCCCATAGGCACCCTTGATGCGAACGATGTAGAGCTGGCCACGCCCACCCAGTAGGCCATACGCACTCTAGCCATGCCCACCCAGTAGGCCACACCCACCCTGGCCATACCCACCCGGCCCCCTGAGGGCAACCGCAATGCTGATGCGGCCCTCAATGAAATTGAGTTTGACACCCCTGGCCTAAGTATAGGATGAAGAGGTGTGTTGTCAGCTCTTGATACATGACTAAATGGAATGTACAGTCTTTTTCCAAGACAAATGGACAGAAGGTCACTTTGCTGAAAAACTTTGAGGGTCACGGACACTCGGGGCCTGACTCACATGGGGGGGGGGCAGAGAGGTCACACATTGGGTCTGTTTTTGTCTTGGGTCTGTGGTGTTGTGATTTGGAGTTTAGGAATGTTAGTATTAGTTCACTGTCATGACTGTTCCTAATTAAAGGGAGGTATCTCTGTTTGATCAGCCCACTCCAAGACTGATTGGGGTTGACCCTATGTGGTTGGGTCTGTTGGACCCTATGGAATTTCAGAGGAAGCCTGGGCTATTTTCCAAAGCTCTTGCTATAGCTTAGAATGAGCATGCGGCAGGAGCCTTGGACCAGACTGCACCCCCACTGAGTCTCAACAGCCACAAATTTTGTAAAGAATCATGGCTTACCAAGGAACTCCAAAAGATGAAGAAATGCAATAAATGCCAAAAACATTCCTGGGGAAAAACAAAGCAGCTGAACAAGAGCAGATAAGAGCCTTTATTAGGAATTATCTTGCGACAATGAGGAAGGCAAAGAGAACCTATTGCTCTGTTGAAAAAAATGTTAATGTAGAAAAATATGCTTATTAAATAATCTGTATCCTAAGATATTCAATGCTTTAAGAGTTGGAAGCAAGCAATTCTGTTTATATCTTAACAATCTGAATGAAAGATTTTAGTAAATTTGCTCATGATTGCATTATGTACAAGCTGTAGGTTCTGATCATTCCAGACAAACCTTATTGCAATTTTTGACAAAGTGATGAAATTAGTGGACCAACAAAACGCTCTGACATAGTATACTTGGACTTCAGTAAGGCATATGACAAACTAGACCACAGCCTACTTCTTGATAATATAGAAAAATGTGGAATAGACAGCATCACCACCAGATGGATTCATAGCTAGCTGACCAATTACACTTAACATGTAGTTCTCAATGGAACTACAGCTACACGGAAGGAAAAATGCAGTAAGGTAGCCCAAGGTTCTAGGCCCAGTAATCTTCAACATCTTCATAAATGATCTGGATGAAGGGACAGAAGAGGAATGCATCAGATTTGCAGATGACAAAGTGGGGGAAATAGCGAACACATTGGAAGGATCTTGACAAGACTTGAACACTGACCCCTAACCAACAAAATGAAATTCAGTGGTGAGGAAAGTATAAGGTTTTATACTTAGGCAAAACCCCCAAATGCACAGGTATAGAACAGATGGTACGTGGCTCAACAGCATTAACTGTGAGAGGGATCTAGGAGTCCTAGTGGACAATCACTTAAATATGAGCAAGCAGTGTTGTACAGCTGCCCAAAAAGCCAATGCAATATAAGTAGCCTCAACAGATAGTATCAAGGTCACGTGAAGTGTTGTTGCTTTATACTGCCTTAGTAAGTCCACACTTACTGCATCCAGTGTTGGTCACGATACAAAAAAGAGTGCAGAAATGTCAAATGCGGGGAAATTGGGAGAATCAAGTAGTTCAAATGAGTATAAAGATTTATTGCAAGCTTAAGCTCTCTACAAAAATCTGAGCTCTAACGGTCAAGGGAAATGAGTGGGAATTAAGAAGGCCTTCATGTTGGGCTGGACTAGATCTCTTGCGAGCATACAGGGACTCGTGACTTATGATGCGTTTGACCCCTCCCTCAGGCTCAGCCTGGTCATCTCCTACAGAAAAGAAACAAAGATGACTGGAAGCTAAAGCGAATGATGAATGGTTACCATAACTGGTAATGTGTGATCTGATGCAGAGGAGAACTAAGGTTGACATGGTAGCAGTCTTCTAATATTTGAAGGGCTGTCATAGAAAGGAGGGGGTCAACCTATTCTTCAAAGCACCCAAGGGTAGGACAAGAAGTAATAGATGGAAACTTATCAAGGAGAGATCCATTTTAGAACCAAGGAGAAATTTCCTGTCAGTGAGAACAATCAGTGGTATGGCTTGCCTCCAGAAGTTGTAGGTACACCATCACAGAGGTTTTAAGAAGAGATTAGAGATTGTCTGGAATTTCATAGGGTCTCCTGCTTAAGCAGGGGGGTTAACAGAAGACCTCTCAGGTCCTTATATATAACTTGTTATTCTGTATTCTGAGCTATTTTTAAAAGCTACTCTGCAAGCCTATGATGCTAAAAAAATATGGCACCATCCAAAATTAGCTGAATCAATCTCTCTCTCTCTCTCTCTCTCTCTCTCTCTCTCTCTCTCTCTCTCTCTCTCTCTCTCTCCACAAATAGAGGAGCAATCCAGAGGATCTCCCATCTTTTCAGGACTGTGCTTTACCATATGCATTACCAATTCAAGGGAGCTAATTATTATTCCCGAAGAGAAGGCATGTTATCAGTATGAATGGCTCTTATTCCATATATGCTGATTGCTGCTGGAAGAGACAATCAAACTCTACAACACCTGAAAACAAGTATTTTATCACCTTTTAAATTCATAAAGTAGAGCCATGCCAATTGGAAACTTCGTAAGATATTTAGGAATCCAGTGCACATCATAAACCTTACTGGTGGGCCCTATTTCTGAATATTGTACCAAACCTCAAAAAAGATTCAAAGGGTTCAAAACTTAATCTTAGATCAGCGGCATCTTCTTAGAGGCAATGTCTAGAAGTAGCACATTCAAACATATGGATCAGTTACTACTTTAAACATCCAAACTCTACACTATAAGTGAATGGGCATAATGCAATTATTTTTTGAACTGTCACTGCAGTAATAGATGGATATGTTGATGAATTTTTGCATTTTATTTCCTACATGTAGGGACTGAAAAGGGATCAGTAGATTCCAGGGAATTAAAAACAACAATTGCATTCATTCTGATGTCAGTAGCAAACTAACTTACCATATATCCATAATCCCATGAATGTTTGTTTTTATTAGCGGTACTTTAAATAGTTACGTGTACTTGGGAAGATACGACCGCATCAGCCCATTCATTAAACATTTCATAGTACTACAACCCCTATTCTTCCAAAGAAAACACCAAAGGCAGAAGCACAGGTGTTTCACTAACTGATTTCTGCCAGATACGTCTACCCTGACTGCCATCCTAAAACCTCTTAGTGGATCTTGCCTAAAGAAAGGGAGCAACTTACCTCAACGTCCTGCAGGCTGAACTCCTTCTGATCTTTAAAGTTGGCTGCTCCAGCACTAAGTTCCATGAGCATTTTTGCAATTTCTGGTTTTATTGCTGCTGTGAGTCGACTTGCTGCCTCCATGACATGTTCCTGCACGTCCTTCAGTTGCATAGCTGCCTTAGAATAGTGCGAGTTCCGGAATACACTGCTGAAAAGGTCTGTGAGGAAAGTGCTTGCACGACAAAATACATTGAGTGCATCTAGGTATTTGGAGATTCCCTGCTGGAGGTCTGCGACCGGAGTCGCGTGACTGCAGCCGCCAGCAGCAGCCAGGGAAAGCAGAGGAGAGGTTGGAACTGAAGGGGCTAAGGAGGCACCCAGAGTCTTGCCTAGTTCTGGCACTTGATACTGCTGGTGTTGCTGCCCTTTTTGCTTGGACCCGCCAAGCAAAAAGCGCCGCTTATAGTCCATTTTGCTTTCTTGTGCACTGCAGCAATACATAAGGAAGTACTTGGCCAAGGGTTTTTTTTTTTAATTAATTCATTCTCATGAGTTGCTCTCTTGGAAATGCATCTATGCGTAGCAGTAGTAGAAGAGTATGCACATAATTTTCAGAAAAGGCATTTGAGGAAAAAAAATCTAGGTACTAGGTGTCAGTAGTGAAAATGGCAGCAATTTTGCTGACTCATACAACTCACTGTTGAATTGCAGCACTGCTGCAATTGCAATTTATAACCATAAAAGCAAGTGGTGGTAATTAAAATACTGTTCCCTCCTTAGCGTTCTACAGCGGACACCCAAAATGTTGTTGCAATGTACAAGACACAAAAGCCATTTGCTGTTGTTTTCCTGTCAATGCATTTCTGACACCTGATGTTAATATTGTTTTAAACTGAAGAAAACTCATGTTTAAAAAGTAGTACCATTGCTATAATTTCCTTCAGTTAGTATTAGGAAAGGAAAAGCAAAATCACCGCTCAACAGTGATGATTAATGCAGACTATTCCTGTTTTTGAAGAACCACCGAGTCTTAACATCAGCAGACAAAATAACTTCTTGATTTGACAGAGCCTGTCAGTCAAATCCCATCTTAATACTGGAAAAAAGCATATGTGTTTTCTAGAGTCCTTGCTACTGCACTTTATTCATATCGTAAGTTTTCTTTTTATTGCAAACCTTTCCACTTTTGCTTCTTGGTGCTGAGGTAGTTTCCTTTTAATATTACTAAGTGGTGCTTTCAGGGTTCATTTTTCTTGATTGTAGAATATTTAGGACGCAGAAATGTAAGGCCTCTAGGTCATTTCCTGGCAAGGAAAAAATTGCAAAAAGTTTATTGTTTAGTAATATGTTTTATTGTAAAAACTTAATTCCTGCCTGTCTGACCATAATCTGGATAGCAGACTACCTCACAAAAACTTATGTATCTTATTTGTAAACCGAACTGAAAAAATTAAATCAATTCAAGGTATCGCACGTCTTTCGTCATTTACAGTCCAATCAGCCATTCAACACTTCCTCGGTTTATACTTTTGGTCTTGAGAGAAGTCAGATGATATTTGAATGTGACAGATTTTAAGGAAATGTCTTCCACTTCTTAAATTAGATCACTAGCTTTAACTGAACCTAATGCTGGCGATCTTCCAGATGGATAAAAATTTTGTCTATGTGACACATTTGAACACACAGCTGTTTATATATATAGATAGTCCTCAGACTTATGACCACAACTGAGCCCAAAATTTATGTTGCTAAGTGAGACATTTGTTAAGTGAATTTTGCCCCATTTTATGATCTTTCTTGCCACAGCTATTAAGTGAATTACTGTAGTTGTTAAGTTAGTAATAGTTGGTAAATGAATCTGGCTTCCCCTCATTGACTTTGCTTTTCAAATTTTGATCACATGACAATGGGGATGCTGCAATGGTCATAAGTATAAAAAATGGTCATAGGTCACTTATTTCAATGCCATTGTAACTTCTAATGGTCACTAAATGAACTGCTGTAAATCAAAGACTATCTGTATAGCTCTCAGAAACTATGCTCCAGTATTTTTTTTTTAAATCCAGGATAAGTCCTGGAAAAATGTCTGTCTTTCTCTGTAGAGTCTCTTGTTCATGCAAGCCACTTACACATAAAACATAATGCCACATTCCAGGCTCTCAGGCCCATCAGAAACAGTCAAAAGAAAGGAAAAACAGTAATTAAAAAAACAAAGGGTTAAACCCAAGAGTATTAAAAAGACTAGTTTCCTGTTCTTCAATGTCAGTGCAAATAACAAGAGCACTTAGAAATAAGTGATTTGAGTATAGTGCATGTTTATAAAATTATGGAGGTTTTTTTCTTTCTTTATTTAAAATATTTAGAGCTTGCTCACTATACAGAGGAACTCCCAGAGGGTTATAAGTTATAAACAAGTAAACAACATCAATATCAGCTGACTTACAAAAGAAGGGAATACAAAAGCTGGGTTTCCTCCCAGTTTGAGATTTCCACTCTGGGCCAATTAAAACAGTCCTTTCTCATTGTCTGGGGCCCGGGTGAGTCTAATGGAGGATTACAGCCTTCACTCAGTCCCGAGAGGAGGCGGCCTTTTCCACCCTTAGCTCTGTCTAGGGAAGTTGATGGGTAATTTGGGGTTCCTCCTGGATTTATAGCTCTTATCTACTCTAAGAGCAGACGGCAGCTGCCGCCATGGAGACCTTTGCGCAGGTTCAGCTTGTGCACCAACTGCGTGCATTTCTGGACCAGGAAGCCTTACACACAGTAACTCACAGCTCACTCAGTAACTCTTACCTTAATCATCCCCCATTTGGATTACTCTAAAATGCTCTATATTACAAAGTGAGATACACTATACGGGGCATTTGGAAGCTGCAACTTATCTAATTCAGGCAGTTTTGGGCATCTCTCATGCCCATATAATGCCACTGCTCTGATTCCTAGTAGGATTCTGGGTGTGGTTCAAGATGCTTGTTGCCGCCCATAAAGCCCTACACGACATATGACTGGGCTATCTTGGAAAAGATGATTAAGCAGCAGATTCGTGAGTGCCTAGAATGAACAGGGTGATTACTAGAAGCCAGCATGGGTTTGTTAAAAGCAGATCATGCCAAACAAATCTTATAGCTTTTTCGATAAAGTGGCTAAATTACTGGATCAATGAAATGCTTTGCATACAGCACACGTGTTGACAAAGTAGATCACAACCTACTTCAGTGTTGACAAAGTAGATCACAACCTACTTCTTAGTAAGATAGAACAATGTGGGATAGTCAGTACAATGAACAGCTACGGGAACTATGTTTAGCCTAACAAAGAAAAGGCCTAGGGGAGACATAGTGGCTGCCTTCTAACATTAGAGAGGTGGTCACAGGGAAGAGGGCGGTGAGTTATTCTCCACCTGAGGGCAGGACAAGAAGCAATGGGTGGAAGCTTGTCAGAGGGAGGCAATGACTCAATGGCACAGCAGGCCTCTGGAGTTGTTGGTGTTCCATTGCTGGAAGTTTTCAAGAAAAGATTGGACCACCATTTGTCCAGGATGGAATAAGGACTCCTGCCTTGGGCAGACGATTGGACTAGACCTCCAAGATCCCATCCAGCCCTACGAGCCTATGTCTACTTGTGGGACCGCTAAAGCATTTAAATTTCTTTTATTTCCAAATTTAATATTGTAGTAAAATAGAAAAAGAAAAGATTTCCCCTCTCAGTTTTCACCTTTTTTCCCTTCTGCTCTGAAGGTATTCTAAGTTGATTTAAACTTTATTAAACACTGAAAATTTTATGATGCTAACAACCACGGACTACATGCAGCCCAAAACCCAAGCAGGAGAACCTATACTGTCTCAGACAGGTGAATGTCTTATATTTAATAGACATCAATTAATACTTCCTTTTTGGAAAGAGAAAATTTCAACCTGTTTTGGAAGGATGAGAGACAGCCATTCCTGCTGTTTTGGTGAAGGAGTTGCTTGCCTGCTCTCCCAGGGAAAAGACACAGCTGGCAGCCTCAACCCAACTGCAGCCAGAGTCACTTGGCTTTGGGGGGGGGGGCTGCTCTTGCTCACCCATAAGGAATGGCAGCACCAAGCAATCCTCCCCACTGCAGGCAGCAGCACACTTGTTTTATGATGGCTGCTGACTAATTTTACTGTTATTTGTTCCAAAATAAAATATCATCACCGTTTATTGTATTTTACTTTGTTAAATATTTCCCAGTTGCATGCCCTCAGAAAGTTGAAGGCCACATGCAGCCCAAGAGCCACATATTTGACATCTGCAGTTAGGAACTGTTCTTGAAACTTAATTTTCACTGGATCTGTAGTAGAAGGCTGCTTATTTTCACAACTATCAGCCAATTGCCATCTTTCCTGAGTTGGTTAGACTTGCAGATGTTTATTTGCAAGTCTGTTACAGCCTGTGTCAATCTGAGCAATGAGGCCTCAATTGTCTTGAAAAGTATCCAAACTTCGGAATCAGATACAATGCAGGTTGTACTTGTACTATTTACCAACTAACTGTCTGTTAGACACAATTTGAAGTGCTGGTGTTGACCTTTAAAATCCTAAACAGTTCAGGGTCCATATTTATAATGAACACCTCTACTTCCTATTAACCTACCCAGTTGAAATAAAGAGAAGTCCACTGGTAAAGGAGCCTCTTGCCCACCAAGTGCTTGGCTGCCTAACAGCCGTCTCCAGTGTAATTCTCAGGCCAGGGAATACTCTACACACACACACACACAACTGAGTGGCAGTGAAGTTGGGTGGGGATCCAGATTTCTGTCATGTTCAATCCTCCCATGGACAACTAAGGGATGCCTATCCTGGACTGTTTGGACTTTTTATACTTATGCGGCAATATACGAGCACGCGTTTGTACGCCCTCAGGGGTGCCCCCCTCTCCTGGGTGCGACCTGCCTCCTTAAACGTTGATGACCTTGATGACGGGCCCGAGTTTTGGGTCTCTGAGAGATGGCTGGGCAGGGGCAGGGGCTATCCATGTAAATCTAGAAAGCCTCTGATTATTTTTTTATCCAAATTTTTTATAAGGCTAGGGAGCGGGGTGGGAGATAGCGGTGGTTTGGCTATGGGGGGTGGCCGATCTACCATGGTTCAGACCAGCCTTGGGTCTGATAGCACGGGGGGAGAACGGGGTGGCGTTGTCGCCGGGGCTCATGAGCGGGTCGTGGGATTATCAATTCCCACGACGGGGAATGGCAGCGGGCGGATAGACAGGGGGCCGTATCGCTACCGGGAGGGCCGTCCCCGCTATTTGCAAGCGGTGAGGCGCTCCGACCCTCTGGTTCTTCCCCGAGGTCCCGGGAGCGGGGATGTGCAGCCTCCTGAGCTCCGGCTGGTGTACCTGAATGCCAGGTCCGTGGTTAACAAAGCTCCCCTCGTTAGGGATTTAGTTGAGGGTGAGCATGCGGACCTGGCTTGCATCACGGAGACTTGGCTGGGCCCAGAGGGTGGGGTCCCTTTGGTTGACCTCTGCCCACCAGGCTTCCGGGTGCTACACCGGCCACGAGCTCATGGTAGGGGTGGGGGAGTGGCGGTTACCATTAGGGAGACCTTATGTCCGTGGGAGACCACCGTTTCTCAGGTAGTCGGGTGTGAGTCTCTCTTTATGAGATTTGGTCCTGGGGCGCAGTTGGGCTTGCTGCTGGTGTACATTTCGCCTAGTCGCACAGCGGCAGCCCTGCCCGAGCTGCTCGATATCCTCTCGGGCTTGGTGGTTGAGTTTCCCAAACTTATAGTTTTGGGAGACTTCAATCTACCATCCCTGGGAGGTTCATCTGAGCTAGCTCGGGAGTTCATGGCTTCCATGGCGGCCATGGACCTGACGCAAGTAATTTCAGAGCCAACTCATGAGGGAGGCCACACCCTTGACCTGATTTTTTTATCTGGACGGTGGTTGGATGATCTTGGTGGGGGCTCTCCATTTATTATGCCCCTGTCATGGACCGATCATCATCTCCTGCGGCTGGTCTTTCGTTTTGCCACCCCCCGCCGTGGGGACACGGAGCCAATTAGATGGTACCGCCCCAGACGCTTAATGGATCCTGATAGATTCCAAGCGGCGCTGGGGTCCCCACCTGCCTCCATTGCTCACAGCTCGGCGGATGCCTTAGTGGAAGCCTGGGAAAGGGCAGCCACTGAGGCACTTGACCGGGTTGTACCCTTGCGGCCCCTGACCCGGCGCAGATCCCAGCGAGCTCCATGGTTTTCCGCGGAGCTCCGGGAGATGAAGCGTCGGAAACGGGGCCTAGAGAGCTGCTGGAGGTCTAGCCGATCCGAACCCGACCGGTTGCGGTTAAGAACCTATATTAGGTCTTATCTCGCAGCGATGAGGGTGGCGAGGTGTAATTACTTCTCCACCCTCATCGCGTCCGCAGATAACCGCCCGGCCGCCTTGTTTAGGGTGACTCGCTCACTTCTTAATGAGGAGGTGAGGGAGGATCCCTTGCAGGGTCGTGCCGAGGAATTTAGTCAACATCTGACGGATAAAATCGCTCGGATTCGGACCGGTTTGGATTCCAGCTGGGCAGAGTCTGGCGATCAGGACACGGGCGGTCCTGTCAATGTTATCTGGGAGGAGTTTGATTCTGTGACCCCTGATGAAGTGGACAGGATTATGGGGAAGCTGAGTTCCACAACATGTTTATTGGATCCGTGCCCTTCCTGGCTGGTTTATGCAGCGAGGGAGAGGACACGAGGCTGGCTCCAGGCGGTTATATCTGCTTCTTTGAGTGAGGGTTATTTCCCCACCGTCTTGAAGGAGGCGGTGGTGAGACCTCTCCTCAAGAAGCCTGCCTTGGACCCAGCTGTATTGAACAACTTTTGTCCAGTCTCCAACCTTCGCTTTCTTGCGAAGGTTGTTGAGAGTGTGGTGGCGCATCAGCTCCCTCTGGTCC
This sequence comes from Vipera ursinii, assembly GCF_947247035.1. Lineage (NCBI taxonomy): Eukaryota > Metazoa > Chordata > Lepidosauria > Squamata > Viperidae > Vipera > Vipera ursinii. The sequence continues at coordinate 2,785,504 of NC_139520.1, forward strand.
TGGATGAAGCGGATTATCTGGACCCTTACCAATCGGGTTTCAGGCCCGGGCACAGCACGGAGACGGCATTGGTCGCTCTGGTGAATGATCTCTGGAGGGCTCGGGATAGGGGATATTCCTCTGTCCTAGTCCTATTAGACCTCTCGGCGGCTTTCGATACCATCAACCATGGTATCTTGCTGCGGCGTCTCAGGGGATTGGGAGTGGGAGGCACAGTTTTTCAGTGGTTCTCCTCCTATCTCCTGGGACGCTCGCAGTCCGTGTTGGCAGGGGGGCAGAGGTCGACCTCTAGGACTCTCGCTTGTGGAGTTCCTCAGGGATCGGTCCTCTCGCCCCTCCTGTTCAACATCTATATGAAACCGCTGGGTGAGATCATTCGTGGTTTTGGAGTTGGGTATCATCAATATGCCGATGATACCCAACTTTTTATTTCGACCCCAAACCACCCCAGTGATGCCGTCGCTGTGATGTCCCGTTGCCTGGAGGCGGTTCGGGTCTGGATGGGGAGGAACAGACTTCAACTCAACCCTGACAAGACTGAGTGGCTGTACATTCCGGCATCCCGGGACATTCAAAATGTTCCATCTCTTTCTATGGGGGGTGAGCTCTTACCCCCCGTGGATAGGGCTCGCAACTTGGGAGTCCTCCTAGATTCACGGCTTACCCTGGAAGATCATATAGTGGCCGTGACTAGGGGGGCTTTCGCCCAGGTTCGCCTGGTGCGCCAGTTGCGACCCTATCTGAACCGGGATGCCCTGTGTACGGTCACTCATGCGCTCGTGACCTCTCGCCTTGACTACTGTAATGCTCTCTACATGGGGCTTCCCTTGAAGACCACTCGGAGGCTCCAACTGGTACAGAATGCGGCCGCGAGAGTTGTCTTGGGAGTTTCCCGGTACTCCCATGTTACACCTTTGCTCCGCGAGCTGCATTGGTTGCCAGTTGTCTTTCGGGTGAGATTCAAGGTTTTGGTTACGATCTTTAAGTCCTTACATGGCATGGGTCCGGGATACCTCAGGGACCACCTGCTGCCGGCATCAACTCCCCTCCGCCCTGTGCGTTCCCACAGAGAGGGCCTCCTCAGGGTGCCGCCAGTCAAGGAATGCCGAACTTTCCGTCGTGGCCTGAAGACCCACCTATTTGAAATGGCTGGTCTGGCCTGACGGGGGATTTTGGGTTTTAATTCGTCTTTTTAGATTTGTATAACTGTTTTTAACTGGGCATGGGTTTAATCTTTTTTTAATTTTTGTATTGTCTTTTTTTTATATATGCCCTGTGAACTGCCCTGAGTCCCTACCAAGGAGAAGGGCGGTATACAAATTAAATAAAAATAAAAACTAAACTAACACACACACACAGAGAGAGAGAGAGAGAGAGAGAGAGGGAGAGAGAGAGAGAGAGAGAGATTAGGAAAATGGTAGAAACTGCCACGTTTTAACTGGGAGTTAAAATTCCTGAATGTTAACTGTTAATAAATTTTAATTATGGTATATTGTTTTCTAATTTTAATCATACTGACTTTACGGTTATGTTTCCTGTGCGACAGAAAATCCAAAAGAAGCAAAAAAAGGCCAATGTAATACATCATTTTACTCTGTCACATTGCCACACGCATAAATTCAAGATAGATATGAAAAAGGCCTACGTTGTTCATTATTGCTAACGTTAATTTAAATAGTCTCCTTTGTAACATGCAGTGCAAGGAGTTGGAAGTTTTCAGAAAACAATGTGGTTTTTTTTCACACATATCCCTCTTTAGGCAAGTTTAACTGATCTCTCCAAAGCAGGAAAAATCTCAATATTTCTTAACTATTTAGTAAGAATACTGGAAAACCCTACCTACCAGGAAAACTTCAATTCCCTTCTTTCACAGGCTCGACAGAGGTATCCTGTCTCAGATCTGGAGATGTGACCAAAAAAAAGTAAGGAGAAAGAAGTATTTTGGGGGGGAAAGACATCATTTTTGTTTCCTTTACCAAGGAAATTTACCAAAATAAATCGATATGAGGAGACAGCCCTGTTTTCATAAGGGCCACATCCTGAGTCATGTTAAGAGGAACACAGTTTCATTTCTGTTATAACATTATTTGAACTACAGGAATCAGTCCTAAATGAAAAAGGCTTACTTGTAGTTATTTTAATAAGAGTTAAAGTGCGATAGAACTTAATATTTTATTGTTGTTTGCATATGGTCGACTATCATTGTTTGTATTTTTATACCCTGTATTTACCTCTGGGAAGTCGGGGAGGGGGAGGGGAGGGAAGAGTTGGGGAGGTTTGGGGAGAGGGGAGGGGGCTGGGAGGGGTTTTGTTTTTTAAAAAATGTACTGTAAAACTTTTCAATAAAAAAAGAAAAGAAAAAGGCTTATCCAAGAACATTCATAATTCCGCCTCTAAACATGTCCACCTTCCCTATTACAGGAAACAAGGCAAGTTTCAACTTTGTCCATGTCAGCACAATATCTACCAACTAAATGTCACCACTTCTGGATTATCTGTAGAGATCAGAACTTTATAAGCCATGATATTCCCTGTAACATTCAATGGAAGTGAAGGTTGGACTCTGAAGGAGCAAGTTAGTAAGGGTTTGCCTTTGAACTTTGGTTTTGTGGAAGATACTGAGATCATGGAGAGCCAAGAAAACAAACCAGTGGGTCATCAAACAAATCCGACCCAGAATTCTCATTTGAGGCACAAATGACCAGGCTCAAATTGTCTTACTTTGGACCCATTAACTCACTGTGTTGCTAGGAAACAAAAACACCTTTATGGTCTGTAATCATTCAATCAATCAATATGAATTCATGAAGATAAATGAAATTGCACATTAACAGATACAATAAAAGGAAGAGCAGTACAAATGAACACCCTCCTCCCTTAAAAGCAGAACTTTAAGAACCATAAGCAAATGCCAATAGAGAACTGACTGATGCAGCTGAATGGCCCAACATTTCAGCTAATGGGATCAAGGAGCCTTCTCTGCTGTGGCCCCCACCCTCTGGAACCTCTTGCCTCCCTAGTTGAGATCCACTTCCACCCTTCTGACCATCTGGAAAAGCCTTAAAAATTGGCTCTGCCAGTTGCCTTGCGGCCCCAAAGGGGGTGTCTTCTGCTGGAGATGGATGGAGAGAGACAAACGTCCACCCCAGTAAATTAAATTTCAATACTTTTATATGTATATTTTATATTATAACAAGCCACCCAAAATCACTCAAGACAGTAAGACAAACATCATATAAATTGAATGCATAAACGTTCAACTACTGTCTCTGCATGAACAAGCCCAAACCTTCCTGAGCGACAATGCATTATTTCCTTGGAAATATCTTTTGATGAAGAAGAACTTGGAATCATCTTGGTGAAGACACGTCTTATGGGGAAATTTGTATGTATCACCTTCTCTTTTGACATCTGTCTCACTATCAAAGAACATGCGACATGGGAGAAACAAGAATGCATTTCCTATTTTCCTTCCCTTTAGATCAGAGCATAATTTGCTTATGCTAAATCAGAACAGCAATCTTTCCAAATGAGTCTCCTGTATTGCTTCTGTACCACCACAGTGCTTAGTTCCCAGGACAGGAATAAATGGTAACAGCCAGTGCTGCTTTTTCTTCAGAAAGGGAAGCATTACATACCCCTCTTCAGCACTGATGTTTAATCGAAATGAAAGATTATCTACTATTCTATTGTCTTAAATTCAGGCCAGTTTTGTGTTGAAGCTCCCTTCTTCTATGAATTTGGACAGCCTTGCTTCTAAGAACTATACTACAATTCTCCTAAAGATCAGCTCCTAAAAGATGATATACTTATGAAATGTAATTTGGCATTAAAATATGTTTTATACAGTATATTTTGGTATTTTAAAGCTCTGAAATTAGTTGCAAATTAGTTGGATTTAAGAGCTACTGAAACGAATATTTTTGGTCCTCTTATATGTACAATATGTGTATTGTTTCAGAGCTATAGCTGCAATTTTGGTCTTGTTGTATGGCCCTTTATTAAAGCAACCAAAGTTTCTCAATTTAAATCCTTCATACCGGTTGAATTATTTATGGTGATGACTAAAGATAATGAAAGGAAACTGTCCATAGGCCAGGAGCTTTTTGTTCTTCCATTCAATCGTGCCCCATTCTCAAAGACTGCCTGGACTGCAGTGTTTTGGGAAAGGTTTCTCAGAAGGGTTTGCCAGTGCCTCCATCCCAGAGGTGAGAGGAAGTGACTGGCCCCAGGTCAGCCAGCTGGCTTTGTGCTTAAGGCAGGACCTCAACTCTCAGCCCTCCCAAGCAAACCACATAGCAAACATGACCAAATGAGCTAATTCTAGTTTCCTGGAAGGCTACATTAACAGAAGTTTGCAAGTTTGCAAGTATAAACTTCCCACAGCTACTTTTAACTGCTTAATCCATTATGGCAGGTCATTCCTAAGCTCCTTTCTCTGATTGTTAAGTCACTGGGGCTCCTGCCTCTCTTCTCTGATTATTTCCCAGGAAGCATCTCTTCCTCATTCCATTACATCACAGTCTCTGGTTCTGCAATGAGCTACGAGTCCATGAGTATCTTTCAGAGTCACACAGGGTGAGATAGATGGTCATAAATAAAAGATAAATAATTTAAACAAAAGTTGGGGGAAGATAGATGACTGAAAAAGCAGGGCCTCTCCTCCTCTTAAACATTTTATCAGGTGAAATATATCTGGCTTATGATTTACAGCAGGGGTCCCCAAGCACCGGTCCGTGGACCAGTACCAGGCCACAGCATGCCAGCAACTGGGCTGCACAAACAAAGTCCCATCCGCAAGACGCAGGCAGCACACAAAACCACGCACCCTCTGGTCCACAGAAAAACCTTTCTCCATGGAACTGGTCCTTACTGCCCAAAAGGTTGGGGACCTCAGGTCTATAGAAATCACTTGCTTCCTCAACCACCTGCAGAGCAAACAGATTGGAGAAGATCTCAAGAGAGTACTGTAAGCTGTTTGCATAATGTTTCAAGTTTCAAGTTTCAAGTTTTATTTAATTTGTATACCGCCCTTCTCCTTGGTAGGGACTCAGGGCGGTTCACAGGGCATATATAAAAAAGACAATACAAAAATTAAAAAAGATTAAACCCATGCCCAGTTAAAAACAGTAATACAAATCTAAAACAACAAATTAAAACCCTTAATCCCCCGTCAGGCCAGACCAGCTATTTCAAATAGGTGGGTCTTCAGGTGTGTCTGCAGCCCTCAGCCCCAGGTTGCAGTCATGCTTGGATTGCTTTCGATATGCAGGGGGGGAAAAAAGGGAAGCCCATAGGTCAGGCACAAAACAACACAGTGACCATAATGGCAATAAAATGATTGAGGAACATTGTGAGGGTAATAAATGGACCATAAAGTTATTTTCTTAGGACCACTGTAACTTTGAACAGTTGTTAAACAAATAGTTGGTAAGCAAGGACCATCTGTACTTTGTAGTTACTTACCACCAAGTTGGTGTCTAATGCTAGGGTCTACATTGATTTCCAATTATTACTGGCTTGTTTGGGAGCAGAATGCCTGAAGCCCTTGCTAGAATGCAACATTAAATTCTTTCTTCCTGGAAAGTTTGTGGGCACTGTAAGTTGCACCCACTGACAGAAGAAGCCAAGTGAGAACAAATCAGCCACTGTATATAGGCCCACCATTCTGAATAAGAAATGAGAATTCTTTTCAAATCCAAGTTATCATTTTGCATGAATATGGTAATTGTGCTAAGGAATTTTTTTCTGCGTAAATGAACAACTGACATATACATTTCTCAAATCTTAGCTTATCAGTGGTTAACAGTGATTAATATATGTATTTATACATAAGGGTGTAGGTATATACATATGTTGTGTATAGCATGTTTATATGTGTGTTATGTATGCATACACTTTTGAGAGCAGAGAACACAATTTCATTTTTAATGTAAAAATGACAATAAAGGTTGTCTTATCTTATCATTTTGGAATAATGGTAACTCAGAAAAATTTCAATCTTATTTTCAGACTTATTAACAAACCCACTATATTACTTTTAAAGTGCATTTAAAGATCCACTAAAACATTTTTAAATCCACCCTAATATTTAGTTAAAAGTCTGAGAGAAAACGCAAACCACATATGAATGAGCCAAAAAGCCACTCCTCCTCACCATCTTTAGCCGCAGAGCCATTGCCCCCCGCATCATGATCAAGTTTTGCACTGCTTACTGAAATGAACTTGCACCCTGTTCTAATATATTTTCATTTATTTACCATTTCTGCAATCCTCAACATATTTGATGACTGTTAAGTATCTTCACTGTTGAGCTCCATATATTTAACTTATTAAATAAATTAATAATCAGATTGAGTTAATTTTGCTCAACATTTCTTACCACACAAGAACATAGTCTGAGCTCACCTGACTTCTTATCCAAAATTAGAAAACTAGAAAGTAACAAAGGAACTTTATCCTATTAAGTTAACCAAATGTATATCCTTTGAAATGAACAGGCAAAAATGAGTTAAATTCCATTGATTAAAGCTAATTATGCCATAAAATAAAAATCACTTAAGTAAAAGATAAACATTTTACTTGCTCAGATTTTAAAGAAAAAATCCTTTTATCTTGATTATAAATTTGTTTAGTCACACCAGTTTTTCACTACAAAATGCAACATACTTTTTTACCATAAAATCAGAAATTAATCACTGGCAGTTTGACTACATTAATCAGATTACATATTCAGCCACAAATACAAGGCAAACATCATGATTTAATTAGGTCATGATAATTTTTAAAGTCATAAAACCAAAAAACAAATTGCAAAGCAACACAGGTCAAATTATTAGGTTGCACAAAGCATGTCAGAATATCTTAGAACTGAACCCAAGTGTGCCATTTTGCTCAGCTTTAATGTACTAAAGAAGTAAAATTGTGTTTTTACCTTTCAGACCCTAAATCAAAGACAGAATACTTGTGAGGATAGTAAGGAGGGAGCAATTTTATGTGCCACCTTGAATTGTACTAAATAAAGATAGAATATAAATAAACCTAATAATGCACCAGGTGAAATGAATTGCATGAATTTTGGTTGAAACATGTGACTAATGTACACCCATGTATTGCCAAGCAGTTTAACAATGTACTACAAGGAGGTGAAATTCAAGAGTGGCTAACTTTGGAATAACCTACCTGATAATGAAAGATCCAGAAAAAGGGGCAGCACCAGAAAAGTACAGCCAATTGCTTGCTTATCAACAATGTTTGAGTTGCTAATAGATGTGGCAGCTGATGTAGTCCAACAGCATTTAGTTGATAATGAGCTCTTTCCACCAGAGCAGAAAGGAATCCACTCAAACAGCAGAGGTACAGAAGACCAATTCCTAATTGACAAGATGATTCTGGAAAACTGCAAGAGAAGGGAGACCAAGAATGTAGGGTGCATTAATTACAGGAAGACATTCAACTCCCTACCACATGATTGGATAATCAAGCACCTAGAAATAACAGGAGTCAGTAGAAACATCAGAAGCTTTGTGCAAAATTCAATGGCACAATGGAAGACACAGTTGCTGGTCCAGGGTGATAGAATGGAAGCAGTTAATATCAAGAGAGGAATCTTCCAAAGAGACTCATTATTGCCACTACTGTTGTCATTGCACTGATTCCTCTATTAACAATACTGAATAATTCAGTTCATGGTTATCAAACATCAAAAACATCTGCCAGGCTATCCCACCTCCTTTACATGGACAGTCTGAAGCTATATGGAAAAACACCATCTGAAACAGCATCGCTGTTCAACACGCTTCATATATACAGCCAAGATATTCTTACCATCGAACGGGGAAATTAGTGTAAACTGAGGGAATCAAGATGCCCATTGGAAATAACATCGAGTCTGGATGAAGACAATCTCTGTAAATACCTGAGCATCCTTCAAGCTGATAACATGAAGCATAATAAAGTAAAAAAAATAGAAATGAATATATCAAGAGAGTGAAGATCTTAGTCCAAATTCAGCATCAAGGCAATCAACATCTGGGCAATTCCAATCATTACACAGCTGCAATAGAGAAGTGGACTCAAGCAGAACTAAGGGCCCTGGATAGAAACAGCAGGACAAATAATGCCCTTTATCCTCACAGACTCTTCTTACCAAGGCAAATGGCTGTGCGTGAAATGTTGCATTTACATCAGATGGATGAAGATGAAAATAGGGGAATTGGAAGAATATTTGAAGGACAGTGAAGAAAATGCACTGAAGCTAGTATACCAGGAAGGCCTACAAGTATTGGAGAAACCAAAGTGGCCTACAAGAAAGATCGAACAAAGAACAGAATGGAGGCATGGGAAGACAAAGCATTACAGGCCCAGTAGATTAAAAAAATAGCAGGGAAAGTAGACAATAATAAGACAAAGCAATCGCTAAGAGCAGGAAGTTGAAGAAAGAGACCAAGGGACTAATTCTGGCTGCACAAGACCAAGCCTTAAGAAGAAATGATATAAAACCAGAACTGAGAAGACAGCAACAGATAGTAAGTACTACCTCTGCAAAGAAGCTGAAGAAACAGTGTACCACCTGGTTAGCTGCTGCAAGAACATTACACAGACTGACTACATGCAACAGCATGACAAAGTAGCAACAATACTCCATTGGAAGATCTGCAAGAAATATTATTTGCTTGCAAGCAAAAAGTGGTGGGACCATATAATAGAGAAAATCATAGAAAATTAAGAAGCTAAAGCACTTAGGGCTTTCAGACTTCAAACCTGCCACTCCAGACTTAAAAATTATTGATAAAAAGACAAAAAACCTCTAGATAGTGGACGTGGCAGTACCTGGAGACAGCAGAACAGAAGAGAGGGAAATGAAAAATATAACAAAATGTAAAGACCTACAAAACCCAACGACTCTAGCAAAAAAAAGCAAAGTTAGCACCAACAGTAATAGCTGCCTTGGGTGCAATCCCGAAACAACTGGAGCACCACTTGAACACCATTAAGACTGACAAATTCACCATAAGTCAATTGCAAAAGGCAGCTTTACTCGGAACAGCTTACATCCTGCAATGGTATCGGTAAAAGCTTTAAGTCAAGTTAAACTTCCAGAATTCCTCAGCCAGCACGCCAACCCACACCTAGTGTGGCCTAGAGAAAAACAACAAAGTCAAGATAAAACTCGCTACAGAGCTCTCTCTATGAACCCAATTTTGTCTCATGATACTTTATGTGTCATAGGCGACATTACATCTTGTGACCTAAATGACCTTCTGGGAGGAGGGGGCTTTGTGGCATCCAAAGCAGAACATCCAGATTCAGTCACAATTTTGTTCCATACAGTATTAACCTTGTGAACTCTCAAGCTTCCTCCTTCAGTTACGTATTTGAGATGGACAGTGATTAATATTTATATGTTACTTATATGTAACATATAAATACTATTGTATACTACTATTGTATATAGTATGTTTAAATGAGTGTTATGTATGTGTACACTTTGAGAGCAACTAAATTTCATTTTTAATGTGTGCTATTGTGCCCACAGTAAAAAAATGACAAAGGTTATCTATCTGTCTGTCTGTCTGTCTGTCTGTCTGTCTGTCTGTCTGTCTATCTATCTATCATCTTAGTACGTTACAGAGACAGGTCTAGAGTCAATCCACACAGAAATCCTTATATCTCCATCTTTGTCTCCTTTCCTAGTAAATGCTTTTCTAAGCTTGAGGCATTCTACCCGTATCAATGTTAGCAAAATTATAAGAATAAATCATTTGTGAACCAAATCTGTTTGAAAATCTAAATAACCAAAATAAATATCCTTTACTTCAAGATAATTGTTTCAAAAAATTGAAAATCAAACTGCAATTAGTTTTGGCTTTAAAATCTGAAGGCTGAAAGATAACTATAAACTACTTGAAGATCTATTCATTAATTCCATATGAATTAAATCAAAGCTGTGTTACTCAGTCAAAACAGTCTTCAAACATAAATAGAATATTCTTTATTGGCCAAATGGACTGGACACGCAAGGAATTTGTCTCTGGTGTGTAAACTCTCAGTGTACATACAATCAACAAAGTGATAAATCGTAAGATACAATCATAGATCATAAGATACAGCCAACAAAGTGATAATCGTAAGAAAGGAGTAGGTAATAGAAAGATGAGAAGAATAGAACAGTCCTACTACATGGTTAGGTATCCTTAGGCATAAAACAGTGCTTTGGGAATTATGTGTTTAGCAGAGAGATAGCATGGGGGAAAAACTGTCTTTGTGTCTGGTTGTTTTGGCATGCAATGCAGTACAGCGGCATCCTGAAGGGAGAAATTTAAACACTTTGTGTCCAGGATGTGAGGGGTCGATAGATATTTTCTCAGCCCTCTTTCTGGCTCGTGTAGTATAGTATAGCCAAAGAGCTTTAAAAATTCTGAAAAGACAACCATAAATTTGCAAAGCCACAAAATATAGTAAACTTATTCTTAACATTTATTGAACAATATCACTAAAAACAACAATGCCAGGTATGCACAAACTGCTAACCCCCTTGTGTTAAGACAGGAAAGTCACTGCTCTATTTTCTCATGCTATCTTAAAAGTTAATTGTCATATAGGCAATGGGGCTCAGCTCAGCAATTCTATAGACCAGGAGTGTCAAACTCAATTTCATCAAGGGCCGCATCAGCATTGTGCTTGCGCTCGGGGGGGGGGGGGGTGGCCAGGGTGGGCACGGCCTACTGGGTGGGCCTGGCTGGGCTGCATGTGGTCTACCGGCTGGGCGTGGCCAGCTCTACATTGTTCGGATCAAGGGTGCCTATGGGGGCCTGGGCAGGAGTGGGACCGATCTGAGGGTCTCTGGCAGAAGGAGATGGGACCAGGGCAAGTGCCAAGGCATGGTCCACTGGAGGAGCCTCACTGTTCCTCTCAGACCATGCCAGGGGGGGGGGTTTGGCGGCGGCACCGAGGTCAAATGCAGAGCCCTCAAGCACCCGCGGCACTAAGCCCAGCCCCACTTCCCCAAGGGGGTGCCCAGCTGCACTTACCTCCTCTCAAGGCTGCTGCTTCTGTGCTTGCTCTCCTTAGCCAGGTTGCTCATGATGGGTACGAGGGCAAAGTCAAGAGGGAGGCCCACTCCCTCTCCATGGGAGGAGACCGGGCTTTGTATCCAAAGCTTCCTTAGCAATAGGATGGGAGACCCCCCAGGATAGGCCAGGAGGAGGGGGCAAGGGGATGGTGAAAGGGCAGCAGGGAAGGACTAAGGTAGGACTTCCCTCAGACCCTCCCTCTCTCCTTCCTTCCTTCCTTCCTTCCTGTGATGGGAAAACATTTGAGATGAGGGGGGGAGAAAAACAGGCAAGAAACGCAGCTGGGAAAGTGTCATCCTTCATGAGGAATGAAGAAATGCACCATCGCCTGGAAGTGGCCAGCACATGGGCCCTCGCCTACTTCACATATCCGGCTTGGTGGGCTCTGGGGAAAGGGATGCCATGAACAGCATGAGAGTCGATGTTACCTGCGCAATAGTGCCCAGCCCCCAGCCTGCACCGGTTTTGGCAGGCAGCGGGGAGATTTCCTCACAGTGCCGAGAGGCTGAGCCGGGTGGCATGAATCTGAAGAGAACCGCAACGCTGCCCAGCCCCTAGCCTGCCCGAAGTAGGCAGGGCCATGTGCTGGCCACTTCCAGGCGATGGTGCATTTCTTCATTCCTCACAAAGGGTGATACCTCCCCAGCGTGTGCCCAGGGAGTGGGGGTGATGCGGCAGGGGCTGGCCCCTTGCTGTTTCCAGACGGCCTTGTGGAGCTAAGACTGAATGCGTTTCAGCATAGATGACCACCACAAAACTGTACATTGGCTGCTGGCTGGGCTGGGCTGGGGCCAAGGCAGTGGGGGCTGTTCCCTCACTGTTTCCAGGATGGCTTTGCAGCCCACATGAAACCACTTCGCGGGCCAGATCTGGCCCCCGGGCCTTGTGTTTGACATTTCTGCTATAGACTATCATTTCCCAACTGTATTGGAGCACAATCATTCCGCTTCAGAATTTGTTTGGCCAATGGCCATTGAATAAAGGAATTATACTCCAGTTAACAGTTTAAGGACTACATAAATAACAGGGAAAGTAATGCTTATTCTTGCATCACGCAAACCATAATACGGTTTAGTCCTATGCTGTTTTAGCTCAGTATGTGAGTTAATCTGGCCCACATGTACAATTAAATCACATTAAGTTTAGAAAAATTCACATTTTTGTCATTGCATACATGTAGTATTCTCATCTGTACATAATTATACTCATCTGAAGTACTGCACTAATTTCATAAACAAAAGGCAAAGCTTTCAGAATTTTCATAAATGTTGACCTCTCAATAATTACCAAACAATAATCAATTAAACTAAGCTATAATATGGTTGGCTCGATTTTGGCTTTTAGCATTTTGACTGGCAAATTGGACAAACTGTGTCTAAACAGACTATTGTGAATCAGGCCAACATGTCTCCATGAGAATAATTTATGTAAGAAATCATAATTCCAAGTTCACAGCTTGCTAATGGAGTTGTATTGAAAAACATTTAAATATGAGCCAGCCGTGTGCTGCAGCTGCCAAAACAGCCAACACAATCCTAGGCTGCATTAAGGGGGATAGAATCAAGATCACATGAAGTTTTAATACCACTTTACAATGCCTTGGTAAGACCACACTTGGAATACTGCATCCAGTTTTGGTCTCCACGATGTAAAAAGGATGTTGAAACTTGGACAGAATGCAAAGAAGGGTAACAAAGATGATTAGGAGACATATGAAGAAAGAGTGCAGGAATTGGGTATGTGTAGTTCAACGAAGAGAAGGGTGAGGGGTGACATGATAGCAGTCTTCCAATATCTCAGGGGCTGCCACAAAGAAGAGGGAGCCAAGCTATTCTCCAAAGCACCTGAAGGCAGGACAAGAAGCAACGGATGGAAACTCATCAACTAATCAAGGAGAAAAACGATCTAGAACTAAGGAAAATTTTCATGACAATTAGAACAATCAATGGAACAACCTGCCTCCAGAGGCTGTGGGTGCTCCAGCACTGGAGGTTTTTAAGAAGAGATTGGGCAAAGATTTGACAAAAATGGTATAGGATTTACCGCTTGAGCAGGGGGTTGGACTAGAACAGGGGTAGGCAACCTCGGCTCTTTTATGACTCATGGACTTCAACTCCCAGAATTCCTGAGCCAGCTTGGCTAGCTCAGGAATTCTGGGAGTTGAAGTCCATGAGTCATAAAAGAGCCGAGGTTGCCTACCCCTGGACTAGAAGGTCTCAGAGGTCTCTTCAAACTCTGTTATTCTCTTATTCTGTTGTTCATTAAAATATGGTTCAGTTAGTTTCAACTTAGTATGTTTTATGAAGATACCCACTGTGATTTTTAAAACCAAGGTTTATGAATTTTTCTGATTGGGAAACCAACTGGGTTAATCACGGTTAAATACTTTACTAATGATTTGAACAATTGGATTGTTTTTTATATTAAGGAATAATTATCTATTTAACATTTCTGGATAGGCAATAACCAAAAAATTTATAACATTTACCAAACTTCATCTCTATTAACAGTATGTTTTTCCCTATGCAGAATCAACAGAAAACGCCTACCTGTAACAAGTGTCTCAAAACACAAATACCTGAAAGTGAAATATAATTCTGTGTGCAAATACTACCAAGTACTTTTTGCATTAAAAGGATGATATAATCACTGTTACTATAATGGTAGGTCAATGGAATAACTGCAATTTAGGATTGGTCTGCAAGTTTACACTTTTGCTTTAACCTTATGCATCAATAAGATTCATTTTCATAAATCAACTGTGTATTTAAGACCTGAAAATGTGCAATAAAGGTACAGTAGGATCCAGAATATAATATTGTCTACAAGAGGTTTTGTAACATAAAGAGTTCTCCTAAAATTATTGATCCTTGTTTTTTGATGCATGCATAATGGCAAGTTCACACCTTATATTAAGCTTTTTTTCCTAGTTAATAAGACTTTGAATAAATGCTGAGTTCAAATATTGCATTAAATGTAAGGTGGTTTTAACTTAGTTCTGGTTATATTCACAAATTACACTAAAACAAAGTAATATCTTTAAATGTTGACATCAGCAGCAATAGTTTATATTTTCTAAGAAGATTCTTGCATCTATAGCATTAGCACATTTTAATAAGGCATAAGCCATGGTTCACAAACCATAGTTGAGAGAACTTTATATTGACTAAATATGATTTGTTGACTATTGTTTAGCTTGTGTGAACCTAACAACTGTAGCCTATAGCACACAGATTGTATCTTAGCACAATAGGCAAGCCAGCTAACTGTGGTTTATTAATAAATCATGCTTAATATGTGAGTTGATTATGAGACAGTTATATTTATTCAAACCAGCAACACTAAGTACTACGCAAAGGGTTACATAATTTACTAAGAAAATACCTTGTGGGACATCTATGCTCAAAAATAAGCTGTTTGCAAAGATGGCTTTACACAACACTGCAATACTCTTGCCCTTTGGGTCATTTGTTTCTCTCTTCCTTTTAATCAGGACAATTCTTAACATCTGTGAATCCAGAAGAACAGGGTAACATCTGTGCCATCTCCTGGAGCCACAAAACTTCATCAAAAATTTCTGAGAGGCTGACTGCACATCTCAACAATAGTTTCATAAAGGTAAGCACACAGGGCTGGCTCATTTAGAGAAGAAAACTATTCTTGAAAGTTTTGCCATGCTACAGGTTTAATGCTTTTATTAAGTTCTATGAAAGCTTCTGCTACCATCATTTTCATAACTTTTCAATAAAATAAGAAAAAAACATAGGTGGCTCACATACTGTTCTTAACTATATTCCTTAACTCTCATACTTAGTTGGATCCAGAGTTATACTATTTTATAAACTATAGTTTACAAGTCTTAATTGGTGGATCACATTACATACTCAGCAGTGGCCAAACAAGCCATATTACAGATGAATACAATGTGTGAATCCAACCAGTCACTTGTCCAAATCCATTCACTAACAGCACAATTGGGATCTCAATCTGTATATCAACTTCATGTCATACCAGAGTGACCGAACAATGACTTTCCATAATTAGCAACTTCTACCGCAGCTCCCAAAAACGTGAAGTCAGCATTTCCATCTGCAACACTGGCATATATGCCATTTCAGCATCATTTATTAAGGCTGCATAGGTAAAACAATAATCTCAGCAATATAAAAACTGAACAGAACTGCCAGAAAAATAAAGAGCAGTCTTACATATATACTGCAATTTACTTCCAACTGCAGAAAAATGAAGCAAAAGTTGACATAATGTAAAACATATATACCATAGAATTTGGGAAAAATATGTTTAAAGTAGAAACCACATAGCGAATCTAACACAAATTCTGCTAGAAGAGCAGTTCAGTAGTTCTCAACTTATGGCCACAATGGAGCCCAAAATTTCTGTTGCTAAGTGAAGCATTTGTTAAACAAATTTTGCCCCATTTTCTTAAGTTAACCACTGCAGTTGGTAAGTTGCTTCCCCATTGACTTTGTCAGAAGGTCGCAAAAGGTGATCACATGACCACGAGACACTGCAACCATTATAAATGTGTCATGCGATCACCTTTGGTCATGTGACCATGTGGCGGCGCCTGGAATGGCTGCGGCTGCATTGGCTCTTGAAGGTGAATAGTTTTGGGAGGGATAGTAAGGGCTATAGGCCACATGATCAGGAAGATTTTAATGTGTTTGAGCAACATGGTGGAACTAAGGTAACATACGACATACGACCGACAATCTTTGCTGGCCTGGCGAGTTTCTAATTGTTTTGGAACTGTTGGTGAGACCGTTAAAAGTCGTTGGCGCTGTTTGAATTTGTTCTACCAGCAGCAAGATCTGACTGCTGGCCCAGTGATGGATTCTATTGCAAATCAGGGCTGTTTCCAGAGGAGGCAGAGGAGGGGAGGTCCCGGGGCTTATGGAGCGAAGGAACTGGATGAGGCTGTCGGCAGGCCCAGAGGAAGAGAGAGAGGCTTTTGGAGGAGTTGGTGGCAGCGGCAGCAGCGTGCTCCAGGGGCGAAAAGAAGCAAGGCCTCTTTAAGGAAAGGGTGGAAGAGTCAGCATCAGAAAAAGGAAAGAAGGCAAGGTTGTCACAATACAAGCTAACTTGAGGGCTAATCCACATGGAGCCCCATTTCCATCTGTCCTGTTTGCCATCGTTCACTCCCTAGAGACTAAAATGGACAATGTGAACTTTGAGCGGGCCACGAACAAGGAGTATATATCGGAGGATGTGACCCTTTGAGAGCTGTATGCAACGAAATTTCATTTTGATGTATGCCGATTGGTGTACATTCAAAGTGACAATAAAGTTATCATCATCATGTGGATGCTGTAACGATCTTAAGTGTGAAAAAGAGTTATAAATTACTTTTTTCAGTGACACTGTAAGTTTGAACAGTCACTAAATCAACTATTGTAAGTCAAGGACTACTTGTACCGGTGAGCATTTTATTCATATGGTACATTTCATACAGTGCATCATTTCTATAGTACTTGAAGATACCAAATAACACATAAAGCTCCTTTTCTCAGTTCTCCTTACCACACTGTGAGGTAAGTTGCATTAAAAGACAATGCAGTTTCATAATATGTACTAACTCATGCCTTTTGTTTATAAACTGCACGTTTTGTGATGTATAAATACAATCTGAAAATTACAAGTGGGTTAATTCTGTATTCTGAATTCAAAGAAACAATTTAAAGGGCATTATTCAATAACAACATATAAAAATGGCAACTTTTAACCTTTCACAGCTTTTTAAAGAAACATTCTTGAATAAATTCCAAATTCAGCCTGTGTGAAACAACTGAACCCTAAATTAAAGTTGTTACTGCTTAATCTTTTGCATAATGTTAATTTTCAAATTATTTTTGCCGTTTCTTTTTCTTTGAACCCATTCCTTAGGAAATCAGCTAAACTGAGATAATTCATGGACTGGCTGATAAGGACTCTAGTCCACGTAAAATATAGCAGAATAAATGTGTTACTATACTCTAAAAAATTTGCTGTAGCAGATTCTATGTACAAATATCTGAAATACCCCAAAATATGAGCACTATTAAAAACAATTTTACAGATGTATCTTACTTATAGCATTCAAACTAATGAGATAAAGCTACAGCATTAGCTAAACATGCTTTCACGTTTAACACTTTTGTTTATTGCACCTTCATGCGTACTGTAATACTGTTATAAAGCAAGAAATTATATCTTAAGCAATTTAATATTGTGGCGTGAACAATTTGAAACTCTATATAGAAATAACCTTGCAACTTAATGGCAAATTTATCAGACTGAGGAGTAACCTAAAAATAACAATTTTACAATAGATGGGATCATGCTTATCGGGAGTCTTTCCTGAAAATTAAATCATATTAAGAAGGTTCAAAAACAAAAAAAGATGAAGCTCCTTCCTTACGTTCTCTCTATTCAGATGCTGTTTTTTTTTACTATTGGATGAAATATTTAAGCTTTGGAAATAATATATTACATTCTCGATTCTCAAAGGACGCCGGAGTAAAAGAGATCACAGCCGATGAACTATCGACGGCCCGGCAAAAAACGACACTTTCGGCTTCCTCCCCGGGTTCAAAAGCAAGGAAACCCGCTCCTTCGCTGACACGACCCCCCCCTCCGAAAGGCGCCCTTCCCTGCTCGAGCCAGGCCGAGCTAAAATGGCCCCAGGCACTACGAGCGGCCCCGGGAGACCATTCCTCCGGCCCCGTCCACCCGCGGGAACGCCAGCCGAGGGCCCCGGGCCGCCTCAGCCGCGGCCCCGCCATTCCGGGCCGGCCGGGCATTCCGGGCCGGCGGGCTTCGCGCCCCGCCCGGCGGCCGAGGGTCCGGAGCCGCGAGGGGAGAGCCGGGGCCCCGCCGGCGCAGGCGCACTCGCCGCCCTCGGGATTCGCCCTCGGGATTCGCCCTCCGCAGACCCGCGCCTCGCTCGGCCCGCCCAGGCGCGGGGCTCGGCGGCGGCCCGGCTGGAGGGCCGTCAGGCGCGGCGCCCCTTCCTAGGGCGGGCGGCCCCTGGCGCGCGCGGCCCTGGCTCACCTGCCAGCGCACGGAAGGCCCGGCGGCGCTCTGCCCGCGACGCGGTCTCTGCTGGCTGCGCTCCGGAGCGGCGGTTGGGCGGCGGCGGCGGCGGCCCGGAAACGAAGGAGCAGCGGCGGAGGGGAGGGGTCTGCGGGGGGCGGGGCCTCTCCCGGACTGACAGGCGGCGGGGGGCGGGGCCGGAAGCGGTGGAGCGCCCGGAGCGGCGCTTTTCGCCAAGCGGCGCCCTCGGGAGCCACGGAGGGGACTCGGTTGGCTTCCCCCGGCCGGGCGCCGCTTCGGCTACGGCCGACGTCCTCCAGGGCCGCCCGGCTGCCTTGGCTCAGCGGCGCCGCCTCCTTCCAAGCCGGCCGGGGGTTCGCGCGGCGTCTGGCCGGGGCCGGGCAGGGGAGCCCCGGAGACGCGCTTCGCTCTTCTGAAAGCCCCGACGCCGGCTAGAAGTGCCGAGGGCCGAGACCTTGTTTCTTGTCCGGCACCGAGAGATTCCCCCTTACTGAGAGGTCAGCCCCAGCATTGATCTGGATTTCTCTTCTGTTCGTTTTCTTTCCGTTTTGTTAATTGATCGAAATAAGCTAAACACTTCTACTTCTGAAAGCATTCTTAATTTAGAGCATTTTTGCACAGCTGCACAGTGCAGGCAGTCTCGACTTACAACAGTTCATTCAGTGACCGTTTGAAGTTACAACAGCATTGAAAAAAGTGACTTGTGACCATTTTTCACAAGACGGTTGCAGTATCCCCATGGTCACATGATCAAAATCAACTGATTTACCTTGGGGCCACGTGATCACCATTTAAAACCTTCTGACCAGCCAAGTCCATGTGGCGAAACCAGGTTCACTTAACAACCATGTTACCAACAACTGCAGTGATTCACTTAACAACAAGTATTGCAAGAGCAGTCGGGAAATGGGGCAAAACTCACTTAACAAATGTCTCACTTAGCAACAGAAATTTTGGGCTCAATTGTGGTCGTACGTCAAGGACTACCTGTCTGCTATGGTCCTTCGAGACACAAACGACCGAGCTCTTGGACACATTATGTGGCGACCTAAGTCTCTGGAAAGGCTCTAATGCTGGGAAAGATAGAAGGAGAGAGAAAAGCAGCAGCAGGGTGGATGGGTCCACCACAGGAGAATTGAAAGAGCAGCTTAGGGGCAAGACCTTTATGGGTGGGGGGGGATCTATGCAGTTGCTAGGAGTTGATAACAACTTGATGGAACATAATTAATTGGTCCTGCTTCAGGTGCAGCTACTGAACTCTGGAGAAAAGCTGCAGGTAAAGCAAAACTACTCCTGAGCCATCGGTAGCCCCTACTTTGCAGCCCATGTGTGAAGAAAGCAAATAATAAACCTTTTTTTATTGTCAAAGTACAACATGTGTACATTGAGATTAGCTGAGCCTCCCCCCATGCTCTCTCCCCCCAACACACAGTGACAACAAACCCTCCATCCCACCACACTATGTGAACCAACTACTCCACACACCGGCCTCCCAAGTCAATTCTGCATAAGATTATGTCCCATTTAAAAGCCTGACAGCCCACGGATAAAAGCTATTTTTCAGCCTGTTGGTACGGCTGGCTATATTCCTATATCTCCTACCGGATGGTAGGAGAGTAAAGAGATACCGTCCAGGGTGTGAGTCATCCCTGAGAATCTTCCTCACTCTTCCAAGGCAACGAGCCCTGGCGAGGTCATCCAGTGGTGTCAGGGGACAGCCCACAATGTCTTGTGCTGTGTCCTCCTTCGTGCCTTCTCCCTGGAGTGTTGGCTATTCCTGCCAGTTTGGTGTCATCTGCAAATTTTATGAGTTCGCCATCTATCCCCTCATCCAAATCATTGATGAAGATGTTGAAGAGCACTGGGCCCAGAACAGAGCCCTGGGGCACCCCACTACACACTTCCCTCCATCTCCCCATGTCACTCCAAAGCTTCATGCATCCTTTTTTTAACAACTATCAGATACAGCTATTGAAATTTTAACAACTTATATACAACTATTTTTAACAACTATCAGATAAAAAAATTACAGTTAAAGAAAGATCTTCCAGTTGGCAGAATAAGGAAAAAACTGCTTGGTGAATCTACTGTTTTTCTGGATCAAAGTGAAAAATTATTTTAAAAGATTTTAAACTGTTAGCAAAAAGCTTAACAAGGATTTGATGTAAAAAAGTTTAAACTGATAAAGTATTTTAAAATATTAGTTTTTGGCAAAAAGTGATTTTGAAAATAATGGGATTAAATAGACCAATAGACTGGATTTTCATACGAATGTTTAATGTTAAAGCACACAGGTAATTGGTGTATTTTACAAAACAAGAGATAAAGGTAATATGGAACAGATAGTATGACTGCAACTACAGAGTGTCAAATGAGACTCAAATAAATGTCAAATGAATATTAAGGACACAGAAAGTCTAGAAAAAAAAGTGTGGGGGCGGAAAGTCTCCCATTTACTTTTTCCCTTGTAATTGAGACCCAACAAAACAATATAAGTTTGTATGGCAAGGGGAAAAAATCACAAGCTAAGTATAAGGTGTTACAAAATGCAAACGAAAGATGAGAATTGTGTTTACCTGATCTGAAAGTGTATTTTGCAGCTTGTTTGGTTTCAATGAAAAAATGAGCATTACTGAGAAATAAAAGACTTTTAGTGTTAGAAGGACATGATCTGAGATTTGGGTGACATAACTATTTATGATACAATAAAGTAAATGTAGATTTAAAAAATCATTATGTTAAATGTGCCATATTGAGAAGAAGGAATAGATACAAACTACTAGACAATGCCCAAAGCAGCCTTGTGACTTTCAGTACAAGAAGCATTTTATACACAAGATAATAGGCAAAGATAGTTAACATATCATGAAATGCCAGAATTTTATCAAGGGGAATGTAAAATAAAATAAACAGAACACTGATGACAGAGGAACATCATTATCAATGGTTTTATTATACAGTTATCAAAAAAATTTAAGGCCAGGCAAAAAATTCATGGTATTGAAGAATGTAAGAATTTCAAATGGCATTGTGTACAAATGATGACTGTGTAATTGCTAAAATGTATAAGCTTTTATTGAAATTTAAAAAGAAAAAAGGACAAAGAATGTACATATGATAAAATTGGCTACAATTTTGGTTTTTTTTTTTTTTTTTTTTTGCCGGCTCCGAAGATGGCGGACGCGCTGGGGAGAGCTCCGTAGCCCCCAACAGTAAGGCGTCCCCCCAGGAGCCCCCCAGGGACGTCAATGGACCCCTGGGGTGGGGCAAGAATTTCGGGCAAATGAGCTGGGTAATTATGCCACCCGCTGCCTCCCGAAACAACTGCAGGGGTGCCAGGACATCCCTGCCCCGCCGCCTGGGCCGCTGGCAACCGTTATAGACGGAGCCAGCACCCTCCGCCCTGCCTCTGCCGCTTGTCAACTGCCGAGCAAGGGCGGCGCCTCCGCCGATCAGCTGTGCGGCGGAGGCCCCGGCGGAAAGGATGGCAGCGGCTGCGGCGACGATTTTCAAGCCCCCAGGCTGGTCGTTGATCCAGGGAGCCTGGCAACGGCGATGGCGGTGGCGGCGGGGCGTCTCCAGGCCCCCCCCTGGCCATCCGGGAGGGGCCGGAGGCTCTGCTCTGCCCCGGTCCCCCCACCGGCTCCCGGGTGACGGCGGCGTCTCCAGGTTATCAGCGGAGACGCCGCGGACCAGCTGGACCAGCTGGGTGGCGGAGGCGGAGGCATCGGCGGCGCCGGAGGTGAGAGACCCGCCCCTGGACCACGACAGCCGTCGCAGCCATCCAGGAGGGGCCGGAGGCTCTGCTCTGCCCCGGCCCCCTGACCGGCTCCCGGGGACGGCGGCGTCTCCGGACTATCGACGGAGACGCCGCGGACCAGCTGGACCAGCTGGGTGGCGGAGGCGGCGGCATCGGCGTCGAGAGGCCCGCCCCTGGACCACGACAGCCCTGGACCACGGCAGCCCTCGCAGCCATACAGGAGGGGCCGAAGGCTCTGCTCTGCCCCTGACCGGCTCCCGGGTGGCGGCGGCATCTTCGGCGGTGAGAGCCCAGCGAGCCCTGGTCTGCGGTCTCCTCCGATGCCGATCACCGGGCAAGGGCGGCGTCTCCGCAGATCAGCTGTGCGGCGGAGGCGCCGACAATGAAACCAACAGCAGCAGCAACGGGCAGCGGCGGCGTCTCCGAGGATCAGAGGAGGCGCCGCGGATCAGCTGGGCGGTGGAAGTGGCGGCAGCGAAGACGACCGCGGCCGGGACTGCTTCTCCAGGCCTAGTCGTTCGCCACCCAGGGGCCTTGACAGCGGCGGTAGCACTGACGGCGTGGCATCTTCGACCCGCCCCCTGTACCGCTACGGCCGTTGCAACAATCCTCAAGGAGACGCCGCAGACCAGCTTTACAACGGTAGCGGCAGCAACGAAGACATGGGCGGTGAGGCAGCTGCTCTGGGCCCTGGTCGACCGTCCTCCGAGGGGTCTTGACAGAGGCCCTGACAGAGACGCCAGTAACAGCGGTGCGGCGTCTCGACCACCGTGGGCTGCCCCTGGACGGCGGTGCCTCCGAAAGATTCACACCAAAGGAGACGCTGGACAATGGAGGCGACGGCCCGAGCCACCTCCTCGAGACACCTTGATCGGAGACGGCAACACCAGGGGCATGACACCAGGGACTCCCGTACCTCTGGGAGGCCACGCTCTGGACGGTCCTCAACCAATAGGGGCCATGGAACTGCGGCCGGGAACAACGCCCAGAGGATCAGGGAGGGAACTGTTTGGGGCGGCTGAACCACTGGAGCTGACGCCAATTAATGGATCCCTCCATCCTGCCTTCTGCCCACTCTCACCCATCTTTGCCCATTCTCTCCCCACAGGACATAACGGGCCTGGGTGCTAGCCACAGTGGCAGAGTGGCTGGGCCTTACACCTGCTACCCCATAGAGGTGAGAGCTCTATGGGGTATGCCTCACCCAGAGTACGTTCTGGACCACCTCCGGAAGCAGAGACACAACCCATCGTGAGAGGATGAGGAGTGGCCTGCTTCTGGGGGTTCGCCCGGCCAAGTGGCAGTGGCAGGGCGACGATCCAGATACGCACCTACCCGACTCGACCCTCCTGCAAATTCACCATCCAGGGGACAGCCTTCCCGGAACCACCTGTGACTATGCTCGTTCAATACTCTAGCATAGCACTGCACGCCCTCAGGGGTTCCCCACTCTCCTGGGTGCGACCCGCCTGCATCACATCCAATCTTGATGACGGGCCCAACCACTGGGCCTCTGAGAGATGGCCAGGCAGGGTCAGGGGCCTCCAGCATAAGCCCAACAAGAGGCCCCTGATTAAGTTCTTAGTTAAGTTTTTTGTGGGGTTAGGGAGGGGGGAGGGAGGAGACTATGGTTGCGCGGGAAAGGCACGCCTTCCAGCCACCATAACGCATGCCAGGCCCACGGCCGTTCGCGACGGCGTACAACGAGGACCAGTCGCCGATAACACCCAGTGGCGTACTGACAAACGTCCCATCCCTAGGATGGTGGGGAATGGCAGAAGGTGCACAGACAGAGGGCCGTATCGTCACCGGGAGTGTCATCTCCGCTCTGTACAGGCGGTGAGACGCTCCGACCCTCTGTTCTCCCCCGGAGGACCCGGGAGCAAAGGTGCGCACCCTCCCATGCTAAGGCTGGTCTACCTGAATGCAAGATCCGCAGCTAACAAAGCTCACCTCATTCGTGACCTAGTGGAGAGTGAGCATGCGGACCTGGCCTGCATCACGGAAACCTGGCTGGGCCCAGAGGGGGGTGTTCCTCTGGTTGACCTCTGCCCGCCAGGTTTCCAGGTACTGCACCAGCCCCGGGCTCATGGGAGGGGCGGGGGAGTGGCAGTTATCATCAGGGAATCCCTTAGCCCGCGAGAGACCACCGTCCCTCAGATGGTCGGGTGTGAGTCTCTCCTACTGAGATTCGGCCCAGGGGCGCAGTTGGGTCTGCTGCTGGCGTACCTACCACCTAATCGTGCAGCGGCGGCCCTACCCGAGCTACTCGATGTCCTCTCAGGGTTGGTGGTTGAATTCCCAAGACTCATGGTCTTGGGCGACTTTAATCTACCGTCCCTGGGAGGATCGTCCGAACTGGCTCGGGAGTTCATGGCTTCCATGACGGCCATGGACCTGTTGCAAATAATTTCTGGGCCGACTCATGAGAGAGGCTACAACCCAGACTTGGTGTTCTTGTCTGGACGGTGGCGTGATGATGTCGGTGGGGGTGCCTCAACTATTACGCCCCTGTCATGGACCGATCACCACCTCCTGCGGCTAGACTTCCCCCTTGCCACCCCCCACCGTGGGTGCACGGTGCCAGTCAGATGGTACCGCCCTAGGCGCCTAATGGACCCTGATAAGTTCCAGGCAGCGCTTAGGGACTCACATGCACCCCCTGCTCACAGCTCGGCGGAAGCCTTAGTGGAAGCCTGGGAAAAGGCAGCCACGGAGGCTCTGGACCGAGTTGTACCCTTGCGGCCTCTGACCCGGCGCAGATCCCAGCGAGCCCCATGGTTCACCGAGGAGCTCCGGGAGATGAAGCGTCGGAGACGGGGCCTAGAGAGCCGTTGGAGGTCCAGTCGATCCGAATCCGACCGATTGCGACTAAGAATCCTCACCAGGTCTTATCTCGCTGCGATAAGGGTGGCAAAATCCAACTACTTTTCCACCCTCATCGCGTCCGCAGATAATCGCCCGGCTGCCTTGTTCAGGGTGACTCGCTCCCTATTAAACCAAGAGGTGAGGGAGGAACCCTTGCAGGGTCGAGCCGAGGAATTTGGTCAATATCTGCTGGATAAAATCGCTCGGATTCGAACTGGTCTGGACTCCAACTGGGCTGAGATGGAAGAACAAGACATGGACAGTCTTGTCGACGTCATCTGGGAAGAATTTGATCCTGTAACTCCTAAGGAAGTGGACAGGATTATGAGAAGGTTGAGCTCCTCCACATGCTTACTGGACCCGTGCCCTTCCTGGCTGGCCTATGCAGCTCGAGAGGCGACACGAGGCTGGTTCCTAGCGGTCATCTCTGCTTCTCTGAGTGAGGGTCACTTCCCCACCGCCTTGAAGGAGGCGGTGGTGAGACCTCTCCTCAAGAAGCCCACCTTGGACCCATCCTCTTTGAATAACTTTCGTCCAGTCTCCAATCTTCGCTTCCTTGCGAAGGTTGTTGAGAGCGTGGTGGCGCACCAACTTCCTCAGATCCTGGATGAAGCGGTTTATCTAGACCCGTACCAATCGGGTTTCAGGCCGGGCTACAGCACGGAGACGGCATTGGTCGCTCTGATGAATGATCTCTGGAGAGCCCGGGACAGGGGCCATTCCTCTGTCCTAGTCTTATTAGACCTCTCGGCGGCTTTCGATACCATCGACCATGGTATCTTGCTTCGACGCCTCAGGGGACTGGGAGTGGGAGGCACGGTTCTGCGTTGGTTCTCCTCCTTTCTCCAGGGTCGCTCGCAGTCGGTGCTGACAGGGGGACAGAGGTCGACCCCGAGGCCTCTCGCTTGCGGAGTCCCTCAGGGGTCGGTCCTCTCGCCTCTCCTGTTCAACATCTACATGAAACCGCTGGGTGAGATCATTCGCAGTTTTGGAGTAGGGTACCATCAGTATGCTGATGACACCCAGCTTTTTATCTCAACTCCTAACAATATCAGTGATGCCCTAGACGTGATGTCCCGCTGCCTGAAAGCGGTCCGGGAATGGATGGGGAGAAACAGGCTTCAACTGAACCCGGACAAGACTGAATGGCTGTACGTACCGGCAAGCCAGGAGATTCAGAACGTCCCACTGCTTAACATTGGGGACAAGTTACTTCCCCCTGCTGATAGGGCCCGCAACCTGGGTGTCCTCCTAGACTCGCAGCTCTCCCTGGAAGACCACATTGGAGCTGTGACCAAGGGGGCCTTCTCCCGGGTTCGACTAGTTCGCCAACTACGGCCTTATCTGGACCTGGATTCCTTACGTACAGTCACCCATGCCCTTGTGACATCTCGCCTAGACTACTGTAACGCTCTCTACATGGGGCTGCCCTTGAGATCCACTCGGAAGCTTCAACTGGTGCAAAGTGCGGCGGCACGGACACTCTTGGGAGCCTCCCGATACTCCCATATCACACCTCTCCTCCGTGCGCTGCACTGGCTTCCGGTTGCCTTCCGTGTGAAGTTCAAGGTGCTAACAATGACATTCAAAGCCCTACATGGCATGGGTCCGGACTACCTACGGGAGCACCTTCTGCCGATGTCAGCACCCCACCGTCCTGTGCGCTCCCACAGAGAGGGCCTCCTCAGGGTGCCACCGCTCAAGGAATGTCGGCTGGTGGCCCCCAGGGGGAGGGCATTCTCAGTGGGTGCGCCAGCCCTCTGGAACACCTTACCTACCGAAATCCGGATGGCCCCTGACCTCCGTACCTTCCGTCGCGACTTAAAAACTTTCCTGTTCCAGCAGGCTGGCCTGGCATGATAGCGTTAATTGGGGTCCCAGTTTGTGTTCATTAGTGTTTCTTATTATTTTATTGTTCGGTCTGTATACCTTCCTTCCTCTGTACACCGCCCCGAGTCCCTCGGGAGAAGGGCGGTTTATAAAAACTAATAAATAAATAAATAAATAAATAAATAAATAAATAGAACAATGAGAGAATATGTGATTGAAAGCAGGGAAATTTATGTTATAATCTGAAAGAGATTTATTTATTTATTTAGTGTATGGCATACAATGTCAGGGAAACCTACACATGCTAGACCAGAGGCCCCCAAACTTTTGGGCAGCAGGGACCGCTCCTGTGGAGATTTCTCCGCGTACCAGAGAGGGCATGGTTTCGTGTGCTGCCTGCATCCCGCGGATGGGGCTTTGCTTGTTTGTGCAGCCCGGTTGCTGGCATGCTATGGCCTGGTGCTGATCCAAGGACCGGGGGTTGGGGACCCCTGTGCTAGACACACAACGCAGTCCTGACAGCCTAAATTGCTGGTTCATTCTGTTCAGTGCTTACGTGCCTATCCTTGGTGCTCCGCAGTGAGCAAACTAGCTTTACAGCAGCTGACTTGTGGCGCTCAGGTTGATGGCTCTTCTGGGCTCCTCTGCCAGTCTCGCCTCGCTTCCCCTCGTGTCGCGATGCCTCAGGTCCGGCCCACTCCAGCGCCGGCTTCCGCTCTCCACACAAACGCAGCTAGGTTCTTCCCACCGAAGTGGTACCCATTTGTCTACTCACAATATTGTGTGATTTCGAACTGCTGGGTGGGCAGGAGCCAGCGGTCGAACAACAGGAGCTAACTCCGTCTCACGAGCCGGGATTCAAGCGCCAAAAGGCAGACCATTTCTGGCTGGCAGGTCCAGAATCATTAAGCCTCTGTGCCACCACGCCCCCCAAATCTGAAAGAGAATTTATATAAAATGATGAGCCATTAGAATATGAACCCAAAAAAATATGCAGTGTGTAAAGGCACTTCAAAGTTATGTTGGAAATGTGAATAACAATCATTTTATCATGCTTGGTAATGAGTTTGGGGTTCAAATATAGTGATTCAGAGGATTTTGAATATTAACATTCAAATTAAACCAGAATTTTTTCTCTTGGGACTGATGGAAAAGCACTTGGAAAAGACTAATGCAATACTGTATGTGATGTATGTCTGTATCATATGTTGTGATTCAGGGTCAGCCTGTGGGTTCGGCAGTTGGGTCGGACGAATCAGAGGAGGAGGGGGGTGTTGAAGACCTTGCTGAGGGGGTTGAAGATCTTGCTGATGATAGCCCTCAGGCAGGCCCCTCCCACTTGGTCACCATGGAGACCCAGCTGTGTGAGCCTGACAGTGTGGATGAAGATGACCCACAGCTGGCCCTGTTCAAGGACGCCGGACGCAGGAGACAGTCAAGTAGGAGTAAACAGAGGAAGGCTGTGGGGCTTCTTGGAAGGAGGCAGAGAGAGGCCACGCCCTGAACTCTTTATAAAGGGAATGTGTGGGGAGGGCTGGTTTGCTGAAAGTAACCGCTCAGATAGCGTTTCAAAGCTCCTGTATCTTGGTACGTGTCTTGTTTGTTTTTTGTAGTAATAAATTTGGCAGACGTCATTCCAGCCTCTTGCCGTTTATAAAGGGGTTGCCTTTTCTGCAGGGCCGGTAGCAGGCTGGTACAGAACATCGTAACTGCAGTGAGCTTATTCCACAAATATGAAAGGACTTCAGAATAATTACATCAGAAGAATGGTTGTTGATGAGTTTGCTGAAGTGGCTAAATTGACTCGATTAGAGAAAAAAAAGCAATATTTAGATTCATTGGTGATTGGAAACCCATTATAGATATTTTTGCATAAAAAAGGAAAAAAAACACGATTCATGGTTTTGATGATTAGATGGATAGAATATAGAAAAATGAGTATCGTGATTTAACTTTAGATAGAGGGGTTAAAATATAATTGCACTTATAACTGCTGTGAAGAATATTGGAAACTACTTTGCATCTTTCTGTTTTTCTTCTACTTGTTTTTCTTCTCTTGCAGTTTTTGTTTCCCCTTTATTTCCTTCCTCCCTTTCCGTCCTTGCTCATTTTTTTCCTTACTTTGCATTGCATTAGTTTCTATTAATCTTTTTAAAAAGTTTAAATATATTTTAAAACTATTGCCCAATATAAGCAGACTGAGGTGTGTGATATGGGTGTATTACTGCAGCTAAAATGGTTGATTTGCACATTGTTCTAACAAACTGCATTAAACCTGAAACTAAAATGGCAGCTGCAAAACAACCTGTTCATTTTGAACCACCAAGGGGCTAAATGTCGTGAAGGACATAGAATTACACCTTTTATCAGTGGATGCACATGACCCATAGACTGTTTTAGGCAGATCAGTCTGAGGTGGAGCGAGAGAGGAAAAGCAACTGCTGCACAAACTACTAAAAGTGGGAGAGCCTGAATACTGCTCTGCGATGCCACCTGCTGTTGATATCAAGTACAGTATTATAAACCAATTCATTCTTTCACACATATACAGGTAATCCCCAAGTTACGACAGTTCACTTACTGACCGTTCAAAGTTATGCTGTAACCCCCAAGTATTTACGACACAATCCTGAAATTATGAACGTTGCAGCACCAGGGCAGTCATTCACACTTATGACTGACCGCAGAGGCCCTGCGGCATTCACCCTGCCCATTCCCCCCCCTTCCCACATTTGCTTCCCCCCTCCCATCCTGCTGCGCTGGGTCACTTACCTTGCGAAGATCTGACTCCTCTCTGCTGCTGTTTCTTTGGCGATTTCGTTTCCAGCACCCGATCGATCGGCTTGCAAACGCTTTTTACGCACCGAGAGTGAAATGTTCCGGGCACTATGATCTCGCAGGACTTCAGGCGCTGCCTCCAAGTGTCCCGTCGGTTTGCAAATGTTTTGCACGGAGACTGTAAGCTTCTGGGCGCTGTGATCTTACAGCCTGAAGTCCCGTGAGATCACGGCATCCAGAACATTTCATTGTCGGTACGCAAAAAGCATTTGCAAGCCGATCGGATGCTGGAAGCGAAATCGTCAAAGAAACCGTAGCAGAGGGGATAGATCTTCGCACGGGGGGTGGGAAGCAATTGCATGAGGTATCTCAGTGGGTCAGGGGAGGCCTTGGTTGGTCTTAAGCATGTGGCCTGTTCTATCACTAGCCCCCCCCATGGCCTTCCCCACCCTGAGATACCTCATGTGCGCTTAACGACCTGCGTGTCTGGTTAGCAAATGCATGGGCGAAAGCGAGGAGTTTTCACATTTATTTTACTTGATTCACTCGCATGAATCCTCAGATTATGAATGTAACTGGCAGGCTCCGTTACATTCATAATTTGAGGACTACCTGTGATCCCAAATTAGGAACACGCTGCTGGCATCTCTTTGTACTAAAAGACGTAAGATTTTGTGAACTGTAACTCAATTCTTCGAGAGGCAGCTTGAAGAAGTGCGTAAGGTGTTAGGCCTCGGGCACAAAGGAGTCGGATGGCTCTGGGCCGGCCCCTCTCTCTCAGCCCCAGGAGGCGGCAATGGCAAATCCCTTAAAAAAAACATACCAAGAAAACTGCAGGGACCTGTCCAATGAAAGTCAGGAATCAACACTGACTTGAAGGCATTCCCCCCCCCAAAAAAAGTTCACTTGATGTATAAGGAGAAATTCCTGACAGTGAGAAACTTAAGCAGTGGAAAGGCTGGCCATCAGAAGTTGTGGGTGCTCCATTGCTGGAGACTTTCAAGAATAGACTGGAGAGCCGTTGGTTCGTTGTAAGTTGTTGTTGTCATGCATTAAGGCACCACATAACCTGACTCAGAGTTGTGATGTTTTTATGATGGTTAAGCAAATATGGCAGTCATTAAGCAAATCCCTTTTCCCCAGTGGGTATTTCTTGCAGGAAACCAGAAGTAAACAAGAAAAAACAACAAAAAAGTCATATGTTGTGCTCATGTGACCATGGAACAGTACAAATGGCTGTCAATGTGAGCCATTGCCAAGTGCCCAAAATATCACCTGACATGTGTGTCTGTGCATGCAGCAGCCATAACTTTGAAAACGGGTCATAAGTAGCTTTTGGGGGTCAGTCATGACTTCAAATGGTCATTAAGTGACTGGTTGTAACTTGACTAATTGCATTAAAAACTAATTGTTATTTAAGGTCTTTTGAGGAAGGTTGAAAGTTTCCAATGTATGTGAATTTGTCAGTCTCTTATTCTACGATGCTGCTGTAGTTTGTTTACACGACAACAGAGAAATCTGCACTCAAGTGTTCTGGGAAATTGAAATAATCTGCTATTATTTTGTCTTTGTTGGGAACCCAGCCATATCAAATTTGTGTCTATTAAGTCTTTTGCATCAAATCTGGCCTGTGTGTGTGTAACATGGAACCCTGAGGGGCGCTGCTGGCAGATGGTGGCCTAGATCAGGTTGGAGGAAGAGCAGGTGAGTAGTGGCTTTCCGTCCCCCCCTCCATCTGAAAGGAGTAAGCCATTGTTACACAGCACACCCAGGATTATGGATCTCATAAACTTCTGCCTAACTTCATACCTCCAATTTGATGAACAAATTTATCAACAAATTGAAGGCATACCTTTAGGATCACGGCTTTCGAGACTTATAGCGGAGATCATAATGCCACATCTGGAAGTAGTAGCATTTCCACAAATATGGATCAAGTATGTAGATGACTCCTTCACTACAATACAAGAGGACCAAGTAGAAAATACCTGCAAAACCACCTTCCACAACATCTTCCAAGGAATTCAGTTTATCAGAGTAGAAGAGAACAACAATTTACTACCTTTCCTGCATATCCTGATCAACAGAGACAAACTAGAAACACAAGTATAGCAAAAATCACCCACACCAATTAAGTGCTCTGCTACCAAAAGCAATAACCTAACCTCCCAGAAGGGAAGCTGCGTAAGGACTTTATTTAAACAGTAACACACTACAGCAACCCTGAACAACAGAAAAAGGAAACAGTGCATCTATACAATGTCTTCCAACAAAATGAATATCCACACAATTTCATCAAAAAGTGCCTGACCACTCATACCCAATAAAGCACAACCACCACAAGCTGTATTAAGAATAACACTGCCATACATCAAAAATATCCCAGAAACTGCCAACAGTCTATTACAACCACATGGAATCAGTGCAGCACAAAAGCCAACTCAAGCCCTCCGAAACATCCTAAGTAAACCAAAAGACCCAGCAGCCGCCCCCCCAAGGAAGAGGAGACACCCACAACAAACAGTGTAATGACTGCAACAGCTACTACATAGGACAAACAGGCAGAAGAGTAGCAGAAGACATCCATGAAAACCAAATAGCAGACAGAAGACAGGATGAAAACTCTTTAATTTCACAATATATGGGCAGATTTAACCATAGTTTCAAATGGGAAACTATGACCATCCTAGTCCAAGCCAAATCCAAAAATGCCAGGGAATTTCTGGTATGTGTGTATACTATGCAAAAGAGACAATCAACAAAAAGACCCAAGCCCCTCTCCAACAGCAGTCAGCACCCAGAAGAGCACAGATGAAAAACAACCCACAATCAAGTAAACGGTAGCCCAGTCCAGGAACTGCCAAACCAGCTAACAGTGATCAGCCCAGCCACAGAACCTCTAAGACACACACACACACACACCACCTAACACTGACCGGGAAGCCTCTGGAGATGGGCACCAACTTCACGCACCAACAACAAGCACCATAAGGCAGGACGAGAAACAATGGGTGGGAGCTAAGGAGACATTTCCTGCCGGCGGAGCAGCTTGCCACCAGAAGTTCTGGCTCCTTCATCCCCGGAGGTTTTCAAAAAGAGACTGAAATGGCCCAGGGTCTCCTGCTTGAGCAGGGGGCTGGACTAGAAGACCTCCAAGGTCCCTTCCAGCTCTGTTCAATTCAAGGTAAACCGAGAGAGATCCACTGCCCGCTAGCACCAACGAGGTTACATCTGCAAGAAAACAACCCAGCTCAGAGGGCAGCCAGGACGCCGCCGCCTCCTCCGTTTTCCGAGCTCTTGTTCCCGTTCACCTTTAACCGAATAAACCGCAATCGGGATTCCCACGACAGGCGAAGGCGAGCCAGGCGCGCTCGTTCCGACGAAAGGAGGAGGCCCGCAGAGGCCTCGGGGAGGGCGGGGCGTGGGCGGGGCGTGGGCGGGGCTCCCGGTCTCAGCCAAAAGCGCCTCCTCCTCCTCCTCCTCCCCGTCTCCTTCTTCTCCTCCTCCTCGGCAGCATGGCGCTCTCCGCCGATCCCTGCTTCCAGCGGCTGGCCGAGTGGCACCGGGCCCACGCCGGGCAGCTGGTGCTGCGGAAGCTTTTCGAGGCCGACCCCGAGCGCTTCCACAAGTTCAGGTGGGCGCCCGCCCTCCCTCCCTCCTGCAACCGGGAGCCTCGCAGGCCGCCCGCCGAGCCCGCCCCGCCGGCTGAGCAAGGCCGCGGGGGCGGCTGCGCCCGGCTGCCTCGCGGGGAAGCTTTGGGCAAACGGACGGCGCCCTCCCCGGGCGGCCTGAACGGAGGGGCGGGGGTGCAGCGCCCGGGCTTTAAAGGGGAGGGGGCGGCTTCTACCCAGCCGGGGGCTGGAGGGCTTTTTCCCGAAAGGGGCTCGGGAGATTTACGGCCGGCTGAGGCGTTAGAGCAGCGGTCGGCGACCTTGGCCCTTTTATGGCTCGTGGACTTCAACTCCCAGAATTCCTGAGCCAGCATGCTCTCCCTTTGCTCTCGGGAATTCTGGGAGTTGAAGTCCACGAGCCATAAAAGCCCCTGCGCTAGAGGTCAGGCCTGGAGCTGCTTTTCGGCGGGCGGAGAGATGCAGCTGGAGAAGCGCGGCCCGCGCGGTGGCCGTTTACGGCTTCTGCTCCGGCGCTTCCGCCTGTTGCCTCTTTGAATGCGGCTGGAAATTAGACGTTCGGGCTGCGAATCGGCAGTTGCTCGCAGACGTAGGTTTTTCACGCGCAGGAGTATGTGTATCTGGCCGTCTTTACTTCCTCCCGCAGAGTTGTTGCAGCTGCGGTTGGCTTTGCACAAGCTCCTAAACCAGGATGATGAAAGGCCCTGTGGCTGCATTAGCTTAGTCCAGGGGTCGGCAACCTCGGCTCTTTTATGACTCGTGGACTTCAACTCCCAGAATTCCTGAGCCAGCTATGCTGGCTCAGGAATTCTGGGAGTTGAAGTCCACGAGTCATAAAAGAGCCGAGGTTGCCGACCCCTGGCTTAGTCTGTTCTACTCGATCAGTGTCAATCCGGATTGGGGGTGACACTTGCCTATTGCATAAACCCAACACATTTCAAAGAATGGTGCAAAGCTAGAAACGGGGACTGTTTGCCAATCAGCATTCAGAAATTGTGTGAATGTGCTTCATCCTTTTGCTATGTCAAAATACCTAATGAATTCTCTCCTTGGACTTGAAACAGCTCTGAGCTTTGATTATTTAATAAAGGTAAAGGTTCCCCCGCACATGCGTGCTAGTCGTTTCCGACTCTGGGGCCGGTGCTCATCTCCGTTTCAAAGCCGAAGAGCCAGCGCTTGTCCGAGGACGTCTCCGTGGTCATGTGGCCGGCATGACTAGACGCCAAAGGCACATGGAATGCTGTTACCTTCCCCCTGTAGTGGTCCCTATTTTTCTACTTGCATTTTTACGTGCTTTCGAACTGCTAGGTTGGCAGAAGCTGGGACGAGTAACAGGCGCTCACTCTGTTACGCGGCACTCGGGATTCGACCCGCCAAACTGCCGATCTTCTAATCGACAAGCTCAGCGTCCTAACCCACTGAGCATAAAAACACCCAAAGCAATACTTTTGCTTTCCTGTTAGTGTGGTAATGAAATTTGCAGCAGATGGCATAATAGTCTTATTGCTTCTTGAAAAAAATGATTTTGTATTCATCCTGAAATGTTAACCTTTTTACTGAAATTTAGGAATGTTGGGGAGATGAAGACTGGGCTTTGAGGGTTTCTGTGATGCAAAATGCAAAGAATCAGAAATGTGAGCAATTGTTTCTAAGAAAAAAATTGGTTTCTATGGATTTTTAAAACTGATAAGTAGTATGTTTGCAAATAATGAGTGGAAAATATTTAAGGGATCTTCTTTTTCTTAAATGTCCATTTAAGAGATCCTGAGACTATTAACTGAGGACCATGAACCTCCTTCAGAATTGTTTAATTTGAAGAAAAGGATTGTGTGCAGACCACCACTTTTTATTTACTTAAAGCCTGTGTCCTGACAGGTTGCAGAGAAGTTGCATTAGTGCTGGGATGCCATTTTTGCAAGTTCTGGTTTTGGTGCAATTATTCTGATTCTTCCCTTGGTGGGTGAGCTTCCCACTTGAGCTTAACTTCCTATTTTGAAGGTGTGGAGGGCACAGAGATTTCCCTGGGTGTCTGTCCCCTGCTGCGCAGAGGCCTAGCATTGGGGCTGTCCTGCTGCTGGTGGGGAGACCGGAAATGGGCAGCAAGCCAGGTTTAAGGGCGGAAGTGAGCCCCCCCCCCAAAGCATTAGCAAAAATAAAAAGTTGGTAGGTGGGATGTGTCATGCAGATAGAGGAACTGCCAGTAGTGTGCTTTCAGAGGCTGTGGCGGAGGGATGTTGAATATTTTTGGCATGTTGCAAGGACTCCTGCTACAATTTTATGAGTTTCTCACCTCAACCCAGCAGTTGTATGGTGGGGGTTCTGGGGATTGGAAGACCGAATGCACATTTTGGGGGCAGTCCATGGAAAGGTGGGCAAGAGATTCAGCTCTCATTTGCTGGTTTGTGCTAGAGTTTCCTGGCAGTCTTCGGTTACCTAAGTTCCAAAATGACTTTCAAAATTTTAAGAGAATCGGGAAGTAGCTATTTCACTTCTTCAAAGTGTTTTCCGCTTGTGGAGAGAGTTATTCTGCCTTATCTATCCAAAGGGTCAGCTTGTTGTAGTGTTAAGGCACCAGGCTAGAAACCCGGAAGTTCTCACCCTAACTTAGGCTCAGAGCCAGCTTGGGTGACCTTGAAAACTGCCAGAAGAAGCCAGCAAGGGCAAAGCACTTTCAAAACCCTTGTGCCAGAAAACTGCAGGCAATCAACATGACCCAAAGGCACACATGCACACAGAAAACGTCCACCCATCCAGAAAATCTGGATTCTCGTGTTCTCAATGAAATATATCTTTGATGGTTTAACTGAATGTTTTCATGAAATGCTTTGACTCCTTGAGTGGAGGTCCAAATGTCTTGGTGAGGTATAAATAAAGCATTTTCTAAAATGCCCCTTCTTTGGTCCAGTCATCGGAGAGTTTCTTCTTTGACTGATCTGATACATTTAAGGAAATAGCCACAAAATAAAATTAGGAGGAAATGAGTATCCACTTTTTACAGACACTCCATTTCATATGATTTCCTAATGAAAGACGGTCCCTTGGAAATGCATTAGAACAGGGATCTTCAAACCTGGCCCTTTTATGACTTGTGGACTTCAACTCCCAGAATTCCTTAGCCAGGCACTTTTGATGCAATAAAGAACACACCTTTTCCTTCATACTATTTTTCTTTACTTTCCTCTTTTTTATATTCCAAATTCTCAAAATGGCTCACCTAATAAAGTGATGTATTACTATACTAATACTATGCTACACTATACTATACTATTATACTAATACTAATGCCATGTTAATATTATACATCATATGTTGGTTTATTATAAAGTGGTTTCTAAAATTGTTAACTTTATAGTATTGTAGGTATGCATGTCAGCCAAATCTCAAATCCTGGCCTTCTAGTAACCTTGCATCCCTTAACATTACCTATTCTTTGACCCAAAAAAGCAAGAGGCTGCAAAATACAGTTTCAAATCTGGCAGGCCTGAACCTCCCCTCTCTTTAGCATCACATGTTCAACTCTTAGTTTTGTCCCTTGCCAGATAAATATGGATATCTTTTTCTGCCATTGTTTGAAGGATAAATTCGAAGTTAAAACCAATATTGTTAGAAATAGCATTCTTGGTAATACAATACATACATTTTTTATTACAGATATTCTCCCCATCAAAAATAGCTGTAGCCACTCTCATCTTAAAGTGACTCTTTAAATTTCATTCCACTTTTTAAAACAATTATTTTGGTAAAGCATGCAATTCGTATTTGTCAGGGTATCCCCTTAAAACCTGCTTTATTCATCAGTTCTACTGTAATTGATCATGTTTTTATTAAAAAAAGTTCTCTCTTGTTAATCTTAAATCCAGTTAGAACACCTAATTCTTTGTTTTTTTCATTGGTAATTCTACCTTTTTCAGTGGGTCCTCCAGTATCCATTGCACAATAAGAGTATTGCAAATGCTCTTAATTTAAATATATCCTTTTTAATTTTAATCCCTTTATCCTTCTTGTTTTCTTATATCCTTATTCAGAACTTCTACAGCTAATATGAATAAAAATGGGATAGAAAGTATCCTTGTTTCTTTTCCTTCTGAATGAATAGGTATATCAGGTCACCATTAACAATAATCTGTTCATTTTGTAGTGTATATATTGATTTAATCCACTTTACAAAGCTCACCAAAATCCATACTTTCCAATGCTTTATGTAGAAATGGACAACTGAGTTTATCAAAAGCTTTTTCTGTATCTAAAAAAAGTCTTTTGAATAAAAACCCACCTTGGTCTTGATGACTTCTTGAAGAATTATCTTGAGTCTGTAGCCAATATATATATACGGTATGTAAATATCCTACACTCACCATTTGATAATGATATTGGTCTATAGTTTTTGGTCAAGGTTGGGTCTTGTCCCTCTTTAGGTATTAGAGCGACATTGGCGTGTTTCAATGATTCTAGTATCTCATTGCCTTGTAAAATATTCATTGTATTCTGGAGGTGTTGTGATCACTCATCTTCTAACCATTGTAATAAACCCCCAGGAGACTGTTTGGCCCAGATGCTTTCCCTAATTTGATTATTTTTATAACTTGTGAGGTTTCCATCACTCTGACTGGTCCATTCATAAGTTCTCTTTGCATGTCAGCAAGACGTAAGTACTGGGCTGCACTTTCTAAAGCTATATTCCAGCTATTATGGCAGGAATGTCACCAGATGGGGGAATCTGGGATCACAGCTATTTTACTGGTTATATTTTTAATAAAGCAACAAAAAAGGTGTCAAAGTGCTACTGCCCCATTTTTTAGGTTTCTACCTTTTGCTAGGTTTCCCATGGATGCTGATAGGTGTGAGTAGCTTGAAGTCCAGTTAGATCTTGGAAGGAGAATGACAAGCTGTGCGAGGTCAGTGTCTTTGGGGTCCTCACCTTGGTAACAAAGGCACAAGATTCCCAGTGAATCCTGTTCCTTTTTGATACTCTGCATTTTCTTGTCTTTCTTCAAGTGAAGGCAAAAATTCCTCAGTAGTGAAGGAAGACAAGTTGCCTCTGATTTTTCAGTGTGCCTGTGGCATACATGACATGCGTATTTTTCTCTGGGTTCCTGGTTTCTTGGAGGGTGCATGGGAAAATGATCATGAGGAGAAAGCATGGGGGGGGTGTTAAACTTTCCACAGACAGAGGAATAACATTTGGGATTTGGTTAATTCTGGGACTCCTTTGTATTCCTTGCTATTTCTATGATTCCAGGTCCCGTTCTGTTTTGCCTGCAACAGAAAATCGCATGTCTCCTACACAGGAGAATATTTGTAGCTTCTGGCTGAAATGAGGGGTCCTTGGTGCTCCTTGAGCTTGCTTGTTTTCTTGCAGACGTTTCGTTACCCAAATCAGGTAGCATCATCAGTGCTAGTAAGGAGTGCAGTTTGCACTGATGATGATTAGCACTGATGATGTTACCTAGTTTGGGTAATGAAACATCTGCAGGTAAACAAGCGAACTCAAAGAGCACCAAAGATCCCGCATCTCTCCTACCCTTCCGGGGCGTGGATGCATTAAAGTGTATGCAAGTCGCCTTCCTTATTGCCCCAGGCTTTTAATTGTTCTGCCCTCTCGTAAGAACCTGCCTTGCCCTTTGGAAATTTGGAATGATGACTTCACCCATGTTTCCCTTCAGGGATGTTTTAGAGGTACCTCAGCTGGGTGCCTTTATTTCTTGATTTGGGAAAAGGAACTGTTGAGTTAGTTAATTCCTAATGTTGGTTCTTCTTTTCTTATGGACTGACACATGGGGATATTCCCTGAAAAACTGGCTTGCTTAAAAATAATTTGTACAACAACAAAATGTACTTATTTACTATCATTTGTCTGCTGCCTCTTATGCTCCTACTTGGATTGTTAGGATTTCCCTTCATTACGTACCTATTTCAGATAAGGCAAGTGGTAGGATGTTCCTTTATGTAATGGAGTTGCTTGCTCTCTTGCAGTGTGACCCTGAAGACAGAGCATGGGGACATCTTGGTGGACTATTCAAAGAATCTTGTTACAGAAGAAGTTATGAAGTTGCTGCTGGAACTGGTAATTTAATTTATTTCTAGGTTTTCTGTCATGTTGGGCTTTAGCTGCTCCTCTTTATAAAGCCCTAGATCCGTGGTGGCGAGCCAATGGCACGGGTGCCAAAGGTGGCACTCAGAGCCCTCTCTGTGGGCATGCGTGCCGTCGCCCCAGTCCTAGGCCTTCAGCTGGGTTTTATAAAACCTTTTCACTTTAGGCCTCCACCACCGTGTGCAAGAAAAAAAAGGTTCAATCAATCAATTTCAACTTCTCACAGGAAAAAAAAAGATCTCGCAAAGTTGGAATTTTTATTATTTATTTACCGTATTTTATTTTAATTCCATTTATATCCCGCCCTTCTCCGAAGACTCAGGGCGGCTTACAAGCTTAGCAGTAGCCTTCATTCTATGTATATGCCTGCTTATTAGGGGCTTTCACACCCCCCCCAAGCGGCATTATTACAAAGTCAGCTTAATTGCCCCCAACAATCTGGGTCCTCATTTTACCTACCTCGGTAGGATGGAAGGCTTTTTAGTCCCACCCAGTCTGCCGTTACCACGGCAGCCACATCCACCCAAAGGGCCACGCCCACCCGGCACCCGATGATACATAAGTGGGTTTTGGGTTGCAGTTTGGGCACTCGGTCTCTAAAAGGTTCGCTGTCACTGCCCTAGATATACCAACTTGCCTCCACTAACCCACTTGCCCAGAACATAGGAAGTGTTTTGGGGGGTTAACATGACTTTCCTAAGAGATGTTTTACTTTTACTTTTCCTGGACACGGACAAGGATTGGTTGATTTCCCTCAGTCGGGGATGTCAGATTTCTGCCATGAGCAGTTCAGGGCCCTCCTTTTGACTAGGAGTCAGTGATATGCCCAATCCTAATTTAAATAAAATAAGCAGAAAAGGACTCTGGCATTAACGTACCGCCTTCCTGATGACCAGCCATGGTGATGGGTTGGACAGGCACCTGGGATACCCAGGTTCCAGCCCGCATTCCATCGTGGAAACTCACGGGGTGACTTTGGGCCAGTTTTTCAGCCTAGCCCCACCTGACAGGGATGTTGTTATGGGAGTCAATGAGATAGGACTCGTTTGAGCTCCTAGACCCAGGGGTAGGCAACCTCGGCTCTTTTATGACTCATGGACTTCAACTCCCAGAATTCCTGAGCCAGCTGGCTCAGGAATTCTGGGAGTTGAAGTCCATGAGTCATAAAAGAGCCGAGGTTGCCTACCCCTGTCCTAGACAAAAGGTCAGCTCAACTACCTAGAGATCATTGGCTATGTATGGAAAATGGATCAGCTGTTTGTCTGATTTATGCTGGAGGATTTGAAAAACCAGCTATTTCCTATACTAAATAGCTCCTTTGACTTTCAGGCCAAATCAAGAGGTGTTGAAAAAGCTAGAGAGCAAATGTTCACTGGAGAAAAAATCAACTTCACTGAGGTATGAGCTGATTTTATCCTTGATCTGAAGGTTCTTCATGCTTGTGAAATAGTAACCCTTGAATGGCTTCAGGCTAGAAGGGTGTGCCACAATTTGGTTGCTTTTATCAGTCCATTAGATCAGGGAATGTTGATTGTTTTTAAGGATTAATAGCTGCAAGCATCTGGATTGGAACCATTTTGGATTCTTAAATAGCGCAGAAAAATAATTTGAGAGGGCTGGGTAGATACCTTGAGATATGATCTCCTGGTGGGGAAAGTAGGAAATGG
Source organism: Vipera ursinii (assembly GCF_947247035.1). Classification (NCBI taxonomy): domain Eukaryota; kingdom Metazoa; phylum Chordata; class Lepidosauria; order Squamata; family Viperidae; genus Vipera; species Vipera ursinii. The sequence goes on from NC_139520.1 coordinate 2,826,255, forward strand.
GTGTCTAGCATCACTGGATATTTTGACCCAAGGCTCAAGATACAAATACAAATGTGTGGAAAAAATGGAAGATAACTCCTCAAACCGAACGGCAAAGGCCAAATTTGGGGAAGGGGAGAGCTGGCAAAAATAAGGAGGTGTTTGGAAATAGGCCAGATGTGTCCAGCCGCTGCACAGAAAATGTCCTGCCCTGGCTGCCGGCCACTGCTTTGTTGCGAGCCCCTTTCCTTCTGACCCAGAGAAGAAGTAGCGCATGCGTGCACACAAGCAGGCCCAGGGGCAATGTGGTGCTTGGCTACACAAGGGAGACTGCAGCCTGCTGTGCCTGTTGGAAGTAGGGGAGGTGGAAAGAACGCAAAATCCCACCTCTTCCCTGCCCTGCCCTGTTGTGAATGTCCTGTGAGCCTCTCAAAGCTGGGTCTGGAGACGAGCCTCCCCATGACATTCAGGCGGTATAATATTCCCGCCTTTTTCTTCCACTCCAGTTTGGAAGGAGCACTAGTAGGATAAGGGATCAGGTCAAGAGGCAGCTTTATTAAGAGGGTATTCTCCAATTCAGAACGCCAAGCTGAGGGGAATAGCCAACACTTTAGAAGATAGGCTCAAGATCCAGAAGGATCTTGACGGTATTGGGTCCTAGCCAACAAAATGCAATTCAGTGGTGAGAAGTTTTTTAGGCAAGAAAAACCAAATGCATAATAGATACAGAATAAGTGGTACCTGGCTCAATAGCAGTAACAGTGAGAGGGATTGTGGAGTCCTAGGGGAACTCCTCTTAAATTTGAACCAGCCATGTGCTGCAGCCACCAAAAAAGCCAATGAGGCCCTCAGTTGCATTAACAGAGGGATATAATCAAGAACATGTGAAGTGTTAGTACTGCTTTATAATGCTTTGGTAAGACCGCACTTGGAATACTGTGTTCATTTCTGGTCACCATGATAACAAAAACAATGTTGGAGACTCTGAGAAGAGCAACAAAGATGATTAGGGAGTCTGAAGGCTGAAACATATGAAGAACGGTTGCAGGAACCGGGTATGTCTAGTCTAACACAGAGAAGGACTAAGGCTGACATGATAGCAATCTTCCTATATTTGAGGGGCTGTCACAGAGAAGAGTGGATCAACCTATTTCCAAAGCACCTGAGGGCAGGACAAGAAGTAACGGGTGGAAATTTATCCAGGAGAGAACCAGCCTAGAAATGAGAAATTTCCTGATAGAACAATTACTCAGTGGAACAGCTTGCCTCCAGAGGTTGTGGGTGCTCCATCATTGGAGCTTTTCAAGGAGAGATTGGACAGCCGTTTGTCCAGGATGGCATAAAATCTCTTGCCTTGTGCAGGTGCTGGATTAGACGATCTCCAAGGTCCCTTCTGGCTTGGTTATTCTGCATGCTCTTCTGTTCCAGGCAGGGCCACTTCGGTTTCCATTTGGATATTAAATTGAGCAAGCTCCCCAAATCCTGCCTTTTTGTGCCTCATTCAGAGAAGAACAACCTTCTTGGGGCCAGGGGCCATTTTCTTCTCAAATGCAGAGACCACAAATAATGCAGTGGTCAGATCAGCAGAGGAAATAACATTTATGATCTGGTTTTGGCGGCTTGAGATCAAAAGTAAATAGCTACATTACACACACATTATAAGGACTTACTGCAACTATTTTTATTCTTATTTTATTTTTATTAAAATAAATGCTGCCTATCTCCCTTACAAGCTGACTGGGCAGCTTATAAATTATATATGAATTACTTACATAACAAATAAAAAAAATCTGCCCACTGATTTTGACAATGTCATCTGAGCAGTATTGTGTAGTTTTGATAGTTAAAAGTCCTGAAAAGATGATTATGAAATGTGCTGCGCACTTGTTACAAAACACTTTGCTTCTGCAAAGCCAAATGACCCGGTGCTCTTTGGGGAGGGCGTAGGGCAGCTTAAAATACATCTCAGAGGAATTACATGAGCAAAGTAAGTTCCTCAGTTGTGGCAGAGGCATCAGCTGAGGTTCCTTTTCTAGAACTCTCGGGTTATGTTCATTACTTGGTTGCGTAAAGCCTACACAAAAGTAAAACCAATATTTAAATAGTTTCTGAAGGATCTCCAGTAACCTAGACTTCTTCCAACGGGGAGTCTCCAGGTTTGTGGACCAAAATGTGCAGATGATGGGATACGCTCCCCATGAGGTTCAGATTATTAATGGCTTGGTGGTGAAAGTAAACATTGCTGGCTGACTGCTAAGGACAAGCTGCCTGCAGGCCTGGTCTCTTAGCCTATGCATTAAGGTGAGAGAACTATGTTAGCAGAATCTTAGTAAAATGCTTTTTACTAAGTTTTCTAAAACATTTGCATTTGGTTTGGAAAAGCCTAGTAAGACTTTATAGAGAGAGGTTATTAACCTTCATGCAGCCATAGTTCTCCGAGCTAGCTTAGGGTGCTGCAAGTACCTGATTGCCTGGAGAAAATCTGGCCAAGTCTAGTGGCTGGCATTCCCTCCTGCCCGTTCAGTTTGTCACAATTTCCAGACACTGACACAACACTCATACCTGGTGCAGTGCGAGGTGACGTAAGTGTGACCTCGTGAGAGCCTCAAGAGAACGCTTGCTCAGGCCCCGGTCACGGCAACCGGCCAAAGGGACCGGGGCTTCCTCTGTGGCGGCTGCGATCCTGTGCAGCCCATTCCCTCAATGTTTGGTATCCCAGAAAGCTATGATAGGCTCTGATCTGAGCTACATTACATTTATATTCTTTAATTGATTGATTGTTGTATGTTTGTGTTGTGAACTGCTGAAAATCAAGTAATTAGGGCAGTATAAAATGCTGAAAATAAACCAAGTGTCCTGCCTGCCTTTAGAGAAAACAGGCAAGCGGCTCTCTCTGGGGCAGTCGCAGGATGCTGTAGGAGGAACCAGGCCAAGCAGGCTCCAAATCTTTCCTAAGGGGATTGTGGGAATGGCATCTTAGGAAAGCGAGAGGAAGAGGATTAGTCTTTGCTTACATTGGTTTTTAGATCAACCACTGCTCGGCGCGAATGCCCAGCAGAGTGGCGTTTGTGCTGTGGTCTCTCTTGGGTAGCCCTGAACTTCCTTTCACTCTCCTCTCCTCCTCATTTCTTGGTGCAGAACCGAGCTGTGCTCCACGTTGCTCTCCGGAATCGCTCAAATGCTCCAATCTTCGTTGAAGGCAAAGATGTTGTTCCGGAAGTAAACCAAGTATTGGAGAAGATGAAGAATTTCTGTCAGGTATAAAGCATTTCCTGTCATTAACTGAGGACTATCTCTATGACCGTATACTGGTAGCATTCTGCGATAACATATTACATAGACAGGGACTCCCTGACTTAGGGCCACAATTGGGACTGGAATCTCGGTCACAAGGTAAAATGGTTAAGGGAGATGTCATGTGGCCACTTTGCTTAATGACCACAATCCCCGCTGCCATTGTTGAGCGAGAATTGATGGTTAAGCAGACGGAGTCCCAGAGGGTGGCAGAGGCCTTGGAGGCTTAGCGCAGGCCACACACAGGTTTGTGCCTGCTGCAGTGTGAGCTGAGCACAAGACCAAGGAAAGAAGCCTCAGCTACCTCAGCTTGGCCCAGCAGCACAGCAAAAAGGCAGGGAAGCACCAGACACCCAGAAAGCTCCAGTGGCTGCTCCCCCCCCTCCGAAGCCCAGCCCAACCTTCCCCATTCATTTGGTCCTGCTGCTGACAAGCCTTGCCCACCACGGCCCTCTGCAAGGCAGCTGCTGGCCAGGCCAGGCTTCTCCATGAGGCCTGCTCTCGCACTGTTCTTGCAAGCCTCTGGCCGGCTTCCAAACCTTCTGAGAAGGCTACACATGATGGTCCTCCCTGTGCCCAAGAAGCAAACCGTGGGGCTTTATGAAAGGGCTGTTGTCTTCTTTCTTGCAGAAAGTCCGTAGTGGTGACTGGAAAGGCTATACTGGAAAAGCCATCACGGATGTGGTCAACATTGGCATTGGTGGCTCTGACTTGGTGAGTGAGTCTCCACAGCATCTGCCTCTGCCTGTACGGGAGTATAGCAATGTTCAAGGCTTGTCCTCTTCACGCAGGGGCCCCTCATGGTGACTGAAGCCCTGAAGCCTTATTCCAAGGGAGGCCCACGTGTTTGGTTTGTGTCCAACATTGATGGCACTCACATGGCCAAAACTCTTGCGGAGCTGAATCCCGAGACCGTGCTCTTCATCATTGCCTCCAAGGTACGTCTTGCTCTGGGGAAGGGGCGCTTTCCCCCATTCTTTCAGCAGTAGTAGAGGTGAGGCCGTCTCTGCATTTCTTGGCAACCTGGAAGGTGAGTCCTGCTGCAGCAGCTCAGGGTCATTCAGGTGCTGAAAGAGATACAAAGTGTAGGTGAGTCTTAAGCATTCGTTTTTTCATACATGCAAAGACTAAGGCGGCATTAACAACTGGCTTGCTTCCTGTTTGATTTTCCAGGGTTGCCAGCTCAGTCATTAAACGGACATTTTTTGTGGTCTTTTGCACCAAATGCTGTTTTTTGGGTGAGCACAATATAGTGATTGGGATTGTCTGGGGCCATCCAGCCAGGGTCACTCCCTCTGTTGAGGGTGATGAGGATGAGACATCTTGTTCATCTTTGCTTCACCTTTGGTTCAAAACTGGATACAGGCACTCCGATATGAATGGTTGGATAAGCAGATCCAGTGGAGAAGATTGCTTACTAATCAGCTGTGTAATTATGTCATAAAATAGTCATTTCTCATTTAGTGGCTGCCTCATTTGGTGACCATTCACAAGTTCAACAGTAGTTTTTTAAAAAATCTGATCCATGCATGCACTTATAACCAATGTTCTGCATCTAACAACAACAAGGCATAGAGAGAGTAACACAAACATAGTTGCAAAAGAAAACCTGAACTTAGGGAATTGCAGTCGCTAAACAAGGAGAGGATGTAGTAGGCCAGTGGTTTGGCTAATGAGCAAGTCAGATTACCCAAAACTCATAAACAGCAGCCAAGTTGCATCCTTGAATGTGTCATAGACGGGAGAAAAGGCAATCCCCAATAATTCAGAGTTTTAAAATCAGAAAGGGACTATACACAAATACGCCTGGGGGCTTTTACCCCAATTGCATGAAGAGTTCTAAATGGACTGTCTCTTTCTCCAAGTAATAAGTATGTTTGCAGGTAATACAGTTAAATGTTGAATTAAGTCAAAAGAACTAAAAATGTGCAAAATGGTATTTAAACAGGTTGAAGCAGAACCGCTAAAGATTCGGAGGCCGTTGATTTGGAGTTCTGTTGTGTTTGTCATTCCTGTGACTGACAGAACCTGGAGGAAATAGCGACAGTGCAAGATCATCCTGTGCATGAGTGTTGCGATTTATGCAGAACACAGAGTTTAGCTTTTCTTTCTGTAGAATCTGGGTTGTCTTCTTTACAGGCCTTGGCGATGAAGTGCTTAAAGAGAACTTATTTGGCCCGTTCACAAAGATGCTTCATCTGTTAGTGCTAACCTGATTAAAAACTAAGCTGTTGTCTGTCCTCCCTCTGCGACCGGTCAGGTTACCAAGATTTTAAACCTCGCTCTCTGCAGCTGCTGCACAACTGATTCTGTCCCAAGAAATATTGAGGGGCTGCAGCGGTTCCATTTGAGGGAAGCTCCTCCCTGGCCTTCGTTGCACCAAGCGCCAAGTCTCCCTCGGCAGGTGACCCGGCCATTTTTTTATTTTTTTATTTTTTTATTTTTTACTCTTTCTTCTCTCTTGGTTCCTAGACATTTACCACTCAAGAAACAATCACGAATGCCGAAACTGCTAAAGAATGGTTCCTTCAAGCTGCTAAAGATGTAAGTAGAGGTTTATTATTTTATTTTATTATTTTATACTTTATTTTATTATTATTATTATTATTATTATTATTATTATTATTATTTCATTTTTAAATTTATGTGCTGCCCATTAGCTATCCAAATTGACTTTGGGTGGCTTTGTTTTTTCCCATTATATCCCAACCCAGTCCTCTGAGTGGGTAACAAAAAGGTAAAATATATAATACGAAATGAGAAAAGTGAAATAACGTAACAAGGTATCATGAAGAGCTAAGAGCCAAAAGATGGTTTTCACTTGCTTCCAAATGCCAGCAGGATTAGAGCTCTCTGTCCTTCCAAAGTGAGATATGTGCCCCCTGATTGGTCTACACCCTGTGAGAAGTTGGGACCTCAACTGACCGTTTCTGGATGTTCAGTTTATCTTGGAGCATCCCATAATTTGCCTGGCTTTGTCTTTCTCTGAATGGTTTAAAGCAGGGGTCACCAACCCCGGTCCGTGGATCGGTACCGGGCAGCTGCATGCCAGCAACTGGTCCATACAAACAAGCAAAGCCCCATCTGCAGGATGCAGGCAGCACGCGAAACCAGGCCCCCTCCGGTCCACAGAAAAACCTCTTGCCACGGAACCGGTCCCTGTTGCCCCAAAGGTTTTGGGCCTCTGGTTTAAAGATAAGGAATAAGATAGGAGCCACCACTGCCAAAGTTCTGCCTGGTGCCATGCAAACAGTTTTTACTCTAAAGGTTTATGTATAGGCCCTTCTTTATCTTTAGAGGCACAATTTTTGAATTTTTCAAGGCTTTCATTTTGACTATTGTTGGTACTTTGGCATCCTGCCTGAGTGTCTATAGTCAAATCAACATGCCCCTCCCCCTTTGCTTCTCAAGCCAAAGTTGAGACTCTAACTGGACTCTAACTCTGCTTGATGGTGGAACCCCTATTAGTCCTAGTGAGATTAAACTTGGCAAAGGAGGGAATTTTGCTTGGAATGAAGCACACATTCCTGAAAGGGGCTTCTGCCTATCACGTTTCACCCAAGCTGTTCTATTAAATGTCTTGCAGCATTGTGGGGCCAGTTATGCTGCAAGAGAACATGAGGCCACTTTGGCAACTCGGAGGCTTTTCTTTGGACTGTGTCCAGAGAGAGAGACGGTCTATGAATAGACTTGCTCAAGTTGTTCCTTCTGTTCACCAGTAGCTTCTCTACTATCTTTATCCTATCAGGCTGTCTTTGGTAAAAAAAAGACCGTTTTTTTAAGTGCAGAGGATCCAGTGAGGATCCATTAATGAGTTTCTGGGATGGGACTGTAACATAGAGTGATCCAAGAGCACCCTTAGGTGAAGTAGTCCAGCTGAAGGCGTAAAGGATATAGCTTCCAGATTGCATTCAGAACAGGAGTGGTATTATTGGGGTGTCCGTGCAATGGCAACCTAAAGACGCACACTTTCCAGCAAAGATTTTGCAGCCTTCCGGGTCGCCAATTGGCTCTGTTCCAAAATGCACAATACATGCTGGGAACTGGGAAGGCCCAGCAGATGGATTGGCTGGCAACCTGTGACTGTGTCCAGCTTTCTGGAATCCCTCTGAACGGAAAAAGTGGAAGGATTTTTGATTCCCACACCAATCTGTAAATTGCCAAAGGACCCATAAATAGGAGCCGCAGGACAGTTGTGTTGCATCCAGGACAGTCCTCTTGCTTGTTCAGGACCTTTGCTTGCCTACCTTCACCCTTGGGCGAGTCAGTTCTAATCCCTTGCCCTCTTGTCTCTCATGCTGGTCTGCCTTCTGAGGATTTGCCTCTCCCGGGGGGCCTTCCTGCTCCCAGAAACTTTGGGCTGTTACAGTTCCGGTGGGAGTGGAGCACCCACTGCACGAAACCTGCATCTCTAATCCCCACACATATCATATTAATAGAATAGAATTCTGTATTGGCCAAGTGTGGTTGGACACGCAAGGAATTTGTCTCCGGTGCATTAAGCTCTCAGTGTACATAGAAGTAATAGTGATAATCATAAACAACATGAAAATACATTCATCATAAGATGCAACACTTAGTGATAGTCATAAAATACTAGCTAAGCAAACAACATAAATCATACTAGGATACTAAAAACAATATAAATTGTAAGATGCAAGCAACAAAGATAGTCATAAGAAGAGAAGGATAGATAATAGGAAAGATGAGTATCGTAGTAATACAGCTTTACTAAGTAGTTGACAGTGTTGTGCAATGCCCTCCTAATTCATTTGATTTAGACATCAGTGATCAATTTCTTAGGATCTCGGCTGCCTTTGTGGTATCTGAAGCAGAATATCTAGTTTCAGTCAGTTTTCTTCCATGTAGTATCAACCTTGTGAACTCTCAAGTTTCCTCCTTCCACTATTTATTCAAAATGGAAAATGATTTTGATGTATATAGGTGTAGGTATATACAGATGTATATAGCATGTGTATATGTGTGTTATGTATGTATATGGGCTGCCCTTGAAGATCACCCGGAGGCTTCAGCTGGTGCAGAGTGCGGCCGCGCGGGTAGTGATGGGAGCATCCCAGTACTCCCATATTACACCCCTCCTGCGTGAGCTGCATTGGCTACCGGTTGCCCGGGTGAGATTTAAGGTGCTGGTACTTACCTTTAAAGCCCTACATGGCTTAGGTCCGGGATATTTGCAGGACCGTCTGCTACCAGGGACAACTTCCCATCGCCCAGTGCGCTCACACAGAGAGGGCCTCCTCGGTACCGTCGGCCAGACAATGTCGGCTGGCGACCCCCAGGGGGAGGGCCTTCTCTCTGGGAGCGCCAGCCCTGTGGAATCAACTCCCCCTTGAGCTTCGGATGGCCCCGGACCTCCGGTCCTTTCGCCGCGACCTCAAGACGTTCCTTTTCCATCAGGCTGACCTGGATTGATGATGGGTTTTTAAATATGTTTTAATTTTTAATTTTTTAACTGTGTAGTTAATTTATTTTGGGGCTATTTAATTCTTTTTAAATTTTTGTATTGTTTTTTATTGTTGTTAGCCGCCCTGAGTCCTTCGGGAGATAGGGCGGCATATAAGTCCCAAAAATAAATAAATAAATAAAATAATAAGTACTTTTATGAAAGACAGGAAAAGTGCTTTATGGACTTTTTGCTCAAAATGAAAATGATGTGATGATTCCTAGATTAAAAAGGGCTGAACAGGTTCACTGAAGAAGCAAGTCTTGATGTGAGAGGAGTTACAATGAGTTTGTAACTGCTGTAAGAAAAATCAGAAATTGTTTCTTTAAATATTTTTCTTTTTCTTTCCTTATCTTCATTTTCTGTATTTTTTCATGTTCAACTTTTGTTTTAAAAATTTCTAGTAAATGTTATGTTTAAGAACTCGTAATGTTGCTCTGATTGTTTTGTTTTGTTTATTTGAAGCCTTCTGCTGTGGCCAAGCACTTTGCTGCCCTCTCTACCAATGGGGTGAGTACATCACATTTTTCAAATCTGCAGTTCACACCAGTATTTCACTAATAAGACATTTGGGGTTGACATTCCTAAGTCCCCATCGATAGATCAAATTACAGTGTGAAGCTTTACTAAAAATGCCCAAATATTGCTGGGAGCCTGTCGTGAGAGGGAGATGGGAAATGCAGCCTTACAAACCTCCATATGTGCTTTCTCTCTCTTCTCTTGATATTTCAGCCTAAAGTCAAAGACTTTGGAATTGACACTGCAAACATGTTTGAATTCTGGGATGTAAGTAAAATGTGTGTTATTTGGACAGTGAGTCCCTCTCCTCTCCAGCATCCTTTCGTAGCGCCTGCTTTGCCCCCTCCAGAAGCATGCAGTGGCATCCTTGTATTAAGCACAGGTCCTGAAATAGCAGTTGGAATACTGGTGTCAGAAGATCTGCCTCGCAGATCTATTCAAATCATTTTGGAATGAAACCAGCTTCCTCCCAGTGGATCCTGTCCTCTGGCAGCAGCGCTCCAAGATCCCAGACTTTTGCCAGCCCCCCCATCTCCTGGGCTGCGGCCTCTGTTGCAGGAGCAGCAAGGGATGAGGGGCAGAAGGGCAGGGCAGCTGCAGTTGCAGTTGAGCAGCCTGGAGCCTCCTGCTCCTCAGCTGTCCTGCCAGGGGCTCCTCAGTGGTCAGGCTAGGAGGTTGTTGCCCCCATTTTGGCTTAAACTGCTGCTGGGTAAAAAGAACTTTAATTGCTCTCAAGCCGGTCCAAAGATGCTATTATAAGCCATGACATTTGCCTGTGAAAGCTTGTCACTTGGGCCACGAAAGGTCACATCTTGTTGGAGACCTCAACCCTGAATTTCCCAAGTCTGGGAAGGGATTGGAGCACAATGGTTTTGGCAGTAAAGCTCTGGGGATATGTGGCAGAAGTGCAATCTTAATTGTAGGGCTAAGCATTTCAATGGGACCCCTTGACTGTCCCATGTGCACACCCCTGGGAAGTTTGCCCTGAGCAATCTGCCTTTTGGAGGAAGGCAGGAAGAATTAGACAGTTGCAGTACTTATTTTCCTGCTGGTTAATTTTAGTAACATATCAAGTATCCCACCTGACTTTCTTCTTCCCACGTATAGAACGGGTGCCAAAAATGCCCCCCCCTTCTCCATTCCATTGGGGATTCAGAAGTATTCTGCCAGAGGGAATGGAATTGGGGCTGCCGCTGATCAGTGGTCGGGTCAACTCCTGCCCATGCTCATCAGCGTAGCATCTGCCCTTCCCCATCTGGCTGTTCAGCATTTGGACAAGCATTTCTGCAGATTTCAATTGAGACATTGGCAGAACTCCCCCATTCCCAGGAGAGGGTGACAGCAGCAGGAAGGGTGGCCACAGGGTGCTTCTTCATGCATGATGAGAAGGGCTCTTACAGACTTCCATTTTCATTCCAATGCCTTGGATAAATGTACTCTGTTTCTCCTTCCACCCCTTTGCTTCGCAGTGGGTTGGTGGACGTTACTCGCTATGGTCGGCCATTGGCCTCTCCATTGCTCTGCATATTGGTATGTATCTGCTTCCCTGTCAACTGAATGTTCCATGGAGGGTGATTAAAGTTAGTTTAACTTAATAACTGACTGGTTCTTTCTTACACGGTGTCTCCCAAGGAAAGAAATTCTTTTAAAGCATCTGAGAAGGTTGTAGTATTCTATCAATCTTTTGTTCTTCCATGATTAACTGAATACTTTATCTGGCCAAGTGTGATTAGAAACACAAGGAATTTGTCAACGGCACCGAAGCTCTCAATGCACATGCAAAGCAGCATAATAATAAGGGGGGGGAGGAGGAGGAAGAAGAAATCAATACCAATAGTAATAGGAGCCCTTGGAGCAATAGCCAGCGAGTTGCCTAGATACATGGAACTTTTGAAATTATTAGACCTGAGTATTAGAAAAAAATCTGCCTTACTTGGAACTGCTTATATACTCGATGCTCTTAGGTCCTTGGTTACGACTTGGGCTATTAAAGTCCCAAACTGTGAATCAAATTGAAGATTAACCTTGTTGTTGTTGTTGTTGTTGTTGTTGTTAACAATAGCAATAATATCAATAAAATAAGTAGTAAAGAAGATAATGATAAATAATACTGCAATCACATGGGAAAATACACACAGAGATTAGACAGCTCTGTGAGAATTAAGTGTTCAGCAGAGTAATGGCACAAAGGAAAAATGGGTTGCCAGTTAATTTTCCATTAGTTGAGCTTAATTTTGCACCACTGGATCCTGTTAAGTCACTCTGATTTCTTGGAAGACATTTTCTTTTTCATGAGTGGAACTGTTGGATTGAAGGCAGCGAACCCAATGCAGAGTTAGCTCTTGTGCTAATTAAGCTTGGTGGGAGTTGTAGTCCAGCAAATCTTGGTGGTGACGGGTTATTGGAAGGTCTTCCCAGCTATATTGACAAACTATTGTGCCATGTTGACTTCCTGCCTTGGGCTTCTGGCTGCTGTGCAAAGACTTCGGAGTAGACTGCGAGCCGGCAAGGCCGGCCCACCTGCTCACCTGCAGCAGTTCGGAGGGCGTCATTTCTTCAGGGCTTCCTGTTTGGCCTTTCGGTGTATCTCCAGCCAGATACAGGAAGCTTCACTAGTTTCCTTCTCACACAAGGTTCTTATCCTTCAGTTGAGACAAAAAACGTTTAGTATAAAAATATAATTTTGAGAAAACAGATAAAGATGACCTAGAAATACCTTGGATTTATTGTTGTGAGAAGCGAGCAGTGATGGCGATAGTGAAAGGCTTTTAATTTGACCAATACAAGTGCAGCTTGGTAAGAGCCACGCTGTGCATTCACGATAGCCAGACCTGTGACCCCTGCAGAAGGTTCCTGCCTGGCTGGGTAGACGGTCTGGAGGGAGGTGGACAAAGAGTCCTTGTCAGGCAGAGGGAGGATCTTTTAGCCACAAGAATATTTACTCCAAAACCTCTTGAGAGCTATTTGGGCAGCAGAACCTAGCATTAGGCCTTGGACTTTAAAACCTGCACTCTTGAAATACAGCTTCTGTTCTTAATAATACAACTACTTTATTTAGGTTTTGACAATTTTGAGAAACTGCTTGCTGGAGCCCACTGGATGGTAAGTCCTTGAACCTTCTCTGGGATTGGGGGAAGTGGTTGACTGTGGTCTACATGCAGCCCTCAAGTTACCCTGCCAAAGTTCAGTGGCAAATGGCTGCCGACGATGCCCTCCCCTTGCAGGAGAGGATTCTGAGCTATTAAACCTAGGTTAGATTTCCCTCTGGCTAACATAGCCTTAGCTTTCAAAAAAAATAAAATGTTTTTCCTAGCACTGGGAATTGGGAAGCCCTAAAAATCTCTGTATTCCATTAGAGTTTTGTAGTGGGTCTTCTAGGGGTCCACCGTGTCCTATTAATCCAGTTTTGTTTTTATGCTGTCGCCTAAAAGGACAATCACTTCCGCTCAGCTCCCCTGGAGAAGAATGTCCCCGTGCTGCTGGCGATGTTGGGGATCTGGTACATCAACTGTTACGGTACAGAAACCCATGCGCTTCTGCCGTACGACCAGTACATGCACCGTTTTGCTGCTTACTTTCAGCAGGTGAGATGTCTTCTTTTTGTTCTCTAGGAGAAGGGGTCCTCACATGGGGTGGGGGCTATGCTTCCTGGAGGGCGGTCCTGAGCTTGGGGGGGGGCAATCTCGTTTGATTTGTTGGTGCATACATTGATGGGATGCCTGTGTTCCTGAGCAATATCTGACTCTCCTCACATGGTCTCAGTGCGTTTTCGCCATCTCTGGCCAGAATTTGGACTTATCCTTGTCCTTTCATGAGAGGAGCAAAGGCCTAAGTAAGCCTGGTGGTCTTCTGCTGTTCTTGATTAGGGGGATATGGAATCGAATGGGAAGTACATCACAAGGAAGGGCACCCGTGTGAACTATAATACTGGACCAATCGTGTGGGGCGAACCTGGAACCAATGGGCAACATGCCTTCTATCAGCTGATTCATCAAGGTATGGAAAAGGGGGTGGGGGTTTTAGCCAATTAAAGAAGGTTGGACTCCAGTCTGGAGCTGCTGTAGAAAAGCACCCATTTTGATGTGAGTTTCTCAGTGTCAAATGTTAGTTTGTGGGACCATTGAGTGAGTACAGACTAACATTTAAAATTCAAAGCTGTATGTTTTAACTGCACAGAACCTGTCTGCCAAGTTCTTGATGGCCAATCTAGTGGTGTGATGTTCTTTGTACAGCATTCATCAGTCATGGTGGGATGAGACTCTGGCCTCCAGATCTTGTTGAGATTCAGCTGGCCTCACCAGCAGACAAGCCTGACCGTGACCAGAGAGGGGATAAGGTGACTCGTAGGCTGGCAGTAGTTCCATGTCCCTGCTATTATAAAATGACTTTTTCCTCCATCTTTTTTGCAGGTACTCGCATGATCCCTTGTGACTTTCTGATCCCAGTCCAGACCCAGCATCCAATCAGAAATGGCCTGCATCACAAGGTAGAATGGCTTGCAACCCACTTTCCCCTTTGCTTAACTTCCTCTAGCCTTGTGCTGAGCTCCCTCCGGTTCCTATCTTGTTCTGAACGAGCAAGCTCCCTGCCCTAAATAAGTTCAAAGGAACAGTTAATGAGTCGCCTTCTGGAAATGATGCCAAATGTTGAGAAAGGGTGACCGATTGGTGGGGCTTAATGGACCCATCTCAAGTTGCAGACTTGGAAGAGTTGCTGGCTGCTGGGAAGGCAAAGCAAGGCAGGACGTGGATCCATGGAACAGACACTATTGTGACCCAAGAGCGTTCACGAGGTCACCTCAAGTTGTGTCAGATCGTAAACCTGATTTCTTGGGTCCTCCATCTGTACTGGCATTCTAGAATTTTAGCCAGAGAAAGATGAAAGGTTGAGAAATTAAAGCCAGAATATCCCATGTGAAAAGGTGCCTTTTGCCACAGAAGAACAGTGCTCCTCAATCCCATCAAACAGTGGTGGCGTAACAAGAGAAAAGATACAAATCTCTATAACTTCTGCCATATTTAAATTTCTTTACCTTTTCCAATGAGTCTATTTCTCCTGTTTTCAGGGAAAAGTATGCGACAGCTCAGCGTAGGGAGTTGCATGTTAGATTCGATGCTCTCCTAATTTCCTTCAGCTGGACTTGGTCGGGACAGATCTAGGCTTGGCCTTTTGGCATTTGCTTTGTTGCCCTGGTGGGCCCAGTGGGCGTCTTTTCTCCTCCACGGTGTTCGGGTGGTGATGTGGCTACCAACCTGGTAGCTGCTCTTCAGCAGAAGAGAAGCTGTTTGTCCTGGCCAGCTGCTTCGTAGGCCGGCTGCTCAACTTGCCATTCTGACTTCTGGCTTTTTCCTGCCAGATTCTTCTAGCCAACTTTCTCGCTCAAACCGAGGCATTAATGAAAGGGAAGACGACAGAGGAGGCCCGCAAGGAGTTGCAGGCTGCTGGACTGAGTGGAGAGACTCTGGAGAAGCTGCTTCCACATAAGGTACTTGGAGTCCAGGTTTCCTCAGATCTCAGTGGAAGCCCACTTACCGTCCCTTCCTTTTGTTCACTGATTTGGTCAATGAACGATGGATTGGATGGTCTCAAAGGGTGAGGGATCAAGACCTGTGCCCCAGGTGTGCCATAGGTCGATTTAGCCTGCTGCTGTTAATTAGGAGTTTGGGGTTTGTTCAGAGGACGAGCATTGTAATCCAGCTGGATAGACAACACAGCCTGAGTTTTGCAAGCTGTGTCATGCTCAGGACGCAAGGAATCATGTCTTTCTGTTCCAAAGAGGTTGCAACCACAAGTTTCTCTGTATGGGAAGGTGATAACATTGGGAACGCTTAGGAAGGGGGTTTACATTTACGAAGCCAATACTAAACTTTCTTGACTTCAGGATGTTTTTAGTATTGGGTGTTTTGGGGATGGAACAGAGAACTGTAATATTTTATAGCTAGCAGATAATCTCTGTTTCTTTCTTGAAAGGTCTTTGAAGGAAATCGCCCAACCAATTCCATTGTCTTTACTAAACTTACTCCATTCATTCTTGGAGCCTTAATTGGTAGGTTTTTCCTCTTCCATAATTTTGTTTCTTGACTTCAAGTATATTGTCTCAAAAGACTTATTATTAATACTGCTTTTGTTGAAAACAATCTCTTTCCAGCAATGTATGAACACAAGATCTTTGTTCAAGGAATTGTATGGGATATTAATAGCTATGACCAGTGGGGGTAAGTGTCCTGCCACATATAAATTACCAATACTGGTGGGGGGTTTTCCCCCCACTCACTAAGATGTATCATGACTTTCCTGGGAGTTAGAAGCTCCTTACTTAGTCAATTCGTTTTGTTTGGCTGCCCATCTTAAACAAGTGATTCTGGGCAATGAACAGTCATAAAATTGATTAATGTATTGCGTTCCTTACAAGGCAGGATGAATTTAGGCTGGCTGGCTTGGAGAAAAAGAATTGAATCTGGGCCCATTTCACAGGGCCTTAACTGGAGACCAGATGTGCCTTCATTGCAACACAAAAGTCATAGCCGTAAAACCTCTTTTTGGTACATTTTCTCTCAGTTCAGAGTTTAGCATATTGAATGACCCAGTCAACTTATAAGGCTTGGATTCAAATCTTTTCTCAACATTTGAGAAGTTAGTTTGGTAACATTTTACCATTTAATGTTTGCGTAGTCGTGGACTTGGTTTTCGTGCCGTAGACGTTTGTGACAATGTGCTAAGCCCTAAATTGTCGATTACAAGGCTCAGTGTTTGGATTCCCACTCCAAACGAAACACGTTTTACTGTGGTTTTGACACCAGGCCGCAGTTTCAGCCAGCTGCCCTCTCCGGCTGGGATTTCGGAACGATTGGGGACAGTGAGAATAGGAACCTGGTGCTGGTTTTAAAGCTTTCACTCTGGAGCCTGAATTTCCCCCCTCTCTCCCTTTCTTAAGTGTTGAGCTTGGAAAACAACTGGCAAAAAAAATTGAGCCTGAACTGGCATCTGATGCCCCAGTCACCTCCCACGATGGCTCAACTAACGGGCTGATCGCCTTCATCAAGAAGAACCGAGCCTGACCAGAACAGGCTGCCGGCCCGATGCCCAGATCTGTGTTGTAGCTGCTGCTTTCTTAGCCGCTTCCCAGTTCAGACTTCCCGCCAGTTCTGGCCTCGTCGTTCTTGGTGGTTAGCTTTATTGTATTGGAAGCAGTCTTTGCAAAGCGAATCTAGAAATTTGAATTAGTGACTGTTTCATGGCAACTGTGATGTGTAGAGCACCGCACTCCTCCTGTGTCAGTCCCCGTGCCCGGTCGGTCCTGCTGTGGAGGGGAGCAGCCTGTAGAGGGTGGTTAAACCCTTTCCGTGTTGTCTTGTGAAGACCCAGCCTGACCTGCACAGAAATAAACCAGAATTAATCATCACATTTCCCTTTCTGTTCTTCTTTATTTGAACTGTACATGGTCTTGTCGGTGTGCAGAGGGACTTAAGCATCCTGCGAACCTGCGGAGTTGGGTTTTTCATCCTCGGAAAAGAGGCTTCAAGCTACCTCGAGACTTGCAGGCCAGAGATCAGTGGTGGGGCCTCCGTATTGACCACCACTGGTTCTCTTTGATGGGTGTCTATTTCGACATCAGAAGTTATCACAAGGGGGAAAAAATCTGTTAGTTGCGGTTTGTAACACACATCCACAAATATTCAGAGGTTTGTTGGGGCATGTTGAGGGATTCTATACCCCATGACCCCCCTCCCCTTTTTTGTTCTCTCTTCTCTGGTTCTGCCCTTTGAGAAAAGGTTGAGAATATCTAATGGTCCACAGTCCAGTTTGGGAGCATCAAATTCCATCTCTCTCTTAATTTCCACAGAGCCACTTCGTTGAAAAAGAATGATTAGAACCTATCAGTATTCTGGTTACACCTTTTCTAACAAATTATATTAAAAAGCAAAACTCACACACGCAATAGCACTTAGTCTTACATACCACTCCACAGTATTTTATAGCACCCCCTGAGCAGTTTACAGCCTCTTGCCCCCAACAATCTGCCTCCTCATTTTACTGACATCAGAAGGATGGAAAAAAGAGTCAACCGTGAGCCAGTGAGGATCGAACTGCTGGCAGTTGGCAGAATTAGTGTGCAATACTTCATTCTTACCACTGCATCAATAAACTTGTAAAGGAATAGAAAAAGTACTGCTTCAGAAAGAAAAAGGTAAAGTAATAAGTAAGTGAAAAAAGGGCAAAGTAAGAAATAGGAGAAAGGAAAAACAAGTTATACAGTGATCAAATCTTCATTATGGTCACAGACCAGCATAGAAAAGCTACAAAGAAGCAACATAATTTTCTTAGCAAGAGTTACAGGCACTTTTATATTTTATCCTGTCTCCCTCTTTGCAATATGATTTCTTTCTTTCCTACCCTTTCTAATCAAATTCGTAAATCATAGGTTTGGAGGGGTTTTTTTAAGCAAGGGTTTATAAAAGCTGCTGCCTTTTAATCAAATGTATTATTCTGATAAACCATACTCTGCAAGTAGTCCTCAATGGCACCACATCCCCATGGAGAAAAGTAAACACTGGGGTACCACAAGGTTCCACCTTAGGCCCAGGACTCTTCAATATCTTCATTAATGACTTAGATGAGGGAATAGAAGGGGAACTCATCAAATCTGCAGATGACACTAAACTGACAGGAATAGCCAAGACCCTAGAAGACAAGCTCAGGATCCAAAAAGATATTGACAGACTTGAACAATGGGCCCTATCCAACAAAGTAAGTTTTAATATGGAGAAAAGCAAAGTTTTACATTTAGGCAGGAAAAATCAAAAGGTTTAAGTACAGATTAGGTGAGGCCTGGCTCAAAAACAATAACTGTGAGAGGGACTTGGAGTCTTAGTGGACAATCACTTGACTATGAGCCAGCCGTGTGCAGCCGCCGCCAAAAAAGCTAACCCAATCCTGGGTTGTATAAACAGGCGTAGAATCAAGATGACTTGACTTGAACTGGACTTTATTTGGTCAAGCGTGATTTGACTAAATATTGGAGTTTTCCTCTGTGTTTGTGAGAGTCTAGAATATCCTTAACTTCAAAATCTTCCCCCTCATTAGTGGCTTGGGTGGCAGTGGCAGGTTTGGATGTAGAGAGGATTGAATTTCTGATTTTAGTAAACTACAATGGAAAATAGGGTGAATGTTGGTGGATCTGACACACACGGAATTTATCTCCGGTACAGAAGCACTCAGTGTACATACAAAGCAACAGAATCATCATCATCATACCATAAAAGGGGAGAGTAAAGAAGATAATATAAGGGACGCGGTGGCTCAGTGGGTTAGGACGCTGAGCTTGTCGATCGGAAGGTTGGCAGTTTGGCGGGTCGAATCCCGAGTGCCGCGTAACAGAGTGAGCGCCTGTTACTCGTCCCAGCTTCTGCCAACCTAGCAGTTCGAAAGCACGTAAAAATGCAAGCAGAAAAATAGGGACCACTGCGGTGGGAAGGTAACAGCGTTCCGTGCGCCTTTGGTGTCTTAGTCATACCGGCCACATGACCATGGAGACGTCCTCGGACAAGCGCTGGCTCTTCGGCTTTGAAACGGAGATGAGCACCGGCCCCTAGAGTTGGAAACGACTAGCACGCATGTGTGGGGGAACCTTTACCTTTACCTTTAAAGAAGATAATAAGGATAAAGAATACTACAGCCACACTAGATGAGTAAACATATAGAGACATTAGATAGCAATATAAAAATCAGGTGGTCAGCACAGTGATGACCCGAGGGGAAAAACATATCTTTGTGTCTGGTTGTTTTGGCATGCCCTATAGCGCCATCCCGAGGGAAGGAGTTGAAACAGCTTATGTCCAGGATGTGAAGGGTCTGTAGATATCTTCTCAGCCCTCTTTCTGACCTGCACAATATATAGGTCTTCTAGGGAAGGCAGGCTGGTTGCAATTATTTTTTCTGCAGGCCTATCTGTTGGAGTCTGTATCTGTCCTGTTTGGTCGCTGTATCAAACCACACAGTTATAGAAGTACAAATAATAGACACTATAATTCATCTGTAAAACTATATCAACAACTCCTTGGGCAGTCTGAACTTCCTAAGTTGATGCAGGAAGAACATTCGTTGTTGTGCCTTTTTCATGACTGTTCTAATGTTAAGTGTTCATTTCAAGTCCTGGGAGATTATAGAACCCCAAAACTAGAAGGACTCTAGTAACACATGGAGTACTGCAACCAATTTTTGTCACCATACTACAAAAAAGATGTTGAGACTTTGGAAAAAGTTCAGAGAAGAGCAACTAAAATGATCAAAGGCCTGGAGACTAAAACATGAAGAATGGCTGCAGGACTTGGGTTTGGCCAGTCTAAAGAAAGAAGAAATGGAGGTGACAGTATTTGAGGGGCTACCACAAAGAGGAGGGGGTCAATTTACAGGTGAAACTCGAAAAATTAGAATATCATGCAAAAGTTCATTTATTTCAGTAATGCAACTTAAAAGGGGAAACTAATATGAGATAGACTCATTACATGCAAAGCAAGATAGTTCAAGCCATGATTTGTCATAATTGTGATGATTATGACGTACAGCTCATGAAAACCCCAAATCCACAATCTCAGAAAATTAGAATATTACATGCAATCAATAAAACAAGGAGTGTACATAGAACAATATTGGACCTCTGAAAAGTATAAGCATGCATATGTACTCAGTACTTGGTTTGGGCCCCTTTTGCAGCAATGCGGCATGGCATGGAAGCTATCAGCCTGTGGCACTGCTGAGGTGTTATGGAAGACCAGGATGCTTCAATAGCAGCCTTCAGCTCTTCTGCATTGTTCGGTCTCATGTCTCTCATCTTTCTCTTGGCAATGCCCCATAGATTCTCTATGGGGTTCAGGTCAGGCGAGTTTGCTGGCCAATCAAGCACAGTAATCCCACGGTCATTGAACCAGGTTTTGGTGCTTTTGGCAGTGTGGGCAGGTGCCAAGTCCTGCTGGAAAATGAAGTCAGCATCCCCATAAAGCTCGTCTGTGGAAGGAAGCATGAAGTGCTCCAAAATCTGGTAGACGGCTGCGTTGACCCTGGACTTAATGAAGCACAGTGGACCAACACCAGCAGATGACATGGCTCCCCAAATCAACACAGACTGTGGAAACTTCACACTGGACTTCAAGCATCTTGCAGTGTGTGCCTCTCCATTCTTCCTCCAGACTCTGGGTCCTTGGTTTCCAAATGAGATGCAAAAGTTGCTCTCATCAGAAAAGAGGACTTTGGACCACTGAGCAACAGACCAGGTCTGTTTTTCTTTAGCCCAGGTAAGATGCTTCTGACGTTTGTTGTTCAGGAGCGGCTTGACAAGAGGAATGCGACATTTGAAGCCCATGTCCAGGATCCGTCTGTGTGGTGGCTCTTGATGCACTGACTCCAGCCTCAGTCCACTCCTTGTGAAAGTCCCCAACACTTTTGAATGGCCTTTTCCTGACAATCCTCTCCAGGCTGCGGTCATCCCTGCTGCTTGTGCACCTTTTTCTTCCACACTTTTCCCTTCCACATAACTTTCTATTAATGTGCTTTGATACAGCACATTGGGAACATCCAACTTCTTTTGCAATTACCTTTTGAGGCTTTCCCTCCTTGTGGAGGGTGTCAATGATGGTTTTCTGCACAACTGTCAGGTCAGCAGTCTTCCCCATGATTGTGATTCCTACTGAACCAGACTGAGAGATCATTTAAAGGCTCAGAAACCCTTTGCAGGTGTTATGGCTTAATTAGCTGATTAGAGTGGGACACTTTGAGCCTAGAATATTGCACCTTTTCACAATATTCTAATTTTCTGAGATTGTGGATTTGGGGTTTTCATGAGCTGTAAGCCATAATCATCACAATTATGACAAATCACAGCTTGAACTATCTTGCTTTGCATGTAATGAGTCTATCTCATATATTAGTTTCCCCTTTTAAGTTGCATTACTGAAATAAATGAACTTTTGCACGATATTCTAATTTTTTGAGTTTCACCTGTATTTTCCAAAGAACCAAAAGGCAGAACAAGAAACAATGGTTGGAAACTGATCAAAGAGAGAAGCAAACTGGAATTAAGGAGAAACTTCCTGACAGGACAATTAACCAGTGGAACAGCTTGCCTCCAGAAATCGTGGGCACTCCATCACTGGAGGTTTTTAAGAAGAGACTAGACACTCACTTGTCTGAAATGGTATAGGTCCTCCTGCTTGAGCAGGGGCTGGACTAGAAACAGGGCTTTTCAACCTTTTCACCCATTGTACCACTTTTAGGATATGGCAACATCTGAGTACCACCAGTCGCCTAGCAAGGTGTCAAAAACCTGATGACCAAAAACAAAAGGAAAAAAGTGATGAAATACAGGTAGTCCTTGACTTACAACAGTATGCTTAGTGACTGAAGTTACAATGGCACTGGAAAAAGTGTCCCCCAAGCCACAGCCGAGCAAGACATCTGCCTCTCTTCCTCCTGTCTGAGGTTTTCATTGTTGTGAGCATTTCTGTTGAGGATTGGCAGCAGTTGGGTGGGTTGGGTTTTATTCTCCACATCTGCTGGGTGGTTGCAGATTTTGGTCACTTCACATCACCCTTGGACACTGTGACCATCATAAATATGAATCAGTTGCCAAGCATCTGAATGTAAATCACAAGACCCTGGAGATGCAACATTCCAGCTGATTGGCGCTTCTTCTGGGCTCAGAAGCGCCAGGATTAGTGCCAAGCTCCAGCTGGATCCTGGCGCTGATCCTGGCGCTTCCATTGAGCCCTGACAGCCCCAAAGAAGCGCTGATCCTGGCGCTTCCGCTGAGCCCTGACAGCCCTGCAGCTCCAGCCGTCTCTCGCTCAGGCTTGTGCGGTGCTGCCACCAGTTCAGCTCATTCCCCTCCCCTGCTACTTTTGTAGGATGGTCGTGTACCACCTGCCAGGTGCCAATGTACCACAGGTGGTACCTGTACCACTGGTTGAAAAGCCCTGGACTAGAAGTCCTCCATGGTCCCTTCCAGCTTTGCTTCTATTCTATTCTAGTCTATTCTATTCTAGTCTATTCTATTCCATTTTTATTGAGGTTGTAAAATAGAAGGGCTCCTCCTAAAATCCACTCCCCTCTCTAGTTTTAAGCATGTTCAGATTGTTATGGCTGCACCACAGAGCATATTGTTCTACCTCCCGTCTACGTGCAGATGTATCACCATCTCGAATGAGGCCAATGGCCATTGTATCGTTTACAAACCGGAGTCCTTTAACAGAGGGATCCCTAGAGATGCAGGCATTGGTAGAGACAGAGAAGAGCAACAGGGAGCACACAGCCCTGAGGGGCACCTGTGCTAATTTCCCATGTACTAGATATAATTCTCCCTAGTTTCACTTGCTGTTTCCTATCTGTTAAAAAGATAGTACAGTACAGTGTGAACAGGCACCGAGCTGAATCAGTTCGGAGTGAAGAATTTCTGGAGTGATGGTATTGAATGCCGAGGTAAAGTCCACAAAAAAGACGCGCATAGGTCTTTGGGGATTCAAGATATTGCAAGGTCATATGGATAGCATCATCTGCCAAACTATTTGCTTGGTAGGCAAACTGAAAGGGGCCTTAAGAGTGGATCCATGACGACTTTCAGGTGGGCCAGCACTAACCTCAAAGGCCTTCATAACTACAGACATCAGAGCAACTGGCCTGTTAATGGTTCAGCTCCAATGGAGGATTTTTAAGGAACTAGGATGATGATAGAGTGAAGCAAGAAGAGACTTAACATATCCAGTGATTTATTTAAAAAACTGTGGAGATGGGGGCCAGTTGCTCAACACAGGCTTGCAAGCAAGGAGTCGTCACTCTGGGCTGGTGCTTTTCATCTTTTAGTCTATGAAATAGACCTCACACATCTTTTTCTAAGATCACCAGAGGTGGGGGCCCCAAGAGGGATGGAGGTAGGTATAGAAAATTAGCTACTGTTGGTGTATCTGAAGTGGGGTAGGTAGCAGTAGATGACTCTGATCTCTTCTCAAACCTTCAGTAGAACACATTCAGGTTGCCTGCCAGTTGGTATTTCTCTTCAATAAGGGAGTGAGGTCTGCTGTAGCCTGTGATGTTAACCCACCCCCATCCCAGTGAGTCGATGTTTATCCCTACCTATTTTCTGGAAGTCCCCCACAACCTGGTTACGTCATCAGGCCTTGTGGGACAGGCTATGTTTCTGGCGACTGGTGAGATCATAAGGTGTCTCTATTGCTGATATAATAAGAAGTTGGAAGGGACCTTGGAGGTCATCTAGTCCAACCCCCTGCTCAGGCAGGAAACCCTATACCATTTCAGACAAGTGACTGGCCAGTCTCTTCTTAAAAACTTCCAGTGTTTGAGCATTCACCACTTCTGGAAGCAGGTTGTTCCACTGGTTAGTTGTTCTAACTGTCAGGAAGTTTCTCCTTAGTTCTAGGTTGCTTCTCTCCTTGACTAGTTTCCATCCGTTGCTTCTTGTCCTGCCTTCGGGTGCTTTGGAGAATAGCTTGACTCCCTCTTCTTTGGGGCAGCCCCTGAGATACTGGAGCACTGCTATCATGTCCCCCCTCATCCTTCTCTTCATTAAACTACACATACCCAATTCCAGCAACCGTTCCCTATATGTTTTAGCCTGCAGTCCCCCAATCATCTTTGTTGCTTTTAGGTGTTTTTTTGCTTTTTACATTTCTAATTTTTTTTACACGTTCACTGGTTTACATTTTTTGCTGGATGCTGCTTTTTGTGAGATGGGCAATGTATTAAACAGACACTGGAAACAACCTGCCTCCATACTAGATAAAGAGTAATTATAAAAACTAAAGCCAGCTTAGCAACGACAGCAGTTCTCTGGAAGTGTCTTGTTTTGCAGAAACCTCTAAGCAGTTCCTGTAACACAAGGGTCCCCAACCTCTACGGGGCCTTGAGCTGTTCAGAACATGGCCATGGAAATGGCAGGTGAGTGCACATGCGCTCCACTTGCACAAGTGGCAGTTGTGCATGCCCGCCACTTGTGCAATTGGAGCTGTGCGCACACTTGCCCCCCTCGCATGGAAACATCCCCCCATCTGCAAAGCTGGAAAAGTTGGGGAACTCTGCTGTAACATATATGGTGACATAAGAACTAAAGTGTTTCAACACTACAAGTTAAAGGGGCTAAATAACTTTCAGATTATATCTTAAATATCTCCTCTAGACGTTTCTCCTCTCTTCATCCTCCGCTATCATCTAACGGAGATTTGCAAAATGCCTTGCAATCTCCCCGTGGAGCTTGGAATTTGAAAGGTCCACCCTTCCCTGCTTATTTTCTAGAATTGCTTCAGGTTTCTGGGCTCAAGTGACTATAAACAAATGTTTAGGTTTATTCAAAGAAACAAAAATATTAAGAAAATGTACCGTATATGGCCACCCGGTGACAGAAAATAAGTCAAAACAATGTTAGTAGGGCATCATGTAACAGGTAGGTTGTTCTTATGCCAATTTTTTTTTTGTATGTAATACACTATAAAATCAAGATGTAACTACAAAATGTCTTTATTGAAAAAAGCAGATTATAACATCTAAGGTTAAATGAAATTCTGACTTTTAATATTAAAATAACTTAGGATAATAGTAAGTAGCTTTTTTAGATAAATAAATCTACATTTCCCAACATTTATTCTTCAACAATCATGGAAACCAAGTGGTAACACAAAAACTGACAAGTCTATGAGCTAAAAGTCTGACATTTTAGAAAGATATATACAAATATGGTTAAACTAATGTGTTTGCAGATGTAAACTAGACACATAATGTACAAATTGCCCATTTTTTATTTCCTACAAAAGAAAAATTAACATTGGTCCAAGTTCTTGGAAATAAAACCTATATTCTTTTAAAGAAAATGCAAATATTTCTCAAGAAACAAACTTAATTTAAGTCAAATTATATACTCTAGTTATGGCATTAGTTGAATCACAAGAGTTTATTGGGGCCTAAGAAAAAATTTATCTTCTGGAGTTTTGGTTTAACTCAATGGAACTCTCCCGTCAATTTTTTAATTTCTAAATTATAAGACATCCACCCACTTGTTTTGAAACCATTATTTCCCCATGTCTTCATCTCCTTTGGAACCTTAAGTTACGGGGCAGGATGGATCTTCCACATATTTATTTTCTTTTCAATAAGTGCATCTATCTCGGCTTCCTCGCTCATGCGCATATGAATCAGTAAAAAGAAGGAAGCTCTCCCATAAATATTTTGGCACAAATGCTAGAAGTACTTCATCCCTGTGGAGCCCAAACTCTGAAGCAAATGCAGAGGTGGCACTGAACTCCCAGGACTCCTCTGCAGGGTCCTCCATCTGGCGTCCCCTGGTGTGGCACCCCTTGTCCTTGGGCACAGCTGGACGACCTGTGCAGGAGAAAGGCTGGTAGGCAGCCCCCTTAGCGGTGCTGGTGGGGAAGTGCCCTCCCCACGCTTTCAGCAAGGGAGGCCAGTGGGCAAAGCAACCAGGCTGTGGAGCAGGGCCAGTCTAGCCCTCGAGGGGCCCTGGGGTCCACAGTTCAGCCGCTATTGATGGGAGGTAGTAAGTTTCACATTTTTTGCAATTTTTTTTTGCTGTATGACACTTTCTAGCTGTTTTCTCCTTAAAAACCACATTTTTAATATGGAAAAAGGCATTAGAAAAAGACAAATCTTCAGCTGGATCAGATTTCAGCAACGGGAGTGGGGGGGCGGGGGGGGGAATTAAAACAAGAAAATGTTCATGAAGAAAATCACCAGGTTGACAAATCCATTTAAGTATGTAACAGGTAATCCCCTGAAATATTTTAAACAAATGAAACAGACTGGCATGTTTGGAAAATAATAGCCCGTGTACATATTTTAGCTATTATGCTATTTGCTGAAGATTAAGGCAGTAGCAGGAACGGACAAGTCTGACACTAAAATAATCAATGCCGTAAAACTCAACAGCAGAGGAATGAGAGGCTCCTTTCAAGAAGGAAGCAGGCGGCCATCTGCAAGAGGAAAGGGGGATTTCGGAATGGGTGGAAGGTTTCCTTGCAGTAAAATCAAACCAATCACAATGATGACTTTCTGGAAACTTGAAAGCACAAAAAGGCAAACAGAACCATCTGGAGCAGCCTTAAAAGGGCTGATCCGATGGGAAGGGCAGGGGGGCTCCTTTTAAAGGGCCCCATCGTGCTCCCACGTACACTTGGAAGGAACCGCCGACATTCCTTTTGCACTGACTCACCTGGCGTTTCCCTCTTCTCAGCCCTTCAGACTTGGGAAATGTGCCTGCCGCAGCTGACAGGACTCTGAATAGTCTGGGGGAATGCAGCCTGCTGCTCTTCCATAAGAGGTTTTTTAGTTTTTAAACAGATTTAGCAGTGTTTTTCTATTTGATTCCCAAAGTGTACTTTCACTGAAGTTGCTGGAGCACCAGATAGCTTTACAAAGGGTTAATCCAGGTGGTTTTATCAGCAGCAGCGAGCTGAAATTGTTTTAAAGTCAACGTATATAAGGAAATAATACAACGTGGCTGAAACTGAAGCCTCAACTGATGTGGTCAATTTTAATTACGTGGCCCCTCCTTGTCTCAAATAATCAACATAGCTTATTTTTAATAGAAAAAGTAAACATTTTCCATATGGAACACAGATTTTCCCAGAGTTGGAAGTGTGCTTTAAAAGTCTAGCCAAAATAGAAGTGTAAGACTTCTTAATACATTATCTTATATGTTTTAATTTTTGCTAATTTTTTTAAAAAGCCCTCTATGCTCCAAATTAGGTATTTCCCTGCTATACATCTGAGCCAATTTCTTTACATCCAAGCGCCTAGAAAAAAGACTATTTTTCCTGAGACTTTTAACAACTGTTCAACTATTTTGTGAGCTACCTAAAATGCTTTGTGATGGTCAAGAGGCCATGGAAATTATCATGCAAGTGCTGTGGATTCAAGTATAATTAACTTGGCCTTTAAAGCTGGGTTATAACCAAGTTGTAAAAAACAAAAATATGGAAGCAACCATTTTTAAAATACCTCTAGAAGTAGTATGTTTGCAAGTCATACCACAGAACTGCCATCCTTTTAGCTGAAAGAAAGGGAATGGGTGCATTGTCCATTTGCAGGAGTCAGGATGTCCAGGGTGATGACAATGGGGTGGCAAGAATCAAGATGACGGCCACAACCATGCAGCTGAAATCACCATCTTGGATCTTTTTGATCCTTCCTGCAGACACCCCAAGCTGAATTTATTAGTGAAAGTCAGTTTCAAAACAGTGACTTTGAGAAGTGCCAAGTGACATCTGACAGGCATGGAAGATCCTTCTTGACAAGAGAGCCCATTTCTTTGCCTGCAGTCACCTGGTGGATCCAGCACAAGAATCCACTTTCCTTGTACTTAGGAAGAGAGAGCAACCAATGGAGCTTCTGCGGGGAGCCCCCGGGGACCTGGACCTGGCAATTTCTGCTGTTCTTTGAGCAAAATTGTTTTGGGGTTCCAGGCTGCATCTGAACTTCAGGATGCTGGGAAGATTCCTTTCAAAAATAAGTGGTGGCAGATCCAAAGAAATGGATGGGACAGAAACTTAATTTGAGTGAATTCAAATCTGAATTAAATTTAATGAATAAACTTATACCACCTGTATATATTTTTTCCCATTCTGACACATTCACATCTCTGCTGCGGAAGAATTCTAAGAAAAAACTAAGGATTGGGAATGCTTATGCTCTTTCCCCACCCCACCTCCCATCTGCAACCCTGCTTTCAGCAAAGGTCCTCTGAAGACTGTTGTCACCTGTTGGGTCCCAGAAAGCTATGAGGTCACCGGTCTCCCTAGACAGCCTGCAGCTCTCCCCTTGGCTGTGTGCTCTGCCCCCACCTGGAAACACTAAACTCTCCCATCCTTGCCAAGCACCCAAGAACCATGACTGGCAAACCCTAAAATAGGAATGCTCTCCCTTTCATTCATGGGCTTCCAGCACATGAGGTCTTGCATACTCGTTTTGCAGAGAAACCCAACAAAGGCCAAGATGGAACACCCACAGGTCTCCCCTACACCAGAGGAAGGCAACCTTGGCTCTTTTATGATTCATGGACTTCAATTCCCAGAATTCCTGAGCCAAGGTTGCCTACCCCTGCCCTACACTGTTGTCAGTTGTTAATCTTTTAAGTCACATCCACTTTGGCCACCACTCTTTTGATGCATGCAACAACCACTGTGCCTCTCAAATTATGAGAACCACAAGTTCAGGGTGCGAGGAGACCTAAAACATGATGGAAGTTTTTTGGTCTCTTTCCCATTGGAAAGCTAATGTTTCTTCTGGGAGCTCAATCAATCAACGGTAAAAATGGCAACAAGCCAGTGTTAATGGATGCTCCGTCATCCCAACAGCCCTTTTCCCATCCAATCCATGAGGCACACTGCTTTTCAAGCACCAGCATCCTGGGAAGAATTACTTAGGCAAATTGTACACAGAGCCAACCAAAGAGGTGCCCCTTCCTTTCCAATCTTAGAAGCAACAAATAAGGGTGGCTGCTTTGTCTTTCTAAAGCTCTTTCCCCAGCAGGTATCTTCCTCCTGGTCTTGAGTAGATGGGAAGTGAAAGCCTCAGAGCTCCGTGATATGCATGGGGTACCCAGAGGGAGAGTGTGCTGACACTTTAGTGCTCAAGCGCCTGATATGACAGGTGTGGCAGAGCAGGTGTCTCTCGAGTGGATAGCATCGGCGGCCTTCCTCGTCATTCAGCTGGAGTCCACAATCCTAAGAAAAAGAAGATCACTCATCCATTAGTGGCCAGTGGACGTGAAATAATTTTCTGGGAGACATAATGAGTACAGATGTCTATGGAGATTCTCAAGTCATCCCAGCCATGGTTGTGAAGGTGCTTTTCAAAAGGCAACTGGACTTCGTTTTTTCCGTGAAGAAGATTCTTGGATGACAAGTGAAAACGTCTTCAAGGAAAAGAAAGTCTGGTTGACTTTTGAAAAACATCTTTGGGATAATGGGTACAGCTAGTCTTCATTTAGCTACCATTCACTGTGACAGTGAGGAACAAGTAACCTCAAACCCAATCTTTGCATTTATGACCTTTGCAGGTCTGCAAAGCAAAGGAAAGGGGAAATAAGATATTTTCCAGTCATTTCTTACTATCATCTCCCAAATTACTTTATTTTGCCATATATATCCCATTGTCTGCCTTTTATTTACAGTTACTGTTTTATAGTGCTCTATAGATCTTTGCAACCCACCCCAGAATGTAAATTAAATTTAAGAGTAGTAAAAGGTAAAGGTAAAGGTTCCCCTACACATGTGTGCTAGTCGTTTCCGACTAGGGGCCGGTGCTCATCTCCGTTTCAAAGCTGAAGAGCCAGCACTTGTCCGAGGACGTCTCCGTGGTCACATGGCCAGCATGACTAGATGCCAAAGGCACATGGAACGCTGTTACCTTCCCACCGTCGTGGTCCCTATTTTTCTACTTGCATTTTTTTACGTGCTTTCAAACTGCTAGGTTGGCAGAAGCTGGGACGAGTAACAGGCGCTCACTCTGTTATGCGGCACTCGGGATTCGACCCGCCAAACTGCCAACCTTCTGATCGACAAGCTCAGCGTCCTAACCCACTGAGCCACCGCGTCCCCTAAGAGTAGTAGAAAAATGCTTTAGGCAAATTAGGAAACAAAAGCAAATCATACCATGAATATGCTGCCACCAACCCTTTTGGATGGATTTCTTTTCTTGGGAGAAGGACTAGACTGGTCCCTCCCTCTAACTAGGCTGTCTCAGTAGCTCTAAGCTTTACCTCGCAGTGATAACATTCCACGTGGTAATCTCTGTCCATTGACACCACCCGGATGGTCTCTTCGGAACCCTAGTTTGGAGAGACAGCAAAATAAGCTGAAAACTGGAAAGGTGTCCATCATTTGCTTTCAAGGAAAATAGGTACTTTGAAACCTCCCTCTGCAACTGTATAAATCCCTCCTTGTTACAGAAGTGCCACAATGAAACCTCTTCCATTCCCCAAATATTAATTTTGCAAGTGCAGAAATTAAGGTTCCTGAAGATGTACTTTCTCTGCAAAATGTAGGCTTGGTCCAATATCTATGATAAGAAAGACAGGAGCCCGTATCAGCAGAGTGGAGAAAAGGGAGACTTTTGGGATCTCAAGTGGATCAGACATTGAGAACTGCTGCGGCTGCCCACTCAAGAGGGCAGAGGGATCTCTTTGGAGGGCTTAGCATGTGTCCACACAGCTGACTGGGTCAATGTATAATGGAAAGCAAGCCAGTGAGATTTCCCATCCCTGAGGTGGCAAAGGGCCTGCAAGCCAGCAGATAATGGCTGTACTAAAGTATTAATCAAATGACAAAGAAGAAAAACATACCTGGACTGGCAAAATAGGCTGGTTACAGGAAGCACACTTGGGTGCAAAAACCCTAGATTTGGGGGGAGGGGGGGAAAGAGGTTATATTTTTCTTGAGAAGCAAAGAAACAGAACGGTAGGCAGCATTTTAACAACTGAGAGCAAACAACGTTAGCTAATCCCAACTCCATCCCATGATTGTGTTGCGTTTTTTTAGACCACCACAGCATGAAATCTAAATTCAGCTGTGGATTTAAGTATATCCCTCCTTCTATTCAAAGCAGGACAGCTGAACAAAATGACGATCCCCTTAACCTAAGACAATCCCCCCCCAACTGAATGGCTGCCTAGTGAGACCTATTTGGTCCCCCCGAGCCATCACTTTAATAGATGGGATTTAATTCATCTCCAAATATCATTGATGGAAATGTTTAAAAGAAAAAAGAAAACAGATGTGATCTCCTTTCAGTATAGGAAAAGTTCCTGTTACATTTTCAATGCAACATACAGAAATGTTGAACACTAGATCGCCTTGCTGTCAGTCCTTAACTGGACTTGATCCTGGATATTGTCTCCTTTAGCAGCGGTCAACCCTTCCTCATGACCTGAGCAGGGGGTCCCCCTTTTTTCCTTTTGCCCTGCAGAACTCTGCATTCTCACGTGTGATAGTCTTTGACACAGTAAATATTGTTCTCCATGTCTACAGTGAAGGGTATGCCATCCAGACATTCATTGCACACCACACAGCGGAAACAGCCAGGATGGTATGACTTCCCAAGAGCTTGCAAAATCTGGAAAAGAATCATAGGTCACAAATTATGCAAAGTCTCTTCCTGCTGTCTATAATTTGTTTCATGCATCAAGGAACAGCGAGTGCAGGGCTTGGGAAAAACAGATTACTAGGAACGATCAGTGGGGCAACTGGCACTGTGGAAGACCCTTCTCTTGAGAAGCCCCACTCTGATGAGGCTCTCTTGCTTCCTGCGCCACACACAGCAGTCGCTGGCCATCCCCTCTTTTGGCGTGGTTTTTTCAGTCTTCCCAGCCTAATCAGCAGTGCTGAGTTTCCTAGACATCTCCAATCCAATCCAAGTACTAACCAGAAAGCACGACTGTTTTTCCCTCTCCTTTGCTCTTCTGCAAATTTTAGAACCAAGTCTGGATTTGCAACCAGCCTCCCTTAGAAACTTTAGGCCTTAACACTTTTGTGTTTGTGGCAACGGCTCCAGGAGAGATGAAAAAGGAAGATTCACACAACGTTACCTTTGGCAGGCCCAACTCTTTTGATTGGCAGATGGACTGTAATTAATTATCCCTTGATCTTATTTTTAAGCCTGTTCTTGATTTGTACTGTATGCTAAGGGAATTTCCAAGTGACACTTCTTACCAAGAAACTCCATCCTATCGTGTTTTATTGTTTTATGCTCTTCAGATATTGGTAACATCCTCCCAGCTGTATTAACTAATGCAATTGGAGGTAGATTGTCTCAAAGAGCCTTAAGTTCAAAAGCATTCTCAACCACGATGGTCATGAGATAGATCTCAGCGTATCATTATTTCACAGACTCCTTAAATGAAATTGGGCTACTTTTGATAAATAGCTCAGGCCTCCTCAACGGATGTCCTTCAGATGTGTGGGATTACAATTCCCACTCTCCTCAACTGGTTTGGTATTAAATATACTAATTGGAAATGATTGCCTTGTGGGTCCCAAACATCAGAAGGCACTAGAATAGAGAAGAAATTTTCCCCAGATCAAACTAAAATAGCAAGAATCAACCCTGGAATTTGTGTCTTTCAGAGAAAAAAAAATGATTCTTCCAAATCCAAGCATAATTAAAATAGAACTGAACAAAGAAAACACTGGAAATTAGAGCAGGCTCTGAAACCCAGACAGTTGGGAAGGGAGTGTCCTGTCAAGCAACCCTAAGAGAGAAATACAGAGATTGTGACTATCTTCAGCACATAAGAACCCTCTTCTGTGAAAGGCACCACCTCCATGGCCTTGATGTTTCAACTAAAATCAGCTTTTTGTCCCCTCAGTGGAACTGATAGCTGGTATGGTTGTATTTCTTCTGAAGAAACCTGAACTAACAAGATTAAAAAGGTAAAGGTTCACCCGCACATGCGTGCTAGTTGTTTCCAACTCTAGGGGCCGGTGCTCATCTCCGTTTCAAAGCCGAAGAGCCAGCGCTTGTCCGAGGACGTCTCTGTGGTCATGTGGCCGGCATGACTAGACGCCAAAGGCGCACGGAACACTATTACCTTCCCACCGGAGTGGTCCCTATTTTTCTACTTGCATTTTTACGTGCTTTCGAACTGCTAGGTTGGCAGAAGCTGGGACGAGTAACAGGCGCTCACTCTGCTACGCGGCACTCGGGATTCGACCCGCCAAACTGCCGACCTTCTGATCGACAAGCTCAGCGTCCTAAACCACTGAGCCACCACATCCCTCCTAACAAGATTACTGATGTCTAAAAGCCAGGAGCAGCACTGCAGATAATTTCATCATCTGAACACCAGACTGCAAAAGCAAGGTTTTGTGGACCAATGACTCCGTCTAACCATTTATGAACTGTGAAACATTTGGTAGGGGCTGAAGAGACAGCAAGAGAAAGATTTAACCAGATCCTGAAAAAAATAAGGAAAGATAACTGGTCCATAATTGACCTTTGTTCGACATCCTTCTAAAATCATAGCTGGAATGATGGAGAAACACCTGCCGAGTGAAAGAGACCAAACATCCACTTATGTGTTTCCAATTGTTTAAATATTGGAAGTCAATCCCTCTGTCCATTCTAGACTCCATCCTTACTTACTGAATTTACATCTGGAAGGACAGAGTTAAACAGGGATCCTCCAGCAGAAATGGAATGAGGAATTAAAGTAATGAAATAACATGGGATAAATAGAAGTGAAGGAATGCTTTAGAGATTTTTATGGGACTTATACTGTTAAGAATGGAACAAAAGCTCTAAATCCTAATATCAATGGAATTGTACCATATCTGAATTTTAAGCTTTAGAGTTTATATCTAAATTTTTCTTATGTTAGTCACAGTATTCTATGAATATATTGTTCACAATTTGTTACTTTCTTCTTCTTACTAGAGCAGGCACGTCAAACATGTGACATCACACAATATATTGGGACAGTTTTGCCGTTGCCGGCAATGGGGTGGGTGCGGCTTCCATGTGATGCGTCTGACCTGCGGGCCGGCAGTTTGACACCCCTGTACTAGAAGCATAGAATCAAGATCACGCAAAGTATTTTGCTCGCTATATCACAAAAAAGATGTTGAGAGTCTAGAAAAAAAATTCAGAGAAGAGCAACTAAGATGATCAAAGGCCTGGAGACTAAAACATACGAAGAACGGCTGCATGACTTGGGTTTGGCTAGTGTAAAGAAAAGAAGAAACGGGGGCGATATGATAGCAGTGTTCCAGTATGTGAGGGGCTGCCACAAAGAAGAGGGGGTCACGTTATTTACCAAAGCACCAGAGGGAAGGACGAGAAACAATGGTTGGAAACTGATCAAAGAGAGAAGCAACCTGGAATTAAAGAGAAACTTGCTAACAGTGGGGACAATTAACCAGTGGAACAGCTTGCCTCCAGAAATTGTGGGTGCTCTATCACTGGAGATTTTTAAGAAGAGGCTAGACAATCACTTATCTGGGATGGTATAAGTTCTCCTGCTTGAGCAGGGGCTGGACTAGAAGACCTCCAAGGTCCCTTCCAGTTCTGCTCTATTCTAATTGCAATTATGATACCATAGTTTAGTAGGCACATTTTGATTAGAAATTGGGCATAAATCTTGTACTCTAAATTCCCGGGGCTTTGCAATCTATCATTATTTTGAATGGCTCCTTTCCAGGTATTGTAATGACCATTATAATCTCTGGGACCAATTTTAAACTTGCTTTTGATATTAGGATTATACCTCTTCTTTTTAACAATTATAACAATTATTTGTAAGAATAAAAGAAAAAAAAAGAAAAAACTGTGTGAATGCTACGGTTGTGTCTAGTGATTGAAAAAGTAATGAGTGAATGCAAAAACCACAGGGAAATGAATTTATTAAATGTGCCTGGGAAAATGTTGGCAGAATTCTGACCAAAAGTTTATTGTGAGCAAAACCCACCAGGGTGCTTTTATTGGCTGCCAACTGGGGCATGGAGATTTCTTCAGAGCAATATCAATGGAGTCAAGCAGGGAGAGAAATGGGGGGGGGGGGCTAGTGAGGGAGCAAGAGGTGGCTGTGGGGGCAGCTCCAAGGTCAAACATGGAGAGTAGTGTCAAGGGGGGGCTTCTTGCTCCAGGTGGCAGGCAGAGAAAACAGCTCTGGGAATGTCTGAAGTGAGGAGCTGATCAGGCAGGCTTTGCCAACTGCCATTTCTCCCCTGATCTCTGCCATGAATGAATGAACCTTGGCAGGAGGCTGTTTGGAAGCCACATCACTTGGGGGGGGGGAAGAGGAAATTGCCCAGCCTGGAAAACGAGGACTGGATAGTTTGCTCAGTAGGTTCAGCGAAGCTGATTGTGGACTGGGTGAAATTGCTCTGATGAAAGGGAGCAACGACTGAGACCAAATCCCAGGAAGCAATGCTTCCCTTCCTCCCGACGTTTTTCCAGGTCTAGGACTTCACCTCCCCCTCCCGCCCAACTGCCTCCTGGAGCTCCGTGGCAGAAGGGCTGCCTGGACAGGCCGTGGCTGGCTCTCCCAGAAGCCCCGGGGGAGAGGAAACGGGAGAGAGAGTGTGTGTGTGTGTGTGCTCTGGAGCCCCACGCAGAGCCAGAAGGGGGGGGGGGGCGGGGGTAGAGACAAAGATAAGCTGGAGTGAAGGGGGGGGGTTAAGGTTTATCCTCAACATTTCTGAATCAAGTCAGAGTCTTTCCTCCTTTTCTCTTGACTGTCCAATGAAAGGGAGAAACAAGAGCCCATCAACAAAGGCTGCTCTTGTCCTTCCTTCAAGCCAGTGCTAGGCCTTGAAAACCACGAAAGCTGACTGTGGGCCGATCGCACACAATCTACCTCACAGGGCTGTTGTGGGTGAAATAGGATAGGAATGCTACACGCATTGCTTTGAGCTCCTACAGGAAAGGTAGGAAGGAAACCTAATAAATGACCAAATATAGCACTTAGCAATTGCACTTATATGCTGCTTCACAGTGCTTTGCAGCCCCCTCTAAGCGGTTTACAAATGTCAGCTTCCTGCCCACAACAATCTGGGTCCTCATTTTAATGACCTTGAAAGGATGGAAGGCTGAGTCAACCTTGAACTGCTGGCAGTGGGCGGAATTAACCAGCAATACTGCATTCTAACCACTTCTAATATAATCTGCAAACAATGAAAAGTGAGGCAGCAGAGAAAGTGGCTGCTCTGTGAGGGTCCTTTGCTTTCCAAGGACTGGATGTACCACTTAGCACATCTGGACACAAAGCTTTATTGCAGCACACACCTTCCCTACTAGAGACCGTTGCGCCTCACCCTTCTAGAACTCGCAACGCCAGGCAGCCCTGTAAGTAGGCCTCCAATGCTCAGTCGTTTAGTACTTGGTTCAAGCACAAGACTATAATCTCCAAAGCAGAATGCAACTTTCACCTCCTTCCAAAAGTCCTCACATTACTTGCAATGAGCTGCTGTTCTTTCTCCTCCAGCTGCTTAACAAGTTCTGGCAAAGCAGGAACTCCCCTCCCCCCTAAAAAAATGCTAGTCCCTGCAACTTGGGGTCCCAGCAGTTGACTTGCCCCCTTGAAATAGCTGTTGGACTCCAGACGTCGCCTCCATTTCCCCCCACTCTGTCTTAGCATTTGCTTTTGTAAGCTAAGGACCTGGATATGGAGAGGTTGCTTCTGGTCCTTGAACAGCCCCCACCTCCTATTATTACAGGCATCTGCAATGTTGGCCTGGATGCTTGTGAGTAAAATTGTGAGTATACGAACCTTGAAAGGCAGCAGCGGGGGTGGGGGGAGCTACTTTTCCGAATCCCACCGTCATTCCCTCCTGTGCTCCTAAAGGAAGCCAGAGTTCCTCAGAGAGCTGGCCAGAGAAGGAAGGGCAGGGGGCTCAGGTGGGCGGCCCCACAGAGAGGCATGAGCAGCTGCTGCTGAAAAGCCCTCAAAGGCAGAAGCCGGACCTCGGTGCAAAGCTTCAGAGCAGAACGGGCGCTGGAGGCTCAAGGTTGACTCAGCCATCCACCCTTCTGAGGTAGGTAAATTGAGGACCCAGATTGTTGGGGGCAAGAAGCTGACTTTGTAATAATGCCGCTTGGGGGGGCAAAAGCCCTAATAAGCAGGCATATACATAGAATGAAGGCTATTGCGAAGCACATTGATTTGTGCTTAAATTGTAAGCCGCCCTGAGTCTTCGGAGAAGGGCGGGATATAAATGGGATTAAAATTAAAAAAAAAATACTGATCTAAAGATCGCTATAATAATGTTAAAGTTTCCAGCTAGAAATATCATAACTTGGTTTAATAATGTTAAGGTGAAATAACCCGATCTTTCAACTCTTGCTGAAGCACATTCCATGTGGCTAACAGAATAATAGAGTTGGAAGGGACCTTGGAGGTTTTCTAGTCCAGCCCCATGCTCAAGCATATACCATTCCAGACAAATGGCTGTCCAATCTCTTCTTAATAACCTCCAGTGATGGAGCACCCACAACTTCTGGAGGCAGGTTGTTCCACCGATTAATTGTTCTAATTGTCAGGAGAATTCTCCTTAGTTCTAGGTTGCTTCTCTCTTTGGTTAGATTAGTTGATTAGTTTCCATCCATTGCTTCTAGTCCTTCCCTCAGGTGCTTAGGAGAAGATTCTGGAGATTAACTGATCTTACTAACAGGAAATTTCTCCTTAATTCTAGGTTGGATCTCTCCTTGATAATTTTCCATCCATTACTTCAGATGCTTTGGAGAATGAGTTGAGCCTCTTTTCTTTGTGAGAGCCCCCTAGGTATTGGAACACTGCTATGTCACCTGTAGCCCTTTTCATTAGAGAACGAAGCCAAGCACAGATTTCTATGGTATCTGTGAAGCCAAATGTTTGGGAAGAAGCCTCATTCTTTCCAGGAGTCGGGAAAGACTCTCCAAAAAGGAACTGCTCTGCTAGAAGGCTCCACCTTCTTTACAAATGAGGCAAACCCAACACTATCTGGAAGGCTTTCCTGCCATCTCTTGAAGAAAAAAAAACTGGTGCAACATTTTTAAAGTAAAAGCAAACATATTACTATATCCCTTGGTGGCAAAGTTTCTTTGTCCCTGAAGGAAAAAATTGGTTCATTTTATGATTTTATGCAGTATCATGAGAAACAATCCCCCCGGGAGGGGCACATTCAAGGCTCTGCCCCGTCCAACACTCGGGCACTGCCGGAGGTTCAAAGGCAGCCCCTGCAAGGAAGAGGACCGCCAGCCTCCAGAACCTTCTGGAATATGTCTTGGGGCCACAGATAAGAGCCCTGTGGGGAGATCACAGTGGAGTAGTAGTTTCCTAAGACACAATACTTGTGACTGGCTGGGTTCATACAACAGACTGAACTTGGTTACAAGCACAAATCTGTTTTCTGGCTGCATACAATAGACTGAAATGTAAAGTCAACAGGCCAAGCTCTTAGAACATGTTACGATACAAAAAAGTAATAGTTGAAGCTAATCAAGCTTAGTAGATTGTGCAAATGCAGCTGCTGGCACCTTCATGAACCTGTTCAGCATAATAGGCAAACTTGGACACAATTGTGATGTGAGGCGTGTGTGT
The DNA here is from genome assembly GCF_947247035.1 of Vipera ursinii. Taxonomy (NCBI): domain Eukaryota; kingdom Metazoa; phylum Chordata; class Lepidosauria; order Squamata; family Viperidae; genus Vipera; species Vipera ursinii. Next base: position 2,864,597 of record NC_139520.1, read on the forward strand.
GCCTGGGGAGGAGAAAGAGAACTGCAGCCCAACTGACCCAGAGGTCTCCTTTTTTTCTGAAGCTAGGACTCTTACCATTTCCATGATGAGATGGCCGCAAATGAAGCACTTGTCTGCCGTCTGCTGAAACCCCGAATACTATTATAAAAAAAAAGTGAGGGGGGAGACAGTTACAAGACTTTCCCTTTTAGTTTGGTCAAGTCACAAACACATTTTCTTTCCAGCAATCGAGCAAATCTTCATGATTAACTACTAAACTGAAAATGAGATTGCAACAGTGAGAATGGTTCTTCACACATTACTTTCCTAAGATATTCACAAAGCACTGAAGATACGTTTTTGATCCACGCATTTCAATTTGCATTGCAAACTTGCACTGAAATCTTTTTCATCTAGTTAAAATGAAACTGTCATCAAACAGAACATACCTGCGATATTTAACACGGAAAACTCACTTCAACACAGGCAAAACCCCAAGAGATGGCGAGAACAGCAAGTGTGAACCAGGTTTTGCACCTAATCCTCTTTTTCAATTTCAATAGTAGAAATTTCAGTTTGCCACATCAGACGAAAGGAAACCAACACCTCTACTTTGTCACAACTGAGGGTGGAATTGCTGGGTCTCTGTGTTGTTGGCTGAACAGGGAGGATATTATTTCTTAAATGTTTTCCAAATGGTTATTATTTAGACATAATAGAATCAAATGTTAGGGTCTACTAAACTCTCGTCCTCCACCCTCAATTCTATCAAGATGTATCCATAATATCTACTTCATTTAAATTAGAGACTGCAAGTAATTTATTTTAAAAAATAAATATGCAAGATAATATGAAATTGCGTATTTATCTGGGTGATTTTCTGATATTGCTTCCAAAAATACTTCCTCATCAATGTTGCCCTCACTTTGTTCAATGGTCTGTTCTGTTGTGCCACTGTGTCACTAAGCCAGAAGGAGAAGACATGGCATGAAAGAATGACATAGGAGAAGACAGGTTAAGTGCAATAAGCCAATAAAAATAATATTTTTTATCTAATGAGGAGACAGCCATTAATAAGCACATGAATAAAAAATGGAAATAGATCATCTTATGTGACCCAAGAATTCCTGAGTGTAACTGGCAAATGTGAGGAGCAACAGGAAGCATTAGGGTTAGGGTTCAAGAAGCAATTTAAGCTACCCTCATATTTAAGGGACAGCTAGAGAGTTCTTAAAACAAGATTATGATACATAATTGTACCCCATACCAATGTAGAATAAGGGAGTAACTTTAGAAGCCATTCTGGGTGGAGAGAGCTTTTACCCAAGTTCAAGTGACAGGAAGTTAGTGTAACCGCCAAGGAGTAGCTGCAAATAACATATTTGCAGAACGAGTATGAGAAAATATAAACAGCTTATGCTTGCAAGTGAAACTCAATAATGCAAACGTTGGTAGGATAGTGAGAGATGATGTGAAAAGGGCAGAACTTCTCAGCAATTACTTTGCTTTAATCTTTTCTCCCCCTTCATGGATTACTGCCTTGTCGTGGCAAAGGGGCTTGCGTAATTCAATGAAGCTATGAGCTATGCTGTGCAGGGCCACCCAAGATGGACAGGTCATAGCAGAGAGTTCTGACAAAACGTGATCCACTGGAGAAGGAAAGGGCAACCCACTCCAGTATCTTTGCCATGAAAACCCCATGGACAGTACCAAGAGGCAAAATGACATGACGCTGGAAGATGAGCACCTAATGAGAAGGACTCACTGGAGAAGAGCCTAATTGCTGGGAAAGACTGAGGGCAATAGAAGAAAGGGATGACAGAGAATGAGGTGGATGGATGGAGTCACTGAAGCAGGAGGCGTGAGCTTAAATGGACTCCAGAAGATGGTAGAGGACAGGAAGGCCTGGAGGAACGTGGTCCATGGGGTCACGATGGGTCGGACATGACTTCACAGCTAACAACAACAACAAATCTTTTCTCCAATGGGAAACTATGTTCAACTGGCCAAAAGGAGTGAAAACCTAAGGTGAATAAAGATATGGTTAGGAGTCTTTGGCCAGCATTAATGCATTTAAGTCTCTAGAATTAGATCTAGCAAACTGGATGCCAGAGAATAGAATAGAATAGAATAGAATAGAATAGAATAGAATAGAATAGAATAGAATAGAATAGAATAGAATAGAATAGAATAGAATAGAATAGAATAGAATAGAATGGAATGGAACTGGAAGGGACCTTGGAGGTCTTCTAGTCCAGCCCCCTGCTCAAGGAGGAGAACCTATACCATCCCAGATAGGTGAATATCTAGTCTCTTCTTAAAAATCTCCAGTGATGGAGCGCCCACAATTTCTGGAAGCAAGCTGTTCCACTGGTTCATTGTCCTCACTGTCAGGAAGTTTCTCCTTAGTTCCAGGTTGCTTCTCTCTTTGGTCAATTTCCAACCATTGTTTCTTGTCCTGCCCTCTGGTGCTATGGTGAACAACCTGGTCCCCTCTGCCTTGTGGCAGGCCCTCAGATACTGGAATACTGCTATCATGTCTCCCTATTTCTTCTTTTCTTTACACTAGCCAAACCCAAATCCTGCAACCGTTCTTCATATGTTTTAGTCTCCAGGCCTTTGATCATCTTAGTTGCTCTTCTCTGAATTTTTCCCAAACTCTCAACATCTTCTTTGTGATATGGTGACCAAAACTGGCTGCAGTATTCCAGATGTGGTCTTACTAGGGTTTTATAAAGCGGTACTAATACCTTGCATGATCTTGATTCTATGCCTCTGTTTATACAACCCAGGATTGTATTAGGTTTTTTGGTTGCTGCTGCACACGGCTGGCTCATAATCAAGTGATCGTCCACTAGGACTCCAAGGTCCCTCTCACAGTTGCTGTTTTTAAGCCAGGTCTCGCCCAGTCTGTACTTGTACCTTTGGTTTTCCCTGCCTAAAAACAAAGTTTGTTCCTGTCTTGAAAAAAATGGGGGAAAAGAAGACTAGAATAACTTCAGACCAGTCAGTTGATATAAACTATTCAGTAGTTCATTTGTGAGCATTTGGAAAAGAATGCATTACTTGACAGGACACAACATGGATTTATCAAAAATAAATCATGGCAAGTCAACCTCACCTACTTTTTTTGTAAGAGTGACCTGTTTAGCTGACCACAGGAATGCTGTTTGTAAAATGCATCTTGACTTGAGCAAAACATCTGAGAAAAGTCTTCTGATGAGATTCCAGTACAGAAGGCTGCAAAATGTGGGCTGGACTATGTTATCAATGGTGGATTCAATGGTTGAATAAATGTGATTTGGAAAGATCTGCCAAGTGCTGTACCACAGCGTTCTCTTCTAGGCCCTATTTTGTTCAAGATATTTATACGAGGGCAATTTGGAAATAAACCTCCATTTGGTTATCAATGAGAGACACTCGCGGATACAGAACCTTACAGAACACATTAGAAAACTACACCATTACATTACTTTTCGACATAATCGCCATTCAAACTGAGGCACTTGACATAATGTCTTACAAGATCTGAAATTCCTTAGTACTATTTGCTCGGAGCTAAATCTGGCCTCTGTGTGTGTGTGTGTGTGTGATCAAAAACAATGGAACTGCTTCAAAAGTTCTTGGGTGTGTCTAGCGGTGAGTGGGCAAGCGCTATCATGAACCAACAACACACCGAAAGTGGTGCCATAGAAAATCCCGCCAAATATGAAGATGCCAAAGGAGTAACTGCTATTGAAGTTCATGGAGCGTGGTTCGACCAGGAATTCAGAAGTCTGCTGTGAAACATTAGAAAAACTCCATAACAAGCGGCAGGACCTGCTGACTTCCGTGTAAGATAATCAAGGAAGGCCTTACGCTTGCCCAGTGTGAGAACTCTGTCGGGTAGTCAATAACATTTGTTTTCCAAATGCCATAGCTTTAAAACGACTACATAATCCATATTGGCAACCTACTGGTATAAAAACCAGAAAATCCACTCCAGTCCTGTACAACGCATGTCACCTTCCCAGGGCTGACCAAACTGGACTAAATTTATGGAAATTTCTCCTAAATCTTTTGCCAGGTCAATAATATTTATTTTTTCCCATTTTCTAACATGGTATTTCAAAGACCAGTAGGGAGAGCAGATTGTCCCTGTTTAAAACTTTTGTTGTTGTTAGCTGCGAAGTCATGTCCGACCCATCGCTGTCCGACCCATCGCGACCCTATGGACAAGTTCCTCCAGGCCTTCCTGTCCTCCACCATCTTCTGGAGTCCATTTAAGCTCACGCCTACTGCTTCAGTGACTCCATCCAGCCACCTCAGGCCCTATTTTCTTCTTAAGAATGCTGCAATTTATCATTGAAAGGGAGTTAAGAGTGTCTGGCTGGGAATATTTATGTGAGTAAAAGGCCACTGAAAGAATCATCCCTAACTGAATGCCAGCCTTATCCAACTGACTAAGTCAAACAGTCCCAATGTTAAGAGTTTGTGTAGCAGTACCAAAGGCTGGCAACCATGTTTCAGCTGTACTCCAGAATTGTTTGCAAAAATCAGATTAGACACACAACTGCAGCGCAACACAAAAGGACTTTGGGCTACTTTAATTTATTTTACTTTACCCTACTGTTGACATAAGCACTGAAAAGTGGGGAGGGGATAAATTCCCGTCCCCCCTCCCTCCTGTGTTGTAACTGGCTTTGAGAGAATCCTTGCATACTGCACCTAACTTTATGAATCATGTGGGTGTCTAGGGCATGAATTAAATTGAGAAGCTTACAATTCATCGATGAACTGATGAGGCTTCAAGCTTCTCCCATAATCTGGTCCTGGATACAGGACCAAAAGCTGCCTTAAGACCTATAAAGATGGCATATAATGATACCATATTGTTAGGTAAATATTTTTTGATAAATTGCTGTAGGACCAAATTGCAGGATCAATGATGCCTGTGCCTTCTCTGAAATTGGCCTGCTTTTGTGCTATCAGATTTCCCTGAACCAGCCAGTCCTTAAGTTTATCATGGAGGTGCTTAGCATAAAGTTTGCTAAAGTGTATTAAATAGGCTAGTTAGCTTACAGTTAGCAGGGTCATCTCTTTCCCTTCTTAAAGGCTAGGATTATAATGGCCAGGTTGCGGTCCTCAGGGATGCATCCACTGGTGTCAATATAGGTAAAAAGTGATGCCAAAGTTGGAACCCACCATTCTGTGTTATTTTTTTAATAGTTCTGGGGGAATAAAGTCAGCTCCAGGGGTCTTCCCCTCGGGTCTTCCCCCTCCTGAGGTTGCTGATAAGGGTCTTAATTTCAGTCAGAGATATTGGGAGCCACTTGGGTGAGTCCTCCATCTTTTGTATTGAGATCTTATTGTAAGAATTCTAATTTGAACTACCTCCCAAGATAATCTGTCCTCCTGTGGAAACTGCTGTCTCACTGAACTGTAGGATCTGGCCATTGCCACATGGTTTGGTCCACCCCCATGGATAATCTCTGAAGCCCATCCTTTCAGGCCTGCTGATCAACCAGCAAGAACCATCCAGGATACTATTCTCCATCCAAAGCATTCAGTCCATGGAGCCTGGCCCAGCAGTTCCCAACATTTTGTCCACCAGACAACCTTCTAATTCTCCCAAATTTTCTAACATCTTTTAGAAGTTCTGCTGCAAAGTCCATGAGGGAACTTGTCACTGTTCCATCTTTCAACATCACGACAGTCTTTGGTTGTGTTGGAATTGGAAACAGCCCAAGATGTCCAACTACTGTCTCATTTCTACTGGAATTTGGATCTAGATTGTGATAAAATATTATGTCGGTTATACATCTTGGAAATATATGGCTTCTTGTGTTCATTTTGAAATATTTTTTCTTTCCCTTTATTATTTAAAGCCTCAGTGGCTGGATTCACACAGAATGATAGGCTACATTGTGCTAATCTGCTAAATTGGCTGTAATTGTCTTAAAAGGTTGTGTGAACCAGGCCATTCCCTATAGTTATAATAGTTTGCCTGTCCTTTTTTTGTTGTTGTTAAAATAGGATAGGGGTTGAGGAGATTATGTCAGCTCAGACAGCAAGAACATTTGAACAGTTTAATTGATATTTCAGGACCTTCCCAACTAGAAGCTATATGATTTATGTTATTTGTCAAGCTTTAAAATGAGATGCTTGTCTGTGTTTGCATCTCAAACATACCACAAGGAATACAAATATGTTGAGGCCAAGGGTAGGAGCACAATTTGACCCATCGATCTTAAATTTTCATAGCGAAAACACTATTGATCTGTGAAATGTATTACATTATAATCTTTTCTCTTAGCTGGCTTTAATGAGTTTATCTTTAATTCAACATTTGGGTTCTTCTAGAAGATTAGTATTATTAAGAGAAGGACAAGAAGAGAGGCTAGAATCCTGATGAGTTGAAAGAGACCATCAACAACAGGAATGGCCTCTGAAATTCTGTGAAATTTTAGAGATTGTTCACAGAGCCATTTGATTTGAATTGGCACAAACAAGATAAATCAATTTTTTGGCTGAATCAATAGAAGCAAAGTTCTACACATAGATCTTGTTTACAACTGTCCTGTTTAGCGACAATTCAAAGATACGACAACCTTTATAACTGGTCCTCATGCTTATAACTGTCACAGCATCCCACAGTCACATGGTCCCCATTTGCAGAATCAACAGAAAAATGGGCAGTAAAATTGCAAATCGTAGTCACTTGATGTCTCACTAAACAACCTGCGGTGACTTGCTTAATGACTAAATGGGAAGTGATATAAATCTGTCAAAGTCATGTGATGTTTCACTTAGTGACTGCATATTAGCAATAGATTGTCAGTACCAAATGCGGTCACTAAGCAAGGAATACCTGTATTTTATTCTACATTTATTTAAGCATTCTTTGAGTATTATAATCAGTTTAAGGCAGGGGTCTTCAAACTTGGCTCTATTATGACTTGTGGACTGCAACTCCCAGAATTCCTCAGCCAGGCATGCTGGCTGAGGAATTCTGGGAGTTGAAGTCCACAAGTCATAAAAGGACTAAGTTTAAAGACCCCTGGTTTAAGAGAACAAATTGTTTCAAACAATGTAGAAAAGGTTCAGAAAAAAACAACTAGGACAATCATGGGACTTCAAACCAAGTCCTATGACGATATGCTATGCAGCTGGGAAGTCCTGAAAAGAGAAAACTGGGGAAGGACGGAATAGCATTCTTCAAATATCTAAAAAGAGGTCACCACAAAAAAACCAAAATTATGGATTGTTGTTACAGCAAGACAGATTATGACTGAATGTTACATGCATGCATGTTTAAGTTTAGATTTCTCCATGGAGCAGAGGAATAGAATGGAACAGAACAGAATAGAGCTGGAAGGGACCTTGGAGGTCTTCTAGTCCAGCCGCCTGCTCAAGCAGGAGAACCTATACCCACTGCTTTTTTTGTAAAAAAAAAAAAAAAAAAAGGTGCCGGAACTCACACGTCATACGAACCCGCCTTGCCTACCCTATAAAGTTCCATCCAAAAAAGGTGCCGGAACTCCGTTCTGGGTGTTCGATGACAAAAAAGCCCTGTCTATACCATTTCAGACAAGCGACTGTCTAGTCTCTTCTTAAAAATCTCTAATGATGGAGCACCCATGATTTTTGAAGGCAAGCTGTTCCACTGGTTGATTGTCCTCACTGTCAGGAAGTTTCTCCTTAATTCCAGGTTGCTTCTCTTTTTGGTCAGTTTTCAACCATTGTTTCTTGTCCTGCCCTCTGGGGCTTTGGAGCATAGTTTGATGCCCTCTTCTTTGTGGCAGCCCTTCAAATACTGGAATATTGCTATCATATCGCCCCGGTTTCTTCTTTTCTTTACACTAGCCAAACCCAAGTCTTGCAGCCGTTCTTCGTATGTTTTAGTCTCCAGGCCTTTGATCATCTTAGTTGCTCTTCTCTGAATTTTTTCCAAACTCTCAACATCTTTTTTGTGATATGGTGACCAAAATTGGCTGCATATTCCAGGTGTGGTCTTACTAAGGTTTTATAAAGCGGTACTAATACTTTGCATGATCTTGATTCTATGCCTCTATTTATACAATCCAGGATTGTATTAGCTTTTTTGGCTGCTGCTCCACAGTACTGGCTCATAGTGAAGTGATTGTTCACTAGGACTCCAAGGTCCCTCTCACAGTTGCTGTTCTTGAGCCAGGTCTCACCTAATCTGTACTTAAACCTTTGGTTTTTCCTGCCTAAATGTAAAACTTTGCTTTTTTTTACTGAAGTCTAAGTATACTATTTCCACAACGTTTCGCTGGTCTACTGGTCACTTTATCAAAAAATGAAATAAGATTGGTTTGGCATGATCTGTTTTTGACAAACCTGTGCTGGCTACTGGTTATAACTTGGTTTGCTTCTAGTTGTTCGCAGATCTGTTTTTTTACTTTTCCAGGATCTTCCCAGGTATTGATGTTAGACTGATTGGTCTGCAGTTTCCTGGGTCCGGTTTTTTCCCTTTCTTGAAGATGGGAACCACAACAGCCCTTTTCCAATCCTCAGGTACTTCCCTGGTGCTCCAGGATTTATGAAAGATGTGGTGCAGTGGTTCTCAGATAACATCTGCCAGCTGTTTCAGAACTCTGGGATGTAACCTGTCCAGTGATTTATATTTGTCAAGGTCAGATAGGTGTTCTCTTACCATTTTCTTGCTTATTTTAATTTTGTTTCTAGTTTGTCTTTTGTTTTTTGGTATGTTGGGCTATAGTTTCTTTTTGTGGGAAGACTGATGCAAAGTATGAGTTAAGTAGCTATGTTTTCTCTGTTACCTATTATTTCCTTGCCATCTTCTCTCTTTAGTGGACCTACAGTTTCCTTCTTTTTTCTTGTTGTTAATGTGTTGGTAGAAACTTTTTTTTATTATCCTTGATTTCTGTTGCAAGTCTTTGTTCATTCTGAGCCTTTGCTTTCCTGACTTCATCTTTGCATGTTCTGGCTGTCTGCTGATAATCAGCCTTAATTATGTGCCCCTTTTTCCATTTTTTGTATTTGTTCTTTTTGTCTTTCAGTTTGTCAGAGAGATCTTTGTGCAGCCATGCTGGCTTATTATTGAATTTCTTGTTTTTCTTTTTGAGTGGTATTGTGCTTCTATGGGCTTTTATGATTGCATTTTTCAATTTCCCATGCTTCTTGGGTTGTTGGGTGGCCTGTAATATACACCTATGGTAATGTCACTTTTTTCTCTTTTATATTGACCCATATACATTCTGGGGAGATTTTGTCTTGGATCATGTGCATTTCTGCAGACATGTAGTGTTCTCTTACATATAGTGCAACTCCCATTCCTCTTTTTGTAGACCTGTTTTTTTGAACAATTTGTAACCATCAGTCCATTCCATTCATGGGTTTCATCCCACCAGGTTTCTGTAATGTCATACCCTCCCTCGTGTACTATTGCTTGTAGTTTACCCTGTTTGTTCCCCAAGCTTTGAGCATTTGTTGTATATAAGCATTTAAGGCTTTTATGCCTGTCCATGGGTATGTTTCCTGCTCCTGATTGTTGCTTGAGTTTTTCTTTTTCTTCATCACTCCCTACCTCATTGTTTCTTTTCTTGGGATTTCTCCCTTTGTGTTCTAGGGAGTCTAAAGATTGGTCAACCTCCCCCTCAATTTTAGTTTAAAGCCGTTCTGATGTGTTGTGCCAGTCTTTTTCCGAATACATTTTTCCATTTTTGTGAGGTGCAGCCCATCTCTTGCCAAGAGTCCTTCGCATAGGAAATGCAGTCCATGATCCAGGAAACCAAAGTTTTCTTCGTGATACCAACCCTTTAGCCAGTGGTTTATTTCTAGAATTCTTTTTCCCCTCAATGGGGGTTGGCCTTTTGTTGGGAGTACTGATGAGAACACTACTTGTGCTCCTAGCTTCTTAGCTTTATTGCCTCGTTGTTTGTAGTCTCTCACTATTGTACTCAGGCTCTTTGTTGTGTCATTCGTCCCAATGTGAAGGAGGAGGAAAGGACAGTAATCTGTGGGGCTAATTATTTTGGTTAGGTTCTCAGCCACATCTTTCATTTTTGCTCCAGGAAGACAGCATACCTCCCTGGATTGCATGTCTGGTCTGCATATGCTGATTCTGTTCCTTTGGGGATAGAATCTCCTATTACCAACACTCAGCTTCCTTTTGGGGGGGGCTGCAGTCTGGGTCGCTTTTCTGTTTATCTCAGGTGTGTTTGTTGATGTGACTCTTTTAGGGATGTTTCGTGTGGTTTCTTTGCTAGGCGTCTGCTTGTTTTCTTTGGAGGGGAGGTTGTGGGTCTGCACACTTCCATCCAGGGGGAGAAATCGATTGCTGAGTTTTAATGGGGCTGCTTCTGGTTGGGTTAGATTGGCAGCAGGGGTTTGTTAGTTGTGTGCCGCTGTTTCCTTTGATTATTGTGTTTCCTTGTATGTGTGACATACCTCCATTTGTCTTCCTCCAAGGGTTTATCAGCAGTGTCAAATCTTCCAGGAGTTATTTGTTCATTATTCGGTTTGGTTTGGTTATAGCTTTCTCGTGTAGGTTCGAGTTTGGCCAGAGCTGCCTATAAGTGCCTTACTTTTTCCTCTAATAGTTCAAATAGTTTACATCCAACGCATGTATAATTTGGGTATTCTTTGGGAATAAGCATATACGTGGAGCATGTACTGCATACCCCCACAGTATCATTCATTCGCCTGTTCCATGAGTTTGTTGTTTGAAAACTCCTCTTTCTGATGGGTGGACGTGCTTCGCCCTTAGCCTCGTTTCTTCCTTCCCCGTTCTAGGTGCCTATCTCGTTCCCTATCCTTTTTTCTGTTTGTGCTCGTTTTTTTACCTTGCTATTTATTTAACCTTCTTACTATTATGTTAGCTTTATTTATCCTCCCCTTCCCTCCGTTTGTTCTAAAGTTTTTGAGCTCCAATTCCTTTTTATTCTTTACTGGGGGCCTTCCCTCCCTCCCTGCCTATTGGGACCTCAAACTTAACTGTTGCCTTCATTTCTGTTGCTCGCTGCTCTTGCTGTCTTCTCTGCCGGCTCTCTTCTGTCTTTCGGTGCGGTCGGGACTCCCTTCAGCTTTCTGGCTGGCTCAGCTGCTCTGTCTGCTCTGCTCCTCTTAGCTGGCCGCTCAGCTTGAGAGATGGGAGAGTTCTCTGGCTCCAAGCCTCACTACTGCTGCGTTTCCCCCCCCCCACACACACACACTCAGGTTTTGCAGCCAGGCCTTTTGTCCTCCGCCAGACCAGGCTAGCAGGAAGTGGGGGAGGGAATGCTGATCCAAGTCTCCCCCGGAGAGTTCTGTGGGGCTGGAAGGAAGCAGGGAGAGGGCTGTGGGAGTCGGGCTGTCTCTGCTCGGCTGGGCCCTGCCTGGGTAAGGCTGCCTGTTAGATTTAGTGGTCCCTATAACTCCTTCTAACTCAGGATTATTGTTAAGTAGGCAATGCATCCTAATTACTACCTACATGAAATGGCCACTTGTCTGCCCCAAAATAGCTGCCTTCCATGGATGTTCTTCAGCCAAGTTGCCCCCCCCCCCCCCCCCCCGTCTAAGGAGATGGTCTAACAATTGGGCAAGCCAGCCCCACAATCATATGACTGCTTCTATGGCATATTTTGTGCCTGTTATTACTCCCAATATTTGATCTCAGGATTTCAGGATTTTATCCAAATAATTAATCTTCCACTAATTCACTGTCAATATTTATGCCTTGCTCCAAGATAGTCAAAATGCTTACTTATTTGCATTCCACCTTTATTGTTTTTATAAATAACTGCCAAGTTGGCAAACATATCAAACATACCTTGCTCCTATTTTCTCCACAATCACCACCCTGTGAGGTGGGTTGAGCTGAGTAAGAGAGACTGGCCCAAAGTCACCCAGCCAGCTTTCATGCCTAAGGCAGGACTAGAACTCACCATCTCCTGGTGATTGGCCCAAGTCACTTAGCTGGCTTTCATACCTATGACAGGACTAGGACTCACCACGTCTGGGTGACTGACCTGAAGTCACCCAGCCAGCTTTCATGGCTGAGGTGGGACAAACCACCATCTTCAGGTGACTGGCCTGAAGTCAGCCAGTTGGCTTTCATGGCTAAGGCTGGGCTAGAACTCACCATCTCCTGCTGACTTGTCCAGAGTCACCCAGCTGGCTTTCATGGCTAACTCAATAAGCAGTTTAGAACTCTACAAGAGCTGGCTTAAAACGGTTTCTCCTTTCAGTCGTGAGATTATACTGCGGATTGTGCACGTAACAGGGAAGTATCAGCATGCAGGGATGACTGAAAAAGTTAGGATGGTGGCCATGACTATGCTATGTTCTATGCAGCCACAACCCTGTGACCCACGTGAAAAGAAATGAGGCATATTCATATGGGACATATCTTGGCTTTACACACATACACAGGTATACACAGACACACCATCAGACACAGGAAGCTGCCATCCAGCCATCTTCCTTTAGCAACAAGAGAGAACAGTTCATCCCACAATTAGTTCTCAAATGCAATAGAATTATACAAATAAATAGGATTATGATGGAAAACCAGTCTGAAGTCTTGTGGATAGATTCCTTTCTATCTCCAATCTGACAAAATGGGTCTGTAATTTATACTTAAAGTGAGGAGAAGCCTGTGCAAAAATTCACATGGTGGCATGTATAAAGCTAGTATACTAGATTTTACCAGAATCTGGTATTATGCCTCACAGCAGCTCCTCAGAGAGGAGCACAATCAAGGTAACTTGGAAAAAAAGAAATTCCTCTGCTACTATCAGTACCCAACCTCTTAAGGATTTAACAAAGTATTCACAATTTGTCTTTGTGCCTCATTTAATGTATAGCTGCTGCCTGCGAACTTAGTACACACATTCATTAATCCCTACAAGATGCCTAAAATCTTACTTACTAGGAAGTCTTCTTCACAGTAGACCTTTCCATTAACATTGTAGAAGGCCTTCCCTCGTAATCTTCTCCCTGTTAAAAATATTGCACTGTCAGACCTTTAATATTTTGGGGGTATTATAAAAGGGGATTAGTAACAATACAATGGATAGGAATAGAGGACTTCAGGAGTATCTGCTCAAACTACAGTTGTGGGTACAAAAGCAATTTTTCACATAAGGGTAAATAAGGAAGTTTAGAAGTAAATTAAAACAATTTGGTCTTGCAGCTTTCTGGGGCTCAGTCCTGAGATGCGGTCCATCAGCTTTCTAAAGCTTGTGCTTTATGCATTATGAGCTGGGCTTTGGCACCTGGCAGGTGGTACGGCACCCTTCGAGACAGGTGTAGCGGGAGAGGGGAATGAGCTGAAGTGGCGGCAGTGCTGCACAAGCCCGAGGGAGAGACGGCTTGTAGTGCACATGGCTACGAGCTGATTGGTTGTTCTGCAGGGCTGCCGGGACTTGGCAGCAGCCCCAGGATCAGTGCCGGGCTCCAGATGATTGGCGCTCCCAGAAGCAGCGTGTAGCTGGAGGGGCAGCGAAAAAGAGGGGGGAGAGGGGAGGATATAACAGGAGGAAGTTGTGGCAGGAAAGGGAGGGAAAAATAAGACAAGGGGGGGGAGAAGAGAAGGGGATGGAGAGGCAGAAAAGCTCAGCCTTGAGGAGAAAAGTCAGCTGGAGGTGCACAGAAGAGAGAAGGAGGAGGGGAGGATATAAACGGAGTAGTTTTGGTGGGAGAGGGGGAAAAAGACAACAGGGAAAGAGAAAGGGAGGGAGAAGAGGCTGCGGAAGGGGAGAGCCCAGGAGGCAGAGAGGAAAAAGAGAGAAGGAAGAAGCAGCTGTGAAAGGAGAACCCAGCAGACAGGGTGGAAGAAGAAGCTGCGGAAGGGGAGAGTCCAGTCGGCAGAGAGGAAAAAGAGAGAGAAGGAAGAAGAAGAAGCCGCGGAAGGAGAACCCAGCAAGTAGGGAGGAAGAAGAGAGAAGAAGAAGGGCCGACCAGCCATCTGACTACCAAGGTAGCGGCGCATATTAACAAATATGGACAAATTCAGCATAGATTTGTCAGTGCAAAGGGAAAGTGATTCAGCAAAGGAACCGCCACTGGAGAAATTAAAACCGGTACTTTTTCTCCTTTTCTTACAGTTTGTAACATTTTATTAGACTATAGAATAAAATATAAAAATATAAAAGCAAACAGGAGGACATGGTGGGGAGGAAAAAGGGGGAAAAGTGAGGGGGAGAAAGGGAAAAAAGGCATTGACTTCCGACTTCCTCTGTTGCAGTGGAAGGAAGCATTAACACTGAACCTCAGCTTTCTACTTTTCCATAATATTATAAACTAGCCATTTCTATAACAACGAATGAATTTAATCAGTATACCCAAAATTCCCCCCCTCCCTTTTTTTAGTCATCACGTTTTCGACACCTTGCTAAGCACTGGTGGTACTCAAATACTGTCATGTCCTAAAAGTGGCACAATCTGTGAAAAGGTAGAAAAGCCTTGCTTTAGAGCAGGGATCCCCAACCCCCGATCTGTGGACCGGTACCGGGCAGCGGCATGCCAGCAACTAGGCCACACAAACAAGCAAAGCCCCATCCGCAAGATGCAGGCAGCACAGAAAACCACGCCCCCTCCGGTCCACGGAAAAACCTTTCTCCACGGAACCTGGTGCCCCAAAGGTTGGAGACCTCAGCTTTAGAGCACCACAGAAAAAGCAGCTCAAATGTGACAGCCTTGCGACTTTCCTGCCCTCCCTGCCAAGCTTGCTTATTTATTGCCTCCCCATTTCAGCATTTCTGAAGTTCTCTGGATTACTTAGTTTACATCATGCAAAATGCCAAGAATCAAGAGCAGATCAGTAGCCAAGATGGAGAGATCCAAAGCCAAGTCTCCTGTAGAGGCCCTTGGGGGCAAAAAGGGCACATGGGCTTCCTTAAGTGGATTTGCCTTGGGGACCTAGAAGCTCCCCTTCAGTGAACGACATTTTATCTTTGTGAAAGAAGGAAGCACAAAGAAGGAACCTTTGGCTTTCCCTATTCACAACCTGAGCCAACTGATCTGTCTGAAATAACCGGGGACCGCTCCGTGTGGACGGGCAGTGATGTGCAGTTGTTGAGTTTTATGCAGAATGTGTTCTAGTCACCTCTACGCAAGATGGGCAAATGAATGAATGAATGTGTGAATGCATAAATGAATGAATCTAAAAATGGTGCTTCGTTTGGAAATATCAGTCTCTCCTGCGCTGTCTCCTTCCCAAGATGCTGGATTTCAATGCTCACGTCCTTCCGGTATCATCCCTCTGAGTAAGTAGCTTGTTCCTGACCTTAGCGGAAGCTAACAAGTAAAACGTACAGTGGGGGACCCTCACACATTTATATGGCTCCTTAGGATGGCTTACGGATGACCAGGGCTCACTCTGCCACAATGGCCCTTTAGCCTGTGAAGGGGAATCGGATCTCTGACAAGGGCTCCAGGAACCTGTTGAAATGCTTGTACTGCAGCACGATTCAGAAATTCTGGTTTATGGATTTTGTCACCAAATTTGAAATTGGGAATGACCACTACACAAATGATTCTAACTTCTTTTAAATTCCCACTGTGCAATAGCTGGACGTGGAAGATTACTATTCTCTTACCATAAAAGTTCAAATTAAATTGTTAGACACTGACCAATATGCTCTGGATGTTCTGTTTCAAGTAATTAAGATTTCCTTGCTTGTAGTAAATGTATATATTCCTTCAACTTAATCCTGCTCCCAGGCAAACACATTAGCAACTAACTTGGAGATCTATTAGAACAACCTCCTGAAGATCTACTCATGCAGTAATCATCACATCAGGACCCACTTCAAGCCCACATCTTAAGAAAGCAGACCTCTTGGAAACAATTACTTCCAAGCAGGAACTTTTATTAAGAGTAGGTGATAGCAGGCATAATAGACAGGATCTGAGATTTCCCGCACAACACAGTAGATTATAGTAACCCCAAGCAGGACCCCACTCCATAGATCGACCGCCCGATGTGGGATAGCCAATCCCCAAGTCTTAAGTCTGTTGTGGGAACCAGGAGATAACATCGGCCTGTCTCCAGCTCATGCAGCACTTCTTGACACCTTTCTCTGGGAGCCTAGACATAAACCAGGCATCATAGGTTAAAAGATAGAGTTCAGAGAGAGAGATAAGGCAGGAAACAGGATACAGACCCAATAACCAAAATAAAGGATTACATTTTAGTGAAAGGAGGAAGTGAAAGCAATAGCCCTGCAGGCACATCCCCCCTCCCCCTTGGAAGTATGGCAAAACCCAGGAAAAGGTGGAACGAAATAGAATTGAAATGAAATAAAATAGGAATGAGTTTTGACACATCAGGTGAAGTAGCCGAAAGGACCACTCGGGACGACAGGCTACTTAACTAAAGGTTTATTTAGAGCAAGACAAAAACAGGATAACTTGCCCGGCTTTTATAGCCGGCAGCTGTCAGTGAGGGCCAATCAGGAACGTTCCCTTTGGCGCCGCGTCTAACCGGACCAATCCGCGCCGTCTGCTCTTGACAGTTCTTGCTTCCGCATGGCTCGGTGTTTTGACAGCCGCGAGCTGTCAGTGGCTGCGCCTGCGCCGTGCGGGGAACTTTGACAGCTGTCAAAGTTCCCGCGTGTTCTCCTGTCAGATTGTTTTTCCCCTCACCGTATAACTGGAATAACTTGTTTAACTATATTAATGTTGTTTACAGATATAATACACCCCTTACCCCTCCCCTGGAGCGTTCCCTCCCCCTTGGTCGTTGGAACCTGCCCACTGGTAGTCCTTTAAGTATGTGGGGGCTCTTCTGTTCCTGTTGGAGCGTCTTGGAAGTGGGGCGATGTCTGGTTCAGGTGGCAGTAAGTTTTCTTGCCCCTCTTCCTCTTGGTTTGGTATCAGCAGTATTTCTGCGGGGGCTTGCAGCTCGTGTTGGGGTTCTGGGTTGTGCGGTGGTTGTCTTGGTCTGAGTTGATCGATATGGCGGCATAGATTGCCGTGAGTTTGTGTGGATATTAGATAAGAAATGGGTCCTGTTTGTTTTAGCACTGTCCCTTGAACCCATTTGTTTTTGTCTGTGTATGACCGTGCCCATATCATTTGCCCAGGTTTGAGGGTGCGGTTTGGGTGGGGGTGATCGTTTTCTTCCGGGTATGTGTCAGGATGTAGTCTGTCGAGCCGCGTTATCAGTCTCCTCCCCCATCTTAGTTCCGCGGGTGATTTGCCCGTTGTTGTGCATGGAGTTGCGTGTTGTGACATTAGGAACTGGCTGAGTCGCCGCTGCCAGTTTCCCTTGACGAATTTTTTCAAAGCTTCTTTTGTGGAACGCACCATAATTTCAGCCATCCCGTTCGTCGATGGGTGGAACGGTGCAGACGTGACCAGCCTAATACAGTTCTTCATAGCGAACATCTGAAATTCACGAGAGGTGAATTGAGGTCCATTGTCTGAAACCATGGTGTCTGGGAGGCCATGTGTGGCGAATATTTTCCTTAGGGCCTGTATAGTGGCTCCTGACGTTGTTTTTCTAAGGGGAGTGACTTGTAACCATTTAGAATAGCTGTCCACTACTATTAGGAAACTCTGTCCCTGGATAGGTCCTGCGAAATCTAAATGTATGCGTGACCATGGGTTTTTTGTAGTTTCCCATTTGTGAATTGGTGCTTGGGGTGGCTCGCTTCGTGTTGCTTGACAGGTGTAGCACCCTCCTACATATTTTTCTATCTCTTTATCTATGCCAGGCCACCAGACATAACTTCTGGCCATAGCTTTCATCTTGACAATGCCTGGATGTCCTTTGTGTAAGATGTCTAATGTTTGATTTATGTTCCTATTAGGTATTATGACTCGATTCCCCCATAGAAGGCATCCCATATGTGAAGATATTTCATTTCTCCTGTTATAGAATGGCTGGAATTGGGGGTGTGGGTTTTGTGCTGGCCAACCTGTTGTTGCCCACCTGAGGATTCTGCTGAGTATTTTGTCTCTAGCTGAGTTGTTAGCTATAATCTTTGCAGAGAGGGGGCAGTCTGGAAGTTGAGAGATTGCTAGAATCAGTCCAGCTGGGGCTGGGTCTGGGTCCTTGCTTTGAATTGGCAGTCTGCTGAGGCAGTCTGCGTGTCCTAATTCCTTCCCTGGTTTATGTATTAATTGATAAGAATAGGCAGATAAGAAGGTGGACCACCGTAGTATTCTCGGTGAGAGAATCTGTGGTGTTGCTTTATTCCACGTGAATATTCCTAGTAGGGGTTTGTGATCTGTGAATATGGTAAAGGGTCTCCCATAGAGGTAGTCATGGAATTTTTTAACCCCTGCGACTATTGCTAGGGCTTCTCTGTCTATTTGTGCGTAATTCCTTTCTGCTTTTGACAGAGTGCGTGAATAAAAGGCTATGGGTCTTTGGGTGCCGTCCTTGTATAGATGACTTAACACTGCCCCAATCCCATAGGGAGATGCATCGCAAGCAATGCATATTGGTGTGTCTTCTCGGAAAAGGGTGATCGTTGAACTGTTACAAATAATCTTTTTTAATGATTGGAAGCTATTTTCATGTGTTTTGGTCCAGGACCAGGCAGTCCCCTTGTCCAGGAGCCTATGCAGAGGCTCCGCTATGGTGGCTTTATGGGGAAGGAAAGCGTGATAAAAGTTTAATAATCCTAAAAAGGCTTGGAGTTCTTGTTTATTCTTTGGGCTTGGCGCTGTCTGAATAGCCCTTAGTTTTTCTGTGGTGGGGTGGATGCCTTGGCCGTCTATTTTGTACCCAAGGAATTCTGTGGATGTGACTCCGATGGAGCACTTTTCCCGTTTGAGTTTGAGACCGGCTTCTCTGAGCCGGCTCAGCACAGCTGACAGTCTGTCAGCTAAGTTTGCTTCGTTTTCTCCGGCGATGAGAACATCGTCGAAATAGGGGCAGACCCCGGGTATTCCCTTCAGGGTTTTCTCCATGATACCCTGGAAGATACCCGGGGCTGCCGATATGCCGAATTGGAGCCTTTTCACTTTAAAGGCACCGCGGTGGGTGACAATTGTTTGGGCTTCCGCGGTGTCATTTGTGACAGGCAGTTGCAAATACACCTGCGTCAGATCAAGTTTTGCAAAAATGGCGCCGGAGCGGATGGAAGCAAATACGTCCCTTGCCGCTGGCACCGGGTAAGCATGGGGGCTGAGAGCTAGGTTGAGGGTCGCCTTATAGTCCGCGCATAATCTTATTTCACCGTTAGGTTTAACTGGGGTGACTATTGGGGTCTCCCAGCTTCCCCCTTCCGTAGGTTCTAGCACCCCAAGACCTACGAGGCGTTCTAGTTCATTTTCTATTTTTTCTTTAAGGGCAAATGGTACTCTCCTAGCTCTTATCTTTATGGGTTGGATTGCTGGGTTTAATTGTAAAGAGATGGGGGGACCGGTGTATTTTCCTAACGTGCCATCGAAGACGTCTGCATACTTGTTGCAAACGGCTTCGAGGCTAGAGGATTGGACTGTATTTACCCCAGTAATGGCGATCCCTAGAGGCCCGAACCAGTTCAGCCCTATCAGGTTGGTACGGTTCCCTGGCGTCACTAGAACTTCTAGGGGCCCCTTGAATTTTTTGTACTCTACAGCAACCCTAGCCCTTCCTTCCAGAGGAATGGGGTTTTTTTGGAAATCTGCTAGGTGGACCTGGGTTTGCCTCAGAGGGATTTTTCCCTTGCTTTGTTGGCAGATCTCCTGATACGTTTTGAATGAAATTAAGGAGACTGCTGACCCGGAGTCCACCTCCATGGGGCAGGGGACTCCCTGAATTTTTACCCTGATCCTCACCTTTGAGCTTAGGCTGTGTACCTTATCAATTGTTTCTACTAGGGCCCCTGGCGTTTTTTCTATGTTGGCCCGGGTAGCTGGCCTACCTGGGGAATTGGCCTCCAGATCATTCACGTTGTCGCGGCCCCGGCTTCGGCACACCGGTTTGATGTGGCCGGTCTTTCCACAATTGTGGCACTTAGCGTTTCTGAACCGGCAGCTTCCACGGGCATGATTTGCCCCGCAGCTGGCGCAGGCGGCCTGTTGCTCGTAACGTGGTGGTGGTGGAGGGGGGTTCCTGGTTCTTCGGCGATCCGATGTGTCGCTTCTTCTCTGTTGTCTGCGTTCCATCCTGCGCTGAAGGGCTTCCCCATCAGTGAAGTCCACCGATTCGTCGCTGTCGCTGAGAGTTGCGCTCTCTTGGTATACGGTCGCTGGGCTCTCTGGGGTCGTGGTAGTCGATTTCTTCTTGTGGTTATACTCGTAGGCCATAATTTCTCGGGTCAATTCTGCTAGACTCATGTCGGGTTTAGATGTCAGTTTCTTCTGAAGCCGCTCGTCCCTTAACCCAATCACCACCTGGTCTCTGATGCGGTCTTCCAGGTCGGGGAAGCAGCAGTTCCACGCGGCGTGCCTGACCCCTGCGATGAAGTCATTCGCGGGTTCATCTGGTCGCTGTTTCTTCTGGGCGAATTGTACTCGCCAGTACAGTTCTGAGCGTGCCGGCATATAATGCTTGTTAAGCTGGTCTACCAGGTCCGCGTAGGAGACTTCGGTGATGGGTACCAGGCTAAACAGCCCGACGGCAGCGTCGTACACCGGGGGTCCGCTGATGTATAGGAGAGCGGCGGCTTTTGCTCTGTCGTCGGTGATTTTGCTGACGAGAAGAAATCCTTCGACTTGTCCCAGGTGTGATTGCCACCTCTCGGGATGGCGGGTATCGAATTCCCTCACACGCCCGAAGTTTGCCATGTCGTCCGGTCCTAGGTCTCGCTCTGTTGGAAGTTAAAACTTCCAGTGACAGCTCTGGCCGGGAACTCTCTTCCTCGGCCGTGACTTCAGCTCAGGAGCGATCCCATCCTCGTCGCCAGTGAAGTAGCCGAAAGGACCACTCGGGACGACAGGCTACTTAACTAAAGGTTTATTTAGAGCAAGACAAAAACAGGATAACTTGCCCGGCTTTTATAGCCGGCAGCTGTCAGTGAGGGCCAATCAGGAACGTTCCCTTTGGCGCCGCGTCTAACCGGACCAATCCGCGCCGTCTGCTCTTGACAGTTCTTGCTTCCGCATGGCTCGGTGTTTTGACAGCCGCGAGCTGTCAGTGGCTGCGCCTGCGCCGTGCGGGGAACTTTGACAGCTGTCAAAGTTCCCGCGTGTTCTCCTGTCAGATTGTTTTTTCCCTCACCGTATAACTGGAATAACTTGTTTAACTATATTAATGTTGTTTACAGATATAATAAGGTGTTTATAGAATGAAATTATAAACTTCTTTACACCAAACATCACATGATTAGCCCAGATTATGAGATTCCTCCCTTATTGCAAGAAAATCCGAAGACAACACAGTAGGCCATAAAAGTCTGCACATCACTCAGCCAGCATGTCTGGCTGAGGAATTCTGGGAGTTGAAGTCCACAGGTCATAAAAGGGCCAGGTTTGAAGATCGCTAGTATTAAAAAACATTCTAGAAGTCAAACTAGGAAGTTTCTACTTGCAGATGATCTTCCTAGGACATAAAGGCATCTGTGGGCCATGAGAAGTAAGAAACATACCTCACGACAACAAATCATAGAACTTTTGTGTTGAAAGTCACAAGACCTAGACACTCATGCAGCTGAGCAAGCCGTATTTCCAGAGAACGATAAGACTATAGCATCACCTTGATTTCAAAGTTATCCTTAGTTTTTCTCAGTTCACACCACCACCTCTCTCCTGCAGGGTCTGCTCCACATAAATGGTCTGTTCCACTTCCCCTGGGGAATGGGACTTTTATAGCTGGTCCTTGACTTATGACTAACAGCTTGAAGTTACAGGGGTGCTGAATGAAGTGACTTATAAGTAGTCCTAAGTCTTATGATCAAAATTGAGGTGTTTGGAAATCCATCTGCATTTATGACTTCAGGGGCACTCCCCCCCATGTTCTTTAGATCCCCTGCACTCCATGTTCCTTGATCCCCTTTGACCTCTTCCTGCTCCCACTTCTGAGGCATTTTTCTTCCCCAGGTTGTGTAGTGGTTTCCTTGTGAGACCTGGGGAAAATGCCTCACAAAGGGCAGTGGCTCCACACTGCTGTGGTTTTCTGCTACCGTGCTGGTGCTTCCTGCAATGGCAGCTTTATGCAGCGCGGCAGCTTTTTGAGGGTGGTCAAAAGGTGGAGATTGGGGGCAGGTGGCAAAAGAGAGGCCAGTGGGGGAGTTGAAGGAAAAGCAGTCTCTTATCTTACCAAGCTTGTTTGGGTTGGGGTGAGTGCTTGCTAAGCCATGCATAATTCTTGGTTAGTGACGGCAACGGAGAGTGCCAGGATTGTGCAAGCTCACACTTTATGGCTGCATTGCTTAGTGATGGAAATTCCAGTCCCAATTATGGCACTTATAACATGTGGGGATCACTTGATCCCAAAAGTTGCAAAGATGCTGTGTGCTACTTTTTCCAACTCATCCATGCATTGTTACCCCTCATCCAGCCATTCTCCTGAATCGTTCTTATAAGCCATGATTCCCTTTGGAAAAAGTCAGGGAACTTCTGGGGCCATTTCAACCCAACATCTCCAGCCCACCATGCAGAAAGAAGGGAAGGAACTGAGGGCTAATAGTTTATATTTTTCTGAAATGACATTGAAGCCCTAATTTTATATCCAATAATTACTAAATCTTCTTTCTTTCTGTTGATATCGTCTGCTGTGCCATCATAGAAGCTACTGGAATTTGGACTACATCAAAGAATATTTTTAGATTTGGGGGGAGAGGGAGGGAGGCAGAAGGCTGCTCAGGCCTTCTTTTATCCAGACGTAAAAGTGCCCCCCCCCTGGCTTTACCATGTCCTTAGGCGGAGATGGCTTGTAGTGACTTGTTTAGGATCTACACCCAGATGGAAGCTTGAAGCAAGCAAGAGCTCGCTAGCAGAAAAAGTGGAGAAGCGGAGGGGAGGTGGAGAAGAATAACCTGTTTTCTCATATACAAAATGAGATGTGTCTATTTTACATAGGTTATTGTAAAAAAAAAGTCCCCACAGTTCCATTCTGTTTACATCAAAAAAACCCAATTCAAACAATTTCATTAAATGCATAGCTAAGCAGATGGAATTTAAATTTCTTGTGAAGGGGGTTGAATCATCCTCCAATTCTCTTTTCTTACCTTCCTAGTTGTAATTTTTTATAGTATTTCCCTGGGGATAAAAGCCTATTTTTATTTCATTATAAAAGTGTTCCATGCAAGTTTTATTATAGAATCCAGTACAACTTGCAAAATAGTGGGGCCGTAATGGGTTGCTCTCATAACTACCCACATTGCTGCATTCTGGACCAAATGAAGCTTTCAGGGTATCCCCATGTTTTGCAATAATCCCATCAGGAGGTGACCGAGGCATGTGTGATTATGAGCAGGTCCTCATGGTCCAGGAACGGAAGCAACTGATAAATGAGGTGCAGTTGTGCTAAGGCACCCCAGGCAATGCTGCCACCTGCAGTTCCAGCAGAAGCTGCGAGTCCAGGAAAAACCTCAGATTGTGCACCATGTCTGAATGGAAGAGCGTCACCCCCATCTAGAACAAAAGATACAAACCCTTCCCGGATCTGGGAAACCTCAATCCCAGAATCATTCAGTCCTGGCTGGATTGAACAGCAATTTCTTCCCCAGCCAGACTCACCACCACCAGATGCTGGGAAAGAACCCCAGAGCTTCCCTGGGAGAGCCAGGGACGGGACATGGATAACTGGGTATCGTCCCACAGTATTGAAGTCTCCTAGTAGCTTCATATAGATATTGAAAAGGAGCAGAGAGAGAAGAGGGCTGTCAGGCTCCCTGCAAAGCAGGTCTTACAACTTGATCTTTCCTCCCCCACCACACAAGGGGGCTCCCGTGTTCCCAGCTGCCTCCGACTCCCCCAGACAGTCCAGAAGGATACAACAGTTGATGGTACTGAAGGTTGCTGAGAGATCTAAGACAGAGCTTTTCAACCGGTGGTACGTGAGCACGTGGCTGGTGGTACGCGGCGTCGCCTTCCTCCCCCCCTGCCTCCCCCCACCTCCCCCCTGCTCCTTCCTAGCTTACTTGCTGCCGGAAAACATGCTGTTGCAGGAACCTATCAGGCCGTGCGAAGAGCACAGGCGCAGAGTGAGAACCCGCCCTCCCCTGGGACTCATTGTGCAGCAACCATGTTGTCCTTAACCCAGAAACAAGCGCCAGCCTGAAGGGGACAAAGCCATCCACTCCCTCGGCAGGTAGGTGTTTGCGTCCACTCGCGTCCATCTTCTTTTCCTCCCCTCCCCCACGAGCTTGCGATATCCCTCACGGCCCTCACATTGCCTCCCTCCCGGGGCTTGAGAGATTTCCCCCTCTCCTCGTCCCAATGTGCAATGCAAAGGGGAAAGCAAAGCGGCCAGACAGTGCACGCCCTACCCGAGGATTCATCCAGGGCAGCAGGTGGGAATCGAGGCCCACGTTTGTTTTCCTGATGCGCGCCAGGGCAGGTGAAGCCATCAGAATGCGGGTGTGGAGGGAAAAACGTGCCCGACTCCCTCCCCCCCCACTGTTGGCAACTCCATACAGCTGGCCCTGACCTCCACCGACTGGAGCCCTTTGGTGGAGGTCGGGGCCGGCCGTATGGAATCGTCAGCTAATCCGTATTGCCAGCCCTGACCTCCGCAAGTGGAAAGCGAGGGAGATTGCCAGGAGCATGAATCGGCGCGTGCTGAGAAATGCCGATCTCGCGCTGCTGCAATCTCCCTCGCTCGGTTTCAGCTTGCCTTGCTACAAGAGAAAGCAAGCTGAAACGGAGGGAGGGAGATTGCCAGGAATGCGAACAGGCTGATCTCGCACTGCTGCAATCTCCCTCACTCGGTTTCAGCTTGCCTTGCTGCAAGAGAAAACAAGCTGAAACGGAGCGAGGGAGATTGCCGCTATGCCGCTGCTGCAGGTTTCCAGCAGCGGGAGGCTCTGGAACGCCTGTCAGGGGTGAAGGAGTTGGGGCTGCTCCGGCAGGCCGCTTCTGTGGCAGTGGGGCATGCTGGTGCCCTCCGCTGTGCTCCGCTGCGGGGGCCACCCTGGGAAAGGTGGAAACGCAGCTGTAGTCCAGGACGGTCAACTGCTCCGAGTCCTGTCTGGCCGGCTTTGTGCCTCCATCCCCCAAGAGAAGCTGATTGTGAGTTCCCTGAGTGCCGGATCTCCTCCCACCTGGGACTCTGGCCGCATCTGCAGAAGGCGAGCGGGGCGAAGGGTGCTTTGGTGCATCTTCCATCCCTCCCGTGTGAAGGGTGCCTTCCTGCCCTGCGGTCCACAGCAGCATTGTTGGGGTGTGTGGATTGACTCTGAGCGAATACGAGGTGTTTCTGTTGCTGGAATAAAGCTTATTAAATGAGCTAGCAACCTCCAAGTATCATTGATAGATCTTCCCCAACTTTCCTCCGGTGCTTCATAAAGAGTTAAGTGGGCGTCAGGTTTCTTGGTAAAAATGGATTTGGAAGGAAGGAAAGAAATGACAATGGGAGGAAGGAGGAAAGGAAGGAAGGAAAGAAGGAAGGGACAATCGGAGAGGGAGGGAGAGAGAGAAAGAGAGAGAGGGAGAGAAAGAGGGGGAGGAGTGGGACAGATCTGAGGGTCTCTGGCAGGAGAAGGGTCTTTGGGCCAGGGCCAAGGCAGTGGGGGCCGTTCCCTCACTGTTTCCAGGATGGCTTCGCGGGCCGCATGAAACCACTTCGCGGGCCAGATCTGGGCCCTGGGCCTTGTGTTTGACACGTCTGCTCTGGGATTTGTTAAGGACCGGCTGTCACCAGCTGGCTTAATGCCCAAGGGCGCCTTAAAGGTTGGCATTGCTTTGGTGTCCTGCTCATCACTTACTGCCATCATCTACCCCCCCCCCACAATATTTGTTTTGTTTCAGCACGTCTCATTTCCTGCATTTCCTCACTAGAGAACACACCCGCAGCACATTTTTTATCTTATACAGGTTGACTGAAAGTTGTTGATCAACTAGTTCTGGGTACCACAGTTCAAAAAAGGACTATGACTAACTGGAACAATCCCAAAAGAGGGCTATCAAGATGGTGAAAGGTGTTGTAAACAACTTTATGAGTAACAGTTAAAGGACCTGGGCACATTTGGTGGAGCAGTGGGCTAATGCCTCCTTAAGTAACACCAGCTGCCTGCAATTAGTGCAGGTTCGAGTCCCACCAGGCTCAAGGTTGACTCAGCCTTCCATCCTTCCGAGGTAGGTAAAATGAGGACCCAGATTGTTGGGGGCAATAAGCTGACTTTGTAATAATGCCGCTTGGGGTGTGTGTGAAAGCCCTAACAAGCAGGCATATACATAGAATGAAGGCTACTGCTAAACTTGTAAGCCGCCCTGAGTCTTTGGAGAAGGGCGGGATATAAATGTAATAAAAAATAAAAATAAAAATAAATAAAAATTTAGCCTCAGGAAGAAAGAATAGAGTATAAAAATGATTGCTGCTTTTAAATACTTAAGGATATCTGCTTGGTGACCAATTCTCTGAAACTTCTGAAGTTTGGAGGGCTGGAGGTCCAAGGAGCCACCTCACCAAGCATCCTCTCCCATCCTCTCCTCAGGGGCAGCCAGTAATGTCAAGCGTGACCGGAGCAACAGGACCCGCACAGCAAGGGGCAACGGCAGTCCTCCCTCTGACAGCCCCAGAGCAGGTCTCTCCACCTCCCGTGGAGATAGGGGCTCCCACAGGTGGTGCGGCTGCCCCCGGACTATGTGCTGGTGTGACAGGACCGGAAGCCTCTCCCCTTCAGAGCAAACTTTGATGGCCAGCCCCAGAAGTTGGTGTATTTCCCGACTCAGTTGTGGAATTAATTGGAGCGGTATGGTGCGGTTGCACCCCGACGAGCCTTCCTGTGTAGGTGCAACTTCGAACCTGTAGGGAGAGGCCGTGGAGCGGTTGGTGTCTCTCCGTGATGAAGGTGCCCCCGAGCTGACGAAAGTGGACACCCTCATGCAGAAGCTGTGGTATAGATTTGAGGACCCCACGGAAACCTGCTGGGCAGAGGCCAAGATCTGTTCCATTCGGCAAGGGAAGCAGCCAGTTACAGAGAACATTCAAGAGTTTCACAGCGTAGTAGCCCACTTGAGCGACTGGCCTGAGCCCCTGCTGGTCTACCAGTCCCAGGACAGGCTGAACTGGGAGCTGTAACCACAACTGCCTACCCTGGGGGGGTGCCTAATGACCTCCGGGTGTGGTACCAATTGGGCACAAATGTGGAGCTAGACCTGATGGGAATACCGACAGCACACTGCCCGTGAGGGTCAGCCCTGCCGAGTAGCTGACAAGTGCCTCGCAGCCTGAGGGGGGAAGGGAGGGGCTCGCCCGGCCACAGGGAGAAGCCTCGCCAGATCCCAGGGCCTGCTTCCAATGGGAGGAGGAAGGCCATTGAGCAGCCTGGCCAAAGGAGAAAAAACTGCCAGCAAAGCCGAAGGGGAAGCCACGGGTTGCGCAGCAGATCGTGGAGGTCTCTCCCCAGTCCAACGAGAGGGAGAGAGCTCCGACCTTCAACAACCCTGGCCTGATCTTTTACGAGAGCGACAGTGAGGGGAAAGACAGCCCGATGATAAGTAGCATCATAACTCCAATGACTGCCCAGATAGAGATACTGGTGTCCTTTTACTTGGGAGTAAAAGGCACTGTTACTGCCCTAGTAGACTCAGGCTGTACCTGGTGCCTGATCAGCTTGCCAATGATGGAAAAACTGGGGTTGAGACTCATGAAACTAAGGCAGCCTGTGGGATTTGAATAGCTAGACGGTTTCCTCAGGGGGAGGCTGCCAGCAACCTGCTTGACGGAGCCAGTGAGCCTAAGGATCGAGAATCACATAGAGCCTATCCGCTGTATTGTAGCCCCCAGAATGACTGAGACTGTGTTCCTGAGGGAAGCCTGGCTGAAGAAGTGGAAGCCGGCAGCAGATTGGGGTGGTGACAAGTGGCACGTAAGAAAGAGGGCAGCTAAGCAGCAAAAGCTGAGGAAAGCGCCAGGTGCCAGCCACAAGCCTGTCGCTAGGGAGGTGAAAGTGGAACCGGCCAATGTGCTAACAGAGGGCGAGGAGTTGGAACAGCCCATTCCAGGGGAATTCTGTGACCTTGCTGAGGTGTTCAGCGAGAGGGAGTTAGATGTGCAACCGTCCCACTGGCCAACGGACTGTGCCATTGAAATTGTGCCAGAGCTAAGCTGCCAAAGCCAAAGATGTATTTTATGATGCCCAGGGAGATGGAGCAGCTTAGAGGGTTCATAGACAAGAACCTAACGAGGGGCTTCAGCCAGCCAAGTTGAGGGTAGCAGCCCCTGTGCTCTTCAAGGAGAAGATGGCTCCCTGAGAATGTGCGTGGATTACAGAGGGATAAATGCCATTTGCGTTGAGAACATGCACCCCCTTCCCCTGGTGAAGGACATGCTGAGCTACTTGTCCAAGGGGAAGATTTTCACTAAGTTGGATTTGAGGGAAGCATACTACCGAGTGTGGATTAGGGAAGGGGATGAGTGGAAGACCACATTCAAATGCCGCTTGAGATGCTACCAGTTCCAGGTGACACTGTTTGGGCTACAGGGAGCTAATAAACGAAGTGCTACATGAGGACCAATATAAGGAGGTGCTGGTGTACTTGGACGATATTTTAATCTATACTGAGACCATGGAAGAGCGTGTAAAGCTAGCGAGAGCTGTGCTAAAGAAACTGCTAGCAGATGCCTCAATATAAAAGCACTAGGGGAGAGAGAGTTAATTCTATCACCCCATCTAAGCAACTTGCAGACTGGCACGCGTGAGATAGTCACAGAAAGACCCCCCTTGAACAGGAGGAGACTCCTGACCCAGTAACTAGGAGAAGCCCTGGGATGGGATGACTGGTTGCAAAAGCATGAGAGAGACTTGATGCTGTAAGGCTTAGCGTGGATGGGGAGTAAACTGTACTTCCCAGCCAGCCGGAGAACCATGGTCCTACAAAGCAATCACAATGCAAAGCCAGCAGGATACTTGGGTTCGTAAAGACTCTGCACCTTATAAAGAGACAATTTTGGTGGCCAAAGATGAAGAAAGATGTAGAATCCTATATAGCAGTGGTTCCCAATCTTTTCTATACCCCACACCCCTACAACGCTTCTGATATATTAATAATAACAACAACAACAACAACAACAACAACAACAACAACAATAATAATAATAATAATAATAATAATAATAATAATAATAAGTTGGAAGGGACCTTGGAGGTCATCTAGTCCAACCCCCTGCTAAGGCAGGAAACCCTATACCATTTCAGACAAATGGCTGTCCAGTCTCTTCTTAAAAACCTCCAGTGTTGGAGCATTCACCACCTCTGGAGGCAGGTTGTTCCACTGATTAATTGTTCTAACTGTCAGGAAATTTCTCCTTAGTTCTAGGTTGCTTCTCTCCTTGACTAGTTTCCATCCATTGCTTCTTGCACCCCTTACACAAGTTTGAAATAATGGCAACAAATTATGCATATACACCAGACATGTCAAACTCACGATGTCACGGGACTGTTTTGCCATTACTGGCAGTGGGATGGGCACAGCTTCTGGATGACACATCCAGCCCGTGGGCCAGCAGCTTGACACCCCTGATATACACTATAATTTTGAAAACCCGTTTTCGCACCCCCTGGAATATTGTCTCGCACCCCCAGGGGGTGCAAGTACCCCTGGTTGGGAACCCGCTATATAGCAAGTTGCTCTGAAGTGCTTGCCAGGGAAAACCCCTGGAATGCTGTAGCCAGTAGCTAACCCGACTCTGCTATGGGAGGAAATAGCCATGGACTTCATAGTTGAGCTGCCAGATATGGCGGGAACACTCTTTTCCAAGCAGGCACATTTCACACCATGCCTAAAGCTCCCTTCAGCCCAGGTCCTAGTGAAGCCGTTCACGCAGCACATTTACAGACTGCATGGGGTCCCAAAGAAGATTATCTTAGGCCAGGGGGTGCAGTTCACGGCAAAATTTTGGCGGGAGTTTGTGGGCTTGATAGGCTCATCCCAGGGGCTCGGTTCCACTTTTCATTCAGCACTAACGGGGCGGCAGAACGAGCTAACTCAATGGTGGAGCAATACCTAAGGTATTATGGAAATTATCAGCAGACTAACTGGGCTGAGCAGCTGCCCTTCACTGAGGTGCCTTACAATAACTTGGTGCAAAGGAGCACAGGACTTGCCCCTTTGAAGATGGCTACCGGGGTTGAGTTCGTAGCCGTGCCGGAGCTTCCCCAGGAAGTACTGTCCTCTGCAACACTGGCTGAGTGGATGGACTCGCTGAGAGGCACATGGGTTATGGTATGCAAGGCACTTGGGAAAGCGGGGGGGGGGGGGGCAGAAAAAGCAAGCTGACCGGAAAATGGGCCCTCAAAGGGAGTTTTGGGTGGGGGATAAGATATATTTATCCACAAAGTATCTAAACCTAAGAGAGGCCTGTAAAAAGCTATGTCCTAAGTATGTAGGTCCTTTCCCCATTGTACAGATTATAAACTTGGTGACAGTGGAGTTGTAGATGCTGAGAAGCCTTAGGCTGGTCCACCCAGCAGTCTATTAAAACCTGTGAGAGACTCCAAGCTAAGCCCAGTAGGAGGATCCCCTCCGCTTCTGGTCCAGGAGCACTACGAGATTAAAGACATCCTGGACTCTAGACACCACTGGGCAAAGTTGCAATACCTGGTGCGGTAGAAGAGCTATCCCGTAGCAGCAGCAAAATGGGTGGTAGCAAAGGATGTTAGAGCAGCTAGACTAGTGAATCAGTGGTTTGTAAGTGGTGAGTTGTTTATGTGTTTGTGTGTTTATGTTCATTCCAGGTTTATTGTTTATTCGGGGGGGGGTGTCGGCATGTCAAGAGTGATTTGCTCTTTCACCTGGTTTCTTCTCCACTCTCAACTCGACAACAATCGGGAGGGGGTTGGTTGTAATGTCTGGGGTGGGAATGGAATGCCAAGACTCCATCCGCACGCTGTGAGACCCTGCTCCCCCCTTCAAGGCCACGCTGTACAGGTGCCTGACCGATCCAGGCAGTTCCCATAACAACAGTAGCGTAATCAATTGGGCAACGCGATGGTCTGAGGGGAACAGCCAAAGGGGAATTCAGGTTTAACTATGTGGATTTTGTGTGGGAAATCCAGAGCTGGTTTTACTTCTTTTCTGCCAATGTAGTTTATTCAAAACAAGTGTTACTTATGGGAAGAACAATGTCCCAGGATTTGCTAGCTGGACATTTGACATCAAGGAAGCATGGAAATCACACACACACACACACACACACACACACACATTTCTTGGAGAATGTATGAAAACCAACCCACTATTTCAGCAGGAAAGGAAGCACAGCACAGACATTGCTCAAAACCAGAGTGTCGGAAAGCAGCGAAATCTGTCCAGGTTACACTTAACTCTGATCCTTTTCCAATTACTATATCTTAGGCTGATAAAGAACTGCAAGGAGGAGGGAGAGAATTTGTGGAGGGAAGAAAAAACGGGAGTCCAAATTCATCTCCACAGACAAAACTACATTTTTGCATCTGCAAAACATTTCCTGCGGGTTTTCCCTCCTCTTTCACATGCCGTTATTCCCAGCGACAGGAACACAAAAGTAGCATTCCTTATGAACCTGGACCACATCAGTAAGGCCTCTCCCCAAATGTACTTTCTTTTATGCTAAGGCTGTTGCAGAGGCCCCCCAGTGAGAAGACTTCCACTCCTCCATCAAATGGAACTAGAGACTCGTCTGATAGGCCAGAAAAAGCTGAAAAGGCCTTTTGTGGTGAAGGGAAAGACAATCCTGAGGAGAAGATATACAAACACTCACATTTTCTGCACTACAACAGAGTGCATTGCAGTGGTTCAGTACGTCAAGAGACCCCAAAATATTTTAGGAGTCTCAGGCCTCTGAGTAATAAAGTTCCTGCCTAATCAAGACGGAACCTGGAGGCAAAAGTTGCTATTTAAAACAAAACGAAGCCAGTGCAATTTTCCTTTCTTTCTTTCCATCAATCAGAGTTCTGCAGAAGGAAGCATTCTATGTTTGCAGCCGATCTTTTCAAAAACCACTCCACATCTCCCAAGACATAGTAAAAGATCCCAGCACTGATTTTTTGAGGGGCCGCATGTGTCTTGTTACTACAAGTATTAGGATGCAAATCTCATATCGCAGAAGCTTTTGGCCGGCCAATAAACCCAAACCTGGCCTACAATGTCTGCGCAGAACAAAAGGCTTGCTGCTAAACTAGCAGGAGCGCTACATAAACAAGGAGCATTCTTGGAGGCTGAGGTCACTGACTTGCTCAGTTCTATTTCACCCCAGTCTGCAATTTGACAATTTAAGCAGGGGAGAGGCTGTCCTGTTACCCCACCTCGCAGCATGCACACACATGCACACCCTGAAGAATGCAAGTTGTTCTTTCAAAAGGTTTACCAATGAAAGCTCCGTCCCATGCACACTGTTCTCAGGAAAGATTATTTTAATGTTAAGATACTGAAGTGTTGGAAAAATCCCTCTTTAAGAATGAAGTAACACACGTGTGTGAACATGAGAGGGGGTGGTTACACTGATTACATTTTATATCTAATTCCAATATTTATTATTCATTCTCCAAAGTTAGTATTTTGAGCATCTCTTAAAAGGGGCATTGTTTTGTTCAACAGCATCTATCGCTGCCAATATTAATATTGAGTTCCCATAAAATATTGCACTGGTTCATGTGCAGCTTCTTGAAAATCTGAACTTTAATTTTTATTAGTGAGTTTTAGCTCATGTACCTCCGCTGATTTGTTTGAAAATGTGTGGGGAATGACCATGGGAATCTCAAGCAAGACCAGATTGCTCAGGTCGCCCACTGGGCTGTGTTTGAGCAGAACTCCCCCTTCCTCCCTAGTAACAAGTAAATTAAATTAAGCAAAATTCCACATTACGCAGGGTCATCCCAGGAACTACTTTTCTGCACCCCTTTAGCTCTACCACCAGTCCTTGAAAGACAAAAGAAAGCCCCTTCACCACTACTAGGAATATGACTGCACAAAAAGGGACCCAGAAGGAAGATGGCCTCCAAGGTCTAAGTATCTGCACAGACGTCTGCCCTTTAAATGGACCGCCTGATCCTTCTGCGGATTCTAAAATGCCACTCAGCACAAAGAGGAGCAATGGAGGCCTGCTGGTACCCTAAGCTAGCTGAACTACGGCCGAACCACAGAGGGCAAGAACCTGTCCAAGAATCCCGTAGAAGCTTAAAATATATAGGAACTGCACATGTATTTATTGTACTGGATTTATACTTACCAAACTACATTATATGGGAACCCTACCTCCCACTTTTCCCTCAGGGCAGTTTTCGAATCTAAAGTATGAACTCTTCCACTACATGCACCTGAAATGCTTCTCAGCTCCCACAAAAGTGACTGTGTCCTCCCTACGAATCGAGTATCGACCTGAGAACCTGATCTAAAAACTCTGCAACGCCAGAGGACTTAGATGGAACTGTCCTTGAAAGCATACAGCCTGAGAAGAATGTTGTTGTTAGTCGCGAAGTCATGTCTGACCCATTGCGACCCCATGGACAACGTTCCTCCAGGCCTTCCTGTCCTCTACCATCTTCCGGAGTCCATGTAAGCTCACGCCTACTGCTTCAGTGACTCCATCCAGCCACCTCATTTTCTGTCATCCCCTTCTTCTATTGCCCTCAACCGTTCCCAGCATTAGGTTCTTCTCCAGGGAGTCCTTCCTTCTCATTAGGTGGCCAAAGTATTTGAGTTTCAGCTTCAGGATCTGGCCTTCTAAAGAGCAGTCAGGGTTGATCTCCTCTAGGACTGACCGATTTGATCGCCTTGCAGTCCAAGGGACTCGCAGGACCATAGTTCAAAGGCTGCTATTCTTTGGCGCTCAGCCTTTCTTATGGTCCAGCTTTCACTGCCATACATTGCAACTGGGAAGACCATAGCCTTGACTATACGCACTTTTGTTCACAGGGTGATGTCTCTGCTTTTTAGTGTGCTGTCTAGATTTGCCATGGCTTTCCTCCCGAGGAGCAAGCATCTTTTAATTTCTTGGCTACAGTCCCCATCTGCAGATCTTGGAGCCCAGGAAAATAAAATCTGTCACTACCTCCATTTCTTCCCCATCTATTTGCCAGGAATTGAGAGGGCCGGATGCCATGATCTTAGATCTTGGCCACCATTGCATCATGGATTACCCTGAATACTTTCTATGAACCCCGAGAGAAAAGTTGCCAAACGACATCCCTCCTTGGTCTGATCCTCTTCCCTAATCTAGTACATTCGTCCAACCAGCTTGTCAACATGGCTACAGGGAGAGCTGTAGATGCACAGACCAGCAAAGGACAAAGCTGGAGAGGCTACAACCAGCTAACATCCATCAAGTTATGGGTTATGGATCCAGTTCCATTTTGTGACATCAAGAATGGAGAAAAATAAAAACACGTGGCTCATGTAAGGGGCAATGACAGCCTTCTTTCGAAGATTTCCAAGGACAATTTCTTTGGCCAGCATCATGTGGAAACCTTCCATTTAACAGGAGGAATTTGCTGTTTGAGCAGGCTTGATGCCAAACTGCTCTGATCAGCCAGACGGGGCATTTGTGTCCCACATGGCTTTGGTTCCCACAGCTGCTGGAGATAATTTTTTTTAGCATCCAAAGAATGTTAAAAATATAAGATCTGGGCAGTGGGAAGGGAGTAGAAGAGCATTCTTTTAAAAAGTTGTTTGTATACAGATCATAGCAAAAAGTATTCTGTGTGGAACGCAGAGAAAGCCTGGCCAAAGACTACACAGGACTGAAACGTTCTTTTACCAAGCAATCCACATTTTTCAACAAGAAACCCAAATGTATCAATAGAAGCAAATATTCGTAGCTCAGGGTTGAACAACATCTACATACCATTTAGACTTTAAAGGACACTGTCAAAAAGTGACAAAGGATAAAAAAAGCACCAAGAGACTGCCTCACCAGCAATTAACACCCAGATAAACATAGATTAATATCAGGATTAGTAGCAAGCAGTAAATAGGCGCCTGATCAAGGAACTTGGAGGAACACTCTCATTAACCCTGACGGGGCAAGCCACTTGTATATAGACAGAGGGGCAACCCCACTCCCTTCTAGCACGGATGACGTTACCCAGTTGTGTAATGAAACATCTGCAGGGAAACCACAAGCTCAGAAAGCAGGATGGACCCCACAAACCCAAATATTATTAATTATATTAAAGTTACAATATACCTGAGCAGCTTTTGTTGTTGTGTTTTGGGTTTTGCCCATCACAGTGAGGAAAAAGCAGATATGTAAGATGCCCAACAACCCAGGAGATTTCAGCCCTCCCTCTTGCCTCCTGGGCTGGATAGAGGCGGATATGTGAGGAGAACAATGTCCGATTTCTTAAATGCTGTCCCCACAGCTGGAAGCCTCCAATGACGCAACCGTCCATGACCCCAAGAGGCAGGTTGCCCCACTGCTTGATGGAGCTCAGGAAATCCCTCCTCATTTTGAGTTTGCATCTCTTGCTCTTGATTCTGGGCAATCCACCCCTTCTTCCTTCCCTGTGGCAGCCATCAAAGATTGGAAAATTGCTATCATGGCTCCCCTCAGCCTTCTTTTCTTTAGGCCAAACATATGAAGTTCCTTTAGTTTGTCACTCTTCTTTGCACCCTTTCTAGTTCAAGTCAATGAGGAAGTCAGCAGGAAGGCTGCATGTTCCACCTGTGAGATGCTCCTGCCACTCTTCCCCCCCCAAGGAGCCCCCACTACAAGTATGAGATCCCAGACTGTAGCATGCCCTGCCCACCCCCAGCACCCCTGCCAGCCGGTGTTCCCTTGCACCCATGCGTGCAGTCACCGCTGGCTCTGCTTACGGCCTGCCTGAGGCCTCCACTGGCTCACCCTGGCAGCCTAGCCCCTCCCCCACCTCTAGCAGCCGTGCCTGCTCCTCCGCCCACCTCGCTGGGTCCTGGAGTCTCAACACCACCAGGTCACTAAGCGATGCCATCCGGCCATACTGCTCAGCTATGGAAATGCCGATCCCATAACCCAAAGATTACCTACCTATACATGGTTTGCTTGCCGTATTATTCTTTCAATAACCCCAAAAGTCAGCTTAGGCTAGGAGAACGGTAGTTTTCCCAGGATTACCCACTAAGCTTCCCAATTAAGCATGTTTTGATCCCAGATGTTTCTAGTTCTAGACCAACACTTGATAACATCAGATCCGAAATATGGAGTAAACAGATGTTTCCAATGTGGTTTCTGCCAAATGTTTACTGATCGGATTTCCCTTTCCTCCAAGGAAAACATGTACCATTCTTTCAGCACTTTCTTAGGACTATTTCAGAAATATTCTTTCCTTGTAGCAAATGTCTACTGTCTCTTTACAACTGATTTGCAATAATTATGTGTTGATTTTTAAATACTTCTTTACTTGAAATGTCTTTTTAATCCAATGGGACACTCTGATGGCTTACAATCTGCTACCATCATGAGATCAGAAGTCATACGACAAACCCACAAGATGTGCTGCTCCAGTGACCACAACAGAAGCCACGTCTGCTCCCCAAATGCCCTCAAGAACGCCTGGGTCTTTCAGGCAAGGGGGAGTCCTTACATCTGGGGGAAAGTCACTCAAGATGCTGTACAATCCCAAGAAGCTTCCAGGTTTACATGGATCAGATCAGGGAAGCAGATCCATCTGAAGGTCTGTTCAAATCTTCCCTCTGAGTGCGTGTGACAGTCACTATACAAGTAGTCCTTGACTTACAACAGTTCATTTAGTGATCATTCCAAATTACAACGGCACTGAAATAAGTCACTTATGACCATTTTTTACACTTATGGCTGTTGCAACATCCTCATGGTCGCGTGATCAAAATTCGGATGCTTGGCAACTGGTTCATGTATGACGGTTGCCTTGTCCCGAGGTCACCTGATCCCCTTTTGCAAACTTCTGACAAGCAAAGTCAATGAGGAAGCCGGATTCACTTAGCTAACTCAACAACTGCAATGATTCACTTAACAACTGTGGCAAGAAAGGTCATAAAATGAGGGCAAAACTCACTTAATAAATGTCTCACTTAGCAACAAAAAGTTTGGGCTCAATTCTGCTGATAAGTCGAGGACTACCTGTAGCTGGGGTCGGCAACCTTCAAAGAGCCACTTGGGCCCATTTCCCAGAGAGAGAAAAAAAACATTGGGAGCCACAACGTTCCTTTCCCTCCGTCAATATTCTTTAAAGCTCTCCCTGTTCTCTTTTAAGGTTTCTCTATTTAGCTTCATAATTCAGCCCTGACAAGGACAGAAGTTGCTTTAAATCCCTGTTTTATACCGTGTTAAGCAGGGCGCCAATTCCAAACTGCCCAATCCTAAGCACAGCGATGCCAAGATGACGAAGCGTGTATTACTACTTCCTAGTGCCAGCTTTGTTCCTTAGTAGTTCTGTCACATGGGAACACACAAGTACAGAAGGGATGGTATTTAATGCGCGATATTGTAATACATAGTTCGTCACTTGTCTCACCACAGCCACACACACTGTTGTTCCTTTTCATTTCTGGCCAAATCACAACTTTTGGACACCACGCCCGTTTGCACACCCTCTAAATGACCTCATCCTTCATTCTCACGATAGACTTTTTGCATGAATCAAAACTCACACTGAACAATCATGGAGATACCCTGCTGGTGGGGTTCAGTTTTAACAGGGGCACAAGGTATAAGAATTGTATAGGTGTTGTCCGAGTATAAATGTGCAACTTACCGCAAGAGCAGCATGTAAAGCAGTTGGTATGGTAAAGGTTCCCCATGGCTTGGCAAGCTTGGCTGGCCCCATACACCCCCTTTCCACACTTGATACAAATACCTTTGGAGGAAAAAACAGAAGAGGCATTAGACCTTGTTAATGGTCTGCAGGTACCCTCCCCACTAGCAATCTGCAGGTATCTTGTTTGTAGAAAAACATGAAATTCCAACAGAGGAGTTCTGAGGTGCAAATGGCTCTAGCCCCTGTGGTACACTTTTAATTTCTTTTCCCTTTTTCTGCCCTGCTGGAGCAAGCGAGGTGGGTATTAATTAACACGCTCATACTTACGTGGGGGATCATGGCTGTTAAACTCAAATGGAAATCAGTTATTGTTGCCAAGGAGTAGCTCATTTCAGAGGCAAGTAATTTTCTTGCCAGCTATTGCTTTTATTTTGCTCTTGGCACTGGGGGGCAAAAGGGAGAATAGCCTCAGATGGGAACTCCCTGTCGCCTTCTCCCTCAAGTTGGCTGCCCTAAGTTGACAAGGCAAGGAAACTGGACATTGGGCAGGAATTTCCTCTGATTAGCTTTTTCTGTTTACTCTTCCTTTGAGGGGACCCCTTAAATTTGAGGCTCTCTCCTTTTGGATAAATACAGTATTGCTTCTTCATATCTGCTCAAAACAGAATTTGCACATCAATGACGCTGAGGAGAATACCCAAAGGTGTGTGAGAACTCTTATGTACATGTGGCTTGTTAGGCTATCTTGGCTGATCTCAAAAGCTTGGTAGGACCCCCATCTAGTTAGGATATGGATGGAAGGCCACCAGGAAATCCTATAGCTGTAACCTATTGGAAAATCAGAAGATGGTACTAAATTATTTATGAATTTATTTCTTCTGTCTGGAAACAGGCAAATCTAAGTTCTAATATTACTAGAGGTAGAGAGGATACTCGGTTAGTTCTCTTCCTAATGTATTTTCTTGCCACACATACATTAGAATGTAATCTCTCAAATTGCAAAAGTGGGATTAGAAAGAAAGTCCTTTTAGTTATAAAGAAAAGAACAGAATCACCAAATTAGAAGGGCCACAGAGGTCATGTAATCCATCCTCTACCCTCTGTTCAATACAAGATCCATTGGAAGTTCTCTGGCAATGACCGCCTAACCTTTCTGAAGACCTCTAGCAAAGGCAGCAACCATCTTTTGGACATTCAGCACAAGGTATCTCAAAAAAATAAATCAAATGGATTAAAAAGTTGGAATTAAATTACCTAGTTTTAATAATTCAGAAAGAATGGGAAGATTTTAAAATTCTGTGCAAACAACTTCTCAAAGTGAAAATACAGTATATACTGGTTTTGATCCATAGAAAATCACCACGGAAATATTACCTAGTGGTTAGACTGGGGCTCAGTCCTACAGAGTAAGCACTGATCCCCCCTTTTTCAGCTAGACCCCTCGACCCTTGAATTAGTGTCTTAATAATGACAACAACTCTTTCAGTCTTTGGGCAGCTTTTCGCTGCCCTCCTCCAACACTGACTGACTTTGTTAATATTTTGGAACAATAGAAACTGTTTCCCTGAGTTTCAGCCCAAACATGGTATAAGTCCATTCTTTAATGAAACATCTTGTTTTCTGCAAACTCATTCATAAAACATCACCAGCTCTTGCCCCACCTTCAATCAATTCATGCACATTCTTCTCTTGGGAAACAGCACTTGTGCGAGAGCCCGTTGGGTTTTATCTGCCTCCTCAACCGTGGGCCGGTACCGGGCCACAGCATGCCAGCAACCGGTCTGCACAGACAAGCAAACCCTCATCTGTGGGATGCAGGCGGCATACAAAACCAGGCACCCTCCGGTCCACAGAAAAACCTCTCTCCACGGAACCGGTCCCTGGTGCCCAAAAGGTTGGGGACTTCTGCTTTAAGCTATTAGCAAGTTCCTGATGACTGCAATGCATTCAATTACACAATGGAATTTTGAATAACTGCCAGGTTGAAAAAAAATGTCTTCTAGAACATTCAGCATATAAATCATCAAGATAACTGAAATAATCCCTGATGTAGTTTACGCAAAATACGTTTGCCTTGGATGAACAGCTGCATCATGAGTGCACAAAAGCTAAGATCAGATTTTGCAAATGTTGACATTCCATTGTCAATTGCGCGATGTCCAGTTTTTATTTATATATAAACATAATGTAAAATATATAAATATAAATGCATTTAGCTACCCACAGCCGCTTGAGATGGGCAACATCTAAATAAATATGTAGAGACTGGTATCTGGCCTTTCACGTGTCTATCACTTTAAGCACTGAAAACACAAGTAGTGCAAAATTTAAGCAACGAAAGCCATGATCCGTAAGAAATTATCTAATAAAAAGCAAGCAGAGACAACAAATAACACGTTCAAGTTAAATAGATACTACCTGAGAACACTTTCCTAAGAGTAAGGAGTAAAGTGAGATGAGGAAAGATCACCAGACAGGGGCCAACAAACGGCTACAGGTGCCTCTCCACTCATGACCATTTGTTCAGCAATGGTTCAAAGTCACGGTTGCACTGAACGAAGTGACTTGCAACCATCCTCACAGTTGAAGCCGTTGCAGCACTTGCCCCGTCATGTGATCAAAATCTGGGCACTTGGCAGCCCCCTCGCATTTATGACCTTCAACTCCTGCAGAAGATGGTGAAGGTCATCTAGATGAGTCTGGGAGTCCAGGGGGGCTCTGTGGCGGCTACACCTTCACACTACGCTGCAGCTCAGAGGCTTCTTGCAGCCCCAGAGCGTGGTGGACGGGGCTGAGTCAGAGCAGAGAAGCAGAGATCAGATCAGAGGCTTTGGAAGACTGCCCTCATTTTAAAAGCAGCAGGTCAGAAGGAAAGCTATGTCTTAAGAAAGATGGGAGGTGGGAACCTAGGTCACATTCTCTTAAGGAAGGTGGGCAAACAACATTTTTTGCTGCTTTTGTTAAAGGACCCAGAATCAGACATACTTGCTGACAGAAGGAATCCTCAGCTGTGGATCCAGGGCTTCCTCTGTTCTACCCTATCTCCAAGGCTGGCCTACCCTGCAGGCCAACAGCTGGGGGACTGGAAATCAGGTGGTGAGGCCTGATCGAAACAGCTGGACTAGGAAGGAATCCTGGAACAAGTAAATGCCAACATCTGTCCAAGCCACTTAAGCACAAAATTGACAGATACGTTCCCTCACCCATCTATATCCAAGAAGGAAAAACAGACACAGATCCCATTTTGACTGTACAATATCCAGATGGAATTATGTGGAAATAAAAACATATCGTTTGATTTCAGTTCCAGGATGAATATTCATCCTAGAAATTGTGTAAGAAAAGAAGAACACTCAAGCTGTGACTTAGCAGCCCAAAGGTGGAGTTCGACCTGCTTTCCTGAAAGCATTGGGGGGGGGGTGTCTTGGTTCGCCACATCAAACACGCTGAACAGGGGCTGCTTTGCAAAGCTGGGACACCCCAGTTACTGACTGTGTAGACACAGATTCTGCACTGTTGCTCCAGGTTTGAAAAAACCAACTTCAGAGGAAGCATTTGGCCTTTTTTGGCATCCCCGAGCTACAGGGATGGTGATATAGTGGGGCAGCTGATTCGGGGCCAAGAGGGATACAATCTTTCCCCCACCAATCACAAGCAAAATTTGCTGAAGGGATGGCTCTTTGGGCAAATTTTGGCAGTATGATCAACAGCGACTAAGGGAGACATTCTTTTTCATCCTATTATCGTTACATTAATATTTCATTCTTTTAAGCAAATGTTATTTATTAAATTCAACTTTAATGAAAAAAACTAAAGAATCCTATATCTCTGGGACCATGCACCAAGTTTATATTAAAAAAAAGGAGGGTCGCCTTAAAAAGAAAGATGGTTCCAGAGTGAGCTTTTGTTTACATGATGTGTATATGAAATAGGGGAAGATCTACTGCTTGGGAAATCTGGTAGGATAGAAAGAAATAATGGGAGGATTAGAAATGGGCAAATATTGCTCCTACTTACTGTATTTTCCAAAAGGGGACAAGTGAGTTTCTAGCTAAATATATATCTGTCAGCCTAAAACTGACACAGAACAAAACCATATAATAATTAAGCAGGTGATTTGAGAGAAGAAATGCAATGTGCTCTGACTTGAAAAAAGCACTGACAAGTCCCTGCAAGACTATATTATCACTACATGGGTACAGTTGTTTGAACTCACCATATGTACATCAAATGTTCTGCATCAAGCCAGAAATATAAGTGGAAGAGGGCCAAGATGAGATTAAGTCACTGTTCCTGGAATATGCTTCCAGCAAAGCATTTTAAGAAGGACACTGACAGACACTGACAGACACAAGAGCATCCAGACGTGAGAAACAAAGATGGTGGGTCTCAGTCTGGTCCAGGCAATAGACAAGAAAGCAGGAAACTACGAGTTCAAGTCCCACCATAGCCATGAAAGGGTGACCTTGGCCTAGTCACTCTGTCTCAGCTCAACTTGCCTCACAGGGTAGTTATTGTGGGGGAAATAGGAGGAGGGAGATGTGTTGGGTATGTGTGCTGCATTGAGGTATTTGTAAAGGTGGGATACAAACAAACAGATAAGAAATTAAATTTCTTCAATTATCCGAACAGCTGTCATGTAGACCATGGACAGAATTAAACAAGAAATAATTGCTTCAAATGGTTAGGACAGGCCAATGCTGCTTCACTTGATATTGTTCTGTTGAGAATGCTGTAGTAATGGATTCCTGCTTTTTGCATGGGGTTAGAACTAGGAGCCTTCTAAACCTTATTATTATTATTCCAGTCCCTTATATCTGGGGTTTCTGGCTGACTGGAGGCATCTAAGCATGGTGACTCAATCGAATGGCACACGCCTTGAATGGGAGGAAGGGCCCTGATATGGCACATGCAGTAGTGGAGACTATAACCTCCAAGCCCACTTTCGCACTTCCCTGCTTTATAGCTGGTTCTGCTCCAATTGAGAATGAGTGAATTTAACATCAGTCCCTTAGCTGTCCACGTTTCCTGAATCGATATATCATGGCGAGAGACGAAGTCAGGAAAACAAAGCTTTCTGGTGGATACAAACCACTGAGTCACATATTTTGTATAAATATAAACACATACATACTTTTTAAATGTGTTGTTTAATTTTATGTAATTTTTGTTTTAATTATTACAGCCTGTGACTGTAAGAAAGATTTGATCGATCGCCTTCCAATCCTTATCTTCTAGCATTCTGTCACTTTGTCTTCCCCAACAGCCATTTGCCTCAGCCAATGGGTGTGTAAAAGGTTAGGGCTGCCCATGGCAGAAAGCCCCGTCACGTACATCCCTGCACTTTCACCATTTGAGAACCACAGAAGAACTTTT
The DNA here is from genome assembly GCF_947247035.1 of Vipera ursinii. Classification (NCBI taxonomy): domain Eukaryota; kingdom Metazoa; phylum Chordata; class Lepidosauria; order Squamata; family Viperidae; genus Vipera; species Vipera ursinii. The sequence goes on from NC_139520.1 coordinate 2,907,637, forward strand.
GCTCAAGGTGACTGGTGCCAAATGGATTGGTCCTTAGGATGAACCCTGCAACCCTTGCAGAAACCAGACCAAAGATATTCCCTAATTCCATGAGAAACAAATGCCAATTCTTGCAATAAAATAAGAAAGTACCACTTGCAAATTTGCATGTGTACATTTAGCCCGTTCTCTTATATTATTAATTAAGAATTAAGAAACTATTGGCAAGGGGCAAGAAGGAGTACTCATTACATGGGACCAGAGAACAAGAACAAAGAGTAGCATTTGCCGAGTCACTGGAAGAAAACACAGCTGCATTGTTTGCCAAAGTTATGTACTGAAAATAAAATTTGGCCTATGGACAATTCCAGTACTTCGGGAGAACATTTGTGTACAGCAGATCGCGGTCATTTCCCTCCACTAAACAGATGCTATTTCACTTGGGAAAATTGTTCAAAGAGGCACTGGAGCATCCGAAGAATGAAGAAACGCTACAGCCCCTTTTTTTAGACAAGCATATTCAAAAGACAAACAGAAAAAGTGATTTGGTCAGCCTCATCCTCAATGCTCTGCCCATCCCACTCTCCTCACAGTGTGTCACTGTAACATCCAAACCCAGCACCCACTCAGAGCAGCACCTGTTCAGATGCTTCTAGAAAGGGCACAACACTCCTTTTGCCTCGCTTTAGCACCTACCTCTCTGCTTTCCAATGTTGTTATGATCAAGTACAATTACTGTATCTGCCCACTATGAATTCAGAACACAGAAATTGTTACACGCTATCTAAGTTGTCATCTATAACTATACAATGGCAGCAAATTTTACCAGTTAATTATGAGATCCATAAAGGCAGAGTTTATAGAGTATCAAGGTGATCCCTTGGTGTCTCTGAACATTGGGTTTCTCCCCAGTGAACACCATGCAAAAGTTACTGGTTTTCCAGTTCTGACAATTTTTAGCAAGCAGGGAAAGGTAGGTAGGTAGGTAGATCGGACAGACAGAGAGAAGATAACCTTTATTGTCATTTTTTTTTACTGTGGGCACAAAGACACACATTTAAAAATGAAATTTTGTTGCTTCCTCTCAAAGTGTACACATACGTAACACACATTTAAACATACTACATACAACATATGTATAGACATATGTAACATATAAATATTAATCTCAATTTTGTAGTTTTGTAGTCCCCCAACATCTAGAGAACAGACGGATTAGATATATTTCAGTAATTATCTATGACTAGTGAATACTTTCCCCCCCACCGCCCCCCCCCCCAGTTAGGAGATTAGATCTCTTTTCCACTGATACGAAAAGTAACCCGGGATTCTCCTACAGTGATAGAATTCTCCCAGTCTGGCTCCATAACAAGGTCTAGCAAAATACCTTTATTCAGAATTGATTAAAAAATTACTTAATCTTTGCAATTTACTACAGAAACATTAATTAACAAACATTAAAGCTCTTTACATACATTGTTAGCTACAGAGGAACACACTGTGTATATTATTTATTATTATTATTTATTTATTTATTTATTTATTTATTCATGAGCAAGAGTCATGAGCTGCTGCAATTTCAGGGGAGAACATCCCTTACTCTCTTCCAGAGGAATGCACTAGCTGTATCAGCCTGAATTCAACGCAATAAATGTGAAAATTCTGCCTTGGTAAAAAGATAACTCATGAATGGGTAATTCAGTTTCCAAAATTAGTGCAATCTTACACTAACAAGCTCACTTAATGAACATTTATTTTAATAAGTCTTCATTTAGAAAAATCTTCAAACACAGCAACAGATTTGATGCCCTAACTTCCGAGAATCACATTATTGAAAGGGACAACAAATTTCCTCAAGCAAATCAGAACTCGTAATATCAGCTATTTCTAGGAAGCTTCACACAAAACCGAGCCAAAATGTTATTTCATGCAATTCTAGTCCTTCTCCAGAGCAACTATGGGGCACTTCTACGTGGCAATGTTCCAAAAAGCAGCCTTTCATGTCTAATCTTACAGTTCTACCGAGTAAATTTTTCAGCCCTGTCATTTCCAAAGGCTCCCCATCTTTAAATCATCACACAATGGGCACGTTCCTATTTATAACAGCCTCCTTAAAATGTGCACTCAGATGCAGCATTCCATGTCTCCTAGGCCCGTCATAAGAATGCATCGGGAACTATCATACAGCATTTATGTATGCATGGCACATCACTAAGGTCGGATTGTTGGACTGGCAGGTGCATAAAATTGAAAGCAATTCCTTCCAAGTATGAGTTGCAGGGTCAATTCATGAAGAGGGAAGACACCAGATTAGAGAATTCCAACAACTGAAATATTTCCCATTTACAACCAACATATTCCTATGTATATCACAGTGGAAATGTTTTTTTAGCAACTTTGATTTTTTTTAAACTGATATTCAGGTATCTGTTTCAAAGATGTCCTTTTGTTTCCTTGCAGACAATCCAAATATTTAAAAAAATTATACCGGTAAATAATCAGATGGAGAATATTTCAAGGCACAAAGAAAACATAGTAGCTTTGGACTGGTTGCTAAATGAAATCACAAGGACTGGGTTAGTCTTGGGTGTTCCAAACTAATGTATGATGACATTTTCCAAGGGTCATCCCACTTACACCACTGATTTTACTAACTGAATAGTCTAAAACAAATATTCAAAAAGGGGAATGAAGTTTTAGAAGGATGAGAAACAAAATGAGCTGGAGAATCCTTAGCGCACTCTGAGCTTGGTTGTTTGCTTGCAGACATTTCGGTACCAGAATAGGTAACATCATCAATGCACTGGTTTTGTTACGGTACCTAGTTGGATAATGAAATAATGCAAGAAACAATCAAACTGAGAGAGCACCAAAAGCAGCAGAGTTCAACTCTTAGCTATAGAGATTGTCCTCTATTGAAAACGAACTGATCCAAATAGGCCAGGGTTTAACAGATTCACAGACAATGGGGGAGAAGCTCTTGCCAATAGGAGGACATGATCCATAAAGTAAGGGTACAGAACAGGGATATTCAAAATCCCCTGGCAACTAAAAATATTAAAGCTAGTAGGCATACATGGAAACTTACCAATAAGTAGCAATTTCAAACTTACTAGCTAAGTTAGAGAATTGGTTAGAAAATAACAGTATGAAATGCAGGCTTCAATTAACAAAAATAACATCAAATGCAGATGTACAGAATTGAGGTATAACGTGCATATAAACATACATACATACATAGATGGTGTGACATACATGTGAAATGCATTCCCAGAGTGAAAAAGCCCAATTTAATTATGTAGTTTACAAATTCTAGGACAGGACTTTTCAACCTTTTCACCCATTGTACCACTTTTAGGATATGGCAATATCCGAGTACCACCAGTTGCCTAAAAAGGTGTCAAAAACTTGATGACACCACCCCCAAAAAGGAAAAAAGCGATAAAGTATGAAGTCATCAAGTTTTTGACACCTTGCTAGGTGATTGGTGGTATTCGGATATTTTAGGATATTGCTATATCCTAAAAGTAGTACAACTTACAACAGTTCGCTTAGTGATTGTTGTAAGCCCCAGGATAAGTGCCAGGCTCCAGCTGATCGGCGCTTTTGTGGGGCCCAGCAGAAGCACCAGGATCAGCACCGGGCTCCAGATGATCAGAAGCACCAGGATCAGCTGGAGCCCGGGGCTTATCCTGGCGCTTCCACTGAGCCCTGACAGCCCTGCAGCTCCAGCCGTCTCTTGTTCAGGCTTGTGTGGTGCTGCCGCCGCTTCAACTCATTCCCCTCCCCCAGCTACCACTTTTCTAGGATGGTCATGTACCACCTGCCAGGTGCCAATGTACCAACGGTGGTACGCGTACCACTGGTTGAAAAGTCCTGTCCTAGGAAGTAAGAGCTCCACGATATTCTCCTTTAGACTCTGCCTCAATTAACATTCGACAGGTATAACAGAAAGAGTGTGTGCAGGGCAATGGTAAAAAGACTGGAAACTAAATCCTAAGAGTATAGACTGAGCAAACTGACTGTATTTAGCCTTGAGAAAATCTGAGACGGGGACAGAAAATAGTCTCCAAATACCTAAAATACTGTACAGAAGTCAAAACCTGCTCTCCATCAATCCCAAGACACAGAATATGAGTGAATTTACTAGCTTTCACTTGGATTATATTCCTGTACATCCTTTAAGAAAGTTTAACAAGAATAAAACCAAAGAGGGGAGGGGCTGCCTTCACTGGATGCATTCAAATAGCACCCGAGCAACTGGATGTATTAAGCCGGTAAAATAGTGGACCTGATGGCCTCTTCCAAGTTCCTTTAGTGGGAACACAGATTACTGGAGTTCTAAACAGGAAGAGGTGGGGTTGATACAGAAGAACCGACAAGCAGAAGTTTCTTTTCCCAGTGCTGGTATCTCTCAGGGCTTATCGCAGCTCTCCCCTATTCTTCACTCACAACTGACTTAAAAGAGTACTGCAAGGAAGATGACCTTGTCGTGGATAGACCCCGCCTGTTGCCAAAATGACAAGGGGGAAAACATGGCTTAAGCCCCAAACAAGAGACACATTTGCAGAGGCACAGTGCAAGTTGGGGACAGGTGAGGAGGGGCGCTACGTGGGTCAGGGAGGATTGGGGAGGGTACCTGAGGGTGTGAGAGACGCGGGTCGGGGAGATTGCATGGGTCTGTGGGAAGTACAGCGAGGGTTGGGGGCGGAAGGTGGTGTGTGCGTGGGGGGGGGGTGCTAGTAGCCAGCCGAAACACAAAGATTAGGCTGGTGGAGACTTATTCCAACCACTTGCACATTTCCCTGCCATTGATTCTCTGGGGAAGCCAGTAGGGAAGGTTGCAAATGATGATCACACGATTGTAGCACTTGGCAACCAACGGCACTTAGATTGCAATGATGTGACCAGAGGGTGCTGGAACAACCCAAACTCTGAGCACCATCATTTGTTCAGCGCAGTTGTAATCCGGAACATTGCTGACCCAATGGGTCAAAGGTCAAGGTCTACCTGTGTAAGAAATGCCTTTGCGTATCACCTTAGAAGCAGGAATGTAGGCAGATGATATGTTGTTGACTGAAGGAAGCAGAATCCAGTCACAAAAACAAATATATGAAAGAATATGTGGGAGAGGGAGGGAAGCCCCAGCAAGTCATGGTAAGGTGCTGACAAGATCCTCAAACCGAGACAAGTGAAAGCTTGAAGAGCACAAGGCAGCATGTGACAAGAAGTATGAATGTGGTGGAAGCAAAGAGGGTTGTTTCAGAGAAACAAAGGTACAAAGAGTTACAAAGCAATGGAATTGGCGTATGTGGTTTTAGTTATAATTTCCTTTCTTCTTAAGCTTATGCTTTTATGTTCTGTATAAGAATGCTTACCCTGAAACAGAAAGTATGATGCATATATTTGCATTATTTCAATCATTACATTAAGGTTCTAAACTGTAGATTGGAAATGCTGAGCGTCATAAGAAAAGTGTACAATCGGGTTTAAAAAACTGATCAGGCTTTACAAAGAGAGCAGTGTAAAAACTCATTCCAGGCTTCACGATTTTTCTTCTTCTGTTCAATCATGTCTGATTCTTGCAGAGTACTGGCCAAATCCACGCAGTTTTCTTGCCAAGATTTTTCAGAAGTGATTCACCATTGTCTCCTTCCTAGGGCTGAGAGAAAGTGACTGGCCTAAGGCTATCCAGCTGGATTTATGCCTAGTGAGGGACTAGAACCCACACTCTTCTGGGCTCTAGCCTGCTATCTAAACCAGTACACCAAACTGTCTCTGTTTGTGCGATAGGTATTTGTGGTATGACAGTTTGTTACGTAGATTAAAAATCCCCAGAAACATAGAATGGAAGACTTAGAAAGGATCTTAAAGAACCTCAGTGATCCCCAAACTCTTTAGTTCACTGTCCTGTTCACGAAATATTCTGAGATAGCTTATTCCATCATTGAATGGATATTCCTGATCCATTTTTTGTAAGTTGTATCTGAATTTTCTAGTTCTAAAACAATTCTGAATAATTCTGCTGCAGAATTCTACACGGCAGCCATTTAAACACTCTCTAAGGCAGGAGTGGACAATTAATATTCCCAAGGGGCCATATATGAAACTGGGACTGTTGTGGAGGGTTGAACCAATAGGGCCACTCCTGCCCTGGTGACCCCAACAGGCCGGACGGGGACAGCCAAGGGGCCAGATGTGGCCCGCAGACCATAGAATGCTCCAATGCCATTACAATGTCTCCCCACAATTTGTTTTCCTCAGGATAATGATACCAAATACCTCCAACTGTTCTCATTCTTCTTCCCTGTTACTGGTTGTTGTCTTCTATGTCAGGGGTCCCCAACCCCCAGTCCCTGGACTGGCATTGGTTTGCACAAACAAGTGAAGCAATACCAGTCTATGGGATGCAGGTAGCATGTAAGACCACGCCCCCCCTCCAGTCCACGGAAAAACCTCTCCACACAAATGGTCCCTAGTGCCCAAAATGTTGGGGGCTACTGTTCTATGTCCAATGTGTCCTATAATATTGTACCTAGAACTAGGCATAATATTCTACATGTAATCTGAGCATGGCTTCTCCTGCTTTTGACAGTCTACTTCTGCCGATGAGTCTAAGACAAAGGGGGCTGGTTGCCCTTTGTTCCAACTTGTCAAGATACTCCTAAATCTTCCAAGGTTCTCGAAACTATTCAGCTCATCAACCGCCTCATGAAATTTCAGACTGTTCATTGACACCCTCCCACACTAGTTATAGTGTGAGAACTCTGGGTAATAGCAATAACAACGTTGACCTTGGATTGGGGCTTGATACTGACCACTCTGGGGAACCCTGTTCTAAGATGTTTATTTGTATTGACTACAAATTTAATTATTCCAAGTAAGTGAAATATGTATGTTTTGCTGAGCCCTAATTCCAGTTAAATCCTTTGCTTTATTAATGGGAGCTCACACAAATTCATGTATCACTTTTAGACATCACATAGTACGAAGTTTGGGAGCCTCTGATATAACGCTACTGGACTGTCATGCCTTTTTCCAAGTATTTATGTATTTTGAAATAGAGCACTTTGAAAATACATTTTCCTATATTTTGCTACATTTCAGTTCAACTAAATCTAAACATACTGTGATGCTTTAACAAAATACAAGCAGAAGTAGTGCATTTGTTTTAGCTTTGCTTGAAAGTAAAGGTAAAGGTAAAGGTTCTCCCACACATGCGTGCTAGTCGTTTCCGACTCTAGGGGCCTGTGCTCATCTCCGTTTCAAAGCTGAAGAGCCAGCACTTGTCCAAGGATGTCTCCGTGGTCACGTGGCCGGCATGACTAGACGCCAAAGGTGCACGGAACGCTGTTACCTTCCCACCGTAGTGGTCCCTATTTTTCTACTTGCATTTTTACGTGCTTTCGAACTGCTAGGTTGGCAGAAGCTGGGACGAGTAACAGGTGCTCACTCTGCTACGTGGCACTCGGTATTTGACCTGCCAAACTGCTGACCTTCTGATCGACAAGCTCAGCGTCCTAACACACTGAGCCACCGCGTCCCTTTTGCTTGAAAGTAAAACAAATGCTAAACCGAAACACTATCGATTTCATGAGGAAAAAAGTGTCAATCGTGGTTCAGCAAGAAGTGCCCGGATTTCCATGAAAATGATTTACAGCAATCTACATGCAACTCCCCAAACTTGCCCTTCCTGGTCTTTTCTTACAAAGATGGGATGTTGCAGGGCAGGCAAATGATCTGGAATGTCGACCTTCAGAGAGATGATCAGTCATTTCACCTTAGAAACATGGTAAACTTCATCAGGTCAGGAGCAAATAATGTACAGACCTGGAAAACTAATCTGGGTCAAGGAGTTCCCAAGTTAACCAAAAAAGCAGATGCTAGTTTCCTGTCATGAAGAAGGGGAAACCCCCAAAACTAGAATGTAACTCACAAAAGAGGCACAACAAAATTAAAAAAGAAAACCGCAAGCCTTCTTCCACTGAAAGATGAAAAATTTCTGCTCTCCACTTTCCTGCACCTCTGCCTGTTCCAAGAGGCTTCCTCCTCCAAAAGACATTAAGGGCGATTTGTAGCTGCTACAAGGATACCCTCTCCTGCCTCGTGACGGCCACATCCAAAACCTGCCTGGATTCCTTGGGGCATTTTCAGCATTCGAACAGCCTTCCCAACCTGGGCATTAGCTTTCAGGATCCTCTCTCCCGGCCATTCTGATGGCTGGAAATTCTGGAAGTTGAAGGTCCAGAAGGCGGGCCCTATTAAGAGATTGGCAGATCAGGCCAAACGCCTGCCAGATGGTACAAAAGGGCCATCCTGTCTGTCAGTTTGCCACTAGCTGGCCAGATGTTCCAGGAAAGTGGCAAGGCCCAGAAAAGGACTGCCTGAGGCCTTCTTGCTAAGGCAGCGGCCCTTCCGGTTCTCACAGCGGCCTGGAGTTGAAAGGGGCCCTTCGGACCACCGAGCTCCAAACTTGCTTTTTCTAAAAAAACTTTAGAGGGCTCCTCATTGCTTAACTAGGAGAAAACGAGTCTTGTTACAGTGAAAAAGAATCCCAGCCCCTCTTCTTCTTCCCCTCTGGAGCAGCTACTCCAGCCAGCTTCCTTTGAGGAGGGGTCTCTCCCCCTCAGGGAGCCTGTTTGGGAGTCAAAAGGCTGCCTTCTGATCTCCCCGGTCGCTGCCTGGGAAAGACTCTGGCCCAGAGCAGAGCAAGGCTGCAGAGCGCAAAGCCCGGGGACTGCTAACAAAGGAAAACCTTCTAGCCAGAATGGAAGCCAACCTCCGCCTGCGCCGCTCGCTCTTTAACGCACCCGTTTAAAACAGGTTGGGGGGGCAGGCCCCTCCCGGAAAGAGGCAGCCGGGGGCGGCCAAGGTGGGCCCGAGGGCGGGCCGGGGGAAGCGGCCCTCGGGGGAAGCCCTCAGGCGGCCGGGCCCGGCGCCGCCACCCGAGGAAGCGCGGGGGCCACGGCCGAGAAGGGGAAGGCCCGCCCGGGCCGCCGCACTCACCGAAGTACTCCTTCCGCACGTGCAGCTCCAGCTCCTTCTCCAGCTCCAGCGTCAGCGCCTCCAGCCGCCGCTCCACCTGGCTGGGGCCGCTCTCCCGGGCCGGCGTGACCTGGCAGGGGAGCCGCAGCTTGGCGGCCTCGGCGTCGGGGGCCGCCGGCGGAGCCTCTTCGGGCAGCAGCGAGGCCCGCGGCGAGGGAGCCGGCGGCTCCGGGTAGGCGCCCATCGAGCCGCGCGAGCTGCGCGAGCTGTGGCTGGAGAGGCTGGAGCGCGGGCTGACCAGCGAGGCGGCGCCCGGCGGCGCCGGGGACCGGCGGGCCGCGGCCTCCAGCTCGGCGGAGGAGCGCGGGCTGGCGTGGCGCTGGTCGTAGCCCATGCTGATGCCGCTGGTGCGGGCGCTGCTGGGCTTGCTGCCGTCGGAGGAGCCGGCCAGGCTGGCGCGCGGGCTGGAGTGCTTGCTGGCGTCGCTGGCCGTGCTGGCGTAGCTGGAGCGCGGGCTGAGCGGCGGCTCGGCGGCGGCCAGGCTCCCGCGCGGGCTGGCCAGGGCTCCGCCGCTCCCCGCCGCCGGCCCGCAGCACGTCGAGGCCCGCGGGCTGGCCCCTCCGGCCGCCTTGCCGCGCGGGAAGCCCTCGGCCGAGTAGCGCTTGTAGCAGGGCAGCGCCACCTCCGAGCGCGGGCCCTCCTCGCCGGTCGGGGCGCGCGGCGGCGGGCAGGCGGCCTCCCCCGACGGGTAGGGAGGCGGCGGCCCGTTCGGGGGCTGCTCCCGCCACCGGCGCCGCCCGACGCCCTCCTGGCTCGGCGCCGGCTCGGCCATGGGCTCGCCGGGCCGGGCGCCCCGCTCCACGCGCTCCGCCTGCCTGCCTGGCCGGTTAGTGCCGCGGCCGCCCCGCGTCCGGCCGGCAGGAGCCGCCGCCAGGCATCCCGGCCTGGCCCGGCCACGCGCGGGGGAGGCGCCGCGCGAAGGTCCGCCTCGCGCCCGGCCGCTGCGCTGCGCTCCCTGCCCGCGGCGGCGCTCTCCGGACGGCGCCCTCCTTTGTGCGGCCGAGGCGGCGGCGGCGGCGGCCCTTCTTTGTGCGGGGCAGGGAGGCGCGGAGGAGCCCGACGGCGCTGCGTCCCTCCGGAATGCGCTTCGCTCCGGCGCCAAACAATGGCTTGACCCGGGCGGGGGCGGGGCAAGGGGAGCCGACCCCCCCGCCTGCGCCGCTGCCGTTCTCGGCGGGCCTCCGGGAGGGGCGGGGCGGGGGCGGGTCCCGCTCCTCCACCCCCCGCGGCCTGTGCCCCCCCCCCGCCGCAGGCCCGGCCCGACGGCGCGGTCCTCGCTTTGTAACCCGGGAGGATTGAGGGCTGTAAGCGCGAGGAGGAACCGACCGCTGGCCTTTGGGGAGACGAGGGCGAGAATTCACTAAATGCGGCGATTAGCTCGGTGTTTCCTGCAAGCCTCCTCTGGGGTGGGTTGACCTGTTTCCCAGTTTTCACATCTTAGGGCAGCGTTTCCCAACCTTAGGAACTTGAAGATGCGTGGACTTCAACTCCCAGAATTCCCCAGCCAGCTATGCTGGCTGGGGAATTCTGGGAGTTGAAGTCCACGCATCTTCAAGTTCCTAAGGTTGGAAAACACTGTCTTAGGGAATGAAGGCAAAGTTTCCCACGGGTTGTATTATCCCCATCCAGACCGCGGACCCGCGTCCTCAGGGTCATCTGAGAAGTGCAATTGTGTGTGTGGAGCCGCCTCGTATTAGCTGCGACCCTGAGCTCAGCCAGCAGTCCTGAGTTCTGTAGCCCGTTTCCCTCCAGATGTCCAGGAACTGCAACACCTTGTGCAGTTTGTGTTGAGATGACTGATCTAGTAGATGTTTTTGTAAATTCTAAACCACCATATTTTTAATGGGAGAGACGCTCTTTGTCTGGCTCCTCTAGTGAGACCTATCCAATAGGATTGAACCTCTGAGTAGCTCTCATCTTCCTCAGAGCACACAAGCCCTACAAAACCACATCAAAGTAGCGTCTCACGGAGGTCAAAATAGTGCTGCTCTGGGGGCATGGTAGTGCCTATGATGATTATAGTTCATCACGTAGTGTGCTGCCCCGCTCACTCACATGCACATATAACTGAGTTTATTAATATTCCCCAGCAATTCCCTTCACCAAAACCCCCAGAATTGTCTCAGTTAAGTCCAGCCATGAGCAGAGAGCAATGGCCAAAGACTCTGCAAGGCACTTGAAAGTTTCTCAAACAAAATAAAACAAAATAAATCTACCAGGCAAACTTAAATCCGCAAGAGAAGAGAGCTTACGAGTCAAGAAAAGTCCAGTTTCCAAGGCACAATTCAAATCAAGGTACGTTTTCAATCCAAAGCGAGGCAGGAATCACAACGACCAGAAAACACGTAGGTAGGAACCAGACAAGTTCCCATAGTTGCTTCCGTCTGCTGTGCTAAATAGGCAGCTTCTGGTACAGCCCATCGAGGGGCGAGGCTTTCTTCTCTCAAGTAGTCTGGCTGACCGTCTCTGCTCCAACTTTTCTTTGTCCTACCTGTTCTTGGATCAGGCGCAGAAGGCAGGTCCTCTTCCTCCCCACTGACTATCTGCAACTGCATGCTTTCTCCAGCTGGAGCCTCAGCCAACCTCCTTCCAGACAACCACTTGGAGCCATCAATTAACTCAGCTCCTGACATGCCAACCAAGAACCGGTTCATCCTCCCCCCAGATGACGTGTAGAGGTATCTGTGGAATCGTCTGGGGGAGTCATCAGACAGTCAGCCAGATGTTGAAAACTGGATTGGCATTTACTGAGTCCTTTCCAGGGTCCTGGGATGGGCAGATCTGGATGTTTGATGGCGTAATAGGTTTGGTCACAAGATGGAGCTATTCCCGGTGAAGCTGCCTTTTGCAATTGAGTGCTGGGAATTTTGTCAAGGCCGATGGTGCTCAAATTGTGCTCCTGTTTTTTTAGGATTGCACCCCAGGCGCCTTCACTATTGATACTATCTGTGCTTTCTTTTGCCCCAGTCAGTTCACTTCTATTTGCAGGACATTGTTTTTAGTGATTTTCTCCAGTTGTTTCTCTTCTCTTCTGCTGATTCCAGGTAGTGTCAAATTCACACACTTTTCTCTTTCTTATCAGCAATTGTAAAGCCTGGGGTGAAATGTGGCAGGGGCTGGTTTGTTAAAGTCTTGAATTATTATTCTTTGTTTAACAATTTGCCTTTATAGGATATCTAATGCCCTGTGTCAGGCTTGTCCGCGATGCCCGAGCCTGACACATTGTCTTATTTTCTCCACAACCGCAACATTTTGAGGGTTGTGTTGAGAGGGAGGGATGGCTCAAATTCCCCCATGCCCAAGAGGGGACTAGATCTCACAGCTCTTGGCTTCTAGTTGAACATTGTCATTTCAACCGGATCTCTTATTTGAGTCAGTCCCAACTCCTGGAGGCTACCTTTAAAATCCCTGGAGTTTTATTGGCAAAGTTTTTGGCAACCGTTTGCCATTGCCTCCTTCCTGGAGCTGAGAAAGGGAGTAGCCCAAGGTCACCCAGCCGGCTTTGTGCCACAGTGGGACAAGAACTCACCTCCGCCCCTTTCTAGCATGGAGCCTTCAACACCACACCAAACTGATTCTTTATGTCTGCATTGACCCCCAGCCTTCTGCTCTTCAGAAAGGTCGGTTGTCAATGCTGCTAACATGGGACTTTCTTGTTTTGACAACATAGGGAGATGCAGCCTTTTTCTTTCTATGCTTTACTCTTAGAATGGGATGGGAGTTAATTAGACATAACAATTCTGGGGCTTTTGAAATAAGAGATGATAAGAAATGGCGGGTTGGAAACAGGAGGGAGAGCTTGCATTTCAAACTAATTGGAGAATGTGATTTATGACTAAATTAGGAGAGTGAATTGTGCTTTGATACTATGTGTTTAGGGGAGGGGAATTCAGATTTCGGCTTCAACCATGTATGTGCCGAAGCTATGCTTTTCTATTAAAGATTCTTTAAGGTAAACAATGCCTTGAAGTTCTTCGAAGTTTCATTTGTCGGAACCATGACGTTGGTATTCCAAGTCATTAGCTCCTATAGGACCACTGTGGTCAGGCTGAAGCCCTTACCCCATATGTCTCCCCATGCCCCCCCCCAACAAAATCCAATCCAATCTAATCTATGGATTATTTGGCTTTGGTTTAAAGTACTATGTACAGCTGTTATTATGATTTGTAAAACAGTTCAAGGTGATGTGTTCTAACCCTAATCTTAACCCTATCTCTGAAAATTTGCTCAGCGAAATATAAACAGTCCAAAGTTTAATGGAATTTGCAAAACAAAACATTGATAAAAATTGACCATTGACTTGGCTAGATGGTGAGCAGAAATGCCTGGAGGTATTGAAACCTTTGGAGAATTGGACAGAGTCCTGATTTGCACAGGCAGTTGGACTCAGTGACTTTAATGGCCCCTTCTAATGGTGATACACTCCACCATTCAATGTCTTGGTAAAACCAAGATCATGGCATCCGGCCTTCTCAATTCCTGGCAAATAGATGGGGAAGAAATGGAGGTAGTGACAGATTTTATTTTCCTGGGCTCCAAGATCACCGCAGACAGGGACTGTAGCCAAGAAATTAAAAGACGCTTGCTCCTGGGGAGGAAAGCCATGGCAAATCTCGACAGCACACTAAAAAGCAGAGACATCACCCTGCCAACAAAAGTCCGTATAGTCAAGGCTGTGGTCTTCCCAGCTGCAATGCATGGCTGTGAAAATTGGAATATAAGAAAGGCTGAGTGCCAAAGAATTGAGGCCTTTGAATTATGGTGCTGGAGAAGACTCCTGCGAGTCCCTTGGACTGCAAGGCGATCAAACCGGTCAGTCCTAGAGGAGATCAACCCTGACTGCTCTTTAGAAGGCCAGATCCTGAAGCTAAAACTCAAATACTTTGGCCACCTAATGAGAAGGAAGGACTCACTGGAGAAGAGCCTAATGCTGGGAAAGATTGAGGGCAATAGAAGAAGGGGACGACAGAGAAGGAGGTGGCTGGATGGAGTCACTGAAGCAGTAGGCGTGAGCTTAAATGGACTCCAGAAGATGGTAGAGGACAGGAAGGCAACAACTAACTTTGTAATTGTGCAAGTCAAAGTGTTGATGCTTTTGTAAGGTATGCTGATCTGCTATTTTTCTGATTTAAATATTATTTTGCTGATGATTTTGAACTTTTCTGGATGCTGAAGAGCGAGTGGGTCACCACTATTGTACTTCAGTCACAGTGACTGTAATTACAGGACAGCCCTGAAAAAACCCTTTGCATTCTCCAAGTCTGCATATATGTACATCGCTATCCAAAACCTATTCCAGATAAGTTTTGTGATCGATATGCAAACAACCCTTTTTCTCCTGGAAGACACCTGTCCATGAATACCATATGGAATGGCTGGGCACACATGCTGAGTAATTTCCTCCTGAGGATTTTAGGAACTGCTGACCCAAATCTTAAAAATACTTCAAACGTTTGTTTTACTGACCCTTCAGTCATAACCTGCATCCCATTTTCTGTTGCCCAACAGCCATAATACAGTTTAGATTCCTACCATTCTTTAAGTATTTTTATGTTGATACAGCCAAGCACCAGCTGCATAAGCAGGAAGAAGATTCAGCCATGATTGATGTGCCATAAATACTTGACTAGATAGATGGAGCCATCCCCTGGGATTTAAGGCTTTTGGAGACGATGGCTAGAGGTTCTAAAGATGGAGATGGAGCCAAGTGCTACTTCTGACCACATCCATAGTTTGGGAACAACAAAGGAAGCCCTTTCATGCCTACCAGAAAGAGGTCTCTTGACAGTTGGGCACATCTTCAAAACTTCTGCAAATTTTAATGACAAAATTTGCAAAGGAAATTCACCGTACTTATTTGTCGTTGACTTACTAGAGAGGGGAGAAGGGAGAACAATGCGATGCCATGAGTGGAGACAAAGCAGCTCTCTGGAGAAACCGCTTGTTGGTAAAAAAAAAATTTGTCAAGCTGTATCCTGTTTCTTGGTCGCATAACAGAAGGGAAGCTCAGACAGACTCCATCCTCTTTTCAAAGCATGGTGAATGCTACAGAATATGGGCTAACTAGATGGATTCATAGTGTCAGGTGCAAAAAATCAGGAGCCTAGGCAATTCAAATGAATTCAGGTTTAGCATGCTAACACTTTCTACAAGAACCTGACCTAATGGTCAAAGCAAATTGGCAGAAGAGTCAACAGAATTCAAGGTACGTGGGATCTTTTGTGGGCACAAAGGGACTTGAGCCTGATGACACATTTGACCCCTCTCTCAGGCTCAGCCTGGTTCTCCTACACATAGCTTACATTAGATTAAAACTGGGTAGTTTGAGCTTCCAATATCATAGCCTGTAGAAATGTGTTATGGGGATATGGCAACTGTTAATCATTAAATTTGTATACCACCTGTCTTACCCTTGAGCAACTTTGGGCGGCTAGATTTAACTTTAGTGTGGTATCTGAACCCAGAGTATATGAGGGAGACTAAAGAGGGAATATACAAGAAAGCACAAATGGAAAAGCGGATTTGGAGGTTCACCTGCTCCAACTCCTATCAGGGAACATAGCTCGTATAAACTTGTGACCTACTGTTGCTGCAGTTTTATTCTGACCACATTTTGTAGGTAGTAGATGGTCTGGAGCTCTTTCTCCTCCTCTCCTGATTATTAAATAAAGCTGGCAACCCTCTTACCCTCCATGCTTAATTAGCTAGAACATCATCTGAAGAAGTAACTATGAGATGGTGCCATCTAAACAGAATTTTAAGCCATCTGTAAAGGACAGCTTTCCCCAGCACAAAGAAGTTGCAGGTATTCTTCATTTTATGACCACAATTGGGGACTAGCAGCTGGATTGCTGATATGGTTGCTAATGCAAAATCGTGAGCATGCTGACAATTTTATTTCACTGTTCCTTTCTCCCTCACTTCTCTACCCTTTGGAATGCTTATCCCTATGCTGGGAAAATTAGCAAGAACGGAATTAATATTTGTATTTCACTTCACTGGAGAGGAAGAGATTAGAAGAAAATAAGCAAAGAAGAAAACATACTGAAAGGAGTGCACTTGTGCCTCCTCCAAGTGTATTCTCTATATGTGCCTCTTTCTTCTAATCCCTTTCTCTCCAATATTTGTATTCTGTGCAGGGAAAAAAACAAGGATCAGCTATAGGATGTGTACTGCTGACTAATGGCATGCAACAATTGAGATGCTGCAAAGATGATAAATGAGCACTTTGATTGCAAAATATTTTCTCAACAAGTCATAATTTTGAACAGTTGTATGAGGCAATCAGTAAACAAATTACATGTGTCTCTGTATGTATATGTATGTGTGTGCGCGCACACACACACACACACACACATACACACTTTGAATACAAGTAGCAGAAGTCCCGTTCTATGTTTTGAATAGTGGGGGAGAAAAACGATAAGTCTTTACTTGCATCATTTGCTATCTCCTAAGAGGTAAATGGAATTGTTTCTTGGTGTCACATTCATTTTGGTTTTACAGAAATGCATCGATTTTTTATGTCCCTTGCAGTTGGATTACATTTCTCAACTTACTTTTCATACTTTGAAACAGTGAATTCACTTAAGAAGTTGATTTAAATGTTCTCATGGCAAATAAAAGACTTTTTTCGGACAAATCAGTGAATTTTTTTTATTTAAAAAACCCTCCCTTTTCAATGCCAACAAAGAAAGTTTTTCAAAAGCCCTGCAGTATGTTTATGGATACTTAAGATCAAAGTTAGTACAATATTATGAAGTCATTTTACAAATCCTCATGTCAGCACACAGGTGGTCTGTGCAAACAGATGTAGTTTATAGCTAATGTATTTATTTGGTCCATCAGATGCCTGGTAGAATAGCAGTTAAGTTTTACATAACATCCTATATAAATAATCTGAAATTCTAACACTACACCAACATCCATTTTTGACACAGCAGGCACTACCAGCTGATGGAATATTGTTTTACAGTAATTTACATAGCCTCCAATGATTACTTGAAACACAACTCATTCATTTTCAAATTTAGTTCTGAAGGTGTGATATTGCAAGAACTAGGCTTAGAAATGTTTTTTTAAACCAGAATTGAAATGTTCTAAAATTTACCAATTTATAACTCTTCACTCATCTGCGGTTCCTTTGTTTTCCTTTATCAATTCATCTTTCAAACATTATGGAGCGCTTCATTTTTGTGACTAGATAAGATACCCCAATATATTCCAAATTGCATACTGGGGAAGATCTACATTTGATGGAAAGACAATGGCAGAGATTTTGCAAATTGGGCTGATACAGCTATTCACACCTCCCTTCCATTGGCTGTTTGGGCACAACCTCTGGCATGGCAGCCCTCAATCCAGGGCTATCACATCATCTGGCAGCTCGGATCGCATTCTTTTCACCCCAGTGTACTCTTTGTCCTCAAACTTCCTCTTGCGGTGCTTAGCTTCTGTGCCATCGGCATTGTTGGATGGAACTTCTTCAGTCTCAACAATCAGAACATCATCATCATCATCATCATCATGAGCTGGAAAAGAAAGTTATCATACTGCAAACCGTTTTTACAGTTCTTTAAAATGCAAGTTTACAGGAAGCATCTATGCATTTTTATTTTTATCAATACTTTCTGCTGTTTGAGAACAACCATTTATGAATATGTCACAACCTGACATTTGCAGTGAAGGATGTGAATTACTAAACCACTTTAATTCCTAAAATGTCTGGCAGAGAGAGAAGAAGACATGTGGTTGTAAGGACAAGACAAATCTAGTAGGAAAGAAATTGGTGTAATCCTTATTTAGAGGATTAAATAAAATCTGTGTGTTTTACAGCGTATTAAAAAATGTACAAATTAGTTTTATTCAACTTGCATTACATTTCAACATGCAACTTGGCTGCCAAAACTTCCAAAATGACCAAAGTACATCAGCAATATTGTTTTTTCCTTACCTGTAGATGTCGAAGGCTGAGCTCCATCATCACTCCCATTGGTGATATTTCTAGTGGATTGTTCTGATTTGGGACCAATGATCTCATCGCCAACAACTTCAAATTCCAAATCTTTTGCAAGGTCTTCACTATTCAAAAAGATAATAATAATAATAATAATAATAATAATAATAATAATAATAATAATAATAATAATAATAATAATAATAATAATAATAATATAGACAATAAGCTTCTATGGGCAAGGCTGCCTGGTTAATGAGAAGAGTTTCTGCATTTGGCCAAGAAAAGCCAGATTTGATCTCTCTGCTAGCAATCTCATTCTTTCTGCAGAAATTCTAATTTCAGCCATATCTCATAAAGTTGGATCTGACCTTCCTCACCTGTGTAGCACATTGATCAGTAGGGTATAATCCTGCAGAAAGTCATCTGCTTGCAGCCGGGTGCCGTTTCGAATCCCAAATTCTGACAACATCTTGTGGTTATTTGCTGTAAGCAAGAAATCAGAAAAAGGACACGTCATGTTTTATAAAAAACGTCATTCGCCTACAAAAGGTTATAATAATCAAACACAAGGCTGGTCAAACATTGAATTATAGTCAGTTCTTTGCCTGACTGAAAAAAGTGGGGGATGCATGTACTCTTATCTGAGAAAAGAATATGCACAAAAGATGTAAAGGTTTTATGGAAGTGCAGGAGCCAGTATTTTCAGAATTAATTCTTCCTTGACCAAACAGTTGCTTTAACAATGACTAAAAATACATTCTTACTCAACCCCCATGTCTAACTGCAAGCATGCCATCTTCCAGCCTGACAGGCACTCCTCTTTGTAGTTCAGCTCAGGGTGGGAGAAGGACTTGAGAGCTCTTTCCCTTCTTCCTCATTTATCTCTTCCACTTCCATACTTGCCCAGGTGAGTCACTCTCCAATCCTCATTGGTGAAACCTTTTCTGCTTTCCCTCTCCCTCACAGGTACCCCTTTCCTTGCATCTCACACTTCTGGCAAGGACACAAGGAGAATAGCTTTTGATTCCCAAAGACGCCACTGCTCTCATTTCGTGAGTTTTTCCTGCTTTACAAGTGGCTGAAGAAGGGAAATCTCCCCCCCCCCACCATTGTTCTCTTTTGCTTCTTGGAGAAGGAGGAGGAGAATAAGGGACGGGGGTGACCTTATCGAAGCAGCAAATTTTTCCTTGAAGGCTGCTGCCCTTGTTGAAGATCTCGGTTTTCAATCCTATTATTTCTGCCTGCAAACACTTTTCACCCTTTCGCTGCTTCAACTGCAAGCAGATTTTAGTGAGTGAGAATTTACTTTTGATTTTGCCTTGTTGTCTTCCTATTAGACAACAAGGGGAATGGAAATTAGTTCAGTTCTAAAGGTGGTGAATTGAGAAGAGGATGTGTTTGTTAAATTAATTATAACCAGAATACAATGTGATGTGCTTTCAGAAAAAAATAAGGCGTTTGTTTCTGTTGTGGTGGGACCGAGTATTGTGGAGTTTGGACAGAGCAATACTGATGAAATGTAACATAAAGTTGAGAACTGTTTTTTTCCCTTTTTTAATATTCACCATCCTGTTTTAGCTTTAATTTCATACCTTCAGTTTCTCCTTCTTCTGAAGAGATGAGAATAGTTCCCTTTCCATCTTCTATTTGGACATCGGGCGCTACCATATTAAATTTCTCTTTAACTATCTGTTAGATAAAAATACACTTTCAGATGCTAAAATTCTTTCTCCCTTTCTCTCTAAATTAAAAACAAGAAGGTTAAAAATCAGTCGGGGCACAGATTCTGGGGAGGCGCATTCTATCAGTACTGTTCAAGCAGGGATTGAATGGAAAAAAGTGCAGCTGACTTACCTTGTCTTGCAGTGTCAGAACAGTGACTTTGTAGACATTAAGTTTCACCGTCACTTCTGGTTTACTTGCACAAACATAGCAGTTAGGATTAGGGGGGTCCAGAGCACAAGGAACAAGCAGCTTCTTTTTGGGGTTAGGTTGTTTGTTCAGGAAGATCTTAGAGGAGAAAACAAATCATATATTCGGGAGGGCCAAGGAGAAAAAGGAAAGCAATCAGCTGCTACCACTCTTACCGCTCTGCATTGCTCAATCTTTCCTGAGAGAATTTTTAGACCCTCCAGCACTATCAGACCAGCTATTATGGCATTGGTAGTAGCTATAGCCGGGATAATGTTTCCTGCCATTGCTGAAAAGGAAGCAAAAATAGGATGCTTTTCCTGTATGTAGAAACAACACA
This sequence comes from Vipera ursinii, assembly GCF_947247035.1. Taxonomy (NCBI): domain Eukaryota; kingdom Metazoa; phylum Chordata; class Lepidosauria; order Squamata; family Viperidae; genus Vipera; species Vipera ursinii. The sequence continues at coordinate 2,927,871 of NC_139520.1, forward strand.
GCAAGTATTTGAAAAAGCTTAAGGAAGCCAAAACTTACATTTGATATCAAATTTGCTCTTCATATTCATACTAAAGATATGCATCCTGAGATTTGCAGCAGAAGTGACAAAATCCATGGCAGAAGGGTCATCCTGTAATCAAGATTTCTATCTTCAGTTAACAAGAAAGTATCAACAGCCCCATCATGAAATATAAATATAAAATATATGGGTCATTTTTTTCAGTTTTGTGTATTTCCAAAACCTTTCTTCCACACATTTGTCCAGTAAAGAACATTTTCTAATGGATTCATTTAGCAGACTTCATTTCATCTTAAACAGTGTTTTCTGGCTCTGTTCAACAATATACAGTGCTACTTCTTAGCTAGCAGGCTGGTTTATTCCTCTGCAGTAAACAGACTCTCAGACATTTGCTGAACTAACCTTATCCCATACAAGCTCAGCTCCATCACCTTTTTCTGCCAGTTGAACTCTCAGCGTCTCTATGCTCTTAGCGAACAAATGTGCACAGCTCTTTACGTCTAAAACCTGCTGGTCCTTGAGGCCCAAAGGAGACTCATTCTGTGGATTAGATGTGCTGCTATCTTCAGATGGAAAAGGAGAAAAGAAAAACTGAGCAAATTGTTCTTTAAAACATTCTAAACTGAATGCAATTTACATCAAATATATTATTTGTACATTAAGACAATGAGAGTTCCACTCACGCTGCAACTATTACAAACACAAATACACATCTGAAGCAAATAAACAGCAGCACAAACAGTCTTATCGTGTTACCTTCTGTTGGAAATGAGCTGCCACTTCAACAGAGATAAAGTTTAGTGGACAGGCACAATATTCACCCAAACAGTATCTCAAAACAATGGGCTCGTCTTTGATTTTTGGAAGCAGTCTGGACTTTGGCCGCTGCTTCCCCTACAAGAGGAATCTGCTTCTTCCTTGACCAGTTTGATCTAATGGTTGAGCACCAGGCTAGGAAGCAGAATGCCAGTTCAAATCCCACCTAGGACATGAAAGTTGGGTAACTTTGGCCCACTCGTCCTCTCTCGGCTCCACTCACCACCTAGGGTGGTGGTTATGGGAGAAATAGGCGGAGAAACGTGCATTGAGTGTATTTGCTTCCTTGAACTATAAAAATAGTAAAGGCGGGATACAAATAAACAAATGTTTACATTCCCAATGAGAAGAGGTGGTGGCTGCCCAGGAGAGCGCATCTGAATTGGGGAAAGAAGCCTGGAAGTGCAGAGATCTTTGGACAGGGGTGCTGGGTGGCAGACTGGTGGAAGGCTGAGCTGAAGCAACAGCAATCCCTTCGCCACAGCCTGCTTCCTGCTGCGATCCACACTTTTTTGCCGACACAGAATCAGAGAAATGGGCCCTCAAACAGTTGAAGGACAACAGTTCCAATGCTGAGAAGGCAACCAAGAGATCTCCACAACTGCTCGATTTGAGCCCCCACCTCTCTGAAAAGTCCACTAAGTTGAGGCTTTACTGCACTTAGATTTTTATACATAACATTTATAATACAAATATCCTCAACCTTTTCACAGCTGCAGTTGTGAAAGGCAATAAACAACAACTTGTCAAATTTAAATTGACATGATCATATCCTTCAGAATATTCTGGGATCAGCACTAAATAAATGATGTAAATACACAGTTTTGCTGAAGGCCAGTATCGAAATACTGTTTGGCTGATTCAGATATTTTCAACTCTTAATCTAAAAATGGTTACCTTGATTTTGTATTTCATTCCAGTCCAGAGGAATAGGAGCTTTCCTTTTTCTCCAGAGCTTATCCATTGTTAACAGGTACCTGATATCATCTTTGAAAAGCTAGAAATCCAGATTTGGAAAGGAAGCTTAATATTAAGTGATGTTCTTTTACGCTATAAATATTAAGAGCTCTCGTGTTAGGGCTGATTGGGAATATTAGCAACAGAGCTGTTTCAAAGATACACAACGTGAAATTTGCTGACAATAATAAATTTCTGAAATATCTTAAACTGTTGAATGCAATTTTGTGTAAATTTGATAAAGTGAGCAAAATTAATGAACATGTTGTGAAATCTAAAGGCTTAACATCAGCTGAAGTAGCCTAACGCATGGGTCCCCAACCCCCAGGCTGTGGCCCACTACCGGGTCGTGGCCTATGCAGAACTGGTGTGAGTGGTGGGCCAGCAGTTGAGCTGCATGTGCATGCCAGCCCACTGCTCACATGATTGGAGCTGTGTGCACATATATGCCAGCTCGGTTCCCCTCTCCCTCCCAGCCTGGCCGCCAAGCCACAAAGGTTGGGAACTGCTGGCCTAATGGCCCAAAAAAAATATAATTAAGTCAGGTCAATTCCCAGACAAAAAAATGGTACTCCTCTCCCAATACAAACATTTGTCCACATAATCCCTTCTTGCTCTTTTAGCAGCTTTCCCTTCTCAAATGTATAGCTGATCGCTATGAAAAACAGTACACTCTCTAAAACAACATGGGGAGTGCAAATGCAGCCAGCAGCCTTTGGAGTTTTAGCATTCCTATACCAATGCAAGGGGACGCGGTGGCTCAGTGGGTTAGGACACTGAGCTTATCAATCAGAAGGTCGGCAGTTTGGCGAGTCAAATCCTGAGTGCTGCATAACAGAGTGAGCGCCTGTTACTCATCCCAGCTTCTGCCAACCTAGCAGTTCGAAAGCACGTAAAAATGCAAGTAGAAAAATAGGGACCACTACGGTGGGAAGGTAACAGCGTTCCGTGCGCCTTTGGCGTCTAGTCATGCCGGCCACATGACCACGGAGATGTCCTCGGACAAGCGCTGGCTCCTTGGCTTTGAAACGGAGATGAGCACCGGCCCCTAGAGCTGGAACCTTTAAAAGTAAAGGTAAAGGTTCCCCCGCACATGCGTGCTAGTCGTTTCCGACTCTAGGGGCCGGTGCTCATCTCCGTTTCAAAGCCGAAGAGCCAGCGCTTGTCCAAGGACGTCTCCGTGGTCATGTGGCCGGCATGACTAGACGCCAAAGGCGCACGGAGCGCTGTTACCTTCCCACCGTAGTGGTCCCTATTTTTCTACTTGCATTTTTACGTGCTTTCGAACTGCTAGGTTGGCAGAAGCTGGGACGAGTAACAGGCGCTTACTCTGTTACGCGGCACTCGAGATTCGACCCGCCAAATTGCCGACCTTCTGATCGACAAGCTCAGCGTCCTAACCCACTGAGCCACCGCATCCCTGGGGGAACCTTTACCTTTACCTATATCAACGCAGGAGGAAGGTGAAGGGCCAAGGCAAATGGAGCGTCACATGTGTGTGCCCATCACTTGTGCAAAGGGAGCTATGCGAGCACGCATGCCTGCCGCTTGTGCAGCCCAGTTCCAAACAGGCCTTGGCCCAGTACCAGCCCTGGGGTTGGGGACCTGTTCTACAGCATAGAAACAGCTTCTTCTCTCTTAAATGTCCCTGATCAAAACAGGCAGGTCCCCACAGCAACCACATGGGCTAAATAGATATTCACGAGGTATAGAGGATAGGGAATGTACTCTCGTTTTCACCTTTCAGAATACATTACTATTTAGTAAATTGAAATGCTTTACAATTTTAAATTTTAAAAATGTAAAACTTTTTAAAATTAAAAACTGACGACTACTATAGTACCACGTTTCATTTAACTTCATTGCTACATCCTATTATACAAGTAGGCATTATGGAACTAAGTCCATTGTAGACATTTACTTCTGTTTTTCTTCAGCTTGCAGAGACATAAACACTGAGCATGCCCTACCTTAGTGAAAAGCTTAACTGCATCATAGCCTGTTGATTTAGCCCATTCCTTGGTTGAAACCCGTTTGATGTCCCCATCCACATTTGAAGCTCTGGCTCTAGCCTCCACTTCTGCTGGCTCCCCTGTCAATAATGGGACATGTTACATCCATTACTAAGACATTTTGCCCAAGGCCTTTTATTGGGCAAAGAGCAGGTACTTCTTAGGAAGACAGCCCACACAGACAATTGTGGATATCATTTAGATTCCAAGACGTGTATGTTCTTAATCCAAAACCTTTTAAGGAAATGCCTAAGACTTTGATGGTCTGGATACCGATGTTTTTGTGGCAAGGAGAATGGAACAGCCTTGGTTGGTCCTCTGGGAGAAAAGCCGTGAAAGGTTCTGGCCCGCCAATAGGCAAAGTAAAGGGCTCATTTAAAGAACAAGAAGAATTTTACACTTACAAGCAGCTTCAGGATCAGCTCTGTCAGGAGACACCTCTTGATCAGCATCTTCTTCTCCAAACAGCTGGCTATGGGTTCAAACACACAAGACATGAAATTTCATGGTGAGCAAAGGATGTGAACCTTTTCCCCAAATACAGCATTTGGGAAAGCAATTATCTTTTTGGTTTATTGGAATGTCTGCTGAATTTAGCCCAATTTAACACTACATCACCCAGGCAAGTGTTTAAGTACTAGAGAGGAAAAAAAATTCCATAGTAAGAGTTAGAGATGCTGCATGTCCAAGTCAGTCTTGATCTGCATTCAAATATTATACAGCAGTCCTTGACTTATGCCGTTTATTTAATGACAGTTCAAGTTACAACAGCCTAGGAAAAAGTGACTTATGCCTTGCACCATCCCTGGAGTCAGAACTGAAATCTGGGTGCTTGGAAACTGGCTCACTTCTACAACAGTTGCAGCATCTTGTAGTCAAGCGATCAGGATTTCAACTGTCCCACCAGACATCTGACAAAGTCAACTGGGGAGTTTGGATTTACTTAATGACTATGTGATTCACTTAACAACTATGGGATTTACTTACCAACTGCAGTAAAAGCACTTGCAAAATCAGGTCTGCTCACCTGATCACTCTCATAACAACTGCCTGCTTAATGACTGAAATTTCCGTTTCAATTTACCTGTAGTAAATCCTCCTCTTTTACAAAGCAGTCTTATCTCCTCCAAGCTCTACCCTGAAATATATTTATTGTTAAGGAAGATTTTCTGGCATTCCGTTGGAATTTGCTTTTCTCTAATCCATTATTTTATGCAGTGGCAAAGGCAGGTTTTGGTCTTCTACATATCATCTTCACAGGAGTTTCATAACTGCCTCTACATCCTCCTGAGAGTTTGCTTCTTAGGGCCAAATGTACCACTTTCCTCAATCTTTCCTTAAGGGTTTCTAGTGCCTGGATCATCCTTTGAGCCAATTCCAAATTATCTGATGATTTATCTGTAAAGAACAGACTGCCACTATTGGAAGTTGTCCAAAAGGGCCCTGCTGGTTATAATATTCTTGGTATTCATCATTCAATGCAGCTTTTAGAAGAAGAATGTCTGAAGAATTATTATAAAAATTTCAGAGACGTTTCCACAGAAACACAGGCGCTCTTGGCAGCTGCAACTGAACAGGACAGGACAACGTATCTTCCTTGTGCGTACGTGTACAGCACGCTGGCTGTAATGATCTGTTACGCCCAGGTTTCTTCTGCAAGATGCGATCATAGTCCTAGCTGAAAAATCTCTATAAACCAGGCGCAGAGCCCCAGCCCAAGGAGTTATTTCTCAGTGCTGGCAGAGCCAAGAGAAGCAGGACTCCTCTGGGACCGGAACAGGAGAATGGCATTTTTCCCTTCAAAAGAGGCAGCTTACTTGAATAAATACTTGGCCCAGACAATGCAGTGGATGGGTTCAGAAGGAGTGTTCCGAATGGTACAGCCTGGAAACGTTTTCTGGGTTGGTTTAGGATGACATTCATAACACTCTGTCACTCCCTATTGAAAGGAAAAAAATAGGAAAAAAATACCGTAGAGTGAGCATTAATACATTTTGAGGATTATAATGCTGCAGCATCAGAGACCAGAAAGTATTATAATAATGTCCTACCTTTTTGATAACAGTGACTTGTCCAAGATAGCCTGCGGTTCCACTTTCTATAAGAGGGATATCAGCAGCCAAACACATCCTGTTCACGTGGTTACGGGCAGCTGGGCAAAGAGATGACCATTACTGACTTCCAAGAACCAAGAAATCTACGTTCAATACGGCCATATTTCTCCCGAAAGAACAGTGATGTCAGTCCTACACAATAGACCTGACTAAAATAGCTGTCTTCCAATATTTGAGGGGCTTCACAGAGGTCAACCTATTCTCCAAAGCACCTGAGGGCAGGACGAGAAGTAACGTGTGGAAAATTATGAAAAGAAATCCAACCTAGAATTAAGGACAAATTTCCTGACAGTGAGAACAATTAATAAAACGGCTTGCCTCCAGAAGCTGTAGGTGCTCAAGCGCTGGAGGTTTTCAGGAAGACTGGAGAGCCATTTGCCCAGAACAGTATAGGGCTTCCTGCTTAAGCTGGGGATTGGACTGGGTCCCTTCCAATTTTGTTATTCTTTTTCTAAGAAAATTATGCCGTTGTTGAGAGTTGGTGCCTGTGGAAGGGGTGCACGTACGATGGGCTACAGTATTAGAGCAGTTTCTAGGGAGGGAGCACATTCCAAGAAAGGGGGCATGACAAGAAGCAACACAATCCTCCAAAGAGGAAGAGATTTAGGATAGCTACTTCCTAGAGTCTCCCAAGTTATATCCCTTAGAGTGAGATTAATACATGTTTAGTTGGATAAGATTCTGTCTATTTAATGGAAGCAAATAATGAACTGAATATCCCAGTGTGTTTTTTTCAAGAGGCATCTGGACTTTCTTTTCTTTTCACTCCTCATCCAAGAAGCTTCTTCAGCTCTTTGAAAAAGCACCTTTGGGACAACCATGACCTGGATGACTGAGAACCTCCACAGACATTTAACGAACTGAACCCCGACTGATTGTTCTATGTCATTTTGGGGGGCAAAGCTTTATCTTCCTGTGAATTAGGGAGGGCCTTGTCTGACATATTTTCTCAAATTAATTTCTGACCACTACGTGAGCAGCAATTCTTCTTTCTGTCCTTCAAAGCCATTCCCTTTGCCCTCTACAGGCGGATATTGCTCAGTTTGATCACTGGGCAAATTAGCAACTTACAATCAGAGCATTTAACATTAATTCTTAAATATTACTTCCTTGTCTATCTATGTACCCCATGTTATTATAAAATACAGTGAAAGAGAAGTAGCAAATATTTGAGGTTACAAATGTGTTTTTCTGTGGGACCCATTAAAAAATGTAAGATGCAAAGAGAAATCTCACCTCTGTTATCTAAGGCATTCATTACTAGCGTGAACTGACGAAAAAATTCCACATTATAATCAGGGCTGCAGAAAAAGAGCACATACCTCTTAGTTAAATCTGTCAAATGAAACCTATGTGAATACAACCTTTTCCAAACATCAAATCATCAGGCTTGTAATTCCACTGGTTACCCAGTCCATTACACAAACTATATGGATTAGCAGGTTAATTCAAAAATACTTTCAGTTAATATATCAAAACACTTTGAAGAAAAATAAAAAGGGCTGTTTTTTTCAGGCTGGAAAGCTAATTGATTGAAGATCACTGCTCTTTCCACAATCTATTTCTTTAAGCAAAAGCTAGTTAAGATCCAAACTAAAACATTTTATTTTCTGAATAAAATTGACTGTGTTATATCTAGGCAGACATCTAGCAAAATCTGTCTTTGTTTGGAATATGTGTAGCTGATGACGAGGAGGTATCAGGTATTCTGTTACCAAATCAGAATTAAGTAAAAAAAGAAAATTCAAATGGTCTGATATCTTACAATGCTACAAGTTATGAAAGAAACTCAGCTCTGTGTGACAAACAGAAATTATTTCCAAAAAACACATTTTTAAAAAATAAGCACTAAAAACATTTAAGAACAAGAATCAGACATACTTCATGATGCTGTCATGATAAGCAATAATATTAGCTTGTGGGTGAAACTGTAGCACACTTTCCCTGGCAACCTGCAAGAGATCAAGAAAGCATGTTTATACTCAAGAACCAATTAAATCTAAATTTTATACTGTAAGTTGAAATTACCTTATGGAGTTTTAATAATTCTACAAGACGAACAGGTAGACACAAACGAAACAAATCAAAAAGTTAGTGCATATGTACACCCTCTTGTTGTTAAGTGATGGCAATCCTTTCCAGTGACTTGGTTATTAAGCAAAGTAGTTGGTACATGAACACCTGTGTGTGTGATGGGGGGGGGGGCTGCAAAGATCGCTGGTGGAAGTGATAGAAAGACAACTTTATCATCCAAGAGGTAGGGGAGGGAACCGGTGGGTCAGCTATATTGGACTAAATTCTAATAGATATGAAATAATAGAGGTGCCTGCTGCACACAAATGGAGCTACACAAGCACACTCGCCTGCCAGTTGTGCAACCCAAACGGGCCACATCCCAGTCCGGGGGCTGGAGACCCCCTGCTCTAAGTCCTAAATAACTTATGATTTTACTTAGTGCCCAGATCTTCGGAGTTATAATTTTTTGTGTTTTTTAAATGTATTTTTGTTATTTATTGTTTACTTGCTTTTAACACAGTCTTAGACACCCAAGGCTACAATTTGTAAGTTAGAAAGCCACAAACTTGAATAAAATAAATGAATATTTAAGGAACTGTTTGTACAATGAAAAATGGAGAGGAAAAACTGAAAATGACTTCTTGAGATGATATAAATAGTGAATAATTTGAATTAGCTGAAAAATATAAGAAACTATATACTTAGGATTCCTCTTACCTGAGCTTTTGATCTCCCAACGTGCTTCTTTTGAAACAAAAACTGCCTATTGAGATTACTGACATCAATGGTATCCAGATCAATCTAGAAATATAGTAATTGTAGTTACCAGATCTGTTCAGATGAATTAACAAAAGCATGTTATGCATATTAGAGATCATGGTATTGCTTTTTGAATGAGGAAGGACCCAGAAATATGGACCACCCCTTTGCTTTCACCTCAGTCTTCTGCAAAAATGCAGCTATGTACTATTTCAACTTAAAAGCTGAACACCAACCTAGATTTGGGTCACTGTGGAATACAAATTATTATTAGTATTTCTTAATCAATTCTCAATATTTTTAATTGCCTGCTTCCACTAGCAGTCTGAAGTCAGAAAAGAATATATATGATACAATATTGTCTGTTCTGTGCACAACAATCTTGTACATCCATGAGTGCCAAATGGGTCTCTTCTTTGTATGCTTAAGGCTTCATGTAGGGGCTTTAACAATTCCATAAATATTGGAATGCAAACAGAAAATTTGAGTCCAGGTTTAGTTATACTTAAGCTAGAATAACTGAAATCAGTGAGACTTTGGTTAATCAAAGTATCAGTGTATTTGCTGTCAGTATAATTAAATCTGAATCCAACCTGCTGCATATTAAATATATACTCTTCTATCCTATTTTTTAGCTTTTACTTTGTAATAATCAACAAGTAATAACTGATTTTCATTTGCATTATAAAATAAAATCAGTGATGTTCCAATATCATAATGTTTGTTCTACCACTATGTCCTGGCGAAGTCAAATTAAAGAATGAGATTAATCAGTAAAACATAGCTAAACTAATCTTTATTAGCAGAAAAAATGTTACCTATACCCATCCCATACAGGTGCAAAAGTACACTTATTTAAGGTAGAAAGATCTATAAGGACATAGCAGTTTATGGATGTCTGAAAATATCACTTGCAATCCTCTACATTTTTTTTAACGTTTATGATATTAAAGTTTGAATTTTAAGCATTTTATATTTCCTGCATATCCCAAGCTGTTCTGTGAAAACCATGCACAATTCTTTTACAAATACGCAGCAGTCACTGTACACAAACACTGGAACAGACTCCTCCCAATCTTAAGGAGTTTTGTAAATAACATTTGGTCCTCCAACTTTGCAGGGAATAGATTTCAAAGCATTGCAGTAGCAGCAGAAAAAGCTCCATTATGAATAGACAATCTTAAAGCAACCACAGGCAAACTATAAAGACCTACTAAATGCACTCACACGACATATTCAGTTTCAATAGTTTTAACTTGGGGAGGTCACTTTTTACGTTAATGTTGCGATCGTGCAAATTGCAATGTACTAATCCAGGAGAACGGCTTCAGGTATAACTAAGTTAGCTACTTTGCACATTCTTTCATAAGATCTCACAAGTACCTAACGAATGGACTTCAGATAGGAACAGCAGAAAAGCTGAACTCAACATCCCAACAGACACTTCCAGAGGCTGCTCTTTCCCTCCCTTCTTCCTTTCCGGGCTCTCTGCAGCTGCCGCTTCTAAGCAGGCCAGGCCGCGAAAGGGCCCGTCAGGGGGACTCCGGGTCAGGGCAAGCTACGGCCGGCCTCTGCCTCACCATCTCCCCGAACCAGGCGACGGGGAGGGCGAAGGGCGGGCCGGGCGAGGAGGCCACCGGCTCTGCCGCAAAGGAGGCCGGGCCCCTCCGCCGGACACCCGTCGCAGCCCCGAGCGCCGCCGCTCCCCCGCCTCAGGCGCCCCGGAGAGCCGCGGAGGCTGCTTTCCCGCCGGCGCCCATCCGGGCACCCTCCGGCCCAGCCTCAGCCCGCCTTCGCGGCACGGAGCCCCGCGGCAGGCCCAGCGCCGGCCTGCGGACTGAGCCGGGGTCCGGCGCCGGGCGGCCCCCGCGGGGGGGGGAGGAGGAGGAGGAGGAGGCGCCCTTCCCGCGCCGCCATCGAGCCCCGCCCCTCCCCTCCCGGGGTGGGAGGCCAGCGGCCGCGGGCGCCGAGCTCCCGGGCCTCACCACGTCGATGTGGGCGAAGCCGGTGAGCACCAGGTCCTTCAGCAGCTCGCAGCCGATGCCGCCGGCGCCCACCACCAGCACCCGGGCGCGCGCCACGGCCTGGGCCAGCTCCCCCTGCGGGGCCAGCGCCGCCGCCGCCGCCGCCATCCCAGCGCTGAGGAAGCGGGCGGGAAAAGGGACTGCCGGGACTCCCGCCAGGCCCCGCGCATGCGCCACTCCTCACGCCGCCTCCGGCGACCGTCACCACAGAGCGGGAAGCCTTTTCCAGAGCGGCCGCTGCCCTCGTTGCGCGGCGCCCCTAGCGGCCGGCAGGCGGCAGCGGGGATTCCCCCTTCCCCCCCCCCCGGGACTTCCCCTTCCCCGCCCCTCCGCGGCCTCGGCAGCCTCTCCGCCGCCCGAGCAGGGCCGGGCCTCGCCGGAGCCCCGCAGAGCGGAGGAAGGGCGCTCGGGTGGCGCTCCGGCCGGAAGGCCGAGTCCGGCCGGCCTCCGCTTCCAGCCCGGGCTTTCCCCGCAGAGGCGCAGGCGGGAGAAGCCGCCCGGAGCGCTACCCAGGCCGGCCTCCTCGCGAAAGGCCCTTTACCGAAGAGGCGCGCCGCGCCAAGCCGGTGTGGGCTCCGGGCGGCCGCCGAGAACATCCCGGCGGACGGCGGCGAAGGGGGCAGCCCCGCGGCGGGTCCGGGAGGGGCGCAGGAAGAGCCGCCGCGGCAGAAGCCCTTTTCCCCAGTGAGGCCTGGAGCGCTTCGGCGTCGGAGCAGGGAGCGCAGCCTCCGGGGACTTCTCCTCCTCCAGCAGCAGCAGCAGCGCGGGCGCCTTGGTGGGCGCGTATTACACGCACTGCCTTGATCTGAGCGCCCTCCAGGCTGTCTAGAGACAGTTACTGTAGGCTGCAGGCCAAAACTAGACACAAATGCGGTTCCTTCTCTTCTGCCGTTGCTCGGCTGAACACCTAAGTGCCACAGTACTCTCTTACGCCTAGGACTAGGATATTTACCTGTGTAGTATGGCTGTATTACTGTTACCTTTCTCATCTTTTCTACTATCTTCTCCACTGCTATCTCGTGATTATCTAATTTGTTGTTTCTATGTACATTTAGAGCTTATGCACGGGAGACAAATTCCTTGTATGTCCAATCACACTTGGCCTATTCTATTCTGTTCTATATTCTGTTCCATTCCATTGTCCCATAGTGAAGGCAGTGAAGAAGCTTCTTAGATGAGAAGCGAAACATCTTCAAAGAAAACAAGAAAGCCCAGTTGCCTCCTGAAAAAAACACCTTTGGGACAACCACGACCTGGATGACTGAGAACCTCCATAGACATTTATTCAGCTATGCACTTTGGGACGAACACCCTTCGAATGGTGAGGGAGTATGAATGGATTCCCAGAAAACATTTCAGACTACAGGAACCATTTGCGCTTCAGTTTGAATGCAGACCACACAAACTCATCGCCAACATCCTGTGCCTGTCTTCCAACAGTGAAGGGCAGAAAAACATCCTGCAGCCAAGAAGGCTCCACACCCATTTGCACCACTCAGCTGACTCTGAGGACACAGGTAAACCTCCAAATGGCCTCAACAACTCTCTAAAAGAAGGCAAAGGACCAGTTGTCTGCAAGGAATATAAATCCTTCCATTCCCCAACATCCAGTCAGAGCTGAAGACGCTTCTTGGATGAGAAGTGAAACGTCTTCAAAGAAAAAGTCCAGTTGCCTCCTGAAAAAAAATACCCTTTCAATCAATAAGTTGGCATCCAGAGATAAGCTCCTGAAAGAATGCCTGAGATAGCAGCAACTATGGAAGATCTAGCAAAGACCTGAGATTGGGGAAAATCCATGCCACCCATATGGGTGAGAAGGGAACTGCACGCGCACGCACGCGCGCACACACACACACCCCTACAGTAACAGTAAAAAACATGAAATCATCGCAACAGTACAATATTTATTAATCAAATTTATATGATGTTGCAGTGATATAACACTTGGTAGCTCACAAGGTAGGAACATATACTAATCCCAACATAGGACACCAGGTCTTGAAAGCCTGCTGGAAAAGCTGCCTTCTGCTTTCTCTGAAAAGCAGCCTAAATGGGAGGGAGAAGAACGAACCTGTTAAGACCATTCTAGAACACCAAAAAAGCAGTGCTTCCAGGGCCACATCTATGATCATCTGGAAATGGAAAACAAATAGCTGCTTCCCCTCACAATATCAGAATGGTCAGCCCAGCTGTAGTGGGGAGATGCAGAAACCAGCCCCCAACATGAAGTGCTTGACAGAGTTGTGCATTGGTGCGCATACGTAGAATATATGCTTCTGAGCGTGGACAAGGTTAGGCAGGTAGGACCAGTGGAGGCCAACATTTCTCTTTTGCACAAATTGCGGGGCCTCATGATATCTGATTCAGTTTTCTTGTGTGTCTTTGGTTAGGCAAGGAATTAAATATAATCTATTTAAACAATTGCTGGTCTGGATCTTCTTGCACAAAAACAAATTCTTCCAAGGGTGAAGAACAACCGGCTATCCAACAACTTTTCTCACATGTGTATACTACTGCTGTTCCAAATTCTATTGATGTATCTGCCAAAAAAGAAGAGCTTTTTCAGGGTTATTGCCCTCATCACAAATGCATGTAAAAAGTTTTGTTTTTAAAATTCAACCGATAATTGGAAGATCCACTGGAAACAAGCACTAAACTTTTGGAAAAAATAGAAAAATTTGGAGAAGTGGCAGGGTTGACAATAAACAGAGAAAAGACTAAAGTGTTAACAAAGAATTTAACAGAAAAACAAAAAAATCAACAAAAAACCATCTTCAAATAAAAAGTCAAGTACTTGGGAATTTATCTAACAGCAAGATGTGTAACAGTAAAAGAAGATAACTATGTAAGAGTGCTAAAACAAAATTGGATTTGGAAAAGTGGAAAAACTTCCAACTTTCAATGTTGGGGAGAACAGCAACAGTGAAAATGAGTATCTTACCAAAAATTTCAGGAAAATATGAGAAAGAAAATGTATATTTAATGGTACATGTAATTAATAACAAGAATTGCTTTTGTGCAGAATTGGAAAAATGAAGAAACACCTTCCGAAGATGACATAAAGAAATACTGGAATGTGCAGAAATGAATAGACTCACATTGAAGATTAAAGAAAAGGAAGATACAGAGTATTTTCAAATATGAGATCTATTTTACCAATGACTGGAAAAACGGGATAGAGATTAGGATTTTATTTCTTGGCAAGGGGAAAAAAGTCGCAATATATCATGACACGTCACATGATGTAGCAAGTTTGACACCCCTGCACTGGTCCTTCTTGCCTTCCTAATAATTTGGAAAATTCTGACTAGCTACATTCCACATTCATTCAAATTCTTAGCTATCCTATAAATAACCTACAAAGAATAAAAGAAAACTTAAGAAAGGCTTCAAGCAAAACTGGATTAGAACAAGAATATGTTTGCAAAAGCCTGAAACGTCTCAGAAAGAAGCCCAGATATCAGCATTTAAGAGAATATGATATGACTGCACCTTCTGAATCCCAAAGATTTGGAGGTTAAGTCTCCACTGGACTTATTGCCCGCAAGCTGTTAGTATCTCAATGGCTAGCTAGTTTGGCAGCTCTTGTCCAAGCATGTGGGGGAAAAATAATTTATTGTAAGAGAAATCCATAGGGTGAATGGAACAGCCAAACCCAGACTGACAAGGCATTTGCAAACAGAAGCAGTATATAGGCAGAAATTAACTGAACAGTCTTCCATTCTGAAGTAGAACCTTCAGTTTTCTACCCAGCCCCTCTTCCCTACTTACACCACAGAAAGAAGGAAAACTCCCCCCCCCCAAAAAAAACAAACACAACTAATTGCAAGACAAAATCTTAATTCAGCTACCTACCATTTTCTCTGGTCTTTAGCATGTTGACTAGGGCTGGCATCAGTTGGAATTCGAAGATTCTCTTGCTTTTGCAGTTATTACAGGGTGGGACTCTTGTCTGCAAGTCTGCAGATGGGTGGGTAATAAATAAAGGCTGGCCATTCCAGGAGTATCTAAGAGTCAAAAGGTCCCAAACATATTATTATCCCCAAGCTTCAATTTAGGGAAAAAGCTATCCCTAGGCAGCTAAACAAAAAAAAATACAGTAAAAAATAGTTATGGTAACTTTAGCAACAGCAATAGCACTTAGATTTATATACCACTCCATAGTGTTTTACAGCGCACTCTGAGCGGTTTACAAATGTCAGCATCTTGGCCCCAACCATCTGTCTCCTCATTTTACCGACCTCGGAAGGATGGAAGGCTGAGTCAACCTTGAGCTCTGCCAGGATTGAATGCCAGGCTGTGCTCAAGAGTTTGCCTGCAATACTGCATTCTAACCACTGCGCCACCATGACCCTATTTTAGTAACACATGGAATAAAAGTAAAATAAAATATTTTTTAAAAGAAGACATCAAAAGTGAAGATATTCTGTTACAAATGGGGCTGTTTACTATTTGATTGTTGGTCTGGTATTAACGTCAGTGTTAATGTCTGTGTATTGTAATCTTATGTAGATGACAACTTTTGTCATAATAAAAAAGAATAAAGAAGGCACATAGATATCAACAATATCTACAAGCCTTATCAAAGAAACGATCAAACAGCTTAAAAGATCACAAACATCCTTGCCAGCAATCAACACCCAGATACTGTGTTGTTGTTAGCTGCGAAGTCGTGTCCGACTCATCGCGACCCTATGGACAACGTTCCTCCAGGCCTTCCTGTCCTCTACCATCTTCTGGAGTCCATTTAGGCTCTTGCCTACTGCTTCAGTGACTCCATCCAGCCACCTCATTCTCTGTCATCCCCTTCTTCTATTGCCCTCAATCTTTCCCAGCATTAGGCTCTTCTCCAGTGAGTCCTTCCTTCTCATTAGGTGGCCAAAGTATTTGAGTTTTAGCTTCAGGATCTGGCCTTCTAAAGAGCAGTCAGGGTTGATCTCCTCTAGGACTGACCGGTTTGATTGCCTTGCAGTCCAAGGGACTCGCAGGAGTCTTCTCCAGCACCATAGCTCAAAGGCCTCAATTCTTTGGTGCTCAGCCTTTCTTATGGTCCAACTTTCACTGCCATATATTGCAACTGGGAAGACCATAGCCTTGACTATACGCACTTTTGTTGACAGGCTGATGTCTCTCCTTTTTAGTATGCTGTCTAGATTTGCCATGGCTTTCCTCCCAAGGAGCAAGCGTCTTTTAATTTCTTGGCTACAGTCCCCATCTGCAGTGATCTTGGAGCCCAGGAAAATAAAATCTGTCACTACCTCCATTTCTTCCCCATCTATTTGCCAGGAATTGAGAGGGCCGGATGCCATGATCTTGGTTTTCTAAATATTTAGTTTCAACCCAAGTTTTGCACTCTCTTTCTTCACTCGCAACAAGAGACTCTTCAGTTCCACTTCACTTTCTGCCATTAGAGTGGTATCATCTGCATATCTTAGTTGTTGATATTTCTTCCAGCAATCTTAATTCCAACTTTTGATTCATCTATCCCTGCCTTTCTCATGATGTGCTTGCATATAATTTAAACAGGCAGGGCGACAGTATACAGCCTTGCCGGACTCCTTTCCCAATTTTGAACCAATCAGTGGTTCCATGTCCAGTTCTCACTGTTGCTTCTTGGCCAACATATAGGTTTCTCAAGAGACAAATAAGATGGTCTGATATGCCCATCTCTTTAAGAACTTGCCACAGTTTGTTATGATCCACACAATCAAAGGTCAATGAAGTCAATGAAGCAGAAGTAGATGTTTTTCTGGAACTCCCTAGCTTTCTCCATGATCCAGCGTATGTTGGCAATTTGATCTCTAGTTCCTCTGCCTCTTCGAAATCCTGCCTGTACTTCTGGTAGTTTTCGATCCACATACTGCTGGAGTCTAGCTTGTAGGATTTTAAGCATAACTTTACTAGCATGAGAAATGAGTGCAATGGTGCGATAGTTTGAACATTCTTTGGCACTGCCTTTCTTTGGAATTGGAATGTAAACTGAACTTTTCCAATCCTGTGGCCACTGTTGAGTTTTCCAAATTTGCTGGCAAATTGAGTGTAGCACTTTTACTGCGTCTTTTAAGATTTTGAATAGCTCAGCTGGAATACTGTCACCTCCACTAGCTTTGTTGTTGCTCAGCTTTTCTAAGGCCCACTTCACTTCACATTCTAGGATGTCTGGCTCGAGGTCAGTGACCACCTCATTGTGATTATCAGGGACGTTAAGCTCATTCTTGTATAGTTCTTCTGTGTAATTTTGCCACCTCTTCTTAATCTCTTCTGCCTCTGTTAGGTCCCTGCCATTTTGGTCCTTTATCATGCCCATTTTTGCATTAAACGTTCCCTTCATCTCTCCAATTTTCTTGAAAAGATCTCTGGTCCTCCCTAGTCTATTGTTTTCTTCTATTTCTTTGCACTGTTCATTTAAGAAGGCATTCTTATCTCTTCTAGCTATTCTCTACATACAGATACTGTATGTAGAGATTAATACCAAGATTAATACTAAACCGACAATTGAGTAGTAAATACCCCAATAAACGAACTACCCACTTAGAGAAACAAATAATAAACAACAGCCTAACCAAGGAATCACCAAGAACACTTCCACCAATGACAGGTCAAGTTACCTGTGTATAAACAGAGAGCAAATCCCACTCTGTCTAGCATCAATGATGTTTGAGCTACTTAGGTAATGAAATTTCTGCAAGAAAACCACTAAGCTCAGAGAGCATCAAGGACCTCACAGTTCAATCCTTTTCTAATAGAGGAAATTATTCAGTTTAGTTTAAATATATCATTAAACCTTGAAAGAAAGGAACAATAATTAGTCTTTTCATTATGTCGATGGAGACATTTCATAAACATTTCATTTCATGTCAACTGGCGGCCCCCAGGGGGAGAGCATTCTCTGTGGGCACGCCTGCCCTCTGGAACCAGCTTCCTGTTGAGCTCCGGATGGCTCCCGACCTTCGCTCTTTTCGCCGCGACCTGAAGACTTGGTTATTTGAACTTGCTGGCCTGGACTGAGGGATTGGGGTTTTAGATTTTAAATTCCAAATTTTAAATTTTAGAACGTGTTTTATTGCTTGGGCTATTTCGTTTAATTTATTTTAATTTTTGTATATTATGTGCTGTATATTGTGTTTTAATTGCCCTGTACACCGCCCCGAGTCCTTCGGGAGAGGGGCGGTATATAAATCTAATAAAATAAATAAATAAATAAATAAATAAATAAACAGTATGTAAATATAGAAATTAGAAGGGGTTTAGTACTATAGTATCTTATCGTCAGTGCTAGAGATCATTCCTGACTGCTCTTTAGAAGGCCAGATCCTAAAGTTGAAACTCAAATACTTTGGCCACCTAATGAGAAGGAAGGACTCACTGGAGAAGAGCCTCATGCTGGGAAAGGTTGAGGGCAAGAGAAGGGGATGACAGAGAAGGAGGTGGCTGGATGGAGTCACTGAAGCAGGAGGCGTGAGCTTAAATGGACTCCAGAAGATGGTAGAGGACAGGAAGGCCTGGAGGAACGTTGTCCATGGGGTTGTGAGGGGTCAGACATGACTTCGCAACAACATCTTATTGTGACATTTGATTACAGTATATATAAATACTGTATATATATATATACAGTATATATATATATATAAATATATAAAATATACAAACTTTTGTGAACTGTAACTCATTTAATCAGAAGCATGGAGACGACACTATGCCTCTTAATCAAATGTATTATTTGAGAAAAAAAATATGACTGGACTCCTGATTTTGGGCTATTGTAGACTGATACCTCTATATGGGGCCGCCCTTGAAAAGCATCTGTAAACTCCAATTGGTTCAAAATGCAGCAGTCCACATGGTTTAGTATAGACCCAGGTGGGCACATGTGTCACCTCTGCTGCGGGAGCTGCATTGGCTGCTAATTTGCTTCCGAGTACAATTGGTTGTCATCTTTAAAGCCCTAAATGGCTTGAGACCAGGTCACATCCACCCGACCCACCACAGTGGGGAGGCAGGGAACGTTGTGGGTCCCCTCTCCTAAGGATCCAGAAGGGCCTTCTCCAGGGTGGTTCCCTCCCTTTGGAACACCATCCCCATAGAGATTGGACTCCCCCCCCTTTGGCACTCTTTTGCAAAGACCCTGAAGATCTGGGTCTGGAGAATCCAGAGTGGAATCGAGCCCATGTAACTTGTTGATTGCTTGTTGTTGCCAGGGGGCTGGGTTATTGTGTCACTCTGTGTTGGGTTTTTATTGTTTTGTGAGCTATCCAGAATCACTGAAAGTGAGTGGGCAGCTATATAGATTCTCAAAACAAAGCAAACAAACAGGGTTCTCTCGCATTTCCAAAGCCGTCGCTGTATACAGAATGGTGAGATCCAACTACAGAAATTATTAAATGTGTTTGAAAGGGGAAAGGCATTACTGATTTCTGTTGCTACTGCATAATGAGTCAGGACTTCTGGACTTCCTCCAATTCCACAACATCCGTTCCTATCGTTTTAGATACTTGGTTTAATAATATTCTACAGTTATTGCACTTCATGGCATGTTATATAGTGGGTTATAAAACAATAACACCTAACGTGCTACTGTGCTACAGCACAGTTCTATGAACCAAAGGAGATTGAAGAACATTTTATTCTACAGAAATTGCCAATCTTTTTGCATATACATGATTTGGAATCCCTGATCTTGATTTGTTGTTACGAGGGCTTTCAGCTACACATACAGAAAAGATTTTGCTTCAGACTTCCGGATGGCAAGGCGTTGCCGGAGGCAGCCATTCTTAGGCTGTCAGCCCCGCGGCTCCGTAGAGCCGCCGAAAACAGTGCCGATCAGCTGTTTTGGCGGCTCGGAAGCCCCCTCCTCGGGAGAAGAGGAGGGGGTGACCGCCCAGGTAGGGGTAGAGCTCTCCGGGGCCGCCAGAACTTAAAGTTTTGGCGGCTGAAGGATTGAGCCCCCCCGAAGCCTGGGCATGCTCCGGACTGCGAGGCGCTTCTGCTCCGGGCTTTTTGGAGCAGAACAGGGCGTCCGCAACCATCCCTGCTAGCAAGAAAGAACTTTGGAGAACGAGGATGCAGGCAGAGCGATACAGGAGATTCAGGTGAAAGTAGTCTTTTGATCTTTAACTCAATGGACTTTGCTGAGCTTGAAAGTGGAAGTGCGTAGAAGACAAATAGTGGGTGAAAATGGCGGCTACATCTCCTAAAGTTCCTGCTCTGGTGCAGCAGTCTTTGTTGCAAGCCTTATTGCCCCCTGCACCCGTATTTGCACCAGCCCTTACAGTTAAAGATTTGCAGAATGTGATGCAAGAGATTATGGAAAAGCAATTGCAACAATTTGCTGAGATAATGGATAAAAAGCTGGAGGAGAAGTTAACAGAAAAACTAGCTGAGGTTATGGATGAAAAGATTACAGAGAAATTAACAGAAATAAGAGCAGACATTTTATCTGCATTTCAAGGCATGGCTATATGTATTGAGAATTTGGATGAAAGAGTGGAAGATCTCAGTCAAAATAATACTAGATTAGAAGTAAAAATGACAGAAACCGAAAATGTGGTGGAGAAAATTGATTATGATTTGACTTTGGTACAGTATTATCAGATGGAGTTTGCCGTGAGAATCAGAGGCTTAAAAGAAGATTCTAAAGAGAACTTGAAGAAAATAGTTTATGAGGCTCTGGAAGGGGTGCTGGGGCAACCAGCAGATGAAATAATGGAAGATATAGATAAAACTTTCCGTGTTAATTCGTGGATTGCAAGACAAAGGAAATTACCCAGAGATGTGGTGGTTTACTTTACAAAGAGAACGATTAGAAATGAGGTTATTCAAGCCTCCTACAATACTGAATTTGCAATTGCTGAGCAAGAAGTCTTGATTTTAAAAGAGATCCCTACAAGAATTTTAAGCAGAAGGAAGGAATTTGCTTTTTTGACACAAGAATTAAGACGACGTGATATTAAGTACAGATGGGAGATACCAGTGGGTATGGTGGTGACCTATGAAGGTATGAGGCATCGTCTTACTACGGTGATACAGGCATGTGATTTTTATATTAATGTTTTAAAAGCAGCCCCCATACCACTTTTGGAATCTACAAAGAAGAAAGGTCAGGGAGAGTCTCAACGACACAGAGAGAATTTACAAGGTGCTGAAGGAATAATGCAGACAGATGAGAAAGTTACAGGAGTGGATCAAATTTCAGTGTCACCGGAGGAGGCCAGAAATTGGAGGAGGCGTGCTGCTTCTAGACGAATGAGACGAGCCTGAAGATCTAGTTGTAGAACTGAAGGAGATAATAATGCAATAAGGATCATAAAAGGTGGTTTTAGAAGAGTAAACGGGAATTGAAATTGTTAAAAGGGTTAAATATTTGGGGATATATTTTTCACCCTTAAATGTAGAGTTATATAAAATAATTATGTTTTGTAATATTTTATGTTGTTTTAATTTTAAGATAATTATGAAAACTTAATTGGGAAGAATTGTAGTAGTGCTTACTGAAATTTTGAAGGTCATGATCTGCTATTTGGTTGGCATGTATATCTATTGTGTTATAAGAAGGTGGATAATGTGTTTTAAGATATATATTTTATGATACGCTCTGTTGTGAGTTTGGGAAAAAGTATAGATGAGAGTTAATTTGTAAGCTATTTTTATGGGCAATAATGAAACACGTAATAGAAATTATAAAAATGAAGTGATTACATATTAAAAAAAATTAAGTTTGGAAAGTAATGTATGGTACTTGAAGCTGTATAATACATTAAGAGAAGGAAAGATTGTATAAACTTGGTTTTAGTATGGAAAATTAAAGACCAGGTGGAAAGAATAATAGAAAATTCTTATTGACACTATTGTTGTGGATCAAGCGGATGTTGAATTTAACTACGGCAGTAAGACTTTTAGTGCAATATTGGAAGAAGGAAGAACTGCCGATTATAGAAGAATAGACTGTAAAAGTTCTCAACTTGGAGGATATGGCAAAGACTTTAGTGTACTTGAAAGACTATTTGCAACAGAGAGATACTATGGAGTAAATATGGGACTAAAAAGTATTATCCAGCAATTGAATAATTATTGATGTGATATTTATACTGTTTGGAGTTAATTTATATGAGTTAAAGTGCAATAGTTTTAATAGTTTATGATTGTTTGCATAAGGTAGATTATGATTGTTTGTATTCTTATACCCTGTATTTAGCTCTGGGAAGTCGGGGAGGGGGGAGGGAGAAGGGAGGGAGGGGTTGGGGAGTGGGAAGGGGGTGGGGTAGAGGGGAGGGGGTTGGGAGGGGTTTTGTTTTGTTTTCTTAAAGATAAAATGTACTGTAAAACTTTTTAATAAAAAAAAGAAAAGATTTTGCTTCAGACTGATATGTCCAACTTTTAGTTTTGTTCAATTCATCTGCGTTGATGGCTGGAATTTTTACTTAAGGGGAACATCCACATGGCGTCTCCCAAAACCTGCTCTGAAAGCATGGCACTGAAATTCAATGCAACCTGCCAATTTGCAGCAACTGCTTTTCTTGTTTAATGTTTATAGCACGTATACAAAATACTTGCCAGCTGAATGCCACTATTTGCCTCAGATCCTCCCCTTCCATTGGTAAAAGAAACCGGCATAGCCCACTTCTCTTATCGTCCAGGAACATCACTACATTATCAGCGGCCCCACTGCTTGGAGGAAAAATGTTTTGCTTGTAAATGTCTAAAAGCCTGCCTCCCATGATTTAGGATACCCTCCTTCAGGTAGGAGTCACGGCTGAAGCATGGCTGCAGTGCAACCCCTGCTCACAGCCAGACAGGAAGCAACAGAGGGAGGGAATGACTGGAATGTAAGAGAGGTATTAGGAGTGGGGGGCAAAGGAATGCAAGAGAGCCGACTTGAAGCTTGTAGCTATGCCACCGCCTCAAGGTCAAGCAGCTGGGAAAGTCCAGTCCGTTACCCAAACAAAATGAACACAGTGGACTGGAGGAAATAAAGTGACCGTGGGATGGCTGGGGGATGTTTTAATTATGCTATTTCTGCGGGAACCGTTAGAATTAGCTTTGCTACTTCCATATCCATGCCAGCTCAGCAAATTATTCTCTTGGAAGATGAAACTGGCCCAGGAGTCTTTCTTTGCTGAATACCCTGCATGGGAGGGTTGGCAGTAGGGCTCAAATATATTCTAAATTCTTCTGCTTTTTAATACGTAGAAGCTAAACAAATGGGCCTAACCTACCTTAAGATCTGTTCCTGGCAGGAGGAAATTCTTTTCATGAATTTGTAGAATATCTGGTTTTTCTTTTCAGCTTCATTCTTCTCATACTTCTCTCCAGAAGCATCAGTGGTGTAACTAAGCATAGAGAAGCACTGATGTTACTCCAATCACAACATTACTGCATTAGTAACAAATTCAGAAGTGTTTTCTCCTGAACAGAAAAAGTGAGAACTATGGATTGGGATATCCACAGGATGTGGTTAAAAACCATGACAGCAGGATTGAAGCTCTGCCTGGAGGAAGATTTATCTATACTTTTATGCTGTTGACTTTATGACCGATCCTGATAAGTTTTTTACATTTGTATTTTGTTATCTGAATGGTCTGTAATTTTTTTGTGAACCGCTTTGATGCCTAGAATAGAAAACTATAAATATTCAAATAGCAAGTCTCTTGCATGTACTCTGTTCTATGCTGTACCTTCTCCAGATCTGCAGACCTGGCTGTTGCTCGGTACAAATTTTCTAACCACTGTAGGACCTTTGCAATCCAGGGAAAACTTTCAGATTAACCTTGACTCAAGCCTCACCCTGCTGACATCAAACGTTCCAAATCCACATCCTCCCTCTGCTGATACTCCTTTAAAAGCCTCTGAGCATGATCCAGATCATCCCAACACAGATAGTCTTCTTCATCCACTACACTGATGTAGTAGGGCTGGAACTCGGGGACACAGCTGGAGGGCTTGATTTGCTCTTCCTGAGCCAGATTATTCTTCCCCAAGCTCATCCTCTGGAATAGAGCTGCACAGTCTGTTTCTCTGGGGAAAGTGTGGAAAGTCCCGGATAGCTCAGAAGGAGCCTCTCCACAGTTCTCTCCCCAGTCATCTGCTCCACTGCACCAGTCTGTGGCTGCTTGTGTCCATTCTTGCTCCTATTCAACCAAGGGATGCAGATGTAACTTATGCAGAGCCAGATCCAAGCAGGTCTAAAGCAGTTGCTTTAATCCAGAGGGGTGGTCAAGATTTTTTTTTAATATTCTTTTTTAATTCCTGTGAGCCATATTTGAGAAGGGCAGCTACATGAACTTAACAAATAAATCTGGCTGGGCCCTTCTGCTTGCAAAACAAAGCTATACCTTTGATCTCTTTATGCTTCTTTTAGGAGACACAATGCAGATTTTGCACAGCTGAAAACACCTTTGAAATGAACACATGGCTATAGAAAAAAACAATTTTAAATGATAAAGGAGAATATTTGTAGCTTGGGGTTGAAATAAGGGGTACTTGGTGCTCTCTGAACTTGCAGATGTTTCATTACCCAAACTAGGTAACATCATCAATGCTAGTAAGGAAAGACATTTGCTCTCAATTTATATACTAGCAGCTTGTCCCATCAGTGTTGGTGGAAATGTTCTTGGAGTCTCTTTGGTTGGACTGTTTATTTGTTAGCTGGTTTGGCAGTTCTTTGACTGGATAGTGTTTACTTCTTGACAGTTGGTCTGATGTTAATCTTTGCATTAATCATGGCTCATCTGATTGTTGATTGCTGATAAGAAGGTGTTTTGGTCTTTTTGTTCCCTTTTTGACTTGTTAATTATCTCTTTTGCATAGTATGTTGTTTATGTCTATGTGTCTATTGATGGCCAATTTGTTAAGAGTGCCAGGCTTCCTGGAATTCTCTAGCATTTTTGGACTTGGCTTGGTCTAAGCTGGTCACAGTTGTCCAGGCGAAACTGGTTAGTCTGCCCATATATTGTGAAATTAAAGAGTTTTTATCAAGTCATCTGACTTTCCATTGGTGTTCATGGACTGGTGTTCTGACCATTGGTGTTCTGACAAATTGGCCATCAATAGACATAACATAAACATCTACATACTATACAAGAGACAATCAACAAGCCAAAAAGGAAACAAAAAGGCCAAAACGCCTTCCTCATCAGCAATCAGCACCCAGATGAGCCATGATTAATGCCAAGATTAACATCAGACCAACTATCAAGAAGTAAACAATACTCTAATCAAGAAACTGTCAAACAAGCTAACAGGAAACAGCCCAACCAATGAAACTCCAAGACCACTTCCATCAATGCTGACAAGGCAAACCACTAGAATATAAAGAGTAAGCACAATCCCTACTAGCACTGAGGATGTTACCTACTTTGGGTAATGAAACATCTTCAAGAAAACCACCAAGCTGAGAAAGTGCCAAAGACCCCACAAATTTCACTGTATTCTGGAGAGAGACTCTGATAGATTGTCTGGGCCAATTTCAGCTAAATTTCTAAGACAGCCTTCGTTACACTTATTAATGAGCTATGGTGGAGCTAGGATGGCAAGAGTTTGGATGAAAAGGAACCATCAATTCCTTTTTCTTTTTTTGTTAAACTTTCTCCGAATTGTTTCCGCAAACAAAGGACATTCTCCAAGAGTAAAATATGCCAGTCCCAACTGTAGCAGGCACCATATTAAGAAACAAACTTGAACAAATAGAATAAAATTAGGCATATATTTAACTATCTGAACAATTTTTTACCCATTATAACCTAACCAATACATAACAGAATGTTTCTGCTTCACAGAGAATGTTTGTCTGCCCTTGCATCCAGACTGGGAAGTTGATATAAAAAGGCATGTTAGTCTTCCCATTAACATTCCATTTAACTATACCAAGCTATATACAGTAGCTATATTGAGACAAGGTGCACAAATATATTCTGATGAAGACTACATATATTATCTTGTAGCATGTTGCAAGCTACCCTTGTTTCAACAGACCTAACACTCTCTCTCCCTATGTTTCACTGACACTTAGGGACTAGTTTAATAGCCATTAAATGCCCCAATTCTAATGTGAATTTCTTAACTGATAGTCCAGCAAAGTTCCCGCAGTTAGAGAGCTGACCTGGCCCACAGGAAACTAGTTATGGAATATACTCTCGATGGCCCATGATACCTGCTTCCCTGCGCAGTCTTGTATTTCTTTTCCTGGAACTTGTAAATACTGGGATCGTAACACCTTCCAGCTTTAAAAACATGGTAGAAACAATAGCAAAACAGAAATTAATTAATGTTAACAAAATTGCTTCACAGTAACTTTACTAGATTTGACTAATTACTGCAAAAAAGTTAACCTGCATAAATCAAGAAATTTCTGACTTAGATTCCTTTTTTGCCTTGTTCTCACTGGGTGAACTAATGCAGGATGCCACCCGATTCTAAACAGGCCACTAGTCTATTTTGCTTTGCACAATATTCATGCTTTAATACCACAGATTACCTCAACAAACTAAAAAATAAACCATCACAATCACAATGGCTGGGTTCACATAGCATACTAAGCCCTACAGGCAGTCCTTGCTTAATGATGGTAATTTCCATCATAAACCAAATCATGTAACTTCATCGCTTAGAAATTGCAATTCCCACAGTCCCAGTTGCCATTGTTAAATGAGGATCAGGGATTATTAAGCAAGGACATCATGTGGACATGACCTGTAACTTCCCACAAACAAAATCAGTGGGGAAGCTGGCAGGAAATCTGTCCCAGTTGGCTCACAAGGCCAGTCAGCAGGTGAGCGCCACAGAATGTGGGTAGGCAGGGGTGTTGCTCAAGCTTGACCAGGCAAATGTATGATAGGGAGTGAAGGCAGGGGGGTGTTGTGTAGCAGGCTCATCCGGAGAAAAAGCAGCGGGAGTGGCTTATGGGAGTGATTTGTGACCTCTGCCGATTTCCCCATTGACTTTGCTTGTGGGAAGCCAGTAGGGAAAGTTACAAATGGTGATCACATGAATGGGATGCTGCAATCCTCTCAATAGTGTCACAACTTCAAACAGTTGCTGAACCTTTTACATAATGTTATTGATTTGCTGGGGTTGCTGAACCAGGTAGCAGGAGCTCTGGAATATTCTTTACCACTTGAGGTCTTTTGCCTACAAGGAAGGTGCTCATCCATAACTCTCTTGCAAACCCTTACAAGAGGAAGGGTCTACTTCTTGAGATTGCAGAACATTTAAAGAACTTTACAGAGCAAAGTATTAGATAGCATTAACTTCTTAGTTACCTACACAAGTCTCACTTAAACACAAGACAGTTTGCCCCTCAAAAGCCGAGATAAAACCCAAGCCACCTTTCAGAATTCCCCCAGCAGCTTTTTGTGGCACAAGCAAATACGTTAATGACCCGGTGGTACGGCGAGCCTTCAAGGGAACAATAGACTTGCACCAGGTGCAGCAAGCCAGCCCTGCATCTCCCGCAGGACGGATGGACCACAGGCGCGGGGAGCCTCCAATCCTGGGAGAAAAGGGGAAGAAGCTGAAGTTGTTTAACCTTCCACAAAGGATCCTTCTTTCTTTCCTGCAAGGGGCCACGCAGCGCCCCAGCCACCCCTCCCCCAACCGCCCAGCACCACAAAGCGGGCGAGGTCCATTTCGGCAGAGGGTTTCAGCCTCGCGGCGAGCCCGGGGCCTCCTGTCAGCCGCGCTCCGAGAAAGAGCCGGGACCGGCACGCCGTCCTGCTCCGCCGCCGCCGCCAGCACCGCGGGGCAGGAGCGCGGCTGAACTGCGGCGCCCCCAGCGGGAAGGCGGCGGCGCGAGGGGCGCAGCGGGGACGGGCTGGCGTTCCTCCGAAGATCTCGCCGAGGGTTCAGGCGGGCACCCAAGCGAGCCCATCACCGCCCGGGCGCCCTCAGACTCTCCCACCCAAGCCGCAGGCAGGAGGAGGCGGCGGCGGCGGCGCTCAGCGGGCCCTCGACCCACCGGAGATCCGCCCAGCTTGCTGGCCGTGCCCTGCCACGGGAGGGCCTCGCCCGGCGGGACGGCGGCGTCGCGCAGCCCCAACAGCACCCGGGACGGCGCGGTCGCCATGGCGCCTCGGGCCACCCACGTGGCGGAAGCAGCGGCAGGGCGACCGGAAGCGTGGCGCCCGCCCCCTGGAGACGGCAGGCGAGGGCGGCCAAACGTGGACGCGCGAAGCTGCCTCTTTGCAGCCGGAGGCCGGGCTGTCGCCGCGCGGGCGGCTCCTGGAGGCCGGAGGCGCCCCGCCGCTTGTGCTCGGGAGGCGGAAGGGAAGCCCCGGCCGAGACGGGGAATTGGGCGAGGCAGGAAAGCGCCGGGGCCGAGCTCGGCCGGAGGGGACTGGCTTCTTCCGCGAGGGGCGGGCTGCTGCCGGCTGGGAAGGGGCGTCGCGGGCAGCGGTCGCGGGCCTTTCCCCTTCCTGACCAGCTGCGGCTACGGAAATTCCGCCTCCGTGGTTGACAGAGAAGCGGGAGAGCGGAACGCCAATCGCGGGGCTCCTCCTTGGGCAGCCCGGCCTCCTTCCAAGCAGGCCTTGGAGGCAAAGCCAGGGTTAACCAAAGTAAAAAAATAAAAGTCTGCACGTTTTTCTAATTTCAGGTAGGCTCGAGACG
Source organism: Vipera ursinii (assembly GCF_947247035.1). Taxonomy (NCBI): domain Eukaryota; kingdom Metazoa; phylum Chordata; class Lepidosauria; order Squamata; family Viperidae; genus Vipera; species Vipera ursinii. Next base: position 2,956,188 of record NC_139520.1, read on the forward strand.
AAGATTTAAATCATTTCCCCTTTTGAGATTAAAATCCCTTCTAAGCGATTGAACAAGATCTGCTTCCCTACAATCGAAGGATGTCATCCAATCTTTGATTTTGCAGTCCACAGTTGTCTTTTAAATGTAAATGTGCAAAAACTGTATCCATGGGATGAGAGCAAACATTCTCAGCTTTCCATGGCGGAGTCACAGGTTTTCAAAACCAGAAATTGGAAATCTTGATTTTTCTTGCACATCAAGTGTGTTTATCCTTTTTTGGGCTTCATTGGGGGTTTAGATGATCCTAATACGGTAAACCTATTCTCTGTATTTTGATACCGAATGCTAATGGAAGAACATGGACCATTAAGATGTAATATAAGAAAAACATCAAAATTTTAAAACTTAGGCTAGTTACATTTAATACTAAGACTGTTTTCATCCAAAGCTGTGAGGCTGTAGGTTTAATTGTTAAACACATGACTAAACTGGTTTTAAAACAAGTGAGCCAAAAGAAGTGGCCCAAATATCTATGTTTGAAATATGACTGAGCTGTAAAGAAATTTCACAAAGATTTACTTTTCTTATTGAATGGTTTTATTCCGGCTTAAAATAGAAGGCCCACCTTTCCGTAGCAAGATACACTGAAGGGATGTCATGCTGCTGTTTGTTAGGGTACAGTACACCCCAATTAGTAAACTCAAATAACTGATGGGTAAATCGGAACCAAATCATACCTTCATAACGTCTCATTGGTATTTACAATTTATCTAGTTTAAATAAGTTTGGGATACCTTATACAGTACACAGTTATTGCAACAATACAGCATTTGCCTTTTGTCTAAAAAGCCCCCCCAAACTGTTCAGTATCATGATTTGTGGATTCCAAAAAAGGCATTATTGTTAACATGCAGAATATTACTAAACAGTAGTATCTAATTCTACAGTTGCCAAATACTTGACCTCATATGGAAATGAATTACAAAATACTTCCTTATAGTGCTATACAAAAAATATAAAATTATGATTCTATCATTTTAATATTCCCATTTGCTAACAGTGCATTTATCCACATTTTATCACTACTGAACATGAAGGAAAATGAAGAAAAATTCAGGAAATTAGATAAAATATTTTAATCTTTGGATCCCTTTATTCTTGTGGCTTTCAGATATACATAAAAATACAAATTATTAAAGATCTGTATCTAATTATAACTTAATAGCAAAAGAAGTCATAACTAGTTATTCAGAATTAACCTGTTACTCCAGGCAAAATCATTCTAGTGATACTGGGGTAAAAATGAACAGTCAATGTCTCCAAGCTACAGTCCATCAAAACTCTGGCGATTGCAGACACTAAGAAATCACTTTTAATTGAGTATGCCAACAATACAAAACATTTTAAGAATCGACACATGGAGACATTTCATTTTTATTCCAGGCACATCAACGGGAACAATTCAGGGGTTGGTTCTTTTTTCACTTACTATCATAACGTGACTTTCAAACTGTGCATAAAGTGTTACGGTTTATCTTTATCTAAATAGTCCCTTAGTGTGGTCCAGACCTTCAGCAAGACCAAAAACTATGAAATGGATTTCTTGCAAGAGAAATATTTTAATCCTTCTGAATAATGGAAGAACATTTCAAATATTTATTGGTAATTAAAATATAAAAACAAACAAATTTAAAGCTGAAAAGCTAGAAAGAAACCCTCCAAACGTGTTTAGCACTTCAACACGGCAGTTTTGTAGACTTAAAAATGTTTATTCTTAAAAAATTAGTTGCTTTTTATACAGCTATACAAAATCCCTAGTGTTTCTTTGGCAATGGGATAATCATGGAATTATACAACTATAAAAAGCTTCCTTTGCCTAAGAAACAGCATTTTCAATGTTTATGCTTTTTTACTGACAAACCAAATTTTCTACTGCCCAGCATCCTGTTTGACAAAAGTTACAACTATCTGAAAAGAGATTATAGGATTTCAAATACAACCTTCACAGGATCAACACACTCACAGTACTGACGGCCTTCTGCATACAATTGTCTTTGCAGCCTGCAGCAATTATAAAATACAGTTTTAGTTCAGAAAAATCCTTTCTGTAATGAAAAAAGAAATACTAAAACTCCACAGAAGTACTTTATACTTTAACTATATGTAAGAAATTATTTTAAGTTTTCTATCTCAAATATATTTAATATTCTTGTTTTTGAAGATGGCCATATTTTCAAAAAAAGCTACTGCTCCTTTGAAATTAAAAACAAACGCCAGTGCTGGTGAAGTTTTAACAGCAAACGAACATAATTCTTTCCAAAAAACCAACACCTTCTCGGTACCATGAAGATCAGCAAGTCCACCTGCTTTCAAATTCTTTGTAGATTATGCTGCAACTTTGTTGTCTTTCTAAAAAGTAATATAAGATTAACATTATTCTTGGGTCAACCTGATATAAAGTCAATTTGATCAAGATCATAAACATTTTGAAAGATGGGCAGCCATACAAATTTGATAAATAATAAATTTGTCATCAAATTTTCAAAATTCCACCTTTAATGATGGGGGGTGAGGTGTTACCCCCCATTGATAGGGCTCGCAACTTAGGCGTCCTCCTGGACTCACGGCTCAATTTTGAAGATCATATACGAACCGTGACCAGGGGAGCTTTTGCCCAGGTTCGCCTGGTGCGCCAGTTGCGACCCTACCTGGACCGAGATGCCCTACGCACAGTCATTCATGCGCTCGTGACCTCCCGTTTAGACTACTGCAATGCTCTCTACATGGGGCTGCCCTTGAGGACCATTCGGAGACTACAACTGGTGCAGAATGTGGCCGCACAAGTTGTGATGGGGGTCTCCCGATACTCCCATGTAACACCTCTACTCCGTGAGCTGCATTGGCTTCCGGTTGCCCTCCGGGTGAGATTCAAAGTGCTGGTGATGACCTATAAAGCCCTAAATGGCTTGGGTCCGGGATATTTGAGGGAACACCTGCTGCCAGCATCAAGTTCCCTTCGTCCAGTGCGCTCGCAGAGGGAGGGTCTTTTCAGGGTGCCGCCGGTAAAAGATTGCCGGCGGATAACACCCAGGGAGAGGGCCTTTTCTGTGGGTGCGCCTGCCCTCTGGAACCAGCTGCCTGTGGAGCTCAGGACTGCCCCTGACCTACGCTCATTCCGCCGGGACCTGAAGACTTGGCTCTTTGAGCTCTCTGACCCAGGCTGAGAATTTTAACTGGGGTTTTATTTTCAGGGATAATTTAATCTTTTAATTCTCTTTTAACTTTGTATTTTATATTGATGTGATTTTAAAATGCCCTGTAAACCGCCCTGAGTCCTTCGGGAAAGGGCGGTATATAAATCTAATAAAATCTAAAAATCTAAAATGAATGAGTTTCATTACATCTACTAGACTTTACCAACTATGTGTTATATAACATAAATAATAATTACTGTACATCAAAATATGAATGAAATAGAACAATTTCTGCTCTTAAGAAAAATTAAGGCATGCCTCTTACTTTAGCGCCTACGTTTAGTCTGTGCAAAGTCCCAGTTCATTGCCTAATACAGATGGAAAGTTCCTTGTTATTGCTGGGGAGTATAGAGCTAATGACGTTAGACAGAGGAGTGATCTGACTTGATAAAAAGGAAACTTCACCATGAATTTGTAGCCCATTTAATGGGCTGCTTAATTAATCAATTCAATGAGGCCACCAACCAGTGGTGGAAAAGGAAAGGAAAAACTGGCAGGAAGATTCATAGAACCAGTTCAGATTTTCTCTTTCACTGTACTTATAAGATCATGCTAGATATATTTTTATGATAATCATAAAGATCTACTGAGATAATGGTACCGTAAGTAAAGAAAAAAGTGAGTGAATTATCTAAACTATTTCAGTTCTTTAAGTAGCACTACAATTAGCAATTTACAGAAAGTAATAATATTGGTGACTGCCTTACCCTATATTCAAAATCCGCAAACTCCCTGCCACCGCGGCCACCTCTGAATCCACCACGAAAACCCCGAGGAGCACCGTAGGTTCCCCTTGTGTTTCCACGTCCTCTACTGCCCCGGAAGCCACCAGCTCCTCCGCTCCCCCCTCTGGCTCTGAACCCCCCCCGACCACGGTTTGGACGCAATGGAATTCCAAATGTCTCTGCATTTAATCTTCTTTCCTCTGCCCAGGTTGGTCTTCGTTCTCTGAAAGTTACAGAAGTGATAAGTTGCTGTTGCTTCAAGTCATGACCAGTTTTTTCATAAAAAGGTATTTGCACCAGATGATGACTAGAAATGCCAGGGTTAGTTAGCAAAATGAAAGGTAAAAACTGTATTACAGCACATTATGCAATTGTAACCTATTTCTCAAACCTTTAGTAGTAGACACCCAAAGGAAAAGAGACAGGTGAATTTAGAAATGTCAACATCTTCATTAAGCTCCACTTAGCATTCATTACTGTTGATAAACTGATGCAGTACTTAGAAGTCTCCCAAATGTAAAAAAATGGGATGCACCTTTTTGCAAGAGAAAAAGGATGAAACAACTTTGTCCACTGCCTCAGCCTTGGATTTTGAGAGAACCTGCCTGATTTTAGCAGAAGTCTCAATTTCAGTGTCAGGTCTGCCATCTTCACCACACTCTGCTTGCTGGCATCCTGCCATAAAATGCAGGGGAGAGAAACTGGGGAGGTAGGAGGGGGGAATGACAAATGACAGGAACCAAAGGTGTTAATCCAGAACAGACCGGCCGATTGTGGATGGAGCCTATCGGCTGTGAGAGTGGAATGCGAAACTCCACCTAAGAGGCACCAAATATAATTGGACACTGACAAACTTTTCAGTGGGGGAGGACCAAGGAAGAGGTGTAGAGATGGAGGTCAAGGATATGAAGGGACCGTGCGCAGCAAACTGCCTGCCTCAGTATTCTGTTATCCACATGTATATGAGCTCATTCCAATTAGCACTGCCAAGGACTGCAAGGAACCAGCTAGATAAGGAAGACTCTGCATGGGATGTTCGGATGTTCTCTAAGATTGACTAAGGAGTACACCAATAAACAATGCTTCTGCTGTGCGTAATTTCCTGCTTGTTAAAACTGTATAAATAAAATAAAGTCTGCGTAGGCAGACAGACATATTTGGGACACCCTGCGTTGACTGGTCTCTGAATCCGACAAAGAGGGAAAAATGCAGGCTTTGCATCGGAATATTCAGATCCGGCTTTGCTTATGCTGTAACCACTTGACTTTAGTAAAAGTAAACCTTTCACTTCAAAAATTGAGTTGAGGGTCTATCTCTCTTTCCTAAATGTTCAAGTCGGGACAAGCCTGACACTCGAAGTCTCCATCTATGGTTCATATGGCTTGCAGCAAAATGAACAGAGTAGAATGAACTGTGGCAAGCCTGAGTACATAAAAAGTTTATAGTTATAAAAACAAGTTACTAATAATTTAAGATAGAAATCATTTTTATTTGCAGACAGTGCTATCAAAAGTTGCACCCACCTATATGATGCACTAGTCCAGTTCATTCTACTGCGTTCATTCTGCTTAATGTGAAAAAGAAACTTCACTTCTCTACTCACATGCAAAATTCTGGCTCAGACATTCTACATGTTAGTATCAAAAGAACATCATGTGTAGCTTTGCTCAGAAAAACCTGGTACCTGTTGTCATCACAAGAAATGTTATCAAAGAAAGACTTGGTTTTGTCATAATAGCAATTTGGGCCAAGTGGGTCTTCATCATCTGCATTGCCTTCGCTGTTTTGGGTGTCAACACCTGAATCGCCTTTATCTTCCCCATTCACAGGTTTTTCAGTCTTATCCTCTAGAAAATAAAAAGGGGAAAAGACAAGACCAACCTCAATGACCCTTCTAGGAAAATAATGTCTGAAAAAGACTGATAACCGTTTAACTTCACTATCACTGCCTGATCTTCTTGGGTGCACCTACTTTTGGAGCCGATCAGTTCAATGACTGCAAATGACATTGTCACATGGAGGAAGGGAACCCCCAAACTGAGAAAAAACACAAATGGTTCTTTTTTTTAAAAAAAATTCCATTTATATCCCACCCTTCTCCGAAGACTCAGGGCGGCTTACAAGCTTAGCAGTAGCCTTCATTCTATGTATATTAGCCTGCTTATTAGGGCTTTCACACACACACACCCAGCGGCATTATTACAAAGTCAGCTTAATTGCCCCCAACAATCTGAGTCCTCATTTTACCTACCTACCTTTTAATTTTCTCTTGTTTCTTTTCGTATCCTTTTACCACATTTTACCATATTCTTGTAACTAGCAAAAACTAAAGTTACACAAGGACATCAGTTAGACCCAGATGTAGTCATATTTAGAATCAAACTACTTGAAATCACAAGGTCGTGATGATTTTCAATCTTTTCTAAGCACGATTAGGTATGAACTGAACCCACTGAAAACTCTATAATTACATTTTATTAATTCAAACAATTTGGGTACTTAAATCTGGTGCATATGCAGTTGCATTTTAGAATGTAAGACAACACAATTACTTCAGGGAAAAAGAAAATTATGTAGGAGAAAACTCACAGACTTTGACTATGTCTAAACGAAGCCTCTCTTCAACAAAAACACCCATAAGATTTAACTCCACAGTCAGCAAAGCCTCATAAAAATAAAAAAATGCTCTGTTCACCACTTACCTTTCAGTTTTAGCTTATTTTGAAATTCACGATCTATTTCATCTTTATTAAACTGTGCATTTGCACTTTCAAAGTCAAAATCCTTCTCAAACTTCATGGGAACATCCCGCCTCACACCAAACCTTCCTCGGCCTCCTCGATGGCCTGCCCGGCTCCTCCGCAAAGGTGCACCTGGAACTGTAACAAAAACAAAAAACAAAACCAGGGTCTAAAGGGCTCCACAGGTTTTCAGGTTGGGGCAAACAGCATCTTCAAATGACATTCAACAGTGACCAATGGGCAATATTTTGTTTGCCAATACTAATAATGTGAAAAACCTATATCAGATGTCACACCAAGACATACTGAATGTTTTATTTTGGATGAATTAGTTTAAAAAGTCACAGAAATCCTTAATGAATGTGTTTCATAAGACTGAAGATTGCTCTACTCCTCAATCTTTTCAGGATCAAAAATATTTGCATTTTGGGTGAGACACAAACTCAAAAGTCATCAGTGATGAAAACACACTACGTATCCTTAGAAAGAAAGCTTACAAGTCAGCCCTGCCCTCTGCCACCAAATCTCTGAGGAGGAAAGCAGTTGCTTTTGCTCTTTCACAAACATCTTTGTAATGTCTGATAAGGAGCCAGCTGTTTGTGGATCAGAGCTGAAATCCACTTTGGTCCTGATTTGTTCCAATCAGCAATGGCTGAAGCCATCTCCCTATATTCAGGAATATACCGTATTTTCCAGTGTATAAGACGACTGGGCGTATAAGACGACCCCCTACATTTCCTGTTAAATTATAGGGTTTGGGCTATACTTGCCGTATAAGACTACAACGCACATCAAATAAAAATTAAAAAACATCAGATTTGATTTTAATATGGTAATTTTAATTCAAATGCTTATGACATGCAGGTGCTTAGTAGGAAAACTGTCACTTATAAACATAAGGCTGTTTGTCATCAAACATGTAAACATAAAACAGTGCAAGTGGATTAAACTATAATAATAATAGTAATAGTAATAGTAATAATAATAATAATAATAATGAGAAGGAGAAGTTGGAGGAGACCTTGGAGGTCATCTAGTCCAACCCCCTGCTAAGGCAGGAAACCCTATACCATTTCAGACAAATGGCTGTCCAGTCTCTTCTTAAAAACGTCCAGTGTTGGAGCATTCACCACTTCTGGAGGCAGGTTGTTCCACTGGTTAATTGTTCTAACTGTCAGGAAGTTTCTCCTTAGTTCTAGGTTGCTTCTCTCCTTGACTAGTTTCCATCCATTGCTTCTTGTCCTGCTTTCAGGTGCTTTGGAGAATAGCTTGGCTCCCTCTGCTTTGTGGCAGCCCCTGAGACATTGGATCACTGCTATCATGTCACCCGTCACCCTTCTCTTCGTTAAACTACACATACCCAATTCCAGCAACCGTTCCCTATTTTCCTAATTCACTTTTTCACTTTTCCTAATTCACTCTAAAGCTTTCCCTGCGCAGAGCCTTAAGTAACACCAGCCTTAAGTAACACCAGAGCCTTAAGTAACACCATCCCACCAGGCTCAAGGTTGACTCAGCTTTCCATCCTTCCAAGGTAGGTAAAATGAGGACCCAGATTGTTGGGGGCAATAAGCTGACTTTGTAATAATGCTGCTTGGGGGGGGAAAGCCCTAATAAACAGGCATATACACAGAATGAAGGCTATTGCTAAGCACATTGATTTGTGCTTTAAATTGTAAGCCACCCTGAGTCTTCGGAGAAGGGCAGGATATAAATGGGATTTTAAAAAAAAAAGACCAAATGGGAGATCCACTCCAGGTTTTCCAGCCAGCCCGCCCAGTTCCTGAGTCAAATGTGTCCTTAGAGCAGGGGTGTCAAACTCAATTTCATTGAGGGCCGCATCAGCATTGCGGTTGCCCTCAAGGGGCCGGGTGGGTATGGCCAGGGTGGGCGTGGCCTACTGGGTGGCCATGGCTGGAGTACGTATGGCCTACTGGGTGGCCATGGCTAGCTCTACATCATTTGCATCAAGGGTGCCTATGGGGGCCTAGGCAGGAGTGGGACAGATCTGAGGGTCTCTGGCAGGAGGAGGGTCTCTGGGCCAGGGCCAAGGCAGTGGGGGGGCATTCCCTCACTGTTTCCAGGATGGCTTTGCGGGCCACATGAAACCACTTTGTGGGCCAGATCTGGCCCCCGGGCCTTGTGTTTGACATGTCTGCCTTAGAGCTAAGCCGCTGCTCTGGCTGCTGCCTTCCCCACCTGCCTTTCAAGTTGGGATATACTACAGCTGCTCTTCAACTTTAGAAGGAAAGACGCCCAGACCCCAGCCTGTAAAAAATCACAGACTGCAGCTTCTTCTCCAATTGGTCCCGCTTTCCCTGCGCAGACTAAATGGGAGATCCGCTCCAGGTTTTCCAGCCAGCCCTGTCCCTAAATTTTCAGCACCCGGCGTATAAGACGACTTTTGAGAAGATTTTCATGGGTTAAAAAGTAGTCTTATACGCCGGAAAATACGGTAATGCAAGACGTTCTATCCAGTTGTTCTCATGTCCAAAGGAAGAAGAAAATGAGGGGAATGTTCTTACATCTCAACCCTTTCAAGCAGGGAAGACCTTTTAGGACATTGTTGTAGTTTAGCCCACCCTATGGCAGAATGTTTTATTTTCAAAAGTGATTTCAGTTTACCTATTTGTCGCTTGTTTTCATTTCTTAGATGTTCTGCTTCACATCTTGCCACCTTCTGTGCTTCAGCTAGAAATCGAAGAAATGCAATTAATACTTACAATAAATAATTATAAACATAATTATAAACAGGCTTTATCTCATCTGGGACTTGGAAGAAGCAAAACATTCCTGGCTTCATTTCTGCCAAACTCAGGCTGACTCTAAATGAATGTGATGGGTTTGTTCCTGATTAAGAACCGTTAAGCTTCCTGTTCTGCATACGCCCCAGAACAAAGGACGCATTTTTTCCAAGCTGGAACCCACCCCTGAAAAGGCTTCTCTGCTGCCAAAAGTATCTTCCTGCGTACAAGACATAAAGATGCACCTATCATTTTATCTCAAGGCATGACATTTTCCCGCTGGCAGATGATCTCTATGCCACTTTAGCACATAAGACAAATTCAAAATTTACAGGGACTTTCAAAAGACTAACAAAAGACCAAAATATCTAAAAACAACCCACCATACACAATGTTGCAGCAATATCATACTAAAGTAATATTCTACCTCGCCTGTGTTCCTGATGATCTAATGTTTTTTGGTTGGCAGACCCAAGTGGTCGGTTTGAAACAGAACTCCTCCCAACTGGGACCGAGGCAGGTAGATGGGCTGGTGCCGTTTGCACTGCTTGCTCCAGGGTTGGACTCTTTCTCAAGTGATCTAAGGGAGGAGGGGTTGACCGAGCTGAAACAGAAGCAGGAATATAGTGTTAGCTCAGGGCCTCCTTTAAGGATTCCTTGGAAATCTACTAATTCACTTGAAGAAGATGTAACTTTCTCAAATAGAATTTATCTGTAAAGTTAGACGAAAATATTCCCTTTCTCATTTTAAATAAAGGGAACTTGTCCTGCTGTAAATCTTTATCTTCAGTCACTAAATCTCTTCCTATAAATTTTTTCTCCTCTCTTTTTTAAAGGAAGAAAGGATCCAGTAATACTGGACCTGCCAGACTTAGGCGAGGTGGATAATTTTATCACTTGTTTAAATTTGTTCAACACATGGCATTAATGTTTTATAGTCATTTTCTTAAGAAAACAGCTTAAAAAGAGAGCTTGAACAAGGAGGACAGTGCTTTCTTAAGTTCTAGTTTTGTTACCTGGTTGAAAAAACAGACTGCGTATCCTCACTGCATAGAATTAACTCTCAGTTTATTGGCAAAAGGCACAATAAAACACCTTTCAATTATATTTAATTATTGTCTTAACATTATAACATTATGGGACTTCAATAATCAGATCATGCCCTGTTCACCATCCTGAGTCCTTCGGGAGAAGGGCGGTATATAAATTAAATAAATAAATAAATAAATAAAATCATTGAAAATTCTGAAAAGCAGTACTATTATTTTTTCAGAAAGCTTTTTCTCCCAAATAAAATATATGTTCTGACAAGTCTTTGAAATAGCTTTATGAAATTATTCAAATTAACAAAGTCACCAGTAGATATATTAGCGAAGGGCACAAACAATATTCTGAATTTTTAAGTTTGAAATATTTTGTTTTGAGCTCAAGATATTTTTGGAATCATAAAAGAGCACTGGATCAATTCTGGTAAGGTTGGACCAAGTGTTCTGAATTTGAGAAGAGGCATTCAGTTTTGAAACACATTGCATTCGAGATATTTTGAATGCTGCTACAGACCAGACAAAAGAATGTGTAATTACAGAGTAAAATCAACCAAATACAATTGTACTTGAAAGCCAGAGAATACAAAATAATATTTTCCTTACACCAAAGAATGTAGTACAGTAGTTCAGCATCTTGAATTCTAGAAGATATTTCAACAGAGACACCACCCAGGAGATCCTATTCATAGTATTCAATAAACCTAGTCACTCAAGCCCAATCTAGGCCTGCAATGTATCTTAGCTTTTGTAAGCTTGTACCACTGTTGGAGAGTATTTAATCAACCCCTCATTTGCAATGAGATAAAGCTTCCAATAACGATGCAAGAATAAGGTTATACAGGCAGTCCTTGACTTACGGCCACAATTGAGCCCAAAATTTCTGTTGCTAAGCAAAATAGGCATTAAGTGAATTCTGTTCCATTTTACAACTTTTCTTACCAACAATTGTTAAATGAAATGCTGCAGTTAATAACATGGTTGTTAAGTGAACCTGGTTTCGCCACTGACTTTGCTTGTCAAAAGGTCACAAAGGGAGATCACATGACCCTGGGACCCTGCAACCGTCATATATACATGGCAGCTGCCAAGCGTCTGAATTATGAACATGTGATCACGGCGATGCTGCAGTGGTCATAAGTGTGAAAAACAATCAGAAGCCACTTTTTTCAGTGTTGTTGTAACTTTGAACGATCATTAAACAAATGGTTGTAAGTCAAGGACTATCTGTATATCCAGTAAGAAATATACGAGGGCGTGAGAATCTAGGTTTCTTCTATGATATCTTTCTTTGCATTTATACCTGCCGACTGGCATGACTCTCAAATAAGGATTTTAGAAATTATACCTGTAATTTCCTCAATAAGATCTAGTGTGGTCCAAAATCCAAGGAACTTAGAAGGCTTTAATATCTGATATGGAGAAACAGGGCAGGACATATAAAAATGTTATGCTATGCTTAAAGATGTCTTTATCATTACTATTTGGGGAGCACAGATTGTGGAATACATGACAATTGTAAGGAATGTGAAAGGATTAATCCTTACCTTGAGAGTGCTGTGTTTTTAGTGATCTTGCATCTGTTGTGAAAGTGGCACCAACTGCAGTGTTCTGGGACAAACTTGTACTCACTGGAGTTTCTGTTCCAAAAGATGTTAATGAATTTCCTGCGTCAAGATAAAAGAACTGTCACATCTCACTTGTTACTTTCACTACTTAAAAAAAAACATTTTAACAGATCAAGTCACTCAGCCACCTTGGCTACATGTAACAAGCTCTATATGGGATTGCCCTTGAAGGCTACTCAGAAGCTCAACTCAACCAGCAGGTAGCAGCTCGAAAGAGCTACATGCACGCCTCAGTTTGCCCGTGAGATCCCTCTATTGTGCACATAGCTTTTGCTTGTTGAAGAAAAAAATAATGCAGCTTACCAACACCAACAGCCCCAAACTGCTGACCCACTAATGGGCTTGGGCTAAACTGACTGTAGGCCGGCATTCTGCTGAAAGGACCATAAGAACCCACCGACTGGTATGAAGAAGTAGAAGATGATCCTAGAGAAGACTGAAGAAAACAGTGTTTGAAAGAGATTTTGTGCCATTTTCTACAAATCAGCAATAAAAACAAAAGAGGCTCTTCTTTTAACTCTCAACAATCAGTGGTATACAATACAATTGTCCATTCATAAAAATTCATTTTACATACTGGAGACATACGTAATTTTAATTTTCATCAACTCATTTACCATTAAGCTAACAAAGTATGGAATAACAATGACTTCAACCTGAATAAAAGGCTAGTTGGAAAAGAAACATAACATGAAATATGTGACAGCCCTGATAAGTCTTCCTATTTATATGCTGCTCAAAGGCATGTTAGTAAAGCTCTTTTTACATAGAGCACCTTATTGTCTAAACAGAATAGCAGAACACATTTTTCAACTATATGCATATTTTTGCACTGGGATGTCTCTTAAATTGTGCACCAGAAAAATCTTGCAGGTTCCTTAATACGTAGAGTCAAGTCTCAAAAATCTATAATATGCAATGAGAGTGCAATTTTATCATAATGCCAGCAGATGTATTTCACAAGCTGCCAAGGGCCAGAATTTTTCTTGATGCAAAAATGAGCAATGTTCATTCTCACTGTGTCACAATTTAACTTGAACTTTTTAAAATAGAAAAATGGGATAGAAATATTTTAAATAAAGCATAATCCTTGCACTTTCAGGACCTGTTCTTGAGTAGAACCAATCAGTCCTGGAATCTTGGTCACTGAGCGACATGTGACTGCCTTGCTCAACAAATATAGTTCTTGTTCCCCATTGCAACAGTTAAGCAACTGTGTGAGTCATTATGTGGAGCACCCAGGAAAGGTCCTGTGCCTTGTGAGTATGATGGGGTAGGAAGAGGACCCAGTCCTCCCACCATATCCAGGAAGCTTGTGTCTTCTCCCACCGGGAAGAATAACCGTGAGAAGGATGGTGTTCCCTAGTGCTTACGGCAGACATCTGTTCCAAGGAATATCTCCTCCATCGGAGGGAGAAACCTCAATTCTGGAGAAAACAATAGGAAGACCCAGGATACTGACACTAGTGTTTTCCTCTCTACAGGGGCAGGAATGGCATTTGCTAAAATGCTAGCAAGCTGAAAGGTTTTGGATGCTGGCATTTGCTAGCATTTTCCCCTGTGGAGACATGGAGAAACATTGTTCAAAGGCTCTGAACCATGGTGCTTGTTAGTTTTTCACCTGATCTGAGGTCCATTCCTTTGGAAGGGGAGGGTAAATCCTTCCAAGTGCTGGAGGAACGCTGCCTGCTGGCTTCCCATTGATTTTTTTGGGGGAAATGGCAGATTCCAAAAGCCGATCACATGATTGCAGGGCACTTGGCAACTGGCCATCAACATGAACAAGCTGTCAACCACCTGAAATGCGTTCAGGTGATGGGAAGCAGATAACAGCATGATGTTTTACAGTGGCCAGAAGTGCTTTACAGCACCCATTCTGAAGCTGTCGTGACTGCAAATAGTCATTAAGTCAAGGACTACATATAAGATATTGGCCTTGATCATTATTTTAGTAATACTACTACTATTTAAGATCCATGACATCCTGTTGGTAATTGTGTTATATAAAATTTAAGCTTTATTAGCAATTTAATAAATTAGTAATAATCAGCATTTTAGCATGGCTTCCATGTCTCTTTTTGAAGTTTAGGGAATCATGTTTTTCCCTTGAGCCAAAGCCATTTTCTTTAATGTACAAAAACTAGCCTTTTCAGCAACCAAACAATATAAGTACACTCTGAAGTCCTTTATTAAAGGAAAAGATTTACCATGCTTTAAGGATTTCTGTCTTTTTTCATGTCTAACAAAACAAAGCACTGACTGCACATCAATGTTATTTGATTTGCTGCTTCACATATTTAATAAGTATGTATCATTTATTTCTGCACCCTATATAAAGACTTGACCATTCCCTTACCAAATGCCTTTCACTTTGCCTGAAGCAATATTTCTATTGTTGTGGATAGAGGTGAGTGAAAAATCCATTCAAGAGGCTTCTGGTTTTGCATAGTAGTGCAGCAGCCAAGGGATCGCGGGGCTCTGCACCCTACAGCTGATTTCTGCCTGCTAGGGGATCCTAAATGGGCCTGAAGTTGCCCCATAGAGGCATCAAAGAAGAAAGGAAGTCCCGCCGATTGCAGAAAGATGGCGGTCAATCCGGTCGGTTTGGGAAAAGCCCTCCAAAAACCGGCAGGACAAAGGCTAGCTAACATCAGTCTAGCCCAAGCTACAAGCAGCTGAAGCCCAAAAGCACTACTTTAAGCTGACTGTAAACAATGTGTTTGGAACTGGGTAATAACTGTGATTTTCTCTCTTCTACTTGAAAACTGATTCCTTGGGGGAGGGAAGAACCCCCCCAAAAGCAAAAAGCCTCCAAAAGGGAGAAGGAGGGGGATCTTGCCCCCACCCTCCTACAGATGGAAGCAGCGAATTAAACTGTTCAGGGGGAACAGAAATATATTGAAATGAAAGGATTATAAGACTTAACTTGGATAAGTTTGAAATCGGTATAATTTGTTAAGGTTTTCTTTTTAAATCATGAAAATAGAAGTAAACAATTGTCCTTACTGAAAAATGAAAAAACAAAACAAAACAATGAACTGGTGCTGACATCTAATGGTGAATGAAAATATACAACAGCAGTTGCTCTATTACAGGGATTGGTAAAGCCCAGGAAGCGCTAACTGCTTCTTGAGGACCTTCAATGTCTTAATAACAGAGAACAGCTGTGACAAAAAAAAAAAGAAAAGAAAAGAAAAGAAAAGGAAAGGAAAGAACAGGAAAAATAAAGAAAACATTTTGAACTATCTACAAAGTGAGAACTATAAACTCTAAAAAAAATTGACCTTTCTGGATTACAAATACTAACTCAACTGTGATTCTAAAGCAGTCTGCAGAGAAAGGAAAACCCTGACTTTTGACTATCATGAAAAGCCAGAGATATGCAGAAAGTACCAAGAAAAAACAAATACTTTCCAGGAGGAGACCTATGCTCTGTTGCAAATTCAAGCAACAACGATCTTAAACCGCAAGGAAATCAAAAATAACTTTGAAAATATAAATGGACACATCTCCAATTTAACTTTACAACACAAAAATTCTCAGAAAATAAAAACAGTGAGCAGAAAAAACAGACAATGGAATACAAGACAGAGGAGAGAGATTTTAGAATGGAATTTAACAACAGAAGTATGACAACCCAGAAGGAAGAAAACCTACAGGAAATACTGGATATGGAAAAGAAAACCTACACAAAATAAGTCTGAGGACAAGAAAAAAGATTTGACAAAATGGATTCTGTCAGAAGTACGAGAACTTGAAAGACAAAAAATGATAAATAAAATCAAGAAAGAAAGGAAAAGACTCTTAATATATACAAAGGGGCAAAACCTTCCTATAAAAACATCTTACCTGTTTTGCCTTTTATACCTGTAACAACATTTTCAAGATTATGGGAAGATTCTTTGATTCAGCGAACCATATTGATCAGGAAAGATGTTTGGCAAAAAAGAAAAGGCTAAAGTGAGAATTAAGAAACTAGATGATGGGATTTACCAGAGGGAATATTTTAAAATTAAACATTTATTTGATTTGGATATAAATGAAGATTAGTTTAAGAGGGATGAACCGCTCATGTAACATAGTATTTTTTCTTTCTTTTTTCTTTTGTGTTTTGTTGTTTGATATGAAAAATATAAAAATGTTGGGATGGTTTATATAAAAGAAGTGTTTTCTCTGATTTTCTTTTTCTTTTTTTAAGATATGAGGAATGTAAAAATGTTGGGGTGGCTTGTATGAGAAAAAAGATTTAAATACTTCTGTAACTAATGTTGAGAAAATCTAAACCAGTAAGAATGCTTTGAATATTGTGGGGAAAACAAACTTAAATAAGAACTTTGTAAACAGGATCTATGATGAGGCAATCAAGATGATTAATCAGAAAAGAAATTTTATATTGATGTGGTTATTATTTGCAGAAACATGAGCAAATGTTTATATTTAACTGTCATTTATTCAAATAATCTGTATTAATTTAAGGTTGGCAAAAAAGAATATTATTGGAAGAAGAGAAAATCAAGCAAAGCCATAATATGGACTATAGAATTATAGAAATTAATTGTTATTGTTTTTTAAACACTAACCCAGACAACACGCTTTACCAAATATTAAGGTAATTATGTTAAAAATCAATAAAACATATTTAAAAAAGAAAAATCCATTATGCAAAGGTATTGGGTGTTTTCTCTGAAATTCAGGGAAATATTCACCAAATATTTATGTATAGTAACATTCAGTGCACTTTAAAACACACACACACACACACACACACACACACACACACACACAGATTTTTCACTTTTCACAATTAGACCCACATAAAGTTCAGTGTTACACAGTGATACCTGAACAATTGCTGGATCTTGGGGAAGAGAACACTGTGGTTTAGGAGGTTCACAAACAGTTAAATCCTTAATATCACTTCCGCGGAATATGATGTATTCGAATACTTCATCACGAGGTGGTATAGGCCGATCAGTTGGTCTGTCTTCAGTTCCAAATGAACAAACTGCAGAACAAAAATTTTTTTATATTAATTTTATATGCAAACAATTCAAGAATTTGGATCATTAAGTATTTGTTCTGAGTCTAAGCCATGGGTGAGCAACCAAATGAAGAATCATCATCTTGGGCAAATATATATATAAATCACATATTAATGTTACAAGTTTACAATCTTGTGGCGCAGCATTAACTACCGTGTTTTCCTGAAGGTAAGACTTACCCCGAAAATAAGCCCTAGCTTGATTTTTGGGGGTGGGCCTAATATAAGCCCTACCCCAAAAATAAGCCCTAGTTTTGGGGCGAGGCACATGCCTAAAAATCAAGCTAGGGCGGATGTGTGTATGGAGCTCCTCCCCGCACCCACTTACTAGGCCTCTCACGAATCGACACCTGCCTCTCCTCGCCAGCCCACTTCTTCTGTGGTGTCCCCCAGCCTGCATATAGCAATCAGAGGCCTTTCTAAAAAGCTTCTGCAGCCTTCAATCCATAGCTCAGTTCTCAGCTGCAGAGGCCTTCCAGAAGGGCCTCTGACTGCGAAATGCAGAGCAGAGCTCCATTCTCAGCTGCAGAATGAAGCTGCACCTTCAGAAGAAGTGGGCCAGATGGGCGGGGCTGTTGGTGCCGGAGGTGAATGGAAGACACCCCCTAAAAATAAGACCTCTTTTGGAGGAGGGGAAAAAAAAGCCCGGGTCTTATTTTCAGAGAAAGACGGTAGCTGTCCAGGGTTGCATGCAGTGGGCTGCAAGTTGGACACACCTACTCTAAGCAATCCTAGAGCAATATCACTCATACATTTGGTCTACTATGCCAATATTTTCAAATGAACATTTCTCAAAAGTAGAGCTAAATGGAGGCATATCAATCAGAAACAATGTCTTATTTGTTTCAGTATTTGCATGCTGCTCAGTGATGAGCTGTCACATCATGCCAAGCTACAAAGGATCCATCAGGCACAAGCAACCAGAACCACTCATGTGTAGCCTCAAGCAGCAGCTTTGTTAGTCACCTATGTTACAAGAGTCCCGCCACAATGACTGCATTCCCTGTGGAACAGCCAGATAAGGTTTGAGAGATTTTGGACGACGTCAGGCTTCTGCAGTGCAAGGACTCTCTTAACATCTCTCTCCAGTGCAGTTCTTCCACTAGAATACACTGTTCAAACTAAACAAATGACTAAAACTGTAATACCCTTAAAAAAAGTAAGAACAGAATGTTGTCCTCCATTTGGCTTGAAAGAAACTACAAATTTCTCATGATCTGGCCATTGTATAGTCCCCAGCCCTTTAGCCATCCGTGTCTGGCCTATGTGAGATCAATTGGAAATTAGAAATCAAATATAAGTAAGTGCACCATAGGGGCTGAAGATGTTGAGTCAAGTCAGGTTCTGGCAGCTATGTGGTACCTATGTCCTGATGTTTAGTCTCACGAGCCTCCAAAAGTGCAACAAATTTCTGTGATTCAATGCTGTTGGTCTGATGAAGTTAACTGTTTTAATTACAACTTCAAAATATAATTATTTTTTAGCACTGACTTACACAACATCTCCTGATGTATAACACAATGTAAAAATACTAATTTCTGTTCAGGGTTCATTTTAGTCTATCCTGCATCCATTTCATTTTTCCCTGTGGGACAATCATCTATTGTAAGATCTGCCAATCTGTCCCATTTCAGTCCCACCTTGTAACAAGCATGCATTTACCTCTGTGAACAAATCATTCTTTATTGTCTCTTTCATTGACTGCATTGCTGCCAGATCCTCTGTAATCTTAAAGCCCCACTTTATCCCATGTACAAAGATGAGTAACTGGCTGTGTCACAGATATCTCAGATCTCACCCAAAGCCAAGGAGAAAAAAAATCAAAATTGCTTGCTTTGTTTGGCAGCTGAAACTCCAGACTTCCAGCAATGCCCTCAATCTTTTTAGTTACAGATCATTTGGAGGGGCACATATTCAAATGCCTCTTTTTATATGGGACACAGTAGCGCTGTAAAATCCACCAAATACTCTTTGATAAACTCCCCATCAAAAAATGGCTTACTGTTTTTTTGCGATTTTGTGAGATACCACATAACTGTTCTTGGCTGCACCATCCTCGGATGTGTGAAGTTTGGCAACAAATCCTTGTTCATTTTCCAGCTTAGCTAGCAAACCATCAGATGCCGGTGCCCACCCTGCATCAGTCAAGCTGTTCTATATCTCTGCGTGTTTAGACACACAGTAGGGATTCAAATTGTAATCCTTAAACATAGTGATCCGTATTTCACAAACTAAGCACACAGCTTTACCTTTGACTTCAGTAAATAAATGCTTAGAAGTCCACATCTTGTTAAAAATTCTTCAGCTGGACACAACTAAATGGCTAAAACAACATTATCATTATAGATTGAGGACTATCTATATGCTGTGGCAACTGCTCCTCACCCAAACATTGCAAGTAGTCAAGTTACAACATCACTGAATAAAGGAACATGACTGGTCTCTGAAGTTACAGATGTTGCAGTGTCCCATGATCAAGTGACCAAAATTTGGGTGTGTGGGATCCCACCCACACCTATGGCCACAACTCTCCCCCCTGCTTATCTCCGCTATCTATGCCCTTTTGGCCCCCTGAACTCTGCAGCCCGTGCTGCCCATCATCATTTTCTGCTCCCACTGATGACCAAGTATGCTCTGGTTCTGTGCTGTGCCGCTCACACACAGACACACAACCAATACACGTAACTCTGGTTTAGTAGGTTTATTAATATTCCCCCGCAACTCCATTCACCAAACACCCAGAACTGTCCCAATTAACTCCAGCCACAAGCAGACCAATGCTAATCCACAGAGCAATGGGCAATGAGTCCACAAAGTTTCCCAGTCAAAATAAACACACGAGGCAAAATTAAATCCACAATACAAGAGGGTTCATGAGGCAACAAAAGTCCAGAGTTCACAAGGCACTGTGTCAATCCAAAGCAAGGCAAGAATCACAACAACCAGAAAACAACACAGCTAGGAAATGAACACATTGTTCCCAGCATTGTTTCCATCTGTCTGCTGTGTTAATTAGCCAGTTTCCAGTGCAGCTTGTCAAGAAAGGCAAGGCTTTCTCCTCGCAAGTAAACTGGCTGACCTTCTCTGCTCCTGCCTTTTCTCTGCCCTACAAGTTCTTGGATCAGGTGCAGAAGGCAGTTCCTCTTCCTCATCACTGACTGGTTGCAGTTACATGCTTTCCCTCCCTGAAGCCTCAGGGCTGCCCTGCTGCAGCTGTGCTTGAGCCAAATCTCTCTCAGATGGCTGCTTGGAGCCATTAACCAACCCTACTCCAAACATGCCTGGAACTGGTTCATCTTCCTCCAATCTGACATTTGGACAGATATCTGGGGAAGTATCCAGAGGAGTCATCAGAGGTCTTTAATGAAGATTTTGGAGGAATCTCCAATGTGCACACAACTGTCAAAGACAAGAGGCATTTCTACTTTTACAGATCCAACTTTCCAAGGTTGTTCCACATAGAACTCACAAATAGGAGCATCAGATGGGCAGGTAGTCCTCACCAACCACAATTAGGACTGGCAACTCTGGTCATAAAGTGAAAAATCATGTTACCAGTTCCAAATTAAAAGGACAGTTCATCAGTTCCAGCTGCCATTGTTAAGGAAATCACCATGGGTGATCACAGTATCTCACAACCCTGTGAGTTCCTGCAGGCTTCCCCATTGAGTTTGTTTGTTGGAAACCAGCTATGAAGATTCCAAGTGGCAATCATGTGACCATGGGAAGCTGTGACTGTTGTACACATAGTCCTCGACTTACAAACATTTGTGTAACTGTTGGTAGTTATGAAACTGAAATTTTTTCCCCACCATGGTCACATGACCAAAATTCAGGCACTTGACAACTGGCATGTACAGGTAGTCCTCAATTTACAATAACTCGTTTAATGATGGTTCAAAGCTACAACAGTACTAAAAAAAGGTGACTTTTTTCACTTACAAACTTTGTAGCAGCCCCGTGATCATGTGATCAAAATTCAGATGCTTGGCAACTGGTTCATACTTATGACTGTTACTGTGTCCTAAGGTCATCTGATCACCTTTTGCAACCTTTTGACAAGCAAAATCAATGGGGAAGACGGATTCACTTAACAACCGTGTTACTAACTTATCAACTGCAATGATTCACTTAACTATGGCAAGATCATAAAATGGGGCAAAACTCACTAAAAATGTCTCACTTAACAACATAAATGGCTCGATTGGGATCTTAAGACAAGGGCTACCTGTATTTATGACAGTTGCACTGTCCCACGTCGTGTGATCACCATTTGTAACCTTCCCTGCTCCTTCTGACAAGCAAAGTCAATGGGGAAAACGTAACAACCGCATGATTCACTCAAGTGCGAAAACAGAGGTCGTAAATGGGGTGCAACTCACTTGTCTTGCTTAGCAATGGAAATTTTGGGCCTCATTGAGGTCATAAGTCAATGACTACCTGTAAATGTGCATTGTTTTGTAACTGCATGACCATGGGGAGACTGTGATGGCTGCAACTTCAAGTTGTAATCTTCTTGTTTGGTGACATCATAACTCAAAACAGTTGCAAACTAATGGTCAATAGGCGAAGACTGCCTCCATTTGCTTCAGGCCTCCTAAAATACTACAATTGCGGCATGCAGGAGCCCCCAATTAAGCTCCAAACTGGGACACAACATAGTCAATTATATTGATTTTGAAATATCTGGTTCAATATAGTATATAGGCCTATCTTGAAATTAAATAATAATTATTTAGTAATAATTAAATCATCCCCAAACACCAATGTTTATATTATTTTTTTTAATCCTGCCTTCTATTATTTCACAAGTAATTCAAAGTGGTGAATATTCAGTATGTGCATAATACTCCATCCTCCTCCTATGTTCCCCACAACAACCTGTGAGGGCTGAGAGACAGTGACTGGCCCAAAGCCACCCAGCTGGTTTTCATGCCTAAGGAGGGACTTGTTGCTAATTGCAAAATCGTGTCCAACCCATGGATAACGTTCCTCCAGGTCTTCCTGTCCTCTACCATCTTCTGGAGTCCATTTAAGCTCATGACTACTGCTTCAGTGACTCCATCCAGCCACCTAGAACTAGAACTCATCATTTCCTGATTTCTAGGCCAGCACCTTTACCACTACACCAAACTTGAATTACCTTGAATTTTTTTACTACCTCTTGCTGGGGTGAGAGAGGCCAATAAGGGGACAAACAGAGATATTGGGTATCTGACTGCATGTACACTGTTCTGTCTATATGCTTTCACTTAACAGTTAAAGAGAACAAGTAAATTAATATAGATGTATTGGAGAAGGCAGGTATTACAGGTGAAAAATGAAAGACTAGGACTGCAGTTATATTTCCTTGTAACTCAACGTTTATAAATGAAAAGCATAGTCAGAACTAAATTAGTATAGGATTGGCTTTGCAACCAATTTCAGATATCATCTCCTTAAAATGGTATCTGAATAAATCTTTAAAATGTTTATTAGATTTGTTTGTACCCATCTTGCTTCCAGGTTTACAGTTTTGAATCACCTTTTAAAAGATGCAAAACAGCCGCTGTTTTGTAAAATTCCACATGAAACTTGTTCAGAGCATGGAATTTAAACCCAAAACTATTTGGATTACAATTCCAGATTTGAATAGTATAATATTCAATTTTTACACCAAATGAATGCAATTTGAGTAATTGATATTGTCATATCATACATGCTTCCACAATGAGAAGTTAACAGCATTTTTAAATACTGACCAGACTTAAAAATATCTTACAACCAAGATGACCAGCCAACGTAAAATACAGAAATTCTGTACCAAGGAAAACAGAACTTTTCAGTATATTTAGAAAAGAATAACAATTGGAAAATGTGAATTACTATGGAAGCTGTTGTACTGTGAATCTGGCTTACATTTTACAGCCTCAGTGGAGGTCTTCCTCCACATGAGCTGAGCTATCTTTTGTACCTTAAGCCTGCAGCAGCCTTGTTAAATTTAAACAAAACCTGTCTGTAATTGTACTGCGGTTCCTATAATTTGGGTAAGCAGAACTTGCTTGATTAGTCAAGACCTTTTGCCTTCAACCAAATAAGTTGTTTTGTCTTCATGTAGTTTCCTGGGGAAATGACACAAGTTCTCTTTTTCAGATCAGTCTACCTCAGTGTCTCTATACTAACTAAATTCAAAACTAATAGTTCTTGTACTTTGAATTACAACTCACATCGCTACCTCCAGCAAGAGTCCAAGTGCCCCATACAGGGACTGTTGGATCGCCAGCAGGTAAACACCTAAGATCCCAGTTTAAGTGTCCAATTTCAGACGTTAAGCTGGAAATGTCCATTTGAAGATGTCGGAGGGCTGAAAAGGCAAACGCATAATACATATTCTACCAAGAATTCTTTCCAAAATATTACAAATAGTAACCC
Source organism: Vipera ursinii (assembly GCF_947247035.1). NCBI lineage: Eukaryota > Metazoa > Chordata > Lepidosauria > Squamata > Viperidae > Vipera > Vipera ursinii. The sequence goes on from NC_139520.1 coordinate 2,979,757, forward strand.
TATTCCCTACAGTAAATCTGGAAGGAGTGAAAAGCAGAAGAGAAATATTTACCCAGAGGATTGGGAACTCTGTTATTCTATCCGCCCTAAGAGTATTTAAAGACTTAGTGAGGAGAAGAGAGACAAACGCAAAAAGCCCTCGGAAAGCCAACGGCTTCAACCAGGGGGAAAACAAGGGCTCCGCGGCCCCTCGGGCTCTGGATCTCGCTCGCGGCGAGGCTCGGCCCTCCGCGCGGCCTGCGGGGCCTGCCCGCGCTCACCCTTGGCGAGGGCCACGGTAGAATTCTCGGTGTCGATGGTGTAGAGGATGCCCTCGTAGCGGATCTCGGCCTTGGAGATGAGGCTGATCTTGCTGCCGATGTATGGCGTGCCCCCGCTCATGGCGCCGCCGACTCCGCTTCCTTTCCGCGCCAGCCGCCTCCGGGCTACAGCCGGCCGAACGCTCCCAATATGGCGACGGCCCCTTCAGCAGCGCCACGAAACGGATGCCGGGAAACGGCAGCGACCTCTCGCGAGAACCGCAGTGCCCCGCGCTGGGCGAAACGAAGGCGGCGGGGAAGAGCGGGAGGCCCTCGCTACGAATTCTGGGAGTTGTAGTCCCGCCGGGCTCGGGCCGTGTGCCGGGCCGGGGCTTCGCAGCAGGCCCGAGAGGCAATCTCTGCGGCGAGAGCCGGGCCGGCAGCAGCCGGAAAGAGCCTCTCTCTCCCCCTCAGGCGGGCTTGCCTCCGCCCCCGCGAGGCCCTCCTCCCGGCTGGCTCTCTTCCGCCGCCGGGCTGAAGGGCCTCGTCCCGCTTGTCGGCCGCCTGGGTCTAGCGATCCGAGAAGGGGGGCCGAAGAGGAGGAGGCCACGCTATCCGCGGGAAGATTTTCCCTCGGGGGAGCCGTCGAGGCGGCCCGAGGAAGGCAGGGGGACCCTCGGGGAGGAGCCCGAGGGCGCCCGGAGAGAGCAAGGCCGGCCCGGCGGAGCTAGGCGAGGACGAGCTCTGCGGCCGGCGGGCGGGCGGGCGGCCTCTCGACCCCGGCCCTGAACGGCGGGCAGCGCGGCGTGACCGGGCCCGTCTGCGGGGAACGGATTTGCGCAGAGCGGTGAGGCGGCGGCGTTTTGGTCTGCGCAATCGTCAGACAGAAACGGAATGTGATGGACGCACAACGAGGACTTTGTCTCCGGCGCAGCGGCTCGCGGCGCGCATATAAACAGCGAGCGACACGTCATAGATCAGAAATCGTAGTTAGATCCTTAATCATAAGTTACAAGCAGCAATGGATGAATCGTAAGAAACTAATAGGAGAAGATGGTGGGGAAAATGAGAAGCGAGGCAAGTGGGCGTTGGGTGTTCGGCAGAGTGGTTGCGGGGGCGGGAAACTACCTTTGCGTCTAATGCAGGGGTAGGCAACCTCGGCTCTTTTATGACTCATGGACTTCAACTCCCAGAGTTTGAAGCATAGCTGAGTCATAAAAGAGCCGAGGTTGCCTACCCCTGGCCTAATGGTTTCGGCGTGCGATGCCCTCATAGTGGCATCCAGAGGGGAAAAGCTGAAGCGGTTTATCTCCAGGATGTGAGGGGTCTGCAGATGTTTTCTCAGCCCTTTTTCTGGCTGGTGAAGTATACAGGTCCTCAATGGCAGCCAGGCTGGTTGCAACTGTTTTTTTCTGAGATGGATGGTTTTATACATATTTGATAGATAAATGGATAAATAGTGTGGAAAAGTGCCTGTTCTGACACTGCCTTTTCTAAAACAATTTCCTATCGGCTGCATGGTGGACTTCGCCCCATTATTTTGTGCGCCTACTATGCACCCCCTTGCATGCCTGCTGTATTCCTATCCGTGCTTCTATAACCATTTTTGGGGGGGCCTGCCATTCTGCTGGGAGGGGGGGTTCCATTGTGGGGATATACAATATGCTTTGCAGTGCTCGTGCCATGCTGCCCTTCTCCCAGCGGAAGGAATGCAGCCGAATACCATCAGCCTTATCTGGAAGATGGTTGGCTTGGTGCTTGGAGCCACAGGGAGACCTTGGGGAGACCAAAGCAATATATCACCTGTGGATTGGCTGAGATTCAAAGGGACAGTAGGACCCTGGGGGGTGGAGTAAGGAATACCACTTTTGAGATACTGCTTAGGTGAGCTATTTCCTCAGACCTCGCTTTGCTTCCTTCCTATCACTAACTCTCAATAAAAAGTTCCTTTTGAGACAATGCCTGTTTCAAGAGTTCTGCTTTCTTGGGAGACCTACTGTAGTTGAGGCAGGTCCTTACAGCACCCCTCCCTAATGATAGAAGTAAATGAAAGGTCTTCAAATTTTAATATTGAAAGAGAAATTTAAAACTGAATTTACTAAGAAGATGAGAGCCAGGAAAGGAGAGCACAAAGAAAGGATGTTAAGTGAAACACGTAGGCAAAAATTAGCTAGCTCTTAGTGGGAAAGAAAGAAGACAAGCTATAAAAACGTCTGTAAGAGAAGATAACTAGCAAAACTGGAAAGAACCTATTTTTTCCTAAAAGGTCATAAAAAGGGGGCTAGAACTCAAGCAACTGCGCATGTGCAATTAGTTGATTAATATTAACTGACACACCTTGCATAAATTATCTTAATTTTAATGTACATGGGATGTATGATTTAGTATGTAGCAGGAAATATGTAGGAGGCGGTCGGAAAGAGTGTAACCTCATAGTACCTCAGCCAGTGGGGAAAGAGGAGGGATTGTGAATATTTTGGAGAGAACCAAGTTTTGATAGCTTCTCTCCCCCTTGTTGCAATAAACGAAACAAAAGGCCTTCACTGTGTCTTGGCTGGTTATTGGTCAGGCGAGCTTGCCTCTGGTCACGAAGGAAAGTAGCCAGGAGCGTTTAACACTAGCCTACTTGCCCCAAGGCCCCAGCACTCAACGCTCCTCTAGAGAGCACCCCTGCAAGCCAATCCATCAAACCCCCCCCTTAGTTGTCTACTAATTTTGAAATATAGTATTACATTCTTAAGATAGTTGCCTATTTGCATAACAACCTAAATGACTAAACATATTGCATAAGAAAAATTAATCATAATGACCCCACACTCCATAATTAAATTTTACTTTTATTTTTAAATCTCTTTTATTCTTCATGCCACATTTTCCTTTAAAATGCTTTGTAAAAAGAAAAAATAATTGTAATGGCAACTTATTCAAGAAACTATGTTTAAAATAATCCATGGCTTGGTGCAACGTGAGTGTGTGTAAAAAAGTGTTTAGGACTTAAGTCTAATACTTGGGTAAGTCATGAGGCACCCTCCAGAATCTTCATGCTCTTTCCTCCCAATGTGGTGTGTTAACTGCTACCATCTAGTGGCAACTCGATTCCTTGAATACCTGATGTTCTTAAAAGAACCTGGTTCTTCTGAAATTAGAGTTAGAGATGAAATTGATTTGCCTTGCTCTGCTCTGTCCTGCTTAAAACTGAGCCTGGGACTGTTGGGGAATGAAAGCGAGACCTTGAGAAGGCCACTGGATCTCCAGCTTCTCATGACACGGTGGCACCTGTAGATTGGCTGGATTCCAACAGTGCCAGGCTCAGTTGTCTGGAGACAAGGCAGATGTTTTTCAGGTCACATTCCTTTCTCACAAGGGGAGGCGTTTCAAGCAGGACAGAGCAGAGCAAGGCAAATCAATTCCCCAGCCAAATAGCCCCCGCTCCCACCAGAATGTCAGACCCCGAAAATGAATATCCAAGCAAAGCAATAATATGCAGGCAAATAAAATGGAGGGGTCTGACAGGTACCTTGGAGAATAAGTCGATCCTTCTTCTCTGTGACAACCCCTCAGATATTAGAAGACTGCTACCATATCACCCCTGGTCCTCCTCTTTGTCGGGCTAGACATATCCAGTTCCTGCAACCGTTCATCGTACGTTTAAGGTTTAGCCCCCAGGTCCCTTATCATTTTTGTTGCTCTTCTCTTCACTCTTTCCAGGGCTTCAGCATCTTTTTTGTATTGTGGTGACCCAGAATTGCATGCGGTACTCCCAAGTGTGGCATAGAGCGGTGCTATCACTTCTTGTGACCCTGTTGCTCTCTATCCCTCTGTTGATGCACTTAGGTACTGCCTATTCTATGACTGCATTTGGCTTTCCTTGCCCAAATGTAAGACTTCTTTTCTCACCACTGTTGGAAAGTTACAAGTCCATCTGGTTACAAATCAATCTGGTGACCCACCTTTTTTTTTATATCTTACCAAAAAATAGGCTGTGGTCTCTTTTATCAAATGCCTTAAAGAAATCTAAATAAACTATGTCCACAGTATTTCCCTGATCCACTAATTTAGTCACTTTGTCAATGCAATAAGGTCTGTCTGGCATGATCTGTTTTTGACAAACATGTTGGCTTCTAGTACAGGTAGTCCCTGACTTAACAACAGTTCATTTAATGACTGTTCGAAGTTACAATGGCACTGGAAAAAAGTGTCGTATGACCATTTTTTGCAGTGACAGCCATAGTCAGTGATAAAAATTCAGATGCTTGACAACTGCTTCCTGTTTATGACAGTCGCAGTGTCCCAGGGTCACGTGATCCCCTTTTGCGACCTGACAAGCAAAGTCAATGGGGAAGCCGGATTCACTTAACAACCGTGTTACTAACTTAACAACTACAGTGATTCACTTAACAAATGGGGCAAGAAAGGTCATAAAATGGGGCAAAACTCACTTAACAAATGTCTCACTTAGGAACAGGAATTTTGTGCTCAATGATCGTAAGTTGAAAAGTAGATTTAGATTAGATTTAGATTTATTAAATTTATATGCTGCCCTTCTCCCCAAGGACTCAGGGGGGCTCACAACAATAAAAAATTAAAAAACAAAGTACAAAATTTAAAAAACAATTAAACAATGGATGTAATAAATAAGTGACAATTTAACGCAATAAAAGCCAAATTTTAAACCATAGTCAGTCCAGGCCCGCTTGTTGGAATATCCATGTCTTCAGGTCACGGCGGAAGACCGAAGGTCAGGGGCCGTCCGCAGCTCCGGAGGCAGTTCATTCCAGAGGGTCGGCACGCCCACAGAGAAGGCTCTCCCCCTGGGGGTCGCCAGCTGGCATTGCCTGGCCGACGGAACCCTGAGGAGGCCGACTCTGTGGGAGCGAACCAGGCGATGGGAAGTTGACAATGGCAGCAGGTGGTCTCGCAAGTACCCCAGGCCTAAGCCATGTAGGGTTTTAAAGGTAATTACCAGCACCTTGAATCGCACCCGGAGGGCAACCAGAAGCCAATGCAGCTCGCGCAGGAGTGGTGTAACATGGGAGTATCGCGATCCTCCCATAAGCACCCGCGCGGCCGCATTTTGCACCAGCTGAAGCCTCCGGGTGCACTTCAAGTACCTGTAACAGCTTTGCTCGTTTCTTGGTGTTTGCAGATTCCCTTTCAAAGAGCTTTTAAAATCTTAAGGTGTACAAAGATGAGATGTTTTTTTTAATCCCATTTATGTTGTGGAAAGCTGGAAAAAGAATGGATGCAAAGAGAAGCATAAATAACTACAAGTCAATCGAGAGCTTATCTCACCCTCAGCTATTTAGCCCTGGTGGGGAGAAATGTGGGAAAAAGCATCCAAAGTGTTCACAGTGTCTCTGCTTTCATTACTTCGCTATAAATGAGGCTGTAAAAAGTTCATATTAAATTGCAAGGTGGGGCACTGTAGATTTGGCCTCTCAAAATCCCACCCAATCATCTGCAGCAGTCTCTCCAGTTACCAGCCAGTCTAGCTTGCAGTTCGAAAAGTGGGTATTTAGTTGCTGGTTCCCTCACCCCATAGACTAACTGCACAGTAACGAGGGGGGTGTCCTTTTCCCCAATACTGTACTGGTTACAGGTAGTCCTCAGTTAATGAGGGTTTGAACTGAGGACAGAGCTGGGTAGTGGTTATGACTGGTCTTTGAACTTCCAGTTGTTGCATCACCCCACAATTATATGTTCATGATCTAGATGCTTGGCAAGCAGGTCTCATGATGGTTGCCGTGTCCCAGGGTCACATGACTATGATTTGCTACCTTACCTGCCAGCTTTCCACAAGCAAAGTTGTGGGGAAGCCAGCAGCATAGCCCACAAGTTGCTTGGGTCAGCTTCCTCCACCTGTGCTGCACAACACCTCACCAGCCACCCACATATCCTCACATATCCTCGCTCCCCACAGTAACCCCACCATCCTCACACCATATCTCCTTCTGCCAATTGTGCACCTAGCACGCTCTTTCCCAACTGGTAGCAGCTACTTTCCTGCCCTTGGATTGAAAGTATCTCTTCCATCTCCTTTCCTTTTACTCTCCAAAAAGTAGGGTGGGTGCCTTCTGAGAACTTTCTTCATGCACACCTCTCCTTCAGACTCAGATTTCATTTATCAGGCCGTTCTCTAGGCTGCAGCTCTTCATTCTGCCTCCCAAGGTTATTGCACTAAGCCAGGAATGGTCACTGGAGATTTTCATTCAGGGATTCTGGGTAATGTAACTGGGCACATAAGGAAAGAACCAGACTGGGGAAAGTTGTTCTATATCAGAGGTCCCCAACCTTTTGGGCCGCAGGGACCGGTTCCGTAGAGAGAGGTTTTTCTGCGGGCCGGAGGGGGCCTGGTTTCGCATGCTGCCTGCATCCTGCTGCAGACCGGTGCTGGTCCAGGGACTGGGGGTTGGGGACCCCTGTTCTTGATGTCATCTGTGGACCCCTGAAATGTAATACCTTTCATGCTTCTTTTAAATCTTGTGAGACTCTTGTACGACATCTTGCAGTTTCAGATAACAACATACAAAATTTGGTGATATCTAATTGACATGACATTTGCTAATCTTTTTAGGTTTTAGGGGTTTTTTAAAAAAAATCCCAGAAGGGCAGCTGGTGCCTGAAAGTATTACTTCTTCTAGAAGAAATGTTATAATTATCCAAAACATAAATACAAAAAGTATGATAAACAGAAACTTGGAAACATTGTTTTTTGTGTTTCATGTAAAGATTCGTGGTCCCCTTTTGTAAGATATCTTTATTTTTCTGCCTTTCTTCTTCTGTGAAATCATTTTTATCCTTTTTTTTTGGCCTGACAGGTCTCTGAAGATTTATTTTATTCTTCCTGTACTGACTAGGATTCTTAAGTTGCCACAACATATTTTGCAGCTAAAGGAAAACACATTGGGTCCCTTTCTGATCATTTTGACTTGTGTTCCTTTGATTTGTTATCAAGGTTATATTTTTATAATATTCACTGTTCCAGGGATGTACTATAGTATGCAACAGTTTTCTAGGAGCAACAACCCTGTATTGGAACATTCTTTTTACCTAACCGAAATTTAATTATGTATTTTTGGGATTCCAAACAAAGCAACATTTTGAACCTTCATTAAAACATGTGCATCTTTGAATAAAGTTTAATGTAATATGTATTCTGTACAGAAGCGCCATAGGGCAGCTTTTCCCTACTGAACTGGGAATAGAAATTTGGATATTTTTTTCAGTAATCAAAGGGTCTTCTTAGAAAGACAGAAATATTTCAAGGGGTCTTTCAGAGTGCATATTTAATCAAGAGAATGAAGTTATCTTTCAGTAGCTGATCAGACGTTTTCAATGGCCATCTGTATTCTTAGCAATATCAAAAACTGGGAGAAAAGCTGGCAGAGCTGAGGAGTGGAGTTAAATGTGTCATCAGTTTAGAGTCCTTGCATTGCCACAAGATATTCAAGTATAGCCTCCCTTGAATTGTGTTGACTCTTCTGTAGTGCCAATTTAGTGCTGACTGTTAGTTGACCAGAGTCTTGTGTATAAGTCTTAATAAATCTTTTATGCTGCAAATTTATGAATCATCCTAATTCTTTGTGCCTAACAATCTGGTTAATCATCAAAAATTTTAGAAAGACAGAGAGAAAGAAAAAGAAGAGAGAGAGAGAGGAAAGAGAAAGAAAGAAAGAAAGAAAGAAAGAAAGAAAGAAAGAAATAGAGAGAAAGAAAGAAAGAAAGAAAGAAAGAAAAAAGAAAGAAAGAAGAAAGAAAGAAAGAAAGAAAGAAAGAAAGAAAGAAAGAAAGAAAGAAAGAAAGAAAGAAAGAAAGAAAAAAGAACCAGAATGCCATTGGATGCACAGGCTGGAGCAGCAGCTGACAATATTGTGATGGATGTGCTTCTCTGGCAACAGGATGGCTTGGAAAAAGTTTATCTTTTATGACACTTCAAAGCCTTGAAGACTCCTTGATTTTGAGTTCACTAGTTAGACGGTTGACAGCTGGCTCTTTGACAGCTCTACCCCCTGGATTTGACCCAAGACAATTTGGGGGGGCTGTGGAACCTTCTGGGAGGGAGAATCTTGAAGTTTGCAGCTCCTTGTGGGAGCAGCCGAGAAGTCAGTGGGCATTTGCATCTCTTCTTAGCAGCAGATATCTTTGTAAGCAAGCCTGGAACTTTTTACTTTTTGTACTTTTGTTTTTGTTTTATCTCTAAATGTTAATTGGCTGTCTGAATGATGATTTATTTCAACCTCCAGCTGGACTTTATTTGCGCTTTCTGTTTTCTTTTGGATTTTTTATTTTTTATTTTTTTATTTTAATCCCATTTATATCCCGCCCTTCTCCGAAGACTCAGGGCGGCTTACAATCTAAAGCACAAATCAATGTGCTTAGCAATAGCCTTCATTCTATGTATATGCCTGCTTATTAGGGCTTTCGCCCCCCCCCCCAGCAGCATTATTACAAAGTCAGCTTAATTGCCCCCAACAATCTGGGTCCTCATTTTACCTACCTGGGAAGGATGGAAGGCTGAGTCAACCTTGAGCCTGGTGGGACTCGAACCTGCACTAATTGCAGGCAGCTGGTGTTACTTAAGGAGGCATTAGCCCACTGCTCCACCAAGGCTAGATATTGGGTTACCCGTACCAATTTATGTATGGAAGCACTGCATGTGTTTCTGGATGGTGAAAATGTATATTAGGGCTATATTTTACTGTATATTCACCTCAGGGAATCAGTATTTTATTAACTTGGATCAAAACACTCAGAAACTATCCTCTCTGTCTTTAGTATCCCCTCTTCTGCTGGTCTGCTTCATGGAATAACAACATATCAGATTACAGAGAAGGAGAAGGCTGACACTGGGGGTTGGGGAGGGGGGGCGAGAGAGAAAGAAAACACTGCTTAGTAAACATACAATCTAGTCAAATTTGTTTCTTAAAGGTTTGATGAACTTATAGTCTGTGGAAAACATTTTGGAAAAACCGACCCTAAATATTTTAAACTTGCAAAAGGAATCTGGTTTTACACTAGCAGATTTAAACAACATGACTCAGAAACAACACAGACTGTGGCAAAGCCAAACCAAGAGGAGCCTTGCTTTCCAGCAATAAAGCAGCCAGAAAGAAACATGGATCTAGAAATAACAGAGCCAACCTCATATACCTCTGAAGCTCAATCTTGTGTTTTCATATAATAGAACTGTCTTGGTGGATAAGTGATAAATGGGTTCTTTTTAAGGGGTTTGAAGGAGAGTGGGGAAAGTTATTACATTTAATTGGGGAACAATCCCAACCAACTTTTTGGGGGAAGATAGATTAGTTTTGGAGATTGGACTTACTGTATTTAATCAAGAGATGGCATTAAGACAGGGCTTTTCAACCAGTGGTACGGGTACCACCTGTGGTACATTGGCACCTGGCAAGTGGTATGCGACCATCCTAGAAAAGTGGTAGCGGGGGAGGGGAATGAGCTGAACCGGTGGCAGCACCGCACAAGCCTGAGCGAGAGACGGCTGGAGCTGCAGGGCTGTCAGGGCTCAGCGGAAGCGCCAGGATCAGCGCCAGGATCCAGCTGGAGCTCAGCACTGATCCTGGCACTTCTGAGCCCAGAAGAAGCACTGATCAGCTGGAATGTTGCAGCATCTCCAGGGTCTTGTGATTTACATTCAGATGCTTGGCAACTGATTCATATTTATGACGGTCACAGTGTCCCAGGGTCATGTGAAGGGACCAAAACCTGCTGTAACCACACAGCATATGGGGGAATAAAAACCAAACACCCCCACCCCACCCCCACTGCCAATCCTAAACAGAAATGCTCACAACAATGAAAACCTCGGAGAGGAGGAAGAGCGCCGCTGGGCGGGCAGGCAGGTGTCTTGCTTGGCTGTGGCCTGGGGGGCACTTTTTTCAGTGCCATGGTAACTTCAAACAGTCACTAAGTGAACTAGGACTACCTGTAAGTTGAGGACTACATCACTTTTTTCCTTTTTTGGGTCAAGTTTTTGACACCTTGCTAGGCGACTGGTGGTACTCGGATGTTGCCATATCCTAAAAGTGGTACAATGGGTGAAAAGGTTGAAAAGCCCTGCATTAAGAAACAAACATGGATAATTGATCTGCACCAATTAGGCTTAATTTTTTGGGATGATTTCAGATTAAATTTTCTCCGAGTTGATTATAATAACAATTTGTTAACAAAGGGTTTTGGAATCTTAATTTTGTCTTCCATTATTAGTGATAATTTTTATTTTTATATAATACTCTTATTATTGTTTTCCTGCTAACTATTTTGTTATTAATGTATATAGATAACAGGCTAATAATTCGTAAACAGATTTAGTTGAGTAGTTTGAAATTATTTTGGCCTGTTTTGTAAGGGGTGGGAGATTAACGTTGTTGTATTATATTAGTCAGCGTTCAGCTAGGGAGGATGTTATGTGTATATGTGTTAATCTTTTCTAAGACCCTTTTAATGACTTGTGTTTTTTCTTTTTCTTTTTTATATTTTGGTGTTTTGTATTTTAACTTTTCTTGAATAAACTAAACATTATTTTTTAAAAATGAGAATCTTCATTGCTCAGTATGATTTGTTTGTCAGTGCCCAACCCGAGCCATGGAAATGACAATAACCCCTGTTGGAAGAACTTGAGTAGGAGCTATTAAAGCAGCAAATGGAACTCTAGACCATTCCCCTCCAGATATGCTCTTAAAGATTTATGTCTCCAGCAGGCAGGAGGAAACCATTCCTGCATTATTAGAGTCAGGAGCCATGACCAGCTGTAGAGACTTGATGCTGAAGACATGGAACATCCTGGTTCCCCTCTAAGGTCCCCATTGCAGGTTAAAAGGATGGTTGGATTCTGAAAACTCACATCACAGATCCCTTATGTGTGATAATAGTGACACACAATGAGCTTTTATCCCTCTATGTTACAAACCACCTTACCTTGTCATGGGATTGGATGCTGCACTTTACAACCCTACTTCTCAACCCATGGCTGAAAAGCCCAACCAAGCAAAACAGCCATTGCAAACTTCTAATGATTATTTTTGTTGAGCAGAATCAAACTGGTGGGGTCAAAAGGAAGCTCGCTCTAAGGAAATGGCGGAAAGCAGTTAATTAAAAGAACAAAACTTTTCCTACCCCTTTCTGACAGTACAGGTCACATCGTCCGGTACATCTTCTAGTGATTGTTATGAGAATAGACTTTAGTTTTGCCAAAACAATTCTTCAGCAGCTTCGGGTCTCACGCTGATAAAGGACACCTGTAGATTCAAAGCTCTCTCTTCCCTTCCTCCCCGCTCTGTTGGCAAGTTAGAAGCATGCCGCTGTCCTAAAGCCACTAGGATTTGTAGTTTGACACTACTGTTCATTGGAGGAAAGACACTTTTGATGATCCAGGTTGCCATGATCACCGTGCCCATCCGTCAGCCCAGCCTGCAGAAAGCCACAGGGAAGAAACTTCCAGGCTACTGAGCAAGAATGCAAATTTTGCAGATATTTTTGAAGAGAACAAAGCCTCAGTCCTCCTTCCATACAGAGACTACAACTATGACATAGACCCGATCCCAGGGGCTGAAATTCCTGCCCAGAGCAGATCCCATGTCAGCTAAAGACCTAGCAATTTTAAAATGATATTTGGACTTTTAACTTACAAAAGGATTTATTAAACCTTCAGAATCACTAGCTTCAGGTCCCAAGAAGCAAGACTCAGGCATCAGAAACCCAAGTGAGGTTCCCCTGAGGGTTAGGGTTCATGACTATAAAACTTTGAATTCTGTGTTGGTGAGGGACCATTGCCCATTGCCATTAATAGCAGACTGGCTGGAGAGATTGCAAAGTGCAACCATTTTTACCAAGTTGGACCTTTGCAATGCATACAATTTCATTAGAATCAAGGAAGGCCATGAATACTTTGACACTTAGTATGGCAAGTTTGAGTACATTTGGGTTAATCAACTGGCAGCATTTTCCAGATTTATGAACCAGATTTTTCTGATGTACTCGACAAATTTATAGTACTTTAATAGAGGACATTCTGATCTACTCTGTATTCAAATCTCAGCACGTTCAACATGTGCAGGAACTCCTGGCTAGGCTGAGAGAAAAAACACCTTTTTGCTAAGCTCGAAAAGTGTGCCTTTAACTTGAAACAACTGGATTTTTGGGGCTACCACATTTCCACAGGTGAAATTCAAATGGATCCCCAGAAAGTCCAAGTGGTGCTGCAGTGGCACTCATCCCCCTTCCCCCCCCAAGTTCTAACACACTGTTTTGTTTTAATATGCTTGATGTTTATACATGTATATACTGGAAGTTAGTTTATTTTTGCTGACATAATGCAGAGCTGCTTTTAGGGGGGGGAAAATGGTATTTCTGGTTTGGAACGGGAGTTTTTGTATGAAAATTAGCTAGACATGAAACTTCCAGATAATCACTGCTTCATTTTGGCAAGATGTTTACAGGTAAAACTTGCCCAGTCTCCCAGTCAAACCTGTTCATAAGACACTTCACTTTAATTTTTTTTTAAAGTGTGGGGCTATGGGATGAATTTCTCAATCTGATTTCTGTGTTGACCGTCTGGTGATGTCCATGTGTAGAGCCGTCTCTTGGGTTGTTGGAAAAGAGTGTTTGCTATGACCATCGTATTCTCTTGACAAAATTCTATCAGCCTGTGCCCTGCTTCATTTTGTACTCCAAGGCCAAACTTGCCTGTTATTCCAGTTATCTTTTGGCTTCCTACTTTAGCATTCCAATCCCCCATGATGATAAGGACATCATTTTTTGGTGTTATTTCTATAAGGTGCTGTAGGGCTTCATAGAACTGGTCAATTTCATCCTCTTCAGCACCGGTGGTTGGGGCATAGACTTGGACTACTGTGATATTGAATGGTTTGCCTTGGATTCGAACTGAGATCATTCTGTCATTTTGAGGATTGTATCCCAGTATTGCTTTTCCTACTCTTTTATTGACTATGAAGGCTACTCCATTTCTTCTGAGGGATTCTTGCCCGCAGTAGTATACCTGATGGTCATCTGAATTAAATTCACCCATTCCTGTCCATTTTAGTTCGCTGATACCTAAGATGTCAATGTTTAGTCTTGTCATCTCTTGTTTGACCACGTCCAGCTTTCCTTGATTCATGGATCTTACATTCCAGGTTCCTATGGAGAAAAAATCTTTACAGCATCGGACTTTCCTTTCACCACCAGACATATCCACAGCTGAGCGTCCTTTCGGCTTTGGCCCAGTCGCTTCATTCTTTCTGGCGCTACTTGTACTAGCCCTCTGCTCTTCCCCAGTAGCATATTGGACGCCTTCCGACCTGAGGGGCTCATCTTCCAGCATCATATCGTTTTGCCTTTTGGTACTGTCCATAGGGTTTTCATGGCAAAGATACTGGAGTGGGTTGCCATTTCCTTCTCCAGTGGATCACGTTTTGTCAGAACTCTCTGCTATGACCTTTCCGTCTTGGGTGGCCCTGCACGGCATAGCTCATAGCTTCATTGAATTACGCAAGCCCCTTCGCCACGACAAGGCAGTAATCCATGAAGGGGAATGAAGTATTACTAGAGGCCAAACTACCAAATACATGGACAGAAGCCATTATTACTTTAATATCAAAAGAAGATTCAGATATGACTCAGATAAAGAATTATAGACCAATATCTTTATTAAATGTGGATTACAAAATTTTTGCTTCAATAATAGCAGGAAGACTGAAGAGATTTTTGATTGAATTTATACATCCAGATCAAAATGGATTTTTACCAAAGAGACAAATAAAGAACAACCAAAGAATGATTTTAGATACTCTGGAATATTACAAAATGTATCCATGGAAACAAATGGCTTTAATTTTCATACATGCGCAGAAAGCTTTTGATAATGTCAACTAATAATAATAATAATAAGTTGGAAGGGACCTTGGAGATCATCTAGTCCAACCCCCTGCTCAGGCAGGAAACCCTATACCATTTCAGGCAAATGGCTGTCCAGTCTCCTCTTAAAAACCTCCAGTGTTGGAGCATTCACCATTTCTGGAGGCAGGTTGTTCCACTGGTTAATTGTTCTAACTGTCTTCTCCTTAGTTCTAGGTTGCTTCTCTCCTTGACTAGTTTCCATCCGTTGCTTCTTGTCTTGCTTTCAGGTGCTTTGGAGAATAGCTTGACTCCCTCTTCTTTGTGGCAGCCCCTGAGATATTGGAACACTGCTATCATGTCACCCCTCACTCTTCTCTTCGTTAAACTACACATACCCAATTCCAGCAACCGTTCCCTATATGTTTTAGCCTCCAGTCCCCTGATCATCTTTGTTGCTCTTCTCTGTACCCTTTCTAGAGTCTCGACATCTTTTTTACATCATGGTGACCAAAACTGGATGCAGTATTCCAGGTGTGGCCTTACCAAGGCATTGTAAAGTGGTATTAGTACTTCACGTGATCTTGATTCTATCCCTCTGTTAATGCAGCCTAGCACTGTGTTGGCTTTTTTGGCAGCTGCAGCACACTGCTGGCTCATATTGAAGTGATTGTCTACTAGGACTCCGAGATCCCTCTCACAATTACTACTATTGAGCAAGGAACCACCTACTGTATGTATACCTGTGCATTTGATTTTTCCTGCCTAAATGTAGAACCTTACTTTTTTCACCATTGAATTTCATTTTGTTAGATAGCGCCCAGTGTTTGAGTTTGGAGTATTGGCTATTCCTGCCAGCTTGGTGTTGTCTGCAAATTTGATGAGTTCCCCATCTATCCCCTCGTCCAAATCGTTGATGAAGATGTTGAAGAGCACTGGGCCCAGAACAGAGCCCTGGGGCTCCCCACTACACACTTCCTTCCATGTAGATGCGGTTCCATTGAGGACCACACGCTGAGTACGGCCTGTCAGCCAGCTACGAATCCATCTGGTGGTGATGCTATCTAACCCACATTTTTCTATCTTATCAAGTAGTAGGTTGTAATCTACTTTATCAAATGCCTTACTGAAGTCCAAGTAAATTATATCTACAGCATTCCTCTGGTCCACTAATTTTGTCACTTGGTCAAAGAATGCAATAAGATTTGTCTGGCATGATCTGTTTTTGACAAACCCATGTTGACTTTTAGTGATGACTTTGTTTGCATCAAGGTGTTCGCTGATTTGTTGTTTGATTATCTTCCCAGCTATTGAGGTCAGGCTGATAGGTCTGTAGTTTCCTGGATCTATTTTTTCCCCTTTTTTGAAGATGGGAACTACATCAGCTCTCTTCCAGTCCTCTGGTGATTCCCCAGTGCTTCAGGATCTTTGAAAAATATAGTTCAGTGGTTCTGAGATCACATCTGCCAGTTCCTTGAGAACCTTGGGGTGTAATCCATCTGGTCCTGGTGATTTGAACTCATCTAGGCTGGACAGGTGCTCACTTACCATTTTCTTGCCTATCTTAACTTGCATTTCTATTCTGTTTTTTATGGCACTGGTTTTGGTAGGTTGGACTGTTTTTCCCCTTTGTGTAAAGACAGATGCAAAAAACGAGTTGAATAGTTCTGCTTTCTCCCTGTTGCTTGTCACCTTCTTGCCACTTTCCCCCACTAATGGACCAATCATTTCCTTAACTGTTTTCTTGTTTTTTATATGTTGAAAGAAGCTTTTTTTGTTATTTTTGACTTTGGTCGCAAGCCTTAGTTCATTTTGAGCCTTAGCTTTCCTCACTTCATCTTTGCAGGCACGGGCTATTTGCTGATATTCTGCCTTAGTTATGTGCCCCTCTTTCCACTTCTTATACTTGTCCTTTTTATCTTTCAGTTTATCAGAGAGTTCTTTATGCAGCCATGCTGGTTTCTTTTGAAAGCTGTTATTTTTCCTCTCTGTTGGTATTGTGCTAGACTGGGCCTTTATTATCTCACTTTTCAAAATTTCCCAAGCTTCTTGAGTTGTTTTCCCCTTTAGGATTCTCATCCATGGAATTCTTCCCAAGATCTCTCTTAAGTTTATTGAAATTAGCTCTTTTAAAATCCAAGACTCTAGTTTGGCTGTGTTCTATTGCTTATGCTTCCAGAATGTTGAATTCCAATATTGCATGATCACTTCCCCCCAAGGTTCCTGTGGCTTCGACACCTTCTATCATTTCATCTCTGTTTGTGAGAATTAAATCCAATATGGCTAATCCCCTAGTTTCCTTTTCTACTTTTTGGGAGAGAAAGTTGTCTGCTAGGTTTGACAGGAATCTGTTTGATCTTCCACTTGGTGCAGAGTTTGTCTCCCAGTTGATATCAGGGTAATTAAAGTCCCCCATTACTATTGTAATGTGCTTCTTACATACCTTAGTTAGCTGACTAGCAAAAAGTTCATCTATTTCCTCTGCTTGGTTGGGCGGCCTATAGTATACACCTATGGCAATGTCATTTTCCCCCCTTTTATATTGACCCAAATGCATTCACGTTTACAGTTTTCATCATTGTTGTGCTCTATTTCTGTAGAGATAAAGTTATTTCTTATATGTAGAGCAACTCCACCTCCTCTTTTGTTTAGTCTGTTTCTTTTCAATAATTTAAATCCCTCTAGCTGTGTGTTCCATTTGTGGGTTTTGTCCCACCATGTTTCCGTAATGGCAACAATATCATATCCACCCTCATTTACCTGAATTTCTAGTTCACCCTGCTTACTGTTCATACTCTGTGCATTGGTGTATAGACATTTGAGTCCTTTATGATTTTCTTAGATTGCCGGGGACAGTGATGTTCTGTATCAATTAACTCACTGTCCCCGTTGTTTAGTTTAAATGTTCCTCCAGAAAAGCTGTGAATTTATTGCCAAGTAAATCTGTCCCTTTCTTGAATGGATGCAGACCAACTCTTTTGTACATTTTTTCATTGGACCAGCTACAGACATCGTGACTAATATAACCAAAGCCTTCTCCTTTACACCACTCCTTTAGCCACATATTAAATTCTGCTATAAGCTGGCCTTTTCCATTTTGCTCCTTATACACTGGTAAGACCTCTGAAAAAGTGAGCCTACAGCCTATTCTGCTGAGTTCCTGCCCCAAGCTCTGGAAATCATTCTGCACACAAAGTACATCCTTTTGGGACAGATCGTTAGTGCCAAGATGTACAATAGCATCCACTGGCAATTTATGGTACAACAATTAAACTATAGTTTGGAGAAAACTTTATAAATATAATCAAAACAATTTACCATAGACAAATGGCTAAAGTAATTATAAATGGAGATTTTACAGAGAATTTTAACATTAAAAAAGGCACAAGACAAGGGTGTCTACTATCTCCATTATTATTTATTTTAACTCTGGAAGTGCTGAATAGAAATGTTAGATGGGACCCAGAAATTAAAGGTATGGAGATAAAAGATGAAAAATATAAATTACAAGCATTTGCGGATGTTCTGTCACCCTATTCTAATGAAGGTGTCGCAAGTTGACTAAAAATAGATTCTTGTTCTGCTGAGAATATTTTGAAAGTGTCTGAGGGAGTTTGGCAAGGATTTCATCTGCTGCAATACACCTGGTTGTTTCCTGTACAACTTAGAATGCCAAATGAGTGAGATCATTTTCAGCTTTAGGACTTTGATAAAAAGCTCTCAAGTTATTTTACTGCAGTGCCTTGCTCTTTCAACCAGTTATATCTACCCCTTCCAGAAATTAATGATTTAACTTAATTAATATGAATAATGTAGAATGGTTGAAAAATATACTTCGAAAGCAACTGCTCCTGCTAACCATACCCATCTATTTGAAGTTAACTGCCTGCCAACTAAGTTTAGTTAAAGGTTAACTGACTTGTCACCTTAAAAAAAATAAGGTCTAAATAATTTTATGTCCTAAATCATTTCCATCCCATTTCCCAAAACTTGTTTGGATTGGGAAACAGAACTGGGTTTCATTACTGAAAATAATATCCTAAGGACGATGGAGAGGAATTTATAAGAAGAGTCAAACCAGATATGAATGCTCATCCAGGAATACCTATGTTTCATTAATGCCATCATTGCAGGATAATCCAGAGTACATTTTATGATTGTCTGAGAACACATATGTTGTTCTCTGTTTTTTTTCAGAAGAGCTACATTACAGAATGATAATCACATATAAAGAGAGTAATAATATCATTCACTTTACCTGGCATTATACTATAAACTGAATATTGTGGAATTTTGTCATAGCACATGAAAGAAGCTAATTTCAAATGCACTTTCCATTCAGCTATTCAGCACAATATTTGAGATGTGAAAGACAATCTACAAGTTACATGAACATAAATGCCTTGCCTACACCTGAATGCTGCAGAAAGATAGCAAAATGTTTTGTGGTCACATAGCAACAGAGTTTTCCATTGATTTTGTCCTTATGATGTATCTTATCATACAGGTTTATTGAACACATATTGTTTTTAAACCATGTTTTCTTCTTTCACTGGCGCTTTAAAAAATAATAATTACTACTTGCTGTCCTCTACACGTTAGAGCCAATTTAATTTAGTTCATGGAGAGAAGGTAGTTTTTTTTTAATTAGAGTGGTTTCTGGCAATTCATAATACCATGGCAAAGTGTTTCCAGTTACCAAAAATCCCAACCATCAAAAGCCTTATGAGGTGGAAAGGTGATGTACAGGCAGTGGTGGGATTCAAATAGGTGAACAAACGGTTCTCTGTGTGGATGCCACTTCTGGAAGTCCATTCTGGGCCTGGGCAACAAAACATTAGCTACCGTTCTGCCGAAGTGGTGCAAACCGGCTGGATCCCACCACTGTGTACAGGTCTTTGCAAAGCAGAAAAACAAGCCCCGTTTCCGTGAGACTATTTCTTTCTGGTTAAAGAGAAAAGTTTTTGTCTTTCAAAAAAGTGCAAACCCTTTGTAACTCTTTGGTTTTAATTAAATTCAACACTAGAGGGCAGTGTTTTTATATTATTTTTCTTTAGTATATTAGTTTTAATTTCTTCTTCCTAAAAAATGGAATAAAAAATTCCAAATACAGGTTTTCCTTTTTTATTAAGGAAAGTGTATTGCACATTCCAAAATTTATTCTATTCTTTCTCATTTAGTTTTTTTTCCTTAGATATATTTTCAATAACAATGTAACTTTTGGTTGACAGCTGCAGTATACTAATGGTAACATTCCTGCTTTTGCCTGCAGTTAAATTTGCTGCAGCCTTACTGTATGTAGTCTTTGGATAATGTAAAACAGGTGTTGGTGAGAAGCTACACTGGTTTGCTCCTCTTCTGTTGCCATTAATTTTTAAGAGTCCTTTTATATTTACATCAATGACAGCCACAAAGACCAACCCAGGATTTTGAGGAAAGACATTCAAGTACTAATACATAAGGATATGAAATCTAAATTTAAATAGATTAATTTGCCTGTAAATCTCATTGATTGATAGGTAAATGAATACAATTTGAGACCAGGGCTCCTTCATCTCACCATAAAATATAACAAACAATATGAATTGGCACGTATTTATAATCCCAATTCAGGCCCTCCAGAGTAGAAC
Organism: Vipera ursinii; assembly: GCF_947247035.1. Classification (NCBI taxonomy): domain Eukaryota; kingdom Metazoa; phylum Chordata; class Lepidosauria; order Squamata; family Viperidae; genus Vipera; species Vipera ursinii. The sequence continues at coordinate 2,999,477 of NC_139520.1, forward strand.
TGGATGTCCCATCTTCACATAGGAAGGCATGGTTTAAGGCAGGGGTGTCAAACTCGCAACGTCACATGACGTGTCATGATGTATCGCCTTTTTTCCATTGCCGGCAATGGGGTGGGCGCGGTTTTGCCATGACACATCTGACACTCCTGGTTTAAGAAGTCTAACAGAACAGTGTGGCATGTGACAAAACTCAATTTTTACAAGACAAATTGCATTAAGCTTCCAACTAGTCCTTACTCCCCCAATCAATTCTTCCTTGCCTCTTTTTTTCCCTTCTTTTCTGAACAGGTAGATACATTTTCAAGCAAAACCGATGTAGCTACTGCCCATTAGGAAGAACAGCTACAGCTGTGGCATTAATGGAGGTTAACGACCTCAGACTGTGCCCACCAGAACTGCTACTGCTTTACTCTAAGGCAGGGGTGTCAAACTGCCGGCCTGCAGGCCGGAGCGTCACAGAGAAACCGCGCCCATCCCATTTTCGGCAATGGGAAAAAGTTCCGATACGTCGCGCGGCGTCACGTGACGTTGCGAGTTTGACATGCCTGCTCTAAGGCTAAGCCATGGCCAGGTGTAGTCTAAAACAAAGAAGAGGTATGATTTGCAGCTGTTAGTTTCAATTATTTCCAAGGATTTTCTTGTATAAGAAACTGGTGGGATATAGTTCATTTTCCAGTTCAGGATTTGAGATTATCAGTGAACTGAGAGTAACATGTATCTTCACTGTGGGCCAGAGGTATCCAGAGCCTGAAGAGATGCTTTCCTATCATGATATTGTCAATGAGGTGTAATTGCATAGAATGAAGCATACAGCTCCAGACATCTTACCAGGAAGTCACCAGGCTGGGCAAAATAATTTAGTAGAACCTGTAAGTTCATCATGCATCTGAATTGCAACCTGATTCGAAATTCAAAAATCTTAAAATCCTTAAGCTTCAAGTCAAGGACTTCAAGGACTTACAGGGAAGCAATAGCTGACTAAAGAGAGCTCCTCAAGACTGGAACCCAAGACTGTGGTATTAAGAGGAGCCAGTGAATGGATCCGCTCCATGGAACTCCTCTCCAGATCAAGAAGAGGACTAAGATCGCCCACAGGCTTACTCCATACTGAATGGAACTGGTGAATAAATAATGATTTCCAGCTAGTTTGAGAGCACCGGGGGTGGGTGGGTGGGGAAATCATCCTGTCTAAGCTGCAGGTCAGCACCTTCAAACGGACACTGGGTTCATGCACTTCCTCTCTGCTGTAAGAAGTTGTTTGCTATTGATTTTCTGGATGTTAAGAATGTTTTGAAGGGAAAGATTCCTCACTCTGAGAGCTTTTCCTTCTATATTGGATGAAAGAAGTTTGCCTGAGTAGTGCAAGATGTGCAGAGACCCAGCCCATAAAATTGCCAAGAAGTGGACACAATTGAATGGATAACCTCCTCCTTCCCTTAGGCTTGGGAAATTGTTTAGGAACAATGTGCTCAGAAATTACTTATAAAAGTGTCTAATACTATAAAAATGGATTTAACAGAGGATATAAAAAAAGAACAGACTTTACTATATAAAACAAAGACTGAGGCTGATTTGAATATGGATTTAAAAATGGATTTTTAAAAAATTCCAGGTATCAATGATGTGGAAAAAGATACTTTGGATTTGGAAATGGATTTTGAAATGCCAGACTACAAGAGTGATATGAAAAAGGACATCACAATGGATTTACATTGGAATCTGACTGATGGTTTAATAACTAAAGAGGAGATACAAATAATAAGGCTTCTAAATCTTTCTTCTGATTTATCTTGTATTTACCAAGGGAACATATCAAACTACTGAAGTTGTTCCTGAAAGGAGAAGAAGAGAAAATGGTGAATCAACATGCAGGATATTATTCGACAGGATTAATGATCAAGTTTTTTAAAGCACAAGAAATCTGACCAGGGTTAAAATATATGTGTTATGGTTTCTGGTAACTTTTTATGGATTTTTTTTTGACTGGGACTGAATGACGAGGCTCTAATGATCTATTTTTAAATAGGGGGAGATTTCTTTGTTTATTTTTTCGAAAAAGTGATAAATTGAAATAAATGGATTTACTTAACTAAGGTTAATCTCTCTCTCTCTTTCCTTAGTTCAAAGGAAGACTTTGAAGAATTGGAAAGCCGGGGGAACCTATGGAAAGAACCAAGACCGAATGGAACCAACGGAGGAACTGGCACCTGGATCTCACAAAAGTTGGGAAGTATGGAAATCATCAAATAGACTGAGCACAGGTATGCCAAGTTCCAGAGGCATTCTGCACAAATGGGGCTATCTAGTGGCTTCTGTGCTTTGTGATTGTGGTGACACGCACACAACAACATATGTGTATATCTGCCTTTTGTGCCCCGATGAATATGCAATTGAGGACCTCATGGCAGCGCGAGAGAACCCAATGTTGCTAGTTTTGGGGCAAGATCTTTAATATGTACATATTTTAATCTTGTATTTATATTTTAAATTGTATGTTATTTAGTATGCCTTATTTTAATTGTGATACTTCTGACTAACTTTTGCTGATTAGGAGTGAATGATGGGCTTTTGTAATTTGATTATTGATAAGGGGTAAGATATGGGAAGAATAATTATTTTAATTTAAATATTAGAAAAAAGATTGGGAATGTCAATATTTGTCTGGAAGGAGTGGAAGTCATCCTTTACCTCTCTCTTTCTCTCTGCACCTCTTTTTCTCAGTGTGCATTAGTTTCTTTGTATTTATATACTTTAATTAAAAAAATTTTAAAAGTGTTCCAGTCAATTTGCAAACAGCTCCACTCCAGTGCTTCTGCCAGGAGCCAGGTCTTTAAAATCTTCCTGAAGGATGCAGAGCTGGGTATGCACCATAGATGTGACAATAAAGAAAGCAAATTCTAGTAAGATAACTTCTTTTTATTGGTGTGTCTTGGAGCCTGCTGACCCTGTCAGACCTGATAGGACAATCATAAAAAAATGGAGAAAGGCAGTTGCACAAATATCTAGGACCTTTGTAAATAAAGGCTTATCATCACATTGAGTTGGCACCTGGGAGCAACTGGAAGTCAATATTTATTTATTTATTTTATTACATTTATATACCGCCCTTTCCCGAAGGACTCAGGGCGTTTTACAGGGTGATTAAAAACCAAGATACAAAAGTTAAAAACAAATTTAAAAAAATTATATTTGTCCCTGCATAAATAAATAAAACCCCAGTTAAAATAAGATTAATCCTCAGCCTGGGCCAGAGAGCTCGAAGAGCCAGGTCTTCAGGCCCTGGCAGAATGAACGGAGGTCGGGGGCAGTCCTCAGCTCCACTGGCAGCTGGTTCCAAAGGGCAGGCGCTCCCACTGAGAAGGCCCTATCCCTGGGTGTCGTCCGCCGGCAATCTCTTACCGGTGGCACCCTGAGAAGACCCTCCCTGTGGGAGCGCACTGGACGAAGGGAACTTGATGCCGGCAGCAGGTGTTCCCTCAGATATCCCGGACCCAAGCCATTTAGGGCTTTATAGGTCATCACCAGCACCTTGAATCTCACCCGGAGGGCAACCGGAAGCCAATGCAGCTCACGGAGTACAGGTGTTACATGGGAGTATCGGGAAACCCCCATCACAACTCGCGCGGCTGCATTCTGCACCAGCTGAAGCCTCCGAGTGGTCCTCAAGGGCAGCCCCATGTAGAGAGCATTGCAGTAGTCTAAACGGGAGGTCACGAGCGCATGAGTGACTGTGCGTAGGGCATCTCGGTCCAGATAGGGTCGCAACTGGCGCACCAGGTGAACCTGGGCAAAAGCCCCCCTGGTCACGGCTCCTATATGGTCTTCAAAATTGAGTCGTGAATCCAGGAGGACGCCCAAGTTGCGAGCCCTATCAACGGGGGGTAACACCTCACCCCCCATCGTTAGAGATGGAATAGTCTGGTTGACCCGAGATGCCGATATGCACAGCCACTCAGTCTTGGCGGGATTGAGACGAAGCCTGTTTCTCCCCATCCAGACCTGGACCGCCTCCAGGCACCGGGACATCACGGCGAGGGCATCACTGGGTTGGTTCGGGGTGGAAAGAAAAAGTTGGGTATCATCAGCGTACTGATGATACCCCACCCCGAAACCACGAATGATCTTGCCCAGCGGCTTCATATAGATGTTGAACAGGAGGGGCGAGAGAACCGACCCCTGAGGAACTCCACAAACAAGAGGCCTCGGGGCGGACCTCTGCCCTCCCGTCAACACCGACGGCAAATGGCCCAGGAGATAGGAGGAGAACCACCGTAAGACGGTGCCTCCCACTCCCAACCCCCTGAGACGCCGCAGTAGGATACCATGGTCGATGTTATCAAAAGCCACTGAGAGATCTAATAGGACCAGGACAGAGGAGCAACCCCTGTCCCGAGCCCTCCAGAGATCATTCACCAGCGCGACCAATGCCGTCTCCGTGCTGTATCCGGGCCTGAAACCCGATTGTTATGGGTCCAGATAATCAGTTTCCTCCAGGAACAGAGGAAGCTGATGCGCCACCACACTCTCAACAACCTTCACCAAAAAGCAAAAGTTGGAGACTGGGCTATAGTTATTTAAAACAGCCGGGTCCAGGGCAGGCTTCTTGAGGAGGGGTCTCACCACTGCCTCCTTCAAGGCGGCAGGGAAGACACCCTCTTTCAAAGAAGCAGTTATTACTGCGTGGAACCAGCCTCGTGTCCCCTCCCGGGCCGCATAAGCTAGCCAGGAGGGGCACGGATCCAACAAACAGGTGGTGGTGCTCAGCCTCCCCATGATCCTGTCCACATCATCAGGGGAAACAGGATCGAACTCAGTCCAGATAACATGCTCAAGACCGTCCGATTCCTCCACATCAGACTCTGCCCAGTCAGAGTCCAGACCGGTCCGGATCTGAGCGATTTTGTCCGCCAGATGATGACTAAACTCCTCGGCTCGTCCCTGCAAGGGATCCTCCCTCACCTCCTGATTAAGGAGGGAGCGAGTTACCCTAAACAGGGCGGCCGGGCGATTATCTGCGGACGCGATAAGGGCAGCAAAGTAGTTAGACTTCGCCGTCCTTATCGCCGCAAGATAAGACCTTATAAAGGTTCAATATGCTGCTCGTGAAGTAAAGATATGCATACCACATATATCCTCTGTATTCTGGACCAGTTGTAGCTTCAGAATGATCTTCAAAGGCAGGCCCTTATATAGAACTCTGCAGTAAACAGTGCCAAGGCATGAGTGACTGTGAGAAGGGTGCCCGATCCAGGAAAGGGCGCAATCTTTGCCCAGCTTAGCCACAGCTGTCATCTACTCTTTCAGCAAAGACCTGTAAATATAGTGTTGAATGAAATATCTTCATCAGGGTCCAGTCCAAGCCGGGAATAAACAAAATGGAGACTGCTTTAGAAAGAAGGTTGCAGTTTATTAAAGAACAGAGCCAGAAGACATGAGGCTCTGGAGCAGTTGACCACATGTTGCTGGGATTGGTGGGTTTTTATACCTTCTGGGGCTCTTGAGGTTATTTCCTGTTTGAGGCTTTGTATTTCCTGTGTCATATACTTTGACCTGAGTCTGAGTGTGCCCTTTTGGTATTGGTGGGTTAATCCTATTATTTTTCCTGTTCTTAGAGTTTTGGTGGGGGTATGTAGATTTTAGGGGTCTTTGTCCTTCTAATCTCTTCTAGCTTCCTGGCTCCAAATTTTCTGAAAGGATTATCACCTCTGCATGGTTTCTGTTTTTTTAAAAGATCTTCTCCATTATTCCTTTGGGGAAATAGATTCTGTCTTTTTAATATTCCCCAAACTATTTCATTCTCTGGATTCTTCCCACAATAGGAAGAGGCTGAGACAGTGCAGCAATTTTCTCCAGAGTTCTATGCTGAAATAAATGTTAGGAAACTTAGCAAGCCCAGATGTAAGTCCCTCATTGGCTTAATAGCCCTTGCAGCTACAGATAGCCAAGACTTTTCAGTCATTAGGAAATGCAGGCTTTTATTTAGAAGTGGATTCATTAAGAAGCAAGTTGTTTGAAGACCAATTTAAAAATCCTTTCTACTTTTACCTGCTGGTATTGCTACAAATGCCCACAAGGTATGGTAAAATTGTTACGTAGTGGGTTCGTGGAGACATTGACCAGACGGATTCAATGCAACAGGTTTATTTACAAGAATAACAGAACTGGCTCAACCGACAGACTGACAGGTATTTATATGTGCCGCCACTAGGCAGTGACCAATCAGATTTAAAGCTGGTTTTCCCGCTCAAATATAAACTTTAGTTTCCCTCCAAAACCGTTGGAGACACTTTTAAAACAAAGCACATTAACTGTTATTATCAGTACATAACAAAAATGACAAAGAAACTTTCAGGTTTAACCTCCCACAGACCCTAAGAAGAATGAGTGTTTTCTTTCTTCTGGATGTTTTAAACGGAGCTCAAATTGTTCTTGCATTTGCTTGGTTATATATAGATGCCACTAGAAATTATAATTTTTTTCCCAATGAAGAGAAACGTGCTTGAGGCACTGATTGACAAATCAATAAATCTTTAGTGAGTTTTGGTAAATAAGCTGTCAAGTGTGTTCCTTTTTCCCTGCAAGAGAACAAATTTTAGTGAATAAAAGCCGTAGCCTTCCTTTTCACCCATCAAAAAAGGAGGAAATGATTCTGCAACATTTAAGTCCATAACATTTCATGGAATTATTAAACAGCAATTGAGATCAAGCTTTGCCTTGATCATCTGAATAAAGACCAATGCTGTTGGCCAATTTGCACTTCAACCTTTAACCTCTCCCGAGGACAAATAGATCCCTGCCCATGGAGCCTCTGGGCAAAGAAGGGAGAGTCTCTATTAATCCTCTGAATGTTGATTGGTTTTCCTCAACATTCTCAGCCTGGGAGGCAAACTGGCACCTAAAGCCAAGCAAGGACTTTGAAAAATAGTCGTGGGGGTGTATAAAGTATTTCACCTGTAGTGTTTTATTACGCCATATTTTCTTTATTACTTCACACTCTACCTTTTCTTTAAAAGCCGTTGAAGGTTCTTTTTAGATGCTTGGGTAAAAGACTGGCTGATAAGAAATGATGAACAAACTTTGTTTTGCGACATTAACAATTGAGTCATTTGTCCTTTTGCTCAGAAATAAACTGCTCTGTTGAAGGCATAAGGAACCACTTTTGGAATTATGTTTCCCTGCATTTTTATTTAAAAAAAATACTTTCAAGAAATGTGCTTGAGCACATTACACTATAACATGGTTTTGGTTCTGGCTTAGCTGAGGTGTGAACTTGCAAACATATTTTTGTTTGTTTAATGTGTGTGTGTGTGTGTGTGTGTGTGTGTCTGTGTGTGTTTGTGTCTGTGTCTGTGTGAACCCAGCTTGTTCAAGAAATCAGGCATGACACCTGCCCTATGGAAGCCATTTCCAAAGCCAAATCCATCTGTTTTTCCTAACTTGTTTTGCAGCTTCTGTCTCTGATGGGTATTTTAAAATTTTTGTGATGGGGACAGGTTTGATTAGTTAAAATGTGTGATACTTTTTAGGTTTTTTGGTGCTCTTTTTATGCTGGAACCACAGCAGGAAAATGGTGGCTTTGAAAGGTGGTTAAAAATGTGAGATAAATTCCTCCTTGTTGCATATGACAAAACCCCCGTGCGGGTTTTGAATAGGGCTGTGTCCAGAGGCAGGGAAGAACCTTACTATTTAAAAGTTTTGTTAGCTTCTTCCCATGTTTTCATCCCCTCCCTCTTCCTGATTCCTTGCAGTCAATGCTCACCATCTGCCTTAGGGTGATCTGTGCTGGTTAAGCCACATAGGTGATCAACTCTACCCACCACCGCTTGGTCCTTTACTGCCTTCCAGCGCAAAGATTTTGGGGAGTCTTGCATTTAGGGTTTCCAGTACTTCAGCAGATTTTATACTTGCATAGGGGTATTAATCTTGACCAGGGACTCTGCTCCTGAAAGAGCAATTAATCAACAAAGTATTCCCTGAACATTTGTATAAAGGGGTCTTGGTATACTTAGATGACATTTTAATATACACTAACGCTATGGAGGAGCATGTGAAATTGGTGTGTGCAGCCCTGGAAAAGCTCAGGGCAGCTGAACTACATGCTAAGCTGTCAAAGTGTGAGTTCCAGGAAGACAAAATTGACTGTTTGGGTTATCACATTTCCCATGAAAGAATAGAGGTGGATCCCAAAAAGTTGTGGGCAGTGTTAGACTGGGCATCATTCCCCCTGCCCATACACTAGGAAGCAATTGCAGAGTTTTCTGGGTTTTGGTAACTTCTATTGGCAATTCGTCCCTTCCTTTACCAAGACTGCATTGCCTCTTACCAACTTTTTAAAAACTAAGGGTGAAAGTAAGCCTAAACCAAGGAATACCAATGAAGTTTGAAAAGCTCAAGTGGTTGTAGCTGAACTCTCACTCAAACACCCTGATGCTGAGGCACTGTTTGTGATCCAAGCAGATGTTAGTGATGTGCTGTGTTGCCATGTTGTTGCAGGAGAATGCCTGCAACCCTGCGCTTATACCTCCAAGAGACTGACACTGAAAGGAGGGGGGCAGTCTGGGAGAAAGAAGCATTTGTGGTGCAATGGGCATTACTAACTTGGAGGCATTTCATTGAGGGGACTAAACAACCATTTGAGATGCGGAGTGATCATAAAAACCTTGAAGCCTTGAAAACCCCAAGAAAATTGTCACCTAAGCAAGTTCGCTGAGCAAATATTTTAACCATTTTAATTTCGTCTTATGATACATCCCAGCGGGGAAACATTTCATGGCTGATGTTTTATCTACTAGATTACCTCAATATAACAATGCTAGACTTGAAGTATTACAGCCAGTCATCCCCTCTAAGTAGCTAGCAGCTCCAGGGACTACCAGCCCCAATCTCAGCCTGAACTTCCAAATGAACTATGTGAGGAATTGAAGGGGGCTTTGAAAAATGATGAGAGGTTTCTGTCTCCCATGAATGACTGCACCCTTTGTGATGGTCTAGTGTGGGTTGGGGCTAAACTGTATGTGCCTTCCAGTTTGAGAGAAACTGTCCTGCAGAGGACCCATGATTCAAAAACTGCTGGCCACTTTGGTTTCATAAAAACATTGCACTTGATTAAGCAGCAGTTTTGGTGGCCATCGTTGAAGAAAGACATTGAGAACTATGTGGCTAGTCGTCCTATGTGCGCAGCTGCAAAACAGCCTCCTGTTATTTTTGATTTTTGTTGCAAGCCTCAGTTCATTTTGAGCCTTAGCTTTTCTCACTTCACCTTTGCAGGCTGCCTTAATTATGTGCCCCTCTTTCCACTTTTTATTCCATTTTGAATGTATAGCAGAAAAAAGAGAGTTAACAAGGTTGATACTATATAGTATAAAGCTATTATAGAATCTAGTTGTTCTGCTTGGGATGCTGCGAAACCTTCTCCCAGAACATGGTTCTCTTCTTCCCATATTCAACCTTTTTTTAATCAAGAAAATTTAAAAAATCACCATTTCTTTTTTCCCTGGTTTTTGCAGAAAGTCAATAAGCAGTTTCCAGTCTTTTATAAAAGTACTTGTTGTCTTATCCCTAATGAAAATGCCACTTTCACCATTTCTTCTGCTATCTTCAAAATCTACTCATTCATTATGGGTATTTCAGTATTTTTCCATCTTTGTGCTTATAATGGTCCCATTGCAGTTACCATATTCAAAATCAATCTTCCATAAGACTTATCTAATTGGCTATCCATTAAGTCTTAATAAGAAAAGTTATGTTTCATCTGAATATTGATTTTTAAAATTCTTGTATATGTACTCTTTTCTTTTTTTTGCTTTTTTCCATCATGTATAACAAAATGTCCCTTCGTGTTTTTCACATTTCTGGCATTGATTAGAAGTGTCTTTGTATGTCTTCAATAATTTCTCTGAAATCATATAACAACAGTACATAATTTTATAAACGTTCCGTCTTAAATTATAACACAATGTGAATATCAGTCCTTTTATCCACATTCTGGTCCATCTGTATCTTATAAACAAATTCTTAGCCCAATTTATTATGCAGTTCTTTAAATTATTCCCTATTTAAAATCAACATTTTTTTTTACATTTTAGCAATCATTTCATCATTTGTAGAATTAAATTTCCATTTCTATTTTGTGTTTTTAATAGTGTTTTATCTATAGTAAATCTCTCTCTTAAATATACATATGAAATCTAAATCCTTCTCTAGTCAATTTTTCTCTTGACTTCATTTTAAATCCCCCATGTTCCAATAGTAATAAATATTGATATGTCAAACATTTTTCTTTGTCTACTGTTCATTTCCTATACAATGCTTCCTGCGTTGAAACCAGTAAAAGTATTTTAGGGCACAGCCTAAATTTATATTTATTCCATATTCTTAGTTATAGGACTTCTAACATGATTTTTAAAATCTACATTAATCTTGTCAAACCATTAAAAGCTATACTATCCAAAATGTTGTTTTCTCTTTTTAAAAAATGTTTTATTGATTTTTTAATATAATTCAACAGTGCTTATACAACAAAATGTTGTTTTTTTCAAATCTCCTTCCCAGGGAGAGTATGGATCAAGAGTTCTTTGTCAGATTCTTTAGTCAAGGAGAGAAGCAACCTAGAACTAAGGAGAATTCTCCTGACAATTAGAACAATTAACCAGTGGAACAACCTGCCTCCAGAAGTGGTGAATGCTCCAACACTGGAGGTTTTTAAGAAGAGACTGGACAGCCATTTGCCTGAAATGGTATAGGGCAGTGATGGCAAACCTTTCAGAGACCGTGTGCCCAAACCACAACCCAAAACACATTTATTGCAAAGTGCCAGGGCCGCATCAGCATTGTGGTGCCCTGAGGGAGAGCAGGGAGGCACCTCTGAGTGCTGCCTCTGGCATACAAAAACTGGGGGCACAAAATGGGCCACCGTGCTGCAAGATGCAAAAATGGCCACCGCACTGCAGGGTGCAGATACAAGGCACTGCACCACGCAAGAATGGGGCAAGGCTAGTGAGTATCACGCAGGCACTCGCCCTGCCCCATTTGCAGCATGTGTGTGCTCACGGCCCCATGCATGCATGCACGCATGTAAAATGCTTCCCCCTCCCTTTTCTTCCAGTCCACCAATCGACAGTGGTTGGTGACCTCTGCTTTACCACCTCTACTCAAGCTTGCTAGTCGGCCGCTTCGTCTCCTTTGTGCTGGGCAGGGCTCCTGCTCCGGACGGCGGGGGCGGCCTGATGGACCTGCTGCTGGCAGCAGTAGTGCGCGTGCCAACAGAGAGGGCTCTGAGTGCTGCCTCTGGCACGTGTACATAGGTTAACCACCACTGGTATAGGGTTTCCTGCCTGAGCAGGGGGTTGGACTAGATGACCTCCAAGGTCCCTTCCAACTACTACTACTACTACTTCTTCTTCTTATTATTATTATTATTATTATTATATTATTATTATTATTATTATTATTATTAATAATAATAATAATAATAATAATAATAATAATAATAATAATCCGGTATTCTACTTAATTTGAAACTTTGGTGTGAGGAGTCCTTGGTGCTCTCTGAGCTTGATTGTCTCAAAGGTGCTTTTTCAAAAGGCAACTGGTCTTTTATTTCCTTGAAGTCATTTCGCTTCTTATCCAAGAAGCTTCTTCAGAACATCTTCAAGGAAAAAAAAAGTTCAGTTGCCTTTTGAAAAAGCACCTTTGGGACAACCATGACCTGGATGACTAAGAATCTCCATAGATGTTTCTTTACCCAGACTAGAATGGAATGGAATGGAATGGAATAGAATAGAGCTGGAAGGGATCTTGGAGGTCTTCTAGTCCAGCCCCCCACTCAAGCAGGAGGACCTATACCATTTCAGGCAAGTGACTGTCCAGTCTCTTCTTAAAAACCTCCAGGGATGGAGCACCCACGATTTCTGGAGGTAAGCTGTTCCAGTGGTTAATTGTCCTCACTGTCAGGAAGTTTCTCCTTAATTCTAGGTTGTTTCTCTCTTTGGTCAGTTTCCAACCATTGTTTCTTGTTTCTTGCCATGCATGTTTCTTGTCCTGCACTGATGATGTGACCTTGTTTGGGTAATGAAACATCTGCAGGAAAACAACCAAGCTCATAGAGCCCCAAGCCCTCATTTCAACCCTGAGCTACCAATACTTTTCTTTATTGAAAGTTTGGTGTCTTCTATGTATAAGCACTTAACAGACTTTGCTAAGAATAGGCCTCTTTGAACATCATAATGTTCAAAGAAAAAGAATAATATATTTTATTACAATTCTGAATTCATACATTTGCTATTTCTGTTGCTACCTTCCTCTTATTTGCAATTCTCAGATAGACTCCATTTTGAAACCTGTGGTAAATAGTTGTTTCCCAGATTTGCTGTTTGGTTAAGGGAGAACAAAACATCAAATCTGAGAAACTTAAAACTATTTACCACAGGTCTCAAAGGTTTTTAAAGTCTCGTTGGAAGAAAAATCAGGTCTGGGTCCAATCCGTGAGAAAGACACTGAAAAACAAAGTGGAGGCTGACTGCTAGGGAAGAAGATCTCTGTTTATTGATGAGCAGAACTGACAACAGCATGCAGTTCTGGGACAGCTGACAAAGTGGAGTTGAGAGTAGGTTTGTTTTTATACATTTTTTGGGGCTTTAGGATTGAGATGCCTGTCCCTGTGTAACGATATGTCCTTTAATAATTTAAGGGCTGTTGCCAGATTCTTATGGGGTTATGTAGGGTTCATGGTTGGCTCTACAGGCAAGAGGGGAAATGCAAACCTTAGGTGTTTTGTTTGATTGAATCTTGGCAGTTTGGCCTTGCCTTTTCTGTTGCTTATTGAGGGTTTCTGGCTGTTTTTCATTTATGAATACTGGGCCAGTCTTACTGAATGGATGGAAAACCTCCATTCCCAAAGAGTAGCCTCTTCAGGTTTTTGCCTGAGGCTGTTTTCCTATAGCAGGAAGACCAGGGCTGCTTTCTGCAAATTTTAAGAAGATCTCTCTCCTCTTCTCCTTCAGTCTCTTTTTAATATTAAGAATAAAGAATATTTTATTCCGGGGGGGGGGGGGCTTCCTACAGTCTACATTAAAGATGTTAATGAAACCAAACTGTCATTGTATTGTCAAATGATCGCTTTTCTTTCCCCTTATTTTTATATATGTCATGGTATCTATTTGGTGACATGAGGAACTAACGTGGTTTCCTTAATTTTGTTTTGTGAGTTTTCATATGTAAATTACTATGATCTTTAATGGGGACAATATGGACAGCAGCCCTTTTAAAAACTCTGGTATGCTATGGTGGTCATAAATCATGACTAATTCCCAGGTATGAAAAAGGCAGAAAGTTGAGAAATTCCTTCTGGGCCCAAAGCCTTTGTTTGTTTGCTTGTTTTTGCTTCCTGACCAGGAATGTGACTGGCTAGGAAAGGTCAGACGTGGATCTTCCACCATCCTGAATGCTCCCTGGATGGTTGGGAATGGTACCCCAACACATTGGAAGGAATTTGATCAAAGCAGCGTTATTCACTTGGGAGGGAGATCACCTACCTATTCAACATCCTCGCTGTACTCTTGATGTCAGATTTTGTGCAAAGCTAAAACTAGAGCAAAAGTTTCAAATTAGTGTCCAGTATCCAAGAAGACTAGTCAATTTCCTGAGCATGGCCCTTCACCAACATGGCCTTTGGTGAATGAAAAGCTGTGGTCAAAAGTGCCCTCGGTTTCTCAAACGGGGAGAGAACAGAAAGCCGTAGCGATGAAGACACTTGCCTGCTAAACTAGAAACTGCACAAAGAAATGAATTTGACAACTATGTACTGAAGTGGCTCAAGAACCACTCAGAGACAGCTGGCTCGGTCTAAACAGTTTATTGAGGTACTGGACAATCATGTGCTTCGCTTCTGCTCTTTTATAGCCGGCCGCCGGTTGGCTGCACCAATCCGCTGCTCGTTCCTCTCCCGCCTGGACTGCTGAGCCAATCGGCTGTGGGGTGTGTTTGACCACTTCGCATCCTCATGGCGGTTTGCGCATGCGTGGTGGTGAGCTGCGCTAACAGCTGAAAGCTGTCAGCTTGCTGCGCCTGCGCCTTCTCCGGCGGCAGCTTTTGACAGCTGTCAAAAGCTGTCACGTGTATTCCTGTCATGGTTATTACCTCATACAGTGGTTAACATTTCTTCCAACACTAATACTTAACATTAACAATTAACATATAACACATGTACATACATGAAGCCAGTTTTTTTCCAGTGCGATTTTCCTAGAAAAACCTCTAGGTTGTTTTTCACAGAATTATCCACCAAAAACAATGAAATCCCTGGTTTCCATGCATGATTCCTGATCTTGCATATCTTGGCTGTTACAGGATGTTTTGGAAATTGAGATTTTAGATAATAAGCACTTCAAAATGATGTACAATAAGCAGAAGTGACTGGATAATGTAAAGCCAGTCATTATACTTGACCACAAGATCTCCTTCATGCACATCGGTCTTTCTGCACAGGTCAACTTCTTTGCTTATTAAATTAAATCAATACTTCGCTTTAAATAAATAATGTTAAAACATTAAATATTTTAATATTTTTAAAATATTAGCTAAAAACCAACCCTTCTTTGCATATAGTCTGAACCAAGTTCTTTATTACTGCTTTTCCATGAAGCAGGCCCTGAGCAATCTTGATATAAAAATAGCAGAATCCCATTTTCCCAAATTCAGGCATTCCAAATAGTAACAGATAATTTCTAGAATTTCAACTTGGGCAGTGAAGAGGGTAACACATTGGGCAAAAAAACCCTGAGTAATAAAAGCATTTTAACAAATTGTAAAGATTATGTAATAGGAAAATGAGTGCAATAATGAGATGAGAATGAGCTAACTAATTTTCACTTGTATTGTTCCAGATGTTAACCTGATAATTGATACATTTATTCATAAATAAATTTATTCAGAGTAAAAATATGGATAATCAAAGTTGATATGTCTTCCTGCAAAAGTACTGTGATTCAAGTACACAATGTTTTTTTTAAATGAAAACATAATTAGCTGCAATTGACTGAAACCAATTAATCTTAATTAACATTCATCTTAGCAAAATCAGTAAATCAATTATTATTGTTAGTTGTGTTTGGTCATCTATTATAAACAACCTGTTTTCTTATTAGTTTGAATTGAAAAGTTTTATGCTAGAAACTTCCAGAACAAATAAAATTATGAATTATTTTCAGTTTGAAAATCATTATTTTTAACTCTGACCATATGATGGAGGAAGGAAGAGAGAAAATTTTCTTTAGGAATGAAAGAGGCAACTATAGGACAAGAGTAACTCTGTTCAACCCTTTATCCCTTTTTCAACTCCTGTCATCTCCCTGAAGGAATACACAGAACACAGAATAACAGAGTTGGAAGGGACCCTGGAGGTCTTCCAGACCAACCCCCTACTCAAGCAGGAGACCCTATAGTGTTTCAGACAAGTGACTGTCCAGTCTCTTCTTAAAAGCCTCCAGTGATGAAACAACTCCTGACGGCAAGCTGTTCCACTGGTTAATTGTCCTCACTGTTTCCTTAGTTCCAGATTGCTTCTCTCCTTGATTAGTTTCCACCCCTTGTTTCTTGTCCTTTGGTAATTTTTGACCCCCTCCTCTTTGTGGCAGCCCCTCAAATACTGGAATACTGCTATTGTGACTCCCAGTCCTTCTTTTCTCCAGTCTAGCCAAACCCAACTGTTCTTCATATGTTTCAGTCTCCAGATCTTTAATCATCTTAATCATACTCTCCTTGGCAAGGAGAAATAGGAAAACCAAGTGGACTCAGGATTATCTTTATGTATGGAGATATTTTTTTTCTCTTGAAATTGCTATCCGGTTCAGAAATCCCCTTTAGTTTATTTATTTACCAAATTGGCCCATTTCAATTTTGTAAGGAAGGATCTTCCAAGAGCCCCCCAAAACAGTGCAACTTTTTTGGACTACTTCTTTGTATAGACAGTCAATCATGACACAACACACAGATGAAATCAACTTTCAAAATTTGGAGGGTACTTTGAAATGATTAAATATTCATATTTGTATGTCATCCATCTCATCATTCAGTTTCCAATGGAAAAAATATGAGGTGATCAGGTACTGTGGCAGTTTAAGATTTGTATTCCTTAGTAGCAAGACAACTAGGCTGAAATGCTACCTCTTGTTGAATTTGCCTATCACAACGCAGCACAACTCTCTTGGTGTGTCTCCATTTCAGGCAACATATGGATCCCACCTGCACAACCGGGCCAGAAAGCACCATTACTTATGCCACAGATTTCTTATACAAGAGGCCAGCAACCCTACTCTTAAAGAAACAACTGGAGCTGGTGAGAACTGGGTACGAAAAAGCAGCAGATGCTCATAGACAAGAAGATTCAGTTAATCTTGCCGTACAATAAATAATTTATCTAGTCATGTTTCCTCTCTGGTCTACTTGGGAGGGCAGACACAAAGTTTGGAAATAAAGAGGAAAATGTACTTGGATTGTATAGTGTTGTGCCTGTGTGTCTGTATTTGTGCCTCCAAACCAGTCTTGACTTCTTGTGAAGGCCTGTTCAAGCTGGCTGAAGAACATGAGATATTGTTGTTGATGCATGCTGTCAATAGGTAACTTCATGTTAGATGTTTTTGTGCCAGCCATGGCAGTTCCTTAAAAGGTCACCAGATGGGAGCAAAGAGGCACCTTTGCTCCCACTGGTGGGTCAGGGGCCTCTGGCCCCTGCAGCCCCATTGGAGAGAGTTAATGGCCCTCCGGCCCCCTCACTCTCATTGGTAAGGGAGGGGTTGGGAATCCCTATAAAAACCCCTGCACGGGGGCTGCACTTTAGCTCTTGATCTAGCTCCCTTTGGGACTGATCCATGGGCTCAGTCCAGGCATGGATACCTCCATGCCATGGAACTCTTTTTCTTTGCTTTATATTTAAATAAAGCTTTCACCTGATTGCATCCCTGCGTGCTGCCTTTTTCTTGGAAGTGCCTCAACGAACCATTGGCCTTGTGAGGACTCTCACACTTCATTTATTACAGAAAGGTCTTGGTCTCAATCATGTCAAGTTCAGAAAAATCCTAAAACATCTCACTGTCCTTACAAGGAAGTTATATTCAGGTCAGGAAACCACATTATAGACAGAATATGGTGGTACAATCTGGCTTTAGGTTGGCAAAGGAGTGAGACAAAGCTATATACTCTCCCCTTATTTATTCAATATATATGTGAACATATATTAAGGAAAGCTGCATTGGAAGGATTTGAGTGTGATTTTAAACCTGGAATAATAAACATCAGTAACCTGTAGTATGCTGATACTATCCAGATAGCCAAAAATGCAGGCCTAATCATAAGTCAAGGAATAGTGAAGAAATGGGACTAAAATTATAATAGAGACCAGTCTACACTGATGGTACGTATCAATCAAACTTTAAATTGAGCATCATAGACATAGTTTACTTCTCAAGTGAGGGCAGTGTTCACTGCCTTTGAATCAGCTTACAAAAATAGACATATGTCAGACATTTAATAATGTAAAAGCTAAATCATACATAATTTGCATTTGCCATGTCGATCCTGTCTTTATTTCATACATATTTCTTATTAGCAGAATGTTTTTTATCTCAACTGTCTGCTTGAATTCAATTAGCACTTATTTCAGATTCATGTTCAGTTTTGTATCTCTGACACCTCCTTAAAGCCTATTTGACTTGTCTGACACATTTACCAGGTAATATGAAGACTTTTTGTAAAATGAACCTTCATCTTATCTTTTGAGCAGTCCGTGCAAACGGACACGTAAATAAGAGATGGAGCTGTCCCAGGGAAAGGGGGAGCTTTAAATGATTAAAAAAAACAACCATAAGAAACAGATGAAACATCAGCCACCCTCTTGCACACAGCCCATGCAAGGTATAGCCTTGCCAAAGTGCTTGGGAAACGTGGCTTCTGGCTTAAGGTTTTGTGTCAACTCAGGTAATCCATTTATTCAAAAAACCAAAACAAAACCATATACTTGGACAGCCACATTCCTTCAGGGATATCATCCATGGGGTGGGCTCAAAAAAGTCAAGAAAGGGCCAAAGTTTAATTAAAATTCTGCTTTTTAAAATGTGTATCAACTCTAATAGTTCCCAACTCTATTCCCATCATCAAGCTGGATTGCAACACTGAGCCTCCAAGATTCCATACATCTAGCAAGTCTGGTCATTTCAGAATGCACCAGAACTTTCCTGCAAACTGGCAATGTCCACAGCCTGAGAATTCTAGAGGAATTCTGGAGAAACGAAAGCAATGCACATTCATGGATTAACAGTCTCAGTGGACTGAGCAAAAGCCAAGAAGGGCGTCAATCCCCAAAGTTTTTCATGGGAAGGGGGATCAAAAAATTAAGATCATGATCACAACTTTGTGATGGAAACCATTACCTAAAAAGGGACACAGCTTTGATCATCTTGATTTTTAGTGCCTCCTTGCATGGATGTCCTGAAGACTAGATATTAATTAGATGGATCATTTTAAATTTTGCCACATCTTGAGTTCATTGGACATGGGCTAAGTTAGACAACTCTTGCGCTACTCAAATGGTCTTTGGAAAGTGATCTTCTTTTGCCAATTAGACAGAAATTACTTTTAATTTCTCAGAGGTCAGGACAGAAGTGTCCCTATCACAAAAGTTCACTGAGCATGGGTGACCACAGGAAATTAAAAAAAGACAAGATGCAACCATGACTTGTTAAAAAGGGTCAAGGGTCAAGCTTTGATCACATGATTGTAAGTACACACACACACACACACACACACACACACACACACACACACACAGAGAGAGATTCCCCTATATCCAACTAAAGTCTTTCTTGGGACGAAACGGAAGAGAAAGGCGTCAGATAGAGATTGGGATAAAATATAGGACAGTCATATTCAAGCTCTTATACATCTTGGAACATTTAACCCAAACTCATTTCACCTTTCAGAGGCAAAGTTGCATAATCTCTACATTGAATTTCATTTTGTGATAAGGCCCAGTGCTCAAGTCTGTCAAGATCTTTTTGGATCCTGAGCTTGTCTTCTGGGGTGTTGGCTATTCCTGCCAGGTTAGTGTCATCTGCAAATTTGATAAGTTCCCCTCCTATTCCCTCATCTAGGTCATTTATGAAGATGCTGAAGAGTACTGGGCCTAGGATAGAACCTTGTGGTAAAGGTAAATGTTCCCCCGCACATGCGTGCTAGTCGTTTCCGACTCTAGGGGCCGGTGCTCATCTCCGTTTCATAGCCGAAGAGCCAGCGCTTGTCTGAGGACGTCTCCGTGGTCATGTGGCCGGCATGACTAGATGCCAAAGGCGCACGGCACGCTGTTACCTTCCCATCGTAGTGGACCCTATTTTTCTACTTGCATTTTTACGTGCTTTCGAACTGCTAGGTTGGCAGAAGCTGGGACGAGTAACAGGCGCTCACTCTGTTACGCGGCACTCGGGATTCAACCCAACAAACTGCCGACCATCTGATTGACAAGCTCAGAGTCCTAACCCACTGAGCCATATGCATTCTAGGTTTTTGTCTTTGGTCTCATGTGTTTCTATACCAATATAGTGGTCTTTTACATATAGTGCAACTCCATGTCCTCTTTTATGGGGTCTGGGTTTTTTGAACAGTTTATATCCTTATAATAAGTAATAAGTAAGTTGGAAGGGACCGTGGAGGTCATTTAGTCCAACCCCCTGCTCAGGCAGGAAACCCTATACCATTTCAGGCAAATGGCTGTCCAGTCTCTTCTTAAAAACTTCCAGTGTTGGAACATTCACAGCTTCTGGAGGCAAGGAGTTCCACTGGTTAATTGTTCTAAGTTGTCAGCAAGTTTCTCCTTAGTTCTAGGTTGCTTCTCTCCTTGACTAGTTTCCATCCGTTGCTTCTTGTCCTGCTTTCAGGTGCTTTGAAGAATAGCTTGACTCCCTCTTCTTTGTGGCAGCCCTTGAGATATTGGAACACTGCTATCATGTCACCCCTCGTCCTTCTCTTCATTGAACTAGACATACCCAATTCCAGCAACCGTTTCCTATATGTTTTAGCCTCCAGTCCCCCGATCATCTTTGTTGCTCTTCTCTGTACTCTTTCTAGAGTCTCGACATCTTTTTTACATCGTGGTGACCAAAACTGGATGCAGTATTCCAGGTGTGGCCTTACCAAGTGTGTTCCACTCATGGGTCTTGTCCCAACAAGTTTCAGTAATTCCAATTATATCATATCTACCTTCATGTATTATTAATTCTAGTTCACCCTGTTTGTTCCCCAAACTTTGTGTATTTGTATATATAGGCATTTGTGATTTGGGTATGCTTCCCATGTCTCCTATTTGGTGTTTGAGTTTGTTTTCCTTCCCATCCCTCCTTGCCTCATTACGGTATTTGATTTGCTTTCTAGGGGTTTCTGCTTATAATTAGGTCCTAATTAAATTGGAAGGGACCTTGGAGATCTTCTATCTAGTCCAATCCCCTGCTTGAACAAGTGCAAGTGGCTGTCCAGTCTCTTCTTGAAAACCTCCAGTGATGGAGCACCCACGACTTCCGCAGGCCATCTGTTCCACTGATTAATTGTTCTCACTGACAGGAAATTTTTTCTTAATTCCAGGTTCGATCTCTCTTAGATGAGCTTCCATCCTTCTTATTCTGCCCTCAGATGCTTTGGAGAATAAGTCAACCCCCTCTGCTCTGTGACAGCCATTCACCCACAACTTCTTGGGGCAAGCTGGTCCACTACTTAATTGTTTTCACTGACAGGAAATTTCTCCTTAATTCTAGTTTGGATCTCTCCTTATTAAGTTTCCATTTGTTACTTCTGGACCTGCCCTCAGGTACTTTGGAGGTTGACCCCCTCCCCTCTGTGACAATTCCTCAAATATTGGAAGACTGCTATCACGTCACATGAATCCTTGTTTTCATTAGACTAGACATTCCCAGTTCCCGCAAATGTTCATTTCACTTCCAGTCCCTTAATCATCTTTGTTGCCCTTTTCTGCACTATTTCTAGAGTCTCAAAATCTTTTTTGTGACCAAAATTGGATGCAGTATTCTGAGCGTGGTGCTGGATAAAGTGGCACTAACTTCATGTTAGCTTGATAGTATCTGTATTGATGTTGCCTAGGACTGCATTGGCTTTTTTGACAGTTGCAGGCTCATATTTAAGTGGTTGTTCTCTAGGGCTCCTGGATCCCTCTCACAGTTACTGCTGTTGAATAGGTATTACCCATTCTATACCTGTGCATCTGTTTTTCGTTTTTTGCAGTTGGTATAAAACCCTACTTTTCATCATTAAATTGCATTGTGTTGGATAGGGTCCAGTGTTCAAATCAATCAATCAGAGTAGAGCTGGAAGGGACCTTGGAGGTCTTCTAGTCCAACCCCCCACTCAAGAAGGAGACTCTATACCATTTCAGACAAGTGACTGTCCAGTCTTTTCTTAAAAACCTCCAGTGAAATAAAAGTATGTAATTGATTCTGGTCCCCTCTGCAAATTTCCATGGGAATGCAGAAGCATTGATTGAGTTGCTAGCTACATGTGTTACTTATGTCACAGCATAAGTATGTATGTTGGCCATCTGTACATCTAGTTGTTCTTGGTATTGTAAAAATGCAGCTGCCAGATGCTCAGCAGTCCCGCTGTTCCTTGTGGATTTATTCTTGAAATCTCTCTTGGAAGAGAGTAGGAGAATTGCAAGATTGATATCAGCACTCCCAGATAAACCACACAGGAAACCACACAAGAAACAAGCAGAGGTTAACTAATTCTACTTTATTATAAGGTGACATTAATGTTGTGTCTGAAAGTACAAATTGCCCAGTGCCACTTTTATCTGTTTAATCCAGGAGGGTGGAGCCTTGCTAAATTTCTTTCTCTCACTGTTGAGTGACTGAGGGCCTTCACTTCTTTTGTTTGGCTATTTCCCATGCAGTATCTCTTCCCCTTGTTCCCCAAAGCCATCCAGCATTCCATTATACCGGTATTCCAGTCTCTAATCACAAGCCACATTTGCTCGCATGTTGTGTCTCAAATTGAACTTAATCATAAAACTCATCAATCTCATTGGTAGCTGGAGCAGAAACCTGAATGATTGTCATATTAATTCGTCCAATCTAAAGTATTCATTTATGCATTGTTCTTGTTATACTCTTGGTAACTATAAAAGAAATGCTATTTTTTTTCTTTGTTTTTCATGCCACGAGTTTTAGACTCTGAATATCCAATCTCAGTCTATCTCAGCTGATGGCTAAGATGTTAATTTGTGACTTTTATTTCATCTGTCACTGAGTCGAACTTTCCCGTGCTCATGCTTTTTACATTACATATTCCCATTATAATTTTGTCCTTGTAGTTTATTCAGATCCTAGCAAACAGCCATGCCTTTCGAGACAACATGGAGGTTTTTGAATTTTGAGTACTGAAGTTAGAAGACCTTCAAGGTCCCATCCACCTCTGTTATTCTGTTTGTTATCTTGCAGACTAGGGATAAAATTGGATGGAGGGCCATCTGGAAAATATGCTCCAGGGAAGGCAATGGTAAAACCACTTTGGAAAAATTGCAACAAAAATGTCCCCAGGAGTGAGCTTGAGTTGAGGGTGCCTTTATATTTCTTTTAAGAACCAGTAATTTACAGCACATCCCCATCCAGATATGGAACCAAGTAAATAGTATTTAAATTTGAGAAATAAAAAAACTGAAAAAAAATCCCAATGAAAGCATTTTTCTCTTGCTTGTTCCCCTTCACAACAGGAAGACCCAATGAAGAGACCCCTTGGGGTAAGAAGACTATCACAACCCAAATTTGGTGGCAGAGGACAATTTCATCAATGGCAGTGGCCGAACAGCTGCCTTTCATCTCCCTGGAGTAGAGATATGCCTCTGATGCATAAGGCACTATGCAGTGCATATTGTGCTGCCACCATGTGGTTGTTTGGGGAACTACAACATTATGTAAATTTGGGGAACTACAACATTATGTTAATTTGTTCAGCCAACCCCCTCCCATTTGTGACGTACTTCCTCCTTCTCCTTAAACTCCGTTCTTTCACTTCCACCATACATGCGGACAGGCAGGATCATTACTGTCTTTTTTTTTATTAAAAAGTTTTAAAGTACATTTTTGAACATAAACCCCATCACCCCCTACCCCTAACTCATACCCTAACCCACCCAATACCCCTACCTCCCCCAGCCCCCCCGACTTCCCAAAGCAGAATACAGGGTATTATTTTCACAATCTTAATCTAAAATATACTAACTAACTATAATTACACTTTAAATCCAGTCGCGCTTTAACTCTCCTTAAACATCATAATATATCTCCATTACAAATATTCTTCACATATTCCAAATTCTACCATTTCTATCTAATTCAAAACTTTCAAAATCCATTCTTCTATAATAAACAAATCAGCCTTCTTCCAATATAACAGTACCAAAAATTCTACTATAGTTATTAGTTATAAATATCTTTTTCTTAAAGATCTTACATATTCCACTAAATTACTTTAACTTTTAAAATTATAATCTTTTACAATTCAACCATACATAATAATACATTGCATCATCACAGCCACATCTTCAACATTTAGACTAACAGTTTAAATACATACATACTAATTTTTAAGATCTACTGTAAATACTATCCCCAAATATCCACCATTATTAGATCTTGATTATCCTACGATCTTTAACAAGTTCCATTTTATTTATCTTTAACAAGTTCCAAATCTTATTTCTATCAAAGTCCTTCATTAATCTCTACTATTATTATTATTATTATTATTATTATTATTATTATTATTATTCCTTAAATTTAAATGCAGCCGTGTCATTCTTTGAATCTTAAGATCTTTAAATAAAGCCAAGGATTGCACAGCCTCCGAAACTATTTCTTGTAACTGTCGCTCTCCTTCTTCCTTTCCTTTTTTTTCTTCTGAGGATGATGGTAAGCCTGCTTTCAATACATTAGAATAAAAATCACGTGCCTTCTCTACTGTATTAAGACAATATCTTTCTCCAGAATAATTCACCACAATCCCCACTGGTATTTCCCACCTAAACCGAAGCTGTTGTTTCTTTAATTCATCTGTCAGAAAGAAAAAATCTTTCCTTTTTCTCAAAATTCTTGGAGGAATCTCTTTCAGAATCAAAACCTCCTGATTAGCCACTTTAAGTCTTTTATTATAAGAGATTTGAATGATCTCATTTCTAATCTTTCTTTGTAAAATACACAACCACATCCCTTGGCAGTTTCCTTTGTTTAGCAATCCAAGAATTAACACAAAATACTTTATCTATCTTCCCAAAAAAATCCTCAAGTTGAAACCCCAAAATAGGCGCCAGGGCATCCACCAACGTCTCTTCCAGATTCTCCTGCAGATTTTCTTTCAAACCTCTGATCCTCAGGGCGAATTCCATATTTCTATATTGCATCATCATCATTTCATCTTCATGTTTTTCCATTTTATTCTCCACTTCACCCATTTTAGCCTCCAGCATCAGATTATTTTGTTTCACTTCTTCCACACATTCATCCAGATTCTCAATACAGCCTGAAAACACTTGAAGTGCCATCAAAGTATCCTCCCTTATTTTCTTGCTCTCCTTTCCAATAAATTCTGCCACCTTCTCAAATATTTTTCCAGACTGAATTTTTAGGGCATTGTTTAGAGCATATTGTAAATCTTTTAAAAACAATACAGATGCAGCAGCTTCAGGAGGTAACTTCAAAGACTGCGTTCCAGATTGCTGAACAAACAATGCCTCCGCACTTTTAAAAACGGATCTATGCGGTTTGGGAGCCATCTTTGCAACTAATGACTTTCAATACACACTTTCACTTTCTAGTCCATTTATTACTTTGTAGTTAAACTGTGAAATAACCAAATTTTAAAAATAACTTTTTAGCACCTCCAAATTATAAGTAGCTCTTTTAAGGTTTAAAAGTCCATTTTACATATTCCAACTCAGTTCAAACAGTCACTTTACTTTAAATAAAGGCTATTGCTAAGCACATTGGTTTGTGCTTAAATTGTAAGCCGCCCTGAGTCTTCGGAGAAGGGCGGGATATAAATGGGATTAAAATAAAAAAAATAAAAATAAAATAAAGAAAAACACTTTCGCTTCTTGTTAAAAAGAAAAAAAATCAGTCAGGCACCATCTTCCCCTTCTTTCAAAATGATCACTGGAGCAGGAAGAGAGTTTGAGTTTCAGAGTTAAAGCTTTGTACTTGATATTTATCTTGCTCCTGCATCAGCTCTGCTGCTACCGTCACTCAAGATGTCAATCAGATCTGGCAGGAGTGGATTCAGCATCTTGTTCTGCTAAAGCAGAAGAGTCCTTCGTCCGGAGCATTCCCAGGCTTCGGGGGGGCTCTCACCCTTCATGCCCCAGAACAAATGTTCTGGGGCTCTAGGGGAGCTCTACCCCTACCTGGAAGCTCCCCCTCCCCTCTTTGCCCGAGGAGAAGGGTTTTTGAGTGGCGAAACAGCTGATCGTCGGCTATTCTGCCGCTTCAACAGGATCGAAGGGCCGGCGGTCGAATCCGACCGTCCTCGCCACTGAAGCGCCACCCGGAAGTCTGATCATTACTGTTTTTTGACTATTCTGACTCTGACTGTTGTTTAATGATTTATCCCCTTGCTGAGACCCATTTGCCTGGCCTGTATAAGCGGATACTATCACTGTTAACAGCCTTTGCCAGATAGCAGAACTCATGAAATTACCTTTTAATCATCCAGAAGGACCTTTATTTACATGTAGAAAAGTTTACAGCAGACAAGGTGTGGTAGATGAAGAAATGGATGGTATTTCAAGGTCAAAAGACAGTAATATTCCTAGCATGAAGAGACCACTGCATGTGAGATGGCGGCAGGAAGAGATAGAACATTCAGGGTAAGAAGAAGGAGGAAGTTTGTCACAAATGGGAGGGGTTTAAGGAGAAGAAAGAAGTACATCACAAATGGGAGGGGTTGACTGAACAAATTAACATAATGTTGTAGTTCCCCAAATTTACATAATGTTGTAGTTCCCCAAACAACCACATGGTGGCAGCACAATATGCACTGCATAGTGCCTTATGGCTGATGTAACAGCACAGATGGGCTCTACAGAATCCTGCTTTTAAAAAATGCTTTTTTAAAAAAATGCTTAATGTTTCTGAAGATTACCAAAGCTTGTGAGTTTTGGGTGTTCTGACATGAAATTGCTGACCACACAAAGTTTCTACCATTTAATTTTTTAAAAATTAAAATTGGGAAGCCAGTGAATAATTGAATGATAACCATTAGTTGGGATTTCTGTAGTAGACTCTGGACCAACTTCATATATTTTCCTAACTTCTTGATCTTATTCCTTTCAGCACAATCAAGAATTTATAGTTTTAAATCCATCTATAAAAATTAACTTATGCCATGCTTTCCCACTCCTTAGCCATAATATAAATGTCACATGCTTTTACATTAGTTTTCATCAGAGCAAAGTTTTTTTAAAAAATATTTTTGGGTAGTTGTTTATAGGTTGTTAATGATGTGCTGTTCTATGAAATGGCTACTTGAACATTTTATATCAGGTTCTACCTCATAACCTTTATATGCTTGTGATAGACAAAGCTGGAGAAATACAGCATGGTTTACTAATTTAAATTTAAATTAAATGTTTATTGTAGTCAGAGACTAGCACTTACATATTGTTTTATGTATTTGAGCTATAAAGAGAGAGCACATTTAAGTATGTGCAAAAGAAGCTAACATATGGGAAGAATTCCTATGCCAACAGTACCCCCGACACTTCATTTAAAGCTCAGCCCAGGTTATCTTTAGGGTGGTACCCTTTTTTACAGATTAGATCATGGTTTGATCAAGTTACATATTTAAAGAAGTTTTAATCTATTAATAAAATTCTCATGTCTGTAACCTTTAGCTGGGTGAAATGGTTCATGACGGGGAAAAACATTTTCAAGCAAGATACCTTAAATAGGCTAACTTACAGAATGTATCCAAAATCCAGGATCCATTAATACAATGAAACTGAAATTTGGCAAATTTTACAACATTTTATGATATAAAACTTTCATGAATGTGATATGACTAACTACAAAATGTGATAAAATATTTCAGGTGCTCAGCTCCTGATGTTTGGCCCATACAGCTCAATATGGGCTCCTTTCAAAGCAGAGAAGTTCTGCCTTTGTTGGAGGCATTGAGGAATCTGGTAAGGAAATGTTTCTGAAAGGATGAGCTAAGGGAACACAGGTTGTCTAGTTTATTGCCAAAACTATGTTTAGATTTGGAAGGTGCAGCAAGGAAAGGGAGGACCAGTTTAAGGCAGAAGGTCCTCATCTTCTTTGCACCTCAAATATAAAATCCCGTTGAATAACATGCTGTTAACTTGCTGGGAATGCAAAACTAGACCATTTGACATTTCTAGTTGAGATTTCATTACACTGAGCAGAGCATATTTTTCTAATAGATCAAGGGGAGCAAAATGAAGGGAATCAGCCTTACTACGGAGAAAAGTTATTTCAAGTCATTTTTTATAGAGGCACAAAGAGCAAATTAGAAAGGCTTGTTAAGTACAATATAGGCACTTTCTTTCTATTGATCACATATAATTTACATCTCACAAAGATGTGAATTCTTGCATTCTCACTCCACACAGGGAAAATCTCAATGATTTATTCATTTCAAATATATATATAAAAAATAGAAGGTAGATTAGAAGAATTACTTCACAGGCTTCAGCCTTCTCAAGGCAGTGTTAGGAGGCTCTTTTCCGCACTGCCTGAAGGAGTTTTGTCTACAAGTCCCTCTAATTAACAAGGTGAATCATGCAGCAGCTCTCTCTAATTAGTGAATATGACAAGCCATTGGAAGCAGGCACCCAGGCCTGGTCAACAAAGACACCGTGTCATCGGGGGAAATGCATATTTCATGTAAATAGAGTGCAAAAAGTAGGAGAATTTGGGAGGAAAACTCTTTTTCTTGTTTCATGTTTCAGGCTTATGCCTCATTTATTTTCAGACATAAATAATGGCCCCGTAAATCAAAGCTCCCCGCTGCAAGTCACAGGAGTGAGCACATGCTTCTCTGGCACACAAAGACACATCAAGGTTTTCTTTTAAAACAAAGCTCCAGTCTCTGCTTCAGGGGGCGCCATTTGCTTTCTGGTTATTTTCTTTGCTTTACAGTGAAAAGGAGATGCAACATGGATATTTCAAAACTACCTTAATTAATTCTCCCCCCCCCCATCAGTTTTTCCTGAGAATGTTCAGAATGACAAGATGGAGAGGATCTGAACAGACGTTTGGATTTTTTTTCTTCCACCACCATCACATTTGGGTCATTTGAGATTCACACCACCAAGACCCAAATCCATCCTTCTGTCACTCTTTTTCCTGATTCTGTTGTATTCTCTCTCCCCCCCCCCATTTTTCCCCCCAGCTACAAAGCTACATTTCCATTCTTGTGGGCAACAAAATAGTAAACTGTCTAAAGGGAAAGGAAAAAGTGAGGTGGGCATTTGAGCGTCTGCTTGGAGAGGAGAGGATTGTTGCATTGTGCTGCACTCAGTTGTGTCTCCCCACTAAACACGCTCCCCGTGAAGTGGCCAGTGATACGTCACTTTGCTTTATAGTACAGTTACCTGTCCCAGAACCAGCCAATTCTGGGTTAAAATTTCCTATATTCGAGGGGTTGCCACAGAGAAGAGGGAATCATCCTCTTCTCCAAAGCACCTGGAGGAAAGGATGGAAACTTATCAAGGAGAGAAGCAGCCTAGAAATAAAGAGAAAATTCCTGACATACCACAATTAACCAGTGGAATGGCTTGCCTGAGCAGGAAACTTCCAAGGTCCCTTCCAACTCTGATATTCTGTAAATGGAAAGTTTGCCTTTGAATGACCGCTGCATTTTAAGTCTTTTTTTTTTATTCTGCAGGAAGGAGGCAAAAATGATACATTACAAAGTTTATAGGACTGCACCGGGGTCTCCCCCACCCCAACCCCCTTGCCCTTACTGTGCTGTGAATGTAGAACCTTACAAGGTCCTGCCTTGTCAGCCCCTTTCTGGAAAGGCTCGTGTGCTTGAAACATAAAGATGGCAACCTTGGGTCCGAGACTTTTCCGAAAGGGTAAGCGTATAAAAAATCAGCTGAATCTGAATTTTAAAATCTGAATTTTGGACTCCCAGTTCCTGCCTAACCACCTAGAAATAGCAAATGAAGATGAATTCTCAAGCTCTTGCACTGTCAGCCTTGGACATACTGATCTCATGCTTGAATTAAATTTGTATTTCTGCTGCAAGTTTTCCATTTCAATTTTTTTTAAATTTAATTTGTATACCGCCCTTCTTCCGAAGGACTCAGGGCGGTGAACAGGGCAATAAATACCAAAAATACAAAATACAAAAATTAAAAACAGATTAAACCATAGTGCCCAAATACAATAAATAAATTACTTAAAAACAATAATTAAAACCCCAAACCCATCAGACCAGGCAGGCTTGTTCAAACAAATAGGTTTTTAGATCACGTCGGAAGGAGCGAAGGTCGGGAGCCATCCGGAGCTCAACCGGTAAACGGTTCCAAAGGTCAGGCGCACCCACAGAGAACGCCCCCACTGGGGGCCACCAGACGGCATTCTACGAACGGCGGCACCCTGAGGAGGCCCTCTCTGTGAGAGTGCACTGGGCGGAGGGAAGTTGATGCTGGCCGCAGGTGCTCCCTAAGTTACTCCGGACCCATGCCATGTAGGGCTTTATAGGTCATTACCAGCACCTTGAATCTCACCCGGAGGGCAACTGGAAGCCAATGCAGTTCACGGAGCAGAGGTGTAACATGGGAGTATCGGGAGACCCCCAACACAACTCGCGCGGCTGCATTCTGCACCAGTTGGAGCCTCCGAGTGGTCCTCAAGGGCAGCCCCATGTAGAGAGCGTTGCAGTAGTCTAACTGAGAGGTCACGAGCGCATGAGTGACTGTATGCAAGGCATCCCAGTCTAGATAGGGCCGCAACTGGCGCACCAGGCGAACCCGGGCGAAGGCCCCCCTAGTCACAGTTACTATATGATCTTCTAAAGAAAGCTGTGAATCTAGGAGGACTCCCAAGTTGTGAGCCCTATCTACGGGGGGTAATAACTCACCCCCATAGTAAGAGATGGAATGATCTGAGTTTCCCGAGATGCCGGCACGCACAGCCACTCAGTCTTGTCAGGGTTGAGCCGAAGCCTGTTCCTCCCCATCCAGACCCGGACCGCCTCCAGGCAAAGGGACATCACGTCGAGGGCATCGCTGGGGTGGTTTGGGGTAGAAATAAAAAGCTGGGTATCATCAGCATACTGATGATACCCAACTCCAAAACCACAAATGATCTCACCCAGAGGCTTCATATAGATGTTGAACAGGAGAGGCGAGAGGACCGACCCCTGAGGAACTCCGCAAGCGAGAGGCCTCGAGGTTGACCTCTGTCCCCCTGCCAACACCAACTGCGAACGTCCCAGGAGGTAGGAGGAGAACCACTGAAGGACCGTGCCTCCCACTCCTAATTCCCTGAGACGAAATTTAATGCAAGAGAACTGAAAGGAAAGCTCTGACTGAAAATATTAATTAAAAAGTAAACGTGGGTTAATGTTGAAGCTTGTCCACACCTTTTCCTGACAGTCTTACACGGGGCAGCAGCTTCCGTGCTTCCCAGGGCTTCAAGTAGATCACCTTGAGAAGGGAAGTCATTTCACTTCTTCCTTGGAGACAGTCCCAGAATCTCCCATTTCAAGAGCATTAGTGGTCAAGGTTCCCAAGAAATATTCCCATAGCTCATTACTTTTGGAACATTTCCCCGGGGCCCAAATGTTCCCAGCCTGGTGTTTGCCTGAAAGTGTTTTTTAAAATGGGAAGAGCAGCAGAGTACCTACTAATCAGGTTTCTAACGAGCAAGCCAGGGCTCCTTGCACCTCTGCCTCTGAAGAGCTGCTTGCAGGGGGACTGGGGTAAGGATTTCAGCCGGCCTTCTCAAAAGGCTTGATACTTCCAAAATTTTCATCATTTATGGTTGCTGTGAAACGCAGCCATGCTGTGAAGGAGGCCTTGGCTCAAGGCAGCTTCTGACACCCTATCTTTATTTACTGGACTGCTCCTCATATGCACTCGCAGGATTAAGAGAATAACAGAGCTGGAAGGGACCTTGGAGGTCTTCTAGTCCACCCCCTGCTCAAGCAGGAGACCCTATACCAGGGGTAGGCAACCTCGGCTCTTTTATGACTCGTGGACTTCAACTCCCAGAATTCTTGAGTCAGCGTAGCTGACTCAGGAATTCTGGGCGTTGAAGTCCATGAGTCATAAAAGTGCCGAGGTTGCCTACCCCTGCCCTATACCATTCCAGACAAAGGGCTGTCCAATCTCTTCTTAAAGACCTCCAGTGATGGAGCGCCCACAACTTCTAGAGGCCAGGCTGATAAATTTATATCACTAACAGGAAATTTCTCCTTAATTCTACATTGGATCTCTCAATAAATTTCCATCTGTTACTTCTTGTCTTGCTCTCAGGTGCTTTTCACAATTTTGGCCCCCTCTTCAGTGAGAACAATTAACCTGTGGAACAGCTTGCCACCAGAAACTGTGGGTGCTCCATCACTGGGGTTTTTTAAGAAGAGACTGGACAGTCGGTTGTCTGAGATGGTATAGGTTCTCCTGCTTGAGTGGGGGGGCTGGACTAGAAGACATCCAAGGACCTATTCTATTCTATTCTATTCTATTCTATTCTATTCTATTCTATTCTATTCTATTCTATTCTATTCTATTCTATTCTATTCTATTCTATTCTATTCTATTCTATTCTATTCTATTCTATTCTTTGTGGCAGCCCCTCAAGCATTGGACAATTGCTATCATGTCATCCCCAGTCCTACTCTTTATTAGACTAGACGTATCCAATTCCCACAACTGTTCATTGCACATTTAACCTTCAGCCTTCTAAGTATCTTCGCTACTCTTCTGGGCACTCTTTCTTTCTTTTTTTCTTTTTTTTATTGAAAAGTTTTACAATACAGTTTTCCTTTAAAGAACCCCCCCTTCCCCCACCCTCCTCCCCCCCCTACCTCCCCCCTACCTCCCCCCCTCCCCCCCTCCCTCCTGGCCCCCCTACCTCCCCCCCTCCCCCCCTGACTTCCCAGAGCTAAATACAAGGTATATATATATAAAAAAGCAATCATAGACAACCATATACTAGCAATTACAAGTTCTAAAATCCATTACTCTCTAGCTTGTATAGGATAAAACAAGCCTTAGCAATATTAAATATATATAAGAAACTAAAATAGAAAAAAGAAAAAACAAAGCGAAGGAAGACTTATTCGAATGCTACGTAAAACTTCTTAACCCTATACTTGTTCTGGATAAACTCAATCCATTTTCTCCATTCCATAATATAATGTTCTTGCGAATGATCTTTCAAATAGGCCGAAATCTTCGCCATCTCTGCCAGGTCGGAAACCTTTAAAATCCACTCTTGTATAGTCGGCAGTTCCTCTTTCTTCCAATATTGACCTATCAAAAGTCTTGCTGCCGTAACTAAGTTCAACATCAACTTGGAGTCCACAACTGTAGCGTCAACAATTATTCCCAACAAAAAAAATTGTGGGCAAAACTTTATCCTCCGTTTAAAAACCTTCTGCATATTCCACCAGACTTTTATCCAAAAAGCCTTAACCTTTTTACAAGTCCACCATATGTGAAAATATGTTGCATCTTCATCACCGCACCTCCAACATTTAGGCTGATAATTCGGATACATACTTGCAAGCTTTTTAGGATCTAAATGCCATCTATAAAACATTTTGTAAAATTTCTCTCTTAAATTTTGAGCTTGTGTAAATTTTACATTCCTCACCCAAATCTTTTCCCAGGTGTCCATTGTAATAACTTCCTGAATGTTTTGGGCCCATTTTATCATGCAATCCTTAACCAGCTCTGTTTCTGAATCGATCTCT
Organism: Vipera ursinii; assembly: GCF_947247035.1. Classification (NCBI taxonomy): domain Eukaryota; kingdom Metazoa; phylum Chordata; class Lepidosauria; order Squamata; family Viperidae; genus Vipera; species Vipera ursinii. The sequence goes on from NC_139520.1 coordinate 3,032,471, forward strand.
ATCAATGCAAGATATATCCGTTTAATATGTGCTGGTCCCTGATTTCTAATTTGCTTTATCAAATTTTCATCAGTCATTACAAATCCATTTTTCTGGTCTTCTTTCCACCTGGCCCGTAACTGAATATATTGAAACCAAGTTTGAACAACCTTCTCTTCTCGCAAGAAATTATATGATTTCAGGCACCAAACATTCCTTTCCAAACTTAAAATTTCCTTGTAAGTAGTCTCATCGTGTTTGAAACCAGCATGTATATTTTCTATTGCGTGTTTTGGAATTGCCCACAATGGTATCTTGCTGCTTAACTTGTATCTGTACTTCTTCCAAACTCTCAGCAGTGCCTGTCTTAAAATATGCATCCTAAACACAGAATCTACCTTCTTATCATACAACAAATATGCATGCCAGCCAAACAACAAATCATGGCCCTCAAGATTTAATAACCTCGGTTGCGTCAAATTAATCCAATCGCTTATTCCTACTAATGCAGCAGCTTCATAATATAATTTAAGATTAGGCAATTTAAGGCCACCTCTCTCACGAGTATCCTGCATAATCTTAAGTTTAACTCGTGGCTTTTTCCCTGCCCACACAAATTTATTGATACCACGCTGCCATTCCTCCAAATTAGAATCTTTCTTAAGAATCGGTATCATTTGAAATAAGAATAAAAATTTGGGCAGGACATTCATTTTCACTGCTGCAATCCGTCCCAACAAAGACAATTGCAATTTTTCCCAACTCTCCAATTCTTTTTGAATTTTCCCCCATAGTTTTTCATAATTATTTTTATATAGCTTTGTATTAGAGGGCGACAAAGTCACCCCCAAATATTTAACCCTTTTAACAATCTCGAATCCAGTTAATCCTTCTAAGAGAGCCTTCTGTGAAACTGTCATATTTCTAGCCAAAATTTTAGTTTTCTGTATGTTTACTTTAAATCCAGAAACCTTCCCATATTGTGTTATTATCTCCATCAGGTCCACAACAGAGTTCTCTGGCTGGGTCACTGTAACAACCAGATCATCTGCAAATGCTCTCAATCTATAGTCCTGATCTCCGACTTGTATCCCCTTAATTTTATCCGAATTCCGAATCTTAACCAATAATATCTCTAATGTTAACACAAATAACAAGGGCGATAGCGGACACCCTTGCCTTGTGCCCTTCTCAATATTACATGCTGTTGTCAGACTATTGTTAACTATAATTCGGGCAGTTTGTTTTTGATATAATGCCCTAATCGGTTGTAGAAATTTTTCCCCAAAATCCATTTTGTCTAAAACTTTCAACAAAAATTGCCAATTCAATTGATCAAAAGCCTTTTCAGCATCTAAAAAGATTAGCGCTGCAGAGATCTGGTTGTGCCTTTCCAAAAACTCTAACACATCAACTATATGTCTCACGTTATTTTTCATTTGTCTACCACTAATAAACCCCGTTTGATCCCCATGAACCACCTGTTGTAGAACCCTCATCAGTCTATTAGCCAAAACCTTAGCAAATATCTTATAATCTGTATTTAAAAGCGATATCGGTCTATAATTTTTAACTAAAGTAGCATCCTGGTCTTCCTTCGCAATCAAAGAGATAAAAGCTGTTCTCCAAGACGGTGGCACCTTTCCCCCCTTCTGGATTGTCTGGAACAGTTCCTTTAACGGTTTTATCATCTCTAGTTGTAAGTTTTTATAATAGGCCGCAGTCAAGCCATCCGTGCCTGGTGCTTTATCCACCTTCAGTTCCTTAATACCTGTAAAAATTTCTTCTTCTGTAATCAGCTGATTAATCCCCTCTTTTTGTACTTGCGTAAGAACCGGGATGCTAGCATTCTCCAAGTACATATCAATATCTTTTGCATTAATGTCCTCTTTAGTATATAATTTCGAATAAAAATCCACAAAAGCATCCTTAATAAGATTCTGTTGAAACACGACCCTTCCTTTATACTCAATCTTATCTATATTAGATGCCCTTTGTTTTTTCCTCAGTCTATAAGCTAACCATCTGCCTGGTTTATTGGCATTGCAAAAAGTATTATGCCTAGCAAACCGCAGATTGGTCGCCACTTGATCAGCCATTAATTTATCAAATTGTCCTCTTAACAATCTAATAGCCTCCTTGATCTTCACATCCTCTGGGTTCAAAATCAAAGCCTTTTCTTTTTTCCTTTATTTCATTCTCCAGTTCTTTCCTTCTATTCTCCACTACACGTCTATGTCTATTATTCATATGTATCAACACCCCTCTCATATAGGCCTTGCTAGCATCCCAAACCATATCCATAGAGGTACCCTTATTCATATTAATCTCAAAAAAATCCTTCATCCGCTGTTTGCATTCTTCCACATTTCTCTGGCTTCTAAACAAATTCTCATTCACACGCCATGAGCGCCTATCTCTTTTTTCCTTATCAATCTCCAACCAAACTGGACTGTGGTCAGAGATAGTTCTTGCACAAATCTTCACCTTTTTAGTTCTCAAAAAAAATCATTAGTCGACAAAATAAAATCAATCCTCGAGAAAGATTGGTGTCTATCAGAGTAAAAAGTATAATCCTTCTCCTGCAAGTGTCTCTCACGCCAGATATCTCACAATTCCAGGTCATCCTTCATTTCAAAAAAAGATTTAGGCAGTTTAGCATGACTTGGAATGCGCTTAAAAGCTCCAGCCTTATCCAACTGTACATCCATAACTCCATTCCAGTCCCCCATAAAAATAAAAGATTTATAATCCAACTGGGTAAGCTTTGTGTGAAGTAAGCTAAAAAAGTCAGCTTGTTGTTGATTTGGTGCATATAGTCCAACTAAAAGCGTCTTTTTACCTTCTAACAACAGCTCAATCATAACATATCTTCCATGCTTATCTGCTTCAATTAAATCCGCTGTTAAGGCACTTTTAACATAAACAACCACTCCATTTTTCTTATTCTCTGCAGAAGCAACAAATTGCGCACCCAGTCTCGAGTTCATTAAATACTTTTGATCCAAAACTCTAATATGCGTTTCTTGCAGACATATAACATCTATCTTAAATTGTTTTAAATATTGAAAAACTTTCTTCCTCTTCTGCGGTGAATTTAGTCCATTAACATTCCAAGTTAAAAATTTAGTTGCCATGTATATCCTCAAAAAGCTCTTGGACCACAGCTTTGATAGGACTAATTTCTTTAGGCCGTGCTCCTCCCACAGCTTGGCTATGAATGCGTTGTGAAGAATCTGAAGACTTTTGCTGATCTTGTTCTTTTATTTTCTTTGCTCGTCTTAAAGCACGCGTCACTCTTTGCTCTCTAGGATCATCCAAAGAAGTTGTAGCTTGATCTCCTCCAGCACCATTTTCCTCTGTTTCCTCCTGTTGTTGTTCTTCTTCTCCAGATCCCTTTCCAGCTTCCAGAAGCGTTAATGGGGTTGCTTTTAAGACATTATTGTAGAAATCACGCGCTTGTTTCACAGTGATCAGCCTGTACCTTTTACCTTCATGCATCACCATCAGCCCTTCTGGAATCTCCCATCTGAATCTTATATCTCTTTGCTTAAGCTCATGCACAAGAAATGTATAGTCCTTCCTTCCCCTTAAAATCCTTGGAGGAATTTCTTTTAAAACCAAGACTTCTTGTTCAGCAATCACGACTTTAGCATCGTAGGCAGCTTGTATCACCTGATCTCTAATTTCTCTTTTTGCAAAGTAAACCACCACATCTCTAGGCAACTTTCTCTGTCTAGCAATCCATGAATTCACCCGAAACACTTTATCCATAGCTGCTCTTATTTCAGATGCTGGCTGGTTCAATACCCCTTCGAGAGCCTCAGAGATCAGCTGCTTTAAATCTTCTTTAATATTCTCTTTTAAACCTCTGATTCTGACAGCAAACTGCATCTGATAAAATTGGGCAAGGCTTAACTCCCTATCCATTTTGTCTCTTGCATTTTCATTCTCCCATGCTTTTACTTCTAATATAGCATTCCTTTGAACCAAATCATCCATTTTTTCATCTAAATCTTCCACAAATTCCGCCACTTTATGCACTGAAGACAAAATGTCTACCTTCATCACGCTGAACTTCTGTTCCATCCTTTCTTCCATTCTTTCCTCCAGTTTCTCCAATTTCTCCTCCATCTGTGCAAATTTATCAGCAATTGATTGATTAATTGATTCCAAAAGTACCTGGGCATGTTTATCCAGAGCATCTCGCAAATCCTTCGATGTCAGCACTTCAGGAGTGTGCAACGCCTGTAGTGATGATTGTTGCACCGGCGAGGATCCACCACTCCGAAGAGTTTTAGGGGGAGGTTTAGCCGCCATCTTTTAGTCCTCAATTATGACGCACTTTCACTTAAAGTTTAGAAAGTCCAACAAACTCGAGAGTATAGTAAAATAATCCTCTTCACCTTTCCCTCTTGTACCGCTCTGCCTGCTCCTTTAAATCATAGTCCTTTCTTCAGGCAGGGATGGTTCGCAGACGCCTGGCTCTGCTCCAAGAAGTTCGGAGCAGAGACGACGACCAGCTGGGAGCAACCCAGGCTTCGGGGGAGTTCAATCCTCCAGCCGCCCAAGCTCCAAGCTCAGGCGGCCTCGGAGAACTCTACCCCTACCTGGGGCCTCACCCCCTCCTCTTCTCCCGAGGAGGGGGCTTCAATTTCGCCCGAACAGCTGATCGGCGCTGTTTCGGGCGAAAAAACAAACAGCTGAGCCGCGGGCAGCCAGGAGAGGCTGTCTTCGGCGCCGCGCCACCACCGGAAGTCGGCACTCTTTCTTTCTTGTATCATAGTGACCAGAACTAAATGCAGTAACACAGTAACAATAACAGACTTGGAAGGAACCTTGGAGGTTTCTAGTCCAAACTCTGGCAAGCAGGAAACCCTGTACCATTTCAGACAAACAGCTGTCCAATCTCTTCTTAAAATCCTCTAGTGATGGAGCACTCACAACTTCTGAGGCAAGCCATTTCACTGATTATTTGTTCACGCTAACAGCAAATTTTTATCAAATAGTTCTAGATTGGATCTCTCCTTGATAAGTTTCCATTCGTTACTTCTTGTTGTCTTCAGGTGCTTTGGAGAATAGGTAGTGTTGTGTACTGGGTTCTTTGCTGGAAAGCAGGAGACGAAGCGAGAGAATTCAGGCGGGAACATGCTTTATTGAATGCAGGAACTAAACTGAGAACCAAGGCTGCTACGCAGCTATTTATACTCTGGCCACTAGGCGGCGGCCAATAGGTTTGAAGGAACCTATTGCTGCCCTAGAGCCAACCAATGGTGGTCCTGAAGACGGTCTGTCTGAGGAGCCAATGACCGTTACCCAACTCCTTGCTTAAGCAATCTCACAGCATTCAAAACCCACGTGGTACAGTTTAAGCAAAACTAGGCCCAATACATTACAGGTAGACCCCCCCTCCTCTCCGTAATAGCCCTCAAATTTTGGAAGACTGCTATTATCACCAGTAGTTCTTCTCTTCTTTAGACCCAGTTCCCACAATCTTTCATCATACGTTTAAAGCCTCCAACCCCCTAATTTTCTTTGTTGTCGTTCTCTGCACTCTTTCTAGAGTCTTTTTTGTATCAGGGTGACCAGAACTGGATGCAGTATTCCAAATGTGGTCTTATCAAAACAATATAAAGCAGTACTAACACTTCACATAATCTTTTTATTTCCCCCCCCTCTTGTTCCCAAAGTTAAAATGTAAACTGCAAAATAAAAAAGAAGAAAGTTTTGCATAAAGCAAAACCGAACAAGACAAGACAAAAGTGCAATAAAAAACTACATACACATAAATTGTCTCCTCTAGCTGAATATTGGTAAATACAGTATATTTCAGCAATAATAGTCCCCCCCACACACACAGTTTATGAACTTCTACAACTCTGTTTACCTAGCCAATTTGATCTGGTATTGATCTACTGTAAAATGGAACACTTAACAGTTAACTGCAAAGCTAAACTTCAAAGTTAGCAAACTATTATTTTTTTTTTTTTTATTGAAAAGTTTTAAAATACAGTTTTCCTTTAAAAAACCCCCCTTCCCCTGCCCTCCTCCCCCCCTACCTCCCCCCTCCCCCTCCCCCCCCTAACTCCCCCCTTTCCCACCCTCCTTCCCCCCTACTTCCCCCCCTCCCCCCTACCCCCCCCCTGACTTCCCAGAGCTAAATACAAGGTATATATCTAAAAAAAACAATCATAAACAATCATATACTAACAACTATAAACTCTAAAATCCATCACTCTCTAGCTTATATAAAATAAACCAATCCTCAATAATATTAAATATATATAGAAAACTAAGATAAAAAAAAACTAGCGTCATTCATGTTAAAAAAGAAAAAAAAACAGAAAACCTTCCTCCACTGTCTACATTCTTCCACAATTGTCTATTTACTAAACAAATTCTCATTTACACACCACAAACACCTATCCCTATTATCCTAATCACTCTCTAACCAAAATAGTCTATAATAGATAATTCTTACACAAATTAACCCACATTAGCCCATAAAGCTTTCTTCCATTTCCTCTGTAGTAAATTTAATCCATTAGTTCCACTGCTTAACTGTAAGTATTTAGTAAATTTAGTCCATTGTCCACTGCTTAGCTGTAAGTACATTATAGAAGTTCCATAGATTTCTGCAAGTCTTATTTTTTAATCTTCTTTGAACGTTTTAAAGCAGCACGCGTCACTCTCTGTTCTCTAGGGTCATCCAAAAGATTTATGGCTTGATCTCCTCCTACACCCTTCTCATCTGTTTGTCCATCTTCATCCTCTTGATATTCTCCTTCTCCAGATCCCTCTGCATCTTCCGAAAGTATTGATGGGATTACTTTTAAAACATTGTTGTAAAAATCACGCGCTTGCTTCACAGTAACCAAACAATACCTTTTGCCTTCATACGTCAAGCTCAAGCCAAGTGGAATCTCCCATCTGAACCTTATATCTCGTTGCTTAAGCTCTTGCACAAGAAATATAAAGTCCTTCCTTCTCTTTAAAATCTTTGGAGGAATTTCTTTTAAAACCAGAACTTCTTGATCAGCAATCACAACTTTAGTATCATAGGCAGCTTGTATAACTTCATCTCTAATTTCCCTTTTTAAAAAATAAACCACCACATCTCTAGGCAGCTTTCTCTGTTTAGCAATCCACGAGTTCACACGAAACACTTTGTCCATGCCTTGTTTTATTTCAGATGCTGGCTGATTCAATACCACCTCAAAAGCCTCTGAGACCAGCTGCTTTAGGTCTTCCTTAATATTCTCTTTTAAACCTCTAATTCTAACAGCAAACTGCATCTGGTAAAATTGAGCCAGACTCAGTTCGTTATCCATTTTGTCTTTTAACTCTTCAATTTCCAATACTTTTGCTTCTAATATAGCATTCTTTTGAGTCAAATCTTCCACTTTTTCCTCCAGATCTTCCACACATACAGCTACTTTATGCACTGAAGTCAAAATGTCTACCTTCATCTCTCTAAATTTCTGTTCCATCCTCTCTTCCATTCTCTCCTCCAATTTCTGCAATTTCTCCTCCATCTGTAGAAATTTAACACCCATTGATTCCAAAATTAACTGGGTATGCTTTTCAAGATCCTTCAATGTCAATACATCAGAAGAATGCAGCGCCTGCAATAATGAATGTTGTTGCACCGGAGAATTTCCTGCACTCCGGAAAGTTTTAGGAGGAGGTTTAGCCGCCATCTTTTACTTACAGTTGTGACGCACTTTCACTTTAAGTTTTAGAAAAAGTCCATCAAGCTCGAGAGTAGAATAAAATAATCCTCTTCATCTTTCCCTCTTGTACCGCTCTGCCTGCTCTTTTCCTTTCATAGTCTTTCCTTCAGGCAGGGATGGTCACAGACGCCTGGCTCTGCTCCATAAAATCCAGAGCAGAGACGCTGGCCAGCTGGGAGCAACCCAGGCTACGGGGGAGTTCAATCCTTCAGCCGCCCAAGCTCAAAGCTCAGGCAGCCCTGGAGAACTCTACCCCTACCTGGGAGCTCACCCCCTCCTCTTCTCCCGAGGAGGGGGCTTCAAATTCGCCCGAACAGCTGATCGGCGCTGTTTCGGGCGAAAATCACACAGCTGAGCCGCGGGCAGCCCGGGAAGGCTGTCTCCAGCGCCGGCGGAGCCACCGGAAGTCAAAGTTAGCAAACTATTATTGTATTTAACTCGGAGAAGGTCTACAATAGCTTCTAATCTACCATATACCATTACAGATTAACTTTGATCCATCCCAGATCAAATATCCTCGACTGATACTTATTAGTAAAACCTTTCCTTAAAATTTTAACTAGGATCATTTCAAACAATTGCTCCTCATTCCCCAAAGTTATAAATCTATCCTGTAAATACCTCCACATCATTTGTTGTACAATGAATCTTTCTACAAGTTGAAACCCAGTACCTCTGTTGTCTAATAAATTCTAATAAAAAGTTTTCTAATAAAGGTTTTCTAACAATCTCCATCAAATATTTTTAGGAAAGACCAGTAGATCACTCTTCAATTCTATCATCTCAAAGTCTTTGGAATTCAAGGCCCTTCCCATCTTCTCCAACAATTCTCAAACTAGGCTCCTTCACTGCCGACAGATTAGATTCCAATCTATCCACTTGTAAATCTAATTTAGCTACTAAATCAAGTCTTTGAACGTCATCTTCAGGTTGATATAAGACCATTATTAATTCCTCAAACCTTTTATCTAAGTTTTCATTTAGAGCTTGTAAATTGAAAAACATTTTTTTCAAAGGCTTGAAAGAGCTTTAAGATTAAGTTGATCTGGCTCTTGCTTTTCTTTTGTATAATAATGTTGATCTGGTTCTCACTTTTCTTTTATATAATAATAATAACAGAGTTGAAAGGTACCTTGGAGGTCATCTAGTCCAACCCCTTGCTCAAGCAGGAAACCCTATACCATTTCGGGCAAATGGCTGGCTAGTCTCTTCTTAAAAACTTTCAGTGTTGGAGCATTCACCACTTCTGGAGGCAGGTTGTTCCTCTGATTAATTGTTCTAATTGTCAGGAAAATTCTCCTTAGTTCTCGGTTGCTTCTCTCCTTGATTAGTTTTCATCCATTGCTTCTTGTCCTGCCTTCGGGCACTTTGGAGAATAGCTTGACTCCCTCTTCTTTGGGGCAGCCCCTGAGATATTGGAACACTGCTATCAAGTCACCCCTCGTCCTTCATTAAACTAGACATCCCCAATTCCAGCAACCGTTCCTTATATGTTTTAGCCTCCAGTCAACAGATCATCTTTGTTGCTCGCTTTTCTGAGATTTCTGGTAGTCTCCTATCACAATACTAATCAGTCTAGTACTAGCTTTTGAGATCAGCTAAGCTTGGCTACCTATTGCCATCTTATGGAGCCTTTCCACCCCAAATTCAGTCAATTTGCCTTTGCTGCTATGATAGCCTTTTATCCTCTCCTTTCAGTCTCCAGGCTTTCACTGGCACCTTAGACATAAGTTCTGGCACCAGAATGTGTGAAGGAAAATATTACTAGACTAGTCCTTCGGCCATCAGCTACCAACACATCCAAGTCCCCACGGAACACCCTGAACCCCACCGACAGTGTGACCTCCCCCTTAATTTTCACGGGAGCATGCTGGAAGTCGGTTAATTTTAGGTTAGTTGGTCTTAAGGTAGCCCATCGGTTGCTCTGGCTGCACACTTGTTTAAAGGTCTCTTCAGAGATTATTGAGACAGCGGGTCCGGAGTCTAGCTCCATCTTTCAGGGTATGCCCTGCAAGTGGACCTCTAGCATAATTTTTGGAGTGAGTAGCCGATGGACCCCCAAGTGGGAAACAACCTTAAGATTCACTACGGCATTGGAGGTTGCGTTTTGGGGTGTCCCAGTACCTTTTGGTGACGCGTCCTCGTTCCTCTGATGGCTCCGGCAGACCACAGTGATGTGGCCTGTTTTCCCGCAGATTCGGCACTTAGCCGAGCGAAATCTGCAGGTCACTCTTGCGTGGTCCCCCCCGCAGCCAGTACACCTGGGACTGGTCACTCTGGTTCCTGGAATGGCGTCAGTACCGGCCCCACCGGCAGCTCTCTGCGACCCCATTGATCTCCGCTGAGCCCCCTGGTCTACCTGCGGTCGTGTTGGTTGTTGTTCTGCCGCCCTCCGGTCTACTGTGTTGATCTCTGCTGCCTCATCGTCATCTGTTCCGCCGTACGCAGTGCTCTCCTGGTGCACTGATCCCCCGGAGCTGCTGCTCGGTTGGTGGGTTGTTTGACCGTCGCCGCTGGCTGCCTCATGCGCTTGGACCTCGTCCAAGACCTCTTGCAGGCTCATTTTCGGGTTCACGAGCAGTTTCTGCCGCAGCCGCTTGTCCCAAAGGTGATACAATCTCGCAGGTGGTCCTCTAGATCAGGGAACTTGCAGAGACGAGCGGCTTGTCGCACGTCCGCAATGAAGTCAGTTGTCGACTTGCCTGGCTTCTGGATCCTCTGGACAAACTGAAACCTCCAGGACATCTCAGACCTCTTAGGCATAAAATGCCCACTCAGTTTGTTTACGAGGTCGCGGTAGAGAACGGATGCGATGGGCGTCGGGGCGAACAACCCAACTGCCACATCGTAGACGTCAGACCCGCTGATATACAGTAGCGATGCCGCTTTCATGCGATCTTCATTAATTTTGTTGACGAGAAGATACCCTTCAACCTGGCCCAGGTGCGATTCCCATCGCTCGGGCCGGTGAATGTCGAACTCACGACTCTGAGTGATTTTTGCCATGGTCTGACCGGTCCTAGGATGCTGCTTCGGCAAGGATCAAGAAAAAGGATTCTTTTCCTCCGATCCAGTGATTTCAGCTAGTGACTTCAGCTAGTGATTCAGCTCTGCGCGAAACAGCCATCCCACCTTCGTCGCCACTATTGTGTAGTGGGTTGTGGACCACATGGCAATGAAAGGACAGATGACTACCGCATGTCAGCTCTTTATTCATGGTAGGCGTGTACTGGACAAAGGGGGTTACCTGGACCCCTTATATACCTAGCCAGGTATCACTCTGGCCAATCCATCCATCCGAATCTCCTGCCAAAAACCCTTCAGCCAATCCAGACACAGCACAGCACCACCCGGTGGTTCTTGCAGAGCTGCTGCTCCTACCCCATACATAACAAATATAGTTTTTTTTTATTTGAACAACTGAGATTTGGGTGCAATGGCATCTGATTATTTCGGTGCCATCAAGCTGTTTTTGACTCTGAAAAAACATCATTTTCTCCATGATTTTCTATCCAAAAGCTGATCTTCTAGGTCTACCAATGGTATAACCATTAAAACTGCAACTAAATCTATCTTGTTGCTGGTTGTCCTCATCTCCTTTCTTCTATCTTTCCCAGCATTAGAGTATTTTGCAGAGATCTGGGTCATTGCATAGTGTATAGGATTACATAGGATAATTTGAGTCTGGTCCTTTGTGCCTCAAGTGAGAACCCTGGGTTCATCTAGACTAGATTCTAGATAAGAGCCTGGCTCAATAGCAGTAACTGCAAGAGGGATCTAGTGGACAACCACTTAAATAAGAGGCAGTAGTGTGCTGCAGCCAACAAAAAAGTCAATATAGTCCCAGTCTGCATTAACAGAGTGATAGAATCAAGATCACATGGTTTTAGTACCACTTTATAATGCCTTGGTAAGACCACATTTGGAATACTGTATCCAGATGTGGCTGCCGCAATATAAAAAAGATCTTGAGACTCAAGAAAGAGTGCAGAGAAGAGCAACGAAGATGATTAGTGGGTGAAGGCTAAAACATATGAAGAACGATTGCAGGCATTGGCTTTGGGTTTGTCTAGTCTAGTGAAATGGACCAGGGGTGACATGATAGCAGTCTTCCAATATTTAAAGGGCTGCCACAAGGAAGAGGGGGACAACCTATTTTCCAAAGCACCTGAAGGCAAAACAAAAAGCAACGAATGGATAGTAATCGAGAGAACCAACCTATAAATAAGAGAAATTTCCACTTAATCAGTGGAACAAATGCCTTACCTCCAGAAGTTGGGGGTGGTCCATCACTGGAGGTTTTTAAGCAGAGACTGGACAGCCACTTGTCCGGAATGGCATAGGGTCTCCTGCCTGAGCAGGAGAACCCTTACATTTTTGGCTATCATCACAAATTGATATTTCTTCCTCCAGTTCTAAAGCCATGTTCATCTTCTTCCAATTCCAATGTAGCTTGAGTAAATAAGTGGAGAGAAAATAGTTTTGTTGCATTCCTTTTGCCAACCTGGGACTAATCTGTTTCACTGTATTCTGTCTGTACTGTGGCTCCTTGACCTATATACAGGTTTCTCATGAGGACAATGAGATGTTCTGGGATTCCCATTTTTCTGAGCAATTCCTACATCTTGAAATGATCAACATAATCAAAGACTTTTCAATGAAGCACATATTGATTATCACGTCTCAAGTCCAGGAGTCAGCTTCTGAGTTTGAATCTGATCCTGAAATTGCTGGTCCAGGTGATCCTGTGGAAGATTAGCTTTATGAAGCCCAGAACCACATCAGACAAGCAGGGAAGCTGGAAAAGTCAGTTGAGTCAAGTCCCCACACCACATTAGCACGCAGAGCAGAACAGTGAAGTTCTATTAGGCTCCTCACCAAGCAAAGGAGTAATTCTGATTATTCACAGCTGGCTGCAGACTTATTTAAAAAACAGCTTTAAGTTGGGCTGTCTTTGCTGGAAACAATGTCCAACAATGTCCAACACTCTGACCTTCAGCTTGTGCATGGCACGTGTGTGAATTCTACTCTTAAATCTCTGATCATTGGACTAGCTTATATCCTTGACTCATCTCTGTGAAACTTGGACTGACTCTCGGTGATTCTTCAGTGTGCTCTTATTTACCGTAAAACAAAACGTTGTGGGTAAGGCTTTGCTTCATTTACATTCCTTTGCTTATTTGTCACCTTAAACTAAAATTGATAATCTCCCGAGAAACAGAAAAACAGAGTCGGAAAGGTTTAGAGATCTTCATCCGTCTAACCCCCTGCGTGAGCAGAAGACCACATACCGTTCTGGACAAATGGCTGCCCAATCTCTTATTGAAAACCTCCAGTGATGGAAGACCCACAACCCATGGAGGCAAACCACGCCACTGACAGGAAATATCTCCTTAATTCTAGGCTGGATTTTTCTTTGATAAAGTTCCGTAACCTCTTGGCCTTGCCCTTGGGTGCTTTGGAGAATTATTTTGTATACTAGATGGGGAAGGATAGATGTAAATAGGGACACTACATCAAAGAAGAATATGATCTCACCAGGAGCCACATGTAAGCCTGGTAATTTTGTCAAAAATTGTGTGACTGTGCTGTGGGGTCAGGAAGCATAAGCATTGGGCCAGCCACTTAGCTCAGCTATAGGTGGGATTATCTCATAGCTACAATAGATCTGAGGGAGACTTGGTTATTCAGTTTTCAAACAAACTGTCAGGGCCTACTTCAAAACCGCATCCTAAGAAAGCAGGGCTCTTGGAACAGGTTCTTTCCAAAAGGAACTTTTATTAGGAGAAGCTGATAGCAGGCATGATAGGCAGGATCTGATCAGTAGGTTTTTTTTTATTTCCATTTATATCCCGCCCTTCTCCGAAGACTCAGGGCGGCTTACAAGCTTAGCAGTAGCCTTCATTCTATGTATATGCCTGCTTATTAGGGCTTTCACACACACACACTCAAGCGGCATTATTACAAAGTCAGCTTAATTGCCCCCAGCAATCTGGGTCCTCATTTTACCTACCTCGGAAGGATGGAAGGCTGAGTCAACTTTGAGCCTGGTGGGACGCGAACCTGCACTAATTGCAGGCAGCTGGTGTTACTTAAGGAGGCATTAGCCCACTGCTCCACCACTGCTCCACCAAGGCTTAAAAGAGTCCCAGGCATAACCCCACCTCAATAGGGCCAATCTCAGGTGTTAAGTCCGCTGTGGGAAGGGAGCTGATAACGGGGTCCTTTCCCATGCTTGTGAAGATGTTGTTGGGTCTTCACACCTTCTCTTCCGCAGTGAGAGATAAGCCAGATGGCCGGAGGCACATTCCTTTCTCACCCCAAGGTAACATCAAGGGAGAGACAGTTCAAAGAGTAAGTTTGTAGCATAGCAGAAAGGATACATTGTAGCAAAGCAGAGAAACATAGCACAGAGCCTTCCCCCCTCCCCTTCAGGAGAATGGCAGAACCCTCAGAAGAAATGAAGAAGAAATGAAATAGATCCACCCCCCCCCCAGGGAAAGAATGGGTTCTTACACAAACTTCCAGATTCTTCTGACATTGTTTACTTCTCTTTATTCATTTTGCCAGCCTCTTCACATTCATCAAAAAGAGAAAATAATCAAGTATATCCAACATACTTTCCTCTCTGAATATTTGAAGTTAATCACATTTTACAGCTATCTGGATGAGTAATTTAAATACAAAAACATAAAGTGTGTTAAAATGAAAAATAAAAAGATGCTAAGGTAGAACCTAAGCAAGAATTTTTAAAAAGAGAAAAGCTTTAACAGTTCCCAAGAAGGAAGGCATTTTTACTGTAAAATTAATAACATTTTAAAAGATAATCTATTCTGCTATCCCAAGTATCTTTATGTCTTCACTCAAGAAAAAGGACTCGGGAGTATAGGCCATGCATTTTGCGGCTTAAAACATGGAAGAGTGGATAGTTGAAAAGTAGCTGTTTTGTAAAAGTAGAGACTTTTTGTACTTCCATTTTGTTGAATTTATTTTATTATACTGATTTGCAGCTGCTATCAGCACTTTGTGGTTTATATTCTTCTGGAAAAGAAACAATAAATTGTGTGGTTTATTCCTCAGCTGCACATCGTCCTGCATTTTGAGCTTCCTCTCTGATATCCTTTCATTCATTCCAATGATTCATTTTTCTAATCACAAGGGGAAAATCCTCCACACATTCTGGAGATTTTAGCAGCTGCCATGTTTTTGTTTCAGAAGAAAAGGTGTTTGTGTGTTTATGCAGCCTTTCCACACTGCAATTCATATAGGCTCTGCCAAGGGCCACAGTCCCTCTGGAACAGCCCAGTATTTAACAGCCCAGAATTTAGCGTCTGCCAAATTTACACAACATTAGACCTGAAATTCACTCAATGCACGTTCATTTTTAACTACTGCCAGCCTTTCTTGCCAATGATAGTTAAAATGAGTTGGGTTGAAGTAATATTGTTGGGACACCTTTGGGGTTGTATCATCTCTGTTCAGCAATAACTTTGCTTGTTTCTAAGTGTTCTCAGATCTCTTGCTTATCTTTTCCATGATCTTCCCAGGTACTGCTGTCAGAATGATTGGTCTGTAGTTTCCTGGATCTGTTCCTCCCGCCCCCCCTTTTTTTGAAGATGGGAACCACATCAGCTCTTTCCCAGTCCTCTGGTAGTTCCCCAGTGCTCCAGGAAGAAGACTTTCCAAAAGCTAAAACAAAGAGATGCGTCTTGAGGCTTTTTCTCAAAAAACAGAAAGAGGATGTGGCTAATAGTCCCTAATTCAGGTGGCTAAAGATGAAGAAAGTGGCCAGGGGAGGAGCTGAAGCTGATATAGGTAACAGAATTCTTGGACATTTAGGTCAAGGGTGTCAAATTGCCAGTCTGAGGGCTGGATGCGTCATGACGAAACTGCGCCCACCCCATTGCCGGCAATGGAAAAAAAGTCGTGATAGATTGCAACACGTCATGTGACATTGAGAATTTGACACCCCTGATTTAGGTCAAAGATAACCAACAGGGACAGTGTGATGGTGATGCATTGGAGAAAACTGATTTAGAATGGTGGTTCAGAAATAATTGAAGCATACTGTTGCATTGCAAGGTTAATGCTTAGGTGTTTACCATCTATGTCAGGGGTCTTCAAGCCTGGCCCTTTTATGACTTGTGGACTTCAACTCCCAGAATTCCTCAGTCAGGTACGTGTGCCTGACTGAGGAATTCTGGGAGTTGAAGTCCACAAGTCATAAAAGGGCCAGGTTTGAAGACCCCTGCTCTATGTAATGCCATCTACTGTATGTGATTCTTGGCAGGAACAAAAAGGGCCTAATGATATTCCTACCATTAGACTGATAGGGACAAATAAATCTGTCAGGTTGGTTGATGGAATAGTTCTTATTTTAATACTGAATACTAGCTAATTATAAAACATAATTACACATAATTTATTCTACCTTTCATGTGTTGTTAACAGGTACAGATTTGTTTAGGAAAATTCTTTCAATTACAGTTCTGTTTTGGTTCAGTAAATATGTATTAGAAGGTATATTCCTTTCACAGGTCAGCCTATTCTTGCTATGAAAAGGTACACCCAAGTGAACGTAGCTGGTGCTTGCAACATACATTTATGTTGCAGTTGTGTAAAATGGCTGTAAGGAAAAATTGTCTCAGAGAAACTATTGTAGTAGCAGACACTATATAAATATCCATTGCCCTTTTCTGACATTGCTTTAGAGTTTCAGGAAGGAAATGGATGTTATGCAAGAATGTACAAGAATGCAGAAGCCACATATGTCAACTAAAGACCTGCCATCCCTTGCAAAACTAGAGTGCAACACTTGCGTGGAATTTGGCTTCATTCTTCACAAGCACGTATGTCCTGATGGTCCCTTTTGCATGTCCTGCAGGATTGCTGTAGGCAACAGTAAAAAGTGCCAGAGGACTTTAGCTTCTTCGTTTTCTATATTTTATGGTCCCACTGTTCTTGTTTGCAGGCAAATGGTATTTCTTGCATATCTTCCAATGCACCATTGTTGCTAGTTATGCCATTGTTTATAGTCAATCTATGCAATCTTCTTTCAGCAGCTAACCAGATGGTCATCTGTTTGCTATTTTCTCAATTCTAACTTTGTTTACATTTGTTCATAAGGCTTGGTCTTGTGCTGTCAGAATTAGTCCCTCGGTCTCTTTCTTCAAATTTCCTGCTCCAGGTCATGTTATTATCTGCTTTCCTGCTAGTTTTTAATATACTGGCCATGTAATGCTTTGTCTTCCTATGCCTCTTTTTTGTTCTTCATTTGGTCATTTTGTTCTTTCTTGTTGGTCATTTTGGTCTCTCCAGTATTCAGTAGGTCTTCCTGCTACACTAGCTTCAGTGCATCTTCTTCACTATCCTTTAGATCAGAGGTGTCAAACTGCCAGCCTGCCGGCCGGATGCATCATGCTGAAACCGTGCCCACCCCATTGCCGGCAATGGGAAAAAGTTGTGATATGTCACAACAGGTCACGAGATGTTGTGAGTTTGACACCCCTGCTTTAGATAGTCTTCCAATGCTTTTTTTTCCTTTGTTTGATATACTTGCAACATTCCACACTCACCCCTTTTCCTTGGTAAGTAGACTCTGTCAATATTGCTTTGAGGATGAAGGGCATGATTCATTATCATTATGTTTCTGGTCTTCCTATCTGGGGTTCTTAGTTCTGCTTGAATCAGCCCATTATTCCAGATGTGTATTTAATGACTGGAATTGCCCAGGTGTTGATTGTCTTGATGGTATGCCTTCTGCTGACTTTGGACAGTAAGATCTTTACTCCCCTGTATTCATTTCTAATCCTTTTTTTATTTCAGTGTGCTTGATGTCAGCTTGAAGGATGCCCAGGAACTTGTAGTGATCATCTTCATCCAGATTCTTGATATTCTATGCTGGGCTTAAATAAAATTTGTGATTGGATGAGTTATGCCACATGAAATGTGATCTTCACCCTCCATTCCCAGTTTACTAAACCCTTCTATGATTGTTCGTTCTCTCTGATTGTGTTATTCAGATGGCCTAGAATAACTGTGATAACCTTCATACAACAGAAACCAGAGGAAATTGGAAGAGAAGAAAATTCATCTTCTTTATATGCAGTTTTAGGTCCAACCTTTTTGAGCCCTCTCTCATAGGAAGATAGCATTAATTTATTTTCACAGGCTTTGGCCAGTGCTGGGATCCACACATCTATTTACAGCTGCCTTGAAGCCTCATAATTACAATGCAACTGAAATGTCCGTTTTCCCTTCCTGACTACAAATAGGGATCAATCGAATTTTAAATGACTGCTTACAGGCTACATTCTGATCATGACCTTTGTAAATAATTAGAGCTTGCCCTGTTCTATCTACCTGGAAAGGGTAAGTGGGCAGGTTTTCTAACTGGCATTTAATCTGGAAAGGAGCCGAAGATATTTGAGCTAAAAAGCTAATATGACTTGGCAAAAGAAGCCAGCATGGAGCCTTGTGCTCCCTCCACATTGACGTGGTCAGTACAAATGAAATTGGAGAACTTCTGCCACTGTTTCATGTGCTGAGATTTCAAGGCATTGCAGCTTCCTATACAATCTGGTCTTGCAATATACCCCTCTATCGTTCCTGCGCTTATTCTGAATTTACGTAGGGGTTACAGCCAAGTATCAGAGTACAATTTAATTTAATTTAAATTTATTAATATTTCTATACCGCCCTTCTCCCGAAGGACTCAGGGCGGTGAACAGGGCAAGAATAAAAAACAGAATTACAAAAGTTAAAAAAAATAATTAAATAAATGCCCACTAAAAAACAATTAATACATAGTTAAAAAAGACCCCAATGAAATACAGTAAAACCCCCACCAATCCCCCATTAGGCCAGGCCGGCTTGTTCGAACAAATATATTTTCAGATCGCGGCGAAAAGAGCGAAGATCGGGCACCATCCGGAGCTCAACCGGTAACTGATTCCATAGCACCGGGGCGCCCACAGAGAAGGATCTCCCCCTGGGGGCCACCAGTCGGCATTCTCTGACCGGTGGCACCCTGAGGAGGCCCTCTCTGTGGGAAGAGACAAGAGCTGCTTAACTCATTCTTTCCGTCAGTCTTCACGGCAAAAAGAAACTATAGCCCAACCTACCAAAAACCTAACTGTAAAAGACAGACAAAATAAAAATTAAAATAAGCAGGAAAATGTTTAAACCCTCTCTGATCTTGATGAATATAAATCACTGGGACCTGATGGTTTACACCCCAGAGTTCTGAAGGAACTTGCAAATGTTATCTCAGAACCATTGTACTATATCTTTTAAAAAATCCTGGAACACCAAGGAATTACCTGAGGATTCCCATCTTAAAAAAAAAACAGACAGGAAATTACAGACCATCAGCCTAACGTTAATACCTGGGAAGATACTGGAAAAAATAATCAAAACAGATTTGTGAACACTTAGAAATATAGCCAGTAGCCAGCATGGGTTTGTTAAAAAAAGATCATGCCAAACCAATCTTATTTCATTCTTTGACAAAGTGACAAAATTAGTAGACCAGCGAAATGCTCTGGACGTAGTATACTTAGACTTCAGCAAGGCATTTGACAAAATAGATGACAACCTACTTCCTGGTAAACTAAAAAAATGTGGGATAGACAGCTTCACCACCAGATGAATTTGTAACTGGCTAATAAACCATACTCAACAAGTAGTTTTTAATGATATTACATCTACACGGAAGGAAATAAGCAGTGAGGTACCACAAGGTTCTGTCTTAGGCTCAGTACTCTCCAAAGCTTCATAAATGACTTAGATGAGGGAATAGAGGGGAACTCATCAAATTTCCAGATGACACTAACCTGGGAGGAGTAGCTAACAGCCCAGAAAACAAGCTCAGGATCCAAAATAATCTTGACAGACTTGAACAATGGGCCCTATCCAACAACATGGAATTTAATGTGGAGAAAAGCAAGATTTTATACCTGGGCAGGAAAAATCAAAGGTGCAAGTACAGATTAGGCAAGAGAAGGACCTTGGAATCCTAGTGGATGATCACTTAAACATAAGTGAGCCGTGTGCGGCAGCAGCCAAAAAAACTAATACAATTCTTGGTTGTATAAACAGAGGCATAGAATCAAAACCACGCAAAGTATGGTGGAGCAGTGGGCTAATGCCTCCTTAAGTAACACCAGCTGCCTGCAATTAGTGCAGGTTCGCATCCCACCAGGCTCAAGGTTGACTCAGCCTCCCATCCTTCCCAGGTAGGTAAAATGAGGACCCAGATTGTTGGGGGCAATTAAGCTGACTTTGTAATAATGCCGCTTGGGGGGGGTGTATGAAAGCCCTAATAAGCAGGCATATACATAGAATGAAGGCTACTGCTAAGCTTGTAAGCCGCCCTGAGTCTTCGGAGAAGGGCGGGATATAAATGGAATTAAATTAAAATAAATAAATAAATATTATTACCACTTTATAAAGCCTTAGTAAGGCCACACCTGGAATACTGCATCTAGTTTTGGTCACCACATTACAAAAAAGATGTTGAGACTTTAGAAAAAGTACAAAGGAGCAACAAAGATGATTAAAGACCTGAAGACTAAAATATGAAGAACAGTTGCAGGATTTGGTTTTAGTGAAAAGGACTAGGGAGGACATGGTAGCAGTATTCCAGTATTTGAGGGGCTGCCACAAAGAGGAGGGGGTCAATTTATTTTCCAAAGCACCAGAGGGCAGGACAAGAAACAACGGATGGAAACAAATCAAGGAGAGAAGCAAACCTGGAACTAAGGAGAAATTTCCTGACTGTGAGAACAGCTTGCTTTCAGAACTTGTGGGTGCTTCATCACTGCAGGTTTTTAAGACTGAACAGTCATCTATCTCACATAGTATGGGGTCTCCTGCTTGAGCAGGGGGTTGGACTAAAAGATCTCCAAAGTTCCTTCCAGCTCTATTCTGATTGATTGATTTCCTTCCAGGATAGGACAGTTGCTTTTAGGTCTGCGACAGTGGTTCCTTTTCTGCCCACATTTTCTGTGCAGGCTCTCTTGAATTATCAGCATACATTTGGTGATGCAGAGGAACTCAGTTTTACAAACAAGCACTAAACCTGGCTAATTGCTCACGTAAAATGGATTTTTGACATTGCTGGACCAGCCTTGAAAACGCTGTGGAGGTTGGGCTGGATGGAGATAATTGCTTAGCCTTGGCTTTTTTTAAAAAAATTCCATTTATATCCCGCCCTTCTCCGAAGACTCAGGGCGGCTTACAAGCTTAGCAGTAGCCTTCATTCTATGTATATGCCTGCTTATTAGGGCTTTCACACACTCCCCAAGCGGCATTATTACAAAGTCAGCTTATTGCCCCCAACAATCTGGGTCCTCATTTTACCCACCTCGGAAGGATGGAAGGCTGAGTCAACCTTGAGCCTGGTGGGATGCGAACCTGCACTAATTGCAGGCAGCTGGTGTTACTTAAGGAGGCATTAGCCCACTGCTCCACCAAGGCTTTTGAAGAGTTGATAAACTAGAAAGCCAGAGATTTGTGTCTCTTTTAGCTTAAAGGGGGAGGTCCTTGGTGCTCTCTGAGCTTGCTTGTTTTCTTGCAGATGTTTCCTTACCAAAACTAGGTAACATCATCAGGGCTTGAGTACTGATGATGTTACCTAGTTTGGGTAATGAAATATCTGCAAGAAAACAAGCAAGCTCAGAGATTACCAAGGACCCCTCATATCAACCCTGAGCTACAAATATTCTCCTTTCGTAGTCTCTCTTAAGGTTAAAACAAAAATAGAATTGGTTTGCCGCCAGTCTTCTCAAAATCATCCTTAAACAATCCAAACAGAAAGTGGATTTCACTAAGAATTTTTGTCTCTCATACTTGCTGTGCTTTCAGTGGGGCTGTGGTGGACTCTCAAAGTGGGTTTTGATTTGGAACGGGAATTGTATTTTTACCTACTTTGATAGCTCAGCTTCTAGTCTACAACTGAGTTTCTTAGTATCAGAATAGAATCAGAATAGAGCTGGGACCTTGGAAGTCTTCTAGTTCAGCCCACTGCTCAAGCGGGAGATTCTAGTCTCTTCTTAAAAACCTCCAGTGATGAAGCATCCACAACTTCTGATGGAAAGCTGTTCCACTGGTTAATTGTCCTCACTGTTAGGAAGTTTCTCCTTAATTCCAGGTTGCCTCTCTCCTTGATTAGTTTCCATCCGTTGTTTCTTGTTCTGCTTTTAGGTGCTTGTCCAACTCACATTTTTCTATCTTACCTAGAAATAGGTTGTGGTCCACTTTATCAAATGCCTTATTGAAGTCCAAGTATTTTATGTCCACAGTATTTCACTAGTCTACTAATTAAATCACTTTGTCAAAGAATGCAATAAGATTTATTGTTTTAACAAACACATCTGGGCTTCTAGGAATAACTTTGTTTGCTTCTAGGTGTTTGCAGATCTGTTGCTTGATTGTCTTTTCCCAGATCTTCTCAGGTATTGATGTTAGTGTAATGTTGTATATGTTGTAAGTGTTTGCTCTTGTTGCACTGCTTGCTAATTGCTTGCATTCAATTGCTAAGTGCTAGTTCATGTGTATGTTGTAACAGTTGCTAGCCAGCCCAGACAGGTTGTCTCCAGCCAGCTAAGTAGGTCTTTGGGCGGGAAACCTATGCTTCAAACCTATTGGTCTCCACCTATCGGCCAACTGTATAAATAGCTGCACAGCAGCTCCCTTGTTGCTTCTGTTCTGTTTGACCTTCAATAAAGTATGTTTCTGTTTTGAACCTTCCGTCTCGCTCAATGCCTGCAAAGAACTGGCTACACAACAGTTAGGTTGATTGCTCTGTAGTTTCCTGGGATCATTCCCCCCCCCCCCTTTCCTGGAGATGGGAACCACATCAGCTCTTTTCCAATCCCCTAGTAGTTCTTGGGTGCTCAAGGATTTTTGAAAGATATAGTTCAGTGGTTCTGAGATCATGTCTGCCAGCTCCTTCAGAACTCTAGGATGTAATTCATCTTGTCTTGGTGATTTAAATTCGTCTAAGGTGGACAGGTATTTTCTTACTATTTTCTTGCTTATTTTGACTTTTATTCCTAGTTTGTCTTTTATGGTTCTGTCTTTGGTAAGTTGGGCCACTTTTTCATTTTGTGTGAAGACAGATACAAAATGAATTAAGCAGTTCCTCTTTCTCCCAACTGCCCGTCACTTCCTTGCCATCTTCTCTCATTAGTGGACCAATCATTTCCTTAACTTTTCTTTTTACATGTTGAAAGATACTCTTATTATTATTATACATGTTGAAATAAACTTTTTATTATACTTTTTATTATAAAGAAACTTTTTATTATCTTGTTAATGAAACATTTCCACCTTGGTGTACCAGATCATGTTGACATATGGACAGAGATGTATAAGGTCACATGTTAATAGAACACCACAGCAATCATACCTTGCTACCGATAAGTGAATCAGATTCTATCAAATAAATTTTTAATATCTATTTATCCTATAATATTTCACCTTTATTAATGCATCATTTTTTCACAGATTAGTGTTCATACTGTTTTAGAAATGTTCTTAAATCTGATCTCATATGGATCACCATGGCTCATGAGGTTGGGACATTGAGCTGACGATTGGCAGATCAGTTGCTGGTGTGGGGCAAGGTGAGCTCCCATCACCTGCTCCAGCTTCTGCTGACCCAGCAGTTCAAAAATGGGCTTGTTGTTGTTAGTTGCGAAGTCGTGTCTGACCCATCGCGACCCCATGGACAACGTTCCTCCAGGCCTTCCTGTCCTCTACCATCTTCTGGAGTGCATTTAAGTTCACGCCTACTGCTTCAGTGACTCCATCCAGCCACCTCATTCTCTGTCGTCCCCTTCTTCTCTTGCCCTCAATCTTTCCCAGCAGTTTGAAAGTGGGCAACGGCAGGTAAATGGGTACCACTTTAGTAGGTAACTTAATGGGGCTGTGAAAGGAGCCCCCATCTGGGCATCTCCTGGGCAACTGTGATGTCACCGTCCTTCAACTGGAAGAGCTTTGGTGCTCCCAACGCCACTATAGTAGTAATATCTGATCTCTTTAACTTTCCATGAACATGGGAAACATATAAGTTCACTCTTTTCACAGGTCCTGAAAAATTGGAAAAGAAATCAGGGCCCTTACAAAAGAAACTGACTAGGGAGAGGGGAAGCCTGAGAAAGAAACCCAGAGCAACTCTGCCTTAATTACTCAGGATAAAAGCTGACCCAGAAAATTGCTTTGAGAAGCCTTCAAAATCCTCTTGGATTACCCTATTAGCAAAATTTATGTGCAGAAATCCAAGAGGTTCTTTACAAGCAGAGACCTATTATGTGGGATAGAGATGCCAGAATTAAATGGGTCAAGGGTTTGCAAACTCTTGATAAAAGGTCTATTGGGGATATTTCGTTAGATTTCTGTTCTGAGCAAGGGCTTGGAGTCCCTTTTCCAATTTTATACTTCTTTATATGATTTTGATGTGAGAGGACCACAAAACCCAGCATATTTTTATTTCATATTGTAAAATGGAGCGCAAGAAGTGGCCTCTGACATCTGAAGTTAAAGGTATTGCTGGTACGTTGACTCTTAATTCAAAATTTGGAGGACAGAAACTGAAGAACACTAAAGGAAGTCCAATAATATTCTGATAAAAGTTCATTGAAACAGTCCCTATACTTATAATGTAGGGGTTCCCCACTGCAACGAACCCAGAGCAGTGAGGAGCATTTTTCATGGAAGGCCACTCACAAAGGGTGGTTTCATTGAGCAAGTCTAAGAGGCCTTTAACCACTTCCAACCACCTCCAGAGCTGCTTAGATTAGGGCATCACCAAGGGAAGATTTGTTAGTGAGGAAACAGGTCTTGGGCACCTGCTAAACAAAAGAAGGAAATAATGACCTGAGGTTAGAGTGGAAAGTTTGTTATCCCACAGCTCGTGAAAGTAAATAGGGCTAGCTAGCCTAAATAAATGCTCTTCTGGGTATTATTGAAAAGATGGTGGTCATTCCCCAGGTCTAGGGTGAATTTAATGAAAATCCATTTAACTGATTTAACATAACACATTTATGCCTGATAGAATGTATGAACATTTCTATTACACTGAACATTATGTATCTAAGATAGAAGCCACAGGTTATGCACCCTTGACTTAGAAGCAAGAAGTTAGGATTAGGCATTGACACGCGGACCTGGCCTGCATCACGGAGACCTGGTTGGGCCCAGAGGGTGGGGTCCCTTTGGTTGACCTCTGCCCACCAGGCTTCCGGGTGCTGCACCGGCCAAGAGCTCAAGGTAGGGGTGGGGGAGTGGCGGTTATTATTAGGGAGACCTTATGTCCGCGGGAGACCACCGTTTCTCAGATAGTCGGGTGTGAGTCTCTCTTTGTGAGATTTGGTTCTGGGGCGCAGTTGGGTTTGCTGCTGACGTACATTTTGCCTAGTCGTACAGCGGCAGCCCTGCCCGAGCTGCTCGATATCCTCTCAGGGTTGGTGGTTGAGTTTCCCAAACTTATAGTTTTGGGAGACTTCAATCTACCATCCCTGGGAGGCTCATCTGAGCTAGCTCGGGAGTTCATGGCTTCCATGACGGCCATGGACCTGACGCAAGTAATTTCTGAACCAACTCATGAGGGAGGCCACACTCTTGACCTGATTTTTTTATCTAGACGGTGGTTGGATGATCTTGGTGGGGGCTCTCCATTTATTATGCCCCTGTCATGGACCGATCATCATCTCCTGCGGATGGTCTTCCGTTTTGCCACCCCCCGCCGTGGGGATACGGAACCAATTAGATGGTACCGCCCCAGACGCTTAATGGATCCTGATAGATTCCAAGCGGCGCTGGGGTCCCCACCTGCCTCCATTGCTCACAGCTCGGCGGATGCCTTAGTGGAAACCTGGGAAAGGGCAGCCACTGAGGCACTTGACCGGGTTGTACCCTTGCGGCCCCTGACCCGGCGCAGATCCCAGCGAGCTCCATGGTTCTCCGCGGAGCTCCGGGAGATGAAGCGTCGGAAACGGGGCCTAGAGAGCTGTTGGAGGTCGAGCCGATCCGAACCCGACCGGTTGCGGTTAAGAACCTATATTAGGTCTTATCTCGCAGCGATGAGGGTGGCGAGGTGTAATTACTTCTCTACCCTCATTGCGTCCGCAGATAATCGCCCGGCCGCCCTGTTTAGGGTGACTCGCTCACTTCTTAATCAGGAGGTGAGGGAGGATCCCTTGCAGGGTCGTGCCGAGGAATTTAGTCAACATCTGTCGGATAAAATCGCTCGGATTCGGACCGGTTTGGACTCCAGCTGGGCAGTGTCAGGCGATCAGGACACGGGCGGTCTTGTCAATGTTATCTGGGAAGAGTTTGATTCTGTGACCCCTGATGAAGTGGACAGGATTATGGGGAGGCTGAGCTCCTCCACATGTTTGTTGGATCCGTGCCCTTCCTGGCTGGTTTATGCAGCTAGAGAGAAGACACGAGGCTGGCTCCAGGGGGTTATATCTGCTTCTTTGAGTGAGGGTTATTTCCCCACCGTCTTGAAGGAGGCGGTGGTGAGACCTCTCCTCAAGAAGCCTGCCTTGGACCCAGCTGTATTGAACAACTTTCGTCCAGTCTCCAACCTTCGCTTTCGTGCGAAGGTTGTTGAGAGTGTGGTGGCGCATCAGCTCCCTCTGGTCCTGGATGAAGCGGATTATCTGGACCCCTACCAATCGGGTTTCAGGCCCGGGTACAGCACGGAGACGGCATTGGTCGCTCTGGTGAATGATCTCTGGAGGGCTCGGGACAGGGGATATTCCTCTGTCCTAGTCCTATTAGACCTCTCGGCGGCTTTCGATACCATCGACCATGGTATCTTGCTGCGGCGTCTCAGGGGATTGGGAGTGGGAGGCACAGTTCTTCGGTGGTTCTCCTACTATCTCCTGGGACGTTCGCAGTCGGTGTTGGCAGGGGGGCAGAGATCGGCCCCTAGGTCTCTCGTTTGTGGAGTTCCTCAGGGGTCGGTTCTCTCGCCTCTCCTGTTCAACATCTACATGAAACCGCTGGGTGAGATCATTCGTGGTTTTGGAGTTGGGTATCATCAATATGCCGATGATACCCAACTTTTCTTTTCGACCCCAAACCACCCCAGTGATGCCCTCGCTGTGATGTCCCGTTGCCTGGAGGCGGTTCGGGTCTGGATGGGGAGGAACAGACTTCAGCTCAACCCTGACAAGACTGAGTGGCTGTGCATTCCGGCATCCCGGGACATTCAAAATGTTCCATTTCTTTCTATGGGGGGTGAGCTCTTACCCCCCGTGGATAGGGCTCGCAACTTGGGAGTCCTCCTAGATTCACGGCTTACCCTAGAAGATCATGTAGTGGCCGTGACTAGGGGGGCTTTTGCCCAGGTTCGCCTGATGCGCCAGTTGCGGCCCTATCTGGACCGGGATGCCCTGTGCACGGTCACTCATGCGCTCGTGACCTCTCGCCTTGACTACTGTAATGCTCTCTACATGGGGCTTCCCTTGAAGACCACTCGGAGGCTCCAACTGGTACAGAATGCGGCCGCGAGAGTTGTCTTGGGAGTTTCCCGGTACTCCCATGTTACACCTTTGCTCCGCGAGCTGCATTGGTTACCAGTTGTCTTCCGGGTGAGGTTCAAGGTCTTGGTTATGATCTTTAAGTCCCTACATGGCATGGGTCCGGGGTACCTCGGGGACCACCTGCTGCCGGCTTCAACTCCCCTCCGCCCTGTGCGTTCCCACAGAGAGGGCCTCCTCAGGGTGCCTCCGGTCAGGGAATGCCGACTGGCGGCCCCCAGGGGGAGAGCCTTCTCTGTGGGTGCCCCGGCTTTGTGGAACCAACTGCCGGTGGAGCTCCGGACGGCATCGGACCTCCGAACTTTCCGTCGTGGTCTGAAGACCCATTTGTTTGAATTGGCCGGTCTGGCCTGATGGGGGAGCTGGGTTTTAAATTGTCATTTTAGATTGCATTATTGGTTTTTTAATTGGGCACTGATTTAATCTTTGTTTTAACTTTTGTATAGTACTGTATTTTTATTTATATGCCCTGTGAACCGCCCTGAGTCCCCAGGGAGAAGGGCGGTATATAAATTAAATAAAACGTAAATGTAAACGTAAACTTGTTCATTAGGGTAGAAGAGCAGAGTTCAACTACAGTGAAAGGCTCCAGACCAGCAATCCTGGTATGTTTCCAGAGCCATTTTCTTATCCAAGTAGCAACAGAGAAGACAAATGGCCCAAACAGCATGTTCTGAGATATAAATCCTTCACAGAGATAAAAAATTATGTGACAAATTCTTTTGATAGTCAAGCAACTCCTTGGCCTAGGAATAAAAGTCATCTCATTGTCTTGAATGTATGGATTATCAGTTGTAGATTTGTGGGAAACTTGGAGGAGGCTTCCTCTCAAGCATAGTTTTATTCATATATTATAACAATATATGTGTTTCAAAGTAAACATAGTTTTGGATGGAATAAAAGGATTTGCCTTTTGCTCTAGGAATGTCCATCTTTCTTCCAATTCTTTAACAGTTGAGGCAATCAGAAGTTGAAATTCCCTATTTTGTATCTTCAGGTTAATAGTCAATATTTGTTAAAAATATGTGATTAGTTTCAAAGATGATGACACCCAAAACCCCCCAGGCCTTCTCTATAAAGGCTTTAACTGAGGGATTGAGGGATTGATTTGGGGTAAGAAAATTCACAGAAATCACCTGAAGTAATAAAGTGGCTTGCATTTGCATTGTTTTTTATCCTATTTTTTTAATATATATTTCTACATGTTTCTGAGTCCAACAATCAAATTGCCTGAAATTTTGTGAGATTACGTTTCATCCCAAAAATACCATGAGTTCTTACAGATAATGCTTATATTTCATGAGAACTTGTAAGATAGTTTGGCATTTGAGCACTGACTAACATTTAGCTATAATTTGCATTAAAATATTTTTTCTGCTTTATTGGTGCTATTTTTAGATTGACAGTTACTTACTTGCTGTCCTTCTTCAGGTACTAACACCAGAGAGAAGTTAGGAGCGGACAGAGAAATGTCTTATTCTGTAAAAGAAGACCGTTGTTCTCATTCATGAAACATAGGCTATTAACAGTGCCCATGCTGTATAAAGTAAATGATTAAAAACAAACGATTGGTTACTTTAATTTTGGCTTTAAAACATTTGTGTTCGTTTGTGAAAAGAAAATAGGTTATTTATTTGTAGCTGGATTCACAGACTCTTATTCTGGAGTGTGATAATGTTCTCATTACTGCTACCATGGAAAATTTTCAACTGGCATCACATGGTTTTCTGTAACTGAGGCAAATTTCTGATTTCAGGGAGTTTAAATATAATTAAATGTAGAAGCATTTCCAAGTTTTTACTCTTTTTCTAATCATACCATTCAAGGTGTGATTATTAAAAAATTTCACATGATTTCTCACCTGCTGCAGACATAAGAAGATAGAAGGATAGAAATACATTTTCAAACAAATGACATGCAAGAAGAAATGATCAGAATAGATGGTTGCGTGGAAAGATAGGCTTGCAACCATCAACCAAAATGGAACGGAGGAAGCATAATAACACACACACACAAAATACAGCAAGTTAAAGTGCATTTGGGAAAATGATGTGGGGAGGAATCTTTATCCCATGAGTAAGGATTACAACTATGGCCAAAGCAGAAACTGTGGTAAAACTGCCTACAAAAAAAGAAGAAACCAGAATCAGCTAGAAACAGTAGTCAAACCCATTCCCTAAGAAGAGTTCTTTTGAGTACCAATGTAAGCAGCCCACACTTTCTTAAGAAACTGGAACCAGCTCAAAGCCCCACCACTGTGAATCCTTATCTGAGTCCTTATTAGACATGGGGATGTGTGTGGGTACCTGCAAGGAGGATGTAATGGCAAGATCGACCGTCTACTGAGCGTTACCTGGCTCCTATCAACGAGAGCTGAGTTTAGTGGAAACGTGCTGCTTATGGGAATTAGTCTGTTGGCCTGGATTAAGATGGTCTGGTGAGCTGGCTGGTGTGAATTGGGCCTTTGGTGAACTGAGTGAAATCCATGTTAGCCATGATGACCGTGAACTCAAAAACCACTATCTATTTCACGCCCAAAGAGGGCAAATAAATGTCTCCCAGGACCTCATGCCTGAGGACTTCTATTGCCATTCCAGCCATGCCAACCTAAAACTCAGGTACGAAGGCTGTTTTGCAGAAGGAATGTGGGCAGAGTAGCTCATGGGATGCTCATTGGATGCCCTTGTTCCCCGAGTTGCACTGGTTACCAGATGGCTTCCAGTTGCATTTCACAATCTTGGTAACCAGTCCTTCATCGCCTGGGCCTGTCTCCGGTTGCTTCTACCCATCCAGTGCAATCAAACAGAGTGGTCGTGATCCAGGACCCATCAATTAAGCAACAGCAGCTTGTCAGACACAGTGTGCCTTCTCTGTTGTAGCCCCTGAGTAGTAATAGCACTAAAGATACTCTATTTAATGGGGTTTTTTTTTAAAAAAATCAGTTGAAGTATATAAACATCACAGAAAATAACAAAATCCACAAGAAACTGGCATCCCAAGGTTATGACACTTACTTGGATATGACATATTTAATGCTATCAAGAAAAAAATGCTTGTCAAGACATAGATGATAGATAGATAGATAGATAGATAGATAGATAGATAGATAGATAGATAGATAGATGATAGATAGGTAGATTTAGCTCACTAAATACATACATGCATACATATCATTGTTTTCTTCCTAGAATTTTCCCACCCGTGAAAGTCCACTGTTTTTTCAGATGAACTGAGTGTTGATCCATTGGGTGCAACAGGAATTCACTGATTGGCTTGTTGCCCAAATCGGATGTGGACTGAGTCAGTGTGCTTGGCCAAAATCAAACTTACTGTCTCCTGGTACTTGGCCCAATGTCACCCAGCTAGCTTTCCTAGCTAAAAGGGAACTAGATTGTACAGTCTCCTGATTTCTAGCCCGGTGCTCACATACATACAATTTAGAGGCCTCATGATTCTAATGGTTCTTGGTGGCTCATTTTAAAAGCAGAAACAATAAAATAAAAGGATGTGGTGTGCTGTAGAGTCTATGCATTCAGAAAAAACCCATACATAACTTAAATCAGGGCCTGGGAAAACTGCCTGGCCCGATTACTTTCTGGATGTATCAGGACACCCCATGGACTTCTGGAGGGAATGCTGTTCCAAAGACAGGTGCCATGACAGAGAAGTCCTACTTTGTAGGTCCCACCCAGTAGGTGACATTCTTGGATCCAAGCAAGCTAGAGTGTGCCACTTTGCCCACTCTTACAGGATGGACAGACATTACCAGTGATAGGTAGTTCCTCACTTCATCTGTGTTCAGGTCCAGAGAAGGAGATCAAGATTATCAGAAAGCTAAAAACTATCTTATGGAGGAAGATGGAGGAAATTGGGAATGCTTAGCTTTGAGAATACACAACTGAGGCTGATATGACATCTCAGCTCATCTTTCCTAATAATTTCTCTTATTGGTATATTATAATTGATCAATTGTTCTTATCTTATGATTCATGATTGTATCTTATGATTTATGATCTATCACATCACTTTGTTGTTTGTATGTACACTGAGAGCTTATGCACCAGAGACAAAATTCCTTGTGTGTACGATCACACTTGGCCAATATTCTATTCTATTCTGTTCTGTTCTGTTCTGTTCTGTTCCTAATCCCTATTCTATTCTTATTCATTCTAATTCTAATTCATTCTTATTCTATTCTATTCTATTCTATTCTATTCTATTCTATTCTATTCTATTCTATTCTATTCTATTCTATTCTATTCTATATTCCAATATTTATTCTATTCTATTCTGTTCTAATCCTATTCTATTCTATATTTCTTCTATTCTATTCTATTCTTTATTCCATTCCATTCCATTTCATTCCATTCTATTCTATTTATATTTATATTCTATTCTATTCTATCCATTCCATATTCTATTCTATTCTATTCTATTCTATTCTATTCTATTCTATTCTATTCTATTCTATTCTATTCTATTCTATTCTATTCTATTCTATTCTATTCTATTCTATATTCCAATATTTATTCTATTCTATTCTATTCTATTCTATTCTATTCTATTCTATTCTATATTCCAATATTTATTCTATTCTACTGTATTCTGTTCTAATCCTATTCTATTCTATATTTCTTCTATTCTATTCTATTCTTTATTCCATTCCATTCCATTTCATTCCATTCCATTCTATTTATATTTATATTCTATTCTATTCTATCCATTCCATATTCTATTCTATTCTATTCTATTCTATTCTATTCTATTCTATTCTATTCTATTCTATTCTATTCTGTTCTATTCTATTCTATTCTATTCTATTCTATTCTATTCTATTCTATTCTATTCTATTCTATTCCATTCCATTCCATTCCATTCCATTCCATTCCATCTATTCTATTCTATTCTATTCTATTCTATTCTATTCTATTCTATTCTATTCTATTCTATTCTATTCTATTCTATTCTTTCAACTGAAGAGATATTATATAGAAGGTTTCTGTCTCATTCTAGTGTGTAGAACATGGAATAATGAGTTTAAGTGCAGAAAGGTCAATACTGTTGGCAGTTAGAAACTGATTTCCAAACAGTTTGTGGAACTGATCAGCCTAAAGGGTGGTTGTTTCCTCCTTGGAGATGTGATCAAGGGAGGCACCCATCAATTTGGGATGTTTTAACACGGGTCCTTGTGTACAGACTAAGGATGGACTCAATAACCTTGAAGGTCCCTTGTAACTTTAGGATACATAATTCTATCTCTCTCAAGCTGCAGGCCTCTTCTTTCATTGTCCTTCTCAACTACATGATGGAATGCATATATTTTTGGAGAACCAATTCCACCAATTCAAATTATTGGAATTAAACATGGGAAACAATCTTTGTTTGCAGGTATTTTGCTTTTAAAACAGATTGCAATTCTGAAAATTGCAATTCTGAGTGTTTTGATTCATGCTCAGGTGTCTTTAAGGAAGATTGGTAGTGCTTAATTAACTGCAGTTCTTCAACTGCATATACACAGATTCTGGAGTGGAAGAAAGGAAACTTACTGGCATCTGCTTTGTCAAGACATAAAAAGCATTTTAACTGAAAAACAAAATAGTAATTATTGTAGGAAAAAGAAGGAAGGAAGGAAGGAAGGAAGGAAGGAAGGAAGGAAGGAAGGAAGATAGATATTACTTCTTGGGGAAAATAGCCCTACTTAAAATTTGAATTCTGTAATTTTCACGTTACAGTAATTATTTGCATTGCTACTAAGAACACAACTGAAGAACAAAGAACAAAGAATGAACAAATCCTAACAAAAGATTTATTTCCCACATTTTTATGCTCAAATCCTGGGGATCTTTTGTTCGTGTTTTGTTTCACTAAACAGTAACTTTTTTTACTAATGCTGCTGAGAAATATGCTTTTGTACAGAAAATATCTCAGGCACAAAAGGAGATGGTTTTCAAGAGATAATTTTACATATTTACATATTTTACCCTAAGCATTTTGTAGTTACTGCCTACTGGTGAATCTATCAAATTTTACACACACTTTCAAAATGAAGCTGTTTCTTTTTTTCCTTTTTGCTTTTGAGACATTGCAAAGGGGGGGGGAATTTCCTCATTTCACTTGATTTAAAACCAAATGCCTGCAGCGCCATGTTTCCTTTCTCAAGAGCAAAGTGAATGTGACTTTTTGAAGGGGGTCACAGGATGCCTCCGAGGGCTTTGGGGAGGGCTGGTGCCTGCCCTGCTTTCAGCTGCACTGATGGGCTTGTCAGAGTTGCCTCTCCTTAGAAATGAGCCTCCGGCCTTGGCCAGAAGCAGAAAAAGCAGCATTTATGAATCTCACCCTGCTTGCTTTTCACTGATATCAGATCCTGAGATTTTTAAAACCAATCTCACACAGAGGCAAACCTTCACTTTCAAGGCCAGTTGGAAACGGAAGGGATGGCCTTTGCAAGATGTTTTTTTTTTGTTCCGCAAAGCTGAGAGAGAGGTAGGGAGGCTCCAGCAGGAGAGATCATATGTAATTTCTGGTGTTTGTGGAGCAGTTATTTTCCAAGATGTTTCATTATGGTATCTGGCTTGGTAACATCATCGGTACACAGGGCAGGGGAATTGGCTGGCTCTTTATGGGTAGTTGTTCCACACTGGGTGGACAACGGTGGTTCTGCCATTGGCAGGCAAATGACAGGTTTCTCTCCTGTAGCAGAGGAGTCTGCAATTGTAAAGGGCCTCTTAGAGACTTGCCAGGCCTGCCATCTTCGGGCATACTTCACTTCGCTGGCATCCTGCCATAAAATGCAAGGGAGGGGAGAGGCAGTTGGAGAAGTAAGGAATGGGCATGGGAATAGGCAGGAGAATGGGTGGGGATGACAGGGTGACAGGAAGCAGAGGTGTTAAGCCAGAATAAACTGGCCAATCAAGGATGGAGCATTTGAAAACCAATGCTATTGGACACTGATGAACTGGTCAAGAGGGGGAGGGCCAGAGAAAGGGGAAAATGCAATCTTTGCACGGGAATCCTCAGATCCAGCTTTGCTTATGCTGTAACTGTTCGATTTTAGCAAAGAGTGGAGTCAAGGGTCTTTCTTTGCAAGCCTGACATTTGTAGCAATCCAGGCAGTATGGAACCCAAGAAATAAGGTTGCTGACGAGGAGTGGGAGAGCCTCTTTTAGAAAAAAAAAATGAATATTATACTGCACCACTTGTTCAGTGACCATTCAAAGTTATGACAGTGCTAAAAGGGGGGGGATTTATGACCAACCCTTGAAGTTGCAGCCATTGCAGGATCCCTGCAGTCACATGTTAGTAATTCAGGCATTTGGCAACCAGTTTGCAGCGTTCCGTAATCACAATGCTTGCCATCTGGGACCTTCCCTGCTGGCTTCCCACAAGCAAACTCAACGAGGAAGCTGAAAGGATATGTTGCTCTACAGGTTGCTCCTGCTTCCACTGCTTCCACTGCTTTCTTCCCAAGCAGCCCTTGGGCAGCACAGCGACCGCCCACCTGTAGTTCTTGTCCACCAGCCTGTTTGCCAGAGATGCCGTTTCAGAGCATAAGCAAATGCCTCTGGATTTCCACCTCTTCCCAGGTCAGGGGTCACGTGAGGCCCTTTCTTAGTGATGGCGATAGGGGCTGCAGGGATTGCCGTTATTAACCAAAGTAATCATGGGATGTCCTGCTTTATGACCGCATTGCTTAGCAATGGAAATTCTGGTCCCTTTGGCTGTTGTAATCTGAGGACTACCTATATTGTCCGTGTTGGCAAATTGCTGCTTTAGGTGCGAATACTAGCCAAATGAAGAATGAGACAATTTGTTATAATGCTCGGTTAATCACTGGGAAAGAATAATAAATATAGATGTCAAGATGGCAGTTTATGACACATAAAGATAGGAAGATCTTTGATTGCACTGTCATAGATGACATGTTGACTTTTTTTTCCACTGTATCCTGCAGACCCCCCTGATTAAAAAAAAGGCAAGACTCTGAATCTTTTATTCAGAGCTGATCTGACCTGGCTTCCAAACAGGTGACCAACTCAGGAGAAGCTCTTTGCAGCATAATCTGTCATGAGTGGTTTCAAAGCCAAAATGAAACAAATAAATGTAGTTTACTCCTATCCTTTTACCTTATGAATTCCACACATATTTGCCTTCTGAGAATAAATAGCTTTGCACTGAGAGAGGATATTTCTGCTTTGTAGTCAGAAAAGATTCCATGGTGCAAGTAGAGCCAGAAGAGCCAAGCCAGGCCAATGACTTTCCTTGAAACTCTTTCAAAGCAATGACCTCTGCTAGCATGATTAGCATTCTGTGACACAAACAAGGCTGGTAAAACTATACATGAATGTCTGCATTTAAATTATAAAAGGAAGGTTTCAGAAGTTTTTTCCCCTATATGGTTATTAGGAATAGAAAGTTCTAAAGCGTATCCAGCAGATTGTAATGGACAAAAGGAAACATCCAAAGGAGCAGGAAGAAGATTCAAGACCAAGATAATGGTCAGATAACAGAAAATTGAGTTAGGGGCAGAAACATAATTACAGAAAGCATCTTAGGCATTACCCTCCCTAGTTCCCAAGGAGATAAAGGCAGGGAAGAGGAAATGCATTCTGACTTGCAGGATTCCTTTATTGTAACATTAAAAAAAAGTATTAGTAAATTTCTGTATCTTTGGTTTCCAAATTTGGTCTGCCTTGGAGGGCTGACAGAGATAGAAGGCTCCAAAGGGGGAGGGGGATTAAAAAAAAGAAGGTGACCTGTTCTCAAGGCAACACATATAAAAGAGAAGTGGGGCTTCAAGTGGGGATAGACAGCATCACCGCCACCAGATAGATTTGTAACTGGCTAACAAACCATACTCAACGAGTAGTCCTTAATGGTACTACATCTACATGGAGGGAAGTAAGCAATAGGTAAAAATGTTTAAAAATATGTCTAATAAGTGTTGGAAATGTAAACAAAAACCAGGTACGTACTATCATATCTGGTGGACATGTCCTACAGCTGAAAGGTTTTGGTCAAGAATACACATATGGTTAGAGAAAATGATTAAAAAACATATAGACTTTAAGTCAGAATTGTTTTTGTTAGGCATAATAGTAGGAAACTATGAGAAAGAATGTGTATACTTAATTTTACATGTATTAACTGCAGCAAGAATAGTATTTGCTCAATATTGGAAAAATGAAAACCTACCAACGGAGGAAGAATTAATTAAGAAAATCTTAGATTGTGCAGAAATGGACAGATTTACATTGAAGATAAAAGAGAAAGAAGATTCAGTATACTTTAGAATATGGGACAATTTTTATCAATGGCTAGAAAAATGGGCTAGAGAGAAAGGAATGTGATATGTACTATGTAACATTAAATATGTATTAGTAATAAGAAGACTATTAGGTGAAGTGAAGATGTAAGAAACATATTATTAACTAACATATTGACTTTGAAAATATAGAAACTAATTATTAGTGATTGTTTTAAATAGATTAATCCAGACATGCTGTTTGCTAAATACTAAAGATTATTCATACATACATACATACATACATACATACATATATATACATCTCCAAGGTCCCTTCCAACTCTGTTATTCTATGTTCTAATTATCGTATGCAGTCATGGCCATTTCCTTGACTTTTTTTGACCCATCCATGAATGCTTTTAGAAAGCACCAAGGCTAGGCATGCATGAGGATGGAAATGCATTCTCCATAATATTCTGGGCCCATTTCAAGAAAGAAAATGAATTTAACAAGATTTCTGAACGAGCTCCCTGCATGTGAACTAGCCTATGGTTATCTGTTGGATATCCTTTTGGTCACACTAACTCTGTGTTTAATGTACAAAGATGCTCAGTTACGTATTTATGTATATATATACTGCTCAAAAAATAAATAAAGGGAACACTTAAACAACACAATGTACTGTATTTAATAGTAGGATGTCTTAGCTTGTGTTCCCTTTATTTTTTTGAACAGTATATATATATATATATGTCTCTCTGTGTTTGTATGGTTGTATAGGCACATACACTTCTATAATTAGTGAAACTTTTTTTTTCATTTTCAAAAATTGAGTTCTAACCTTTTAAACGTGCATTTGGAGATTTTGAAAAAGAGCCCTCATCTGATCTTCTTTTCCTTTTTAACCTTTAGGGTTAGGAAGGCACAATACACGTTGCTAATGGCTTTACTTCAGCATTTCACCAAATAAAAAAATAATACATCAGAACACACTGAGGAAAAAAAACAGGCCCTTTCAGCCATATATACCACATTCTCCCCCTCACCCCATTTGGAGTACCGTGGAAATTAGATCACTTGGTATTTTTCCTTCAGAAGTTAGAAACAAGCTTTTCTGTATTTTTTGTGATCATTTCTCTTCTTTTAATATGTTTCCCCTTGTTGAAAAGTATGGATCTCAAATGCACAAGGAAAACTGATGCCCTTTCCTGCAGCTAAATTAACTAGAATCATGTGGAAAACAATCTGAGCCTTGTACGAAAAGGGGAGCCATTAAAATTAGCCCAGAGCTACGGACTGTGCCTGGTATCACTAAGCAGCACACGCTGCAGAGGTGGGGCTGCTTTCAGGCTTCGGGAGCTGTGTTGTGTAGCTACAATTAAAATCAGCTCTTCTGCCAAAAAAATAAAAGGGAGGGGGCAGAAGGAAAACATCAAAGACAGATTGAAATGTGTAGTTGGTAATAAGAGTGGTCTCCTCTTGAACCAGGCCCTCCAGCTATCCACGGCCCCCCTTGTTAATGAGAAATTTTGACCTCTGGTTTGTAAGTTAAACTTGTAATCCCAGCTAATGAAGTAAATCAATCCCAACTTCAGATTGTTGTTTCCTTTTTTCTTTGCTCACTGGGGTCTGGGAGCTTAGCATCCAGGGGTCTCCCCATAGGGTGTGGAATAAAGAGAGAGACATGGGAGGTGGGGGAGAGGAAGAAGCAATTTATGGTTTAGTGCATGTTCTGTGGTTTTGCAGATTCAACTGTGGCTTTTGGCTGACAATAATTCAGCTTTAACGTGCACTTGCAAAGATTTAATAGATGGTCATTGTTAACTGTGCATAAATATGAGCTTATCGATTTATTTGGCTTTCTGTCTCACCTCATCCTCAGGGCTGGTTTATAGTAAAATCTCAAGCCCAGAATTGCAGTCTTAATAGGGAAACAATTCGACTGCTCTAAGGACTGTCCCAGACATCTATTTATGTTTTGACTGTGCTATCCCAAACCCTTTTTTTAAAAAAACAACAAAGAAGTAAATTCAGTAGATTTACACACACTCCATTGGTGGCAGAGGAAGGGAGGAGATTGGATGGTCTCCAGGCTCCCAGATGGTTGTAAGTGGCCACTCTTTTCTCACCTGGTTGATATGGCTGAGCTCACATAACTAGACTGGAAACCCATTTTTGTAAAGCGGGGTATCCCATTAAGCCAGAATATGAGTTATTGGGGGGGGTGTCACAGAAGCTTGTACAAAGACAATTACTGCATTTTCTTAATTTGGGCTTTAGGTTGTGTGAACAATTTTAGTGGACAATTGTAGTGCAATGCAGTAATGCAATTTCCATTCCTGATTTGGTGAAAGTCCTTCAGACAGGCCAACAGGAGGGGATGGGAGGGAGCTAAAAAAAAGAGCCAGATCTCATTAGGACTCCATACATAATGAGGCAAGAAACAACTGCAAGTGTATCTTCCAGATATGCTAGGAGGCATACACACTAAAAACAGGTCAAGACCTATCAGCTGAGTTTATTAAAATCCCACTAGCCTCAACCATCCGACCATGGTTTGTCTCTGATCCCTGCCACTAGGAATTGAAAAGCAACGCTCATGGCTTAGCACAACCTTCCCCAACATGGCACCCTCCAGAGGTGTTGGACTAGGCATTCTGTGAGCTTTAATCCCAACATCTGCAGGACTGCAGGCTGAAAAATTGGATTACACATGAACTATGATTAAACAAGCCATAATTCAGCATGGTAGGTGAACTCAAGCCTTTGGGCTTTAGCTCTATGGACCAAAGAGTTCCATGGTTATCCCCCCACTGTTTCTATGGGTCCATGTCCTTAGAAGCAGAGGGTGCTATTTCTTGCCCTGGCAGGAATTTCATGTGCCCTGGCAAGAGCCTCTTCTGAAAGCAAAGGGCAGGAGGAGAAGGTCAGGTGCCTGTAAACCTCAATCAACCCCAGGATGGACCCTCAGAAGGTACCACAAAACTGGTGATTGATGGGCAATTGGGGTAATGAAGTTGGCTTTTGCTGTGATGACGGTGGAGGTAAGAAATGGGTTGGAAGCCTCTTCACCATAGGCTGGACTCTTGAGGGCCATTTGGGGGGATGCTTGCTCTTCCATTGATCCACTACCAGCTTCCTCAAAGAAGAGCGAGCAGCGGAAGAACACCCTGGGTCACACTGATCAGACTCACCAGGAAGCCTAGAGTCACCTGAATTCAAATGATGACAAGCGGAAATATTTAAGAGGGTTTTTAAATTATGAATGCTGCCCTTTCTTTATTGACAGTTTATATTTTTTGGCTGCTGTTATGATTTCTAGCATACTGCATTCAATTGGGGTTTTGATGATACCCAACTTTTTCTTTCCA
Source organism: Vipera ursinii (assembly GCF_947247035.1). NCBI lineage: Eukaryota > Metazoa > Chordata > Lepidosauria > Squamata > Viperidae > Vipera > Vipera ursinii. The sequence goes on from NC_139520.1 coordinate 3,072,354, forward strand.
CCCCGAACCAACCCAGTGATGCCCTCTCCGTGATGTCCCGGTGCCTGGAGGCGGTTCAGGTCTGGATGGGGAGAAACAGGCTTCGTCTCAATCCCGCCAAGACTGAGTGGCTGTGCATATCGGCGTCTCGGGTTAACCAAGTTATTCCACCTCTAACGATGGGGGGTGAGGTGTTACCCCCCGTTGATAGGGCTCGCAACTTGGGCGTCCTCCTGGATTCACGGCTCAATTTTGAAGATCACATAGGAGCCATGACCAGGGGGGCTTTTGCACAGGTTCGCCTGGTGCGCCAGTTGCGTCCCTATTTGGACCGAGACGCCCTACGCACAGTCACTCATGCGCTTGTGACCTCCCGTTTGGACTACTGTAACGCTCTCTACATGGGGCTGCCCTTGAAGACCACTCGGAGGCTTCAACTGGTGCAGAATGCGGCCGCGCGAGTTGTAATGGGGGTTTCCCGATACTCCCATGTAACACCTCTACTCCGCGAGCTGCATTGGCTTCCGGTTGCCCTCCGGGTGAAATTCAAGGTGCTGGTTATCACCTATAAAGCCCTACATGGCCTGGGTCCGGGTTATTTGAGGGAACACCTGCTGCCGGCATCAAACGCCCTTCGCCCAGTGCGCTCCCACAGGGAGGGTCTGCTCAGGGTTCCGCCGGTGAGAGATTGCCGGCGGGTGACACCCAGGGATAGGGCCTTCTCGGTGGGAGCGCCTGCCCTCTGGAACCAGCTGCCGGTGGAGCTGAGGACTGCCCCCGACCTCCGATCATTCCGCCGGGGCCTGAAGACCTGGCTCTTCGAGCTCTCGGGCCCAGACTGAGGAGGAATTTTTAATTTGGGGTTCTTTTTTTAACTGACTACAGGGTTAATTTAATTTTTTTTTAATTTGGTTCTTAATTTTTGTATTTTGGATTTTTAATTCCCTGTAAACCGCCCTGAGTCCTCAGGGAATAGGGCGGTATATAAATATAATTAAATAAATAAATAAATAAATAAAGTTACTTTGCAGTTGTTTAGTTTGGACATAGGTTTTGCACCATGGATATTTTATTATGATCTAATTATTGTAACCTACAGACAGTCCTTGACTTATGACAGGTTGCTTAGCAGCTGTTCCCAGAGCTACTTACAACTCAATTTCAATGCCCCAATGGCTGCCTTCCCCTGATCATGGTTGTCACCTGATCACATTTTGGCAACTAGGCCACATTTGCAGTGTCTCATGGTCAAGTTATATCAATTGAGTATAATCGGTTCATTTAATGATTACTGTGTTCATTTAATGACCAGCACAAAAAAGTTGTAAAATCAGGCGCAGTCACATGGTAACCCATTTAACAACTGCCATCACTTATGACCATAATTCCAGGCTCAGTTATGCTCATAAATCAAGGACTACCTATGCTAAGAACCTGCCAATTTATGGTACTTGTAGGGAAGAATTGGCAAACTGAAGATAACTCCTCTAAAAGCAGAGCTGACAGTCCCAGTAGAATAAAGAGCTGGTGAGCAGCTCTTCATATTTCCTCTTCAGACTAGGACAGGACCTGAGATTGCCCACACGTGCTCCATATAGCTGCTCCTCATGAGAAAACTACAAGACAGCTGTCTCTGGCAGTTTAGAGCAGAGGTCCCAAACCTACGTGCTCTGGCCCACTACTTGGCCACCGGGCCATGTGAGTAGCTGGGCAGTACACATGCATGTGTGCGTGTGCTCACCAGCCCTCCTGTCACCATTGCTGTGAGTGTTGTGTGGGTGGTGGCAGCGCCGCTAGTATCATGTGGGTGGCGGCGTTGCTACAAACTTTGCATGGGCAGTGGCAGCACTGCAAACGGCAGGCGCAGGCCGGCTGCCACACACAATGCCATGAATGTTGTGCGGGCAGCAGCAGCACCGGTGGTAGCATTGCCACGAGCCTGGCGGTGGCAGAGCCAGAAGCCTCACACAGGTGCCAGTGTTGCTGAGAGCCTCACACACATGCTCGCAGCCCCGTTTGTGTGGTGTGCATGCTTGCGGCATGTTTATACATGCGCACACACACGTGGCCACATTCACGTTTGCACATGTGCACATAAGGCGCCTGCCCCTCCCTCTCCCACTGGGCCGCCAAACCAGAAAGGTTGAGACCCCTGGTTTAGAGGTTTGGGAGACAAGAAAATAATAACAATCTTGTTGAAATCCAAGTTGGTGCCTTAAAAATGACACTGGGTTCCATACTTCCTGTTCTAAATCAGATATTGATTCTTAACTGCTTTTGAGTTATTAGGAACCTTGGTATCAACAAGTCTGAAAAGAGAAAGTTGTGAGTTTCCTTCCAACTTTAGTGAAAGAAATTGTAAATACAAGTTTATGGACTTGATTAGAAATTTGATTTTGGAAAGGAACAAACAGACTAAGGATCCAGATAGATTTGAAATAACATTTTGGAATTCATTATAAGAATCTTTCCAGTGGCAGAATGTTTTTGTTTTGAATTCTCTTTTTAAAAAAATGATGGGATGGGATGAGATTTTGAAAGTTGGACACTAGAGGGAAGCAGAAGGAATGAAAGATTACAATTAAAGAAGAAGACCACACAGATTTGACTTACTAATACAGAATGAAGCAAAATAGTTTAACATTGGACATATTGAAGAACATTTTTGGACCTGGAGTATCTTGTCTCCATAGACTCTGTTTAAATGATGCCAGGGGGACACAATTTACCAGACAAGACAGACGGATCTGAATGTGGATTTTAAGATGATAGGTTACCAGAACGATATGGAAAAAAGATGCTATACTGGCCATACGAAGGAAACCAGCTGATGTCTTAATAATTAAGAGGGAGATACAAATAACAAACAAACTGGATAATTTTCTTATATTAAATTTACAAAAGATGCTTGTTGAAAGTTTTAAAGAGTTTTAAAGAAGGGACAAAGGAAAAATAAAGAGACATTATTTGAAGGGACTAAAGATCAAGGTAAAAGGAATAAAGAAATAAAGTAAAAGGAATACTAAGCTGGTTTATTTACCAAGATTAAAATAGGTATGTTTTTATCTCTGGTAACCCTTAGTGGATTTTTGCTGATCAAGATTGAACAATGAAGCTTTAAGGATTTTTTTTATAGATAAGAAATAGGAAGTGGGGAGAAGAGCTCATTTGTTCTGTTTGGAGAGATGGTGACAAGTTACTAAATTTTTTATCTTTGTTGTGATAAAGCGGAAACTCATTACAGGCAGTCCTCGACTTACGGCCACAATTGAGCCCAAAATTTCTGTTGCCAAGCAAGACAGTTGTTAAATGAGTTTTTCCCCATTTTATGACAGTTGTTAAGGGAACCACAGCAGTTGATAAGTTAGTAACCTGGTTGTTAAGTGAATCTGGCTTCCCCATTGGCTTTGCTCGTCAGAAGAACGCAAAAGGGGATCACCAGATCCTGGAACACTGCGACCGTCATAAATAGGAACCTTCAAAGGGTCACTGAGTAAACTGTTGTAAGTCAAGCACCACCTGTACTTTATTTACTTTCCCTTCACTACATTCTTATTTTTTCTTTCTTTTCTATTTTTCTTCCTATTTTTTTTGCACTAATTTTTATCTGTACTTTTTGAGTTTGTTAGGTTTTATCTTTTTAATTCTAATTAAACAAACTTATTTATTATCATATGATTCTTTTTTTTAAAAAATCCCATTTATATCCCGCCCTTCTCCAAAGATTCAGGGCAGCTTACAATCTAAAGCACAAACCAATGTGCTTAGCAATAGCCTTCATTCTATGTAGATGCCTGCTTATTAGGGCTTTCGGCCCCCTCCAAGAGGCATTTACCTATTAATTTATTAAATAAGCATCCAGAAGTTGATAAATGATATATGTTAAATGAACTGTGGCACTGTATTTGGTGGTTATGTCAAAGAGACTTTACTCAATGGGTCCTTCTTTTGATTTTCCAATCAGACTTCCCCTTTGAATTTTGGGAATCAGCGGTTTCACCTGCAAGTGTGGGGAAAAAAAGGGTTGCCTTGTGAACCTTTCCAGTCACCCCAGGAATTTATTTAGATCTGTTCAGCAATCTATCTACTCCGCTCACCCAAGAAATTAATCTGTATCTGGGAAACTGCCTGACAGGCCAGTTTTGCACAGATCTTAAGTAACAGTTCAGGAACTAAAACATAAGGATGTTGTAGGAGAGAGAGGGGGGGAGAGGGGAGAGAGAGCAAAATCCTGTTTTGGTCTTAAATTCTGATTAGTTTGGATTTGTGTTACATGAAGCAATATTTATCAAGTGTAAGGACAGTAACATTAGAGTTTCATGTGACCTGATTTTGGCAAGGACAGGATTCTATGGCCTTTGAGAAGCTTTGGGATTCCATCTTCTGTCTTCCAGTTTTACAATAAACACAAAGCTTTAATGGCAACAGCAATAGTATGTAGATTTATATAATGCTCCACCCTACTATTCCTCCCCCTCCCTAACCTTTTAAAATAACTGGCTAAAAATATATCAGGGGCCTCTTAATGCGTCTCTACCCGAGGCCCCTGTCTAAGCCCAACCACCTCTCGGGGTCCCAACAATTGGGCCCGTCATTAAGGGGAATGCAGGAAAAGGCGGCCGGTTGTACCCAGGAGGGAGGAACCCCCCTGAGGGCATACAAATCAGCTCCAGAATAACGAAGGCGAGCCATATGACAATAAAAGTGTCCACCTAGGGCAAATATTAACAATGGGTAGTCCGATGATGTAGAATAATATCCAGATGACAATGATATTGGGTCCGGTAAATATATCTCAGTCCACTAATCCAGCTCAGCTCTCACCCGAGATGGTAATCAGAAAAGAAACCCCAACCGTCCTCTCACTATGGCTGAGGAGTCCAACCTGGGGTGGACAGAGTAAGGAATCCCGGGGCAAGCCTACCCCAACTGGTCTCTCACACCAGTGGGGCGGTCGATGACCATGTTGTGACTCAGGGCCAGCCTGTGGGTCCGACAGCCGGGTCCGATGTATCGGAGGACTCAGATGTGGGGGAGGAGGGAAACGAACCGGCTGATGATGATTTGGAGACTTTGCAGAGTCCTCAGCCGGGAACCTCTGCTCAGCTGTGTGAGCCCGAGAGTGCGGAGGATGATGACCCACAGCTGGCCCTGTTCAAGGACGCCCGACGCAGGAGGCAGTCGAGCAGGAACAAACAAAGAAAGGCTATGGGACTCCTCGGGAGGAGGCACAGGGAGACCACGCCCTGAGCTCTCTATAAAAGAAGTGTTTGGGGAGGGGCTGGTTGCTGAAAGCAACTTTTCCGTTTGAGAAGTCAAGCTCTTGTATTCTTGTAACAGTGTAATTAAAACTTGGCAGAAGCCTTTTGGTTTTGGACGCTTTCCAGACTCTTCTTTTGATTAGGGGTGCGAGAAGAGGGCTGGTTCAGAACAGTTTGCTTTCAGCCACCCACCCCTTAATACTACGATGGAGCAGCTTCTTGCCGAGAATGCCCAGCTCAACCAGCAACTCACCTTGCTGGCCACTCAGGTGGCACAACTGCAGGCTCAGGTACATGCTGCCCCCCCACCCAGGAGGAAATGTCAGATAGCTATGCCGGATAAATTTGCTGGTAAACCAGAACTGTTTCCTGCCTTCCTGGGACAATGCCAGCTTTATATCAGCGTGAGAGCAGCTGATTTCCCCACTGACCGAGATAAGGTGGGATTCGTATTGAGCCTTCTGTCGGGAGATGCAGCTCGTTGGGGCACGCCTCTGTTGGCACAGCCTAGCCCTTTGTTGGATAACTTTGGGGGGTTTTGTGACCATATGCGCCTCATGTACGAGGACCCGATTAAGGCGCAGACGGCCACCCGACGCCTGAAAGCTTTGAGGCAGGGTCAGCGCCCTCTACAGGCCTATATCAGCGATTTCCGGCTGCTTAGCCAGGATTCCGCCTGGAATGAGGCTGCGCTCGTGGATGCCTTTCAGGATGGCTTGTCAGAGGAGATGTTGGATGAGCTGGCCCGCGTGGACATTCCCTCAGACCTGAATGGGCTGATCCATCTTTGTCTGCGGATCGATGCCCGGCTGCAGCAGCAGCGTAAGAGTCGCCGTGCCACCCCACAGACCCCTGCCGCCCCTGTTCTGCGTGAGCCCCCAGTCCAGAGGGAGGAGCCAATGGAGCTGGGTGCCGCCAGGTCCCGTCTATCGGTGACGGAAATGGACAGACGACGATCGGAGGGGTTGTGTTTTTACTGTGGGGACCCTGGACATTTGGCTGCTTCTTGCCCGAAGAAGCGTCAGCGGGCGTCAGTGACCAAGCCTGCTCCGAGAAAGTCCCCTGCTTTGCTATCGGGAAACGGCCCGAGCCCGATCTAGACGGTGTGAAAGATCGGGCGACCCACAACGATCACGCCGAGCGACGCCGTTCCGACGGTGCCTGTGAACCTCCGCGGCATTTGATTTTGGAGGCACGACTGATCCTCCCTGGCAAGCCAGAGGGGATTCCGGTCCATGCCTTGATTGACTCTGGGGCTACCACTAACTTTATGGATTCGGCCTTTGTGGCCAAATGGGCTGTTCCCCAGTGTCCAGTGGATCCGCCCATGCTTGTGGAGACCATCGATGGTCGAGTGCTCCTGTCCGGGCCTATCACGGCCGCCACGCAACCCGTGTGTATGGCCATCAGTACCCATGTGGAGGCCATTCAGTTCTACGTCACTTCGGATCTGCACTTCCCCGTGGTCTTGGGACTGGCGTGGCTCCGGGCGCATGATCCACAGATCTATTGGTCTCAGAACTTGGTCACCTTCCCAAGTTTGCAGTGCGTGGACCACACCCGCCATATCTGTGCCGGCCAGGTGGAGGGATCCCCAGGGGTTTCCTTGCCTCCCGAACTGTCCGACTTTGCTGACGTGTTCAGCGAGTCAGAGGCGGACCAATTACCCCCGCACAGGCCCTACGACTGCTCCATTGACCTAGTCCCTGATGCGCCTCTCCCAGTGGGGCGTTTGTACTCCATGTCGGAGCCCGAGTTGGCTGCATTGCGGGACTTCCTGACGAAGAACTTGGCTCGTGGTTTCATCCGGCCCTCGTCCTCGCCAGTGTCTGCGCCCGTGCTCTTCGTCAAAAAGAAGTCGGGCGAGTTACGGCTTTGCTGTGACTACCGGAAACTCAACGCTATCACGGTGCGTAACCGCTACCCGCTGCCCCTCATCCCTGAGCTCTTGGACTGACTCCGGGAGGCTAAGATCTTCACGAAACTGGACCTGCGTGGAGCTTACAACCTCGTCAGGGTTCGGCCGGGTGATGAGTGGAAGACGGCGTTTGGTACTCGCTATGGACATTTCGAGTACACGGTGATGCCGTTTGGCCTGACCAACGCCCCCGCTGTGTTTCAGCATTTTATGAATGACATCTTTCGGGATCTGTTGGACCAGTTTGTTGTGATTTACCTGGACGACATCCTGATTTACTCCCCGTCGCGTGAAGCGCATCATCAGCATCTCCGTCAGGTCCTGCAGCGCCTCCGGAAACATCGGCTGTTTGCCAAGTTGGAGAAGTGCCAGTTCTACCAGGTGACCATTGATTTCTTGGGTCACCGCATTTCTCCTGAGGGCATCGCCATGGAACCGAGTAAAGTTGAGTCGTTGCAGAGTTGGCAACCCCCGCGTCGCGTGAAGGATATTCAGCGACTTCTTGGATTTGCCAACTACTATCGGACATTCATCCCTGGCTTTGCTGCCTTGACAGCCCCCCTCACCCGGCTCCTGCAGAAGAAGACTCGGTTCCAGTGGAACGCCCCCGAACAACAGGCGTTCCAAGCTTTGAAGGACGCCTTCATGAAGGAGCCCATCTTGAAGCATCCTGACCCGCAACGGCCATTTGTCGTGGAGGCGGACGCTTCCGACATTGCCATTGGGGCCGTGTTACTCCAGGCAGCGACGCCCAACGGTACCCTTTTCCCTTGCGCGTATCACTCACGGAAATTGAATCCCTCGGAGCGCAACTATACCATCTGGGAGAAGGAGCTGCTGGCCATCAAGGCGGCGTTCGAGGCTTGGAGGCATCATCTGGAGGGGGCGCGGCATCAAATCGAGGTCCGGACGGACCACAAGAATCTGGAAAGCCTGCAGACCGCTCGGAATTTGAACCAACGCCAGATCCGGTGGTCCCTCTTCTTTGCGAGGTTTGACTTCCGGGTGCGGTACATACCAAGCGGGCACAACCAGAGAGCGGATGCTCTGTCCAGGAAGCCCGAGTACACCCGAGTGGAAGACAAGCTTCCGCCCAGGACCGTGATCCCCGTCGAGTCTTTTGCTGCGGTGCGGGAGCCGGTGGATATACGGGCTCGGATCCGGGAGGCGCAGCAGCAGGAGGCGTGGGTGGCTCAGCGGAAGGAAGAGGTGGGGCCAGATTCGCCTTGGTCGGTCACGGATGGACTCCTGTATTATCGTGACCGGCTCTATGTTCCAGGAGGGCCACTCAGGGGACTCGTCCTCAGCCAATGTCATGATAACCCGGCTGCGGGGCATTTTGGCCTGTTCAAGACTCTGAACCTGGTCTCCCGTACATTCTGGTGGCCCCGAGTCCGACACGATGTCCAGTCTTATGTCACCTCCTGCGTCCCATGCAGGCAGGCCAAGTCAGCGACAGGGGCCCCGCCTGGTTTACTGCAGCCTTTGCCAACGCCCAAGAGACCCTGGGGGGCTGTGTCCATGGACTTTCTGACGGATCTACCCCCATCCTCCGGCTTCACGACAGTGTTTGTGGTGGTGGACATGTTGACCAAGATGGCGCACTTCATCCCTGTCGCGGCTTACCGTCAGCGCGCGCCACTAGTCGCATGTTCATCCAACAGGTGTTCCGGCTGCACGGCCTTCCCGATAGAGTCGTCTCCGATAGGGGGGCCCAGTTTACAGCCCGCTTCTGGCAGGAGTTGATGCGGGCGTTGGACATTAAGGTTTGCCTCTCGTCCGCGCATCATCCTCAGACCGACGGGGGTACCGAGAAGGTCATCGGCATCTTGGAGCAGTATCTGCGCTGCTACGTTAACCTGCAGCAGGACAATTGGGTGGACTATTTGGCCATAGCCGAGTTTGCCTTTAACAACTCGCAGCACACCTCCACGCAGATGACACCGTTCTTGGCCAATGTGGGTTATCACCCTCGGTTTTTCCCCCTTTCTCCCGTGGACTCACCGGAGCCGGCAGCGAACGAATTCATGGCGGAGTTACAGGCGATCCATCGGTTGGTGCGACGGCAGCTGGAGAAGGCCAAGGCCGACTACAAGAGGTTCGCCGATCGGTCGAGAAGGGATACGCCTCCATTATCGGTGGGGGATCGGGTCTGGTTGTCCACCAGGAACCTACCATCCACTCGGCCGGCGAGGAAGCTGGACCACCGTTACCTTGGACCGTTCCCAGTCGAGGCCGTCATCAACCCGGTCGCCTATCGTTTAACTCTGCCACGTTCCCTGCGCGTACACCCCGTCTTCCATCGGTCCTTGTTGGTCCCCGAACAACCGGCTTGTCCACTTCGCCAAGCGGAACCTCCCCCATCAGGACCTCGTGATGGCGACAGCCCCCCCGAGTACGAGGTCGCCAGCATCAGGGATTCCCGCTGGCTGAAAGGTCGCTTCCAGTACCTGATCGAGTGGAAAGGGTACGGGCCGGAGGACTTCACATGGGAAGACGCGACCGCCGTTCATGCCCCTGCGTTGGTGACTGCGTTTCACGAACAGTTCCCATCCCGACCGCATCCGGATCGGCAGACCCGGGGGAAGGGCCCTGCGGTGCGGGATAGTGTTGTGACTCAGGGCCAGCCTGTGGGTCCGACAGCCGGGTCCGATGTATCGGAGGACTCAGATGTGGGGGAGGAGGGAAACGAACCGGCTGATGATGATTTGGAGACTTTGCAGAGTCCTCAGCCGGGAACCTCTGCTCAGCTGTGTGAGCCCGAGAGTGCGGAGGATGATGACCCACAGCTGGCCCTGTTCAAGGACGCCCGACGCAGGAGGCAGTCGAGCAGGGACAAACAAAGAAAGGCTATGGGACTCCTCGGGAGGAGGCACAGGGAGACCACGCCCTGAGCTCTCTATAAAAGAAGTGTTTGGGGAGGGGCTGGTTGCTGAAAGCAACTTTTCCGTTTGAGAAGTCAAGCTCTTGTATTCTTGTAACAGTGTAATTAAAACTTGGCAGAAGCCTTTTGGTTTTGGACGCTTTCCAGACTCTTCTTTTGATTAGGGGTGCGAGAAGAGGGCTGGTTCAGAACAGACCAATCCAAGACCACCCTCCCACCACAGTCAAGTCCCAGGTCCAATCCGGACTATCAACAGGGAAGTCTTAACTCCAACCGGGCATTGAAATGCAGCCATGGCCATCATCAAAGGCCTGGAGACTGAAACCTAGGAAGAACGCCTGCGGAACTTGGGTTTGGCTAGTCTAAAGAAAAGAAGAAACAGAAGCGACATGATAGCAGTGATCCGGTATCTGAGGGGCTGCACAAAGAAGATGGGGTCAAGTTATTCTCCAAAGCAGCAGAGAGAAAGACAAGAAACAATGGTTGGAAACTGACCAAAAAGAGAAGCAACCTTGAATTAAGGAGAAACTTCCTGACAGTGAGGACAATTAACCAGTGGAACAGCTTGCCTCCAGAAATCGTGGGTGCTCCATCCCTGGAGGTTTTTAAGAAGAGGCTGGACAGTCACTTGTCTAAGATGGTATAGGTTCTCCTGCTTGAGCAGGCTGGTATAGATACTTGAGCAGGGGGCTGGACTAGAAGACCTCCAAGGTCTCTTCCAGATTCTACTCTATTCCATTCTACTCTACTCTATTTGCAGGCAGTTTTGAGATGGAAATTGGGCAAGCAAACTGAAGCTTAATCCCAGTCAGAATAAAATATTACAGCATGCATTTACTAGGAATGTCTTAAATTTTGGTTGATTTGCTGATTGTTTTTCATTTTCTTAAACTTGTTCCACTTAATTCATGTGCATTAAACCTTAAAATGATTGAGGACCCCAAACAGCGTTGGTTTTTGTCGTGTGTATCTTTTGATATTTACTGTATTAGAAATTAAAACTGAGAAATTTTAAGATATGTATTTATTTGACTGCATGGACCCTCTGTTTAAACTGCCTTTTCCCTCTTTTCTAAAAGCCTTCTTTTCAGATTAATGCAGATTAACTTTACTAATTGCAATATAAACGGGATAACTTCCCTTGCACTCAATTTGAAAGTAGCAACTTTAAAAGCACAGCAGTGCCTCTATTTGCAAATGATATACCTTAGTATATGGGGAATCTTGTTGAGAACTCACAAATAACCATGGTTTATTAGCTGCATAATCTCATTTGCTTTTATTCATTTAAGTAAAGCAACTCAACATGCAAGACTAAAATTTGCTGCAAAGGGGAAAAATAATAAGAATCAATGGGATATTGGAATCCTTGCCAGTCTCAGCCCATTGAAAGCACTAACGTCTGCCATGGACTTTGCCTTCAGGCTGATTTGGAGGTAAAATCATCTGAGGAAAGAGTCAAACAGACCCAGATTGCCTCTAAGAATGAAGCAGGCCTGTTCCCAACGTTCATCTGGGCCAGAAATGCATTGATCTCTGTATGTCTCTTGGTGATGATAAAATATTAAATTCAAGTCATGCTTTTTCCTTCTTCAGGGTTTCCCATTTGATCAAACTTAACAAGTAGGACAACAACTAATGATTATTATTATTTTTTTTAAAAAACTGCAGTGTTTGTTCACGGGGTGATCATTTTTAGGCTTTATTTTTTAAGCTATTTTATGCCATCAGAATACTCAGTAAAGAACAACTGCGTTAGTTTTAAACAGATTCTTGACATTCTGAAACCATCTAATTGGCATCCAAACTTTTTAGAACACCCTGACTTCTGAAAATATTCTCAAAAGCAAATTAGATTTCATCCAACATATTTTAAATGACATTTGTTTGAAGAAAATCACCATTTTTCTTAAATGTCATTTCACTTTCTAATGGTATTTACAGGAAGGTTAGTTATCATATCATAACTCTGAACTGCCCTCCTCCATCATAAAACTCAGGAGGCTGGATGACCAGGCACCCCCTGTGGCTGCATCCACTGTTAAGCCTTTTGGCCTCTGGAATCATCCCCATGCATTGGCCTGGAGCACCATCGCCACTGTGTCCTGAGCAGATGCCATCCTCTCCTGCGGGATAAGGGATTCATGGGTACAAACACAAAACACTGCAGCTGTTAGGTATGCGAACTTGAAAGAAAATGAATCAATGAAAGAATTGGGTTCTGCATTATTACAAATTTCCCTTACAGAACTATTTATTTGGTGAAATACTGATAAGAACTGGAAAACGACAGCAGTCAGATTATTCATACAGGCATATTTATTTTTAAAGATGAAATCGTGACCACGTTTCTTGACAGGAAGCAGCGTTATCAGTTGATCAGAGCCCCATCACGTAAAGAACATTTTTAACCATAAACTTAATCATAAAACATTGACTAGAACTGACTCCATAGTAAACTTTATCTTGTATCCAGGAAGGAGGCTAAGATTGAGAATTGTTGCTTCTTTTGAAGTTTCAGCAGCTAAGTAAGTTGCAGTCCCTTCAGCTATTCTCATAAAATTTTGCTTCCAGACAACATGGTCTGTTTATTGTGTAATAATTGAAATGGCACTGAATTGAAGTGATCACTGTGCACTTAGGAGTTGCATAAACCATTTTGTAACCTAACCCTTTTCAGTCTTACTCTGTTGCTCTCTTTCTGAAGGGCTGGAGGTCTATAGATCACTTGACTATGAGCCAGCAGTGTGCAGCAGCAGCCAAAAAAGCTAATACAATCCTGGGTTGTATAAACAGAGGCATAGAATCAAGATCACGTGACATATTAGTACCACTTTATAAAACCCTAGTAAGACCACACCTGTAATACTGCAGCCAATTTTGGTCACTATAACACAAAAAAATATGTTGAGAGTTTGGAAAAAAATCAGAGAAGAGCAACTAAGATGATCAAAGGCCTGGAGACTAAAACATATGGGGAACGGCTGCAGGATTCGGGTTTGGCTAAAGAAAAGAAGAAATAGGGGAGACATGATAGCAGTATTCCAGTATTTGAGGGGCTGCCACCAAGAAGAGGGGGTTCACCAAAGCACCAGAGGGCAGGACAAGAAACAATGGTTGGAAACTGATCAAAGAGAGAAGCAACCTGGACTTAAGGAGAAACTTCCTGACTGAGGACAATTAACCAGTGAAACAGCTTGCCTCCAGAAATCGTGGGCGCTCCATCATTGGAGATTTTTAAGAAAAGGCTAGACCAGAATTCTGGGAGTTGAAGTCCATGAGTTGTAAAAGAGCCAAGGTTGCCTACCCCTGGGCTAGACAAACACTTATCTGAGATGGTATAGAATGATCCTCCTGCTGGAGCAGGGGGCTGGACTAGAAGACCTCCAAAATCCCTTCCACCTCTATTCTATTCTATTCTATTCTATTCTATTCTATTCTATTCTATTCTATTCTATTCTATTCTATTCTATTCTATTCTATTCTATTCTATTCTATTCTATTCTATTCTATTCTATTCTTTTTAGCTGGACCAAGAGACAGGACCTCTGCAAAGAAGTCTAGATTATTCCAGTCGACTGCTACGCTTGTCTGCATGTGTGTTCTTTGGAACAAATGAGCAAGATCTTGGTTGTTGTTTTTTCAGATATTTTTCGAGAGGTATCTGCAGGGACGGTCAAAACGTCAAAAGGTTCAACAACATGATTAAAGTTCTGCTTGATTTTAATATGGAGCTTTGATTGTGCCATCCTAGCCACCGACCCAACTTTTTTTAACCCACAGCCCGTAGATGCCTTTAAAAGGATGAAAAGGTTGCCCTCTGGGCTCTTCCTGCCTGCTGAAGAACAGAGCTTGGTTTAGGATGGATGCACCACAAGTCTTCCTGCTCACATCCCAGGGGGCTGTTTCTGGACCTAAGGTGCCTTCTCCGGATCGTGCACAGCCCTCCCGAGGGTGCTCCTCGAGAAGCTGTCTTCACATTGTTCCTCTTTGCAGCAGCCATTTCTTCTTTAGGAAAATCTCCAGGTGCGCAACCTGTTTATTTCCCCCCTCCTTTATTGCAACCTGGCCCTGCAATTAAAGCAACTTTGGGGAAGTGGGAGGTCATCAGCACTGAGAACTCCACAATACACATTTCTGTGGTGCTCCTGAGCATTTTGATTTAAATGCACATAAAGTTCCATTAATCCCCAAAACGGTTCAAAAGATGGATCATCTTGTTCTCTGGATTGTCCATCTCTTGGGGTCGGAGGTCTGCAGAAACTGAACAACGAGGGTCCACAGCACAGTGGTGCATTCTCAGCAAAAGCCTGTTTCAAGGGGAGACGTTCCAGAGTAGTTTACCAAGAAAGGAACGCCAGTTAATTTGGGGTCTATGAACTTCATAAACCTGACTACATTCTATTTTAGTTCCATTTAAAAGACAGACCAGATCAAACATCGAACCAAAAGAAGCTGAGCAGAGTGGATCTACTTGGTACAGGGATGGGAGACCACCGGGGTATCTGAGGAGCACAGAAAGACTCCTTCCAGACGGAGAAAGACTGCTGCCAAGGTACGCCTGAGTTGGCACAGAAACTAAGGAAAGTTTCCCGAGATTACTCTTTCCTACGACCTTAAATTCATTGGCTACTGGAATTTCCGCCTTTTCCTTTGGTTCTTTCAAACGCTCCCCTTTCGTCTGGGTAAAATTCCGCCGAGGGTTTGACTCCTTTCTCTCTCCCTGTTCGTGAAGGACGAAAGCGTGTCCGCGGGGCCTCGGGAAGGGCCGCCTTTCTCACCCACCAGTGCGGGCGAGAGCGACGCACACGTGTGCACGAACGTCTGAATGCACCGGGGGGGGGGCGGGGCGTCCCGACAGAGGGAAGGTGGGGGGAAACGTCCCGCGGCCGCCCGCAACCAGGGAGACTCAGCCCGTCCCTGGCTCGGCCGCTTCTCCGCGTAGCCCGGCCTCGCTTGGGCGCGGAGGCGCTGCGGGCGGCGGCGTTCGTGCGAAGGCGAGGCATTTCCCGCCGCGGCGCTCGCAAACCTTTGGCGAGCCAAGCGGCTGGCGGGCGTTAGGAGGCAGCCGCTTTTCCTGCCCTGCTCCCTTCGCCTTCTCCTTCGCGGAGCCCGGAGGGCTGCCGGCTCGCCCTGCGCGCCCGAGGAACGAAGAGGCGGGGGGGGGGAGCTGGCGGGGGAGCCGGCGCCCTTTTTTTGGGGGGGGCTGACACGTGGAAGGGAGGTGATGGGGGGGGGGGGCTCGGCTGGGCCCGTTTGCCTTGGAAAGCAAAGAGTAAAAAAGCTCTGGTCCCAGGGAGTGATGCAGTTTGGTTCCCGCAACAATATGATAACTTTATTGTCACTTTGAATGGACACCAATCGGCATACATCAAAATGCAATTTCGTTGCGTACAGCTCTCAAAGGGTCACCGCCTCCAATATATACTCCTTGTTCGGGGCCCGCTCAAATTTCACATTGTCCATTTTATCCTATCCAATATCCTGGTACACTAGATTTGCTTTCATTCACGGAATCTAAAAGCTTCGCCATCCTGTCACCTTCCTTCCATGAGAAGAGGGCTCCATATTTGGTTGGGTTCAGTCCGGCCCTGGCTTTTCACAGAAAGGCCCTTTTGCGGAACAGGCTGAGTGACCGTTTCGCCAGCCGCATTGAAACAACCAGAGAACAAAGGCTGCAGTTTGGGACGGTCACCAAAGGTCTCTCCGAGGCTCACTGAGCCCAGAGAATCACAGCGTCCTGCAAGGAGGACCCGTTTTGGGAGTTTCTTCTGTTGTGATGGTGAGACGTCTGTCCCACAAGAGCATTCCCTCCCCTTCAACTTCCATATGTGCCAAGTAGTAAGAAACTGTTCTGTGATTGATATTTAAAAAGAGCCTTGGTGGAGCAGTGGGCTAATGCCTCCTTAAGTAACACCAGCTGCCTGCCATTAGTGCAGGTTCGAGTCCCACCAGGCTCAAGGTTGACTCAGCCTTCCATCCTTCCCAGGAAGGTAAAATGAGGACCCAGATTGTTGGGGACAATAAGCTGACTTTGTAATAACGCCACTTGGGGGTGTGTGTGAAAGCCCTAATAAGCAGGCATATACATAGAATGAAGGCTACTGCTAAGCTTGTAAGCCGCCCTGAGTCTTCGGAGAAGGGCGGGATATATGGAATTAAAATAAAAAAATAAAAAAATATTTGCTTGATCTGTAATACAAGTTTTCTATAAGGGTATAATAGGTGATACTTCCTTAGTGAGGCTTCTTCAGCCGCTGAATGCTCTTGGTGGGGATTGTCGGTCAAAAAACCTGTACAGGTTTTGCTTATTCAAAATTCACTTAGCTCCAAAAGACAATGAAGAATCTTCCAATACTTCATAGCCAAGAAGGCTGACCTGTCTCTCTTGGGCTTCATTCCTGTATAAGATCCCCTGCAAGAGTCAGACAGAGGAATCTCCAGTATGTGGTCAGAAAAGTCAACATGGTGACTGTGATGAAGAAACTGCTTGGATTTTTGTATCTGTTGCACTGTTGCAACCACCATCTTGACTTTCTGGACCACATCCTGCAGCACCCTGGAGCCAAGTCAAGCAAAGAAGGCCAGAGATATTATGCTTTTTCCAGAAAGTGGCTTCCCTGGGTTGCTCAAGGTGGATCTGGGGCCTTTCTCGGTGGCCAAGAGAGGGTTTTGAATTATGTCCACATCATTCCGAAACAGCATTTTGACAAATAGGGATCAGAACCCTAAGTGTCAGCCATGTCCAGATGGGAAACAGAAGCTCCAGGAGGCTGAACTAGTCTCTGTTGCATGCTGGAGGGGAAGACCCGTCTGATCTTGGCCTCCGCATCCAGTCAAAGCTACACTAGGAAGGCTGCACAAATCTCTTGTCACTGGTGTCAGATTAAGAGCTGCTTTTTACAGATGAGTGGCATTTTATTTATTATTTTATTTATTATTTATTAATTGAAATTTTATACCGCCCTTCTCCCGAAGGACTCAGGGCGGTGAACAGGGCATATAAATAGAAGTACAAAAGTAAAAAAGGATTAAATTGTTGCCCAAATTAAAACAATCAAAATATAAAAAAACATTAAAACCCTAACATTTCCCCCATCAGGCCAGGCCAGCTTGTTCGAATAAATAGGTCTTCAGATCGCGTCGGAAGGAGCGAAGGTCGGGTGCCGTCTGGAGCTCGACCAGCAACTGATTCCATAAATCCGGGGCGCCCACAGAGAAGGCCCTCCCCCTGGGGGCCGCCAGCCGGCATTCTCTGACCGGAGGCACCCTGAGGAGGCCCTCTCTGTGGGAACGCACAGGGCGGAGGGGAGTCGACGCCGGCAGCAGGTGGTCCCCGAGGTATTCCGAACCCATGCCATGTAGGGACTTAAAAACCATCACTAAGACCTCGAACCTCACCCGGAAGACAACTGGTAACCAATGCAGCTCGTGGAGCAAAGGTGTAACATGGGAGTACCGGGAAACTCCCAAGACAACTCTCGCGGCTGCATTCTGTACCAGTTGGAGCCTCCGAGTGGTCTTCAAGGGAAGCCCCATGTAGAGAGCATTGCAATAGTCAAGACGAGAGGTCACGAGCGCATGAGTGACCGTACACAGGGCATCCCGGTCCAGATAGGGCCGCAACTGACGCACCAGGCGAACCTGAGCGAAAGCCCCCCTAGTCACGGTTACTATGTGGTCTTCTAGGGTAAGCCGTGAATCTAGGAGGACTCCCAAGTTGCGAGCCCTATCCACGGGGGGTAAAGACTCACCCCCCATAGAAAGAGATGGAACATTTTGAATGTCCCGGGATGCCGGAATGTACAGCCACTCAGTCTTGTCAGGGTTGAGTTGAAGTCTGTTCCTCCCCATCCAGACCCGAACCGCCTCCAGGCAACGGGACATCACAGCGAGGGCATCACTGGGGTGGTTTGGGGTCGAAATGAAAAGTTGGGTATCATCAGCATATTGATGATACCCAACTCCAAAACCATGAATGATCTCACCCAGCGGTTTCATGTAGATGTTGAACAGGAGAGGCGAGAGGACCGACCCCTGAGGAACTCCACAAACGAGAGACCTAGGGGTCAACCTCTGCCCCCCTGCCAACACTGACTGCGAGCGTCCCAGGAGATAGGAGGAGAATCACCGAAAAACCGTGCCTCACACTCCCAATCCCCTGAGACGCCGCAGCAGGATACCATGGTCGATGGTATCGAAAGCCGCCGAGAGGTCTAATAGGACTAGGACAGAGGAATATCCCCTATCCTGAGCCCTCCAGAGATCATTCACCAGAGCGACCAATGCCGTCTCCGTGCTGTACCCGGGCCTGAAACCCGATTGGTACGGGTCTAGATAATCTGCTTCATCCAGGACCAGAGGGAGCTGATGTGCCACCACACTCTCAACAAGCTTCGCAAGAAAGCGAAGGTTGGAGACTGGACGAAAGTTGTTTAACACAGCTGGGTCCAAGGCAGGCTTCTTGAGGAGAGGTCTCACCACTGCCTCCTTCAAGACGGTGGGGAAATTACCCTCACTCAAAGAAGCAGATATAACTGCCTGGAACCAGCCTCGTGTCCTCTCCCTAGCTGCATAAACCAGCCAAGAAGGGCACGGGTCCAATAAACATGTGGTGGAGCTCAACCTCCCCATAATCCTGTCCACTTTCTCAGGGGTCACAGAATCAAACTCCTCCCAGATAACATTGACAAGTCCGCCCGTGTCCTGATCGTCAGACTCTGCCCAGCTGGAGTCCAAACCGGTCCGAATCCGAGCGATTTTATCCGACAGATGTTGACCAAACTCCTCGGCACGACCCTGCAAGGGATCCTCCCTCACCTCCTGATTAAGGAGGGAGCGAGTCACCCTAAACAGGGCGGCCGGGCGATTATCTGTGGACGCGATGAGGGCAGAGAAGTAATTACACCTCGCCGCCCTCATCGCTGCGAGATAAGACCTAATATAGGTTCTTAGTCGCAACCAGTTGGATTCGGATCGGCTGGACCTCCAACAGCTCTCTAGGCCCCGTTTCCGACGCTTCATCTCCCGGAGCTCCGCAGAAAACCATGGAGCTCGCTGGGATCTGCACCGGGTCAGGGGCCGCAAGGGTACAACCCGGTCAAGTGCCTCAGTGGCTGCCCTTTCCCAGGCTTCCACTAAGGCATCCGCCGAGTTGTGAGCAATGGAGGCAGGTGGGGACCCCAGCGCTGCTTGGAATCTATCAGGATCCATTAAGCGTCTGGGGTGGAACCATCTGATTGGCTCCGTACCCCCACGGCGGGGGGTGGCAAAACGGAAGACCATCCGCAGGAGGTGATGATCGGTCCATGACAGGGGCATAATAAATGGAGAGCCCCCACCAAGATCATCCAACCACCGTCCAGATAAAAAAATCAGGTCAAGGGTGTGGCCTCCCTCATGAGTTGGTTCAGAAATTACCTGCGTCAGGTCCATGGCCGTCATGGAAGCCATGAACTCCCGAGCTAACTCAGATGACCCTCCCAGGGATGGCAGATTGAAGTCCCCCAAAACCATAAGTTTGGGAAACTCAATCACCAACCCGGAGAGGACATCGAGTAGCTCAGGCAGGGCTGCCGCTGTGCGACTAGGCGAAACGTATACCAGCAGCAAGCCCAACTGCGCCCCAGGACCAAACCTCAAAAAGAGAGACTCACACCCGACTATCTGAGGAACGGTGGTCTCCCGCGGACATAAGGTCTCCCTAATAACTACCGCCACTCCCCCACCCCTACCTTGAGCCCAAGGCCAGTGTAGCACTCGGAAACCTGGTGGGCAAAGATCGACCAAAGGGACCCCACCCTCTGGACCCAACCAGGTCTCGGTGAAATCTCAGCACACTAACTTTCTCTTTCAGATCCCACCCCGCCAAAAAAATGTCAAGTTTGAAACACAAACTGGAACTTGCTGTGATGCTCTCCAAGGCTTTGGACTTTAGCCAGTGAACAGGGAGATTGTAAGGTTGTCGTTCTTAGATTTGAATGGCTTCATGTGTGCAGTGTGGTGAGATGGATATCTTGAGGCTCTGAATGAAGTTTGGAGTGAGCCATTATTTCTGTTCCAACAGGAGAAAAGAGGTCATCATTGGGTTTTGGGGACTGATCTATAAGAAGAACTGGATCTCTGCTGCTTTACTCATTCAGCACGTGACTTAAGCTTCAATCCTTGTTCTATTGTGCTTCCATTTTCCCCCTTACTCCTCCTTATTTTGAGAGGTTTTTGGCTGAGGACAGCATATTGTAAAATCATGGTATTTGGTGCGTGCTGCTTATGGCAAGGGCTTGTCCAGATGGAGAACTCAAAGAACGGAACATTCAGCGGGCTTTGCGTTCTTGACTAGAAAAGAGAACAATTGACCAGGAGTTATGGACACTGGATCCATCTGAAAGGGGCTTATGAAATTATCAGGGAGAGAAGACTAGACTCTGCTCCCCCCTGCAATTAGAAGACAATAAATGTTTTATTTTTTAAAAAAATATTCGATGGCACCAAATTGAATAGTTCATAACAGTAAAAGACAAAAATATTACAATGAAGGAAGATACTTGCCTGCATTAACCAGAACTGAAAAAAATTATGTTGTTAATTGCTCCAAATGAGAGGCACAACCCCCCCCCCCGGACAGTTGGTTCCTGATGTTCAACTTAGAAGCAATAGTGTTCTCATCAGCTGATAACAGATCAAACAGCAGCTTGTTGCACCAAAGGATAATACACCCTGATTTTTCAGTTACCAGGAAGATGCATACAGTACAAAATTTGATCACAGGAAAGAGGGCAAAGAGGAGTGATTTTAGCATGCATGTTTAAGCTTCGCACTCTTCACGAAATCTTTGTTCTCCCCCTCCCAAGTTGTTTTTGTCACCTTGGTTTCCCTCAACTGCACAGATTGTCATTGTCTATTGCTGGATTAAGTTTCAGGGATGGCAGCCAGAGGAGCCTGTGGAGCAGCAGAGTAAGTAATTATAAACAAGGATGAGTATATTTATCTGAGAAAAAAAATAGAATATTAAAACTAAAGATCCTTTTTAACATGTTATGAAGTAGAAACTGGACTTCAGTTTGGTGACTCTTTTCACATAGAATATTGGGGGAGGTATTAATTTTGATTCTGTACACAAACCACAACTTCTTCCTTTGAACTTCAAGACATTTGAATTCCTTTAACACTCCTCATACAAGTAGTCCTTGTATAACATGCAATTTTGATTTATTTATTAATTTGGCCTAAGTAAAATGTAAGCAGCATGGCAGGTAAGAAAGAGCAGAGCCAGGCAAGTTTATCAAAACCAGCACATTGAGTGGGATAGGCCAGGAATGCAAGTCAAAATAGGCAGGGAATTGGTAATAAAATACTCCACTGGGACCGGATGGTTTACATCCCACATTCTGAAAGAACTGGCAGATGTTATCTTGGGATCAATGAATGAAATCTTTTAGAGCTCCTGGAAAACAGGAAATGCCAGAGGATTGGAAACATAGAACATAGAATTATAGGGCTGGAAGGCAGCTCGGAGGCCTTCTGTAGTCCAAAGGCAGGAGACCTTATTCTATTCTGGGCAAAGGATTGTCCACACAATTTTGAACACTTCCATAATGGAGCACTCTCAACTCCAGGACTAGACATACCTATCTCCCTCAACTGTTCATCAAACAATTGGGTCTCATCTTTGTTACTGTTCTCTGCTAGGGTCAGCATCATTTTTGCTTCACACTTGGAATACTGCATCCAGTTCTGAACACCAGAATACAAAAAAGATGCCGGGACTTTAGAAAGTGTGTAGAGAACAGCAACAAAGATGATATGGAGTTAAAGAAGCTAAATTACATGTTGAATGGTTAAGGGAATGTCTACTCTAACAAAGGGAAGAGCAGGGGTGGTATGATGGCAACCTTCCAGTACTTGAGAAGAGGGAAGCCAACTTACTCTCCAAAGCGCCTGAGGGTAGGACAAGAAGTCATGGGTGGAAGCTCATTAAAGACAGATCCAACCTGAAACTAAGGAGAAATTTCCAGACAGTGACAATAATTAATCAATGGCCTTGTCTCCTGAAGTTGTAGGTGCTCCATCCCTGGAGGTTTTCAAGAAAAGATTGGACAATCATTTGTCTGGGGTGGAATAAAGACTGCTGCCTTGGGCAGCGGGTTAGACTAGAAGACCTCCAAGGTTCCTTCCAGCTCTACGATTCTATTATTCTAACTTCAGGGGCCTGCAGCAGATGGAGGCAGTGGGGCAAAAGCTAATGTTGTGCTGTTACAGAAACGCCATTCAGGACTCTGCCTTCAAAATTTATGTTAAGAAGACCCTGATTTCTTGAATTTGATGTTTATCTTCAAAAAACTCTTCATTTGGGCAACAGCTCAGGGCAAAGCAAAGAGATGCTTCCACCTTGAGCAACTTCCACCCAGCATCAAAATTCAGCAAAATTCAAGAGAGCCTTGTACATGATGCTTACACAATATCTCCTCCATTGCTCTTATCGACCTATGATTTGGGATAGGGATCAGGAAGTTGAGGAATGTGAAAAAGATGCCAGAAATAATAAAAAATAAGAAATAAAAAGAAAGGAAGGTCCCTTTACACTCACCCCACCCCATCTAATTTGGTTCCAAATAGTTTCTTCATACAATTCCAGGCTGTGTGAAAAGATGCATCTCTGCCTCTTGGGATCTCTTTTGACCCTCTGCAGGTCTCCAGATTGTGGTGACAAAATGTGGTGCCCAAACTTGGAAATTGAGGGATACCATTTCGTCTGTTTCTGGATATGTGTTAAGCCTTTGCTATTTCACTTGCCCATCTCACCCCCCACCAGGCTGTCAAAACCAGTGGATGGAATTGAAAAAGAGCAGCTCACCAAGAGAAACTCAATGGCAGGCAGGACATCCCTGCCGCTTGGTAGTGTCTCTGTGTGTAGAATTGTGATGGTAAAGGTGGAAAGGTTTCTTGAGGAAGTGGATGGGCAGAGAGAGATGAGTGTGCTTGCCCATCCCCACCATGGTTTCAGCCCCTGGATTAGGGACGCAGATCACCTGCGGTGCAGCACACAGGGACCTTTGCAACATGGCTGACATTCATTTAAGTTACTATCAAGGGCTGCGGTACATCATTTGCATGAGAAGAAAATCTCTTAGGAACAGGGAATATTTTGGGCAGCTGTTTTGATTTTTCTAACCTACATGCTTTATGTTGCTGCCTCAAGTTAACACTGAATAACATATTTAAACAATTCATGTGTGAAAAACTAAAATTGTAACTCACAAGCTGATTTTTTAACACTTTGGTGAAATTTAAATCTCTTCTTTCAGACACCGTTGGAGAGAATATTTGTAGAAAAGATGATCTAAGGAACTTCATAGATAGAATTGTTCTTGTTTCTCTCTCTCTCTCTTTGCAAGAGTCTAGAGATGGAGTCTCAACAGAACGGAGTTCTTATTTTTGAGGCAGGGTGGAGCAGATCCCAGTATTGTAATGGTTTATCTGTGTGCTTTCTATATCTTGTTTTAACTTTTTCGTTGACGTGCCCTTATCTCTACCCAGGATAAAACTGTCTGTAGCCATTAAAAGTAGGCCTGTGAATCGATAGCCCAGCAAGAAACTCACTGGAAAATCTTTTGAAAGTCTACAGCAGACCTCATGATTTATGCTGCCCAATATAAGGATTGTGTCATGTTGGCGGCATTATGGATTATGGTGGATTATTTGCTTAATTTGTGGAGTGCCCTTTAGAAGATCTGCACAGTCTGGAGAACTTATTCACCCAAGCAGTTCTGGAGTGAGCTCTGTTCCAGGAGTACTCTGCTTTTTGTATTGCCTTTTCAAAATGAAGTTCCTTTTATATTGTCGCATTGGCATTTTTTCACATCATCCGTATTGTTTAGGGTTGGTGGCTTCATTATTGTTTATTTAAGAGTTTCACTAAATAATGTTTTTACAATTTTGGGGTTCTTTTGGGAGAAAAACAATCAACCATTTGTCAGAGAATTCTAGTTTCTGTGTTTGCTTCTTTGACTCCCCCTTTCTCAGTCCTGATGCTGCCTCAAGTCTGAGGCAACACCCCCGGGGACCTTGAAATCCCCGGCAACAGGCTGAGCTTTATGGATGGTGCACGCTGATCTACAGGCTGAATTTGTGGTTGATGCCCTTCAGTCAACAGCTTTCAATAGGATTGCATACTTAAAAACATCTTTTGAAATAGCTTTTCACTCTTGTTTTCAGAGGCCAACACCCAAGGGACAGTGAACAAGGCATCTTGAGATATGATGCCATAAGGAACGTGGTCCCAGTTCTACTATTCCACACCAATTCATAGTCTGGATGTCTCTCTTTTGGTAACAAGTCTGGAGGCTTTGAGGTAGTGAACTCAAACCACAGATGGGGCTGGTGCATTTAAGAAGGGGAAACCTACTGTCAACGCTGCTAACATTGGATGTTCTTACTTTGACAACAGATGGAAATGTAGCCATCTTTTCTCTATACCTACATCTTCAGGAAGAGTTGATCCTTGAAATCAGAATAATCTCAAGTCCTCAGCTTGTATTGACTCACTGCTCTAGGGATAGAAACCATCCTGCATGCTGAGAATTCTTTTTCAGCAGGTCAGCTTTCTTGTGGGTCTTCTTGAATTGTTACAGGTATATTATGTCTAGCTTAGGTGGGTTGCTTTTTAAGGGCTGAAGTTGCACATGGTCCTTAAAAAGGCTTATTTGCAAAGTGTTTCCTTCCTCCTTGAAGGAAAGGCCTTTTGGAGTTCTTCCTCCATCACAATTACAAAGAACAAAGGATTACAAAACCCTTGTAGTATCCTGGTTTTAAGTAAATCCTTTTGAATCATGAGCAGAACTTGAAAATCTGGAAATGTGAAAGCTTGGGATACTTGATCTTATTCTGCTTGCCTGCAGGGTCTTCATTTGTCTTGCTTTCAGAGAAATCTCCATGACCAAGAGCTGCTAGAAAGAAATCTTTCATTAACAGCTGATTGCCTCCTTCAAAAGTTGCTTTTAAAGTGAGTCATTATGTTTACAGAAGTTGCCTCCAAGCAGCCCTTCTCTCTGCAAATATCTATACTTGTCGGATCCTTGGCTGAAGTAGACCAGGTTGCCTAGTGTAGTGATTAGGGTATTGGACCCAGTCTGGGGAGACCCAGGTTGAGCTCCACTTTTATCATGGAAATCCATAGGTGGCTTTGGGGCCAGTCGTTCTCAGCCCAAAGGGGTTATGGGAAAATGGGAGAGCAATTTATGTCTGTGCTGGAAAAAAAATCAGAATATAAATCAGACCAATAGTAGACATTCCTCCCCCCCTATACTTATTCACGCATCTTTCCTCTTGGATGGACAACGGGTTCAAGACAGCATGCAAGGATCTGTCAGCCATTTGCTGAAATTCCTTAGAGTTAATCAATGTAACGAAAGGAAAGGTTGAAATGTTACAAAAATATGGACAGTAGACAGTACTGACTTGCCAATAAGGGAATTAAATTTAAACAGACATTGGAAGCAAAGGTATAGGTGGAGATTGGCTATCTTGATGATTAATACCAGAAAGGTGACTGGAAATTAAATAATTTTTCAATTGTTTTCAAATTTTAGCATAAACCACCCAGAGTCGCTTTAGAGTTGGATGGCCTCTCCTTCTTGTAAATAAATAAATAAAATGTGAGGCTGTGTGATGTGGTTGCAAAAAAAAGGCAAATCCACAGGATGGTCTACTTTCTCCTGGTTAGGTCAGATTCCACCATGAATACTAGATTCTATATTTACAAAGGATTCAGACAAACTGAAACAGTTTCAGAGAAGAAAAACAAGGATAATCCAGAGAGTAAAACTTGCCCTGAAGATAGATTAAAGACGCTTACGTAAACGAGGATTTTACCCACTCTCTTCCAAAATCTAGGTAGCTCTCCACTTATGAGCCAAAAAATTCTATAGTTAAGTGAGATAGTTATTAAATGAGTTTTGCCCCATTTTACGACCATTCTTTTTACAGTTGTTAAATGAGTCACTCTAGTTGTTAAGTTAGTAACATGGTTCTAAAGTGAACCTGGCTTTCCCATTGACTTTGCTGGTCAGAAGGTCACAAAAGGTGATCACATGACCCCGGGATGCTGCAACCGTCATAAATACAAGTCAGTTGCCAAGTGTCTGAATTTCACACTGTCATGTGAAATTTTCAGTGCCGTTGTAACTTTGAATGGTCCCTAAGTGAACTGTGGTAAGTTGAGGATTACCTGTACAGAATAAGGGATTTATGTTACACGCAAGTGGGTTTTCACTGAACATTGATGGGTGGAAGGAATTTCCTGATAGAGCAGCTCTAGAGTCAAATCAATAACCCAGCGAGATGGCGGACTGAGTTCCTTTCTTTGGCTGAGTTCCAGCAGAAGTGGCATGGCTGTTGATCTGGGATCCATAATATGGATCCTTGAACTAGACAGAGGGCCCCAAATGCCCTCCAGATCTAGGGTTCTGTGATAGTGGTAAAAGTGTAAATGCATGTTCTGGACTTCCAGTAAAACTATGTATGCCTTACATGTAGATTTTTGGAAGAAAATGTGCATAGTTTTAAAGTGGAGGAAGAAACTTCATTAATTTGAGCCATGCTGGTGACACTACTCTGAATTTATTTATTTATTTTATTTATTTTAATTCCATTTATATCCCGCCCTTCTCCGAAGACTCAGGACGGCTTACAAGCTTAGCAGTAGCCTTCATTCTATGTTTATGCCTGCTTGTTAGGGCTTTCACACACACCCCCAGCGGCATTATTACAAAGTCAGCTTAATTGCCCCCAACAATCTGGGTCCTCATTTTACCTACCTCAAGGATGGAAGGCTGAGTCAACCTTGAGCCTGGTGGGATGCGAACCTGCACTAATTGCAGGCAGCTGGTGTTACTTAAGGAGGCATTAGCCCACTGCTCCACCAAGGCTCTTAAATCCCTAAATTGGAAAGGATTTGCAAGCTCAAGTAATAAAACCCAAGAAGCATAGTGGAATAGTGGAACTCAAAGTAAAGAACAAATTAATGAGAACAAATAGAACAGCTTTAGAGTTGACAGCAAAGATATTGAGATGATAGATAACTTCTGCATTTTAGGATCAACTGTCAACATAAAGGAACCAGTACTCAGGCAATACATTGCAGACTATGGGTAATTTGTTCTTGCTAGAGCAGGGGGCTAGAAGATCCCTTCCTGTTCTGTTCTGTTCTGTTCTGTTCTGTTCTATAACTAGCATTTAATAGAGGAGATGTGAGGACCTTGAAAAAGATGCTGAGATGCCAGGATGCCAGAGGATACTTCCTCTGAAGGCTTCTGTAATGTATGGGTCTAGTTACAGTACAAGAACTACAGGAGGCACTGTTGCTGGACAGCTCCGGTAAGGAGCAGCACTGGCGGGAAAACCACGGAAGCCTATTGGCTGACCGCCAGGCAGGAAACCAAGGTTTGAACCTATTGGTCAGTGCCCACCTGGACAGGTATAAGAGGACCCAGGAATAGAATAGAATAGAATAGAATAGAATAGAATAGAATAGAATAGAATTAGAGTGGAATAGAATAGAATAGAATAGAATAGAATAGAATAGAATAGAATAGAATAGAATAGAATAGAATAGAATAGAATAGAATAGAATAGAATAGAATTAGAGTGGAATAGAATAGAATAGAATAGAATAGAATAGAATAGAATAGAATAGAATAGAATAGAATAGAATAGAATAGAATAGAATAGAATAGAATAGAATAGAGCTGGAAGGGACCTTGAAGGTCTTCTAGTCCAGCCCCATGCTCAAGTATCTATACCACCTATACCATCTCAGACAAGTGACTGTCTAGCCTCTTCTTAAAAATCTCCACTGATGGAGCGCCCACGATTTCTGGAGGCAGGCTGTTCCACTGGTTAATTGTCCTCACTGTCAGGAGGTTTCTCCTTAATCAGGCAGCGAGTTGCCCCATTCCAATACAACTCTGACCCAAAAGTCGAGCTTTTCCAGGCTGATGTTGGCAATTGGCAATGGCACAGCTGGGATGCCAAATAGGGACTTAAGCAAGAATTTATCATCAGGTTGCAAAAAGAAAAGGCAAGAATAATTTCTCACTATGGGGAAGAGGAGCCTTGCAAAGCCCACCGTGTCAAAGAAACGGAGAGCCAGATGGGTATAGCGCTGAAGGGGATCAGCCCGGAAACCAAGAGACGGTGAGTTTTGGTCTTCCCTGACAAACCACCTCCATGTCCTCCCCCCCCTCCATGGGACCTACTACTGCTACTTATGATTGTGGTTATAATGACAATTCCAAGATGGCATAATCCCCCTAAATGAGTTAGTCAACTCATTTCCCTCATCTGTAAAAATGGTGGGGGCAGTGATGAATGTGAAGCTCCAGCTGTTCTGGTTCTCTCCTTGTCCAAGGTCTGCAGAGGAGATCTTTCCGGAAAGGCAGTCTAAGTAATGTGGCCACCTGGTAGTAGATGCATAGGTGGAAGTTCATGAAATGAATGAATCTGAATGGAGTCTGGGGACATTAGTGATTTCGTAAGAAGCCAGAATGCAGGGGTGGGGGTGGAGGGGTGCTTTTAAGCTTGTAGATGGTGGAGCCCCACTTTGAGTGGGGGAACGCTCCCCTTTTCTCCCAATCCATCAAGGAACACACATTTGCCTGCAAGGAAACCTGGACCTGCATTTTCCACTCCGATCTAGCCTTTCCTCTCACACGAAGGCTCAGCAGAGTGACGGAGGGTATTCGGACCATGTAGCAGGGGTTGTTGTAGGATAAAACCGGAGGGTAGAGTTGCTGAGTGCCACGCCTGGCGCGCCTGAAGAGAGGATGTACAGCGCTTCCCAAGAATGGCAAAAGTTACGGATGGGGCTGTGGTCTCTTCTTACTGCTGTCACAGCTGACACCCAGCTATTTTTCAGGGGAGGAAGGCAGGAAATTGAAAGATGATTAGAAGTCAAAAACTGTCTAGGAGGAGAATAAGTAGGATGTGAAGGGATGGGGTTTTTCCCCCTCAAAAGATTGAAATCCATTCTGAGCCATGGACTTCCTCAGTGCGCCAGCCTCTGACTGGCTGTGCGCAGCTTTCCTTCAATGCGCCACATCTGAAAATCGGGAGTAATAAAATGTCTCCCTTTGTGACAGTCTGCTGCTAAGGTGGTGCCTTTATGCCATCTGTTGCTTTAACCACACCGCAACAACTAGCCTTAGACTGTTCTCCAAGCTAAGAATGACTTTGTAGGTGAAAGTGATGCCAGACAAATTTAATTATCCTTCTACCTGCTATCAACAGTTCAACGGATGCAAGTGTGTGAAAGGAGTGTTTATGCGTTTAACCGCAGCTGATTCATGTGGATCTGTTTTTACACATACAAAGTGTATCTCAATTTTTACACTTGGAGCTTTCACTTCTACACCTACCTCACCCCAACCCCATCCAGAAGGAGAGGGGTATAACTTCAAGATCAAGAAGAAAACATTGTGAAATAGAGGCAAAAGAGGTTCTTAGGCTGTGGGAGGGGAAATTGTTCCTCTCTGCTTGCAGCCTCTTTTCCTGGGAGGGAAAGCGCCTAAAGCCCCAGCTGAATTGTGTGCATGTCTATGGATGGACATTATGGGCCAATATATCTATGCAGAAAAGTGTGAAGGGTGAATGGCTGGAACACTGTCTGAGAGAGAGTCATTGACAGGTCACATCTGCAGGAACACAGAAATTTTGGGCTTTTTCTTATAAAAATCTGCCCTCAAAAAGCATCAATATGTGTTGAAAGCAGGGCCTACATCACGGGCATTTGCGTTTAAAAAACATGGAGAAAAGAAAATGTAGAAAGCATTTGGAAATTTGGCTTGTCAACCTTTTCATCTGAGAGAAAGTCAAGGAATAAAAGGTTAACATCTGCTTATCTTGGAGGTCATCTAGTCCAACCCTCTGCTCAGGCAGGAAACCCTATACCATTTCAGACAAATGGCTGTCCAGTCTCTTCGTTAAAACTTCCAGAGGACTTCCGGTGGCGACGCGACGCCGAAGACAGCCGTTTTCGGGCTGCCCGCTCCGCAGCTGTGTTTTTCCATCGTAAACAGCGCCGATCAGCTGTTTAGATGGATTTGAAGCCCCCTCCTCGGGAGAAGAGGAGGGGGTGAGGCCCCAGGTAGGGGTTGAGCTCTCCGGGGCCGCCTGAGCTGAGAGCTTTGGCGGCTGAAGGATGAGCCCCCCCGAAGCCTGGGTTGCTCCAAGCTGCGCAGCGCCTCGGCTCTGGGATTATTGGAGCAGAGCCAGGCGTTAGCAACCACCCCTGCCAAAAGGAAATACTTGTGATTATCAAGATGCAGGCAGAGCGGTACAGGAGGTCAAGGTGAAGTGGACTCTTTATTTTTACTCTCTAGCTCAATGGATTTTATAGCTTCAAAGTGAAAGTGCGTAATAAGTGAAAGTGGGGGAAGATGGCGGCTAAAACTTCTAAAGCTCTCCGGAATGCGGGGTCTTCCCTGGTGCAAGAGACCTCATTGCAAGCTTTGCTTCCTCCTGCATCTCCCCCGGCATTGACACTTAAGGATTTACAAGACGCTCTTGGAAAGCATGCACAATTGATGTCTGATATGTTGGATGAAAAGTTGAAAAAGCTGGAGGAGAAAATGGAGGAGAAAATGGAGAAATTGGAGAAGAAGATGGAAGAGAAGCTGAGAGCAATGAGGGTGGACATCTTGTCTAAGGTTGAATCCGTAGCTGAATGTGTGCTGCAGCTGGATATAAAAGTGGAGGATCTCAGTCAAAAGAACTCTATATTAGAAGCAAAGGTATTAGAAAATGAAAATATAAGGGATAAAATGGACGAAGAATTGAGCCTTGTTCAGTATAATCAGATGCAGTATGCTATTAGAATTAGGGGTTTAAAGGAGAATGGTAAAGAAGATTTAAAGCAGCTGATTTCTGAGGCTCTGGAAGGGGTACTGGGCCAGTCAGCATCTGAAATTGAGGGAAATATGGACAAAGTTTTTCGTGTAAATTCATGGATTGCAAGACAGAGGAAGTTACCCAGAGATGTGGTGGTCTATTTTACAAAGAGAGTAATGAGAGATGAAGTCATTCAAGCTGCTTATGATACTAATTTGGTAGTGGCTGAGCAAGAAGTTTTGGTTTTAAAAGAGATCCCTCCGAAGATTTTAAGGAGAAGGAAAGATTTTGCATTTCTAGTACAGGAACTTAAGAAACGTGATATTAAGTTTAGATGGGAGATTCCAGTTGGATTGGTGGCGACGTATGAAGGTAAAAGACATCGTTTGGTTACTGTGGCTCAGGCACGTGATTTTTATAGTAATGTGTTAAAAGCAACCCCCCTATCATTTTTGGAAGCTGCAAAAGGATACGTGTTGTGACTCAGGGCCAGCCTGTGGGTCCGACAGCCGGCTCCGATGTATCGGATGACTCAGATGTGGGGGAGGAGGGAAACGAACCGGCTGATGATGATTTGGAGGCTTTGCAGAGTCCTCAGCCGGGGACCTCTTCTCAGCTGTGTGAGCCCGAGAGTGCGGAGGATGATGACCCACAGCTGGCCCTGTTCAAGGACGCCCGACGCAGGAGGCAGTCGAGCAGGAACAAACAAAGAAAGGCTATGGGACTCCTCGGGAGGAGGCACAGGGAGACCACGCCCTGAGCTCTCTATAAAAGGAGTGTTTGGGGAGGGGCTGGTTGCTGAAAGCAACTTTTCCGCTTGAGAAGACAAGCTCTAGTGTTTTTGTTAACTGCGTAATTAAATCTTGGCAGAAGCCTTTTAGCCTTGGACGCTCTCCAGACTCTTCTTTTTGAATAGGGATTGCGAGAAGAGGGCTGGTTCAGAACAGTTTGCTTTCAGCCACCCACCCCTTATTACTACGATGGAGCAGCTTCTTGCCGAGAATGCCCAGCTCAACCAGCAACTCACCTTGCTGGCCACTCAGGTGGCACAACTGCAGGCTCAGGTACATGCTGCCCCCCCACCCAGGAGGAAATGTCAGATAGCTATGCCGGATAAATTTGCTGGCAATCCAGAACTGTTTCCTGCCTTCCTGGGACAATGCCAGCTTTATATCAGCGTGAGAGCAGCTGATTTCCCCACTGACCGAGATAAGGTGGGATTCGTGTTGAGCCTTCTGTCGGGAGATGCAGCTCGTTGGGGCACGCCTCTGTTGGCACAGCCTAGCCCTTTGTTGGATAACTTTGGGGGGTTTTGTGACCATATGCGCCTCATGTACGAGGACCCGATTAAGGCGCAGACTGCCACCCGACGCCTGAAAGCTTTGAGGCAGGGTCAGCGCCCTCTACAGGCCTATATCAGCGATTTCCGGCTGCTTAGCCAGGATTCCGCCTGGAATGAGGCTGCGCTCGTGGATGCCTTTCAGGATGGCTTGTCGGAGGAGGTGTTGGATGAGCTGGCCCGCGTGGACATTCCCTCAGACCTGAATGGGCTGATCCATCTTTGTCTGCGGATCGATGCCCGGCTGCAGCAGCGTAAGAGTCGCCGTGCCACCCCACAGACCCCTGCCGCCCCTGTTGTGCGTGAGCCCCCAGTCCAGAGGGAGGAGCCAATGGAGCTGGGTGCCGCCAGGTCCCGTCTATCGGTGACGGAAATGGACAGACGACGATCGGAGGGGTTGTGTTTTTACTGTGGGGACCCTGGACATTTGGCTGCTTCTTGCCCGAAGAAGCGTCAGCGGGCGTCAGTGACCAAGCCTGCCCCGAGAAAGTCCCCTGCTTTGCTATCGGGAAACGGCCCGAGCCCGATCTAGACGGTGTGAAAGATCGGGCGACCCACAACGATCACGCCGAGCAACGCCGTTCCGACGGTGCCTGTGAACCTCCACGGCATTTGATTTTGGAGGCACGACTGATCCTTCCTGGCAAGCCAGAGGGGATTCCGGTCCATGCCTTAATTGACTCTGGGGCTACCACTAACTTTATGGATTCGGCCTTTGTGGCCAAATGGGCTGTTCCCCAGTGTCCAGTGGATCCGCCCATGCTTGTGGAGACCATCGATGGTCGAGTGCTCCTGTCCGGGCCTATCACGGCCGCCACGCAACCCGTGTGTATGGCCATCAGTACCCATGTGGAGGCCATCCAGTTTTACGTCACTTCGGATCTGCACTTCCCCGTGGTCTTGGGACTGGCGTGGCTCCGGGCGCATGATCCACAGATCTATTGGTCTCAGAACTTGGTCACCTTCCCAAGTTTGCAGTGCGTGGACCACACCCGCCATATCTGTGCCGGCCAGGTGGAGGGTTCCTCAGGGGTTTCCTTGCCTCCCGAACTGTCCGACTTTGCTGACGTGTTCAGCGAGTCAGAGGCGGACCAATTACCCCCGCACAGGCCCTACGACTGCTCCATTGACCTAGTCCCTGATGCGCCTCTCCCAGTGGGGCGTTTGTACTCCATGTCGGAGCCCGAGTTGGCTGCATTGCGGGACTTCCTGACAAAGAACTTGGCTCGTGGATTCATCCGGCCCTCGTCCTCGCCAGTGTCTGCGCCCGTGCTCTTCGTCAAAAAGAAGTCGGGCGAGTTACGGCTTTGCTGTGACTACCGGAAACTCAACGCTATCACGGTGCGTAACCGCTACCCGCTGCCCCTCATCCCCGAGCTCTTGGACCGACTCCGGGAGGCTAAGATCTTCACGAAACTGGACCTGCGTGGAGCTTACAACCTCGTCAGGGTTCGGCCGGGTGATGAGTGGAAGACGGCGTTTGGTACTCGCTATGGACATTTCGAGTACACGGTGATGCCGTTTGGCCTGACCAACGCCCCCGCTGTGTTTCAGCATTTTATGAATGACATCTTTCGGGATCTGTTGGACCAGTTTGTTGTGATTTACCTGGACGACATCCTGATTTACTCCCCGTCGCGTGAAGCGCATCATCAGCATCTCCGTCAGGTCCTGCAGCGCCTCCGGAAACATCGGCTGTTTGCCAAGTTGGAGAAGTGCCAGTTCTACCAGGTGACCATTGATTTCTTGGGTCACCGCATTTCTCCTGAGGGCATCGCCATGGAACCGAGTAAAGTTGAGTCGTTGCAGAGTTGGCAACCCCCGCGTCGCGTGAAGGATATTCAGCGACTTCTTGGATTTGCCAACTACTATTGGACATTCATCCCTGGCTTTGCTGCCTTGACAGCCCCCCTCACCCGGCTCCTGCAGAAGAAGACTCGGTTCCAGTGGAACGCCCCCGAACAACAGGCGTTCCAAGCTTTGAAGGACGCCTTCATGAAGGAGCCCATCTTGAAGCATCCTGACCCGCAACGGCCGTTTGTCGTGGAGGCGGACGCCTCCGACATTGCCATTGGGGCCGTGTTACTCCAGGCAGCGACGCCCAACGGTACCCTTTTCCCTTGCGCGTATCACTCACGGAAATTGAATCCCTCGGAGCGCAACTATACCATCTGGGAGAAGGAGCTGCTGGCCATCAAGGCGGCGTTCGAGGCTTGGAGGCATCATCTGGAGGGGGCGCGGCATCAAATCGCGGTCCGGACGGACCACAAGAATCTGGAAAGCCTGCAGACCGCTCGGAATTTGAACCAACGCCAGATCCGGTGGTCCCTCTTCTTTGCGAGGTTTGACTTCCGGGTGCGGTACATACCAAGCGGGCACAACCAGAGAGCGGATGCTCTGTCCAGGAAGCCCGAGTACACCCGAGTGGAAGACAAGCTTCCGCCCAGGACCGTGATCCCCGTCGAGTCTTTTGCTGCGGTGCGGGAGCCGGTGGATATACGGGCTCGGATCCGGGAGGCGCAGCAGCAGGAGGCGTGGGTGGCTCAGCGGAAGGAAGAGGTGGGGCCAGATTCGCCTTGGTCGGTCACGGATGGACTCCTGTATTATCGTGACCGGCTCTATGTTCCAGGAGGGCCACTCAGGGGACTCGTCCTCAGCCAATGTCATGATAACCCGGCTGCGGGGCATTTTGCCCTGTTCAAGACTCTGAACCTGGTCTCCCGTACATTCTGGTGGCCCCGAGTCCGACACGATGTCCAGTCTTATGTCACCTCCTGCGTCCCATGCAGGCAGGCCAAGTCAGCGACAGGGGCCCCGCCTGGTTTACTGCAGCCTTTGCCAACGCCCAAGAGACCCTGGGGGGCTGTGTCCATGGACTTTCTGACGGATCTACCCCCATCCTCCGGCTTCACGACAGTGTTTGTGGTGGTGGACATGTTGACCAAGATGGCGCACTTCATCCCCTGTCGCGGCTTACCGTCAGCTCGCGCCACTAGTCGCATGTTCATCCAACAGGTGTTCCGGCTGCACGGCCTTCCCGATAGAGTCGTCTCCGATAGGGGGGCCCAGTTTACAGCCCGCTTCTGGCAGGAGTTGATGCGGGCGTTGGACATTAAGGTTTGCCTCTCGTCCGCGCATCATCCTCAGACCGACGGGGGTACCGAGAAGGTCATCGGCATCTTAGAGCAGTATCTGCGCTGCTATGTTAACCTGCAGCAGGACAATTGGGTGGACTATTTGGCCATAGCCGAGTTTGCCTTTAACAACTCGCAGCACACCTCCACGCAGATGACACCGTTCTTGGCCAACGTGGGTTATCACCCCCGGTTTTTCCCCCTTTCTCCCGTGGACTCACCGGAGCCGGCAGCGAACGAATTCATGGCGGAGTTACAGGCGATCCATCGGTTGGTGCGACGGCAGCTGGAGAAGGCCAAGGCCGACTACAAGAGGTTCGCCGATCGGTCGAGAAGGGATACGCCTCCATTATCGGTGGGGGATCGGGTCTGGCTGTCCACCAGGAACCTACCATCCACTCGGCCGGCGAGGAAGCTGGACCACCGTTACCTTGGACCGTTCCCAGTCGAGGCCGTCATCAACCCGGTCGCCTATCGTTTAACTCTGCCACGTTCCCTGCGCGTGCACCCCGTCTTCCATCGGTCCTTGTTGGTCCCCGAACAACCGGCTTGTCCACTTCGCCAAGCGGAACCTCCCCCATCAGGACCTCGTGATGGCGACAGCACCCCCGAGTACGAGGTCGCCAGCATCAGGGATTCCCGCTGGCTGAAAGGTCGCTTCCAGTACCTGATCGAGTGGAAAGGGTACGGGCCGGAGGACTTCACATGGGAAGACGCGACCGCCGTTCATGCCCCTGCGTTGGTGACTGCTTTTCACGAACAGTTCCCATCCCGACCGCATCCGGATCGGCAGACCCGGGGGAAGGGCCCTGCGGTGCGGGATAGTGTTGTGACTCAGGGCCAGCCTGTGGGTCCGACAGCCGGCTCCGATGTATCGGATGACTCAGATGTGGGGGAGGAGGGAAACGAACCGGCTGATGATGATTTGGAGGCTTTGCAGAGTCCTCAGCCGGGGACCTCTTCTCAGCTGTGTGAGCCCGAGAGTGCGGAGGATGATGACCCACAGCTGGCCCTGTTCAAGGACGCCCGACGCAGGAGGCAGTCGAGCAGGAACAAACAAAGAAAGGCTATGGGACTCCTCGGGAGGAGCCACAGGGAGACCACGCCCTGAGCTCTCTATAAAAGGAGTGTTTGGGGAGGGGCTGGTTGCTGAAAGCAACTTTTCCGCTTGAGAAGACAAGCTCTAGTGTTTTTGTTAACTGCGTAATTAAATCTTGGCAGAAGCCTTTTAGCCTTGGACGCTCTCCAGACTCTTCTTTTTGAATAGGGGTTGCGAGAAGAGGGCTGGTTCAGAACAATACGGTGGAGGAAAGCTTCAAGACGTTGCAGATAGACAGACAGAGGACAATGGTGTTGGAGGGGATCAAGTCACAGTCTCATCGGTGGTTGCAGGAGGCCAGAAGATGACGCGTGCCACCTTAAGAAGAGCGAGATGAGAGCAAGAGCAAGACCAGCAGAAAGTTATGGAATCTTCAAAGTATGCTTACAGTGAAGATGTCGGAGGGGAGCGGTCTAAAGAAGTTTTGGGGGTCATGACAGAGGTGCTCCAAAAGTTTTGGGGCGTTAAGATTGCTGATTAATTTTTAGATTAGAATGTCAATGGAGTAAAATTATTATGGAGGAGAAAAAAAGTTTTTTTTTCTTTTCTTTTCTTTTTGTTAATATTTTACACAATTTAAGATTGCTTGCTAGAAAAGTATATTAGGGTTATGGACTTAAAGTATGTGTTGAACTAAGAATGGGTATGTAAGCTCCTAATTAATAATAAGTTGTCTTAGAGATTGCCTAAATCTTTTTTTTATATACTCTTTGTATTTGAACTTTTATTTGAACTTAAGGATGATTTGGAATTGCGAGACATTTGGCGTGATACATGCAAGAACTATTTTTGATCATAGTTTAGTTTGGTTGGAGATTATTAAGATTAACAGAGATAGGCGCTTTTGGCGTGTAACTGAGAATTTGTTTGGAAATTAGAGAAAGGTGGGAGAATGCAAATAGCAGGTGAAATTTTTTTTGTTTTTTTTCTTTTCTTTTTTCTTTTCTTTTGAAATTAATATGAATAAGGACTGGGATTAAGAAAATTTATTTTGAGTAAAGCTCTTTTTCTGTTTTCCTCTTTTTTTTCTACTTTATTTGTAATATTAATATTGTTTGTATTCATTTTATATGAGCTAGAGAGAGATAGAATTTATAGTTTATTGTTGTTAACATAGGGGTGTTTATGTTTGTTTTTTGATTTTATGCCCTGTATTTAGCTCTGGGAAGTCGGGGGGGGGGGAGGAGGGAGTGGGGGAGAGGGATAGGGTGGGTTGGATAGGGGTGGGGGAGGGGGGGATTAAAGTTAAAATAAACAAAATAAAAACTAAAAAAAACTTCCAGTGTTGGAGCATTCACAGCTTCTAGAGGCAGGTTGTTCCGCCGGTTAATTGTTCTAACTGTCAGAAAGTTTCTCCTTAGTTCCAGGTTGCTTCTCTCCTTGATTAGTTTCCATCTGTTGCTTCTTGTCCTGCCTTCAGGCACTTTGGAGAGTAGCTTGACTCCCTCTTCTTTGTGGCAACCCTTGAGATATTGGAACACGGCTATCATGTTCCCCGTCGTCCTTCTCTTCATTAAACTGGTCATACCCAATTCCAGCAACCATTCCTTATATGTTTTAGCCTCCAGTCCCCTAATC
The DNA here is from genome assembly GCF_947247035.1 of Vipera ursinii. NCBI lineage: Eukaryota > Metazoa > Chordata > Lepidosauria > Squamata > Viperidae > Vipera > Vipera ursinii. The sequence continues at coordinate 3,110,429 of NC_139520.1, forward strand.
ATCTTTGTTGCTCTTCTCGGTGCTCTTTCTAGAGTCTCGACATCTTTTTCACATCATGGTGACCAAAACACTTCACGTGATCTTGATTCTATCCCTCTGTTAATGCAGCCTAGCACTGTGTTGGTTTTTTTGGCAGCTGCAGCACACTGCTGGCTCATATTTAAATGATTGTCCACTAGGACTCCAAGATCCCTCTCACAGTTACTAGTATTGAGCAAGGTACCACCTATACTATACCTGTGCAGTAAGTCAAGGACAACCTGTAATTGATTCTTGTCTTAGCTCTTGGTAGTTTGTATCTGATATTCTTCCCGTTGCTTCCCCAGCACACATTCTTCCCATCTCTCATCGAAATGGAGCATTTGTGGGAGAGGAAGCAAGGAAGGAATGACCTCTCTCACCTCACAGCACTTTTATTGCACATTTACCTTCCCCAAAAAAGGAAAAAAAGTTCTACTATTAAAAATATAGAGGAATTCAATAGGATTAAAACAAAGTTTAATGTAGTAGAAGAATTATTCTGAAAATAGATTTCTCCCCCACTAAGAGCATGTGAGCTGAGCAATTTTTATCCTTCAGGGCCAGAATTATAGCTACGAAATGGATGTGCACATGAATAATAGGAGAAATTGCTGGGGGTTTTGAACTTTGTCTTACTTTGTCAAATGCTACAATGATTGTGACTTACAATGCCCATATTCAAATAGAACACGGACAACAGAGTTACTGACTAAGTTTATGTAAATGCTAGTGACACATCCAAAGCTTCTCATCTTGACTTGGGAAAGACTAGTTATTAGCAGTGCTTTTTTTGTAAAAGAAAAAGGTGCCGGAACTCACACGTGTCATACAACCTGCCTTGCCTACCCTACAAGGTTCCATCCAAAAAAGGTGCCGGAACTCCATTCTGAGCGTTCTGTGAGAAAAAAAGCCCTGGTTATTAGACATCCTAATATGACTGAGCAGCAGCTGTTCAACCTCCCTAATCTTACCTGGAGATGCTGAGTACTGTTTTCATCAAAATGACCAAAATAGCATCATGCTACTGGTGGGTATTACTGACACCTGTCTGGACTTGGAGGGGTGTGCCCCCTTTCAGAGTTATAGATCAGCTTGGCCAACAATCTTAGTAGCTGCAAAATTGAACACATGTCCTTCTTCATTGCAATGTGAGGTACCAATGAGTTTGGGTCGCCTTGTCTAATCACTCAATTGTGTTCTTGCAGTCTAGTCTGGTGGTAACTTCCTCCCCTCTGTCTACACAGTCACAGGGGCAATCCGTGTGGGGAATCTGGTAAATTACATTAGAAGTTTCTCCTACTTCCAAGCAGTCTATGTAATGCATGGTAGCCTCTGGGCAGTGGGCAATGCCCACTTGCAGATCTCGAAAGCTGTCTTGTGCCTTCTTTCTTCCTTTCTCTCCCCTGCATATTGTGCTAATATCTTATGATAAAAGCTTGTGAGTGCCCATCCCGTCTGAATTGTTCACATAGTTACTTTCTCTCCAGTTGCTTGCTAGGTACTACAGTGGGTTCTCACCCTGTCATATAGTGTTGTGACACAACTGCTAGTCATTTCTTCCTCCACTGTGATTTGTATGCTTGGGAAGATGGAGGTCAGTAAGATATGAAAATCCTTCAGTGCATTTCTTTTGATGATGACAAACATGTCATCCACATAGCAGCACCAAAGTTTAGGTGTGTAGTTTTGAAATGCACAGTGTTCTAATGGATCCTGGTGGGTTTCAAAGGGAGCATAGGGTTATTCCTGATGGCCTGTTACACAGTCCAACCAAGGCCCTTATTGCAGCCCGGAAGCAGGGATCTAGGACAAGTCCCCACGGGACAATTCAACACTGTATTAATGGTTTCATTCAGTTACCTTTATTATTGGTGACCACATTTTCGTCAAAACTATTGTAACTCTTGTATTGCCAGACTGACTTTCTCTTTTTTACTATTATTGGCCACAGTTCCATTGAAATTAATTTAACTTTTGCATTTGTCGAATTGTCCGGCAGCAAATCGTCCTGCAGTGAGTTGGCTGTGGTGAGTTGTCCCATTCTGTGGAAAGAGAGGGCGGTTGGGGGGGGGCACTTTGGATCAGTTCATACCCACTGGGCCTTTTTCTTCCTATGGATCCTGACCTCCCCTTTGGTCCACTGATGAACTCACAAGATGAAATGGTGAAAAGATGCCTAGAGCGTTGCTGGAGGGCAACAATTTACATATCCGACCAAAGATGAGCCAGAGCTGCCATGTAGCTCACGGTGTTAAAGGTGATGAAACTTCAGTGTTTTCCCACCCTTTTTTTTGAAAAAAGTTTTTATTGTTTTCCCCCCCATACACTCAATCATATTTATTCAACATACGTGCTGTCTGTGTTTACATTCGCTAATCCATATTTAATTCCTAATCCTTTATTCTTTCCTCTAGCCATCGATAAAATAAGTCCCAAGTTTGGTAATATTCCATTTCTTCTTTTTCTTTCAGTCTCATGGTCAGTCTATCCATGTCTGTGCATTCTAGTATTTTTTTAATTATTTCTTCATCTGGTGGTATTCCTTCATTTTTCCAATATTGCACAAATATAATTCTCGTTGCTGTTGTAACATGCAAAATAAAATGTATGCTTTGTTGGTTAGTCTTTTCTGGCATTATACCTAATAAAAAAAGTTCAGCTTTAAAATCTACGCGTTCTCCCAGCCTCTTTTCTAGCCAGGCATGTATCTTTTTCCAATAACTCTTTTACTTTGTCACATGTCCACCAAACATGATAATAATTGCCTGACTTATGTTTACATTTCCAACACCTATCTGACATGTTTTTGAACATTTTTGCTAGTCTTGTAGGTGGCAAGTGCCATCTATAACACATTTTATATAAATTTTCTTTGTAGGAAGTTGACATTGTCAGTTTATAATTTCTTTCCCATAGATTTTGCCATTTTTCTATTTCTACACTGTATCCAAAAATTTTCGCCCATCTTATCATTGTTTCTTTAACTTGTTCTCTTTCCATTTTCCCACCCTCATTGCTTCTGCAGATAGCTGTCTGGCAGCCTTGTTTAGAATCTCTCTTGGGTAGGGTGGACTTGGAGGCATACTGGCAAAGGCACTGTGAGGAATATGCTGGACATCTACTAGACCTACTCACACTAATTTATTGGACTCCAGCCTTGGAGCAGGTTCTGTGGAGGTGATTCGGACTCCATCTCACTTCATTGTTTGTGTTGTGATTCAGGGTCAGCCTGTGGGTTCGGCAGTTGGGTTGGACGACTCAGAGGAGGAGGGGGGTGTTGAAGACCTTGCTGAGGGGGTTGAAGATCTTGCTGATGATAGCCCTCAGCCAGGCTCCTCCCACTTGGTCACCACGGAGACCCAGCTGTGTGAGCCTGACAGTGTGGATGAAGATGACCCACAGCTGGCCCTGTTCAAGGACGCCTGACGCAGGAGGCAGTCAATTAGGAGTAAACAGAGGAAGGCAATGGGGCTTCTCGGAAGGAGGCAGAGAGAAGCCACGTCCTGAACTCTATATAAGGGGAATGTGTGGGAGGGCTGGTTTACTGAAGGCAACCGCTCGGATGGTTCATGTTTCTTAAAGCTCCGGTTTCTTGGTTCGTGTCTTGTTTGTTTTTGTAGCTATAAATTTGGCAGGCGTAATTCCAGCCTCTTGCCGTTTGTAAAGGGGTTGACCCTGCCTTTTCTGCAGGGCCGGTAGCAGGCTGGTACAGAACAGTTTGGAAGAAATTTTATCCTGTTGGCCCTGATGAAGTGGGCAGGATTCTCCCAACTGTGAGCTCCATCTCCCGCCTGAATGTCTAAGTCTTCCTGGGAGGTGACATATGGATGAGTCTTATCAATGGTAAACTCTTGAGAGAGGGACTGAACAAGTGTCTCTTTAAGAGGCCTCCATTGGTTCCAGTTGCATTTTTCATCCGGCTTACAAGCTCCACTTTTTAGGGAAGGTTGTGGAAAAGATTGTTATGTAGAAATTTCAGGGAATCCTGGAAGAGGATTATCTGAACTCCTTTTTGGACCGATGCTACTGAGGTGTTTTCCTTGTGTCTGTACATACCTAGTTGGGGTATGACTGAGTGGCTTGGGGTATTAAGGCATGTTGATTCTAGGGACTTTCTATCTTTTGTTCTGGATGGGGTTGCACTAACCCAAAGAGAATCTGTGCACAATTTTATTTATTTCTTGGAGGTTCTCTTGGAATAATTGCTAAATGTAATCTATTTGAAAATCCATGATCTCCCTGAGATTTCTTGACTTGCACCTTATATTATTCCTGGTTTGTCTTTCCTTTTCAAGCTTCTTAGATCTATAGTGCAGTGCTTTGTAAGTCTTCAGTATTTTACAACTTTAAAGTATTCTTCTTCAACTTTCCCTTTTAGCTAGTCTTGCATGATCCTGAAAGTAGTATGATCTGTAGGAACAGGTCCCCCAACTGGGCTTAGCATTTAGATCCTACACCCAGTAGCCCTGGGATAAAGTTAGCAAGAAAAGTAAAGGCCAAAGCATCAAGGCTGTTTTATTTCTTTTTATTGCTTCTTTATTCAGCTGTATAGTTTTATGTGGGCTTTCATTCTTTCCACTTTCTCCTTGTACCAACTAATTATTGGTATGCAGATCTAAATTTTTGGATAACCTACTATAGCTAATTGAATTCTTAAGTCTTTTTTCCCTTTGCTTTTCTTGAAATAAAATCTTTTATTCTTTATTACATCATTGTTGAACCTATAGTAACAATACGCAGTGCAAAATTGCTTGAGTTTTGTAACCTGAGTTTTTTTCTAAATGCAGCTATTTATTTAACAGTTTGCTCCTGGGGAATAGTGTAACTCCTCTTGTTCCAGCCTATCTAATTCCATATGAGCAGCAGGTGGTCAAGGACAGCTGGTGGCAACATAGGTCTCCTGGACAAACAGTTGCACCTTGACCTCCTGCAGCTTAGGAGGAATGGGATGGTATTGGTCACATTGCACCATGGAACAGCAAACCTTGCTGCAGCCATATCGCCGTGGGAAACTCGCCGCAGGACAACTCACCACTGACAAGTCCATGGGGGATAACTCAACACCTTGCTTCTACCTGGCAAACCTTGTTGGTTTTTTTGCATGGAAAAGAAGCTTTGTGTCCCTGGAGAGGGGGGCAAGACCCTGGAGCTATCCCTGCCTTGGAATCCCCTCCTCCATGCCCTACCAGTTCACCCTGAGACCCCTGGCCATACTGAGGCTGTGAGAAAACTCTGAATCTCCTTCTCCTCCACTGTGAGTCAGGTCAATCCCCTGATCTGGGGGAACCCCTATTGTCCCCCACTGTGGTCTGGTTAAAGAGCCGATAATGGTTGCTGCCACCACTGCTGCCTAGATGGGCAAATTAATCAAGACTTGCACCTACCCAAGTGATCCCTGGGGATTGCACTTCACCTAGCCGGCTACTCTGGCCTCACTCCCTGCTGGGGCTGGCTGGCTGGCTGGCAGTCTTATTTGTTTGTTTGTTTGTTTATTCATAAAATTTATTGGCCGTGCATCTTACTGCAGGGTAACTCTGGGTTTACAATTATTCATACACACACCACACGGACACATACACACACACTGAGAGAAATAAATGAATAAATTAAAATAAACCATTTCATCATCTCATGCCCCTAATCACCTCACACAGAACTGCCAGAGCAGTGACCTCTTTTTCTCCCAGGCAAGTGGTCTCTGGATAGATTGGGTCAGGGTTGGGGTGGGGTGATCAGGATTCAGCCTGCCAAGGACGAAACTTTGGCAGCTACTTGCTTCTGCATTTCAACTTGCCTTTAGATTAGGGGTGGGGGAGAGGTGTTACTTTCAAGTGGGTTAGATGGAGAAATGAAACTTCTACGATTCAGCTGAAGACCATGAAAGCCTGGAACCTTTTCAAGGACACCAGAACAGGTGTGGATTTGAAGCAGATGGTTCCCATGACAAAGTGAACTTGTTTATATGGACTACATAAGACGTTGGAGGTTTGGCTGGGAAAATTATTGTTTGAGTCTATGAACTGGGGTTGGAACCTCAGAGTTAGTTTTATTTCTACGTTACCATGCAGCGTATTCAATAAATAGTAAGATTTTCAGAGATGGAATGAACCTGGAGTTTTATTTGGATTCTCCAACTGCATGTTGACACAGTCTCTCTTTTAGCCTCCCTTTCCCTTTGTAGCTGGGAATTTGGCAGGTTCTGGGTTAGGGAGGTCCAGTGCTGGTAGGGAGCAAGGGCAGTGCAGCTGGGCAGTGGGGTGGGAGGAGAAGGAAACTGGGCTGTGCGGGGGGCTGGCTGGCATGTACAAGCATGCGCACAACTTGATTTGTGTGGGCAGTGGGCCGGTGTGTGTGTGCACATGCACATGCAGCTCAACTTGTGCAAGTTGAGCTGTGTGCACATGTGCGTGTGTGCCAGCCTGCTGCTTGCGCAGCCCTGTTTCCCTCCCCCCCACCCCACCAGGCCGACAAGCTACAAAGGTTGGGGACACCTGCTCTATCCAGACTACCCAGATATTTTATTTTACCCAGTTCTGTCTGAAATTTCAGGTGATTTCAAAACTTATTTTGTATATAGTTTCACTTACGATTTTAGAACATTAGTCAGGTTTTGCATTTGTTTCTTGATCTTGTAGCAAACATTTTTTATTTATTTTTTATTTATTTATTTGTTTTTATAAACCGCCCTTCTCCTGAGGGACTCGGGGCGGTGTACAGAGTAAGGTAGGCAAACATAATGAACAGTACTGAAAAACAATAAACAAAACAAACCAAACTGGGACCCCAATTAGAGCTATCAGGCCAGGCCGGACTGCTGGAATAGGTAAGTCTTCAAGTCGCGCCGGAAGGTGCGAAGGTCGGGGGCCATCCGGATTTCAGTTGGTAAGCAGTTCCAGAGGGCTGGTGCACCCACTGAGAATGCCCTCCCCCTGGGGGCCACCAGCCGACATTCCTTGAGCGGTGGCACCCTGAGGAGGCCCTCTCTGTGGGAGCGAACAGGGCGGTGGGGTGTTGACATTGGCAGAAGGTGCTCCCGTAGGTAGTCCGGACCCATGCCATGTAGGGCTTTGTATGTCATTGTTAGCACCTTGAACTTCACCCGGAAGGCAACCGGAAGCCAGTGCAGCGCACGGAGGAGAGGTGTGATATGGGAGTATCGGGAGGCTCCCAAAAGTGTCCGTGCCGCTGCACTTTGCACCAGTTGAAGATTCCGAGTGGATCTCAAGGGCAGCCCCATGTAGAGAGCGTTACAGTAGTCTAGGCGAGAGGTCACAAGGGCATGGGTGACTGTACGTAAGGCATCAAGGTCCAGATAAGGCCGTAGTTGGCGCACCAGCCGAACCCGGGAGAAGGCCCCCTTGGTCACAGCTCCTATGTGATCTTCCAGGGAGAGCTGCGAGTCTAGGAGGACACCCAGGTTGCGGGCCCTATCAACAGGGGGTAGTAACTCATCCCCGATGTTAAGGGATGGGATGCTCTGAGTAACCTGGCTTGCCGGTACGTACAGCCATTCAGTCTTGTCCGGGTTCAGTTGAAGCCTGTTCCTCCCCATCCATTCCCGGACCGCTTTCAGGCAGCGGGACATCACGTCGAGGGCATCACTGATGTTGTTTGGAGTTGAGATGAAAAGCTGGGTGTCATCAGCATACTGATGGTACCCTACTCCAAAGCTACGAATGATCTCACCCAGCGGTTTCATGTAGATGTTGAACAGGAGAGGCGAGAGGACCGACCCCTGAGGGACTCCGCAAGCGAGAGGCCTCGGAGTTGACCTCTGTCCCCCTGCCAGCACCGACTGCGAGCGACCCTGGAGAAAGGAGGAGAACCAACGCAGAACCGTGCCTCCCACTCCCAGTCCCCTGAGGCGCCGCAGCAAGATACCATGGTCGATGGTATCGAAAGCCGCTGAAAGGTCTAATAAGACTAGGACAGAGGAATGGCCCCTGTCCCGGGCTCTCCAGAGATCATTCATCAGAGCGACCAATGCCGTCTCCGTGCTGTAGCCAGGCCTGAAGCCCGATTGGCACGGGTCTAGATAAACCGCTTCATCCAGGACCTGAGGAAGTTGGTGCGCCACCACGCTCTCAACAACCTTCGCAAGGAAGCGAAGATTGGAGACTGGAGGAAAGTTATTCAATGAGGATGGGTCCAAGGTGGGCTTCTTGAGGAGAGGTCTCACCACCGCCTCCTTCAAGGCGGTGGGGAAGTGACCCTCACGCAGAGAAGCAGAGATGACCGCCAGGAACCAGGCTCGTGTCCCCTCTCGAGCCGCATAAGCCAGCCAGGAAGGGCACGGGTCCAGTAAGCATGTGGAGGAGCTCAACCTCCTCATAATCCTGTCCACTTCCTTAGGAGTCACAGGATCAAATTCCTCCCAGATAACGTCGACAAGACTGTCCATGTCTTGTTCTTCCAACTCAGCCCAGTTGGAGTCCAGGCCGGTTCGAATCCGAGCAATTTTATCCAGCAGATATTGACCGAATTCCTCGGCTCGACCCTGCAAGGGTTCCTCCCTCACCTCTTGGTTCAGTAGGGAGCGAGTCACCCTGAACAAGGCAGCTGGGCGATTATCTGCGGACGCGATGAGGGTGGAAAAGTAGTTGGATTTTGCCACCCTTATCGCAGCGAGATAAGACCTGGTGAGGATTCTTAATCGCAATCGGTCGGATTCGGATCGACTGGATCTCCAACGGCTCTCTAGGCCCCGTCTCCGACGCTTCATCTCCCAGAGCTCCACGGTGAACCATGGGGCTCGCTGGGATCTGTGCCGGGTCAGAGGCCGCATGGGTACAACTCGGTCCAGAGCCTCCGTGGCTGCCTTTTCCCAGGCTTCCACTAAGGCATCCGCCGAGCTGTGAGCAGGGAGTGCATGTGCGTCCCCAAGCGCTGCCTGGAACCTATCAGGGTCCATTAGGCGCCTAGGGCGGTACCATCTGGTTGGCACCGTGCACCCATGGCGGGGAGTGGCAAAGGGGAAGTCTAGCCGTAGAAGGTGATGATCGGTCCATGACAGGGGCGTAACAGTCGTGGCACCCTCACCGATATCATCACGCCACCGTCCAGACAAGAACACCAAGTCTGGGCTGTGGCCTCCCTCATGAGTCAGTCCAGAAATTATTTGCGACAGGTCCATGGCCACCATGGAAGCCATGAACTCCCGAGCCAGTTCGGACGATCCTCCCAGGGACGGTAGGTTAAAGTCGCCCAAGACCATGAGTTTTGGGAAATCAACCACCAACCCTGAGAGGACATCGAGTAGCTCGGGCAGGGCTGCCGCTGCACGATTAGGTGGTAGGTACGCCAGCAGCAGGCCCAACTGCGCCCCCGGGCCATATCTCAGAAGGAGAGACTCACACCCGACCATCTGAGGGACGGTGGTCTCTCGCGGGCTAAGGGACTCCCTGATGATAACTGCCACTCCCCCGCCCCTCCCATGGGTCCGAGGCTGGTGCAGCACCTGGAAACCTGGCGGGCAGAGGTCAACCAGGGGGACACCACCCTCTGGGCCCAGCCAGGTTTCCGTGATGCAAGCCAGGTCCGCGTGCTCGCTCTCCAATAGGTCACGAACGAGGTGAGCCTTGTTAGCTACGGACCTGGCATTCAGGTAGACCAGCCTTAGCATAGGAGGCTGCACACCTTCGCTCCCGGGTCCTCCGGGGAAGTACAGAGGGTCGGAGCGTCTCACCGCTTGCACAGAGCGGAGATGACACTCCCGGTGACGATACGGCCCTCTGTTTGTGCACCTTCTGCCGTTCCCCACCATCCTGGGAATAGGTTGTTTGTCAGTTCGCCACTGGGTTTTGTCGGCGACTGGTCCTCGTTTTTCACCATTGCGAATGGTCGTAGGCCTGGCCTGCGATATGGTAGCTGGAAGGCCTGCCTTTCCCGAGCAACCATAGTCTTTTCCCGCCCCCCTCCCTAACCCGACAAAAAACTTGAGTATTTTTAGCAGATGTCTTCTTCTTTTACCCAGTCTGGAAGCTTCACCTCATGTGACATCAACAGAAAAGTGCTTCAGAATGAATTCAGTCAGGGATTTCCCCACCCACCCTCTCCATTTTGGTGGCTCCAGGATTCCTGGCCTTCTCACTAGTTCCCAACTTGAAAAACAGCCACACGATTCCCTAAAATGTTGCAATGTTCTGGAATTTGAGGCGCTGCTGGTGCTCGTGAAAATGGGTTCTTTCCTTGATATTTGGCTGCAGGGTGCTGGGTGTGTCCTATGCCCAGGGAAGCCAAAGTGGCACCCAGGAGGGTGCATTAAGTGAACTGGTGCCAAAATGGAACTGATGGGAGCAGTTGCATGGGGGGGGGAGGAGCAAGTCGTGACAAAGCACAGCTTGCAGACAGAACCAGTTTTGCATATAAATACTAATTGAAATTTTCATTTTTTAATGTTATATATCTGGAATGGTCTCAGACGTCTGCTATGCTGGCTGATTAACAAACCACCGCCTACACCTTTCAGAAGCATTTTGTAATTTGGGTACTGTGGAGCTGATGTGACTAACAGCGATTTCAGTTATAAATAACTTACTAATCCGGTATTACAATTTATTAATTCATTTTTTAATGTTTAGCCTGCCTAAAAGACAGATAAACAATGAAAAAGAAATACCACTTAACAAAATGGTCTCAACTACATGGATTCCAGTCCGTGTTGTCTAGTTCGTAAAGTGATCACAAACTTTTCTACCTTATAAGCCAAGGTTATATGGTTTTCCTTACTGATTTATTTTACAATTCATCAGAGACATGTTTGGACTAGAAAGTCAGAGTGAAATATTTTAGAGGATTCTTGGTTGTTAATTAGATGTTGGCCATATTAGATTTGTGAGTTATTCAAGATTTGTTGCTTCTCTACTTGTATTTTACTTGCCTATATTGCATATGTGCTCTCTCTCTCTCAAAGTGTTTCTCTTAGTATTATTTCCTTTTCCTTTCTTTTTTAAAAAATTCTTATAAAAACACATTTAAAAAAACAAGTTATATAGTTGATGGCCATTCATTCTTTAAGTGAATAGGACCTGGTTTGTTTAATTGTAATGTCCAAATAATCCCCCATCACCTTGATTTGGGATTAGAATTAGGCAGTTGATGGTTTTTCAAGAGATCTACAGGAGCCTAATCTATGAGTGTGATGATAATGAGAAAGAGAGATTCTTCTAATGAAAAAAAAACATTGCTGAAAAGCACTCGGGGCCACATAATCATTGCAGAGTTGAATGTTCTTGGAATAACTCAACAGGCTGCCCATCCGACTGAAGAAGCTGCATTCTGGAAAGTTTTTGACCGTGATTAATGCTTTTCGGTTGTTGCACTGGTAATCTTTGGAAACATTTCTTTGAAACTCATAAAAGTCATTTGTGATAAGAAAATAAAAACCCTGCGAAATTTCTTCTGCTTACCTTTCCTTCCCTATTGCTTAGGTCTCTAAAGAAGAACTCTTCTTCTCTGTTCACATGAGCCCGCAAGAGCGAAGTGATCATGTTCTCCGTGGCTTTTCCCCTCGTGGCTCCTGGGTGCCAAGAACAGTTACGGTACCTTCTTCTCCGTGGCCTCCACACCCTCTTGCCCACTCCATTCAGCCTCCTGCCTATTTGGCTGCACTTGGACTTTATCTGCTCACCTTCACCTTCATGGCAACATAAACCCTCAGGTTCTGGGGAAGAAGTTTGGTGCTTTTGCTACTTTGGAGATGGAAAACTGCACAACTGTAGCCTGGGAAGAAAAAAAACACACGCCTGTTTTATCATCATTTATGTCTCTCTGGGTCACTGGGAAAAAGTAGCCCCAATTGACTTTCTGCTCACAGGGTGGATGTCAAGACTGATATTCTTTCTGGTAAAGGAAGAATGGATAAAATATTAAATGTAAGCTCCTGTCCAAGGAACCTTGGAGCCGTTATTGTCAATTCTCTAATATATTTTTTCTTCTTAAAAACATTGTCTTTTTCCTTAGAATTGAAATATTAAAAATAAGTGCCTTGCTTAGATCGTAATTCCCAATGTGTAGCAGTTAGATAATTTACCCTCTGTAAAGCACCAATATCTTTTGACTATTCAGGTTAAATTTTGGGCTAATTTTTTTCCTCTTGCCAGTAAGAAAGTAGTCAACTTGCGAAGGCAAGGACCTGACTGCAGAAGGGGTGATTTCTAAGCCTATTAAAGTTTGATCGAGTCTTCGTTTCTATTCCTCTTCAAGTAGTATCATGCCTCCGTCTCTTTTGCTCCATCTTCCCAGCGCTTGCACCCTTCGGGCTTCATGCATCTGACCCGCTGGGAGGCTTTTCTGGGAAAAACCTGGAACTCCGCAGACTTGCAAGGATGGCATGGAAGAGGGGTGGATAGGAACAACAGACTTTTTAAAAAAAATGTTTGTTTGTTTTTTTTGAAATAATAGCTTTGATATTCTCTGCATCTGGTTTCACAAATATGAAATGGAATAGTGTGATGCGAATATTTCTCTGCTTTTCAAGCATTTTGATCAGAGCTTTTGTCTTACTCCTACCGCCTTTACAGAAAGCCAAGATTGTGTATGGTTGAATCTTCTTTCAGTTTCACGTGCTGTGTTTCTGTCATCAACAAAACGACCCTGGCAGAGAGGGGAAATGCTTGCAAATATGCAATTCAAACCATAATTATCATACTGAGCAAATGTTATGTGTTTGTGGGTTTTCGGAAATAAGCTCCATTGATATTTTTTTAAAAAAATGAAATTTATTTATTAAATTTATGTAGCCATCCATATATCTGAGAGCTTTGTGGAGTATCCGTGTGTCCACAAACCATCATACTATTTTCTTCAAGTGCAGTTTTCTCCTCTCCTCGTCAGGCTAAGAGGCAAAGTGTCTGGCATCCCAGGAGGTTTGCTTTGATGATAGAGCCTCAGGGCCTCATTTCCCTGCAGAGCTAAAATGCTCTCCACCCATCCCTGAGCCGGCAAAGCACGAACCTGGCAGGCAATTGGCGGCGGCTGCCACTGCTGATTCCCCAGCTGCTCAATTGCCTCTCTTCCCAGGCTCTGCAACACACACACACACACACACACACACACACACACACACACACACACACCACACACACCATTTCTCTCCAAGGTCACAAAGCCCAAGAGGTTTTCACATGCTTTGAGGCTGTCCTTGCAAAATGGGTTAAATATTATTATTAAAGATGACTTCCACTACTTTTCACCATGGGCTGGGCAAGAAATGCAGGCAGTTTGAGGTGTGTGTGTGTGTGTGTGTTGTGGCAGGAAAAAGAGGTTGCCAGGGCAGGTTTGTGCTGTGATTAGATGCAAATGAGGGAAGGTCAGTCATCAAACTCGGTCAAGTCATACAGGCACCTAAGGTAGAACTACTTCCTGCATCCTGCCTCGGGAGTGAAAGCAAAAGATTTCATAAGGTTAATAAACTATTTCTGCCCTTACGTTGCCTGATGGGAAGGAAGGACAGCATATAAGCTCTGCCTGAAATGAATTCCAGCCATTCCACCATCAGGACTCCATCTAATCCTAACTCAAAAGGTACAATGCTTAACTTGGGGCAGTGGTTAGAATGCAGTACTGCAGGCTACTTCCGCTGACTGGGTCCCCAACTTCTGGAGGCAGGCTGTTCCACTGGTTAATTGTTCTAACAGTCGGGACGGTTCTCCTTAGTTCCAGATTGCTTCTCTTCTTGATACCTTTCCATTCATTATTTTTTCTCCTGCCCTCAGGTGCTTTGGAGAATAGGGCGATCCCCTCTTCTCTGTGACAGCCCCTCCGATATTGAAAGGCTGCTGTATCATTTCTAGACATACACAGTTCCCATGAATGTTCATCGTACATTTAAGCCTCCAGCCCCCTAATCCTCTTTGTTGCCATTCTCTGTACTTTTTCCTACTGTCTCGACATCTGGATGCAGTATTCCAAGTGTAGTCTTACCAAAAGCGGTACTAACACTTCATGTGACCTTAATACTATTCCTCTGTTGATGCAGTTGACGATGTGGGATTGCAGTGGCTTTTTGGCCAGCTGCAGCACATGGCTGGCTCATATTTAAGTGGCTGCCCACCAGGGTTCCCTCTCACAGCTACTGCTTTTGAGCCAGATACCATGTATTCTATACCGGTGTATTTGGTTTTCTTGCCTAAATGTAAAACATTGCTTTTCTCACCACTAAATTTCCTTTTATTGGATTTGGCCCAGTGTTCAAGTCTATTGAAATCCTTCTGGATCTCGTGCCTGTCTTCTAAAGCGTTGGCTAGTCCCCCCCCAGCTTGATGTCTGCAAATTTGATGAGTTCCTCCTCTGTTCCCTCCTCTAAATCATTTATGAAGATTTCGCTGGTTGACTTAATGAATCACTTTGTCAAAGAGTGCAATAAGATTTATCTGGCATGATCTGTTTTTGACAAAGCGATGTTGGCTTCTGGTTATAACTTTGCTTGTTTCTTGATGCTCGCAGATCTGTTCCTTGAGATTCAAGGTGCTGGTTATGACCTACAAAGCCCTACATGGCATGGGTCCGGATTACCTACGGCAGCACCTGCGGCCGGCATCAACTTCCCTCCGTCCAGTGCGCTCCCACAGAGAGGGCCTCCTCAGGGTGCCTCCGATCAAAGAATGTCGATTGGTGGCCCCCAGGGGGAGGGCCTTCTCTGTGGGCGCGCCAGACCTGTGGAACCGCCTTCCGGTTGAGCTCCAGATGGCCCCTGACCTGCGCTCCTTCCGGCGTGATTTAAAAACTTATCTATTTGAACAATCTGGCCTGGTCTGATGGGTTTGGGGTTGGATTTAAATAAGTTCTTAACACATTTTTAGTATTGTATTCTTGGGCATAATTATTTAATTCTTTTTAATCTCTTTTTTAACTTTTGTATTTACACTTTGATATTTATTGCTCTGTACACCGCCCTGAGTCCTTCGGGAGAAGGGCGGTATAAAAATTTAATAAATAAATAAATAAATAAATTATATTAGGCTGATTGGTATCTAGTTTTCTGGATCCATTTTCTTAGTGGAAAACTAGTGATTAGTTTTGAAGGGAACTGGAGAGTAACTTGAATTACAACACACAGACAAACAAACAACAAACAAACGTGACCCAATATACAATGGGTATGATTGTGAAAGCGTGATTGATCTGATGAATTATAAGCTATGAGGATTATAAGAGGTTCTGAATGTGCGACAGGCCACCTTTGTGTAATGGATCTTAGGAGAAAACAGGGAAGAAAAATAAAGTAGTGAAAAAAGAGTGACGGCAAAATGATTATCAGAGCAAAAAGTATTTTTATTTATTTATTTTATTTTAATCCCATTTATATCCCGCCCTTCTCCGAAGACTCAGGGCGGCTTACAATCTAAAGGACAAATCAATGTGCTTAGCAATAGCCATCATTCTATGTATATGCCTGCTTATTACAAGATATTACTAAAAATGTGATTCATAGAATATGTGTATAAGGAATGCTTTTATGAAGTTACGGTTGCATTGGTTGGGGATAATAATGTGTACATGCTTCAAACCGCCCTGAGTCCTCAGGGAATAGGGCGGTATATAAATATAACTAAATAAAATAAATAAATAAATAAATAAATAAATAAATTATACTGGCTGAGGATCTGAACAATTTGCTGCAGATGTTACGCAGGTTGTATGATGCTATAAGAAATATGGATTTAACAATTAGCTATCAAAAACAATGGTTAGTAATGTTTGCCAGGAAAAATGTATTTATATAGGTATAAATTTATATAATATAATCTATGTAAAATGTATTATACAGATGGTACCTGGCTCAAAAGCAGTAACTGTGAGAGGGTTCTAGGAGTCTTAAGTATGGATCAGCTGCAGCTGCCAAAAAAGTCAATGTAGTCCTAGGATTGGAGTGGGACAACTCGCCCTGAGACAGCTTAGTGTGGCCATCTCTCCGTGGCCGACTCACCACGGGACAACTCACCACAGCCAATGTGCTGCAGGACAATTCTGAGAATAACTCAGCATGATAAATGTTATCTGCCACAGTTTCTTCAACATTATTTTGACAAAATATATTGACAAAAATGGAAATAATGTCAAAGAAAGAGTGATGGATAACATTTATTGTGTTGAGTTATCCCACCGTAGTGAGCTGGCTATGGTGAGTTAGATCCTCCAGGATGCATTAATGGAGGGATAGAATCAAGATCACATGAAGTGTTAGTACTAATTTATAATGCCTTGGTATGAGCACACTTGGAATACTGCATCCAGTTTTGGTCACCACAATATAAAAAAGTTGTTGAGACTCTGGAAAGGGTGCAGAGAAGAACCATTAAGATGATTAGGTGGATGGAGGCTAAAACATATGAAGAACGGTTGCAGGAATTGGGTATGTCTAGTCTAGTGAAAAGAAGGACTAGGGGCACCATGATAGCAGTGTCCCAATATTTGAGGGGCTGCCACGAAGCTGAGGGGGTCAACCTATTTTCCAAAGCAAGGAAACAGGAGAGAAGCAACCTGGAACTAAGGAGAAATTTCCTGGCCATGGGAACAATCAACCAGTGGAACACCTTGCCTTTAGAATTTGTGGCTGCTCCATCACTGGAGGTTTTTAAGAAGAGATTGGACAGCCATTTGTCTGGAATGGCATAGGGTCTCTTGCCTGAGCAGTGGGTTGGACTAGAAGACCTCCAGTGTCCCTTCCAACTCTGTTATTCTATGTTATAATTATGCAGACAAGCTTCCAAAGTTGAGAAAGACTGCTTATGCTAGCAAAACCTCTAGGCACTTTTCATTTTAAAGTTGCTTTTGTTATGTGAACCCAGCCTGGACAAGGTTGATACATTAGGGAAGATCCCAAGAGCTTGATGGGGTTGGGGGTTTGCCTTATGAGAAAAGAAGAGGGTGGGGCTTCACTCACTGGGCAGCTGTTTCCTGAACTGGGCATCCTCTGTCCATGCTGGCTGAGACTGAGATTGTGTGTCAACAGAATACTCTCAAAATCCCCAGTGTGCTCCTGGCCTCCAAGAGGTTGCTGGTCTGAACTTGAAGCACGGTTTCTCAGATCTCTGAACTCGCTTGCCTTAGAATCTCAGAATCAGAGGCAAAGGATTAATCCTGCAGCTGTCTCCCCCCAAGCGCGTTCCTTGGACTGCAGCTCTGCTTCCTGGAGCTGGAGGCAAAATGTCCCCCTCCTGCTGATTTTTCCTTTTAAATTATTTTGCCTTGGATAGCTGAGCCTTCAAGCGGTATTCCACTGCCTACAGTTCCAGGAATTAATTCCAATTTGTAAAGAAATGAACAAGAAGACCTTTATTGAATCTTTATGAGGGATTGTCACTGGCTGTTCTTCTGGGACTAGTTCCAGGTGTCTTCCTAGTTCTAGGTTTTAAATGTCTTGGGGCCAAAGCAGACGAAGGCATGTCAACTTTCATATCCATTTTCCTTGTTATTAAGACTGACTTCCAAACCTGGCTTGAGGTATCTCTTGGATCCCATTTGACAGAGATTTCTCTTCTAGCTGCAGCCACTGATTTTTAATACGTGCTCCCTAAAAACGACTGACTGATGCCAGCAATAGAGTTTCTTCTATGCCAGATAGAAAGTGGCCATTGCTTTTGTCTTTGTTTGAGGATTGGATTTACTACTTTATTAGAATATGTACCTGCAAGGGCAGCGGGGTGGGGGGGACTGGGGGGAGGGGTTTGATAACAGAGATGGGCCTGGATTAAGAGACAGCACAATCCCAAGCCAGCGTGGGGAGAGGGGAAAAAAGTTAGGGTAGCTGACCCTAGAATGACTCAGGATATGTCTAATAGGTAGCAAGGTTGTAGCTTTAATTTGGCAATATTTGGTTCATTAAGATTGGATCTTGCTGTCTTCTCTCTTAGCTTGGGCCTGACATTTTTTTATTGAAAAGTTTTACAGTACATTTTAAACATATACTCCTTCCCTCCCCCTCCCCCTTACACCCCCTCCCTCCCCCCTCCCCCCCTGACTTCCCACAGCTGAATACAGGGTATTGCCTCTAACAAACTTAAGCTAAAATATGCTAACCAACTATAAATACGCTTTAAATCCTATCACACTTTAACTCCCCTTAAACATAAGTAAATAATAATACATCTTATAATTCTAATATTCATTCATATGCTAGGTGAAATTTTTTAGTCCCATATTTATTCTGAATATAATCACTCCATCTTCTCCATTCCGAGATATATCTCTGTTGCGATTGTTCTTTCAAATATGCCGAAATGTTTGCCATTTCTGCCAAGTTTGAAACTTTTAGAGTCCACTCTTCTATAGTCCTGCGAGTCCCTTGGACTGCAAGGCGATCAAACCGGTCAGTCCTAGAGGAGATCAACCTTGACTGCTCTTTAGAAGGCCAGATCCTGAAGCTGAAACTCAAATACTTTGGCCACCTCATGAGAAGGAAGGACTCACTGGAGAAGAGCCTAATGCTGGGAAAGGGTTGAGGGTTGAGGGCAAGAGAAGAAGGGGACGACAGAGAATGAGGTGGCTGGATGGAGTCATTGAAGCAGGAGGCGTGAGCTTAGATGGACTCCAGAAGATGGTAGAGGACAGGAAGGCCTGGAGGAACATTGTCCATAGGGTCGCGATGGGTCGGACACGACTTCGCAACTAACAACAACAACTTCTATAGTAGGCAGTTCCTCCTTCTTCCAATATTGCGAAACCAAAAGTCTTGCTGCCGTTATTAAATTCAACATCAATTTAGTTTCTATAACAGTACAATCAGTAATAATACCCAGTAGAAATAACTGTGTAAACCTTATCTTTTTCTTAAATATCTTCTGCATATTCCACCAAATTTTAATCCAGAAAGCTTTAACTTTTTTACAAGTCCACCACATATGATAATACGTTGCGTCCTCACAGCCACACCTCCAACATTTAGGCTGATAATTTGGATACATACATGCTAATTTTTTAGGATCTAAGTGCCATCTATAAAACATTTTATAAAAATTCTTAAGTTTTGTGCCTGGGTAAATTTTATGTTTCTGACCCAAATTTTCCCCCAAACATCCAGCGTTATTGGCTTGTGAATATTCTGGGCCCATTTTATCATACAATTTTTAACAAGTTCCGTTTCTGAATCTATTTCTATCAATGCATTATATATCCTTCTTATATGTGCTTGACTTTGATCTCTGATTTGTTTTAGCAGATTTTCATCTGTTGTTGAAATGCCAATTTTCTGATCTTCTTTCCATCTAGCTTGTATCTGTCCATACTGGGGCCTGACATTTATTGAGACAACATTTAAACATTTGCTCAGCATCTCTTCTGCTCCTTTTTCTAAATTCTCTGCAATGAAATTTGCCTGTGACTTACAAAGATGCTTTTCAGTTGCTTTGTAAAGAGTAGAGAAGGGTCCTGCAGGGCAAATAAAAACACCTTTGCTATACCAAAGCTAAGATTGGTATCACCCACCTCTTGGTCTCCGCTGATGTTCAGATGCTTCTCAGAACTCCACCTGACCTGCACTGGTTTGTCCCTTAAGTGGTCTGTACAGCAAGCCACATCACAGGAAGTCCTAGATTTTTCCACCTGCAGCATCTCCCATGTAAGGGTAGAAAAACTTCTGTTTGAAAGGTCTGCTGACCAAAATCCCCCGTCCTGATCAATCTGGGCCAAAGGCTGACCTAGTAGAATGGTTTCCTGTGTTGTTAGGGCAGCTCAAGCGCTAGACCCAGCTGTCAGGAATGGGTGGCTGAAAGTGTTTGTAAAAGCTTTTAGAACATAAACTTCTTTGAAAATTATTTTCTTTTTGCTGTCCTTAATTGTATTTTTATCATTGCCATGGGTTTCTGAGAAAGGCAACTGGGCATAAACCTTTCCACGGCCTTGCTTTTTACAAGCGATCAATCAAAGAGACAGAAAAACATTATGAATAAGCTTGGGAGTCTTTCCCGACTTGTATTTTTCCTCCTGGTGGGCACCTAGAGGCCAAAGCTTCCATGAAACAAAAATGGGGTGGGGAATTATTTCTTCCCCATAGAGTTGAACATGTGTGCATCTTTGATGTTGTGCGCACACTTCACGATCTGCTTTTGGAAATCCATTTTGACTGGCCCCTGAGAACTCTTCCAAGACTCTTAGAAAAGAGGTAAAGGATCTAGAGGCTGAATGAAGTAAAGACCCCTTGGAGCCACCTTCAATATTTGCATTTGCCTATTTCATTTATTTAATCAATTTATAAGGTTACTCACTTCATAAAATGTAACTCTGGACAGCTAACATATGATTAAAAACAAAACACAATAAACAGTAAACAAAGGATTCACTACAATACAGTAGAAAATAACACAAATAGAAGCCCAAAATATAGTACATTCAAAAACCCTACAGCAATTTTCCAGATAGGCTTGTCCAATTTCTTTAACCCAGTGTTTGAAAAAAAAAAGTTTTTAAAGCTATAAGGTTAGGGCAGGGTTAGGCAACCTTGGCTCTTTTATGACTCGTGGACTTCAACTCCCAGAATCCCTGAGCCAGCATGGCTCAGCTTGGAAACCTCTCCCTTTCCCCTGGGCATGGCTGGCTGAGGAATTCTGGGAGCTGAAGTCCACAAGTCATAAAAGAGCCAAGGTTGCCTAACCGTGGGTTAGGGGCATCTAAATCTGGTGGGGGAGGGCAGAGAGGAGCACGTCCAAAGGGCAGGCACTACAGGGTTTAATTAGATGTCCTGGTTTCTCAGAGTGTGCCCACTCTATCAGATCGTATGAGGAGACATAAGTAAATTTCAACCAGCACCTTGAATTGCAAAGATGGGATATTTTATGGGTGTAAGTATGTTCGTAATTAACCGTATCACTGTATTCTGGACCAAATGTAGTTTGGTCAATGACAGCTCCACATAGGATTACAATAACCCAGGTGATTTGAGATGTGAGTAATGCTCACAATTGATACTAAAGATGGAGTTGTGCAAATGCTCTCTTGGCCACGGTTTTTAGCTGCTCTTCATGCGATATCCATAAGTCCAAGAGGGTGCATAAATTGTCAGTCATTCTGACTGGAAAAGTGCAACCCACATCCAGTGCTAAAATCTGAAAATCTCCCGGGAAAGGGGACTCCTAAAATCAACAGCTCTCTGTTATGTTTAAAGGGACGTGGTGGCTCAGTGGGTTAGGACGCTGAGCTTGTCGATCAGAAGGTTGGCAGTTTGGCGGGTCGAATCCCGAGTGCCGCGTAACAGAGTGAGCGCCTGTTACTCGTCCCAGCTTCTGTTATGTTTGGCTTGAGCCAAATCCTGTTCTTGCCTTGTAATGTCCAGATACTGGGAACCAAATCTGACAGCATCGCTCGGTCAATCCCAGAGCAGAGATGTAGAAATGAGTATCGTGCATGTTAATGGTACTTAACTCTCTGCTGACAGATGACCTCCCCTAGCAATTTTATGGAGAAGTTAAATAGGAGGAGGGGAAAAGTAGAACCGGGAGGAAACTAGAAAAGCAGGGTTCTAGAGCTAGATTTCTCCCCCTCTGCAATACTGACAGGAACCACTTTGGTGGAAGAAGATCTCCTATCTTAACTCACAACTGCTGGAGCAGATTCAGGGAAAAAAAATCTATGATCTTAAAATACCGAAAGCAACTGACAGATGAAGACGGGAGAGCCTTCCTCACCTTGGCCCCATCACAAGTCATCTATGAGTGCAACCAATGCTGTCTCAGTCTGAGGTTCAACTTGAAAGGGGCTCATAAAGTCCATTTCTTACAGAACTCTCAGAAATGGCAAGAAGTGAACTTCTCAACAGCCTTTCCTAAGAAAGGGCAGGTTAGAGACGGAACAAAGAATTGTCAGGAGCCATTGGATCTAAGCACAGTGTTTATTTATATTAAGAGTTTTCATAAGATAAATGACAAACCGAAAGGAGAAAAAAAAACCCAGAAAGGAAAACTAAAAAACAAAATGCAAGAAAAAAGAAAAAGGAAATTAAAGTTAGTAAACATATAAGTGACTCCTGAATTTTTCAAAAGCTATATTTTTATTATCCCTTCTCTCTCTTAAATATTTTACAAATTCCCTCACCATTACATTTAGTCCCTATCTTCCTTAATCTTAAAATTCATAAATCAGCCGTTCACTTTTTCTTCTTCTTTTGGCAAAATGTCCATGGAGATTCTCCATCCTCGGGGTCATGGTTGTCCCAAAGGTGCTTTTCCAAAAGGCGACTGGACTCTCCTGGTTTTTTCTTTGAAAACATTTTGCTTCTTATCCAAGAAGCTTCTTCAGTTCTTTCAGCAAAAAGTCTATATAAGATTTCTAGTCTTTAACAGGTCAATTTTGCCATTTCTGCAAGTTCTGACATTTTCACAATCCATTCCTCACTGTGGGAACTTCATTATTTTTCCATTATTACAGGATCCAGGGATAGTTTTTTGAGGAGAAGACAGGTCACCGCAATGATCCATCCCCTCAAAGATTCATTTGTCCACTGTCTGGATACAACTGTATGTCATCTCCCAGGAGAAAGTAACTATGAAACATGGATCTAATACTGTTATGAATCTATAATAGGCTTAAACTCTTCCCAGATAATCATTCTAGGCCAGCAGCTCCCAACCTTTTCTATACCCTGCACCCCTAGAACACTTCTGATGTATTCTCACACCGCTTACAAAAGTTCGAAATAACGGCAATGAATTATGCATATGCACTATAATTTTGAAAACCCAAGTTTTCGCACCCCCTGGAATATCATCTCACACCCCAGGTTGGGAACCCCCATATCGTGGTCAACTTCAAAGGATCTGCACAAGGTGGAATCCAAGCCACTGTGTGTGATAGATGCCTCAAATGGTCTTCACAAAGGCCCTGAAGATGTTTCTCAAGCCCATCTAAGGGCAATTAGGCTGTCCTGGACAGGGCCTCTGGCTGCTTCTGAGGACACTGTAAGACTGGAGAGATAATCACGTTTTGCCACTATCACCACAAGGTAACCCTTCATAAAAGTTCTTTTGTGTGCTCATATGGATTTGCTCTATTTTTTTCCGGAGGCCCTCCGGGCTCTCTTCTGTCACTCAGCTTTCAGATCACCTTTGAGAATTACTGAGCTCTCCAGGATCCATGAACAGAGAAAGACTGTTCGATTTTCCAGTTAATATGATATGATTATGACAAGGGACCCACATCAGACCTTGTCACCACTGACCTGAGCTAAACCACATGTCTGATGTGTGACCACTGCTGTGAGTCAGACATTTTAGAGTCTTGGTCAGGTCCGTGGTGGCTATGAACTGCTGAACCACATCCAATTGTGTAGGCAAGGCAAGGAGATTGCAGTCCTCCAATACTGTCAGTCGGGGGAACTTCTTTGCCAAACTGGCCACAGCATCAGGCAGCAGGGAACTGGTATCCCTCCAGAGTCTAACTTTATCAACAGGGTCTCACACCTAAGTATCTGTGGGGCAGCACCTGTGAAAGCCAGAAGAATCTCCCAGATGACAACAGCCACCCTTGCCTGGGGGTCATTGCTGTTGCCAACATTCTGTACCCAGCCAAATTTTAGTGACACATGCTAGCAATTATTTGTGGAAAGTGGCTCTGGTTTATTTTTAATAAACCAGAGCCACTTTTGTTTAGGGTGACCCGCTCCCTTCTTAATCAGGAGGTGAGGGAGGATCCCTTGCAGGGTTGTGCCGAGGAGTTTGGTCAACATCTGTCGGATAAAATCGCTCGGATTCGGACCGGTTTGGACTCCAGCTGGGCAGAGTCTGACGATCAGGACACGGGCGGTCTTGTCAATGTTATCTGGGAGGAGTTTGATTCTGTGACCCCTGATGAAGTGGACAGGATTATGGGGAAGCTGAGTTCCACCTGTTTATTGGACCCGTGCCCTTCTTGGCTGGTTTATGCAGCTAGGGAGAGGACACGAGGCTGGCTCCAGGCGGTTATATCTGCTTCTTTGAGTGAGGGTTATTTCCCCACCATCTTGAAGGAGGTGGTGGTGAGACCTCTCCTCAAGAAGCCTGCCTTGGACCCAGCTGTATTGAACAACTTTCGTCCAGTCTCCAACCTTCGCTTTCTTGCGAAGGTTGTTGAGAGTGTGGTGGCGCATCAGCTCCCTCTGGTCCTGGATGAAGCGGATTATCTGGACCCTTACCAATCGGGTTTCAGACCCGGGCACAGCACGGAGACGGCATTGGTCGCTCTGGTGAATGATCTCTGGAGGGCTCGGGATAGGGGGTATTCCTCTGTCCTAGTCCTATTAGACCTCTCGGCGGCTTTCGATACCATCGACCATGGTATCCTGCTGCAGCGTCTCAGGGGATTGGGAGTGGGAGGCACGGTTTTTCAGTGGTTCTCCTCCTATCTCCTGGGACGCTCGCAGTCGGTGTTGGCAGGGGGGCAGAGGTCGACCCCTAGGACTCTCGCTTGTGGAGTTCCTCAGGGGTCGGTCCTCTCGCCTCTCCTGTTCAACATCTATATGAAACCGCTGGGTGAGATCATTCGTGGTTTTGGAGTTGGGTATCATCAATATGCTGATGATACCCAACTTTTTATTTCGACCCCAAACCACCCCAGTGATGCCCTCGCTGTGATGTCCCGTTGCCTGGAGGCGGTTCGGGTCTGGATGGGGAGGAACAGACTTCAACTCAACCCTGACAAGACTGAGTGGCTGTACATTCCGGCTTCCCGAGACACCTGGGATGTTCCACCTCTTTCTATGGGGGGTGAGCTTTTACCCCCTGTGGATAGGGCTCGCAACTTGGGAGTCCTCCTAGATTCACGACTCACTTTGGAGGATCACATAGTGGCTGTGACTAGGGGGGCTTTTGCCCAGGTTCGCCTGGTGCGCCAGTTGCGGCCCTATCTGGACCGGGAGGCCTTGTGTACGGTCACTCATGCGCTCGTGACCTCTCGCCTAGACTACTGTAACGCTCTCTACATGGGACTTCCCTTGAAGACTACTCGGAGGCTCCAACTGGTACAGAATGCGGCCGCGAGAGTTGTCTTGGGAGTTTCCCGGTACTCCCATGTTACACCTTTGCTCCGTGAGCTGCATTGGTTACCAGTTGTCTTCCGGGTAAGGTTCAAGGTTTTGGTTATGATCTTTAAGTCCCTACATGGCATGGGTCCGCGATACCTCGAGGACCACCTGCTGCCGGCGTCGACTCCCCTCCGCCCTGTGCGCGCCCACAGAGAGGGCCTCCTCAGGGTGCCTCCTGTCAAGGAATGTCGACTGGTGGCCCCCAGGGGGAGGGCCTTCTCTGTGGGTGCTCCGGCGTTATGGAACCAACTGCCGGTTGAGCTCCGGATGGCATCAGACCTCCGATCCTTCCGTCGCGGGTTGAAGACCCATTTATTTGAACTAGCGGGTCTGGCCTGATGGGGGTACTTGGGTTTTTTATAGGTTTGTTTTATTATTCTGGTTTTAACTTGGGCATTAATTTAATTATCTTTTAATGTTTGTACTGTTGTTTATATTTATGCCCTGTGAACCGCCCTGAGTCCCTTTGGGAGAAGGGCGGTATAAAAATCTCAATAAATCTAAATCTAAATCTAAATATCCTCTGTTTATTTACTTATTTACTTATTTACTTATTTACTTATTTACTTATTTACTTATTTACTTATTTACTTATTTACTTATTTATTTATTTATTTATTTATTTATTTATTTATTTATTTATTATGGGACTTATATGCCGCCCTATCTCCCAGAGGACTCAGGGCGGCTAACAACAATAAAAAACCAACAGTACAAAAGTTAAGAAAAAAATTAAATAACAGCCCCAAATATTAATTACACAGTTAAAAATTAAAACTTTTAAAAACCCATCATCAATCCAGGTCAGCCTGATGGAAAAGGAATGTCTTGAGGTCGCGGCGAAAGGACCGGAGGTCCGGGGCCATCCGAAGCTCAAGGGGGAGTTGATTCCAAAGGGCTGGTGCTCCCACAGAGAAGGCCCTCCCCCTGGGGGTCGCCAGCCGACATTGTCTGGCCGACGGCACCCTGACGAGGCCCTCTCTGTGTGAGCGCACTGGGCGATGGGAAGTCTTCCCCGGTAGCAGACGGTCCTGCAGATATCCTGGGCCTAAGCCATGTAGGGCTTTAAAGGTAAGTACCAGCACCTTAAATCTCGCCCGGAAAACAACCGGTAGCCAATGCAGCTCACGCAGGAGTGGTGTAACATGGGAGTATCGGGATGCTCCCATCACTACCCGCGCAGCCGCACTCTGCACCAGCTGAAGCCTCCGGGTGGTCTTCAAGGGCAGCCCCATGTAGAGAGCATTGCAGTAATCCATACTCTCTCTTTATATTTTTTATGTTTTAGTGTTTCAGTTTTTTCTGCACATCTGTAGTGCAGTTAGAGAACTTGGTTTATCATCATCAATCCCCATTAGGTCATACTGGTCCAAAACTGTCCCAAGCCAGAAAGATCTCAGCTGACAACCCAGACAGATCAAATCCTTTTCCACACTGGATCGACCTTGGCCCAGATAAACGAGGAGAGCTTTTGCTGTGATGCTTCCTGGGCCTCAGATGATAAGTCGGCCACGGGCTCAGTTCCCTCAGCTCAGCAAGCAGAGCAAGAAATGGCAGAGGCTGGAAAACGAACAAGATGCTCCATGAATCCTAGCACCTAAAACCTGATTGGACTCTGAGACTCATTTGGAGGTAGCGCTGTAATAAATCAAACAGGAAAATAATGAAGCTGAAATTGGTGAGTGGCCAAGAGCAGATTTCTTTTCTGTAAGCACTCTCTCTGCCCAGGGTGGTGTGAAGCTTTAGCAATCAGGTTGAACCCATCCAGCTTCTGCCTGGGTGCAAAGCGTTCCTCCCCTGCTTGATTTCTCCCTCCCTCCCTCCCTCCCTCCCTCATTAAATTCTGTCCATCTACCAGCTGTGGATTGCTGTGTGCCCTCCAGCCAGACTCCTTTAATCTGGCATCGCATTAGGGTTTTGTCTATGCAGCCCTCGGGGCCCTAGCAGACTTTCTTCTGGCTCATAAACCCAGCCAAGCTATTACAACAACAAGCACAGTCAAAACCTCTTCATTCATGTTCAGGACCTTCCCTCCAGAACTTGGATGAGGTTCTGATCCTTTCCCAGGGTTCCTACAAAATTCTGTGACGCCTCTGTTCAGGGTTCGGCTTCTGGTTTAACACAACCAGCTACGGTAAAGAGAGAAAGTTGCCGTGAGGCTGTGAAAGAGCTGGATTCATATTTCTTTTCAGGCCTTTCTCCTCAGTTTAATTCAAGGACACACAGGCAGTCCTCGACTTAACAACAGTTCATTTAGCGACTGTTTGAAGTTACAACGGCACCGGAAAAAGTGACTGATGACCAGTTTTCACTCCTACAACCACTGCAGTTTCCCCCTGGTCAGATGATCAAAATTCAGATTATTGGCAGTGATTCACAACTGCAGCTTAACAACTGTGGTAAGAAAAGCAAAACCCACTTACCAAATGTTTCACTTAGGAACAGAAAATTTGGGCTCAATTGTGGCCGTAAGTCAAGGACTCTCTGTGTTTGCTATTTAGAGGAGAAAAGAGTTGCCACACACACAAGCCTAGCAAGTCATAAAGTTCCCCTTTATCAGAATGTAAAGTCTTGAGCGTGTTCCTGATTATTCTCTACCTCCCCTGACTTCAGACTTTTTCTTTCCTGGAGCAAGATATTGGCCTGTAAGGAAACCAGTGCCAGGCAGGCCTAGAACCACTTTTACTGGAACAGCCACAGCAACAGATGCTCGCAAGTCCGAATTTACCTTGCTTTACCTTGATTTGAATTACGGAGGGGCCAGCCTGCGCTGTTCCTTAAGTCTGTTTTTTTTTGGAATGAGTGTAAGGCCTTGCTGCCTGATTGTTGCCTTGCTTATGGATCTTACAGCTGTCCTTCAGGGCCATTCCCTAGGCCCTCTACACAAAGGAAATCATTTCTATAGGAAGGCCCATCACTTTTATTTTTGAAGATAGTCTCAGTGATATATGTGGAGAGAGAGAGGATGCTTGAGACTCATACCTCATTTTGCAACTTCCCTTTTATTTATTTCTAATGACCTCAGAGAAATGCAAATGGAGAGACAAAGCCTAACAGATTTCAGAGCAAAACATTGCCCCTATTTGGAGACCCGAATCTTAATCTATCTCCCAAGATGGTTGTCAGCATCACGTCAAAAGGTAGGTGGAAATGAATCAAAGAAATGCACCCCGTTCTGCAGAAATCAATGTTTGTGGACATACTTTGACCCCAAAACTTGGGATAGATGAAAGTGAAGGAGAAATCTAGGATGGAGAAGCAATAAATCACAATGTATATACCCCCCCACCGCCAGAATCATTTTCCTTCTGCAAATGTCAGCCTTGTAGGAGAGAAGTTAGAAAAAAGGGATGCTTTGCAAGTGGAGAGTTGTGTGTATCAGCCCTACCAGTAGATCAGACCAGAAAATTAAATCCACATGAAGGCTAAAACTATTTTTATTGAATCTTGCAAGTCCGATTGTGCTGTGGCCTCTTCCTTTGTATTCTCATGTGAATTAGGGAGGTGTCTGAGCCTCTTCTGAATATTTTCTGCTTGTTCTAAACTCATCAATTTGGTAACGGAGTTTGCACATATCCATCAAGGTTGTCCTTCTTACTCTCTTAGCCCATTCTAGGTGAGGACCCAGATTGTTGGGGTCAATAAGCTGACTTTGTAATAACGCCGCTTGGGGTGTGTGTGAAAGCCCTAATAAGCAGGCATATACATAGAATGAAGGCTACTGCTAAGCTTGTAAGCCACCCTGAGTCTTCGGAGAAGGGCGGGATATAAATGGGATTAAAAAAAAGAAGGAATTCCTGAGGCTTGGCAACTACATGGAGTTTGGACTGCTTAGGAGTGGGCAAATTTCTTGCTGGCCATGGGTGGCAACATGTGCATATGCAATTTTTAAGCACCTTTTTGACCCTTAAACCACCCATGGCTTCTCAAACTTAGAAGATTTGCCCACATATTCTGGTGGTTCTAAAAGGAACGTTATTAGCCATTCCAAAATCAACATTACTGTAGACTCCTGAGAGAAGAGGGGAAATGGCTACTGTGTGTGTCTTTTTTTTTAATCATGGCCCTTGTTTAAACTGAAAAACAAGGGCAGCTGAGAGAAAGGGGCGGCAGAGGCTGGATCCCCCAAAAGAAGTCTTCGCCGAGAAAATGGGTGGCAAGCTTCCACCGCCCCATTCTCTCAGCGGAGGCTTGCAGAGGTGGCGGCGGAGCTGCGCGCGCAGCTCTCCAAACCGCTGCCGCCCGTTTGGAGAGCTGCTGCCTTCGTCCATGTTTGATGAAAGCAGCAGCTCTCCAAACTGGGGGGTGGAAGTTCTTTTTTTTTGTTCACTGGAGTATAAGCCGAAGTGGATTTTTCAGCCCAAAAAGTGGGCTGAAAAATTCGGCTTATACTCAAGTATATACAGTAACTAAGGCAGAATACCAGTATGTAGCCCAAATCTACAAAGATGAAGATAGGAAAGCAAAGACTCAGAAGGAATAAAGACTTGCAACAAAAGTCAAAGATAATAAAAGTGTTTCTTTCAACATAGAAGTAGCAAGAAAAAAGTCAAGGAAACAGTAGATCCACTTAAGAGAGAAGATGGTAAGGAAGTAACAGACAATAGAAAGCAGAGCTGCTTAATTCATTCTTTGCATCTGTCTTCATGCAAAAAGAAACTATAGCCCAACCTACCAAAAACCTAACTGTAAAAGACAGACTAGAAATAAAGTTAAAATAAGCAAGAAAATGGTCAGAGAACACCTATCTGATCTTGCCAAATAAAAATCATTGGGACCTGACAGATTACATCCCAGAGTTCTAAAGGAGCTGGCAGATGTTATCTCAGAACCATTGCACCATATCTTTCAAAAAACCACCGGGGAATTACCTGAGGATTGGAAAAGGGCTGATGTGGTTCCCATGTTCAGAAAAGGGCGGGGGGGGGGGGAGAAAAACAGATCCAGGCTTCTTTACCATAAAATGCTTGACTTCATTGAGTGGGTTCCTCAACATAGCCACCAAAGTGGCCTTTTCCCTCTGCTCGATCCAAAAGAGTTGAGTTACAGTGAAAGAGTTGCCCCAGACAGTTGGACCTTTTTGGCTCCTGGAAGATCCTGATGCACACTTCCAGAAATTACACACTGACTACATTCTTACTGCCCCAGGAGACATTTATGGAGCTGTAGAAAAGCTCTAATCAAAACAGTCGTTTGAATCAACTCAGTTCCCAGGGGTTTTGCTTTTAAATTGGATGCCTTTTCTTTCTGTGCACCATTTGGATCAGAAATGGAGTTTGCCGTTACTGTTGTTTTCCTCTTTGTTTCAGGTGATTCAATCTGGTGGGTGTAATGGGGGAAATAAGACACAGCTGTTCATTAGTGTTGTGGTTTGAAGATCCAAGCATTGAAAAACACAATTGCACATGAAATTAGGAAGCTCTTCCTTCTGCATCCTGAAGCGTTAGCCAAGCATTAGAGGCTGTAAAGAGGAGGCATCTCTTCCAAAGGTGGCGTGCCCATGTATCCTTCGCATTTCACTACTGCTCTTCAGCAAGTGCTCTGGAGTCATGACTCAGTTTCCCATTTGCAGGAACCTTTGATGGAAGGACTTTCCCAAGTGACTTAACAAGGTTTGAAGCTGATTTACATAAGTTGAAATGCCTTGCAAATGTCTACATGGGAAGAGAGGAATGGAAGAGAGTGGGTGGGAAAATCATGAGCAGACTTCGGCTGTAGCCTTTCAGAGTCCTTGGAAGCAAGATTTTACTTTAATGGCTTATCTTTCCTAAGACCCCCTCACAGGATATCATAAGAAAGATGGCAACCACAATGGCATCAGCCATTTTTTTTATGTCTGGTGCATGTCTTTTTGACTACATCCTCTGTGGACACTTCCTCAGTCAGTATTTTCAGCAGGACTTGCCATCTTGGTGATGAATCACACAGTGATGTCATTTTGATTGGCACAGTTTGCCTATCCAAGGTTGCTTGCAGAAAAGGGCATTTATCCAGAAGCCAGCTGGGTATTCTGACCTGAGAGGTTTCGGATTTTGTTTTTTTCATGTTTTTTTAAAGAACATAGACATGGTAGAGTGCAGTAAAATGATGACTGCATCAAGATTGAATATCCAGTAGGAACAGCAGTCACTGCAGACACAGGCAGTCTCACAGGTGAATCAATCAACCTGGATGGCAAAAACATTTCTAAAATTGGAGTCAGGGAAAGAAGAGGAATTTTTAATATGCCTGAGATTTTTTCACAAAGAAATGGCTTTGAAAGATTGAATACTATTGGATGTACTAGACTTCTATGTTCTGTTTCAACTGTTATGATTCTATAGCTAAAGTAACATTAATTTAAAAAAAACATTTTGTGCCCAACTAGTCTAGATACATGCCCAGAACAGTTACTGTGAGCCAAACTGAAGTACTGATGTATTAAAAAAAAATTGGGGGTGGAGGAGTGGGGAAAAGATTTAGCAAAACTCAAGTTCTGTTTCTTGGTGCAAAAGGCCAAACTATATGGAGCCAGTGCGTTAGATAAATGGGAACGGTGAGAGAGCACTGTTCTTCTCGTTTCAAGCACACAGCCCAGAAGGAATGTCCCAGGAGAATTCATTTGAATAACCAGGTTCTGTTCTGAAACACTGAAATAAAGTAAAAGTTCTGCATATTTGGTTTTTGACTTTATGGGTATGTCAAACACCAAAGAATGGCTGATGGACACATTGCACGATCTGTTTTATGAAGGGCAAGAGGAATGCCGAGATGGTACAATATTAAGCATTTACAGTACAATACAATTTAATAGGTATCTTACATACAAAAGGGATGGCATTAAGACCCAAACATTTTATTTAGAAAAGATATTAAACTAACTTGATGGCACAAAATGTACAATGCAGCAACTTTTCTGCATAGATAACCCTCAACCAGTTGTTGGGGTGGGGTGAGGGGCAGATGGAGATATTCTCCTGACTTTTTTTTGCTTAACAGCTCTCACTTGATGAAAGTAGCATACTTAAAAAAACTGTACTTTGAAAAAGAACTTTAGTGGAAAAATGGTGCTTTGTGACGGTTCTGTACTTGTTTACTTCTGAGGTAGCTAAGGGGTGTGTGTGTATGTGTAACGTTTTTCTTGGTGGCACCATCCTCTCCCAGATTTCCATCTCCAAGTTCCCTGACTCCATTATAGCCGAAGAGATCATGAACTCCTGGCCTTTTTTAGTGACCATCAGCAGCATTTGCAGAAGGTAGCAAAACTGCAGGGACAGCATCTTGCAAAATGCAACATGTGACCGCCATCTTGTAAAATTTGACACTCTTCCCCCGCAATCACAACTAACTGTAGATTTGTCCTTAAATTGCTGGAGAACCTCGCTTTACTCTGGTGAAATTCCTTCCTATCCACAAATTTGGTGGGGAATTTTTATTTGTGGCAGTTCAATTATTACTCTTGCTGATGAAAAGATGTAAAGACTGTTCTGCTCAGTTCACAAATGGGCAATTCCGTTCAGAGGAGCAGCTTGCCAGGATCCCAGATTTTATTAACAAAATTCTTCACAAGGGGCACCAAAATCTAAGGGAGAGTTTCTGGTATTGTGCTGTTTCATGTGCCCCTGCCAATTTTGGTATACATTATTTTCTTTGAACTTCAAGCAATTAGAGCTATTAACCCATTTTAGCCGGTTTACAAATTCAAGAAAACTTCCTTTTCTCCTAAATGTTTTGAATTGGCAGTTTGATTTGCCCTCCAGGCTTAAACAAAGTATGGCCTGCTGCAGTGGAGGATCTTGGGAAGTGCAGTTTTGAGGGGGGGGGGAGTAAGGAGGATTCTTGGCCAGATTAGCACCTTATCAGAACTATAATCCCCAGGATTCCACTTTAAACTGATACAAAACTGATACACATTTTTAGTATTACACTATTTACGACTGGACATTCCTCTCCAAGCCTAGATTTTTGAAGTTGTGCTCATGAGAAATGGGTTGTGAATAAGCAGTGCTTTTTTTGTAAAAGAAAAAGGTGCCGGAACTGACACACGTCATACAACCCGCCTTGCCTACCCTAGAAGTTTCCATCCAAAAAAGGTGCTGGAACTCCGTTCTGAGTGTTCTATGACAAAAAAGCCCTGTTGAATAAGTAATAAAACAACTTTAGCTCAATCCATGAAATTTGCAGATACATTTTGTAGGTCAACTCAGTGACGTTCTCCAGGAAATTTTCTGTCAGTACAAAAACTTACACGAGAAAAACTAGCCATGATGCCTGGATTCTCAGTCAATACTCTGCTCAGGAAGCATCTGTGGTGGAAAGCTTCCCTTCCTTGTTTCTTAGATCTTTTGAGCAGAGCCTCATACTGGGACTACTTGCAAGACTCAAACACCTTGCACAAATGCAAGGTGTACACAACATGCTATACCATGTTGAGGAATAGATATCTGTGATTCAGTACATTCTAGGAACCCAAGTCTTTACCTTAGCAAGTTGGGTGAATCAAGCCATCATTCCAAGTTCCAAAGGCCATCAGTGTTTGAGCATAGCATGGCATATAAATGCAGCCCAGTGTCTGCATGTTGACCCAGGCTTGGGTTCTTGAATTTTGTGAAAGCCAGTCAATCAGTGAGTGAAGTAAATAATGCTAGTGATTACACTGTGTTCATCATCCCTCTTCCTATGTGTTACATCCATTAGATTTTGGGAAGTGGCAGTCCCAACACATCTGAAGGTCCTTCGGTCAGGAAGGATGCACTAACCTATCCATCAAGATATACAACCTAGAGAATAATTCATACAACACCAAATTATGGCACAGCTTAATGGGCAGATTTTCCTGGATCATCTGAACTGTCATGACTGCTGAGATTGAAAGCCAAGTTTATTTTCTCAAAGAACGCTGATGCCAAAGGATTTGAGAATGGAAGCAAAGTATTTAAAGTAGTTGCTTAAAGAAGAAATCCATCACACTTTTGTGTCATTTAAAAAGATGGCACACAACATCCAATCAGTGTTGGCATCATCCATTTCCACGTGTCAAGGCAAAGTGAGACTGAATTCAAATGAAGAATGAAAGGTGACTGAGACACAATTTATCCAGTTCCGTTTCTTAATGACAATAAAAAAAATCAGCATAATTTAACTTGGGCTCACCTCAGCACTTAAAGTTACACAATTTTGCAAAAGGACTTGATTCGAACCTCAATTTGTCAGAGTTTGCAGCTGTGTGAGATGTATATGTATGTGTATGGAGGAAGGAGGACAGCAAATATGTGGGACTGGAGAGAATGAAATCAAGTTCAGCACCATAACAGCTTTGGTCCCTGTCTGAACTGGCTCTTCTAGGGGTCGGAAAAATAAGCCATAATACAAAGAATCCAGAAAAGGAGTAAAAGATCATGAATAACAAATGGCGATAGGGAATATGACTGACAGTCCACAGATCATACAGGGTCCAGGGAAGACACTCAGTACCACCAGCTTCCTTCTGGCAGCTATCAAGATCTTGACACATTCGTAGGACAGAGGGGCTATCCTCCAGAAAGTGGGTGGGCTTATTCCTTCAATGAAATGTACTTTAATTACATAAGTTGGTCTTTCCCACCAAATTCAGTCCAGTCAGTTCTTTACAGAAGCATCACTACTTTCCTGGTGCCAAGAGCACACAATCCCACGAAATGCCAGGCTTCCAAATGCACTGTGATGACTTGAGTAATAATACAAACAACTCTACGTTGCGTCATTGTCTGTTTCCATGTGAGAGTCATGGCTGGCCATGCAACAGGGTTGCTTCAGAAACAGGCTGGCTGCTTCTGCGTAATACTGGCGTGTGAGTCCTGAGTGTTCCCACTCGAGGGACTCTTGAACACATCTACTGTCTCAAAGGAGGGAGGGGAGCCAGTCTTTAATCCAGGGGTTCCTGCTTTATTCTGATTGTGGTATTGGGCTGCGGTCTCCTGTCTTCACGACACAGCACATATTCACTGAACTGGGAGGAATCCACACCTCCACCGCAGGACGCTGCCACATTAAATCCCTTCTGGAACAACCGTTCAAGAACCTGGAGGTTTTGGAAAATAAGACATGTATTAGAACAAGATTTCATACAAAATGTGCCCCTGAAAGATCCAAAGATGCTTTCCTGACTCCAATGGCCGCTATATCTTCTAATAAATAGGCAGAAATAAAAAACTGCCACCTCCAAGATATCTGGAAGGTTTTCATAAATGGCCTGGCCCACATCCTTTAAGAAGCCACAAATGCCTTATCAACTAAGCAACTTGAAGTTCTGAAGGAACTTCATTTGTTTAGATTACGTGTTTGATGCGAAAAGAATCCTGGATTCAACTGCAAGACTTTTTGACTAAAAAGTTCATGCCTAGAATTTTAGGCCACAAATGATACACACTTGGAATCATCTGCTTCATCTTGTAGGAAATTTTGTTACCAACCCTTTCCCAACAACATTTTAAAGTACTGGTTTCAACCAATAATGCTATAAGAGACTTAAGGCTTGAATTATGTATCAACCAAAATGCCTTCACTTTCCAAGTTCACCTGGTCAGAACTTCTCCTTGGTTACTTTCTTGTTATGTAATGTGCAACCTCAGGACTTATTTTTGTTCTCTTTGGAAAGGAATCAAGTCCTTCCACTTCAGTGAGGCTTACTTTAATAATAATTATAACTTTTTTCTGGGTTATAACACTGCTTGGCTAGAATGAGAGGTAAGAATAGAAGCGAATTTAAACTGAAACAATATGAATTTAGTAAATGAGATTTTTTTTGATAGGCTCTCCATGGCCACTAGTAAAGAGTTGACTATGTTTGGAAAATAAGTGTCAGAGGCAAAATTACTCTGGAGAACATCCGTGTTGTTACTGAGCGCCTCTCTTGCTGAAGGATGGGGAAGTTAGAGGGTGCTCTTTCCAATGAATCTCCGAACTTTTCCTCCATCCTTGACTGTTGGTTGTGCTCTTTCTGTACGTGAGTTTAGCGTTCCTTCTTAAAAAATGTAATTTTTATTAAAGATTTTTAAACAAGTGAAAGATAAACATACAAAGATACAACAAGTGAAATTGAGAAAGCTAGAAAGTATAGAAAATAAAAGATAATTTATAAAGAAAAAGAAATGCTGTAACTTCTATTTTTACAGCAGTTATAAGCTTAGTATTATTAATATTATTAGTATTATTCATCCCACTTTAAAATTGCATAGTTTACTTCCCATATCCTTCACTTTGCAAGCCCAAAAATAATTTTTGTCCATTCTGAGCAAAAAGTATAAAAAACAATTCCAGCATTTTTAAAGAATCCTATTGTCTCGGCCCTGATGAAACAGATCAATTTTATATTCTGTCTCTTATCCAGGATCTCTGCATTATTGATCCGTAGCTTGGCATTAGTCTTCTTCCTGACAAGGTGCCTAAATATATTTCTTGGTACATTTATTTTTGGTACTGATATTGTATACTTGTCCACTTCTGCAACCATGTCAGCTTGTTCCCATTCTATTTTTTTAAGGCTTCAGCAGCTCTCGACTTACAATCTTTGCCAGATTGTTCTCTAAGTACTCTCAACGCCAAGCAACATTCTTTCTCTTTTAAATCCAGTAATGCCACATTATTTAAATCTTTTTACATCTCTTGGCAGACTCTTCACATTTTTTAAATGCATCTTTTCTTCATCTGTGCAGATCTTTCTTCCATTCTCCTATCAAATATAATCAAATCTATCTGATTACAGATACTGCCTACATTTTATGTTTAGCTTATTTAACCTCCCACCTACCCACTTATCTACAATGCAGATTCTTCTCTTTTTTTGCATTCAAAATTTTTATTAGTTTATAAAAATGTAATATAAAATACAAAAATACAAAAGAAAATAAGGGGGAAATAAGGGAGTTTGGAAAAGTGTAGGGCAGAAGGGAGAAAGGAAGAAAAAGAGTTGATTTCCGACTCCTTTCGCTGCATTATATATAATAAGGTAATAGCATAAAACCTCAACTTTTTACTTTTATAAAATAATATGAACTAACCATGTCTATAACAACAAACCTACTGTATTTAATCGGCAAAACCCAAAATCAAAGTTCCATTTTTTTCCACCTCAAGCACAAAGTCCAAGGTGATTTTCAAATAGAAACAAAATTATGCTTTTTTAAATCAAGCCAGTCAATTTAGCCATCTCTGTTAACTCCCATCAACTTTTGCAGCTATTCGTCCACTGTGTCTTTCCATTTTTAAGCATAAAGTAATCTTGCTGCCGTCAACAACAAAAAACAGATTTTTTCCCACTAGACCCAAAAGAAAACTCTGGTTTTTATCTTTATATTCACTTTAAGAAGGTTCTTCAAAAAAAATATTTTATTTTTTCTTCCACATTTGCAAATTTCTCCTCCATTCTTCCTTCCAATGAGGCAAAATCTCTCTTGACTGATTTGGTCACATTTTCCCCTTAAGTCTTCGAATATACTTTGCAGTATTTCTGATATAATTTTTTTTTGTCATTTGCTCCCTCAAACATCCTCTCCTCCCTTCTGCAAGTTTCGCTGCTTTTTTTGTTTTAAAACAGTAGCCTTTCTTTAATTTATAATCCAATAAGGAAAAGTAAAAATAAAAAACCGTCTCTTCCCACCTTCTCTCTGGTTGCATTCCTGCAGCCAATTCTGGTCACCATATCACAAAAAAGATGTTGAGAGTTTGGAGAAAATTCAGAGAAGAGCAACTAAGATGATCCAAGGCCGGAGACTAAAACATATGAAGAACGGCTGCAGGACTTGGGTTTGGATAAAGAAAAGAAGAAATAGGTGAGACATGATAGCAGTATTCCAGTATTTGAGGAAATACTGGAATACAAAGAAGAGGAGGCCAAATTATTCTCCAAAGCACCAGAGAAACAAGAAACAATGGTTGGAAACTGACCAAAGACAGAAGCAACCTGGAATTAAGGAGAAACTTCATGACAGTGAGGAGAATTAACCAGTGGAACAGCTTGCCCCCAGAATCGTGGGAACTCCATCACTGCAGGTTTTTAAGAAGAGACACTAGACAGTCACTTGTCTGAGATAGTATAGGTTCTCCTGCTTGAGTGGGGGGATGGACTAGAAGACCTTCAAGGTCCCTTCCAGCTCTATTCTATTCTAAATAGATGTAGTTGCATTGAGGACTACCCGCTGAGTGCCCATTGTTTACCTACTTTATGTATAGTTTACTCAGATTTCAATATGGCATTTGACAAAGTACACCACAGCCTACTTCTTGGTAAAATAGAAAAATGTGGGAAAGACAGTAGCACCACCAGATGGATTTGCAACTGGCTCAGCAACTGTATTTAGTGGGTAGTCCTCAATGCAACTACATCTACAAGGAAAGGAAGCATGCAGTGGTGTCCACCAAGTCAATACTTTTGAAGACAGACTCAGGATTCAGAAGGACCTTGACAGAATTGAACATTAGGCCTGATCCAACAAAATACAATTCAGTGGTGACAAAGTAAGGTCCTATACGTATGCCACAAAAACCAGAAGGACAGATATAGGAGTTCCTGACTCAATTGTAGCAACCATGAGAGAGATCTAGGTGCCTTAGGAGACCACTATTTAAATATAAGCCAGCAGCGTGCTGTAGCTGTCAAAAAATTAATGCAGTCCTAAGTTGCATCAACAGTGCATTATACTGCACTGGTGAGACCCCCTTGAAATACTGCATCCAGTTCTGAACACCATGATACAAAAAAAATGTTGACACCCTAGAAAGAGTACAGAGAAGAGCAACAAAGGTGATTAGGGACTGGAGGCTAAACATATGAAGAACAGTTGCATGAATTGGGTATGTCTAATCTAATGAAAAGAAGGAATAGGGGTGACTTGATCACCAGATGGATTCGTAGCTGGCTGACTGGCCGTACTCAGCATGTGGCCCTCAATGAAACTGCATCTACACAGAGAGAAGTGTGTAGTGGGGTGCCCCAGGGCTCTGTTCTGGGCCCAGTGCTCTTCAACATCTTCATCAACAATTTGGACAAGGGGATAGTTGGGGAACTCATCAAATTTGCAGACGACACCAAGCTGGCAGGAATAGCCAACACTCCAGAAGATACAGGAGGATCTGGACAGACATTGGGCACTATGTAATAAAATGAAATTCAGTGGTGAAAAAAGTAAGGTTCTACATTTAGGCAAGAAAAACAGGTATAGTATGGGTGGTACGTTGCTTAATAGCAGCAACTGTGAGAGGTATTTTGGAGTCCTAGTGGACAATCACTTAAATATGAGCCAGCCGTGTGCTGCAGCTGCCAAAAACAGCTAATACAATTATAGGCTGCATTAACAGAGGGATGGAATCAAGATCACGTGAAGTGTTAATACCACTTTACAAGGCCTTGGTAAGGCCACACTTGGAATACTGCATCCAGTTTTGGTCACCACGATGTAAAAAAGATGTTGAGACTCTAGAAAGAGTGCAGAGAAGAGCAACAAAGATGATCAGAGGACTGGAGGCTAAAACATATGGGGAACGGTTGCTGGAATTGGGTATATCTCGTTTAATGAAGAGGAGAGGGGACATGATAGCAGTGTTCCAATTATCTCAGGGGCTGCCCCAAAGAAGAGAGAGTCAAGCTATTTTCCAAAGCACCAGAAGGCAGGACAAGAAGCAATGAATGGAAACTAACCAAGAACAGATCCAACCTAAAAAGAATAAAAAGAGATTTCCCGACAGAATCAGGAATCTGCTTGCCTTAAAAATTTGCAAGTGCTGCATTACTGGAGGTTTTCAAGAAGAGACTGGAGGATCTCTTGCCACAGGCAGGTGGTTGGACTAGAAGACCTCCAAGGTCCCTTCCAACCCTTATATGTTTTATATTTGCAGCAAAAATTGCTTGAGAAGGCAAAGGCTCCTTTAAGAAGACATAGCAGCAAACAAGAAATAACCTAAAGGTTACTTTATATACAGTTGGAATATTTT
Organism: Vipera ursinii; assembly: GCF_947247035.1. NCBI lineage: Eukaryota > Metazoa > Chordata > Lepidosauria > Squamata > Viperidae > Vipera > Vipera ursinii. The sequence continues at coordinate 3,150,384 of NC_139520.1, forward strand.
TGTTAACGCAATTGGCCATTCATCTTACAGTATTTCCCTGTTTTTTCAGACTCCAGCCCAGAACAACATTGTAGAGACTTGAATGTGAGTTTATCAAATGTGATTTGGTTGGAAAAGGATGTCAATGCAGGCCTTCTGACTTGAGCCTACCAGCAGACTTTTTCAATGTTACTTTAGTTTTCTGGACTTGTTTAGGGTATAAATTACTCTGCAAAATACTTGGTTTTAAAGATGTTAAAAGGGCCCAGAAGAGGAGCTAGGAGCTACATGATACATCTTGGTCTTTCAGGATCTCTTAGTATATTATGCAGTGATAATTCTATAAGTTATTCCTAAATGACTACAGTGTGATTAAAGTCTTGCTTACAGCAAACCTGCACAGCAAAGCCAAATATTAATCAAACCAACAAGTGTTCTGGAGGGCAGTTCAGTACATTATGGAGGAACATACTGGCTGGTAGTGATATTGATGCAACCTCTTAAGGAACAGCAACACTTGGGCTTCAGTCATAACAAAATGAGGCTATGACTCATCATGAATATGCAATGTTGGAAGTGGGGAAACAGTCCAGTCTTCTGCAAACATTTACAGGTGCAATTTGTCTTTTAGAGGTTTTTCTTGTAAGTGTTTTCTAGGGGGGGCGGGGCGCAAAGCAGATCTGCAATTAATATGCATGGGTTTGTCTTTCTTATGGTGCTGTCATTTTCACCAGGTCCCAGCACAGCGACATCTTCAATTTTATGTCGGTACCTGGCAATAGTGGGATTCAAATAGGTGAACAACCAGTTCTCTGTGTGTGGATGCTGCTTCCGGAAGTCCATTCTGGGCCTGGGCAACAAAAAATTAGCTACCGGTTCTGCCGAAGTGGTGTCAACCGGGTGAATCCCACCAGTGGTACCCAGTCTATTGCCTCCAAATTTTCAAACGGATCCAAGGGTCCCTCTCAACCCAGTTGCCTACTTCTCCCTCAGCTCCAATCTGTGCAGAAGGGACCCCTCCTGCCCGGGATGAAAGCTGTGCCAGGCAGCAGGGGGCAAGGGGCAAGCTTGAGTCAGTTTGGCCTCGTGGTTATGGCACCCGCGTCTCTCCTATACAAGTTTCATGAGCTGACAGCCTGACATTAGCAACGGAAGGGGAGGTTGGACTGTAAGCAAGATGGGGGAGGTGGTGGAAGCCCAGCTTAGCCTTGTGAGAAGCTCCAGCCATACAAGGTCAACTAATGATATGCAGAGCTGGAAACCAAGCGCCTGCTCCCTAAACAATATACAGGCACCTGGTTGGACATCTGCAGATAATGTCCGTCCAGTGCGCTCCCACAGAGAGGGCCTCCTCAGGGTGTCTCCGATCAGAGAATGTCGATTGGTGGCCCCCAGGGGGAGGGCCTTCTCTGTGGGCGCGCCAGACCTATGGAACCGCTTGCCGGTTGAGGTCCGGACGGCCCCCGACCTTCGCTCCTTCCGGCGCGATCTAAAAACCTATTTATTTGAGCAATCCGACCTGGTTTGATGGGTTAGGGCAGGTGTTTTAATATGTTTTTAATTATTGTTTTAAATTTGGGCACTATATTTAATCGTTTTTAACTTTTGTATTCTGTTTTTATATTTATTGCCCTGTACACCGCCCTGAGTCCTTCGGGAGAAGGGCGGTATAAAAATATAATAAATAAATAAATAAAATAAGAGGGGGATGGCCGGGGGGAAGAAGGAAGTGTTGTTTGCACGGGGAAAACTCAGATTCAGCTTACTCTATTTCTGTAACCATTTAAGCTTCAGTAAAGTACGCTCTTGGCAGAAACAAATGGCCAGGAGTCTTTCTTTGCTAGATGACTGAGTGGGACAACCGGGCTAGAAAGCAAAAGTGTGAGTTCTAGTCCTGCCTTAGGCAGGAAAGCCAGCTGGATGACTTTGGGCCAGTCCAGGGGTAGGCCACCTTGGCTCTTTTATGATTCGTGGACTTCAACTCCCAGAATTCATGAGCCAGCATGGCTCAGTATGGAAACCTCTCCCTTTTCCCTCAGCATGGCTGGCTCAGGAATTCTGGGAGTTGAAGTCCACGAGTCATAAAAGAGCCAAGGTGGCCTACCCCTGAGCCAGTCACATACTCTCTCTCTCATCCCAACTCACCTCACAGGGTTGAGGGCTGTTATGGGGAAAGTAAGAGGAGGAAGGTGTGCTGAGTATGTTCCCCGCCTCAACTCATTTGTAAAATAATAGAGGCAGGATATAAACAAACATAAAATCTCTAGTCATTCCAGGGTCACTGCACAAGGCTGCTGAACTGTGGGGTCTGCTGTAAAGACCAGTTTCGAGAGCAGCTGCACCAACAGTGTGGAAAGGCTGACCCTGGGCTTCTTCACTCCCTCCCTCAGGGCCATTTACTTGATGAGAGGCATTTCTTTGTGAGTTGGAGTCAATGAGCCGGGACAAACAGGAGTAGATGCCTTTTGCACAGCTCCAACATCCCCAATTTGCCTAATGCTGCTTGCTTACAACTCCTCTCCGTCTCATTTATGGAATGTTTATGGGATGCACATTGTCAGGTCTGCCATCTTCAGCTTCTTCGCTTCACTGGCATCCTGCCATAAACTGCAAGGGAGGAACACGTGGGTCTGGGAGTGAGGAGAAAAAATGGTGGGAAAGGTGACATGTGGACGAGAACCAGAGGTGCCAAACCAGAATAAAACAGCCTCCAAGGACACCTGGCCAGGGAATCGAATGCGAAACTGCAATGAGAGGTGCCAAACATCCGAGCCGTTTCCAAAACTCCCAAAGGCCTCCTATTGGACACCGATGGACCAATAGGTCAAGGGGGGAGGGCCAGAGAAAGTGGGGGAAAGTGTAACCTTTGCACGGGAATATTCAGATCTAGCTTTGCTTTCACTGCAACCACTTAATTTTAGTAAAAGAACTATCACTTCAATCAAATGGAATTGAGGGTCTTTCTTTCCTAAATATCTCGTTGGGGCCGGTCTGACGTATATTTCCTGGTTGAGGAAAGCTATACTAACTCATCTGACTATTCAAGAGAGCAAATCAAGAGGAAGAGCTGGTCCCAACAAAAATATCTTCCCATACTGGCAAAAAGTGTGGTGCTTGGCAGTCACTGTGAGACTTTATAACAATATTATCCTATGTGTAAAAACAAGATAACCAATCCAAAATGGCAAGGCAGTGCCACTGAAGAGATGAAACGCAACTGAAGAAAGGGAAGAAGGCCATTGTCCTATTAATTCACCCTTGCGCGATGCACATAAAGAACGACTTGTAAGACCATCAGGGGCCGCTGTGAATGGTTGCATGACGGAAGCCAAGAATTCAGGAGAGGCCTTTTCTACTCATACCAGATTGGGCTCTTAATGCCCTTTATTCATTTCAACACTGGCAGCAGTTCTTTGATAAGCAATAGGTGCCCACATGCATTTCCAATGGAAATCAACTTTGTGGCCCACCACGAGGAGCGTAGACCCATTTTAGAGTAATTCGATCATATCAATCACCCTGAGAAGACTTCAGAATCTGGGAATTCAACATCTTTAGTTCTGGATGGGGTTGCACGGCCTCGGGGAGACCCTGTGAGCAACTTAAGAGTCCCTCCTGGACTCTCGATCCCTACTCAAAAGAGCCGGTAGCCGTCTGGGCTAGGAGAGCCTTTGTGCAACTTCCCGTTGTGTACCAGTTGCGCCCTTTCCTGGATCGGAAATAAATAAAGCTAAATAAAGCTTTTGACTAAATAGAACAACATTTAAAGTGTGATACCAAACTTTAAAATGCTGACTCAATGGTTCCTGAAACTGATTATTTTTTTGATCAAGATAAATCTTTAAAATATTGTTCAAACTCAGAATTGTTATTTGGCAGCACCATTATTGTTTAGGAAGCAAAAACTACTTTTAAATCCACAGAAGCCAGGAAGCCCTCCAGCTAAGTTGGCTTTCTGGGCAACTGGATATCATATACATGAAGCCTTTTGCTGCTCTTGTTTCGGAGCTGAGCAATTGTGGTTTCCCTCCCCTCTTTTGTTAACATTAAAGCTGGTAGTAGCTAGAGTTAATTTTGCATACTGTACAATTTATCACTGAAGTTTATTGCCACAGCAGCTCCGGCAATGAGGCTTAAGCCCTATGCCAATGAATCCGGTGAATCTTTGCAGTAATAAAAGAGCAAAGAGTTATTAGCCCATTAACTGGTATTTTAGATTTGAAGTAAACTGAATAGGCAATCACGACTTTACCAGGTAAGAAAAAATATATATTTTACTATGATGCAGGTTGAATTCTTAAAATATATTTTCAGCTGGATTATCTTTTGTTATTATTACTACAATATATCTCAATCCCTTAAATTATAAATAAATTTCTTCACATTGTATGTTGTCTTAAGGATCTTGTCAAGGGTTAGGTTTAATTTGGTTTTAGAACCATTGGTCTGTTTTACTAATAAATCAAATGGTATTTTATGTGTAAAGGTGTCTAGAGTTGAACATAAATTTCTGCATGCAGACTTTAAAGTCTCCTTAATAATTAAGATTCTTTACTTCAATTTGTAGATATTGTACAACAGCTTAATAAATTATCAAGAGTTCTGAATTAACTGAAATAAACCCTATACAGTTGATCTAATGTATCTCTAGACATTTATAAAAATGGAATGTTCTTACCATATGAATACTGTAAAATATCCTAGAATAATTATTCCCATGAAGATATATTTGTGCAGAGGCGCAATTCTTTTAATTGAAATTTAGTACATTCCAGCATTAAAAGGGACGTGCTGGCTCAGTGGGTTAGGACGCTGAGCTTGTCGATCAGGTCAGCAGTTTGGCGGGTCGAATCCAGAGTGCCGCGTAACAGAGTGAGCGCCTGTTACTTGTCGAACCTAGCAGTTCGAAAGCACGTAAAAAACGCAAGTAGAAAAATAGGGACCACTACAGTGGGAAGGTAACAGCGTTCCGTGCGCCTTTGGCGTCTAGTCATGCCGGCCACATGACCACGGAGACGTCCTTGGACAAGCGCTGGCTCTTCGGCTTTGAAATGGAGATGAGCACCGGCCTCTAGAGTTGGAAACGACTAGCACGCATGTGCGGGGGAACCTTTACCTTTACCTTACATTCCAGCATTACAGGCTGCAATGTACGTTGGGAAAATTTGGGGACCAAAATTCAATCCCTGTTCATATGAAAAAATTACTTTGAAATAATCTTAATTTTAAAATTTAGGGCAAATATGTATCTATTTATGTACACACACATTAATAATTAATATGCTTCAGACCAGTTTATGAATCATTTCTTCAAAAAACATAATTAGTGCAAGAAAAATTTAGATGCCCTAAAACTGCTGAATTCAACTAAAACATTCTCAATTTAAATCTAACACATTAGCAACTTCTGAAATCTCTTAATTTACTGTTGTACTGAAAAGCACTGTGAAAGTTTCTAATTCTGCAGCAGCAGTGAACAGATATCCAATAATAATTTAAAAGAATCTGAAATGAAGAATTTAGCAAATCAACGCTTTGGCATTTTAAAGATTGCTAAATATATTTCTTATTATATCCAGATAAAATTAACTCATCAGTTGCTTATTTTTCATCTTTATTGGACATCTTGGCAAATGCTCAAGAAGGTTTGAATGCACGTCTGATTTGGGGTTTCTCTTTGGTTGCTCCACTGTCAATACAACACAGCTTAACAAGGAGTCTGGCTCAGATCTTTGCCGTTACTTACTATACTATCCAGGCCTCCATCAGTGTGGACAGAACTGGGAAAAAAGGGAAGCATTTATTTTCCTTGCTGAACCTGGCTTGGGATTTTCACATGGGAAAACACTCCTCAGCTTCATTACTGCCAATGAAAGCCCTTTTCCAAGATCTAATAGCATAATTTCAAGGAGGGCAGGCTGTACTTTGTTACTCCCAACACGCAGCCCCTCCCCCTCTCCCGGTTGGCCACTGACATTTTCTGGCAAAATGGCTCATTTGTGGAGTCCTATTTTTTTGCATTATTTTTTTCAAAAATAAGGTTAGAAAAGAAGGTGGAAGATTCCTGGAAGCCAACTGCTCCCAAGACTACTTTAAAAATACCCCCAAATTATATGATTCAGACTGGGCAGCAAAATGGTTGAATTACAGCAATGGGATTCTGGGGGAAGGAGTGGGTAGATTAAAGGTGATTAAAGGTGAAATTGGGAATAATTAAGATTAATTAAAAGTAATTTAGCTGCTTCCACAGTTTTAAAATCTATGTATTTGCATTGCTGCTACTGCCCACAGTTCTGCTGTAGTTAATTCAACTGTTCCTGATGGGGAAATCATGGCTATTATAATACAAAAATTATGCTTTTAACTCACTTCCTTTTCAGTTGTTTTAAAGTAGCCTGTTTTGGCAATTTTTCTGTATTTGGGGAGTTGGAAGTAGTCATCATACCACTTGATCTCATGGCCCTAAAGTAAAAAAATGGATTTGTTTTATCTTTTGGGGATTCTCTAACTCCTGGTTTGTCTTCAATATGATAAGCTCCAGTTGGTTAGTGGTTAAGGCATCAGGCTAGAAATTTTAGAATTTGCTGAATTTTGGAAGCACAATCTTTAGATTTATGGATGAACACAGATTTATGTTCAGCTGCTCAACCAATAGTTTTCCCTCACTGAATGCACAATTCTAGAGGTGAAAATAAATCAAAACTTAAATTTGTTCTCTCACTCTGGAAAGGAGGGTTTTCTGCACTGGGATCTTGGGTTGGCTTCTTAAGCCATTTCCCAACGAACAACGGATAGATTTGGTTTGCTAGAAATCCTAACACAGAGTCAAACAGCTCAAAAGCAGCAACTGTGAAAGGGACCTTGGAGTCCTAGTGGACGATCACTTGGCCATGAGCCAGCAGTGTGCAGCAGCCGCCAAAAAAGCTAATACAATCCTGGTTTGTATAAACAGAGGCACAGAATCAAGATCACGTGGAGTATTAGTACTGCTTTATAAAGCCCTAGTAAGACCACACATGGAATACTGCAGCCAATTTTGGTCACCGTATCACAAAAAAGATGTTGAAACTTAGGAATAAGTACAAAGAAAAGCAACTAAGATGATCAAAGGTCTGGAGACTAAAACATACGAAGAACGGCTGCAGAACTTGGGTTTGGCTAAAGAAAAGAAATAGGGGTGACATGATAGTAGTATTCCAGTATTTGAGGAGCTGCCACGAGGAAGATGGGGTCACTTTGTTCACCAGAGCACCAGAGGGCAGGACAAGAAACAATGGTAGGAAACTGACCAAAGCAAGAAGCAACCTGGTATTAAGGAGAAACTTCCTGACAGTGAGGACAATCAACCAGTGGAACAGCTTGCCTCCAGAAATCCTGGGTGCTCCACCATAGATTTTCAAAAAGAGGCTAGACAGTCACTTGTCTAAGACGGTATAGGTTCTCCTGCTTGAGCAGGGGGCTGGACTAGGAGACCTCAAAGGTCCCTTCCAGCTCTATTCTATTCTAAAGTATTCTTCTATTTCTAAAATTTTAATGTCGCTGCTGTGTTATAATTTTAATCCATTTTGGTCATTTTGTACTCTGTTGTAATTTTATAACTTTTATTCCTACATCTATTCCACCCTGCAATCATGACAGTGACGTCAAACATGTAATACATTTTATTAATAAAGAAATTGATTTAAAAACAGCGGGGAGAAATTCCGCTGGGATTTCAAGGACTAAAATGGGTAGGGATTCATCTCCCACTTCATCCTCAGCCAGCAGCGTCATCCAGAAAGGCCAGAGGTGACTTCTGAGGCTGCTCCATCTCTTCTTCAGGACTGGGCACTCAAGATAACAACAATGACCGCAGTCTTGGGGGCTCCCTTGGCTGCCCCCAGCCCAAAGCTCTGGCCAGAAACTAACTCCCCCCCCTGCTCGGCACCTAAGGAAGACCTCACCCATGAAGACCCTTGTCCTTTGTTGCGAAGTCATATCCGACCCATCGCGACCCCATGGACAACGTTCCTCCAGGCCTTCCTGTCCTCTACCATCTTCTGGAGTCCCTTTAAGCTCACGCCTCCTGCTTCAGCAACTCCGTCCATCCACCTCCTTCTCTGTCGTCCTTTGGGCTTCCCTAATTAGCGGGGCACCATCAAAGCCTGCTGAGCGGTCCCCGCTCCTGGGGGCGACTAGCTTTGATGGGAGAACTCTTCCAGAGGAGAGGTCAAAGGCCACACGGACCCTCACTCGCTTACTCCCGCACCTGCTGATCAGCCTGCCTCCTACCTTTGTGTATCAAGACCTAATTTTAAAACTTTCTTAAAAAAAGGGTAGAAAGGAAAAAAAACTCTCAATCAATTCCCTACAAAAACCTCTGAGTATAAAGTGGAACACATTTTATTTTAAATACTCCGGGCAATTTTTACAATACATCTTTTTGGGGAAAAAAAGTGCAGAGATCATATTTTAAAGTCCATCCTGCAGGCTCTATCATTTAATTATGAGCGGGACATAAATTATGCATTTATACATTGTTGCATTTTCTACAAAGTGGCATGCAAAACATTTCTCTCCCCCTTTTCTTTCCTTTTCTCCTTCTGTACGTACCGTAGTTTGATGGGGTTTTTTTCTTTCCCCTCCTAGGGGCATTGTCGAAGGAAGAAAGGACTGCAGGGTATGCGATGATGAAAAAAATTAGCATTTGTCAGGCTAACACCATTATGAGATCAGCGTGGTGCTAACATATACAAAAACTAAATCTATTTTTTTCTGCTGCTTGAACTTGGGAGGGGCAAGAAGAAAAAGAGAAAGGAAAGGGAGGGGAGGGAGGGGGGGAATACCCTGAGCAGTCCACGGGCTCACCATAAACCAAATTTCCGTGCAGGCTGGGCACTAGATGGAGGGGCACGAAAGCAGAGAGGATTCTTCTGCCAACCGAAGGTGAAAGAGCGGAAGAGAAAAGCAGAATTATTACCTGCACCGAGTTCAGCCGGCAGTAGCCGTTCAAGGGGAAGCGGATGACGTGGGTGGGGTCCTGGTTCCAGCCAGCGTTCACCGAGTTGCACATCACATCCCCCGTCTCTGGGAAGATCTCCTCAATCAGCGCCTTCTCCCCACTCAGTGCGATCCGCTCACCGAGATCTGGAGTCACCCTCACCACTAAGCAGTCGCAGGGCTGGAAATGTTTCTGCTGCTCTTTCTCCTGTTTCCATCGCTCCAGTTCTTTGATCATCGGCTGCAGCTGGTAATACTTGGCTTCTTCATACAAGAGACTGAAGTCCTTTGGAAGGGAGGGAGAGGAAGAGACTAGAAAAATCGATGTATCGTGCCCACCCCTGCAAACGGAGACTTTTGTTTTTTAAAGGTTAATATTCCACTGAGGCCAAAAAGTCCATTTCCTTTTGCTTAGGCAGCAGGTGGGAGTCAAAAAGTCAAGATGGCAGCCACAACGTGACCAAAGTCCTGTCCTGAAAGGCGCTTAGCCACTCCTGCCAGCCGTCTTGGCTTCTGTGATCCCTGGGTGGAGGCTCACTCTGACCTGGCCAAGATGCTGGGATTGCAGCGCGTTTGCCTGCCTGCCTTTTGTTCCACTTGTGCAGGGGTTGGCAACCTTGGCTCTTTTATGACTCGTGGACTTCAGCTCCCAGAATTCCCGAGCCAGCCATGCTGAGGGGAAAGGGAGAGGTTTCCAAACTGAGCAAGGCTGGCTCAGGAATTCTGGGAGTTGAAGTCCACGAGTCATAAAAGAGCCAAGGTTGCCTACCCCTGCACTTGTGCATATAAGAACCAGACTGCAGTAAACTGAAGCCACGTGGCACAAGAATAGGAACAGAATCTTTTTCCAGAATGGTCTCATAGGACAGGGGTCCCCAACTTTTCCACCTTGGGGGTGGTGAGTGGCAAGTGCACAAGCATGCACAGCTGCTTTGGTCTGAATGGCGGGTGTGGGCGGCCTCCACTTGCATGAATGCAGCTTTGTGTGCAAGCAGAGGGTGCTTGCATTCGTGCGCAAAGCTAGAGTCACGCGAGTGGAGGGCACTTGAGTGGAATGCTTGTGCTCTTGTGCAAAGCCACACAAAGCTCCATTTGCATGAATAGAGCTTCAAGCGCGAGCATGAGCACCTTTCGCTCAAGAGCTTCACACGCACTTGCCCATCGCTCGCACGGCCCAGTTTCAGTAGTGGGCTGCGGCTTAAGAGTTGGGGACCCGTCTTAGGGTACTTGTCCTAATTGTCCGCTATTATTTCACTTTGAGAGCAGGCAACTAAATTTCATTGTTGATGCGTGCCGTTGTGCCCACAGTAAAAAAAATGACAATAAAGATCTTATAACAATTGTACCTCATTCTCTAAAAATGTAACTGTCATGGTTCTGACTGACAGAGATGAGGCTTGCAAGTTCCTCAAAGAACCTGTTAATTGATACAAAGTATCGGCATGTCAAAAGGGAAACTGAGTCTGAATAGACACGTAACAATCCCCAATACAAAGTTAAGAAATCCCACCCCTAAAGCTATGCGAGCTACTACGTCCCCCAATACATCTCCTTGGTGGGCTTTTCACGAAACGCCCAGCCGCAGTCCCGGGAGCAGCCGATGACCTTGGTTCCCATGGGAGAAAATCTTTTTAGTCTAGCGAATCACCTGGTAAAACCCCCTCCCTCCGTGCTAAGTGAGTAGGGAAAATGGCTGCAGCCACGCGCATTTTCAAAGTTGACAGTAACCAGGAAAGAACTCCCTAGGCTAAAGGGCAGTCTAATTCATGGTCATGCATACTTACCTAAACATCTTCCACCAGTGCAAGCCAGTGAATCCATTTTGTCACTGATGGATATTCCTTGCAATCAAATAGGAAATTTTATTGCATACTTAATCTAAATCTGAAACCCTATTGGACTGAACTCAGTGCGACTTATTTTGGAATAAATTCTGCATACAAAGGATGGGGCTGTACATAAATGACCAAGCCTTTCTCCTTTTACAAAGCAAACTCAAGTTTAACCAAGCAGGCACAGACATTTTCCTGAATGCACTGACCATCCCTCAGGTTGGTGATGGTTTTCTCCTCCTCCTTTGATGAAAACCCTCTTCCTCGAAGCAACTCTGTGGTACCCCGCCTCTCTTGAGATCATTTTTCAGAGTATGTGCCATGTTTACATATAGCAAATGAAAGAACACAAAAAACGAAGGCATCCTGTTTGTAGACTTACACTCAACAGAGATTTAAGAGTTCAATTCAAACACTTTCTGCAAGCATCTGAGGGCAAGTGGAAATGCAGCATAAAGCCTAACTTAAGGTGGGCAGATGAGGGAGCCTATTGCCCTGATTAGGCTGTAGCAGAACAGCTTTCCCACAAGAGAACTGTTTGGATCCAATTGATCCTAACATCTCTGGCAAGAAAAGCACATCTCTATCCAGCAAGGAAAATCTCCTTCAGTGGTTTCTTCCCTGGGCCCCAGTGACCCACATGGGTGTCTTGGAGAATCAAGGTTAATCCAGAAAACTTACTTCAGTTTAGGCCACAAATATCTGAAGGCAGGAGATTGCTTTGTCTAACTCCCCTGCTTAGAAGCATCTTTAAAAAGTCCTCAAGAAGGAAGAGATAAAGATGTTGCGCCTACATAACACTAAATGTTCAGAGCAAAACATCAGAAATCTGCAGACCAAGACTTGGCTGGTTACCTCAAAGCCAAGGTCTAAATTTGATTTCTGCAACTAGACACTCTCCAGGCACTTCCCTAAATTCTGCTGAAGATGTTACCTCACCTGGTAACGAAACATTTGGAAACCAACCCACAAGCTCAGAGAATGAACTTCCACTCTCCTCCTCCACCGTGGCTACAGATATTCGCCACTATCGCACACTCGCCAGAGGTATGTGGGATTTGTTTCCTGGAATTAGAATAGAATAGAATAGATCTGGAAGGGACCTTGGAGGTCTTCTAGTCCAGCCCCCGCTCAAGCAGGAGAACCTATACCAGGGGTCAGCAACCTGAAACAGTGAAAGAGCCACTCGGAACCGGTTCCCTCACAAAAGGGAAAACTGGGAGCCGCAAAAAATGTGTGCGCATGCGCGTACAAGCGCGCATGTGCAGAACAGGGTTTGACTGAAGAGTGGAGCCAAGGTGAGATACGCACCTACCCTGCATATTTGAATTGATTGGTTGAACTTTTTTAGTCCCACTTTTTTGGGGGGGGACTGCACATGGCAGAGGACCGGGAGCCGCGGGTTGCAGACCTAGGTCCTATACCATCTCAGACAGGTGAGTGTCCAGTCTCTTCTTAAAAATCTCCAGTGATGGAGTGCCCACAATTTCTGGAAGCAAGCTGTTCCACTGGTTGATTGTCCTCACTGTCAGGGAGTTTCTCCTTAATTCCAGGTTGCTTCTCTCCTTGACCAGTTTCCAACCATTGTTTCTCATCCTGCCCTCTGGTGCTTTGGTGAACAACCTGACCCCCTCTGCCTTGTGGCAGCCCCTCAGATACTGAAATACTGCTATCATGTCTCCCCTATTTCTTCTTTTTTTAGACTAGCCAAAGTTCCCTCTCAGAGTTACTGTTTTTAAGCCAGGTCTCGCCCAATCTGTATTTTTTCCTTTCGTTTCTCCTGCCTAAGTTTTCTTGGCGAACCAACCCTTTAGCCAGTGGTTTAGTTCTAGAATTCTTTTTTCCCTCAGTGGATGTTGTCTTTTCATTGGGAGCACTGACGAGAACACTACTTGTGCTCCAATGTGGTGGAGAAGGAAGGGGTAGTAATCTGTGGGCCTAATTATTTTGGTTTGCTCAGGATCTTGCCTAAATTGCCCCATTCAACCTCCTTAATCCTCTTTGTGCCCTCCCTCACTTTCATATAATTCTGTTCTGATTTTCAAGGCTGTGTGGTTTTTCCTTGCTCCTTGTCAGGCAATTGCTTAATTTCCTGCTCTCCCTATACTTTTTCCGCAGAGAAAGTTTCTGTCTTCCAACTATCCTGATTTTGGATATTTCTTCCTCGACTCACTCCTTATGTACTCCTACTGGTCTCCTTATTCCTGGACTGCAATTTGCGTGGAATCTCCCACCACTTTACACTGTAGGCCATAGAAGTCCAATCCCAGCCAAGGGGCCACCTCTTCCTTCCCGAACAGAAGCTGGACTGCAAATCATTCAATTTCAGAGCACCAGCACAGTCTGAATGTCTGATTTATGAAAAGACACCATCATGATGTACCTACTGCAGTTGAAATGAGGGGCAACAGCAGCAAGTTAACACTGTCCCAAAGATCATATGAGAGAGAGAACTTAATCCCAGAATTTATCCATTATATTTATTTCCATAGGCTTATAGGCCTCTTCAATTCCAAGCAACATTAATCTCCCTCTTATTGTTGCAAATACTAAGCTGAATAAGCTTTTAAGGAAAACAGTTCTTTCACCCTCTTATAGAAATCTGGCAGGCAGTCTGCAGAACTCTCCAACGTAGGATATTGTTTAAGCAAAGCATTGCAAAACATACCTCAAAGATCTGGCAGTCAACCCTACAAGAACATGAATGGCACTTGAGAGCCACACCTGGAGAAGACAGGAAGTCTCATCTTAATATTTGCAAAGAATATTAAGATTGGGTTGCACCCTTGTTCTGCACTGCCTGCTCTAATTCTTTGCCCTGCAGATGTGTTGGGAGCAACTCCTGGACCTCCCAGCGAACAGGGCCAAGAGCAGCTGCAGACCCAAAAGGAGTGATGGACGGGGACTCGTGATCTGTTCTCATGGTCCAAATGGCCACAGGCCGGGGAGGGCAGGAGTGAATCTATTCCCAGCAGTGCAACAAAGATTTACCAGAGGGCAACCTGCGAGTGCCTCCTTTAATTATAGGCTTTGTTTTAAGATAACTTATATTTGGGTGGAGAACTATGCCAAATTATTTCTATTTGGGATTACTGGGCCCAACAGGAGAAACCTCAAGAGACTGCTAATATTCTTATCTTCTGAGCTGGCTGGAAAATAAGAATTATTTTTTCGTACACCTGACAGATGGGTGTTAAGGGTGAAATATTTTCTGACCATTTTTCCTGCTTCCTTTAATACATCTTCCAAAGACTGTCGCTTATGGAGGATGTGGAGAAAATTGTCAAAGGGATGGAGAGACAAACAGAACAAGAAAAAAAGCACTTCTCATCTATGCACTGTTTTCTGAAAAAGAGACTTTTAACATAACCTATTCTTCTTCCCCCATTCTCCTTCCACCCAAGAGCGCCCTGCTTCATCTAAATCTACATCTCCAAGGGCAGCTCTTCAGAGACCACATGCTCAATGTCTTGTATGCAGCCTGGAAAGCAAAGCTGGTTGCTGAGCATCATCCTTCAGTGTAATTTTATTGACTTGCTCAAGAGGAAGCCATTTAGCCCAAATCAGCAAGAGAACACCCACAAAACACTCTGAAGGCAGAAGTGGAATTGCATTCTCAGGCTGGCTGCTGGCTACACCCGGAAGCTGCCGACAGAGCTGCCAATCTGATATTGCTTATCTGATAGAAGAAGGATTTACTCCCATTTTATACAGGTGACTCAGGGCAGAAAATGGGGAATCCAAATGGAAAAGTGCTGACAATGTTTTTTCAAGGTGCTGGAGAACGAGGCAAGCCCCTCTTGCGTTCATTGCCAAGGGGAAATGGCTAAAATGCAAGCCCTGTCCAACTGGAGGAATCCCACAAGGCAAGACAGATGGTTACTCTCCAACAACATTAAGAGCAATACCTTATTCAAGTTTTAAATGATCCAAACCCTAACTCTAACAAGTCTCACTGTGACCATCTCAATCTCCTCCAAGCTGCTGCCCTCAGCTAGGCTTGGACCCCATCTCTTAGGCGAGCACAGCCAAAGTGCATGAGGTTGGGGAAGGCTGGCTAAAAAAGGCCTAATTTCAGCCTTCAGAGCTGCATGAGGGTGCAGGGCTGGAAACAGAAGCTTGAAGACCTGAGCAACCCTCGTGACTCCAATGGGTTCTCCACCTCTCATACAGCCTGCTCTTGAGGAAGCCTTCTCACAATTGCAAAGACAGTTTCCATGTGCCTGTGACTTCTAAAAATAGCCATAACTGCTAACTCAAAGTCGAGTGGAGGATCTAGCCAAGGTAGAGAGTACTTTGAGCCTTGCCTTATTAGCAACTGGAATAGTAGTTAATATTCACTGTAAACACACCAGCCAGATGTGATAATAGAGAACTGCTAGCTAGGAACATAGCGGCACGATTGTCTTCATTGCTTGGTCTGAAAACAGACTCTACAGAGGCACAACTCTGGAGAGCACACATCCAGAATCCACCCTGCTGGAACTGGTGGAAAAACTCCTGAAGTAAGAGGTGCAAGGATTGACACCTTCCTGTACATTTTGCATTGTTCTGTCTCACAGCAAAGATAAAAAAACACAAGCACCTTTGTTTTATGGATAGCATTTTCTTTTGTTTACTCCTTCCCATCCTCTGGATCAGTTTCTAAATCCATCTAAAGCAAAACAGTCCCAGAGGCCAGCCTTGAGCTGTGCTTGGATAAGCTCACAAGTGACGTCTTTCCCAAAACCTGAAGGAACAGTTTGGCCTATCCTCCTTCCCTATAGCTTTCTTCCCTATGCCACGCATCTGGTAAACTCGCAAGATTAGTTTTCCTCGCCAGGCACAAGTATACATAATCCGAACTAGACTTGTGTTGTTTCTCTGTGTCATATAACATATGTGGGTGTATGGATAATTATGTATGTATGTGTTTATTTTTGTCATATTTATGTAGTGTATATTGGAGGTGGTTACCCTTTGAGAGCTGAATGCAACCAAATTTCATTTTAATGTATGCCGATTAGTGCACATTCAAAGTGATTATAAAGCTATTATTCTCTTCTCTTCTCCTCTCCTCTCCTCCTCTTATCTATAGTTTATACATCCTTGGAAGTTATCTTCTCCCTTCCTGCTTGTTCCTTTCTCCAACCAGATACAGTAATTCAGATTTAGACAGATTTTACAGGCTGGTGGCTTAGTGGGTTAGGACGCTGAGCTTGTCGATCAGAAGGTCGGCAGTTTGGCGGGTCGAATCCCGAGTGCCGCGTAACAGAGTGAGCGCTTGTTACTCGTCCCAGCTTCTGCCAACCTAGCAGTTCGAAAGCACGTAAAAAATGCAAGTAGAAAAATAGGGACCACTCCGGTGGGAAGGTAACAGCGTTCTGTGCGCCTTTGGCGTCTAGTCATGCTGGCCACATGACCACAGAGATGTCCTTGGACAAGCGCTGGCTCTTCGGCTTTGAAACGGAGATGAGCACCGCCCCCTAGAGTTGGAAACGACTAGCACGCATGTGCGCGGGAACCTTTACCTAACTTTGTGGAGAGAATTTGGGCCCTTTTTCTTTTAAATGCTGAAGTCCCCATTGACTGCACATGTTGAGAAATCCAATCACTCTATCACCCAAGAGAAGTAGCCAAAACATGAAGTCTTTTCAGACACATTACTGGGAAATGGCCCTGGCACCGGGCTGCCTGACAAAGCTATAAGGGCCCTTCCACCAACTTTACTCACTGAACAGAGCTCTGGGTCTTGTTTGACTCCATGGAGAGAGCTTTGACTTAAGGTACATGAAGCTCATTCTCTGAAACCTAGTAGAGGCTCTGAGAGTTGGTGTCGGGAACTTTCTCCTGAGCTTTTCTCTCCACAAAAGCTGACCACTGATTGGCAATTCCACGTAAGGGGCCAAAAAACTAAAACTGATATGCGTAACTATATCAATGAAGAACCTCCTCTTTTGTGTGTATGTCAGGCACCCCTCCCCCACCACTAAGGAGAAGGGTAGAGAAAAATTAAAAATGAACTACAGCGATTGACAAAATCACAAGAAGGAATTGTTAAGTGAATTATACTCGCATTAATAATCGTGAATTCTGAAGCAAAACCCTTTGGTGAGTAAGATGGCCTAACCTCCAATGGAAGATTCTTTCCATTCACCACAAGAATGACCGATGCCTCGTAGATTAGAGATCTCTTAGCATGGATTCCAGTAAGGCAACTTTGAAGAACAAGACAATTGCTGGCAGAAGCAGCGATGGCAGTCTTCCAGCACAGGTTTTTGAGAAATATATCTTGCATCACTGCATGTTGAACAAATCCAATTTGGCTGTATTTCAGCTAATCCACAAACTCATAAGATGAAGGGTCCAAATGGTAATACTACTTTCCAAGCCACTTTGACCAAACAAGGATCTTTCTGGGAGGCAAGAGATGGTGGAAGATGCCAAGGAGCCCAAATGAGCTGTAATTTTCAAATCTCAAAAGGTTCTATTTGTAATGTTGTTTTGATTAACAGAAACGCTAAAGCTAAACGCTAAACGCTAAGTCCTGGCAGCTGGATGCAAATACATTGATGCTCATGTAGCCAGAACAAATATTTCTGAGATGCTGCATGTTGTTCCTAGTGCTGCTTAAAAGGGGCAGCATCCACAAATCCTTGTACATTTGTTTCAACAATTCCTGCTGAGTTGCATGAAACATTCAGTTTTCCTCTGTAAGAACTTCCTTAGTCTGGCTGCAACTGTGTCTTGAATGCCTACCTTCTTTTTTAGGTATCTCAAATCATAACAGCAAAAGGAGCATCGAAGTGGAGCCGATGCTGATCACCTGCCAAGACGGCTCCGACTGCTGGGAAGCCCAGAGGGGTTGGTCACTCAGGACCTGTTGCTCCATGCTAAGAAAGTGCAGCGCCTGCATTTCCCTGCTATTTTGACATGACGATGTGACACCCTGTATCTCTGCAAATCTAGAAACACAAACGAAACAGCCTGTTTCTCCTGACCATCCGAAACACGTTACTAAAGACATTTATAGTTTCTGGCATAATCTGGCTCAGTGGTTCCTCATGAAAGATTCCCGTTTCCCAAGTGGAATAAAGGCTCATATCTCGGCATATGTTAATAATTTAATACGCTGTGCTGCAATAGAGTCTTTTAATTTATTTTATTTATGCTGCTTTACCTTTTGCTACTAATGGTTTGAATTCAGAATGTTTCAAATTTCAACATTCCTCTGCTTGAAACAGGAGGCTTCAACTATGCTGCAAGTGTTTCAGGTTCAAAGAGCTGTTTTGAATTCAGTTGAAACACATTTAATGGGGTTGAGACAACCTTAAAGGTCTGGGATCAGATGCTTCTCTATGCCTCCACTAGAAATTATCTCTATTTTGTTTACAGCTGCCATTATACTGGAAATATTTGGATTGTTTTTTAAAAAAGGCTTGTCATCCATGGAGATTTTGTTCTAAAGGATGACTATGTATTTTTAAAGTAACAATGACAGAATAAAAATATATTCCAGCTATAGAGGCGGTGCTTGACTTACGGCAGCAATTGGGGTGGGAATTTCTGTCATTAAGCGATATGGTCATAAAGTGTGACTGTTATCACTTAGCAATAGCAATCCCTGCCCTCCTGTTTCTATTGCAAGAGCCCTGGGGTGGTGCAGCAGCCAGAAGGCAAGTACTGCAGGATGACTCTGCATCCTCACTGCCCACGGTTCGATTTGATGGGGCTCGAGGTTGACTCAACCTTCTGTCCTTTCGAGGTCGGTAAAGTGAGGACCCAGATTGTTGGGGCCCATAGGCTGACTCTGTGAACCACTTAGAGGGCTGCAAAGCACCGTGAAGTGGTATATAAGTCTAAGTGCTGTTGCTATTATTATTAACTGAATCCCTCAGTTAGGCAAGGCAATTTGTTGTCAGCTTCCCACAACCAAAATCAGTGGGGAAGTAAGCAAGAAATTGTAAATCCCAGGCAAGCAGATAACTGGCTGCTGCTGGGTGGGCCAGCAGTGCATGGGCGGGCCAGCAGTGCATGAGCTGTGCAATAAGATGCAAGTAGGTATGTGAGAGGCTCAGCATGGGCCAGGTGGATAAGAAGGGCGGTGCAAATCAGGTGCAAAGGGATGCACAAGACCTGTAGATCAGGGACGACGTGCAAGGGGGTGCGTGAGAGGCAAAAAGTATGGCACAGGTCAGGTATGAGGAGGGGGTGTGCAAGAGGTCAGAAGAAGGCAAAGGGTGGGAGGGAGACATGGCTGGGGTCAGGGCGGGTGTGCGGGGCTGGGCAGCACCATGCTGAGGGGCTGGAGGTGACTTACTTCAGCGTCTTGGGAATTTCCCTGCAGTTTTCCACAGGGAATCTTTCTGGGTTGACTTTCTGGGAAGCTGGCTGCGAAGGGTGATCGTGTGATTGCAAGGTGCTGCAACCTGGTCACGTGACTGCAGCTGGAGGGGTGCTGGGATGGCCAGAATTCTGAGGGTCACTCATAACCATAATTCATTCAGCGCCATCCTACCCATAACAATTTCCCTCTCATTTGGCTAAGAGATTCGGCAGGCCCTGTGGAAAACACTGCTAGATCAACATTCTCTAGCTGGCCTCCTCCAGAGGCCAGGTCCTCTGCTTCAAGGATTGCTGCTTTTCCAATTCAGCTGGAAGATGCCTAGTTGAGCAGGCTGTCTTAGACGTGGATCCTTGCTGGAGAAGGCTTCAAGGCCTGCACACTCCTTATTCCGAGACGGGTGTTTTACTCCCATCCCTGTTCCAGCAGAGCACAAGGGGAAGGGAAACACACACATTTGGAAGCATCAAAGGAGCTGGGTTGGCCAGGAATGGTTCGACAGGGCCTGCAAGGAAGCAAAGCAGACCTGCGCTTGGCAAGGGTGCCCTTCCTGAACTGCAGGTGCACGTAGCTGGAACTTGACACTAGGCGCAACGCTCTCCAGATTGCCCAGGTCTTCTCTTGGTAGGTTTGCTGCTGCAACCCATTCGAGGCCTGATGATTCTAATGCCCAACGCCATCCGAAGCTCATGCGGAAGTACCCCTTTCAAAGTATATCTCCAGAAAGCTCACCACGTTCCCAGAATGTACTAATCCCAACCACGTGTCACCTGAAGTCAGAGGAAGAGCAGTACAAGCTGGTTCCCAGTCAAGGGCATCTGTAGTACAGAACAAAACTAATCAAACTTATGGGCTGCGTAGTTGTGGACACCATCTTGACTTTTTGAGCTCAGCTGACCCAGAGCTAGTTCCCAGCCCTGAAAATCAAAGAGTTCACTACTCCTACAAAAGCAGGCACCCCATTATAACCTTTGAATGTGAAACATTATATTCAATATATACGTAATTACCTGGAATTAACTTTAATTCTATTTTAATCTAGTTTTTATCCTGGCTCCACCTCTTTTCTGGAGAAGAGTCTGTGGCACAACTCTCAAATATAAAATGCATCCCACAGTCTGGAAAACACTGAGTTTCCTGGTATAGCATGTTGTGTGAACCCAGACCACTGTGGTTTATTGAACAAACCACGGTTAAGCAAGCAACAACTAAGCACGGTGTCAGCCTCTGACATGTGTTTGCAAATGGGAGAACAAAAGGCAAGGAGCCTTGCAAACTCTTTTTGCACTCCCTGCAGTGATCTGTTCAGCCAGAGAGGATGACGCTCTAAAAGAAGCATCAATTAATTAATAAGAAAAAAAACAAGATTACAGGTTTCTTGCCTGTCTTACCTTAAAATCCTCCGGGAGCAGCAGCTTTGAAGTTCTTAAGAAGCTCAAGATGTATCTGAATATTTCACCATCTCGATCAATGAAATAGTGTTGTTTTAAACTGTCCAAGACAATCGGCTCTGTGCCATTAAAGAGGCGGCTTATTCTGGGGAGGCAGAGGGGGGAGAAAAGGGAAACAAGAGTTGGCAAAAGGAATAGCAAGGCCCCAGAGATTTCCTTGAAGCCATCCAGACTCATTTCCAGGGCAGGAGGCTGTGGAAATTTAGTCCGTCCTGCAGAATAAACCACGTGCATCCCAAAGAGTCAAGCCACATTGCCACGAACACGACCAAGAGCCACGAACTGAGGACCGTCACGGGACTGGCTGGCTGGGCAAGAGAAGAAACCCAGAGGGCTCTAGAAAGCAAGCCAGGTGGTCCTTTCTAGAGACCTGCAAGAGGGGACCCTGCAAGAGGGGACCCGCTCAGAGGGCTCTGATTCAGGAGGACCCAGCCTCCTACGGCTTGAACCACACAACATGCTGAGTCCTCAGCCCTGACAGGGACCCGGGGGTGGGGGAAGGCAGGCAAAATGTCCTTGGCTCATCACAGGCGGCCGTGGGAACAGCCAAGCCAGTCCTGCGGGGAGAAAGGGGGCAGAAGGGGGAATCCTCCCTAGCCAGCTTCTGCTCTCGGCTCAGGAACCACGGCTTATGAAACTGAAGACATGGCATCCAAACCAGGCTTTTTTTTGTGTGTGTGACGGTTTCCCTCTCTTTTAAAAGTTTCCAGCCACGTCTCATCTTTTGGGAGGGGGAAACCGTGTGGTGCAATCTCCGGTGGGGCCCAGTTTCCCGTCTGGGGGCTCAGAAACGCAGCTACTTAAAAAGCAAAGCCCCCAAAGGGCTCCTTGTCACGAAAGCCACACATTTCACTCTCTCCGCCTGGCTGCAAAATATCTCCACTCTTTTTTTTTTAAAAAAAAAAAAGGTCTCCTACAGCCGACTTCCCTTCCTGGCAGAGAGCGCCTCTGCCCACTCCTTCCCCTTCTTGCTTCTCCGCATCTCTCTCCGGAAGCAGCAGCCAGGGCCCCCCAGGCGTCTGGGCGCAGTTTCTGACTCAACGCGGGGGTAGTTGAGGGACAGGCTGCTGCCTCCCTCCTCCCCGGATGGGCCAGATCGAAGCCTCCTTTTGATGTTGCCTTGTCTTCCCACTTCATGTATAATTTCCTTTCCGCTATCGGTCCTTAATCTGGAGTTTCCAGTTCTTTCTAATTTAGTAATCATCCGCAGATTTCATTAATATACCTTCCATCTTACTCTCCTCTGGGTTAATTATACAGATATTTCATGTTGCAGAACAGCCCCACTCCCTGAATGACAGGGAAAAACCCCGCTCAGTGGCCATCGCTGCCTCCTACGCTCGGCTTCAGCCTGTCGGCCACCAAATCGCTGGGCTTGGAGTTAATGAGGGGATCATCTTAGTAAGCCTCAGCGTGTTGGTTACCTTGCCCCACGGCCGCTAATTATGCCACGGGTTCCCCAAAATGCGGGAAGGTTTGGGCGGCAATCGGTTGCCTGCCACAGCAGCTTGGCCAAAACTTGCCTGGATCCAAATCCTCGAGCCATCCTGTGCTTTGCAAGGGCTGGCTTATGTCAGCGGGGACACGCCCACTTCTTTGAACAGCCTGGGAATCCTGGCAATGTTGGGTTGCCAGCGCACATCCACAGGTTTTAGAAATACCCGTGATACCATCAACGCTGAAGGTGTTATCGGTGAGAACCAGGGAACTTTCCTGCAGCAACCCAGCCGGTTGTGTGCAGTAATGAGGACCTTGTCGGGTTTTGAGAGCTTTCAGATGATCGAGAGATCAGAGAAGAAAGCTTTTCTGCCGAAGGTGGTTGCAAGAATGTTCTTTGTCTCTCTCCCCCCAATCCGTCCCCAGCATTGCTCAAGAGTTAAGCTAAGCGTTTTGGAACAGCGACTTTGCTCTGTTATTCTGGATCAGTATCATCAGAACAACAATATTTACAGTACAGTTATCTAGATAGCATTCAGAAGAGTTCCCTACAAAATATATTTAATGATCGTCACCAGCAATGCTAGCATGTCTAAAACCTCTTCTCTTCTTGCTTGCTTACATTTGCCTATTTATTTATTTAGGCAGGCAGAATAAGCCTCCTTCTATTTGAACTCAAGACCACCTGAAACTCCCTGAAGACTTCTTTGTTCTTAAATCACACGTGTAACAAGGCAGAAAGAGATGAGCATTACTTTATCGTATTTAATTTTTGCTGGTTTTAAATGTAGATGACTCCAGTCCTATTTTTATCCTGACCTCACCCATTATCTTCTGGAATGGGAGCCTCAGAATGTTGTAAGATCGGTGCAGCTTTCAATGTGGGAAAGGCCACCCCCGCAAAGACTCGGAACTTCCAAGGTTACAAAAATGTTTTGTGCATTGAAGGGTTACGTCCTCTCAGCTATAAGCCCATAAATGCAACTGGACTGGATCTGCTTTCAGCTCCTCTTGACGCAAAGCAGAATTAATCTGCAGGAGGATAAAGTGATAAGGCTTGTCCTTAATTTTATATGGAATTAATTCAGCAATGCAACCACACTACCAAAAATACTGGTAGCGTTAATGAATGCCGTCTGCTGGTGCTGGCAGGAAGTTTTTCCTTTTGTGCCAAGGGCTGGTGGTCTCCACCTCTTTTGCTACTTTTTTTTACAGAAGTTTCCCTCAGCCTGACTTTTTGGCGTCCTTTGGTGGAATTGCGTTTCTGTTTAAATCCGTTCCCCCCCCCAGCTCTTTTCATGTTCCTATCTGGTTAAGAAATGGTCAGAGCCACCCAAAGTGAAAAATTTTGCTCGTGCAAGGACGTTTGGCTGACAATTTTAAAACAGAGATCCAGGATGAGTTCCACTTACTTCTGATCTTACTTCCTTTCGAGCATGCTTGCTGCAAGACGGAAAAACTGAGAAAAACCAAATTATTATTTATGTAGCTCAGGAAGCTGATTTTTTAGCTGCCGTAATGATTAAAATTACAACCGAAAAGGGAGGGGGACTCATTATAGAAGAACATTCAATTTGAACCACAGAGAAGCAGAGGGACTGGCAGGGAAGACTTGGCAATACTGGAAATTCAATTCAGACGCAAAAAAGGCGACTCTTAAAAAAGAGGTGGACCCACCACGCAAGAGGTCCCCCCCCCCTTGGACATCAGCTTCTTTCACCCTTTTTATTCTGCGTAGACAATACTGCAGCATAATAGGAGAAAATTGGTGGAAATGCTTGTCCTCATTACATAGAACGTTGAATCACAGGGCTGGAAGAGACCTTGGAGGTCATCTAGACCAACCCCCTGCTCAAGACAGGAGCCTTACACCATCCCAGTCAAAAGGACATCCAGTCTATTTTTAAAAAGTTCCAGGGATGAAGCACCTACAATTCTGCAAGGCGAGCTGTTCCACGGACTATTCTATCAAGAAAGTTCTCCTTGGTTTTGAATCGGACCTCTCTTTAACAAGCTTCCTTCCGCCCGTTACTTTTTCTCCTGCCCTCTGATGCTTCGGAGAGTAAGTCAAACCATCCTCTTCTCTGTGACAGCCTTCAAGTAGGAAGACAATTATCATGCCCCCCCCCTTCTTCTCTTTGATAGGCTAGACCAGGGGTAGGCAACCTGGGCTCTTTTATGACTCATGGACTTCAACTCCCAGAATTCCTGAGCCAGCTTGGCTGGCTCAGGAATTCTGGGAGTTGAAGTCCATGAGTCATAAAAGAGCCCAGGTTGCCTACCCCTGGGCTAGACTCATACTAAGCTCCCAATACACAGAGAAGCATTGACAGAGTCTTTAAAATACAGAATGCCACTGATGCGAAAGAGGCCTGTGCAAACTGAGGTTGTCAAAGGAGGATTTCTGTACCTAAAGATTTAAAGAAGAATCCTCTTGGCTGTGGAAGGTAGGGGAAACAACATTTGCTGCCCCAGATGCCGTGGGACTTCCTCCCTCCCACTGGGGAGACGGAGAACAGCTGGAAAAACCCCCATTTCTAGTGCTGGTCTAAATATTTGTCCTCCACGTGTCCTGACTAACTTTCTCATTCAAAGACTTGTCTGCCTAACAGAAGTACATTCCCCGCCCCCAATATTTCCTCCACCCCAAACTTGAATGCAAGTTTCTCAAGCCATAGGGAAAGCGCACAGTCCTTTTTCAGGGAGAAAATGATTTATTAGGGGTGAGGCAAAACCGCTTTGGTTTGGATACAAATCTCTGGAGAATGAAAAGTTTCCCTCACGGCACCAGCCCCAAGACCATGTTTGTCAAACCCAGAAGAACTCATCTCTTGCATCCTACGGTGGGCTAACAGCAGTGGGAAAACCCAAGGCTGGGTGCCCCCTCTGGACTTTTGTCTCCCTGACATCCAAGGAAACAACCTGACTCCTACCTTAAAAGTGAGCCAGACCCTCTGAGGATGGAGGATTGGAAACTCTGCTGCCTTCCCAGCCAGCTCAGCTTGCTTGCCCAGGTACTGGGAGAGGGCTGGGCTAGGAAGAGAATCTTTCTCCAAATCAGATCCAAAGAGGGACTGAGACGTTCCCATTTACAGCCCTCCAGGAGCTTAGATGACGTCCTAATCAGTCTGTGGTCAGTTTCTCTTGCTACCATGGCCCCCTCCAAACGAGGCTTCCCTTTGGACATCAAAATGTTCCTTAATGGAAGGTAACGCCATATTCACTCTTCTGCCTCTGGTTTGAGGAGTTGCAAAGCCCTTGCCCAGATGACACGTGTAGCCCACCTTTTCCACAGGGGCTTGTGGTAGCTTCTGTTAGGAATCTCCTTTCACCTGATCCCCATAACAACGTGCAAGGGAAGTTGGGCTTGAGAGACGGGCCCACACTTAACTAGAGAACTTCCATATTGGCCTTCCACGTGGCACTGACCCATGCCTTCCTTGTTCCATTTTCTATTTATTCTGCATCCCATAATTTCCTTCAGGTCCTGGCATTCCCCCTTCTCTGGAATCGCTTAGAGCAAAATGTCTTGGCAGTGTCCCCTCCTAACCATAAGACTCATGTATCTATATGTCCTCGCTTGACTGCAGTCTAGTTGTGCATCTTCGGAACAATGTTCTTTGAAGTTCCATTCACCTGCAAAGAAGACTTGGACCATCATTGGGAAGAGGCAGAGAAATTAGAATCTTACATAAAAATAGCCTCCACACCTGCCAAGTCCTTATTAATTGAAGGAATCTACATTTGAGAGAAAAAAGAATTCGGAAGAAAATCCCCCAGTTGAAGTATGGACTCCTCTAGGACAGGGGTTTTCAACCAGTGGTACGGGTACCACCTGTGGTACATTGGCACCTGGCAGGTGGTACGCAACCATCCTAGAAAAGTGGTAGTGGGGAGGGGAATGAGCTGAACCAGTGGCAGCACCGCACAAGCCTGAGCGACAGACAGCTGGAGCTGCAGGGCTGCCAGGGCTCAGCGGAAGCGCCAGGATCAGCGCCAGGATCCAGCTGGAGCTCAATGTTGATCCTGGTGTGTCTGCTGAGCCCAGAAGAAGCGCTGATCAGCTGGAATGTTGCAGCATCTCCAGGGTCTTGTGATTTACATTCAGACGCTTGGCAACTGATTCATATTTATGACGGTCACAGTGTCCCAGGGTCATGTGAAGTGACCAAAACCTGCTGCAACCACCCAGCAGAGGGGAGGGGGAATAAAAACCAAACACCCCCCACTCCACCCCGCTGCCAGTCCTCAACAGAAATGCTCACAACAATGAAAACCTCGGACAGGAGGAAGAGCGCCGCCGGGTGGGCAGGCAGGTGTCTTGCTCGGCTGTGGCTTGGGGGGCACTTTTTTCAGTGCCATTGTCACTTCAAACAGTCACTAAGTCGAGGACTACCTGTACTTCATCACTTTCCCCCACTTTTTGGGGGGGGGGTCATCAAGTTTTTGACCCCTTGCTAGGCGACTGGTGGTACTCGGATGTTGCCCTATCCTAAAAGTGGTGCAATGGGTGGTTGAAGAGCCCTAGGAGACATTTAGCATTGAGGTGCACAGTCTGGCTTTCTTTGGGTTTTCTGCCCTCTCTCTGGGGACAGCAGCCTCCAAGGCTTCCTACATTTTGTTAAATCTCAAGGAGACACAAAAAGTGGACTTTTTCACATCGTAGCAGCCAGGAGTCCTCAAGGAATTTGTAACAAGAAACAACTGCACCAGCAATAGCCTCCTTGACCATCTCCAAGCAAACTCAAAAACTGTCCAAGGGAAATTCAGAAGGAATTCTCAAGTGGTCTGGAAGGAGAAAACAAAGCCAGAAGCCTTTTATTGTGGGAGAAGAAAAAGTTTGGAAAAAGTTTGAGGAGCAGGGGGAGATCACCAGAGACGAGGTAGGCGTTTTCCAAAATTTTTGACACAGTGAGCCACACTGCTCCAGGCCTGGTGTGTGTGTGAACATTTTGTGTGTATGTGGGAGGGAGGGAGGGAGGGAGGGAGGGAGGGGGAGAAAGAGGGGATAGATGCAGGGCGTTATAATCATACACATTATGGAAGACATGAATTTGAGAAGCTCCTTCCATTTTTCCCAGATTGACTTTTTTATTGTAAGTTTTTCGGGGCAGGCTCTTGTGCCCATAAATTCGGAAAAACATCATGTCTCGTGGTGCTGTGAACAAATGCATGAATTTGAATGTATATTTAAATATACGCAGAAACGAAATTCCTTTTGTTTCTGAAAACACACCAGTCTACTCCTAGCCACAAGTTCCTGCGTTTTCCTTCTTTACAAAAAACGCCCTTCCCTATTTCTGCTCCCGCCTCAAGTAAACACTCCCTAGCCAGGCCCCAGTTTGCCCTTCGGGAAGATGCTCGGCTGCCTTTAAACAGCCTTGGCTAATCTTCCCACATTGGCTGCCTAGAGCTGCCCTCCAACGCCCTCCTGGCATGGCTCACCCGGGCAGGAGAGGCGGCTGAACGTGTCTGAATGGCAACTCCCAGGCTGTTCCAGACTCAGCCGTCTCCTCTAACCCACTCTCCAAACAAAGCTGAAGGTCTCCGCAGCTCTGCCCCAGAGCAGGAAAAGAAATTGCCAATGCATTTAAAAATAAAGAAGATGAGAAAGAAAGGAGGCAAACTGCAGCTGACAATAAAGGAAAGAACACCGCGGGGGGAATCCCTGGGCAGCTATGCCGTCTCCTCTCAGGCGGCAGGAGGTTCAGGTGGGGAGAGCAGAGCAGAGCAGGGCGCAGGGACGGCGGTCAAGCAAAGGCCCAGGAGCCATTCCGATTCCCCAAGGCCCACAGGGAGGAAAAGGCTCCCCCCCTTACAAACAGCAAAGGCAGCACACTTTATTCTCATTAAAAAGATCTCTCTCTGCTGGACTGAGTTTTTTTTAAAAAAAATATGCTGGGATACTGAACTATTTACCAAAACAGCTGGGCCCTTGATAAAATGATAATGAAATATAATATTTTGAAAAACAGGAGCATCACCGATTAGTAAGCAAGCAAGAGTATCAACCCTCAGCTCAACAGAATGGCCTGTGGGAAGTCTTCAATTAATTAATTGAAAAACTCCCTCCGCCATTGCCGTGTGCGTCTTCCAAGGCAGGGGCACCAACAGCACAGGAGCTCTCCCCCTTGAGAAGCCCAAAACAGCCCCTCTTCCAAAGGGCAGGAACTTCCTTACTCCCTACATACCAAGTGTGTGTGTGTGTGTGTGTGTGTGTGTGAGTTGTGAGCTGTGGGGCTGACTCCATCACCAGAGCTCTGAACTTCAACGTAAATTTCTTGATAAATTTGTAATAAAGATGCTTTGAAGTGCCCCAAGCCAAACCCAATTAATTCACTGGCTGGGCTCACAGATTGTGGACTGCTAGAACACCTGAATGGCTTCTTTGTTTAGACTTAACGAGAAGTCACAGTGACAAGACATGGCTTAGCCCGCCTCTTGCCCCATCTACCAAGCATCCGTCCAAGGAGAGTGGCATCCCATCCTTTTTCAGAGCAGACGGAGGGCCGCAGCTGCTTGCGCTTCCACTCTCAGGTGTGGTTTCCTGAGGCAGGTACCTGGCGAGGCTGCTATACTTTGCATAGATTAAGGACTGAGCCCATTTCATGGCGTTCTGTAACTGCCTCACTGCAGATACTCCTCTCTTTCACAACCTCTCACTCACTCCCACAGCAACTCACTCTAGAAAAGGATTAGGTGGTTTGGGGTTCAAAGTATTACGAGACCCAGCATCTTCCTGAGTCTCTCAAATCAAGACAGTGGCCAAGATGGTGGCCAGAGTTATCAGCCGAGCGTTTTAGGTCCACTATAGAATAGAATAGAATAGAATAGAATAGAATAGAATAGAATAGAATAGAATAGAATAGAATAGAATAGAATAGAATAGAATAGAATAGAATAGAATAGAATCTGGAAGGGACCTTGGAGGTCTTCTAGTCCAGCCCCCTGCTCAAGCAGGAGAACCTATTCCATCTCAGACAAGTGACTGTCTAGTTTCTTCTTTAAAAACTCCAGCGATGGAGCGCCCACGATTTCTGGAGGCAAGCTTGCTCTGCTGTGAGAATTAAGATCAATTATTACACTATTATATAGGTTATTGTGGATGCCTTTCTTCAGCTTAACATTTAAGGGAGTGCAACAATTGTGCTAAATCAATTTGTCAAAGCTCCTCAAAGTCCCAGGCATCAGGACTTGAACTGCTTCTGCTTTTCCCTGATGTGACTGGTTAGTTTTCTGGGGGGCCATTCCCTTCCCTGGCATAGCAGAGTCTAAATCTCCCTTGGAAAGAGAGCTCTTTAAACATTATTTTCAGGAAATCACACAACCAACATTTAATTTTGGGGCTGTTTCTATGCTCTTTAATGTATTTTAATGGCTCGCAAAGGTATTTTCCCTGTCCCAAGTCAAGTAGTCACAATATAATGGTTCATTTAGGAGAAACAAGCTCCCAAAGAACCCTTTTTTAAGATTCTGATTTGTTGGGAGCCCCAGGGCAAAACTTTGGCAAGCCTGAGAGACCACTTCCTCTAGCCCCCTTCCCCATCCTGTGTTGAAGGCTGCTGTTTCCCCAGAAACCCGAGGAGGAGACAGAGCGAAGCTGACAAGTTCTCTGGGCTCTTCCCCGTCCCCTGTGCGGTGTCTGTCATTTCCGCTTTGCTCAGACATGGCATCCAAGAGTCCGAGGTGGGAAACGTGGCGCGGCCGAGCTGGAGAGAGACATTCCCCAGGAGGCAGCAGTGATGCTGGTGGGAGGGGGCACCCCAGTCTCACTAGCCAGAGCCTTGGAGGTTCTTGCAAGCTGCCCAACCCAACAAATGAAGATCAAGTTACCAGAAAAAGAAATCAACAGGCCCTACTTCAGAGGTACATGACCTCAGAGTTATAAGATCACCCTCTCAAACTTGATGTGCACGACTGACAAGGAATGGCGCTTCAGCCAGCCCTCAACAGACGGCTTGGCGGTTTGGACCAAAGGGGCTTAGAGATATTCCTAAAATGTAAGCGCCCTGAAATCACTTAACACAATTGCTAAATCCCAACCCAAGGCTTCGCTATTGTCACAGCCTACAACGGAACTATTAATGAACGAGACGTGGTTGTATTCTCAATTCATCTGTGGTTACTTTTATTTCTATGCTCTACTTGTCTTTGGATCTAACCAAATGTTGCTTCTTCAAACCCTCCCAAACCATGGTGTGTGTCAGAACACAATGGCTTATGGCAGATATGAATCAGAAATAAATGAGTAACAACGCTCACTGTAGTTTTACTTAGTTAATAAATATTGGTTAAGGAGAAATTAAATCTAGTCTAGTTTAGAACCCTGGGTCTTCCCTCAGCATATACTCCCAAGCCAGTGACCCTAAACCAGACTGGATTTGGGGATGTTGGACCCTTGGCTAATATGGGATCCTTTGTCCTTTTCTCTGCCACTCACCAGAGAGATGCAAGAGAAGAATAAGGACTGCCTCCGTATCTATCCTTGGCAAGCTTCCCTTCAGCAGAGTAGCACTTTGCTCTTTTAATACTTGGGAGGCAAGAAACAGGCTATTTTGCAGCCTCTAAGTATGCAAAATGAATTAACAGGAGGAGAACAGGCCATCTTGTGCCCTTGGGCTTAAACAGACAGGATATGGGTGATGTTAAGACAGGGTATAAGAGGAGGTTAGCGGGGAGTAAGCAGAACTTGCATTTCTGTTTGCTGAATAAAATGTGAATTTGTTCAGGGCTGCTCTTGTATAAGCACCACACAACTTTTGAAAGAGACATCTACCCGGATCTGCAGTACTGTGTGGCCAAGAGATTTTGTTGATCAATGTATGAGGGAGTCTCTTTTCAATCAAAGGGCCGAGAAGATTTACTTGCTGAAATTTCCTGGACTTATGCCATTTCTGAAATGCATTTCCAAACCTTTTGTTTCTCTGGCTTTTTCCATGTTGTCATTTACAGATTATAGGCGCTGTTAATTTAGATGGCAGCATTAATATAATAGTGAAAGATGAATTTGATATCCATATTTTTAAGTTTATTGTTCCATCATGTCATAATTATAACTTATTATGTCTTATGGAGGTTTTTAAGATAGGGCAGACATTTGTCCAATGGTATAGGGTCTCCTGCCTGAGCAAGGGTTTGGAGGAGAAGACCTCCAAGTCCCTTTCAACTCTGTTACTCTTTATTCTGTATCCTGACATGCTTACGCTTTTTTATTTAAAAATCTTCTAAGAGCAAGCTAGCAAGACACAACAAGCCTGCACGAACTAATGTCTGTGGCATTCCAAATCCCCCCTCCCAAAAAATTAAGCTTACAAACAGCAGTGTTTGTTTAGGACCACAACTGAAAACACAATTGTTACAGGAAACAGATTCATGGCTAAGATGTCACTGAGTCTCATGTCTGCTCGTGCTCGCTTGCTTGCTTGCTCGCTCTCTCTCTCTCTCTCTCTCTCTATCTATCTATCTATCTGTCTATCTATCTATCTCTATCCCATCGTTTGTACAGGATCTTCCCATTTCTCCCTACAACAACCCTGTAAGGTAGCCCCTCCAGGGAGCTTCTTGGGGGTGTGTGTGACATGAACCTAGGTCTTCTTGCTCCCAGCCCAGCACCTTCATCTTTACTGGCTTTGGGGGCTGAGAGGGAAGGACTGGCCCAAAGTTTCCCAAAGTTCTCTCTCAAGGTGAAGAACTCAACGTAAGTAAGAATAGGAAATTTCATGCTGTGGACCAGAGCTGCCCCTCCCCCAAAATACCCTTTTTAATGTCCCCACTTGACAAACAGCATGGCAGGGAGCAAGGTCAGGAGAAACCCTGGCTCCACAAAGGCCATTTTTCTCCTATTTCACTCCATCCGTTTTGAACCGGATCTTTCCAGGAAAGACCTTCAGCATCAGGTTCCAGGTTGGTCTCAAGCCCAGCCTTCCTCAAAATTGGATAAAGGCTCAAAGGCTGCATTCGCACAAGATGCTAAACCTATAACCTGGGTTTAGCAGATTGTGGCTCACTGGACTGGTTTGTAAATTAATATATTGCACAAATGCACAAAAGGGGTTACAGTAATATGAGCACCAGGCTAAGGATTGTCCTGCGAATGCAGTCCACACTGGTTGCCTCAAGGCCTTATTATTCCTTTCCCAGGGCGACCTCTTGAACAAAGCTGGTTGGAAGATCCTTAGGACAGCTGTCAAATAAAAAAGTTAATTGCCTTGTGCTTTGTGTGAGCCAAAAAGTTACATGATTCCAGCAGACAGGATGACCTACAAAGGCAACCAGCCATTACCCTCCGTAGACTGGACAGATGGGTTGTAAAACGGAGCCTTTTCTGTTGTTTAAAGGTGCTTTAACATAGGAATGCAGCACACTATAAAAGTAGTAAGATTGCCCAAGCAAAATAGACTTAAATCTCTTTCAGACACAAAGCTTTAAAAAAAATGGAATGGCTCCTTTTAAGCACAGAAAGCTCTGTTCCCCTTTAGCGATATGTATTTTATATCATAAGTTTGGCCAGTTTGCTCTAGTGGTTAAGGCACCAAGCTAGAAAGAGGGGGACTGTGAGTTCAAGTCCCGCCACATCCACCATGAAAGCTGGCCGGGCGAGTTTGGGCCAGTTACTCTCAGCAGAACCCAGGTCAGCGGGTGGTTGTGGGGAAAACAGGAGGAAGGTATGTTGGATACGTTCCCTGCCTTGAGTTATTTGCAAAAATATTAAAGGCAGGATATAAATAAATATAATAATATAGTTAACTTACTTAAAATGTTTAATAATGTATTACTTAAAATTCATAATATATTTACTTACTAAAATAAGTAAGTTTGCAGGCAGGAACGGTCTTGTTTTTTTTATTGACTGGTAAATGAGAAGACTTTCTTAGTAAAAACGGGATACTCTGATGACTTTTTGATGAATAAATAATTTAGATACAAAGTCCTTGAATTTTATATAATGAATCCAAGGGAGAGGAAATTGGAGAA
Source organism: Vipera ursinii (assembly GCF_947247035.1). Lineage (NCBI taxonomy): Eukaryota > Metazoa > Chordata > Lepidosauria > Squamata > Viperidae > Vipera > Vipera ursinii. The sequence goes on from NC_139520.1 coordinate 3,183,359, forward strand.
GTACGTGGATAATTTTAAGCCATGAACATAGCCCTGGTGTGCAATTCTTATAGGATATTACAGGATATAAAAGACTTTATTTCCTGGATTGCATTATGATAATGGTGGACTTTCATTCACATTTGCTTCCTCTTGGGTCCCCAAACTCTGCATTTTTTCTATGCATGTTTTCTGCCACTGAATAAATTGCTTGACACTTCTGCCTCAAAAGCTGGTTTACATAGGAAGCATCTATCTTGTTTTAGATGCCAATCAAATGCAGCCATCTGATTGAATGGTGGGATTCAACTTCTCTTTTTGTACCTCTCAAAGCTACATCCACCCAAAAAAAACCCCCAAACAAAACCCTAAACCAGAGCAGAAGAAAAGCAGGTGAACAATAATGAAGATCTACCAGGGCGCTCAGAACTACAGTCAAAATCTGCCCCAAAATGAGGGCCCAGATTGTTGGGGTCAATAAGCTGACTTTGTAATAATGCCGCTTGGGGGTGTGCATGAAAGCCCTAATAAGCAGGCATATACATAGAATGAAGGCTACTGCTAAGCTTGTAAGCCGCCCTGAGTCTTCGGAGAAGGGCGGGATATAAATGGAATATAAATAAATAAATAAATAAATAAATAAATAAATAAATAAATAAATAAATAGCAACGTGACACTTTCTTCTCTATTTTAAAAACACAATTTAAAAGGCAGACCGATTGCACCTATTTTGTCTTCAACCGTGACCTCGGATGCAGGCATCAATACAGCACCACTGCAGCGAGATAAAAGGGTGGGGAGCAGTTTCAGCTCTGAGGCCCAATCCCTAATTTTGGCCGCCTTGTTTCACTTCTCTGAGGGCAACTCTTCCTAAAGCTAATGGGGCCAAAGGGAATCCAACTCCTCTCTCTGATGTTCCTTCAAACACAGGCAGTCAATGAAGTTTGACAAACATCGGTGTGCCAGGCAGGTTCCACCAACACGCCGTCCTACAAGGTCAAGTTCTTTGGGAGTTGGTAGAAAGATCCTGTTCCTGAGGGGTCCTTGGTGCTCTCTGAGCTTGCTTGTTTTCTTGCAGATGTTTCATTACCCAAACTAGGTAATTAACGCTAGCACTGATGATGTTACCTAGTTATGTCTGCAAGAAAACAAGCAAGCTCAGAGAGCACCAAGGACCCCTCATTTCAACCCTGAGCTACAAATATTCTCCTTCACTGATTGTGCTCCTGCCTGTAAATGTTCTTCCTAGAATGTCCCAGGAACTTTTGCAGATCAAAATTGTATCTAGTGACTGAAGAGCATAGAGAATTATGATCATCCAGATTTAATACATGTAATTATCTGCAAAGCCGGGAAGATTCCTTCTGCCAAGGAAGGGACAGGCACATTAAAAGTCAGTGTATCAAAGTAGCAAATTAATTTATTTAGAAAGTTCTAGATGCATATTTCCCAGTAAAACAACATGATGAAAGAGAATTGAAAAGTACCAACTCTTTCACATTTGAATAATAAATATCATTAGGGTGTTCTTCTGGAGTCATAAATACTGATTAAATCATTCTCAGATGGAAACAGTTGTCCAATGAATTGAGAGCTATCAAGGAATGCAAGGCTTGTATTCAGAAATGCGATTTTCAAACAAAGCAGACAGGAAGCAAAGATTCTTAGGTCCACCCTTTATAACTGGCCACTTTTATGAGGTTATTCCCTTTAGTAGTAAAAGATGAATGGATCTAAAGGGCTGCCATAAAGACGGGGGTGGGGGTGGGTGGGTTGTCAACCTATTTTCCGAAGTACCTGAAGGTGGGACAAGAAGCAGAGGATGGAAACTAATCAAGGAGAGAAGAAACCTAGAACTAAGGAGAACTTTCCTGATAGAACCAGTGGAATGACTTGCTCCAGAAGTTGTGGGTGCCCCATCACTGGAGGTTTTTAAGAAGAGACTGGACCATTGTCTGCAATGGTATAGGGTTTTCTGCCTGTTAGACTAGAAGACCTCCAAGGTCCCTTCCAACTCAATGGTTCTGAGCTCCTGTCTTGCCAGTTCCTTCTGAACCTTGGGGTGTATTCCATCGGGTTCTGGTGAACTCATCTAGGGTGGACAGGTGTATCTTTACCATTTTCTTCCCTAACTTAACTTGTAGTACTATCCTGTCTTTTACGGGTACTGTTTTTGATAAGTTGGACAAGACATGCAAAAAAACCGAATTAAGCTGTTCTGCTTTCTCCCTGTTTGCTTATCACCTTCTTGCCATTTTCTCCCATTAATAGACCAATTGTTTCTTTGACTTTTTTTTCCCTTTTATATGTTGAAAGAAGTTTTTGCTATTTTTGACTCTTGTTGCAAGCCTTACTTCATTTTGAGCCTTAGCTTTCCTGACCTCGTTTTTGCAGGCTCAGCTATTTGCTGATATTCTGCCTTAGTTATTATGTGCCCCTCTTTCCATTTTTTATACTTGTATTTTTTGTCTTTCATTTTATCAGCTTTGTGCAGTCATGCTGGGGGGTTTTGTGATCTCTTATTTTTCTTCTTCATTGGAATTGTGCTAGACTGGGCTTTTATAATCTTACTTTTCAAAGTTTCCCAAGCTTCTTGGGTTGTTTTCCCCTTGAGGATTCTCATCTATGAAATCCTTCCCAAGCTCTAAGTTATTGAAATCAGCTCTCTTACAGTCCAAGACTTTAGTCTGACTTTGTTCTATTGCTTGTGTTTGCATAATGTTGAATTCCAATATTGCATGATCACTGCCCACCCCAGGTTCCTGTAACCTCAACGCCTTCAATGAGCTGTGGTGGAGTAGTGGTTAGAATGCAATATTGCAGGCTAACTCAACGTTCAGTGCCAGCAGTTCAATCCTGATCAGCTCATGGTTGACTCAGCCTTTCATCCTTCTGAGGTTGGTAAAAATGTGGACCCAGATTGCTGGGGGCAAGATGCTGACTCTGCAAACTGCTTAGAGAGGGCTGTAAAGCACTATAAAGCGGTATATAAGTCTAAATGCTATTGCTGTTCTATCATTTCATCTGTTAGAGAGAATTAAGTCCAGTATGGCTGATCCTCCCTTCTCTACTTCTTGGGAAACTAAGTTGTCAGCTAGGTTTCTCAGGAACCTGTTTGATCTCCCACTTGGTGCAGAGTTTGTCTCCCAGTTGATGTCAGGGTAATTAAAGCCCCCCATTACTATTGTGGTGTGCTTCCTACATATGTTTGTTAACTGACTAGCAAAATGTTCCCTCTATTTGGTTGGGTTAGGACACCTATGGTAATGTCATTCTTTTTTATTTTATATTGTCCCAAATTCATTCAAGATGATTTTCATCATTGTTCTGCTGTATTTCTCTAGAGATGCAGTTATTTCTTATATATAGCACAACTCCACCTCCTCTTTTATTAGGTCTATTTCTTTTAAACAATATAAATCCTTCTAGTTGTATACTCCATTCATGGGTTTCAACCCATCCAGTTTCTGTAATGGCAACAACATCATATCTGCCCTCACGTACTTGCATTTCTAGTTCACGCTGTTTATTCCTCATACTTTGTGCATTTGTGTATAGGCATCTGAATCCTTTTTGACTGACCCTGTCTGTGCTTTCTACATAACCTGTTTCGTGTCTGAGTTCCCCTTCATCCTTACCACCTGTTGGATTAGTGCACATGGTATGGCACACACTAACATGGATAAGATTCTCTCTGTCCAGCATTTACATCCATCCATCAAAAAATAACACAGCAAAATATCTGAATTCTATAATCTTTGTTTTTGACCCAATTCAAGTGATACCCTTCTTTTAGCTGAACTAGTATGTTTACCTCACCTTTCTCTGAGATCTTAAAATGGCTTGCCCAGCACAGCAGTCCTATTAGCTGATTTGAGCAAAGAGTCCTCCAGTGACTTATGCTAATGAATCAAATTTATCCATGGACTCTTAAGCTCAGAATCCCTACAAAATTTGGCTAATTATGGGCTAGGGTGACTTTCCAAGCATAAGACTTACCCCAATGCAGCATCCATAGGGAAACAATCAAGTTTTACATCCAGCTTTATAACAGAATCTCAAGATCTTCCACATCTTCTAGAGAATGATACGTTATTAGCTTTCCTGGTGTCTATACTAGGCAATTATTCAAACACAGCACTGTGTATGCCTAATATTCCAGCCCTGTTCCATCTCCTATCTGACTGGCAGGACTTTGGGGTTCTCCTGGTTAAAATGAGTTTGCTTGGACCCATTTTTTGAGCAAGGATCGCCCTTAAACTAATTCCATCTCGCACTAATACATGAAAACACACTCAAGCTGCAAAACAATGCAGTGAGGATAGAAACAATCTTACATCTTGCTGTAGAACACTTGTTGTGATGAATCCTTTACTGTTTTATGTTATCTAATACAAATCCGAGGTGTTAAAAATCAGCATCTGGCAAAGAGTTCATCCTACAAACTAAATCTCTCAACCAAGTTCTCCTGTTTCTCTAAAGGCCCATTTATGTATGAGTGAAGAACTCCACTCACTTCCAAACGCAGGACTTGGCACTTACAAGTTTCTTACTCAAAGTCACAACTCAGACACAACAGTTCTGTAGCACACAACTTTCATGCTGAATAAAAAGGTTGACCTGGCATGTACAACTGAGACATGGAGGAGGTTGTCTCTCTGAAATGTGTCAAAGTGGGTTTCGGGTATGGAACCAGCTACCATCCCAGGGCAGGGGTGGGTAGCTAATCAGAGGTACTACCTTGCTGATAGCTGGGTATGACTCTGCTTGCGAGGCCAGGCAGGTTGAAATGCTGTACCAGTGTCATAGTTTCCTTGCCTTGGCTGCTAGATGCCGTGGCTGATTGGTAGTGGACTTACCCAGGCTTATAGTGCTGTGGCACTTCATCCTGCCTTTCTTATACATAGCCCAGGAGTTTACTGGCCACCATGACAAGTATGGATATAATCCAGCTTATTGAGGACTTGACTCATGTTTTTTTTTGTCCCGCAACAGCTGTAACATGATTAGGAATTGGCACATACATATCATTGCTCCTGGTAGCCCTAGAACAGTGATGCCAAACCTTTTAAGAGACCAAGTGCCCAAACTGCAACCCCAAACCCACTTACGGTATGTATCGTCGGGTGCCAGGTGGGCGTGGCCCATTGGGTGGGTGTGGCTGTGTTGGTAACGGCAGACTGGGTGGGACTAAAAAGTTCAATCAATCAATTCCAACTTTGCGAGATCTTTTTCCCCCCGCGAGAAGTTGAAATTGATTGATTGAACCTTTTTTTTTGCACATGGTGGCGGAGGCCTAGAGCGAAAATGTTTTATAAAACCCAGCTGAAGGCCTACGACTGGGGTGACATGGGGGGAAATCCTTGGGAGGCTGGGCCAAGAGATGCTGCTCAGTTGTATAATGGGTGGAGAAAGAGGGTCAGGAGAGACCGTCCCTTCTTTCTCAGGCTGTAAAAAAGATGTGGGGAGAAGAATTGTACTTTCAGACTTGTAAGGTAGACCAGACAGGAAACTAAAACCAGTTGAACTAATTGTGTTTTATTACAAAGCTACATGAACTGAATCTTACATCAGAAAGTGTAACCCTGTTCAAAGTAATCTGGTCCCTCTTGTGGATAGGTGGAATACTTGTAGGACCACTAGGTGGACTATTTTCAATACTTTGTACATAAGGCTGCCTGGCTTTAAGCTGAGTTGGACTCCAGTTATGCAGGTCCAATGAAGTTGGCAAAGTCTTGTGCTGTTATTTGGAAGAAATTTGAACCTGTTAGTTCTGAGGAAGGGGACAGGACTCTTGGTGCTCTTGGTACAACCTTTTGAGTTTTAGATCCATGCCCTTCTGGATGGTCAAGGCCTCCAGGGAAAAAGCACACAGATGGATCCATGAGGTAGTAAATGCTTCTTTAAGAGAGGGGAGATTCCACCAGTTCTGAAAGAAGTGGTGGTCCTTCTCAAGAAGCAATTGCTGGATCTGAAACAACTTTCATTATACATCAAATTTCCCTTTGTAAGGTAAGTTGTTGAGAAAGTGGGTGGTTTGCAGCGCCAAAGAGTCTTGGACGAAATAGACTATCTATACCTCTTTCAGATTAAGGCATGCAGTACTGCTAAGGTAAACAGATTTTGTTTGATGATTACCTTTGGCAGACTTTTTATTGAAAAAGAAAAGGTTTACACAAAATATTAAGCTATGTTAGTATGCTTTCTTTGTATGGGCTTAACTTCTTATGGCAAATTGTGGAGGCTCACCGTTACATAGGAATCAAGCACTTAATGGAGTAGATGGAGAGGGGATGCAAAGTGACCCCGTTGTACAAAAGAGATGGCCTTTCCACTTCAATCTGTGAATCAGTACTACCCACAAGAGGGGAGAAATGGTTTCTTTATTAGGTTACAGTTTGGCCTAAAAGCATATGGACTCTATGAAAACTTAGAGCATGGCCGCAATAATTTCTGCTCAATAGAATTATTGTGTGCACACACCTATTTACTTGATACACAGTAAATCCCCACCCAAGGATCATGATATAAAGCAATGGTTTCCATGTTAGCAAGAATGGAATCGTGAATGTGAAATCTATAGGAGACTTTTCTGAAACCAATATTTCCTTCAAAAATGTAGCATCAGCCATGGAATAGAAGTACCTAACAATCACAAATGTTTGAATTTTTTTTAAAAAATGCTTAAAACAGATTAAGAGAGAAAGCTTGTCCACCAAGTTGACAGTTTGTCAACAAGGAGTGCACACAACTGGTGATGAAGGAACTTAAGTTGGGTGTGAAGCTTCTGCTCATTGGTGAAAGGATTCCCAGGCATGGCTACCCTCTTTTGCCTTCCATTTTCAGATGAGATGCTTGGAATACCCTATTTCCTACCCTTTTCCAGGGAAATCTGGAATTCCTCTGAAATCTATAGGTGCTGCAGGGTGGATGTTTTAGTATATGGACACAATTCCTGTTGTGTGTCTTTGATCTGTGTGGCACCCCAAAAAGTATTCTCTAACCAGTCTGCAGTGTCCATGTTCTATGGCAGCTTCAAAGAATCCCCAGAGTAAGGTTCTCTCCAGGCAAATTATTAATACCAACTTTATTTATTTGTTAACTTTATTTGCCACCTATTTCGCTGTGGGGCTACTCTAGGTGGCTTATAATAATAGAAAGGAAATGAGAGTAGTGTAGACAGAAGTAAAGTAACAGAACCATAAAAAGACAATTAAAAAGCACACAGAGAATAGTCAATATGATAACCAAAAAGATGGACAGGTGGAGAGCAGAGCGTAAGGTGGTAGAGGTGGAATCTGCTGTCAATCTATCTCCAGCATGGAACTCCCCCATTTGATCCCCAGGCCAACAGGCAGAGCCCGGTCTTTAGGCTCTTGGAGAAGGATAGGAGGCGAGGGCAGATCTTACACTAGAGGGTAAGATGTTCCAAAGGGCAGGCATTGTAGCAAAGGAAAGGCTCTTCTTCGGGATCCCGACAGTCGGAGTTCTTTGACCCCGGGACACAAAGTAGGCTTTCTCTGCCAGCACAAGTAGGAGGGGCTTGTCTTAACAAAACAAGGCAGTTCATCAGGTAGCCTGGACTTATGCTATTGAGATCTTTAAAGGTTATAACCAACACCTTGAACTGCATGCAGAAGCAGACTGATAGCGGTGAAGTTCACGAAGCAGAGGTGTAACGTGAGTCATCTTAGGGGCTCCAAAGACTGCTCTTGCTTTGGACCAGCTGAAGCTTCCAAATGGACTTCAAGGGTAGCCCCATGGAGAGCACAGTGCAGTAATGTAGACGAGACATGACCAGGGCTTGAGTAACAGAGTGCAGGGAGTCCTGATCCAGGAAAGGTCACAACTGATACACAAACTGGAGCTGTGCAAAAGCTCTCCTAGTGACGCCTGGCACTTGCTCTTTGAGCAGGAGATGTGAATCCAGGAGAACCCCTTAGGTTACGAACTGGGTCTGAACAAGGTATTGCAACTCCATTCAGAACTAAGGATGACAAAGGCTCGGATCCTGAGCCTGAATGCACCCAAAGCCGTTCAGTTTTGCCAGGGTTCAGTCTGAGTCTGTTGTTCCCCATCCAGATCTCTAGAGCCTCCAGCCTTCGCGAGAGGGCAGAGACAGCATCACTCAGGTTGCCATGTATAGAGATGAAGAGCTGAGCATCATCAGCGTATTGATGACATCTCAACCTACAGTAGTGGACAAAATGGTGGAAACCTTTTGGGGAAAGTGTATTTTTGAGGTCTGATGGCTAATAACACCACTTTTTTGTGGAGTAGTACCATAAAATTATATATCAATGGAAAAATAATTTAATCAAGAACATAATGCAACAGATTGTTCAATTATCTGTACTGTATTTATGAAAAGTTATAGCCAAATAACCAGAAAAAGGAAGCACACCTTGCTTAGGTTGATATCAGGTAGCTTTCCTTCATCTGATTGTAGCCAATGAGCATGAGTGTTTAGAGAGCCAATCAGGTGTCATCTTGTTTGGGCAATGAGCCAATCACATCACAGTAGGATTCAGTTATTGATGTCATGTATTGAAGCTGAGAAGAGGGCATTTGTCAGTGTGTGATGTGATGGCTATCAAGTTGGTTGGGTTTTTCCCCTTTCATTTAGAGAGCTTGTAAAACGTAATAAAATTAAAGTAAGGGTGCAAAGAGTTGACTGGTTGCCCAGAAAGCGATGTAAAATAGTATTGTTAAGTGAACAAGGCTACAGTTATAAAGAAATTAGAAGAAAAATTGGTGGAAACTTAACCAAAGGTGGCATTTCTAAGTTTTTTAAGAGGTATAAGGAGACTGAGTCACTACAAAACCACACTGGTAAAGGCAGGAAAAGGTGCACAACAGCAAGTGATGATAGAAGAACGAAGAGACAGAAGAAAATCATCTGAGTGTATACACTATACAAGATGAAATGGTGCAATGCAATGTGAAGTTGAGTGCAAAGACTGTTCGGCGCAGACTGCAGGAATTTGGCCTAAAATCTAGAATTCCACAAAAAAAGCCACTTTTATCTCTCAAACAAAGGCTGAAAAGACTAGTCGTGCTAGTCGTTTCCGACTCTAGGGGCCAGTGCTCATCTCCGTTTCAAAGCTGAAGAGCCAGCGCTTGTCCCAGGACGTCTCCGTGGTCATGTGGCCGGCATGACTAGACGCCAAAGGCGCACGGAACGCTGTTACCTTCCCACCGGAGTGGTCCCTATTTTTCTACTTGCATTTTTACGTGCTTTCGAACTGCTAGGTTGGCAGAAGCTGGGACAAGTAACAGGTGCTCACTCTGCTACACGGCACTCGGGATTCGACCCGCCAAACTGCCGACCTTCTGATTGACAAGCTCAGCGTCCTAACCCACTGAGCCACCGCATCCCTTGAAAAGACTAAACTGGGCTAAAACCCATGTTACCTGGACAGAGGAACAATGGGACAGTGTTATTTGGAGTGATGAGACCAAGATCTCCCTGTTTGGTAGTGATGGCATAAAATACGTAAGGAGAAGAATCGGAGATTTGCATCCTGATTGCATTACATGTACCGTGAAACACCTGGTCAGTGTTATGATCTGGGGTTGTATGACATCAAAAGGTGTGGGCAGAATTTTTGGGATTAATGGGAATATAAATGACCAAAAATACATTAATGAAATACTTGAGCCCAAACTGAAGACAATGAAGCATTTATATTTCAACAGGATTCAGCTCCATGTCATGTTGCTGCTGTGTGCAAAAAGTGGTTTCAAGATAATCATATTCCACTGCTGGAATGGCCTGGGAATAGCCCAGACCTTAACCCAATTGAAAATCTATGGAGCCGACTAAAGAAACTGGCTGTATACATCTGAGAGGGGAAAACCCCCCCTCCCCAATCCATTTGCAGCCAGGTCTTCAGGTCTTGGTGATGCATGCCAGGTCAGCATGCTCCTTCATAAGGTGTAGAATGAGGCAAGGCTTGTTGTTGACCAATCTTGCATTCAGCAGCAGCAGCAGCAGCTGAAGATACGGGCCTCTGAGGAATGCCGTCCAGGGGCCTGGAACACGCCACCGAAACTAGACCTCTTCCCCTGTAATGTCTGCCCCCTGGTTCCCGTAGCGTCCACAATGCCCGTCACTACACTGATGTAACGTCCCACCCTAGGACCCCCTGTGGAACTGAAGCTCTGCCACCCCACCCCAATCGTCCCCGTGCATCCGCTCGGTCTAGGGAGGACAGGCGGGACAACCGCTCAAGCTCTCTGCCCCAAGGACTGCCCCCACTCCATTCACCTTTCAGCAATCACAATCACACTTCCCTCCAGGCTGGGCTGGTTTCTCTCACTGACCAATGAGGAGAAGGATTGGTCCGTGCAGAACCCACCACTCGATCTCAGTCTGGGTGGTGGGTCACCCACATTCACTCAAGCGCTCTCGACCCTCCCGGACTCTCATCCTAGGAGCACGCTCACGGGCACAACTGAATGAGCGACTGAACATTTTTATTTCTGTAAGTTGCCTGGAGCCACTCTGAATTGGGCAGCCGCTGTATCGTTTTCTTAATAAATATAAAAATAAATAAATATTTGGGTATCCGGCAAAACTATTCCCATTCTCTGTTTTTGCTGTTAGGGTCATTCTGTTCAATCCTGATAACCACAAGAAGTCCCTGCAGTTTTTCTAGCAACCTTGTCAGAAGCGGCTACGCCAGGACTTTTTCTCAGGCTGAGAAGGGGGGGGGGCGGCCCCGAGTCACCTATCTTTTGCCTAAGGACCAGGACTCACCCTCTGCTAATTTACCCCACGCTCCCAGAGCATGCGGGCTCCCTTCCTATTCTTACTGGCTTTTAAAACTCTTGTGTACTGTGTTTATGCAGGTAGTCCTCGACTTACAACAACAGCCTAGCCCAGGACTTCTGTTGCTGATTGGGTTTAGCCCCATTTTGCAACCTTTCTTGCCACAGTTGTTAAGTGAATCACTACAAATGTTAACCTAGTAACGTGGTTATTAAGTGACTCTGGATTCCCCATTCACTGCGTGTTGCAAAAGGTGTTCAGGTGACTCTGGGACACCGCAACTGTCATAAATATCAACCTGTTGCAATGGTTCTAAGTGTGAAAAACGGTCATAAGTCACTTTTTTCAATGCCTTTGTAGCTTTGAATACGGTATATTACATGAAGTGTTGTCAATTGAGGACTACCTGTAATGACCTATTTCTATACTGTATTTCCCCCAAAGTTTCCAGTCTGGAGCTCAGTGTAAAGAAGGGCTGACCAGGCAGTGGCCAGAGTCCCGTGTTATCTTCCCTTCCGCCGACCCCCGTAAGGGGGTCTGCTGAGGTGGGAGAAGCAAGAAGTCAGGGGCCTCCTTGCTCAACAGCTCCTCTTCTGGCCTCAAGGAGTCGTCTGCAGCGGGATCCCCAATCCGGCCATGCACCGGGCCCCACCGTAATGGGGCCTGTTAGGAACCAGGCCGCGCAAGTGGCAGGCCGGCAAGCGGAGCTTCATCTGCAGATCTAGGTTGCGCACAAAATATCCCCCCCCCGCCAACCTGTAGATCAGATTGGGGACCACTGATCTACAGTGACCTTTTGCCTTTGCTACGGGATGCAACACCCCAAAGCAGTTTTTTCTCCTGATTTTGAGAAGCCTAATAAAAAGTCCTTTGACACAGGTGGGTGTTTGCCAAGTCAGCAGTTTACGAGGCTCTTCTGCACTCAACAGAGACAGACAGAAGTTCTAGAAGCAAGTTCTAGAAGTTCTTGTGAGGAAGCAGCATTCGCCACTTGGGATTACAAATGCAAGATGCACATTGAAAAAATAAATTGACGACTGAATAAATTTGGTGAGGACACACCTGAAAGCCAGCAGATGGCTCCCGCCCTTCCCTCCTCTGCTTGCTTATTCTGGAACAGGTAACGGAGATCCAGGTTGCCCTGGGCTACAAACCCTGCATAGCACAAGGCTGCTCAGCCTCAGGTACGAATGTTAAAAGCAGCTGGGCACGAAGCCATGAACCGGGTAACTGACCCTTCCCTGGGGGCTGGTGTGCTTCTCCACGGTCTCCTGCCGGAGCGCTTCTGAGCATGAGACCACGGGGAGGGATGCTGGTCTTCAAAGGTGATGCTTTGAACGTGTGGTCTCTCTGGCTGGTCAAGGGAAGCTGAAGCCAGAAAGCGAATCCTAATCCTCTGTGTTCTTTCTCTGTCTGCCATCTTGAGTCTTTCATCACGATTGATTTAAATGACTCTCTCACCTGCATGAACATACCTACACATCCTGATAAGAGTTTTCCCCCAATACTCTTAAGTGCTTTCGCGACTGTCAAATATTGAATTGTAACAATCCTTTCTTTAAATAAAGCTTGGGATAATGAGACTCCTTAACTCCAAGAGGAACCGAAATGGACCAGAAATTACTATGGAGCCACAGAAATCCAAGCAAATGAAGAAAACACGCCTGCTGACAGATGTTTGGTTGCGGTTACAAACTGGCGCATGTATGACAATAATCCCACTGAACACAGCAAGACTTGCTTTCTTAGAAGGAAGCTGGTGAGCGCATCCAGATTTGCAGAAGAGGATTAGCTGTCTATTTCCCTGTCTCCTAGAGAAAATGTTGTGGCGATATTGAATGAAAGGTCCAGCATTCTCATGTTATTGAATGTTCTTGGTAATATTGCTATTGTTGCTCTGGGGATCAAGGGAGCCGTTTCATCCTGCTGCCACTTAAAAGTCTTTCCTTCTCCAACTAAGCAAATTATACGCTCTCAGTCCTTAGCAGAGTTTTCAGGAAGATGTTCTGGGGGGTTCGTGCAACCACACTGCTAGGTTTTTGTTCTGTTTTAGTTGGCTCCATTTCTGTCACTAGAATTTGCAATTCATGGCAGCATTTATTTATTTATTTAAGGGGAACCCAGCCTTCTCTGGGCCAAGGCCAGGTCTAAATTTCATTCCATTTAGCCAAAATTAAGTTCCATGCTACTGAAGTATTTGACCATTTCCCCCATCTGGTACATTTAACAATCAAGTTGGTGCCCTGTTTTGGAGTTTTAGGGTGAGGTGCATCCACAGCTTATAAAAAAGGCTATTAATGGGCAAAGACCTTTGCAGAGCAAGACAAAAGTTCCCTGCGTTGGTGAACCTGCAGTCACACACCGAGGATGTGAAAGGGAGGTGGGATCCAAGAAAGGGAACACCTGAGTTTCACTTCTTTACAGTTTTCAATAAAATCTACCTGCTCTGACCTCAGAGATAAAATGTCCCATCTGTTTGTTAGGTCAAGAAAACTAATGATTATATCCATGGCCTAACTGGTACTACTATAATGGTGTATAGTAAGTTATAATAATAATAAGTTGGAAGGGACCTTGGAGGTCATCTAGTCCAACCCCCTGCTAAGGCAGGAAACCCTATAACATTTCAGACAAATGGCTGGCCAGTCTCTTCTTAAAAACTTCCAGTGTTGGAGCATTCACCACTTCTGGAGGAAGGTTGTTCCACTGGTTAGTTGTTCTAACTGTCAGGAAGTTTCTCCTTAGTTCTAGGTTGCTTCTCTCCTTGACTAGTCTCCATCCATTGCTTCTTGTCCTGCTTTCAGGTGCTTTGGAGAATAGCTTGACTCCCTCTTCTTTGTGGCAGCCCCTGAGATATTGGAACACTGCTATCCTGTCACCCCTCATCCTTCTCTTCCTTAAACTAGACATACCCAATTCCAGCAACCGTTTCCCTATATGTTTTAGCCTGCAGTCCCCCAATCATCTTTGTTGCTCTTCTCTGTACTCTTTCTAGGTCTCGACATCTTTTTTACATCGTGGTGACCAAAACTGGATGCAGTATTCCAGGTGTGGCCTTACCAAAGCATTGTAAAGTGGTATTAGTACTTCACGTGATCTCGATTCTATCCCTCTGTTAATGCAGCCTAGCACTGTGTTGGCTTTTTTGGCAGCTGCAGCACACTGCCTGCTCATATTTAAGGGATTGTCTACTAGGACTCCCGAGATCCCTCTCACAGTTAATCCCATTAATTTGATATGTAAATAAATCACTGAGCTGAGCAGGATTCTGGCAGCCTGTTTTTTATCTCAGGGCCCAGAGCAGCTGGAAATGTGCAAGTTCTAGATCAGGCATATCAAACTGCCGGCCCACGGGCCGGATACATCATACTGAAACTGCGCCCACCCCACTGCCGGCAATGGGGAAAAAGTCATGGGTTTGACATGCCTGTTCGAGATCAAGGTGGAAAGAGCACATTCCAGACTTCACTTCCCCTGTGAGGTTTCCTTACGGCCCCAGCCCCATTTAAGTCCATTTGTGTAATAACGTTAAGGGCCTGGGATTCCCCCAACTTCATGCCCTCCCCATTCACTGGGGCTGCAACTCAGTCTTCTGGCCACACAGGCTTGGCTTCTAAAAGATGCATTTCCAAACTACTGAGGAATTCTCCAGCAGAGGCAACCTGGAGTGCATTCAGTTGTTACCAATCAAGTAGAATGAGAATTATAACTTCTATTGATGTTAACTTACTCTGAACTCCTTGGAATTATACCTGTCTGTTCTATCCTGGAACAGACTTTGCTCAAAGTCCAGAAGCCTTCAATGTCTTTCCTTAGTTGGGGATGGCTTACAGGTCCTGCATCCCTCTTGCCAGCCTACATCTATTACAGACTATCTCTTGGTTTCGAAAATGTTATGCTCACATGAAACCCATGCCATGATTAAAACCAATGAGAAAAGAGGATGTACATCTAGCAGAACTTTAATATAATCAGTATCTTTAATCTCCCTTCTTCAGACCCTAAAAAGAATATGTGGCATCTTATTACAGCTATCAAGGTTGAAGGAATTTAAAAATAATCAGGATGATAGAAAAGAAGATGTGAATCTATGTACACATATTAACATATTCACAGTTGTGGGACAAAGATGTGGCTACCGGTAAGTTGGATGGTTTTAAGTCAGCTCTTATTTTATTAGGACCTCAATGGCATATGTATTAGTTGGTTATTTAAAAAACGTAAACACATTTAAGCAGCTTAAAAATATATTTCTGGGAATCAGTTGGAAGATACTGGCAAAAAAGTAATGTTAATATTATTATTGATTTTAATAACTGATAGGTATCTTTATGCATGTATCAATAACATCAAGCAATGTTTTCTTCCAAATTAACATTACACCACATAAAACTGCATAGAATCATGCTGTCACCAAGATTGGTATTGCTTGCCTGCAAACTTCTCCAACTCATACTGAATCACTACATTTATGGAACTTAAATGTAATTACAGCTCTTGCAACACCAAAGTTAAAATTATACAGCAGGTAAAAATCTCATCTGAAATGCATGAAAAACCGGCAGCTACAAAGCCCTTTTACTTCACCAGAGGTCCACAGCATATCCTATTTGTTTTAAAGTTTTATTTGGCCAAAGCACATACAATTATCAAGGGCTCAACTGAGGCCTTATAGTTCTTCTGTCCCAGCGGAAGGGGTTCAACGCAAATTTCTAAGGGCTTTATTCCAAACAGCTCCATGTGTCTTAATATAATATTAAGAGAAATCAGAAGGAGTGTGATTTTCATAAAAACATATGCCTTCTAATAAAATTGATAAATTTAAACCTCCTGCCAGATTCCTTCTGACTTTTCTTTTGCCCCAATAGGCTTAATAGGTCTCTTCTTCTACAAGAAGAGACATAATAGAGAGGGGAAGGTTGATCAAAGCTGAAAAGCTGCAAGGATTTACATTATTGTCTATTGGCAGAAGTAACCCTTCTTTCCAGACAGCCTGGGCTCTCTCCTTTTTCTAAACAATGATGCATCAATATGGGCTCTGCAAAAATTGTGGCTCTGTGGTTTTCCTAGCAAAGGTTTTTTTAATGCTGAGCTGTGCCCGAGCAAGTAACATGCCCATGATCTGAAAGACCAGTGGATCGACGTGCAATGTTTTCCAGAGTAGCCAGGACTTTTCTTTAGGCCAGCAGGGGATGTGCCACATATAACAGTCCCTAAACTCCAAAGAGTGCTCACCTGAAGTAGCCTCAGTGGCCTCTGAGGCGGATACAATACCCGACCCCTGACACTCCCAAGAGCTAAGACTGTGCCTTGTGAAGAAGCCCCTCGCAACCTAGGAAGAGCTCCTAAAGAATGTTCTTTGGGGAACGTTTAAAACAAGCAAGCTGTAATGCTTAGCTCAACGGGGCAGGCCAGTTCTTTCATGCTCTTCCTCCAATAAGCAATTGATAGATTTCGTGCCTTCCACATTCACTGGGGATGCAACTCACTTCTGACCACACAGGCTTTGCTTCTAAGAGCTGCAATCCAAAGTATTGAGAGATTCTCCAGCAGAGGCAACCTGGGGCGCGTTCGGTAGCTGCTATGATCAATCAAGTAGAATGGGAATTATAACTTCTACTGATGTTAACTTATTCTGAACTCCTTGGAGTTACACCTGTTCCACCTAGATGGCCCTGGTGCTGGGGAGGTCCTTAAAATGGCGTCCAACCTTCTCCCAAGAAGACAAGTCTTCCAAAGGAATTCAAGACTGAAAACCCCAAAGCATCCCCTCTCGATGAAATGGATGTGGCTTTCATTTCTACCAGTTACAATGCTACAGAAGTCACTCTGGGAAACAGCAAGTTGTGGTTCAACATTTAGAAGGTATTGCTCAACTTATGCACTTGACTCTGCCTCTGAAAATGCTTTCATCTGAAGATGACGTGTGTTTGCAAGGTGGCTGAAAGTGGGATTTACTTCAAATCATTCAGAAGAGGCAAAGAGAAATAAAGCACCAGCAAATTAACAACTTATGTCATTCCTGTATGTTAATTAACACCACACACAAACACACACAGACACATATACACCAAGAGAGTGTTTGTTATAGAACTCACATTTTTTACCATTCTATGGAAGATTGCTGCAGATTAAAGCAACCTTCCTTTAGCAGAACATCCCACTGACAAAACAGGGAAGAACAACAGAATTTTTTGTTTTTTTTTTAAATGACAAATCGTTTGATAGTTGGCTGACAAAAAAACCCCCGCATACCCCCTGGATTAAAATTACCTTTAAAAAGCACATTTCCTACCCCTGAACCAAGAGCATCATCCTCCCAAATCACAGTTGTCTGGAAATAACACAATTATTTGGAATTCTCTTAGGCAAGAGTAGTAACAACCACCACAAAAAAATGCAAAGGCGTTGGCCCTTCATCAAGGCTGACCTTACCTGGAGTCTGGGTATTTGGTCAAAGTTGCTAGGCTGCTGGTGTACATGTGACCTCCTACATCAATGTGCACCGGGGCGTTAGATTTGGTGAGCTGGGCTGGGAGAGGAATGCCTTGAGCAGCAATGGGAGAAACTGGGGACCGTGTCAGAGAGAGCCGGGACATCGCTCTGCCTTCCTCCTAGAAACCTCAGACAGAAAAGAACAATTTCCTCTTAAATGCAGTTGTGTGCTACCTTGATTCCAGCGTGATCACAGATCTAATAAGATCTCTTTTGCATCTGCCTGATCACATATTCAGCTAACAAATTATTGCCACCTCCATAATTAAGTGTATTTGCATCGTAGTCTTCAAAGGACCAGCGGCAAAGAAAAAGATGCTTATTAGCAATAAGAAATCAAGGGGAAAAAAATCTTTTTCAAGGTGTCAGCCTCAAGGGGCATAAAACAAACTGCAAAATTCTAATTAAAGGTCGCAGGCTTATGTGTTAGATGTGAAATATCCCCTGACAAACGAATAACCAATTTGTGAATTGGGATTCAGGGGTTTTTGCAAGTTTGTCTCAGTAACAAGACACCTCTAAATTAGTGACTTCCTCAGTACCTAAGGCGTTTCATTTAGACATGTAGTAAAATTCACATCAAACTTGGAACTATTTTTGTTGCTTTTTAACTAACTAACCACACAAGAAAATAGATAGCTATTTGTTATTTTCAGGACAATGTACCCAGAAGAGAGAATGGAAGGGCAGGCAAAAGTAAAGGTTTAATCACTTATCACTGCCCTGCAATGTTTTTTGTGTGTATAATTTCCAATTATCCAGTGGCCTCACTTTAAAACACACACGTACACCAATCCTCTTACATTTAATATGGAAAGGTGCTTTCCCCCCACCCCATGTGAAAGTTACAGATACAGGTAGATTTCTAAATGAAATGCATGAATTACCATTTTACTCAAATGCCACGGAATTCTGATCTATGCAGAAATATAGGGACCTCGTCAATGTTCGTTTTTTAATATTTGACATAGGGAACTCTACCCGTTATTTTCACTGGCATTGATGTAGGGCAGACATGTCAAACTCGCGACGTCACGTGATGTTGCGCAACTTATCGGAGCTTTTTCTCCATTGCTGGCAATTGTGGGGGGGGGGGGAACGCAGTTTGGGATGACACATCCGGCCCACAGGCCGGCAGTTTGACACCCCTGATGTAGGGGTAGGGCATACAGGTAGCCAGCAGAAACTCTTGCAAAAAACAGAGCAGACCTAGTACTTCTAACCTCTTTTCGTATATTAAAGCAAAATAAGCCAAAGATTAAACAATTATGAAATGTTCAATTGTATGCAATGTTTTGAGTATAATTCAATGTTGTCATATTTCATGACTCTATTCAGCCAAGAGTTGACAAGTATCTTATATGCGGTATTTCACAGAACGTTTCCTTTTTTTTTTTTAAGATATCAAGCTGGTCTCCTTTCTCAAAACCTTCACATTTCCTTTGAAACAGCATCCCAGGGGTTGACCTGGGCAACACCATTCCCACCATGTAACAGGCAACAACTGGAAGCACTTTCCCTAATATGGACAGTACCATTTTTGGACTTTGGGGACAAATGTAGCAACGTGGTGGGCAAAAAGTCCTTTCCGTGGAGCCTGTCTTTGGCATCCCCTGAGGCTAGATCTCCCACATTTGCTCTTAGTACGAAAACCAGCCCTGTGCAGAATCCAAACCGATCAAAAGCCTCAGCCAGTTAACAGGAAACTCTTGATAACACAGTACTGACTTCAAGAAGGGCAAAGTTTTCTAGGGGAGTGGATATTCCTTTTCTTCAAGGAATATTTCATGTGGCAACTCAAACCACTTGGTTTTTTATAAATGCATGTGCTATATCTGTTACACCTACCCAAATCTCACTGTCTGCTGGTGTCGAATTCTAATTGCAAATGCACCCCCTCTGCAAGGACTGACACCTAGCCTTTTCCTAACAGCCACATCTTTGTATGCATGCTATTTTCTGAGGCTTAAATCCAAAACTCCACAGGCCCAACCTCATGTAGAATGATTCAAACCCAAAGCCCAAGGAAAGATATTTTTTTTCTTTAAAAGTCCAGTCAGTTGAAGCTCACCATTTCTTTAATGAAAAGAAAGCTTCCCCCCTTCGTTTTGTTTTTGGAATGAAATTTTAGAACAAGGAGTCAGCTCAAGACTAAGTGGTGCAATTCTCTTTGATCTTAACAGTGCAGGAGAACCCTAACCCTAACATCCATATGGAAGACAGATCTTAGCTATGCTAAAGAGGCTTCCTTTCATATTATCGCACGTTACATGCTAAATAGCATTAGGTTCACAAACCTTACAGAAGATTATTTAGTTGAAAGTAAATCCATACTATTCAGTAGGGCTTACTTTGAAACAATTTTGCACTGAGCTGCAGTATTATTTTTTCTTTCAAGAAATAGCCTGAAAAACATATTATTCTGTAGTAGGCTTTCCTAAAATCCATCTTGTGAATTCTTTCTGTCTCTCACAGCAGGAGAGAAGAAAAGACAAGAAAGAAAAGGAGAGTCTATAAAACTTAACAAATATGATTCTAAAACTAGGACCCAAATTTAAAAAGATGGATGTTGACCCTGCAAAACTACTCATCGCTGTTGTCACAGAAGATGGACATGCTTTACAGACATGCAATTTATTATATCATGTCCTTAAAACAGCATACTAGTCAAGCATTACCTATTATTACGCATTTAAATATAACAACTTAATTCTTAATATAACAACTCAAGAAATCCAGTTAGGGGAACATTTAAGAATTGTGAGGGGGGTACACACACCAAGTTTCAACTAATCTTTGTGGACAATCTGACCTTGGAGAAGAAATTGTGTCAACCTGCTGAAAGCAGAGTATATTGTTTCTCCCCACACCAATCAGACCAAAAATAATACCCCAAGTCTGGAAGGCACCTTTCCATTAAGGTGGGAAGATTCTCAAGTGGATGGTGCCGCAAACCAGGGAGTTGACTGACATGTGCATCTGGCATGGCTCGCTGCCATCTTTCACTCCCTCCCTCCCTGCTTTCCTATGCTAACTGCCAAAGCACTGCTTGTAAAATCTATTTGCCCATGAAAAGTGAAATAAGAGCCATCCCATGCTCATTTACACACAAAATGATTTTGTGTCCCATTGAGCTCACAGTTGTTCAGCTCTCTAGGGGTGATTAAACTAGCTAGGCTGCTACAGCTTGAGATGAGTTTACCAGAATTGTTTCTCCACATAGCTGCTTCTCTGGGACACTTTCATTTTATCCATAAAAGGTAACAGAAGGCAGTTGTGCAAGCTCCATTCTCCTCTGTGCCCATGGCAATGGCCCTGAGGGGAGAAAAGCCGGGAGGAAAGGCTGCAGAAATCTCCAGGTTACTGTCTGCCTGATTCTCTGCCTGCCCCCCCCCTCCAGCAAGCCCACTATTCTTCGACAGAGAGAATTTCAGACTGAATTCCCACTTTGAGGAAAAAGACTTCAAAAGTGCAAAGGAAGTTGGGTTGGGTGAAATGTTCTCCCCATCTGCTCACAGCTGAGGGACACAGGAGCCACTGTGGGGAGGGGGGGCAGAACTGGAATCCCTCCCTGGAGCGAAATTTAGACCCAGAGAAAGAAGAGCCGCAAAGGGGGCAGAAAGAGAAGCAGCTGCAAACAGGGCAGGGGACCAAAGCAATAGCTCAGGGGTCGGCAACCTCGGCTCTTTTACGACTCGTGGACTTCAACTCCCAGAATTCCTGAGCCAGCAGAGCTGGCTCAGGAATTCTGGGAGTTGAAGTCCACGAGTCATAAAAGAGCCGAGGTTGCCGACCCCTGCCATAGCTGAAACTGCAGCACGGAGCCCTGCCAAAGGAGCCACCCAGTTGAAACCGAGGCATTGCAGGCTACAGATGGGAAGTCAGGCTAATTAAGGCTATAAAAAGGCTTCTGTTTCCAAAGTTTCGGGTTGCCTGGATTAACAACGACAATTTGAAACCAGCGCGGTTAATTTACTCGTGCAAGTTAATTCCTTCGCGCCCATTTAAGACGCGCAATGAATTCCGCGCCAAGACGCGCAATCCCCCATTTCCAGCCAGCCCTGCGCCGCAGACCCCTCGCCTCGGCCGCCTGCCCGTCTTCTCCCGGACCGGCCTCACGGGGCACCGCGGCCGGAGGGAGAAAGGCGGCTTAAGCTCGCCGCCCGGAGGCCTCCGTACGCGACGGAGGCAGCCCCGGGCAGCGGCAGAGGGCCGAGAGGGGGTCCCGGTGGGCTTCCGCCTCGCCTCGGCGCCGCTCTCCCCGGGCGGCTCTTCCCCTCGGAAACTTTCTCGGCGCGCCGAACTTCCCGCCGTCCTGCCCGGCTCAGCCTCGTCAGGACGGGAGCGAAGCGGCGGCCGGGGCGGCCCGCCGCGCTGACCCGCAGCCCGCCCAGCCGGGAGCCGCGGCGGCGCCCCGAAGGCGCCCCCCCGCAGGAAGAGCCCAACATGGCGCCGTGAGGAGCTGCCGGCGCAGACGGAGCGGGGAGGGCGGAGGAGCTCGCCCCTCGGCGCCCCGCTCCGGACCGGCGGCCGCTTCCTCCCATTGTCATCCCCGCCGGCCTCCCGCCGGCCCGCCCCGCCCGCCCCAGGCACGGCTGCCCGCCCGCCAGGTCCCCGCGGCCGAGTCGGGCATCGCGCTCCTCGCACGGCGGCGGCTTCTGCCCCTTCCGAGAAACCGGCTCCGGGGGACGCGGCGGCGGCGCGGGCGCGCGCCCCCCATGCGGAGCCGCGGCGCGCCCGAGCCGGGAGGCGGCGGAGCCTGCGGGGGAGCGGCGCTGGCGCCCCTCGGCCCCCCTCCCCGGGGCCCCGATCCCGCCGGGCGCGCGAGGCGCTCCCCCCCTCCCGACGCGCCGGCTAGGATCGGCGCCCCCCGCGCGCAGACCCGCCGGAAGAGCCGCGGCCGGCCGGGCGGCTCGCCTCACCTTGTGCGCCGCAGAACGGGCGAGCCGGCGATGCGCGCCCCGCCTCCCCGCCCTGGCTGCGGGCTGTCGGCGGCGCTGCTCCGCTCGGCCGGCGGCCCGGAGAGGCAGGAGCCGGGCGCTGGCCTACCTTTTGTCCCCCGCCGCCGCCCGCCAGCGCTCTGCCAGCCGGCTGCCCCCCTGCGCGCCTCCTGCCTGTTTGTTTTGTCTCCGGGTCTGCGGAGGGAGGGCGGGAGGCGGGAGGGAGGGGGAGCCGAGCGGATGGCAGACGAGGCGGCCGCCTCCTCGCTCGCCGAGCGCCGCGGGGAGGGAGAGCGCCAGGCGGGCGGCTGCCGCGCCGCGGCGGAGGCCGAGCTCGCTCCGGGCTGTGCCACCCCCAGCGCTCCCCGCCCCGGGAAAGCGGAGCATCCCCCGCCGCACTTACTTTCCGTGCCCGCTAACGGTCCGCGCGCCTCCGCTGCTGGATGGCGGGCCGAGCGGCGTCAGGCCACGGCGGCCACGTCCCTCCGGCGCCGGGGGGGCGGGAAGGCGGCTGGGCTGACGCGAGCCATCGCCCTCTGGCCCGCCGCGCCGGGTCCTCGCGCGGCTGCGGCCGGCATCGGCGTCCGGCTCCCGCGCAGGGCGGCGCGGCAGGGGCACTTGTTGATAAAGCGGAGCAAGTTCGGCGCGGCGCTCCCACGCGCGCCCGGCCGGCTCCCCCTCGCTCCGCGCGCCCGGCCCGCCTCTCCGCCTCTCCGCCCGCCCCTCCCGCTCCCCCCGCTCCCCGGAGGCGCCGCCGGCCCTGGCTCGGCTGGGCTCGGCTGACGCGCGCGGCCGGGCCCTGCGATTGGAGGAGAGCGCCGGCCGCCGCGGGCCAGAGGCGCCGCTTCCGAGACGGGCTCGGCGAATGCGGCTGCCGGGGGCCCTGCCCGGCCCGCCTCGGCTTGCCCGGCCTCTCCCCGCGCCCCCGGCTCTGCCGCCTCGGGGGTCTTCCGGCCGCCTCGCCCGGGCTGGGGCGCCGGCGCCTCGCCCCGGGCGCTGGCTGAGGCTGCGGGGCTCCCCGCCCCGTCTCCTGCCCCGCCAGCTGCTCCTCCGTGCCCGGCGGGCTGCTCGACGGGGCCCCGCTCCTCGCCCTTCTCCTGCGGGCCCCGAGCGGCTCGGGAGGAGCCCGCCTTTCGCCGCTTGAAACTCGTCGCCGCGCGCGGGGACCCAGACGGGCTTTCTCCTTGGAGGAGCCTTGGTCGGATCCTAAGCTCTTCCTTCCCGCTTCAGCGTGTCGAAGATGCACCCTGAAAATAAGCATCGCACCGTAACGAACGCTGTATTGCCACCGTTGCAACGTGCGTTGGTTAGGGAAGGATAAAAGGCAAGCACCGGCCTTCCTCCCGGTTCTGGCACAGTTAGGACGCGGCAGCAGAAGTTCGAAACCCGCTGAGCTAAGCGGAACTTTCTCGGCTCGGCTACTTCAATCACAAATGCTTGCCTGATATTGTGGTGGTTTGCTGCTCTATATATGATCCATACATTCTTGGGTACTTTAGTAAGTCAATCAGAATAGAGCTGGAAGGGACCTTGGAGGTCTTCTAGTCCAGCCCCCTGCTCAAGCAGGAGACCCTAGCCCAGCCCATTTCAGACAAGCGGCTGCCCGGTCTCTTCTTAAAAACCTCTACAACTTCTGAAGGCAACCTGTCTTGCGGGTTATGTAGATATCCTTGGTTTAAAAGCTCTGTAGAAAATCATCAGCATTAAGATAAAGCCCTGATAAAGAGGTTGGTTCTCAGGGGAACGCAAGCGTTATTAAATTACACCTTACAATCCTTTTAAACCACAAAATTTGGGCGCACACGAGGTAAGTTTGCAGCTGTAGTGCCTACTATTGACAGAGAGGAGAAATGGCAGAGATGTTTTGTAATTCTTTGATCGCCATTGTTGCAAAGGGCCAATTCGCCCACAGGGTTAAGGAACACAAGGGTCTTTCCCAACAGCCATTACAAAAAAGAAAGGCCTTTACAGCTGGTCTCGCTTGGTCTTCCTGACGTTTGCTTGAACCTGCAGAATGCCCCAAAAGCAGACAAAGCCTTGAACCAGTTTCTTAAGACGTAAAGCAGAAACTTTTTTCCCCCCAAGGGGAGTTTATTTATTTATTTCCCAAGCACAAGCTGCAGGAGAAGAGGGAAATTTTCTCATTAAAGTTACATCCCTGCAGTTAGTTCAATTACTTGATATATGCAGAAGATGTTGTAAATTTAAAGATTTAAATAGCTTACAAAGATGCCAGAGGCTCCATCAGTTAATTTCCTTAATTTATGGAATTTTTTTTTTAGCTCAGCTTCTGAAGTGGGAGGGAAAAGAAGAAGAAGAAGAAGACAAAGAGAAGTAGGTCATTGGATAGAGATGTATCCGGGTCAAGATTCCCTGCATCCATCAGAACAACTTGAGATTTTGGGGCATTTGCAAGCAAGGGCAGCTTCCGGATACAGTTCTGGGGAAGGTCGGGGCCTGCAGAGGATCCTATTTGTGAACACCTATTTCTATGCCAGTGGGACAAAACTCCTTTAGCGGTGCGTGGTCCGGGAGGTCAATCAGAATAGAGCTGGAAGGAACCTTGGAGGTCTTCCAATCCAAACCCCTGGTTAAGCGGGAAACCCTACTCCATTTCAGACAAGTGTCTGTCCAGTCTCCTCTTAAAAACCTCCATATAGGGACTCCTGCTTGAGCAGGGGGCTGGACTGGAAGACCTGCAAGGTCCCTAGTTTGCAGTTGAACCGTGCAAAGTGCAACACCACCTCTGTAGTATGAACTCCTTGCTGTGTTTATCTGTGAAAGTAACTAGGAAAGCCACTTGTATTTGACAACCATTAATGCTGCAGTGGTAGGTGCCATGTTCATCTTTGTCTTTTAATCGGCTGTGCTGTCTGCAAATGCACAGTGGCTATTGCCAATATTGAGGTAGTTTTACAACAGGTGTTTTGAGAAAGGTGAATGAGGCACTCCCCCCTTCTCCCCGTTATTCTGTTGGCCCCTTCGCAAGTCAACCGACCAGACCAATGTTATCAGAGAACCCCACTTGAATCTCCTAATCCCTTCTAGTTAATTTCACAAGTATCCCTCAAGTAATTGGTAAAACCCACCAGGCTGAAACACACAGTTGTGACTATGCAACAGATCCACCCTTTCCAAAAAAGACATAAAAGCAATAAAGAACAATTTTTGGACAAAAATAGCACCAGATAAGAGAGGTTGGACTTGATGTCATGTATTCTAATTGCAAGGCAGTTCATAGGTGCACAAAAGCCTAAGTACCGGTAGTCCTTGACTTACAACCACGACTGAGGCCAAAATTTCTGTTGCTAAGTGAGACATTTGTTAAGTGAGTTTTGCCCCATTTTACGACCTTTTTTGCCACAGCTGTTAAGCTAATCACTGCAGTTGATAAGTTATTAACCTAGTTGTTAAGTGAATCTGGCTTCCCCACTCACTGACTTTGCTTGTGAGTCACAAAAGGTGATCACGTGACCGTGGCACACAGCAGCGGTCATAAGTATGAACCAGTTGCCAATTGTCTGAATTTTGATCACATGATCCTGGGGACGCTGCAAAGGTGGTAACTGAAAAATGGCCATCAAGTCCCTTTTTTTCAGTGCCGTTGTAACTTGCATGGTCACTAAATGAACTGTTGTAAGTCAAGGACTACTTGCACTCAGAGGTTAGACAGGCATGTTGGCCATCTGAGCCCATCCGGATGGCCAATTAATAGGTCATCAGCCAGTGCGAACCCCTTCTACTTTTTTTGCTGTCCTTTAAAACTCCCCGAGGTTCAGAAAGAAGTCAAGAGCCATCAATATGGGTGGTCCTGAGAGCAGCATAATCCGCCTGGAATCCTATCATGGTCCTTTGCAAAGCAGCCATGTGGATTCCCTCTCTGTCCCGTGTAGAAATACATTTCCATCTGTGATGCTGATCTCCATGCCTTTAGTTTTAATGGTTGACCTTGGGTTTCTAGCACTACGAGAGAAGAAAGAATGCTTCTTTCTCATTCTGTCACTTGATCACCTGCCTGATTTCCTTTGTCTGATGTGTCTCTCTTGAGTCCTCCTTTGCTGCAAACTAAAGAAGCCGATTGCCGTAATCTTTCCTGGTAATAAAGCAGCTGTTTGCTTTGTTCTCTTTTTTCTGGAGCTCTGTAGAAGCCTTTCTGAAGTGCAAGAGCTGGACTGTACACAATATTCCTAGAAGGACATTATTGTATTGGTGGCTCAGCCACAGGTCTTGGATGAGATCACCCAGAACAAGTTTGGTTGGGAATCTGATGACACTCATTGATTTGGCTCTCCCGAAAGTTTACATCCGTGCTGTCTGCTGTCCATATAAGATCCCCACCAGCTCGGTACAGATCAGGGGTAGGCAACCTTGGCTCTTTTATGACTCGTGGACTTCAGCTCCCAGAATTCCTGAGCCAGCCAAGGTGGCTCAGGAATTCTGGGAGTTGAAGTCCACGAGTCATAAAAGAGCCAAGGTTGCCTACCCCTGGTATAGATGAAGTGCAGGGTATGCATCCACCTGTGCTCACATATTTGACCTAAATTTACTTTTTGCAGTCTCTTCATTGGTCTCAGGGTCCCTTCCTGAATGACACTGACTGGCCTGTTTCCCTAAAGAATAGCAGAAACTAGAAACTAAATCTGTTCTGGGACACAGCATAGAGGGCCACCTTTAGTGAACTGCAGGTTAACCATGTGAGCAGTCCAGTTGAAAGACGAGCAGTTGTGGAAAGATCAGTTCCCACCATTCCCAGGATGGTAAAAATCAAAAGTGCATAAAGATACAACACCAACCAACGGAAATTGTTATCCTTCTTACAAGAGCACAAAAAAGAACAGTATTGCCTCTGCAGTCATATCTTCCTGCCTTTATTGGTGCCAAGCCACCTGATGTTCTTCAGGAATTTAGCACTAACAATTTAGCTCCATTAACTCAAACCTGAATAGCCAAATGGCAAGGCATTGTGGGAGTTGTAGTCCAAATAATCTAGAAGTCATAATCCCTTTCCGTAATCCCATTTCTCTCAGCAAGACAGGAGGAACGAAACAAGCCATCTGACCCTTCCGCCTAATTAGACTTTGAACTGAGTAGACTAAAATAAGTTGGTTTTTTTAAAAAAAATCATAGCTCATTTTAAATGTTTACCGCATAGAAAAGGTGGTATGTTTATCTGCATCAGCTGGATGCATATTGAAAGCAGCAAAAATGGCATAATGCATGTTTTCTGTTTTACAGCCCTCTATTATGCTGGGATTCTTTCTTCTTTCTGTTGTTTTCGGATCCTGCATGTCAGTACAATGAATATATACATATGAATTAATACTTAAAAGACATAGTGCCAACTAAACAATATCATGGAGAAACATTGCAGTATGATTAAGTATTGCTGTTTTCAATCGAACATTTCTTTTCCCACTAGATGAAGTTTCTAAGATTCTCAAGGTACATGTCAAGGACAGGTTTATAAATGGATTTTTATTTATTCACAACTTGAAGACTAATTGCTTCTCTTTGCCTGAAGGCCAGGAGATGGGTTTTAATATCACACTTCAAAAGTATTCATAGAGCCACTGAGATACTGAAGTGTCATTGTTTTAGGAAAGAAATCTCAGGATGGTACTTGTGACCCTGAAAATAACATCTTTCACCACTACTATAGGATTTTTCCCCGAGTTTCAGTTAAAAGCTCAACTATTTAAAACCATACAAAGAAACTACCGCTCTATTGTGTTGAAACCAAGACCAAAAAATTAAAATATAGTTACTCAACTTCAGCATACAACTCCTATGTCCTTAAAAACTTCATCCAGATTCATGATATAAAAGTACTATGGAAATAAAATATTACTGGTGAAGATATTAGGGCAGAACAAAATTTACATAAGAGGTGCATTATTTTTATTTTTATACCTTGATTACACATCAATATTATTTTATTTAATTCATTATAATCTGAAATATTGACTTTTTAAAGATATAAAGCATGTGTGTTAGTTTAGATTAGTCTGAAGTCAACATTTTAATTGCCAGCAGTGTTTTTCTTGAAGAATTTGTTCTCTTGGTGCAGATAAATATTTCAATTAAGACAGAGTGCAAAGAACCAGATGTGATTTATGCTGTTCTTGTTAAGCTAAAGTTCTACAAGTTGGGGGCATTTTAGGGTTGCTGTTGGTGGCTGCACTTAAAGATCCCATGTATATAAATGTATTTATTTAGAAAATTTATATAGCCACCTACTCACAGCAATTCTAGGTAGCTTACAAACAATAAAAACACAATAAAAATAAGTATCTTGAAAATAGTCACTTATCTGATAATTTTGAAATCAAAACAGAATCAGCCTGGAAATGCATGCTGTGACAAATTTAGGTAATTCTGGACTCTAAGCTTAATGGTCTTATGAGCTTCATACCTTCATATGGTGGTCCTTTGGATTCCAAGAAGACCTGCTATGGTGCAGTTCATTTGTGGACATAGTGGTGGCTTTGCAGTCCCAGTTTGAAAGCATAGAATTAAGAAAAGGAGAAGATCCAAACGAAGGTCCTCTGAACTTAATATATAAAATCAGAATAGAGCTGGAAGGGACCTAGGAAGTTTAGTTCAACCCCTTGCTCAAGCAAGGGATTGAACTAGACTTCCATTTCAGATAGGTGGTTGTCCAGTCTCTTCTTAAAAACCTCCAGTGATGAAGCACCCACAACTTCTGAAGGCAAGCCGTTCCACTGGTTAACTGTTCTCACTGTTAGGACGTTTCTCCTTAATTCCAGGTTGCTTCTCTCCTTGATTAGTTTTCATCCATTGTTTCTTGTCTTGCCTTCTGGTGCTTTGGAAAATAAGTTGACCCCCCTCCTCTTTGTGGGAGCCCCTCAAATGTTGGAATTTGTTATCATGTCACTCCTAGTCCTTCTTTTCACTAGATTGGCCATACCCAATCCTTGCAACCGTTCTTCATGTGTTTTAGTCTTCAGGCCTTTAATCATCTTAGTTGCTCTTCTTGGCATTTTTTCCAAAGTCTCAACATCTTTTTTGTAATGTGGTGACCAAAACTGGATGCAGTGGTACTAATACTTCACATGATTTTGATTCTATGCCTCTGTTTATAGAACCCAGGATTGTATTAGCTTTTTTGGCTGCTGCCGCACACTGCTGGAGTCCACTAGGACTCCAAGGTCACAGTTACTGTTTTTGAGCCAGGTTTTGCTTAATCATGGTTTGGTTTTTCCTGCCTAACTGTAAAACCTTGCTTTTCTCCACATTAAACTTCATGTTGTTGGATAGGGCCCATTGTTCAAGTCTGTCAAGATCTTTTTGGATCCTGAGCTTGTTTTCTTGGATGTTAGCTACTCCTCCCAGGTTAGTGTCATCTGCAAATTTGATGAGTTCCCCTTCTATTCCCCCATCCTAAAGGGGAAAACAACCCAAGAAGCATGAGAAACTCTGAAAAATGCATTCATAAAAGCCCAGACAAGCACAATACCACTGAAAAAGAAAAACAAGAAGATCCTAGAAAAGGTAATTAAAAAACAGATCTGCGAACAACTAGAAGCAAAGAAATTTATAACTAGTAGCCAGCACGGGTTTGTTAAAAACAGATAATGCTAAACCAATCTTACTTCATTCTTCGATAAAGTGACTAAACTAATAGACCAGTAGTATACTTATCAGTAAGGCATTTGATAAAGTAGACGGCAACCTACTCCTTTGTAAGCTACAAAAAGGTGGCATAGACAACATCACCAGATGGATCTGTAGCTGGCTGGCAAACCATACTCAACAAGTAGTCCTCAATGGCACCACATCCACATGGAGAGAAGTAAGCAGTGAGGTACCACAAGGTTCCATCTTAGGCCCAGGACTCTTCAATATCTTCATAAATGACTTAGACCAGGGAATTGAAGGAGAACTCATCAAATTTGCAGATGACACCAAACTGGCAGGAGTAGCCAACACCCCAGAAGACAAACTCAGGATCCAAAAGGATCTTGACAAACTTGAACAATGAGCCCTATCCAACAAAATGAGTTTTAAAGTGTAGAAAAGCAAACTTTTATATTTAGGCAGGAAAAATCAAAGGTACGAGCACAGAGTGGGTGAGACCTGGCTCAAAAACAGCAACCGTGAGAGGGACCTTGGAGTCCTAGTGGAGGATCACTTAAACATGAGCCAGCAGTGTGGCAGCAGCAACCAAAAAAGCTAATACAATCCTGGGTTGTATAAAGAGAGGCATAGAATCAAGATCACGTGGAGTATTAGTACCGCTTTATAAAACCCTACTAAGACCACACATGGAATATTGCAGCCAATTTTGGTCACCATATCACAAAAAAGATGTTGAAACTTTGGAATAAGTACAAAGAAGAGCAACTAAGATGATCAGAGGCCTGGAGACTAAAACATACAAAGAACAGCTGCGGGACTTGGGTTTGGCTAGTCTAGAGAAAAGAAGGACTGGGGGTCATGATAGCAGTATTCCAGTATTTGAGGGGCTGCAACAAAAAAGGTGGGGGTCACGTTATTCACCAAAGCACCAGAAGGCAGGACAAGAAACAATGGTTAGAAACTGACCAAAGATAGAAGCAAACTGGAATTAAGGAGAAACTTCCTGACAGTGAGGACAATCAATCAGTGGAACAGCTTGTTTCCAGAAATCGTGGGTGCTCCATCACTGGAGATTTTTAAGAAGAGACTAGACAGTCACTTGTCTGAGATGGTATAGGTTCTCCTGCTTGAGCAGGGGGCTGGACTAGAAGACCTCCAAGGTCCCTTCCAGCTTTATTCTATTATAAATTTTATTCTAATGTATATAGGTAGTCTTTGATTTACAACAGTTCGTGACAGTTCAAATTTATGACAGCACTGAAAAAGTGACTTATGACCATTGTTCACAGTTATGACTTTTGCAGCATCCCCATGGTCATGTGATCAAAATTCAGACAATTGGCAACTGGTTCATATTTATGACGGTTGCTATGTTCCAAGGTCACATGTTCACCTCTTGCGACCTTCTGCCAAAAAATGTCAATGGGAAAGCCAGATTCATTTAACAACCGGGTTACTAACTTATCAACTGCAGTGATTCACTTAACAACTGAGGCAAGAAAGGTCATAAAATGGGGCAAAAATCAACGTCTCATTTAGCAACAGAAATTTTGGACTCAATTGTGGTCATAAGCTGAGGACTACCTGTATATACTGTACAGAAAAGTCTTAAGTTGCACGAAATGCAATCAGGTAGAGCAAAGAAAGTTTGCGGTTAAGAAAAACAATATCTTTGATGGAATTAAAAAGAAAAGCTGGGAAGTGGGTGAAGAGGGCTAAATAAGGATCCTCTAATGAAAGGAATGGAATTAAAAATAAATGCAATGAGACGAACTCAGTGAGAGGAAGCAGGAAGCAGTACATGCAAGAGGGGCTATGAGAAAGCTGTAAGGCTGTAAGTAGAAATGGTGGCTTAGGGAAGCAGCTGGCTTGCTTGTTCACTGGTCTGTGTGGAAGTTGCATTTGTGGCTTGATTATTGAAAGAAGGCTGCAATGGTTCTCTTACACAAAGGGAAAAGCAACAAGGCTGAATAAAAAAAGTGCAGAGGATTCATTGATCCAGGGGCCCCTGGGAAGGCGTAGGCAGAATCCTGAGGTGAAAATGAGCAAAACTTGGGAAGCGTAGAAAAAGGTTGTGAGAACCAGTTTGGAGTAATACAGGTAGTACCCGATTTACAACAGTTCATTTAGTGACAGCTCAAAGTTATAACAGCAGTGACAAAAATGACTGTTATGACTGTTTTTCACATTTACGACTATTGCAGCATCCCTGGGGTCATGTGATTAAAAGTCAGATCCTTGACAACTGGCTCATATTTATGACGGTTGCAGTGTCCCAGGGTCACATGATCCTCCTTTGCAACCTTCTGACGAGCAAAGTCAAGGGGGGAGTCAGGGTCACTTAACAACTGTGTTACTAACTTAAGAACTGCAGTGATTCACTTAACAACTCTGGCAAGAAAAGTCGTAAAATGGAGCAAAATTCACTTAACAAACGTCTCACTTAGCAGCAGAAATTTGGAGCTCAATTGTGGTTGTATGTCAAGGACTATCTGCATAGTTAAAGGCACCAGGCTAGGCACTGGGAGACGATAAATACTAGTCCCACCTTAAGTACAAAGCTAGCTGAGTGACCCTTGGGCCAGTCCTCTCTCTCAGCCCTGGGAAGGACGCAATGGCAAATCACTTCTGAAAAGCCTTGTTAAGAGAACTGCAGGGGCTAATCCAGGGAGTTACCAGGAGTCAGCGCACAACCAAAGCAGGCATGGACACGTGCAGACACAATGAAAAGAATGAGAATAAATGAGATATTTAGAGAATGGTACAGAACTGACAGGGAGTAAGACCATGATGTTTTAAAAATGTATTGATTTGATTTTGTGATAAAGTTAGAGATATGTTGATTTGGGACAGAAAAATGTATGTATATTTGTATGCAGAATGCCAAGCTGTTTGCTGAAAACCTTGATGTTTTTAAAATATACTGTATGCAATATAGATTGCATAAGATGCAATGAGGAGCATGGATCTAAAATTAACGTATTTAAGACAAGGTACTTGTGAGTGACTGGGAAAATTGAAGGAATTGCAAGTTATATATAAATGGTGAAAAACTCAAGCAAGTACCTACCGGTAGATGAATTTGTGTACCTCGGTAGAGCATATAGTGAATATGGGTGAAATGAATGAAGACGATTAATAAAAGTATAAATGCTGGAAGAAAGGTAATATATAATATCTAGCGGTTGTGAAGAATGAGCATTTGTTGAAATAAGCCAAATGGTTTTTCTAAGATTCCTTCTCCTTTATTATATGGAAATGAGAGCAGAATACAGCGGCGAAGGGACGATTAAGAAAGGAAGATGGTAAATCAAGAAGATTGAAGCAAGCGTGAATGGCTGATGAATGAATGTGGATTGAACACAAAAGTGAATGAGCATTAAGAAAACTAAATACTGAGGCCGTTTGATCCCATAATGAATAAAATGTGAATTACAAATGTGTGGAAAAAGTAAAGGGAATTTCAGAAAGGGGAAGACCAGAAAAGATTTGACTGAATAGAGTTTATGAGAACCTCAGAAAGAAAGAGCTATAAAGTTATGTGAGTATCTGGTGGAAGTTAGGATGGTTTTGTAAGGATGGAAAAGAATGGAGAGATACAGAGAGTGCCCGTTTAGCAATTGCCTTGTGTAGCAGTGATGAAAAAGTAACTTTATGAGCAATCCTCACATTTACAACCTTTGCAGGTCTGTAAAGCAAAGGAAAATTGAAGTAAGATCATAAGCACACATGTGGTTTCACTTAGCAGTTGCTTCTTTTAACCCAACTGCTGGTCCCAATTGTGGCTGTTAAACAAGGAGTACCTTACATTGAAAGCTGTAAACTAATAGTGTTGATTAGTTTATTTCTGTCACTGTTTTTCCTCCTTAATTCTTTCTGTTTGTCTAACTTAATAGTCATTTTCTATGCTCTGGACAAGATTACCAAGTACTGGGCAGCACAAGCAAACGACAATCAACAACTTAAAAGCCAGCCACCAACATCCCAATCAACATCTAAATATCCACATACAATAGGCACCACATAAATATCACACTCAGAACAGCACATGCTCTGCTAGAGAGATGTTCCCTGAAGACAGGCTCCAGCACAAGTCCAAAAGCTCGGAAGGCAAAACCTTGGGTCCCGGTCACTGGATGCTGAAAGATCACCAATCCTGAAAGTGAAGAGTGTGATGGGTCTCTGCATCTGTAGGAGAGGAAAGTAGCCAGCCTTCCTAAAAAGCTTAGTGAAGATCTGAAAGTTGACAAGAAGGAAGAACCAAACCAGCCTGGAATATGACGCACAATAGAATCTGGCGGCCTTTGGAGCATACTGTTATGGCCACCATCTTGACTTTTCCTTTTTTTAAACCAATGTTGAGGATGAGTTGCTCAGTGAAGGGGCAAAATGCTAAACTGTAATAAAAGGGTGGCACGATTCCATTTTTTTCTCTCTGTCTTTTCTGAGATGGTTTGTATTCACAATGCAGTTGTGAAAGGATAAAAGAAAGCAGAAGATTGGAGTTTGAAGTGGATAATGACATGGTCAGGGAAGTGCCCTCCCTATGCTTGTTGCCAAGGAAGTTCTCACAATAACTAAAATCAATGAGGCAGCAGTCATTTTTATATAATTATTAAATTAAATGATTGAGATTGAGGCATTGTGCTGTAAGGCAGAAAGCAGTGAGCAACAGAGGTTGAAAAGGCCGTATTCTTACTTCAGTTGATGGGGCTGCACCCTCTGAAGCTGATCCCAAAGAAAAGTCTTTTCACTGAGGCAAGGAGGTGAAGGCTGCAGCCCAGAGCAGCCATTTTCCATCTCCCTGACCAGAGGTTCTCCCATCACCAGGGTTAACCATCTGGGGTCTTCCAGATATCCCAGCCCAAATCTTCTTTTGGGAGAGCAGCAGCAATAAAAGCATTTGGAGCTTTATGTTCTCAGCACCGACTCCTTCTGGCCATTGGCTGTCCCTGTGGTGTCTCTTGCTGGCTACAGCTGGCCTCTAGCAAATCCCTTCCCCTTTTGATATGCAAAGGCCACCTCTTTGTGCCAACCTCCCAGAGTCACAAAGCCCGCAGGCATATTGCCTGAGAACCTGTGCACCGAAGCTGCTTTGTGTGAAGGCGTTTGTGTGTGGCTCACAGCTACAAATACGGGCTCATGGGTGGACTCGTGTTCAGAGGCCATTGGTCAGCAGTCACAGCTGAGCTTACAGTATTTTACACTGCTTATCTGATTAACTTTGCAGATGGGTGAGATATCAAATTTAAGAATAAGGGTCACAGAAGCTCTCATTAGTTTTAGCTTTGCCAGCGTTCCCAACAAACTCTTCTGCTGGAATCTGAATTTTCAGTGTGGTTTGTGCAGCTGACATGTTCCAGATAGGTGAGTCTGAAGTCCTCCAAATGTGCACATCTGGGGAGAGCCAGGTTGAAAAAGGCTAGATTCCAATTGCCACATGTGGCAGCAGCTCCTCTGCTGCTGCTCTGCAATCCACAGGCCTTGCACTGAGTGGGAACTTTGCTTGAACACTACCTTAATCAAATTAGAGTTGTGATAATTAAAATCATCTCTGTTTATATACAGAGATAGATATAAAGATATATACAGATACGCATTCAAAGACAAAATACTCATGTAGTTGCAATCTAAAGAGCGGCAGATATGGAGGGTGTGATCTAGTCCTTTATTTGCTAGAGACACCGAGGTTCTCAAGGGATTCTCACGAGCCTACAAAGCAGGCGCCTCTTTGGGATGCTGACACAAGATGTGTGAAATCCTATGCAGCCAGATGCCAGTTCCCAGCTGAAGGAGGTTGCATGTTGTGCTTCCTATTGCAATAGTTTCAGAAAGATTTAAAAATGAAACAAAAGGGGGGGGGGAAGCAAAATCCCGTAAGTTTAATATTTTATATTTTCAGGGAGCTGATTTTGACTGAAAAACATCACCTTTCAGATATCGTTGTAATGATTCAATATGTCTGCAAGTTTATTACAACCAAAACCCGCCAAACAGATATATATATATAAACACAAACAATAGAACATAATCAAACCAATGTCTTAAGACTTTAAAAAGCTGATTTTAACAAACTTCGAATTTGGGAAGGATTCTATTGATGAAAATCTCAGAGGAGAAAACAAATCAAGAAGCTTGGAAAACTCTGGAAATATGTCTATAAAAGCACAATTCAGCATAATACCACTGAAAAAGAAAAATAAGAAATCCAAGGAGAAACCAACATGGTTACACAAAGGACTCTCTTATAAACTGAAAGATAAAAAAGATAAGTATAAAAACAGGAAAAGGGACACATAACTAAGGCAGAGTACCAGCATATAGTCCGAATCTACAAAGATGAAGTCAAGGCTCGGAATGAAGTAAGACTTGCAACAAATGTCAAAAATGATTTTAAAAGTTTTTTTCAATGTATAAAAACCAAGAACAAAGTCAAGGAAACAATTGGTCTACTAAGAAGTGGCAGGCACCAGGGAGAAAGCAGAGATGTTTAATTCTTTCTTTGGATTTGTCTTCACACAAAAAAGAAAAAATAGCACAACCTATCAAAAACAGAACTAGGAATACCAGAAAAGAAACTAGGAATACAAATTAAAATAAGCAAGAAAATGGTAAGAGAACACCTGTGCATGCTAGATGAGTTCAAATTACCAGTTCCTGATGGATTACATCTCAGAGATTTGAAGGAGCTGACAGATGTGATCTTAGAAAAACTGAACCGTATCTTTCAAAGATCCTGGAGCACCGGGAAACTACAGTATGTGAGGATTGGAAAAGAGCTGATGTGGTTCCCATTTTTAAAAAAGAGAAAAAAACGGACCCAGGAAGTACAGACCAATCAGCCTGATATCAATACCTGGGAAGATCCTGGAAAAAAGAACCAAACAACAAATCTGCGAACACCTAGAAGCAAGCAAAGATAACCAAAAGCCAACATGGCTTTGTCAAAAACAGATCTTGCCAAACAAACGTTATTTCATTCTTTGACTAAGTGACTAAATTAGTGAACCAGAGAAAATGGCGCATAGCATCCTCCCCTCAATGTGACTGTGGGGTCCCATTTCAAACTGTAGATCACATCGTGACTGGCTGAAAGCTGAGGGCATCTACCGGTCCAGTATCTGATTTTTTAAAAAAATATAAATGATGCTGTGCCTCAATGGTTAGGTGGCCCAGATATTGGTATTTGAACACAGATCTTTCTAACAGTTATATTCTATTGTGTTTTACTAATCTAGGTGAAATGTTAATATATGTTGCTAGTCCTTGTATGATATGGGGATATAGTATATGTCATGGTTCCGATTAATGGGACAATTCAAACAACATTCAGGCATTGTTTTTCTAAAAGTCTATAATAATGAGAACGAAGCATCGGCACTCATGGATGGATGCCTGAATCTGAATTCTCCTCCCCTAAACCCATCATTATCAGGCACAACTCCCTCCCTTAATTACACGTCATTAATCACATTCTCCAATTAGCCCAAAATGCAAGCTTCACTTCCGTTATCCTGCGTGCCATTCTTATCTAATTTATACATCTGGTTAGCATACCCCTCCCCGCAAATTCTTTATATTCAGAGCAAGCAGTTTAAAGAAAAAGGCTGCCTCTTCTATTGTCAGAGCAAAAACATCCAGTGTTTGCAGCGTTGACAGTATACTTGGATTTCAGCAAGACATTTGACAAAGTAGACCACAACCTACTTCTTGGTAAGTTAGAAAAATATGGAATAGACAGCATCACCACCAGATGGATTTGTTACCATCTGTGAGGAACCACATTCAACGTGTAGTCCTTAATGGAGCTACATCTACATGGAAGGAAGGAAGCAGTCTGGTACCCCAAGATTCTATTTTAGGCCCGGATATTTCTTCAATATCTTCATAAACAATGGAGATGAGGTAATAAAAGAGGAACTTGTCGTATCTGCAGATGACACCAAGCCAGCAGGGATAGTCAACACTCTAGAAAATAGGCTGAAGATCCAGGTGGATCTTGACAGACTGGGCTCTATCTAACAAAATAAAATTCAATAGAGAAAAAAAATAAGCTTTACACTTTGGCAGGAAAAACCAAATGTACAGTTACAGATTAGGTGAAACTTGGCTGAATAGTAATAATTGTGAGAGGGATCTCAGAGTCATAGTGGACAATCGCTTAAATATGAGCCAGTAGTGTGCTGCAGCTGCCAAAAAAAGTCAATTCAATCCTAAGCTTCATTAACAGAGCAATAGAATCAAAATCATGTGAAGTATTAATACCATTTTTAAGGACTTGGTAAGGCCACACTTAGAATACTGCATGTAGTTTTGTTCACCACAATATAAAAAAGATGTTGAGACTCTGGAAAGAATGCAGAGAAAAGCAACAAAGTTGATTAGGGGACTG
This sequence comes from Vipera ursinii, assembly GCF_947247035.1. Lineage (NCBI taxonomy): Eukaryota > Metazoa > Chordata > Lepidosauria > Squamata > Viperidae > Vipera > Vipera ursinii. The sequence goes on from NC_139520.1 coordinate 3,221,539, forward strand.
GAGGCTAAAACATACAAAGAATGGTTGCAGGAATTGGGTATGTCTAGTCTAGTGGAAAAAAAGTACTAGGGGGACATGGTAGCACTGTTACAAAATTTGAGGAGCTGCTACAAAGAAAAAGGGAGTCAACCTATTTTCCAAAGCACCAGAAAGCCGGACAAGAAGCAACGGATGGAAACTCATCGAGAAGAAAAGCAACCTAGAACGGAGGAGAAATTTCTTGACAGTGAGAACACTCAACCAGTGGAAAGACTTGCCTCCAGAAGTTGTGGGTGCTCCATCACTGGAGGCTTTTAAGAAAAGACTTCACAGCCACGTGTCTGAAATGGCACAGGGTCTCCTGCTTGAGCAGGGGGTTGGACTAGAAGACCTCCAAGGTCCCTTCCAACTCTGTTATTCTGGTTTCCCTCAGCTCCTTTGAAAGGCAATTCCCATAATTTTCTTTTGCCTTCAAATTGCTTACAAAGGAGATTTTGTCTGATGAGTTTTCTAACAGTTTTTTTTTCCTTTGTGGAAATGCTCTAAAACAGGGGTCTTCAAACTTGGCCCTTTTATGACTTGTGGACTTCAACTCCCAGAATTCCTCAGCCAGCTTTGCTGGCTGAGGAATTCTGGGAGTTGAAGTCCACAAGTCATAAAAGGGCCAAGTTTGAAGACCCCTGCTCTAAAACTTCAGGAGTTCTCTTTGAACGACTACCTCGATCCTAATTGAATTCACACTGCTGAATGTTGGTAGTTGCTTAGAAAAAGCATTTCATGAGCTGAACAGGCGAGGTTGAAAGCAGAGAAGTTGACAAACAAAAAAGGTCCAAGAGTGGTCTGTATTTGAAGCTCACGGTTGATTTTTTGCTAATTGAAGTCGGAACTGATTTATTTGTCTCTAAAATCAGACTTTAAAGTTTAGTTAGGATGAGAGACTTCATTATTTGGGAAACGCAGGCCTGTTTTTGAAAGAGCAAAGGCAGCTAAACCACATTTGATTGGCCTGTTGAGATTTCTGGTCCCGCCCCCCCCCCATTTTTCTCAGAAATATTTGGATTTCTTGCTGATACGGATAGGATGTATCTGTACTTCCCCTTTCGGCTGCCAAAATTACCCCATAGTAATCATAAAATAAGTAGCTTTTATTCCAGATGGGTAAATTGTGGAGGTAAAGTTCTTTTTTTTTATTGAAAAGTTTTACAATACATGATCTCAAGATGCAAAATTGTTTCTAGAAAAATCCAGAAAAGCAAGTCCTTGCAGGATAACCTACCTGTTCTTCCCAGAATGTTCGTAGCAATCCAGTCCAGAAATATTGTTACAGAGCTTATTGCTGACTTCAGACTCAGCAGGTAAAAGGAACAATGTGGCTATACAATCCTGCTTCATGGCACTGAGCAGCGATAGTGGCAAACCTCACCCAACATGGGCCATCAATTGACATCAAGATAAGAACTGAAAACCTGAGTCTTGCCCTGAGGGGTTAAGTCAAAACAAGCCTTTAATGCAGAGGCCTTGCATCTTTCTGAAGCCAGATGCACTGGTGCTCATTGACAATGATGCAGTTAGGCAGATTTGAGATTTGAAAAGCTGAGGTTTGGAAAATACTGAAATTTCTATGGTTTTGAATACTTTTGGACATTATCAGTAAATCAGCTTGATAGCAATAGTGTTGCCCTTAGACTTATATACCGCTTCATAGTGCTTTACAGCCCTCTCTAAGTGGTTTACAACAATCTGGCTCCTCGTTTTACTGACCTTGAAAGGATGGAAGGCTGAGTCAACCTTGAACCAGTCAGGATCGAACTCTTGGCAGTCGGCAGAGTTAGCCTTCAATATTGCATTCTGACCACTGCACCACCACAGTTCTGATACTGATTTTTATAGCATGGTGGGAAGCATTAGTTTGAAAAACCATCCAATCCTGGGTTGCTGATGAAACAGTGGTGACGCTTCCACATTCCTGGACAGTAAAGGTGGCAAAGTTACCCAGCCCTCTTGATTGTTCAAGGTTCCTCCAAGATCCATTCAGCCTACGACCTACAGACATCACATGCCTCATGGCATCACCAGTAATTTGCACTATTTTCGCCATTCCAACATTATGGTACACATGATGCCCTTTGTGTGCAGACTTTGAGCACTAAACTAGATTCACACTTTATATTAAGCCATACAGTAATATAGTTTGATTTTAACTGTGTGTGTGATATGAACTCTATTGTTATAAACCATTTTACGGCTTAATGTCTTACATGAATATATCCAGTTGTTGCTTAATCAATACATGGTCCACCATGGTGAAAATAAATTATGGCTCAACAAGATTTGGGTCCCATTCCAGAAGGCTAATGCCAGGACTATTTGGCACGGTTCTCATTTGATGCATCCAACCCTCCAACCCATGGCCATTTTCAAGAGGAGGAATCAGTTGCTCTCCTTCCTTCAGTCCCTGCTCAGCTGCCATTGGATACATGCAGTAAAAGGACTAAAGGTGGAGTAATCAAAGGTCTTTGAAGCTGCCCATGCTAGTAATCCACAGCGTTATTTTCAAAGGCTCAGGGCAGATCTGGACCTTCAATGGGTAGATCAGGTAATATACAGTCATTACCCTCTCAGGGTGCCTGGAAGCTGTAGGGCCTGGAAGTGGGCAATGGACTATGACTGAACCCAAGCAAGAGTGAGTGGTTTTGGGAGTGTGGAGCTTCAAGATCCGGGCCTTTGACATCTTTAGTTCTGGACAGAGTTGCATGACCCCATTCAGGCCCAATTTGCACTGGGACTCCTAGATTTGCAACTCCTGCTCAAAGATCAAGTGTTAGCCATCCCAACTTGGCCAGTTAGAAAAGAAAGACTCTCAGATCCATCGTTAACCAAAGTACACTTTACTAAAGCTAAGTGGTTACAGAGTAGCAAAGCTGGATCTGAAGTTTCATGCCAAAAGCATCTGGTTAATTTTTCCCTTCTCGCCACCTTTGCCCTGGTTATCTCAAAGTGTTCAATTACATTCAGATAAATTGGTTTGGTAACAGTCCCTGGCTTGATGGGCTGGATGGTTTCATATTCCATTTCATGACTTCAGAATGGCCAACGGCTACATGGGAAGGCACGAAGAGTAGTTTCAATTCCCGTTATTCCAATCTCCCTTTTTCCTCCCTGCAGCTCCCTCCCGCCATTTGCGTATGGCTGGCACAGCAGAATGACAGTCCTGACAGCAAGTGGTCCTTGTGACAACAAGAGCTGTTGCATAAATTTGGTTTGTGCACTGACTGCAGCCTTTCCTGGATCAGGACAGATGAGCTCTTTTCCTGTTGGCGGTCCCAAGATTAGAAAATACCTTGGAGATTTTCTAGTCCAACTCTTGTCCAGGAGAAGCATCCTCAAGCTGTTCCAGATAGATGGTGTTCCAACTTGGGTTTGAAAGCGTCCATGATTCCAGAGGTAGGCTAATCCATGCTTTAATATCTCTCACGGTAAGGAAGGTTTTCCTTACTTTGAGTTTGGATCTCCCTCTACAAAGCTTCCACCTGTTGGTTCTTGTCCTACCTTCAGGGCTCTGGAGAATAAATCCACACGGTGTTCCTTGTGATATCCCTTCAAGTATTGGAAGATTACTATATTGTCTATCCTTAGCCTTAGACCTCTGCCTGTTTTTTTTATGTGTGTGGCTTCAATTGCATCACCATGGTTGCCATCTTGACTTTTTAACGACAACCTGTGGACATCCCTGAGGTCTTCTTTGCAAATGAGCAAAGGGATTCATTGATGACTGAACTAGGCGAATTTCAAACTGCGCTAATCATCTCTATGAAACAAGGAGAAGGTAAGAGTTTGCTGACCTAGCAAATGACAGCAATTTATTCAACCTGGAGCATATAGGTAACTGACTTGGCCTCATCTTTTTAGAGGTGAAAACATATATCAAAGTGTTCAATATTTAAAAAAAAAGTTTGAAGCAAATAGTGAGAAAACTGTCTTAATGATATCAGAACCCTTGTAGCTTCTGGCAAACTGGCCTTGGAAAGCAACCAGCAAGGTGGAGAAACACAAAGGCAGTAAAAGAACAAAATGCTTGTTTGGGCATGAGAATTATTACAGGACATGCTGCTATTTTTTTTTAATTCCATTTATATCCCGCCCTTCTCCGAAGACTCAGGGCGGCTTACAAGCTTAGCAGTAGCCTTCATTCTATGTATATGCCTGCTTGTTAGGGCTTTTCACATACACCCCAAGCGGCATTATTACAAAGTCAGCTTATTGCCCCCAACAATCTGGGTCCTCATTTCACTGCTATTACAGTGAAAGCCACAGAGAGTGGTTAAAGGACCAGGCCTGAAACCAGGAGGTCTTGCATTCTAGTCCTGCACGAAGCCAGATGGGTGACCCCAGGCCAGTCACTCTCTCTCAGCCCCAGGAAAGAGATAATGGCAAACTATTTCTACAAATCTTCCCATGAAAACTGCAGGATCTAGACCAGACAATTGTCTGGAGTCAAAAACTGACTCGAAGACACAAAAATTAAAAAAGATAAAAGATTGCCGTAGGCATTTGCATTATCTTTTGGGCAGCCTTAGAGTGACAAGTTTTTGTGGTCTCTCTCTCTCTCTCTCTTTGTGTGTCTGTGTGTGTGTGTGTGCATGGATATATATGATGACATTTCACACACACTCAGCTTGAGGGGATGAAGAAACTCCTCCTGCTAAGCCAAAGACCCTCTTCCACCTTCTCTCCCTTCGTAATGCTGGGCCTGGGAAGCCCCTATTTCCCTGGCAGGCGCGCACTCTCTTTTTTCTCTCGGTGAGGCAGCCTTCACTCAGAATCACAGCAGGGACCAGCTGATCTTCATTTGTGATTATTTTCAATTCCCTCATCCTGGAATAGACATGAAAGCAGGTCTTCAAGGCAACTTGTAGGTACCAGTTTGCTGTACGTACTTAGGAGAGAGTTGAATCTTCTGGATGTCATTCTCTCAAATGACATTCCCCAGTCACGTTGATGGGGATCTAAAAATAGGCCACGGCCAAAATGAGCAGGAAGGAAGGGAGACAGGGGAAAAAAGACGAAAACATCAGCAGCTTCTGATTAACTGTCTCCTTAAGAGCATCCAGTAAATCCCAAAGGGCTGCAAGAAATTGCTCATTTCAGTCTGCACCGGGAAATTCAATATTTTAGTAGTGATTTTTATATAAACGTTTAAAAATGCAAAGATAAAAGTTAATACAAATTAAAGAAATATAAAATGTTAAAAGAAAAAAATGAAATACACATAGAAAAAGAAAAGGAAAAAAAAATAAAGAAAAAAGATATATAAAGAAATGCTTTCCCCCTTCATCATGGCAGGTCATTTACCTCCTTCTTTAACATTTCAACCAAAGATCTCTTTCCCATGTTTCATTTCTTACCTATAAATAAATCATAAAGCCTTGCCATCCAGTCTTAATAAGCAAAAGTCCATTAAGAGTTACCAGAAATAACAACATGTATATTTTAGCCTTAATCAAATTAATCAGTTTTATGTTCCTTTCCTTTCCTATTAACTCAGTAACTTATCATGTTCCCTAAAATACAACAAAAATGTCTTTTTCCCCATATCCTATTTCTTATCTATAAACAAATCTTTATTTGTACCTACTCAAGAAAAAAATCCAGTAGGAGTTACCAGGAACAATATATCTAAAGCCTTCATCTTTAATTCCTTCAAATTCACAAATTAATTTCTTATCATTTTCTCTTTGTCTCCTTTCAGAAATTCCTTCACAAATTTAACATATACCAGAAATAATGATATCTATGTTTTAACTTTAAATACCTATATTTTAATTTTCAACTTTTCAACTATATTTTACTTTTAACACCACAGCATACACTTGTATCACTTTCTCTGAAAATACAATAAAAAATATCTTCTTCCCCTATCTTATCTATAAACACACTTTAAAGCCTTGTCATTCTGTCCTGATTGAGAAGGACCCATTAAGAGCAAGTATAAATATACAGTTTTAATTAAAAATTACAATACATTTTAATTTTGATCAAATAAGCCAACTTTATGTTCCTTTTGTATGGTTTTAAAAATCTTGATGTTTATTCTCTTTAAATAGGAAACATTTCAAGGAAAAGGGATTGGGAGAGAGGAAGAAAAGGCAGTCAGGTTTAAGAATTAGAAAAAGAGAAGGTTCAACCCCTTGAAATAGCTGCTACTCTCTTGAGACCCCTGATATTAATTGATGATGGTTTCATAGTGAACAATCCACTAGTACAATGTACAGCAAAAGATTACCAGCTATTACTGAATATTTTAATCCCATAACTGTGCCTTTTGGGAATTCTGGAAGTTAATCCAGCACATCTGGAAAGCTCAGGATGGGAAGGTAAGAACTTCCGAAATTGTGCCTTGAAACCAGAGGTTTGTAAATTCTAGTCCCACCTGTTTAACCAGCTGGCCCAAAGTTCTCATGCTTGTGAGAAAACTGTACATTCAAAAATACTTCATCCTGTATAGGGCCTATTTTTTCCAGCAATGGAGATGAAACGGGAGTAAGCCCACAATATCATATTTGCAATTCGAGTTGTTGTTGCTGTTATTATTATTATTATTATTATTATTATTATTATTATTATTATTATTGTTGTTGTTGTTGTTGTTGTTGTTGTTATGTTGCAGCATGTCATGTCATGTGACCACAATTTCTGACATTCCTTATTAGCTTTCCACAAGCAAAGCCACTGGGAAAGTCATCGGAAGGCCACAAAATGTTCCTGCTCCTGCTGCCTTTTCACATGGCCCATGTTCCACAGCTCCTCCCTGGTCACTTGTGGCACTTGCACATTTGCCTATTTTCCATAGCAGCTGCCTGTACCACCTGCCTGTCTGCCGACAGCTCCAATCCGCAGCTGTCACCTGCCAGCCTGCTTGCCTGGGACTCCTGCATCTTCCCACCTCTTGGGTCTGTGTGGTCCTTGCTTAACAGCTCGTGAAGTCTGGGGTTACTGCAGCAAAAAGCATTTCTGAGCCTGCCCTGAGACCCTTTTGCTCCAGTGCAGAATTTCTCACAAGACAATCTTAGCAAAGTTAAGGCAATTAACAACTTGAAAAATAACAGTATGTACTTTGGGGGCACATTTTTCACTAGGGCAGGCCTTTAACAATTTCTACAACTATCATCAACTAACGGGACAAAGATTCTGCTTCTCACATTCCCAGGGCCTTTGGTATTTACCTCTGAAATTGCCTTCATCACTCTTGATTTGCTCCTTCTGAACCAAGGCAATTTATTTACTGTCCCTTTTATACTGCATGATCTTTCCTGGGAATTCTCCACAGGTTTTTATCAGTCACGAGGCTCAGCTCCTTCCCAGGTGCTGATCAGTTGCTAAGAGGGAGCGCCATTGTGAGAAACATGTCTTCATCTGCAAGCTTGCCCCATCGTTCTTCTCATAAATCTCTTCCCATCAAAACTCTCCATCTTCCACCTCCTTCAGGCTGTCCAAGAAAGTCAGGATGGCAGCCACGACAATGCAGTCAAAGTTCTGCCTGATTTTTGTGGGTGTTGTGTATGCAATGTGCACTGCCCAGGTGTTAATTGCCTTTATGATATTTCCTCCACTCAGCTTTGATCTTAAGTTTTTCCAGACTTGCTTTATGTATTTTGTTGAAGTTGCTTCCTTAACTTGGTTGTGCAACAGCTCAGAAGCTTTCAAAACTCCTAAGTACTTCTTCTGGTGTTACTGCTTTTATCAACTCTTCATGATCAGGTTCAAATCTATCATCTTCGACCATTTTTCCTGTCTTAAGAGCAATTGTTGCATATATGTCAATGCCAAATTGCATTTCAGTGTCTCTGCTAAACTCCTCAGTGCTTTTCAGCAGTCAGCTCAATTCAGCTTTTCTTTTTCCAAACAGTTTTAAATCATCCATGTAGTAGAGCAAATGGAAATTTTTCAGTCCTTTTTTAGCCAATTCATAGCCATGGTTTGTTTTGTTCAACATGCTTGTTAGTGGCGCCATCGAAAATACCAATAACAGAGGTGACAATGAGTCACCTTGGAAGATTCCTTGTTTGATTTCAACTTCACCAAATTCTCCTCCTCCTCCTCCTCCTCCTCCTCCTCCTCCTCCTCCTCCTCCTCCTCCTCCTCCTCCTCCCTCTTATTATTCTTATTCTTCCTCTTATTCTTATTCCCCCTATTCTTCTTATTCCTCTTATTCCTCTTATTCTTTAAGATTTAATCTTCAATTTGATTCACAGTCTGGGACTGTTAAAAACAGTTCAAGGACTTAAGACCTAACCAAGGACCTAAGATTTTAGATTTTAGATTTTATTAGATTTATATACCGCCCTTTCCCGAAGGACTCAGGGCGGTTTACAGGGCATTTTAAAATCACATCAATATAAAATACAAAGTTAAAAGAGAATTAAAAGATTAAATTATCCCTGAAAATAAGAGCTGTTAAGATAAGGTCTGAGTATATAGGCAGTTCTGAGTAAAGTGGGGTTTCTTTTTTGCAAAGTCCAGATATTCAGGTCTGATAAGTTCAAAATTCCCATGGATCTAGGCAGCCCTTTGGGTATTGCTCCAAGGGCTCCTATTACTATTAGTACAACCATTAATTTCTTCCTCTGCAATCACTCAACTTCAATTTGCTGATTGAGGTATTTCGTTATTTTTTTCTAGTTGTGTCTCTTCAATTCATGCATCACCTGACCTGGAAAGTTAACACAACCCAGGTGGCCAGAAAGGCCCAACAGAGACTCCACTTCCTCAGGGTCTTGCAGAAGAACAGGGTAGAACAACGGCTAATGACCTTCTTTTACCGGTCTACTATAGAGAGCATCCTCTTGTATGGTATTGTGGTTTGGTATGCTGGTCTGACAGCCGCGGACAGGAAAGTATTACAGAGGGTAGTGAGCACAGCACAAGACATTGTGGGCTGTTCCCTGACACCACTGGATGACCTCGCCAGGGCTCGTTGCCTTGGAAGAGTGAGGAAGATTCTCAGGGATGACTCACACCCTGGACGGTATCTCTTTACTCTCCTACTCTCCATCCGGTAGGAGATATAGGAATATAGCCAGCCGTACCAACAGGCTGAAGAACAGCTTTTATCCGTGGGCTGTTAGGCTTTTAAATGGGACATAATCTTATGCAGAATTGACTTGGGAGGCCGGTGTGTGGAGTAGTTGGTTCACATAGTGTGGTGGGATGGAGGGTTTGTTGTCACTGTGTGTTGGGGGGAGAGAGCACGGGGGAGGCTCAGCTAATCTCAATGTACACATGTTGTACTTTGACAATAAAAGGTTTATTATTTTATTATTATCACCTTTGACATCATCTTCATAGCCAGCTGGAGACTTTCAGTGTCCTCCTCCGTCTTCCTGGTTCACAAACAACCACAGGAAGAGCTGGAGAAATGCTACTTCAGCTCCCATCTCCTTCACACTTCAATCCCCTTTGCAGACTTTTTCAAAGGCTGCTTCCCTCCTTCAGGATGGATGCAAGAAGCAAGCAAGCTGTTTGTGGGGAAAAGAAAAAGGTGACTTGGGTTAAAACCCATTGACAGCTACAACACAACCCTAGAAGATTTGATAGGAAACTTTCAAACATACAAATGATGAAGGGTAACTTCAGATTGCAATGTGGGTTATTCCAAAGATTGCTGGAAAGAAATCCAAGCAAATATTGGTAATTTCACTGTTTCTGGTAGTATAAATTCCAGCTTTTAAATTAAAACCTGTTCCTATCCTAGTAAGATACACAGGTTCCAGAACCGTAGAAAAAGAAAAGAGCAATGTGTCTTGGTAGTCAATGTCAAATCAACACGATTGGTGGGAGACATTGGACCCACAAATTTCAGCAGGCTTGTCCAATATCCGTCTTCTTGTAGACAGCCTTTAGCAGAAAAGTTATGGAAGTAACACATTGATTGCCAGAAAAATCTAAAAACCCTGGTGAAAATACTTCCAGTTGACCAAATTAAGTTGCACAAAGCCAACCTTTGATGTTCAAGAACAGACATGTCAAACACAAGGCCCAGGGGCCAGATCCGGCCCGCGAAGTGGTTTCATGCGGCCCGCGAAGCCATCCTGGAAACAGTGAGGGAACGGCCCCCACTGCCTTGGACCTGGCCCAGAGACCCTCCTTCTGCCAGAGACCCTCAGATCTGTCCCACTCCTGCCCAGGCCCCCATAGGCACCCTTGATGCGAACGATGTAGAGCTGGCCATGCCCACCCAGTAGGCCATACGCACTCTAGCCACGCCCACCCAGTAGGCCATGCCTACCCTGGCCATATTCACCCGGCCCCCTGAGGGCAACCGTAATGCTGATGCGGCCCTCAATGAAATTGAGTTTGACACCCCTGTTCAAGAACTTTTTACACCTCAAAAACTTGCAGGTCCTCCTTGACTGTATTTGAAGAGAAAGTTTTGTTTCTAGCCAGGTAAACTGCAAGTGAGCCTGAAGGCTGTCAGGATTGTACTGCAAGTGCCACAGCCAGTTTCCTTAACGGCTTTTTTTGTACAATACGAGTGAGAAACTAAAGAGAAAATATTTTCATTCTTTGCACGCAGGTTTGCAACCACTGCACTGCATTTTTCAATCTTCCAAACACAGACAATATATCTGCTGACCTCTTGTGGCCATTGGTGGGAAAGAAAGATTTCATGACTCAATCAAAGCAACTTCTTTGTAGTTTTTTTGGTAGGTCAAACATCTGCTGCCTGATATGACAACCTGCAGGAATACATAGGACCGGGCTGCCCTAAATACCAGTTCCATTCTTAAGACAACCGATTTAAAGAACAAAATTCATTTTGAAGGACTTTTCTTATTTATTATATTTATTATATTTATATTTATATCCCACTTTTATTATTTTTATAAATACTGTAACGAACATGCCTAATACTCCTCCCTCCTCCTGTTTCCCCCACAACAACAGCCTTGTGAGGTGGGTTGGGTTGAATGAGAATCTCCTGGTGATTGGCCCAAAGTCACCCAGCCAGTGTTCATCCCTAAAGTGGGATCAATATATTAGTTTCAATAAAGTTTGAGCCTGTTGTGGTCATTCACCGTCTGAGCAATTTTTGTGTGCTGCTTCTGCTTATTCAACAAAGATAAGATAATACCAGACAGGTATTACCCAATTCCTGCAACCATTCTTTGTATGTTTTAGCTTCCAGTCCCCTAATCAACTTTGTTGCTTTTCTCTGCACTTTTTCCAGAATCTCAACATCTTTTTGTAATGTGGTGACCAAAACTGCATGCTGTATTCCAGGTGTGGCCTTACTAAGGCTTTAGAAAGCAGCACTACTACTTCATGTGATTTTGATTCTATGCCTCTGCTTCTACAACCAAGGATTATATTAGCTTTTTTGGCGGCTGCTGCACGTCGCTGGCTGATATTTAAGTGATCCTCCACTAGCACATTCCAGGAACTCCACACTGGTTTCTACAGAGGAGCTGAACTCTTGGCATGCACTGATGGAAAAATGGGAAGCCACTCTTGTAAAGGTTTTTGAGGCTCATGTAGTTTTTGATGCCAAGGAAGGAGCCTGAAGCCTCACACTTTCAATATCCATGCATAGATGGCTTGGGATCTTGGGACCAATTGGCTGCAATTGGTGGAGCAGTGGGCTAATGCCTCCTTAAGTAACACCAGCTGCCTGCAATTAGTGCAGGTTCGAGTTCCACCAGGCTCAAGGTTGACTCAGCCTTCCATCCTTCCGAGGTAGGGAAAATGAGGACCCAGATTGTTGGGGGGAATTAAGCTGACTTTGTAATAATGCCGCTTGGGGGTGTGTGTGAAAGCCCTAATAAGCAGGCATATACATAGAATGAAGGCTACTGCTAAGCTTGTAAGCCGCCCTGAGTCTTCGGAGAAGGGCGGGATATAAATGGAATAAAAATAAAAATAAAATAAAATAAATCACAGGATCAAACTTGGGCTGGATTGAATTTGCACAAAACCTGCCCTTGGCTGGGTATTATTTGGGTCTCCTTAGTCATATATTTTACAGATATCCACAGGTCTTCAGTTGCAAATTTTTGAAAAGAGTTCAAAAAAGGCTTCAGGGCACCATGCCAGGTTAGGAATGTCTGGCCTAGAAGTGACCTAATGGCTGTGTTCACACAATGCACTGAAACAGATCAGGTAGTGGTTTTGCGTGGGAACAGGGGTCTGCAGGACTAAAATGAAGATGGCAGCTACAGGCAGTCAACCTGATCTTTTAGACAGCCATCCACTTGCACCCCTCTGTGGAGGGCAAAGAAGGTTGGCGGATTCGTTTAAATGAGGATATAATACCACGCAGAGCAAAAAGGAGGTCATTTCAGCAGCCAGCCGAGGTGTGTTGTGTTGGAAACAGCTAGTGAAAACAATTATTTTAACGGCTTTCCATGATGTTTTATTAAAAACAGACACCACTGGATGCCACTCTTGCTCCAGGTTTCACAGTAGAACACCTTCATAATATGAATTACGTTTTTTCTCCTCTCCTTTTGAAAAAATCCCTAGAATTTTTGTTTTCTTTCTGGTCCGATTAGGGAAAGGGCTGCATGGATTAAGTTGGATAGCCATCCAACTTAATCAGTGCAACTCTGGGCATCATGCAACAAAACAAACATAAAACAAAAAGACAACAATGCAACCATATATCATTAACAGAATAAACCCAGATGTCAGGAAGGCTTCATGATAATGTACACAACACGCGTTTGTCAGCCAACTCTCTGAAGGATCTAATGGAAACGTGGGATGCCCTTTTTCTTTCAAACCCAACGAGGGAACAGCTTTGCTTCCCTCTTCCTCTGCAGGAAACACCATGGAAAAGTCTGTGTCTCTTCCACTGCAGAAGTGAGCATGACGAAAGAGGGCGACAGAAGAGCTTTTCCTGGCGGGACACAAATCCTCTGGATGAGGAAGGAGTCACTCTCAGTTGCCCCTGTTCAGGATGCAGCTGTAGAGGGTGAAAATATTGGAAGGAGCTAAAGCATTTTACACAGTTTCCACTGAGAGAAGTAGAATAACCTATTGTGTATTGCCCCATTTTACGACCTTTCTTGCCATTGTTGTTAAGTGAATCACTGCAGTTATTAAATTAGTAACCCGGTTGTTACTGTAAGTGAAGCTAGCTTCCCCATCGACTTTGCTTCTCAGCGGGTTGCAAAAGGTGATCACGTGACCCCGGGTCACTGCAACCGTCATAAATGTGAGTCAGTTGCCAGGCACCTGAATTTTGATCACATGACCCTGGGGATGCTGAAACGGTCAAAAGTGTGAAGAATTGTTATAAGTCACTTCTTTCAGTCCCGTTGTAACTTTGAACAGTCACTAAATGAACCACTGTAAGTCGAGGACTATCTGTACAGTTTTGGTTGTCTTTGGTGAGGAAAATCAAGATGGCACTTCATTGCAGGTCACAAGAGCCGTATGTTCTGACTCCAAGTTCCTCTGCTGAACAACAAACCCACAAGTGCCTCATCACTTGACTTCTCCTCCACACTCTCACTGGCTCTCCGTGTTTGTTGCACGGTGAATCTCCTTTCTGGAAGCAGTTTCCTTCCAAATCCCCTGGAGCTACTTCAACTAGGTCAGCAGGCAGCCATGCCCTGTCACAGCCAATGGGAAATCAGCAGCACCATGAAGTCAGCTGCATTCTGGAAACAGCAGCAGCAGCAACCTACAGCAATCTTTCTCTCTTCTACTCCCTCACTGTCCAGCCTCTTCCCTTTCCTGAACTGACCATTGCCAAACTTCAGATTGTTCTTCTTGCTTGTTTGCTCACTGAGAACACAGCAGGCCTTTGCAAGAGACCAGTCCCCTTTTGCACCTGACCTCTTTTAGGTCTTTGTAGACAACAACGATGTTTTCTATCAGTCATCTTTTCTGCCAACTCGCAACGATTCCAGACCTCCTCATCATCCTTGGAGTTTTCCCCTCAACCTTCTCTAGGCCCTGAACGTGAACATATTGCTGTAAATGTGATCGAAACAAAATGGACTACAGTAGGGTAGCCTTCTCCTATGACTTGGACGCAATGCCTCAACACCTCATTAGCCCACATTCAGCTAGTTTTCAACTAGTCCTCCTCAATCACGACTATCACAAAGACTAGGTGTCTCTAATCCTGGGCCTATAGATCTGAGCTTTCTTACCCAAATGCAGGACTTTACATCTCTCTCAGTTTAATGTAATTCTTGGTTTTGGCCCACTGACCAAACTTGTCAGGGTCACTATGAGCTGGAATTTTGGTCCCTGAGATGTTTATCAATTTGTGTAGCTTGATTTCATTTATAAATGTAGTAACCATCCCTTCCATTCTCCCCTCTTGGTCTTTATGACGGTGAGATAAAGGCTGGAGCAGACTTCTCCAGCCACTGCACATGAGGAAATATATATGTCTCTCATTTCGGGACGGTTGCATAGGCTTCCCTTTTATACATCTGGCTAGAGGGCCCTCAAACAGCAAAGCAAATATCAGGAAGTCAAATCAACCAATCAGCAAGCAGGGCATGCAACTCCACACAAGGTGCAGTTGGGATCTGGGAGGTCTTTGCGTAGGCCCGCCAGCAGCCCTCTTCAACCTCCACTTACCCATCAACTCCTTCAAAGCAGAGGTATGCGGTGACAGCTAAGGGCAGTTGCAGGCAACTCTCTGTTCTGTTCCAGCCTATGACCGGCCCCGTTTGAATGTCAGGGACAACCCCTTTTTATAGTCAACTGGCTGGAAAAAACCCAACCAAATTTATTTACAAAGAGTTTAAACAAGAGTTAAATGAAAAGTTCAAACAAGAGTTAAACAGGAATAACAGACCAGGACTCTAGCAGAAGAACTTCAAACGGTTGCCTTCAGCAACCAGCACCTCCCACACCTTCTCCTTTTATCAGCAGTCCCAAGGTGTGGCCTCTCCCGAGTTGCCTCATTGCCTTCCTCTGTTCTGCTCTTCTGGATTGCCTCCGGCTCCTAGCGTCCCTGAATAGATCCAGCTGTGAATCGTCTACATCCAATACCTCGTGCTCACATGGCTGAGTCTGAGGAGGAACATGATGGGAGGGGCCAGGCTGAGAGTCCTGCAGTGCATCAGAGCCTCCCTCTGATACCAAAGGCTCTCCAAACCCCTCCTCCTCCTCCTCTTCAGAACCATCAGACTCAGCTGCCGATACCACAGGCTGACGCTGAATCACAAGACTCTCCATCATCCTTCAAGAGCAGAGGATATCTCGCTCAGGACAAGGCAGAACTGTTTATCAGCATTTTCTACATGGGACTTTTCCACTAGTGGCAAAGCTACCAGATTGCAGTTTGACCTCCTAGCTAGCCCATTCTTTCTAACCTGCCAGCATCTTTCTGAAATTCTAAAAGAGATAAATAAAGGAACAGCAGATTTCTTAATGAGTAGCTAATTAATTAGTGTTTTGCAAACAAGAACAGGTCACCCATAAGCCCCTGATTACATGGAAACATTTAATAGGGGAAAAGTTTGGATAGGTTTTAAGAGAAATCTTTGATAAAACTTGTCAGTCCCTGTGAACACAAGATGCAAAGTAACGGAAGAAAACAGACCCTCTCAGCATTAATTTAAGAGGTGAGAAAGGATGCACTTTTTAAAAAAATCATTTGGTCTTTTCATCTGAAGCAAAGCTTGCCTTCTCTGCATTCCAAGCAGTTCCAGAATACATCCCTCTGAAGTATAATGCAGAGGGGTCTAGAATTAACACGAGCACTCCTTTCATTTAAATGCAAAATCTAGAAAGAAGAGAACTATTTAAAAATGCCAAGTGGCCTTAATATGTTTGTATCAAATACTTTGCAAGAGTTTGTAGCCTGCTCTATAGACAATATGGCTGTACTCAGGGAGCTCACCGCAGTATTAAAAACTCAGCTTGCCCTTAAAGTTTCATTGTCTGCAACCACCTCATAATTAAATGTCATATTTGAGTGGAAAATGCTGCTGGCAAGAAGGTGTCCTGGATGAAAAAAAATAGTTTCATGATGCAATAATTAACAGGAAAAATAGTAATCGCTCACCTTCTCAAGTTCTTCCAGTGTTGCTGCTTAAAGAGATCTTGTCTATACCATTTGGCTAATGATGGCCATTTCAATTATCATTTTAGGCATGACATTCACTATTGGCCTGGACCTTGCTTTCTTTCTCTCTGCTGCAGCTGGGATTGCAAAGGCATGATGTGGTGCTATTCTTTTCTTCAGAATGTCCATAATATATCTTGGGGCTACAGCATCTCCCCAACCTGAGACCAGTCATGAGATGACTTCACTCTGAGGCCTTCATCTGGGGCAACCGAGCCATTGTCTAAAGGAGAGTTAGGTGAGGATCTTGGAGGGAAGAACTCTTGTGATCTTGGCTTGGTTTCCTCCATCTTTATCATCTTCTGCTACTCCAGTCTCTGGCTCTAATCCAAGTCGGAGAGAGCCACCTCTTCCGAGGACCATTTTAAGTATTTAAATAACAGTAACAGACCTCCTTCATATTATGTTCTCAATCATTCTTTCATCCTCCTACAGTAGGTACTCTCAACTTTGTTAACTGGTCGCTTGTATTTGTTTTTGTAAGATGAGACACTTGGAGTTCCACCTTTAGACAACCTGTGCCCTATTGGGTCATTGTTTCAGAGATATTTCCTTACCTAAACAGAGAAACAGAAGGACCAAGGATAGGCAAAAAAGCAGTGGGAGTGGAAAGGACATCAAACTTTTTGCTGGCTTCCCCATTGAGTTTCAGGGAACATTGGAAATCTCCCTTCCCTTCCCTTCCCTCCTTTCCCTTCCTTTCCCAACAGGTCTAAGCAATTTTATCCATCAAGTGTTCAACAAATTCCTCTGCAACGCCCTGTAAATTGTTATCTGAGCCCTCCTTCCTAAGGAAGGATTGGGTGACTTTTAACAGGACTGCCAGATGACACTGTGTGGATGCAAAAAGACTGGAGAAATAGTGACATTTTCCCGCTCTTACAGCCACAAGGTAGGCCTTAATTGCAGCTCTGACCTGTGAGTGGTAGGCTTCAGAATAACAGAGTTGGAAGGGACCTTGGAGGTCTTCTAGTTCAACCTTCTGCTCAGGCAGAAACCTATAAGCTATTTTAGACAAATGGTTGTCCAATCTCTTCCTAAAAAGTTCTAGTCTTGTAGCGCCCACAACTTCTGAAGGCAAGTTGTTCCACTGTTGAATCGCTCTAGCTGTCAGGAAATTTCTCCTTAGTTCTAGGTTGCTTCTCTCTTTGATTAGTTTCCATCCATTGCTCCATTTTTTAAAAAAATCCCATTTATATCCCGCCCTTCTCCGAAGACTCAGGGTGGCTTACAATCTAAGAAGCACAAATCAATGTGCTTAGCAATAGCCTTCATTCTATGTATATGCCTGCTTATTAGGGCTTTCGCCCCACCCCCAGCGGCATTATTACAAAGTCAGCTTAATTGCCCCCAACAATCTGGGTCCTCATTTTACCATTGCTTCTTGTTCTGCCTTCAGGTCCTTTGGAAAATAGCTTGAGGATTGCCCTCTTCTTTGTGGCAATCCCTTAGATATTGGAACACTGCTGTCATGTCCCCCCTCATCCTTCTCTTCATTAAACTAGACATACCCAATTCCTTCGATCATTCTTCGTATGTTTTAGCCTCCAGTCCCCTAATCAACTTTGTTGTTCTTCTCTGTACTCTTTCCAGAGTCTCAACATCTTTTTTCTGTCATGGTGACAAAACCTGGATGCAGTATTCCAAGTGAGGTTTTATCAAGGTGTTATAGTGTGGTATTACTTCATGTGATTTTGATTTTATTTCTCTGTTTAATTGCTCTTAATATCAGAAAAAATCACTTTACTTCTAAGCTGGATCTCTCTTTGACAAGCTTCCATCCATTACTTCTTTTCCTGCCCTCTGGTGCTTTGGAGAATAAGTCAATCCCCTCTTCTCTGTAACAGCCCCTTAAGTACTGGAGGACAATTATATCCTGATTAGTCTCTTCAATTGGCTAGACATACCCAGGACCCTGAGTTGTTTGTCAAATGATTTAGCCCCCAGACCCTTTATTATCTTTACTGCTCTTCTCTGCACACTTTTCAGAGTCTCAACATCTTTTCTGTATTGTGGTGACCAGAATTGTTGCAGTATTCCAAGTGTGGCCTCACTAGTGCAGTGTAAAGCAATAGTATCACTTCTTGTCTTGAAGCTATCTCTCTGTTGATGCATTGTAGGACTACATTGGCTTTTTTGGCAGCTGCAGCACACTCCTGGCTCATACTGAAGTAGTGGTCCACTAGGATACCTAGATCCCTCTCACAGTTACACCTGCTGAGTCAGGTACCACCTATTCATACCTATACATTTGGTTTTTCTTGCTTGAGTGTAGGACTTTACTTTTCTAACCACTGAACTGCACCTTTTTAGATAGGTCCTAATGCTTTTGAGTCTGTCAAGAACCTATCCCTTCATCTAGATCGGCAGCTCCCAACTGTTTCTATATCCCCCACCCCTAGAATGCTTCTGATATATTCTCGCACCCCTTGCAAATGTTTGAAATAACGGCAATGAATTATGCATATACACTATAATTTTGAAACCAAGTTTTTGCACCCCCTGGAATATTGTCTCATGCCCCCAGGGGGTGTGAGCACCCCTGGTTGGGAACCCCTGATTTAGATCATATGCCCCCCCAATGAAGATCATATGACCCCAGCAGCAATCCGGCAGCACTGAAGCAACCTCAATTCCCCCAAATTTCATTCTCTTAGGTGTCACGTGTCCAGGATTTTGGATACATTCTATAAGCTAGCCCATTTGAGGTACCTTGATTCAAAAATTGTTGCCTTATGTGGCACTTTTTTGTCCATTTAAAAGTCACGACAGTAAGGGTTTAGCAGTATATTGATTCTTTCCTAATGGCATTCCACACTAATGCAATAATTTAGCTTGTCGTAGTCAAACTACAGTTGATGCTGATGTTGTATGCTTCAATTAAAAAAATCTTTTACTCAATATTTATGGTGTAAAATGTAAAATTATTAGATAATGCTCACACATGTGCAACATCTTGTGTTGCCCTCTGAAGGCAACTCACATAGATTCTCTGCAATTGCAGAGTCACCGAAGTGGTTAGTGGCTACATTAATGAATAAGATGGATCAATAATTTGCACAAGGTTGAAGGATGTTTATTTGGTTTTAAAATTATATGTTATATGAACATCATAAAAACATAAAAGCAGTCTATCAGATCTGAAGGATTTCTTATTAACTTCTAACAAAATTGGAGCCAATAAATCTATAAGAAGTTACTAATATTTAGCTGGAAAGCCATCTGAACTAGGGTTTTCCCATTTTTATCAGCTGAATTATCTCCATCTCTTTTAATTTCTAAATTCTAAATTCAAAAAAAAAATACCCACATCACTTCATTGATCAAATATACGTTGAACTGAAAGGAATATACAGTATCAATCCTTCACTTGTTAATATTTCAGAAATTAATTTTGTTGACTTATTTTTAATAGATATGCTCATAAATTATCTTCTTTTTCACCAGATTTCCAATATTTTAACTTTAACCTTTTCAAAGAGAATTCAGCTTGATAGAAATTTCCCAACTGTAGCTTTGATAATATAAATGCAGTGTAATTTTGCCACACTTTAACCAAATTCTCCATATATTTATTCCATGTACAGCTGTGTTTGTGTCTATGTGTCTGGCTAGTCTAAGGAAAAGAAGAAATAGGGGAGACATGATAGCAGTGTTTCAGTATCTGAGGGGCTGCCACAAGAAAGAGGGGGTCAAACTATTCTCCAAAGCACCAGAGGGCAGGACGAGAAACAATGGTTGGAAAATGATCAAAGAGAGAAGCAACCTGGAATTAAGGAGAAACTTCCTGACAGTGAGGGACAATCAACCAGTGGAACAGCTTGCTTCCAGAAGTCCTGGGCGCTCCATCACTGGAGATTTTTTTAAAAGAGGCTAGACAGTCACTTGTCTGAGATGGTATAGGTTCTCCTGCTTGAGCAGGGGGCTGGACTAGAAGACCTCCAAGGTCCCTTCCAGCTCTATTCTATTCTATTCTATTCTATTCTATTCTATTCTATTCTATTCTATTCTATTCTATTCTATTCTATTCTATTCTATTCTATTCTATTCTATTCTATTCTATTCTATTCTTCATTCCATTATCTATTCTATTCTATTATTCTATTCTATTCTATTCTATTCTATTCTATTCTATTCTATTCTATTCTATTCTATTCTATTCTATTCTATTCTATTCTATTCTATTCTATTCTATTCTATTCTTCATTCCATTATCTATTCTATTCTATTCTATTCTATTCTATTCTATTCTATTCTATTCTATTCTATTCTATTCTATTCTATTCTATTCTATTCTATTCTATTCTTCATTCCATTATCTATTCTATTCTATTATTCTATTCTATTCTATTCTATTCTATTCTATTCTATTCTATTCTATTCTATTCTATTCTATTCTATTCTATTCTATTCTATTCTATTCTATTCTATTCTATTCTATTCTATATTCCATTATCTATTCTATTCTATTCTATTCTATTCTATTCTATTCTATTCTATTCTATTCTATTCTATTCTATTCTATTCTATTCTTCATTTCATTATCTATTCTATTCTATTATACTATTCTATTCTATTCTTCATTCCATTATCTATTCTATTCTATTCTATTCTATTCTATTCTATTCTATTCTATTCTATTCTATTCTATTCTATTCTATTCTATTCTATTCTATTCTATTCTATTCTATTCTATTCTATTCTATTCTATTCTATTCCTATTCTATTCTATTCTATTCTATTCTATTCTATTCTATTCTATTCTATTCTATTCTATTCTATTCTATTCTATTACCTGGTTACCATGGGAATTATCAGGATTAGAACAATAGTTATTGGCTGAAACTGGATCAAAGGCAAAGCAACTTTTTTCACACATTCTCTCTCTCTCCCTTCCTTCTTTCCTCCTCTCTCTGTGTATGTTTATATATGTGCCTTCAAAGCAGTGTCGACTCCTGCAGTCTTCTTGGCAAAATTCCAGTGGTGGTTTGTCCTTGTCTGCTTTTTTAGGGCTGGAAAAAGTGCAGAGAAGAGCAACTAAGGCCTGGAGACTAAAACAAATGAAGAACGGTTGCAGGAATTGGGTATGGCTAGTCTAGGGAAAAGAAGGACTAGGGGTGACACGATAGTGGTATTCCAGTATTTGAGAGGCTGCCACAAAGAGGAGGGAGTCAATTTATTCTCCAAAGCACCAGAGGGCAGGACAAGAAACAATGGTTGGAAACTGAACAAAGAGAGAAGCAACCTGGAATTAAGGAGAAACTTCCCGACAGTGAGGACAATTAACCAGTGGAAGGACTTGCCTTCAGAAGTTTTGGGTGTTCCATCACTGGAGGCTTTTAAGAAGAGACTAGACAGCCACTTGTCTGAAATGGTATAAGGTCTCCTCCTTGAGTAGGGGGTTGTTCTACAAGACCTCCAAAGTCCCTTCCAGCTCTATTCTGATTGATTGATTATTAACAATTGACATGGGCCAAGGAACAGGTAGATACTGTAGGTGCAGTTTCCTACATATGCATTTCCAATCAACAGGCCCCACAATTATTCTGTAGCCCTCCCATAGCAAAAGCATGGGGAGCAGGGCAACAGTGGGAGCCTTAGATATTTTATAGGCAGTATGTGAAAATGAGAGCCAATGTGGTATAATGGTGCAGGCACCTGGGAGACCATGAGTTCTATTCCTGTCCTTGTTTGCAGAGTTTCCGCCTTCGTCAAACATGTTCTCCAAACCAGCGGCAGCGGTTTGGAGGCCCTGGGGGGAGGGGCAGGGTGCTTGGGTGGCTCTGGCAGCGCCCGGGCTGAAAACGGCGCCGCGACCCAGTGACCGGGAGACTCACCGCCGCTGCCACGCAGGTGCCTCCCAAGGCTGCAAGCTTTGCACGGGAAGCCTGGCGTCCGGGGAAGCGGCAGCGAAAGGGCCGCCTCCCTTTCCCCCCACCTGGCTTCAGTTGGGAGTTTTGTGCTCTCAAAGTTGGCGAGGACTTTTTGGGCTAGCTAGCAGAAGAGAAGCCGGGCCCTTCCTCCTCGGGAGCCATGAGCAGGTGTGGGAAGTGGTGCAAGCGCGGCCTCGTGAAATTTGCCCGACCCTCTTCAAACTCGTCATGGGCAGGCTTAGCAAAGGTAAAGGCGAGGAGTAAAGGTGACGTGGGAATGGCAGGCGGCAGAGGGAGGGAGGGAGGGAAAGGAGCGAGAAGACCAGCCGACGCCATTCACCAATCATTGGGTTTAGGGAGCGGAAGGGTTCCCGGTTCCCTTCGGAGAGGGCATTTGCTGTGCTTGTGGCATTTTGCAGGCCGAGAAAGGTGTGGTAACTGTTTGTTGGGCCACTTCTGGGCGATCACGGGGGCCCTGGACGATGTGGGGTTTTGCAGCAAAGCCTGGTAGGAAAAGGCTTCATCGGGACACGCTTTCCTGCTTAGGGAGCTTCCGAAGCTACGAATCACCCTTTCCAGTTTGCAGCAGTAGTGGCAGCAGCTGGAAGGCAGCGTGAAAACCGGTCCACGAACCTCTTGTTTCCTGGGGGGAAGAGTTGGAGCCTGTTGCTTTGCGCATGCGCATGCATGCGCACCCTTCTTTGTGGCTCCCAGTTTTTTCTTTTCTGAGGGAACTGGTTCCGAGTGGCTCTTTCACTGTTTTGGGTTGCCGACCCTTGGCCTAGCTAGTAGATAATCTGTTCTGCCTTGTCATGATTTAATACTTCGGGTTTACAACATGGATGTCATTAGAAAACTGGACCTAGTTTATGAAAGTTGCATCTTGGCCTGTAGTTGGAGGTTTTTTAAGGGACAGTTAGCTCTTTCTAGCCATTAAAAAAAACCAGATGGGCAGGAAGCTGTGTCTAAATTTATTTGCTACTTTAAAAGCAACATCTGATATTCCCCGAGACTACATAGATTAAAGTAAAGATTTATGCTAATGCCAAGGATTAAAAGAATTTTAATAGCATGCATAAAGATGTAAATGTGCTATGTTCCATTTTTTTCTGCAGACAAATACGCCATAAGGGAGCTGTAGATGGAACAGAATATATTCACATCCTACAAACTGTAACATCTGGCTTAATTTTGCACTCTTGTGTTCATTACATAGCAGTTGTCTTCCATTGGTGCATCCTTCAAATCACACTTTAACATGGAATCATTTATTCCCCTCTTTTGAAATTCCCTGAAGGGAGCTGGAACCACCTACAAAAATAGCATTTTTTTTGCAAATTTCTGATCATCTGTTTATTGAGGAGTCGGGGCTCACTTAGAATTCTCTGTACCCCATTCTCCAACTTTCATTATTATGTAATGCAAACGCACCAATATCATACTGAAAATTTTTGTATTAGGAAACCTGCCATTAGATGTAGAAATAACACTAAATGCAGAAATTATTGGAAAAAAACTATAGTGATGGAAACAGTTAAGGTGCATATGTGTATGCCTTAAAGGTATATTATGATTTATCACTTTCCTGCTCTGTTTGAGAAATGATTCTGCGACGGATTTTTTAAAAAGTGCTTAGCATGTCTAACAGGCATCAGCAACTGAAAATCCTTTGTTAAAGTGACAATTACATATATATATATGTTTTAAAATGCTTTGAAACTAAACAAAATGCGGAAAGAGATACCATGAAAACTGGAAAACAGCAAAGTTGCTTGAAAAAAAGGAGGAGAGTTGTTTCTGGTCAGGAATGGTACCCTGATACTATTTGAAGTTCTCTGAAGGGAAGAGAGCCACTGCAGCTTTTGAAAGCCCCTGGGCAGAGATCGTTGGTTGTCTTTTATCTCCCTGGATCAAAGGGAGATTAACAGATTAACCACGTGTTTTCTGGATGGTAGCTCCTTCTGATTAAACTGCAGAGATGGACAAACTTTTGCAATTAGATTGAGATTTGAGGTGTTGGCGTCTCTGGGCTTTTCTCTATGCTCCTAACTTCAGAAAATCTGTTACAGACTTTACAGCCTTGTTCTCCCCATCTTTTGTTCGCTTTAAGAAGTAATTAATTATAGTTGAAGACAGATTTTCTTTTGCAGCAAAAATAAGGCTCCTTGTGGTAAGCTAAGCGTTCTTTGGAAACTAGAAAAATACAAGAGAGACCTCGGTTCAAAGATTTAAACACATTAGAAAAAGGGAGGATCCACTAAAGTTTTCAATGGCTAGGGGGACAGTCTTTATTTTTATTCTGTTATTTTTATTTTTACTGTTTTACTTTTGATAAAAGTGCTTTGATAGGATTTATTACTGAGTTAGTGCAAGAGGATAGCCTTGAGCTCAGTGGTGGGATTCAAATATGTGAACAATCGGTTCTCTGTGTAGATGCACTTCCAGAGCCTGGGCAACAAAAAAAGGGTTTTTTCTCTCTAATCTGGCTCTTTGAACGGACAATTTTTTTCTGTTAGACACTGGGGCCATCTACTGTCTTGGAAACCGTCACTATTATGGGATGTGAAGAGAGGAGGCTGTCTTCTGCAGTTTTCCCCTCCACACCTGCAAAGGGCCCCAAATTCAACATTCCTTTTGGTCCTTTGAATTTGCTGGAAAAAAATGGAAGCAACCATAAATGTTCCCCTCCCTTTTTAGAGGAAAATTAAAAGGGAGACCTGCTTTGGCCTCAAACCCCAAATTGATGTGTTTCTTAAATATTTGGCCATCCAGAAAATTAAGTTTGGGCTTGGAATGGCGAGAAAAATAAAAGATGGTTCAGGGCCCAACGTCACATTTCGACTGGAATCACATCTTGATTTTTCTCACTTCTTGGAGGACAAGCAACAGGCCTGAAAATGTTGTCTTAATGGTATCTGTGTATATATGTGTCTTGGGAGAGGGACAAAACCCTCTGATAATAACAAACAAAAAGGCCTTTTTTAAAAATAGGTTTGCCTGGAAAAAGCATGAAAATGAAATATCTGTATGTGAAATTGTTTATACAAGCAGTTTGAATGGAAGTGAATGCTCAAGCAGGGTTCCGTCGTGTGACCATCGTCCAGTGTTGTGTTCCGGCTCAACAGGGGACCATGGCCGGGGTTCCCCGAACCTGTCCCTCAACACGTCCCTGGTGCCGTGGAGTAGCTCCACTCCTCACCATCCTCATCTGTCATACACTGCTCCCTCCACTCTGACAATGGCCCCCTTGGCCGTGTTGGTTGTTCTTGGCCGGGGTCCGCATGACCCAGAACAGGGCTTAGCCACCACTCCCCACTACGTGTCTGGTCCCCTGTTGCCTGGGTTCCACTTCCAGTGGCCATGGGGAGAGGGGCCCGGATTTTAGGCCTCACAACAGGGGGAGCCTCTGCCAGCTCCACCACGTCCAGAGGTGCTGCAGCACCGTCCGGCTCCCCTCCATCAGCCACTGGAACAGCCCCCTGCGTCCCCTCTGCCATGTCAGCACCCAACCAAAAGGCAGGAACAGCACACAACAGCAGGGAAACAAAGAAAAAGAGCAACACTGACTTACTGTCAAGCCCGTCCTCGACGAAATCGCACTTGGTCAGCCGTGGAATGGGTAACAATGCAGAAACGTTTATTCTCACACTCCAAAGCAAGGAAAAAGTCAGTGTTGGAAGCCACACTCTCCCAATGCACGTTTTATACCCGAGTCACATACCAGCCCAACCCCTCCCAGCACAAGCCAACATCCGGCCATGCACCTATAAACACCGCACCCCCTTCTCTGCATCCACGCATGCTCCTGCGCTTGTGCTCCCCTGTGAGCCACCCTCCGTGAGGTATTTTGGGTGACTCCCCCAACCTCCTATAGCCCCACCCTGAGTGTATACGTTAACGTGTCCCCACTGTGTAATCACCCCTTCCCAACTGACCCGCCCCCGCTCACCCCTCCTGACCATAGTTCCTGGCCCAAACCCAATCGCCCATGTGCAGCCCCCTTGGGGGTTTTGGTCGAAAGGCTTCTGCTGCCACTCTGTCTGGATGCAGCCTGTCCAGTTTAGTAATCAAACGCCTCCCCCAATGTAGTTCTGCAGGACTTTTACCTGTGGCCATGCAGGGCGTAGAATGCTGGCAGAGTAAGAAATCTGCCAATCTGTGATGCCAGTCACCAGTGACAATGCACTTGAGTGCCTCCTTCATTGTCCTCACCATGCGTTTGGCTTGACCATTAGAAGATGGATGAAACGGTGCAGACATTGCATGTCTGATTAGATTAGCTCTAAGGAAAGCCTGAAATTCAGCAGCAGTAAATTGGGTCCCATTGGCAGAAACTAAGACATCAGGCAACCCATGTGTTGCAAAGAGTTTTCTCAGCACCTTGATGGTCCTAGCAGTAGTCATGTTAGGAACTGGAATTACTTCCAGCCATTTTGAGTGGCTATCCACTACTATCAGGAAGAGCTGCCCCTGAAAAGGCCCAGCGTAGTCTATGTGAATCCTAGACCAGGGAGTGTGTGTTTCCTCCCACCTGTGAACTGGGGCCTGTGGCATTTCAGGCCTAGATTGCTGACATGTATAACAACCATGGACTTGACCCTTGATGGCCTTATCAAGGCCAGGCCACTAAAGGTAGCTTCTAGCTAAGGCTTTCATTCTAACAATGCCTGGATGGCCTTCATGTAAGGAGTGTAAGACCCTGTCTCTCAGGGAAGTGGGAATTATGACTCTGTTTCCCCATAAAATGCACCCCTTATGTGCAGACAACTCATGCCTCCTGACAAAATAACTTTGAAATTCAGAGTCTGGACTTTTTTCCAACCAGCCCGTATATACCCATGACAATACTCTACTAAGTATTTTATCTGTGGCAGTTTCAGCGGCAATGTCTCCTACATGGAGGGGAAACTCAGGTATGTCCTGTATGGACAGTATTCTAGCAGCAGGAGCTGGAATTGGATCCATTAGAGGCAGTGGTAGTCTGCTGAGGCCATCAGCATGGCCCATTTCCTTTCCTGGTTTGTGAATTAATTTAAAATTGTATTCAGATAGAAAAATAGACCATCTCAACATTCTTGGAGATAGTATGTGTGGGGTGTGTTTGTCTGTTGTGAACAGTCCCAACAGAGGTTTGTGGTCAGTGTAGACCAGACATGTCAAACACAAGGCCCGGGGGCCAGATCCAGCCCGCAAAGTGGTTTCATGCGGCCCGTGAAGCCATCCTGGAAACAGTGAGGGAACAGCCCCCACTGCCTTGGCCCTGGCCCAGAGACCCTCCTTCTGCCAGAGACCCTCAGATCTCTCCCACTCCTGCCCAGGCCCCCATAGGCACCCTTGATGTGAAAGATGTAGAGCTGGCCATGCCCACCCAGTAGGCCATACGCACTCTAGCCACGCCCACCCAGTAGGCCATGCCCACCCAGGCCATACCTACCCGGCCCCCTGAGGGCAACTGCAATGCTGATGCAGCCCTCAATGAAATTGAGTTTGACACCCCTGGTGTAGACAGTGAAATCCCTGCCATATAAATAATCATGAAATTTTTTAATTCCAGCAACTATGGCCAGGGGCTCTTTGTCAATCTGGGCATAGTTGCGCTCAGCAGAGGACAAGGTCCTTGAGTAAAATGCTATGGGAACCTGTTTCCCATTTTTTTCTATGTGGCTTAAGACTGCCCCCACCCCTTATGGAGATGCATCACATGCAAGGCATACAGGTTTAGACTATGTAATGAGTTACAGTGGACTTTTCTGACAGAAGTGCTTTCAAATCCTGGAAACTTTTTCGTGTAAGTTAGTCCATTGCTGATAGGCCTGTGCTAAATCAAGTTTAGCAAAAATAGTCCCCCTTGCAAAGAGGCTAAAATATGGTTGACCACTGGAACCGGATAAGCAAGCTGCTTCAGGGCCTTATTAACGTGCATTTATAATCAGCACAAATGTGAATTTCCCCGTTGGCCTTAAGTGGATTGACAATAGGAGTTTCCCACTCCCCACCATCAACTGGCTGTGACACGCCCTGTTCTACGAGCTTATCAATTTCGGAATCAATTTTATATTTTAAGGCAAAGGGGACCCTGCGAGGTTTAACCCTGATTGGGACAATGTTGGGATCTAACTTAAAAGAAATAGACGGGCCTGTGTATGTCCCTAGGGTTGAATCAAAAACATTCTTTGCACACTGACATGAAGTCTGCCATTTGTGTCCGGTTTATGCCAGTAATCTGAATACCTAAGGCATCAAACCAATCAAGTCCAATGAGACTTGTTCTCTGGCCCCTTACTACTATTACATCCAGGTGCCCCCAAAACCCTTTAAATTTTACCAATACAGTGGCTTCTCCCTTAACTTTAACGTGAGCATTTTGAAAATCCATTAAAATGATATCTGAGGGTCTTAGTTTGGCCCAATTGTTACTGCGCCTAACTCCTTGTAGCTCTACCAAGAGCTTAAGTTTGGGTTTGAGAGGGCATCGAGCCCCAGTGCGGCATACGCTTCTATGGCTTCTGAAGAATCCCACACTAACTGGACCCTGGGCCCCAGTACCTCTCCTAGTCGGTTCCTCCGACTGGTGTTTGGGTGGCCAGTCTCTCTGGCGGGCTCTGCAAACCACTGCGATGTGGCCTGTTCTTCCGCAAGCTCTACACGTGGCCGAATGAAATCTGCAATTGGTGCAAATATGGTTTCCTCCGCACCCCTTACATCTCGGTAAGAGAACTACCTTGTAACCATCCTCTCGCTGGTGGCTGTTACAGTGTTGCGCATTGGGTTGCTTTTGGAGTCGGTTGATTTTGGGTTCTTCTTCCTCTGACGATTCTCCGGTGCATTTGGCGACCTCAAGATGGACCGATTCTTCGACTTTTGAAGATTTGGTGGGCTGAACTGTCTGCACTGTGCCCCCGGCGGCTTCATCGGCCATCACCTCGTCCTGTGCTTTGGAAAATGTTAAATTGGGTCTAGCAAATAGTCTCTGCTGAAGCGTTCTGTCCCGAAGGCCACAGACGAGCTGGTCTCTTAGTCGTTCTTCTAAATTTGAGAACTTGCATAGGTGTGCGGCCTGTCTTAGGCCCGCAATGAACTCCGAAGCTGTCTCCCTGGTAGTTGCACTCTTTGGTCGAATTTGAATCGCCACACCATCTCTGACATCTTGGGCTGGAAGTGCCTGGTTAGCTTCTTTTTTAGATCTGCGTAGGAGACCACTTCGATGGGTGTCAGCGCAAAAAGATTCTTGGCCAAATCAAAGGTTGCTGGGCCGCACAAGCAAAGCAGCATTGCGGCCTTCAGTCCTTCTTCTGTGATCTGATTGGCTCTGAGATAGTTTTCTACTTGCAAAAAGTAAGATGGCCATTCCTCCGGATGTTTCACGTTGAA
The DNA here is from genome assembly GCF_947247035.1 of Vipera ursinii. Lineage (NCBI taxonomy): Eukaryota > Metazoa > Chordata > Lepidosauria > Squamata > Viperidae > Vipera > Vipera ursinii. Next base: position 3,250,855 of record NC_139520.1, read on the forward strand.
TTCTCTTAATTTGTCAACCTTTGGCATTTTTCACTCTGGTTCCTGCAATCTTCGGATCCTGCTTCATGGCTCAGGGAATACGTCCACTGAGCATGAGGCCGCTAGTGTAGCTTGCTAGCCGGCCTTGAGAATGGGGGGGAAATGCCTCTTCCCTCTGGCATGTGCTGCCTACCCCTTGAGGTCTTCAGCTCTTAATCAACGAAGCAGGATCCCACCTTCATCGCCACTGTTAAATAGTGGGCTCGTAGGTGCAGGAATGATGACACGAGGCTGAGTACAGGATAATTCATACTTTATTTCTTGCTAGAACTGTACTGAAGCATGGGCTGCAACAGCCGCAATATATAGTCTAGTCCCTAGGCAGCAGCCAATAGGTTTGAACCAACTCTTGCCGCTTGGGGCTAGCCAATTGCAGGACAGGAGACAGGTAGTCTGGGTTGCTGGAGAGCCGTTAGCTGCTCCAGCAACCCACGTGGTGTATCACCAAAACCCAGTACATAACACTCAGTATTTGCATAATCTGGTGCAGGTTCTGTCTTCTATTCCAGTACAGGTCCAGGCTGCCCTACCACCTGTCTCCGACCGATCATTGCTCTTGAAGAGTGGGTTCAGGTGAAAGAACTGTCACCTATAAGTGCCAGTCCTGAGTGGTCCCAACCATGCCAAGTCCTCCTGACCTCAACTGCAGTGAGACTGAAGGAATCAAGGAATGAGTCCATGGAACGTCCCATCATTCCTTCTCCAGTGACAAGCTTCACAGTTGGACAGCCTGAAAGTGAAATTTCGACCTGCCTTCGCCTGTTGAACTGTTTCCATCTAACTAGGAGAAAAACCTCAATGGATTGGATTTCCCTCAAAATCGTGTTTCTAGCATTTGGACTATGCAATGCAACATATTTATTTTGTTACTGTTGTTTCCCTCGTACCTTCTTTGGAACAAGGACATGTGTGGGTACTAACTTGGGTGAACAATGCACATGAAATAAATTTTACTACCCTGACTAGTTAAAATCTCACTTGAAAAGCCACCAATAAACCCAATGTGTGGATTCCGTCCACTTCCATAGCGGGAAACCTCTGTTTTAAAAAGCGAAGGTTCTGGTAAAGACCTTGGGGAGACATAGGTGTGAACATCTCTTGTAGGTGAGCACCTCAGCATCCTTTTGGTGGATGACCACCGATTTGGCCCAACCCCAAAATTCCCTGGCAAATATTCCCCAACTGTCTACCTTGTGGACCAATCTAACAGATGCCACCCTCAACTGGACTGCCCCAGATGGACTTACTACTTGGTAAGAAGATGGAATGCATAAGTTATAGGACTCTTGTTTATATGTTCAATAGAATTATTAGACTGCAAGCTGTATTAGAAATAATTACAAATGAAGGGCATTTAGAAAAACATAATGCTCTTTTGCTTCTCTATACTACGCTTGCGCAAGAACCTCCATTAGCCCGAGGCGAAACGTACACATACAGAAAGATAAAGAAAATTAATTGGTTAAAATAATACTACAAAAGAAAGTTTTGTAAAAACAAGGGGAGGGGAGTATGGCTTTCCTTTTGTACGCTGTGTGTGGAGGAAATCCACCCAGCTTCTTTGGAAACCTGGACAGCTGCCATGGACACAGGCTGGTTTGGAAAGATCTTTGGTGATTGGCAAAGGGAAAATTTTCTGGTTGTGTTAGCTTTTGGAAGTCTTTTGGTTTTGCCTTCTTTGATTCCTGTTATTCAAAGAACAGTTACTTCTACCATCTCGGGGATGACGGTCATGGCATTCTCTGTAAGCAATGATAAACCTCATAAGCCAGCAAAGGTCCTGATTATCACTGCCATAACAAAGGAATATACGTCACAGGTCCCCAAGTAACAGAAAGTATTCCGTTACAAAATTAAAAGGGAGGAAAATGAAAGGTTCTGGAACAAAGGGAAATTGTTTAGTCTAACTGTTGTTTTCTTGCTTTTTGTAATTGGCTTTTGCACCAGGGAAATTTCACACAGGCGTGAGAATCATGTACATGGATGGGATGTACTGAAGGAGAGAATAAGGGAATGTACAGGGATGACTGATGTCTTCCTTATGATGTAATGGCTCTGTTGTCTGATTTTCATTGGCTAACAAACTTTATAAAGCCATGCTACGAACTTTCTAAGGTGTGGCGCTTCTGGACGTAACTGCCAGCGTTCCACACTGTTTGCCACCCAGCTGCTTAATTCGATGAAATAAAGTGCTGCTTGATCAAGAAGTCTCCGCTTGGGTTATCTGATTAGACTGATATGGTGTCTCAAGTTCAAGTAAGGGCCCGGGACCTTAACAATAGGAAGGAAAAGTTAACTGCATCTAAATGGATGACATATTATGATGTATTGATATTGGTAGAAAATCCTAAGATAAAAGTGAGGCCACAGCTAGTAATGATGGATTTAATTGTGATGGGTTTAATTATTATAGAATATTTGAAAAATTTCAAATTGATTAAAAAATGTTTTGCTTTTGCTAGAGACAATCAGAAATGGAACTGAGCTTATGGTTCTGGGGATGACCATTTGATATCCAAAGCTTATAAAAGGTTACTTAGGATGAATTTGGAAAAGATGAATATGTTAAGGACTGTATGGTAAAATGAGTGAAAAACTTTGGTCATAATGTAACACTAGATCAGACATGTCAAACACAAGGCCCGGGGGCCGGATGCGGCCCGCGAAGTGGTTTCATGCGGCCCGCAAAGCCATCCTGGAAACAGTGAGGGAACGGCCCCCACTGCCTTGGCCCTGGCCCAGAGACCCTCCTTCTGCCAGAGACCCTCAGATCTGTCCCACTCCTGCCCAGGCCCCCATAGGCACCCTTGATGCGAACGATGTAGAGCTGGCCACGCCCACCCAGTAGGCCATACGCACTTTAGCCACGCCCACCCAGTAGGCCACGCCCACCCGGCCCCCTGAGGGCAACCGCAATGCTGATGCGGCCCTCAGTGAAATTGAGTTTGACACCCCTGCACTAGATCAACGGGAAAATATTGCTGGGGGACTGGAATAGCCTGGTTTTACCCCACTGGATAAGACCTCTGAGAAAAGAATTAAAACTATCAAAAGTTTTCTTTAATTTGATGGACAATTGAAGCTTGGTGTGTATACATCAGGGGTAGGCAACCTCGGCTCTTTTATGACTCATGGACTTCAACAGTTGAAGTCCATGAGTCATAAAAGAGCCGAGGTTGCCTACCCCTGATGTATACATGGTGACAAAAGAATGGTAATCAAGAGAGTATGCCTATTCTTCAGGAAAACATAAATCCTTTTCAAGAATAGACATGATTTATATTTCAAGAGATATGACTACTAAAATTGCAAAGTACAGATTTTACCAAAGATCTTCTCAGATCATAAGCCTGTGAGTTTTATTTTAAAAAACACCTAGTTCTTTCAGATGGAGATTAAATGAAGGGCTGCTACAGAAGGAAGAAGTTGTTGACAATTGCAAAAAGAAATTAAAAGTTTTTTTTCCTCAAAATAATTTAAATAAAGATACAGATTTGAAAATGGTCTGGGATGCAAACAAAGCTTTTATTAGAGGTTACCTGAAAACATAATTTTGAAATTAAGAGAAAGAGGCAAGATAAAATACAAAATATTTCAGATGAACTAAATAGAAAAGGAGAATTAAATTAAGAGACTCTCTAGGGAATACAAGTATCTCCCAGCAGATTAAGATTTTAGAGAAACAAAACATTAACAATAACAACAATAAAAATGAAATTGAATTATGCAAAGCAATATTGAATTTGCAAATTGAATTCCTACAAAGAGAAAGAGAAAAGAAAATGATATTGAAATTATAATGGGCAGATACTAACTATACCAACAGGCAAAGCAGCAATAGAAAAATCTTTTGTCAATATTATTCTAATCAGAATATTCTAGAACATAGAATAACAGGGTTGGAAGGGACGTTGGAGGTCTTCTAATCCAAATCTCTTCTCAAACAGATCTTTCTGGACAAATGGATGTTCAATCTTTTCTTGAAAACCTCCAGTAATGGAGCACCCACAAGAATAATAATAAAAAAAGTTCTGAGGGCAAGCTGTTCCATTAATTGTTCTCACTGTCAGGAAATTTATCCTTAGTTCCAGGTTGCTTCTCTCTTTGACAAGTTTCTACCCATTACTTCTTGTTCTGCCCTCTGGTGCTTTGGAAAATAAGTCAATCCCCTCTTCTCTGTGACAGCCCATCAAGTACTGTAAGTCAGTTATTGTAATGTATTGGGCTTTGTCTTGTTAAGGGAACATCATGTGGGTTAATTGCTGGTAGGCTGTTTAAGCAGGGAAGCTGGCTAACGGCTCCCAGCTCCTCAGACAACCCATCTCCAGCGCCGCCATTGGCTGCCTCTAGGGCGGCAATAGGTTGCCTTAAACCTATTGACCGCCGCCTAGAGGCCAGGGTATAAATGGCTGCATTTGCAGCCCTGTTTCTCAGTTCAGTTCCTGCAAGCAATAAACAATGATCTTTGCTGAACTCACTTGCCTCGTCTCGTCATTGAAGCCACGAACCCAGTATTTAACACTGGCGATGAGGATGGGATCCTGCTCCAACTGAGCTGAAGAGTCACTAGGGGAGAGGCCAAGCAGCGCCTGGCGGGAAAAGCAATTCCCTCCCCCTACGGTCAACCTAGCACAGCCACGCTAGCGACCACGCGCCCAGAGGACCAGTCCCTGGGCAACGGAGGAGTAGGACGCGAAGACATCGAGCCCCAGCCATGAAGACCAGCAGGAGGGGGTTGCTTTAAACCTATTGGCCGCCTCTTAGGGGGCAGGGTATAAATAGCTGCATTCGCAGCCCTGTTTCTCAGTTCAGTTCCTGCAAGCAATAAACAATGATCTTTGCTGAACTCACTCGCCTCGTCTTGTCACTGAAGCCACGAACCCAGTATTTAACAGTTATCATGTCTCCCCTAATCCTTTTCTTCAACAGGCTAGACCTATCTATGTCCCTCAACTGTTCATCGTACAATTTAGCCTCCAGAACAGTGGTGGGATTCAGCCAGTTCACACCAGTTCGGCAGAACCGGTAGCTAATTTTTTGTTGCCCAGGCCCAGCATGGACTTCCGGAAGTGGCATCCACGCAGAGAACCGGTTGTTCACCTAGTTGAATTCCACCACTGCTCCAGACCCTTTATCATCTTTGTTGCTCTTCTCTATACTCTTTCTGGGCTCTCGGCATCTTTTTATATCTTGAAACCCATTTTATTCATCATGCCAAGGACAGCATTGGCTGAACTGCATTTTATTGGACAGGGCCCTGTGTTTAAGTCTGCTGGGATCCTTTTGAATCTTGAGTCTATCTTCCAAAGTGTTAGCTACTCCCCACAACACAGAGGAGACTATTTGTAGCTCGGTCTTTGGTGCTCTCTGGTCCAGTTGTTTTCTCTGAGGTTGGCTGTTTCCTTGGAGATGTTTCATTACCCAAACCGGTACAGGATAATAAAAACAAAGACAAATAGGTTGAAAAATAGTTTTTATCCCAGAGCTATAACCATATTAAATACTACTGTATAGTGCAACATTGAAGTGCAATATTAGGGGTAGTGCAATGCTGAATAGAATGTGAAGGATGTACGTATATAATGTATGTTTTTATTTGTGGTTTTTACTTGTGTGTAGTGTGCACTGTGGAGAGCACTTAATTTTGTTGTGAGTTACACAATGACAATAAATATATTCTATTCTGTTCTGTTCTGTTCTGTTCTATCATCATCAGTGCACCACTGCATCAGTGATATAGGATCTGTTGCCATGGGAGGTTGGATTATAAAACCTCCAAGATCACTTCCAGTGCCATCATTCTGAATTCTGTGTCCTATTTTGGAATATTTGGGCAATGTAATGAAAAACAAGCATCACTGATGTTTTTAGATGCAGAGAATACTTTTGATAATCTAAACTGGACTTTTAAAAAATCTTTTGGAAGATATGAATTTTGGGAAGAATATTATAAAATGGAAGAAATTTATTCTTCGTAGACATCACAAATAATCATTAATGCAGAATTAAACTAAACCAAATGAGACAAAAAAGGAACACCACAAGTTTGCCCACTTTAATGAATAAATGAAAAGAATTTGGGTTATTAGGTTTTAAGACTTAATAAATGACTAAAATATTAGCAAAAATGTGAAGTTATAAGACCGAACAGAACTGATGAATAAAATGAGCTTCAAGATTCAGAAGAAGGCAAAATATTTGGATATAATTTTGATTAATACGAATTGTATTTCAAAACAATTCATTTAAGAAAGGAATGAAGTTAAAAAAGATATGTCAAAATGAGATAAATATAATTGTCATTGTTGGAGAGAATTTGTGTGGCTGATGAATGTTTTACTCAGAACATTATTTTTGTTTCAGTCAGCATCTGTTTTGAGAACTGATATACCACTTAAACAAAGGCAGAAGGATAAATCTAAAGGGAAAAACAGGAGTTAATATACTACAAATTGCAAAGGAAAAAGGAGAATTGGTGTCAGGACCCCAAAACCTTTGTGTTTTCCCTTGCATATACTACTGTATATTCTACTTTTGGGGCCTGCCATTCTGCTGGGGGGGGATGGGGAGCTTGGGATAACTTTCGCTTTCTACTTTCCCTCTCCTGCCTCTATCCTTGAGAAAGGAATGTGTCTCCCTTATCAGGGAGACGGTTATAGAGAAACAAAGACCTAGAGATGCCGCCAAGTGTGCCAGTTACCTGTACATCATACCACCTGTGGATTGGCTGAATTTCAAGTGGACATTATGACTTTGGTGGAAGGAGGAATATTGTTTGCTTAACTATACCGTTCAAGAGGGATTTTCCCCAGATCTTGCCTTGAGTTCCCTACTGTCACTGACCCCTAATAAAAGTATCCTTTTGAGACAATGCCTGTTTCAAGAGTTCTGCTTTCTTGGGTGGTTAGTTGAAGTGGGTCCTTACATAAAGGCAAGATCTGCATAGTACTCAACCCAGAGAAGCTGCTGCCCTGCCGGGTGAGTCACAAACGATTTCTACATGGAAGAGTTCCAGGCAGAGAAATGGTCTGAAGATCTCCACTGCCTAAAAACCAAAGAAAGCCTCTCCAGGGACCTGGAACAGGCCAGACCTTCTGGTGAAGAAGATCGAGCCAGATGGTCACTTGGGATCGATTAGAAGAAAGGGAAGAAAAAAGCGAAGAAGAAAAATCCAGAGCCTGCCCCCTCCTGATAAAGATGGAGTGAAAGAGGAGCCAAAAGCGGTGATGGCGTACGTGAAAAAGACCCTTGATGAATTTAAGATGCAGTTGAAAGAAAGCCGTGAGTTTGAAGAAAAGTCGGAGAAAGAAGAGCCGGAGGTCCGTGAGATGTTAGCGGCTGGAGCCCAGGAGGCAGCACATTGGCGGGGCCATCCGTCTCAAGGAGCCAGAGGCAGAGCACCTCAACCGGCTGAGGGGAAAATGATCCCAATTCGGGTGAAGTTTGATGGAGACCCGAAGCGACTCGGGTATTTCCTGGCACAAGTGTTCACCTACGTGCAGATCCACTGCCCATTGGGTTGTTTCCAGTTCTGGGTTCTTCCTTTTGGCCTGCAAGGGGCACCTGCCATGTTCATACAGTATAACTAATTAACATGAGCATCTATTCAAGGAGCTCTTGGCTTACTTGGATGACATTTTAATTTATACTGAAACCATAGATGAGCATTTTAAGCCAGTAAAGACTGCCCTGCAAAAGCTGTTGGTGGATTTGCATGTGAAACTTTCCAAATTGAGCCAAGGATCATTTCTATCTAGACGTTTAAGTTGTGGCAGGTCCCACAGATATTGTCAGCTGTTTTCTTATGTACATTTAAACAGAAAGGCTTGAAGTGGATAAAATAGAATAGAATGGAGCTGGAAGGGACTTTGGAGGTCTTCTAGTCTAGCTCCCTGCTCAAGTAGGAGAACCTATACCGTCTCAGACAGGTGAATGTCCAGTCTCTTCTTAAAAATCTCCAGTGATGGAGCGCCCACAATTTCTGGAAGCAAGCTGTTCCACTGGTTGATTGTCCTCACTGTCAGGAAGTTTTTCCTTAATTCCAGGTTGCTTCTCTCTTTGATCAGTTTCTAACCATTGTTTTTCATCTTTCCCTCTGGTGCTATTGTGAACAACCTGGCCCCTCTTCCTTGTGGCAGCCCCTCAGATACTGGAATACTGCTATCATGTCTCCCCTATTTCTTTTTTTCTTTAGATTAGCCAAACAAAAGTCCTGCGGCCATTCCTCGTATGTTTTAGTCTCCAGGCCTTGATCATCGGATGCTGCTAACATCTGATGTTTTTGCATTAACAACAGTGGAAATGTAGCCATCTTTTTCCTTTTACTTTTAGAGTTAGATGATGCTGGGAGGGAGGGATGTGAATGCGAGTCCAGATAGACATAACAACACTAAACTTAGTGTGAGAATCAAGGTTATTGAGCCAGAGCTGATAAAGAATTGGCGAGCTAGAGAGCTGGAGGGGAAGCCCGCGCTTCAAGCTAATTGGGGAATGTGATTTATGTCTGTAAATTGGAGGAGGGAATTGTGCTTTGATACTATGTGCCCAGGGGAAGGGAATTCAGTTTTTGGCTTCGATTATGTAGTGTCAATTTTATGCTACTCAAATAAAAGATTCTTTAAGGTAAACAATGAAGTTCTTTGAAGAGTTTCATCTATCGGAACTATGACAATTTAGTTGCTCAGCTTTGAACTTTTTCCAAACTCTCAACATCTTGTGATATAGTGATATAGTGACCAAAATGGGCTGCAGTATTACAGGTGTGGTCTTACTAGGGTTTTATAGAGCAGTACTAATACTTCGAGTGACCTCGATTCTATGTCTCTGTTTATATAACCCAGGATTGTATTAGCTTTTTTGGCTGCTGCTGCACACTGCTGGCTCATAATCAAGTGATCGTCCACTAGGACAGCGTTTTCCAACCTTAGGAACTTGAAGATGCGTGGACTTCAACTCCCAGAATTCCCCAGCCAGCATAGCTGGCTGGGGAATTCTGGGAGTTGAAGTCCACGCATCTTCAAGTTCCTAAGGTTGGGAAACGCTGCACTAGGACTCCAAGGTCCCTCTCACAGTTACTGTTTTTAAGCCAGATCTCGCCCAATCTGTACTTGTACCTTTGATTTTTCCTGCCCAAGTGTAAAACTTTGCTTTTCTCCACACTGAAACTCATTTTGTTGGATAGGGCTCATTGTTCAAGTTTATCAAGATCTTTTTGGATCCTGAGCTTGTCTTCTGGGGTGTTGGCTATTCCTGACAGTTTGGTGTCATCTGTAGATTTGATGAGTTCCCCTTCAATTCCTTCATCTAAATCACTGATAAAGTTATTGAAGAGTCCTGGGCCTAAGACGGAGCCTTGTGGTACCCCACTGCTTAAAAGATGTTATGGTTTTGAACAAGGTAGGACTGATTTGAAATAGAATTATGTATTAATAATGAAGATATTTCGGCTAAAATGTGTAAACTTTTACTGACATAATAAAAGCAAGGGAAAGTTCTTGACCTACAGGTAGTTCATTTAGAGATTGTTCAGTTACAACGGCCCTGAAAAAAGTGACTTCTGACCATTTTTCCACACTTATGACCATTGCAGCATCCCGGTGGTCATGTGATCAAAATTCAGACATTTGGCAACTGAGTTCATATTTATGACAGTTGCAGCATCCTGGGGTCACACGATCCCCTTTTGTGACATTCTGACGAGCCAAGTCAGTGGGGGAAGCCAGATTCACTTAACAACCGGGTTACTAACTTAACAACTGCAGTGATTCACTTAACAAATGTGGCAAGAAAGGTTGTAAAATGGGGCAAAACTCACTTAAAAACGTCTCACTTAGCAACAGAAATTCTGGGTTCAATTGTGGTCATAAGTCAAGGACTACCTGTATGATAAAATGTGCTAAAATTTTTGGCTATAATATACAAATAGACTAATGGGAAAATATGTGGTTGAAGGGATTGACATTTACATTATGTTCTAGCCTTAAAGGGAACTTTTATAAAATGATGTATTGTTGGTATTCGTGATCAGAGAAATTGCCTAGAGTCTACAAAAGTATTTTGAATCTTTGCTGGAAACTGGAACAACGTGAAAGGACAAGTTATCATATTTGGTGGACATGTAAAAAAAGCAAAACATTTTGGATACAAATACATGCATCAATTTAGAAGTTTTTAAAGGTTAAAGTACTTTTGGAACTGGAGACTTTGGGTCTCTGACAAGCCATAGAAAATCGTCACAGGATTTTGTTTTTATAAATGATCATTGCAGTGAGACTATTATATGTTCAAAAGTGAAAAGACTCGACACAAACTACAACAGAGGAATAGTTGGTGAGGATGACGGAACTTGCTGAGATGGCTAAATTACTGGTTTGATTACAGAAAAAACAATGTCTACATTTATGACCACCTGGAAACCTCTTATAGACTTTTTGCATGAAACAGAAAAAAAAGCATGATTTGTGATATTGAAGATTAGGGGGAAAAAAGAATAATAGAAAAAGAGGGAGGGTTGTCCTCATAAATTTTGTGCTCGTACTTATGTTTGCTGCAAAGGAAATTGGAAGCTTCTTGCTATTTGTTTTTACAACACTGCCTCCCTCCATTAGTTTTTATGTCTTTTGTAAACTTTCAATAGAAAAATTATACAAAAAAATTATTCCAACCTTACCATGTCTGCCAAGAGCTGCCAGCAGCCTGTTTTAGAGTGATTTCCTCCATTAGGGAGAGCTGGGCTGGAGGACCATCTACAGGGCTGTGGTGAGGAGTTTTCATTTGCAGGGAGTCCTTGACTTACGACCATTTGTTTAATAACTGTTCAAAGTTATGTACTTGTACTTATGACTGTTGCACCACTCTTGAAGTCAATTTGGGCACTTGGCAACCCCTCACATTTATGACCAATTGCAGTGTCCTGCAATCACATGATTGAGATTTGCAACCTTTTTTTGCCAATTTCTAACAAAAAACAGCAATAGCACTTTGACTTATATACCACTTCACCGTGCTTTACAGCCCTCTCTAAGCGGTTTACAAATGTCAGCATATTTGCCCCCAACAATCTGGGTCCTCTTCATTTTACTAACCTCAGAAGGATGGAAGGTTGAGTCAACCTTGAGCCGGCCAGGACTCTGCAGGCTGTGGGCAGAGTCAGCCTGTAGTACCTCATTCTAATCACTGTGCCGCCATGGCAAAAAATGCCCTTGGGAAAGCTGGGTTTGCTTAACGATTGCTGAAAAAAACGTTGTAAAATTGGGTGTGGCTCAACTTACAGTCACCATGACTTATGATGAAAATTCTGGTCTCAAATGTGTCCTGAGTCAAGGACCACTGTTTGGTGGCTAAAGTTGCTCAAATACATTTGGAGGTTCAAGTGAGTTGACTGAGGTACAGGCTGGTGAGGTTATCTGGACTGAGTTCGGTCTTGTGACAACTGAGGACATGGACAAAATCCTCCAATATATGAGCCCAGCCACCTGTCTAGCAACCAGGGAATTGGGCCCATACGGAGATATCAGGACGTTTAAGGCAATGCTGTTTTTCTGCCTCTGAAGAGGAGGCCTCTTCCTCAGTAGGAGTTTTGTATTTGGATTTAAACTTTTTAAAATAAAATAAAAATTGAACAAGAAAAAAAGAGGCTATTGCTAAGACAATCCCTCCCCCATTCTGGGTAATTATAGGTCAATTTCTAATCTTCCCTTTTGGCTAGAAATTGCAGAGGATCTTGGAGGAAATAGATTGTCTAGATCTGTTACTGTTAAATAGGTTTGTGCTGGTTGTGCTTGTCAATGATGTGTGGTGGAACTGGGATGGGGGTGGTGCATCTCTCTGTGGTGCCTCAGGGTTCAGTGCTTGCTCCCCCTTTGTTTAACATCTAATGAAGCTGCTGGATGAGATCATCTGTCAATACGCTAATGATACCCAGCTGTACATCACAACCCTGGATTGGGCAGCTGAAACTGTTGTACTGACTTATGATCTGGAGGCTGGTTGGGTCTGGATGGGGTAGAACTGTCACGGATCCCATCCCGGACCCTTCTCCAGACCCTCAGAGGAGGAAGTTGAGTTTAAATTGGCAGAGGAAAGTGCAGAGCCAAGTATTGGTCAGGATCGGGCCTCGGAGTGTGCTAGCCTGAGGGAGCAGCCTCAGCTGGATCAATCGGATAAGCAACAGGTGGAGGCTGAGTGAGGTGAAACACAGCTGTAGCAAGTTGGCCAGGAGGCTTCAGGTGAGGACCGGGAGCATCTGCCGCCCATTAGCAATAAGGTAGTGGAGTCCACACTCCTCCTGATCCAAGGACACGTAGGGCAGAGAGAAGACAGGCACAATGTCGGTCAGCTAGACTATTCATAAGGAGGCAACCTTGCCTGTCATGAAGGGCTGCGCCAGCATTGCCTACTAAATACCGCCCTGAGGACTTTTTGTGTTTTGCTGGAGCAACATGGCCAGTTCTGAGCCTTGTGTGTTTGTCCTGTGTATCCTGAGCCATTTGACTCCTGGACTGCTTTCCTTGATTTTGTGTGTGCCTGTTGGACTTGGTTACCCAGTGACTCTTGCTGTGCTGAGCTCAGAGTCTGGACCTGTGCAATGGGGGTACTTTCTGAGGACCTGTTTGGGGGGTGGGGTTGAATAGACACCTATAGACTTTTGCTATTTGTGTGTGTGTGTGGGGGGGAAGCAGGCAGTACAAGAACAGACTTTGGGTCAATTCTGAAAAGACCGAGTGGCAGTAGCTGTTTTGCCTTCTAGGCTATGGACATCTCCACTGCTGTCCTTGGATAGGGTTGCCCTTCTCCATTCAAGATACTGTAATGCATTACCTGAAGGTCCTCTACAATTCTAATCTCCTGCTTGAATGGCAACTGTGGGCAGGGAGGTATTGTACAGGTCTGTTTTGTGTAATGATTGTACAATTTCCTTGACCAGGAAACCCTTCAGATGGTCACTCAGGCCCTGATCACCTCACAGTACACTACAGCAATAGGCTCTACTTCGGGCTGGCCTTCAAAACTAACCAGAAGCTGCAGCTGGTACAACATTCAGTGTTTTGAATCCCCACTGCTGCATGAGCTGCCGAGCTTGCCAGTTGGCTTCTGGGTGCAGTTCAGGTTACCTATACCGCCTGTCTCCAATTGCTTCAGCCTGCCTGGTACATCAGGGCAGAGGGGGTGTGCACCAGGTCTCTTCAACTCAGCTGTTGCCATCTTGTCCTCTGAAGCATTTCTTTGTCATGCCCCCCCATCTGGAATAGCCTCCCCCCCCGGAGATATTGCCTGAATAATGCCCATCTCTTAGACTTTTGGAATAAGGCCTGGCTCTGTTCCCACGTCTGGGCTTAATGTGCTTTTTATATGCGGATGGGGATCCTCTCATATTTTTGTGTTGCTTTATGGCTGTTTTGATCAGGGCTGTCCCTTTTTGTAGGTTTTAACTGTTTTACTGTTTGGGAGTTTTGTGAGGCTTCCAGAGTTTTCACAACAAATATGATTAAATTAAAATGTTCCTAAGCATTGTGGTGCCAAAGTGATGAAGTGTGCCCTGTGAGGTGTTAATGCAAATTCCATCCCTCTGAATTTGTTTTGTGATGTTCCAAGCAAAACAGAAGGGGTGAAGCTTGGGATTGTTACATTGTGAGACGTACTTTATCAGCCTTCCCACCCGGCCAACCTCATACAGACACCTATGGGAGGACTGGAGATTGATGGGAATATGAATGACAGATCAAGTAATTTAACCTTCTGGTGTCATGAAGCTCATTCATGAAGCGTATGTATTTGTATAAACGTCTGTTCCACAAAATTGCATAGGGGGAGCTCCATGAGGCTGCAACCAATAGCTCACCTCCACTTAATAAAGGTCCTCAAAAGGCTTTGAGTAATTAAACATTAGATAATCCATATAATAGAAATCATAACTACGCTGCCTTTGAGAAGGAGAAAGCCGTGTAAAATATTGTTGTGTGATCTGAGTGGTTGTCCTCTCTTCATTGGAATGTCTGTCTTTGAACCTGGGAAAAGTCAAGTTCTGTGGCGCATTTATCAAATGGAGGAAAAAGTTAGCATCTTCTTCCATGGTTTCAAATTTCCCAATGAAGTCATAGTCCACTAGGCAAGGACTGCAGAGCCTGTTGATGTGATCCCAGTGGATGTCCATGCCAACCGGCCGGTGCACATCGAGAAGATACTGAACGAACTCTTTGAACTCTACCCCAGAGCCTGTCCTCAGAGCCTCCTTGGTGGCATTGGGGCGATACTTTGAAATAATGGGCCTGCCAAAGACAGGATGGTAATAATTGTTTGGATGCTCAAACTTGTCTCGAAATGCCGACACTAACTTCTCGAAAGGTTCACGAACAAAGAGCATCTTAGTGTAAGTACTGAGCCTGTAGTTGATTCCTTTGAGATCAAAACCATCCAGCTTCTTCAGATAATTCCCATAATGCACAGTATTGTGCTGAATAACCCTGGTTGAGGAGGCCAGTCCATTAAGAACCATGAGCACTCTCTTCCAGTTGGAGCAGCCGGCTTTAGGGACTTCACAATACAAAATTCGATATTTATCTTCAACAAATATCCTGGAAACATGATAAGGGGTGATGACTCTTTTGTTGTTGCTCTTGTACTTGGAGCACGTTTCTCTCATGATGTGTTTTCTCTCTCTCTGGACCTCGTAGAGGCTTCTCCACTTCAGCTCCTCTTTCGCCTCAGCTTTCAGGATGGGCAGGCTGTGGAAGGAGCCATTAACCGCAATCCGGAGGGGGCTTCTTCTGAGGACAAATTTCCTCCTTCGTTGATTGGCAGAATCCGCACCCGAACCTTTCCGCTGTCGGTCTTGAATCCCTGCTAAAGCCTTCCGGGCCTGGCCTGAGCTTCGAGGTTTCACGGACTCATCTCGCACGGGGTGTAAAGAGGCCCTCTGGTTTGCCGTCGGAAAGGAATCACCGCCATTTTCCTGAGTCTTCCCACCCCGATTGTTGCTCGATGCACCTTCCTAATGGAAGAGAAGAACCAGGGCGTTACTAAAGGAGGCAGCAGTCATCACAGCCATCAGCTGGCAGAGGTTAAGGATGCCAGTGACTCGCGCCATTTTAGTTTAGCCAAACTCGGCAGGCAGCACATTGCTTTACACACAGCGCTGAGGCTGCGGTAATGTCTTTTTTTTTTAACCTTCTGCTTTCGAACGTGTTGTTATTAATATAGACATCCGTTCTAGAGCTAAATCTGGGAACCCTGCAAGGAAACAGCTTTAATATTTTCAAATCTTAGTGTCTATGAAGTTTCTCAGTCATCCAGGTCACAGCTGTATCAAAAGTGGTTTTTATTTTTGAAAAGAGGCCATTTATGTTAACACTGAGCAGCTCTCTCTCAAGAGAGGAGGGGGAGGAGGGATAAGACACCCCCTGCCCCCAATTTACAAGGGCTGTTCCAAGAAGATTCCACACCTCTGATTCTGGTGACCCCGAGATCACAGAGAAAACCCCAAGTAAAGCCTTAAGACCAGTTGCCTGAAAACACAACCGTTCCACTCCCCCCACCCTGTCAGAGCCTATCGCTCCCCCTCCCACCAACTAATCTCAGCTGTCAATAACTCTCCTTCCATCTCCCTCAGCATTCAATACAACTGATGAAGCTTCCAGGATAGAAGCAAAACATCTTGTTTTCCTCAAAAAATCAGCCCAGTTGCCTTTGCAAAAATAAAAACCACTTTTGTTTCAAACCTTAGATGCAAATAGAGTTGACATTTTCATTTTGGAAGACTTGGCCTTCAGATTGCAGGATGTGGGGGGGAGAGCAAATGCTGGAAGACGGCAGCCCTGGTTCTGTTTTAAAGCCCCACCCGCCTTGTATGTTTGGTGAAAGGGGCGATGCCACGCTGCCATCCTGGAGATTTTTCCCCCCTCCACGCAGATGCCCACACTTTCAAGGCTGAACTTCGAGGGACTTATAGAAGACATATAGATAACAGTTCTATCTATACTGCAGAGTTTTCACTTTTCTGCTAAATTAGAATGATTCCCAGTTTATAGGCCCACTGAGGCCATGTCAAGGAAGGGACTTTGATTGTGTGATTGAACTACTAGCACAGATGATTTGATTGTATGGCCAAAGTTGCCTCCTAATTTTGATACCTCCCTCCTCTCTCCCCCAAGACAGCCCTGTGTTTGTTCTAGACAGCTTGGCCAAAACTCTGTCCAGTCTCTGTTAATCAAAGAATGGTTGTGTTTGCACAACACATCGAACCAGCCTAAAATGGGATAATTTGTAGGTTTGCTTGGTTGTGATGTTCTTGTTGGTTATTTGGGTTTACTGTACACTTAGTGTCGCAACCAGTAACTCAAGCTGCTCACTATTGAACAATAGAGATTTATTTAGATATTGGATTGACATGGCTGCATAATTCACAAAAATGCAATTCTGCAGCATGCAGCAATAAAAGCCGAGTATAACAATTTCCATTTCTTTCAGACATAGGTTTGTAATTATGGCATGTCAAGCTTGTTTCTGAATTTCTCAGTTGTGTGAATAAGGCAAACTACTATAATATTTGCCAACTTGAGGACACTTTTAGGATTAAAACGTGTATATATGCAGATTTCTCCTGCCATTCTCATTTTCCCTTGCAATTTAAAACTTAAGGTTTCTGGAATATGCATGCATTTCTGTTCATATTTTTCATATGTGCATTTGTGTATGCTTATGCATACACACTTGGAATATTGCATCCGGTTTTGGTAGCCATGATATAAAAAAGATGTTGAGACTCTGGAAAGAGTGCAGAGAAGAGCAACAAAGATGTTTAGGAGACTGGAGGCTAAACCATATAAGGAACATTTGCTGGAATTGGGTATGTCTAGTTTAATGAAGAGAAGGACGAGGGGTGCCAGTGTTCCAATATCTCAGGGGCTGCCCCAAAGAAGAGGGAGTCAAGCTATCCTCCAAAGCACCTGAGGGCAGGACAAGAAGCAACAGATGGAAACTAATCAAAGAGAGAAGCAACTTAGAACTAAGGGGAAATTTGCTGATGGTGAGAAGAACAGTGGAACAGAAGTTGTGGGTGCTCCATCACTGGAGGCTTTTAAGAAAAGAGTGGACAGCCACTTGTCTGAAGTCGTGTAGGGTCTCCAACTTGAGCAGCAAGTTGGACTGAAGACCTCCAAGGTCCCTTCCAACTCTGTTATTCCATTTTACATGTATATCTATCTCTCTGTCTGGTTATCTAACTTTTGATGAATTGCATTGCGAAATTCAGAAAAATGCAAAATTTGATAGTTAATTAGAAGAACTGATGGCAACCAGTGGCACTTCAATTTTACCACATTTACATTTCAGATGTGTATCCCGCTGCCCCTGGCAACTCCCCTCACCCCAGCAAACACCAGGGCTCTCCCTCGCAATTAGATAAATCACAGGGGGAAGGAGGGACTTTGAATTATTCCAGCTGATTCCCAAACGCGGGACTCAAGTTTCCCTGCCCCTCTTCAGAAGAGTCCTAGGGGTCTGCAAAGAGCAAAGTGACAGTAGGGGGGGAGCATTATCCCCAATGCCTTTTCATTCAGAACGAACTGGGAGATCTGAAGAAGTTTTTGATTAGCCAGACTTGATGCAAAATGTGGTTATGTGCAATATTTCTTGCGAACGTGCATCCGATTTATCCAGTCTAAGCAACTTCCCCCCAAAAGTATATTTCAAAAAATATATTTGAAGGGCCTAATAAATTGAGAGGAGGTAATGAGGTAATTTGCATTCAAGGAAACATCCTTCCCTCTTCAGGCTGTCTTCCTTTCACTCAGCCTTCCCCACGGATTTCAGAAAGAAAAGGAAAGGAAAAGGTGGCTTACTCTTTTAGCTTCCTGAGTTCCCTTGCCATATCTCATTCCTAAAGAAAGAAAAGACAAAGGGTGGTCAAAAGTGGGATCTGCATAAAAGGATCTGCATTCACTTTCCTGCTTTATCTAGTGTGGTGCTTCCCACTACAGCTAGTCCTCGACTTACAACAGTTCATTTAGTCACATTGGCGCTGAAAAAAAGAAAAGAATTATGAGCGTTTTTCACACTTACAACCGTTGCAGCATCCCCGTGGTCACATGATCACAATTCATACACTTGGCAACTGGCACGTACTTATGACAGTTGCAGAGTCCCGGAAGTCGTGATCCCCTTTTGCAACCTTCGGACAAGCAAAGTCAATGGGGAAGCCAGATTCACTTAACAACATTGTGACTAACTGGAGCGATTCACTTAACAACTGTGGAAAGAAAGGTCATAAAATGAAGCAAAATTGTGGGTGTGGGTGAAGGACTATGTGAATTAAGGGCTTTTTGCTGCCCCCGCCCCTTCCTTTTCTACTTCCACACACTTCAATATTCTGGCCTTAATCCTCACTCTCCCTGCTGGGCTGGCTTCCAAAGGGGACATTCCAGGCCAAGAGGATGGAGGCAGAGAACAGAAAACAAATCCATAATGATACCAATCTGGAACTTCGCAGGGTTTATTTTTCTTGTGAATTACACATTTAGGAAGGTCTAAACAGGCAGCTTGCTTAGTATAATCAGCTGCTTCAATGGGAGGCATCTGAGCTTCTTTCCTTCTTCGGAAACAGTTATCCAGTTCTGCCTTCTGTCTTTTTTCCCCCCTAAATGCCAACTTGCACATAGTGCTCTACAGCCGTTCACTTATTCAAGAAAATTCTTAATGGTGCAATTGTCAATCTAGCTTACAGTTAAGTACGTTGCATGAACTTCTCCAAAGCATCTCTGCTCCAACCAGGTGGATTCATTCCTCATGTCTTCGCTGCTGCTCCAGGGGCTTTGTCTGTGCCTGTTTAAGGCTGAAGAAAGGGGAGAGGGGACCACAAAGAATGCCTCCTCTGCATGTGCTTCCCAATTATGCTCCAGATGTTGCCCAGGGGCTGCTTCATCCATTGGCCGTATCCCCCACTACCAAGGTATAAAAATAAAATAAAAATACTAGGTCCTGTGACTCAAAAAAGAATCTGTTTTGAAGCAGCTGTAAGCAATTGATTCAGTTGTATTACTTCATCTCACGATTTTAATCAATTGAAGAGAGTGAAGATGTGCAGTGCAGAATCTGCCCAAAGAATCAAAATGAATTTGGATGCCTCTGATACAACTTGATGGTTCAGCTTGAAGTCCTGATTCAATTCAGGAAGTCAGTTCAATTTGGGGATTTGATCAAATGCCCTTAAAATTGAATTGACTTTTGAGAGAGCTCTAAAAACAGGTTTGGTATATATACTAATTCACCATCTTCACTATATTAGGTCTTATCTCGCTGCAATTAGGGAGGCGAGGTCTAACCACTTCGCCACCCTTATTGCGTCCGCAGATAATCGCCCGGCCGCCCTGTTTAGGGTGACTCGCTCCCTCCTAAATCAGGAGGTGAGGGAGGATCCCTTGCAGGGACGTGCCGAGGAGTTTAACCAACATCTGTCGGACAAAATCGCTCGGATTCGGACCGGTTTGGACTCTGACTGGGCAGAGTCTGACGATCAGGACACGGGTGGTCTTGTCGATACCATCTGGGAGGAGTTTGATTCTGTAACTCCGGAGGAAGTGGACAGGATCATGGGGAGGCTGAGCACCACCACATGTTTACTGGACCCGTGCCCTTCCTGGCTGGTTTATGCAGCCCGGGAGAGGACACGCAGCTGGTTCCAGGCAGTTATATCGGCCTCTTTGAGTGAGGGTATCTTCCCCGCCGTCTTGAAGGAGGCGGTGGTGAGGCCTCTCCTCAAGAAGCCTGTCCTGGACCCGGCTGTATTGAACAACTTTCGTCCTGTCTCCAACCTTCGCTTTCTTGCGAAGGTTGTTGAGAGTGTGGTGGCGCATCAGCTCCCTTTGGTCCTGGATGAAGCGGATTATCTAGACCCGTACCAATCGGGTTTCAGGCCCAGGCACAGCACGGAGACGGCATTGGTCGCGCTGGTGAATGATCTCTGGAGGGCTCGGGACAGGGGGCATTCCTCTGTCCTAGTCCTATTAGACCTCTCGGCGGCTTTCGATACCATCGACCATGGTATCTTGCTGCGGTGTCTCAGGGGATTGGGAGTGGGAGGCACAGTTTTACAGTGGTTCTCCTCCTATCTCTTGGGACGTTCGCAGTCGGTGTTGGCAGGGGGGCAGAGGTCGACCGCGAGGTCTCTCATTTGTGGAGTTCCTCAGGGGTCGGTCCTCTCGCCTCTCCTGTTCAACATCTACATGAAGCCGCTGGGTGAGATCATTCGTGGCTTTGGAGTTGGGTATCATCAGTACGCTGATGATACCCAACTTTTCTTTTCGACCCCAAACCACCCCAGTGATGCCCTCAACGTGATGTCCCGTTGCCTGGAGGCGGTTCGGGTCTGGATGGGGAGGAACAGACTCCAGCTCAACCCCGACAAGACTGAGTGGCTTTGCATACCTTCGTCCCGGGTTTATTCGGACATTCCATCTCTAGTTATGGGGGGTGAACTATTACCCCCCGTAGATAGGGCTCGCAACTTGGGGGTCCTCCTAGATTCACGGCTCACTTTGGAAGACCATATAGGAGCCGTGACTAGGGGGGCCTTCGCACAGGTTCGCCTGGTGCGTCAGTTGCGGCCCTATCTTAGCCGGGACGATTTATGCACGGTCACTCATGCGCTCGTGTCCTCTCGTCTGGACTACTGCAACGCTCTCTACATGGGGCTGCCCTTGAGGACTACTCGGAAGCTCCAACTGGTACAGAATGCAGCCGCGAGAGTGGTGTTGGGAGTCTCCCGATACTCCCACGTTACGCCTCTGCTCCGTGAGCTGCATTGGTTGCCAGTTGTCTTCCGGGTGAGATTCAAGGTACTGGTAACGGTATTTAAAGCACTCCATGGCATGGGGCCGGAGTACCTCAGGGAACATCTGCTGCCGGCATCAAGCTCCCTGCGCCCTGTGCGTTCCCACAGAGAGGGCCTCCTCAGGGTGCCACCGATCAGAGAATGTCGATTGGTGGCCCCCAGGGGGAGATCCTTCTCTGTGGGCGCTCCGGAGCTGTGGAATCAGCTACCGGTTGAGCTCCGGATGGCGCCCGATCTTCGCTCCTTTCGTCGCGATCTCAAGACATTTCTGTTTGTACAAGCCGGCCTAGCCTGAGGGGGAGTGTTGGGGTTATTTTATTTTTCGTTTTTTAACTTTTTTGGGGTTTTTTAGTGTTGTATTTATATTGTTTTTAACTAGGGCAATTTGTTTAATCTTTTTTTTAATGTTTGTATTCACTATTTTATTCTGCCCTGTGAACCGCCCTGAGTCCTCAGGGAGAAGGGCGGTATATAAATGTTATTAAATTAAATTAAAATTAAATTAATTCACTCATTGAGGTCCGTCGTTAAACACTTGGGAGTAAACGTAATAGCTGCAATGATGGAAGACATGTCCTTTTATAGATTTCTTAATTTTTCAAGAAACAGACCAAGTGTAAGAATCAATGGGTAATTTTTTTCAATAGAGGAAGTGAAAATGGTTTCCCTCAAGGATCCGTACTGGAATTAGAGCTTTTTAAAAAGCGTTTAACTTAGGTGATGAACATGGAATTGGTCATACTTGCAGATGACATCAAATAGTTCACGGTGATGAAGGCCACAGGAAATTCTACCAAACAAACACTTTAAATCAGCTCAATGGATTATGAGCAGTGGTGAGATTCAGCCAGTTCACACCACTTTGGCAGAACCAGTAGCTAATTTTTTGTTGCCCAGACCCAGAATGGACTTCCGGAAGCAGTATCCACACAGAGAACTGGTTGTTCACATATTTGAATCGCACCACTGATTATGAGCTATCTGTAACGGAACAGGAAAAGGATCTTGGGACCCACTCAGTGTGGGCAGATGGGAAAAAGCAAACCCACCCTAAGGATTCTTTGGAAGGAGACTGGAAATGAAACTGCCAGTGCTGTAAAATCTTTATTCAGATCCATGGCACGTCCATATCTGGAATGTTTTGTGACACTCTTGTGGATACAATACAGGTAGTATTCAACGTATGATCACAATTGAGCCCAGAAGTTCTGTTGTTAAGCGAAACATTTGTTAAGTGAATTTTGCCCCATTTTATGACCTTTCTTGCCCCAGTTGCTAAGTGAATCGCTGCAGTTGTTAGTGACACAGTTGTTAAGTGAGCGTGGCGTTCTTGATTCTTTGTTCTGATATTTAACCCAACTGGTGCAGCATTTTCCTTTAATTTTCTTTTAGGGCTCCAGCCAGCAAAAATGGAAGTTGCTATTCACAACCCTGGAAAAATCTGCCTGGATTTTGTCCATCTCCATTCACCCCCTTGATGTAGAGAGCTTCATGCAAGCTGTCAGGATCTCCATCCTTGGCCTGGCGCCTTGCTGGGTTCCTGCCATCAAAGGGGAAGGGGGGGGGAAGCATTTGGGGCAATCCTCACCTGTGTATCTAATGGTGGGAAATGGGGAGGGGGAGCTGACATATGTGAAGAAGACCAGAGCTGTTTCTACTGGTTATGCTGGGCATCTTCAAGGCCGCTTGCCCTGGGTGTGGAATTCCAGCAGCCTACACAACCCAGAGTTTCCCACAACATTGTGATGATCCTGAATTGGCTGGCAATGGACTGGACATTGGGGGGAGGGATGGGGAATGTTGGGCTTGGCTCTTTATATTGGTGAGCAGGAACTTCAGATTCTGCCTCACCTTCCTGCAACCAACATCTTTAGTAAAAGTACTTTTCACTTCAGTCTGTTGGAGTTGAGAGTCTGCTTTGCTAAATGATTGTTTTGGGGCAGGTCTGACACAAGCATTGAATTAGACAGAATTCGATGCTTGCATAAAGCTCTGTACATCAAGGAGGCAAATGGAGATGGACAAAATCCACACAGATTTTTCCAGGGTTGGCAATAGCAACTTAGTGAACCAGAAAAATGTATAATTTGGACTTCAGCAAGGCATTTGACAAAATAGACCACAACTTACTACTTGATAAGATAGAAAACTGTGGGTTAGACAGCATCAACACCAGTTGGATTTGTAACCGACTGACCAACCACACTCAAAGTGTAGACCTCAATGGAACTGCATCTACATGTGGGGAAGTATGTGGTGGGGTACCCCAAGGCTCTGTCTTAGGCCCATTCAACATCTTCATCAATGATTTGGATGAGGGGATAGATGGGGAATTCATCAAATTTGCAGACAACACCAAGCTGGCAGGAATAGCCAACGCTTCAGAAGATAGGCTTAAGATACAGAAGGATCTGGACAGACTTGAACATTGGGCACTATCTAACAAAATAAAATTCAATGGTGAAAAAAGTAAGGTTCTACATTTAGGCAAGAAAAACCAAATGTACAGGTATAGTATAGATGGTTCCTTGCTCAATAGTAGTAACTGTGAGAGGGATCTCAGACTCCTAGTGGACAATCACTTAAATATAAGCCAGCAGTGTGCTGCAGCTGCCAAAAAAGCCAACACAGTGCTAGGCTGCATTAACAGAGGGATAGACTCAAAATTACGTGAAGTGTTAATACCACTTTAGAATGCCTTGAAAAGGCCACACTTGGAATACTGCATCCAGTTTTGGTCACCACGATGTAAAAAAGATGTTGAGTGTCTAGAAAGAGTACAGAGAAGAGCAACAAAGATGATTAGGGGACTGGAGGCTAAAACATATAAGGAACAATTGCTGGTTTAATGAAGAGAAGGACGAGGGGTGACATGATACCAGTGTTTTAATATCTCAGGGGTTGTACACATAAGAGGCACTCAACCTATTCTCCAAAGGACCTGAAGGCAGGACAAGACGCAATGGATGGAAACTAATCAAGGAGAGAAGCAATCTAGAACTAAGGAGAAATTTCCTGACAGTTAGAACAATTAATCAGTGGAACATTTTGCCTCCAGAAGTTGTGAATGCTCCAACATGGAAGTTTTTAAGAAGAGTGTCAGAATCCATTTTTATCTCATTTCTAACTCCCTCTCTGTGCAGAACCCAAATCTCACCACCTTACTGGATTCTGCCATTCCCAAGGAGGGGAAGAGAAGACAGGGTTGTCCATTGCCCATCTCTATCCCTTAGATGCAAGGTTTGTGTATTCAGCCTGCCTGGAGGCCATCACAAAAGACCAGGGAAGAAACCTTTGAGGTAAGATGAACAAAGAAAGAGGGAGGGGGGAGGAAATTCTGGTTTGTATCTCTGATGGGAATGTGAAGGGGAGGAAGTAATAATGTTGCAAAAGTACTGGTGTTTCTCTTTTTCCAGGAGGGGTTTTGACACCTGAAACTTGACTGATCTGGAACTGACCAAATGGACTGAGGGGAGGGGTTTTTACTTGGGGGGACACTTTAAAAGTATCGATCTATGAGACAGTTTCCAGATCCTGTCTAGATTATCCACTGTCAACCAT
Source organism: Vipera ursinii (assembly GCF_947247035.1). Taxonomy (NCBI): domain Eukaryota; kingdom Metazoa; phylum Chordata; class Lepidosauria; order Squamata; family Viperidae; genus Vipera; species Vipera ursinii. Next base: position 3,275,279 of record NC_139520.1, read on the forward strand.
GTTTTAGTAAAAGCTCCTGCTTGGACAAACTTGTCTCCAAGAGTTCTTCTTTCCTAAGATGTGGATTGGAGTCAACAGCCATTAGTCTAAAATGGGATCTCCAAGGTCCTTTTCAAGTCTGTTATTCTGTTCTAACTTCCATTAAGATCCGTGGATTTAATTCTCCAGGTTTTTCTGGAGCATCTTCCCAGACCCTCCTGAGAAACAGCACCTGCTCTAGATTCATAGGATACTTTTGTAGCCCAGAGAGCCCATCAGAGAATCAGGGTGGCAGGTTGCCAGTCACGGTGCGTGGATGGGGATGGTTTAGCTAGGCTGGGAACCCTGATTTTCAGCACAAGAGGGAAGGCAACTCCCCCTCCCCCTCCTTAGTGAACGTGACTGACATTAAGCAGCCGCTTTTGTGCATCTCCTTAGAACAGAAGCTGCCACTTGTCACCGTCAGAGTTGCCTGGGGAAGCATCAGTTTAATTAATGGGCACCTGCAATCTCCGACTGCAGGTCAGGGTCTGTTACATGATAGCAGGAACAACTCTTGGAAAACAAAGCTCCGTCCTGTCAGATTAATTTCTATCAGTCCCATCGGGGCCAGGGTGGGAGGCAGAGGCTCTCTTCTTGGGATCTGGGATGTGGCAACAGATTCAGTGCTGACGGGCATGGGGTGAGGGGGGAGCCAAAGGGCAGACGGTGCCCCTGTACTTAACACCGGTGGTGTGTTCCGGCTTTCTCTGCTCATAGTGGACCCATGGAAGCCCAGGTCTTCAGCTGCTGCTAATGAACACCAAGTCAGTCAACAACAAGATCCCCCCCCTCCACCTTATTTGTGATCTCACTGGGGAGGAACAAGCTGGCCTGGTGTGCATCACCGAGACCTGGTTGATGCCAGATGGGGGAGTTTCCCTCTTGGGAATGGTTCCAACCAGTTTGGTAGTAGCAACCTCCCCACCTGAGCTGCTGGAGGCTATTCCTTTCTCCAAGGCTGGTCCCAATCAGTGTTAGTAGGGAGCAAAAGGTCGAGCCCACAGCCATCCCTTTGTGGGTTGCCGTGGGGCACAGTGCTTTCTCCACTCCATTTTAACATCTACATGAAACCGTCGGGCGAGATCATCTGGCACCATGGAATGAGATATCCTAAATCTGCTGATCATTCACAGCTTTACATCTCCATCCCTGGAGATCCAAAGGATGCTGGGGCCACCCTTGCTCGGTGCCTGGAGGCTCCAGGGATCTGGATGGGGGCAACGGGCTTCAGCTGAACCCAGGCAAGATGGAGTGGCTGAATTTGGAAGCTGCAGCAGCTGCAGAATACAAGTGGTGTGCAAAATCCCAGGAGCTCCTAGGGCTGCACGTATAATACTGCTGCTCTGTGAGCTGCATTGATTACCAGTTTGCCTCCAGGTCCAATTCAAGGTGTTGATTGTCACTTTTAAAGCCCCCCATGGCATGGGTCCAGGGCATCTGAGGAGCCATCTCTCCCCAAGGGGACTAGTCCACCCCACAGAGGTCTACTATGGATCCCGTCTGCTAAGGAATTCCAGCGGCTGGGTTCAAGAAGAGCCTTTTCTGCTGTGGCCCCATCCCTGTGGAACACTCTACCACTGGAGGTGAGAACTGCTCCCACCTTTTTGGCCTTCTGGAAGGTATTAAAATGTGGCCTTGCCAGTAACTGGAAGTGGCTAGCAGTGTAAGAAGGCCACAGCCCTGTCCTGTCCACCTCTTTGTTGTTTTTAGAATAGTTTTTGTAACCTTAATCTGTGTAGTTTTAATGTATTAATATTTTAATTATTTCCCATCTCTTTTATAACTTGCAAGCTGCCCGGAGTCACTTTATATGGGTGATGGGTAGCATAAAAAATTAACAAACAAAAAACAAAACTCCTGGGAGGTAAACAATAAAATCAGTCATTATTGTTATCATCCCATCATTCAGTTACATTTGTGATCAAAGTGTCCTAGAGGACCACCACTTATATATGAGCCACCCTTGGGATACTGTGTATAGTTCTGGTCACCATGATACAAAAAAGATGCTGAGACCCCAGAAAGTGTGTGGAGAAGAGCAACAAATATGTTACAGGGCCTAGAGGCTAAATCGTATAATAAATGGTTGAGAGAGCTAGATATGCCCAGCCTATTAAAGAGAAGAATCAGGGGACAACCGTCATGCAGAACCTGAGGGACTGGCACAAAGAACAGGGGATTGACTTCTTTTCCAACGCACCAGACGTAACCGGTGGAAGCTTATTAAAGAGAAATCAACCTAGAAGTAAGGAGAAATTTTCTCACAGTGAGAACAATTAACCAGTGGAGCAGCTTGCCTCGCAGAGTTGTGGGTGCTTCATCAATGGAGGCTTTCAAAAGTAGACTGAGCAACCGTTAGACCGGGATGGTATAAGGCAGGGGTAGGCAACCTTGGCTCTTTTATGACTCGTGGACTTCAACTCCCAGAATTCCTGAGCCAGCTATGCTGGCTCAGGAATTCTGGGCGTTGAAGTCCACGAGTCATAAAAGAGCCAAGGTTGCCTACCCCTGGTATAAGGTCTCTTGCCACCAGCAGGGTGTTGGACTAGAAGACCTCTGAGGTCCTTTTGAACATCTTCTATGTTCTAAGATATCTTACAACAATAAAACCAAGTTTTAAAAGTACAGCACTGAAGAACAAAGTCAAGAAAATTAAAATCAAACTTAAAATCAGGACAATCGATATCAGTCTAAGAAAAGTTTGCCGAAAGAAATTGGACTCTGCCATCAGAAGTTGTGCGAGCTTCATCACTGGACACTTTCAAGAAGACACTGGATGGCCAACTGTCAGAAATGGTGTAGGGACTCCTGCTTGGGCAGGGGGTTGGAGTAGATGACCTACCAGGTCCCTTCCAACTCTGTTATTCTATTTTCCTAAAAGTTGGGAGTGTTGAAACCAAATACTTCCCTGGACAGAGTATAATTCCAGTTTTTCCTGTCATCAGTGCACTTATTTAACAATAAAAAAGGAGGTAGGGAATTTTATTGAAATAAAACTGCACCAGAATCCTGATTCCACACAATGGGTGCGTGACAAATGCTGGGCACCGAGACTCCACCTATGCCAGATTGGAAGAACAGGTGAAGGTGGGCACAGGATGATTATCTGAGGGAACACCTGCTGCCGGCATCAACTTTCCATCGTCCTGTGCGCTCCCACAGGGAGGGCCTTCTCAGGGTGCCGGCGGTTAAGGAGTGCCGGCGGGTGATTCCCCAGGGGGAGGGCATTCTCTGTGGGCGCGCCTGCCCTTTGGAATGATTTACCAGTGGAACTTCGGACCGCCCCCGATCTGCGTTCATTTCGCCGGGATCTGAAAACCTGGTTTTTTGATCTATCAGGCCTGGACTGAAGGGGTTTTAGCTTTTAATATTGTTTTAATTGTTGGGCTTATGTAATTTAATCTATTTTAATTTATACTATTTTTATATTATATTTTATGCTGCCCTGTAAACCGCCCTGAGTCCTTCGGGAATAGGGTGGTATAAAAATTTAAATAAATAAATAAAAATAAATAAGCTGCTGGTGATGGTGGCATTTTCCAGGTAGAGAGCAGTTGTGCCAGAGACCAGCGGCTGTCCTTTCCTGGTTGTATCCCATTGGTTGGAGGAGGGATCGGGATATCCAGGGCGTTGGGAACCATTTGCGTCATCTCTCTTTCTGAATGCATCTGGGATATGAGCAGGAACTGTCTTCTCAACCCTTGGATGCAAAGACTGGAAAGTAGGTGGAACATAAACAATTATTTTATTGCTGTTGCTGATGAATATTTATTCATTTTGTTTGATTGCTGTAAATTGGCACTAATATTTTTGGCCAAGGAGCTCTCTGGCTCATGGATCAAGAAATGTTATTAGTCCCAACCGTTCTATTTCCCAGTTTTGTTTCAGGAAAGGAAATTAGGTAAAGCAAGGAGAGTTAGTTTCTAGACCTGGAAGGGCCATGGGCAGAGCAGATACTCGTGCTGAATTCTGCCCTTGTCTGTGGGCCCCTCTCAAGTGGGACAGTGAATAGAATGGGATAAAAACAAAATTGAAAATGATTTGTGCATAAAGGTGAACATGTGATTACAGGTAGTCCTCAACTTACAACAGTTCATTTAGTGACCATTCAAAGTTACCACGGCAAATGTGACTTATGTCCGTTTTTCACACTTACGACTGTTGCAGCAGCTCCAGGGTCGCGTGATCAAAATTCGGATGCTTGGCAATTGACTCGGTGTCAGAACCCATCTTTCTATGGGCATGGAGTTTCTTATTCTTTTCGGGTTCTGCCATTCTTCTGGAGGAGAAGGGGGGTGCTTGGGGCGCTGATTTGTATTTCCTTTGCTTTGTTCCTTGCTCTATCCCAGTGATGGCGAACCTTTTAGACACCGAGTGCCCAAACTGCAACCCAAAACCCAGTTATGTATTGTCGGGTGCCGGGTGGGCGTGGCCCATTGCATGGGTGTGGCCCATTGGTGGGCATGGCTGCGGTGGTAACGGCAGACTGGATGGGACTAAAAAGTTCAATCAATCGATTCCAACTTTGCGAGATCTTTTTTTTTCCCCACCAGAAGTTGAAATTGATTGAACCTTTTTTTTTTGCACACGGCGGCGGAGGCCTAAAGTGAAAGGTTTATAAAACCCAGCTGAAGGCCTAGGACTGGGGCAACGGAGCGCGTGCCCACAGAGAGGCTCTGTGTGCCACCTGTGGCACGCGTGCCATAGGTTCGCCACCATGGCTCTATCCTCTTTGGTGTTTGTGCCTCTGGCCATCTGCCTTATCTCCTGCCGCGGAAGAAATGGCGCAGAGACTTAATAGCCTTGGAAGCGGCACCTTATCACGCCGTTCCCACGGCGCTTTCACACCTGCAGATTGGCCTGTTTGAACCATCTGGATGGACAGTTGGGGTGGGGTTGTTTTTGGATTCTTTTGACTAGTTGATTTGTGCAGGAAACCCTCAGATCCTGCCTTCTATTCCTGCTGTCAACATCTCCCAATAAAAGTTCCTTTTGAAACGACACTGTTTCGAGAGTTCTGTTTCCTTGGGAGGACTGATTCGGGCAGGTCCTTATAGCCACATTTATGATCATTGCAATGTCCAGGGGTCACGTGATCCCCTTTTGCGACCTTCTGACAAACAAAGTCAATGGGAACACCAGATTCACTTAACAACTATATTACTAACTTATCCACTGCAGTGATTCACTTAACAACTGTGGCAAAAAAGTAGTAAAATGGAGCAGAACTCACTTAACAAATGTCTCACTTAACAGCAGAAATTTTGGGCTCACTTGAGGTTTTGAGTTGAGGACTGGCTGTTCTAAAATATATACACTTTTATTGAGATTTAAAATGACGGAGGAGCAAGCTAAAGAATGTACGGTAAAAAGGTGCAAAGAATTTTAGTTATAGTATTCGAACAAATCAATGAAAGAGAAGGTGATTAAAAGGTCTGAAATTCATTTGTCTCACAATTTAAAAGAAAAGTTTTTACAAACCATTGTACCACTGATATATGACACCAGAGAAATTGTCTTAAGGTGTATAAAGGCACTTCTAATCACTACTGGAAATTTGAAAAACATAAAGGGACATTTTATCATGCATGGTGGACTTATGAAGAAGTGAAAAAGGTACTGGATATAAATACATAGGATGATGCAGAGTTTTAAAAATTAAAATTCAGATGAAACTGGAATTTTTCTTATTAGGACTTATGGGTGCTCAGCTAGAAAAGGCTCATGGTTGGTTGGTTTTACTATATAGAGCAAGGCTGTTACATGCACAGAGATGGAAGACCACAGACACACCCTGGATGGAGGGAGGATTGTGAAGGAGGCTGAATTTGCAGAAATGGCTAAACTGACTTGTTTGATTAAGGAGGAAAGTACATTTATAAAAGACTGAAAACTCTTTACAGACTCTTTGCTTGAAAAGGGATGAAAACAAACTGCTGATTTGGGGGTTTACTGATTAAAAATTTTCACGGAGTTGGCCTGGGAAGCCACATTTTGGGTCTCTCTCTCTCTCTTTTTCTTGCTCTTTTGTCATTCTTCACTTTTTCTTTCTTTTTGTAATTTCTACCTCTATAATTCTTCTATGCTTCTAACCTCTATGCTTCTCGGGAGGTTACACGAGGCTGGCTCCTAGCAGTTATCAATGCCTCACTGAGTGAAGGGTACTTCCCTGCTGCCTTGAAAGAGGCGGTGGTAAGGCCCCTCCTCAAGAAACCGGCACTGGACCCAGCTGTTTTAAACAACTTCCGTCCTGTCTCCAACCTTCGCTTCCTTGCGAAGGTCGTTGAGAGTGTGGTGGCGCGACAGCTCCCTTTGAACCTGGAGGAAGCTGAATATCTAGATCCGTACCAATCGGGTTTCAGACCGGGGCACAGCACGGAGACGGCATTGGTCGCGCTGGTGAATGATCTCTGGCGGGCCCGAGATAGAGGTTATTCTTCTGTCCTGGTCCTATTAGATCTATCAGCGGCTTTTGATACCATCGACCATGGTATCTTACTGCGTCGTCTTGAGGGGCTGGGAGTGGGAGGCACCGTTCTGCGTTGGTTCTCCTCCTACCTCTCGGACCGTTCGCAGACGGTGTTGGCAGGAGGGCAGAGGTCAAGCCCTAGGCCTCTTAATTGTGGAGTGCCTCAGGGTTCGGTGCTCTCGCCCCTCCTTTTCAACATCTATATGAAGCCGCTGGGAGAGATCATCCGTAGCTTCGGGGTGAAATATCATCAATATGCTGATGATACCCAGCTATTCATCTCCACCCCGAACCAACCCAGTGATGCCCTTGATGTGATGTCCCGTTGTCTGGAAGCGGTACAGATTTGGATGGGAGAAAACAGGCTTCGACTCAACCCGGCCAAGACTGAGTGGCTGTACATACCGTCATCTCGTTTAGTCCAAGAGGTTCCATCTCTGACTATAGGAGGAGAGATGTTACCTCCCATTGATAAAGCACGCAATCTGGGCGTCCTCCTAGATTCACGACTCAGTTTTGAAGATCACATTGGAACCGTGGCTAGGGGGGCATTTGCCCAGATTCGTCTTATATACCAATTGCGCCCCTTTTTGGACCGAGATGCCCTACGTACAGTCACCCACGCACTCGTTACCTCCCGTATTGATTACTGTAATGCTCTCTACATGGGGCTGCCCTTGAAGACCACCCGGAGGCTTCAGCTGGTGCAGAATGCAGCTGCACGGGTTGTGATGGGAGCTTCCCGATACTCCCATATTACACCCCTCCTGCGTGAGCTGCATTGGCTACCAGTTGCCCTCCGGGTGAGATTTAAGGTGCTGGTACTTACCTTTAAAGCCCTACATGGCTTGGGTCCGGGATACTTGCGGGACCATCTGCTGCCGGAGAGAAATTCCCATCGTCCAGTACGCTCACACAGAGAGGGCCTCCTCAGGGTACCGTCAGCTAGGCAATGTCGGCTGGCGACCCCCAGGGGGAGGGCCTTCTCTGTGGGAGCACCAACCCTATGGAATCAGCTCCCCCCTGAGCTTCGGATAGCCCAAAACCTCCAATCCTTTCGCCGCGGCCTCAAAACACACCTGTTCCACCAAGCTGACCTAGACTGACAGGCATTTTAATTAATTTATATTTAGTATTTTTAATTCATTTTAAAATTCTCTAATTTTTTATTGCACTGATGTTCTCAATTTTCATTTTATCTTGATTTATGTACTTATTATATGTTTTATTGTGAGCCGCCCTGAGTCCTTCAGGAGATAGGGCGGGATATAAATCCCATCAATAAATAAATAAATAAATAATTCTACAGCTTTAGAAATCTTGGTAAAACGTTCCTTTGCTACAAATTATCCATAAAACAGAAGAGAAGTGAGAAAGGAAAAACGAACGCTCCTACGTCCCTGGAGCCTCAGCTTGGGGAAGCAAAGTCCGCAGCCTTTGGCCCATCAAGCTACATTTAGAGCAGGAGGTCCTTGATCTACGGCCACAATTGAGCCCAAACTTTCTGCTGTTAAGCGAGACATTCGTTAAGTGAGTTTTGCCCTATTTTACTACCTTCCTCGTCACAGTTGTTAAGTGAATCACCATAGTTGTTAAAGTAGTAAAAAGGTGTTAAGTGAACCTGCCTTCCCACAGAGTTTGCTTGCCAGCAGATCACAAAAAGGGGGTCACGTGACTCTGGGCCTCTGCCATAAATAGGACAACATGCCAAGGATCTGAATTCTGATCACGTGACCCTGGGATGCTGCAGAAGTGGGAAAAATGGTCATAAGTTGCTGTTGTAAGTTTGAATGGTCACTAGATGAACTGTTGTAAGTCAAGGACTAGTGTAGTTTCCTGGGTGGCCTGATTTTGGATTGGGCCATATCTGTTGGCAGATGGATGGCCTCACCTCCGTGTAACTAGCTGGCAAAATAAAACACCAACAAAACTCCCTAAAACTGCTTTTCTGCAATGAAATTAGAGAACATTGAGCAATTTCCTGCATGGTGGAAGAGAGAGATGGAAAACTCAGCACAGCGCAAGGAGAGGCTCCAAGATCCTTCTGGATCATTAGAAGCACAACTTGTAACTTTATGTTGTGGCTTATTCTTGTAGGCATCCTAATTAGAGTGACATTTCCTGGACGTAATTAATATTCAGTTGAGAGGAAAAATGCCAACCTGGGGCTTTTAATTCCCCCCATCATTGATGGCCCTATTGCCAGGGATATCATTAATTAGCTCCATTAATGCTCTGGCTCCGTCAGCACACACTTGTGGCTTCTACTTAACGTCCGCTATTCTTTGCTGCCACATTTAGTATTTGCATGAAGACAGTATTTGAGAAAGCACGGTGTGTGTGTGTGTGTGTGTGTGTGTGTGTGTGTGTGTTAATAATGGGTGGTGGTGGGAGGAGAGGGAACTTGTAGATAAGTTTCCCTGATTGGGCACCAAAATCAGAAGACCGCTGGAAGATGGCCAAGAGTTGCAGAAAGGTTCCCTGTTCACTGTCTTCTAGTGCAGTCCAGTTTGGCAGATCTTAAACCAGCACAAAATTGCCGACGGTTGGTTTAAAACGGAAACATATCCAATCAGAACAGGAAATAAATCTGTGGCTTATGTATCAACTTCTGTATTTTTGAAGTAATGCAAAAAATCAAAATTAGAGTGTCATCTGCAAATCTCTTATCTTCAAAATTTGCTGTGGTTTTTAATGTCTTATAGTTTATAAAATTGAACTGTTTATGAAAGCGATGTGAAAAGTTGATTATATTAGAAAAAAAAAGGAATGAGCCGCAAAGGCAAACTTTCAGGCAGAAAAAGTCCAAGGACCACTTTCGCCACCTTCTCATAATTGAAATCTGGCCAGGATGCAATCCTTGTTCCTTGCAGCAGGCTGGATGCCGTGTTCTCGTTGCAACTGTACCAGCTGCTATCCGATTGTTTGACAACCCTGGATGGGCCGTGGGGTAGGAAGAGGCAAGGAACTGAGCTGAGCTGAAGCATGGGATGCAAACACTTTCCAAGTCATTATACCACCACATATTGAAGAGCGGCTTCCACCAGGTAGGGGCAACCTCCAGGCTTTTTACCCCTTCCATTGACCCTGTTGCTGTTGTGCTTGTGCCAGCCTCACATCTGGCAGCAAGCAGATGTGAGTCTGAGTGGGCCAACCTTGACTTCACCTCGATTTGCAAAGGGGGTTGCAAGCCATTTGTTTTGAGGAGACACCAATGTGCACCGGACCGTGGATGGCTGCCCAAAGTTATAGGCAGCAGAAGCAATTGTTTTGAGCTCAGGGTGTGAAATATGGAGAGGCAGCGTCAGCTCATTACTCCCTCCCCCCCACCCCAGGAAAGCAACATGCTTCTCTCTTTGCAAAGCCAACTTAACAGGGGAATTGAAAGCTATCAGATGTTTATGTCTGAAAGATTTTTCCATTAGCCTTCAAGGATGGAATAATCACTAGTGTATTTTATATGTCTGTGCACGTTTGCTTGCGAATAAGTCTGTCTGAAATGCCCAGGACAGACCTCTACAGAGCAGCCACCACTGTTGAAGCGCACTGGAGATCTTCGGGCAAATTGTGGTCTGGCACTCATCTCCTGTTCTGCCTTGAGCCACTTATGGAATGATAATGGGCAGCACCCATGGGAAAGTCTAGCCTTGGCCCTGTTTCAGCTGCCAATCACTCCGGGCTCCTCCTCCTTTAAAGCTGAGCATGAAAAACCCACAACAGCACCTTGATCTGCTGCTTAGGACCAAGCTGTAACAGAATTACACGATGTTTAATAGATAGCAGAGTGGGGAGGGATCTTGGAGTTCTTCTAGTCCGACCCCCTGCGCAAGCAGGAAACCCTATATTGTTTCAGACAAATGGTTGTCCAATCTCGTCTTAAAATCCTCCAGTGTTGGAGTACCCACAACTTCTGGAGGCAAGTTGTTCCACTGTTTAATTGGTCTACCTGTCAGGAAATTTCTACTTAGTTCTGGGTTGGTTCTCTCCTTGATTAGATTAGTTGATTCGTTTCATCCGTTGCTTCTTGTCCTGCCTTCTGGTGCTCTGGAGAATAGGCTGACCAGCTCTTCTTTGGGGCAGCCCCTGAGATATTAGAAGACAGCTATCGTGTCACCCCTGGTCCTTCTTTTCATTAAACTAGACATCCCCAGTTCCAGCAACCGTTCCTTGTATGTTTTAGCCTCCAGTCCCCTAATCATCTTTGTTGCTCTTCTCTGCACTTTTTCTAGTGTCTCAACATCTTATTTATATTGTGATGACCAAAACTGGATGCAAAATGCCAAGTGTGGTCTTACCAAGGCATTATTAAGTGGTATTAATGCCTCATGTGATCTTGATTCTGTCCTTCTATTAATGCAGCCTAGCAAGGTTTTACACTTAGGCAGGAAAAATCAAATCTACAAGTACATATTAGGCGAAACCTGGCTAATGCAATCCTTGGTTGCATAAATGGAGGAATAGAGTCAGGGTCAGGTGAAGTATTAGTACCACTTTATAAAACTTTAGTTTAAGAGCACACCTAGAATACTGCGTCCAGTTTTGCTCACCACATTACAAAAAAGATGTTGATGGCTCAAGGCCCATTAGTGGGTTGTGGCCCAGAGGTTGGGGACCCCTGATGTAATCCTTTAAGGAAATACCCCACCACCCTACTCCATAGTCTGGAATGGAACATCAGCAAAAACCTCCAGCTGGGACTTAGTGCTCACCACAGTTACTCCTCCCTTCAGATGTGGCATTTTGAGCCTTGGTCTGTGATGTGGTAGAATTGCAGGCATGAATTGTATCTGTGACAGTTTTTTAAATTAAATCTAATTATGGTAAACAAATTTGGATTTCTTTTAAACAAAAAGCTGTTTTTATAATGTTTCTTTATTCTCAATGTGGTCATTAGAGTTATGGATAAATATTTCCTTTTGCTCCTGGGAAGTCAATAACCCTTTATATCTTGGCAAGCATACCCGTGGTCTCTTTCCCACCTCCGCTGCTCATTTCCTTCTCTTTGGCCTAATCAAGTTTGCCTTGTGGTCAATACTACATTGAAAACAGATGGCTCTTTAAAAAAATCATAAATCCTTGTCTTTCCCACATTATTTCCGATACACTTGCTGAGTTAGTTCAGAAGCTGCAGAATACAAGATTCGAGGCTGCCACACAGGAAAAATGGCTGGAGCATCAAGCCACCATCTTGATGTTTTCTCCCTGAAAAGATGGATGCCCATATGCTACAAGGAGCAGAGACTACCTGGTCAAATAATCATAGAATCATAGGACTGGAAGGGACCTTGGAGATCTTCTCGTCCAATCCCCTATGCATTGCAGGAGACCTTACTGTATATACCATTCCAGACAAATGGCTGTCCAATCTCTTCTTGGAAATCTCCAGTGCACCCACAGCTTCTGGAGGTAAGCCCTTCCATTGATTAATTGTTCTCACTCTCAGGAAATTTCTTCTTAATTTTGGATTGGATTTCTCTTTAATGATCTTCCATCTGTCACTTCCTGTCCAGCCCTCAGGTGCTTTGGAGAATAGATTGACTCCTCCTTCTCTGTGACATCCCCTCAAAATTGGAAGATTGCTAATCCTTATCGTTATTAGACTAGACCAGACATGTCAAACACAAGGCCCGGGGGCCGGATCCGGCCCGCGAAGTGGTTTCATGTGGCCCGCGAAGCCATCCTGGAAACAGTGAGGGAACGGCCCCCACTGCCTTGGCCCTGGCCCAGAGACCCTCAGATCTGTCCCACTCCTGCCCAGGCCCCCATAGGCACCCTTGATGCGAACGATGTAGAGCTGGCCACGCCCACCCAGTAGGCCACACCCAGTCTGGCCACACCCATCCGGTAGGCCACACCCACCCTGGCCATACCCACCCGGCCCCTTGAGGGCAACCGCAATGCTGATGCGGCCCTCAATGAAATTGAGTTTGACACCCCTGGACTAGACATACTAGTTCCCATGCCCGTTCATCATATAGTTCAGCCTCCAGTCCCCTAATCATCTTTGTTGCTCTTCTCTGCACTCTTCTTAGAATCCCAATAACTTTTTTGTCTCATTACCTTTGTGGTGACTAGAACTGGACACAGTATTCCAAGTGTAGCCTTACAGAGCAATATAAAGCAGTATTATAAGTTCACACGATTTTGATACTATCCCTATGTTGATGCAATCCAGGACTGCATTGATTTTTTTGGCATCTGCAGCACACCGCTGGCTCATACAGTGGTCTTCTAGGACATCTAGATCCCTCTTACAGTTACTACCATTGAGTCAGGTACCACCTATTCTGTACCTGTGCATTTGTTTTTTTCTGCCTAAGTGCAGAACCTTATTTTTTCTCACCACTGAATTGCATTTTGTGGGATAGGGCTCAATGTTCAAGTCTGTCAAGATCCTTCTGTACCTTGAATCTGTCTTCCAAAGTATTGGCTATTCTCCCCAGCTTGGTGTCACCTGCAAATTTGATGAGTTCCCCTTCTGTCCCCTTGCCTAAATCGTTTATGAAGATGCTAAAGAGTATTGGGCCTAATACAGAACCTTGGGGTACCCCACTTCTCTCCATGTAGAGAATGAGAACTACACACTGAGTGCAGTTGGTCAGCCAGTTATGAATCTGTTGGTTTAAGGTTTTAAGGTTTTATTTAATTTATATACCGCCCTTCTCCCTGGGGACTCAGGGCGGTTCACAGGGCATATATAAATAACAATACAAAAGTTAAAAAAGATTAAACCAATGCCCAATTAAAACAATAATACCATTCTAAAACAACAATTTAAAACCCATAATCCCCCATCAGGCCAGACCAGCTAATTCAAATAAATGGGTCTTCAGACCGCGACGGAAGGTTCGGAGGTCTGATGCCATCCGGAGCTCCACCGGCAGTTGGTTCCCAAATGCCGGGGCGCCCACAGAGAAGGCTCTCCCCCTGGGGGCCACCAGTCGGCATTCCCTGACTGGAGGCACCCTGAGGAGGCCCTCTCTGTGGGAACGCACAGGGCGGAGGGGAGTTGACGCCGGCAGCAGGTGGTCCCCGAGTAATCTTGTCTATCTCGCATTTTTCTATCTTACCAAGAAGCAGGCTCTGGTCTATTTTGTCAAATGTCTTACTGAAGTCTAAGTATACTATATCCACAGTTTTCCCCAATGTAGTCACTTATTTCAAAGAAGGCAATAAGGTTTGTCTGGCATGAGGAGCTGTAAAGAAGAGGATAGTCAAAATCCCAGCACACTGTAGCAACAGCAGTAGCACTTAGACTTATATATCGCTTTATAGTGCTTTACAGCCCTCACTGAGTGATTTACAGATTCAGCCTCTTGCCCCCAACAATCTGGGTCCTCACTTTACTGACCTCGGAAGGATGGAAGGCTGAGTCAACCTTGAGTCAGTGAAAATCTAACTGCCAAACTGCAGACAGCTGACAGTCAGCAGACTTATTTATTTATTTATTTATTTATTTATTTATTTATTTATTTATTTATTTATTTATTTACTTATTTAATTTGTATACCGCCCTTCTCCCGAAGGACTCAGGGCGGTGAACAGGGCAATGCATGTTAAAAGACAAAATACAAAAATTAAAAGAGATTAAACAAAATGCCCACAACTCTTACAATGAGTTAAAACACATTAAAAATAAGTTAAAACACATTAATAAAACCCAACCCCATCCCATCAGGCCAGGCCAGCTTGTTCGAAGAGGTAAGTCTTTAGATCGCGCCGGAAGGAGCGGAGGTCGGGCGCCATCCGGAGCTCAACCGGAAGATGGTTCCATAAATCCGGCGCGCCCACAGAGAACACCCTCCCCCTGGGGGCCACTAGTCGGCATTCTTTGACCGGTGGCACCCTGAGGAGGCCCTCTCTGTGGGAGCGCACTGGGCGGAGGGAAGTTGATGCCGGCCGCAGGTGCTCTCTAAGGTATTCCGGACCCATGCCATGTAGGGCTTTGTAGGTCATTACCAACACCTTGAATCTCACCCAGAAGACAACTGGAAGCCAATGCAGTTCACGGAGCAGAGGTGTAACATGGGAGTATCGGGAGACCCCCAACACAACTCGCGCGGCTGTATTTTGTACCAGTTGGAGCCTCCGAGTGGTCTTCAAGGGCAGCCCCATGTAGAGAGCATTGCAGTAGTCCAAACGAGAGGTCACGAGCGCATGAGTGACCGTACATAAGGCATCCCGGTCTAGATAGGGCCGCAACTGGCGCACCAGGCGGACCTGGGCGAAGGCCCCCCTAGTCACAGCTACTATATGGTCTTCTAAAGAAAGCTGTGAATCTAGGAGGACTCCCAAGTTGCGAGCCCTATCTACGGGGGGGTAATAACTCACCCCCATAGAAAGAGATGGAATATCCTGAATATCCCGAGATGCCGGTATGCACAGCCACTCAGACTTCACCTGCAGTACTGCATTCTAACCACTGCGTCATCACAGCTCTTCGGCTGTAGGTTTCTTCACACAAATAATTTGGAAGTCTACATGTAGACATGACATAAAATTACAAGCAATTCCTAAAAGTGAGATTGTTTTAAACAGTATGGAATAGAAACAATTTTGGGATAATTCAGATAATTTGATGACACTCTCATCCTGCTTGAATTCAGAATTGTAAAAGGTGAGCTAGAAGATGGTTTATTAGAAGATTAGCAGCTTTTTGCATCATTTCGGAAGGAAGGTAGATACAGCAAATAAATCCTGTTTATTTTGCTACAGTCCATTGGGCTAGTTAGGAATGCTGTTCTAAGAATACTTCACTGAGATCAGAGACCCATTTTAGACCTGTCATACAGATCTAATCCAAGCCAGAAATCAATACTCCCCACTAAGAATTTGCTAGTTCTTCTTGCATTAAAAGCACAGTGTAGAGACTCAGTAGAATGTCAGGTTTTCTATCTTCCTCATATTTAGTTATTTCCAATTACAAAGACAGCAATTGCTTCTAAGCTAATAGCAAGGCATTACAAGGTGCCATTTAAGTGGCACAACTCCAATAGCCAGGAAGTTTAGGTAAGAAGGATTTTTTAAAAAACTGGCTGTCAGTGGCTTTTGGCATCCTTGTTTTGTACATCAAGATTGCTCCAATACTTTTAAGGTTACCGGAATAATATGAAACCCCATAAAGATGTTTAGGATTTGCAGAAAAGGCAGCTTTAAAAAATGTAAAAGTTAATTGTTTGATTGATCATAAGAAATGAGTACAAAGTATGAATGTGCCCTGCATTAACTCCTTTCCTAAGAGAATATAATTCACTATGTTTCTTCGGAGAGAGCAAATGAATCTCCTTGTTTCACAGAATGGTGTCTCATACAGTTTCTGTGCCTGGATGGACTGATTTCTGGTGCCCCCAGCTTTATCACCGAAACCAGTCCATTTCTCTTTTCCCAACATTTCCTAGCACTGCCCAGGAATGACCCAAATTTGTCTTGCTGCTTTGCAGAACATAATGGCTTCGGTGCTAGTTTTGTAAAAAAATGTCCCAGCATCATACAAAGAAGCTTGAAAATTCAGCATCTACCCTTTGAACTCACTGGAGTAAAAATTCAGTCAAACTTTGGAACAAGCAATATGCATTACATTCATTTAATCTTCATTTCACCTCACTGGAAGTTGTGTTATTGGCAGTTAACGGAGACACACAACTTAAAATCACAGAATCATAGGGCAGGAAGGGATCTTGGAAGTCTTCTAGTCCAATGCAAGGCAGGAAACATTAAATGTATACCAATCAAATGGTTGTTAAGGCTATTCTTGAAAACCTTCAGCGATGGAGCATTGACAAATCCAGGAGGCAAGATGTCCCACTCATTAATTGTTCTCACTGTTAGGAAATTCCTCCTTAGTTTTAGATTGGGTCTCTCTTTAGTGAGCTTCAACCCTTTAATAATAATAATAATAATAATAATAATAATAATAATAATAATAATAATAATAATAATAATAATAAGAAGAAGAAGTTGGAAGGGACCTTGGAGGTCATCTAGTCCAACCCCCTGCTCAGGCAGGAAACCCTACACCATTTCAGACAAATGGCTGTCCAGTCTCTTCTTAAAACGTCCAGTGTTGGAGCATTCACCACTTCTGGAGGCAGGTTGTTCCACTGGTTAATTGTTCTAACTGTCAGGAAGTTTCTCCTTACTTCTAGGTTGCTTCTCTCCTTGACTAGTTTCCATCCATTGCTTCTTGTCCTGCTTTCAGGTGCTTTGGAGAATAGCTTGACTCCCTCTTCTTTGTGGCAGCCCCTGAGATATTGGAACACTGCTATCATGTCACCCCTCACCCTTCTCTTCGTTAAACTACACATACCCAATTCCAGCAACCGTTCCCTATATGTTTTAGCCTCCAGTCCCCCAATCATCTTTGTTGCTCTTCTCTGTACTCTTTCTAGATCTCAACATCTTTTTTACATCGTGGTGACCAAAACTGGATGCAGTATTCCAGGTGTGGCCTTACCAAGGCATTGTAAAGTGGTATTAGTACTTCACGTGATTTTGATTCTATCCCTCTGTTAATGCAGCCTAGCACTGTGTTGGCTTTTTTGGCAGCTGCAGCACACTGCTGGCTCATATTGAAGTGATTGTCTACTAGGACTCCGAGATCCCTCTCACAGTTACTACTATTGAGCAAGGTACCACCTATACTATACCTGTGCATTTGATTTTTCCTGCCTAAATGTAGAACCTTACTTTTTTCACCATTGAATTTCATTTTGTTAGATAGCGCCCATTGTTCGAGTCTGTCCAGATCCTCCTGTATTTTAAGCCTATCTTCTGGAGTGTTGGCTATTTCTGCCAGCTTGGTGTCGTCTGCAAATTTGACAGTTCCCCATCTAATTTGATGAGTTCCCCAGCTTGTTCTTCTCTCAGGTGTTGTGGTGAATAGGTTGACCTCCTCTTCTCTGTAATGGCCTCTCAAGGGCTGGAAGCTATCATGCCACACTTGTTTGCAAGAGAGTCATTTAAAAGCTCTATGCCAACCTTTGCTGATCTCACAGGGGCCAGCAGGATTGGATCTGGTCAGTAATGGGATGGGAGATGATCAGGAATATCTGGTTTGGGGATAAGATTGAGAAGTTGAAAAGCATCTGAAGAAGGCCAATAGTGGTCCAGAAAACTACAGGGACATGATTATCACATCATAAGGAGCTAAGCTTGCTTGGGAGAAGGTGTTACCTTTTTAAACAGCTGCAGGACTTGGGTTTGGCTAGTCTAAAGAAAAGAAGAAACAGGGGCGACATGATAGCAGTGCTTCAGTACTTGAAGGGCTGCCACAAAGAAGAGGGGGTCACATCATTCACCAAAGGACCAGAGGGAAGGAGGAGAAGCAATGGTTGGAAACCGATCAAAGAGAGAAGCAAACTGGAATTAAGAAGAAACTTCCTGACAGTGAGGACAGTTAACCAGTGGAACAGCTTGCCCCCAGAAGTCCTGGGCGCTCCATCACTGGAGATTTTTTTAAAAGAGGCTAGACAGTCACTTGTCTGAGATGGTATAGGTTCTCCTGCTCGAGCAGGGGGCTGGACTAGAAGACCTCCAAGGTCCCTTCCAGCTCTGTTCTATTGAAGGGCTCGGAAACAAAGGGAAATTTGCTTTCTTGCTTTTTGTAATCAGCATTTGTGTCAGGGACCCACTTCATGCAAGCGTGGGAAACATGTACATGGATGGGATGTACTGAAGGAGAGAATAAGGGAATGTACAGGGATGACTGATGTCTTCCTTATGATGTAATGGCTCTGTTGTCTGATTTTCATTGGCTAACAAACTTTATAAAGCCATGCTACTAACTTTCTAAGGTGTGGCACTTCTGGACGTAACTGCCAGCGTTCCACACTGTTTGCCACCCAGCTGCTTAATTTGATGAAATAAAGTGCTGCTTGATCAAGAAGTCTCCGCTTGGGTTATCTGATTAGACTGATATGGTGTCTCAAGTTCAAGTAAGGGCCCGGGACCTTACACTATTCTATTCTATTCTATTCTATTCTATTCTATTCTATTCTATTCTATTCTATTCTATTCTGTTCTGTTCTGTTCTGTTCTGTTCTGTTCTGTTCTGTTCTGTTCTGTTCTGTTCTGTTCCATATTTTCTATTCTATTCTATTCTATTCTATTCTGTTCTGTTCTGTTCTGTTCTGTTCTGTTCTATTCTATTCTATTCTGTTCTGTTCCTATTTCTATTCCATATTTTCTATTCTATTCTATTCTATTCTATTCTATTCTATTCTATTCTATTCTATTCTATTCTATTCTATTCTATTCTATTCTATTCTATTCTATTCTATTCTATTCTGTTCTGTTCTGTTCTGTTCCACCTGCTGTTTAATTTCTCTAATTCTTTTTTAAAAATGTAATTTCATTATTATTTTTTTTAAAAAAGAATAAAAGACAAACAAGCAGGAAAAAATAAATTTGTGAAAAAGGAGAAGTCACAAAAAAGTGCAGAATAAAATAAATAAATAGTAAAGAGCAGAGGAAAAGAATGACTTCCAACTTCCTTTGGTATATACGGTAGATAAAAATATATCAATATCTTACTCTAAAGTTAACAATAGTTCACATTATTTCTATAATCCCATATGATTCTATCCTAAAGGAAATCAAACTGGCTTTGGAAGGACGGATACTAAAGGTGAAGCTGAAATACTTTGGCCATCAAATGAGAAGAGAGGACTCCTTGGAGAAGACCCTGATGTTGGGAAAGATGGAGGGCAAAAGGAGAAAAGGACAGCAGAGGAGATCGACACAATGAACATGAATTTTGGGCAAACCTGGGGAGAGCGGAGGACAGAGGGGGCCTTGCGTGCTCTGGTCCATGGGGTCACAAAGAGTTGGACACGACTTAGAGAATGAAAAGCAATATGATTCTAATCATCAAATCCCCAAATCAAACTTTCATTTTTTTCAGTTTCTCACAAAAAATCCAAAAGTGGTTTACAAAGAAAAATAACATTTGTAAAAGTCTTATCTTTAATCAAAGCTGTCAATTTCACTGCCAATTCCACCATCCGTTCCTCCATTGTAGATATTTGTAAGTCCTTCCACCTTTGTGCATATACTGAAGAAGTTTCACGGCTTTATATAAAAGAAAAAAATCCATAACATGCTTCAAGTTGTTTGTCCACTAACCCCAAAATAAAAATTTCTGGTTAATTTCTGTAATTTCAAGAAAAAATATTATTTTAGTTACTGAAGAATCCTGCCCTTTGCCTTCTGTGAACTGACTGGATAGAAAATGTCTATTTTGGAGCACCTGAGTGGCGCATCTGATGGACATTTAAAGCCCCATGGATATTATTTCTCCTAGCTGTCAACTGGCTCAGGATGGCTTGGATAGTCATGGACTGAGTGAGGATGGATTAGGATAGATATTTAACAACGTGCATGCCTCAGTATCTTAGAATAGCTTTCTCTGGAGCATGTTTGAATAACTAGATTTCTACTCTGCAGAAAGAAATAACAGAATAACAGAGTTGGAAGGGATCTTGGAGGCCTCCCAGTCCAGCCCTCTGCTCTGGCAATTAACTCTGTACCATTTCAGTCAAATGGTTGTCCAATCTCTTCTTAAAAACTTAAAGTAAAGGTAAAGGTTCCCCCGCACTAGGGGCCGGTGCTCATCTCCGTTTCAAAGCCAAAGAGGACGTCTCCGTGGTCATGTGGCCGGCATGACTAGACGCCAAAGGTGCACGGAACGCTGTTCCCTTCCCACCGCAGTGGTCCCTATTTTTCTACTTGCATTTTTACGTGCTTTCGAACTGCTAGGTTGGCAGAAGCTGGGACGAGTAACAGGCGCTCACTTTGTTATGAGGCGCTCGGGAATTGACCCGCCAAACTGCCGACCTTCTGATAGACACGCTCAGCGTCCTAACCCACTGAGCCACCGCGTCCCTTAAAAACTTACTTAGATTCTTATTTGAAAATATTGGGACAACTAGGCGAAGCTGTCGTCCTGGCAGATATTTTCTGGTATATCACTATCAAGACTGCAATTTTTACACGAAAGGTCCTTCTGAAGAGAATGGACTATGTAGAACAGACTGGGGTTAACTGTAGGGGTGACAGTTTACAGGTAGTCCTTGAGCTATTTATTTTTATTATTTGTATTTCACATTTAGAAACTGCTCATCTCCTTCACAAAGTGACTCTGTGATGTTGGCAATGACAGTAATTGGAACAGAATTGCCATTGCTAAGCAATATGGTCAAAAATTGAAATGTCACATAATCTGCTGCTTAGGGATGGCAGTTCCAGTAGTTCCAATTGCCATTGTTAAGTGAGGACCTCATGTGACCATGATTTCCTCCCAACTTCCCCAATGACTTTGCTTATGGGAAGCCAGCAGAAAGGTCACAAAACACATGACCACAGGGATGCTGAAATGGCCACAATTCCTAGGATCGGTCATAAGTACCATTTGTTCAGTGTCATTGTAACCCAATGGCTACCTGTATTATGAGCACATCCTACTAATTTCTCTGTATTGATTTGATAGGTTTTTGATACAGTCAGAAGAACATTTCTTGTTCTTCTGGAATGAGGATGTTACCTTGCCTACCCTCGCCCCACCCACCTCAAAATCTCTGGAAATATCAATAGTACTTAGACATATACTGCTTCATAGTACTTTACAGCTCTCTCTAAGCAGTTTACAGAGTCAGCATCTTGTCCCAACAATCTGTGTTCACATTTTACTGACCTCGGAAGGATGGAAGGCTGAGTCAACCTTGAGTTGGTCAGGATCAAACTGCTGGCAGTTGGCAGAATTAGCCTGCAATACTGCATCCTAACCACTGTGCTA
The DNA here is from genome assembly GCF_947247035.1 of Vipera ursinii. NCBI lineage: Eukaryota > Metazoa > Chordata > Lepidosauria > Squamata > Viperidae > Vipera > Vipera ursinii. Next base: position 3,296,560 of record NC_139520.1, read on the forward strand.
CCATGGCTCAACCATGGAAATCCTGATTTGCAGCAGAGTGAGCCTCCAAAGTACATTACAAGAACAATCCCTCCCTAGCCTCCTTTGTGAAGTTGCCTGGTGGAGGTTCTGGTGCAGGACCTCAAGCTTAGGAGTTGAAAGGAGCAGAGGAGAAGGAGGAGGAGGTGGTGGTGGCAGCTTAGAGTACAAGTGGAAATGGAAAGCGGAGAGTGCAAAAATCAATAAGAGTTCAGATACATGGCAGCTATTTGGTCCACCTAAAAGTGACTACCTAAAAGAATACATATTGCCTCTGATAGCCAGTTCCCAAGTGAGAATCCGCAATGTAGTTAACCAATTATGGGTTGCATGATCACATTAGAGTCAACCTCCATTTCCCCTTCCTAATTAAATGCAGAGGCCATATCAAAACAGAATTGAATCTGTCATGATAATCTGCTAAATTGGAAGTGGCAGCCAGATAAGGAAACAGGTATTATCCATCTATTATAGATAGCTTTGCTAAAGTAAGCTCAAACGCGAGATTTTTAAAAAAATCGTTTGCTAGGATTCATAATTTGAAACACATAAAAAACCAGGGTTATTTCTCATTTTGAATGGTTTCCCTTTAAAATAGGCCCCTCACATGGATGCTGATGACCTTAAAAAATTCCTGATTCTGGTCACTTGTATGTTCTGTTTCAGAAACCACAGCAGGTAATCAGAGAGAACTGGCAAATACCTGGTGACACCTCTGGAAAGTGAGAGCCAGTGAAGTAAACCAGGTTCCCCTTTCCCCTCTCCAGTCGGAGGAAGGGATGGGATCAGTGGTGGGATTCAGCCAGTTCGCACCACTTTGGCAAAACTGGTAACCAACTTTTAGTTGCGAGACCACCTGCTGCCATTGTCAACCTCCCACCGCCCAGTTCGCTCCCACAGAGTTGGCCTCCTCGGGGTTCCATCGACCAGGCAATGCTGGCTGGTGACCCCCAGGGGGAGAGCCTTCTCTGTGGGTGCACCGGCCCTCTGGAATGAACTACCCCTGGAGCTGCGGACGGACCCTGACCCGAAGACCTGGTTGTTCCAGCAAGTGGGCCTGGACTGACTACGTTTTTTAATTAGGCTTTTTACTGGGTTAAATTGTTTTGCATTTATTGCATCTATTGTTTAATTCTTTTTTAAATTTTTTACTTTATGTTTTTTAATTTTTATGGTTGTGAGCCGCCCTGAGTCCTCAGGGAGAAGGGCAGCATATAAATTTAATCAAATCAAATCAAATCAGGCCCAGAATGGACTCCCGGAAGCAGCATCCACACAGAGAACCGGTTGTTCACCTAGTTCAGGGGTAGGGAACCTCAGCTCTTTTATGACTCATGGACTTCAACACCCAGAATTCCTGAGTCAGCTGACTCAGGAATTCTGGGAATTGAAGTCCATGAGTCATAAAAGAGCCGAGGTTGCCTACCCCTGAACTAGTTGAATCCCACCCCTGGATGGGGTGGTAACTGAGGCCTTCTCCTCAGAAGGTCCGCTGAAGGCTTGGACTGTGCTCAAGGTCCTTTCAAGGCACGGAACTGCAGATGCCAGGCAAGTTATGTAACCCGTTATTTCTTTATTGATTTTTTTCAGATCTGCTCTGCTTTAAAATGACATTAAGTGAACACACAAAAAGAGAAAATGCTGACAACAACTAAGCTCCTCATAAATGCAACCAGAAGCTTTTATGAACTTTTGCATTATGTATTATGTACCTGTGTGTGAGTTTCATTTTTATTCAATGCTGTTTGGCAGTCTTCTTCCCAATTCTTTTGAATTCCGTCCAGCTTAGAAGCATGATCCTATGCCGGGGTAGGCAACCTTAGCTCTTTTATGACTCGTGGACTTCAACTCCCAGAATTCCTGGCTCAGGAATGCTGGCAGTTGGTCCACGAGTCATAAAAGAGCCAAGGTTGCTTACCCCTGTCCTACGTCATCATAAAACTAACATTTTTACATCATGTTTCAAGTATTCACAGGGCTACACCATAACAAAACCCCAATAATCTTCACAATGACTTTATGAAGTCTCTGTCATCGGTGACCTGGAGAGAGCTAATTAGCATACTGTCTAGACTGACAGGCAGGAAGAGCTTCAGACCTTTAGACAGCTATGATGTCCCCTGGCAGCTCATTTGGGCTCTCACTGGCTGCCTGGCTTTCACACACAGATTTACCTAGTGCAGGGGTAGGCAACCTTGGCTCTTTTATGACTGGTGGCTGGCTCAGCAATTCTGGGAGTTGAAGTCCACGAGTCATAAAAGAGCCAAGGTTGCCTACCCCTGGACTAGTGTGTGGAACACGTTATAGACGGATTCTTCACAAGAAATGCTAAACTATCATGGTGAGATATGTAATATAGCAAACCAAAAATCTAACCATAATCTGAATAGATTATAGTTGCCTCACTCATATTCGAAACTAAATCACAACTGAAGCTTATACTGACTGTTGTAAACCAGCCATTTGCTGCTGGGATATCCTTCCCTAGGATACTTCACAGTAAGTTTTTTTAATTTGTGTGTGTGTGTGTGTGTGTGTGTGTGTGTGTGTGTGTGTGTGAAGCATCCTGTCCCACTCTGAACTTGTTGAACCTTTTAAAATAGTGGTCAGTGGAACTACGGAATGGGGGGGAGAGGAAATTGGGCGGACCCCATGTGGCTGTGCGAGGGCTGAGCAGAAGCATCCAGGCCATTCCTGCCCCAAAGTGAGGCAGGGAGACGGTCACCACCCACCCACCCACCCACCCACCGGGCTGTTTCCCAGGGGAGGTGCCAGGGAGCTGGCAGCAGGGAAACGTCTGAATGGGGTGGACAGACACCAACTTTTCTTCTCTGTCAGCACCTGCTATAAATCTCGATTTGATATCACTTTCAGATGCTGCAAACATTAACCTTTGAAACAGTCTCTTTTATAGTTCCACAACACTGGCAAGTCCAGGGAGTGATAAATTGCACTCTGGCAGCCCCCCCATCTTTCCCCCCCTCTCAACTGCTTGTTCTCTGTCTGGAGTGGGCAGGGGCTGCCAACATCCACCATTCTCTTCTTCAAATGGGAGAATAGCAGGGCCTGGGTGGAAAGGGACACCCATCCCACCAGCATAAATGGGAGGTGGCTTTTTCATAACTCCTGAGGAAAAGTCACACAACCAAATCCATGGAGTGCCCATTGGCTGCAGTCACACATTCACAACCCTACACAGGGATAAACAAAACATAACTGCTCTGTTCATATAAAACGTGATGCCAAATAACTTTGCCTTAATTTGGTGGACTGATTCACACAACCTACTAAGACAATGGCCAGTTCTACAGCCTCCTTGACCTGCTCCGACCACGGCCAACCGCTGATCCCGGAGCCCCCATCCTAACCATCGAAGTGCCTGGGGGAAGCGGCTCAGATGGATACGTTTCACATCAGGGACCCCTGTGGCTTCAGTTGTTCCACCTGGGCCCTCTCCAGATGTCCTTGACATTTTCTCCTGTCCTGCAGTTCTCCTTTGGCTAGGAGTGACCAGACCCCCGGCTCCCTCAGAAACTTCACTTATCCATTAATGGACAAGGTAGTCACCCAGATGACTAGTCTACCTGAAGTCGCTGACTGGACTATTCTTGACTTAACACATACCAGAAAGAGTAACTGAGAGAACTGCACTTGGTGGAACTCAATGTTTACTCTATTGTTTTATTTCATGGAGTCACAGAGTTGGAAGTGACCTAAGAGGTTATCAAATCCAACCTCCTCTAGGGTTCATTACACTATCCCCAATGGTGGGATTCAAATAGGGGAACAACCGGTTCTCAGTGTGGATGCTGCTTCTGGAGGTCCATTCTGGGCCTGAGCAACAAAAAATTAGTTACCGGTTCTGCCAAAGTGGTGCAAACCGGCTGAATCCCACCACTGACTATCCCTAATAGATAACCATCCAGGGAAGTGGAAGAAAGACCCCATCTAGCAATTGATTCCACTGACTGAATGCTCTTATTATCAAAAAATTCTCCCTCATGTGCATCCTGCAGCTACATCCTTGCATTTTCATCCTATTAATTCTAATCTCACTATCTGAGCACATGAAATAATAATAATAATAATAATAATAATAATAATAATAATAATAATAATAATAATAATAATAATAATAATAATAATAATTTAATTTTTATACCGCCCTTCTCCCGAAGGACTCAGGGCAATGCAATAAAATACAATATATAAAAATTAAAAGAAATATTAAATACAGTAGCCCAATTAAATAAATTAATACAAAATGTTAAAATACCCCTAAACCCATCAGACCAGGCCGGCTTGTTCAAATAAGCCCAACCCCTCTACAGTGTGACAGCCTCTCTCAAGCTCCAAGAAGATGTGATACTTCCCAGCAGATTTCTTTATTGTTCCATACCTATAGACCCCCTTCATGGATTACTGCCTTGTCGTGGCAAAGGGGCTTGCGTAATTCAATGAAGCTATGAGCTATGCCGTGCAGGGCCACCCAAGACGGACAGGTCATAGCAGAAGGTTCTGACAAAACGTGATCTACTGGAGAAGGAAATGGCAACCCACTCCAGTATCTTTGCCATGAAAACCCTATGGACAGTACCAAAAGGCAAAAAGATATGACACTGGAAGATGAGCCCCTCAGGTTGGAAGGCGTCCAATATGCTACTGGGGAAGAGCAGAGGACTAGTAGCGCCAGAAAGAATGAAGCGACTGGGCCAAAGCCGAAAGGACGCTCAGCTGTGTCTGGTGGTGAAAGGAAAGTCCGATGCTGTAAAGATTGTTTCTCCATAGGAACCTGGAATGTAAGATCTATGAATCAAGGAAAACTGGACGTAGTCAAATAAGAGATGACAAGACTGAACATCGACATCTTAGGAATCAGTGAACTAAAATGGGCAGGAATGGGTGAATTTAATTCAGATGACCATCAGGTATATTACTGCGGGCAAGAATCCCTCAGAAGAAATGGAGTAGCCTTCATAGTCAATAAAAGAGTAGGAAAAGCAATACTGAGATATAATCCCCAAAATGACAGAATGATCTCAGTTCGAATCCAAGGCAAACCATTTATTATCACAGTAGTCCAAGTCTATGCCCCAACCACCGGTGCTGAAGAGGATGAAATTGACCGGTTCTATGAAGCCCTACAGCACCCTACAGGTAGAGGACAGGAAGGCCTGGAGGAACGTTGTCCATGGGGTCGCGATGGGTCAGACACGACTTTGCAGCTAACAACAACAACAAACTAAAGACAGATTCATGCCAAACTAAAGCAAACTATCATACCCAGGAAACATCTACTGTGGGAAATATTAGGGAGGAGCCATCTTCATCTTGTTTTTCTCACACAGACTATCTGAACTGAATTGTCTTTTGCTTATTGGAATGCAGCTCCTCCCTCCTAGGAACCAGACTACATTCCACCACAGCCCCTCAGATATTTGAAGACAACTATCATATCCTCTCCTGTTTGTTTCCTTTTTATTTATTATCATAATTTATATTATAAATCACTTGCAAACATTAAATAATCACCATTGCTAGCTAACGTATTTTTAGATGGTTTGGAGCTCCAGCCCTCAAAATTAGTCATAAGTGTGGTGATTCTGTCAGCGTGGTTTAAAAAATAAGATTTGGGAGATAATTAATAGCGATGTTATCACACAAAACATAGACAATGTGACCACTGTGGTTCCCACTGGATATTTAAAGGGCTGATCTCCTGGGCAATTTGTTGTGGATTGTAAAAGGAACATTTACATTTTCTGGCATCTTGAATCCCCCACGCTTGGCATTTTAGAAGCCCTAACAGGAATGATCGACCATTAATAGATTGTAGGACTAGTTTACAAGTGAAATTTCCTATTTTTGTTCTTGTTATGTAAAAAAAATAATCTGGTTTTATTTTTTATTGCATTTAAAAGAGTGACAAAAAAGAAATGACAATGCTTTGCAAAGATAAAAATACACTGTCAAAGAAAATAAAAATATATACATAGAAAATGCTTTCATATGAAAGTGAAAACAACGCAACAACGGAAAAAGAAAAAAAGTATCACTTTGACATGCATATCCTAAGAAATGAGTGGAATAAGGAACTGGAGGTTCCTTATTACCTTGATACTTTTAAAAACTTTTATAATAAGAGTGAACATCAAATTATGGCTTGTACAACACAAAATATTTAATATTTATTGCACTATGTTTGTATAGAAAAGGACTGTCAAAAACAGCATTTGTTAGAAATACAATAAGGATGCCTTTTCTTTAAAACACATGTTTTTACAGAAAACGTAATTCTGTGTTAAAATTTTCAGATGATAATTTTCTTTTGAACTAGCTTTGGAATCTGACAGATTTTGAACCATTTGGAATCTGACAGCTGGGCAACGTAAATGGATTCTCCAAGTCTTAGTATGGCCAAAGGATTGGTGTTGCGGCAATGGAAAGATAAATAGGGGGCCTTATTCACTCATTGAATTGAAGACCTGATCGTCCCTTGCCACTTGTGAGCGCGTTGCCTATACATAATGTAGAAAATACATTTAAGACTAGGCCAGTGGGAAGCAGTAATGATGGGCTTTGATGAAGCCATTTGGACTGTGGAGTCATCTCAGTTCACATCGTCAAGGCCAGTCCACTCCGTTCGTCTCCCTGAATTGCTTTGGGTGGGTCAGAACTGCTCATGCTAGATGCATGGAAGGCCCACCTGGGGTTGGGCGGCAGGATTGACGGCTTCATGCGCAAGAGCTGCAGGCACTCTGGAGGCACCTCCTTGACCCTGGTGGTCTTCAGGGACTCTGGTCTTCCAGGTTGAGCAGCCTTTGGTGGACAATCAGACGTGTTACATGGGGTGCATTTGCCAACGAGTCCCACATGGAACCTGCCTTCTTCAGGCATTCCTGTGGCATTCAGCCAAGCTGGTCAGTCTTGAAGACCTTCAAAGTGCAGGCACAGAGGAGATGGATGAGGGCTGGGGCAGCATTGGGGACTTTCAGGGGACATGGCTTGAGTCCTGTAAGAAGTTGCCTTAGACAGGTTTTACTCCAATCAAGCCAGACTGAAATTTACGAGATGTAAATGTTTGCAAAATGGGCTCCATACGTTGACCTAGGCCTGTAATTGTGAAGCTCTTAGCAATAAAACTATTCTCTATTGGGTGGGCAGAGTTTGAATCAGAGGGAAGCTCACTATTCCTATTTTATTAACTTGGATCTGATCCATTAAAAAAATCCATTTATAGAGTTAGATCACAGTGACTTGCAGCAGAGATTGTGTGTTGTTTGTTAATTTATTTAGATTAGATGCTGGAATGAAGCTAAACAAACTGTCATCTCCAGACACACTTGGGCAATTAGAATGGAGCTCACGCAATTCTTTTAGAATTCAAATCAGAGAAACTTACTGAAGTCATAAATTAAGAAGCTCATTACATTCTCAATTGTGTTAATAGGAAAATTCAACTTGCTTGGTTTTTACTGAAGAATTTATTAATAAATCATTGGAAATGTGCCTGTGTGTTTTTTTCTCCCTATCCTCATTAATTCTTAGTGCTAAGATTGCTGTGCCATGTTTGCTCCTGTTCTTGTCACTTGAGAGTAAAGGAAAGGCAGAAATTGGCAGGGCACAACGGAAAGCAGTACGCCACTCGCAGGATCCAAATGCTGCAGCCAAGAGGAGCTGGAGGGCTGCTTCCCAACCGTGATGCCCAAGGAGAACTAGGAAGGGCGGCTGGCAGCCATTGGACAGTCAATGAATGACAGCATTTGCGCAGGAACCAGCACTGATTTGCCACATGCAATAAAACTGAATCATGACCTTTGCCACTTTTTTAATATAGAACAAAAAATTTAAAGGTGAAATTTCAGAGATGGCTGTGATTTATTTTATTATTTTATTTTACTTGCCAGGCATTAACAACTTGGTAATTCAAAGCAAACATAAGCAAAAGACAACATGTTTTCTATTGAGTATGCCAGGAATGGCCTCTAAAGAAATTAAAGAACCATACCATTATTCACTAGACAGTTTAGAATAGCATAGAGCTGGAAGGGACCCTGGAGGTCTTCTAGTCCAGCCCCCCACTCAAGCAGGAGAACCTATACCATCTCAGACAAGTCACTGTCCAGTCTCTTCTTAAAAACCTCCAGTGATGGTGCACCCACAATTTCTGAGGGCAAGCTGTTCCACTGGTTAACTGTCTTCACTGTTAGGAACTTTCTCCTTAATTACAGGTTGCTTCTCTCTTTGAATCATTTGAATCAGTGGCTCAGTGGGTTAGGACGCTGAGCTTGTCGATCAGAAGGTCGGCAGTTTGGCGGGTCGAATCCCGAGTGCCGCGTAACAGAGTGAGCGCCTGTTACTCGTCCCAGCTTCTGCCAACCTAGCAGTTCGAAAGCACATAAAAATACAAGTAGAAAAATAGGGACCACTACGGTGGGAAGGTAACAGCGTTCCGTGCGCCTTTGGCATCTAGTCATGACGGCCACATGACCACGGAGATGTCCTTGGACAAGCGCTGGCTCTTCGGCTTTGAAACGGAGATGAGCACCGGCCCCTAGAGTTGGAAACGACTAGCACCCATGTGCGAGGGAAACTTTACCTTTACCTCACTCTTTGATCAGTTTCCAACCACTGTTTCTTGTCCTGCCCTCTGGTGCTTTGGTGAATAATGTGACCTCCTCTTCCTTGTGGCAGCCCCTCAAATACTGGAATACTACTATCATGTCTCCCCTATTTCTTTTCTTTAGACTAGCCAAACCCAAGTCCTGCAGCCATTCTTCATATATTTTAGTCTCCAGACCTTTGATCCTCTTAGTTGCTCTTCTTTGTACTTATTTCAAAGTCTTAACATCTTTTCTGTAGTATGGTCCCCAAAATTGGTTGCAGTATTCCAGGTGTGGTCTCACTAGGGTTTTATAAAGCAGTACTAACATTTTGTGTGATCTTGATTCTATGACTGTTTATGCCACCTATGATTATATTAGCATTTTTGGCTGCTGCTGCACATTGCTGGTTCATAGTCAAGTGATCATCTACTAGGACTCCAAGGTCCCTCTCACAGTTACTGTTTTTGAGCCAGGTCTCACCTAATCTGTACTTATATCTTTAATTTTTCCTGCCTAAATGTAAAACTTTACTTTTTCCCACATTGAAATACATTTTGTTGGATAGGGCCCATTGTTCCACTTTGTCAAGATCTTTTTGAATCCTAAGCTTGTCTTCTGGGGTGCTGGCTATTCCTGCCAGTTTACTGTTTCTTCCCATGTACCTGTATTCAGCTATAGATAACATCCCATTTTTCTTGAGAATAAAATGAAACCACTTCCCTAAATATCAGATTGATGGGGGCAGATAAAACACCCAGGAAAACCAATTCCTTAAAACCTCAGAGAAGCAAACTCAGCATCTGCAGCTTCTCGTTCAAACCATGTAAATCACAGCCTGAGGATACTTTGAGATCCCCTCCAGTTGCAGAGCTGACTGACTACCCTTCCTGAATGCCCAGCCCCCCCCCAGGGCCCTTCCTGGCTGCCATTTGGTTTTCTTCCTGTTCAGTTCTCCTCAAATGACTTCTCTAGCTAAGAGTCACTGGAGGAGGCCACATTCGGAAAAATGGTAAAGGAAGCTGAGAGAAGACCAGTTGGAGAGATACAGTGATATATGATGACACAGACAGGGGTGTACAAGATGTCAAAGAAGCAGTTGCAGAAGGATCCTGGCAAAATAATGTTCAATCAATCACAGAATTCATAGGGCTGGAAGGGACCTTGGAGGTTTTCTAGTCCAACTCCCTGCTCATACAAGATACCCTGTACCATTTCAGACAAATGGCTGTCCAATCTCTTCTTAAAAATCTCCATTACTGGAGCATTGACAACTCCTGAAGACAAGCCGTTCCACTGATGGATTGTTTTCACTGTCAGGAAATTTCTCCTTTGTTCTAGTTTGGATCTCTCTTTGATAAGCTTCCATCCATTACTTCTTGTCCTGCTCTCAGGACCACTACCGGGCTGCGTTATGCCAGCAACTGGTCTGCACAAACAAGCAAAGCCCCATCCATGGATGCAGGCAGCACACAAAGCCACACACCCTCCAGTCCGCAGAAAAACCTCTCTCCACGTAACTGGTCCCTGGTGCCCAAAAGGTTGGGGACCTCTGTTTTAAAGAATACGTGGACCTCCTCTTCTTTGTGACAGCCCCTCAAATATTGGAAGACTGCTATCATGTCACCCCAAGTCCTCTGTTGTGATTCAGGGTCAGCCTGTGGGTTCGGCAGTTGGGTCGGACGATTCAGAGGAGGAGGAGTGGGGTGTTGGAGAGGTTGCTGAGGGTGTTGGGGAGCTTGCTGATGAGAGCCCTCAGCCAGACCCCTCCCACCTGGTTATGACGCAGACCCAGCTGTGTGAGCCTGACAGCGTGGATGAAGATGACCCACAGCTGGTCCTGTTCAAGGACGCCCGACGCAGGAGGCAGTCAATCAGGAGTAAACAGAAGAAGTCAATGGGGCACCTCGGAAGGAGGCAGAGAGAAGCCACGCCCTGAACTGTTTAAAAGGGGAATGCGTGGGAGGGCTGGTTTGCTGAAGGCAACCGTTTGGAATAGCTCCTGTTTCATGGTTCATGTCTTGTTTTTGCTCTGTTTGCTTTTGTGTCCATAAATTTGGCAGGCTTAGTTCCAGCCTCTTGCCTTCTTGTAAAGGGGTTGTCCCTGCCTTATCTGCAGGGCCGGTAGTAGGCTGGTACAGAACATTCTCTTTAGACTAGATATACCCAGTTCCCGCAACTGTTCAGCATGTGCTTTAGCCTCCACCCTCCTAACCATCTCTGTTGCTCTTCTCACTAGTCTCAACATTTATTTTGTACCATGGTGACCAGAAATGGACGCAGTATTTCAAGTGTGGTCTTACCAAGGCATTACAAAGTGATACTAACACTTCATGTGATTCTATCCCTATGTTAATACAGCCTAGAATTGTGTTTGCTTTTGTTGGCAGTTGCAGCACATGGCTGACTCAGGGACCAGTTCCGTGGAGAAAGGTTTTTCCACGGACCAGAGAGTGCGTGGTTTTGTATGCTGCCTGCATCCCATGGAGGGCTGGCTTTGCTTGAGTGTGCGGAGTGTTTGCTGGCATGCCACAGCCCAGTACCAGTCCATGGACCGGGGGTTGGGGACCCCTGTTTTAGAAGAGGGGAATCCCTTTTGGTTGCAAATGTGTCAGTCAACACCATTTTCTTCTAGCAGAGACTATGTGTCAGGTGTCCCAACTTGGCCAGTTAGGAAAAGAAAGACTCTCAAATCCCTGATTAATGAAAGCATACTTTACTAAAGCCAAGTGGTTACAAGGCAGCAAAGCCAGATCTAAACTTTCACACCAAAAACATTCCAAAAACTTTAGGAACATTTTGAGGCTTCTAAGACCTGGAGAAGCTGTGTAAATTTGGGCCAATTCCTCTTTCAGCCCTGACCTCCAGAAGTCAGAAAGCCTGTTCTGGACCAGCATGGAGTATTATGGTCCATAGCCTGCAGTGAAAAGGCCTTCATCCTGACGTGGACTGATTTCAGCTGACAATAACACCACAGGAATTGTATGGTTATCTTCAAGTCAGCATATTGTGCAGATCCAGTCATTTTGAAATCAACTAGGTGCAGTTTCAAGACAAATCCTGGTGCGCTTTTCAGAATTACAGGTAGTCCGCTACTTATGACCACAACTGAATCCAAAATGTATGTTGCTAAGTGAGAAATTTGTTAAGTGAGTGGTGCCCCACTTTATGACACATTTATGTCATAAATGTGAGTCAGTTGTCAAGCAGCTGAATGTAAATCATGTGACCATGAGGATACTGCAATGGTCATAAGTGAGAAAAATGGTCAAAAGTCACTTTTTTCTATGCCGTTGTAACTTCAAATGGTCACTAAATGAATGTTGTAAGTCAAGGACTGCCTCTAAAACTAGAGTATATTTTCTTTTAGCAAATGGATTGCAAAAAAATTTGATTCTTTTCATTAATTCACATGAAGTACACACACACACACACAAACACACAAGCATATTTAGCAGCAACGTCTTTCGTTACAAACATCAATTTTAAGATGAAACTGAAATCTACCAAGAACATTTTTCCCTACACATCCCTTGTTAGTTGTTGTTCTATCTTTCATTTCTGTGTTCTGTTTTAACAGCGTGAAAATAACTACTTGGAAACATTTAAACTATTATTTCCTTTTTCTTTCTCAGAGCTGGAACATGTTAAACCCCTTGAGTAATCTTTCTCTCTTTTAAATAATCCGAGGCTCCGAAGGAAATATAATAATGTAAACGATATGCTTAGACTCAAAAATTATTCCTTCCATTCATTTTAAAAAGCAGAAATGAAGCTTTACTAGTCTTATTTACGTATCGTTTGTTCACAGCGAGGTTGCTAACAATGATCAACCGTCAAGCCTCACCACCGTTTTGTCACTCGCTTGCCTAGCAATTTTCCATCTTTTTTGTTTAATGTCAGAAATGTCATTGAAAGGTTGGCTATTTCACAGTATGGCTCACTCATTACACAATTTCTGCGGCGAGCTGTCTGTCAGTGAGAAAGTACTTCCACAAACACCGCCCCCCCCAAAGCCCAGGTTGTCCTAATAGCCACCTTGCAGGAATCAATCATTCCTCCCATTTCTAGGCACCAGGCAGCCCTCTGGGACAGCGCCACAAAAGGCTTCAGCTAAGACTCATTTCCTCCCCCTTCGCTTTCCTCCTGGGGCCGGAAGTATCGGATTGTGGAAGTGGCCCTAGACACGTCGGAGAGCCCCCGAGAGTCTCCTGACCTCCTGGATTTCAAGCAGGGCAAAACCCAGGTTACCTTCAGTTAACAAGGATAGAAGAAGGCAGGAGTCTGGGCAAGGCCCGGAGATGTGGGGAAGGTCCCTCTGCCGCCACGATTTATGTTTTTGTCTTAAGAAGACGCTTCTCTTCCGGCCAGCCCAGTGCACAGCACGGAGGTGGCGGCTGCTTCCAAAGGCTTCAACACTGCATGGGATACAGCAACGAGCATTGAAAGAAATGTCTCAGCCCAGAGAAGGTGTGGGAAGGATTTCAGAAGGAACCCTCTCTACTTTTTCAGAGAGTAAAAGGAAAGGAAGGGAGAAATATTTCAGCCTTGCATAACGGGCAGTCTTCGACATACGACCACAATCGAGCCCAAAATTTCTGTTGTTACGTGAGACCTTGGTTCAGTGATGTTGCCCCATTTTACGACCTTTCTGGCCTCAGTTGTTAAGTGAATCACCACAGCTGATAAGTTAGCAACCCGGTTGACTTTGCTTGTCAGAACGTCGTAAAAGGCATCCCATGGCCTTGGGACACAGCAATGGTCATAAATATGAACCAGTTGCCAAGCATCTGAATCTTGATCACACGACCGTGGGGATGCTACAAAGATCATGCGTGTGAAAAACAGTCATAAATCACATTTTTCAGTGCTGTTGTAACTTTGAACAGTCACTAAAACTTTGTAAGTTGAGGACTTAATATCCTGACTACATACTGAGAACGGGGAAGTTGATGGCTGCTCCTTACCCTCTTCAACCACACACTGGGAGAGTAATCTTCCCAACAGCTGCTACTGGATGGAAAGTGAATTCTGAAGATCTCATACACAACCGTAGGACCATACTACAGCTAGTCCTCGACTTACAAGAGTTCATTTAGTGACCATTCAAAGTTAAAACGGCACTGAAAACATTGTTGGATGACCGTTTTTCACACCGTTTTTCACCCCATGGTGACGTGATCAGAATTCAGATATTTGGCCACTGACTCATGTTTATGTCAGTTGCAGTAGTCTGGGTCATGTGATCCCCTTTTGCGACCTTGTGACAAGCAAAGTCAATGGGGAAGCCAGATTCACTTAACAACCATGTTACTAACTTACTGTAACAATGACAGTGATTCACTTAACAATTGTGGTAGGAAAGGTCGTAAAATGGGGCAAAACTCACTTAACAAATGTCTCAGCAACAGAAGTTTTGGGCTCAAGGCTTCCGTTTTTGCGCAGTAGTGCAAATAGCCGAGGGATCATGGGGCTCTGCACCCTACGGCCGATTCTTCTCTGTTTGGGGACCTTAAATGGGCCAAAAGTAACCCCGAAGAGGCGGCAAAGAAGGAGGTATTGATTTCCTGAAAAAAAAGTAAAAATCCTCCAAAAGTGAGAGGAGGGGAATTTTTGCTCCACCCTCCCACAGACAGAAGCAGCGAATTAAATTTTCATGGGGGACAGAAATATACTGAAATGAAATGAATATAAGACCTAAATCTGGATAAGTGTGAAAGTAGTGGAATTAGTTAAGTTTTTCTTGGCAAAAGACTATTGATGAAAACAGAAAGCAATTGCCTGTTTTGAAAACTGAAAAATGAACTGGTGCTGACATCTAGTGGTGGATGAAAATATATAATTATGGCTGCTCTAAACACAGGAACTGGCATGCCCAGGGAAATAAATTTAAATAAGAACTTTAATAACAGAAACTATGATAAGGTGACTAAGGTGATTAATTAGAAAAGAAGCTTCATATTGATGTGGTTGTGACTTGTAGAAATACTAGAAAAATGTTTATATTTAATTGCTATCTACTAAAATACTAAGAAATATACTAATTTAAGATTGATAAAAGAGAATATTATTGGAAGAAGAAAAAATCAATGAAAGCTACTATGTGGAGTATGGAATTATAGAAATTAATTGTTATTGATTGTTTGTAAACATAAACCCAGACAATACATTGTTTATCTGTATAGATCTGGGTGGAGCTTCATATATAAAGAGGCTTCAGTATTCCTGGGCATCCATCCAGCACCTTTTGGCAACTCTTTAAACCAAGAATTTTTTCAGGTTTGCCTTTTGCAGTTGATATATCTTTTCCTGGGAAAAGACACAGCTGCTTTAAAGAGCTGCAGAAAGTCCTGTTTACACCCTGGGCAGCTGATCACTCTATTCCTATACACCCCTGTTCCACAGGGAGAATGAAACATTCAGTGGCCAAATTTCAGGCAATTAATGGAATATAGTTTTGATAGAAGGAAAATTGGGTGTGGTCCTGTAGCAGATCCCTGACCAAATTAAATGCCAGCTAAAATGAAGTCCATTTATCATTCAACAGCTTTCCTCTTTTCTTTCTTTTTTTACTATATTTTGCTTTTCTTCCTGCTCCTGATTTTTTTTTATATTTTATATTTATATTTTACCTTTTACCGTATGTCACTTTGGAAATGCTAAGTGAACTAGAACTGGTGTGAATCCTGGATAACAGCAATACTGTGAAATTAGAGCAGACTACTTCTAATACATCTATAAGTGGCACGGAACATTTAATCACAGTTTTTGTTACGGGGCAGGGAGTTGGGGTGGAGGCAGGAATAAAGAAGAAGATTGGCTGCATCTATGTAATTGGTAATTTTCAGAAAGATAAAATGCAACAAACATAAGCCAAAACGTTCCTTCATTTCAGTTATGCTGCTGTAAGGGAAGCAAGGAACCGTCCAAAACGACAGCTCTGAAATGCTGTAGTTGCCAACAAGTTGTTTGTCTCAGACACAGCCAGATTATTGATCTCCCTCTTATAAGAAATTCAAGCTGCAGCTTTTGACTGTCCCTTTCAGCAGTCCTGGAGAATGCAACAAGATACTTACTTGGAAATAGAAATACGGTAATGAATCCGGCAAGATCTTGAAGGAGCTTTGTTCTTTTTCGAGCATCCCCTGCGGAGTTTCTCTGAGGGGGAAGTATTAGGCTTACTAAAAATAAGCCTAATAAATAAAAAATAAGCCAGGTAGGGTTTGTCTACAGGGACCACAATCATTTGTGGAGCTACTTCCAGGTTCTCCTCACCCTTTCTATAGAGCCAATTAAGACAGCACCAAGGAAATGATTCAACCAAACGGCACCCTTGTAGTTGCAGCAGCCCTGCTGGCCTCCAGGGAACCGGAGCAAATATCAAAGCATGCCCGCAGGGTGTTGCTCCCAAACTTGCGCTTGTCTTGTGCTGTTTGTAGCGATTGCAGTAAGTGTGTGCATGCGTGACCATGGGAACCTCGTCGTGCTGAACTGTGTCAGGGCAGAGAACTTGTTTTGATTCAATCTCATTTAAGGTTTTCTTCAACTTCCCCTGTACAACAATTGCTTTCTCAAGTAGAACATTCAACCCTGGTTCTGCAGCTGAAATTCCACAGGCTAATTTCGGAAATGCCATGAAAACAGGTGAGCCAGAGGCTCCCAAGGCCACTCTCTCTGGCACACATTTCCTTCCATTAACAAAGAGGAAATAATTGTTCTTATTTAATTTTACTCTAAACTATGCTTCAGTTGTTGTAGTTAATTTTATTTCTATTCTCCCGCTCCCAGAAGAATCCACAGCCTCAAACCATTAATAGTACATTTATAAAAGAACATAATTAAATTAAAAAATAAAACCAGCAGTGCTTGAAATCAATAAATACATACATTTGTTTTACAGAACAGAAAATGTTCTGTTTTCAAGACTACGAATAGCAACTTCTGGCTAGCCTTGTCCCTAGTTGAAGGACAAGTCCTTTGGATGGTTTTTTTTCAGACCAGCTTATAGTGGTAGTCCTCGACTTACAATAGTTATTTAGTCACTGCTCAAAGTTATGACATTGAAAAAAATGACTTTTGACCACTTTTCACACAACTGCTGCAGCATATCCATGATCACGCAATCAAAATTCAGACACTTGGCAACTGACTCATATCTATGATCCCCTTTTGCGACCTTTTATATTTTTTTCTGTGTTTTTTTTGCAACTTTCTGAAAAGCAAAGTCAGTGGGGAAGCCAGATTCACTTAACAACCATGTGACTAACTTAAAAACTGCAGCGATTCACTTAACAAAGGTCACAAAATGGGCAAAATTCACCTAATAAATGTTTCACTTAGAACAGAAATTTTGGACTCAATTGTCATCGTAAGTCGAGGACTACCTGTATTTGCACAATGGATTCAAAAGTAAGCCCTGGGGGGGGGAGGGGGAGGCAATCAGGTCTTGGCTGGTGTCCCTCCTAATGGTGGGACTAGTGACCTATATACGGTGGGCTTATGACCCACCTAATCAACCCCAATTTCCTCTTTATTGAGTGCTACCCTTGATTTAAAGCCAGAGTACAAACAGTTATGCCTTTGCCCTTAGCTCTTTGTTTTTTCTTTATATTGTTCTTTCTTTTTCAGCAAGTATTTCCCCGAGTTGCTAACGTACAATATGGCATCAAGATGGGTGCCTTGCTCAACCTGAATGGCCACGAAGACTAACTTTTGCTTATGTTTAGGACATGGATCCATGTACAGAAGCAACTTCATCTTCGTGAAGGATGGGTTAACTTTTAGTGCTGGGCAGAGAATAAAATAGAATAGAATAGAGGTGGAAGGGACCTTGGAGGTCTTCTAGTCCAGCCCCCTGCTCAAGCAGGAGAACCTATACCATCTCAGACAGAAGCTAACCCCTCCCCCAAAGTATTTTATTAGGTGAAAGAATTTAGCTTCAGATGTTTCTGTCAAAGGACACAAGAATGAATGTTGGTTGAAATTCATGAGTGTGGTGTGGTGTTTCTGCACATACTATTTATGAGATGGCCAAGGGATGCGTGTTTTTTCTTTTGCTGGTCCTCCATGCTTTCTAAACACCTCCATAGCTGGCTTTGGCTAAATCCCAAAGACCCCAGACAGAACTTTTCCACTGGCAATTTTCAGTTTGTGGGCTTCAGAGAAGAGAAGGAAGAACAATGGAAACCAGACCTCAGACTAGCAGCAGCTTTCAATACTGCCAAAGCTCAAGATAACGCACAATAGCAATTCTTAAAATCTGGATGATTTCCAAAGATATTTGAAAAGATAGACAAATATCCTTTGCAAGCAGTTTGAAAAAGTACAAGAGCGAACTGCAAAGGCTCATTGAGGGCTGTAGAGGAATCCAAATTACTGGATTACAGCCTCCACTTGAGCACATCCAGCAAAGTGGAGTCCACCACATCTCTGGCTCATTCATTGCTCTGTCCAGCTGCTCTTACATTTAGCACATCATCAGAATCTGCCATCCTGCCCTTAAATACTCTGTGTTCTGCATTCAGGAATGAAAGCGAACGGATCTTGATTTTCTACTGCAAAGCATCCTGTTTGGCGGGGAGTGCTATTGTATCCTCCTTGTACAGCCCTTCCCAAAATAGCCCAATTCCTTCAATCGCTCTCCTCAAAACCTAGGTCTGCAGTTTCCTAATAATCCTTGTCACCCTTTTCTTAACCTGTATCCTTCATTTTATATCTTTGCATCATGTTACTGTAAACTGCCTTGAATCAAATAAATATACCAGCCAACCGACCATAAATAACTGAAAATTATTGTCATTTGGGAACAGAAATCAATTGCAAAGATACAAAATCAACATATTTTCCAAAGCACCCGAGGACAGGACAAGAAGTAATGGGTGGAAGATCATTAAAGAGTGATCCATAAATTTTCTGACAGTGAGAACAATTAATCAGTGGAACTGCTTGCCTTCAGAAGTTGTGGGTGCTCAAATCACTGGAGGTTTTTTTTAAGAAGAGACAGGACAGCCATTTGTCCAGGGTGTATAGGGTCTCCTGTGGACGAGGGTTGGACTAGAAGACCTCCGAGGTTCCTTCCAGCTCTGTTATCTGGTTATTCTGTTAAAATGAAAAATATCTGATTTGTTAAGAGGATGTGTGAAAAAGATGCAGTTGGAATAGCATACACACAAGGTAGGGGATTCATGGCTTGGAAATTTTCATCAGAGCAGCACTTGGGAGTGATCACCGACAAGTAGCTGAATACGAGCCAGCAGTGATACAGCTGCTACTACGATTAGAAGAAACACTTGGCATTGTTGAGACCACTGTGGAAGTTATGCATACAGTTCTGGGTACTACATTTGGAGAAGTTGGAGAGGAGCCAGAAGAATAGAGTAGAGTAGAGTAGAGTAGAGTAGAGTAGAGTAGAGTAGAGTAGAGTAGAGTAGAGTAGAATAGAATAGAATAGAATAGAATAGAATAGAATAGAATAGAATAGAATAGAAATAGAATAGAAATAGAAATAGAAATAGAAATAGAAATAGAAATAGAAATAGAAATACAATAGAAATACAAATAGAAATAGAAATAGAATAGAAATAGAACAGAACAGAATGAGAATGAGAATGAGAATGAGAATCTTGGAGGTCTTCTAGTCCAGCCCTCCACTCAAGCAGGAGAACCTATACCAAGAAATGATACAGATGTTAGGGGAACAGATGGACAGAACGTGGGACACTCAGCCAGGAGAAAAGAAGAGTGAAGGGAAACATTAGATGTTCAGGTACATAAAAAGGCCCATTGGGAAGATAGACAGGAACACTGTACTATGGTCGCAGAAATGAGGATTATAAAGAATGGGCTTAAGTTGCAACTACCTAGATTCCATTCAAAAATGTAGAAAACCTCTTGCAACAGGGGGACAGTCTACTTCAGTGATCATGCTTCCTCAAATTCTGGAAGTTTTTAAGAGCTACCTCTCACAAATCTTTTATCTGGCTTTCCTCAAGACTAGTTGATCCTTCTGGTCCTTCCCAATTCTATGATTTCAATTAGGCAAACGGCTACAACAAGTTTGATTAAAGCCTGCTGCTACCCACGAAAAGGCAGGGTGGATTTGGGAAGAGCAGGCATTGCATTTATCGTAAAGTATCTGATGGCCTTTCTTCTGTCCTTTGAAAGGCCCAGAGCCCACCAGCCTCCCTCTCGCCCCCATATTTCTTGCTCAGACCATGTAACTGCACTGCACCATCTCTGCGTTGTTTTAAATCTCTCCTGGCCAATTTCTGTGAAGCCTTAAATTAGTGCGCATAGTCCATTTTGAGAAGAACCAGTAAAGACGAGTCTGGCTAGGAGAAGGGCAGAGCCGAGAGAGAAGAATTCAAAAATGCAAGGGAGATAAGGATGCTCTGGGGCCACCTCTCCCGCAAATGACAGCAGGTCAGAGGGCTCATTCGTTGCCTCCCTTTGGAGAAACGGAAATAACTTTCCTCAGAGGTTCAGGAGGGGTAATGGCTTTGCTTGGATCTGAACCACTGACCTGGTAGATTAAAGGTCCGAAATCCCATTACAAACTCCTGCTCCAGCATGTTTTGATACTCTTCTGTGCACACAGAAATGAAAAGATCCCATCATCTCTGAAATTACTGGCTGCAAGGAGCTGGTTCCACTGCTCGTGCTTCCAGTCGGGTTGGGTTCACCACTGAAAGGCAGGCACCCACCTGAAAGAGGCTCCTGGCAGCTGCCAAAGGCTTCCTCTCAGAGGAGGCCTGCAGAAGTGCAGAGCTTTCCAGGTAGGATAGCAATGACGCTTAGACTTATATACCGCTTCACAGTGCTTTACAGCCCTCACTAAGCGCCTTACAGAGTCAGCCCGTTGCCTCCAACAATCTGGCTCCTCATTTTACCGACCTTGGAAGGCTGAGTCGACCATGAGCCAGTGAGGATCGAACTGCTGGTAGTGAGCAGAATTAGCCTGCAATACCGCATTCTAACCACTACGCCACTACAGCTCTTACATGGAACGATTCCCTTCAAGGGCGCGGGTAGCTGATAGCCCATTGCCAGGAGCATTTCCCAAATCCATGGAGCTACCCTTTGGCATTCATTGCAGGACTTTTGTGTGTTCCACCTTCTTTATGGTGGCATTTGAAATGACGGTTTCCCTCTGGGGCAGTTCCAGCCTTGGGACATTTATGTGTGGATGGCTCTTCTAAACAAATCCTTGTCAGGAGGCAAGGTTTCTCCTGAATGAACCCCTCCAGGAGGGCAACCTGGGATTCCCCTGGTTAGGATTTATCATCGCTCTCAGGAGTGTCTGCGGGGTTTGTCAAAGAGTCAAGATGGTGGCCACACAATCAAAGTCTCACCCTTTTTAAACATATGTTGAATGCACAACACAGATAAAAAAGGAGTGGGTCTTCAACCACATGGCCATCTTGACTTTTTGACACCCACCCCACCCCACTGCAAATGCCCCTGATTTCCATATCCGTCTGCATAGAAAAATGAAGGACGTGGGGGTTTCCTGCCTCCATGCCCTGATGTCACAGATGGTGCAGGGAATGCCTGCAGAGCCAGGCCAAGGGTCATGTTGCTACTGACTCATTTTTATTACACATTTTTTTAAAAGGTGGGTTTTCCTGTGGTTTCCTTTTGGAGGTGTTATATGAAGACCAAGGTTTTCAACTCAAGTTTAAAAGTTCATCTTTTATATGCAGCCTGATGCATAGAAACATTGATGTCCATTAAGGTTGCCTAGAGGAAATTAGTAAACGGGACCAAGGCTAGCCAGGAAGCAAGTTCAGCTGCTGCTTCCATTTCCCTGAAAAACTCAGCTGACAATATGAACAATGGGGACATACGCAACCACACACAAGGGTCAGGTGGATTTGTATAACACTCAGAAAAGCCAGGTCCACTAGTGCAGGGGTAGGCAACCTCGGCTCTTTTATGACTCATTTGTGGAGTCCCTCAGGGATCGGTCCTCTCGCCTCTCCTGTTCAACATCTACATGAAGCCGCTGGGTGAGATCATTCGTGGCTTTGGAGTTGGGTATCATCAATACGCTGATGATACCCAGCTTTTCATTTCGACCCCAAACCACCCCAGTGATGCCCTCGACGTGATGTCCCGTTGCCTGGAGGCGGTTCGTGCCGGCATCCCGGGAAATTCAGATTACTCCATCTCTTGCAATGGGGAGTGAGTTATTACCCCCCGTAGATAGGGCGTGCAACTTGGGGGTCCTCCTAGACTCACAGCTCTCTTTAGAAGATCATATTGGAGCTGTGACTAGGGGGGGCCTTTGCCCAGGTTCGCCTGGTGCGCCAGTTGTGCCCCTATCTGGACGGGGATGCCTTGCGTACAGTCACTCATGCGCTCGTGACCTCTCATCTGGACTACTGTAATGCTCTCTACATGGGGCTGCCCTTGAAGACCACGCAGAGGTTCCAACTGGTGCAGAATGCAGCCGCGCGAGTTGTGTTGGGAGTCTCCCGATACTCCCATGTTACACCTTTGCTCCGCGAGCTGCATTGGCTGCCGGTTGCCCTCCGGGTGAGATTCAAGGTGTTGGTAATGACTTACAAAGCCCTACATGGCTTCCCTCCGTCCAGTGCGCTCCCACAGAGAGGGCCTCCTCAGGGTGCCTCCGATCAAAGAATGTCGACTGGTGGCCCCCAGGGGGAGGGCATTCTCTGTGGGCGCGCCAGATCTGTGGAACCACTTGCCGGTCGAGCTCCAGATGGCCCCCGACCTTCGCTCCTTCCGGCGGGATCTAAAAACTTATTTATTTGAGCAATCCGGCCTGGTTTGATGGGTTAGGGGTTGGGGTTTTAACATGGTTTTTAATTGCTGTATATATGGGGCATAATATTTAATTGTTTTTTAACTTTTGTATTTTGTTTTTAATATTTATTGCCCTGTACACCGCCCTGAGTCCTTCGGGAGAAGGGCGGTATAAAAATTTAATAAATACAAATATAAATAAAATATGACTCATGGTCTTCAACTCCCAGAATTCCTGAGCCAGCTATGCTCAGTCCATGAGTCGTAAAAGAGCTGAGGTTGCCTACCCCTGCACTAGTGCATCCACTAGTGTTAGACATTTTCAGACCACCTAAAACATTCCCAGGGATGTGCAATGCTGCGATGATCTTGGACAGCCTGTTTAGAAATACAATCTTTTGTATTTGACAAGGATTTTTTAAAAAGTGAAATGTAAATCTAATAAAAAGGGCTGAACCTGAATAAAATGAGCAAAAGACTGAGCAGATTTTTTTAAAAAGTGATGCAGTGTTTCTCCACTCAGAATGGTGAGATGTGTGGGCTTCAACTCCCAGAATCTCTTCCAGCTTTATTCTGGAAAAGAATCACCTGGGCTGGGACCGCCTTGGGGTGGGCTGATCCATCTTCAAGGAGGCTCATGGCAACCGCTCACGCCTGACCTATCACAGTCCCTGCCGACCACTTTTCTCAACCCTCGGACAAACTTCAAACTGGACTTGGTCCCAATGAATCTCAAACAAAGCTCAGCTGGACATACTCCCTGCTACTGCCCAGCACATACAGCTTTTTTGGATTTCATACTATGAAATACAGCGTTTATTTTCAGCTGCTACTGGATGTGAAAATATCAGAGCAGAAATGAAACTAATGGAACTGAAATGAAATGTTGAATAAATCCAAATTCAAGGCTCTCTTGAAAATATAAATTTTGACTTCAACGTTTGGTTTTATAATTCATCACACAGATTTTGAAGTAAAATGGAGATGATTTTTTTGTGTAAAAGTTTTATTATTTTTCCCCACACAAGTCAATAGTGTTTATTCAACAACATGTAGCCTGAATTTATCATTCACTAATACAAATTTAATTCCTAATCCTTTATTCTTTTCTCCAGCCATTAATAAAACAAGTTCCAATTCTGATAGTATTCTGTTTCTTTTTTTAAAAAAATTATAGTGTCTATCCATTTCTGCACATTCTAATATTTTTTTAATTATTTCTTCTTCTGATGGTAATTCTTCCTTTTTCCTATATTGTGCAAATATGATTCTTGCCGCTGTTATCACACATAAAATCAAATATATATTTTGTTTATCAATCTTTTCTGGCATAATACCTAATAAAAAAAGTTCAGGTTTAAAATCTACATGTTTTCTCAAGATCTTTTCTAACCAAGTATGTATTTTTTTTATTTTTTTGCTTCAACACATGCCCACCATACATGATAATATGTACCTGACTTATGTTTACATTTCCAACATCTATCTGACATATTTTTAAACATTTTTGCCAATCTTGCTGGTGGCAAGTGCCATCTATAAAACATTTTTTCAGCCAATTTTCCTTATTCTGTACATTTCTTTTGTTTTTCTTACTTAGACACATGAATTTACATTTCTCCTTGTTATAAATGTTATCCTATTTATTTCTACCCATGTTCAAGCCTAAGGGTTTTTTTAATGTTTTCCCCCTCCAAGTAATAGCCACCTCTGTTAGGTTTCTGTCCTCTGCAAATTTGGTAAGCATTCCCTCAACTCTTCATCCTTATCTCTTATACAATCCCTGAAAAGCACTGGATCTAGGCAGAGCCCTGTCATATCCCATTTGAGATGGCTCTCCGTAAAGATTTCAACCCATTTATAACTCCCCTTTGGATAGGATCCTTGAGCCAATTATAAATTTTGACTTTGTGAAAATATCTCTGCTAAGCTTGTAAGCCGCCCTGAGTCTTCGGAGAAGGGCGGGATATAAATGTAATAAAAAAAAACTCAACTAAATTTTGTATCATGCTTTATAGAGATGAACATATTTTCAACTGTATAAAAAGTAATTGGTTTTTATGCTTAGTTTAATAAAAGAAAACTTATACCTGCAAGTAATAATCAAATGAAAGGCAACATTTTCATTTTATAAAAGGTGTATAAGGCAAAAGGTAAAGGTTCCCCCGCACATGCGTGCTAGTCGTTTCTGACTCTAGGGGCTCATCTCCGTTTCAAAGCTGAAGAGCCAGCGCTTGTCCGAGGACGTCTCCATGGTCATGTGGCCGGCATGACTAGACGCCAAAGGTGCACAGAACACTGTTACCTTCCCACTGTAGTGGTCCCTATTTTTCTACTTGCATTTTTACGTGCTTTCGAACTGCTAGGTTGGCAGAAGCTGGGACGAGTAACAGGCGCTCACTCTGCTACGCGGCACTCGGGATTCGACCCGCCAAACTGCCGACCTTCTGATCGACAAGCTCAGCGTCCTTACCCACTGAGCCACCACGTCCCTAAAAGGTGTATGAATTCCTTTAAATGAGAACATAAAAAAAATTTGATCAAAAGTATTTATAAAGTAAGATGAACAGACATATATGAACACCTGAAGACCAACACAGGTAGATTCACAAAATAAGAGTATTTCATATTTTTATATTTTATGAGAGTGGCTTTGAGTGTAAAAGCTTGATATATTAAATTTACACTGTTCGCCTTATGTGAAATTGAGTTGAGGGAGAGATACTGGTACAAATTTTGTTTTCCCTGACTTTTATCTCAAAATCTGTGCCTGCTGTCAGGACTTTATATGCACGTTGGAATTATCTTTTAATCAGTAAAGAAGACTTCTGAAAGTGCAAAATATTTTTGGAAAGTTTCGCCAGATAGTAAGATTATGAGTCCGTACTACATTTCACCTTTTTTTTTTTTGAGGAAGAAGTAACTAGAGTTAAAGTTAAATCTGCTCCAATAATGCAAACCGTGCCCAAGCTCTTTAACAAGGTTCACTTACACCACACTGTGATTCACTGGGCTTTGTAGCATAAGAAACAATTAGCAGATTTCCCACAATACGCTAAGGCTAAGCCAAAATCAAATCAGCCACCTGATTGCATTTGGAGAGAGGCCACCTTGGCTGTCTCTCGGAGATTCCCACAATCCTCCTCTTCAGCGTGCAGGGAGGTTGCAGATTGGCAGAGAGATGATGGCACCCCAGAACTGACAAGCCCTCTCATAGCCTTTTGGCCCCTCAGCCAAGATGGAAACAGCCCATTATGGTGTTTTCTCAGACGTTCTTTCTCCTTTCCAAGACACTTGAAAAGCTTTGCCTCTTTTGTTAGGTGGATTGAGAACTGGTAGAGGAAAACTCCACGAGAGTAATCTGGGCATGGCCATGATAGACCCAGCCTGCAAACAGCAGCCCTCCCCCTCCCAGGATTTTATCTGGAAGGGTGGCATTTTCTTCCTTCTTTGGCACACTGAAGGAAGTTATCTGAGCCTCCAAGGTCCCTTCCAACAATTCTATTCTATTCCATTCCATTCTGTTCTATTCTATTCTATATTTTCTATTCTATTCTATTCTATTCTATTCTATTCTATTCTATTCTATTCTATTCTATTCTATTCTATTCTATTCTATTCTATTCTATTCTATTCTATTCTATTCTGTTCTGTTCTATTCTATATTCTATTCTATTCTATTCTATTCTATTCTATTCTATTCTATTCTATTCTATTCTATCCTATCCTATCCTATTCTATTCTCTCTTACACCCTTATAGAGAAAGTAGTTGGAGCCCTGCTTGTATGGAAGTCCCTACTGACAAAAGGGAGCATCTCCAGCTACTTCCAGGTAAGTGCCTGCCGCTTAGGGTGGCTGTCTCACATGGCGTTCACATCTTCTGCTGATGATCTGCTTTCAAGTTGAACAACCCATATTCAGCCTTGCAAATACAGGTAGTCCTCGACTTACAACAATTTGTTCAGTGATGGTCCAAAGTTACAACGGCACTGAAAAATGTGACTTATGACCGTTTCCTACAGTTATAACCTTTGCAGCATCTCCATGATCCTGTGATCAAAATTCAGATGACATAATAGCAGTGTTCCAATGACATAAGGATGACATAATAGCAGTGTTCCAATATTTGAATACTGCCACAAAGAAGAGGGGGTGAACTTATTTTCCAAAGCACCAGAAGGCAGGACAATGGGTGGAAATTAATCAAGGAGAAGCAAGCTGGAACTAAGGAGAAACTTCCTGACAGTGAGAACAATTAACCAGTGAGAACAATTAACTTACCTTCAGAAGAAGAGATTGGACAGCCATTTGTCCAGAATGCTATAGGATCTCCTGCTTGCGCAGGGGATTGGACTAGAAGACCCCCAAGATCCCCTCCAACTCTGCTGTTCTCTTCTGGCTGTCCCATCATTTCAGCTATGTTGGCACTCTGATTATGCTCTCAAAATTCCAAATATGCCCATTGGTGAGAAACGGGCTAAGGGTTAAGGATTGATACATAGGTTGAAGTATCAAGAAGCCCTCCTGCAATTAACACCATGCTAATTACCAGATTGTGAAATTATATTCAGAATTGGTCTGAATACAAGACTAACTTTCTGCAATATCTTGAGCAACAGGCAAATGCTGCAGCCAGAAATCTTTTAGGCTTTAAGAGATAAATTTAAGTCTTGTTTCATAGTTCCAAAGGTCCAGCTAAGGGCTGCTTTTGCAGAGGTTCTGACTCAGAAAAACAGCCAACATTTGCACAATGTTAAAATGTAATTCCTGTTGTAACACTGAAAAGCAGATAGGCTTAAAAGTTTTTAAAAGTCCATTTCAAACATGAAAAATTGTTAACATGATTTAAAACATGTTTAGTATTTAGAAAATATGATTAGGTGAGACGAGGTCTATCCACTTGGGCGTTTGACAGCACCAAACGATGTTTTTATTTTTAAAAACTTGATCTACTGACAGCCAGAGGCGTCTGGGTTTCAGACTCATTCATTTATCTCAGACAGGGAACCGCCATCCGCTTAAAAGGGGTCACGTACGCAAAGCTCTCTATTTCTGCTAGAGATGAAAAAGGTTTCATCTTTGAAAGATTGCAAAGAGAACTCTGAGAGAAAAAGAACCAAAAGTTGGATGCTGAAGGGGAAGAGGATGAACAGAGTTAAAATTATCACCAAATTTGGATTAGGTTCGATTGCTTCTACGTAAGTTAAATCCCTGTGTGTCTTCTTCGAACTGGCATTTTGTGACCAGCTTGGAGTACTCATCTGGAGACTTTTCAGATTTTATCTGTGATTTTTGAATAGAAGAATTTCTCTCTCTCTGTTGTGATTAGTTAAAATTAAAATGTGATTACTTAAAATTAGAAAGGAAATTTTTACATTTACTCTTTCCCCCTTTTAAAAAAAATAAAAATTGATTGTACGAGTAGTCCTCAACTTACAACAGTTCATCTAGTGACTGTTCAAAGTTACAACAGCACTGAAAAAAAATGACTTATGACCATTTTTCACACTTATGACCACTGCAGCATCCCCATGGTTACGTGATCAAAATTCAGATGCTTAGCAACTGACTCATATTTATGACGATCGCAGTGTCCCGGGGTCACGTGATCCCATTTTGTGACCGGCTGACAAGCAAAAACAATGGGGAAGCCAGATTCATTTAACAACCGGGTTAATAAGTTATCAGCTGCAGTGATTCATTTCACAAATGAGGCAAGAAAAAGTCGTAAAATGGGGCAAAACTCACTTGACAAATTTCTCACTTAACAACAGAAATTTGAGGGTCAATTGTGGTCATAAGTTGAAGACTACCTGTACTTCTCTCTTGTAACATTAGTCTGTCTTTCTGCAGAAGGAAGGGGTAAGAAGGAGAGGGGCTGTTTTCCACACTCCTATATACCTTAAAGCTAGAGCAGGGGTAGGCAACCTCGGCTCTTTTATGACTCGTGGACTTCAACTCCCAGAATTCCTGAGCCAGCTATGCTGGCTCAGGAATTCTGGGAGTTGAAGTCCACGAGTCATAAAAGAGCCGAGGTTGCTGACCCCTGAGCTAGAGGATCCGGAGGTAGCATGATAGGGGAATATAGCAAACTGAAGGCAAAAGCTCCAAAGACCCAGGAACTGGTGAGTAGACTCTCTGGATAACAAGAGGGAGGGAGATTGCTCACATGTGCTCTGGACAGCTGTTCCCTGCAAGGAGAATGCAGGACAGTTATTTTCCACAGGTTTGATGTTGGGCGACAACCGGATTAAGCATCTTCCGCAGAACTTGGTGGAGACATTTAAAAGACAAGAAGTTTGCAAATCCTAACTTTCTAGTCGCTTTTGGAAATTGCTCATTAACTACTTTTCAGCTGTTATAAACTTTCGGAACAATGAGTTTGGAAATGCCAAGTGAGTCTGCCTTCAACCCTGAACAAAAGAAAAATTTCACCATAAGCACAAGAATGTAAAGAATTTGAAATAAACACCCAAAAGCTAAATTAGATGTTGATCTTAGAAAGTTATAAATGGATTATAATCCAGATAAAATTGGGAAATTGAACCTTTTACAATAAAATTTTGGAATTAATTATAAAGGACAAACAGCTTTTCAAGGGAAATAGATCCAGTTTTGGTTTTACAAGACATTATAAGGTAGGACATTTCATGATTTCAAAAACTGGACACTAGAGGGGACTAAAGTTTTTAGGTAGAAGAAAGATTTACACGCCTGCAATATGAGACAAACATTGTAACAATAAAAATACTGAAGGAGACTTTTAAAAAATGGAATCAAAAAATAGTAGCCACAATATCAATTCAGTAATGATGTCTGCTTCTATTGATAGAATATGTCCAGAAGATATTATTGAAGAAATGACAGAGGTAGAACAAACTTTATCTAGCAAGATAGAGATGGCTTTGCAAGAGGATTTACAACTGACAGGCCCAGAGAATGATATAGAGAAGCATGTTTCACTGGATCTACTCCAGGAACTGGCTGAGGTGTTAACATTTAAAAGGGAAATACAAATGAGAAACCAAGAGAGTAACCTGAATATTTTTTCCTACTGGATTTACAAAAGAGGCTTGCTGAAGTCTTTAAGAACCCTTTGCTAGGGGACCAAGAAAAAAATGAGGAGAAATCAGATCCTGCAACACTATTTTAATATAGCTTATTATAGCCTATTAAATAAAGTGTAAATGCTTCCTGTGCAGTCTGTTTCATGATCTGACCTAACTCCAGGCCTGGTTTAGAGAAGTTTTTCTTGGTAAATGGATGCTTCTGCTATCGCAATCTCTTTAATATTTTATTTATTATAAAAATTCATACATCTATGAAAAACACTATTTCAGCATGGATGTCAACGCTGCTAACATCGGATGTTCTTGCTTTGACAACAGATGGAAATGAAGCCATTTTTTTCTATTGCTTCTAGAGCTAGTTGATGCTGGGAGGGGGAATGTGGATGAGAGTCCAGCTAGTCATAACAATAATAACTCAGCCGTGGGAACCCAAGGACATTGCGCCCAGAGTTGATAGAGTTTTGGCGGGATGGAGAGCTGGGGAGAAAGCCTGTGCTTCAAGCTAATTGGGGAATGTGATTTATGACTGTTTATTGAAGGAGGGAATTGTACTTTGTTACTTTGCATCCAGGGGAGAGGAATTTAGTTTTTGGTTTCAACTATGTAGTGCCAATACTTTGTTTCTCGAATAAAAGATTCTTTAAGGTAAACAATGCCTCAAAGTTCTTTTGAATTTCATCTGTCAGAACCATGATAGTGGAATCCATGGAGGTTCTCATAAAGTCCCTTGCCCCAACTTGACATGCTACCTATTCAAATTTCTCCCAGGAGGGGAGGCTGCATCAGGTGACATCACACGTTTTCCTGTTCCTTTATGCCCACATATGTGTAATATTTCCTTGCTTTAATTCAGCATATTAGTTCCATTTTTCACATCTACGTACTGTTTTAATGTTGTAGGTTATTGGATAAAAAAATATAACTTTTCATTTTTATTCCTACTACAGTCTAGATTGAAATTTATCTCTTCTCTCCCTGGAGATAAAAAGTCAATTCAACAGATGTTTCATTGATGTGGCTCCCATAGTTCAGATGATGCTGACTTTCATTTGCATCCCACCTTTTCTGCATGAGATCAGGTTCACATGATGGAATTAATGATGATGGCAAAGTAATAAATGTATATGACTCCAGTGAGATTTGAGGTTTTGTCCTCAAAATAACTTTGTGAGGAAGGTCAGGCTGATGGGAGAGAAAGAAAGACGGTCCTGAGGCCACCCAGAAGTCTGGACTTCAGTTCTAAGCCCACTTTCGGTCCTAGAGCCTCTTCGAAAGCCATCTTTCCGCTGACTGCATGGCAAGTGAGCTTGTATTCAAGAAGGGATTGGACTTCAACCTCCTGTTTCTCTGAATGACACAATGGGCAGTGGCTTCCCTGATAAAAATGGTGCAGTCCGTGGTTTCCTAGGAGCAAGACGTGTGAAATTGAAACCAGAATCCATAAACACCAGCTGGTGGTCAATCGCCACGATCCCAAGTCCCTAATCTCTACCCAACTGATACCGAACAACACCAATTTGGTTGGAGCAATATAAGAGTCATCGGCCACGCTACCACCTGCCACACATGCGAGTTCACCGAAGCCTGGCACTCCACAAGCAATTCCATCAGCAGACACATTGAGCCTACAAACCCCTCAGAATTCAAACCAACTGCACAGCCAACCAGCAATGGCATCGACCCTCAACCAACCTGTCAAGGCTGAATGGCTAAGATGCTTGCTAATCTCTGTGGCTGCTCAACTTGCCATAGAAACGGGCAGGGGGGGACTCTGGGAAAGAAACGGGAGTTTCATGAAGCTGTCCATGGACAGTGAAATCCAAGATAATCCAAAGCAGGTGTCTGGCAGAGAAATGGACCGTTCCCATAACAAACAGAAAAAAATGTGATTGGGCAATGTGAATATATGGTGAGTGGGCGTTGTGAAAAGTTATTGCTAACTAACCAGAAAACTAGAGTTGATTTTATTTTTTCAGTGCCGGGATGTGTACCTCTTATGGCACCCCAAGGGCATAGAGTTTCTTTAATGTTGAATTCACCAGCTGGAAGGTTGACACAACCCATAAAACACACACCCCCACCAGAACTTCACCTCCCAATGACCCTCCCCTGATGTGACCTCCTCATCACAAGATCACACAAAGCCGTGATAAACAGAGGAAAACTGACGCTGAAATCCCCTAAACTCTGGTAACGAAACATTCAGAAACCAGCCCACTCAGTGACCGAAAAACAAAGATTCCCCTTAGACAGGTGGCTGGAAGGGCACCCCTGGCACGGCCGCAGGGGCACAGCCCAGCAAAGAGAGTTCTAGTTAAAGCTGCAAAGAGGACCAACGTGTGTGTATGGGGGGCAGGGGGGGAATAACAAGCACAGCTTTTTTGAGCATCACAGTGATGCTCTATTTCTCTATTGTTTGGGGATCTTCTCCCATTTGCTGGGCAATTTATTATATTTTTAACGCACTGTCCTTCATATCTAAAGCACTTTTCGGAAAAGAAAGAAGCTTTGGGAGAACCAGATCATGGATTGGTTTGGGATGTCAAACTTCAGCCTTGGAGGTGCGTGGAGTAAGTGCTGAACCCACCTTCCATAACTTCAGAGGGCAGAAATATCACTGTTCTAGGTTACTGCAAGAAAGTCTTGTGTGTTGGTATGTGTGTGCCTTCATTCAATGTTAAGGAAGATATATTTTAAAGAAAACTTAAAGGAAGAGAAGAGGAAGGAATAAAATAGAACTTTCTCCATGAACGGCTTGTGCTCCACCGGTGACAGCGGGGAAAGACTGGAAAAATAATGAACGGACTGTGAGGCATCAGCAGCCAAGCGACAAGGGGAAGTAGGTCCACTGGTAGCTTATCTCACTCCATCCAAGGACTGTGGATGTCTCACTTACTGAAACTGGGACACAGAGAAAAGCATGGAAGGGACAGAAGGGACAGATGGGGCAAGTCTGCGGGCAGTGGACCTCATAAACTGCAGCACCGCCCAGGTGGCAGGAAACCTGGAGAGGACCGTTTCCAGTAAAATGGAGAGAACCTGCTTTGTAAAGCCTTCCTATAAATGAGGCTGGGAAATTCCTCTTGCTGCCTCCAAGATTTTGTCTTTACCATCAGACCATCACGAAAGATGCTTGTATCCTTGTTGCTTGTATCCTTGGAGTTGTCGAGCCATGTGGGACTAGGCACCACCAAAGGTGTGTGTGTGTGTGTGTGTGTCTATCATTCAAGTAAAAAGAAAATATGTCCCTGAGGTTGCAAATACAGCAAACTCAGGAACATGTCAGCTGCAGAGTCAGATGTGGCATGGTGGCCAGACTAGATGGTCAGCCATGAGCTCAGGCCGGGATCTTTACCCCTGCAAGCACTGTGCCAATGTGTTCTGTCTCAACACCCTACAAGCTCCTGCCCTCCAAGATGGAAGCTCCAGAGGGCTAATGCCAAGGGTCCAATGGCCAAAGCCAAACAACTGCAGACAGTCTCACCCCGCTCAGTCCAACGGGACCATTCCTCAGCCCCCTTTCACAGGCAGCCCACCCTGCCTTCCCACAAGTGCCAGCCATCCCCCTTTCCATCTGCTTCAAACAAAAACCTGGCAGAGATATAATCTGCTCAGAGAGATAATAAGGGAATTCTCCAAACACAAAAGCCACAGTTCTAAACATCATTAGAGATAATTTTATTATTATGCACAGCTTTGTAAATATGCCCATTAAACTGCAGTCAGGGAACTCAGAATGGAAGTAAATACTGTAATGATTTGTCTCAGACTGGTGGAGGGAGGGCCCACGTGCTCCTGCACCCCGCTGGCTGACGGGAGAAGCATCGAGTTGCTTTTGCAAAGAGGCATTTAATTTAGAAGATGATCTTCCATCTCTTCCTTTGGAAATACTTCCAAGCCTGAACATCTATGGGTGAGCTCAGACATGATCCTAGATGGCAATGCATTTTCTCTGGCATAATATATTTTGAGAACCTAACCATTCTGGGCAGGAAACCCAGTTTTATAGATCCAGTCAAGATTTACTCCACAAATGTTTTTCAAAGCTTAGCATGATATGTAAATCAGCAGAACTGAAAGGCAGTGGAGCAGGGGTGGCAACCTTAGTAACTATGTTGATGCTCGAGAGACTGAAGCTGCAGTGAGACATAGGAAGTCCCCTTGAGGAGATCTCGCTTTAAGTAGATATTTATTTATTTATTTGTT
This sequence comes from Vipera ursinii, assembly GCF_947247035.1. NCBI lineage: Eukaryota > Metazoa > Chordata > Lepidosauria > Squamata > Viperidae > Vipera > Vipera ursinii. The sequence goes on from NC_139520.1 coordinate 3,330,225, forward strand.
TTTATAAACCACCCTTCTCCCGAGGGACTCGGGGCGGTGTACAGAGTAAGGTAGGCAAACATAATGAAACAGTACTGAAAAACAATAATCAAAACAAACTGGGACCCCAAATAGAGCTATCAGGCCAGGCCGGACTGCTGGAATAGGTAAGTCTTTAAGTCGCGCCGGAAGGTGTGGAGGTCGGGGGCCATCCGGATTTCAGTTGGTAAGCAGTTCCAGAGGGCTGGCGCACCCACTGAGAATGCCCTCCCCCTGGGGGCCACCAGCCGACATTCCTTGAGCGGTGGCACCCTGAGGAGGCCCTCTCTGTGGGAGCGCACAGGGCGGTGGGGTGTTGACATTGGCAGAAGGTGCTCCCGTAGGTAGTCCAGACCCATGCCATGTAGGGCTTTGTATGTCATTGTTAGCACCTTGAACTTCACTCGGAAGGCAACTGGAAGCCAGTGCAGCGCACGGAGGAGAGGTGTGATATGGGAGTATCGGGAGGCTCCCAAAAGTGTCCGTGCCGCTGCACTTTGCACCAGTTGAAGTTTCCGAGTGGATCTCAAGGGCAGCCCCATGTAGAGAGCGTTACAGTAGTCTAGGCGAGAGGTCACAAGGGCATGGGTGACTGTACGTAAGGCATCCAGGTCCAGATAAGGCCGTAGTTGGCGCACCAGTCGAACCCGGGAGAAGGCCCCCTTGGTCACAGCTCCTATGTGATCTTCCAGGGAGAGCTGTGAGTCTAGGAGGACACCCAGGTTGTGGGCCCTATCAACAGGGGGTAGTAACTCATCCCCGATGTTAAGATATAGCACAGTGCTGTTCATATGATGCTTGCTTTCATCATCAGAACTGAATTTTAGATTTCACTGAATTAAAAAGTGCCCTTCAGACTGAGAAACAACAAATAAAAGATTGTTAGAATACATTGTTCCTGTATTTTCTACTACAACTACAGCAGTATATTCTTCAACCATTGGATGGAAGGGTTTATAAGTTTGCGGTTGCATCTATGGTATACTCTGTGTTTTTTCTCTGAATAAAAGTTTCCTGCACATGTGGACTGTTCTGTAGGGCAGAATTTCTAACAAAGATGAGGATCACCAACTGTGATGAATTCTGCTCTAGACTCCATTTGATAAATCAGGGATCAGTAACTATTTGTGCATATCGGAGGACCTCTCCTAGCTTCCCCACAAAGTGGCTATCACAATGTGCCTGAACACCAATATCTAAACTAACTGCCAACCAATACTTGTCGATTTTTACAACTTCACTATAAACTGGATTTTATTTTCCTGGGCTCCAAGATCACCGCAGATGGGGACTGCAACCAAGAAATTAAAAGACGCTTGCTGCTGGGGAGGAAAGCCATGGCAAATCTAGAGAGCACACTAAAAAGCAGAGACATCACCCTGTCAACAAAAGTGTGTATAGTCAAGGCTATGGTCTTCCCAGTTGCAATGTATGGCAGTGAAAGTTGGACCGTAAGAAAGGCTGAGCGCCAAAGAATTGAAGCCTTTGAACTATGGTGCTGGAGAAGACTCCTGCGAGTCCCTTGGACTGCAAGGCGATCAAACTGGTCAGTCCTAGAGGAGATCAACCCTGACTGCTCTTTAGAAGGCCAGATCCTGAAGCTGAAACTCAAATAACTTTGGCCACCTAATGAGAAGGAAGGACTCACTGGAGAAGAGCCTGATGCTGGGAAAGGTTGAGGGCAAGAGAAGAAGGGGACGACAGAGAATGAGGTAGCTGGATGGAGTCACTGAAGCAGTAGGCATGAGCCTAAAGGGACTCCAGAAGATGGTAGAGGACAGGAAGGCCTGGAGGAACATTGTCCATGGGGTCATGAGGGGTTGGACTTCGCAGCTAACAACAATAAACTGGAAGGCCATGAACAATGGAAGGAGGCAAGGAAAGTATTTAAGAAGTCTGACAAAATGGATATACCGTATATACTTGAGTATAAGCCGAATTTTTCAGCCCACTTTTTGGGCTGAAAAATTCCACTTCGGCTTATACTCCAGTCAACAAAAAAAACTTACCGAGGACTTGTGCGCGGCCGAGGCTTTGGTGCTTCCGGGATCGCCCGCACCTCTCCCAAGCCACCGCCGTCCGAGACCTGCCGAAGTTTGGGGAGGTTTGGGGAGGTGCGCGCGCACCTCCCCAAACTCCGCGCCTTGCCTGCCTGCTTCTTTCCGCAGCGGAAAGAAGCAGGCAGGCAGGGCGCGGAGGAACGGAGACTTGCCGACGTTTGGGGAGGTTTGGGCGCCTCCCCAAACCTCGGCAGGTCTCCGTTCCTCCGCGCAGACCTGCTGACGTTTGGGGAGGTTTGGGCGCCTCCCCAAACCTCCCCAAACCTCGGCAGGTCTCCGTTCCTCCTGCCGACCTTTGGGGAGGTTTGGGCGCCTCCCCAAACCTCCCCAAACCTCGGCAGGTCTCTGTTCCTCCTGCCGACCTTTGGGGAGGTTTGGGCGCCTCCCCAAACCTCCCCAAACCTCGGCAGGTCTCCGTTCCTCCTGCCGACCTTTGGGGAGGTTTGGGCGCCTCCCCAAACCTCGGCAGGTCTCCGTTCCTCCGCGCAGACCTGCCGACGTTTGGGAAGGTTTGGGCGCCTCCCCAAACCTCGGCAGGTCTCCGTTCCTGTTTGGGGAGGTTTGGGCGCCTCCCCAAACCTCCCCAAACCTCGGCAGGTCTCCGTTCCTGTTTGGGGAGGTTTGGGCGCCTCCCCAAACCTCCCCAAACCTCGGCAGGTCTCCGTTCCTCCGCGCAGACCTGCCGACCTTTGGGGAGGTTTGGGCGCCTCCCCAAACGTCCCCAAACCTCGGCAGGTCTCCGTTCCTGTTTGGGGAGGTTTGGGCGCCTCCCCAAACCTCCCCAAACCTCGGCAGGTCTCCGTTCCTCCGCGCAGACCTGCCGACGTTTGGGGAGGTTTGGGCGCCTCCCCAAACGTCCCCAAACCTCGGCAGGTCTCCGTTCCTGTTTGGGGAGGTTTGGGTGCCTCCCCAAACCTCCCCAAACCTCGGCAGGTCTCCGTTCCTCCGCGCAGACCTGCCGACCTTTGGGGAGGTTTGGGCGCCTCCCCAAACGTCCCCAAACCTCGGCAGGTCTCCGTTCCTGTTTGGGGAGGTTTGGGCGCCTCCCCAAACCTCCCCAAACCTCGGCAGGTCTCCGTTCCTCCGCGCAGACCTGCCGAGGTTTGGGGAGGCGCCCAAACCTCCCCAAAGGTCGGCAGGTCTGCGCGGAGGAACGGAGACCTGCCGAGGTTTGGGGAGGTTTGGGGAGGCGCCCAAACCTCCCCAAACAGGAACGGAGACCTGCCGAGGTTTGGGGAGGTTTGGGGAGGCGCCCAAACCTCCCCAAACGTCGGCAGGTCTGCGCGGAGGAACGGAGACCTGCCGAGGTTTGGGGAGGTTTGGGGAGGCGCCCAAACCTCCCCAAACAGGAACGGAGACCTGCCGAGGTTTGGGGACGTTTGGGGAGGCGCCCAAACCTCCCCAAAGGTCGGCAGGTCTGCGCGGAGGAACGGAGACCTGCCGAGGTTTGGGGAGGTTTGGGGAGGCGCCCAAACCTCCCCAAACAGGAACGGAGACCTGCCGAGGTTTGGGGACGTTTGGGGAGGCGCCCAAACCTCCCCAAAGGTCGGCAGGTCTGCGCGGAGGAACGGAGACCTGCCGAGGTTTGGGGAGGTTTGGGGAGGCGCCCAAACCTCCCCAAACAGGAACGGAGACCTGCCGAGTTTTGGGGACGTTTGGGGAGGCGCCCAAACCTCCCCAAAGGTCGGCAGGTCTGCGCGGAGGAACGGAGACCTGCCGAGGTTTGGGGAGGTTTGGGGAGGCGCCCAAACCTCCCCAAACAGGAACGGAGACCTGCCGAGGTTTGGGGAGGTTTGGGGAGGCGCCCAAACCTCCCCAAAGGTCGGCAGGTCTGCGCGGAGGAACGGAGACCTGCCAAGGTTTGGGGAGGCGCCCAAAGCTCCCCAAACAGGAACGGAGACCTGCCGAGGTTTGGGGACGTTTGGGGAGGCGCCCAAACCTCCCCAAAGGTCGGCAGGTCTGCGCGGAGGAACGGAGACCTGCCGAGGTTTGGGGACGTTTGGGGAGGCGCCCAAACCTCCCCAAACGTCGGCAGGTCTGCGCGGAGGAACGGAGACCTGCCGAGGTTTGGGGAGGTTTGGGGAGGCGCCCAAACCTCCCCAAAGGTCGGCAGGAGGAACGGAGACCTGCCGACGAGCCGCGGCCACACAGGGTATTCCTGTGTATTCAGGCTTGCAAAATGGCGGATCGAGCCTCTGCTGGCGGCAGAGGCTTGCAGAACGGCGGATCGGCTTATACTCGAGTCAATAACTTTTTCCAGTTTTTGGGGGTGAAATTGGGGGTCTCGGCTTATACTCGAGTCGGCTTATACTCAAGTATATACGGTAGGTTTGATGCTTACAGCTGCTTCTGTATACTCTGAATGAAAGAGAATGTGGTGCAGGGCTTTACACTCTGGCACACTGAAGAGGCAAAAGTGTGTGGGGCAGCAATGCCAGGCCAGCTTCACAGGGATGTTGCAAAGAATGTGAAGGTTTTTTGGGTGCTAACTTGATTTCTGAACTTCTCATGCCTGATCTTGGCTAATCTCCCAGACTAACACAGATTGTTCCTATTTAGCATTTGTATGGCAAACCACCAGGGAATCCCCTCCTGCAGGCTGGAACTGGGAACTGGAAAATCCATCCTGGAAGAAAGATAGAACAACCCCCTTCCCAATTCCAACTGAAGAGAATCTCTGTGGCTCAGGGTGGAACTGTGGAGTTATTCGTGCTCCCTGAACATGGTTGTTTGCTTGCAGATGTTTCATTACTTGACTACGCAATATCAGCGGTGCAAGGGAGTGTGGGGTTCACTTTATATAAAGGATATAAACTATATCTGCCTGTATTGACCTTTAAAGCCCTACATGGCATGGGTCTGGAGTACCTTAGGGAGCACCTGCTGCCGGCGTCAACTTCCCTCCGCCCAGTGCGCTCCCACAGAGAGGGCCTCCTCAGGGTGCCTCCGGTCAGAGAATGTCGTTTGGTGGCCCCCAGGGGGAGGGTGTTCTCTGTGGGCGCGCCGGATTTATGGAACCATCTTCCGGTCGAGCTCCGGATGGCGCCTGACCTCCGCTCCTTCCGACGTGATCTGAAGACCTACTTGTTTGAACAAGCCGGCCTGGCCTAATGGGTTTGGGTTTTATTTTTGCTTTTAATGTATTTTAACTTATTGTTCTAAGGCATTGGGCACTTTGTTTAATCTTCTCTTAATTTTTGTATCTTTGTATTTTAGTATTATTGCCCTGTTCACCGCCCTGAGTCCTTCGGGAGAAGGGCGGTATACAAATAAAATTATTATTATTATTATTATTATTATTATTATTATTATTATTATTATTATTATTATTATTATTATTATTATTATTATTATTATTATTATTATGCATATAAACTATGTTGAGATAAACCAAGTTTACACACCACTAAAAAAAAGAACCAAGAGGGAAACAAAAAGATTACATGCAGTCCTCAACTTATGGCCACAATCGAGCCCAAAATGTCTGTTGTTAACCGAGACATTTCTTAAGTGAGCTTTGCCCCATTTTACTACCTTTCTTGTCCCAGTTGCTAAGTGAATCATTGCAGCTGTTAAATTAGTAACAAAGTTGTTAAGTGAATCTGACTTCCCCGCTGACTTTGCTTGTCAGAAGGTCGCAAAGGGGGATCCCGTGAACCTGGGATATTGCAACTGTCATAAAGGCGAGTCAGTTGCCAAGTGTCTGAATTTTGATCACGTGACCCTGGGGACGCGGCAACAGTTGTAAGTGTGAAAGACAGTCATAAGTCACTTTTTCCAGTGCCATTGTAAATTTGCACGGTCAACAAGTGAACTGTTGTAAGTCGAGAACTCCCTGTACCAGAAATACCCTCCACCAGCTCATAATGCTGATAAACAGGGATCAGCACCAGACAAATAATCGAGCAGAAAACAATTCTCTAATAAAGGATCCACCAAGGAGAAAACCACACCAGAACTGGCGAGGCAAACGACTGCAGGTCAACCCCACAAAGCCCTGGCACGGACGACCTTGGGGAATGAGATGTCTGCAAGCAAAGAATGGAACTCAGAGGCCCCAAGAACTCTTCACTTCCCACTTCGGTTGCCAAGAAAACTGTATGGACACGACCATCTAGTCACCAGGACCCGATCACAGTTCAAGGAAGATATCTTGGCCAAGCTCTTGTGTAAAAGCTACTGGCTGCTGCAAGACAGGCAGGCAGGCATTTATTGCCACTAAACCAGCTGAAGGTTTTGTAAGGCAGAAAGGCTGCTGGCTATGTGAGCGCTAAAGGGAAATAGCAAATGTCTGTTAGGATTGGAAAACACAGCCAAACTGATCTGCATCTTTCGTTCGGACTTTCACCAATAAAATGTTCATCGCAACTGAACTAAAACGACAAAGAACAAAGTTCAGGAGAAAAGTGAAAATCATGCCCTTCTGCATCTTACTGCACCATCAAAGTGCCATCTTGACATGTTTATTGGTCATCCACATGTTACCAGTACTGTTTAGAAAATGCTGCATTTTTAAAATCTATTTCCTCCCATTTCTCTCCAATTGCTCAGCACCAGCTGTATTTAAGACCATCTTTAATGGTGCAAGATTCAATGTAATTTCGCCTACTAAGGAGCACAACTATGTAGATAGTTAATATGAGCTTTCTTGAAAGATTCATACCAGGGCTTCTGTTCTGGAGATGGAGTCAGCAACTTTGTGCCCTGAATCATTAAAAAAATCTGTCAGAAGCTTGCCTTACAGAGCTCTGGATTTCCTCTGTCAAGGAAAACACATTAAATTAATTAAATCCATCCCGTGCTTTTAATAAGGAAGTGAGGGCACTGAGAATGGAAGAGGAGGGCAACGGGCAGGAGATAACAATGCCTTATTTCTGGATTTAAAAGCAGCTTAAGTGTAAAACTCAGGAAACAGCTGCATATCTTTGCGCATTTGAGCACCATTTGTCAATGAAATGGCTCTCTCCAATTATTCATAATTATCTCCCTTGCCTTTCGCTTCCCTCCTTTCCTCAGCTATTTGCAAAGCTTCCTCAGACAGCCATTTTGCTTTCTTGCATTTCTTTTTCTTTGGGATGGTTTTGGTTGCTACCTGTTGTACAATGTTGCGAACCTCTGTCCATAGTTCTTCAGGCACTCTGTCTATCAGATCTAATTCCTTAAATCTATTTGTCTCCTCTACTGTATATTCAACAGGGATATGATTTAATTCATACCTGACTGGCCTAGCGCTTTTCCCTACTTTCTTCAGTTTAAGCCTAAACTTTGCAACGAGAAGCTCCTGGTCTGAGCCACAGTCAGCTCCTGGTCTTGTTTTTACTGACTGTATAGAGCTTCTCCATCTCTGGCTGCAAAAAACATAGTCAATCTGATTTTTGTGTTGGCCGTCTGGTGATGTCCAGGTGTAGAGCCGTCTCTTGGGTTGTTAGAAAAGAGTGTTTGCTATGACCGTTTTATTAGATAGGGTCTATTTTGATAGATAGGTTCAAGTCTGTCAAGATCCATTTGGATCTTGAGCCTATTGTGAGGGAAAAAGTGTCCTGGTGTCTAGTACAGAGGTCCCCAATCTTTTGTGCACCAGGGACCATTTACACGGCAAGAGATTTTTCCACGGACCAGAGGGGGCGTGGTTTCATGTACTGCCTGCATCCCACAGATGGGGCTTTGCTTGTTTATGTGGCCCAGTTGCTGGCATGCTGTGGCCCGGTACCAGTCCATGGACCAGGGTTGGGGACCCCCTAGTCTAATACAGAGCTTTTCAACCGGTGCTACACGTACTACCAGTGATACTTTAGCATCTGGCAGGTGGTATGCGACTCCTAGCCAAGTGTAGCGGGGGAGGGAACTAGCTAAAGCAGCGCACAGACCTGGAGGAGACCAGTTGGAGCTACAGGGCTCAACAGAAGCCCCAGGATTTGCGTGCGTGGCTGCATGCTGATTAGTGCTTCTGGCACACCCGGAAGAGAAAGGAGGAAGAGGAGAGAGAAATTATGAAAAGAGGTTTTGGCGGGAGAGAAAAAAACACACGGAGAAAGAGAGAGAAAAGAAGAGAAGAAAAGAGAAGAGGCTTTTGTTAGCAAAGTGGTGAGGAGAGAGCAACCGAGCGAGCAGCCTTTGCGAGCGAAGGGTGAGTGACAGAGCGAGCGAGGGACTTGAGCAAGTAATGTGTGAGTGAATGAGAGCAAGAGAAAAGCTTTTGCGAGCAACGTGTGATTGAATGGAGTGAGATAAACTTTTACGAGCAATGTGTGAGTGAATGAGAGCAAGTGCGAGGCTTTTGCGAGAAAAAGAGTGAGGGGCAGGTTGTGAGTGAAGGGTGAGAGAAAAAGGGAAAAATGAGGGGGAGAAGGGAAAAAGGAAAGGAAAGGCATCAACTACTGAGTTCCACTGTTGCAATAGGAAGGAAGCATTAACACTGAACCTCAACTTTTTACTTTTCCATGCTGTATAAACTAGCCATTTCTATAACAACAAATGAAATCTAACCAGTAAAGCCCAAAATCCCCCCCATTTTTTTAGTCAAGTTTTCGACACTTTGCTAAGCACTGGTGGTTCAGTCTGTGAAAAGGTTGGAAAGCCCTGGTCTAGTAGTTTTGGTGTGTAATGCCCTACAGTGGCGTTTGGAGGGGAGAAGTTGAAATAGATTATGTCCAGGATACGAGGGGTCTGTAGAAATTTTCTTAGCCCTCTTTCTGACCTCTGCAGTATACAAGTCCTCAACTGAGGGCAGGCTGGTTGCCATTGTTTTTTCTGCAGTCCTAACTATGAGTTCTTCTGCCAACCTAGCAGTTCGAAAGCACGCAAAAATGCAAGTAGAAAAATAGGGACCACTACGGTGGGAAGGTAACCGTGTTCCGTGCGCCTTTGGTGTCTAGTCATGCTGGCCACATGACCATGGAGACGTCCTCGGACAAGCGCTGGCTCTTCGGCTTTGAAACAGAGATGAGCACTGGCCCCTAGAGTCGGAAATGACTAGCACGCACGTGCGGGGGAACCTTTACCTTTTAACTATGAGTTGAAACCTGTTCCTATCCTGTTTAGTTGCTGTACCAAACCAGGCAGTTATAGAAGTACAAATGACAGATTCAACAATTCCTCTAAAGAACTTCCAAAGGTGCTTTTTTCATGAGGCAACTGGACTTCCTTGTTTTTCTTTGAAGACGTTTCGCTTCTCATCCAAGAAGCTTCTTCAGCTCATGAGCTGAAACTTCTTCAGGAGCTAAAGAAGCTTCTTGGATGAGAAGCGATACATCTTCAAAGAAAAACAAGAAAGTCCAGTTGCCTCATGAAAAAGCACCTTTGGGATAATTATGACCTGAATGACTGAGAATCTCCATAGACCTCTAAAGAACTGTATCAACAGTTGTATCAACCATAAATAAATACATCAAATCCATATTTTTAAAATTATATCTGAAGCTTTCAAGTCAATGTTGACTCCTGGCCCGTGTTTGGACAAAGCCTTTCAATTTTCCTGGCATAAGTTTGGAAGTGGTTTCCATTGCCTCCTTCCCAAGGCTGAAAGAGAGTGACTGACCCAGCTGGCTTCGTACCTATGCCAGGATTAGAACTCATGGTCTTCCAGTTTCTGGCTTGACAGCTGGAAATTGTTATCTCTAGGACATTTGTAATTCCTTGTTTTATTTCATATCTTACTCTTTTATCTGTTGTTTTTTTGTTCTTTTTCCTTTCCTATTTATGTATTTTCTCTAAAATATCTAATAAAATATATTAATAAAAAAGTAAACTCTTGAGGGATTGTGAAAACTATTGGTGAAATCTCGGGAGTTTTGCACAATTTCTCAAGAATGTTAGGCATTATATTTTTATTTGTTTATCCAATTTTTATGCCATCACTGCTCAAGTAACTCTACTTATTCCCACATGAGAATGTTGAAATCTTACTTGATCATGCATCCGAAGGCTAAAACCCTACGAAATCTCAGTGAAACCTCGAAAGATTTGGGAGGAGTATGCAAAGGTTTAGGAAAGGTGTGAAATTCCATTGTGTAAAGACCCGCCTGCTGTACAGGGTGCTTTACTTTCTTCCTGAATCACACAGCTGGAAAACGGCTTTCTCTCCCTTCTAATTCATTTTCATATTGGGGGAAAAAAATCAGTGGCAGTAATGGAAATAGCCCCTCTTAGGATTGGCCAACCACGAAGTCTACTGCGCTGTATTGATTTTACAGATTTCATTCATGCAGCCTTTGTTAGCTTTCTTTTAGTAATCTAATGTAAAGTGGAATAATACATCTAGAAAACATCTATTGCACAACAGCTGCATTTGTATAAATGGAGTTCAGCGTCTGGAAAATAATTGGTCTCCTCTCCTCTGCCCTGGCAGTCTTGACTTGGATCCCCTTTTCCTGGGCACATTCAGAACACGAAGAGGGGTAACCTGGAGCCAGAAGTTGGCCTGACACCATGTCCTATGAGGATCCGTGAAAGGAACTGGGGATGTCTAACGTGCAGAAGACACAGCTGGTGGAAGATACAATAATGTTCAGGTCTCTACTGTAAAGGGTACAGAGGAGAAAGCAGATTTGTTTTCTGTTGTCCCAAAAGGCAGGACCAGACCAATGGGTTGCAACTGCAGGGAAGCAGATTTTGATTAGACATAGAGTAAACCGGGCCAATGTTATTCAGAGCTGGCCATCGTTTTTACTTTTATGGGAAAAACAGAATTATTTGCCAGTGTCATAACAAAGTGAACTGTGTGGCCTTGGTGGTCTCTGGAATAAACCTCGGGCAACTGCAGTGTCCTCAGGTGGGACAGCAGAGTGTTGGGCTGGTTCTCAGGGCTGATCCCCTTCCTGCCTTCTCTCCTTTCAGAACATCTCGTCTTCCGGAACTCTTTGGAGTTTAAAGGACACCCCTGCCAATGAGAAACCATCACACAGGGACAGAGGAACTGGCAGCCAAGTCTGTTTAGCCCTCTGCGGTGCATAATATCTTCAGAGGCACCGGCATTTCACCCATTTCGTTCTTCTTCCTTAATATTCTAGAATGGCTTTTATTCTCACATATATATACTGTATACATACATACATACATACATACATACATACATATATACATACATACGTGTGTGTGTTTAAAAAACATAAAAGCTAACACAAACTAATGCAGAATAAAGAAAATAAAGAAACTGGGAAAAAAGGAAGAAAAAGCAAAACCACAGAAAAAAATGAAAATTAAAAAAAAGATTCTGATTTCCTCTGCAGCAAATATAAGTAGGATTACAAAGTTATTTATTACTCTGTGACTACAACCCCCATTCATGATTTCTGTTATTTATTTATTTTCGTCCTGCTCATCAAAACCACAAATTGTAAGTGCACTTTTTTTGGTGTCATGGTAAAACCAGTCTTTTCTCTCATCAAAATAGTTACGCACTAAAAGCCACAGAGGTTTAGGCACAACCTAAATTTATATTTATACCATATTCTAAGAATGGCCCATCTAACAATTATTTTTGAAATCTATATTGTTAGCTTTATCATAGATAAATACCCATGCTGCCCAAATCTCAGGTCTTGTCTTTCTAAAGCAAACGATCTTCTATTTCTTAATATCTTCCACAATTCCATCCATACTCAACAGTGGGCAGCAAAGTATAACTTCAAATCTAGTTGGTCCAATCCTCCTCCTTCCTTAGTATCTTGAAATACCTTATATTTGATTGTGTGTTTTTCCCTTATCATACCAATTTAGATAAGTCCTTCTGCCTTTATTTGAACTGTAAATCAGCTGTCAAAACAAGCATTGCTTGAAACAAAAATAACATTCTAGGTAAAACGTTCATCTTAATTACAGAGATTCTACCCAACAAGGACGACTGTAATGTGTCCCATCTTGACATATCTGTTTTAACTTCATCACATGTCTTAATAGGGTTATTTTGAATAACATACAATTCATATTTGTCAGTTATACACAATTTTAAAATCTGTTTTATTCTTCAGTTCTGTATGATCTTGAATCTTCATGTATTTTGTTAACATCTTTACCTTGCTATTAATCTTAATACCTGCTAACATATCAAATTATTTTAATTTACTCATCAATAGTTCAATCCCTTCAATGGGGCTATCAAAAGAGCCAAAAGGATCTTTGCATGTATCTTTATGCCCCAATTCTCTAACCCTGTGTAAGGTGCAAGAACTCAAGAAGCAAGGTGGTTCAAATGAATACAGGTTTACTGCTTGCTAATACTCTCTACAAGAATCTGAACTACTAATAATCAAAGCAAATTGATGGTAGAAAAAAGTCAACAGAATTCAAGGTGGGCTGGACTTATATCTCTTGTGGGACTTATATTTCTTGTGGGCACAAAGGGACTCCAGACTGATAATGCACTTGACCCTTCCTCCCTCTGGACTCAGCCTAGTCATCTCCTGCATCCTGTTTCATATCTTTATTCATTAATTTAAAGAGTAAAATAAACAAAAGAGGGGAGAGTGAGCAACCTTATCTTGTTCCTTTTTGTATCTCACAGTTTGATTAAATCTCCATTAACAATTATTTGTGCCATTGACAAAGTATAAATCAATTTCCCCATTTAAGAATTCTCTACAAAATTCATATCTTCCAAAATCTTAAACAGGCAAGTCCAGTTCAAACTGAAGGAAGCCTTCTCTGCATCTAAAAAAAAAAATCAGTGTGGTTTATTTTTCATTATGTTGTTCCACATATTGAAAAGTATCTAACATAGTTCTAGCATTATCCTTTAATACTTTTTTAAATAAAAACCCACATTGATCAAGTTCTTGCAAAATTATTTTCACTTAAAACCACTGTAAATGATTTATAATCCTTATTTTTAAAGTGTTATTAATCTGTAATTTCTTACTGAAATGAAATCTTGTCCCCCTCTCTCTAGGTATTAATGTTATATTAGCATCTTTCAAGGTCTCTGGCATCTTTCACCTCTGTAAAATAGAATTGTGTTCTGTATGGGTTGTAGACATTCAACTTCAAAACATAATACAAACCTGATAATCCTCCTGGCCCGGGCAGCTTTCCTGATTTATTCTTTTTAATTGCTTCTGAAACTTTCCTTATTGTTATAAGTTAGTTCATTATTCCTGTTTGTTCTTCTGTAATCTTCGGTAAATTTTGTTTTCTAAAACATTCATTTATTTTCTGCAAAGAAATATCGTGTCCTTTATACAAATTGGAATAATATTGATAAAATGTTTTTTATATACCCACATTATCATAGGGTAATGCTAAGGCTTTACTTGCATTCCAAACCATTTTTATATCAGTACCTTTGGTAAGGACTGTAACACAAATTAAAATATTTTTAAAAAATAATTTAGTCTTAAATAATTGCATCTTTCTGTAATAATGTTTCATTTAATCTCCATCTAGTGAATTCGTTTTTTCCTTTATAAACCAGACTCACAGGGTTATGGTCTGAAAAATCTTTGGAAAAATTTTAATTGAAAAATCTTTTGAAATCCAAATCATGTCTAGAAAAAGATCTGCATCTTTCCGAAAAATGGGTACATTGTCTTAAACTGCCCTTGTTCTTTCTCCACACGTCAGCCAGCCCTATATTGTCCATTGAATCAAAGAAAATGTTTGGTAATTTACCCTGAGTAATTTTAATATTCTTTTTCAGAATCTCTGACCATTTGGAGGGAAACTCCTCTGTCCAAAGGGCTTTAATGTCAGATGGCTGCTCCGCTGCAGTTAGGAACCCCAGAAAGACTCCTGCCAACTCAGTGGCTGGCTGCGATTTCCCCCCCATTTCTGCAGGTTCCACAGAACTAACTGCCATCTGGAGGCAGGTACTTAATTTCTCAACCTTCCTTTGATCCGGGGAAAATACAGCTAGTCCTTGACTTACAACAGTTCATTTAGTGACCATTCAAAGGCACTGAAAAAAGTGACTTATGACCATTTTTCACACTGTTGCGCCATCCCCACGGTCATGTGATCAAAATTCAGACGCTTGGCAACTGACTCATATTTATGACGGTTGCAGTGTCCCAGGTTTATGTTGTTGAAAGAAAAATCTTCATCAGGGTCCAGTCCAAGCCGGGAATAAACAACATGGAGACTGCTTTAGAAAGACGGTTGTCGTTTATTGAAGAGGAGAGAAAGACAGGAAGATGGCTCTTGGGGAAAAAAACTGACCACATGTAGCGGGGAGTGGTGGGTTTTTATACCTTCTTGGGCTTTTGTTTGGAACTGTTCCTGTGGAGATGAACTTTCACCTGAGTCTGAGTGTGCCTTTCTGGTATTCTGATGGTGGTGGGTTAATCCTATTATGTCCCAAAGGTCATATCCTCCTTCCCTGGGGCTGGGGCTGATGACTGTTGGATTTTTGGTGTGAGGGATTGTTGATTCTAGGGATCTTTCTTCCTAATCCCAGCTTCCTGACTCCAGTCTTTCTGACAAGATTATCACATCTGCATTTCTGCAGACCTGGTTTCTGTTTGGGGCAGAGAGACTTGGTGGGGGTGGGGATGGGTGTGTGTGTTCCTGCCTTTAAGATCCTTTGGGGAAATATAATATTCTGCCTTTTAATATTCCCAAAATATTTCTTTCTCTGGATTCTTCCCACAATGTGAACCTCTTTTGCAGCCTCCTGACAAGCAAAATCAATAGGGAAGACAGATTCACTTAACAACTGGGTTAACTAAATGAAGAACTGCAGTGATTCATTTAACAATCATGGCAAGAAAGGTCATAAAATGAGGCAAAACTCACTTTAACAAATGTCTCGCTTAGCAATATAAATTTTGGGCTCAAATGGGGTCGTAAATTGAGGAGTACCTGTATGCTAGCTGGAATGAACTTCACAGCCAGCATTCATAGATGTGGTGCTTCTCTGCACCTCTGGGCACCCACCCACCCCCCGGAGCAGCCCAATTCTCCACTCAGAGGAATAACATCATGGAACTGAGGTTTGTGTGAACTTCAGGCCTGGAGAAAGAGAAGTCAACAAAGTGGACTCTAAGACTCATCTCAAAGAAGAGAGTGGCCTAATGACTCATTCTTAATGTCTGAAACCGGGGCTCAGGAATCAGATTCAGGGCTGAGTTGCAGATAAGTACTGAGATTTCCATGGTTCGTGCTCTGGGATCTCATTGGTGAACTTTCCATTTTTATTCCATGCCTCTGAGAGTAGGTCACAAAGTTTTTCATTGCCTCATGACTGGCAGAATAAACACTTCAAAATAAATTTATGAATACTGGCTAACATTATGTGGGAATACAGTAAAAGCTGTCTGCAATTCTGCATCTTGAATCCTATTAGGCTCAAAACAACTGACACAGGATTGTGAGGGATTTCATTTCAGATTCTCTACTAGGGTTAATAAAAAGGAAGTGGACAAATGTTAAAATCCTATCTCTCTTTAAGATTTGATTCCTCTGAGACTTGTCTGTTTTTAGCTCTTAGTCTCCATCCTGGCTTTTAAATAACAACAACAATCTCCCTCTACAGTTTTTTAAAGGAATTTTTGCCCACAGATACAACGTCCTCTCAACTTTTTCCCTTTTTTGTGATTTTCGTCCTTCTTTTGTTGTCTGCTGTAGCCCTTGTTTTTTTTTATTGAAAAGTTTTACAATACATTTTTGAATACAAAACCCCCCCTCCTCCCCCTCCCCTCTCCCCAACTCCCCTCAACCCTCCCCTCCCCTCCCCCCTCCCCGACTTCCCAGAGCTGAATACAGGGTATAATAATACAAACAAGCATAAGCTAAAATATGCTAACAACAATAATAAAACATCAAATTCTATCACACTTTAACTCTCCATAGTCAAAATATTAATAAAATAACTACTAACTAATTATACGTCATAAAGATCCGCTACTTATTCAAATGCTAAATGATACTTTTTAGTCCCATATTTATTCTGAATATATTCAATCCATCTTCTCCATTCCACAATATATCTCTGTTGCGATTGGTCTTTCAAATATGCTGAAATCTTTGTCATCTGTAGCCCTTGTTAATGGAACGTCTGAAGGTCGCTCAAGACCTGGGCTATGCCAGCAGGCCTGGAGATGCTGGGGGACAGGTGGACTTGGGAGATGGCTGCCTTATTATTAACTCCCCTCTGTCTACCATTTTCTTTTATTGTTTAATTCTTCTTGTATAGTTTTTAATATTGTAATAAGTATTAATAAATGGTTTTACTTAACTATTTATATTTATCGTTTTATTGGCTTTCTGTATGCTGCCCAAGAGTCCCTTTCTGTGAAATGGGTGACCATATAAATGTGATCAATAAATAAATCTGCCTAGCAACTGTGCTGTTTGCTTGTGCAAGAGGAACAGCGGCGTGATAGTTTTCAGGAAACACTTTGAACCATTTCAAATAAAAAGATATCTCCTCCTGTCAAACATAAAAAACCCTCTTCTTTCTTCCCTCTTCCTGAAAACCAAAATAAATTGCTATGCTAGAATTAAACAGGGCAAGAAGTGAAGTATGTGTTTGTTTTATGAAGTCTGGAGAAATTTGATAATGAGGCCTCTAAAATATATGATATGGCAGCCTTTCTAATTCAAGGCTGATAAGAATAATGCTTACATATTTCAACTTCAAAGACAAAAGTAACCTTTTATCAACTAATTTAACAGCCTTCCTTAGTGAAATGTGTTCCAGGAATGGAAATTGTTATTTAAGTAATAACAGACACTGAATTTGAATAGCCAAGGTTTTAATTGCCATAATCAAAGTCAAAACACATTTCACTGCCAGCTCTAAATAGATCTGCCTAATGACAATTTCTCCCTTAATGAGGACAAGAACAAAAGAAAGATATGCATTTTTGTTTGACTTCCACCTGACAAACTGTCTGGATTTATTTAATAAGTTCCTACTAAGAATACATGAAGAACTGTTATATCTGATAATCTGAATTCAGTGTAAGAGAACTACACTCCACCCAGGGCAATTTCAGCCGTACTATATTCTTGTGGTTGGTGGAAATTTCCAAAACAAATTCTTTTTTCTATCCAATTGAATGAAACTGGTAAAAGAAAACACAATTTTTCTTTGCCCAGCTGGAGTGTGAAAGGTGTGAACTGTCTAACCCTGTGTGGGAGGGGTCCCAAAGTTTTCCATCAGCATAAAGCCCTTCCATCAAGAGGGGGGTGGGGAGGCCTCCCTCTTCTTTTTGCAACTGCAGATTCAGCTTCCATTTCTAATTATGTCCATAATAGAGACATGGGGGCACGAGAAGAAAGATTAAATGTCTGGCCTTCCTGTTGCATTTGAGGGCCAAAGGGTCCTGCACCTTGTTCTGCAACCTGTGTAGCTAAAGCACACACGCCCATGAAAGAATACTGCAGAAGAACAGGCATGGTATTGCTAAGTTTTTGAATTGCGAAAACAGCTTTAACACAGCTCATCCCAGGTTTAGAGCCAACAGCTTTACTCATTCCTGAATATCTTCACGCTAACCAGATCTTCAGTAGTTGTGAAGATGGAGACTGCCTCAGCTTAGGTTTCCTACTACATGTTTCTTTCTTCCTCTGCTTGATCTTGAGCTGGTCACTCGTGAAGTCTCCAAGCTGGCCCTTTACATTTTGGTTTTCAAAGCTCACTTTATTTTGCCTATGGAGATTCTCAGTAATCCAGTCATAGCTATTTCAAAGAAGCTTTTTCAGAAGTCCACATTCTAGATAGAGAGGACTACTGGCTTGAAAGAAGGGTGAGAACAGATTAGGTGAGACCTGGCTCAAAAACAGTAACTGTGAGAGGGACCTTGGAGTCCTAGTGGACGATCACTTGACTATGAGCCAGTAATGTGCAGCAGCAGCCAAAAAATTATTCTCCAAAGCACCAGAAGGCAGGACAAGAAACAGCTCATATAAGGAGGATATATAATGCATTGATAGAAATAGACTCAGAAACGGAACTTGTTAAAGACTGTATGATAAAATGGGCCCAGAATTTTCAGGAGCCCATAGCGATGGATATCTGGGAAAAGATATGGGTTAGAAATGTGAAATTTACACAGGCACAAAATTTAAGAGAGAACTTTTATAAAATGTTTTATAGATGGCATTTAGATCCAAAAAAATTAGCATGTATGTATCTGAATTATCAGCCTAAATGTTGGAGGTGTGGTTGTGATGATGCAACCTATTATCATATATGGTGGACTTGTAAAAAAAGTTAAAGCTTTTTGGATTAAAATTTGGTGGAATATGCAGAAGATATTTAAGAAAAAGATAAGGTTTTCTCCACAGTTATTTTTGTTGGGTATTATTACAGATTGTACTGTTATAGATACTAAATTGATGTTAAATTTAATTACGGCAGCAAGACTTTTGGTAGCGCAATATTGGAAGAAGGCGGAACTGCCTACTATAGAAGAATGGACTTTAAAAGTTTCTAACCTGGCGGAAATGGCAAAGATTTCAGCATATTTGAAAGAACATTCGCAACAGAGATATATTTTGGAATGGAGAAGATGGATCGATTATATTCAGAATAAATATGGGACTAGAAAGTTTCATTTAGTATATGAATAAGTATTAGTATTATATGATGTATTACTAATTAAGTTATTTAGTTATTTAGTTATGTTAAGAGGAGTTAAAGTGCGATAAAATTTATAGTGTCTTTTTTTAGTTGGTTAGCATATTTTAGCTTAAGTTGATTAAAGTTTATACCCTGTATTCAACTCTGGGAAGTCAGGGGGGGAGGCGGAGGGAGGGGAAGGGAGGGAGGGGGAGGGAGGGGAAAGGGGGGAGGGGGAGGGAGGGAGTTTATGTTTTTAAAAAAATGTATTTTAAAACTTTTCAATAATAAAAAAAAGAAACAATGGTTGGAAACTGATCAAAGAGAGAAGCAACCTGGAATTATGGAGAAACTTCCTGTCAGTGAGGACAATCAACCAGTGGAACAGCTTACACCCAGAAATCTTGGGCACTCCCATCTCTGGAGGATTTAAAGAAGAGACTAGATAGTTTCTTGTCTGAGATAGTATAGGTTCTCCTACTTGACCGGGGGGCTGGACTAGAAGACCTCCAAGGTCCCTTCCAGCTCTATTCTATTCTAAAGGGTAAAAGAGGCCATTTGTGTTAACACTGAGCAGATATCAACATCACCAGAGGAGGGGACACCACCCATCTCCTGTCTATAATGCAGCCCTTTCAGCAGTTCCAAGAAAATTCCACCCCCATTTGCACTCTGATTCAAGTGACCCTGAGGGCACCAGTGGCGTAGCGTGGGGGGTGCAGGGGGGGCCGGCCGCACCGGGCGCAACATCTGGGGGGGCTCCCATTAAGCTCGCCGGAGGGGGACGATTCTGCTTCACCAAGGGTCGGAGGAGCGAGCGAGTGGGCGGAGCGTCGAAAGCAACCGCATTCGCTGCGCCCAGCCAGAGCGGGATCCCGTCCTCTCGCGGCTGCGGATCGCCTCCTTTCTCGGGTGGGGGTGGGGAGGCTTGGCGGCGTCTCGCCTCCCTCTCTTTCTCCCGCCACGGCTCTCCTCCGCTTGGCTCTCAACCTGCAAGCCCGCCCCCCCCCGACCCAGCTCCCGCCCCCGTCTCCTCCTTTCCCGGAGGTAAAGGTAACAACTGCAGCCGCTGCACCTGCGGCTGCTTGCTGCTCCTCCTCCTCCTCCTTCTCCTCCTCCTCCTGCCGTATTGACTCTCTGTGGCCACTCGGTTCCCCCTGCAGGAGGTGATCGGGACGCCCCCCCCCGACACACGTCGCCAGCAGCGAGAGTTTCCAGCCAGTCCGGCGAATCTTTGGGGCGAGGTGCCAAAGAGAAGGAGGCGGCTTGGCTTGGATAAGCAGCGTCTGGGCAGAAAATAGGTTGGGCGCCGCAGCAAGTATGAACTCCTGGGGTTCAGCCTAAGCAGGCAAAGCTGCACTGCAGGGTGGGTTGGTTGGCTTTTCCGGCTTTGGAATAACCTTGGGAAGCTGAGGCATTGTAAGTTGGAAGTCATTGTTTGTTGCCTAACATGTTGGGTCACCCCACACCACATGCTAAGCCATAAACCGTGGTTGGTATCCAGGGTTTAGGACAAGATGGAGAAAACTAGCCAATTGTGGGATCATAAATCTTGATGAAGTCCATCATCGCTCCATGTGATGTATGCACTCAATCTACAAACGTAGTCCAAGCCTATTCACCTCTGTTGTAAGGTCATTCTCTCGTGGGGTTTATCTTGACATCCACTAAGAGTGGAACAAACATGCCCCATTAACCATTTTCAACGCCATGTCCTCTCTTTGTCTCATCCTAAATCACAGCTGAGGCACCTTAAAGTTGCCTTGTTTCAGTTTTAAACTAGCATTTTCCCTCTTCTCCAGAGACCCTTTTTTGCCTTGAACCTAACTCAAGGGTAGGCAACCTTGGCTCTTTTATGACTCATGGACTTCAACTCCCAGAATTCCTGAGCTAGTGGAAGAGACTCGAGTGCTAAAATCCACGGGTTAGGGGGCGCAAATTACTTGCCTTGCCCCGGGTGCTGACAACCCATGCTACGCCACTGGAGGGCACAGATAAACCCTCCAAGTGGTCTCAGGGGGAGTGTTAATGACCAGATGACTGCAAAGAAATAGGATCCTTCCAGCCCCTCCCCATCCTGTCAGAACTAATCCTTCCCTCTCCCTCACCAGCTTTCCAGAACCAATGAAGCTTCCTGGATGAGAAGTGAAACGCCTCTGCCTCAAGGGGGAAAAACCCAGCCCAGTTGCCTTTTGGAAAAGCTCCTTTGGGTTACGTTATTCCGATGTGAGACCATGGGATCCAGGAATGTGTTAATCGACAACATGGTATGTCCTACTTCTAAGCTACATACGTGGGTCATCTGAAGCGCTGGCTCCTGGTAAATGAGTTTCACCCACAACTGACCTACAATCTTTAGTGCTCTGATTGGTCTGGTTTTACAGGAAAGGGAAGCAACCTTTTGGCAGCCTGATTTTAATCTTCAGAACTGCAGAAGGACACTTCAGCAAGTTATGGACAACCTGAGTCATTTCTTAGAGTGTGCAATTAATTTTCCCAAAAGGCCATATCAGAAATTGGGGCGATTGTGGAGGCCCTCCACCCCCTGTTGCTGCTGCTGCTGCTGCTGCTGTCCCCCTGCTATAGAAAACAAGAAGTCTTCCTCGGTCTGAACAAGAATAGGCATAGGTCTACAGGCCTTCAAACATCTGAGGTTGCACATTAAATATAATTCCCTCCCTCCCTCCTTATTTTTACTGAAGAAGATGATGCCAATGTATCATCAACTTGGGAGTGTTTTTGGAGGCCCCTAAATGGTGGCCAGAGAGCTGTCAAAGAATGTAATTACTAGAAAGCTACTTCCATGGTTCTGAACTATACATTACCCAAAAAAGTTATTATGTGACTGATAAATGGTATTCATCAAATAAACAGAATTAATTTGATCAAGGTAAGTATTCAAATTGCTTAAAACAAATGTTGAACAAATTTCCTGGGAAGGAGAACACTTTCCTGCAACTGGTCAGCAATATCTACATTTCTGAAGACTTTCCAGATGGGGACAAACACTTTCAGCTTAATCTGTTGCCTTCCGAGACAAGAGAATGGGTACCCGTTTGCCATCTTTAGCATTCTGTCACATCTTCTTTGAATTGTTAGCTTCCTCTGAAACTTTTAGCACATAGGAATTCAGTGTGAATGGTCTGCTACAGCCACTGAATAATTAACAATTTTATCTGGAACATATGATTATTCCAAGAGACTGCACGATCATCTATAAAAATAGACTTTTTTCCTGTCAGATGAAAAATCCCCGATGAATAGATACATTTAAAATGATGTAAAATGGTGCTGGGTATCAAGAAAACTTTATCATTACAAAATATGTAACCTTATATGTTTGCTACCTATTTTATCCATCAACAAGACAGCATACCTAAGAGCAAACCACTCTTGGTTATCTAAAAAACATTCAAGAATTGTTGGAGGGGGTCAGATGAATCAGGATGGTAGAGGCAAGTACCCCACTGAAACCCTGCATCCTTTAAAAGGCTTTAAGGAACAGTCCCACCCACCCTCTTGGCTTGACTATCTCAATCAATCAATCAATCAGTCAGTCAGTCAGAATAGAGTTGTAAGGGACCTTGGAGGTCTTCTAGTCCAGTCCCTTGCTCAAGCAGGAGATCCTATACCATCTCAGACAAGTGGCTGTCTAGTCTCTTCTTAAAAACCTCCAGTGATGGAGCGCCCAGGACTTCTGGTGGGAACTTCTGTTCCACTGGTCAATTGTCCTCACTGTTAGGAAGTTTCTCCTTAATTCCAGGTTGCTTCTCTCCTTGCTTTGTTTCCATCCGTTGTTTCTTGTCTTGCAAACCTAGCTATACAATCAAGCTGCTTTTTTCTGTTGTTACAGCATGTTGTGTGAACTCAGCACACCCAACTGTTTCTTTAAGAAATCATAGCTAACGAACACAATGTATTTCAAAATTTAGTAATTAGAGCAGAGTGACTGCAATGTATTTTATAAACAATGCCAAGGAAAAGTGGGAAAGAACCAAAATGGGATGCACTGGAAGCCTCTGAATTACAGCTTGCATGGAGACAGCTTAAATAGCTTTGTTCAGCCTCCTGATGCATAACTTGGGGGGAAAAACACCCTACATGCCATCATTCTTATTAAATAAAATGCAAACAGCTGTCATTCTCCAAACTTATAAACAGCAAACAAATTCCTAATCAACAGATGATTGATTTGTTTAGAATGTCAGGCCTCCATCTGGGCAAATGCCAGGGCTGCCAAGGGAAACTACGGAGAAAAGTAACAACGTTAGCCTGGTGCATATGGCAAGAAACTTCAGTAATGCTTTTGTTTTAATGTGTTTTGATTGTAATTTTAAACTGCTTGGGGACCTTCTGGAAAGACAAGACATAAATAAATAACTTCATTCTTTTAATAAAGGAAGCAAACTTCTCCGTTCCAGGTCTTTCAGTTGAACAACAATCTAGATAAACACCATTTTCTATTTGCTTCTTCCTGAGCCTAAACATGCTACGGTAATCGAGAGACTGAGTTGCAGCAATACTGAATTGGGACAACTCTTGCAAGTGAGATGGGAATGCCTAAAATTCTCTTTTTGAGGAAGAAGGAGGAGGAGGAGGAGGAGACAAATACAAATGCTTTTTATCACTTCCCTGGAGAATTTCCCTGTGCAATCTTCACAATCTACCCAAATCTTTTCACTGCTGAGAGAGCTGCCTGCGAATTTGCAATTCATTCAAAGCAGACTTCCTGCTGCATGACTGTAACCCAACTCAGTCTCCCAATAACACGTTCTGAAGGAAAGGCTCCTGCCTACGCCCCCTCCATATCTGGCCTGTTTATTCTTTCATTTCAGCTAAGAAAGAAAGTACAAAAAGCAACAACCCTCAAACAATAACTAGGTCTATTCTGAAAAGCACCGATTGACATTTCCATGGCCCACTTTCCCTCCCTCTGCACATTGTCTGGGTGATAATCCTGTTTCATAATGAAATTCAGACAGTTGGAATAACAAAGGAAGAGGAGAGGAGCTTCTTGGATAGCAAAGATTTGCATAACGATGAATATCGTGATTTTATTAATACATTTCGGGGCGAGGAGGGGAGGGGAGACTTTGCGGCAACAAATCACAACTGAACAATGTGGAAATCGGCACAAAGCCTTGATTTGAACCACTATTTTTCCCCATTGTTTGGAAGGCAAGAAAATCCGTGGCCTGCAGCCTAGCCTTCTTCTTGCCTGAAAGTGGTTTATTGCCATCCTCCAGCCACTCTAGTTTCTGGTGGTCCAAATATCATTGTCTGGGTGGGGAATTCCACCTTTGTGGCAGGTGCCCATTTGACAGTTGCCAATTTATTATTCCTTCCTGATCAGTCGCTGCCAGCACAGATGGTCTCCCTCCACCTGCCAGAAACCAGAATTGGGGAACTTCTAGATCAGTGGTGGCAAAACGTTTGGAAACCGAGTGCCCAAACTTCAACCCCAAACCCACTTATGTATCGTCAGGTGCCGGGTGGGTGTGGCCTATTGGCTAGGCGTGGCCCATTGGGTGGCTGTGGCCCATTAGATAGGCGTGGCTGCGGTGGTAACAGCAGACTGGGTGGGACTAAAAAGTTCAATCAATTCCAACTTTGTGAGATTTTTTTTTCCGCGAGAAGTTGAAATTGATTGATTGAACCTTTTTTTTTTGCACATGGCAGCGAAGGCCTAAAGCAAAACGGTTTTATAAAACCCAGCTGAAGGCCTAGGACTGGGGTGACAGCGCCCGTGCCCACAGAGAGGGCTCTGCGTGCCACCTGGGACACGCGTGCCATAGGTTCGCCACCACGGTTCAAGATGAAGTTCTGAGTCGGAGAACTTAAGACTCCAAGAAGAGTCATTTTGGAACCTGTTCCTGTTGCAGCCTTTGAGAGGAGGACAAACAGCCATTCTGGACAAGGATAGCTGGATCTACTATTCCTGATGAGAATCCCAATGAGTAGGAAGTGGAAAATGGACGGTAGGAGCGCTGGCATAAGGGTGCCCTTGGAAAACACTTGGAAGCATTAGCACCTGCTGAACTCCGCTGCTTCCAAAGCTCCCCTGGCACCAGTAGGTTTCCTGCAGGTTTCCACAAAGATGGTTTCTACAAAAGTCATATATATTATGCAT
Source organism: Vipera ursinii (assembly GCF_947247035.1). NCBI lineage: Eukaryota > Metazoa > Chordata > Lepidosauria > Squamata > Viperidae > Vipera > Vipera ursinii. The sequence continues at coordinate 3,354,931 of NC_139520.1, forward strand.
AGATAAAGATGCAGAATAAATATGTATGTACACACACAGAGACATATTCTCCATTTTTATCTATGCAATTTCCCCCTTCTTCCCTCTGAGGAGTACTGTTTGATTTTAACACTAGCTACAAGAAGGAGCTGAGGACTGACTTTTAAGAATTATGTCAGCATTAACCTCAAGAGGTTAAAACCCTCCATAAACCCAATCTTCATTAAAAAAACAACCGCCTAATTTCAATTAAACTTATAACTAATTTTAATTAAATTTTTAAATTAAATCTAGCTCTATGAATTTTTATATTTTTAAAAAATTGTACAAAGAAAAAAAAGGAAAGAAATAAAAAAATAATTTTTAATTACCATTTTAGTTTTTTACAATATTTTTTAACATTTCTATATTTTATAACTTTAAGACATCATGCCAAAAATCTCTTATTGCAACCTTTGACCAAGTGACTAAATTAGTGGATCACTAAATGCTGTGGACATAATATTTATTTATTTATTTATTATTTATTAATTTTATTTGTATACCGCCCTTCTCCCGAAGGACTCAGGGCGGTGAACAGGGCAGTACATGTTAAAAGACAAAATACAAAAATTAAAAAAGATTAAACAAAATGCCCACAACTCTTACAATAAGTTAAAACACATTTAAAAAGTAGGTTAAAACACATTAATAAAACCCAACCCCATCCCATCAGACCAGGCCAGCTTGTTCGAAGAGGTAAGTTTTTAGATTGCGCCGGAAGGAGCGGAGGTCAGGCGCCATCCGGAGCTCAACCGGAAGATGGTTCCATAAATCCGGCGCGCCCACAGAGAACGCCCTCCCCCTGGGGGCCACCAGTCGGCATTCTTTGACCGGTGGCACCCTGAGGAGGCCCTCTCTGTGGGAGCGTACTGGGCGGAGGGAAGTTGACGCCAGCCGCAGGTGCTCCCCAAGGTATTCCGGACCCATGCCATGTAGGGCTTTGTAGGTCATTACCAACACCTTGAATCTCACCCGGAAGACATATAATATACCTGGCTCCAGTAAAGCATTTAGCAAAGTGGACCACAGCCTACTTTTTGATAAGATAGAAAAAATCACCATCAGATGGATTTGCAACTAGCTGAACAACTGCACTCAACGGTGTAATCCTCAATGGAACTACATCCACATGGACGGAAGTAAGCAGTGGGATGAGTTCTGTTTTAGGCCCAGTATTCTTCAACATCTTCAGAAGTGGTTTAGATGAAGGGATAGAAGAGGATTTCATCAAATTTGCAGGAAAAAAACAAGCTGGGCAGAAAAGCCAACATTTTAGAAGTTAGGCTTAAGATCCAGAAGGATCTTGACAGACTTGAACACACGGCCCTATCTAACACACTGCAATTCAGTGGCAAGATAAGTAAGATTGTACATTTAGGCAAGAAAACCAAACATACAGGTTTAGAATAGGTAGTATTGGCTCAACAGCACTAACTAAGAGGGATCTTGGAGTCCTATTAGTCCAGAGGTCACCAACCTTTGTTGGATGGCGATGGGAGGAAAAGGGAGGGGGAAGCAATTTACATGTGTGCGTGTGTGGGCGCACAGGGCTGTGAGCACGCACACACCACAAACAGGATGGGGCTAGCACCCGCGTGATACTAGCCCCGCTCCGTTTTTACATGGCACAGTGGCTTGTTTCTGCGCACCACGGCGTGGTGGTGGCCCATTTCCGCGCCCCGAGATGTGGTGGCAGAAGCCCGTTTTTGCGCCTTGAGCATGTTGTTGTCATTGTCCCGTTTTCACGCCCCGAGGTGTGGTGCCATCTTGTTTTCATGCCCCGAGGCGCATTGGTGTTGTCCTGTATTCACGCCCTGAGGCATGGTGTCATCCCGTTTTTGTCATCTGAGGTGTGGTGGCAGCCCATTTTCGTGCCCCGAGGCGCGGTGGCTTGTTTTCGTGCCCTGAGGCGCAGCAGAGGTGGCCCATTTTTGCACCTGGCTGCTGCACTAGTACAAGTGAGGGGGTGTGCATGCACACACATGCACACTGGCCAGCCTGTCCCACAGCTCAGTGGCCAGCAGGCCACACCCACTACCAGGCTGCGGCCCACAGGTTGGAGACCCCTGTATTAGACAATCACTTCAGTATGAGCCAGCAGTGTGCTGCAACTGTCAAAAAGCCAATCCAGTCCTAAACTGCATCAACAGAGGGATAGTATTAAGATCATGTGAAAACTTAATATCACTTTATACTGCTTTGGTAAGGCCACCCATGGAACATTGCATACAGTTTTGGCCACCATAATACTTAAAATATGTTGAGTCTCTATAAATGGGGAAGAGAAGGGCAATAAAGATAATTAGGGGATGAGGCTAAACTGTACAATAGCAACAGATAGCAATAGCACTTAGACTTATACACTGCTCCATACAGCCTTCTCTAAATGGTTTACAGCAGGGGTCCCCAACCCCCAGTCCATGGACCAGTAGCAGGCCACGCCATGCCAGCAACCAGTCCGCACAAACAAGGAAAGCCCCTCCACAGGATGCAGGCAGCACACAAAACCACACCCCCTCCAGTCCATGGAAAAAACTCTCTCCACGTAACCGGTCCCTGGTGCCCAAAAGGTTGGGGACCTCTGGTTTACAGCATATTTCATCTTTTCAGCATTATTTCCCCCATAATCTGGATCCTCATTTTACCAACCTTGGAAGAATGGAAGGCTGAATCAACTTTGAGATGGCCAGGATCCAACTCATGGCAGCGGGCAGAGTCAGCCTGCAATACTGCATTCTGTTCTAACCATTGTGCCACCAGAGACTGGGAATGTCTAGTCTAATGAAGAGAAGGACTGGGAATAACATGATAGCAGTCGTCTAATATTTGAGAGGCTATTATGGGGGGGAAGGGGGTGTCACCAATTTTCCAAAGCACCTGAAGGCAAATGAAGAAGTAACAGATGGAAGTTTAACAAAGAGAGAGCCAACCTAGAATTAAGGAGATTTCCTGTCAGTGAGAACAATCAATCAGTGGAAGGGCTTCCCTCCAGAATGTCTATGGAAGTTCACAGTCATCTGATCATGGATGATTTTTTTCCCTTGAAGATGTTTTGCTTCTTATCCAAGAACTCTCAGAACTGAAGAAGCTTCTTGGATGAAAAGCAAAGCGTCTTCAAGGAAAAAACAAAAAGTCCCGTCGCTTCTTAAAAAACCACCGTTGGCGGTTGCCTCCAGAAGTTGTGAGTGCTCCATCACTGGAGGTACTTAAGAAGAGACTGGACAGCCAGAACCCCCTGCTCAGGCAGGGGGTTGGCCTAGAAGACCTCCAAGGTCCCTTCCAACCTTGTTATTCTGTATTCTGTAAAGTGTTGGTTATCACATTTAAAACTCTGGCACAGAGGAATCTCCTTCACCTCTTCTGAAGACCGACTGCCTGCCTGCCTTACGAGGTCTGACACAGACCTTGAATTGTCTCTGTTAAGCAAGGCACCTTGGTGACACCCAGGAGTTGGCACCTGCCCCTTGGCACAGCCTCCCCACTGGGACCCAGAGGGCCCAATCCTCCTGGCCTTCCACTTGTCGCTTCCCCAGGTGCTAGGCTAGGATAGCAATTAAGGCCAATACTTATGTTATGGCACCTTGGCCATTGCCTTATAATTTTAACTTTGGTTTGCATTTTTGTTATTATGCAGAGATTCTACAGTCATTATTTCAGAACTTCTGCCAAACCATTTGGGATGCACTGCAGTTTGACAGACTTGGAACTAGAATATTTTGTTTGTACTTCTGGTGGTTGATCAAAATAAAATCTGGAGCTTCTGATGAGCTCTCCGTCCTCTGCTGGGCCCATGAGCTGGCCTCCCCACCAACCTTCCCCGCATCTTCTTTTCCCTACCTCCCCTTAGCAGCTGTGGATGCTGCTGCCAACATCGGTGCCGTTTTTCCTTCCTCTCTCCATGGAAACTCTCCTGCCCAGAACATTGTGTCTTTTGTTCTGTGTCTGGAATGAAGGTCTCCGAACCAGACTTGCTTTGATCTGGACATGGACCACCTGAACGGATTTGCTTTGTGCAAGGAAAAGTTTATTTACTTATGTGTATCCTGCCTTTATTATTTTTACAAATAACTCAAGGCAGTGAACATATCTAACACACCTTCCTCCTCTTATTTTCCCCACAACAACCCTGTGCAGTGCGTTGGGCTGAGAGAGAGAAGGACTGGCCCAAGGTCACCTAACTGGTTTTCATGGTTGAGGCGGGGCTTGAACTCACAGTCTCCTGCTTTCTAGCCTGGTACCATAACCACTAGACCAGAGGTCCCCAACCTTTTGGGCACCAGGGACCAGTTCGTGGAGAGGGGTTTTTCTGTGGACCGGAGGGTGCGTGGTTTTGTGTGCTGCCTGCATCCCATGGATGGGGCTTCCCTTTTTGTGCGGACCGGCTACTGGTGTGCCGCAGCCTGGTACTGGTCCATGGACTGGGAGTTGGGGACCCCTGCACCAGCCCGAACTGGTTCTCTACAGTTAGTGCATGGAATATTTTGCATATTATCCCATGGCTTTAGGAAACATTTTTCTACCGTGAAGCTTTTCTGACTACTAAAGTGAACTTATAATTACATTTGAGAGTTGGATGGAGGTGTCTAGTCCAACCCACTGCAGGACAAATGGCTGTTCCGTCTCTTCTTGAAAATCTCCAGTGATGGAGCACTCACAATTTTTGGAGGCAAGCCGTTCCACTGGTTAATTGTTCTCACCGTCAGGAAATTTCTCCTGAAATTCTAGGTTGGATCACTCCTTGCTAATCTTCCATCTGTTACTTCTTGTCCTGCCCTCAGATGCCTTGGAGAATAGGAAATACACACTATCCTGTGACATCCCTGTGTCTTCTGGTCTGAAAGGACTGAAGGGAAGTGACTACTGTGACTCTCCTCAGCCTTCTCTTCTTTACACCCGGCTCCTTTGACTATTTGGCGTAGGACTAGACCTCCAAAAGCCTCACCATCTCTGTTGTTCTTCTTCTGTCAATTCTTTCCAGCTACTCAGTACTGTGGCACCACAAAGTGACACACCATCTTTTCTTGAGCCAGGAGAAAATGATACTACTCTCAAATATTATTTCTTCACCCATTTCAGCTGTCGCCTGAAAGGTTCCTCAGCTGTAACCAGAGCTTTGAGCAGGTTTTGCCATGGATATACGTGACAAGCTTTACTGATCATCCCTCCCCTCAGTCCCCCTCTTTGGGCACTTTCCTCCATTTTGGACAGTGGGAGGGTTCAGTTCTTTCAAACTGGACCCCTCCCACCTGCTAGTCTTTGAGACAACCCCAGGCTCAGAGGACGGGATCACTCATTCATGGTGCTGGCCAGAAAGGGGGTTACAGGGTGAACCTTCTTTTGACTTTTGACTGATTCATGTACAACTGTCCCACAGGTCCTGTAGATCAGTGGTCCTCAACCTTGGCAACTTTAAGACTTGTGGACTTCAACTCCCAGAATTCCTCTGCCGGCTGAGGAATTCTGGGAGTTGAAGTCCACAAGTCTTAAAGTTGCCAAGGTTGAGGATCCCTGCTGTAGATCACTGAAGATTAAGAAACAGTGATGTGAAAAAATGTTCCATACTAAATGGTCCTCTGTATTGGACAGCAAGATTTTGCTAGTCTGTAGCTAGACTAAAATCCGTACATTTGATCTAGACATGGAGTTTTATATATACATGTTCATACTATGCACAGACTAAGACGCATATGTTCTGGACATATGTACGGGGTGGGGGGAGAGGAAAGAATGAGACAAAAGGGGACAAAAAGAAGCACCAGGGAGGTTTTGATCTGATGAGAACATTTGTTTCAGCTTACAACTTCTAAAACAAAAATTCCAGAGAGGCACCCAAGAAGAATATCTCAATGTTTGGAAACGGTATCTCCACTGTTAACCTACTCAGGCTGGCTTGCACATCATGTTTATCATAACTTTTGCATAAGTTCTATGGATGCAGCTTCTTGTGGTTTGTTCAATAAACTGTAATAAAAATAAAACACTGCTTTTGATGTTCACATGTACAATACGGGTGCTGCACACCAGCTGCTTCAAGAAAAAAAAAAGATTTAAAGCGATCCTGACAGGAACTCTATGAGCTTCTCGATTCCTCCCTTTGAGTTTGGGTCACTCCGCTGTCCTTGAGTTCCCTGAAAGAAAACCTGCTTTTCCACATAGGCTGTACTTTAAAGAAGAAATTTACAAAGAGGCTGGCCTTGGCCATTTTAATGCCCACTTCGTCCTCTTGTAGAAAGCCCTTTTGAACCCTCCTCTGCCTTTTACCTTCATTCTTTGATTATCTTGGCCAAGTAGCTCAACTTCCATTCCACATCAGTTTGAAAAGCCGAGATCAATTATTTGCATGACTGAAAGGCTGATATTTTGCATTCATAGCCTTGGGCTGTGAGCTAGCCGTCTTCTTATGCTTCAAAAGAGAAAGTCATTCACTCACTTGGTGCAACAGCATTTCCTCAGTTCTACCTGGAATCAGGAGTGGCCAACAAAGTTAAGACAGTGGTAGCGTTATGGAAGCTCTGCCTATTTTTTTTAATATGAATTGCAACTATTTTGACCCTGCAGAAAGCTTGTCTGGAAGAATGGGATCCAGACTGATGGACTGGATGCACAGGATGGCTGCAAAAGGCCACTTTTACAAAGAATTGGGGACATGGAGTCACTTCAATTTGTTCAGCACTGTAGATGTGAGGATGACACGACCCTTTGCAAAATAGACTCAGGACTTACATTATTGGCCTCTCTCTTCGGAAGTTCTAAACCCAAGGAAGAAGCTAATCTTATAATAGCAGAAGCCCCTAACTAGGCTGAATTCTTTGAACTTAGCAGGTCATTTCTGAGAAACGTTTGGGAGGGGCTGTGCAAGTCAACTTTTCCTTGAAAAGAACTAGGCATCCCAACTAGAAGTTAGTAATAAAGAGATATTATTAGAAATTTATTTCTACTTATTAATACAAGTTTAGTTCAAATGACTCGTGGAAATGTGGATAATGCAGTCTTTAGCTGGCTGATAGGGGCCATACAGGTTCTGCATGAACATCTTTTTGTTTATTTGTCTAATTTTAAACTGCTCATCTCCCTCACAGAGGAACTTAGGGTGGTGTACAAAAACCTGGATTGTTTGGGTGGAGGCACTCATCATCTGTCCAGTCAGAGACCTGCCACAACATGTTTTATTTTTTAGTTATACAGCCGTAGACCAAACGTTATCCAAAATCAGCACAACCATGAAATGTGAAATTTTAAAAAGGAAACAAACGAGCAACTGGCAATCAGATCGGAAGCCAGATCTGCTGCAAACGATTCAATGCCTGGGGGTCACCATGCAGGCAAGGTCCTGTGCAATCCTGGCAAAGATAATGTCTGCCTGTTGTCATCACTGAGGGCAGGGTGACAATTTTATTTATTTTTATGCCCAAGTATATTTCCTTCCTTCCCTCCTTCCTCACAGCAGGACAGTTATTACAAAACTATCTCAATATAATCAAGAGATCACCTAGGAGCTCATAATAAGGAAAACATTTCATCTGTCTTTAGGGATATATAGGTCACAAACTCTGTTTAAGCTCGGCCATGGTTTTTACCTGGAGAGAGACCAAAAGCCCATTCTTGGAAGAAGCAGCAGTAAACCAAATCAGAATCTCTTCTCAGTGAAGAGATGGCACTGTCAGAGAAGGAAAGCTGGACCAAGGATATCTTAATGAAAAGAAGGACTAGGGTGGACAGGATAGCAGTCTTCCAGTATCTCAGGGGTTGCCCCAAAGAAGAGCGGGTCAAGCTACTCTCCAAAGCACCTGAAGGCAGGACAAGAAGCGACGGATGGAAACTAATCAAGGAGAGAAGCAACCTGGAACTAAGGAGAAACTTCCTGACAGAACAATTAATCAGTGGAATGGTTTCCCTCCAGAAGTTGCGAATGGAGAATTTAAGAAGACACTTGACAACTGTACAGGGTTTCTTGAAAGAGCAGGGGGTTCGACTAGACTAGAAGATTTCCAAGGTCCCTTCCAACTCCGTTTTTCTGTTCTGTTGTTCTGTTGTAAGTGGGCCTGAGGAGAGACACAGCGGAGTTCCAACCAGGAAGCTGATTTGCAAAGGACCCGGGTGGCCAAGAACAGCTCTCGGCACAGTGTCCGAAGCTGGGGATGTCTTTGTATAGAGTGCACCGATCATGAACAGCAGACACAGACCCACATCATGAAAATGGTCTTTTGGCTTTCCCGATTGGGGAGAGCCACCTGACCACCGCTGCTGGCACTCCCAAATCACCCCAGCTGCAGCCATCTCGCTGGGTTGAAGGCACACAGCCAAAGAGCTCCCTTCCCCCACCCCCACCCCACTCAAGACCAGAAGTCAGTGGTGGGATTCAAATAGGTGAACAACCGGTTCTCTGTGTGTGGATGCTGCTTCCGGAAGTCCGTTCTGGGCCTGGGCCACAAAAAATTAGCGACCGGTTCTGCCGAAGTGGTGCGAACCGGCTGAATCCCACCACTACCAGAAGTGAATTGGTGCACAAGCATTGGATGAAACTGGCTGCCTGATGGAAAAGATGCTTCAGAAAGCAAAGCAAATGCTAACTTAATATTTTACGGCTATACAGAGAGGGAGAAAACATGTGCGAACGAGATTTCCTCAATAAAAGGTTTATATTTTCTTTTCTCAGGGCTTGCCCAGCCCCGCCTCGCGGAGCAAGAGGAGGAACGGCAGGAGGAAAAACCTGCTCGGCTGACAGCTGCAAAATGCCTCGGAGCAGGAGCGAGCCAGCAGCCCAGGGCAGCCCCGGGGGCTTTTCTTCTCCACGCCTGGCTCTCTGGCAATGGCGCACGGTATACAGCCCCCCCTGAATGTGTGGGGGACGGATAGACTGGAACATTTGGAGAGCTGCAAGGTGGGATGGGAAACCGCTTCAAGGCATCCTTGACCCATTTCCCTGGGATGTGGTGTTTACCTGCTCCTGCAACATTTGCAACTTCTCTCGCAGGAAGGCTCTGCGTGACTTAAACCAACATTTCAATTCCTCACAGACATTAAGTAAATAAAACTTATTGCTTCAGATGATTCCTTCCCACCACTCTTTAGTTTTGCCACTCCTGTCCAAAGGTATGTATCTGTTGCAGAGCTGGGCAACAGATGTGTGATCAGCTCCTTCCCCACAGTGGACTTAACACCCGGGGATTGGCTCCTTCAAACTGACCAGGTGAACTGTACGGGTGGGGTTTGCTTTTTGCTCCTTTAACCTTTAGATATGAGTGAGAAACTCTCAGATCCTGCCTATCATGCCTGCTATCTTTGGAAAGAAACTGTTCCAAGACTCTGGCTTTCTTGGGATGAGGTTTTGAAGTGGGCCCTGACATTAGGCAGGATCTGCAGGAAGAGTCAGCCCAGAAGGAAGACCCTTGCCAGGGGGCTATGCAAACAATATCGGATATCGGAAGGGAGAGGGAAGAACCTGCCATGGGAGGGGACTTCTCCCACCAAGCAGAGCCCAGCTGATGCAGTTCTCAATTCTCAAGCTGATTGGACGAGGTAGTGGTCGTGGATTGCCACCACGAACCCAGGTGGTCAATGGGTGTCGGGAAGAAGGAGGACTGGAGAAGAGATCCAGGAATGTGATGCTCAGACATGGCAGTCATCAGCTGGGTTGGAAAGTCGAGAAGGAGAGGTTGCTTCGCCTTAGCGAAGACGAGGACAACCGGCTGCCCCGTTCCAACCGGTTCCTGGAGCAAGCCATCGACATGCTGAGAGTTGCTTTTGATTCCATAAAAGAGGAGAAAGCTGACCCGTGCTGGGGAACTGCCAACCCAGGCTCAGCTGAAGGAACAGGTGAAGGGGGGGAGGCGAACCAGCAGTCCCAGGTCCTTCCACCAGCAACACGGAAGCAGCAGCCATTGCTACACCACTGCCACCCCCGGGCGAGCTGCACCGGCTGATGGAGATGGCCAGCGACAGACAAAAGAAGGGGCATTTGTCCATCCAAAAGTTCCCGCCACTAGGAGCAAAGTACTATGGGAGCCGCGCTGACTGGGGTTTTTCTTAACCCAGGTTTTGAGCTACATGGAGGAACATGGCCATGACATACCAAGTGATTGCGGCAGAATACAGACTGTGCAAACAGCCCTAGATGGCACCGCAGCAGACTGGCTGGTGGATCTCCACGATGCTGATGCCCCAGAACCTCAAAATTTCAATCAGTTCATGGCAGCCCTCAGATGCAGTTTTGAAGATCCCTTGGCCGATCGAAAAGCATGGGAGCGCATCAAAACTGTCAGGCAAGGGCGACGACCCGTGGCAGAATATACCCAAGAATTCCAGGCCCTGGCCAGCAAACTGAACTGGCCAGAAGATATCTTAGTTGGACACTTTAAAGATGGCCTCAACGATGACCTTTATTATGCCTGCATCTCTCGAGGAGATCTGGACCGGCTCCAAGACTGGTACATCCTGGCCGAGGAAGCAGAGATCGACCGCGCCAGAAGACAACGACACAGAGGGAGATCTTGGGGGAAGTCGCCAGCGGAGCCATCCTGAGAGCCAACGAAGCAAGCTCCGACCACCCCGAGAGCAACAGGATGTTTCAAATGCGGGAAGAAGAGCCATTGGGTCTCATTGAAGGGATCGCTAAATTAAAATAATTAATGAATGCCTAAAAATCAGAATGATGTTATGATTCAACAGACTCTAACATAGCCCAGCAACTCACAATGACTTGCTACAGTTATTGAATCACCACTAGCAGAAAGCCAAAGCGAAGTATGAGGGAAGGAAGGAGGAAGACAGATGTATCTTTGTGGATTTTATCACATTCCATGCAGAATTTTGTAGTTGTTCATGCTCCTAGTGGTTAAATCTATGCAACAGCTTCAGCCAGAAGACTTGAATACAAAATGACGCAAGAATTTAAAATCTATCCAACTTAGAAATACTGCAAAGAAAGAGGTGAGTGGTAATGAAAATACCAATATCATGTTGAAGTCAAACAAGCATTTATCTGCCAATCTGCATTGGGCAAGGGTGGTAAATTACAGTCCATAACCTTCAGTGAAGGGGTTTTCATTCTGCTAAGAACAATTGGGGATGCTAATAATAAACTTGCAGATTTGATCATGTTGAAGTGAGACTTTTTCTTGCAAAATAACCTTCTGAAGAATTAGCTGGCCAGTCCTTCCTTCCTTCCTTCCTTCCTTCCTTCCTTCCTTCCTTCCTTCCTTCCTTCCTTCCTTCCTTCCTTCCTTCCTCCCTCCCTCCCTCTCTCTCTCCCTCCCTCCTTCTCTTTTTCCTCTTCCTCTGTGCTTTAGCCACAGCACTTATTTCTTCCATTTCTATTTTGTTCTTAGTTTCTCCAGCAAACTATAATTACTGCATGATTCTAGACATGGTGATGGACGTAAAAGCTTCCTGCTCAATGAAGTGGCAGAATTGCCTTTTCCCCTTTCACCACCTTCTTTCCATCTCAGGCTCGTAATACCTCCACAGCTCCACTTCCCAGTTTTCAAAAGCTGAAAGATCTTGCTCAAGTCTAGTGGTGGATCTTCATTCTGTTAATGCATTGTGCACATGACCTCGAAAACATTCTGGGGCCAAATCCAATCTTGGGGGAAATGGACCCCGCATGGAGACAAGATCCCTATGCTGACATCATGGCTCATTTTGGTTGCCAACAACCAAATTTTAAAAGCTTCTGGGGACAGGTGAGCAGAAATCTCTTTAAAGGAAAGAAGAGTTTGCAAGTAATTTCCTAGAAGATGATTTTACATCACTTGAAAAAAAACCCAAAGGAAACCAATAATAAAACAGTCCTGAGCCAGATTGTTGGGGGCAATACGCTGATTCTGTAAACGGCTTAGAAAGCAGTGTGAAGCGGAATATAAGTCTCAGGGCTATTGCTATTGCTTATGATCCATTATTTGCAAGCCACTCTGTAGGTCAATGGCATATAATTTCCAAGTTGCTCTGTGGCAGATAGTGACAGAGCCTCACTTTTCTCGTTGGAGGGGAAACATAACTGCTCAGGCCATTCAAGCAGTCCTAATGGCAGGAAGATGTTTAGCAGACATGAAACTACTGACTAAACAGGTAGCTTGCAACCAATATCTAGACAATCGTTTCTCATCCTTAGCACAAGGACCAGAAAACCAAACAATGGACCTTCCAAATATGGTTGATACCCAATTAGATGGATGACTTATTCACATACAACTGTATATAAAGAAATAGGGTTAAAAAAACTCAACAGAAATCTACAGTATGACTTACAGTGTAGAGGGCATTGGGAATAGTCTTCAGGAATAGGAACAAGAGCCTCTATCAAGGCAACAGATAGGCAGGGCTTGAGCTGGGACCAAGAAAATAACTTGAGAAAATGTCTCAAACCAGCCTACTTAAAACAAAGACCAAAGGAGGAAGAGGGGTACATTAAGCCTGGCAAGATTCTGCGACTATAGCTGTTTACAACAACAGTAGCTCTGTCCTATGTGGCATTGGTTTAGAATAGAGTAGAGCCAGTGGTGGGATTCAAATACCTGAACATCCGGTTCTCTGCGTGGATGCAGGCCTGGGTCTCCAAGGCCTAGAAAGGACTTCCGGAAGTGACATCCATGCACTTCCTGTGGGCCATTCTAAGCCTGGGAGGCCTCCTCCAGGCCTCCAAGGCCCAGAAGGACTTCCAGAAGCAGCAAGGGCTCAGCCGGTTCTCCGAACTCAACAAAATTTAACTACTGGTTCTACCAAACTGGTATGAACCGGCTGAATCCCACCACTGAATAGAGCTGGAAGGGACCTTGGAGGTCTTCTAGTCCAGCCCCCTGCTCAAGCAGGAGAATCTATGCCATCTCAGATAGGTGATTGTCCAGTCTCTTCTTGAAAATCTCCAGTGATGGAGCACCCATGATTTCTGAAAGCAAGCTGTTGATTGTCCTCACTGTTAGGAACTTTCTCCTTAATTCCAGGTTGCTTCTCTCTTTGGTCAGTTTCCAACCATTGTTTCTCGTTCTTCCCTCTGGTGCTTTGGGGAACAATGTGACCCCCTCTTCTTTGTGGCAGACCCTCAAATACTGGAATACTGCTATCATGTCTCCCCTATTTCTTTTCTTTAGACTAGCGGCTAGCCAAACCCAGACTAGCGTTGGGGTGGGAAGTTCAACTTTGTAATATTGTTGCTTTCTGAAGAGAACTTCAGACTTGGTTTCACTTTTGACGGTGCCAATACTATCTAACCAATAAACATGTTCTTTGAGGAAATCTCAAGCCTTGGAGTTCTGATTGATTTGGTCTTGTTTATCGGAACCTTGACATGTGGTTGGTCAGCCTTTTGGGTGACAAATGAGAGCTCTATTAAAATCTGCAGCAAGGGAATGCTCTTGGTTGGCCTACTAACACTATTGCAGATGCTCTTCCACTACATCAAACAGTGCTGCCCCCCCAAACTATACTGGCCTCTGACCTCTAGAGAGTCTTAATTCTTTCCAGAATTCATCAGGTGTGGGAGATCCTATCCTGTCAATATCCAAGGGATGGAAGGACATCTCAGTGTCAGATGACCAATGAAGTTGCACGATGATGTCATTTTAGCTAAGCAAGTAGAAACAAAACATCAAAGATGTTTTAAAATACAGCTTAACGTGTTTATTTGTCTCTTATTCTGGATAATACCATTGAAGAATGAAGGGGAAAAAACAAATTCTGCATGTCTTCCTTTCTTCCCCCATCCTCCCAAAAACTATTTTCAGGACTTGATGAAAATCTGAACCATTTGGGTAATGAGGTGCCTCTTGAGAGGGCTGCAAAATGCAGCTTCCAAAGGTACCAGCAGCTACTATAAAGACTCTCTTTCATTGCCAGTCTGAAGAGCTCGCTGGGTAGTGAACATTTAAAGCCTTTGGTTTAGCCTTCATTGTGTCATCCATGGAATAGCATTCCTGATTTTCCGCTACACTAGAATGTCTCCTCCATAGAATATTTCCCTTTCCCAATACAAAAATAATGTATTGATGCATTAAACTCTACCAACTAAGCTTTGGGTGTGCACATGCCCATATGAGAACCCTTTTGCTCTTCACAAGACCAACAAGGGTTGTGGAGGTTAGGAAACTGTGTCTGGACCCTGTAAATCAAGGAGGTAAGCCAGACTTTCATCTGAAGGGGGTCTTTCCTCAGTATAATTTTTAAGCATCAGCCATTTTTACATTTTCTTTTGCCATGTTCAAGACAGCAATAGCAATAGCGCTTAGATTTATATACTGCCCCATAGTGCTTTACAGCCTTCTCTAAGTGGTTAACAGAGTCCACGTATTGCCCCCAACAATCCAGGCCCTCATTTTACTAACCGCAGAAGGATGGAAAGCTGAGTCAACCTTGAGCCGGTCAGGATCGAACTGCTGGCAGCGGACAGAGTTTGCCTGCAATACTGCATTTTGACCACTGCGCCACCATAGCTCATAAGATGGGTTTGCCTAAGCCAAATTTGAAATCTAGAATCCTGTTTTTCACATATGCAGCCCCTGGCCTTCGGGGTTGGTAGGTGATGCTTTGAAGGTGGAAAATATTGAAAAATGGTAATAAGTGGATCATGCTGTTCCATCTTGCCAAGTAGCTCTTTATCTCTGAGATTTTATTCACCAATTAACAATTATGCCATTTTGACAAATATTTTCATTGCTTACAGAGCTATTACAATTAGAACTCATATGAGTATCTATCAGCTGATAGCATTAAGGAAAATGGCAGAATAATTTATGATGTGTTCCTGGAATGCATAATACTGAACTATTTCCAGAAATGTGCCATCTATTACTCTGGTGCTAATGCAATTCACAGATCGCTATAAATCACACACTGGTGTTAATGAAAGTTTTTGCAGGCCACATAACTACATGAAAATAAATGATACTGTATACATAAGTTTCAGGTACATAAAGTAATTGTAATAGTTCCCTCCCTTCCCCGTACTATCTCTCCTGTGCTGCTAAAGTAATGATCTGTGTTATCAAAAAATGCCTCCACTAAATCTTTTGAAATGTCACTCGAGAGCTAATATTTACATCAGAATAATAACTACAATTACTTACCCACTTTCCAATTCATTTGGAGTCAATTATTCCTTACTGCTGTGTGAAATCGAGCTGCACCAGAATGCTAGAATGTGTTTAATTAATCCTGTTCTGCTCACGGCTGGCAGAAAAATGAAATTTGGCTGGTAACCTAAGAGCTGAGGAAAGCCATAAAATACAAGGGTACCTGAGTGACGAGCTGTTTAATTTATTAGGGAGAGCAGCTCGTTCTCAGGACCTGATATTTCCCTTGATCTCCCATCTGTGGGAGAAGGATCCAGATTCACTGATGATTTGTCGTACTTAATTTTATGGATTCCCCCCTCGTGCCCTTTATTTATTCTATAGGTGAAGGTAAAGGTTCCCCCGCATATGCGTGCTAGTCGTTTCCGACTCTAGGGGCCGGTGCTCATCTCCATTTCAAAGGCAAAGAGCCAGTGCTTGTCCGAGGACATCTCCGTGGTCATGTGGCCGGCATGACTAGACGCCAAAGGCGCATGGAACACTGTTACCTTCCCACCGTCGTGGTCCCTATTTTTCTACTTGCATTTTTACGTGCTTTCGAACTGCTAGGTTGGCAGAAGCTGGGATGAGTAACAGGCGCTCACTCTGTTACGTGGCACTCGGGATTCAACCCGCCAAACTGCCGACCTTCTGATCGACAAGCTCAGCATCCTAACCCACTGAGCCACCGCGTCCCTATTTATTCTATACTTCTGGTCTTCTCTTTAATGTCAAAAGAATGATTAAAGAAATTCTCAGAAGTTGTATTGCAAAGTTTTTTTAGGAACCAGAAGAAGGTGATAGATTTATTGAGCATATCTTTCTCCTGACTGATGCATTTTCATCATCAAGGAGGGAAAAGAAGATAATTGGATTTAAATGTCACAGCATTCACTAGGTAGATCTGAAACCACATGTCTATTTTCTCAGCTACTGGATAGGGGAAAATATTGGTTTTGATTTGTGTTTATGAACATTATAGCCACCTGGGGCTCTGGAAGACGCAAGGGGTTACTGCAGAAGCGGGCTAAACATCACATTTTAAGATTTTGCACACCTCCAGAAATTCATCTCAATGCACTGGAGTTGGATCAGTGGCAAGCCGTGTGGAGATGTTCTGAACTGCATCTTCCCCAGGCCTCTGTCAGTGGCCGTGGTACTTATAGCTGGGATGTTGGGAGGGCAAAAGGTTGCCTCTCTCAGGGTCACTACAGAAGAACTTTGGAAAGTGAGCAAACACAAAATAAGCAGTGTTGAAGGGGAGCCTAAAAGGGGGAAAGGTCACCAGCAGGTGTTGGTTCTGCTGTCCCACTCTGCTCTTCACAGCGAAGGGCCGTGTTGTTCTCCAGAACAGCACCGAGGAGAGACTTTGCTGAACTATTGCAAAAACAAAGTGTCCTTCCTAAGATTTGCTCCTCCTGGAAAAAATCCCCCGAGTCAAAGCAGAGCCGACCTGAGAGATGTCTGCTCAAACTTATTTACTCAACTACTAGATTTCTACTCCTCCTTTCTTCCAGCAGCTCCAGCAGGGGAACTGACAAATCAAAATCAAGTGCAGAGAAGGACAACAAAGATGATTAGGAAACTGAAGACTAAAACATATGAAGAACGGTTACAGAAACTGGGTATGCAGAGGGTCTCCTGCTCGAGCAGAGGGTTAGACTAGAAGACCTCTAGGGTTTCTTCCAATTCTATTATTCTGTACTATGTAAAGTTAAGCAGCAAGCTACTAGAAACCACTGAAGTCCATTCCCATGACCAGGGATTGGGGGTGGGGTGGGGGACTCAGGTGCCATTAGTGTTTTCCTTGAATAAATAGAGGGGGGTGTCTGTATTTCCAGGAGTCCAGAGCTCTTCAGGTTGAAGAGAAGAAGTGAAGAGTCTCTGCAAGGCATTCCTTCCACAAGCGTGGCCTGCATTCACTCTCCATCAGAACGAGGAGCCTTTGAGGATGGCCGGGCTGGGGGACAAGGGGAGACCCCCCAGCTCTGCACCTCTAGGAATCTCTAGTCCTGACCCACCTCTTCATGGGAGGGGAGACCCCCTTTCTTGGAGAGGCTTGGGAGACAACCTCAGTCCTTAAGTGAGTGGATAAGAACGCGGAGCAATTGAGCACCGGCTGCTTTTCAGAAAGTCTGCAACGATGAGATAAGGTCTGGCCTCATTCTGCCCTTTCTGCATAAATTGTTCATCTCCATAATGTGTATCCCACAAAGGAAGAAATTGGTATAAATTCCTCTTGCCAAGAGAGCAATATGCAGTGTGCTTTTGGGAGGAAAGATAAAATAAAAACAACAACAAATGGACAGATTTATTTATTTTGGGTTGTTTTGTTTTTTAAAATCTGTCTTCCTCATTCAACTTACACGATTCTTCTCTTTCTTTTCTGAAGATCTCCTTCCCTCCCCTCCACCTCCCATTTGCACAAGATGCTGGACTAGCTCAAATGGGGCTAGATCATTTCTGAGTCAGCTTGTTGGTGTAAACCAGGCAAATTTATGGGACAAAAGATCCACAGCATTTCTCTCATCCACTAATTTAGTCACCTTGTAAAAAAAGGCAATAAGATTTCTCCAGCGTGATCTGTTTTTAACAAACCCATGCCGGCTTCTAGTAATCTTAGTCTCTCCTCTCATGCTCAAGCAAGGGGCTGGAGTAAAAGACCTCCCGGTCCATTTGAACCCTATTATTAGGTTCTAATTGTGTTCTGTTAACCCAGGTTTTACATGTGGTATGCAGATATCACTGAGCAATGGTCTTCTGGAATCGCCGCCTTCACATTGTGTTTCGTAACAAGCAAGGCAAATATCTCTGGGAGGCAGAACAGCCCTGGCTTCATCCCAGCCGAGATTCATGAGACGGGTGAAACCATACCGTTTGCAAACAGTCATCTGCTGCGCAGCGATCCAGGAGTTCCTGACAGAACCTCACAAGACAAGATCCGGTGATGTGGGGAATAACTGCACAATTGCAAGGACACCACACTTCATTCCTGCGAATTATTCTAAAGTTCTCTATTCTTTCAAAGTAAATTGAATTTTACTTGAAGAGAAGGTGGTTTTGAAATCTCTTACCGGCACTTTTAAAGGCATGGCTTTGAGAAAGTAATACATTTAAAATGTTTTTTTTAAAAGCAATACAGGTTAAGAGAATGCAAAGTTCTGTAGATAGTTTGCAATATGTTCCTCTTTCCACCTCATGGCTTAAAAACAAAAGCAAGTTGATCAGAAAGTTCTTTTTGTCAAGTCCAGACTTCGTTTACATACTGCTGAGTCAAAAAGCATAAAGGATGATCAGTCTGAAAGTTCTGCTTTTCCATTCTAACCAACGAAAAAGGGACCTGACGGCATTGTTTCTCGGCCATCGAAATTGCTTTATAAATAGCCATCCATTTTAACCTATTTTAAAATGTTAAAGTCAGGTAATCCAGCCACTCTCCAGATTAACCAAATAGCAGCATTACTCATCTGCTGGATCCTTACGCCCAGCACATCAGGAGAGTTGAACAAATGCCAAAAAACCAGTCATCAAATTTGGTTTTAAAAAAATGAAAAACTGCAATTCTTGCTAATTACCAGAGCCACAGAAACATTCCAGAAACGTTCAACATTACTCAAAAATCACAATCAAAACCACACCACCAGCAGATAGAATAGGGGTAACAGAAAAACATTCAGCTGGAGGATTGTCTGGGCCACTGACCCAGAAGGAAGAGGGAGAGCTGCCCACCGAAAGGCTTCAGGGCCAGGCCCTGGGCATCCTCTGGACTGGGCACACCTTCAGCTCTTCCTCGCCTCTGCTGTGAATACTCCTTTGCTGCTGTTGCCTGCGCTTCATTCCTCTGAATTCAGCTAGTCCTCGACTTACAACGGTTCATTTAGCGACCGTTCAAAGTTACAGCAGGAATGGAAAAAGTGAGTTATGATCATATTCCACCCTTTCGACCATTGCAGCATCCTGAAGGTCAGCGATCAAAATTCAGACCCTTGGCAACTGACTCGTACTTACGACGGTTGCAGGGTCCCAAAGTCACGCGATCCCCTTTTGCGGCCCTCCGACAACCAAAGTCAAGGGGGAAGCCAGATTCACTTAACAACTGTGTCACTAACTTAACAACTGCAGTAATTCACTTAACAACTATGGCAAGAAATGTCGTAAAACGGGGCAAAATTCGCAACAGAAATTTTGGGCTCAGTTGCGATTGTCAGCTGAGGTCTCCCTCAGCTTAGACCCTGCTTTTCCATGTGGGATCTTTCCCCCTTCTTTGGGGGCCCTGAAGCAGTGCCTATCCGAAGGAGAAAAGGGAAAGCTCGCTCCTGTCACGGCCAAAGCAATTCTGCAGGGGCAGGATGACTCTTGGAGGCTGGGGGGCTTCCCAGAATGCGATGGGTGCGTCTGCTCTCTGAGCCTGGTTGTTTTCTTGCAGACGTTTCATTACTTAAACTAGGTAACGTCATCAGTGCTAGTAAGGAGTGGGGTTTGCTCTGAGTTTGTCAGAACCCATTTCTTGGGGGGGTGGGGGGGTATTTTTCTCTTTCCTTCTATACTCCTGGGGGGAAGGGGGAGGCCTTTGGGGAATTGCATGTGAATTGTCCTTTCACTTAACAGCTACAGTGTATCCTCTCCGCTTCCTCTATCTGCTTACTCTTTGAACTATTCTCCCCTTGATGCCAACCTGGGGCGAGAAAGGAATGTGCCTCCGGCTATCTGGCTTCTCTCTCACTGTGGAAGGGAAGGTGTGAAGACCCAACAACGTTTTCACAACGAGTCTTATCAGCCTTGTTGGACTTAACACCTAGGGATTGGCCCGTTTGAACTGACTGGATGAACTGTTGGGACGGGGTTTGCTTTTTGCTCCTTTAAGCTACTGATTTGAGCAGGAAACCCTCAGATTCTGCCTTCGATGCCTGCTGTCAGCGACTCCAAATAAAAGTTCCTTCTGGGATGAATCTGTTCCAAGAGTTCTGCTTTCTTGGGAACAGGTTTTGAAGCGGGTCCCTACAGAGTTGCTGGCTCAGGAATTCTGGGAGTTGAAGTCCACAAGTCATAAAAGAGCCAAGGTTCCCCACGCCTGTTCTAGGTGCATGTTTACCATTGGCTTGTTTGGCAGTTCCTGGATTGGGGTATTGTTTATTTCTTGATTGTGTGTCTGATGCTCATCTTGGAGCTGATCTGTGCTCCTCTGGGTGCTGATTGCTAGTGGAGAGGTGCTTGGGTCTTTCTGATCCCTTTTTGGCTTGTTGATTGTCTCTTTTGCATACAATGTAGATATTATTTATGTCTAAGTGCCTATTGATGGCTAATCAATAAGCACACAAGAGTGCCAGTCTTCTAGAAAATCCCTAGCATTTTTGAACTTGGCTTAATCTAGGATGGTCACCATTAACCTTCATTTCAACCCTGAGGTACAAATATTATCCTTTACTGTTTTCCTGGATAAATTCAAACAAAGGCTGGAGACTCATCTCCTTCTCCCCTCCCCCCCAATCCCAGGATACTTTGATTGCCCATACTGGGTTTTAGGCAGCTTTTTCTCATGTCAGTCAAGCTAAATGCACATCGGGGGGTCAAGTGGTCAAAAAAGTCAAGATGTGTTTTTCACAGAATAAAGGTAAAAAAAAAGGTAAAGGTTCCCCCGCATACGAGTGCTAGTCGTTTCCGACTCTAGGGGCCGGTGCTCATCTCCGTTTCAAAGCCAAAGAGCCAGCGCTTGTCCAAGGACATCTCCGTGATCATGTGGCCGGCATGACTAGACGCCAAAGGCGCACGGAACGCTGTTACCTTCCCACCGTAGTGGTCCCTATTTTTCTACTTGCATTTTTACGTGCTTTCGAACTGCTAGGTTGGCAGAAGCTGGGACGAGTAACAGGCGCTCACTCTGTTACGCGGCACTCGGGATTCGACCCGCCAAACTGCCGACCTTTTGATCGACAAGCTCAGGGTCCTTACCCACTGAGCCACCGCGTCCCTTTTTCACAGAATACCAGATATCAATTCTGCCATTACAGCCATCTTTTTGGAACACCCCCCTGCATAGTCTTTTTTATTCATCCCTTGTTTGGCCAATTCTCCTTCTGTGCCTCCCATGTATTTATCATGAAACATCCTTCAGAGCGGCAAAGGTCCACATGTTTCTCTTAGTCTAAGCCCAGATCCACAGCATGCACTTGAACAGATGGAAGAGAAACAAGCGCTGGGTGAGTAACCTTTATTTCTTCCAAGAGGATCTAACTCTGCATTAATTGTATCTGCAATCTAATCATTGCCGTATTCCCCAGTCATTGGCTTTAAAAGACTTGATGTACCAGCCCTGTTTTCCATGGAGGCTTTTAAAGGTTTAAGTCATGGTGCAACTTGTTGCCTAACAAATAAACAAGCCGAAAGGCTGTGACTGAAGACTCTTACTGGAATTAAATGTGGGCTGATTATTGAGCTGTCGGATCACATTTACCACCTCCAGAGAAGAAGACATTTGGGCCATCAGGGCCATCATTTGTAATAAGCAGTTGAACAATAAATACATCCTGAATACATGAATATTTTACTTCCCTGTTGGAGGCTTCCTTATTAATTTGAAGATACAGATAATTGGGACCAATTCTTTACTTGGAGGGAGCCATTGCATGCTGCAAATGGGGACTTAACTTGGGATTCTATAGCAAATGGCTTTGGAAATGATGCTGGAGGAAGAAAAACAAAAACGGCGGCAGAGACAACAGAGAGACTCCTGGATTCTAAGCTGGGAGGAAAACAAAGGTCATCTGGCTGGGCCAGAAGCATTCGGAGAAAAGATGTCGCAATCTGCCAACTGACCTTTCGACTGAGCCATGCAGTTGGGCTAAGAAGGGTGGCTGTTTCATGAGCAGCCAGGAAAGGCAGACACAATCCTACGAGATATGTAAGTCGGTCATGATTGGAAGGTCTGTTGACTTGCCAAGCATCGAGGTTTCTCTGTTCATTTCCATGGGATTAGCAGGCTGTTTTGCATGATTAGAAGCACCAAAGGGGCTTCTCATGTGGAGGCTGCAAGAGACAAATGTTGGCTGGGAGGTTCTGCAGAAAAGAAGAGACAAGTAACAGCTAGATGGAAAAGAGGGGCACAGTGGAGCCTTTCCTGTCAGACCTGAGACAGCCCTGAGGTCGCGTGCTGAGGCTGGTCTTGGGAAAACCTCCTCCTCCATCGATGAAGCAGCCCTTGGAATACCAGCTGCCGTCTCTTTTAAAGTATTGGCTCCATAAGCCTAGAAACTGCAAACTTTGGAACATGATGGCTATCCGAGCCATCATGAGATTGAGTGGACGTTGATCTTTGCCTCCCATGGAATCAGAACAGCTGACATCTGTGATTCTGGATGGTGACAAATCAGGCATACAATCTGGGGACCTCCTGGACTTGTGGTGGAAGAGCAGATGGCAACCACGGAAGGGCCCTTGCAAAAGTCACCCTGTACATGCATAATTGTGCCCATTCCTGCATGCTCAACATGCTCTACCTGTGGCTTCCCTTGAAAACCAATGGAAACAGTAGCCAGTCCAGAATGCAGTGGCGTACACAGTTTTGAGTGCCCCATAGTTCACCCAAGCAACCTCACTGCTGTGTGAGCTGCACTGGCTTCCAGTTGCTTTCTGAGTGCAATTTGAGGGGCTGGTTATCACCTTTAAAGCCCCACATGATCCAGGCCGGGTTATGTGCAGGACTACCTGCCCCTCAGGGTGTCTGCCCATCCTACGAAGCTAGGTAGGCTTCGTGTGCTACAGATCCCCTGCCTTAAAATGTTGTACTTGAAGGGAGCTTTCAGATGTATCTTCTTGGGGCTGCCACAGCCCCTTAGAGTGACCTTCCACCTGAGATCTAAAAGGATCCCTTCCCCTTTAGCACCTCCCTCAAGCACTGGGATAGGTCAGGGGCTGAATTGGTGGGCCTGTTTATAATCACTGTTTTTATGGATTGTTACAAGCCACCTAGCATTATTAAATGAGGCAACTATATAAGTCCTTTAAACAAACAATGTGGTTTACATGGCTTGCTGGTAAATGAATTACCAAAAAACAATTTGTGTTCTTTGAAGTAGGCTATTTGTGCCAGCCAAGTTTTGGTTTGGCCAAGCTTTTTTGGTACAAATAAAGTTTTTTGCTTCTGCCCGATTAAGTTGAAATTTAATCATGGCTGATGTCAGGCCCCCCCACCAGCATCTCTAAATGACTACCGGGGTCTAAAACCTCTAGAACTCTTCAATATTTGCCCCTCTCTTAAGATTTTAGGGACGTGGTGGGTCAGTGGGTTAGGACGCTGAGCTTGTCGATCAGAAGGTCGGCAGTTTGGCGGGTCGAATCCCGAGTGCCGCATAACAGAGTGAGCGCCTGTTACTCGTCCCAGCTTCTGCCAACCTAGCAGTTTTAAAGCACGTAAAAATGCAAGTAGAAAAATAGGGACCACTATGGTGGGAAGGTAACAGCGTTCCATGTGCCTTTGGCATCTAGTCATGCCGGCCACATGACCACGGAGACGTCCTTGGACAAGCGCTGGCTCTTCGGCTTTGAAATGGAGATGAGCACCTGCCCCTAGAGTCGGAAATGACTAGCATGCATGTGCGGGGGAACCTTTACCTTTACCTAAGATTTTAATTTATAGAAAGGGGCATCAGCAAGAGAAGTCCGAAATATAAAGATCTTTGAAGCCCCTCCTAATTTTATGGCTGTTATATTTCATGGCGCAGTCATGATGGCCGTCTTGACAACTCTGACCATCTCTGTGGACACCTCTGACAGGCTGTACACAGAGTCAATCAGAATAGATGAGATGATGTGTGAAAGCAGTCAAAAGTGAGACCAAGTGACAGTTGTGACAATGAGAGCAAACGGGCTGTTTTGCAACATGAGCTGAAAAACCATTAAGGAAAACTCTGGGGACCTTCTGAGATGGTTGCAAAAATACTGAACTTTTTATTCCTTAGTTTTCTTGACAACTAATTTTGAGCTGGGATTTTGGGTGCATCTTATATGCTCTCAAATGGTACACAACCACAACAGTGTTGCACAATAAGAGCACATGGGAAGTTGATTAAACATTTGTGAACATTTTGAATTTTGGGGAAGTTTTTTCCAGGAAAATTGGATAGGTTGTATTAAATACAAAATTCTAAACTGTCTAAGGTATTCTGTCTTAAGGCACTGGAACTCAACAGAAACATTAGTATAAAGTAGCCACCCAATGCTTTGAAAGCAAATTTGATCTGATACATTGTTTGATATCACAACACTAAAGAAAGGGAACCCTGATGTAAGTTGTAAGATGGCCCAGATTTTAAAAAGATGGAAAAAGAGAAAAATTTGGTAGCATCTCAATATATAGTACTTAAAATAAAAAGTTGTACACTTTATCTTTTCCATTTTGCCACGTGTTAAAGAAGCTTTAGAGCTGAACATCTTGTAAATCTAAAATATAAAAGTGTACTATTGGCATTCCTATTAAAATTACAGTTTAAAATCAGAATACCATAGTTCACATGCCTCTGATTTGACCATTTCAATTGCACGATGCCATTAAACCTGCAGACAAATACCTCCTATTTTATGCTTTGCAAAGGGATAGCCACACAATACCATCCAAGTTGTAAAAAAATACAGAAGTCACAAGCTGAGGGGAATAGATAACACTTTGGAAGATAGACTGAACATACAGGAGAATCTTCACAGACTTGAACGCTGGGCCCTATCCAACAAAATGCAATTCAAAGATGAGAAAAAAATAAATCCTGCCCTTATACAGAAAAAAGTGAATACATATATATAGAATAGGTGATATCTGGCTCCACGCTAGTAATCGTGGTGTCCTCACGGACCACCAGTTAAGTATGAGCCAGCGGTGTGCTGCAGCTGCCAAAAGAGCCAATGCAATCCTGGGGTCCATCAACACAGGGATAATATCAAGTTCAGATGAAATGATAGTACTTCATACTGCACTGGTAAGAGTAGATTTGGAATATTGCATCCAGTTCTGGTCACCACAAAGATGTTGAGACAAAAAAAGATGTTGAGACCCTTAGAAAGAGTGCAGAAAACAGCAACAAAGATGATAAGGGATCTAGATTTGAACAATTGAGAGAACTCTTTATATCTAGTCTAACGAAGAAAAGCACATGATAGCAGTCTTCTAGTACTTGAGGGCTGTCACAGAAAAGAGTGGATCAATCTATTCTCCAAAGAACCTGAAGACAGGACAAGAAATAATGGGTGGAAACCTGTTAAAGACAGATCTCACCTAGAATAAAGGAGAAATTTCCAGACACTAAGAACAATTAATCAGTGGAACAGTTTACCTTTGGAAGCTATGAGTGGCTCCATCATTGGAAGCTTTCAAGAAGAGAATGGACAGCCATCTGTCCAGAATGATATAAGGTCTCCTGCTCCAGCAGAAGGTTGGACGAGAAGACCTCTGAGGTCCCCTCCAACTCTATTATTCTATGTTCTATGTTGTAAGTGACAGCAGCTGATGATGGTAACTTGAGAAAAATTCTCAGGCAAGACCCCCTAATTCTTGCAAACATAAAGGGAGGCGGAAAAAAAAACCATTCAGACTTGCAATGTTCTGTTACTATAAGCTTCAATTTTTCTTTAAGGGTGATGGGCAGTTTGGAAACATGAAATACAAATAAATAAATAATAAATTTTATTTATTAAATTTATATGCCACCATGACCTGGATGACTGAGAAGCTCCACAGATATTGAATCTGATGCTCAGCCCAAGCTCCTGCTCAACAAGTATTTTTCACTGCAACCAGGAAATTATTATCTTCTGACTTCATGCTTCCAATCTACCTTCTGTCATCTACACTGTCTTAACCTTTTCCCAGGGGGGGGGGAATAGTGTGAAGTTTCCCTTTGGAGTGTTTCTCTGACAACATAATGCACTCAAGGTTTCTATCAAGTGAATAAATAACATCATGATATTTTGATTTGTCGATATGAACCTACACGGAAAATGTAATTTCCAGGTTAAAAAAAATCCACATCCTTCCTGCAAGTTTGCATTCATACTAATACTTCAAACGGTAGCAGAGCTATAGATAAATGCAACTGCAAGAAAGGCACAGAGTTTAAGGAGTACTACTGCATTTGTGTCGGGAGTGTTGAAGCGCTTCCAGGTTGAAAGGATGGAATGGTGACATCACTGTTGCCTGGGAGACGCCCAGTTGAGGGCTTCTTTCAAGTCCCTGTTAAGTTGTCCACCAAGGTGGTACCCATTTATCCACTCGCGCTCACCCACTTTCAAACTCCTGAGTTGGCAGGAGCTGGAGCATGTGATAGGGGCTCACCCCAACAGAAGCAATCTCCAAAGATGTTGAGACTTTGGAAAAAGTGCAGAGAACAGCAACTAAGACGACTAAAGGCCTGGAGACAAAAACATATGAAGAATGGTTGCAGGATTTGGGTTTGCCCAGTCTAGAGAAAAGAAGGAACAGGGGTGATAACAGTATTCCAGTATTTGGGGGGCTGCCCCAAAGAAGAGGTGTCAACCTATTCTACAAAGCACCCGAAGGCAGGACAAGAAGCAAATGATGGAAACTAATTAAGGAGAGAATCAACCTGGAACTAAGGAGGAATTTCCTGACAGTGAGAACAATCAGCCAGTGGAACGACCTGCCTTCAGACATTGTGGATGCTTCATCACTGGAGATTTTCAAGAAAAGACTGGACAGCTGCCTATCTGAAATGGCATAGGGTCTTCTGCTTGAGGAGGGGAGGTTGGACAAGAACATCTCCAAAGTCCCTTCCAATTCTTTCCGATTTATTGGATTGAACGCAAACCTGCCAATCGTCAGCCCAGAAACCTACGCTCATGAACCACTGCTCTCCTACAGTGGAAGGAATTAAGAATTATTTCAAGAAGGCAAATGGGCATGTTATGAGGTCAGCATATACACAGGAAGCCTACGCCCCTACTGTTTTTCTTCTAATATATTCTGATAAATATGCAAGGTTGCAGAAATTGTGCAAGAGACTTCCATGCAAAAGATTGTACATCTCATAGGTATATTTTATTAATTACTATTGCACGAGTAGATTTTATCCAATAGATTACCATTTTGCTCTAAAAATAATATTTTGATTGCAATTGGGGCGTTAGAAAGAAAATAATGTCATCCCAAATTTGTACCCCAAAAAGTTTAACATACCCCTCCACTGCTGTCCCTTTGTCATGAAGCCAGCTTTTACAGTGACCCATAAGGATGCTCTCTTTTTATAAGAGATAGGAGGCACAGAGGAAGGTGGCTGACCAATCCTCAACTGTTGTATGCTCTTGTATTTATATCAGAAATGAACTGCAGAGCTGAAAAGATCATCTGGTCTATTGCTCTGCATTGTGCAGGAAAATCAATTAAACCAATCCTCAAGAGAGGGCTATGTAATGTTCTCTGAAAAACCTCCAAAGTTGAAAAAACACACCCTCTGCATGTAGGTTGTTCCCCTTTTGTACAGATCTTACTGCCATGATGTTTTGCTTTATATTTGAATAGAATCTAGGTGGTTGCAACTTGGACTCCTCTTTCTTTCTTCTGTGGCCATGAAAAACAACTTCTGACCATCTTCCCTATATGGCACCCTTTCTTGAAGCTAAATGTGGCCAACATGTCTTCTCCTTTCCTTCACACTGAACATGTCAAGCTTGTTTAGCGTAACCTCCTAGGGATGACCGCAAATCCCTGTATCATCACTCTTGCTTTCTGCTGAATCTGTTCTAATCAGTCTATATTTTTTTGGAAATGTAGTGCACAAAACTGTACACACAGGGCTCCAAACGTGGTCTGAGCAGGGCTAAGAAGAGAGGAATAGTGATTTCATGATCTTAACAGAATAACATAGTTGGAAGGGACCTTGGAGGTCTTCTAGTCCAACCCCCTGCTCTGGCGGGAAACCCTATGCCATTTCAGACAAATGGTTGTCCAATCTCTTCTTAAAAACTTCCAGTGTTGGAGCACCCACAACTTCTGGAGGCAGGTTGTTCCACTGGTTAATTGTTGTAACTGTCAGAAAATTTCTCCTTGGTTCTAGATTGGTTCTCTCCTTGATTAGTTTCCATCCGTTTCTTCTTGTCCTGCCTTCTGATGCTTTGGAGAATAGTTTGACCCCTCTCTTCTTTGTGGAAGCCCCTGAGATACTGGAACACTGCTATTAAGTCACCCCTCATCCTTCTCTTCATTAAACTAGACATATCAAATTCCAGCAACCGTTCTTTGAATGTTTTAGCCTCCACTGCCCCATGGTATCTTCAATACCATGCTGCTGTGATGCAGCCCAGAATGCTGCTTTCCTTTCTAGCCGCTGTCTATGTCCAGCTTATTCACCCTAAGTCCTTCTCTGATACGGGGCTTTCTGATCCTCAGTCTCCCCATCTTGTATGTGCGTCCTCCATTTCTCCTCCTTAACATTAACAGTGTCTCCCCATTGAAGGACATTTTCTTTTCCTCCTGAAGAACATTCTAACGTAACACTGCTCATTAAGTCTGTTTATCATGTACTCATGTAAACAAATATCACCTGTTTTTATCATCTGCAGAATCCTATTTCTCACATGCCACAGCTGCAGAGATCAGAGGCAAATCTCAAAGCGGGAGAAAGCAATGCTACGGTAGGGCGGAGGCCCTTCCTCCGTGCCCAGGAGGTCAACGGAGAGTCTTTCTTCACTCAGCTGAAGGACTTTCCACCCATCCTTGAGATGGGAGAAAAACATCCCGGCATGACATCGGCTTTCTGATCCCTCTCTGCCTCTCTACATAATCACTGCCATCCCCACGACAATTCTTCTCCATCTTAGTAGGTGACCACGGGGGTACCTGGAGGGGAGGTCAAAAAAGCCAAGAAACATGACATTTGCAACGACTGCACGCCCATTGTGCAATTAAACTCTTCTGTACCGGGAGCCCCCTCTATTTTTCACCACCTTGATTACAGTCTGATCACACGCTTTGCATTTGAAATCTCCTAGATGCAGTTGGTCTGATCTCTGAAGGAGCTCATTTAATTTTATTGCTTCTTCAGTTCAGCTCTTCCCATCTGGCTTTTGATGTCGCAAAAAAGAGGACACGTCCTTCTGCAAGTCAAGCTTGAACTCTGGTTATGCTCTGTAATTATTTAGAACAGTCACGAGAAGGAATACAACTTGGTCACGACACGACAGTTGACCAGGCCTAATAAGCATTCTGAGCATGGTTTCATGCAGCTGCTCATGGAAGACACCAAAAGGGGGAGGGGATGCACAGAATATATTGGCCCCTTCTTCAGGTGATGGATGCCTGCAGGGATTGCTTAGAACGGTGGTCTTTCCTTCTGGGGAGTTTTTGGTTTTGATTACCTGTAACAGGAAAGCGAGCCTGTTTGCGAGACCCCCCTATCTGGGCAGTGACGGTGGGCACCAGATAGTGACAGAGAGATGCAGAAAACTCCATTGCTCTCTACTGGGCTCCCAGGAGTCTTGCAGCCCAGGAACTGCATCCCCTTCTGCACAGAGCAAACAAACGTAGAATAATATTATTTATTATTATTTATATGTCCTATTTGGAGACCGCTCGTCTCCTGAGAGAGTGAGTATTAATGGTGTGTTCTGTCTTAATAAAGGCTTTGTGTATTCTTCATCTGTGACTATATCCCTTATTCAGATACTGATAGCTAGCCAGTGTATCTCTTACTTCTGTGGGCATGCTATAAGGGGACTCTTTGGCCAAAGCAATACCAATAGCATTTAGACTTATATACCGCTTTGCAGCCCTCTCTAAGCAGTTTACAGAGTCAGCATATTCCCCCCTGACCATCTGGGTCCTCATTTTACCAACCTCGGAAGGATGGAAGGCTGAGTCAACTTTAAGCCAGTCAGAATCAAACTGCTGGCTGTGGGCAGAGTTAGCTTGCAATACTGCATTCTAACCACTGTGTCACCACAGCTCAAAGACCACCCTGATTGGCAGCTAATAGGAAACATTACTTAACAATTTTCTACAGTCATATATTTGTGCATTTGGAAGGGCTCCTGACGTTACAGCTAATATTTCATAGTGTAATTAGAAGATTTTTACAAGAGGAGAAATATCTTTTATTATGCTATTTGAAAACATCACTCAAGAATTTAGTGTGTTCTCTATTTGACCATTCTGCTAGTTCAGAGGAAACATCTGAATGAAGAAATCTCATAATTTCCAGATGGAATTAGGCAGAAGCTTTACTTAGTGGAATATACTGATTTTTCTTTAATTTTGTATTCAAGCTATGTAAAAATATTATTTTCTCATTTGGTACTTGTGCTGAACTGAATTGTTGACAAAGGAATAATAGAAAGTTATTCACTTTCTCCAAATGTGGCAGACACTCAAGGTAAGAGAAGTTCCATGGAGAAAAAGTCACATAAATTATGAACTGCATCAAGTTTGCGTAAAAGGTACTGATGATGTATTTTTAAACACCGCATCTCTTGGTTGCTTTGCTCCAAAATTACAGTTCCTGACTTAACGGAGGGTGCATGCTACTGCACTGGGGCTGAGAGATGACAAGTTTTAGGAGGATGGTTTTGCAGACATCACCGTTTACTTCCAATATTAAGCCCCAGTCAAAAAGACTGCCTTTTCTTTGGATCATGCCTTGTGAACTCTGGACTTTTCTTGCCTCGTGAATCCTCTTAACAGTGTCAATCCAAAGCAAGGCAGGAATCACAACGACCAGTAAACACACAGCAAGGAAACAAACATGTTTCCAGCATTGTCTCCATCTGTCTTGCTGTGCTAAATAGACAGAGCAGCCCATCAAGAGGGATGTAGCTGCCTCCTCTTGAGTAATCTGGCTGACTTTCTCTGCGCCTGCCTTTTCTCTGCCCTATGTGTTCTTGAATCAGGTGCAGAAGGCAGTTCCTCTTCCTCATCACTGACCTGTTGCAACTGCATGTTTTCCCCACCTGAAGTCTCAGGGCTGCCCTGCTGCAGCAATGCTTCACTCAAATCCCTCTCAGCCAGCTGCTCGTCCAGTTTCTCTCCCATCAACCACTCCCCCTCACTTGGACTTGCAGACCCTGCCTTGGAGCCATTGACCAACTCCCCTCCTGATGTGCCTGGGAATGGTTCTCCCTCATCCAGATTGACAGCTGGAGAGGCATCTGGGGAATCATTTGGGGGAGTCATTGCATCAGGAGCCACTTACTATTCTTTTTCTTTCTTTTGCTCTATTTCTGCTCACCAGGCTTTCAACAAGCAGGCTCCCTCTTTCCCTTGGACATTGTTGTGTTTGTCCTTTTAAGCATTTTAGGATTCTAAGCATAATTCAATGTTCCTTACAGCTTCCTGCATTGTTTGAAGGATTTGCTGATTGTGTTTATGGACATCCTAATAAACCTGCCATGTTTTCATTTCCTAAGCCTGTACAAAGGTGCTGATGAAGGAAGGCTAAAATATGCAGGAAGAAAAAATGAAACTCTTCCAGGTGCTCTGGCAGGTAAAGTGACAGATTAAAACTTTCAAGGCAGGAACCTTCCCAATTCCATCAGTCCAAAATCAATTCTTTTATTACAAGAGCAAGAGAAAAAGCACAAAATAAATACAGTGAATCCTGAAGATTGGTCCATATGGATTTTCTCAGGTTCAATTGCAGAGGTCAGCACCGTTCCGTAGCACATTAATTGTAAATATGAGCTGCAGTCAAAATATTCTTGGTCAAAATCTCAAAGGACTCTCAGACCTGTGTATAAAATACACTTAACCTTGCACCATTAGCCAGTGCCAGATCCCCATCAATGGTTCAGGCACTAGGTTGTCACACTCAGATCTAAAAAGTACAGACTCAGTGCCTTGAAAGCCACCTGTTAGGACTGCCATCCTGCTATGACAGCCATGCTTCGCCCAATGCCAGCCTGCCATAGCCATTGGGGGGAGGAAGCTGAGGGAAGGCTGGGATGAAGCGATCCGAAACTACTCTTTGTGCCATCCTGTAGGAGCCACTGGCTGTTCCAAGGTCATGGAACGGAATGTCCACCATGCCAGGGACTGTTACAAAAACAATTTGTTTGAATTTAATTGGACAGCTGGAAATAACCAGGGAGGAAAGTGAAAAGAGTTAACCAGACGCTTTGGGCGTGAAACTTCAGATCCGGCTTTGCTACTCTGTAATCACTTGGCTTTAGTAACATGTACTTTTGTTAACAATGGATCCCAGAGTCTTTCTTTCTAACTGACCAAGTTGGGATGGCTGACACCACCTTTTCTTCCCCTAAGGAATACTGTGTCTATTGTAATATTTTATCTCTCAGTGAAAATAATCATGGCATACATTATCTGTTTTAGACTATAATTCCCATAAGCCCTGGCTTTCTTGTCAATTCCGATGGAAGTAATGGTCCAATTTATCTCAAAGATATCAGGTCTGTCCCCCTATCAGAAGAATCACTTCCCTAAGGCTAATTTTCAAATGCTGTGATTTGAAACTCATAATTGCCTTGTGGACCTGCCTTTTCCTGTGGACCTTGACTCTGGACTTTGCCCTGTGAGCTTGTACCTTCTCTTTGGACTTCCCCTCTGCCTTTGCAAATTACCTGCCAACAACATGAAGGGTGACCGCGATTAACCACCCATTTATTTGGAGCCAGTGGAATTTTGATCCATTTAATTTAGAACAGCCAATGCTGGGGAGAACTTGCCACCTACTCTTTCTGTCTGCTGGGGATGGAGGTGCCACCTCAGCTATCCAACCAGTCAGAAAGTTCAGATCTTTTGTGTTTCCTACCTTGCGTGCACAGGGGCAGCCAGCCAGTTTTCAGTGCTCCAGGGCCAGAATAATTGCCATGAACTATTTTTAGCCAAGTGGGATTGCTAAAATTCTACATGCAACTATTGACAGAGCCTTCAATAAAGAAGAGAAATAGGTGGTGAAAAGCTGCATGAATATTTCAATGTCTTTCATAGAATCCCAGAATTGGAAGAGCTAAAAGGTCCTATTGGGAGAAACGTCTTAAGTCATCCATTCAGGAGATTTGCCATTCTTTCTGCTACAGGTGAATTGCACAATTTAGGCCACTGCTATTTTCATCCGGAACAAAAAGGAACAAAAAGCCAGCAATCTTGCAAACCATGGAGAAAAAAAATCTTCCCTTTTTCTTCGTATTCATTTCTAGCCCACCTTCCTTGGAAAAGTCATATCTGGAACAGACATGTATTCTTCCCTCCATTAACAGGGATCTAGGCTGCATGTCAGAATCCATTTATATTTCATTTCTTACTATCTCCTCTGAGCTAACCCCAAATCCCATCTTCCCCGGGGTTCTGCCATTCCCAAGGGGGAGAGGGAACAGGCATGGAACTTTATGGATTTCATTTCCTCCCTTAAATGTAACCTTTGTTTATTCCGCCTGCCTGCTATCCATCACAATATAATAAATTGCTTTCTCAACAGGCATTCCTTCTCATCTTATGGGCAACTAGGAAAGGGGGTGGAAAAGGGAGGAATGAAACTCTCCGGAATCTGGTTTGTTTCTCCAAATGAAGTGTGAGGGGGGTGGAAATGATCCTGCTGCAAACTGACTGTTCTCTCTCCTCTCCAACGATGGGCTTTACCACCTGGAGCTTGGTTGATCCGGACCTGATCAAATGAACTGTGGGGTGGGGTTTTGCTTGGGGACACTTTAAAAATATCGATCTGTGAGGGAATTCCTCAGATCCTGTCTATTATGCCTGCTATCTCCTATTTCTTAGTAAAAGTTCCTGCCTGGAAAATCTTGTCTCCAAGTGTCCTTCTTTCTTAAGATGTGGGCTGAAGTGGGTTCTGACACTGCGTCTGGGTGTGTTACAGCAGACCTGGAGACCCCTGCCTTTTTCAGATGTGACAAAACAAAAAAAATTAGGAAAGAAAGACTTATTCAATTAAAGGGAAACACCTTTTTTAAGCAAATGTTTTGCAATACCCCCAATTCATTCACTGGGAGTGAGTAGCACCAAGCTCAAGGGGAATATTTTCACCCAGGACTTTGGTAAGAGAGAGGGAGAATGACTCTTTCATCACACATCTCTTATTTTTCTTTTTTTTATATTTTATTGATTTTACTGTAACTTTTTTCATTATTGTGACCTGTCCAGCATCACTGAGAATCAGGTAGCATACAAGTTTAATAAATTATGGTTCTTCATACGGTCCGCCAGATATTCAGACTGGATTTGGCATTTCTCTTTGCCTATCGAGTCCTTCCCAAAGACCTGGGGGAGGGGCAGAGGCAGATGTCTGACGGTGTTACAGGCACCGCCACAGGATGGAAGCCGTTCCCAGGAGAGCGGCCTTTTGCAATTGACTGATGCTGTTTTTGTCAATGCCAATGGTGTTCAAGTGGTGCTCCAGATGTTTTGGGATTGCATCCAAGGTACCTATTACTATTATCACTAGTACTGCTATTACTGTTGTTGTTTTTGTTATAGATTTAATCTTCAATTTGATTCACGGACTGGGATTGGTAAATACAGTTCAAATCTTAACCAAGGGCTTAAGAGCTGAGTATATAGACAATTTCGAGTAAGGTAGTTTTTTTTGTTTTGTTTTTTGCAAAGTCAGGGTATTCAGGTCTAGGCAGCCCTTTGGGTATTGCTCCAAGAGCTCCTATTATTATTGGTATCACCATATTTTGTTATTTTTTCTAGCCATTTCTCTTCAATTTGTGTATCACTTGGTATTGCAATAATCAATGAACCAGACTTTTTTCTTTTCCACAATAATGATGTCAGGTGTGTTGTGGGCCAGATGTCTGTCTGTTTGGATCTGTTGTTTTTCAAGAAGTTTGTCAATTTGGTGTTCCCAGTAATTTCTGCTGCATTCAAACCCAAACTTCTGGCAAAGCTTCCAATGTATAATTTTGGCAACTCGATGATGGCATAATCAGTCTGTGAGGTTTTGCTACAGCCATTGATAAGGTGACCCACTGTTTCATCTTTCTTGTTGCAGAAGTGACATTTGCTGATACTGCTGACATGTTGAATTTTTGCTGTCATTGAACTGGTCTGCAAGGCTTTTGGGCAGCCAAAATGAAGCCTTCAGTTTCTTTCTTCAATACTCCTGATCTCAGCCAGCTGCACACTGTTCCTTCAATGTCCTTCAGGTATTGACTGTGCCTAGGCTTCTTTTTCCAGTTAGAAACTCGATGCTCAATGGTTACCTTTTGATATTCTGCTTTCAATCTTGGTGTTTTCAAGAGGTTTCCCTTATTCACCTCATTCAACAGAGGCTCTTTTGCTTTTTTATGTAGTCATTTAAGCTGTGTTTTTCCTCTTCCACAGTTGGTTTCACCTGTAGGCCACCCTGTGATCTTGGCAAGTATAACTGATCAATATTGCTGTTTGGGTGCACAGCATGGTGCATTGTCATTAGTTTTCTTGTCTTTTGATCCAAGTTATCAAGTTCTAGCTGAGTCCAATCAATTATTCCAGCTATCGTATTACAGGCACTGCCCAGGTGTACATTGCCTTTATGAAATTGCATCAACATCATCATCATCATCATCATCATCATCATCATCATCATCATCGTTATTATTATTATAAACCTTTTATAATATAAAATTTTATAAATTTTATAAAAATTTTATAAACATGAAATTCAGTCAACGGAACACTCAAATTGACTGGCACTAATGGTTGACACGAGCTGCTGCCAGCATTCTAGGTATCAACCAGGTACCTCCTTAAAATGTAAGATGTTCCGAGTAGCACATTTTTTTGTAGCATTGCTGGAGTTACTGCAGGAAGCTGCAATTTCTTGATGTGTTTTGCAAAGTTTTTGGACATAGTTCCCAGTGCCCCGATGACAATGGGTATCACTGTTACACGTTTCATCCATAGTCGCGCAGTTTCGATGTCCAGGTCGTGGTATTTCGTAATTTTTTCCAGTTTTTTTCTAATAATGTCGGGCCTCGGCGGCCCGACACACGAAGGGGGGCCCCTCCACCCCCCCGGCACACCCGGCTTCCCTCCCACCGGCCCCACCTGGTTCCCGCATGGTCCGGAGCGTGCAGAGGCTCGCAACGCTCCCCTCTTCGCCTCCGGACGCGCCGCGGCTGTTTCCAGCGCCCGGCGGCGCGTCATCACGTGGCTCCCCGGCGAGGAAGGCTCCGGGACCCGAGCCTTCTCTTCTGGCGCGTCCGGATGCGCCGCAGCGGCAGCCCTCGCCTGGCGACGTGACTACGCGCGGCTCCCCGGCTCGGCCGGCTCCGGGGCCCGCGTCGCCTCTTCCGGTGCTCCCAGACGCGCCGCGGCTGCCGGCCTCGCCCTGCGGCGCGTCTGCGCGCGGCTCTCCGGCTCGGACGGCTCCGGGACCTGCGCTGCGGCCTCTGCTCCCTCGGAATGCGCCGCGGCTGCTGTGCTCGGTCGGCGGCAAGGGTGAGCAACGGACCCCGGCCTGCAGCCTGCCCGGTGGAGGCCCGAGCCAGCTCAACGTCTCTGCGGCCTGGGAGGACTCCGACGCCATGCCTGCGCGGGACTGTGTGGCAACGCCGATAGAGGATGGGTCCCTCCCCCCTATGGTGTCCGGGTGGCTGGGTGACAGGGGGCTTCGGGGGTGGGTGCAGCGGGGAGTGGGTGAGGGAAAAGGGCACGGTGGTGGCGACACGTTGGGAGGGCCTTACCTGCCTGAGCGACGGGCGAAAGGCCTTGTAGGGGAGGGGTGGAGAAGTTATAGGGAATGGGAGGGCGGAGGCATGTTTGGGTGGAGTTTGGGTGGGGTTTTCGGATGTGTATATAACAGCGTTGGGTGCAGATAGCAGCCAACGCTGGCTTTGTTTCTCGTTGCGGCTATTGCTCTGAAGAATAAAGTGCTTCTAGACTGCAGCAGAAGTCTCTCGTTCCTGTGTTCGGCACCTACCCTGCTTGTTGCAGGACGAGCTGTGACAGAAAGCCAGCGTTGCCTCTAGCATTGCGGCCCTACTGCCTCTCGGCTGTGTTCCGTTCGTGCGCCATGGCGGAGGGTGTGCAAGGGGCCGCGTTGGAGCCTGCTTCGGAGGAGGCTGGTGTGGCCGGGGCGGAGGTGACAACCCCTGTGGAGAGGGACGTGGAGGACGTCCAACCGGTTGTGAGGCCCAAAGTGCGGGACGTGCAGCCAACAGACCCTGCGGTGGAGTCCCAGGGCGTCAGTAGCCAAACCCAGGGGGGGGAGTGGTGGCTGAGCTCGATCCTGGGGCGCACGGGGCCCGAGCAAGGACGAACGGCCCGGCCCGGTGGGGCTCCACTGGGTTGGAGGGAGCGTCGGCTTACCGATGATGATGGCGAGGAATACAGCTATTCAACTGCACCCGGGAGTCAAACTATGGATGTGCTGCGCGAAAGGTTCGGAGAAGTCGGGGCACGTGACGGCGGTTCCTGGGGAGTCATGGCTCCTGAAGAAGACATTGGACAGTGGTCTCTGGGGGGGGCACCCAGTCAGACAGCAACGTCCCGTTTCCGCCTGGCTAGCCCAAAGTTCAAGGTGCCCGGGGAGGGGGGCGTTCGGGCCCCATCCACACGAGCACAAGGGGGGCGTGAAGCGTGGCCAACGCCTGACCGGGGCCCTGGACGTCCCGCACCCAGGTCGGTGGGGGTGTCCCAGGCTCAGACCCGACCACCTGTTGGCCATTGGGGACCGGGCGTGGTGTGGGGACCCCCACCGCTCACTACAACCTATGATGGGCATCCCGACCGCCTGGCCATGTTCCTAGGGCAGGTGATTAACCATCTGGACGGGTACGCCCATACCTATTCATCACAGTGGGCGATGGTGGTGGCGGTCACCGCGTGCCTTCAGGGTGAGGCTGCGACCTGGGCAGCGGACCTCTACAGTGACCACGCCCGTGAGCTCGGGGACATGGGGCTGTTTTTGGAAGCCCTACGCGTCCGCTTCGAGGATGTATCCCGCTTACATCGCGCGGAAGCCGAAGTGTTGGCCATCAGGCAGCGAGGACGGCCGGCAGAGGAGTACGTGCTTGAGTTCCGCAGGGTTGCGGGCAGGTTACGCTCGTGGCCCGAGCGCTTGCTGATGCACCACTTCCGGGCCGGTCTTGATGGAGCTCTCCGGCGGGCATGTGTGGTGCGGGGGGTACCTGCACGGCTTCAGGACTGGTTCCGGGTGGCGGTGGAGCTAGACATTGGGTTGCAGGATACCCGGGGCAGACCAATAGTGGCCCCTGGAGCCTGGAGGACCCCGGAGGGCCCGAAGACAGAGAGCCGGAAGCCTGTGGCGGCGGCGACACAACCCGGCCCCCCACCGGCGCCCCGTCCAACAATCCGCTGCTTTCGCTGCGACCAACCGGGCCATCGGGCGGTGGACTGCCCGTTGCCTCCGCCGCGACCGGGGCCCAACCCTCCGGAGGCGCGGGTCCCGACCCCCAGAAGAGCTGCAGACCGCTCCAGAACAGCGTACCAGGTGGCTGACAACACACCCCGAACATCGACACCGATACGTCCAGTGGGCCCGGCGGATGGACGAACGGACACGTCCGACGGCTCTGAGGATCCCGAGTACGAGGAGGACCCGATGGTAAGCGCTCCGGTGTGTCCTTTTGTGCTGCCCGTGGTGTTGATAAGTCCACGAACGGGTGAGAGAAGGGAGTGTAAGGCTCTGATTGATACAGGCAGCACACGCTGCCTAATTAGCCTGGTGATGGCAAGGGAGGCTGGTATTCCCCTTCAGCGGCTCCCCAAACCTATCCGTTTTCAGCAGGTAGACGGGTCTCTTTTGGGTGGAGCACCTATTACGCATGTAACGGCACCGGTGAGGATGGAATTGGGTACACACTGGGAGACTCTCCGGTTTGTCGTGGTGCCGTCTATGACGGAGGCAGTCATCTTGGGGCTTACATGGTTGGACAGGTGGGGCCCCACGGTTTGGTGGGAGGGGGGATGCCGGCACCTTCGTCTTGGGACAGGGCCCCAGCCTCCTGAAAAGCATTCCTTCCTGGGTCCGGAGGGGATCGGTGGACCAGAGGGGGCCGCAGGGGTGGGTACCGGGCTTGAGACACAGGTACCACGGGAGTACAGCGATCTCGCAGACGTTTTTGATGAGAAGGAGTGTGACGCCTTGCCACCCCACCGCCCCACGGACTGCGCTATTGAACTGGAGCCAGGGGCAAAATTGCCGAAACCCCGCATGTACGCAATGGCACCCCGGGAGATGCAGGAGCTCCGTCAATACATAGACAAGAACCTGCGGCGGGGGTTCATCCAGCCCGCTCGGTCTAGGATGGCGGCCCCTGTCTTGTTCAGAGAGAAGAAAGACGGGACCCTAAGACTGTGCGTTGATTACCGGGGGGTCAACGCGGTATGTGTGGAGCACTTGTACCCCCTCCCTTTGGTGAAGGACCTTTTAGCTCATTTGGCTACGGGCCGGGTGTTCACCAAGTTAGACCTAAGGGAGGCATACTACCGCGTTCGGATAAAAGCTGGTGATGAATGGAAGACGGCTTTCAACTGCCCGTTGGGGAGCTTCCAGTTTAGGGTAATGCCGTTTGGCCTGCAAGGAGCCCCCGCGGTATTCATGCAGTTGATTAACCAAGTCCTGCATGACCATTTGTACCGGGGGGTTCTTGTCTATCTTGACGACATCCTCATATATACGTCCACGCTGGAGGAGCATGTCGCCTTAGTGCGGAGTGTGCTGACCAAGTTGAGGGATGCCCGGTTATATGTGAAGCTTTCTAAATGTGAGTTTCACAAGCCCCGGCTGGACTATTTGGGGTATCGGGTGTCCTCCAGCGGGGTGGAGATGGACCCGGGGAAAGTGGAGGCTATCCAGCAGTGGCAAGCCCCACGGACCCGAAAACAGTTGCAGAGTTTTCTAGGCTTCGCTAACTTTTATCGGCAATTTATTCCGCATTTCGCTTCCATCGCCCTGCCGCTCACGGACCTACTGCGAACTAAACAGATGGCAACGTCGCCGCGGCCAGGGCAGAAGCTTGCATGGACCACTACATGCCAGCGGGCTTTTGAGGCGCTCAAGGCGCAGTTTGCCAGGGAGCCCGTTCTGCAACACCCGAACCCTGACCTGCCCTACGTAGTACAGGCTGATGCAAGCGACGTGGCTGTTGGAGCTGTTCTTCTGCAACGGCATGCGAA
The DNA here is from genome assembly GCF_947247035.1 of Vipera ursinii. Taxonomy (NCBI): domain Eukaryota; kingdom Metazoa; phylum Chordata; class Lepidosauria; order Squamata; family Viperidae; genus Vipera; species Vipera ursinii. Next base: position 3,395,083 of record NC_139520.1, read on the forward strand.
GGGAGGATTGCGGCCCTGCGCGTACGCCTCCAAGAAGCTAACGACCGCGGAGAGGGCTTGGGCTATCTGGGAGAAAGAGGCCTTTGCGGTCCGCTGGGCCCTGGGGACCTGGAGACACCTTCTGGAGGGGGCTAGCCAGGAGTTCGAGGTTTGGACGGACCATAAAAACCTGGAAGCCCTGCAAACACCCCGCCGACTGTCCCCGAAACACGTACGGTGGGCCCAGTACTTCCAACGCTTCCGGTTTCGCCTCAAGTACGTGCCTGGGGGTAGGAATTTCCTGGCGGACGCCTTGTCTCGGCTACCGCAGTACGATTGCCGGAAGGAGGAGGTAGTGCAGGCACTGGTACCGCCGCCCCGCCCGGTGGAGGAGACGGAGCACAGGGCCAACACCGTGACAGACGATTTCCTGCGGACGTGTAAGGGAGCGTTGGCGACCGACGACTGGATGCGGGCGCACCCCGACACCCTCTCGTTGCGGGATGGTTTAGCTTGGCACGGGGCCAGGTTGTATGTGCCTGCAGCGGCACGACATCAGGCACTCTACCAATGCCATGACGCTAGGCAGGCAGGTCATTACGGGTTCGTGAAAACCCTGCATCTGGCCCGCCGCCAGTTCTGGTGGCCAACCATGAGACGGGACATTGAAAGCTATGTGCAGAAGTGCCGCATTTGCGCGACCACTAAGCCCTCTACCAAGAAACCGGCAGGCCTCCTGCAACAGGTGGCAGATCCCGTAAGACCTTGGCAGGACATTGCAATGGACTTTGTGGTTGAGCTACCGGAAAGCAGGGGATATAACGTGTTGTGGACAGTAGTAGACTTGTTCTCGAAACAAGCCCACTTCATCCCCTGTAAGGGATTGCCCTCGGCCCGTCGGTTGGCCTGGTTGTTCGTCCAACATATCTATCGTCTCCACGGGGTGCCACGGCGTATCATCTCCGACCGTGGGGTCCAGTTCACGGCTCGGTTCTGGAGGGAGTTCGTACGTTATATTGGAGCAACACAGGGTCTGAGCTCGGCGTACCACCCAAGCACGAATGGAGCCGCGGAACGTGCAAACGCGGCAGTGGAGCGATACCTGCGTTGTTATGTGTCATACCAACAGTCCGAATGGGTGGACTTGTTATCCTTCGCGGAAGTTGCCTACAACAACGCAGTGCATAGCAGCACTGGGTTCTCCCCCTTTAAAGTGGTATCCGGTTACGAGTTTGTTCCTATCGCAGGGTGCGATCAGGGGGCCCCAGCATCCTGCACACCTGGGGCGTGGATGCACCGGTTGGAGGAGGTGTGGGGGGTGGCTAAGAAGGCGTTAGAGCGAGCAGCAGAATCATACAAAGAGCAGGCGGACAGGAAAAGACGGCCGTTAGCACCTCCCAAAGTAGGTGATCTCGTCTACCTCTCTACAAAATACCTGCGGCTGCAGGTGCCATGTAGAAAGCTAGGACCCAAATACCTCGGACCCTTCCGAGTTATACAGGTAATCAATCCCGTCACCGTCAGACTCCGGCTACCTCCTCTACTTGGAAAGATACACCCCGTTTTCCACAGCAGCCTGCTGAAGCCTGCTACGACCGCCTCCGCGGCGGCAGGGGAGGGTGGCCCGGGACCTGTACAGGGCAGTCACTATGAGGTACAGGAGATCCTGGACTCCCGGAAACGTAGGGGGCGGGTGCAATACTTGGTGCTCTGGAAGGGGTACCCCATGGAGGAGGCCACCTGGGTACGGGAAGAGGATGTGTGTGCACCACGCCTTCTCCGTGCTTTCCACCGGAAACATCCGGGGAAGCCGGGGGAGACCTCGGGGGGGACAGTTGCTCACGTTACGGATCGCTCACCTCTCTCTTCTTGCATTCCAGGTGGGCCCCTGGTAGAGGGGGCAGCATGTCGGGCCTCGGCGGCCCGACACACGAAGGGGGGCCCCTCCACCCCCCCGGCACACCCGGCTTCCCTCCCACCGGCCCCACCTGGTTCCCGCATGGTCCGGAGCGTGCAGAGGCTCGCAACGCTCCCCTCTTCGCCTCCGGACGCGCCGCGGCTGTTTCCAGCGCCCGGCGGCGCGTCATCACGTGGCTCCCCGGCGAGGAAGGCTCCGGGACCCGAGCCTTCTCTTCTGGCGCGTCCGGATGCGCCGCAGCGGCAGCCCTCGCCTGGCGACGTGACTACGCGCGGCTCCCCGGCTCGGCCGGCTCCGGGGCCCGCGTCGCCTCTTCCGGTGCTCCCAGACGCGCCGCGGCTGCCGGCCTCGCCCTGCGGCGCGTCTGCGCGCGGCTCTCCGGCTCGGACGGCTCCGGGACCTGCGCTGCGGCCTCTGCTCCCTCGGAATGCGCCGCGGCTGCTGTGCTCGGTCGGCGGCAAGGGTGAGCAACGGACCCCGGCCTGCAGCCTGCCCGGTGGAGGCCTGAGCCAGCTCAACGTCTCTGCGGCCTGGGAGGACTCCGACGCCATGCCTGCGCGGGACTGTGTGGCAACGCCGATAGAGGATGGGTCCCTCCCCCCTATGGTGTCCGGGTGGCTGGGTGACAGGGGGCTTCGGGGGTGGGTGCAGCGGGGAGTGGGTGAGGGAAAAGGGCACGGTGGTGGCGACACGTTGGGAGGGCCTTACCTGCCTGAGCGACGGGCGAAAGGCCTTGTAGGGGAGGGGTGGAGAAGTTATAGGGAATGGGAGGGCGGAGGCATGTTTGGGTGGAGTTTGGGTGGGGTTTTCGGATGTGTATATAACAGCGTTGGGTGCAGATAGCAGCCAACGCTGGCTTTGTTTCTCGTTGCGGCTATTGCTCTGAAGAATAAAGTGCTTCTAGACTGCAGCAGAAGTCTCTCGTTCCTGTGTTCGGCACCTACCCTGCTTGTTGCAGGACGAGCTGTGACAAATAATAATAATAATAATAATAATAATAATAATAATAATAATAATAATAATAATAATAATAATAATAATAATAATAATAGTTGTTGTTTGTTTGTTGTTATTTAGAGATGGAAACTTTAAAAAGGGCAAGCAAAATTGATTAACAAAGTGAGATGCTCTAAAAGCCTGCATTTCTGAACTTGTGGCCCTCATAAGAAGAGGAAGGAAACAAGGAACGTTTTTCAGCCTAAGAAGAGTCCAAGTGTCTTTCAATGGGTGGAAGCATAGCAGAAACACTGAGAGTAACCATGAGGCCTGCTACTCCATTCCTAGTGTCCCCAATCATCCCTAGGCCATTTATTTATTTATTTATTAAATTTTTATAGCTGCCTAACTCAGGGGTAGGCAACCTCGGCTCTTTTATGACTCGTGGACTTCAACTCCCAGAATTCCTGAACCAGCATGGCTCAGCTTGGAATCCTCTCCCTTTCCCCTCAGCATGGCTGGCTCAGGAATTCTGGGAGTTGAAGTCCACGAGTCATAAAAGAGCCGAGGTTGCCTACCCCTGGCCTAACTCAACCGAGTGACTCTTGATTGTACAGGTGATGCTATTATGGAAGAGAATCAAAATCTCACCTGAGAATTTCATAAAGTCCTGCCAATCTTATGCAAGACCCTTCCTGAATTTCTGTCTCTAGAGCAGTGTTTCTCAATCTTAGCAACTTTAAGATGTCTGGACTTCAACTCTGGCTGTGGAATTCTGGGAGTTGAAGCCCAATTTAAAGTTGCCAAGTCTGAGAAACACTGCTCTAGATCATTCCCGTGATAGACTCTTGACCTGAAGACAATTGCTAGGTCTCTTTGCTCTTCTAAGTATCTTCTCCTTGCTCTATTTCCAATCCATCCTCTTTATTACCCACAGTTCTTAGTGAAGGATTGAACTTGGGACCAAAAGCAACAGGGGAGAAAACTTAATAAATTTATAGAAAATTAACTGATCTTAAAGAAACAGTTTGGTTCACTACAGAGTTAAACTTTCAGCCTTCTTACACTAAAGTATAACTTGTGGAGAAAGCCCAGCCTTTTCAGCTCCTGATACAACTGGGTTTAAGAAGCTATGGCTAGAGTAAGATGGAACTTCTGCCTCCCCAGGCAGAAGGTCTGCATCCTTCATCCAGCCAAAGATGCAACGAAGAAGCACATTCTTTAGAAATAAGGAATTCATCACCCTTATTTTCAATTTAGGCACTTTTTTCACTTCTACTATTCATGGCCACTGGTTTATCTGGATTAAACTTTTGATTTTCTCCACTGATTATCATACTGTAAATTATGTATCAACTACATTTACTGTTATATGCCACCTGTAGATGTGCAGCATGACTGCGCTACTTAATTCTTGCCAAGAGTCACAAACATGACAAGTGAGAAATATAGCAAAATATTGCAATAGATTTTTATATCCTATGAATGACTCCAAGGAGCTCTGCTCTCCAAGGCTAATGCACCATTCCATTCCCCTCCCTCCACTTCTCACTGATATTTAATGTACCGTGTTCAAACTCCTGAGAAGAGCCTAACTTCACTGTTGCAGTGGTGAGAATGCAGTATTGCAGGCTAATTCTGCCAATTGCCAACAGTTCGATCCTGACCGGCTCAAGGTTGACTCAAGTTTCCATCCTTCCGAGGTTGGTAAAATGAGGACCCAGATTGTTGGGGGGCAATATGCTGACTCTGTAAACCGCTCAGAGAGGGCTGTAAAGCACTGCGAAGCAGTACATAAGTCTAAGGGCAACTGCTATTGCTAATATAGAAAGATAGAGAGGGCACATATCTTACAACATATGGAGTAAGTGGCTAGCCCAAATCTGGAACTGGACATCTTAGATAAGTCTTTGTGATGAACAGTGTCACGCTTCTCTTTTCTTTTGGGGCAAATGCTTTGGACTGGAACTTGTTTCCAGATGCAATCCTTAGGGGCGAGTCTTTGGTCAAAGACATCCACAGGGAAGTCCAAAGTCAATCTGATTGACTGTAACTATGCAACTCTCGGGACTGCCATCATGCTGCACAACCCATGCCTCACTAGATGCCAGTCTGCCATACACAATAGAGGGGAGAAACTGCAGGGAGGTAAAGGGGAAAAGGGGAATCAGAACTACTCTTCATATATTCATCTTTTCCTTGGCACAGGGAAGCCAGAAAACCACGTGTTCTCAGGATCCGCCCCTTGTCAGCAGAGTAAGTCCATGGCATAGTTTGGTCTTGAAAGCAGGACCATTAAAGTCACTGGAAAACTGCATTTCAGCCAGCAAGTGACCCATAGAACTGTCTGCCACATGATGAGTGAATTCTCCTTGGCTGGAGGTCTGCAAAGGATGCTCGCTGTCATCTAACCAAGATGCTGTAATGAATCCTGCACTGAGCAAAAGGTTGGACAGAATGAACTCTTAAGATCCCTTCTAACTTAGAATTTGGTACAAAATAGGTGGCTAGTATAAATATTTTAAACAAATGATATAAATTAAATAAATAACTATATAGTGCTATGGTAAATAATTGAAAACTGGTAAAATTAAAGTATACGTCACTATTACATTAACCCAAGTGTGATTTATTTTGGAACCCTATTTGGCAAAAAACCAGAGTAAAAATGCTAGAAGGAAAGGAAGAAATGATGTAGAACAACCATAATCAGGGCAGTCTATTCTTAAATTCTTGTGGTCAATGGAAAGCTATGGTCTTCTTGCCTGGAAACATCTGACAGCCTATCAAGGGAACCAGAGATGGGAGAGAGACTCCTAATCAGCCCAGTTCCAGGATTCCTCCCAGATCTCAGACAGAAAGGCAGATAGTCTTCCTTTAGGCAACAAAATTATATTGTTCAAGCTTTGTACATTTAAGCACCTAGCCAATGCTTGCCACCCTCCACATAACAACGGAAGCAGAGAGGCAGAACCTGTCAGGCAAAGGGTCAAATTAACTGGAGGTGGAAAAACAGATCCCAGGGAAACGTCAGGCCTATGCAGACCAGATCACCCTTCTCCTATCTTCTCATAACCCCCTTGGCCCTCATCCGGGCCAGTTGGAGATCTGCATGTTCTCTGCAATGCCAAGGACACAGCCCACAAGCATCAACAAGACAACAAGGTTCTGTCTGAGACCCAGTAGTCTTCAACATCTTCATACACGATTTAGGTGAGGGGATAGAAGGGGAACTTATCCAATTTGCAGATAAGATCAAGCTGGGGGGGGGAAATAGCCAACATTTTGGAAAGTAGGCTCTACATCCAGAAGGATCTCAGCAGGCTTGAATATTGGCTCTATCCAACACAATGAAATTCAGTGGTGGGGAAAGTAAGGCTTTACGTCTAGGCAGGACAAATCAAATGCACAGGTATAAAATAGGTAGTACTTGGCTCAATGGTAATAACTGTGAGAGGGATCCTGGAGTCCAGCCACTTAAGTCAGTGTGCTGCAGCTGCCAAAAAAGCCAATGCAGTCCTAGGGTGCATCAACTGAGGAATAGCATCAAGATCATGAGAAGCAATGGTACTGCTCTATACGACACTAGTGAGGCCACACTTGGAATATTGTGTACAGTTCTGGTCACCATGATACAAAAAAGATACCGAGGTTCTAAAAAAGACTGCAGATAAGAACAACAAAGATGATTGTGGTCTAGAACAGGGGCCCCCAACCTATGGTCCGTGGCCCTAAACCAGGCTGTGGCCTCTTGGCCACTGCGCCCCGGGAATAGCTGGTGAGCCCCACCCCACTAACAGTAACACTGCCATGTGGGCACTAGCAGCCCCATTTGCTCTTGCGCGGGGACGCTAGCACTGCTGCCAATGATGCAGGCGCCAGCAGCCTGTTTGTGCATGCGTGTGCATGCTGGTGTGTGCTGTGGGTGCATGCAGCCCATTTGCACAGGCACACAGGCACCAGCCTGCATGTCATGGGTGCACATAACCCACTTGCACATGGGTGCACATGCTGATGCCACATCATGTGCACGCCCATTTGCGCATGCACGTGCAGTCACACATGCACACATTTCCCTCCTGGTTCCTTTCCTTCCAGACCACCAAGCTGGAAAGGTTGGGGAACTTTGGTCTAGAGTCTAAACTGTATGACAGTTAGAGGAACTAGGTCTAACCAATCAGAGAGAAGGATTGGGGGATGACATAACTGTCTTCCAGTACTTGAGTGGCTGTCGCAGAGAAGAGGGGAATGACTTATTCTCCAAAGCATCTAAGGACAGGATAAGAAGCAATGGATGGAAGCTAGTTAATAAAGAGATCCTATCTGGAAATTAGGAAGAATTTCCTGACTGTTATGTACTGGGCTTTTGGATGTCGCCAGTCCTGCTATTGGTCTACTTTGGGCGGCAAGTATAGCTTCAATCTGATTGGTTAATACCATAGGGCCTGGCTATATATTGTGGCAGGGTGACTCCAATCTCTCAGTACAGTTTCTCCTTAAATAAAGTATGTCTGTACTCCTCTGCGTTTTCTCGTTCCTGCTCATCAGAGACCACAACATAATAGTGGCGACGAGGATGGGATCCTGCTTCTCCACCTGAGGGCTGAAGTCACGAGGAGATGGCATTACTCACTGGTGGGAAGAGGCATCTTTCCCCCCCCTCTAGCCGGCTAGTAAATTACGCTAGCGGCCGCGTGCTCAGAGGAAGCGTTCCCTGAGACTAGAAGCAGGATCCAACAGCAGAGCAGGAAATGAGGAAAAATGCCAAAAGTCGGCAAACTCAGAGAATTCGACATTAAACATCCAGATGACTGGCCGTCTTACCTTTCACAGGTAGAAAATTACCTATGAGCTAACCAGATAGCAGAGGAAGGCCTAAAAGCTGCAACGTTGCTGTGTGTATGTGGGCCAGCGACTTTCAATTTAGCTGAGAACCTCTTCGCGCCAACACCCATTGAAGCAGTATCTTTTGCTGACCTGAAGAAGAAGCTGACCGGGCATTTCCAGCCAAAAATGTTGGAGATGGCCTGGCGGTTTAAATTTGACCAACGAGTGCAGTTTCCCGGTGAGACAGCATCCGAATTCATTGCGGGCCTAAGGCAGGCCACACATCTCTGCAAATTTTCGAATTTAGAGGAGCGCCTGAGAGACCGACTCGTCTGCGGACTGAGAGACAGAACCTTGCAGCAGAGATTATTTGCCAGACCAAACCTCACACTCGCCGGAGGTGCAGTACAAACTGTACAGCCCACCAAAACCCCAAAGACAGACATTTCCATCCACCACGAGGTCGCCAGTTGCGGCAGAGAATCGTCGGAAGAAGAGGAACCGAAAATCAACAAGCTCCAGAGACAGTCAAGCGCGCAAAACCACAGAAATCAACAAAGAGAGAACAATTACAAGGCAGTTCTCTCACCTAGATGTAAAGGGTACGGAGGCAACCACTCCCACACAAACTGCAGATTCTGTTCGGCCACGTGCAGAGCTTGCGGTAGGACCGGGCACATCACGGTGGTATGCAGAGCTCGCCAGAGAGACAACCTCAGCAGGAGGTTTTCCTCACAAGGAACACATGGAGGGGAATAACTTAAGAGGAAAACCTGCGGACTGAGACTTTGCCAGGAACAATCGTTTGCTTTGGCTTACACTCCCCTGGCTTTTACTTGTGCCTGTTGCTCTGTGCCTTGCCTTGCTTGGAAGATGGCTCTTTGCCTTTTGTTTTGGACCTCGCCCTCCTCGTGTGGCCTGCGTTTGGCCCTTGCTTCACTGGGACTTTGGAACTGCTTCTTTTCTGGGACCTGTTTCTTGTCCTGAAGACTGCCCTGGTCTTGTGCCTGGACCCTGCTTAGTGGATGGGACTTGGAAACCTGGTCCTTGCCCTGTGAGCCTGCTCCTACTCCGTGGGTTTCCTTTGTACTATGGGGGCTGTTGTTTGGGGGACTGAGGGTGGCTGTCTTCAGAGTAGCATGAGAGTGGAGCCTTACCAGTTGTTGGAGGGCCATTGGCTGGAACATCGCTTAAGAGAAGAACTCTCTAGAGGCCTGCCTTGCCTTCACCAACTGAGCCATAACATTTATCCAGGATGGTATAAGGACTCCTGCCTTGGGCAGGAGGATGAACTAGAACAGCGGCTCCCAACCTTTTGGGCATCAGGGACCGGTGCCTCGAGAAAGGTTTTTTCCACGGACCGGAGGGGGTATGGTTTTGCATCTTCCTGCATCCCGCAGATGGGGCTTTGCTTGTTTGTGCGGCCCAGTTGCTGACATGCTGAGGACCGGTGCCAATCCACGGACTGAGGGTTGGGGACCCCTGAACTAGAAGACCCCACCCTAAGACCCCTTCCCAGCCTTGTGATTCTATGATTCAGATTGTGCTGTTTGAGGGTGGTATCTACATTCCCTTAGCCTACAGTATGGGACAACGAGGGGCCTAAAGATTTTTGTGAGCTGCCCAGTGAAGGCTGATGCAGAAGAGGGAATGGAAGGGACACTTATCAGATTTGGAGACCTTTGTAACAAAGAGCCACAATTTGTGTCACAATGATCTGACGTTGCTTTCCTTACTTTCTTCTCTTACCCGCCCACCCCTCACCTCCAACCAATATCATATTTTGTACCATTATCCAGCTGCAAGCGAGTGCAGTAAAAACGGGGATTTTGACGATGCAGGGCTGTGCGACTTTCACTCAGCCCTTGATGTCTTTAACCTATGTAAGACTGATTAGAGAAATCAGGAGCACATCAAAGCAAAATGAGAAGGCTGGGTGCTTAATTTGAGCCTTCTTGATGTGAGCTGTTCTCCAAGCTTCTCAGGGGCTTTAGGAACTGAATGCCATTAATAAGAGGTCATTGGAACAAGAATGGCGAGGAATTCATTTCCATTGCTGTAGTGGCCTCCTACAGCTTTATGCTTTTCTTTTATCACTTCTTCCTTTCTGGAAATATATCTGGAGACCTTTCTGAATACTTCCACTCTTTTCCCCCCCTTGCTGCACTTTCCTGTCTTCTGCTGCCTGAGGTTGCGCACAACCAGGGTGTTTGGGGACTGTCATCAACTGAGGATGTTTATTGTTATTTAAAATGACCCATATAGAACATCTGCAAAAGCAGGTCACTTGGTGGGCTGCTAGTAATAGACAGCAATACTGCCAATGTTACGGAGAGTGAAAAACAATTGCAAAATCCATGCAAGAAACTCAAGAGTAGACACAGGAACAGAATAACAGAGTAGGAAGGGACCTTGGAGGTCTTCTAGTCCAACCCCCTGCTCAAGCAGGAGACCCTATACCATTTCAGCCAAATGGCTGCCCAGTCTCTTCTGAAAAACCTCCACTGATGAAGCACCCACAACTTCTGGAGGCAGGGAGTTCCACTGGCTGATTGTTCTCCCTGTTAGGAAGTTTCTCCTTTTCTCCTCCCAGAAGTAGGAAGGCATGGAGAGAGCAGAGCAATTTGAGAAACGGGGAAGGAAGAAATGGATCTCCATCCCCGTGAATCAAGGTACTTTATGGAAGAGGTGGAAAAAAAATTCCTCAAAGGTAAAATAACGGGTCTCTGCAATTTTCTACCAATGATCTTTTATCTTCTTACTACTGATTTACCAATACGCTTTCTCTTATTTTCTGTTTATTACCGTGTGAATCTGGAAGATGATTTCACTCAAGCTCACCAACATTATGAGAACGTTGGAGGCAAATATCCTTCGAGATGAGACTGACTTAATGGTGGCTACCATGTTGTTTTGTTGGCAACAATGTGGTTGCCACTGCTTGTGACCTCCCAGCCTAGCCTAAAACCTGGAATTCCCATGAATTATGATTTCTTTTGGGTCTGGATTCTGTAGAAATTTCTTTAAAGTGAAAAGTAATTAAGCAGCAGGCATTTGGTGGATCCCACTTCCCAGTTTTAGGTTAATTCCATTTCATTTTATTGCAGATGAAAAGGCAGGTAGATGTGTGGCATGAATTTATACTCATTACGCTATAATGCAGGGGCAAAGCTGAGAGAATGTTACTGTATCTCCTGCCTTCTGGGTGGCCTTAAATGCTGATCCTTCTTTTTTTCTCTTTAATTTGCAAAAATCCCAGTGTTTAAAAGAGGAGAATGAAAATATTCAGAAAGAGGTCAGGGAGGAAAAGGTTATTATATAAAATGAGTCTCGGGGGAACGTCTGAAAGGAATAATGGATTAACGTGGCCACATGAATAATACCAATTGCACTACTCACAGACTGTCCTCACTTTGAAAACAACTTGGCATAATTACTAGTTTGCTGTCAAATCTATTTTGCTTCTTTACACTTCTTTTCATTCTAACTTTTTGCAGAGGGAGCCTTATCCAAGGCCAGCCTGGCTGACTTCTCACAGTTAGCGTCTTCTGGGGGATGCCAGCTTCTCGCCAACAGGAGAAAGCTGCCCCTTCAGCATCCTTGCTGTTCGGCGGCATCCCACACTCCCACCTGCCTTCCAGAGCCAGGGAGAACCGAAGAACCCCTGCTGATCGTGGCCCCCCTTTTGGTGCCCTGTTTCTTCCGTGCACTCATGGACTGCAGTTGTAAAAGGGAACAGGCTGTGTGGTACTAAGGAACTTTAACTTGGGAGCAAGACTTGGAGTGTGTGTGACGCTATAATCTAGGGCAGTGGTCCCCAACTCTTCCAGCTTTGCAGACCAGCATTGTTGTGATTCGGGGTCAGCCTGTGGGTTCGGCAGTTGGGTCGGACGACTCAGAGGAGGAGGGGGGTGTTGAAGAGCTTGCTGAGGGGGTTGAAGATCTTGCTGATGAGAGCCCTCAGCCAGGCCCCTCCCACTTGGTCACCACGGAGACCCAGCTGTGTGAGCCTGACAGCGTGGATGAAGATGACCCACAGCTGGCCCTGTTCAAGGACGCCCAACGCAGGAGGCAGTCAATCAGGAGTAAACAGAGGAAGGCAATGGGGCACCTCGGAAGGAGGCAGAGAGAAGCCACGCCCTGAACTCTATATAAGGGGAATGTGTGGGAGGGCTGGTTTGCTGAAGGCAACCGTTTGAATAGCTCCTGTTTCATAGCTCCTGTTTCATGGTTGGTGTCTTGTTTGCTCTGTTTTATGTTAATAAATGTGGCAGGCTTAATTCCAGCCTCTTGCCGTTTGTAAAGGGGTTGTCCATGCCTTTTCTGCAGGGCCGGTAGCAGGCTGGTACAGAACAAGCATGGGGGAGGAGAGGAAATGGTTCTGTGCAAGCAGCAGGCACACGCAAAGCTCTATTTGCACAAGCGGTGGGCACTTGTGCCACCTGCACAAGTGGAGTGTCACTTGGGTGAGTGCCCACCACTTATACAAATGGAGCTGCACGTGCACACTTGCCCACTGCCTGCACAGCCCTGTTCCAAACAGGCAGCAGTCCAGTCCTGGCCTGTAGCTCAGGGGTTGGGGACCCCTGGTCTAGGAGGCCAAGGCAGAGAGAGTATATACCAGGGGTAGGCACCTTGGCTCTTTTATGACTCGTGGACTTCAACTCCCAGAATTCCTGAGCCAGCATGGGAGAACTATGGCTCCCTTGATGACTTCTGGACTTCAACTCCCAGAATTCCCACACCAGCATGGCTCAGCTTGGAAACCTCTCCATTTTCCCTCAGAATGGCTGGCTCAGGAATTCTGGAAGTTGAAGTGCACAAGTCATAAAAGAGCCAAGGTTGCTTACCCCTGGTCGATACCATGTTTGTGCTTTGGTTGTTTTGTGTGATCCCAACTTATTTTCTTATCCAAGCTGAGATGCCAGAGAAGAGAGACACCTCCCCCTCCCCCTGGGGATCTTTTGGGACTTCCACTTTGGAAATCAGAGGCAGTTCTAGCGAAGGTCTTTCTCAGACTTGTGTTTGAGGCCCTTGTTAAAATCGAGGGTTAGAAGACAGATTTATAGATTATGGGCTTTATGGAGCTAAGGCAGTCTTTCTCAAATTGGGCAATACTGGCTGGGGTGCATATATTCGAATTATGTAGAGGGCTTTAGGCATTAAGGGAGCAGCAGGGGAGGGGGGGCATTAGACAGCACAGGAAAACAGGAAGAATGATGAGGATTATAATAACCAGATTACATGTAACATATCCAACAAATCTTAGTAAGTGGTCTAAGTGATTAAGGCACCAGGCTAGAAACTGGGAAAGCCAGCTGGTGACTTTGGGCCCATCACCAGGAGATGGTGAGGCAGGGAACAGCTTCCACAGGCATAGTCTGGGCAGCTGCTCTGCCGTCCGCTGGATTTTTCTATCACGATTGCTTTTGACAATTGTGGTTACATTTTCGTTCTGGCTTTTGTTCAGGAGCTCAAGGCAGCTCCCTGCCTCTTGTTTTTTTTGCAGCAACCGTTCCGCAAAGGAAGGCTGGGCTGAGAGGGATGAGCTGGACCCAAGCTCCCCACAGAGCTGCTGTGGCTGAAAGGGGGCTTGCACCCGGGTCTTCCTCCTCCTCATCCAGCATCTTTGGCACCGAAGGCCTCTTCTAACATAATTCCAGCCAGTTTGATTGAGGCTGGACCCTAAAGGTCCCCAGGGATGACTCCTTTGGGGCAGGACCCCAAGAGTTGAGCAAGACAGGACTGAACAAGAAACAAAGAAGTCACTTGCAAAGGGGGGAGGGGGAGGGGGAGGACAGCAACCAGCGGTTTCTCCGGGATACCCCCAATGCTTGAAGGCTCAAAGGCAGGAGGAGCAACGGCCAACGGCGAGGAAAACCTCACCCAAAGTGTCTTGAGACAAGCCGGAAAGAAAGGGCCGTGCTTGCATCCTCAGCATGTCACCCATTTTTATGATTTCTATTGAAAGTTTTTAAAAAGAAGAAAAACTAATATACAGTAAAGAGGGTAAGACAAAAAGCAAAGAGAAAGCAAAAAATTGCCAGAACAGAAGACAAAGTTAAGGAAAACTAGGAAGGAAATGAAAAAGATACAAAGCAACCTATAACGATTATATTTTAACCACCCTCTTTAAATTTATATCATCATAATCTTTTTCTATTACTTCTAACCATTAAAAGCATAAATTGTGTACTTCTATTTTTTACACAAAAAGTCCATAAGAGGTTTCCAGTCACTAATCACTGTAGATAATATCTTTTCTCTAGTAAAATATTAAATTATCCAACTCAGCAAGATGTATTAATTTCACCAACCGTCCCGCCACATTGGGGGTTATTGAATCTTTCCATCTCTGTGCTTATTATAATCCTATTGAAATAATCGTATACTGAAAGTAATCTTCCATGGCTTTTTTCTAACTATTTATCTATTAGTCCTAAAAGCAAAATTTCTGGCTTCAGTTGGATATTAATCTTTTACATCCTTTGTGCCAAAGAAAGTATTTGAATCCAAAGGATGGCATATATTTCGCCATCACTTCCTGTTGATGCTGTGTGCTAAAGGCGGGGGGGGGGGTTGCAACATGAACTTGTGGTGGTGGTGGGGGGGAGCAGCAGGAGAAATTGGGCAGCCATTTATCCAGAATGGTATAGGGCCGGGGTAGGCCACCTCGGCTCTTTTATGACTCGTGGACTTCAACTCCCAGAATCCCTGAGCCAGCACGGCTCAGCTTGGAATCCTCTCCCTTTCCCCTCAGCTTGGCTGGCTCAGGAATTCTGGGAGTTGAAGTCCACGAGTCATCAAAGAGCCGAGGTTGCCTACCCCTGGTATAGGGTATCCGGCTTAAGCATGGGGCTGGACTAGAACACTTCCAAGATCCCTTCCCGCCCGATTAGTCTATGTTCTTTGTTCTAAGATTAAAGACTGAGCAGGAGAGCTTCCTTCACAATGGCAAAGGGGCTTTTTGAATTGAATAGGCAAAGAATTTCCAAATCAAGAGGCCAGGGCTAATTTCCTGCAGCTACCAGAAACTAAACAATCGAACAAATTTCCTTTCCTTTCCTTTCCTTTCCTTTCCTTTCCTTTCCTTTCCTTTCCTTTCCTTTCCTTTCCTTTCCTTTCCTCTCCTTTCCTCTCTTCTTCCCCCCTCCCCTCAAGGGAGGCTTCCAGATGGATATTCTGTTTTTATAAAAGCGTCTGAAAGCTGTCAGTCAAGAGCCCTTGTGGAGATACGACGGAAAATATAAAATGAATTGCATAGTGCAAAATTAAATTACAGCACATGCTCTTGGGTGGAATGTTAAACACAACAAATTAGAAAGGCAGGAAACTCACTAATAATTTTGAATGACATGAGATAGACACTAGCCAAACACACACACACACACACACAGACACACACACACACACACACAGAGAGCGCTGTATGTATGCATCAGTGAAAACAGCAGATTGGGGAGGGGGGAATTGGGGGAAGATTTCTGCAGGAAAAGAAAACAGGCTCAGAGCAGGTTCTCAAGGGAAGGCAGTAGAAGGGATTCAGCCATTGTCTTTATACAAAAACAGGCGATCACTAATACCATCTGTGACAAGATGCATCACCATCATATTTGCAGCTAGGGAGAACGAAGGCGCAGCATTTGCTCCCTGGGGGGGGGGAGTCACGAGGTTTGGGGGCACAGAAGGCGTCCTTTGTTTACTCAGAAAGCAACACATTTATTTCAAGGCCTGGCAGAAGGCAGGCTTGCTGCATTGTTTATTAATCAGGGGCCAATTCTGGAGATGGTGGATGAGTTGCTAGAGCTGCAAGTCATGAGTCAACCTCTACTAACAGTCACGATGGCCTCTGCTCCCTTGCACAGTGAGTAAGTGCTGCTCTCTTTCTTCTCGAGTGTGGAGATGACATTTCACAGAAAAGCCAGGCTGGGATCACTACAATAGGATTGCTTGTCAACAAGTTCTGCAATTTACATTCTTAGCCTTAGCCATTCCAAAGGAAAATAAAGCCCGGGAAACCTGAAGATGGAGACTGGGAAGATCTACTGCCCAAGAATACCATGGCTCAAGAACGCTTCCCTATCAATTCAGCACCCAGCGCCCCATAATAACGCTGCCCACTTGAAGTCTAGATGACATCTGTCTGTCTTTCTAGATGAGGGAATAGAGGGGGAACTCATCAGATTTGTAGATGACACAAAACTAGCAGGAACAGCCAACACCCCAGAAGATAGGCTCAAGATCCAGATGGATCTTGACAGACTTGAACAATGGGCCCTTTCCAAAACATGAAATTTAATGTGGAGAAAAGCAAGGTTTTATACTTAGGCAGGAAAAAACAAAGGTACAAGTACAGATTGGGCGAGACCTGGCTTAAAAACAGCAACTGTGAGAGGGATCTTTGAGTCCTAGTGGATGATTGCTTGGCTATGAGCCAGCAGTGTGCAGCAGCAGCCAAAAAAGCTAATACAATCCTGGGCTGTATAAACAGAGGCATAGAATTAATACCGCCTTATAAAACCCTAGTAAGACCACACATGGAATACTGCAGCCAATTTTGGTCACCATATCACAAAAAATGTTGAGACTGGAAAAAGTGCAGAGAAAAGCAACTAAGATGATTAGGGGACTGGACGCTAAAATATATGAAGAACAATTACAGGAATTGGGTATGTCTAGTTTAATGAAAAAAAGGACTTGGTGTAACATGATAGCACTGTTACAATATTTGAGAGCTGCCACAAAGAAAAGTGAGTTGAACCTATTTTCCAAAGTACCAGAAGGCAAGACAAGAAAAAATGGATAGAAGCTAAACAAGGAGAGAAATTTCCTATCAGAGTAAAGAATTAACCAGTGGAATAGCTTGTCTTCAGAAATCGTGGGTGCTCCATCACTGGAAGCTTTTAAGAAGAGACTGGACAGCCATTTGTCTGAAATGGTATAGGGTCTCCTGCTTGAGCAGGGAGCTGAACGAGAAGACTTCTAAGGTCCCTTCCAATTCTGTTATTCTGAAGTAGAAAACACACTGTTAAAATAGGCTTGACAGTATAAAAAAAGAACAGAAAACCCAACACAATATCTAGGAATAAGGCAGGAGACTCTGTGTGGTGCTTCACCTACAGACCCTGGAGCCTGGACCCAAAGAATGAGAGGCAGCTGGATGTTCTCTAGATGTTTGAGATGAAGATTTAATGCAAGGATATTCATGGTGAAGTTTAGATGCTCTGGAGTGTGCCATGTTGCCGACCCTTTGATTACACACAAACCAGGTTGGACTGATGTTGCTCAGTAATCTGGATGGGAATTGCAAGAAACTAAAGGAAAAAAGGCACAAAAATTACATTACGGTAATTACAGAAAAATTACAGAGCTCAAGACTCCAACTGAGGTGGAGGTCGATGAATCAAGAGGCAGATAATAACTTTCCAGGTACATCAAAAACAGAGACAGCTAACAGGAGATGGACAGGACAGGGGGGAAGATGGGACATAAATGCATGGCTAAAAAGAGCCGAGGATAGAAACTGTGTGAGGGCTGCCATCTGACCACGACGATGGCCGAAGTCTCAATTTGAATGGAGCAGGTAAGAGAAAAAGCAAGAGAGGATGAGGAATTGATCTCAGCTTTCGATTCTCTTTCCCATCCCCCGTGAGATGTGGAATCGGGGAGAATGTGCAATACCAGAGCTTTTAGATGTTCATTTGGCTCCAGAACATTAGGAAGTCATCACTTGCCTCTATCCATGTATTGTTTTTCCTTTTAATGCGTATTCTAATTATATTATCTTCATTGCTTCAATTATACGGTACACTTAATTTAAGACTGTTAAGCATTGCATGTTCACAGTTCACATAATGTATCCAGAGAACTGTACTGTGAAGTAAGACCAATAAAATATTTATCAATAGCAATAGCACTTGCTGAATATACTGCTCCATAGTGCTTTGTAGCACTCTGTAAGCAGTTTACAGACTCAGCCTCTTGCCCCCAACAATCTTGAGTCCTCATTTTACTGACCTTGGAAGGATGGAAAGCTGAGTCAACCTTGAGCTGGTCAGGATCGAACTCCTGGCAGTGGGCAGAGTCAGCGTGCAATATTGCATTGTAACCACTGCACCACCATGGCTCCTTTTCATGCCTCTTTTAGAGAATCCTTTTCCTCACGCTAAGTATTGGCCAGAATATGGATCACAACTGATGAATTAATACAATCACAGAACTGGATGGAGCTCTTAAGCTCACTGAATCAAACCTGTGTCAGTGGCTGTCAGCCTCTGCATCTCAGTGAGCCCACCACCTCTACAGTTTATTGTCATAAAGCCTTTTTTCTCTTTATAACATGTAACTGGAATTCACCTTCCTATATTACCTTCCTAAGATAATTATCTTAAATAATTATATTAATTATTCTGTGTTCTGTGCTGTAGAACAATGGACAACAGATTTTTACTTTCTTTGGTATGACAGCCCTCTAAATATTGCATCCTTTATTCTTGGCTGCCCTGAAGGTGCTTTTTCAAGAGGCAACTGGACTTCCTTGTTTTTCTTTAAAGACGTTTCATGTCTCATCGAAGAAGCTTCTTCAACTCTGACTGGACGGTGGGGAATGGAAGGATTTATATTCCTTGCAGATAGCTGGTCATTTGCATCCTTTTATACTGAGGCCACTTGGAGGTTTATCTGTGTCCTCAGGGTCACCTGAGTGGTGCAAATGGGTGTGGAGCAGGGGTGTCAAACTCAATTTCATTGAGGGCCACATCAGCATTGTGGTTGCCCTCAGAGGGCCGGGTGGGCGTGGCCAGGGTGGGCGTGGCCTACTGGGTGGGCGTGGCTAGAGTGCATATGGCCTACTGGGTGGGCATGGCCAGCTCTACATCATTTGCATCAAGGGTGCCTATGGGGGCCTGGGCAGGAGTGGGACAGATCTGGGGGTCTCTGGCAGAAGGAGGGTCTCTGGGCCAGGGCCAAGGCAGTGGGGGCCGTTCCCTCACTGTTTCCAGGATGGCTTCGCGGGCCACATGAAACCACTTCGCGGGCCGCATCTGGCCCCCGGGTCTTGTGTTTGACATGTCTGGTGTGGAGCCTTCTTGGAACTGTTGTCTTGTAGACTGGAGATGGATGATGTCGTATCCCTCCCCCTCTGTCAAGAGGGGGCTGTTCTGTTTTGACCTAGATGGCCTCTTGGACCTCTCTTTCAAATCAGCAGTCCTCTCTATCCAAAATGTGGACTATGCAGTCTTCAAAAGGGTGGCCTTTGTCTTTTAAATGCAGATGGAGTGCTGAATCTTGTCCTGAACCATTGCTCTCCAGACTCCAGTGTTTGGTCTCTTGCAAACTTCGCTCTTCAGAAAAGAAGGATTAGGGGTGACATGATAGCAGTATTTGAGGGGCTGCCAAAAAGAAGAGGGGGTCAATCTATTTTTCAAAGCACCCGAAGGCAAGACAAGAAGCAACTTGAAACTAAGGGGAAATTTCCTGACAGTGAGAACATTTAACCAGCCTTCAGAGATTGTGGGTGCTCCATCACTGGAGGCTTTAAAGAAGAGACTGGCCAGCCATTTCTCTGAAATGGTATAGGTCTCCTGCTTGGGTGTGGAGGACCTCCGGCATCCC
Organism: Vipera ursinii; assembly: GCF_947247035.1. Classification (NCBI taxonomy): domain Eukaryota; kingdom Metazoa; phylum Chordata; class Lepidosauria; order Squamata; family Viperidae; genus Vipera; species Vipera ursinii. The sequence continues at coordinate 3,414,356 of NC_139520.1, forward strand.
TTCTGACTCTTTTTTCCCTGTTATTTATCAACTAAGTACGCCATCAAAATAGAATTAGGGTTATTTTCAGCATTTCCTTAATACTATCAAATAATGCGATAAATCCGTTCTGGCAAGCTTTGCTCTTGACAAAGCCGTATAGATCTCTGGAGTAATCAGTGCATTGTTTCCAAGATCAATCCCTCTGCACTACATTCTTCCCAAGCGTCAGTATTAGAACGGCTGGCTCCCAGCTCCCCTTGTCCTTTCCATCCTTTCTGAAGACAGATCTGGGTCATCTTCTGCTCGGTTCACTTTTTTTCCAGGACTTCTCAAAAGGTAATATTTGTATATAAGGATTCAACAGGTCCAACTGTCCACAAATTCTTTTATCACTTTGGGATGTAGTTCATCTCTCCCTCTCCCTCTCCCCACGCACATACTTGTTTCTATCTGTCTCAAGCTTCATTAGTTTGCTTGACAACACACTGGAAAATAGAGCTAAAAGAGGAATTCTGTGGCCCCGCTTTTTGCTGGCTGGGGAATTCTGGGAGTTGAAGTCCACAACTCTTAAATTTGCCAAGGCTAAGAAACACTGGTTTAGACCAGGGGTTGGCAACCTTGGCTCTTTTATGACTCGTGGACTTCAACTCCCAGAATTCCTGAGCCAGCCATGCTGAGGGGAAAGGGAGAGGTTTCCAAGCTGAGCCATGCTGGCTCAGGAATTCTGGGAGTTGAAGTCCACAACTCTTAAATTTGCCAAGGCTAAGAAACACTGGTTTAGACCAGGGGTTGGCAACCTTGGCTCTTTTATGACTCGTGGACTTCAACTCCCAGAATTCCTGAGCCAGCCATGCTGAGGGGAAAGGGAGAGGTTTCCAAGCTGAACCATGCTGGCTCAGGAATGCTGGGAGTTGAAGTCCAGTAGTCATAAAAGAACCAACGTTGCCTACCCCTGGTTTAGACAGTGAATTATGCCATCTTCACTAACCAGAAACTCCCTTGATTTTTTCCCCGGCCGCATCTCCCTCTGAAATTTTGCCTCTCTGAGACTTTCTTTATAATTCCTCACTCCCGTCTGGATTCTTTCTTGGTGATCTCTTTCCATTTCCTGTATGGAACACCCTCCCCCCACTAGTTATTAAAATTTCTGTGCAGTTCTCCGTGGTATTCGAATTTTTAAATGGCTTCTATTCTGTTTTATACAAGTTCTGTTTTATACAAGTTTTATATTTCCTACTGAAAATTCAGAAATGCCAATTAAACAAGGAAGGATTCCTAAATAATTGGTTTACGTACATCAAATTGAATCTGGGCAGAAATAAGTAGGGCTGGTTGAGTACTGATAAAAAAGAACTTCCTCAACTAATTGATTAAAGAAATTAATCAATGCAAGTTGCATCTGCAAAACACACTAAACATCATGAGTTTTTAATCTGGGTTGGATCCTTTTGTGGTTCTGTATTGTGTGAACCAATCTATTTTGTCAGCTTACCATGCAATATCTATCTGTCTGTCTGTCTATTTTACATAGCCAGCTATCAACCCCCCAACACACATAAAGGTGACTCTGAGTGGTGCACAACAATAAATAAAACAGCCGATAAAAACAGATAAAAATCTAAAAGGCACAGTGATAAATAACATAAAAACAAAATGATTAAATCTGGGAGAAGCAAGGATGAAAAGGTGCCCTGGGCCCTAGAGCCATTGGGACAAATCTATTTTACCCACCCAGCCAACAGGTTAATTCAGCATGCTGTGGGAATCTTTTCAGAGAATTCCAGAAGCCCAGCTGAGCTGCCCTGAGCTAGTTCAATGCATTTCTTGACTTGGCATAAACCAGGTCCTTACTAGAAACGGCTGTGGCCATCCCTATTTCTGACAGGCATTCGTTACAAAAACAAGCAGAATGAGAAGCATCCTTCCTTTCTCCTGCATGTTTGTGGCCTTTCTCGGGGCCGTTTCCTTCAGGGTTAATTGCTGCTGCTAACAAGGGGAGAAGGGAGACGGTGCAGCTTCAGGTCCAAAGCACAAAATACTGTATTATCTTTCTGCAAGCTTCTGTGGGGCAGGAACAGAAGGAACAATCTGAAAAGAATCAAATGAAGGACCAAACTTTTCTGTTGTCCATCCTTGACGGGACAATGTATTTTGTCATTGCTCAGATTTAAAAGAAAAAAACTGGGAATAAACAAAATCCTCGCTTGAGTTCCTTTTCTTTGTTCACTGTGACTCTTGAATGCAGCAGAGATTAGAAGGAGTAACCAACTTGTTAGAACATTTTTACAGTTCTAATACAGAAGGCCCTTTCTCTCTGTCCTTTGAAGATGCTTGTTATCAGTGGCATAACAGACCAGACTGACAGGCACACATCATCCCTTGGAAGTACTGAGGCTGCTCTGATGATGGCCGGCAGAAACAAGCTTGGGTGCCCTTTACACAGACTAGCCAATCAATGTGTGAGCCATCTGACCTTTGCAAATGCTGATTTAAAAAAGCCCAATTCCCATCTCCTTCAACCGGTGCTGCAGTTCCAGCCTGAAGGATGCAGGGCTTTCTGTGGTAGCCAGACGATCAAACAATCAGAATAGAGCTGGAAGGGACCTTGGAGGTCTTCTAGTCCAACCCCCCGTTCAAGCAGGAGATCCTATACAATCTCAGGCAAGTGACTGTCTCTAGTCTCTTCTTAAAAACATCCAGTAATGGAGCACCTACAACCTCTGGAGAAAAGCCCTTCCATTGGTTCATTGTTCTCATTGTTAGGAACTTTCTCCTTAATTTCAGGTTGTTTGTCTCCTTGGTCACTTTCCAACCATGGTTTCTTGTCCTGTCCTCTGGTGCTTTGGAAAATAAGTCCATTACCTTTTCTGTGTGGCAGCCCCTCAAATACCGGAATACTGCTAACCTGTTGCCCCTAGTCCTTCTTTTCAGTAGACTAGGTAATGTCATCAGGGTTAGTTTGCAGCAGGTTTGTTCCCTCAGAGTGAGCCTATATCCTAGTTGGGTAATGAAACATCTGGGAAAAACCACCAAGCTCAGAGCGCACCCAGGATTCCCCAGATCAATTTTTAAGAGGAACTATTTATTTGATTATTTATATCCCACTTTTATTATTTTTGCAAATAACTCAAGACAGCGAACACATCCAACACAACTTCCTTCTCTCCTGTTTTCCCCACAACAGCAACCCTGTGAGATGAATTGGACTGAGAGAGAGGGGCAAGGTCACCCAGCTGGCTTTCACGGCTACGGTGGAACTAGAACTCACGGTCCCCACTTTCTAGCCTGGTGTCTCAACTACTAGGCTAGACCGGCTCTTTTTAAGGGGGGATGCTCTCTAAATGGTTTGTCTCTACAGTATGCTCTGAGGAGCTGCCTCTTTCTAAGTCATCTACTAAATTCTAGGCAGGATATGCTGGAGAGTGGAATGGTGTTCAGACAACTTTTAGGAGCTTAGGAGTAGAGACGGCAGATGTCACCAGGCAGGACAAATGCACCGGGGTGCCCTACGCAGCATGTGTTTGCTCTAAATTGGCATTCATTGAGATGTGATGTTAATTAAACATGCCCCAAACAACCAAGCAAAATACTAAAATACCACATGGTTAATTCATTAGGGCTTTTGCCCCCGCATTGACATTTGAGAATAAGAATGTTTTAAATTGATTCTGCAAGGAACTGCTTCAACCTCACAATCAAGTACCCACGAAGGGAGATTTGATGCTTCAATTTCCTTAGTTGGACCTGTTCTTGGCCTTATAGCAGAAACCACAGGACCAGCCCTGGTTCTTGACAGAGTCTGATGCTCAGTATGCTGAATCACAGCAGGTGGCAGCCCCTTCCATTTTATTCATTTATTTATAACCAATTCAGGCATCAATCTTTTGGCTGCCTCTCAAGTCCTCTACTTCCCCACCAGGTAGGATGGTCACAGTAGGAATCCTGTCCTTCCCTTGTTCAAAGACGGAAGAGGTTGGCAAAGCACGTTTCATCACTGTGGACTTTGTAAACGATAGCATGGTTGTCCTAGCAACTTGAATATCCTATAGGGAGCCAAATGGCCCTTTCTAAATAATGCATGGATCCGGAGTCTCTGCTGCACAGCCAATAGGGCACCCCTGCATGCTAAGGAAAGGGAAGATGACATTAACAAGCTGAATCTGTCTTATTTATTTTCTGGGAGGACATATGAGCAATCCTATCATGAAATTAAAATGCTCCCAGTTTCAGTTGGGGACCCTTGATCTAGTCCAACCACTTGCACATGCAGGAGACCCTATATCATATCAAACAAATGGCTGCCCAGTCTCTTCTTGAAAACCTACAGTGATGTAGTACCCACAACCTCTAACAGCAAGCTGTTCCACTGGTTAATTGTCCTCCCTGTCCGAAAATTTCTCCTTAGTTCTAGATTGCTTCTCTCCTTGATTAGATTCCATCCGTTGTTTCTTGTCCTGCCTTCAGGTGCTTTGGAGAATAGCTTGACCCCATCTTCTTTCTGGCAGCCCTTCAAATGTTGAAACACTGCTATCATGTCCCCCGTAGTCCTTTTCTTGATTGCATCAGCCTAGGGCAGGGGTCAGCAACCTGAAACAGTGAAAGAGCCACTCGGAACCGGTTCCCTCACAAAAGGAAAAACTGGGAGCCGCAAAAACTGTGTGTGCATGCGCGTACATGCATGCATGCGCAGAACAGGGTTTGACTGAAGAGTGGAGCCAAGGCGAGATATGCACCTACCCTGCATATTTGAATTGATTGGTTGAACTTTTTTAGTCCCACTTTTTTTTGGGACTGCACATGGCAGAGGACTGGGAGCCGCAGGAGACGGCTGAAAGAGCCACATGTGGCTCCGGAGCCGCAGGTTGTATTGCATACTTGCAAGTGGGCCAGACACTGTTGCAATAGAATTTTTTACTTCAGCCAGCATCTGTTTAAGTATTTGGACAAAACTGGCATGAACACAGCAATTTTATTTTACTGATTTGGATTCAGGAATCAACCTGTCATGTGAATCCAGCCAAATGAATTCCTTTTCTATTTGCTAGCCCTTTTGTCACCCACAAACAAAGGAAAGTGTCACTCAACATGGGGAAACATCAGCTTGATAGAAGCATGGAGAACTGAGGCAGTCAAAAAGATGGACATCAGTGATGCAGTAATTTTCTTTTATCCCAATAGATCTGGAGGGCATCAAGTTGGGAAAAGCAGCTTAGTTTTACAGGTCACACATAGATGAGGTTAATGACAGCAAAATGGCAGGTGCAACCAGATGCATGCAACTCACATTCAAAGGGATGGGGCTTCAGGTATCCATCTACACTGTCCGTCACTGTTGATCCCTCCCTCTTGACCACATGGTCTTAGATGGAAAGTCCTTTTTGGTGATAGGTTTATGGAAGAGAAATGCCAGGGATGAAGATGGTTTTACACCAGCCAGGCGGCCCTTCCCATCTTCCCCAGCTGTGCAGGCAGATGGGCTGTTTAAGGCTCCAGGCCAGGCCCTCGTTCTTGAGAATAAACCTGGCCTGTTCATGTACAGGTAGTCCTTGGCTTCCAACAGTTCATTTAGTGACCTTTCAAAGTTACAATGGCACTGAAAAAAATGACTTATGACTGTTTTTCACCGTTATGACCTTTGCAGCATCCCCATGGTCATGTGATCAAAATTTCAAGAACTTGGCAACTGGCATGTATTTATGACAATTTCAGTGTCCTGGGGTCGTGTGATCCCCTTTTGCAACCTTCTGACAAGCAAAGTCAATTGGGGAAGCCGGATTCACTTGACAACCAGGTTACTAACTTAACAACTGCAGTCACTTAAAGACAGTGGTAAAAAATGTCATAAAATGGGGCAAAACTCACTTAGCAGAAATTTTGGGCTGAATTGTGTTCATAAGTCAAGGACTACCTGTTCTCCGACCACCCAGCTGTTATTTCCCACTCCCCGGCCTTAAAACGGAGTGGTGTTTATTTGAACTGAACTATTTTTAGATGCAAAAGCTTGGAGGCCAGGAGCCTCAAGACATTCAGCAATTCCGGGGGAATGGAGAACGAGAGTGAATGCCAATAATGTGGCCCCATTTCTCTGTTTGTTGTCTTGTAATTTATACATCAAGTTCTAGATGCAACATCCATCCAAATAACCCGTCTCTTTGTTCAGGTGATTTGTATTTTCCAGCAAATCAAATCATGTTCAACAGCTCCAGACAAAGATAATTCAGTTCTAATTTTGATCAAATTAGGCTGCTTTTATATTTTTTATTGGGAAGCTCTTTTTCTCTCTCACTCACTCTGCTAAGCCAATTGAGTAAATTACATAATTACTATATTCCACTAAAAATATGGGTTTATGCTAATTGTATTATAGATTCATTTCTTTGGAGGTCTGCCAGGTAGGAGATTACGATCCCCCAGGAGGTGAAGCACTTGGCACTTGATTGCATGCCTAACACTGAACTACAGATGCATCAGAAATTTAAATATTATGACTGTAATTTTCAAAACAAAAGGCATGTGTTATTTGGTCTGCTAACTGGAAAAATTGGGAAGGGGTATCCTTGTTTTGACTGGAATACAAATAAGCCCTCCCTGGTACTCCTAGCTTTTTAATTGATTAATGCATTTTTATTTTAACTTCAAATTACATTTCAATTATGATTTTATTTTTTTTTCTTGTATTTGCATACGCTTTGTAGAAAAAGAGATAAAAATAAATGCATGTGTGATGTGCAGGAGTTTTTGGTGTCATGTGAGCAAATTAACAATAGTCCACACTTTTAGTCAAGATACCAGGGCTTCACATACAAATGTATATGTATGGCTGTGTTTCATAGCAAATCAGAAGAAAAATTAGGATTTGCATTCTTACCAGAACATTAATTTCCAAATATCTTAGACTGCTACTATCATTTCAGCTATGGAGAGGAACAAAGTGCAATGGCTAAATTAGTTTACCCAAAGGCAAACTGAGAATTCACACATACTTGTTAAGACGAGGAGGGAGTTTTCCATTATTGCAGGAGAAGAATCCCAAAGCTGGGCCTGGAAAAGAAGTCCTCTACTACAACTTTCTGTGCTCCAGAGCAACTAACCAGCTTTGGGAAGCTCACAGCCATCTTGATGGCCACCGATGGTTCAAGGGTCTTCCACACATTTGTCTGGTCCCATCCTGGTGCCATCTGGCTGCAGTGAGTCCCACAGTTTAACTCTGCAATGTAAAAAGACATCAGTCTTGAATCTCCTCACAGTTCCTTTCAGTGGGTCCTTTACTTTACACAATCTCTTCGGCAACTGTAAACTGTGAATACATTCTGCAGAAGCGCAAGAACATAATTCACCGTGGAGGACTTCTCCCAATTCTCAACTTTTTTGTATGAAATTCTGAAAGCAAATCTTCTTTTGTCAAATTGAATAATAGGGAGAAACTTCGGGGGGGGGGGGGAAAGTACGGATCGTGACGTAATCCAGATAAAAGGTCCAAATTAAAAGACCTGAATTTCACTAGAAGAGTATTGTTGAGGATTTCGCTCTGCAATGGGCGAGAAGGAGAAAATTGTATTCAAACAAGCCATTCTCCAAGGAAGATTCAGCACAAATACATTTATTATAATGTTCAAAACGGGCTTCTGGAATCCAGGCTGTTCTAGATGAAGACGTTGCATATGGCTCTTGCCATGAATCTTCTACAGAGAAGCCAAAAGAAAAACAGAGGTGCTGTAATGAGTGAGCCTGTAAAATTTTGAGCATCCTTAACAAATGCAACTTTCTAGCAGTCACTTCGACCAAATAAAATATTCACAAATATTCTCCTCAGGCTATAAATTAGGCCTCACGTTCCTGGGCAGAAAGGCTTGCGAAACAGTGCAAACAAGAGCGTCAAGGTGGAAGAAGAATGTAAACCGTGCCTTCCTAAGCACTGATCAGTGATCAGCCCTTCCAATTAGTGGTTTTCCAAAATGCAGAGAATTTGATGGATAAACAGCAACAAAACATGACATCTAATTCTTGCATGACTTAGATCATTTGACACATTTAGATTTTCTATAACAGAAAACCACTTCTTTTTACATATACATTTTAACTATGGAGATGCATCATGGAAAAATCATTTTCCTTTCATTTTTAATTTCCATTTTCAGTGGCACATATTCTTTCTTTTTTCTTTCCTTTTAATTATTTTCATTCTTCTTTTTCAATAGACATAATTGATGGAGGCACATTCAGGCAGCTCACATTTGTTTTTCAGATGAATGCACAGACATGGTTTTAATCTCTTGGTAATTAATTTACAAAAAAGGAGGATAGTTAATCCTTCTCTTTGAATGCAGTAAGCATTTCTTTCCCTCCTGTATTTTCATCCATCATCATTTAGATTGTGTTCTTCATCCAGAAAGATGCAGAAAGAGGCCACAGATCACTAAAATAGAAGGGAATATTTATAGCTCAGGGCTGAACTGTGGGGTCCTTGGTGCTCTCTGAGCTTGGTGCTTTTCTTGCAGATGTCTCATTGCCAAACATCATCAGTAGTTGTAAGTGAGCAGGGTTTGCTCTCATTTTATATACTAGTGGCTTGTCCTATACTAGTGGTTGGAGTAGACTTGATGGTTCCTTGCCTGGGCTGTTGTTTACTGTTTGTATGGCTTGGTAGTTTCTTGATTGGGGTATCGTTTGCTTCTTGATTGTTAGTCTATGGCTAATCTTGGTGTTAATCTCTTCTTATCTGGGTGCTGATCACTAAGAATCCAGGTTTTATCACAACAGCACCGAGGCCAGTTTCACTGGCGACCCAAACCAAATTGGATTAGAATCTTAGAATAGAATAGAATAGAATAGAATAGAATAGAATAGAATAGAATAGAATAGAATAGAATAGAATAGAATAGAATAGAATAGAATAGAATAGAATAGAATAGAATAGAGAAGAGAAGAGAAGAGAAGAGAAGAGAAGAGAAGAGAAGAGAAGAGAATCTTGATAGAAGAGAATAGAATAGAATTAGAATTGAATAGAATCTGGAAGGGATCTTGGAGGTCTTCTAGTCCAGCCCTCTGCTCAAGCAGGAGAACCTATACTATCTCAGACAAGTGACTGTCTAATCTCTTTTTAAAAATCTCCTCTGGGAGCAAGAACTGTTTAATTGTCCTCACTGTCACGAAGTTTCTTCTTAATTCCAGGTTACTTCTCTCTTTGATCAGTTTCCAACCATTGTTTCTTGTCCTGCCCTCTGGTGCTTTGGTGAATAACGTGACCCCCTCTTCTTTGTGGCAGCCCCTCAAATACTGGAATACTGCTATCACATCTCCCTTATTTCTTCTTTTCTTTAGACTAGCCAAACCCAAGTCCTGCAGCTGTTCTTCGTATGTTTTAGTCTCCAGGCCTTTGATCATCTTAGTTGCTCTTCTCTGAATTTTTTTTCCAAACTCTCAACTTCTTTTTTGTGATATGGTGACCAAAATTGGTTGCATATTCCAGGTGTAGTCTTACTAAGGTTTTATAAAGCGGTACTAATACTTTGCGTGATCTTGATACTATGCCTCTGTTTATACAACCCAGGATTGTATTAGCTTTTTTGGCTGCTGCTGCTGCACATTGCTGGCTCATAGTCAAGTGATCATCCACTAGGACTCAAAGGTCCCTCTCACAGTTACTGCTTTTAAGCCAGGTCTTGCCCAATCTGATTTTTTCCTACCTAAATATAAAACTTTGCTTTTCTCCACATTGAAACTCATTTTGTTGAGGGGTTTCGGTTTGCACGTGCAGCGCTTTTGGACGTGCAGAGAGAGCTCCCTCCCTACAGTCTGATCTTTCTTCATTGGAGGACCTTGAAAAGGGTCGAAAGTTGCCCTGGAGGGGCGACCACAGCAAGGAGGATCTCCTGTGATCGTGGAAGGGTGGCAGCCCTCTGCTTGAATCTGGAGCAGCTCCTTTTGGCCTGAAGAAGAGACCAGCCATCAACATGGCCGATCATTAAGCTGTTCCCTGCCAAAAGCCAAAAGCATCATCTAGCACAACGAAGCAATTTGGAGGACTTGGGTGAGACTTTTCCTTTCTTATCCCCCTAACTGCCTGCCTGTGGGACTTTTCTGAAAATTTTCTCCCTCCCCCCCTTTATTTTTTGAAAAAAAAACAGCTTTTGTATACTTGGGGGAATAACATTTTAAGTCTTAAATTGAAGAAAAAAGAAACACCATCTGATTAAGCAAAGAAACTAAGCAATCTCATTCCTACCAATTAAAAAGCTCATATTTTTGTGGGAATCTACTACCCTATTTTCTGTTTAAGATGTGAACTAAGGAAAGAAATGGACTAATTATATAAAAGCTTTATATTAATTTGGAAAAAAGAGAATTTTACAACTTATTTTATATGCTACTGATGACATCCTGTGACTAAACGTGGAATTGCAAGTAAACTTTTTGCTTATTCTGACAGCTGACTGAATAACAGAGTTGTCCTTGATATTATCTTCAAAGACAAGTGTTGGAACACCTGGCATTGAAAACAACTTTTAGGAGCATTGGAGGTGGAAAATTACTGACTTCTATTAAAATAGCCTCCATGGAAGACTTAGCTGTAAACACTAACAAAATGGATGACTATATCCCACCACTTAACTACAAACTGAGAATGGACACAATCTTGGCTATAACTGAGCAAATTAAAACCAAATTGCATGATAAACCTGACAACTCAGCTACCAGATCAAACTTTGACCTTAAATGATGAACTGACAACCCCCCAAAAACAGGATTTTGATATGTTTTAGTCTAATTACATTGAAAACTTTCTTAATTAATTAGGTCATATCTAGAAATGTACTAACTTGATCACTTTGACTATGTGAAAACTAAGGGAATCAGAGAGGGAATCTTTATTGATGCCACCTGAACTATTTACAAACAACTTGTTATTTGTTACTTTTCACTACCCAACCACCATGTTGCTTCACAAATATATGTATATGTAAATATTGAAAAACCAATACAAATTGAATAAAATAGAAACTCATTTTGTTGGATATGGCCCATTGTTCAAGTTTGTCAAGATCTTTTTGGATCCTGATTGTAAGCTATGTTTTAGGATTCAGCATGAGATGTGCAAGGACAATTATACTTTATTCAATAAATCATAGATAAGCAAATTGTGATTAGATAATGTCAAAGGACAAGACATGTGTGGCAATACCATCACACAATATATACTTGCTCCAGATGTTAAAAGGCAGAAATATAATGGCTACAATAATAATTATTTGTAAAATCACCACTGAGGTCATTATTTTGGCATCAATGTTATTTGTTGTGGATGCTACTGCAACTTGGATATAGAAGAATAAAATATAGCAATCAGTCAGAGTAGTGCGAGATACACTAAGTATCTAGCCTGTTTCATCTACCAGCCCTTTGGGGTTAATTTGTTTTGTTTCTCGATGATTATATGGACAGCTGCTACCCATCTTGACCTGATTCTGGTAGGAATTCATAAATTTTCCAAAATCTTTCCAGTAATCTCTTTGCTCTTTTGTCTTCTCCATTGTCTTTCTTTTTTTCTGAATCTATTAATCTTGCAAAGGATAGTTGTTGTTTTTCTTAATCCATCACATGCTCAAATCGCATGCTGAAAGAATGTGAGTTGTTTTTTTTTTTTTTTTTTTTTTTTTTTTTATTGAAAAGTTTTATAAAATACAATTTTCCTTTAAAAAAACCCACCTTCCCCCTCCCTCCTCCCCTCCCTACCTCCCCCCTATCTCCCCCCCTCCCCCTCCCCCTCCTCCCTCCCCTACCTCCCCCCCTCCACTTCCCCTCCTCCCCCCTCCCCCCCCCCGACTTCCCAGAGCAAAATACAAGGTATATATCTAAAAGGCAATCATAAACAATCATATACTAACAATTATAAACTCTAAAATCCATCACTCTCTAGCTTGTATATAGTAAACCAATCCTTAATAATACTAAATATATATAAAAAACTAAAATAAAAGAAAACTAGCATCATTCCCATCTATATTCTTCCACAATTCACTATTACCTTAACATATTCTCATTTGCACATTAATAAATAGTTCTTACACAAATTAACCCACATTAACCCACAAAACTTTCTTCCTCTTCCTCTGTAGTAAGTTGTCCATTAATTCCAAATTAAAAAAAAAAAATCTATTACCATACATAGCATCCCAAAACTTTTTTTTTTTTTAAAAAAAAAAAACACAACTACCACTTAACTATAAATATTTTGTGGAAGTTCCATAGATTTCTACTGATCTTATTTTTTTTCCTTTTTTGAGCGTTTTAAGGCAGCACGCGTCACCCTCTGTTCTCTAAGATCATCCAAAAGAGTTGCAGCTTGAACTCCTCCTGTACCCTTCTCGTCTATCTGTGCATCTTCATCCTCTTGATGTTCTCCTTCTCCAGATCCCTCTGCAGCTTCCAGAAGTGTTGATGGGGTTACTTTCAAGACATTATTATAAAAATCATGCGCTTGCTTCACATTACTCAAACAGTACCTTTTGCCATCATACATGAAGCTCAACCCAGCTGGGATCTCCCATCTGAACCTTATATCTCTTTGCTTGAGCTCTTGCACAAGAAATATAAAATCCTTCCTTCTCTTTAAAATCTTTGGAGGAATTTCTTTTAGAACCAAAACTTGTTGACCAGCAATCACAACTTTGGTATCGTAGGCAGCTTGTATAACTTCATCTCTAATTTCCCTTTTTACAAAATAAACCACCACATCTCTAGGCAACTTTCTCTGTTTAGCAATCCACGAATTCACACGAAACACTTTGTCCATACCTTGTTTTAATTCAGATGCTGGATGGTTCAATACTCCCTCAAAAGCCTCAGAAACCAGCTGCTTTAAATCTTCCTTAATATTCTCTTTTAGGCCTCTAATTCTCACAGCAAACTGCATCTGGTAAAATTGAGCCAAGCTCTGTTCACTGTCGATTTTGTCTTTTAAATCTTCAATTTCCAATACTTTTGCTTCTAATAAAGCATTCTTTTGAATCAAATCTTGCACTTGATCATCCAGCACCTCCACACATTTAGCAACTTTTTGCACTGAGGACAAAATGTCTACCTTCATTTCTCTAAGTTTCTGTTCCATCCTTTCTTCCATTCTCTGCTCCAATTTCTCCAATTTCTCCTCCATCTGTAGAAATTTAACACCCATTGACTCCAAAATTAACTGGGTATGTTTTTCAAGATCCTTCGATGTCAATACATCAGGAGAATGCAACGCCTGCAGCAATGATTGTTGTTGCACCGGAGAATTTCCAGCACTCCGAAAAGTTCTAGGGGGAGGTTTAGCCGCCATCTTTTACTTACAATTGTGACGCACTTTCACTTTAAGTTTTAAGCAAAGTCCATCAAGCTTGAGAGTAAAATAAAATCTTCTTCATCTCTTCATCTTTCCCTCTTGTACTGCTCTGCCTGCTCTTTCCCTTTCATAGTCTCTCCTTCAAGCAGGGATGGTCGCAGACGCCTGGCTCTGCTCCATGAAGTCCGGAGCAGAGACGCTAGCCAGCTGGGAGCAGCCCAGGCTACGGGGGAGTTCAATCCTTCAGCCGCCCAAGCTCCAAGCTCAGGCGGCCCCGGAGAACTCAACCCCCACCTGGGGGCTCACCTCCTCCTCTTCTCCCGAGGAGGGGGCTTCAGATTCGCCCGAACAGCTGATCGGCGCTGTTTCGGGCGAAAAAACACCAGCTAAGCCGCGGGCAGCCCGGGAAGGCTCCCTCCGTCGCCGCGGAGCCACCGGAAGTCTCATCCAAGAATGTGAGTTGTTGATTATCACCTCAAAAGAGTAGCCTTTATGCAGCTGTTCGGTTTTTGCCATCTATGGTACCTTAGGAACCATCTCCAGACTCGCAAGAAATACTTACTCTTACTCGCAAGAAATTTTACTCTTTCTCATTTCATAGGCATACAAGAGTTGTGCAGATTTCAAAGAACTGAATATATAAATCAATCAAATATATGGAAATGGAAAGTATGCAACATATTGGGATCTCTGATCATGGAAATGGATAAAAATGCCAAATCAATTTACTTTCATACAATATGTGGTGTCAAACATTGTGATCTAAGAAGAGGTCATATAATTTTGGTTATCTTAGTTGTTACTAGCTAGCCCTAGATTCTGAGAATCAGGCTCCAAAGTTTATTATGCAGATAATAAAGACAGAATCCTGCAAATAAGTAATTTCTATATTTAGGATTTAGGCTGTTTGCATACCTGCACACACTCATTGGAATTAAAATTGGCAAAAGAAATATCAACAATCTCCAATATGCAGAGGATACCACTGTAATGGCAGAACGTGAAAAGGAACTAAACCGCTTCTTCATAAGGGTAAAAGAGGAGAATGCAAAAGTTGGCTTGAAAATCAACATTAAAAAACAAAGATCATGGCATGTGGTCCCATCCCTTCCTGGCAAATAGAAGGGGAAGAAATAGAAGCAGTGACAAATTTTATCTTCTTGGGCTCCCAAGATCACTGCAGATGGTGACTGCAGCCATGAAATTAAAAGACCCTTGCTCCTTGGGAGGAAAGCTATGGCAAACCTTGACAACATATTAAAAAGCAGAGACATCCCTTTGCCCACGAAGTCCGTAACATCAAAGCTACGGTTTTCACAGTAGCAATGCATGGCTGTGAGAGTTGAACCCCAAGGAAGACTGAGTGCTAAGGAACTGATGCTTTCAGTTTGTGGTGTTGGAGAAGACTCTTGAGAGTCCTTGCACTGCAAGGAGATCCGATCAGTCAATCCTAAAGGAAGTCAATGCTGATTGTACTTGGGAAGACCCTGAAGCTGAAGCTCAAATACTGTGGACACAAATGAGAAGAGGGGACTCCTTGGAAAACATCCTGATGTTGGGAAAGGCAAAAGGCAAAAGGAGAAGGGGATGGCAGACGAGGAGATGGTTAGAAAGCATCATCAATACAAGGAACATGAATTTGGGCGAACTCCAGGAGACAGTGGAGGACGAGGGGGGGGGAGAACTGGCGTGCTGTGGTCCATGGGATCGCGAACAGCACTTAGACTTACATACTGCTTCACAGTGCTTTACAGCTCTCTCTAAGCATTTTACAGAGTCAGCCTATTGCCCCCAACAATCTGGGTCCTCATTTGACCAATTCAGAAGGATGGAAGGCTAAGTCAACCTTGAGCGGGTCAGGATCAGAAGGGAAGGAAGGAAGGAAGGAAGGAAGGAAGGAAGGAAGGAAGGAAGGAATGAAGGAAGGAAGGACAACAGCAATAGCCTTACACTTATATACCACTTCATAGTGCTTTACAGCCCTCTCTAAGTGGTTTATAGAGTCAGCATATTTGCCCTCAACAATCTGGGTCCTTATTTTACCAATCTTGGAAGGATGGAAGGCTGAGTCAACCTTGAGGCGGTCAGGATCGAACTGCCAAACTGCTAGCAGTCGGCAGTCAGCAGAAGTAGCCTGCAGTGCTGCATTCTAACCACTGTGCCACTACAGCTCAACAACTCGCTTACTATCCAAATCAGTCTAATGGGAATTTTTATATCAGAACTATAGTATCACATAAATATAATGAGATTTTAAGAAACTGTTTCAGGAGATTGTTTCCTGAAGTATATGAAATGTACCCCCCAAACTGTAAGTACAGAATAATTGCATTAAACATTTTCAGGGTTAGCATGGGAGAGACTAAGAAGGAATGCATTTGCAGAACACAGACTGATATGGTGACGAAAGAAAATGTTTAGATTCATCCAACCGGTGAGGTTTAGTGTTTTAAAGTGCTTAAGATTCTTTTAGATAATTTCTGAGCACAACTTCATCTTCACCATTTCAGAGCAAGGGGAAACGCTATAAAAGATTAGAGGACCAGAATAAACTTTCATCCACCAAGTAACTGAGGATAAAATAAAGAGGAGATTATGCTATCATTTTCAAAGGGAAGAAAAATCTAAAGAGTTGTAGCAGTTTTTTGGTAATAAGAATAATATTATTTAACAGAAAATGCATTTTTTTGTTACAGGATTGTGAACAAAGAGAGTATAAGTTTATTTCTATAACATATAGGCTTTCTTTTAATGCTTGTACCTAAACACGTACATAAGTTGGATTTCTTGTTTATAGATTCTCTTGTAATGAGGCCGCACATTTGGAAAACAGTTATTTTTGTAGAAATTTTTTTTTAGTTCTCTAACAACACAAGCTAAGGCATCTTACTGCAAATCAGAGAAATTTCCTTCAGAGATTTCTTATGAGTGTCATCAAGTTTTGGGCTTCAGATATTGATATTGTGGAACTGTTGATTCTCATGTAAATTCTTACACATTTATAAACTCATTTGGATCCAAAACGCTTTCTTTTCTATTGCCTTGTTCTAGTCTTTTGAATCTTATGTGGTTTTGTTGATGAGGCAATTGACTTGCTTAGCTTCCATGGAGCTGGAACAATCTCTACACCAACTGAAACCAAATGCTGCCTTTTGCTTGTGCTCTTTTATGCATCCTGCTTTATGGACTATCCGTCAAATCAGAGGGAAGGGAAGAATACAGTAATTTGCAAATCTTTCCTATAGCAGAGCAAATGCCTTCAAATGTGTGGGCAGAGAGACAGGATGGAAGGTTTCTCCTCTGCAGGAGAAATTCACCCAACCTTTTTTGGGGGGATTTCTAATGGTGACTTTTGGGGAGACTGTGAAGAAAGCAGCCTACCGGATCTCAAGGGGAAGAGTCTTCTACCCAGAAGAATTTCATCTTTCCGGGAAACCTTGTAAGGCAGCTTTCTTTCTCTTCACCAACCACTTCCACAAAGCACCCCTCTAAAGTGACCGATGCCCATCCTTTCCCAAGCAACGGAGGTGAGTAGTGAAGTTAGTCGGTTTGTCCAAATGGATTCCCAGGGAGCTGCAGGGTCTACGACAACTCGCCAGGGCCAACTTGCAGCGGGACAAGAGTTACACACATATCAAAGAAATAGCCAAATAGAACCATTAAAGAAAGGATGCCAAAGGAGGAACAAAATAAAATGTGAATGACCAAAATTAAAATATTTTTAAAATTATTTTAAATAGAATTGTTGAATTCTCCCGCAGCAAGTTGACTGAGGCGAGTTGTCCCATTCTGGGCTCTGCAGTCAATGCCTGGCTAAGAGAAGCACCGGATGTGGGTCTATTCCAGGAGTAGGCAGCCTCGGCTCTTTTATGACTCGTGGACTTCAACTCCCAGAATTCCTGAGTCAGCATAGCTGACTCAGGAATTCTGGGAGTTGAAGTCCACGAGTCATAAAAGAGCCGAGGCTGCCTACCCCTGGTCTATTCACTGCACAAGGGAGAGGCAGGCTGCGTCACTGGAGAGCACTGGAGGGCACCAGCCTTCTTGGCCCTCCTGTCTTTTTTCCAAATGGTGAAATAAGACAAGAATATATTTAAGTAAGTAATATGTATATGTAATATGTATATTCTAGATATGATAACTTCTGTGTAGTGAAACAAAGGAAATTTGGATTACCCCAAATTCAAACACTACGGATATTAAAGGTTAAGCTGGAATATTGTAATAAAAAATTAAAAACTAGGTAAAACCTAAAACAGGACATGGATATGTATAAGCAAAAAAAAAAGATAAATGCTTTAACTAACTTTGTTATAATTAAAAATTTACTAGCTTAAATGTGATATAGCAATTGTTATGGGAAACAGAGAAGGAATTTCTGATGATATAACCTGAGACACGTACTAAAGATTTTGTTATTGAACCATTATCGAACCATTGATTACCCAGCCACCGCGCTGCTTTCTGAGCACCTAATGTAAAACTGGAAAAGCAATAAAATCTGTTTTGTTTTGTTTTTCAAAAAGCCACAGGGACTTTTCTGCCCAGCATTGATAGAGGCCCAGTTTCCAAAGGCCTCACGGGCTATGAACAGCTGAAAGTAGATCCGCTGCAGCCCCCTTGCTCTCCTTTGGGGGAAAATCACAAATTGGAACAATTTGAGCCACTTTTTTGCTTTAACTTTCTAAGCCATTGATTTGACAATGCTTTCCAAATATTTTTGGATCGCTTCAGCACCACACTGCGTTTACAGCAGCTTGTTCTAAGTTGCTAGAGATAACTGCCCTTTATCTGTCAATTTATTTGAAGAAAAAAAGAATTAATAGCCTTGCTGCTTTTCAAAGTAAGAGGATCAAGCCTGAACCTGCTCTTGCAAAAATAAAAATAAAAATAAAGGGCTGGCCAAGCTCTGAGGCTCCCAGGACCAGGCGTGTCATAAGGGAAAAGGAAGAAGGAAAGATGGAGAAAGGAGGATACGAATTTTGGTGATGGAGATCCGATTTAATCTGCTCCGAATCATTGGTTCCGCTTGGATGTCAATTCAATTTGAGGATTTAAACTGATTTAGAAAATTGTGGATTTAATTCAATCTCCCAAATCAGTTTGGAAAAGGCCTGTGGTTCAGTCCAACAATCCAATCACGTGGAAATGTATGAAAATGTTTCAGTGTTAGGTACAGCTCCAGCAACGGCTTTGCATTTTAGTGTGTGGGGACCACAGTGGCTTTACAAACAAACCAGAATTGTAGAGCTATGGAAGAAATATCTCTGATTACTTTCAGGCATTTCAAAGGCTTTGTGTTGATGCCAAAAATATGCAACCACCCAGGAAAAGAACCATCTTCTTAGTTCTCTGCAAATGCTTACCTCCCCCCCCTCCCTGTTTTTTAAGTGGGCAGAGAAAAACAAGCTGGTGGCTTACACTGATGTTATCCTGGAGAAAGCCAGAGGCAAATCTCTCCTTTACCGGATGGGGTTCTCAGCCACTGCTCCATCAACATAAGCAGGGATATTATTTAATTTCATAAAATACTGGGTTCTAGAAAATATTTCATCGTTCTGTGCCAGGACAAGGGAGAGACAAATTAGAAGCAGCACAAGCCAAGAAAAAGATTTACAAAAATCAGTCCTGCAGCAGAAACATCACCTACCTCTCCCTCCTCAAAAAAAAAAAAAGGGGGGGAGGGATGATTGCAAAACTGCATCCCAAAAACCATGAATAATCAGTAAAGGTAACCCTCAGTTTACGACTACAATTGAGCTCAAACGTTCTGTTGCTAAGCAGGATAGTTTTTGAGTTTTGCCCCATTTTATGACCTTTCTTACTACAGTTCTTAAGTGAATCACGGCAGTTGTTAAGTTAGTAGCAGGGTTGTTACCTGAATCTGGCTTCCCCACGGACTTTGCTTGTCAGAAGGTCGCAAAAGGGGATCACGTGACCACCCCCCCCCCCGGGGACGCTGCTGCCATTCAAAGTTACAACGGCAGTGAAAAAAGCAACTTATGGCTGTTTCTCACACTTAAGACCAATGCAGCATCCTTTGTGGTCATGGGATCAAAATTCGGCCAGCCTTCACATTTTGATTAGCTGATCACAGGGATGCAGCAAAACAGTCAAAGGTCCCTTTTTTTCCACTGCCGTTGTAACTTGGAATGGTCACTAAACAAACGGTGGCAAGTCAAGGACTACTTGTAGCTCACTAGAGTGAAGCATTTACCAGAAACATTCCCAAAAGTTTCCAGCTCCCCTTTCTCAAGCAGTTTTCCTTGGCGCAGTGGCTGGGGAGAGACCTGAGGCCACAACACGGGACCATCAGTCCCTGGAGGTCTTCTTTGTGGAGAGGCCAGCAGCCTCGGAGAGGGCACAATTAATATTTTGGGGAGTGAAGTTTACAGAGAAACAAGTTGGGGTGTATCACCCAAGTGGTTAGGGCTGTGATTATTTTTTTTTAAAAAATGATCCACTTGTAGAGCCAGGATAGAGGGAAGAATGTTTATTTTGTTGTAGATATTCACTTATATATTTCCACTTAAATCCAGTTTTTCTGGTAACTAAGGAAGTAAACAGCACCCTCTCCATATTTTCTGCACGTAACTCTATTTAATCAATTAAGTTGAGTGTTAATGATCAGCTCGGCTACTTAAGGAGCTTTTTTATCCTTGAGAGCGGAAACTCTGAATCTGAATCCAGTACTTTAACCACTACACAATCTCGACTCCCTTAAAGGAAGCAACCTAACAGAATAGAATAAGACTTGGAAGGGACTTTGGAGGTCATCTAGTCCAACCCCCTGATCAAGCAGGAGACCCTATACCGTTTCAGACAAATGGCTGTCCAGTCTTTTCTTAAAAGCCTCCAGTTATGGAGCACCTACAATTTCTAGGGGCAAGTCATTCCACTGATTGATTGTTCCAACTGTTAGGAAGTTTTTCCTTAGTTCTAGGTTGCTTCTCTCCTTCATTAGTTTCCATCCATTGTTTCTTGTCCTGCTCTGTGGTGCTTTGGAAAACGGCTTGACTCCCTCTTCTTTGTGGCAACTCCTCAAATATTGGAACATTGCTATCACCCCTAGTCCTTGTTATCATTAGACTAGACATACTCCATTCCTGTACCTGCTCTTCATATGTTTTAGCCTCCAGCCCCCTAATCATCTTTGTTGCTCTTCTCTGCACTCTTTCCAGAGTGTCAACACCTTCTTTATATTGTGGTGACCAAAACTGGATGCAGTATTCTTAGTGTGGTCATACCAAGGCATTAAAAGTAGTACTAACACTTCATGTGATCTTGATTCTATGCCTCTGTTAATGCATATTAGGATTGCATTGGCTTTTTTGGAGGTTGCAGCATATGCTGGTTCATATTTATGTCCACTGGGACTCCAGGATCCCTCTTGCAGTTACTGCCTTCGAGCCAAGTTCCACCTAATCTATAACTGTACATTTGTTTTTTCTTGCCTAAGTGTAAAACCTTACTTTTCTCATCATTGTATTTCTTTTTGTTAGATAGGGCCACGTTCAGGTCTGTCAAGATCCATCTGGAACTTGAACCTTCTTCTGAAGTATTGGCTACTCCTGTCAGCGTAGTATCAACTGCAAATTTGATGAGTTCCCCTTCTATTCCCTCATCTAATTCGTGTATGCAGATATTGAAGAGTACTGGGCCCAAAACTGAGCCTTGGGGTACCCCACTGCTTATTTCCCTCCATGTAGATGTAGTTCCATTGAGGACTACACACTAATTGCGATTTGTCAGCCAGTTACAAAATCTATCTTGTGTTGATACCGTCTCTCCCACATTTTTCTAGCTTAACAGGAAGTGGGTTGTAATTTGCTTTGTCAAATACCTTACTGAAATCCAAATACACTATTTCCACAGCATTTCACAGATCCACTAAATTTAGTCACTTTGTCAAAGAATAAAATAAGATTTGTTTGGCGTGATCTGTTTTTGACAAATCCATGTTGGTTTCTGGTTATAATATTCCTGCTTCTAGGTGTTTGCAGAACTGTTGCTTGGTTATCTTTTCCAGGATATTCCCAGGCTGATTGGTCTGTAGTTTCCTGGTTCTGCTTTTTCCCCTTTTTTGGAGATGGGAATCACATCAGCTTTTTTCCAGTCTTCTGATAGTTCCCCGATGCTCCAGGATCTTTGAAAGATATGGTTCATTGGTTTTGAGATGATGTCTGTCATCTCCTTTAGAACTCTGGGATGTAACCTGTCAGGTCCTGGTGATTTGAACTCATCTAGGGAACTCATCTGTCAGCTTTTTCTTGTCTATTTTAATCTGGTTAACTCTACCCTTCTCCCCATCTTCCTCCCTGGTTATCTCCTATTGTCTGTCCAGTTACATTCAGACAAATTATTTTGGTAACAGTCCCTGGCTTGGGGGGCCTGGAGGATGTTGCATTCCATAGTGTGACCTTGGAACACATGTACTCGTGGGATAGCCCCAAACTCCCAACCCCACTGCAAAGAGCAACCCAGGAGCCAAAGGAGAAATCTGTTGAGGGGGTCACTCCAAAATATATCCACTTCCTTAAAATATATTGGGGCTTCACTGTAAGGCTAAAGGGAAATAATTTCAAAGTAAATACGATGTGTGCAATATAACTGATAGAGGTTCATATTTCCTTGTTTATGGTCTGGTGGCAAATAAAATACAACCTTTCCTTTTTGCTTTTCCCTACTGAAAAAAAAAAAAGAAATGAAGAGGGAACAGAGAAAAAAATCTAAGTGCTAGATTTCCCACCCACCCCTCCCATCAAGAGTTATCTCCGCAATAACACGGATCAACTTTTCTGCCATACTGATACAAACAGTTTCTTCTCAGCCCGAGGGTTACTGCTTCATGGAAAACTTTGCACAAAGTCAAAATGCAAAATCAGTCAGAAGAACGTTCTGTGTGACCATCACATGCCGGGAGTGTCTGCTAGGAAAAGGTAAAAAGTCAAGATGGTAGCCACAGCCATGTGCTTCTAAAGCCTCGCTCTTTGGTTATGCTCAAACCAATATGATGATGGCTTATGATGGCTTCACCCAAGATGCTAAGATGCTGAATTCATGTTAAACCACAAAGAGCCCAATCCCCCTGTTGCCCTAGTTTCATGTGTTGCATGTGTGCAGCCTGCAATTGGTGATAGCATCACACCAGATTGTATTATGGCATGTTTCAAGTTTATTCTCCATACGTTTCTATTTGGGGATAATGTTAGATCCCGAGTGGCAAGCCTTAGTCACCAGCCTCTGACTAATGGACCTTCAGCTGAACAAAAATAGCTTTCCTAGCTCACACCCAGAACCCATTCTGATTAAGCAAAAACCAATGTATCACTTTCCTTTTTAAGTACACTTACACGCCTCCGTGTGTCACAGGAAGGGCAACAGAGCGATGCTGCAGACAATCTGCTCCCCGTCTCCATCTCGGGGCTGCACCAGGATTTGGTTGGCAGGCATGGAAGAGACAGAAGGGGCAGAGTGGTGTTCCAAAACGGCAACCTAGCAAGCATGTGGAAAGAGGGAGGATTTTTTTTAAAAAAAACAAAACAACCCTGAAGTTATTTTAGTGCTTTCACAGGAACAATACCTGCTTCACACTGGGGTGAAGCTGTGAGAGCAATTTTGTGCTACTCCATGGATCTGCAGCTGCCCAGCTGTGCAAAGAGAAATAAGGTTTTTTTTCACCCTTAGATGTGAAGTGTTCCAGGTATTCATCTCAATCAGGAAATGCAACGGACGAGGGCCTTTCTCTGGCCAGGGTGCCTCCAAATGCCAAGCAAACCCAAAGATACAGTGAGTTACTTTGACACCAAAGGCCAATTATCTTCATCTCTTTCCTATCCATGTATAACTCACCCATCTTGCATTAAAATCCTAGAAGGCACATTCAGTTAATCCTTTTGACGAGACTGAAAACCAATCCCAGGTGGGCTCCCGCCTCCCTTTCTCTCATGGAATAGCAGACCCAGAAGAGGAATTGAATGTTTTCGTCTTCAATCTCATACCCATTTAATATTGCATGACACAGTTTGACCCATCCAGTCCACAAATTCTATTTATTTATCAATCATATATGACTAAAAATGACTTTCAATTTGCAAAAGGAAAGGTGGGCTGTGTTGCAAGAACATTTCTGAAAATCCTAACCAGAGCGGAGCAGAATTTTCAATAATTTAGGAGCTGTGGTGACAGAGAGGTTAGAATGCAGTTTTGCAGGCTGACTCTGCCAACTGCCAGGGGTTAGATTCTCACCAGCGCAAGGTGGAAACTAGTCAAGGAGAGAAGCAACCTAGAACTAAGGAGAAACTTCCTGACAGAACAACTAACCAGTGGAACAACCTGCCTCCAGAAGTGGTGAATGCTCCAACACTGGAAGATTTTAAGAAGAGCCATTTGCCTGAAATGGTATAGGGTTTCCTGCCTGAGCAGGGGGTTGGACTAGATGACCTCCAAGGTCCCTTCCAACTTATTATCATCATTATTATTATTGTTAAGGTTGACTCAGCCTTCCATCCTTCTGAGGTCGTTAAAATGAGGACCCAGATTGTTGGAGGAGGCAATATGCTGACTCTGTAAACTGCATAGAGAGGGCTGTAACTCCTAACTAAAAAATGACTACCACTTGTGAAAATGATGGGCTGCAGGATTGCCTTCAACCTCCATTTTCACACAGCCCACTGGATTTTATCCTGGTTGCGGGAGGGCCCATCAACCCATGGCAATAGCATATTTGCTCCCAGGTTTCCAGCGCAAAACAAAAGAAATAATAGACATTTAAGCCTGCCTTTCCTGAACATACACCCAATTCTTCACAGAGCCATTTATCCAACTTTCTCAGTTCACACGATGCACTGAATCATAAAACAAAAACACTGGCCGGGTCTGCACACACACTAGAGTAAAGAACTTTGGCATTTTCTGGCTCAGTGAACACAATGATGCAGCCCACTCACCCAGAAAACTGGAGAAGTTGACACCATCCGCTTACGTGATGCAATGATGCCACTGCCCGTGCATTTCCCACTTCTGCCAAGGGGCACATTCAAGAGCAAGAGGGGCAGAGGACTGTGGCCAAATTGTTTGCCAGAACGGCAGAACGGCCAGAGAAGCGGCAGAGAGCAGATGAGGACGCTCCAAGAACAGCCTGTCGAGCGCCGTTTCTCAGCTGGACAACTTTAAGATTTGTGGATGGCTAGGGAATTCTGGGAATTGAAGTCCGGACATCTTTAAGTTGCCAAGGCTGAGAAATACTGCTTGGACGGGAGGGAGGGAGAGAGAAAGACAATAACTCTGAGACCCAGAATTCCCCACTACGGCTTTAACAGAGTAACCCTAGGAAGACCCATATATTTACAAGTAGAAAACATCCTCCCAGAATTAAAAAACATAACCTTTAGGCTATGATTGCTTGCAGAATACCGAACAACACTTGTTTCTAGTGTTATATACATTTGTAAACTCGCATTAACTTGGTCTAAAAAAATTAATAACATTGTGGAAAAGAGGAGCAAAGTATTTGAACACTGGAATGAAAAGCTGAATATGACAGATAATTTTACCAGCTGCCATGATCTACCAACTGCTACTAACACAGAATGCAAGAATTTTGTGATGCAGAATGAAAAAAAGGTAGCTGGAATTAAACTAGGAGGAGATAAAGATTCCAATGGTTTGGTGGCCATTAACTTTTTATATTTTGAATACCGCTGAATCATAATATCCTACAGCTGGAAGGAACCACGGAGGTCTTCTAGTCTAACCCCCTGCTCAGGCAGGAAACCCTATACCATTTCAGACAAATGGTTGTCCAGTCTGTGCTTAAAAGCCTCCAGTGATGGAGCGCCCACAACTTCTGGAGGGAAGCTGTTCCATTGTTTGATTGTTTTAACTGTCAGGAAATTTCTCCTTAGTGTTCCAAGTTGCTTCTCTCCTTGATTAGTTTGCATCCGTTGCTTCTTGTCCTTCCCTCTGGTGCTTTGGAGAATAGGTTGCAGCAGGCAGCCTTCAAACAGTGGAATACTGTTATCCTATCACTCCAGTCTTTCCCTTCATTAAACTAGACCAGGGGTAGGCAACCTTGGCTCTTTTATGATTCATGGACTTCAACTCCCAGAATTCCTGAGTCAGCATACCCAATTCCAGTAACCTTATAAGTTTTAGCATCCATTCCCCTAATCATCCTTGTTGCTCTTCTCTGCACTCTTTCTAGACCACTGTTATTGAGAGACACCAAAAGTTTCCTTCCTAGCCATATTGTTCAAATCTCTACAAAACCATAGAGGAGTTCAAATATGTCTTAGGGGAACCTGACAAATGTCAAAAGTATAGAAAAGTTTTCTTCCCAAAGAAAATCTTCAAAGTGGAAACAACAGTGTGTTAATATCCCCTCTTCATTAGAACCAAAAACATCCCTGCTTTAGGGAAACCACACAATCGACAGATGACCATTAGGTACTATTATGTACTGGGCTTTTGGGTACCACACCATGTGCGTTGCTGGAGAGCTAACAGCAACCCAGACAGGCCGTCTCCGGTCCTGCAATTGGTCAGCCTCAGGCGGCAAGCACGGGTTCAATCCTATTGGCTGCTACCATAGGGCTTGGCTATATATTGGGGGCTGGGAGCGGCCCAAGCTCAAGTACAATTCCATCAGGAATAAAAGAATGAGTTTCTCTGTACTCAGCCTTGTGTCTTCATTCCTGCTAACCAGAACTCGCGACATAACAGGTACTACACTGTATCATATGCTGACTCTCAAAAATGGAAAATGGCTTATAAATATTTGGCTTTTTAGTAGTGTGTGCTTCTGCCCAAACAGTAAGAGATCCCTTTAAACCAGTCAGGTGAGAGAGGGAGAATTTGTGTCCCTTGACTGAAGGAAAGACTGAGTTGACTAAGGAACTCACCGTGGAGAGGCTGAGGAGCAGTCTTGGTTTGCCCCTGGGAAGGAAGGGGTGCAAATATTCTTTCCTCCCAGGAAACTCATTCTCCTTTAATATAACAGGAAATGCATTCTTTGTCTTTATCTTCCTCAATCCCTCTGGCTACGCACAATCAATTATTTCAAGGTAGCAAAGAAAAAAAACATTGAGAGGGCCTTGGGATGGAGCCAATTCCCAGCCCTGGTTGAAGACACAGGCACAACCGCACCTCCTTTTCAAGGACTGAGGTTTCCCAGATTTAGGAAAAGTTGGTGCCCTGGTCCAAAGGCTGGCAGACAGGGAGGAGGGAAGATCAGCCTCCACTCTCTGAAGGGGAGAAACAATCAGCCTAAAGCCGGGGTAGGCAACCTTGGCTCTTTTATGACTGGTGGACTTCAACTCCCAGAATTCCTGAGCCAGCCATGCTGAGGGGAAAGGGAGAGGTTTCCAAGCTGAGCCATGCTGCTCAGGAATTCTGGGAGTTGAAGTCCACCAGTCATGAAAGAGCCAAGGTTGCCTACCCCTGGCCTAAAGTGCCAACGCTTTTCTCCCAGAGAACAAAGAACTGCCCCCCCATTCAGATACTCCTTTACTTACAACCACAATTGAACCCAAAATTCCTGTTCCTAAGTGAGACATTTGTTAAGTGAGTTTTGCCCCATTTTATGACCTTTCTTGCCCCATTTGTTAAGTGAATCACTGCAGTCGTTAAGTTAGTAACACGGCTGTTAAGTGAATCTGGCTTTCCCATTGACTTTGTTTGTTGGAAGGTCTCAAAAGGGGATCACGTGACCCCCGGGACACTGCGACCGTGTTGTGACTCAGGGCCAGCCTGTGGGTCCGACAGCCGGGTCCGATGTATCGGAGGACTCAGATGTGGGGGAGGAGGGAAACGAACCGGCTGATGATGATTTGGAGACTTTGCAGAGTCCTCAGCCGGGAACCTCTTCTCAGCTGTGTGAGCCCGAGAGTGCGGAGGATGATGACCCACAGCTGGCCCTGTTCAAGGACGCCCGACGCAGGAGGCAGACGAGCAGGGACAAACAAAGGAAGGCTATGGGACTCCTCGGGAGGAGGCACAGGGAGACCACGCCCTGAGCTCTCTATAAAAGAAGTGTTTGGGGAGGGGCTAGTTGCTGAAAGCAACTTTTTCGTTTGAGAAGTCAAGCTCTTGTATTTTTGTAACAGTGTAATTAAAACTTGGCAGAAGCCTTTTGATCTTGGACGCTTTCCAGACTCTTCCTTTGATTAGGGGTGCGAGAAGAGGGCTGGTTCAGAACAGTTTGCTTTCAGCCAACCACCCCTTAATACTACGATGGAGCAGCTTCTTGCCGAGAATGTCCAGCTCAACCAGCAACTCACCTTGCTGGCCACTCAGGTGGCACAACTGCAGGCTCAGGTACATGCTGCCCCCCCACCCAGGAGGAAATGTCAGATAGCTATGCCGGATAAATTCGCTGGTAATCCAGAACTGTTTCCTGCCTTCCTGGGACAATGCCAGCTTTATATCAGCGTGAGAGCAGCTGATTTCCCCACTGACCGAGATAAGGTGGGATTCGTGTTGAGCCTTCTGTCGGGAGATGCAGCTCGTTGGGGCACGCCTCTGTTGGCACAGCCTAGCCCTTTGTTGGATAACTTTGGGGGGTTTTGTGACCATATGCGCCTCATGTACGAGGACCCGATTAAGGCACAGACGGCCACCCGACGCCTGAAAGCTTTGAGGCAGGGTCAGCGCCCTCTACAGGCCTATATCAGCGATTTCCGGCTGCTTAGCCAGGATTCCGCCTGGAATGAGGCTGCGCTCGTGGATGCCTTTCAGGATGGCTTGTCAGAGGAGATGTTGGATGAGCTGGCCCGCGTGGACATTCCCTCAGACCTGAATGGGCTGATCCATCTTTGTCTGCGGATCGATGCCCGGCTGCAGCAGCGTAAGAGTCGCCGTGCCACCCCACAGACCCCTGCCGCCCCTGTTGTGCGTGAGCCCCCGGTCCAGAGGGAGGAGCCAATGGAGCTGGGTGCCGCCAGGTCCCGTCTATCGGTGACGGAAATGGACAGACGACGATCGGAGGGGTTGTGTTTTTACTGTGGGGACCCTGGACATTTGGCTGCTTCTTGCCCGAAGAAGCGTCAGCGGGCGTCAGTGACCAAGCCTGCCCCGAGAAAGTCCCCTGCTTTGTTATCGGGAAACGGCCCGAGCCCGATCTAGACGGTGTGAAAGATCGGGCGACCCACAACATCCACACCGAGCGACGCCGTTCCGACGGTGCCTGTGAACCTCCACGGCATTTGATTTTGGAGGCACGTCTGATCCTCCCTGGCAAGTCAGAGGGGATTCCAGTCCATGCCTTAATTGACTCTGGGGCTACCACTAACTTTATGGATTCGGCCTTTGTGGCCAAATGGGCTGTTCCCCAGTGTCCAGTGGATCCGCCCATGCTTGTGGAGACCATCGATGGTCGAGTGCTCCTGTCCGGGCCTATCACGGCCGCCACGCAACCCGTGTGTATGGCCATCAGTACCCATGTGGAGGCCATTCAGTTCTACGTCACTTCGGATCTGCACTTCCCCGTGGTCTTGGGACTGGCGTGGCTCCGGGCGCATGATCCACAGATCTATTGGTCTCAGAACTTGGTCACCTTCCCAAGTTTGCAGTGCGTGGACCACACCCGCCATATCTGTGCCGGCCAGGTGGAGGGTTCCTCAGGGGTTTCCTTGCCTCCCGAACTGTCCGACTTTGCTGACGTGTTCAGCGAGTCAGAGGCGGACCAATTACCCCCGCACAGGCCCTACGACTGCTCCATTGACCTAGTCCCTGATGCGCCTCTCCCAGTGGGGCGTTTGTACTCCATGTCGGAGCCCGAGTTGGCTGCATTGCGGGACTTCCTGACGAAGAACTTGGCTCGTGGTTTCATCCGGCCCTCGTCCTCGCCAGTGTCTGCGCCCGTGCTCTTCGTCAAAAAGAAGTCGGGCGAGTTACGGCTTTGCTGTGACTACCGGAAACTCAACGCTATCACGGTGCGTAACCGCTACCCGCTGCCCCTCATCCCCGAGCTCTTGGACCGACTCCGGGAGGCTAAGATCTTCACGAAACTGGACCTGCGTGGAGCTTACAACCTCGTCAGGGTTCGGCCGGGTGATGAGTGGAAGACGGCGTTTGGTACTCGCTATGGACATTTCGAGTACACGGTGATGCCGTTTGGCCTGACCAACGCCCCCGCTGTGTTTCAGCATTTTATGAATGACGTCTTTCGGGATCTGTTGGACCAGTTTGTTGTGATTTACCTGGACGACATCCTGATTTACTCCCCGTCGCGTGAAGCGCATCATCAGCATCTCCGTCAGGTCCTGCAGCGCCTCCGGAATCATCGGCTGTTTGCCAAGTTGGAGAAGTGCCAGTTCTACCAGGTGACCATTGATTTCTTGGGTCACCGCATTTCTCCTGAGGGCATCGCCATGGAACCGAGTAAAGTTGAGTCGTTGCAGAGTTGGCAACCCCCGCGTCGCGTGAAGGATATTCAGCGACTTCTTGGATTTGCCAACTACTATCGGACATTCATCCCTGGCTTTGCTGCCTTGACAGCCCCCCTCACCCGGCTCCTGCAGAAGAAGACTCGGTTCCAGTGGAACGCCCCCGAACAACAGGCGTTCCAAGCTCTGAAGGACGCCTTCATGAAGGAGCCCATCTTGAAGCATCCTGACCCGCAACGGCCGTTTGTCGTGGAGGCGGACGCCTCCGACATTGCCATTGGGGCCGTGTTACTTCAGGCAGCGACGCCCAACGGTACCCTTTTCCCTTGCGCGTATCACTCACGGAAATTGAATCCCTCGGAGCGCAACTATACCATCTGGGAGAAGGAGCTGCTGGCCATCAAGGCGGCGTTCGAGGCTTGGAGGCATCATCTGGAGGGGGCGCGGCATCAAATCGAGGTCCGGACGGACCACAAGAATCTGGAAAGCCTGCAGACCGCTCGGAATTTGAACCAACGCCAGATCCGGTGGTCCCTCTTCTTTGCGAGGTTTGACTTCCGGGTGCGGTACATACCAAGCGGGCACAACCAGAGAGCGGATGCTCTGTCCAGGAAGCCCGAGTACACCCGAGTGGAAGACAAGCTTCCGCCCAGGACCGTGATCCCCGTCGAGTCTTTTGCTGCGGTGCGGGAGCCGGTGGATATACGGGCTCGGATCCGGGAGGCGCAGCAGCAGGAGGCGTGGGTGGCTCAGCGGAAGGAAGAGGTGGGGCCAGATTCGCCTTGGTCGGTCACGGATGGACTCCTGTATTATCGTGACCGGCTCTATGTTCCAGGAGGGCCACTCAGGGGACTCGTCCTCAGCCAATGTCATGATAACCCGGCTGCGGGGCATTTTGGCCTGTTCAAGACTCTGAACCTGGTCTCCCGTACATTCTGGTGGCCCCGAGTCCGACACGATGTCCAGTCTTATGTCACCTCCTGCGTCCCATGCAGGCAGGCCAAGTCAGCGACAGGGGCCCCGCCTGGTTTACTGCAGCCTTTGCCAACGCCCAAGAGACCCTGGGGGGCTGTGTCCATGGACTTTCTGACGGATCTACCCCATCCTCCGGCTTCACGACAGTGTTTGTGGTGGTGGACATGTTGACCAAGATGGCGCACTTCATCCCCTGTCGCGGCTTACCGTCAGCTCGCGCCACTAGTCGCATGTTCATCCAACAGGTGTTCCGGCTGCACGGCCTTCCCGATAGAGTCGTCTCCGATAGGGGGGCCCAGTTTACAGCCCGCTTCTGGCAGGAGTTGATGCGGGCGTTGGACATTAAGGTTTGCCTCTCGTCCGCGCATCATCCTCAGACCGACGGGGGTACCGAGAAGGTCATCGGCATTTTGGAGCAGTATCTGCGCTGCTACGTTAACCTGCAGCAGGACAATTGGGTGGACTATTTGGCCATAGCCGAGTTTGCCTTTAACAACTCGCAGCACACCTCCACGCAGATGACACCGTTCTTGGCCAATGTGGGTTATCACCCTCGGTTTTTCCCCCTTTCTCCCGTGGACTCACCGGAGCCGGCAGCGAACGAATTCATGGCGGAGTTACAGGCGATCCATCGGTTGGTGCGACGGCAGCTGGAGAAGGCCAAGGCCGACTACAAGAGGTTCGCCGATCGGTCGAGAAGGGATACGCCTCCATTATCGGTGGGGGATCGGGTCTGGCTGTCCACCAGGAACCTACCATCCACTCGGCCGGCGAGGAAGCTGGACCACCGTTACCTTGGACCGTTCCCAGTCGAGGCCGTCATCAACCCGGTCGCCTATCGTTTAACTCTGCCACGTTCCCTGCGCGTGCACCCCGTCTTCCATCGGTCCTTGTTGGTCCCCGAACAACCGGCTTGTCCACTTCGCCAAGCGGAACCTCCCCCATCAGGACCTCGTGATGGCGACAGCACCCCCGAGTACGAGGTCGCCAGCATCAGGGATTCCCGCTGGCTGAAAGGTCGCTTCCAGTACCTGATCGAGTGGAAAGGGTACGGGCCGGAGGACTTCACATGGGAAGACGCGACCGCCGTTCATGCCCCTGCGTTGGTGACTGCTTTTCACGAACAGTTCCCATCCCGACCGCATCCGGATCGGCAGACCCGGGGGAAGGGCCCTGCGGTGCGGGATAGTGTTGTGACTCAGGGCCAGCCTGTGGGTCCGACAGCCGGGTCCGATGTATCGGAGGACTCAGATGTGGGGGAGGAGGGAAACGAACCGGCTGATGATGATTTGGAGACTTTGCAGAGTCCTCAGCCGGGAACCTCTTCTCAGCTGTGTGAGCCCGAGAGTGCGGAGGATGATGACCCACAGCTGGCCCTGTTCAAGGACGCCCGACGCAGGAGGCAGACGAGCAGGGACAAACAAAGGAAGGCTATGGGACTCCTCGGGAGGAGGCACAGGGAGACCACGCCCTGAGCTCTCTATAAAAGAAGTGTTTGGGGAGGGGCTAGTTGCTGAAAGCAACTTTTTCGTTTGAGAAGTCAAGCTCTTGTATTTTTGTAACAGTGTAATTAAAACTTGGCAGAAGCCTTTTGATCTTGGACGCTTTCCAGACTCTTCCTTTGATTAGGGGTGCGAGAAGAGGGCTGGTTCAGAACAGACCGTCATAAGTATGAATCAGTTGCAAAGCACCTGAATTTTGATCGGATGATCCTGGGGATGCTGCAAAGGTCGTAACTGTGAAAAACGGTCATAAGTCACTTTTTTTCCAGTGCTGTTGTAACTTTGAATGATCACTAAATGAACTGTTGTAAGTCGAGGACTGCCCGTATTTGAGCATGGTGAAAGTATTGGCAGATAATTCCTCTTCACAAGGAGGAATTTGATGCAGGCATCTGTTTCCGCTCCATGTAGCCTAGGAACAGCAGAGAATGAGAACATGCAGAAAAGCGGGAGGAGACTCTTTCTGCCATAGGTTAAAAATAAAGATGGGCTTTTATTACTACATGCCGAACACTGCATGAGCAATGATTTGATGTCCATCACAGGACTCAATTAATCCTGGAACACCCTTTTTATTATTCCTCTTTGGCTGGGGCCTAAGAGCGTATCGATCTGCTTAACATTTTGATATTCACAGTTACTGAGGCTTAGAAGACAGAAGGGGCACTTGCCAAATTCAAAGAACTGGAATATGGGCGGAGAACAGACTTCTTTCCTTCTTGAATGGAAGATGCCTGACCTGCAACCTGCCCATTCGTTCCAGGGAGTAAAAGGAGGGAGACAGGTATTCCGAAGGTCTGGCAAGGAACCTCATTATTTTAGCATATCTGTCTGTCATGCAGAAAAATAGGATCTCAGGCAAGGAAACTGAGGTTCAGGAAAGCTGCTAAGCACAAAATGGTTCCCCACTGGCCCTGCCTGCTACCTGAAATTAGGAAAACGCTCCCACTGTCACATTGGTAAATGCATTATTATTGCCAGCCATACAAAGTAGACCAGACAGGAAACCCAACAGATGAGCTAATCCTACTAAGAATCAGTATTAACAGAATCTTGTATGTCCGAAAGTCCTTTTCTTCCCCATCCCCCTCACAGCCCTAAAATTAGGGTTAGGGTCTCTTTTGGCCCTCTTGCCCTACCACATTCCTTGTGTGGGCTAATCTGCCTTTTTTCTGTTTGTTCCCTTGGCTGCCTCTGGTTGCTCTGTCTCCCAAGGTCACACCATTACAATTATAGTGTCTTTTTATATTGTAACAAGTATTATGTCATTTATTCTGCACAGCATTGCACTTTATGCTGCATAAATACCAAATTAAAATTGGTGGATGGATGATTGATTAATTGATTAGAAGCAACTCTTGGGCATTCCGAGAATAAGAGTAAAATGGAAGCCTCTTTCAAAGGGGAATTTGCTATATATTGTTATTACTGTTATAACGTTATAGTTAAGCATTCTGAACCCGTGAGGTAAATCTGTCAAGGATCTGGCGCCGTGGCAGCCGCTTGACAGATGACAGCTGTCAAAAGGCTGCTGCAAGCCAATCATGCATGTGCGGTGGCCGGCTGACAGCTGACAGCTGTCAAAAGCCACCGGCAGCCAAACGCGCATGCGCGACAGCCGGCTGACAGTCACAGCTGTCAAAACCACCGGCCAAGTCGCGCAGCCGCAGTAACGTGAGAGCTGTCAAAATCTGCCGGAAGCCGATTGGCTGCCACAACCGCGGCGGGAGAACGCGCTGTTCGGATTGGGCAGAAGTTTGACAGCTCCTGTATAAAAGGAGGATTCCTCCACGCTGTCAGCTGTCCGGAGTTCTCCCTGAATAAACTTTCAAGAACCGAGCCTGCTGTCTCTTGTGATCCTTTCGCCACCGGACCATTCAGAATTAAACTTAATTATAAGGCAGATTTTAGCATAGTATTAGTCTCAAGGTGTGAAGCAGTGGAATGACTGAATGGATAAAACATTTCCAGCTGACAGGCCCAGTGCCCACTGGTTCAAGACCTGAGCAATGCCTGATGGGGTGAGCTCCCGTTATTCGCCCCAGCTCTTGCCAACCTGTTGTTGTTGTTGTTAGCTGCGAAGTCGTGTTCGACCCATCGCGACCCTATGGACAACATTCCTCCAGGCCTTCCTGTCTTCTACCATCTTCTGGAGTCCATTTAAGCTCACGCCTACTGCTTCAGTGACTCCATCCAGCCACCTCATTCTCTGTTGTCCCCTTCTTCTATTGCCCTCGATCTTTCCCAGCATTAGGCTCTTCTCCAGTGAGTCCTTCCTTCTCATTAGGTGGCCAAAGTACTTGAGTTTTAGCTTCAGGATCTGGCCTTCTAAAGAGCAGTCAGGATTGATCTCCTCTAGGACTGACCGGTTTGATCGCCTTGCAGTCCAAGGGACCCGCAGGAGTCTTCTCCAGCACCACAGTTCAAAGGCCTCAATTCTTTGGCGCTCAGCCTTTCTTATGGTCCAACTTTCACTGCCATACATTGCAACTGGGAAGACCATAGCGTTGACTATACGCACTTTTGTTGACAGGGTGATGTCTCTGCTTTTTAGTGTGCTGTCTAGATTTGCCATGGCTTTCCTCCCCAGGAGCAAGCGTCTTTTAATTTCTTGGCTACAGTCCCCATCTGCAGTGATCTTTGAGCCCAGGAAAATAAAATCTGTCACTACCTCCATTTCTTCCCCATCTATTTGCCAGGAATTGAGAGGGCCAGATGCCATGATCTTGGTTTTCTTAATGTTAAGTTTCAACCCAAGTTTTGCACTCTCCTTCTTCACCTGCAACAAGAGGTGAAGAGGTGCTTGCCAACCTAGCAGTTCGTAAGTATGCAAATGCGGGTAGATAAATAGGTACCACTTCAGTGGGAAGCCAACAGCATTCTGTGCTTTCATGCTGGACACAGGATGTCGGAAGCCTTTCTCAGACAACGCAGGCCCCCTCAGCTGAGAACCGAAGATAAGCCCTGCCCCCTTGAGTCGCTCATGACTGTAAAGGGGAGACCTTTAAACTTTTTAAATCTGAAGGCATCCTCTATCCAGGTTTCTCAGATCTGACCTAGACAATATGCCTCCTTAAGTAACACCAGCTGCCTGCAATTAGTGCAGGTTCGAGTCCCACCAGGCTCAAGGTTGACTCAGCCTTCCATCCTTCCGAGGTAAGTAAAATGAGGACCCAGATTGTTGGGGGCAATAAGCTTTGTAAAAATGTCGCTGGGGGGGGGGCGAAAGCCCTAATAAGCAGGCATATACATAGAATGAAGGCTATTGCTAAGCACATTGATTTGTGCTTAGATTGTAAGCCGCCCTGAGTCTTCGGAGAAGGGCCGGATATAAATGGGATTAAAAAAAAAGATTCTCAATAGTGAGAAAATGCCCAGAAAACAGCTTGAGCAACAAACACAGGGAGCACCTAAATCTTGATAGGCTGGCCTTAAAATGTAGGCCAATGTGAGGAAACAGATGCTACAAGGATTACAGAAATACCCCATTATTGCTGTAGGTATAAGGAAATCTTGAATGCCCGCCAATTTCCCTCTGCCGCCACATAAACCAAAGAGGATCAAGGCAGCATAATTTTGAGGGGTTTTTTCCCCCTCATCTCTTCTTCTTTCACAAGGTTAAGCTAATCTTTATTTAATTATTCTTGCATTCCTTCTTAAAATTTATCTGTAGACTTCTTTAAAATATAGTCAGATGTGTTTTGTTTTTCCATTTTTAAAAAGTGTTTTTTTTAAAAAATGTGAGTTCTAGTTTGCCTTCTTGTGGAATGCTGCTTCCCTCTTTGTTTCAGCAATGTATAAATCATGCTTCTCAACCTGTGATCCATGGACCCCTGGGGGCCCGTGATGTTGTCACAGGGAGTCCACGAAGTCTTGAAGAAATGTTATGATTTAAATCTTGAGTTAGGTCTTGGTGGTCCGTGGCCGCAAAAGGCATTTAAAGGGGGTCCATGAGGAAGAAAAGGTTGAGAACCAATGGTATACACGGTTACCCCAGGAATCATCTCTTCATTTATCCAGAGATGACTGGGATATATTTGAAGCCAAGTGTAGAGGCATGACTTTCACGGGGCCCAATGATCTAGAAGGGTCTGGCCCAGGTTGCAATTCACTTACTATAAGGAAAGATGAGTAAATTAGAATGGAATAGAAAATATGGAATGGAATGGAACGGAACGGAACAGAACAGAATAGAGCTGGAAGGGACCTTGGAGGTCTTCTAGTCCAGCCCCCCGCTCAAGCAGGAGGACCTATACCATTTCAGGCAAGTGACTGTCCGGTCTCTTCTTAAAAACCTGCAGTGATGGAGCATCCACCACTTCTGAAGGCAAACTGTTCCACTGGTTAATTGTCCTCACTGTTAGGAAGCTTCTCCTTAATTCCAGGTTGCTTCTCTCCTTGATTAGTTTCCATCCATTTTTTCTTGTCCAGCTTTCTGGAGGTTTGGAAAATAAGTTGACCCCCTCTTCTTTGTGGCAGCCCCTCAAATACTAGAATAATGCTATCCTGTCACCCCTGTTCCTTCTTTTCTCCAAACCCAAGTCCCGCAGCCATTCTTCATATGTTTAGTCTTCAGGCCTTTAATCATCTTAGTTGCTCTTCTCTGAATAGGAGGGGGACATTTGGCTTGAGGAGACCTGTAGAAACTTACTATATCCAGAGCCTTCTCTAGAAGAGGGTGTTTTTATACAATTAGCCTAAGAATTGTTATCTGAATGATATAAATATGCGTTTCCTTCTCTCAAAAACTAGTTCCAGAGTCCTTTCGGCTTCTTGGAAAGAGAAGGGCAGCTGATCAGAATATCAAGGCATCATAATAATCTGGGATGTTTATCCCAAGGATAATGGAAACAAGGTCTATGGCCAACCAGGAGATTCAAATCAACTGGCAGGCTTTATAGCTCTCTTCTTCAGAACAAATGCTAAAGAAAGCAAAAATAGGATAGGACAGGATAGGATAGGATAGGACAGAACAGAACAGAACAGAACAGAACAGAACAGAGCTGGAAGGGTCTTCTAGTCCAGCCCCCTGCTCAAACAGGAGAACCTATGCCATCTCAGACAGTATACTACATCCTCAGCATTTTGCTGGTCTACTAGTTTAGTCAAAGAATGAAATAAGATTGGTTTGGCATGAGCTGTTTTTAACAAACCCGTGCTGGCTACTGTTTATGACTTTGTTTGCTTCTAGTTGTTCACAGATCTGTTTTTTGATTATCTTTTCTAGGATCTTCTCAGATATTGATGTTAAACTGATTGGTCAGTAGTTTCCTGGGTCCATTTTTCCCCCCTTTCTTGAAAATGGGAACCACATCAGCCCTTTTCCAATCCTCAGGTACTTCCCTGGTGCTCCAGGATTTATGAAAGATGTGGCGCAACGGTTCTCGGATAACATCTGCCAGCTCTTTCAGAATTCTGGGATGTAATCTCTCTGGTCCTGGTGATTTATACTTGGCAAGGATGAATAGGTGTTCTCTTACCATTTTCCTGCTTATTTTAATTTTTGTTTCTAGTTTCTTTTGCAGTAGTTTTTTTGGTATGTTGGGCTATAGTTTCTTTTTGTGTGAAGACTGATGCAAAGTATGTTCAGCAACTCTGCTTTCTCCCTGTTGCCTGTAATTCCCTTGCCATCTTCTCTCTTTAGTGGACCTACAGTTTCCTTGACTTTTTTCTTGTAGTTAATATGTTGGAAAAAAACTTTTTTATTATCCTTGATTTCTGTTGCAAGTCTTTGTTCATTCTGAGCCTTTGCTTTCCTGACTTCATCTTTGCATGTTCTGGCTGTCTGCTGATAATCAGCCTTAGTTATGTACCCCTCTTTCCATTTTTTGTATTTGTCCTTTTTGTCTTTCAGTTTGTCAGAGGGATTGTTGTGCAGCCATGCTAGGTTCTTCTTGAATTTGTTTTTTCTTTTTCAGTGGTATTGTGTGTGGTCTGGGCTTTTGTGATCGTATTTTTCAGGGTTTCCCATGCTTCTTGGTTATTTTCCCCTTTAGGATTTTCATCCATGGGATCTTTCCTAGGTTCTCTCTGAGTTTGTTAAAGTTGGCTCTTTTGAAGTTGAAGAACTGGTTGGATTGTTTTCTATTGCTAGTGTTTGCATTATATTAAATTCCAATATGACATGGTCAGTTTCACCCAAGGTTCCGGCAATTTCAATTCCCTCTATCACTTCTTCTCTATCTGTAAGGATTAAGTCCAGTATAGTTTTATGTTTAGTTCCCTCCTCCACCTTTTGGGTGACAAAGTTGCTGGGTAGGTTAGTTAGGAATCTGTTTGATCTCCTGCTCACTGCAGAGTTTGTCTCCCAGTTGATATCTGGATAGTTGAAGTCTCCCATTACTACTGTGGTGTGCTTCCTACATGCATTTGTTAACTGGCTGGCAAAGAGTTCATCTATTTCTTCTGATTGGTTGGGTGGCCTGTAGTATACATCTATGGCAATGTCACTTTTTTTTCTTTTATATTGACCCACAGACTTTTTGCAGAGATTTTATCTTTGATCATGTGCATTTCTGTAGATATGTAGCATTCTCTTACATACAGTGCAACTCCCTCTCCTCTTTTTGTAGACCTGTTTCTTTTCAACAATTTGTATCTATCCATCAGTCCATTCCATTTATAGGTTTCGTCCCACCAGGTTTCTGTAATGCCAACTATGTCATACCCTCCCTCATATACTATTGCTTCTAGTTCACCCTGTTTGTTCCCCAAGCTTTGAGCATTTGTATATAAGCATTTAAGACTTTTATGCCTGACCATGGGTATGTTTCCTGTATCTCCTGATTGCTGTTTGAGTTTTTCTTTTTTCTCATCATTGCCTACCTCATTGTTTGATTTGTTTTCTTGGGATTTGTGATTGGTTTTGGGTTCTAGAGATTCTAGAGATTGGTCACCGTTCCCCTTCAGTTTTAGTTTAAGGCCCTCCAGATGAGTTGGGCCAGTCTTTCTCCAAGTACATTTTTGCCTGTTTTTGTGAAGTGTAGCCCATCTCTTGCCAATAGTCCTTCCCGTAGGAAATGCAGTCCATGATCCAGGAAACCAAAGTTTTCTTGGCAACACCAACCCTTTAGCCAGTGGTTTATTTCTAGAATTCTTTTTCCCCTCAATGGGTATTGGCCTTTCATTGGGAGTACTGATGAGAACACTCCTTGTGCTCCTATCTTCTTAGCTTTATTGCCTAGTTGTTTGTAATCTCTACACAGCATAGGTAAGTGGGCTGTAGTATAATTTTAAAACTGAAAAATATAATTTCATAATTAAAAAAGGCTTCTTCTGGCTTCCAGTTCCTGTTTTCCAGCAAACAGTCGGAAGATTCGGAATGCCGAACCCTTCAGCTGAAATTTCTTTTTGTTGGGGACCCTAAGGGGCCAGATTCCACCCTGAAGGAGTAGAATGAAGGAAGGAAATCCCAGGGACTCAGGAGAGATGGCGGTCTCCCCGAACAGTCTAGGAGAAGCCTCCCAGAAACCAACAGAAGAAAGGCTGGCTAACTCCATGTCCAGCCATAGCTGGTGACAACGGAAGCCATAAGCTTTTAAATTAAGCGGATTTTAAACAGCATGCTTGAATCTGGGTAAGAAATATTGATTTTCTCTATCCTACCTATTTTCCTGAAGAAGAAAGTCCCAAAAATAAGAAATCTCCAGGGGAAAAAAAGGAGGGGGATTTTACTCCCTCCTTTTGGTTACCGGAAGCGGCGAAACTTACTAAGGGTAAGTAGAGAGAGAGAAAAAAGATTAGAAAGACCTGGAAAATGAGCCAATGCTGACACCTACTGGTGGGTGAGGGTTTTTTTCTCTGACCCTCAAAAGTTCTTAGAAAATGCAGCTGTGTAAACAAAGTGAGAGTAACAAATCTGAAGCAATGATTACTTTACAAAAGGAAACATATGATAAGCAGCAACAATTTCAAAGGACAATGATTTTAAACAACAAAGAAATACAGAACAACCCTGAGAGTATGAATCAACTTATCTCTAACTTAATTTCACTCCAAGAAATTTCCCAGGAAAATACAGTAGAGATCACTGAACATAATTCTGAGGATAGAGACTTAAAGATGGAACCGTATAAAATAAAAAATCATGATTTGATTCAAATGGGAAATATTTCAACACGTCCAAGCAACTTTGAAGATAAGGAAAAGAATGAGAAAAAATACAGGGAAATGAATGATGCAGCAAAAGATACTGATCAAGAAAGGCAATGGCCAGAGAAAAAAGATTAAAATGGAAATCAAGAAAATAGATGATGGGACCTATCAGAGAGAATACTTAAAAAAGAAAGATTTGTTTGAATATGGCTAAAAATGGAAAAACTTTGGAATATATTACTCTTAGAGAGATTAAATTTTTTTTGTTAACAAATACAATAAGAAACATTTGTTTGAATATGGCTAAAGAAATGGAAAAGCTTTGGAATATATTACCCTTAGAAGGATGATTTTTTTAATTAATACAATATGTTTTTTTTCTTTTTCCTTTCTGTAAAAAAAGTTGAAATGATTTAAACAAAGCAAACGTTTTAGTTATTTAAATGTGGCAATAAGAAAAAATGTGTTTTGAATGAGAGTTAAAGGATTAGATGATTAGATCTACTGAATGGAATGCTTAAAGTTTAAATAGATTAAATACATTCCCAGCTATGGTCAAAAAGAATAAGAAATTGAGGGAATAAATATATATTAAATTAGGAGGGATACATATTTTAAGTTGTATGTTATTTTTTGTATCTCAAAATGTATTTTTTGTATCTGTGCTTTTGTCTTTTTTTCTTGTCTCTCTCTTTTTTGTCTCTCTCCTCTTTTCTTTTCTCTTTCTACTTTTTTACTTATTGATTAAGAAATATAAAAGCATGAGAGGGCTTATATGGAAAAAATAGAATTAAATCCACCAATGTCAATGTAGTTAATTGTTGAAAAAATTGTCACTAGTAAGAATATTTAGAATTTGGGGGGAGAAATAAGCTGAAATAAGCACGGTAACAGGATTTACGATAAGGCAACTAAAATGACAAATGGGATTATTGGAAAAACTATATACTTAATTGTTGTTTATCAAGATAATGAGAATTGTCTTAATCTAATGTTTTGCAAAGAAAGATACTTTGGGGAAAGGGGAAATAAAATGAAATTAACATCTGAAATATAGATTATAGAAATCAATTGTTAAAGATTGTCTTATAAATGTTACCCAGACAACATACTGTTTACAAATGACTGAATGATTTATGTTATGTTTACCAATAAAATATATACAAAAAATAAAATAAAATAAAAAAGGCTTTTTTAATGACCGACAAAATCTAATGTGCAGAATATTCATTCACCATCCATTCAATTTTGAGGCTGTCTGACTGCAAATGACTTGGGGGAGGGGCGTTACATTTTAAAAAGGAGAAATAATTTAAAAAGAATGAGATAATAAACACTTGGAATACAGACTCTAAATTATGCTGTATTGGGGGTTCCTGATCTTGTTCACCTCAAAGATATTTGTGCTCTGGTTCCATCCCTGATTAAACAGAAAAGACCCTCGATTTTGCCCATTGATGGGGGATGTTTTTGGTAACCCCAACACCTGGTGAATCGACCTTTCCTGAATAAGCAAGCAGAAAGATTGGCAACTCAAAAGCAGAGCAGGAAGAATTGGAAAATCTATGCACATAACTGTGGAAACAACAAGCAACCCCCCTCCCCTCTTCTGAATATGAAGAAATCAGCAGATGATGTATTTGATGTATAGATTGGAGGTAGGAGCTCATTTATAACCTTCCTTTTCTCTGCATTACTATTTCCAAAAGCTGCACATCAAAGGGGAAAAAGGAGGGTGTGAAATATGAGAAAGAAGAGTGAAGCACTGGGCACCAGACATAGTTATCCTTTTCCACAGGGGAAATAACAATTTTCCATTCAATTAATGGCTACAGTTTTCTCTAATAACTTACACAGATGATCAAATGATTAAAACACCAAAGACTGGTCTGTGTTACTATTTTTATAAAAAGAAAAAAAATTAGTTATAGCTCAAACCAAAACAGATTTTTTTTAGGGAATCAAAAAAGTCTGAAAATGCTGAATTAATAAGTCAGATTATTAGAAAGGAAGATTTTTACATTTCTGGACATCACTGGCTGCTGTTACGAGTTATATCAGGGGTCTACAAATGTGGCAACTTTTAAGATTTGTGGACTTGGCATAGATGCCTGAGGAATTTGGGGAGTTGAAGTCCACAAGCCTTAACGTTGCCAAATTTCGAGAGCCCCAAGTTTAGATTGCTATCAAGCGATTGATATTTGCCAATTCCAGAATGGCAGCCATTGTATGGCAAACACAGAAAAAAGACTTTGGCTGAAGTTGAGCTGAAAAGCCTTCAGAATGCTGGGCTTCCAATATATACCTGAGTCCCTGGGACCAGGAGATAGAAAGGAGGGGGGTGATTTTTGGAGATAACTGACATTTTTTGTAAGCTGCATACAATGGCCTTATCATTGTGGTAGCATCAGTACTACACTATTTTTTCCTAAAGGGATTTTTAGCTCTGCTGCCATGTTATTCCCCCATTCCTCAGGACCTTCCTTTCTAGAGAAAATATGACATATTTGACAAATGAAGACAAATATACCTGTCCCAGGATAATACTGCAGGATCCAATCTGAGTCAGTTCCAGGGACCAGAGGTTTAGTCTTCCATATTAACATATTTATTTTGTCATATTTGTTTCAGCCCAAACATCTCCCTTGATCTATGAGTGAAATCCTGGGGCTGCTTTCAGAAAAGTAGGGATGTATTTAAGCAATTTTTCCAT
Organism: Vipera ursinii; assembly: GCF_947247035.1. NCBI lineage: Eukaryota > Metazoa > Chordata > Lepidosauria > Squamata > Viperidae > Vipera > Vipera ursinii. The sequence goes on from NC_139520.1 coordinate 3,457,328, forward strand.
CTGTTCCATTCAGGGACAGTCACTGGAAAGGCTCTATGCAAAGGCAAGAATTTTTCCCTGCCAGCCAATCTGGTATCTCTCCAAGCAAAAGATGCAACTCTCATTGATCGATTGATTTGATTTGATTTCTATAGCTGCCCAGCTCAGCAAAGGATTTTGGGCAGTATACATCATAAGACATAACAAACAACTGCAATTATGAAAACAGTAGAAAAATAATATATAGGGCACCAAGTAAAACTTGTACAGATAGTCCTCGAATTACAAGTGTTTTATTTAGCGACCGTTCAAAGTTACAATGGCACTGAAAAAAGTGATTTATGACAGTTTTTCACACTTACGATTTTCGCAGCATCCCCATTGTTGTGTGATCAAAATCCAGATGCTTGGCAACTGGTTCGTATTCATGATGGTTTCAGTGTCCTGGGGTCAGGTGATGACCTTTTGTGACCTTCTGGCAGCAAAATCAATGAGGAAGCCAGATTCACTTAACAACCATGTTAAGAACTGCAGTGATTCACTTAACAACTGTGCAAGAAAAATTGTAAAATGGGATAAAACTCACTTAACAAATGTTTCGCGATAGAAGGTGTATCTATGGGAGTGAGTTTGGATATGTTTTCCTATAAGGAATTACTTAGATTGGAAGGGAATGATTGGCAACTTAAATCATTAGATGAGTTAAGACAAGAAAACATAAGTTACTCTTGGTTTGAATATACCCAATTGAAAGCTAGGTGGAAGTTGGATCAGAAGGTTGGCATCACAATTACAGATCAAAATTTAGTAAAACAAATTAGAGATTTAAATTGTGCACATATAGAGAGGATATCTAATGTTTTAATTGAATTGGATTCGGAAACGGAATTAGTTAAAGACTGTATGATAAAGTGGGCACAAAATATCCAGGAACCAATTCCATTGGATACTTGGGAGGTAATTTGGGTTAGAAATGTTAAATTTATTCAGGCTCAAAATTTAAGAGAAAATTTTTATAAAATGTTTTATAGATGGCATCTGGATCCCAAAAAGTTGTCTAACATGTATCCTAACTTACAGTCTAAATGCTGGAGATGTGGTAGTTTAGAAGCCACCTATTTTCATATGTGGTGGACTTGCAGAAATATAAAAGCATTTTGGGTTAAAATTTGGTGGAACATTCAAAAGATTTTTAAGAGAAAGATAAAGTTCTCTCCGCAATTGTTTTTATTGGGCATTGTTGTAGATTGTGATGTTAAAGAAACCAATCTGATGTTGAATATGATAACAGCAGCACGGTTACTGGTGGGACAATATTGGAAGAAGGATAGTTTGCCCACTATAGAAGAATGGGTGTTTAAAGTATCGAATCTTGCAGAAATGTCTAAGATTTCTGCTTATTTGAAGGATCATTCACAAGAAAGATATATTTCAGTTTGGAGGAGATGGATAGATTATATTCAGAATAAATATGGGACTAAAAAGTTCCATTTAGCTTATGAGTAGATCTTAGAGGGATATTGTTATTAATTTTAGTGTTAGTACTTTGTATGTATCTATGTTAAAGGGGAGTTAAAGGACATTATGAATTTGGTTAATTTTATATTATGGATAATTTTTAGTTAGAATATGATTATTATATCTATAACCCTGTATTTAGCTCTGGGAAGTGGGGGGGGAAGAGGGGTGGTTTGGGGTGGGTCGGTTTTGGGGATATGTATTGTATTTTTTTTTGTAAAACTCTTTAATAAAAAAACAAAAACAAAAAAACAAATGTTTCACTGAGCACCATAAATTTTGGGCTCAATTGTGGTTATAACTTGAGGACTACTCGTGCTATGGGTGTTAATTCAATCAGGAAAAAGGGTGCCTTCAGGCACTCACCCATTACATGTGCCAGCAACTGCAAGTCTCCAGCAACGGTCTCCTGCCTCTCTGAAATACAAGGGGCAAGCTGGAAAATTTACAACCTTCCAGAATAGGTATGAATAATACTTCCCTTTAAAGCATATAGAATTTACCACAGGTTGCTCCTGGCTAAGATTTATAATTGCTCTTTTAGCCAGGGGAACTGCAAAATGGGCACTTCTCTTTTGCAACCAAATAGCCTAGGCAAGAACTACTGTGCTAACAGTAGTTAGCTGATCACTGTAAAATGAGAGCTAGCCAGTGGTGAAATCGGGTACTAATAGTACTGAGTTCAAATGCATGTGACCATCTTTCGACTGTTAGCCCAGAATCTGAGCTAAAATGAGCCAAGCTAGTTTATTCGTTGGATTAATTCACCTGGGGATCCCAGAGATTCTGGAAACATTAAACCAACTCTGCTTGGGAAAAGATGGGAAGTTGGAGGAATTCCAGCAAAAAAAGAATTCTCTGTTCCTAGCATGATAATGCTTCAGGAGGTGCATGGGGAAACATGAACAAACACCTGCACATTCCTCAGTCCTCTAGCGAACAGCCAGCCTACCAGTCGATTCAGAATATTAGCGCTAGAAATTGAAGCAATCTCTGCCCTAATGATGTAAAAAATAATTTGGGTTCTAAAATGAAAGTAATCAATTTAGGGAAATCTGTGTAACTCAACTCCTTCTTCTGTTAATAAATCATATTTTTAAAAAACTTGTCAAGAATCTTAATGGCTGCAAGAGAGCCTGAGGAAGGCCGAGAAGCCACCATTTTTCACGGCCTCCTTTGCCTCTCTCCCCCCATTGATCAGAGGTCTCGGATGCAAATCCTGTCTGGCTGGGCATCAGGAGGGTGCCTCTCCTGACGAAAGAAAGCAGCATGAAGGTCGGGGGGGGGCATGCTGCAGAAAATCTAGCCATTTTGCACAAAACTGACCTGCCAAGGCAAGAGCACTCGAAAGGAAGGCACTTTGCTGACAGGTATTTGAAGTGCTTGTAAGATTGGCCTTTTAGGAAATGGCTTCATTCCAACATCAAAGTGTTCAGAAGTGGAGAACCAGAATTTACGTGAATTTATGTGTCCGCTGATCCATATGAGTAATTTGTCCTGGCGGTTCTTTGGATTTAAACAGGCCTGGTGATAGAAATCAAAGATTCTGTAATTACCTGAAAATAAGTATTACACACTTATTCTGTCAAACTGTGTGAGGAAGATGGTCTCTCTGACACTCTGGTCCCATTTCTGACACAAAAATAATTTCTAGTCACCATCTGCAATTATCCAAATTAATAATATATTCCCTGTCCATCTATCATCTTTAGATAGCTGCTTATCTCACAGAATGTGACTCTGGGCATAAAAACTAACATTTTTTAAAAAAATCTACAAAGAACAGCACCAATCAGGATTAGCAGAGTAGCACCTCAGGCCCCCCCATGACATTTCCATTTGTGTCAGGTGAGAATTGGATTTAGACTCCTATTTCCCACAGTCACTGGGACAAAACCAGCCATGCAAACTGCACTTCAGTGAGGCCTCAAATAACCCTACACACTTTTTGTGTCACAGAAACCTTACCTATTTTAGCTGTCAAAATTTCAAATTATGCTGATGAAGGGGAAATAGAGATCCTCCTCCCTCATTCTGTCACTGTATTACAAACGCAATTCCTGGGTAACAGATTCCTGCCACCGTCCATGTCTGAGAAGCAACTGGCCAATGTATGAGTAGTTCTGGAGAAAAGTCGAAAAAGCTGCCCCCAGCTTTTGGACAAAGTAGAAAAGAACTGTCTGAATTTACTTCACGATTATATAGGCCCAAATTCTGCATCCATTAGGGATTATTATCTCTTTATTCTCAGTTATGAGTTCTTTAAACAGCTGCAGAAGACACTTTATTTTTATTGAACTGGATCTCAGAGGAGTCAAGAACCGGATTCATACGAAAGATGGGCATGAAGATTCAATTGCTCCTGACACATGTTGATGATGATGATGATGCTATCCCCTCAATCATGGCCGTTCTTTGGAGATTCCATGGACCAGCTCTCTCCACAGTTTCTACTCTTGAACAGCTTCTTCCAAATTCTTTTATGCTTTGATGGTGTCCAGCCATTGTGATTTTTGGCAGTCTCCTTTCCTTTTACCAGTGCAAGCTTAACAGCCTTTTCCAATGAGTTTGGAAACATGACACGGCCAAAATAAGGAAGACAGAATTGGCACATTAATCAAGTTTAAATACATCGTAAAGAGTTTGTGGTTTAGTGAATGCCCCATTAATCTTTATCAATGTATGAATCGTGCCTTTCACTAGATGTTCAACAAGTATTGGATTGTTTACCTGGATGACTTGCTGATCTCTTTTGAGGACTCAGTAGCTCTCATCAAATAGGTTCACATTCTGCGTAGGTGATTCCCAACAATATAATTTGTATGGCAAATGAAGGAAATGTGTTGACTTGTGTGATTTTGGCAATTCTGTCTCCCTCAAAGGCATCCAGAAGAATCCAGCTGAAGTGAAATGGATTCCATTCATTTTGCCAGGCCCCAAATGTACCCAAACATATGTAACATTTTCTGCAGTGTGCCAACATTTATCATAATTTTATTGCTGCTTTTGCAATGTGCACCAGCCTTCCTCATTCGTCTTACAGATGGGTTCCCTTCAAGTGACTTTCTGACACTGAGCAGGCTTTTCTCTTGTGAAAGAAAAATCTTTTCCTAAAATAAAATCTTTATGTATCAATACCATTTCTCTTTGTAAGAGCCATTTTTGTGAGCTATCTTTACCATGCAAAAACTCCTGTGCTGATTTTAACCACCTATGAGAACCAAAGGCTGTACAAACAAAACATTCACCTTCTGTAACAATTCCCAGATGGGGTTGAAGTTTGGAACAGCTAAATATGTTTGCTATTTTGCCAAGATCACCTGGAATATCTGTTAAAACAGACTTGGAGTAATTTATGCACATGTTAAAATAAAACCAAGGATGGAAGCCTTCTTGAATGGATATGGGTTAATATAAAAGGAAAAAAGAATGACACTGCCATAGGTGTATACTACAGGCCACCCAATCAAGCAGAAGAAATAGATGAACTTTTTGTTAATGAATTAACTAAGCTATGTAGGAAACACACCACAGCAGTAATGGGAAACTCTTATCTACCTTGACATCAACTGGAGACAAACTCTGCCTCAAGTGGGAGATAGAACAGGTCCCTTGTGAGCCTAGCTGACAACTTTGTCGTCTAAAAGGTAGAGGAGAAAGCTGGAGGGTCAGCTGTGTTAAATTTAATTCTTACTAACACAGATGAAATAATACAGGGTTGAAGTTGCAAAAACTTTGGGGACGGAGACCATATCTGCCAAGGTATTAATTTAATAGTTAAACAGCTTATGTAATGATGTAATGTAACATAAGGTGGATGATGCAGTAATAGGAATGACTCAGCAGGTGTCTGTATTCCTTTAAGAGCCTGAGTATAAAAGGGAAGGTTCTGCTGCTATGTCCTCTCTCTCGTTCGTTTCCTGCTATAACTGCTGTACGTTGGAGTTTGCTGTATTACCAAGTGTATGTATTTTGTTCCTAGTGTAAATTGTAGATAATGTATGATAAACCACCATTTAATATAGACCACTGTTTACTGTATTTACTCCTGGGTTATCTCAGCACAATAAGATTGGGCATACTGACAATATCATATAAGAATTCAATATAAAAGTGACACAAGCAACAGAACATAACCAAACGAGTGTTTTGGTCTTTTTAGAGCTGATTTTCACAATTCAGAGACACAGCTTAGGAAGAATTCCATGGATGAAAATCTTAAAGGGAAAGCAACTCAAGAAACTTGAGAAACTCTGAAAAATGTGATTATAAAAGCCCAGTTCACCACAATACCGCTGAAAAAAGAAAAATAAGAAATCCAAGAAGAAACCAGCATGACTGCATAAATAACTCTCTGATAAACTGAAAGGCAAGAAGGATAAGTATAAAACATGAAAAGATGGAGACGTAATTAAGGCAGAATACCAGCATATAGCCCAAACCTGCAAAGATGAAGTCAGGAAAGCTAAGGCTTAGAATGAACTAAGACTTGCAACAAATGTTCCTTTGAAAATTTAAAAAAAAACAAGAAAAAAGTCAAGGAAACAATAGGTCCATTAATGAGAGAAGATGGCAAGGAAGTGACAGGTAGCAGGGAGAAAGCAGAGCTGCTTAATTTATTCTTTGCATCTGTCTTCATGCAAAAAGAAAAATTAGCCCAACCTACCAAAAACAGAACCACAAATGATAGACTAGGAATACAAAATGATACAGGCAAGAAAATGGTAAGAGAATACCTATCCACCCTAGACATGTTCAAATCACCAGAACCAGATGGTTTACATCCCAGAATTCTGAAGGAGCTGGCAGACGTGATCTCAGAACCATTGATCCATATCTTTCAAAGATCCTGAATCACCAGGGAACTACCAGAGGACTGGAAAAGGGCTGACATGGCTCCCATTATCAAAAAGCTCAATCAACCTGACATCAATACCTGAGAAGATCCTGGAAAAGATAATCAAAAAACAAGTCTGTGAACACCTAAAAGTTAGCAAAGTTAACATCGGTTTGTCATAAAGAAGATCATGCCAAACAAATCTTATTTCATTCTTTGACAAAATGACTAAACTAGTGGACCAGAGAAATGCTGTGGACATAGTATACTTGGATTTCTGTACGGCACCTAACAAAATTGATCACAAAGAATTCTTTAGTAAGCTAGAAAAATGTGGGATAGCATCACCCCAGAAGATAGGCTCAAGATCCAGAAGGATCCTGACAGACTTGAACACTGGGCCCTATCTAACAAAACGAAATTCAATGATGAGAAAAGTAAGGTTTTACACTTAGGCAAGATAAACCAAATGTACAGGTATAAAATATCAAACCTGGTTCAATACCAGCAACTGCGGGAGAGATCTAGGAATCCTAATAGATAACCACTTAAATATGAGCCAGCAGTGTACAAGAGCTGCCAAAAATGCCAATGCAATCCTAGGCTGCATTAACGGAGGGATGGAATCAAATATCATGTGAAGCATTAGTACTGCTTTATAAAGCCTTGGTAAGATCACACTTGGATTACTGTATGCAATTTTGGTCATCATAATATAAAAAAAAGATGTTGAGACTCTGGAAAGAGTGCAGAGAAGAGCAACAAAGATGATTAGGGGTCTGGAGGCTAAAACATGCGAAGAACGGTTGCAGGAACTGGGTATGACAAGTCTAGCAAAAATAAGACATGACAACAGTGTTCCAATTTTGAGGAGCTGCCACAAAGAAAAGGGGGTCAACGTATTTTTTAAAGCACCTGAAGGCAAGACAAGAAGAAATGGATGGAAACTAATCAAGGAGAGAACTAAGCAGAAATTTCCTGACAGAACAATTAACCAGTGGAATGGACTGCCTTCAGAAGTTGTGGGCGCTCCATCACTGGAGATTTTTAAGAAGAGACTAGACAGGCACTTGTCTGAAATGGTGTATGTATGGTCTCCTGTTTGTGCATGGGGTTGGACTAGAAGACCTCCAAGGTCCCTTCCAACTCTGTTATGCTGAATGCAATAAAATTCATTTCCTAAACCTTATGGACAGTTTCTGCATATACCTATAAGCTTCTCTATGAATTCTATTTTCTATCATCTAACACTCCATGTGTAGTTTGTTCTGATACTCAACATTAAATGCATTTTGTTTTGCTGCTGCTATGATTCCCTCTGGTTGTTTAATTGGATTTTTGAATTGAACTCCTTGACATTCTCCCTACGACTTTTACTTCACATCCCCTCCTCCACCATACAATATCTCACCCTCCCTTTGTTATTCCCTTAGACACACCCACTTTTGCTTTTGAGCCAAGTTTCTACAGGCAGCTACTGTCCTGGGAGACCATTTGATTGCCTGGCCCGGGAGACAGCTTCTGCCTGCTGAAAAGCAGTATGATTTATTAACAAGGAGGTGTTAGCAGTCAAAGGTGCTGTGCAAAACTGGCACCACCTCCTTGAAGCAGCTCCACACCCCATCAAAGTCTTCCCTGATCACAAGAACCTAGAACACCTACAGATTCTTTACAAGCTCCTGCAGCATCAAGTCAGAGGGGCACAATTTATTTTCTTGTTCTGCTCTTCTCAGGCTGGAAAATGCTGTAAGAGAACATATGTTCGTTCTTCCGTTATTTGGAAAATGGATAGCCAGCTCTTTGGTCCATCAAAGGATTGTTATCAAGAGGACAAAGAAAGTGATGCCTCAATGAACTCAGAGATAAATTGCATTTTAGGAGTGAAGGTAGCCACTAGTCAAGCTTTCTGTAACCTAACCTATTTCACTTACCGGTATTTAATATAGTTAGTGAAGCTTCTGTGATAATTTTGTTTTGGGTGCATTTGTTGTCAAGTGTCTGATCCATTTTAAATTTCACATCTCTTGCATCCTTACCTCATGGAACAAATGTTCCTACACAAACCTTCAATACTTTGTATAATAATAATAATAATAATAATAATAATAATAATAATAATAATAATAATAATAATAATAATGATAATAATAATAATAATGATAATAATAATGATAATGATAATAATAAAAGTTGCATGGACAACATTTTAAAAACATTGAAGGAAAATGTGATAACAACTTGACATGGGCATGGCTCAAGATGGGAACAATCAAGAAAGAAACGGAAGGCTTAATACTGGCTGCTCAAAAACAAGGACTACAAACTAATGCCATGAAAGCGAAGATACAAAAATCTACTGACAATCCAAATTGCCGACTTTGCAACAACAAAGCCGAAACTGTTTCACATTTAATATGTGAGTGCAGCAAAATCGCGCAAACTGATTACAAAGCTAGACATGACCGAGTTGCTAAACTAATCCACTGGGCATTGTGTAAAATATACGACTTGCCTGTGTCGTGGGAACATAGGGTGGAAAAAGTTGTTGAGAATGAGAGGGTGGAGATCTTGTGGGACTTCCGAATACAGATCGCCATTTGGAACACAACACGCCAGATATCACAGTTGTAGAGAACCGAAGCGTACAGCTGATTGTTATTGCTGTACCAGGAGATGCCGGAGTCGAAGAAAAAGAACTGGAAAAAATTACGAAATACCGTGACCTGGCCATCGAAACTGCGCGATTATAGATGAAATGCGTAACAGTGATACCCATTGTCATCGGGGCACTGGGAACTATGTCTAAAAACTTTACAAAACACATCAAGAAATTGCAACTTCCTGCAATAACTCCAGCAAAGCTACAAAAAACTGCACTACTCGGAACATCTTACATTTTAAGGAAATACCTGGTTGATACCTAAGATGCTGGCAATCAATTTGACTGTTCAGTTGACTGAGTTTCATGTTTTATGAATAAAAGTTTAATAACAACAACAACGATGATGATGATGATGTTGGAAGGGATCTTGGAGGTCATCTAGTCCAACCCCCTGCTCAGGCAGGAAACCCTATACCATTTCAGACAAATGGCTGTCCAGTCTCTTCTTAAAAACTTCCAGTGTTGGAGCATTCACAGCTTCTGGAGGCAGGTTGTTCCACTGGTTAATTGTTCTGTCAGGAAGTTTCTCCTTAGTTCTAGATTGCTTCTCTCCTTGATTAGTTTCTATCTGTTGCTTCTTGTCCTGCTTTTGGGCATTTTGGAGAATAGCTTGATTCCCTCTTCTTTGGGGCAGCCCCTGAGATATTTGAACACTGCTATCATGTCACCCCTCACCCTTCTCTTCATTAAGCTAGACATACCAAATTCCAGCAGCCGTTCCTTATGTCTTATAGCCTCCAATCCCCTAATCAGCTTTGTTGTTCTTCTCTGTACTCTTTCTAGAGTCTCAACATCTTTTTTACATTGTGGTGACCAAAACTGGATGCAGTATTCTAAATGTGGCTTTACCAAGGCACTGTAAAGTGGTATTAATACTTCACGTGATCTTGATTCTATCCCTCTGTTAATGCAGCCTAGCACTGTGTTGGCTTTTTTGGCAGCTGCAGCACACTGCTGGCTCATATTTAAGTGATTGTCCACTAGGACTCCAAAATCCCTCTCACAGTTACTACTATTGAGCAAGGTACCCCCTATATTATACCTGTGCATTTGGTTTTTCTTGCCTAAATGTAGAAAATTACTTTTTTCACCATTGAATTTCATTTTGTTAGATAGCGCCCAGTGTTCGAGTCTGTCCAGATTCTCCTGTATCTTAAGCCTGTCTTCTGGAGTGTTGGCTATTCCTGCAAGCTTGGTGTCGTCTGCAAATTTGATGAGTTCCCCATCTATCCCCTCGTCCAAATTGTTGATGAAGATGTTGAAGAGCACTGGGCCCAGAACAGAGCCCTGGGGCTCCCCACTACACACTTCCCTCCATATAGATGCGGTTCCATTGAGGACCACACGCTGAGTATGGCCGGTCAGCCAGCTACGAATCCTTCTGGTGGTGGTGCTGTCTAACCCACATTTTTCTATCTTATCCTTCCCACTTTTGCCCCCCTTTCTCCCCCCTCCCCCCAGGAAAATATAGGTCTTGGAAGGAGTCTCCTTTCCTGACTGACCATATTTGTATTTGGCAGAAACAACACCCACACACTCTGCGGGGATACAAAAGTTTCCTGAATCCTCTGCTTCACCCTCCTCCTCCTCCTCCTCCTCCTCCTCCTCCCCCCCTTGGGAATGGGAAGAATTCATCCCAGTGGCCAGCTGTGTCCTCCTCTTTCCTGGAGGAGGAAGTCTTGCAGCTCTGGCATGACAGCCAGCTGGATTACTTAAATCCATCCTAAATGCTCAAATCCTCCTCTTTGACTTTTGGTGGCCTTCAGTTAGAATAGATGCCAATGCCCGGGTTTCTTGTGGCCACATTTATCCCTGTAGCCGTCCTTTGCCCATCAAGCCAACTGGACCAATTCATTCTTGTCCTTGCCTGAAGTGATCTTGGGACAATTTCCTTGGGTTTTATTACTGAACCCCCCCCCCTTCCCCACACAAAGCCTTGGAACTATTTTGGACCTGGTGGACCTTTGTTCTAAAACAGTTCATTTCATACCCAGTTGTGATCCTTCCCCTTTCCAAAGCCTGTTTATTCAGCCATCTGTTTATTCACAGTTTTTGGCCCAATAATCTGATCTCAGACAGAGGCACTCAATTCACGGTCTGTTTGTGGAAGGCTCTCTTTCAACTCTTGCATGCTAAACTCCAACTTTTGTCAGCCAATCTCATGCGGTCCAGTTTTGAAACTGAAAGGATAAATGCCACCTTGGAACAATACTTTCACCGCTAGATAAACTATCAGTAAGACAGATGGCCCGATCCTTGGCTCCTAGCTTGTTCAGTCTTCATTCACGTGTCATCAGGCTAACTGCTTATGCCTGTTCCAGAAGCCTCCAGATTCTCCAGGAACTCCAGGCAGCAGAATAATCTCTCAAGAACAACTCATCTTGCAAAACCAAATCTGAACACCATCATCAGGAAGGCCTCCCTGATGGCAGTTAGATTCCTACCATATATCATTTTGCATACCTACTTTTGTTTCTTTCCTCAACAACAGTCTAAAAACGAGGTCTGTTCCCTTTAATTGCAGTGCCCACTTTTCACTGGCACAATGGTGTTTAAAAATGTATGAATCTTTTGAAAGTTCAATGTTTCTGCATCAACATGACCTAAAGCACGATCTATTCTCCACACAGTCCTAAACCTAGATAAAGAGAACCCAGAACAATTAAATAAAACATTATTGCTCATTCTATTTATTGAGGAAAATGATCTAAAGCTACACATTTCCACTGCTATATGGGACTTACTGTCAGAAATCCTTTTTCCCTTCACTTGAATGAAACCCACTTGCTTTGTGTCCATCTGCAATACTCATACAAACTCAAGGTGCCCGACTGGTCAGCACCTGCCAGCCTTCAGGCTCTGAGTAGGGGGCCAAGTGGCCTGGGGGAACGGGGCAGGCAGCTGTACCGTTATCAAGGCAGATAGATGGAACAGCCCAGCCTCCCCCTTACAACCCCTTGCCTGAAGCTAAAGAAGAGAAGTTAGAACCAGAACGGGTGACAGGTAGTTGCAGGAAGGCATGCGCTAGGTCGAGTTTAGCAAATATTGAACCGGACCCAATTTCTGACAGCACGTCCCTGACAGCTGGCACTGGGTATGCATGGGGATTTAAAGCGCGGTTTAGCGTCGCTTTATAGTCCGCGCATAGTCTCACGTCACCATTGGGTTTGACTGGTGTGACTATGGGAGTTTCCCAGGTTCCCCCGTCTGTTGGTTCTAGGACCCCAAGGCTGATTAAACGGTCTAATTCTGCCTCGATTTTTTGTTTCAACGCAAAGGGGACCCTTCTTGCTTTGATGCGGATGGGAGCCACCTCAGGTTTTAATTTGAGGTCTATGGGGGTGCCTGTGTATTTGCCAAGCGTTCCGTCGAAAACGTCTGCAAACGCTTGGCAAACTTGTTCTAATGTTTGGGATTGTATACGGTTGGTGCCTTCTAGGTGGATGCCCAGGGCTTCAAACCAGTCTAACCCCAGGAGGGTGGACCTGGGTGCCTCAGTGATCTGGATCGTTAATTGCCCCAGGAACTTCTTATATTCTACTTTTATTTGTGCCTGTCCCTTTAATTGAATGGCAGCTCCCTGAAAATCTGCGAGGAGTATTTTGGAGGGCTGCAGGGGAATACGGCGTCTATTTTTTAACCCAATTTTCCTGAGGGTGTCCCAAGACATTATTGAAACTGAGGAGCCGGAGTCGACCTCCATCTCGCAGGGCACCCCCTGGATTTTAACCCAAACTTTAATTTTGGGTTGTAACTGATGGATGGGCGACCTCTTTGTTTCGGCTTGTATGGACAAGACTGAGGGCCGGGGAATTCCCTTGGCTGGGGGAGGGACCTGGGTCCTACCTGCCGGAATTTCCTCAAGCTCGTGGAGGGTTTCCCGGTTCGAACTGCGGCATGCTGAGCGAATGTGCCCGGTCTTCCCGCATCCGTGGCATTTGGCGTTTCTGAAACGGCAGGTGGCTCTGGCGTGAGCCCCGCCGCAGCTGGCACATTTAGGTTTCAGCCCTGTGGCGGTGGGCCTTGAGCCCGGACCAGCTGGTCTGAATGGCCTGCGGTTCTTTCCGTGGTCGGCGCTCATCTTGCTGAAACGAGACATGATGTCGTCGACGCCGGTGTAGGTCTCTGGTTGCTCGTCGTCCGGCTCCCTGGCGTGGTGGACTGAACCGGCTGGGCTGCCTCTGTGCACCGGAGAGACCTCACGGTGGCTATCTTCGTAGGCCATGATCTCTAACGTGAGTTGAGCGAGGTCCATCGTGGGCCTGGCTACCAGCTTCCGCTGGAGCCGCTCGTTAGAGAGGCCGGCGATAACCTGGTCTCTGATGCGGTCTTCCAGGTCGGGAAATTGGCACCGGCGGGCGGCGTGACGTACCGCCGCGATGAAGGCTGTGGTGGTTTCGCCCGGTTGCTGGTGGCGGCGGGCGAAATGGAGGCGCCAGAATAGCTCGGACCGACGGGGCATGAAGTGCTTGCTGAGGCGGTCGGTCAGCACGCCGTACGGGATGGTCGCGATGGGGTCAGGGCTGCAAAGCCCTACGGCGATGTCATAGACGGCAGGCCCGCTTAGACAGAGGAGGGCGGCAGCTTTGTGGCGGTCCTCTGTTATCTTATTGACAACGAGGTAGCCTTCAATTTGTCCCCAGTGCGACTCCCATCCTTCAGGATGGCGGACGTCGAATTCTCTGACGTGACCTAAATTTGCCATGGCCTGGGTCCACAGTACTGTTCAAGCTGCTGCAAGGGGTTCCTTTGCCCTCCAAGTGGCTTCAGCAGTGACTTGTCAGCGGGAGGGATCGGAACTCCCTTGCGGGGTGACTTGGCTCAATATGCAGCTCTATAGTACCGGGATCCCATCCTCGTCGCCAGGTGAATTGTCTTTAGAAAGACAGACGCGAGACCGTAGGCAAGGTTTGAAAGGTTTATTCGGTTCAGCTCCCGGCAGCTGACTGTCAAAACAATCCGGGCTTTTATAGGGAACTGTCAAAACAAACACCCAATCAGGTAACAGTGTTTTTCCCGCCGTTCTGGGGGCGGCCAATCGATGAACGGTATTTTGACAGCTCGGCGGCTGTCAGGGAATTCCTTCCAGCTGAGCGTTTGGCTCACTTGGAGGACTAGGTTGAAGACTGCGGATTTGACAGTTCCGGGAACTGTCAAATCCGGCGCGTGCGCGTTGGCCTCCGGCAGCCCTTTTGACAGCTGTCAACGGGAATGGCGGCCGGCTGGTTTGTGCGCGTGCGCCGTTGCTTCGGGCGGCCATTTGACAGCTGTCAACTGTCAAATGTCGGCCGGGCCGGCTTTTCCTTAGCGGCTTGGAAACTCTTGTTTTCCCGATATAATTCATTTCTCAACCTTGGCAACTTTAGGAGAGGCGGGCTTCAACTCCCAGAGTTCCCCAGCCAATTTACAAATCCTCCATCCATTTCTTGTTTTCAGGGAATGAACGTTCCTCCTCTCTGATTCTTCCAGATAGCGGGGGTGGGGGATGGGGGAGGAGGAGGAGGAGGAGGAGGAGGAGGAGACTGTGGAGACTCAGATGGAAGCAGTGGGAGAGATACAGGTCTCTTAGTCGTCCCCCCCACCAGGGGAGAAGCTCCTGCCTCTCAGGGATCACAGGAGGCAGGGAAGAAGAAGAAAACAGAGGGAAGTGACATGAGAGCAAGATCACTGAAGCTCAGCAGCAAAGTCACTAAGCTGACACTGGCCTATTAAAATAATCAAATTGGAGCCGTCTTCCTACTCTGAAAAAGAAGCCGATATGGCAAAAGGGAGAGTGAAGGAGATGTGGGGTTTGGACCACAGGCCTGTCCTACAAAGAGTTTAATGCTGGGCATTTGCAATTGCTGAATTTCTTCATTATTAAGGACTTTGCTCATATCCTCAATAATTAAATAATAATTGTCGGGACAGTGTCCTTCAGTCTTTGCCTGTGACTCATGAAATATCAGTCTGAATGAAGTTTGACATTCTGCAGATTTGTTCAGCGTTATTTTGAGGGGAGTGTCCCCGAGAGAGCGCTAGGAGCACTTGCATTCTAGACCATTCTGTAGAAAACATTCATCCTAAGTGGGACAGGTATAAGAACAATTTCAAAACTCAACAACAAAGGTTCCCCAGGGACCCTTTCAGATATTCTGCCATCTTCTGAAATATTGCTGAAATCACCTCCAAAATGATTAGCTGCAAATTTCAGAGCCATCTTCATCCTGCTCTCTCAAGCCTCGCTGGTTTTAATCGAGTGATGGATGTAACATCAGCCTTTCGTTTGCCTTTTACTCCATCGTACAGATTGATAAAATAAAAATGATTCTCTGGGAAATGGAACATACTTCCAAGTGAAATCTTCAGTTCCAATTATATCAGCATGACATCATTCTCACATTTCTTTAAAGCTTATGGAGCTTATTTTTTGAAAGGTAATGAGCATCCTGACGTGTTGCCACATTTTGCCAGAATGGATTTTGGGAGCTTTTAAATGGTCAAAACATCAAATACATTTCAAAACATGTGTGATAGCATTTTCAGCCTGTCCTGGAAAAAAAAATGAATTATCATTCCTTCTGTTGTTAACATTTTTCATTCTCTTTATTTTGTCATCGTAAAATTTTCGTCTTTATAAGGATTTTTCTATTCTAAGAAATGTGAGTTATCGTTCTCACTGTCATTTTTTAAAAGGATGAGACAACTGAACAGAAGACTTAGTTTCATATTTAGCATAAGCAATTACAATACAAGGGTTTTTGTCACTGTATTTTCTCCATCTATGATATATGTAAGGAAAAACAGTTGTGGAAATTCAATAAAAGAATAATATATGGTGAAATAAGAACTAACTAGGCCACTAGAGTTCAAAAGAACTGAATCTAATTATAACATAAACATCGAGTACTTTGTTTTCACATTTAAAATTATAGAATCTTATGGGTGGAAGGAACCTTGGGGGCTTCTGGTTCAACCAGGGCAGGAATCCTCCCACCAGCTGAGGAGACAAAATGGCTGCCAGCCTTTTTTTGAAAACCATAAGTGATGGGCCGCTTCACCCCTTAATCGCTCTTACAGTTAGAAAAATCCCCCTTCTTTCAAGTTTGGATATCTTCTGCTCTAAAGCTTCCACTATTGGATCTTGACCTACCCACCTCACAGAATCTATGGGGAGTCACTCAACACGCTCTTCCCTGTGAAAGCCGTTCAAAGATTAAAAGACTGTGATCATGCCTCCCCTTAGCCACCTCTTTTTTAGGTGAAACAGACCCAGTTAAAGGAGTCATACAGAGAGAGAAACATTACTTTTTAAAAACATGAATAGCTTTTGGGCAGCACCTAAGTAGCCTTGGCAGAACTCAGTAAAACTAAACAATACTGGATATGGTTAGTACTTAGCTGGGAGACCAAGGAAATAACGGGCTAGACTGGCAATTAAAAAAAACTGTATATCGTCAAGATACTTCTGATTCCAGAAAAGGACAACAGCAAACAGCTTCTGAAGTGTTGCCCAGAAATCCACATGGATGTGTTCACACAGTCCCTGGCAGATTACATTTCTTTCACTAGTTATCAATACTGTATTTTTTTTGATGGCTTGTGCTAATAATCTCCCGCTTAGATTTATCCTGATGAGCTGAAAAGTTGTACTTTCAAGACTGTTATTGCAAAACGGCATAGAGCGCAGTTTTACCCCATTCAAGCAGGTTATATGCCCAACTCTGGATTAGGCCTTTATAAAATGTCAGTCTTGTCTGTGTGTTGGGGGGAGAGAGCATGGGGGGGAGGCTCAGCTAATCTCAATGTACACATGTTGTACTTTGACAATAAAGGTTTATTTATTACATTAAGTTCTCTCTCTCTCTCTCTCTCTCTCTCTCTCTCTCTCTCTCTCTCTCTCTCTCTCTCTCTCTCTCTCTCTGGCAGAGAGAGAGAGAGAAAGAGAGACTTTGCTGCTTCCATTCACAGGATTTTCAACACTCTCCTTGACTTTGGTAATAACTAGGAGAGAAATAGATAGTCAATAGGACACAGTTCCAAAACAGTTGCTTCTTAATGTATGACCATAATCGAGCCTGCAATTGTAAGTCATGATGCTTGTAAAGCGGGTCATCACATGACCAACCTGATTTATGACCTTTTTTATGGCAATTGATAAGTGAATGGGTTGGTCGTAAAGCACACATGGCAGTCATTAAGTGACCCCCCCCCCATTTTGAAACTGAAGGTCAGTTCTCTTAAGCAAAGAATTCTTAAGAGTAAAAAAAGCTGCACATTCAAGTCTAATTTCGCAATTTGGATGAGAAAGGTTTATTTCTACATACAATCAGTCTCTGCTTAACTTTGGGGTACCCTCCCCTCGTTGTCAAGCTCTTCCTTGACAGCAGCCTGAGCTTCAGAAAGACCTTAAATGTTGCTGAAAGAGGAAACAAACGTGACTGTCACATTTGGAAATGTAGAGCCGAAATGTGTCTCATTTGCTGAGTGATTCATTTTGATTGCTATCTTGGGGCTGTCAACGAGAAAACATGGAGAGCCACGGAGGGAGGTTACAAAGGCACCTTAGCAGACCTGCAAAGCTGTCTGGCTTGACAGCTCTTCAGGAGATTCATGCCTGCTTCAAAGAAGAGGGGAACCAGGACAGTGCAAGAGCTCATTTCCTTTTAACTCTTCCTGGGCTCTTGAAGTCTTGATTCATGTCTAGGAAAAGACAAAATGTGATTGTAAAAGGAAGACAAGAGCACTTCTGCAACTCAACCACTTATTCTACAGATGGTAAAAAAGGCTTAGCACAGCGAAGGCCTTCATTCTAAGCTCCCTCAGAATGGACCCATTTCACAATAGACACTGATCTGATTTGGAACTTGTTCTTGTTCAACATGGATGCGTACGTTTTTCAACTCCAAGTTGCTATGCCAGAGGTAACAGCAAAAATAAATAATAATTAATATTATTTACATCCACACATACTGCTTTGCACATTCATCCATTCATGCTTACACACACACAGAGAGAGAGAGAGAGAGAGAGAGCTTATTCTCCACTATCACATACCTTATCTCTCTTCCTCTTTACCCCTTTCTTCCCTAAAACCCGCTGTTGATCTCCTGCCTTTAGTGCAATGCTTCTGAGAAACTGAGCACTTCTCCTTGTATAATACCAGTAAAACCAGTGAATGTGTAACATGAATGTATCTTTGGGAAAGTTGCATAGTGAATATTATAAATTAAGAAATGTTGTATACTATATATAAAGAGTATACTGGGGACTTTTTTTTAAAAAAAGGAATTTGCTCAAAAATCAGGTGAAACATGATAATATATGTCAGGACGGCCACCTCAAACCTACGTTGCACTTTTGCTCGGTGCCAGCCTGCCCTAACCTCTGGGGGAAGGGAACCAAGGGAAGGGGGAAGAATAGAATAGAATAGAATAGAATAGAATAGAATAGAATAGAATAGAATAGAATAGAATAGAATAGAATAGAATAGAATAGAATAGAATAGAATTTGGAATAGAACAGAACAGAATAGAATATATGGAATGGAATGGAATGGAATGGAATGGAATGGAATAGAATAGAATAGAATAGAATAGAATAGAATAGAATAGAATAGAATAGAATAGAATAGAATAGAATAGAATAGAATAGAATAGAATAGAATAGAATAGAATTTGGAATAGAACAGAACAGAATAGAATATATGGAATGGAATGGAATGGAATGGAGTGGAGTGGAATAGAATAGAATAGAAAAGAATAGAATAGAATAGAATAGAATAGAATAGAATAGAATAGAATAGAATAGAATAGAATAGAATAGAATAGAATAGAATAGAATAGAATAGAATAGAATAGAATAGACAGGGAGGGAGGGAGGGAGGGAGGGAGGGAGGGGGACCTTGGAGGTCTTCTAGAAGGCTCCACTCTTCACAGTACCAGCTGGAGACACAACTTCAAGGACAACTCTCTGGGAAGGAATGTAGCTGCATACCAAAGGAGACGGTTCCAACAACATCTGGTTTCAATGATTGGACAACTAGGGCCAAAGGCAGAGAGAGACTTGGGAAGGGGGAAATATATTTGGGAATTTGGCACAGGAAAACTCAAATCTGGCTTTGCTTTCTTGTATTCTGCTTGACCTTTAGTAAACTGTACCTTTCTCACTAAATGGAGTCAAGGATCATTCTTAATTAAAGGTTCAAGCTGACAATATGTAAATATCTGCGGCACTGATAGACCACTTCCTACTTTAGTGAGGACAGCAACCTTGGACAGCTCCAGTTAAACAGCTTAACCAACCAGAGTCAGAGAGGAACTAAAATTCGGAAGCTCTTCAGAACAATCAGCAGTCATGTCAGCTCCAAGGTGGCCAACCTGGAGCAATGAAGTCCAAAATGATCGAATAGACACCATACTTTTTTCAAGCTTCTCACTGTTTTGGATTTCAGAGATAGCCATTTTCTCTTCAAGTTCTCCAGAAACCAAAAGCTAAGTTGGAAAAAGGATGAAAGATCATTTGGGGATTACTTGTTCTAGTTTCTGAAGAGAAAATGGCAGCAAGAAGATTCTCTTCAACCACACAGATTTAGGAAGAAAAGTTGAAGGAATCTGTAGGTTTAATGTATAGTATGTTGTTAAAAGTTTTTATTGAATTTTCATTTATAAACTGCTTTAACTAAGCATGTTAATTAAGCTCTTTGAGCATTTTAATTCAATTGTATCCCACTGTGAGCATATTGGTTTGTTTTTTTTAAAAAAGGGCAAATTTTATTTTTATATTTTTAATTCCATTTATATCCCGCCCTTCTCCGAAGACTCAGGGCGGCTTACAAGCTTAGCAGTAGCCTTCATTCTGTGTATATGCCTGCTTATTAGGGCTTTCACACACACCCCAAGCGGCATTATTACAAAGTCAGCTTATTGCCCCCAACAATCTGGGTCCTCATTTTACCTACCTGGGAAGGATGGAAGGCTGAGTCAACCTTGAGCCTGGTGGGATGCGAACCTGCACTAATTGCAGGCAGCTGGTGTTACTTAAGGAGGCATTAGCCCACTGCTCCACCAAGGCTCATTCTCAGATATATTGTAGAATAGAACATTTTATAAAGAACTAAAGCTTAAGAAATAATTTCTTAGAACTGCACTCATATCTTCCTTTGCCTTGAACTTGCTTGAGGAAGGCTGAAACAATTTGTGATGGTTCTGTGAATATGTCTTTCAAATGGCTCAAAAAAAATCTGAAACTGCAGCTATTAAGTTAATAACACAGTTGTTAAGTGAATCTGGCTTCCCCATTTGCTTGTTAGAAGGTCGCAAAAGGTGATTAGATGACCCTGGGCCACTGCAACCGTCGTAAGTATGAGTCAGTTGCCAAGCATCCGAATTTTGATCACGTGACCCTGGGGACGCTGCAGTGGTTGTAAGTGTGAAAAACGGTCATAACACACTTTTTTCATTGCCGTTGTCTCTTTGAACAGTCACTAAACTGTTGTCAGTCGAGGACTAACTATGACAGGGTTGGGGAACCTTGAGCATGGCTGGCTCAGGAATTCTGGGAGTTGAAGTCCACAAGTCACAAAAGAGCTGAGGTTCCCCACCCTATGATATCCTATGATATCCATCTGCTAGTCAGTTTCTCCTTTTCTGCAGCTAAGGGACTCTCTTGCTTCACGAAATCTTCGATGGCTAGTTAATAACATTCTCTCCAGAAATTAATTGCAGAGAACAAACAAGCGCAAGGTAATAATGAGGTAGACACATTGCAGTAATCAAAGCACTGAAAGTCCTCTGTAGATCTTTTTTTTTGACAAAGATATGGGTTGTCACACCAGCTTTTAGGGTATCAAAGGAGCAAGGGGGGAGCAAGTGAGAATGACCACCCTGCCCCCTCTGATGAGTGCCGGGGGCACTGAAAAGCTCGGCCAGGGCCTGATTAACGGAGACGTCGCAGCCCACTGAGCAGAAGGCAGGAACTCTCTTTGAACAGGTGAGAATATTACTCAAAGGCCATCATACACAAAACACTTTCCGTTCTCTGAAGCAGAAATGCAATGAGCAGTGCGGAGAGAATTAGCAACACGTTGTTCAGGTGACTACTCTCTTGACATTCCTCGTTAGTTTTGGAGAAAAATCTTCTGCAGGCTATTGCTAAATACCTTTCAGAAGGAAGCTGGCTGGGAGCAGGCTGCATTCTGTACTGAAAGTCAACCTCCAGGTTTTTCTCCCCTGCACAAGAGTCTTTTTGCTCTTTTCATCTGATCCCAGGGTGCAAGAGCATTTCTCCTGGGTTACTCCCGGTGGTGTTTTAACACTCTGCCAGTAGACTGGCTAGTGTGGTTGCTTTCTTTCTATCACCCAAAGCTTCCCTCACTTCTCAGCCAGAAAAAGCTCCATGGAAATCTCTTGTGGGATCAAAATGATGCTTGGATGCCAAGGAAGCTACTGTGGACCATCAGGGAGATGGCTGCACATCAAAAGAAAAGGGCATTTCTCCACTCCTCTCTGTTACACTATCCCTGAATGGAGCAACACACAAACTCCACTTTGACAGTTACCTGATATGACCTGTGGGCAGGCTTTCCATCTGCAAGGATGGGACCTCAGAGGATGGGGAGAAGACCTCATTCCTGCCCTCTGAACACTAAATTTTACATGCTGGAGCATTTCACTGCTCCCAGCAGAATCCCATGGAAATGCTATCCTCCATTGAAAGCAATTTCGAGAGCTGGTTCTCTTTCAGTTTTGCACTGGCTGAATAATTCTATCATCACCATCAGCAGCTGTAGCAATATATAAAATGGCTAAAGGTGGAGTACCAAACTTACACTGGGCTGACTTGACCAAGAAAGTGAGATTTTCTTATTTTAAATTAAAAGACCAGAGGATTTGTATGAAGGGAACAGTAACCTAAATCAGTTTCCAAAGTCCAGAAGAACACCCCCAGCACAAGACAGAACTGGACTGGATGCAAGTAAGCAGCTTCTAAAAATTAAGCCAAACCACTCACCATGCAAGAAGTTGAGGGAAAATCATTTTCTCCCCTGAACCTAGGAGAGGTTCTCAAAAACGGAAGTTAATGGTCCAATTAAGAACTGGTCAAAAATGTTGGCCTAGCTTTTGTTGCACTAGTTGAATCTTCATTCATTTATTTATTACAGTTATACTTCCCCTTTTCTATAAGGAGCTAATTCAACTTTCAGGTGGTGTAATATTAAAAAATCAATTTTAATTAAAATCAAAGGCTATTTCTGAATGACCATGTTATCTATGGAAAAAAGGAAAAGATACATATGTATTTGCTGCCTGGCCAAGTAATATATCTGGACAAGTGAGAAGACTGTATGCTCAGAAATGAATTCACCTGAACGGCCCTTCCGGGCTGCAGCAGTCATCCAGAGCACGTGGGAATTAGCAAACAGAGGCAAAGCTGAAATATGTATCCTTGTTTTTAGAACAATGTGCTGCCTCGGTGAGCATTCATTAGACATTGCACCAAAGTGTGCTGCCCCACTCACTCACACACACACTTAATGGTGTTTTAGTGGGTTTAATATTCCCCAGCAATTCTCTTCACCAAAAACCCAGAACTGTCCCAATTAAATCCACCCCAAAACAAACCCATGCTAGTTCACAGAGCAATGCCCAATGAGTCCACAAGGCATTTGAAAGTTTTCAAAACAAGACAAATCCACCAGGCAAAATTAAATCCACAACACAAGAGGATTCACGAGGGAAGAAAAGTCCAGAGTTCACAAGGTATGATCCAAAGTCAAAGCACAGTGTCAATCCAAAGCAAGGCAGGGATCACAACACCAGGAAACACACAGCTAGGAAATGAATATGTTGTTCCCAGCATTGTCTCCATCTGTCTGTTGTGCTAAATAGCTAGCTTCTGGTACAGCCCATCAAGAAGGGGTGAGGCTTTCTCCTCTTGAGTAATCTGGCTGACTTTCTCTGTCCCTGCCTTTTCTCCGCCCTATCTGCTCTTGGATCAGGTGCAAAAGGCCTCTTCCTCATCACCGACTGGCTGCAGTTGCATGCTTTCCCCACCTGAAGCCTCAGGGCTGACCTGCTGCAGCTGTGCTTCAGCCAAATCCCTTTCAGACAGATGCTTGGAGCCACTGACCAACTCCTCTCCAGACATGCCCGGGACTGCTTCATCCTCCTTTGAGCTGACTTCTGGACAGGTATCTGGGGACACATCTGGGAGAGTCATCGCACAAAGTAAGCAAAGGAAGCAGAGCTCCCTCAGCTTCTGGAGGAGAATCTGGGTCTTGTTAAGAGAACCAGTCACAGTTCATTCGACTGACTTTAAGAAAACCTGGGGAAACCTTGCAATGTTCTGCAACATAATCTCCATCCAAGGAACATACTTTGTTCACCTCTGCATGAATATTGACCACATCACACAGGGAGTTCTCTTGGAAAGCCGAGTTGAAATGAAGGGAACCTGGATCCTCAACAGAGTGCTTTTTGTCAAAGGAAAAAAAAAACTGGTTTTCTGAATCAAACCGTCTCGAGACTACTAGTGATTGATTCACTGATTAATTGACTGATACGTGCAAAGTTCATTACAATCACAGACCAGAATTCAAAATAAAAAATAAGAATAAAAACACAAAACATGCTAAGAATGTTACAACTGGTGGCACAGAGAGTGCCTCATTTTACAGGCAGTATAGCAGAAGGTGGCTATGTTAAAGGAAACTAAGTCATACTGGCTTGATAAAGGTTTAGTTTAGTTTTAGTTTAGTTTAGTTTAGTTTTATTTGATTTCTATACCGCCCTTCTCCCTAGGGACTCAGGGCGGTTCACAGGGCATATATAAATAACAATACAAAAGTTAAAAGGAAATTAAACCAGTGCCCAGTTAAAACAACAATAATAAATACTAAAAATCAATTTAAAAACCCATATTCCCCCATCAGGCCAGACCAGCTAATTCAAACAAGTGGGTCTTCAACCCGCGACGGAAGGATCGGAGGTCTGATGCCATCCAGAGCTCAACCGGCAGTTGGTTCGATAATGCCGGAGCGCCCACAGAGAAGGCCCTCCCCCTGGGGGCCACCAGTCGACATTCCCTGACCGGAGGCACCCTGAGGAGGCCCTCTCTGTGGGCACGCACAGGGCGGAGGGGAGTTGACGCCGGCAGCAGGTGGTCCTTGAGGTATCCCGGACCCATGCCATGTAAGGACTTAAAGATCATAACTAGGACCTTGAACCTCACCCGGAAGACAACTGGTAGCCAATGCAGCTCGCGGAGCAAAGGTGTAACATGGGAGTACCGGGAAACTCCCAGGACAACTCTCGCGGCCGCATTCTGTACCAGTTGGAGCCTCCGAGTGGTCTTCAAGGGAAGCCCCATGTAGAGAGCGTTACAGTAGTCAAGGCGAGAGGTCACGAGCGCATGAGTGACCGTACACAGGGCATCCCGGTCTAGATAGGGCCGCAACTGGCGCACCAGGCGAACCTGGGCGAAAGCCCCCCTAGTCACAGCTACTATATGATCTTCCAGAGTGAGCCGTGAATCTAGGAGGACTCCCAAGTTGCGAGCCCTATCCACGGGGGGTAAAAGCTCACCCCCCATAGAAAGAGATGGAACATTTTGAATGTCCCGGGATGCCGGAATGTACAGCCACTCAGTCTTGTCAGGGTTGAGTTGAAGTCTGTTCCTCCCCATCCAGACCCGAACCGCCTCCAGGCAACGGGACATCACAGCGAGGGCATCACTGGGGTGGTTTGGGGTCGAAAAGAAAAGTTGGGTATCATCGGCGTATTGATGATACCCAACTCCAAAACCACGAATGATCTCACCCAGCGGTTTCATGTAGATGTTGAACAGGAGAGGCGAGAGAACCGACCCCTGAGGAACTCCACAAACGAGAGACCTAGGGGCCGATCTCTGCCCCCCTGCCAACACCGACTGCGAGCGTCCCAGGAGATAGGAGGAGAACCACTGAAGGACTGTGCCTCCCACTCCCAATCCCCTGAGACGCCGCAGCAAGATACCATGGTCGATGGTATCGAAAGCCGCCGAGAGGTCTAATAGGACTAGGACAGAGGAATATCCCCTATCCTGAGCCCTCCAGAGATCATTCACCAGAGCGACCAATGCCGTCTCCGTGCTGTACCCGGGCCTGAAACCCGATTGGTACGGGTCTAGATAATCCGCTTCATCCAGGACCAGAGGGAGCTGATGCGCCACCACACTCTCAACAACCTTCGCAAGAAAGCGAAGGTTGGAGACTGGACGAAAGTTGTTCAATACAGCTGGGTCCAAGGCAGGCTTCTTGAGGAGAGGTCTCACCACCGCCTCCTTCAAGACGGTGGGGAAATAACCCTCACTCAGAGAAGCAGATATAACCACCTGGAGCCAGCCTCGTGTCCTCTCCCTAGCTGCATAAACCAGCCAGGAAGGGCACGGGTCCAATAAACATGTGGTGGAGCTCAGCCTCCCCATAATCCTGTCCACTTCATCAGGGGTCACAGCATCAAACTCTTCCCAGATAACATTGACAAGACTGTCCGTGTCCTGATCGCCAGACTCTGGCCAGCTGGAGTCCAAACCGGTCCAAATCTGAGCGATTTTATCCAACAGATGTTGACTAAATTCCTCGGCACGACCCTGCAAGGGATCCTCCCTCACCTCCTGATTAAGAAGTGAGCGAGTCACCCTAAACAGGGCGGCCGGGCGATTATCTGCGGACGCGATGAGGGTGGAGAAGTAATTACACCTCGCCACCCTCATCGCTGCGAGATAAGACCTAATATAGGTTCTTAACCGCAACCGGTCGGGTTCGGATCGGCTAGACCTCCAACAGCTCTCTAGGCCCCGTTTCCGACGCTTCATCTCCCGGAGCTCCGCGGAGAACCATGGAGCTCGCTGGGATCTGCACCGGGTCAGGGGCCGCAAGGGTACAACCCGGTCAAGTGCCTCAGTGGCTGCCCTTTCCCAGGTAACTATGCATAAAAGAAATCAGAATTTTCTGGGGTGTTTTACAAGGTTGTAACGCAGTTCCTGGGATCCTTACAGAGAGCACTGCCTAACAGGACATCAGCTCTGATTTCAATAGGCCCTTTTCTGCAGATGCATTGTTAGCTCATAGTGATCTGATTTATATCAACCCTTCAAAACTGCTGCAGGGAGACAACCAAGGATGTTCAGTTTTACTCAGCATAAGTGCTGCACAAATGAGCAGGGTTTTTCACATCACAGCCCTCACTGCTGAGTTTCACTGGTAGTTAAAGCCTCAAAACAAGTGTGCGATACCAGATTTATTTGCTACCTGAGTTTAGCTGACTTATAGAAGTTATACAATAAAATGCAGTGCAAAGATCAGTATGTCAATTAATTAAAATAGTAAAATCCAAAATCTAATTAGGTACTAAAATTAATAGACTAAAATTTGTTTGGCATGGTGCTGCTGATTGTAATTAATCCCCAAAGGCCTCTAGGAAAGCCAGGTTTCCTATCTGTGGAAATGCAGAAAATGGATTAGTTTAGTAACCGATTAAGATTTCGGTGTAGGTTTGTCATCGCAGACGCCACGGATGCTGGAAGGCGAGCTCCGTCTTCCGCATTTGATTGCGCACTGCTGGGGGACCCTGAAAAGGGTCGAAAGTCACCCTGTAGGGGCGACCAGCAAGGAGGGGATGCCCGCTTGATCGCGGGAGGGCTGTAGCCCTTCCGCTTGATCCAGGGCAGCTCTCCAAACCAGCAGATGAAAGACCAGCCATAGAAATATGGCTTGTCACTAGGCTGCAGATAGCCAAAGTCAAACTTACCACCAGGCATTCCAAAGCACTGGGTGAGATATAAACCTCTCTTTAATCCCAAGTATTTTTTCTCCTGAAAAAGCTGTCCAAAGCATCTTTTCCTCTGTGAGGAGAGAGGGAAGGGAACTTTTATCCCACGCTCTAAGAATAGCGGCAACTGACTATCCAGGGGAGTTGTTTATTTATTTAGCACATGGCTGGTCACACACAATATTAAAAAACATTTCATATTTACAAGTTAAAACAGTTAAACAATTAAAAAGAAGCAGTAATAAAACCTAAGAGGAAACCAGAAATAACATTTCAGGGTTTGATGTTGGGTTTGGAAATCCAGTCAGTAGCTACCGTTGTTACACAGAGGAAGTCCTTAAAATCTCCTGGGTATTTTCTATTAATGCATTCCCTCACTATATGTTGGATAGTCTGTCGGGAAGCCCTGCAATCACATTGTGCTGAAGATGTCTTCCCCCATTTATACAACTCCAGGGGAGTTAAAACACTGAAAGAATAACCTTAATCTAACTGGATTTATATGTTTCTAGAATTTGGGGACCAAAAGATTTCTTATCCTTATCAAAGACCTTGGTTTTTATTTACAAAAAAGAAATAAAATTGGAAAAAGGATTATAAAATTTTGGACTTAAAAAACCTTAACACCTTGTGGCTAAGTTTGATATTACAACTTGTTATTGTCTAAAGGAGACTTGGCTGGAAGTCCCGAAAACAGATAAGACATTTTCAACCTTGACAATTATTAGCTGTGAGAAGCTCAGCTGTGTTCTATACTCAGTTATAAAATTATTTTCATTCTCTGACTTTAAATCTCTCAATTTAACACACCATTAAGAGAATATTGATGAAGACCAGGAACAAATTCTTTTTATGTTGAAAGCAATACATAAAACCATTCTTTCAGCTTGTGGTGAAATAAGATGCTACAGAAAAGAACAAGATGTCAACCTAGATATACGAACTCAAATTTTGACTACAATTAAAGAATCAACTACACAAAACATAACAGAAGACATGGAACAATTAAATACTATGACAGAGGATTCAACTGACCAACAAATACAATCAATGGAAAGCCCCAAGAAATGTTGTGAAGTCAGTTTGGGTTGTATAATTCTTGTGTCACACATACAGTCCACATGAATTCAAAAACGGGGCACTTGGAGTGTCATTCCTAGAGTTCCAATAAAGGGTTTGGTGGAACAGATTATTATTTTAGACAAGAGTGAATTTCTATGATGTATAAGAAAATGTTTCTACTGTGGTTAGGCTCCTTACTGGGTTCTAGACTGATGGGAATAACCTAAAACTTTTCTGTAACCTAATGAGCTCCTGGTTTAAAATTGTACTTTTCACAGTTCTCTTTTGTGGACATTGCTTTGTTGCAATGCCTATATTGTGGGTTCTAGAATCTGGACATCTCTAATCTTGGAACAAGTAACTGAAGAATAGCATCTAACAGCATAGAAGGCTGCTTACATAATGTATGTGAAGTTGCTTTAGTTGAAAGCATATTTTATCATAGAATTCTTGAATTCTAAGGATGGTAGTGACCTTGAAGGTCTTCTAGTCCAACGCTCTGGACTGTACACCATCCCAGACAAATGGCTCACAATCTTTCCTTGAAAATCTCAGCGTTGGAGCATCTGCAATTGTGAGAGTTTTAGCTCTCACAATTGTGAAATTCCTTCTTATTTCAAATTTGGATCTAATCCTGCTGCTTCTTGCCCTGCCCTTGGGCACTATGGAAAATAAATCCCCATCCTGCCCTATGACAGTCTCTCTTGAAACCTTGGAAGACAGCCGTCTCCCCTAGCCTCATTTTTTTTCTCCAACTTCCTTTAACTGCCTTAGGATTTAGCCTCCCAAACCCTGACTGTCTTTGTGGCCCTTATCTGTATTTTTCCCAGTTCTTCATCATCCTTTTTGTATTGTGATGAGCAGAACTGGGCACAGGATTCCAGGTGCTGCCTGACCAATGCAACCTAGAGGAGTATTATCACTTCCAGTGATCTTGGAAGAATCCCTCTTTAGATGCTTCATCAAGGTTTGGCCTTGCTGATAGCAGAAAGACCCTCCCCAGACAAGCCATCTCTGGATAGCCTCTAACTAGGAATGGATAACTCCAGCACTTTCCTTTAAAAAGAAACCTCATTGCAAAAAAAAAAATGGGTAAGTCCATGGGACCAGAGGTTTAGCCTTCAGAGCTTTCGGATTGTGCTGGAGCCCATCCTCAGGAAATCTCTCTCTCTCTCTCTCTCTCTCTCTCTCTCTCTCTCTCTCTCTCTCTCTCTCTCTCTCTCTCTCTCTCTCTTCTCTCTCTCTCTCTCTCTCTCTCTCTCTCTCTCTCTCTCTCTCTCTCTCTCTCTCTCTCTCTCTCTCTCTCTCTCTCTCTCTCTCTCTCCCTCCCTCCCTCCCTCTCTCTATCCTTCCGCTCCCTCTCTCTCTCTCTCCAGACTGTGTGTTTTGAGATACTCTATGCGTAGTAGTATTTATGTGGTGCCTGTTGCATGTGGCTTTTTAGATGCTGATTAGGGTCTTGGTGGCTGGCTATTAAGTCATTGGATGTTCCTTTCTTGTGTAGTCAAAGCCCTCACCTCCTAAGTACTTTATAAGCTGGGAGTAAATCAGCACTGCTGTTGTCTGACAAGGGGCCGTTTCCCAGGCTTCAATCACTTCCCTGGCTGTTCTTGTACCTGCTCATCCAACAATCTGAACCAAGCTTGCAAAACTGAATGTCTGTCGTTCACTGAAGTGTGAAGTTACCAGTGGGTTTTGGTCTCCTTGTCTGACTGCTCACTTGTGTTCTTGCTATCTGGTGGTTAGCTTCCTCTCCATCTGTCCTACACAGTACCAGGGGCAATCCATGCAGGGGATCTGGTAGATTGCATTAGAGCAGACATGTCAAACACAAGGCCCAGGGGCCGGATCTGGCCCACGAACTGGTTTCATGTGGCCCGCGAAGCCATCCTGGAAACAGTGAGGGAACGGCCCCCACTGCCTTGGCCCTGGCCCAGAGACCCTCCTTCTGCCAGAGACCCTCAGATCTGTCCCACTGCTGCCCAGGCCCCCATAGGCACCCTTGATGTGAACGATGTAGAGCTGGCCACGCCCACCCAGTAGGCCATACGCACTCTAGCCATGCCCACCCAGTAGGCCATGCCCACCCAGGCAACACCCACCTGGCCCCCTGAGGGCAACCGCAATGCTGATGTAGCCCTCAATGAAATTGAGTTTGACACCCCTGCATTAGAGGTTATCTCCCACCTCCCAAAGCACGCACTCTGCTAGAGAGAAGTTCCCTGAGGACGAGCTCCAGCACGAGTCCAAAAGCTTGGAAGACTAAAACTCTGGTCCTGGTGACCGACCCAGATTGGATCCTGTAAAATCCTCTTCCATGCTGCCCAACAGGTGCAGTGCCTTCCCCGTCACCCCATCCAGTTTCTGAGAAAGCAGCCCTCTTCCCCCTCCCCCCCTTCGTGGGACTCTCCCATCTGGCTAGAGCAGCTAAGGCAGCAGAGGCGGCTTCTGTGGCGCATCAGGGCCAGATCCTCATGCTGACGTTTCCTAAAAGGAGTGTCCAGCAGGCTAAGGCTTGTCAATTAATTATCCTGTGGCAGCTGTTTATTTTGGGAACGGGCTGCCAGTAAAGATGAAACGGTTCGGCCAAGAAAGACAAGGATAAAGAACAGAGGTAGACAAACACTGATATTATTGACTAACTGCTCGAATGGCTACCAGTGCTTAATCAATGCCTGTTAGCAGAGCCGTTAAGCCTTTTATTTCTTCTTGGTGCATTTATGAATTGTTAACATTGTCCATGCATCTGGGAGCCTCTTGTTTGCTTAAGAGCAGCTGCTGTTTTCGTGGCTGAGGCTCTGCTCTGCCGGGGTGGTTGGGGGCGAAGCTAATGAGACACACTCCACTTTCACCTAGCAGAAAGCTGGTACAGCTAGTCCTCAACTTACAACTGTTTGTTTAGTGACCGTTCAAAATTACAGCAGCACTGAAAAAAGGGAGTTATGAGTTTTTCACAGGTGCAACTGTTGCAGCATGGTCATGTGATCAAAATTCACAGACTTGGCAAGTGGTTCATATTTATGACGGTTGCAGCATCCCGGGGTCGTGTGACCCTCTTTTGCGACCTTCTGAGAAGCAAAGCCAATGGGGATGCCAGATTCACTTAACAACCGTGTCACTAACTCAACAATGGTGGCAAGAAAGGTTGTAAAATGGGGTAAAATTCGCTTAACAAATATCTCGCTTAGCAACAGAAATTTTGGGCTCAACTGTGGTCGTAAGTTGAGGACTACCCTGTAAGTTGCTGCTTAGCCTTTTTCTTTAAGGTTACTCTGTGCAAAGTCAGCTTGGACGGAGTTAAGCCTTCCAATCCATCCCTCTCACTTGAGGCCGGGCCTTGGCTGGGGGGGGGAGGGGGGCTGGCATAGGACCATGAAGTTGTTTGGCTTTAGGATTCGAGTGGTGCATGCCTTATAAAGGTAGACTTATGGCCACTGTTGAGAAAAGCAAAGCAATGTTGCTAAGTGAGCCTCGCCTGACTTTACGACTTCTTTGCGACCGTTGCCAAGCGAATCGCTGCAATTATGTGAATCCCGTGGTCGTTAAGCGAATCCAGCTCCCTCCAACCCCACTGACTTTGCTTGTTGGAAGCTGTCTGGGAAGGTGCCATGTGGCGCTCACATGACCCTGGGATGCTGCATCCCTTGTAAATACATGTCGGCTGACAAGCGCCCAAATTCTGATCATGTGACCACGGGGATGCTGTGATGGTCATAAGTGCAAGGACTGGTCCTAATTTACTTCATTCAGCGCCATTGTAACTTTGCACAGTCACTAAATGAATGGTTGCAATTTGAGGACTAGCTGCACATGGAGACAAAAGGATGGATTTTCAACCTGAATTTATTTTGGGGTGGATTTTTATTTATTTATTATTATTTTTTGCTTTAAAAAAAAATAGATGAACCCAACATTTTTACCATTAGGGCTTTTTTTTTTTGCTTACACGACCATGACAGCCTTTTTGAGGGGGGGGGAGAGGGGGGCTCCTTTACTGCTTTTGCTGTAGTGAATCAGCACAGCTATATCTCTATAATTCGCTACAAAGAACTAAAAAAAAGTCACGAATCAGCCATTTCAGAGTTTACTAGTGAATTACCATGTAAATCTCTGAGGGCATGGCAAGGGCTTCCAGGGCTCATAGCTCAGAATATGACGCTTGGCCTCTTGGAATGGGATGTTTCGAAAGATCTTAAAATATTTAGGAGGGTAATTCACAATTTTTACATATCCTATCCAGATCTGGATTGCCTTGGAGGTCCAGTTTGGCTTCTGTCTTTGTGACATCTGGCATTGCAGAAGAAATGAGAGCCTAGTCCTACTTTGCCATTGGCTACACTCGTTTTCTAAGGTGCAATTAGAATAGTTTGGGGGAAGCTGGTAGGAATATGATGCACTTAAAAACTGCAGTTCTGAAATGGTCAATTAACCAGAACAGATCTGGAAGGGACCTTTGGAGGTTCTTCTAGTCCAACCCCCTACTCAAGAAGGAGACCCTATACACCAATCACGGCAAACCTTTTAGAGACCAAGTGCCCAAACTACAACCTAAAACCCACTCATGTATCATTGGGTGCTGAGTGGGTGTGGCCCACGGGAGGAAAATTCCACTTAGGGTTAGGGTTACGTCACCATGAACTCATACAGGAAAATGGACATTGCCAACAAACTCGGAGTACTTGGGTATGGTTAGGAGGGCATTTACTTTTCTAGGTTGCCTTATCTATGTTTCCTGGTAAAGTACATGGGAAAATCCCATTGAAGGATTCCACTTAGGGTTAGGTCATCATGGACTCATACCGCAAAATGGACTTTGCCAACAAACTGAACCCATGCAGGAAAATGGACATCGCCATTTTTTTTTTTGCACACGGTGGCGGAGGCCTAAAGTGAAAAGGTTTTATAAAACCCAGCTGAAGGCCTAGGACTGGGGAGACGACGTGCGTGCCAACAGAGAGGGCTCTGCGCACCACCTGCGTGCCATAGGTTCGCCACTACGGCTATATACCATTTTAGACAAGTGCCTGTCCAGTCTCTTCTTAAAAACATCCAGTGATGAAGCACCCACAACTTCTGGAGGCAAGCCGTTCTGCTGGTTGATTGTCTTCACTGTTAGGAAGTTTCTCCTTAAATCCAGGTTGCTTCTCTCCTTGATCAGTTTCCATCCATTGTTTATTATCTTGTCTTCTGATGCTTTGGAAAATGGGTTGACCCTCAAATACAGGAATAGTGCTATCATATCTCCCCTTGTCCTTTTTTTCCTCTAAACTAGCTGTACCCAAATCCTGCAACCGTTCTTTGTATGTTTTACTCTCCAGGCCTTTAATCATCTCTGTTGTTCTTCTGTGCACTTTTTCCAAAGTCTCAAGATATATATATATATTTTGTAGGGTAGTGACCAAATTGGAAGCAGTATTCCAGGTGTGGTTTTACCAAGTCAATTGATTGAATTCAACCAATCAATGAGAGACCTTAAGTTGAAAAGTCTATTACGTGGCCCATGACAAAATTAGGCAAGTGTCCAATAGAACAGCTTGTAGCAGACAGGTAAGAGTTTAAGCGGACATGGGACCTGACAAGTACATTTATTCAGCGCTTCTTCTTTCTGTTCTCCAGAGAAATGCAAAAGACTATCTAGTAGTCCAACCATTTTTGCTATTTTATATGTACTGTATCTTATGTATATATTTTTCACAAAATCTACAAAGCTATGAAGACCCCTTAACCAGGAACAGAAGCATGGCAGATTACAGGCAAATGTCCTATTGATAAATAACTCTCCCATGAAATTGATTCCAAGGTTATGGAAGGAAGATACGTTACAAGTCTGATGTAAATTTAAACTGGTCTTTATTCTGCTTTTTTTTCTGAAGCATTTATAGAAAGTTTAGGGTTTGCTACATGCCTGGTATGAGGACAAGATCAGTCATGTGGATCATAGTGATACCCTAGTTCAGGCGTAGGCAACCTTGGCTTTTTACGACTCGTGGATTTCAACTCCCAGAATTCCTGAGCCAGCTCAGGAATTCTGGGAATTGAAGTCCACAAGTCGTAAAAGAGCCAAGGTTGCCTACCCTTGCCCTAGTTTAAAATGTAGGGAGGCCATCAGGAGCCTGCTTGGACTCGAATCTCATTAAAGCTAATGCCAGGTCCACTGAAGAGATGGGCTGAGCAAGAAAGTAGGTGTAGGAGAAGAGCAGGCAGAGTTGGGGGTGGGGGAAATAAATGTGTCATCAGTATAGGGTCCTTGCATTCCCACAAGCGTTCCAGCTCCAACCTCTCCTGAATTGCACCGACATTTATCTGGCACCGATTTAGTGTTGAACATTAGTTGACCAGATTCTTGGGAATAGGTGGGAATAAATAAGCTGGGCTGCCACTGACCCCCCTGCCCCCCAGGCACCCAGTGCTCCACGTGGAGATGGCTGGGAAGACCAGAAGCCTGTTTCCTAGCAACTGCAAAAGCTACAAATATCTTCTTGGAAGCCACCCAGAGGCCACTGTACGAACCACGAACCCAACCAAGTGACAATTGTGTTGCCAAGAGATGGGAGCCGAAGACAGTGTGGGTTGTGTTGAAGCTGGGACAGGAACCATCACATGCTGTCAAACATCAAGCATCAGATATAAAATAAAGAAAATGCAATCAGATTCCAAACTTAGAGACAAATAAACAATGAGTATTCAATGAACAAAGAACAGAAGTATCAATGTCTGTTGGGGGAAAACAGAGATCCATCCTGGCCCTATCTATAATCAGTATGGCTGAGGGCCAGTGACTTTTCATCGACACTGTTGGATGGTACAACAACAACGCTCGACTTACAACAGTTCATTTAGTGACAGTTCAAAGTTACAACGACACTGAAAAATGTGACTTAGGAACGTTTTTCATAATTATGACCTTTGCAGTGCCTCCATGGCCTTGTGGTCTACGTTCGGATGCTTGACAACTGACTCACATTTACAGTATGACAGTTGCTGTGTCCCAGGGTCATGCAATCCCCTTTTGCGACCTTCTGACAAGCAAAGCCAACAGGGAAGCCAGATTCGCTTAACAGCCATGTTACTAACTTATCAACTGCAGTGATTCACTTAACAACTTTGGGAAAAAAAGTCATAAAATGGACCAAACTCACTTACAAATGTCTCACTTAACAACCAAAATTTTGGGCTCAATTGTAGTCGAAAGTCGAGGACTACCTGTACTAACCTGGACATCTGCCTTTTCCATAATCCACCAACCAAATCCAAGTATGAGTTTCTGTCCTTTCAATCACTGGCCAACCATGATGTTACTGGACAATTCTACAAAACTGTACAAAATTTTACAAAATTTTGCAAAATTCTACAAAAGCCCTCTTCCAGATATGCTGCAACTTTCAAAGAGAGCTAGAGATACAAGAACCGTCTTCAAGTATCAGAATAGCTGCCATGTAGAAGACAGGGCAGCGTTGTTCAGAATGGTTTCTAACCTGAATAGCAGCAAGAAACAGTGGGTATAAATGAAGTGGAAGTAGATTTTTGTTGGACATCAAGAATATTCTAAACTTAAGAGCAATTCCACTATGATTCCTGGTGTTCTTCCATGCAACTACTAAGGTTCAACCTGACCAATAACACCTAAACAGCTGAAAATAAAGAATCTTATAACTTGTTCTCCTGGGAGCAGAACACAAGACAGTAACAATGACTTTTTATGAAAGAACAAAAGGAAAAAAATATATAATTTTATAATTATAAAAAATAATATAATTTAAGAGTGGTTGGGTACATTGGAAGTGTTTGCTGTTCTGCATTTGTGTGTATATGTGTTCTCTGAAAAACAGTCATTTAAAACTTTTCAGAATAATAGGTGGAAGGGATTTGCACTAGATACCTTTCAGATTGAGGTTTGGTGAAGGGAAAAGATGAGATCTCAACGCTCTCGGCTACACTTCTATTTTGTCCTCGACAACTCCTGATTTGGAACTTGAAAGTCATGTCAGGCTTCTGCATAGTGTTAACACTATATGTCATTATATATCAGTGGTTGTACTCACTAAATGTATATACCAGGACAGTCTCTCCACACAAAGACCCCTCACACCCCAGAAGAGCTGTCCTTGAAAGACAAAGAAGCTAAACTGTCATCTAATGAAAAGAAGGACTAGGGGTGACATGATAGCAGCGTTCCAATATTTGAGGGGCTGCCGCAAAGAACAGGGAGTCTAAAGCACCTGAAGTCAGGACAAGAAGCAACGGGTGGGAAGTGATCAAGGAGAGAAGCAACCTGGAACTAAGGAGAAATTTTTTGACAGTTAGAACAATTAACCAGTGGAACAGAAGTTGCCTTCAGAAATTGCTGGTGCTTCATCACTGGAAGTTTTTAAGAAGAGATTGGACAATCATTTTTCTAAAATGGTGTAGTGTTTCCTGCCTGAGCAGGGGATTGGTCTAAAGACCTCCAAGGTCCCTTCCAACTCTGATATTCTGTTCTGTTCTGTTCTGTTCTGTTCCGTTCCGTTCCGTTCCGTTCCGTTCCATTCCATTCCATTCCATTCCATTCCATTCCATATGGCTGGGATACTTTGGTCAGGGGTGTCAAACTGCCGGCCTGCAGGCCGGATGTGAAACTGTGCCCACCCCATTGCCGGCAATGGAAAAAAAGTTGCAATATTTAATTTAATTTAATAATTTAATTTAATAATATTTATATACCGCCCTTCTCCCTGAGGACTCAGGGCGGTTCACAGGGCAGAATAAAATACTAAATACAAACATTAAAACAAGATTAAATAATTGCCCATATTAAAACAGTTGGAATAAAATTCTAAAACACCTAGTTAAAATTAAAGCACAAAATTAAAAAACCCCAGTAATCCCCATCAGGCTAGGCCGGCTTGAACAAACAGAAACGTCTTGAGATCGCGACGAAAGGAGCGAAGATCGGGCGCCATCCGGAGCTCTACCGGTAGCTGGTTCCACAGCTCCGGAGCGCCCACAGAGAAGGATCTCCCCCTGGGGGCCACCAATCGACATTCTCTGATCGGTGGCACCCTGAGGAGGCCCTCTCTGTGGGAACGCACAGGGCGCAGGGAGCTTGATGCCGGCAGCAGATGTTCCCTAAGGTACTCCGGCCCCATGCCATGAAGGGC
This sequence comes from Vipera ursinii, assembly GCF_947247035.1. Taxonomy (NCBI): domain Eukaryota; kingdom Metazoa; phylum Chordata; class Lepidosauria; order Squamata; family Viperidae; genus Vipera; species Vipera ursinii. Next base: position 3,494,312 of record NC_139520.1, read on the forward strand.
TTTAAACACTGTTACCAGTACCTTGAATCTCACCCGGAAGACAACTGGCAACCAATGCAGCTCACGGAGCAGCGGTGTAACGTGGGAGTATCGGGAGACTCCCAACACAACTCTCGCGGCTGCATTCTGTACCAGATGGAGCTTCCGGGTGGTCCTCAAGGGCAGCCCCATGTAGAGAGCGTTGCAGTAGTCCAGACGAGAGGACACGAGCGCATGAGTGACCGTGCATAAATCATCCCGGCTAAGATAGGGCCGCAACTGGCGCACCAGGCGAACCTGGGCGAAGGCCCCCCTAGTCACAGCTCCTATATGGTCTTCCAAGGTGAGCCGTGAATCTAGGAGGACTCCCAAGTTGCGAGCCCTATCTACGGGGGGTAATAGTTCACCCCCCATAGCCAGAGGTGGAACATCCGAATAAGCATGACACATCATGTGACGTTGGGAGTTTGACACCCCTGCTTTAGTTAGCTTAGGAGGGGTTTGGAGGCTGCTGTAGGAAAGTTGTTGGAAGCATAAAGGCTATGGAAGGACAAGCAAGGCAAAGCCTTTGTCAGTGATCACACAGAGCTGGATAAATGACAAACCAAAGGGAACCAACCTATCCAGGCAAGGTAAGAATAATCTGATACTTTGAAGGACGGTGTCGCACAAAGTCACTAATTATTTTAGGAGATTCTGTCACCTGCTTCATCCTACTGCTCCGTCTGTGCCTATTTGCCCCAAAGCCAGGAGGTAGCAGGCTTCATTGACACCAAAGCCACCTTCCTTTAAAAATCAGGACTCCGAAGAAAGTTTTCTCCTCATCCGTTTGATTCTTCATACAATGAACCACTTAAATCTTTGCAGGCCCAGGTGTCTGGCTGCTTTGAGAAATGCTGATTTTACTACTTTTGGGCTTGCCTGAATATTATATTTTAAATGATCCTAATCTAAGTAGGGCAATACATTTTCTAATGTGCATTTCTAAACATGCTGCCCCTAAGAGGCATCTAATTCAAGATGTTTCCAAGATTACTGTGTTATTAAAATAAATTCTCCATTGAAACAAACCAACAAAACACAAAGCCCTGCATCTTATTGCTGTTGCAGTAACCAATTTCTTTTGCTCAAGCTGTTTTTATATCACCCCATGGGTAACTTGTAAATTTCAGCCCAATTTTGTCTGTTAGATTCTGACTGCTATTTAATAGCCTTGTTAATATTATAGATCATTCAATCTGAGGGCAAAAAGAAGTATTGGCTGCCCCCTCTCCATTGTACACAGATGCACCACCATTTCTTTGCAGAGTTTTTGCTGCACTGCTAATTTCCTTTAAATGCTACTTTCCAACATTTTGCACTGCACTCATGGGACCGAGAAACCGTCCAGCTGGGAGGGTGCAAGGCTCTGACTATGCCATTAAACCCACATTCAGTTCAATTCAGAATAGAGCTGGAAGTCCAACCGCAGGAGACCCTACACCATTTCAGACAAGTGGCTGACCAAGCTCCTCTTAAAAAGTCCAGTGATGAAATGCACACAATTTCTCAAGGCAAGCTGTTCCGCTGGTTAATTGTTCTCACTGTTAGGAAGTTTCTCCTTAATTCCAGGTTGCTTCTCTCCATGACTATTTTCCATCCACTGTTTCTTCTCCTGCTTTCAGGTGCTTTGGGAAATTGGCTGACCCACTCTTCTTTGTGGTAGTCCCTCAAATATTGGAACACTGCTGTCATGTCACCCCCTAGTCCTTCTTTTCTCTAGACTAACCATATTCAATTCCTGCAACCGTTCTTCATATGTTTTAGTCTCCAGGCCTTTAATCAGCGTGTGGCCCTCAATGAAACCGCATCTATACGGAGGGAAGTGTGTAGTGGGGTGCCCCAGGGCTCTGTTCTGGGCCCAGTGCTCTTCAACATCTTCATCAATGATTTGGATGAGGAGATAGATGGAGAACTCATCAAATTTGCAGACAACACCAAGCTGGCAGGAATAGCCAACACTCTAGAAGACAGGCTTAAGATACAGGAGGATCTGGACAGACTTGAACACTGGGCGCTATCTAACAAATGAAATTCAATAGTGAAAAAAGTAAGGTTCTACATTTAGGCAAGAAAACCCAAATGTACAGGTACAGTATAGGGCACAGGTCTGCAACCCGCGGCTCTGGAGCTGCATGCGGCTCTTTCAGCCATCTCCTGCAGCTCCCAGTCCTCTGCCATGTGAAGTCCAAAAAAAAAAGTGGGACTAAAAAAGTTCAACCAATCAATTCAAATATGTAGGGTAGGTGCATATCTCGCCTTGGCTCCACTCTTCAGTCAAACTCTGTTCTGCACATGCGTGCATGTATGCGCATGCACACACATTTTTTGCGGCTCCCAGTTTTTCCTTTTGTGAGGGAACCGGTTCCGAGTGGCTCTTTCACTGTTTCAGGTTGCTGACCCCTGGTATAGGGGGTACCTTGCTCAACAGTAGTAACTGTGAGAGGGATCTCGGAGTCCTAGTGGACAATCACTTAAATATGAGCTGCAGCTGCCAAAAGAGCCAACACAGTGCTAGGCTGCATTAACAGAGGGATAAAATCAAGATCACGTGAAGTGTTAATACCACTTTACAATGCCTTGGTGAGGCCACATTTGGAATACTGCATCCAGTTTTGGTCACCACGATGTAAAAAAGATGTCGAGACTCTAGAAAGGGTACAGAGAAGAGCAACAAAGATGATTGGGGGGCTGGAGGCTAAAACATATAGGAAACGGTTGCTGGAATTGGGTATGTGTAGTTTAATGAAGAGAAGGGTGAGGGGTGACATGATAGCAGTGTTCCAATATCTCAGGGGCTTCCCCAAAGAAGAGTTAGCCAAGCTATTCTCCAAAGCACCTGAAAGCAGGACAAGAAGCAACGGATGGAAACTAGTCAAGGAGAGAAGCAACCTAGAATTAAGGAGAAACTTCCTGACAGTTAGAACAATTAACCAGTGGAACAACCTGCTTCCAGAAGTTGTGAATGCTCCAGCATTGGAAGTTTTTAAGAAGAGACTGGATAGCCATTTGTCCGAAATGGTATAGGGTTTCCTGCCTGAGCAGGGGGTTGGGCTAGAAGACTTCCAAGGTCCCTTCCTCCTCCTCCTCTTCCTCCTCCTCCTCCTCATTATTATTATTATTATTATTATTATTATTATTATTATTATTATTATTATTATTATTATCTTTATCATTATCATTATTATTGATCATTGCACAGTCAGCCAGATGTTCAGACCGGATTTGGCTTTTTTGTTTACCTATCGAGTCCTTACCAAGGACCTGGGATAGGCAGATGTGGCTGTTTGATGGTATTATCATCGCAGGATGGAAGCAGTTCCTAGTAAGGTCACCTTTTGCAATTGACTAATGGCGAAATTGTCAATGCCAATGGTGTTCAAGTGGTGCTCCAGTTGTTTTTGGATTGCACCCAAGGTGCTTATGATGATGATGATGATGATGATGATGATGATGATGATTTTGTTGGCCATTCTTGACTTTAGCACAAGATTAATTTTAGTCTTAAGTCAAGTCTTTGGATTCTGCACCTTCTGTGCTGCAATTTTGTAAATTTAGTTCTACCTTTGGTGCTTTAATCTTAAATCCATTTAGCAACAGCTGTTTCACTGATGGTTCTTTTCCTATATCTCTGTATTTATTTTTAGCCCTGTTCCTTTAATACATTTCCCTGAGAAAGTTGATATGGGGTGGCTAACACATTCACACATGGGAAAGAAACCTGCTCACCAATCATCCTTCAGGCCTGGTGACAGAGACCCACCCAGCTGTTCTTCTAAATTGGAGCGAGGGGCATCTGGGAGTAGCGCAGGTGCCAGGGAAGTCAGCCTGCAATGACGGAGACATGCTTGGAGTAATGACGGAGGGAACCTTTGGGTCTTTGCTGTCAAGATTCTTAGGTAATAGGGTCAAAGCCACTCATGCTAAGTTTGACTCCTAGCAACTTCAGGGTCACAACCAGGGCTTTTTTTTTTCTCATAGAACGCTCAGAACGGAGTTCCGGCACCTTTTTTGGATGGAACCTTGTAGGGTAGGCAAGGTGAGTTGTATGACATGTGTGAGTTCCGGCACCTTTTTCTTTTACAAAAAAAGCACCGGTCACAACTGACATACTTTATTTGGCAATAATGGGGGGAGAGGGGGGAGAGAGACTATCTCCTTTCAGTGGAATGAGTCTAGCCCAGGGGTCTTCAAACGTTGACCTTTTATGACTTGTGCACTTCACCTTCGAGTCCACAAGTCATAAAAGGGCCAAGTTTGAAGACCTCTGGGCTAACCTATGCTGCAGATTTCTTGGTGGATTCTCACCCAGTTATCAAGAAGGTTCCAGACTACTTAGGGTTTTTTGAGATCAGTCTATGGCTACGTATGGTTACTTGCTCAGATTTAAAAGTTAACAACAACATCATCTATAAACAGCTGAAAACTGGCACCCATCTTTGAGTTTCGGAATCACTTGATCCTTATAATGTGTTTTGTTAAGCAGCCTAGCTTCAAATTTCAGAGGCTATTCCTTTTCCCCCCTCTTCTTGCTCCATTTTAGTTTGTATTAATTTTATTCTTGTTTTTAAAACTTTTTTTAAAAAGAAAGTTGGTACTCTGTGATAAATGTGTTGCCAATCATTTGCTTTTCTTGAAGATTTTTTTAGAAATCCATTTAGAGAAAATAAGCTTGTTAGGTACATGACAATAAACTTAATGAAAAAATAACTAAATGGCCAACACCAAGAGAAAAAGAAAGTCTAATTGAATTAAATTTCAGTAGTAATGATGGCAATTGTTAAATTAGCTTTTATTCAACTGGAGACCCAGCAAATGTTATCACTCACAGGTCCCCCTGGTGATAAAATGATGACAGTAGCATAAATAGAAGCAACCTGAAGCTTAGCTAAATTTTCAATCCAGCATGCAATTTCAGTCCTAAGAGGAAGGAAAAGACTCTGGCAATACAAAAATGTGTGTTTCTCAACCTTGGCAGTTTGAAAATATGTGAACTTCAACTCCCAAAATTCCACAGCCAGCATGTGCAATAATGCAACTGGTCTGTGTCATGTGATATGACACAAAAGAGGCTAAACAACTGTGACATTCTTCCTCCTCTATTGTGGGAACCACAGAGCCCACCCCTCACATTTTAGGTGTGCTACTGCTGGAGGCCATCCCTCTCTTTCTGAACTGAATCCAAATGGAATTTAAGAATATTGTCATCTTACTATTATTGCTCTTTTTCTTTTGTACAATTATAATATAGAAAGTTTGTTACAAGTGACAGAGCAATAGCAATAGCACTTAGACTTATATACCGCTTCACAGTGCTTTACAGCTCTCTCTAAGCAGTTTACAGAGTCAGCTTACTTACCCCCAACAATCTGGGTCCTCATTTTACCAACCTTGGAAGGCTGAGTCAACCATGAGCCGGTCAGGATCGAACTCCTGGCAGTCAGCAGAAATAGCCTGCAATACTGCATTCTGACCACTGCTCCACCAGGGCTCTAAACAACCAAGATATATATTTTATTCATCCTAGAAAGAGTCAGGGAGTAAAATCTGATTCCTAATTTCTGCCAAAGGATTCAAGGGGGTGGTACTGTAGCACCTTTAATCATAGAACTGTGGAGTTGGAAGAGACCATAGGATTCCTCTATTCCGGCTCTCATGAGTGTGTGGCAAACCAACCACACCATCCAGGCCTCCTCTTAAAATCCTCTAGAGGTGGAGACGGAAGAAGAAGAATTCAAGAGATCAGAAAGAAGAGAAAAAGGCATGTTAAAGCAGCCCTGGACCATGAATATGGCTGGGAAAGGAAAGTAGCGGTCAGGACTGTCCCAGGAAAGAAAGACCCTCAACTCCATTTGTAGTGAAAGGTATACTTCTACTAAGAGCCAAGTGGTTACAGGGCAGCAAAGCCAGATCTCCTGCTTAGTCCCGGTAATCTTCCTTTCTCCCAAGCCCTTCCCACCCACCCCTGGTCATCTTAGAGGTGTCCAATAAGGTTCAAATTGGTATCAGCTCCACATTTTGGTGCCTCTTTGGAAGGGCATCCCACATTCCATTCCCAAGCTTGTGTCTTTGAATCTCTCAAGCTCTGTTCCGGGGATGGCACCTCTTGTCCTTTCCCCCTCCCTACATCCCCTCGCTCCTCCTCCCCCTTTTATGGCAGGATGCCATGAAAGTGAAACAGGGCTGAAGCAGACCTGAGAGTGGCACTCAGAAGCATTTACGGCAGCCCTGCTCTCAGGCCCCAAGCAACACTGAGCCATCCTTAGCTAGCAGACCAAACTAAAGAGACCTGGGAATTGGCTCAAGAGGTGATGGACTTTTCTTCACTGCACATTGTTCAAATGGAGGCTGGCCAGTCATTTGTCAGGAATACTTTAATCTGTATTCCTGGTATAAAAGGGGATTGGTCTCCATAGCACAAGCCCTCCCCCCTCCCCCAAAACTGCAGGAAAGATTGGGATCTCATGTACTACTGGAGAAGACGTGAGGGGTAGCTGAGAGAATGAAGAGAAAGAATAAACAATAGCAGCGAACTATAATGGGCTAGTGGTCAACTGGACAAGAGGCAACCTTGCTTACTGAGTCATCCTGAGGATGTAGAATAAAACAAAGTGGCAGAAGTCAACAGAGACTGTAAATTGTATTTCTCAGTGAATGACCAAGTTGGGCATCACCCTAATACACTGAACCATGCTGACAGAGAAATCTAACATAATGACCTCTTTCAGGGAGACCCCTGGAAACGTAAGACCCCAGGAGAGAAGCAATGAGCGTCACCTCCACCTCCTCCTCCTCCTCCTCCTCCTCCTCCTCCTCCTCCTCCTCCTCCTCCTCCTCCTCCTCCTCCTCCTCTATTTGCCCTGTTACATGGTTTGGAAGTACCTGGGTTAGAAAAGGCAGCATCTGACATCTGCCAATTTTGGCTGAGGCTATCTCTCACATGACCACATGGCACACACATGAAGCGGGAGAGGAATTCTAGAGCAACCTCTTGATCAACTTGCTTTCTGTTCCCTGAGATCCTAACTCTTTACATTAAAACTTTAGGGAAGTCTCTTCTCTTACCAGTTATTTGAAGCAGCTACACCAAAGTAATATCTATATACTATAGATAATGTCCACATGTATAAATTGGATTCCAACCTTGTTTGGCATCCTGTGCCATTTTGTGGTACTTAGGCTCATGGAAGCATCTCCTGAGGAGATCTGGTTCAAGCTCTGCGCCAGGCAAGCTTAAAGAGAGATCACTTTGTCAAGGCACCTTAAAAGTGTTTTTGCTTTGTCTTCTTTGCCACACGCTGCTGGCTTACATTCAGGTTGCATACACTTATTACTCTGAAATCTTTCTTCACAAATAGTATTACCAAACCAGGTAGCTGCCATCTCTGTACTGGTACATTTCATTTCTGTTTCTTAAGTGAAGCTTTTGTATTTTTCACTGTTAAATTTCATTTTGTTACTTCCAGCACATTTCTCTAATCTGTCACGATTGTTTTAAATTTTATTTCTCTTTTCTAGATTATAAGCTATCCCACCAATTCTGTCTCTCCTGAAAATCTGATAAGCAGTCTCTGCTCTTCTTTTCAAGGCTCGAAGCCATGGAAGCTGGAGTTAAAGCCTTTTCTTCTTTCAATAGGTTGCAATTTGGGCATTAAGGAGAACATATAGATTATCCACTCCACTGAAATTATTCCAAGTCGCCAATACACAGGAAGCAAACTTGTTATTGTTTATGCAGAAAGAATAACAATATTTGAAGCACCTGGACAAACTAGGCAAGCTTGTCTTCTGAAGAGAAATCAGTCTTACGGTTTTTCTTCCATGAAATTGCAGAATATATGCAGAAGAAAACTCCGCTGAATTTTCTCCTTCCTCCATCACTGACATCAAAGGCTGAACTGCACTTGATTTACTCCTCGTATTAGTTATGGCGCAGCCAATACCCCTCCAACCCTGAAGTCCAAACAAGAGCCATTGCCACATCCCCCCTCTTCACTTGAAATTTAATTATGCCAGCCTCACCCTGATCCATACAACGTTGGCATTTGTCTTGGGCCTCTCTCAGACAGAATCCATTTTATATCTGCCTAGTGATTTCTTTGTCCCTGCCTATTCCAAACATTGATTCTGGCTGATCAAAAGTCAGGACCCACGGGCATGGCCCAGGCCAGGCTTGCTTCAGCCCCCTTCATCCTGGAGCCCCCAAGGCCCCCTTGCTGGAATAAAGGCAGCTTCCATACAGATAAAACCCACACAAATGGAATTCACTGTTTCAAAAGAAAAGCGGGGACAATGTTGGAAAATGACAAAGTAGACACTGCCTTTAGTGGGGTTTTTTTTGATGCGGACATGTTTCTTTTGTTAAAAATAATGTTTAACAGGGGTGTATTTGTCACCCTCAAATGCAACGTTATCTAAAAATAATTATGAAAAGTTATGGGGAAAAATTCAAAAAGAATTGGAGAGCTGGGAAAAATTGCAATTGTCTTTACTGGGAAGAATTGCGGCAGTGAAATTGAACGTCTTGCCTAAATTTTTATTTTTATTTCAAATGATACCTATTCTTAAAAAAGATTCAAATTTGGAGGAATGGCAACGGGGTATCAATAAATTTGTATGGGCAGGGAAAAGGCCACGAGTTAAACTTAAGATTATGCAGGATATGCGTGAAAGAGGTGGTCTTAAAATGCCCAACTTTAAATTATATGAAGCTGCTGCGTTGTCAGGGATAAGTGACTGGATTAATTTGACACAAGGGAGATTATTAAATCTTGAGGGCCACGATTTGTTATTTGGCTGGCATGCATATTTACTGTATGATAAGAAGGTAGATAATGTGTTTAAAGTGCATATTTTAAGACAGGCATTGCTGAGAGTTTGGAAGAAGTATAGACATAAGTTAGACTACAAGATACCGTTGTGGGCAATTCCAAAACATGCAATAGAAAATATAAATGTTGGCTTCAAACATGATGTGACTACGTACAAGGAGATCTTAAGTTTGGAGAGGAACGTATGGTGTTTGAAGCCGTATAACCTTTTACGAGATGAGAAGATTGTTCAAACTTGGTTTAAATATGGTCAATTACGGGCCAGGTGGAAAGAAGACCAGAAAATTGGTTTCTCAATGACTGATGAAAATTTGGTAAAGCAAATGAGAAATCAGGGTCCAGCACATATCAAACGGATATATCTTGCATTGATAGAAATTGACTCAGAAACAGAACTTGTTAAAGATTGTATGATAAAATGGGCTCAGAATATTCAAGAAGTTATCACAATGGACACTTGGGAAAAAATCTGGGTGAGGAACGTAAAATTTACACAAGCTCAAAACTTAAGAGAAAATTTTTACAAAATGTTTTATAGGTGGCATTTAGATCCTAAAAAGCTTGCAAGTATCAACCTAAATGTTGGAGATGTGGTGGTGAAGATGCAACGTATTTTCATATATGGTGGACCTGTAAGAAGGTTAAGGCTTTTTGGATTAAAATCTGGTGGAATATGCAGAAGATTTTTAAGCAAAGGATAAAGTTTTGTCCGCAATTGTTCTTATTGGGCATAATTACAGATACTACTGTTGTGGACACTAAGCTGATGCTGAATTTAATTACAGTGGCAAGACTTTTAGTAGGTCAATATTGGAAGAAGGAGGAACTCCCGACTATAGAAGAATGGACTCTTAAAGTTTCTGACCTGGCGGAAATGGCAAAGATTTCGGCTTATTTGAAAGATCATTCGCAACAACGTTATATTATGGAGTGGAAAAAGTGGATTGATTATATCCAGAACAAATATGGGACTAAAAAGTTTCACTTAGCATTTGAATAAGTTTTTTTTCTTTCTTTTTTTAATGTAATATTAGTACTGCTTGTAGTCATTTCATATGAGCTAGAGTGCGATAGACTCAATAGTTTATTGTTGTTAGCATATGGTTGTTTATGATTGTTTTCTGCTTTTATACCTTGTATTTAGCTCTGGGAAGTCGGGGAGGGGGGAGGGGGGGAGGGGGGGAGGGTTAGGGAGGGCTAGGAAGGGGTGGGCGGAGGGAGGGGGGAGGGATTGTTAAAGATAAAATGTATTGTAAAACTTTTCAATAAAAAAAATAATAATGTTTAACAAAAATAATTTTTGCTGCAACTGATATTTTATTTTGATTATAGGTCACTTTGCTGGATTCGATGGTATATGCATTTAATTAAAAATAAATAAATAAAGGAAAATACTGCCCCCCAGCAATTTTTCATTCTGTGATGGGGAAAGAGTGATTTGCAAAATGTCTTCTGCCTTGATACAGGTTTGACCAAAGCACTCTATGAAAGCTGCTTTGCAAAAACAACTTAGCCCTCTTCTTTCTAAGACCAAAGTCAAGTGTTTAAATCGGGTGAAAAAGGAGCGCAAAGGAACTCAAGGAGAATTACAGGACTGTAAAGAGACTGAAGGAATTCTCTGCATGCGTCTGCACTGGGGAAGGCAATCATCTGAGCCTACATTGACTTTGTAGGGCCATGGTGGCGAACCTATGGCACGCGTGCCACAGGTGACATGCAGAGTCCTCTCTATGGACATGTGCGCCATCATCTCAGTCCTAGGCCTTCAGCTGGGTTTTATAAACCTTTTCACTTTAGGCCTCCGCTGCCATGTGCAAAAAAAAAAAGGGTTCAATCAATCAATCAATTTCAACTTCTTGCGGGGAAAAAAAAGAACTCACAAAGTTGGAACTGATTGATTGAACTTTTTAGTCCCACCCAGTCTTCCGTTACCACTGCTGCCACACACACCCTATGGGCCATGCCCATCCAATGGTCCACGCCCACCCGGCACCCGACGGTACATGAGTGGGTTTTGGGTTGAAGTTTGGGCACTCGATCTCTAAAAGGTTTGCCATAACTGTTCTAGGGATTGGATTAGAACACTGAACCAAACTGAGACAACAGCAGACTATAACTAACTAATCACTAGATCCTGACAGCATCTACCTGAGACTTGTAAAGGACTCCAATATGAGAAGGCTGACCTCTTAGCAAAAACAATAACATTCCTAAATGATGAACATCTGTAATCAAAGAAGAAGTATCTGAAGGAAAATCTGCATGGATTCTCCAAAGGTAAATCTTGGCTCAGGGACCACGTGGTTCTTTGAGAGAAATCAACAGGCATATAGGGTAGAAATGATCCGTTGGCATTAGATACTTGAATTTTCAAAAAGCTGTTGACAAAGCTCTGTATCAAAGACTCTTAAGTAAACTTAGTGGCCACACGATGTAAGAATTTTCCATTTTTTTATTTTTTTTTAAAAAAAGAAAATGAAGAATTTAAGTAAATGGGCAATTTTCTCAGTAGAGCAATGTGAGAAGTAGTCCCCCTTAAGTATCTGTGTTCTTGATGCAGATCTTGACTTTTGGTAAGATGTAGATGATACAATTCAGAAAAAGAAAACCAAAAAATAAAAATAAAAATGAGAGGAGCTCCAGAAGGACTTCCTTAAACTGGATGAACTGCACAAACAGCAGCTGCAGTTTAAGTAAATATAAAAGGATGCACACAGGGAGAAATAACATAACATCCAATCTACACTGATAGTACCTGAGCGTTTTGTTCATAACTAGGCAAAATCACCGATACGCAGTTCAGTGAAGATGTTGATTCCAATTGTGGTAGCTATAAAAAGGGTAAATATAGAATCAGTTGCAACAACTTTAACCAGTTCTAGGTTGGGCAGTTAAGTTTCAACCCAAAAAACTTAACATTAAGAAAACCAAGATCATGGCATCCGGCCCTCTCAATTCCTGGCAAATAGATGGGGAAGAAATGGAGGTAGTGACAGATTTTATTTTCCTGGGCTCAAAGATCACTGCAGATGGGGACTGTAGCCAAGAAATTAAAAGACGCTTGCTCCTGGGGAGGAAAGCCATGGGAAATCTAGACAGCACACTAAAAAGCAGAGACATCACCCTGTCGACAAAAGTGCGTATAGTCAAGGCTATGATCTTCCCAGTTGCAAAATATGGCAGTGAAAGTTGGACCATAAGAAAGGCCGAGCGCCAAAGAATTGAGGCCTTTGAACTCTGGTGCTGGAGAAGACTCCTGCGAGTCCCTTGGACTGCAAGGTGATCAAACCAGTCAGTCCTAGAGGAGATCAACCCTGACTGCTCTTTAGAAGGCCAGATCCTGAAGCTAAAACTCAAATACTTTGGCCACCTAATGAGAAGGAAGGACTCACTGGAGAAGAGCCTAATGCTGGGAAAGGTCGAGGGCAAGAGAAGAAAGGGACGACAGAGAAGGAGGTGGCTGGATGGAGTCACTGAAGCAGTAGGTGTGAGCCTAAATGGACTCCAGAAGATGGTAGAGGACAGGAAGGCCTGGAGGAATGTTGTCCATAGGGTCGCGATGGGTTGGACACGACTTCGCAGCTAACAACAACAACAGGTTGGGCAGACAGGACGACACTTAAAAACCAGAATCCATGAACACCAGCCGGCTTCCAAACGGCATGACCCAAAGTCTCTGGTCGCCAGTCACACCAACAACAAACAACCGTTCATCTGGGGCGAAGCCAAAGCCATCGGCTATGCCAAAACCCATCAGGCACTCAGGTTTATCAATTCTACCAGCCGGTCCATCAACCAATACCTTGACTTAGAACTAGCGTATAAATCAATAAGAAAGTGGATCATCCGAACCACCAATCAGTGACAGAACCGATCACCCCCTCACCAGTTGAATTCCATACCTCAGAGAAACCAGTCAGAAGTCACAGGACCAGAATCTGTATGTGGTTCAATCAGACACAAGACCAAGCAACCACCCAGGTCCTATATTATAATAACTAACAACAACAACAATAACAACACTAATAATAATAAAAATTAAAAAAATTAAAAAGTTGGAAAGGACCTTGGAGGTCATCTACTCCAACCCGCTGCTCAGGCAGGAAACCCTATGCCATTTCAGACAAATGGCGGTCCAGTCTCTTCTTAAAAACTTCCAGTGTTGGAGCATTCACAGCTTCTGAAGGCAGGTTGTTCCACTGATTAATTGTTCTCACTGTCAGGAAATTCCTCCTTAGTTCTAAGTTGCTTCTCTCCTTAATCAGTTTCCATCCCTTACTTCTTGTCCTGCTTTAGAGAATAGCTTGACTCCCTCTTCTTTGTGGTAGCCCCTGAGATATTGGAAGACTGCTATCCTGTCACCCCTCATCCTTCTCTTCCTTAAACTAGACATACCCAATTCCAGCAACCGTTCCCTATATGTTTTAGCCTCCAGTCCCCTGATCATCTTTGTTGCTCTTCTCTGTACTCTTTCTAGAGTCTCAACATCTTTTTTACATCGTGATGACCAAAACTGGATGCAGTATTCCAGGTGTGGCCTTACCAAGGCATTGTAAAATAGTATTAACACTTCATGTGATCTTGATTCTATCCCTCTGTTAATGCAGCCTAGCACTGTGTTGGCTTTTTTGGCAGCTGCAGCACTCTGCTGGCTCATATTTAAGTGATTGTCCACTAGGACTCCAAGATCCCTCTCACAGTTACTACTGTTGAGCCAGATACCACCCATACTATACCTGTGCATTTGGTTTTTCTTGCCTAAATGTAGAACCTTACTTTTTTCACCATTGAATTTCATTTTATTACATAGTGCCCAATGTCTGTCAAGATCCTCCTGTATCTTAAGCCTGTCTTCTGGAGTGTTGGCTATTCCTGTCAGCTTGAAGTCATCTGCAAATCTGATGACTTCCCCATCTATCTCCTCGTCCAAATTGTTGATGAAGATGTTGAAGAGCACTGGGCCCAGAACAGAGCCCTGGGGCACCCCACTACACACTTCCCTCCGTATAGATACGATTCCATTGAGGACCACACGCTGAGTACGACCGGTCAGCCAGCTACGAATCCATCTGGTGGTGATGCTGTCTAACCCACATTTTTCTATCTTATCAAGTAGTAGGTTGTGATCTACTTTATCAAATGCCTTACTGAAGTCCAAGTAAATTCTATCTACAGCATTCCTCTGGTCCACTAATTTTGTCACCTGGTCAAAGAATGCAATAATATTTGTCTGACATGATCTGTTTTTGACAAACCACAAGATCCTTCACTCAAAAACCTCACTGAAGATGTTACCTAGTTTGGTAACAAAACATCCGGCCGCCAAGCAGCAAGCTCCAGGAATGGACCCCTGCCAAAACGTACAACCTGAACTATGAATATTCTCAACAATCTCTAAGGTGAATTTCATTCTACATATCAATCAGGAAGGAATCAAAAATAAAACTGTTATAATGCCAAATGTTGCATTTGGGGTGCAGTAAGAGTCTGCACTTTTTTCATCAACAGAGATGAAAAAAGTGCAGACTCTTTTGGTACAAAAAGGATAGATGAGAGGGAACACGATCGAAGTCTATTAAATCAAACATGGCAGAGAAAGCTCATAGATTTTTTTTTATCTTTCAAACACTATGACTAGGGGTGATCCAAAGCTGAGAGGGAAGAGATTTAGTGCTCTTCCATAACCAGCACTTCTCCAGTCCTTAAATTGGCAAACAATAAGCTGGCATAAAAAGTTCCTTTGAAGTAGAACAGCTAAATATGACTTTAAGCTGCCTCTTGTTTGGGCTACAGATGAGATGAAGGCCATCAGGAAGACATATCCTTTAAAAATGGTTCACAAGTCATATTTGAGCCATGATCACAGGGACATGAGGATGGCTCTTAAAAAACGGGAAAGTACTTCTTACCAAAACACAAGTTAACTTTTCAAATTTATTGTCATAATGTGTGTTGATGGCCACCAACTTTGATAGCTTTAAAGAGGGATGGAATAAATTAATGGAAGGCAGCTCAATTGAAAGTTGTCCCTCTGGTTTCCAAACGTTTCATTACCAGACTAGGTAACATCTTCGGTGTCTGTGTTCTTCTCCTTATAAGGCCTTTGTGTGGTCAGTAGGTCTTGTGATGGGAGGGTCATGTCAGGTGAGGGTCTTGTGATCCATCACAACACCCTCATCTGACATGACCCTCCCATCTCTAGACCTAATGACCACATGAAACCCTTATAAGCAGAAGAACACAGACACAGACATTCCCTAAATTCCGCTGAAATGTTCGGAAACCAACCGACAAGCTCGGAGAATGAACCTCCACCCTCATCCTCCATCCAAGCTACAGATATTCGCCACTATGTAAGGTTGAGGTGGGGTGTCAAAGAAGTCAGGATAGCAGTTGCATCTTTCATGATAGATTGGGGAGTGGGATTATATGATCACAACCACCATCTCTACTTTTCCGACCACTCCCCCCCCAACACCGAGGCTGAATTGTGTATCCATGATTTGAACCAACATACCCTTTTTGAGCTAGAGATGCTGCAACAGACCCTTGGTCCTTCTGATTCAAGAATAACTGCTTTGCTCTCCCTCTGTATGGACCACTTTCTTCATGAGATAATAGGGAAGGAACTTAACCCAGGTTTCAATCATCCCCCACCCCATCTGGAACATTTTTAGCAGCCCTTGGAATTTTGCACTCAAAGAAAAGGATGAGTTCCTTGCAGGATCCAATTTGGGTTGGTCACTGGGATCAGAGGTTTAGTCTTCCGAGCTTTCAAACTTGTGCCGGAGTCTATCCTCAGAGAACTTCTCTGTCACCGGAATGTGTGCTTTGGGCTATTCTATGCATCATATTTATGTGGTGCTGGTTGTGTGTGGCTTTTTAGCTGTTGATTGGGGTGTTGGGGCTGTTGTTTCCTTGTGCAACCAAGTCCTCGGCTTCTAAGTACCTGATAAGCTAGTGGTAAATCAGCATTCCTGTTGACTGACAAGGGAACCGTTTCCCAGGCTTCAATCATTTCCCTGGCTGTTTTTGTACCTGCTTGGCTAACAATGCAGAATTGAACGTTGTGTCCTTGTTCACTGCAATGTTGATGAGTTTCTTGCTAAATTGGATTGATTTTCCTAGACCTGAATCAGTGATTCAGGACTGGTATGAGGGAAAGTGTAGGTTACAAACGCTTGCAGTATGTTATGTGTTCCTGTAAAATTACGATCTTACTCTGTATTTTAAGTGGGAAGAAGGCAGCCACAAAGACATAGCACAGCTGAGCAAAGGCCTCTGCATCTTCTGCTTTGCCAACAGAGAAGCCAATTAAAAGTTTCCTCCCAGAGGAGCTGATCCTCTGATTTTCTAATCTCCCCTTCCAGCCACTGAGCAACTGATGAAAGAACAGAATATTCTCTTTGCGTGGAAATTCAAAGGCCAAAGTCCTTGGAGAAGAAGATATACAGAAGAAGCTTAGCAGAAGCTGAGCTTTGGCTCCGGTGCTCTGAATTCAAGAAACCACACTGGGCCAGACTTCCTTAGCTGTCTTGGGGGCCAAAAACATTAGGCAGCTGCAGGATGCATGTCAATGTATTTATTCCTTAAATTCAGATCCACTTTTCTTGTAACGCAGACCTCAAGGTGAGCTAAGGCTGTGCAGCACTTGAGGACTGATTCCCACAAGACGAATGGAAGCCAATCAAGGGAAGAAGCAACCTGGAATTAAAGGAGAAAAGGAGAAACTTCCTAACAACGAAGACAATTAACCAATGGAACAGCTTGCCGTCCGAAGTTGTGGGTGCTTCATCACTGGAGGTTTTAAAGAAGAGACTGGACAGCCACTCGTCTGAAATGGTATAAGGCAGGGATAGGCAACCTCGGCTCTTTTATGACTCATGGACTTCAACTCCCAGAATTCCTGAGTCAGCTGACTCAGGAATTCTGGGAGTTGAAGTCCATGAGTCATAAAAGAGCCGAGGTTGCCTACCCCTGGTATAAGGTCTCCTGCCTGAGCAGGGGATTAGACTAGAAGACCTCCAGCTCTGTTCTGATTGATTGATTGGTTCAGAGCCTGAGAAAGCAGCACCAGTTGCAAGTCTTCCTAGGATCCCACAGCGGGAGCGGAGGGCGGCTGCAAAAAAAAAAAATGGAGTTGCTTTATTGAGCTACGTTCTGGCACATTCTGAAGCACCTTTTTGGAATCAAATCCACACCACCGTTGAACAATTGTTATTGTCTTCATGAATAAAAACACTCCTTTGCTCGCTTCCATTCTGTACCACTCTATCTCACTCTAGTAGGAAAAATGGTCATCAGCAGACTGTTTTCAATGTATGCATCCTTACTGCCCAGAGCATAATTTAAAAAACGTTGTTTGTATTAAGTTGCAGCACTCCATCGAATCTCGCAGTTTCACCAATATAATCATCATCTTTCAAATCCAAAATTCGTCAAAGCGAGATCTTTATTAAGCCAACCATCGTAAATATGCTGCATGGTTTCCTGAAGAACCAGTCTGTGACCCATTGGGTCATCCTTCCTTCCACATATAACACAGGCTTGCACCATTTCCCCTCCCTCACGACCCTCAGCAGAGCCCAGTGAAGCCTCCTCCTCAACTGATCCGCAGCCATTTTTCTGGGGAGGAGGGGGGAACAAAGAGAGTTGTGGACCACAAGGAAAACTACGCCTGATTTTCCATTCTGTGGACGGCCCACATCCCCACAACCAGCCCTACCTAGGCATCCAAGTCAGTCATCCTTCCCTCATTGCCAACTATTAAGACATTTCAAATTTCAGGCTGAGTTCCAAAAAACAGCTAATCACCACTCAGGCCAGCTGGTTGGGAGCCAGCGGGAGGCAGGAGAGGGCGGTGGAACATCCCTCCCATCTTCCCTTGGATCACGCAATCTACAATAGTACAGGTAGTCCTTGACTTATGACCACAGTTCAGCCCAAAATTTCTGTTGTTAAGTGAGTTAGTTATTGAGATCATGGGTGGGTTTTGCCCCATTTTACGACCTTTCATGTCACAGTTGTTAAGTGAATCACTGCAGTTGCTCTGTGGGAGCGCCAGCCCTGTGGAACCAGCTCCCCCCTGAGCTTCGGATGGCCCAAGATCTCCAGTCCTTTCGCCGCGGCCTCAAAACACTCCTTTTCCACCTGGCTGACCTGGACTGACAGGGATTTTAATTATGTTTTTAATTTTTTAACTCTAATCTTTAATTTATTTCAATTTTAAATTTTAATTTATTGTACAGGGGCCTTTAATTTTAATTTTATCTTAACTTCTGTATTTATTGTATGTTATTGTTGTTAGCCGCCCTGAGTCCTTCGGGAGATAGGGCGGCATATAAGTCCCAATAATAAATAAATAAATAGCAACATGGCTATTAAATGAATCTGGCTTCCCGACTGTTTGTCAGGAGGATGCAAAATGTGATCACATGACCACGGGACATGGCAGCCGTCATAAACACATGCCAGGTGCCAAGGAACCGAATTTTGATCACATGACCATAGGATACTGCAATGGTCACAAGTGTGAAAAACTGTTGTTAAGTCCATTTTTTCAGTGCTGTAAGTCAAGGACTACCTGTATAGTTGGAAATCACAATCTCATAACCATGGCTAACTGTGATGCTGCTTCAATGGCCACAACATTGCAAATACAACTGATACAAAGATATCTGAAATTTAAATTTCACAGGAGTCATGAGTCCCACATTTTGGATGCATTCTATTGTGTTGTGGGCTGTGGACCGCATGGACGACGCCAGGCAGATGAGTGCAGCATGTCAGCTCTTTATTTGTAGTCAGACTGAACTGGAACAATAGGGCTGATTGACCCCTTATATACCTGGCCAGGTACACCCAAGGCCAATCCCTTTATCTGAATCTCCCGCCACCCGCGGGCCAACCAATCCTGTTGCAGTACAGCGCCACCTGGTGGTGTCAGTGGCTGCTGCTATCATGTTCACCCTTCTATATACATAACACCCCTTCCCCCAGAAGAACAAACAATAAACTACAACACACAAAATGAATACACTGTTGTACTGGTTATTTCTTTTGAGACACCACGTGACCCTCCCCCTCATGACCTTACATAGTCCTCTAGATACGCGGGTGGCCTATGAGTCCTGAATGACCGTCTCACATTTTGCTCCCCGGCTTAGTCAGCAGAGTCATTAGTTGAGTCCTGGCCCTGGGCCCTAACGGCCACATTGTCGTGGTGGGCCTGTGCGTATTGTTGCTCAGCCCTGCCAAAACTCTCTGGCAACTGTTCGATGACTGTGAGATCCTCCTCCTTTCCCATACCCATTGTTGCCGGTTGCTGGGGTTGATCGGTTTGTGGCTTTTCAGGAGCACGCTTCCTCAATTGGTCTATGTGTCGCCTGACCTGGCGGCCTCCCTCCACCTCTACAATGTATGACAAAGGCCCCGTTTTCTCAACCACCACCCCCTGAATCCACAGATGCCCCAGCCCATAGTTCCTAGCCCAAACCATTTCGCCAATGTTTAGCTCCCTGGTGGGTTTTGGTTGTTCTGTCTCTGCGGCCACTCTGTCGGGGTGGAGTCTGTCCAACTTAGGGATAAGCCGTCTTCCCCAACGTAGTTCTGCAGGACTCTTGCCAGTGGTTGTGCATGGTGTGGTGTGTTGTGCCAGAAGGAATTGAGCCAACCTTTGGTGCCAGTCTCCACTGATGATGCGTCTCAATGCGTCCTTAGTTGTTCTCACCATCTTATGCTTGAGCGCGAATGGAACTCTACGGGGCTTAATTCGTACTGGCAGCACATTGGGGCTTAGCTTAAATTTTATGGGGGGCCCTGTGTATTTGCCAAGTTTGCCATCGAATACGTCTGCATGTTTTGCAGACGGATTCAAGGCTTTTTGGCTGGGTATTATGAATCCCTGAGTTCCCTATGCCCAAAGCCTCAAAACAATTCAGCCCCACTAAACTAGTCCTCTGTCCCTCGGTTACCAGTACATCCAAAAAACCCTTGAAATCCTTAAACCCCACTAACATGGTGGCCTCCCCCTTGATTTTAATAGGGGCGTGCTGGAAATCGGACAACTGTATGCTGGTGGGTTTCAATGGAACCCACCGCTTGCTCCAGCCGCAAACCACGTTAAAAGTCTCATAAGAAATTATTGAGACTGTGGAACCAGAGTCGAGCTCCATCTTGCAAGGTACACCTTGCAGAAGGACCTCTAGTTTAATTTTTGGGGTGAGCAGAGGTTGATTTCCGTGTGAGACATGGTCCTCCTGCTCTCACAAGAATTAGGAGGTGTGCGCTGGGGGGGGCTCA
This sequence comes from Vipera ursinii, assembly GCF_947247035.1. NCBI lineage: Eukaryota > Metazoa > Chordata > Lepidosauria > Squamata > Viperidae > Vipera > Vipera ursinii. Next base: position 3,514,462 of record NC_139520.1, read on the forward strand.
GTACCTTTTAGCGCCGCATCCAAAGATTGAAGTTCATGCAGGCTGTCCCAGTTGCGATTTTGGCAGACGGCTTGGATGTGTCCCGTCTTGCCGCAGGAACGACACTTCGCGGTTCGGAACTTGCAGGTCGCTCTCGGGTGATTCCCTCTACAGCTGGCACATTTTTGGACATTTCCCCTGCAGCTGCTGCAGCTGCAACCGGTGCATTTGTTGGCCGTCGTGGTCTTCCGCTGGCTTCCATCATTGTCGCGCCACGTTAGGTGTTTCCCTAGCCTTTGCAGTACGGCATCAATTTCTTCCTCCGTGACCGCTTCCCCACTTCCGCCGTACGCAGCGCTCTCCTGGTGGACTGTACCTTCTGAGCTGCTGCTGGGTCAGTGTGTGGGCTGGTCTGAGCCGCTGGATGCCTTGTGGGCCCTTACCTCATCCAGGAGCTCTTGCAGACTCATGGACAGTTTTGCGAGTATTTTTTGGCGCAGCCGGTTGTCCCTTAGACCTAACACGATCTGGTCACGTATTCTGTCTTCAACATCGGGGAACTTACAAAGACGGGTGGCTTGTCTCACGGCCGCAATGTATTTAGCCATCGCTTCACCCGGTAACTGCATCCGCTGGGCGAAATGGAAATGCCAGAACATTTCAGACCTCTTTGGCATAAAATGCCCAGTTAGTTTGTCCGTGAGGTCCTTGTATGGAACGGATGTGATGTGCGCCAGTGAACACAACCCGACAGCCACATCGTATACGTCCAGTCCACTGAGGCACAGCAAAGCTGCCGCTTTAAACCAGTCTTCCGTGATTTTGTTAACCAGTAGGTACCCTTCAACCTGACCCAGATGCGACTCCCAGCGTTCGGTATGGCTGATGTCAAACTCAAGGATCTGGCCGAGTTTTGCCATGCTGTGTCCGATCCGGTGTATACTGCTTCATTAGAATGGATTTAGAGAGAGGTATCTCTTCCCTCGGTCCCTAGTGAATTCAGCTAGTGCATCAGCTCTGAATGAAGCAGGCATCCCACCTACGTCGCCACTATTGTGTTGTGGGCTCTGGACCGCATGGATCGCATGGACGACACCAGGCAGATGATTACAGCATGTCAGCTTTTTATTTGTAGTCAGACTGAACTGGAACAATAGTGCTGATTGACCCCTTATATACCTGGCCAGGTATACCCAAGGCCAATCCCTTTATCTGAATCTCCCGCTGTCCACGGGCCAACCAATCCTGTCACAGTACAGCGCCACCTGGTGGTGTCAGTGGCCGCTGCTATCATGATCACCCATCTATATACATAACACATTCAGTATGTTAGTCCATTTGAGGTATCTTGATTCAGAAATTGTCGCCTTATGATGCATTGTTTTGGCCAATTGAAGGTTAGAAATTAAACAAACTGACAGAAGAGTTTTAGTAGCATACAGATTCTTCTCCATGCAGTAAGGCAGAGTTCCCCAACCTTCTGACTTTGCGTACTGGCAGAGGGGAGGGGGGAATGAATAGAATAGAATAGAGCTGGAAGGGACCAGTCCTCTGCTCAAGCAGGAGAACCTATACTGTCTCAGACAGGTGGATGTCCAGTCTCTTCTTAAAAACCTCCGGTGATGGTGCACCCAGGATTTCTGGGAGTAAGCTGTTCCACTGGTTGATTGTCCTCACATCAGGAAGTTTCTCCTTATTTCCAGGTGGCTTCTCTCTTTGATCAGTTTCCAACCATTTTTTCTTGTCCTTCCCTCTGGTGCTTTGGTGAACAACCTGGCCCCCTCTGCCTTGTGGCTGACAAGCAGGCACAGGCGCACAGCTCTATTTGCACCAGCGGTGGGCACGTGTGCCGGTCGCTCACACAAATTGAGTGCGTGCACAAAGGCTCGCCCGCTGCTTGCAAGTGGGGATGAAAAGCTTGCTGAATAAAAAAGGGAGAGAAAAACGGCTGACCTTAGACCAGGGGTCTGCAACCTTGACAACTTGAAGACTTGTGGACTTCAGCTCCCAGCATAGCTGGCTGAGGAATTCTGGAAGCTGAAGTCCACAAGTCTTAAAGTTGTCAAGGTTGCAGACCCTTGCCACAGACCATCTCTCTGGCTTAGCTCCTTAAGACTGGCCAGAGGAACTGCATGGCAAACTGCATTTCATTCAGTACCAAGAAGTGCTATGTTGCCATAGAGCGTCCTTTCTCAATTTGCTGGGGAGAGACAAGCAAATATTTACAAATTCTCCCTCTTTTGAAATATAAATTCCAGATATTTCCAAAACTCATTTCCACCTGGGGGGAGAGGGGGGTGTCTTTTCTTGGTCGGTGGAAAGCAGAAGGCCGCTATTTTAATTCATGTTCATCAAGGTCAAGTTGGGAATGGTAGGGGAATGAAACTAATAGTGGCATAGGATTTATGGTTGGGGAATTATTATTTTTGTTTTCAAATAATTAACCAAAGAAGCATCCCGATCCTCTCCTCCCCACTCCCAAATTTTAGGCAGCAGCCTCCAGCTTTCCCTCTGAGGAGCTTCTACGATGCCCTGCCTGCAAGTGAGTGAGGAGAGGGTTTCCACCATAAATCTGAGAACCTGGACTAACTCTTGACCCCACGGTCATTTTTCCAAATACCCTGAAATAAGTACAATGGATAAGTGTGCTTTCTTTCTGGGTACTATTAATCTATCATATTTTAAATTTTATTTCTGTTTTAAAAACATCTTTCTTATGGCCCTGATATTTTTGCTCCAGAATATAAAATTGCTCTCTTTAAAACAAAACAAAACAAAAGGTTGCTATTTTAGGTCCTTCAGAATTCTAAGGCAATGTTGAGGCTTTGGTAACATGAGCACCCTACATCGTCCTATTGTTTTAATATCTTGAAAAGGTACACGCTTCTGGATTACATATAGCTTTCCATTTATTCTCAAGTGCTTTGTCAAGATATTTTTCAAACTCCTTGCACAAGGTAACAAGCTGTGCATTGTGGAGTAGAAGAGCATTATGGAAATGAGCAGTTATCACTGAGCTGTGTACAAGCTCTGTAATTTGTACCCAACGTGAGGTGTGCATATGTTTGGAATAAATGATTGCAGTGAGTTGCCGGGCATTGTAACACGGGGCTCTGGAATACAAGAAAGCCCCAATGAACAGCAGGAAATAATCTTAACTGCCTCCAAGTCTCCCAGTGAACTCCAGAGCCAAGCAAGGATTTGAACCCAAGTCTCCCTGTATCATAGCTACCAGATCTGGGCTCCAAATTCTGCAGGAGTTAAGTATAATTGGAAACTGATCAAAGAGAGATACAACCTGGAATTAAGGAGAAACTTCCTGACAGTGAGGACAATTAACCAGTGGAACAGCTGGCCACCAGAAATTGTGTGCACTCCATCACTGGAGGTTTTTAAGAAGAGACTAGACAGTCACTTGTCTGAAATGGTATAGGTTCTCCTGCTTGAGCGGGGGATTGGACTAGAAGACCTCCAAGGTCCCTTCCAGCTCTGCTCTGCTCTACTCTACTCTACTCTACTCCTTGCTACTCTCCAGTGGCCATCCTGATTTCTGCAGCTCAGAACTGGTAACTGCATAATATTGGTTCTCTGTTTTGATTCCCAGATTCCCTAAATCTGGGTCACAGAACCCATTGAGTTGCAAGACCAGTTAATGATCTTTTCCTGTCACGGTAGGAAAAAAAAGTTGAATCTAAATCTCTTGCCTGTCATGTAGTTCTGCAAAGGATCTCTACACAGAGGACCCTAAGCTAACTTGACCTGCAGAAGGATGTGGATAAATAAGCAAAATTAAGTAGGGAGGTAGATTTGGTTTAGGTTTCTAGACAGCTGAGAAACCTTTGCCTTAACCAGGATGCAATGCTTTTAGCCAGTCTGCCGAAATCCAGAACATCTCCCACTATAAGTCTTAATTCCTGGCACTATCATACATGTTCTCTTCCATACTAGCAAGAGGTTTATTTTCTTACATGGTAGTAAGAAAAAGGTGAAAAGTATGCAGAAATTGTCAATCGTATTCTGATTTTTCTTAGTGATTCATATACCACTGGAATAAAAAAAAGATTGAACAAATAGCTGAGATTAGCCAAAACTAAGGGCTTTAATGTGGATTTATATTAGTGTGGACATTAAATTTGGTATTAAAGGTTTGGGGATTCTCTGAGTTGACTCTGCCTTAAAAGCCAGAAATTTTAGTTTTGCTTCCGGAACCACTCAAAGGATCTTGGAAGTATCTAGAAAGCACACAAAGCTTTGCTATCTGTTTTAATACAAGTCTTCTTGAAGTTGGAGCTATCTCAACTGCTCAGAAAAATGCTGCCCACAGAAGAGAGAGGATAGGATTGGATACCATTTAATGCAGGGTTTCTCATCTTTAAGTGGAGAAGTTTAAGACGTGTGGACTTCAACTCCCAGAATTCCCTATCCAGCCATGGGGTATTCTGGGAACTGAAGTCCACACATCTTAAACTTGCCAAGGTTGAGAAACATCGATTTAATGCAAAAGCAAAAGACCAGCTTTGAGTATTTTAAATTGAACAAGCAGATAGGAGATGTTTTACAGCACAAACCAAGTCCATCCTTTGGTTTCTGCAGGGAAACTGAGGCTCTCCAGCCCCATCCAGAAGTTTCTCCCCCCACCCCCTTCATTAGAGGAAAAGCCAGAGAAGAGGATCACTTTGCCTCAAGGTTGGGAGAGGCAAGGTGTTATGTATGGGGGTTTAAGAGATACAGTAAGCCGCAGCATAGCCGATACCACCAGGTGGCGCTGTACCGAAACTGCTGTGGCTGGTTAGTTTTCGGCGGGAAACTAAGGTTTAAACTGATTGGCTGAGGGCGTACCTGGCCAGGTATATAAAGGTACAGGTAACCCCTACTTCCTCAGTACAGTTTCTACCACCAACAAAGAACCCCTATGCTGTACTCATCAGCCTGGCGTCTTTCCTGTGTTCCACAATCCACTACATAATACAAGCCACAACTGCCTTACAGTTTTTTTTCCCCTGCCCTTCTTTCTTCAAAGTTAAGATAGCTTAAACCTGCGATTGTGGAGAGATGTGCACCCAGGCATCTTGTGTGAATCGGCTTTATTATCCCAATGGACAATGCAGGACCCAAACTTATGCAGGTAATTTAGCCCAATGCTTTCCATTGGGAGAAGTCACCAATTTATTATGTGAATCCATTTTGATTTTAATATTATGAGGACTCTAAAACAATGTTTAGACACTAAGGAGAGACTGAAAAGCCTGCAGAAGTGACTAATGTGGATTATCTGAGGGAAGAAAAATTATCCAATACATTTGTAAAAAGACGTTTTCTCAGATTGGAATCAGTGAAATAAAAACACTTCTAATGTGTTCAAACTCATTTTTTACTGAATACTTGAAATGCTAAAGCAGTAATGAGGATTTAATGTTTTTATAAAATAATTTTACAGCACAAAGGTAGGACTGTTCTGTTTCATAATCAATATCGTATAAAACAGTATTCCATTTAAAGGAAATAAGAAAAGATTATTCTCTTCAAAAAAAACAATGTCCAAGAAATTAAATGGGAACATTTTTCAGCAAATGCTTCTGAAAGAATTGCTTGAGAATTTACAGAATTAAGTTATACATTGAGTAAAAATTAAAGAAAAATTATGAATTCTGTAACCTATTTCCGCTTACAATAGCTTCTCTAAGTTTTGCTTATTTATTTAAGAGTTTTTTTTTATATTCAGCCTGGATACTTTACAATAGAAGTAAGTCAAAAAGGATCTTTGGATGTATTTTTCATTATTTGGCATTTTTTCATTAAATATTTTGGCACAATCTGTAGAACAGCCTTTCTGTGAATAGATGAATTTCCCCATAGTAGTCCTTGACTTACGACCACAATTGAATCCAAAATTTCTGTTGCTTATCGACATAGTTGCTAAGTTGGTTTTGCTTCATTTTATGACCTTTCTTGCCACCTTTGTTAAGTGAATCACTGCAGTCAGTAAGTTAGTAACACGGCTGTTAAGTGAATCTGGATTCCCCATTGATTTTGTTTTCCAGAAGGTTGCAACAGGTGATTACCTGACCCTGGGACACTGCGACCGTCATAAATATGAGCCAGTTGCCAAGCATCTGAATTTTGATCACACGATCATGGGGATGCTGCAAAGGTTGTAACTGTGAAAAATGGTCATATGTCCCTTTTTTCAATGTTGTTGTAACTTTGAACTGTCACTAAATGAACTGTTGTAAGTCAAAGACTACCTGTACATCTGGATCCTATCCAATCTATAATTTGCTCATTCCCAGAAAGAGAGGGGGTGAAAGCTAGTTCCCAAGAGTTCCCATCTCAAGAGACCAAGATCAGCAAAACAAATTGCATCACAGTTCCGCAGAAAGGTAATTCGCTTCTTTATCTTAACACACAGAACAGAAATTTACACCCACTCTGAGTATCTAAAACAGTTTATTGTATACAGAAAAGATACAGGGTCACTTGCTTGGGCAGTGGGTTGGACTAGAAGACCTCCGAGGTTCCTTCAACTCTGTTATTCTATGTTCTAAAATCTATGTTTGGGCACTTACTTATTTGTAGGGGAAAAAAGTCTAAACTCTGCCTTGCGCTGTACTAAACTTCAATGGGCTCCACGGACTTCAGCTGGGGATCGATTATCAGACTGGTCCATTCCAGGTTAACTTTCCAATGCAGTCATTGGAAGCCACAGATGGAAACTAACCAAGGAGAGAAGCAACCTAGAACTAAGAAGAAATTTCCTAGCAGTGAGAGTAATTAACTAATCCAATGGAACAACTTGTGGGAACAGAAGTTGTGGGTGCTACATCACTGGAGGCTTGCAAAACGAGACTGGACAATCCTTTATCTGAAATCGTATAGCTTCTCCTGCTCGAGTGGGGGGGGGGGTTGGACTAGAAGACCTCCAAGGTCCCTTCTATTATTCTATGTTCTAATCATTCCAAGACTGATCTAAGTTTTCTGAATTGTGCAGAAGCCATTCCTTTTGGATTTCAGCATTGAGAAATCTGGCAAGCAAAAGTAAGGTATGGATTGAAATTTTCCATATTTCAAAGAGTTGTCATTATTCTGAGACAGCTCAGTGCTGACTGCAATTATAATAGGCAGGTCCAATCTCTGATTAGATTATCTGTCCTCAGGATTAAAGTGATGCAGGTCATGGCCAACTATTTGACTGCAAATGTAAATTCTTTGGTCAACCAATCTCCCCCTGTACACATACTGTATTCTTCATTATAAATATAACACTAGTAGTTATGGTAATAGTTCCCTGTTATATACACTAATATCTGTAAGAAAAAAACCCTTCCGCTCAGAGTTTTACTTGAAATCTTATTTGCATGCTTTACAGTATCCTTAATGCTGTTATTTAATGAGAAGGAATTCTCATTAAATAACATTTAATTCTGCATATAAGAAGAATATTGCTCAACTCACTCACTGTGCAAGGTGAATTACTAGATTGTGTAAGTTCAGTCAGCCACTATGTTATATAAACATAGCTTCGACTCATTCAATAAACAATTAAAACAACCCATGATCAATTATAAGAAATATTTCCACAATAGCAAATGTTCGCATGATTTGTTCTAGAAAATGTTGGTAAAAATCATGCATGTTCTAGTACACATTTTACAGAAATGCAAACAGGCAGGGACATTTTATCATCTTTGTTGGACATGTAAAAAGTCAGAAAGTTTTGGGTGCAAACAAAAATACTAATTCATTAGCTCTTAAAGACTAACGTACAATTGAAACCAGATGCTTTTGTTTTGGGATTGATAGATAGACAGTTGGGGAACTTTGCATGATAGTTGCGGAGAAGTTATTGCATATTCAAAAGCAGAAAGACTCAAAATAGGAATGGTTGTGATGATGGAACTTGGAGAGGTGACCAAATTGTCTTCTTTGATTAGAGAAAAGACAATATCTATTGTAATTGCTGGAAACAACTAAATTGCTTTGCATGAAACAAAAAAATCATCTTATGACTTGTATGGCTTTGATGATTAGAAATAATCATCATTAGAAATAATTAGAAATAATCATGATTAGAAATAATGGAAAAAGAGAGCTTTTCTTGTAACCATAGAGTAAAAAAATAATTTTGTAATTATACTTATTATTTGCTGGAAAAAAATCAGAAGCTACTTCTTTCTATTTCTTTTCATTTTTTTCTATTTGCACCTTTTGTTCTTTTTTTTCCTTTTCCTTTTTTTATTTTATATTAGTACTTGTTAGTTTTTATCTTTTACTCAAAACTCTTAATAAAAATTATGCCAAAAATAACATTTTATTTCTACATCATACTATCACTGACAAAAGTTCTATGACTAATCTAAATGAAATACTTTTTTTCACTGCTTAATGTTGCACGAACGTTTCTTACAGCTTTATTAATTCCCACCCCCCGATCTTCTCCTGTCTTTGCCAAGGTTGGCAATCTTTTATTAAAATTTGATAGATACATTCACCTATCCGTTGATCTTCTCAGCAAGAATTTCAGGGCCATTTGATTATTTCCTGACCATTTGTAAAATATTTCTCACACACATTTTGCTGTATGCAAAGATGCCATGATTTTGCTTAAAATCCGCTCCATACAACATCCAAATCACAAGAGGTTCTGCAAACAGACTGCAGTGACAGAAATTCATCCTACGTTGTATTTGTAAAGTGAGTTTTGCCCCATTTTATGATTTTTCTTGCTACAGTTGCTAAGTGAATCACTGTAGTTCTTAAATCAGTAACACGGCTGCTAAGTGAATCTGCCTTCCCCATTCACTTGGCTTTTCAGCAGTTCACAAAAGAGGATCACATGACCCTGGGACACTGCAACCGTCATAAATGTGAGTCAGTTATCAAGCATCCAAATATAAATCACATGACCATGGGGACGCTGCAACGGTCATTAAGTGTGAAAAACAGTCATAAATCACTTTTTTGAGTGCTGTTGTAACTTTGAACGGTCACTTAATGAACTGTTGCAAGTTGAGGACTGCCTGTACCACGACTCCCAACCAGAATATCTTTGCAGTCGTGTTAGTGAGGAAGGAAGTGACTGGTCTATAATTGCCCAGTGCAAATTACACTGGAATAAAGGAATTGAATCTTCCAGTCCCATCCACAACCAACACTCTAACCGAGTTCTTCCCAACATGTTGATCTCTGGATAGATTGCTACTACAATGACCAGAATTCCCTACTGGGCGGAAATTATGAGGTACTACAGCCCCTATTCATCATCTTGAAGATGTCAGTCTGAAGAAGGTTGTTTTAACCTATGGAAAGCATCAGCAGTATAACCAGGCACACAGGGATAGTGATGTGAGTGTATGTTCTTGAAGACACACACGGACTTAAATCTAAACAATGTTGTACTCAGAATGATACGTCCTTAGAACAGAAAAGGGAAGTTGCAGAAGTAACAAAGATGTTTCCATCTCTTTCCCATCCCTTTCATGTTCCTCTCATTTTGACAACATTTTTTACAGCATCACTTCTAGGATGGAGCTGAAATGTCATTTCACATGCTCCTGTCTCTTTCTTTGTCCAAACCTTTTTTTCTTTTGCCTACACAATGCAACATAACTTGATGGAATATGCCATCTATGTGATATCATGGATGTCACAATTCTGCTTGAGAAAGGATGATGTCATGGAAACGCATGAAGATAGCTACAGTCAATACAGTTCACTAAGAATTTAAGCAAAGAAGCCAAGGATTGCGGAGGATCAGGAAGAATCAGCCGCTTCAATCAAACAGCACAGAACAAATCAACAGTAAAACAACACAAATGTTCAGGAGGCGAATAATATTTTAGCAACCTATTCAGCTGCCTCCAACTTTTGAAACAAATACCATACTTTTAGAACATTCTGTGCAGCCCTACAAATATCACTCTGGCATTCATTAACAATATTCCTCCAAGTCTCTGCAGTGGGTGAAGTTACCACATCTGACACAGCAAACAAAATATGTTGCTTAGTTAACGCAAGTGCTCATAGATTCTGTTTTCCCCTTTTTAAGATGTGCCCATCAAAATAGTCCATCAAAGCAGAACAAAATGCTCTGGACTTCATAAAACGTTTGACAACCACCAGGAAAAAGCTTCTACAACATCTGCTGTTGCAAACACATATATTATATATATATATATTAAATCTTCATTTCCAACAGGTAAATGTAATCAAGGTTTATATGCTCAGAGAAGCCAACAGGATGGGACTGTTGCACTTGAAGGATCAGAAGAAAATTGTAACTAATGTTGTGGAAAATTACTTTGATATTGCTTTCTCAGTACAGGATTACAATTAGGTTGCAATGTGAACCAATAAATGAATGGTAGCAAATCAATGCAAACAACCACTGTCAGGAGTAGTTTGGTGAAGGGAAATAATGTAAACATTACTTAAAAGTTTTATGATTCTCATTTAATTTGCATCACGTTTGCTCAGGCTATAAACCAACTACCATCTCTAGAGCAGACATGAAAACTGAAGAACGAAACTATCTTGTGTTAACTTTGCTTCAGAAACTTCTTAGGTGAGTGCCCTCAAGTCAGGTCTGACTTGTGACAACTGCACAGACAAATCCCTCACTATCTTGATTTGTTCCTAGAAATCATCCAGAGCTGTTCCAGTGATCTTCCAGACTCAGCCTCTCCCATTTAATTCCCCCCCCCTTTGTTTTCCTCAACCATGTCAAGCAAGAGTTTTTTTCTAGCCCACCACCACACACAACACATGGCCACTATCTCTAATTAACTGGACCGACAGTATTAATAGTGATTATTTTCTCCTCAGAAAAGGAATGATTATTTTCTCCTTGGGAGTATCCTGTGGTGGCACTTTTGTGGAAATACACATAAAATCAGAGGTCATTCTAAGTGAGCTGAGGTGGGATCTGGCACTGCATTTCAGCTTCAGATTAATATTTTCCCTAGTAACATTTGATGGGAAAATCTTGTGTGTGGCTAGTTCAGATAGCACCATTTTGGTACGGGGAAAGTTTTTATCAGACACCTACAAACATTATAAACCAGTCAAAAGTATTCCATTGCTTTTCATCCAAACCTAGGAAACAGTGCAAAGCCTAGTCCTCGTGAGACCCCAAAAGACTGTTTCTAACATCTTGAAAGGGCAGCTCAATTCCTAACCAAAGCTTACAAATCCTCTCCAGACCACTTAAACCAAACATGGCAGATTCTCTTTATATACTTCAACCTTCAGGGATAGTGATGTGAGTGTATGTTCTTGAAGACACACACGGACTTAAATCTAAACAATGTTGTACTCAGAATGATACGTCCTTAGAACAGAAAAGGGAAGTTGCAGAAGTAACAAAGATGTTTCCATCTCTTTCCCATCCCTTTCATGTTCCTCTCATTTTGACAACATTTTTTACAGCATCACTTCTAGGATGGAGCTGAAATGTCAACCACTAGATCTGTTGGGATTTCAACATGCGGCAATCCTAGCCAATATGAGAATTCTGGGAATTACAGATGCAAAGAAACTCATGAACACCAGAAAGTAGTACGCCGGTGCATTTTGGCGATATACATGACTAATAATACTCTGGACGCGGCACTAATTCCTGAGTTGTCCCTAAGGGAAGACTACGGATGCATTTTCTCGCTATTAATTAGAACACAATTTCAAGGGTAGTATTTTTTTGACTTTTATTTCTTTGGTACCTGAGAAAATGCACTTTTTTTCACATGAAATTTGGGGGTGATTCCATTTTGGTTGAGAAATTGCTGTCAGCCAGGTCAGACAGCACAGGAAACTTCTACCTGTTGAACTGACAAGCCATACACGTTTACAATACTTTTCGTCACTGAATCAAAGGTTTGCAACTCTTGCTAGGGAACACCTGTGCACTGTATGGTTGGAAGAAAAAGGATGCACCTAACAGGTTCAAGAACCTTTCAAGAGTTTGCCACAACTTTTCTTCAGCTGATAATGTGAACCTTGCCACCTATCTGAATTACAAAAAATCTTTAAGGATATTCTTTCCCATAAGAGTTATTTTCCTTTTAAAAAACACATTTAGTAAAAGCAGTGAGAAAGCAGAAACCTGAGTAACTAACCTGGGGCTTGCTGGTGTACAACTTCTTCTGGACCCTGCAGGTGAATGAAAACGAGAAGCCCAGCTGCTCCAAACAGAAGGATGAAGGAAAACATGCAGGTCAGCTTCATCATTAATGTCCTCTGTTAATCCAATTTAAGCCCACAGAAAGAAGAAAAGGTCTTCTCTTTGATCACCAAAGCTTGAGTTGAGGTCAGCATCTCAGTCGGCTTCCGGTTTCAAAGGGCCACCTGGTAGAAAGAGCAGTGAGCAGCTACTCAATGTCATGTATCTCTAATAAATTTCCTATATGTTGCCTCTCCTCCAAACCCCTCCCCGGGCCTAGCAACCAAGAACATGAAACAGCAAAACACGCCATGTGGAGATTTGTTCCAGGGAATGGATGTCCATCTGTATTTTATCATGCTCGCTGCATCTGTTATTCAAAATATTTTAGGATGCTATTTCAACTTGTTAAATTATTGTTTCAGATGTTGTGCCTTGTAAACTGCTTTGAGGAGGCTGTGCCTCAAAAGACAACGTGAATCCTGAAGTTAGGATAGATGTAAGAATCCACATTCTGCTAAGCACAATGTATTTAAAAATAAATAGATTAGCATTTGTTTAAAAAAAGAAAAGAAAAGCAGAACTATCATATAATTCATTCTCGCTTGTTATAAAAAAAGAGGAAAAACTGGGCCCAGGGTTTTTTTTTGGAGGGGGAGAGTTGAGAAAGAGCTTATTTGGCTCTTAGTAAATGGCACTCAAAATGAATCTGAAATAATTTGGGTCATCTCTTCCTCAAGACAAAAAATTAAAATCTGAAATGAAGAAACCCCAAGGACTTGAAACTGTAAAGTCTGTGCATGTTTTGTATGTCCCAGTAACGAAAGGCTCCCTCAGGGCTACACCAATGCTGCTAAAAAAAAAGAGAGAGAAAGAAGAGACTGACAAATTATCAATCTACCAACTTGCCCTGTTGCTCTAGGCCCCCTATTATTTTTCCCCTTTGTTCTTTTTTAGCCCTTTAATTAATATTATCCGTCATTACACGGAGAAAAGAAGACAAGGCTTTTGATAACTTCATACCTACATACTGAAAATTACACGGCATCTTTTAGGTCACATGTGTACGACATTAAACCCATGGATCATGCTAAACTTTCTTGCCTGGCAGAGTTTTTTCTTCTCAATTGCGCTTTCGCTAAAAGAAAAAAGAAAAATGGGCCAACAATATGCCCTGTCCACTTTCCTGTAGTGCAGAGGTAGAGAACCATGGCCCTTTTATGACTTGTGGACTTCAACTCCCAGAATTCCTGAGCCAGCATGTCCACAAGTCATGAAGGGGCCATGGTTCCCTACCCCTGCCAATGCCTCCATTTTTCCAATGACACACCTGTAGCTTTCCAGCAGGCAGGACCAGCTTCCTTTCCTGGCAGAAGATCCCAACTGCTAAACAATGGGAAAACCAAGAGACTCTTTTCAAATGCAAGCAGGAATTAAAATCAGTGGATCAACAGGAAGCTTTCTACAGTCTAAATCAGGGGTAGGCAACCTTGGCTCTTTTATGACTCGTGGACTTCAACTCCCAGAATTCCTGAGCCAACATGGCTCAGCTTGGAAACCTCTCTCTTTCCCCTCAGCATGGCTGGCTCAGGAATTCTGGGAGTTGAAGTCCACGAGTCATAAAAGAGCCAAGGTTGCCTACCCCTGGTCTAAATGACTGCAAATGCTAAATGAATCAAACCACATTTTTGAAATGGTTCTTGTGCTCTTTAAAACAGTAATAAAAGAGGAATGCCATATGTGACTTTGCAAAACTTACAATTAATTTGTATAAAAAGGTAAAGGTTCCCCCGCACATGCGTGCTAGTCTAGGGGCCGGTGCTCATCTCAGTTTCAAAGCCGAAGAGCCAGCGCTTGTCCGAGGACGTCTCCGTGGTCATGTGGCCGGCATGACTAGACGCCAAAGGTGCACGGAACGCTGTTACCTTCCCACCAGAGTGGTCCCTATTTTTCTACTTGCATTTTTTACGTGCTTTCAAACTGCTAGGTTGGCAGAAGATTAATTTGTATAGTCATAATTAAATAAATATATACACTTTATTATCATTGTTGGCCACATTAATGCATGATTCACTTGGCGAATAGGTCATTCTGAAAAGATATTACCAAGATTCTATTTTATTATATTTTCTGGAAATTGAAATCATAATGCTATTTTGTATGGTATCTTTTTCTACCAAAAGGAAAGGAAATTATTCCTATTAGCATATATTAATGCTCAAAAGTATTGGGATACTTCTTGGTTATTGTTTTAATTAACACATTGCATTTAGCTGTTATAATTTTAAGATAACAGGGCGCACTATAAAAGAACTCAAAATCCTCCTTGCAAAGAGAAACATCTGTTTCCAAAGCTTCTTATCCCACAAACATTTTGCCCAGGTTAAGACAGTTTTAGAGGCAAACATCTTTGTGTTGTGTTTTGGGCTTTGCTACATTCTCACTAGCAGTTTCTTCCAGCCCTGCGAGGTGGACCAACTAGAAAACCAAAGCTATGAATGTGCCTGCCTTTCTCTCCCTGGATCTCCAGGAGAAACTCGAGAGCTTTCTCATATTATATTTCTGCCTCCAGTTCAATATTTTTTATCTGAGCATTCTCTTGGTTGCGTCTCTTCCTCAAGGCTATTTCTAAAACCCACTGCAGTTTCACAGGAGAAAAAGAATTGACCAGAAATAAGATTCTGCGGAAGATGATTCGCTTAGGACAAGTTTACCCAAGAAAGTATATTTTATGGGGGCAATTTTAAGCATGTTTCAGGGGATCCACTGCCCTGACATCTGACATTGCCTTGAGATCTTGCAACTGTTCAGAGTATCAGCCTGGGAGCTCTTGCCTTCCCTTCCTCTCTGCTTCCCCCTGGACAACCCAGCAATTAAAAAAAGATCAACCAACACACTGAATATTACAGAAAAGAAGTACAGCTATACAGAGAGGGACCAGAGAAGATAGCTAAAGCAGTGATTCAACTAAGATGGGTGGATGGGGAATTGTTGCAGACCAGACATCTTAAAGTTGACATGGTTGGGAACCGTTATTCTAAAGCAGGGGTGGGGAAGCATGCTGGCTCAGGAATTCTGGGGGTTGAAATCCACAAGTCATAAAGGGGCCATAGTTCCCCACTTCTGTAATCTAAAGGGTTTAAAATGAAAGTTCCCCCTAAGGATTGTTGTGGGGTTTTTTTTTCAGTGTCTTGTACATTACAACACACACCAACTAACAAGACCCAATACATTGCCCAAGGACTGTTTTCTGTTTTCTGCAATTATGACTGAATGGTAGATGTGAGAATTGACTTCACAGGAAAAAAAAATCAATCTCCACCACGTTAAGCAGGTCGTGAGTGAGTGGTGAGGTACGGTGCCTTGAGACGGAGAGCTAGTGTGGAGGATTACAGCTTGGTTTCCCAGGAATAAGGAAGCTCATTCCAAGGAGGAGGGTGAGACAAGCGACAACACAGGCCATGGTTGGCTTGGAGAGAAGGGAAGAGATTTTGGATAGCCACTCCTAGAACCTCCCACTCCTACATGAGAGTAGTCTGGCATGACTCAATTTATAGGGTGCGAGCCAATAAAGAAATGAACTGGCTGGATTGTTTTAAGTTGTTCTTAGACTTAGCCTCAGATCGGTCCTTCAGGTCAATCTTGCCTCCTGGTAACAATATGGACAAGTCTTTGCAGATATCAAAAGTGGCCTTCTTCCTAGGACAGAGCAAGAGGAAGTGGCACAAAAGCACCCAGTTGACTTCAGGTGCTGACACAAATGCTCGCCATCTCAAACAGCATTCCAGTGGTTATTTTTTTTAATCCCATCCACCCATTGTCTTCCTCTTCTTCTGCTTCCAACAAGCTAGCCAGCATATTAATTTCTTCTAGTCCATCATCAGTTTTCATTTTATGATTAAAAATGTGGCTTTCTGCTTCCTTCAAGCCTTTATTTGGTCCAGGAGTGGCTTCGTATAGTCTATGATACTCTTAGCAACTCTCTCTCCAAATCCAGAATTCAAAGGGCTGATTTTGTTTCTTACTTTTTCTCAATGTCCATATCTCACAGTCACAAATTAACAGTTGGAAAGACATTACATTAACTATTTGATCTTTATTACATAATACTGCCATGCACAAGATTCTTTTTTGTATTGTATTATTTTCTATCCAGCAAATGCTCTGGATTAATGTGTTCTGTGAACCCTTTGTTTTCTAAGAATATTCATGGCATTCTTGAAAATTGTCTCCCACAACAAATTTGAAAGTATGAGCACAATCTCTATCCTGATTCTTCCAAGAAGAAGAATGAGTATGAATAGGCATCCCTAAGTCAACCCTAAGCCTTGAAAAAAGCTTCTATACAGCAGAGTATCACCCCCTACACACAGACATACACACACACACACACACACAGAGAGAGAGAGAGAGAGAGAGAGAGAGAGAGAGAGAGAGAGAGAGAGAGAGAGAGAGAGAGAGAGAGAGAGAGAGAGATATGCAAAGGACTGGTTCTTACATGCCTGAGCCATTATTTGACCCCACGTGAGTGAGGGGCACCAGGTCTTCAAAGGCCACACAGCCAGGGCTCAGATATACATACATACATACACACACACACACACACACACACACACACAGAGAGAGAGAGAGAGAGAGAGAGAGAGAGAGAGAGAGAGAGAGAGAGAGAGAGAGAGAGAGAATGGTGTGAAATCAAAATTCCGGATCCAACGCAAATAATCAAGAAGAGTGGAAGACACACCCCCTGCAGACAAAGAGATGCACTCATATTTACATATTTCAGAAAGGAGGGAAAAATTATGTGTGCATACACATTCGTAAGTAATAACATAATAGATTTCAGGTTCCTTCCTGCCCTTCTGTTATCTTCAGAGAACAACGGTCTTAGTTAAAAGAAACATTTGCATCTTGACATTCAGGAGTTGCTATGGGAATGTTCTGATAAAACTTACCACAGGCTGCTGTATGCTACAAGGACACATTCCTTCTGTCTCAATTTGTCTATTAAATAGTCCCATTCATCTGAAAAAATGGATTTTTCCCACAATAGGGAAAAAAGCATAACCAGGACAAAAAAGCTAACACAATCCCGGGTTGTATAAACACAAGATCATGCAAAGTACTAGTACCGCTTTACAAAGCCCTAGTAAGACCACATCTGGAATACTGCAGGTAATTTTGGTCATCATATCACAAAAAAGATGTTGAGAGTCTGGAAAAAATTCAAAGAGCAACTAATATGATCCAAGGCCTGGAGACTAAAAAATACAAAGAATGGCTGCAGGACTTGGGTTTGGCTAGTCTAAAGAGAAGAAGAAACAGGGGAGACATGATATCAGATTCCAGTATTTGAGGGGCTACCACAAAGAGGAGGGGGTCAATTTATTTTCCAAAGCATCAGAGGGCAGGACGAGAAACAATGGTTGGAAACTGATCAAAGAGAGAAGCAAACTGGAATTAAGGAGAAACTTCCTAACAAGTGAGGACAATCAACCAGTGGAACAGCCTGACCTCAGAAATCGTGGGTGCTCCATCACTGGAGATTTTGAAGAAGAGACTGGACAGTCACTTGTCTGAGATGGTATAGGTTCTCCTGCTTGAGCAGGGGGCTGGACTAGAAGACCTCCAAGGTCCCTTCCAGCTCTATTCTATTCTTTTACAGTACAGATAGTACTCAACCTACGATCACAACTGAGCTCATAATTTCTGTTGTTAAGCGAGTCAATGGTTAAATGATTTCTGCCCCACTTTACAACCTTTCTTGCTACAGTTGACAAGTTAGTAAGCTGGTTATTAAGTGAATCCGGCTTCCCCATTGACTTTGCTGGTCAGAAGGTCGCAAAAGGGGATCACCAGACCCCGGGACTCTGTGACTGTCATAGATATGAATCAGTTGCCAAGCATCCAAATTTCCATCACGTGACCCTGTGAAAAAGGGTTGTGTCACTTTTTTCAGTGCAGTGGTAACTTCAAATGATCACTAAGTCAACTGTTATAAAGACGAGGACTACCTGTAAAAGTTGAGGATGTATTTAAAGCTCATCTGTCTGTTAAGCCTAATGCAAACTGACCACTCTCAAGGCCAGCAATGCCAAAGCCAGGCTAGAAGCTATCACCCATTTCCCAAGGCCGGCAGCACAATGACTGGGTACCTACAACATGCATAACCAGGTCAGGAATACGCATATTTTTCTGCATATTCACATGTGCAAACATGGGTAGAATGTGTGTGTGGGGGGGTTGTTCTGAGCTGTTTTGGATTGTGCATCTTAGCATACTGTGTGAACACAAACTGTTTGATTGGGCCAAGGTATTCCGTGAACTTGGAAAATGGGCAAAGTCACTGGATTAAGTGTGTTGTGAGAATGTCACCAATCACAGTAGGCCAGCAGGATGGGTAACTGGAGAGATGGCAATCCTTGTAAGCAAGGATGGTTCAAATTTTGGAGTGGTATTGCAGGAGATTTTCTGGGGGGGGGGGAAGTGCACAAGCAACAGTAAGAAGTAGAATCGACCAAACTTTAATTTAATTTAATAGTAGGATTGAGAGCCAGGTTGATAAGACATCGGGTTAAAAACCAGGTGACTGGGAAGTTTAATCCTGCCTTAGGTATGGAAGCCCGCTGGGTGATTTTGGGCCAGTCACTCTCTCTCAGCCCTAGGAAGGAGACAATGGTAAACCATTTCTGAAAAAACCTTGCAGGAACTTTTCCAGGCTGTCTCCAAGAATCAGACTGGATGGAAAAAATAAATAAATAGCATTACTCCAAAATATAGAATTTTCATTTCTTTTTGTCACATTAAAAATAGGAGTTTGAAAGCATTTTTTATAGAGGGGTTCTAAAAGCCAGTCCAGGCCTGGGGAAGCAGAGAGGAAGGGATACCGGAGACCAAGGACCAATGATGGTACACAACTGCTTGTAATCCTGCTTTCTAGTCCCAAAGAAAGCAGAATAAATACAGTAGACCCTGTGCCTTACAAACGTATACACAAACACACTTGTGCATGCCTCTACTGGTATAATCACCGACTGCTCTAGTCTAGCGCAAAGATCTCGTTTCCCTCTTGTGCAAAAGACCATAATCAGCAGAGCTGAGTAAAGAAGCTCAAAGCCTTTGCAGTCAAAAAGATTCCGCCTTGTAGTTTTCAGGGTACAAATTACTGCAGGGCTCACGAGCTGCTAATCTTCATAATAACATGCTACATCCATTAGTAAGTTAACGAGCGAGTCTTGAAGGTCCTCGATGTGTAGTTTATACTACTTTTGATCCAAAAACTATCATAAGCAGTTTTTTAATGCTCTTACTCAGATGAAAATCTTCCAGGAGCTCCCTGGGAAGGCTGCAAATAGCAAATGGGGGAACCATTTGGTCTTAATTTCTTCACTATCAGAACCCAAACAATGCAGGTAACTGAATCCCCTTTTGGAAATGAGAAGGGAATAGAAATCTTTGCCAATCGACTCGGAGAGGTAGAGCTTGCAACAGTGGCAAATATCTTTAACTCGGGTGTAGGATGAGGGTGGAGGTTCGTTCTCCGAGCTTGTGGGTTGGTTTCTGAACGTTTCATTACCACTCCTTCAGTGATGTCAGTATCCGTGTTCTTCTGCTTCAGGTGTGGGAGTGTCAACTGAGGGTATTGTGACGGGTCTTGTGATGGGGAGGTTACATTGGGTCAGGGTCATTGGGAGGGGAACAGCTGGTGGGGGGAGGGGCTTGCGTGGGTTGGTTGAGGTTTGGTGCTGTCTCTGGTTGGCTGCGTGGTTGATTTGGATTCTGAGGGGTTCGTAAGCTGGTTGTAGGTCAATGTGTCTGTTGATGGATGAGGTGTCCATACAAAATGCATGCAGGCAAGACCAAGGGTTGGGGGAGCCTTCCAATCAATCAATCAATCAATCAATCAATAATCAATCAATCAATCAGAATAGAGCTGGAAGAGACCTTGGAGGTCTTCTAGTCCAACCTCCTGCTCAAGCAGGAGTCCCTATACCAGGGATAGGCAACCTTGGCTCTTTTATGACTCGTGGACTTCCAACTCCCAGAATTCCTGAGCCAGCATAGCTATACCATTTCAGACAAACAGCTGTCCAGTCTCTTCTTAAGAGCCTCCAGTGATGGAGAAGAAGCCAAAGCAGTTCAGAAAACAAGCTGTCTCCCAATTCAGGGATGGAAACGGCAACTCCCAGCCTTCCACAGAGAGCGCAGCAAGTACCAAAGCTGTGGGGTGTTGAAATCCATGTTGTTGGACAAGCTAGGCTAAAAATTCGACCAGCATCATGTTTATTTGGTTTATTTTCACATTTATGGGACAATATTCTAGCCTCACTCAAATGTTGTAAATATTTTGAAGAAAACAAAATTTTGATGTTCAATCTTTGGTAAACATGCAGTGTTTGGGTTAACAACAGTGAAAGTAACATAAAGTCCCACAGAAATCTTCACTGTTTGCCTTGTTTTGCTAAATAAACTCTCCCGATGAAAAGTTTATTTGTCATGGTTCTGACAAATGGAACTCTTCAAAGAACTTCGAGGCATTGTTTACCTTAAAGAATCTTTTATTCGAGTAGCATAAAATCAGCACTAACATAATCAAAGCCAAAAACTGAATTCCCCTCCCCTGGGCACCTAGTATCAAAGCACAATTCCCTCCTCCAAATTACAGTCATAAATCACATTCCCCAGTTAGCTTGAAGCGTGGGCTTCCCCTCCAGCTCTCTAGTCCACCAATTCTTTATCAGCTCTGAGCTCAGTAACCTTGATTCTCACGCTAAGTTTAATGTTGTTATGTCTAGCTGGACTCTCATTCACATTCACCCCTTCCCCAGCATCATCTAACTCTAAAAGCGAAAAGAAGAAAATGGCTACATCTCCATCTGTTGTCAATGCAAAAGCATCCGATGTTAGCAGCGTTGACATTATTTTCATTTATTTTCTTTTATTTATGATAGCATTTATTTGTATTTATAGTACATATAACTTAACCCATCTACCTCCATCCCAAAGAAGTCTGGGCGGAGACCACACCATTACAGTGCCTTAATATTCTCTCTTTTGTACCCCAGATTCCAGGGAGTATCTAGTTCTCTCTCTTTCTGTTTCGCCCCCACAACAACCCTGTGAGCTAGGCTAGGAGAGAGAAACCGGGCCTTGGGCTAAGAGGAAGGGGCTGGCCCCAAGGGGCAGAGTGTCAATGGTGAGAGAATCAGACTGAGAGGATACTATAGCACAGTCATGTTAGGAGATTGTGACTGTGTTCCCACATTAGGATTTGACTAAGCCACAGGCTGGTTCCACAGTTCCCAAACAGTGTGCACAGTCAACAACTCTTGGGAATACCCTGGGTTATTTAAACTTTTGAGAGCAACAGTGAGCCAAGAAGTGCTGTGAAAAAAAAGTACTGTGGCATTAGGGACACCATGGACTGATAAGTCTGGGATCCTCTGGGTTGGTTTGTACAGAGTCATGTTCAACCTCTTGGGTCTGGAACACCGTGCTGTAATTATTGTTGTCGATGCTGTTATCCCGTTTGCCTGAAATTTGTCCTTTGGTAGTTCAACTGTGGTTTATTGTATAAAGCAGATATATAAAACCATGATTTAGCACAATATGAACTCTGTAGCAGTTTGCACCACACAGAGAGCTATTATCAGGAGTTTATGCAAGCACAAATACCTCCAAATTTCATGCATGGTGTTTCTTATAGGAAATACAAAGAAGGTGGCAGAGAAGACCATTTTGAGTGTGATGTAATTTTTGCAACTTTCATCTATTCCATCAAAGCCGTTTCCTCCCCTGCTAGTCCTCTCCTTAATCTTAAAAGTCAAAATGCCTCGAAAAAGGCAAACATTTTTCCTTTAATGACTGAGCCTTCCATCAGGTTTGTCAAGGTGATTCTTGACTTTTGATGCATTATTCCAAGCGGAGTTCTTCCCTGCTAATCTTGATGTCAGCTATTAATCTAAAGCCTCTAATTAAAGGAAGTTCTGGAAACAAACTCTGCCTTTCACGCATAAGCCATCCACCAGTTAGTAAGAAGCCTTGCCAGCAGTTTGATGTACGGGAATCCAAACGAACTTAACACTACACTGAGTGGGTAATTTGTGCTGTGGGTAACTGAGTATGATTTCTTGGGCATGCGGCAAGATGTCTTCCCCCCTCCCCAACATTTTCATTCAGCTTGATGAAAAAATAATGTTTGTATCTTATCTGGAAAGGAGCCACAATGGATGAAAAAATCAGGAATTGAGGAAAAACAGATACATTCATTTATCAGAAATCTGGAGTTATCTCCATCTTGCTGTGAATCACAGACCGATGGACTGAAAGTCTTTTAAGAATTATTTTCACTATGGACAATCAGATGTGCTTCAGCTTTTTTGAAATATGTCCTTTTAAATACGTTCTCCAAGGAGTTTGTTTTCTTATTTGTTTTAAATTCTAAGAAAATTAGCAAAAGAGGGTCAATCATGTTCAAAAGAATGTTTGCTAATTCCAAGCTTTGTGTGGTGCCACTGGTATTTTAAAGATTTTTACCTTTGAAGTTGACCTCTTGCATTTTGCCTCTATGGGCTGTTGAATGAAAAATCTTCATCAGGGTCCGGTCCAAGCCAGGAATAAAAAAAATGGAGACTGCTCTAGAAAGAAGGTTGTAGTTTATTGAAGAGCAGAGCCAGACAGAAGTGTGGCTCTGGGAAAGCTGACCACATGGAGCAGGGAGTGGTGGGTTTTTATACCTTCTGGGGCTTTTGAGGTTGTTTCCTGTTCCTGTTTGAGGCTTTGTATTTCCTGTGTCATGTACTTTGACCTGAGTCTCAGTGTGTCCTTTTAGTATTCTGATGGGTTAATCCTATTATGTCCCCAAAGGTCGTGTCTTTTAGAGTTTGGATGGGGTACGTAGATTTTAAGTGTCTTTGTCTTCCTAATCTCATCAGCTTCTAGCTTCCTGGCTCCAGCCTTCCTGAATGGATTATTACATCTGCATTTCTAAACGCTGGTTTCTGCTGAGTTTTCTGGCTGGAGGGAGGGAGAGGTTTCTGCCTTTTTAAAGATCTTCTCCATTATTCCTTTGGGGAAATATATTCTGCCTTTTGAATGAAGGGTCCTGTAACTGGAACAAAAGAAATTGTTTAGCCTAACTATTGCTATCTCACTTCTGTAATCAGTGTTTGCATCAGGGACAAACTTCACGCAAGCGTGGGAAACATGTAGATGGATGGGATGTACTGAAGGAGGGAATAAGGGAGAGTACAGGAATGATTGATGTCTTCCTTATGATGTAATGGCTCTGTTGTCTGATTTTCATTGGCTAACAAAGTTTATAAAGCCATGCTGCTAACTTTCTAAGGTGTGGTATTTCTGAACGCAATGGTCACCATATCACAAAGAAGATGTTGAGAGTTTGGAAAAAATTCAGAGAAGAGCAACTAAGATGATCAAAGGCCTGGACACTAAAACGTACAAAGAACGGCTACGGGACTTGGGTTTGGCTAGTTTAAAGAAAAGAAGAAACAGGGGTTACATGATAGCAGTATTCCAGTATTTGAGGGGCTGCCACAAAGAAGAGGGGGTAACATTAATCACCAAAGCACCAGAGGGAAGGATGAGAAACAATGGTTGGAAACTGACCAAAGAGAGAAGCAACCTGGAATTAAGGAGAAACTCCCCGACAATGTGGACAATTAACTAGTGGAACAGGTTGCCTTCAGAAATTGTGGGCGCTTCATCACTGGAGGCTTTTAAGAAGAGACTGGACAGCCACTTGTCTGAGATTGTATAGGTTCTCCTGCTTGAGCAGGGGGCTGGACTAGAAGACCTCCAAGGTTTCATTCTATTCTATTCTATTCTATTCTATTCTATTCTATTCTATTCTATTCTATTCTATTCTATTCTATTCTATTCTATTCTATTCTATTCTATTCTATTCTATTCTATTCTATTCTCAAAGCCTGGCCACCATTTACTACCTACTACCTTTGTTGTTGTTGTTGACACATTTACTGACTTCATGTGTCCTGGACTTCAAATCCCATAAGCCCAGTTGGCAGGGCCCGCCCTTTACATCCTACAGTCCCAATGCCTGTCTCTTTTTAAACTATGCCACATCTAAGATGCTCTTGGGAAAGGGGCATGGCTTCCATCACATGGTGATAGCTACCATTTTGACTCTTTTTACACCCCCACCCCATGCCTTCTCTGTCCAGCCCAGTGCCAGTGCCAACTTTCTCCTTTTTCGCCAGGGAAGCCTTAATTGCCTTTAGCATTCTCCTTCCACACTCCTGGCATTACAAGTGTGAAGCACAATCAGTTGATGTAACACAAACAATATGCTGCCTCTGAGCCCTACTCTTGGGCATTTTCCTGGAAAGACTTTTTCAGTGAAGATATTTCCCATCACTGCAACTTGCAAAAGCCCCTTTGAAAAATTTAATAGCGTGTCTGTTGTCAGGGATACAGAAGATCTCCCTCTCCTTAATATTCTAGAATTCACCTTTGCTAATGTGTCAGTAACCTTTCCTTTCTTAGTAGCTGAAGGTGTGACAGACCTTGTCAGCAGCCTAGTGCTGTATAAATATGATTTGCATGAAGCTCCTCAGTTCTGCAGCTCAGACTTTAATGGAAAAGTCAGTGACCTTTTTAGCTCATGTATAATTAAAGCAGGGCCTGGCATTTTGGAAATAAATAAAAGATACACTTGAACATTTCTACAGCTAATGACGTCTCCTTTTAAAGAAATGTTTGGACATAGAATTATGATGCCTTTAAGGGTAATAACAAAATTTGGCAGGTTAAGGACTTCATCTCAGTACATCTCTTCTAACTGCACACCACACTTTTAAAAAGCAAACAATTATTAATATTGATTAAGACTGAAACTATATTGGGTCTCGATATATCCCTCCTTCTTTTATGAATTACTTGGCCTCACCACTGTAATTATGATGAAGGGACAATTTGCAAACTTGACTTCTTTCCAGCAGGAAACTGGGGAGGGAGGAGCACCTGACCATTATGCTGATGATAATCAGCTTACAGAATATAAAACTGCTTGAAAAGTTCTGATAAGAGGGATAAAAGAACAAGGTCTAGAGAAAAGAAGGACTTGGGGTGACATGATAGCAGTATTCCAATATTTGAGGGGCTGTTAATTTATTTTTCCAGAATACCAGAAAGCAAGATAAGAAACAATGGATGGAAACTAATCAAGGAGAGAAGCCACCTGGAATTAAGGAGACTTCCTTAACGGTGAGAACAATTAACCAGTGGAACAGCTTACTCCCAGAAATCGAGGGCGCTCCATCCCTGGAGGTTTTTAAGATGAGACTGGACAAACACTTGTCTCAAATTGTATAGGGTCTCCTGCTTGAGCAGAGAGCTGGGTTAGAAGACCGTCAAGATCCCTTCCAGTTCTATTCTGATTATTATTTAGGTTTTCCGGAAGCACATCTCAGCTTTCCCACTCATTGCTGTAACCAGCTTCCTGGGACACCCTTTGAACTAAGCAATTGCTCTGGGACGGGTACCAGAGTGGCAAAGAGTAGGATACAAGCACCCTCTCTTCTGAATGGAAGAGTCCCTAGAGATGCTACTTTCAAGCTTCCTTCATTATAACACCCTTCTGCTCCCACGGCTGTTCCCGCAGTTCCATAGGCTTCTCCTGGGAGCAAGCAAACCTCTGGAGTCCATGAAGGGGCAAGGGTTAACCACCGTATTGCCCACTGGTCCTTGTATCTTTCAAAGAACAAGAGAAGTTGGAACTGGCTCCCTGGGAAGTCTTCACTGCCCCTGCTCTGAAACTATCTTGGGCATAATCATGCTCAGCATGGCTGGTTCCAGGAAAGCCTTCATTTTACACATGCCAAGCTTTAGCCTAAGTGTTGGAGGTGCGGGGTTGAAGATGCAACATATTTTCACATATGGTGGACATGTAAAAAGGTTAAGGCCTTTTGGATTAAAATTTGGTGGAATATACAGAAGATCTTTAAAAGGAGGATAAAGTTTTGTCCGCAATTTTTTTTGTTGGGAATAATTGTTGATGCTACAGTGGTGGACTCCAAGTTGATGCTGAATTTAGTCACGGCAGCAAGACTTTTGATAGGACAATATTGGAAGAAAGAGGAGCTGCCGACTATAGAAGAATGGACTTTAAAGGTTTCCGACCTGGCAGAGATGGCGAAGATATCGGCTTATTTGAAAGATCACTCGCAAGAACGTTATATTATGGAATGGAGAAAGTGGATTGAGTTTATCCAGAATAAGTATAGGGTTAAGAAGTTTTATTTAGCATTCGAATAAGTCTTCTTTCGTGTTTTTTCTTTCCTTTTCCTATTTTTTTTTTATATATATTTAATAATGTTAAGTTTTGTTTGTTCTTATATAAGTTAGAGAGTGATGGTTTTTAGAATTTATGGTTGTTAGTATATGGTTGCTTATGATTGCTTTTATATATATATACCTTGTATTTAGCTCTGGGAAGTCCGGGGGGGGGAGGGGGGTGGGGGGGAGGGAGGGGAGGGAAGAGGGAGGGGGGAAGGGGGGAGGGAAGGGGGGAGGGAAGAGGTAGGGGGGAGGTAGGGAGGGGAGGGTGGAGGGGGATGGGGGTTTTTAATGGAAAATTGTATTGTAAAACTTTTCAATAAAAAAAAAAAAAAAAAAAGAAAGGATGCAAAAGGAGGGACAAAATGAAATGTGAAAAACTAAAACAATGTTTTATTTATTTTAAATAATTAAATTGAATAGTTAAATTTTCCCATGGAGAGTTGGCCATGGCAAGTTGGCTGTAGCAAGTTGCCCACCACAAGTTGTGCCATTCTGATCTGGGGAGCCTCCTTTTGTGTGAACTTCAACTCCCCAAATTCTCAACAATATTACTGTTGACTGAGGAATTCTGGACATTGAAATGAGCACCTCTGGGGGAACCAGTTGGAAAAAGTTCGAACAATGCCTTGCTTAGGGTTATATAAAACAGATAAATGATCTTCTCTGCTCCGTAGATTAAAGAGATCCAGCAAAGAATATCCAACCAGGAGTTAGAGAAAGAAAATGAAAGTGGGAAATGTTTGCTAGGATCTTCCTTTTCTGAGATCCTGTCATCAGCAGCACCTCTGCCACAGCTACTTGCCCTTGAAAGAAACCTAATTGGGTGCTCAAATGCCAGATTCCCTCCCAATATAAACAGCAGGTGGGGAGATCCTGGTTTCAGTCAGAACGACCTTGGGCAGCAAAGGCTAATAGATCCAGGCCCGCAAGCATTTTTCAACAGAAGCTGCTAAGCTTAGGATGAGGCCAAATAGCACTTAGCACTAGCACTTAGACTTACAATATATTCTGCTTCACAGTATTTTACCACCCTCTCTAAGCGGTTTACAGAGTCAGCATATTTGCCCCCAACAATCTGGGTCCTCCTTTTACTGATCTGGGAAGGATGGAAGGCTGAGTCAACCTTGAGCCGGTTGGGATTGAACTGCCGAACTGCTGGCAGCCAGCAGTCAACCGAAGTAGCCTGCAGTATTGCATTCTAACCACTGCACCACCAGAAATAAAATCCAACAGAAATAAAATCCAAATATAACACCAAAAAGGCAGCCAATTTAGGAAAAATAGATGCCAGTTCTGCCATCTTCAGCTTGGCGCCTTGCTGGCATCCTGCCATCAAAAGCTAAGGGGAGAGTGGTGAGGGGGACAACAAATATAACAGGGAGTGGAGGAATGACACCTTGAATAAGACCAGAGAAGCCGGAACCAGCCTGTGCCAGTCTTCAAGGTCGTAGCCCCTGATGGCCCCAAACATCTCAGTGATTCTCAAAACACCCATGCAGTTCACTGGCTGAAGTCGGACGTGGTCATGGGGGGAGGGCTGGGATAAGGGGAAAAGTTTGTAACTTTTTGCGTGGGGAACGTAGTTCTACTACAGCCAGCAACCTTTAGTACAAGAACCTACCACTTCACTCAAATGGACCCGAGGGTCTTTCTTTCCTAAGGGACCTGACTGGCGCAGGTCTGACAATTACACAGACAACCACCAAGTCCTAATTCCTTATCCTAAGCTTAGCTCTTGGGTTAGCTGCTCACAGCACAGCCCCAGTGTACTGATACTCTTTGCCACCCAGGCCCCCTCAGGGGTGAGCAAAGCCCTGGCCTGCAACCAAGTAAGACCGGTCATCCGAAGGGATCCCTTTGAAGGATTGGGGGACCTATGTGCTTCCAGAAGTCGCTGCTGTGTAGTTTTCTACCTCAGTTAACATCAGAGCTTCCTTCGAGGAGCAGTTGGGATTCAGGTGGACCCGCTATTAAGAATTAAACCAGCCTTTCCTGGTGCTGGAGATTTAAAGCCCAACTGGCTCCCAGACTGGGAACAATGTGACGGAACGGATTTTTGCTTTTAGCCAAGCACATTGAAATGAACTCTGGAGGGTGCCTTGTCTTCTGAAAGCAAGAGAAGCTGCCGTGGGACCGGCTCTGTCTCCAGCACTGTCCAAGTGTCACGTATCTCACCACCAGGAAGGAGAGCAAAATGCTCGATACAGTCGTCTTTTAATTAGCAAAGTTGGAGACTGATTCTAGATGACTACAAGCCCTTGTTAGGATAAATTATTGGTCAGGGCCACATCAGCAATCAGCTCAGAGAAGTCAGTTGAGCTACCTGATTAAAAAACGTCTGACTGCATATTAAAGACCAAGCTAATTGGGATCTCCAACAACAAAAGCCAATCTCTGATGCTTCCCGTTTTGTTCTTTCTTTCCTTTCTTTGTCCTTTTGATATCCTTGGTGCCTCTTTCACAAGTCCTCGGGGATCTGAAACTAATTTCCTGACTGTCATTAGCGAGAAACTTTATCCTTCATTAAAACCTAGCACAGGGATAGAAAAAGAGTGTGGCATTTTCACACCTTTTAACTTGATGAAGTGATATGCAAATAATCTGGCAAGTTGCGGCTGTGAGAGTCAGGCACTCGGCAGGCGCAGGGGCGTTGTGTGCGCACAGCCTCCCTCCTTCATTAAAAACCAAGCAATTATGCCAAGGCGCAAAGAGTTCTCTCTCTCCCTGCCCAGTGCTAAAAAATCTCTGCAGCCTGCAGATGTTTAATTGTCACCCAGGAGGAAAAAGAAGCTTTAATTAATGGTGGAGGACAAAGAGAAGAAAGGGAGCCAAACATTTACCTTCTCCTCGGCTGCTCAAGGAGTTTGTGACTCTGCATATAGTGGGCTTAGCTGTGGGATGCAAAGTCACAACACTGCATGCAAATGTGGGACACACATCAACTCTACAACTTCCAGCCCTGGGCGAGACTGGCAGATTAGGAGCAGGGGACGGGCAGTGCAAAGAGAGAAGTGTTGCACGGAGGACAGCATGCACAGACAGAGCCAGATGTGCAGCGTTTATCTGGCTGGAGCTATTTTGTTGTACGTGACACCCAGCACACTCCTCCATTAAGGCCACCAGGCAACAGGTACAAGTAGATCTTCTGCAGAACTGCACCAGAACTGCTTCCAGACCATGAAAGTGGCAGGAACCACAGCCAACAGCTTAGAAGTTTAGAAATCTTCTAAAAATAATTCTGCCCTTTCTTCAACTGTTAACGCTGTTGAAGGACTTTGCTGCTGGACCTACAAGCCCGGGCTGGGCCCTGGCCAAGTGATCTCACTTCCTCAGAGTCAGGACCAGAGTGGAGCAGAGCAGCTCTCCAACGCGCAAGGAGGCCAGTAAAGGGGGCGGGGCTTCCAGCTGCCCATCTGAGTTTTCTGACACAGGCCCAAAGCCTGGGCACCCTAGGCAGAGGGTGAGCTTCCCAGGCCACGGGGCAGCCAGGAAGCAAAATCAGCCACTTGACCTAGTTAGTTAGATTCTCTGGGCGAGGGCAGTGTCACTTTTTCCATTTTTTGTTTCATGCGAGTCACATGGGCTGAGTTGGGCAGCCATGTAAATTAGAATTAAGAATTAGAATTCTTTATTGACCAAGTGTGGTTGGACACACGAGGAATTTGTCTCTGGCGCAGAAGCTCTCAGTGTACATACAAGCAATAGTAATAAATCATGATCATCATAAATCATAAAATGCAGCACTTAGTGATAGTCATAGGACACTAGCTAAGCAAACAACATAAATAATACTAGGATACTAAATAAAACAATATAAACTGTAAGATACAAGCAACAAAGTTATAGTCATAAAAAGATAAAGATAGAATAGAACAGAGCGGGAAGGGACCCTGGAGGTCTTCTAGTCCAGGGCTTTTCAACCGGTGATATGTGTACCGCCAGTGGTACTTTGGCACCTGGCAGGTGGTAGGCGACCATCCTAGAGAAGTGGTAGCGGAGGGGGAGGGGAATGAGCTGAAGCAGCGGCAGCACCGCACAAACCTGAGCGAGAGACGGCTGGAGCTGCAGGAAGCTGGAGGTATGCTGAAGAGAAAAGGTGGAGGAGGGGGGAGAGAGGAGAGGATATAAAAGGAGGTCCAGCAAAGGGCTGCCCCCTCCTGCTCCCTGGGTGCGCGAAGAAGAGGCGGCAAGTGCCCAGCATCGCTGCTGACTGTCCGTGCTGATCACTGAGAAAGGGAAAAGGTGGACGTGCTTCCCTTTCCCCAAGGATGCCAGCGCTCGCTGCCTTATCCATGCACCCCCTGGGGGCAGTGCAGAGACGGCGGGGGGGCCCTCAGTGGCTCCAGAGCTGCTCGATGGTGACCAGTGCTACTCGAATATTGCCATATCCTAAAAATGGCACAATCTGTGAAAAGGTTGAAAAGCCTTGTTCTAGTCCAGCCCCCCCGCTCAAGCAGGAGAACCTACCATCTCAGACAAGTGACTGTTTAGCCTCTTTTTAAAAATCTCCAGTGGTAGAGTAGAGTAGAGTAGAGTAGAGTAGAGTAGAGTAGAGTAGAGTAGAGTAGAGTAGAGTAGAGTAGAGCTGGAAGGGACCTTGGAGGTCTTCTAGTCCAGTCCCCCGCTCAAGCAGGAGAACCTATACCATTTCAGACAAGTGACTGTCTAGTCTCTTCTTAAAAACCTCCAGTGATGGTGCACACAATTTCTGGTGGCCAGCTGTTCCACTGGTTAATTCTCCTCACTGTCAGGCAGTTTCTCCTTAATTCCAGGTTGCTTCTCTCTTTGATCAGTTTCCTACCATTGTTTCTTGTCCTGCCCTCTAGTGCTTTGGAGAATAATGTGACCCCCTCTTCTTTGTGGCAGCCCCTCAAATAATGGAACACTGCTACCATGTAACCCATTTCTTCTTTTCTTTAGACTGGCCAAACCCGAGTCCTGCAGCCGTTCTTCATAGGTTTCAGTCTCCAGGCCTTTGATCACCTTAGTTGCTCTTCTCTGAACTTTTTCCAAGGTCTCAGAGAAGAGCAACGAAGAAGATTGGTGGCTCCTGTCTGCTTGTCATATTGTGGGAGAAAGAGTCCTGCCCTCTGGGGCTTTGGTAAACAAAGTGGCCCCCTTTTCTTCTCTGAATTTTTTCCAAACTCTCAATATCTTTTTTGTAGTATGGTGACCAAAATTGGCTGCAGTATTCCAGGTGTGGTCTTACTAGGGCTTTATAAAGTGGTACTAATACTTCCCGTGATCTTGATTCTATGCCTCTGTTTATACAACCCAGGATTGTATTAGCTTTTTTGGCTGCTGCTGCACACTGCTGGCTCATAGTCAAGTGATCGTCCATTAGGACTTCAAGGTCCCTCTCACAGTTGCTGCTTTTGAGTCAGGTCTTGCCCAATCTGTACTTGTACCTTTGATTTTTCCTGCCTAAGTGTAAGTCTTTGCTTTTCTCCACATTGAAACTCATTTTGTTGGATAGGGCTCATTGTTCAAGTTTGTCAAGATCTTTTTGTATCCTGAGTTTGTCTTCTGGGGTTTTGGCTACTCCTGCCAGTTTGGTGTCATCTGCAAATTTGATGAGTTCCCCTTCAATTCCCTCCTCTAAGTCACTTATGAAGATATTGAAGAGTCCTGGGCCTAAGACAGAACGTTGTGGTACCCCAGTGCTTACTTCTCTCCATGTGGATATAGTACCATTGAGGACTACTCATTTACTACTCATATGGTTTGCCAGCCAGCTATAGATAAATCTGGTTGTGATGTTGTCTATTCCACCTTTTTCTAGCTTAGGAAAGAGTAGGTTGTGGTCTACTTTCTCAAATGCCTTACTGAAATCTAGGTATACTACATCCACAGGATTTTGCTGGTCTACTAGTTTAGTCACTTTAACAAAGAATGAAATAAGATTGGTTTGGCATGATCTGTTTTTAACAAACCTGTACTGGTTACTAGTTATAACTCTGTTTGCTTCTAGTTGTTCACAGATCTGTTTTTTATTATCTTTTCGAGGATCTTCCCAGGTATTGATGTTAAACTGAT
Source organism: Vipera ursinii (assembly GCF_947247035.1). NCBI lineage: Eukaryota > Metazoa > Chordata > Lepidosauria > Squamata > Viperidae > Vipera > Vipera ursinii. Next base: position 3,546,947 of record NC_139520.1, read on the forward strand.
TGGTCTGTAGTTTCCTGGGTCCGTTTTCCCCCCTTTTTTTGAAGATGGGGACCACATCAGCCCTTTTCCAATTCTCAGCTACTTCCCTGGTGTTCCAGGATTTTTGAAAGATGCAGTGCAACGGTTCTGAGATAACATCTACCAGCTCTTTCAGAACTCTGGGATGTAATCGGTTGGGTCCCGTGATTTATAGTCGTCAAGTTTGGATAGGTGTTCTCTTACCATTTTCTTGCTTATTTTAATTTTTGTTTCCAATATGTCTTTTGCAGTGGGGTTTTTTGGGAGTATGTTGGACTATAGTATAGGTATAAGTAATAGGAATGATGAGGAGAATAATAGTAATACAGCTTTACTTTCACAGTGTTGTAGGAATTAGTTGTTGAGTGACGGCATGGGGGAAAAACTGTCCTTGTGTCTAGTTGTTTTGGCATGCAATGCCCTACAGCATCGTCTTGAGGGAAGAAGTTGAAACTGTTTATGTCTAAGATGTGAGGGGTCTGTAGATATTTTCACAGCCCTCTTTCTTGCTATAGGTCCTCAATGGAAGGCAGGCTGGCAGCAATTGTTTTTTTCTGCAGTCCTAACCAGTGCTTTTTTTGTAAAATAAAAAGGTGCCGGAACACACACGTCATACAACCCGCCTTGCCTACCCTACAAGGTTCCATCCAAAAAAGGTGCCGGAACTCCATTTTGAGCGTTCTATGACAAAAAAAGCCCTGGTCCTAACTATCTGTTGGAACTCTGTGTCTGTCTTGCTTGGTTGCAGTTCCAAACCAGACAGTTATAGAGGTGCAAATGACAGACTCAACAATTCCTTTGTAGAACCATATCAGCAGCTCCTTGGGCAGTCTGAGTTTTCTGAGTTGGCGCAGGAAGAACATTTTTTGTTGTGCTTTTTTGATGACATTTTTGATGTTAGGTATCCATTTTAAGTCTTGAGATATTATAGAACCCAGAAACCTGAAGGTCTCTACTGTTGATATTGTGTTGTCTAGTATTGTAAGAGGTGGTAGGATAGGAGGGTTTCTCCTAAAATCTACTATAATTTCTACAGTTTTGAGTGTGTTCTGTTCAAGATTGTTCTGGCCGCACCACACAGCTGGTTGTTCAACCTCCTGTCTGTAGGCAGATTCATGGTTGTCTCGAACGAGACCAATCACTATTGTATCATCTGCAAACTTCAGTACTTTGGCAGAGGGATCTTTTGAGATGCAGTCATTGATATAGAGCAGGGGTAGGCAACCTCGGCTCTTTTATGACTCATAGACTTCAAGTTGTTGAAGTCCATGTGTCATAAAAGAGCCGTGGTTGCCTACCCCTGGTATAGAGAGAGGAGAGAGCACACAGCCCTGGGTGGCCCCTGTGCTAATTGTACAGGTATCTGATGTGAAATAAATTATTAATAATTTATAATTATCAATAATGCAATAAATGTTATTGAAATAAATACAAATAAATGCTTGAAATAGATCCCACCACCTCCCCACTTTAATTGATTAGGCTGACTGCACAAGCCCTCCAGTTTTCCGGGAAGGGGAAGGGGAAGGGAAGAGAAGGGGAGTTTGCAGAAATTCCCAGAATGGCTATTTCACTTGCCAAGAAAACGTTCTGGAAACTGTCACCACTATAAATGTGAAACAAAGAGAGCAGTACCTAGTGCAGGAACATATGTGCAAATGTTTTTCAAACCCATTTGTAATAAATTAATAAGTTACAAACGGGCCCCCAAACACCTCTTTCTGTATTTCATAAAAGAGTAGAAAGATGGTTGAAAAATGTTCTAAGATCATCTGAGGAAAAAATGAGCACAATGTTTCTCAGTCTTGACAGCTTGAAAGATGTATGGAGAAAGCTGGGAGTTAAACTCCACACATCTTCATGTCGTCAAGGTTGAGAAACACTGTTCTAGCCAATCGAACACCAGGCTATGTTTGAAAAATGAAGTAAAGTACATTTTGAACATTTTTTTTCTTTCTATTCTAATACACCAGAAATTCAAAATAAAAATAAGTCTCTAAATGCATAGATTAAAGCTTGTCTTAACTCTTTCGTTTGATCTTTGCTAAATTGACCTATGAAGAAACCCAATTTACTGGGAAGTTCTCCTGCAGATGCTCATGCTCTGCACAGCTCCCACTTAAGTTACAGATAATTAATCTCCTAATTAAGCCAATTAATGCTTGCAGTTCAGGTGGAGAAGAGAACGTTCCCTGTTCATCTGAGATTTCAGTCCCATGTCTCTTTGCTCCTCTTAAGATCTGGTTCTGCTGCTAAGAAAGGCCAAACATGGCTGTATTTTCATGGTTCAAGATTTTGCATTCAGCAGTTTTTCAAATGACTAAACGTTAGGAAACTGAACTCTACGGAAAACCTGTCTGGTGGAGAAATAATGATGCTGACCTACAGGGCAGAAGGATCTCCTCATTAGGAAAAAGTCACGTAAAGGAAGAAATCCCACCTGGGAGATGGGATGGGAGAGAGTGACCTCAGCTCTGGAGAAATGGCACCCACGTTCCATCTACGGGCTCACAAATTATTCTTTCTAAAATGTGGCAACGTTAAGGATCAGCTGCAGAGCAGTAAGAGTCTTCCTGGAAATCCAATGCCTCTTCTGAACTTTGAAGATGGATTTAAATTTAGGATAGCACTGCACTGCTCTGTTGGCAGGGTGAGTCAACTTTGGTCTTGCAGTTATACTGCAGAGGACATGATGAACCACACCTGGCTTGATCCACCCATTTCTCTCTCTCTGGACAGTGTCTCAGAAGGCACTTTTGCAATCTTGGCCAGTGCATGGTAGCTGCATCTGGATAGGGGAAGAGACAGTCTTTCAACAGCTGACTGACATATGTGTGTGTCCACGCACAGGCAAAAAGGGTTGAAAACAAAACACCGGCAGGACTATTATTGTGAAAGCAACTCAACTTTATGATAGCTTTTATTAGCTGGATTTTCCCAGGAAGCTGGAAAGGGACTCTTGATAGGTTGAGAGGTCACGCCAGGCCATTCATACAATAAGTTGTAGAGAGAGACTTTGGCTAAGGCGCTGTAGCTTAACCATAACCATAAGCCGGGGCCAGATTCCCGCTTCAGGCCTCTGCGGTTCTTTTGGGATGCTGATGACCAACTGGCCACACCGGGCAGAACCACACTGATCCAAGCTCTTCCCTAGCCCCGTCTCCTTAGCCAGCCTCACAGGGACAGAGTGTTTGTTCTCCACAGTTTTTTTCTGACCAGGCCCCTCATTCTCTCTCTTCCGGTCATCCAACGTCTGTTCCACAGCCACCATCCAATTACTTGCTTGCCTCTAAGTGCCTTCTCTGGCGCCTCATTCTAACCCCCAAACATGCAAAACAAAATGACATTTTCCCTTCCCTGACAGAAACCTTTCTCCAAACCGATTCCTTCTGCTGCAGCTTCACACTCCACACCATCACAGCCCCACCAGCTGCACCTGTAATATAGTTTCTGGCATTCCGCGACTGGGATAGGATAGAGGTGTCTACCAGAATCAAATCTGAGAGCTGGCAGTATCTGGGGATCTGATGCTAGTCAAAGCTATGGCAGCACCTGGGAACTATCCTTATCAGGGTCAGAGAGCCCATCCATCTGCTTTGCCCTCAAGGACTACTCAGGGCCTTTTGTCAGGCACAGCCCAGATGCTCCAAAGGTCCTACGTCAGGATCCTGGTAGAGGAAACGCAGAGCACCATGAAGTCCATCAACAGATTTGTATAGACAAGTCTATCTTTGTTCCCGAGATCATTCTCTTTTGCGATCAAGCACTACGGTCCTCTGCAGTCAACTATCTTGCCTGGGAGCATTCACGTGAGCTGCTACTGATACCAGCTTCTTGTGTCTTGCAAATGCCAGAGGACCGTGGATCACCTCATGCACCCTCACAAATGAGGCCATTACATGAAAGAGATCACGTCTTAGAGAAGTTTCTTTCCAGGAGGAAGTGACAAGCCCATTACCAAAGAGCTATGGTGGTGCAATGGTTAGAATGCAGTATTGCAGGCTAATTCTGCCCACTGCCAGCAGTTTGATCCTGACCAGCTCAAGGTTGACTCAGCCTTCCAACTTTCCGAGGTCGGTAAAATGAGGACCCAGATTATTGGGGGCAAATATGGTGACATTTGCCAGCTACTTAGAGAGGGAGCAAAGCACTGTGTAGCAGTATATAAATCTAAGTGCTATTGCTGTTACAAAAGACTGCCCCAAAGACTTACAGAATTGAAATGGATTCTGTTCCTGAACATCTGCTCCTGGGCTGCAAAGTCCAGCCAGAAAATTGAGAGCAATGAAATAAACAGAATTATCATTAGAATATCAGTGGAGTAAGACTTAACTATGAAAAAACAGGGTGGAAATTTTGCAAATAAAATAAACAGAATCAAACAGAAGCATCATGTTCATTTGGGAGTTACGAAAGTGGTGCGGCATTTCTCCTTCTTCCTTAGGTAGCTTTCCAGCAAAAATATTTTGAGTTCTGAAGGTTTTTCACAATTCCTTGTTCATCCAGACATCCAGAAAGATGGACAATTCTTAACGATTCACCAGCTGGGCTCATAAAATATACTAGACCAGACTCAAATAGGGTTCAGCAGTTAGTGGTTCACCATGCAAAACTCTTGTAAAACCAGGCTGTTAATTAAGCCATAAGATATTTTGCTAGCCTAGAAATTCCCGATTCTGGAGCAAGTCATTATATAAAGCCTTAGATGGATGCACTGTCCATCTCCCTCCATAACAATGTTGTTCTTAGGAGTTATGGAATATGTTGCCCATAGGCTTTGCTCATGAGAACTTGCCAGGATTGCAAATTCCAAACAGTGAAAACAATGGCTTCCATCCTGAGTCCTCAGATTCCACTTGCAACTGATCATCAGGTCTGGATTCATCCAAAGTAGTCTCGACACAAAGGTCATTATCGAAATGGTCCTAGAGGACAAGTGTAGGGCACCACCCAGTCCAGTTGGCCGCAATCAGTTTCGATGGCTACCATCAGAGAATGCTTAGAAAGCCCCCCCCCCCCCAGTTGGCAATCTATGTTTTGTTTCATGGCAGAAATTTGGAACATGATAGTCCAATCTGGTTTTCAAACAAATATATTCTAGCTCAGACATTTTCACGTGAGCAGAATGTATTGAATGGGAGTCTGGCTTGCTCACAAAGATGGAGTAGAGCATAACAGTTCTAAAAGGATTACATTTGTTCTCCATTTGCTATTCAGCCCAGTTGTCAGGACCCACCCCAATCCACGTCTTAGGAAAACAAAAACTCTTGGAGTCAGTTCTAGTCCAAAAGGATTTTTTACTAGGACATGTTTGGTTGTGGAAATACAAGACAGGACCTGGTATTGTTTTACAGATTGAAACTTTATAAAGAGTTCCTGGTTCAACCCCGCTTCCCTCAACCCCATTTGGTCAGCCCCCCATCATTTACTTCATATCATCCCTTTCGTGGGAAAAAGGGAACTTCGGATCTTTACGGTTATTGCCTTCTTCCTTTACAGATTCAAATGGAGACACAGGCCAGATGCCTTCTTCCCTAACCCTCCCCTTTGTTCCCCCAGTTCAAAAGGTTTCCCTTGGTCTTTCAAATAACCTAAGGCAGGCTAAATCCACATCTGCTCCTCCTTCCTTGGGAGATGGCAGCATCCGGGGGGGGGGATAATGTTTTAAACATACATTTATGAATGTGATATAAATGGATTCTGACACCAGTTCAAGATGTTGGCTATAAATGGCCTGGGGTGCAAATATTTCTTTTCTTCTCATGGGTCTCTCACTACTATCTGTGAATAGTGGTAGTAGAATTACAGTGTGGAATAACAGAAGTAAGGAACTGATATATGGTGGATACTCACTTTGGCAATGCCAACTCCATGAAGATGCAATTGATACTGACCTTTGCTTCATTCTAGTGCCAAATTAAAACATTTCTTTTCCTCTAAAACTTTTTAATTATGAATGGGAATATGTTGGTTACATCGTTGGGTAGTTTTAATGTCTCTTATTTTTGCAGTTTTATTGTTGCTATTTGTTCTTGATGACACTGTATATACTGCTGGCAATCCCTTGTGGAGTAAGAATAAATCACAGCAAACAGATAAATATGAATAATCAATAATCCCTACAGAAGCTGCATAGACTCAGTGAATCTTTTGGAGGAAAATCTTCTGATAATGCCATTGATGTGAACTAATAAAAGAATGACTACATTATAGATTATGATAGTGTTCTCCCAATATTAATACTTGCAGATAAAACTGTGTCACGATATAGTCCTAAAATGAAAACAATAAAAATCAATACCTTGATTGTAAAAATGTGCACATTGTTTAACCACTCCCAGCCCCCAATTCATCTCTGTTCTGCTTCAGATAGAACCACAAGCATCACAACAAAAGCTTTTTATCTGCCTGCAAAGCTGCACAAATTGTTTCAGGCCTTAGGAACGGAAGGGAAAGTGTGTAATTCATTTCCAGGGTCATCATATTCATGGATTAGGATGTTTTTGTTTTTCTTGCCCTCCGCTGACCTTGAGAAAATAACTGGCATCTCCGTAACTTTTGTGTTCAATGTTCATTCCTTCCCAGCAGTGATTGACAAGCTGAGCAACTTTTAAAACATGTAGAATTCGACTCCCAGAATCCCCAAGCCAGCCACACATCATAAAGTTGTCGAGGTTGGAACCACTGCATTAGAGAGAGTGGGGGATCTGCATGAAAACCGAGGAAAGGGTACATTTCCTGCTTGACAGACTGCTTTGAGAATATCCCAAGAGTTAAAAAACAAAACAAAACAGGATTATCTATTGTGTCAACACGGTCCCAGGATAGACCGTATCTGAACTCAAACTCCTATTTCTTGTGTTCCTACAGTCTGAAAAAAAATAACCCCAAAATATCTTCCAACTGGGCACTTTTTTCCTCTCTGTCCTTCACCCTTATGCCTGCAAATGAGAAACAGCAGCAAGCCTTCGGCTTATGCCCTGCCTTGCTTGGAATCCCCATTATTACAACACAGAACTCCAAGGAAAATCACAATTTCTTGTTCGTGTTCTTCCCTCATGCCCAAATTCAAGAAACAAATACAGGCAGTCCTTGACTTACAACCCCAACTGAGCCCAAACTTTCTGTTCCTAAGCAAGGAGCCCCATTTTATGACCCTTTGGCCACAACTGTTAAGTGAATCATTGTAAAGCAAATCTGGCTTCCCCCATTGGCTTTACTCGCTGGAAGCCGATTGCGGAGGGCTACAAAGGGCGATCATGTGACCTCAGGACAGTACAACTGCCATAAATACCTGCCAGTTGCCAAGCCCCCGAATCTTGATCAGGTAGCCAAAGGAATGCTGCAACAGTCCTAAGTGTGAAAACTGGTCATTTGTCACTTTTTTTCAGTGTCATTGAAACTTCGAACGTCACTAAACAAATTAAGACGAGGATTACCGTACCTGCATTAGATGTGCTGCCTTTGAGGCCTGGATTCACACATCCACCTTCTTCTTGGGAGGAAACGGCTTGCGCAGCTCCACACATAATGAACAGCTGCTCCTGAAGGCCCAAAGTCAGGCCAATTACACACCCAGCAGTTGCAGGGCAGCTTACAAACTTGGGCTCCCTCTTATGCCACTGGTGGCTACGTCTGACCCCCCCCCCACACACACACACAACTGCAGGAACTGGGTTCTAGACACCTGTCACCTGGGGAACAGCCCCTTCCCCCACACCTGCTGCCTAGTTACACTTGCATGAAATAAAACTTTTCCTTTCTGGCCAATTTCCTACATCACCCCCTTTTCAATATTTCACTTTCAATCATAGCAGACATGAAATTCCTCAAAGGTGTATGCGAAGCAGAGAATGAAGCCTGCAAAAAGCTCGGGGGTCTCCTGGTTAACAAGGCAAAGCGGCCTAGAATATTTTCCCCTGAAAACTCAGATAAATAGATTGATTGCGGCAAAACAGTGAAGTCATTCCAACACACTTCCAATGATTGCTGTGTGTCACGCATGAGTTCTACTTATACTATAAATAATATTCAAATTTCTTCTGCCTCTGATTTCATCCACTCTACATACTAAAGTTAAAAGTGATTATCTTTTGGGTGGCAAACATAATTTTTATCTTTTCAGCAATGACCAGTATCAGTTTGTTCACTTTTGTCTGTGTGGAAACAAATTTTCACAAAAAACTAAGCTAAATTTTCTACATTATAAATGGTCTATCTATCACTCACAGTAGTTAAATCTTCTGATCTACTAACAAAGCATAATTTATTAACACATCTAAACCCAACAAATTATTATGGGAAGGATATCTGTTTATTTGACATGCTTAATCAGATCAATTAAACCACCAGCGGTTGCATTCATGAACATGCTAAGTGTCCTTACTTTTAACTATGATTTATTTTGTTTGCTGCTTAGTGTGCTAAATGAATCCAGCACTGAGTTCATTTATGATTTATTCTATGAACTCAGAAAAATATGTCAACTCGGTAACCAAGTTAAGGATGTTGCATGAACACAACTAATATTTCATCGGAAACTCGTTAATGGCCAGAAGAGCACTCAAAAGGGAGAAAACTTCGTCTTAGCCAAGAGAAAGGGTAAACACTCCACATTTTGAACTCCAGTTTTTTTGTGAACTGGCTGTGTTATTGGCTGGTGTTACTAGAGTGGCTATCCATGTCTTTATTCCCAAATAATAATAATAATAATAATAATAATAATAATAATAATAATAATAATAATAATAATAATAATAATAATAATAATAATTTTATTTATATACCACTGTGCGATAGCTAAAGCTCTGCTGTTGATGTCTTACCTGTTGCTCCACCTGTGAGATCACTAAGTTGGTTCTATGCTGGCCTATACTAAGCCTGGGCTTCTTTTGAAGTAGACAAAATCCCAGATTATGGGGATTTGTTTCCACTGTGCCCAAGAGTGCTTTCAGCATTACATTTGAACTGCTCACATGAGCTCCGGAAAGATGTGGTCACATTCTTTTGCCAGAACTGTAAACAAATCCACTCTATACATACATCCAGTAGATCCCCCCCGCCCATTGTTGAAGTTGACATCTGTCAGTCCTATAAGGTACACTAGACCTATAAAGCAATGCCACATAGGCCTAAAACTACTTTTACTGGAGCAGCTATAGCAACCGAAAGTCTGAATGTGCCTCTGCCTTTGTGTGAATTCGGGAAGGGCGTATCTGTTGCTTGGAATGGGCTCAAGCCATCCTGGTTTGATTATTGCCTTTGTAATGGAACTTCTTCCGGTGCTTCAAGGCCGTTCTCCATGCCCTCTACAACGGGGGTGTCAAACTGCCAGCCCACGGGCCGGATGCATCGCGTGGAAGCCGTGCCCACCCCAGCTCTGGCCAAGGGGGGAAAGTTGCAGTACGTCGCAACACGTCACATGACGCGGTGAGTTTGACACCCCTGCTCTACAACTTTGGAACACTATTTCTCTGATATCCCCGGAGTTTTGCAACATAGAATTCTCTCAAAAGGGAAGTCTTTACATCCGGGTGCTTTCCTGTCTTCTACCTCTGCCTCCTCTTGTCCCTGCAGTCTCTTCCAGGTCTTTCAGGTGACCCCTCCACCCAGACCCCTCCCCAGCAGACTTTCTTCCTCTCCACCCATCTCCTCTTGACTCTTTCTCCTGAGTAGAACCAGAATTCATTTGGAGCTTTCCAACTATCTCCCAAGAGGCTGAATTGAGGGCTAGCTGGAGATTTTTACTAAGTTGAGAGATGTGAGGCGTATGTCAAAAGGCTCTTGAATAAATCCCCAATGTTCTAAAGCAGATCAAAGGCTTCAGCATCTGAAGTGGCAAGGAATAGAATTAAATTTGGTGTTTTTCCCCCAGGTATGGGGATTAGGGAAACTAATAACAGCAACCTTTGAATGAAAAGCCCATTTATGCAATTGCATTTACATTGTGCGCTCTGCATCTAGGAAAGATCAAATCCAAAGTCTTGTGAATTGTAATTAGACAGGTAGAAAGAGGTTAATTTGGTTCACGGTCTGTGTGTGTGCCCGTGTGTGTTCGTGTTGAAGCAAAGGAAAGAAGATATGTGAAAACCAGATACTCACATCGCCTGTTATCTGCTGGATGCCCTATTTTAAACCCAAAATGAGGGAAATAAAATGCAGGTGTTGATGGGAAGATGAGCCTTTGACTGCGGACCAAAAGAATACCATCCTGTTTCTTAATACCTAGCAAGTCAGCCAACTGCAGAGGTAAAACAGAATATGCACCGTCTGTAAGTCTTATCCATAGGTTAAAAAAAGAGCCCCAGGCAGGGGGATTTCTAACAGGAAAGTAACTACAGAAGGAAGATACCATCTTTTGGTCCGACAGCTACAATCTAGACTCCTTGCCTCCAGCAATGCTTTTAAAAATGAACATAGCATGAGCAATTCTGATCCACCAGAATCCTTCTTCCCATCAAGTCTGGCCCAACAGCACAGAGAGAAAAACGACCAATCAGTTTAGCAGAACTATGAGCGGCTGCTCTATGAGATGTCACTAATACAACATTGTTGTCTTCTTCCTCTCTTTCTTCTCCCTCATTTCATTCTCACTAGCTAAACGACACGGGCTGGACCTCCAGCTGAATGTTCGGAGCCTGCCACAAAATTTGCTCGCCTTCTTACCCAACAAGCATGGAAAATCAGGGCCAACTCTTCCCTGTCTCATTTCACAGAAGTGCACAGTCCACCCGAGAAAGCCTGAGTCTCCAACATGGAACCCGTGAACTTATCCAGAAAGGCTTTCGGACCATGGAAATACACAGGCGGTGGGTGTTCTTAGAAAATACTTCCCAGCCCCAGGTCCTCCCTCCAAAAGGGGTATTTTAATGATAGGCCATGCACACCCAACACAATGCCCCCCCCCACATTCTCTTGAGTGTGTCCATGAGGAAGATGTTGGAGGTTATTATGTGGAGTATGCATAGTTTATCATAACACACACACATGCGCGCACACATACACGATTGGAGACCCTGGCTATAAGATTTAAAAAGACACGAACAAAGAATACTCACACGTTATGGGCGGCAAAATGGCTGACTAGAAGTGTTGAGTCCCTACAACTTATTCTCCAAGGCATCAGAAGACAAGACAAGAAACAACGGATGGAAACTAATCAAGGAAAGAAGCAACCTGGAATTAAGGAGGAACTTCCTAACAGCGAGGACAATTAACTAGTGGAACAGCTTGCCTCCAGAAACGTGGGCTCTCCATCACTGGAGGTTTTCAAGAAGAGACTTATCTGAGATAGTATAGGTTCTCCTGCTTGAGCAGGGGGCTGGACTAGAAGACCTCCAAGGTCCCTTACAGCTCTATTCTATTCTATTCTATTCTATTCTATTCTATTCTATTCTATTCTATTCTATTCTATTCTATTCTATTCTATTCTATTCTATTCTATTCTATTCCACAAGGCATGATCAGGCAGTAGCACCTGGCAGCTCCCCTGGGCCACTTCTTTCCTAGAAGCTTCTGGTGCCTTCGGGCTTCACCCGAGCAGCCAAGACTTGACATCTGCAAATGTTCCTTCCCCGGGATACAAGGGCATAAATCAGCGGCAATTCTGGCCGCCTGTCTCCTATTGATTTCTGTCATGAACTGAGTCAGATGGGTTCAGATGTGAGCATGATCCAATATTCCCCTTAGCTTGATTTATAGATTTCCTGGCAAATTACCTGGCCACAAATGAGTCACCATATACCATGTGTGCCTGTCGGATTATAGAAAAATATTCTCGCTCACCTTTAAACTTTGGTGGAGAGGGAGGAGGGGTGGAAGGCAGCTCCAGTGGAGCTTGCTCAGCTGCCAATTACACAGGTGTGATCACGGCAGAGGAACCCTTAATTCCAATTGCACGTTTAATGATTTCAACTGGAGGAAAAGCACGCAGGGAAAGAAAGGAGTGCAGAATCGGCTGAAGGAACAATTTGAGAAGTTCTCCCTTAATTTACACCCTGCCGCCAAAAGCAGAAAATTCGAGCTTGATTTTGAACTGGGTGGGGGAGGGAATCACCTTCCAAAGCAGCAATGCAGCCAGAGAACAACAGAAAAGCCTTTAGCATCCATCAGGACATGAGAAGAGTCGGAAGCAAAGACGGACCCAGTTTCCTCTAGGGCAGGGGTAGGCAACCTCGGCTCTTTTATGACTCGTGGACTTCAACTCCCAGAATTCCTGAGCCAGCCTGGCTCAGCTTGGAAACTTCTCCCTTTCCCCTCAGCATGGCTGACTCAGGAATTCTGGGAGTTGAAGTCCATGAGTCATAAAAGAGCCAAGGTTGTTAAAAAGTTTCATTTGGCATATGAATGAGTATTAGTATAATTATTATTAGAATTATAAGACGTGTTATTATTTAGTTATGTTTAATGTAGTTAAAGTGCGACAGGATTTGAAGTTTAATTATAGTTATTTAGCATATTTTAGTTTAAGTTTGTTAAAGGCAATACCCTGTATTCAGCTCTGGGAAGTCGGGGGGGGAGGGGGAGGGAGGGGAATTGAGGTTATGTTTTAAATGTATTGGATAATGTATGTTATGTTTATGTTTCAAAATGTATCGTAAAACTTTAAAACTCTTTAATAAAAAAAGAAAGATAGAGCCAAGCTTGCCTACCCCTGCTCTAGGGCAAATCCCAGGGCATTACAGCTTACCCCACCAAGGAGAAATCTAACCAGATTGCGTGTGTCTGTGCAAAAGTTTTGAAGTTTGCATCTCAAATTCATTTCACGTGCTTGGCCTGAAGAGACGGGGTCCTCCCCGTTGCTGTTCACGTTCAAGTGGATGGTGGCGAGCCTTTTGTTCTGGAAACTTCATCCTGCATTCCTCCCTGAGCAGGGATGGATCATCGCTTTCTCCACAGAGGGGCCAAAATGCGCCAGATCCACCCTTCAGTGAGATTCCACTGAGGGAGACAGGCAATTTGGGTAGATCTTAAGGCATGGAAATCAAACCAGGATGCCTCCCAGATGCAATTGTTTGCCGTTCAATGTTCCAAATAGTGCACCTTTCCATTCCCTATATAAACAACCCAAATTGCACTTCTGAAATTCAGTAGCAAAACAACTGATTTCTACAGCTTGATTTTGGCTCTGCGGGAACTTTAGAATGATTAAGGATGGAACAAGAGTGATTTGCTTCCTGCTCCTATAATTCATGTTTTAAGGCCGAAACAAAGTCGCATCCAAAATCTCTAGTTTTGCAAACAGGGCCCCGCTCTCTACTACTTCTCGATATTCAATTTGCCCAAACTTTATTGGGATTTAGGAAAGCAATAAAGGTTTTATTGTTTCACCAAGCTTTGAGAGGGATATGAGACGAAAGAGATTCCTCCTGCATCTGAGTATTTGACTGCATGGATTTTTATAGTTCCTTGGCATGGCAGCATTGCGTTATTGTTGTGTTAAAATTATGCAGCAAGCATTTGTTATCTGGTTTTCCTCTTTACACACGATAGGACTGTGAGCTGCTCTGAATCTGTCAACAACTGGAGTGGCATAAAAGCTGGTCAAATAAATAATTTTCCCCACAACAGTTTTATAGGGAAGTCTGCAATTTGTTCCCAAGCTTCCAAAATGCATTTATCTACCCAAAGAAACTCCCCCGCTCTAACCACTACACCACAGCAATGCTCTATCCAAAAGACCTACACGCATTATCTCTTAAATGCAGTCTACCCTGCGGAAAATCTGTTAGAATAATAATCTGGAAAAGATTTTGTGTCCAGGGTTTTGTTCCCCAAAATGTGAAGTAGCTGGAATTGTGTGCTGTGAAAAACTGAAATCAGCGCAGAAGGGGCTCCTTAATCAATAATCAATCCAGTGTTAACAGGAGCATTAAACTGGGATCATAAAGTCGATCCAATTTGCTTGCCAAGGTTGGAATCCTTCCCCCTTTTTTCTTTTCACCACCTACGATTTATAGCGTCAGCCTCCATGAATCAACCACAAATGTTTTGCTTTTCCATTTGCTGGAAACAGAAGCTAAGAATTCTGGCAGAGGCTTGCTTTGAAATGAGATGAGTGTCTGTTTGCTTAGCATAATTACTGTTACAGGATGGCTAGGAGCCCAGCGTGTTGCATATGGGTCTCTCAGATGATATACAAGGGGAGGCCATCAATTTGAAGGTGGCCTCTCTTGGCAGCAACAAGCTGCCTCCAAGGTTACCCACTGCAAGGGACACAACCAATGAGCAAGCAACTTAGGGGCCTAGTACCACAGCGGGTGGTTTGGAGCCCCATGCACGTTACTTAATTAACCTTTGGACTCCTACTCCAATATACAAGAGACATGAGGACCTATCCAAGGGTCCGATAGTAGATAAGCCTGCTCTGCCTCCATGGCATGGTAACAAATCTTCTCTTGCAGAACAATGGCAATGTCAGAGCCCCTCAAATGTAATGGCCTTCAATCCTTCCATTTCTCCCCTTTCTTGCTTTTGCGTATGTATTTTGGGGGCTTGCCATACTGTTGGGGGAGGGTGCTTGCATGGGGAATATTATTTGCTTTGCTCTGATCTGCAGGACGTGCCCTCCCTCCAGGCAAGAGGAAAACATCTGCCTGATCTCCAGACAACAGAGCCTGGGACCGTTGGGAAACGAAACCGAGAGACTTTGAGGAGGGTGCTAAATCTCCAGCTTCTCATAACACTGTGGCACCTGTGGATTGGCTGGATTTCAACCGGATGGTTGGACACTGGGGGGAGTTCTGCATTGCCTTTTTGATGTAATCCTTTATGCGCCAAATCTCAGACCTTGCTTTGCTTTCTGGCCATCAGTTACTCTCAATAAAAGTTTCCTTTTGCAACAATGCCTGTTTCAAGAGTTCTGCTTTCTTGGGAGATCTAGTTGAGGCAGGTCCCTACAGGTTAAGAGAATTTCAGGAACAGCCTCCTTGACATCTCTTGGAGTCTCTCAGACTGGGTAGGAATCTTTGTGCGGCCATCAAGACGATATTCCTGGTATTCCAGGAAACTGAGGAGCATTGGTTTTCTCTCCCTAGATCACAGCTGCACCCAAAACCTTTGGAAATGCATCAAAAGTCAGCATGGCAGCTGCAAGCCTAAAGCTGCAGCTTCACCTGTTTATGATGAGGTAGCATTTCTATCATAGATGTTGATTTTTTTGATTACTCCTTCGTGTCGGAGGCACCATTTAAGGTGCTTCTGGGTTGAAAGAATTAGCCGGTGACATCACTGCTGCCCAGGGGGGACACCCAAGGGGTCTCTTTCATGTCCCTGTTATTTTCCCACTGGATAAACAGCCCACATACAAGACTTGTTGATGTTCAACTTAACCATACGATGAGATTAATTACTGGGTGCATAAAATCTACACCTATTCACTGGCTACCAGTTCTTAGTCATATACTCCCCCCGCACTTACGACGACAAGAAGCTCTCATTCAGGAGTATAGTAAGATCCTCTTAAACTCCTCCCTACCCATTCATGGTTATACCTCTGTTCTCTTAAGATGTCGATTAAAGTCAAGAAATCCACCACTCCTCACAGCGCTTAAGCTGCTGGCCGAACATCAGAGCACTATACAAAAGTGGATGGAAGCATGGAGTAGCTATACCTCCCAAGATATTTTCGAGCATATTAATCCTAATAATATACCTCCAGGGTTCAATTTACCCTGACACATATGGTTGACATACAATAAAATTAGAACGACTCATGGGGTGTGTGCCGACTCTTTTGTATAAATGGGGAAAGACACCTTCAGTGCAATGTGATTGTGGGGCTCCCCGACAGAGTATCCAACATATAGTGAGGGAATGCACTAATAGAAAATACCCAGGAGATTTTAAGGATTTCCTCTGCGTAACAACGGCAGCTACTAACTGGATCTCCAAACTCGACATTAAACTCTGAAATGTTATTCCTGTTTTCCTCTTAGGTTTTATTACTGCTTCTTTTTATTTATTTTTAATTGTTTTAACTGTTTTAACTTGTAAATATGAAATGTTTTAAATATTGTGTGTGACCAGCCATACGCTAAATAAATAAATAAATCCCACTGAAGTGGTAACTATTTATCTACTCGCATTATATGACTTCAAACTGCTCGGTGGGCAGGAGCTGGAGCAAACTGACGGCAGCTCATTCCGTCATGCAGCTCCCTCTTGGGTTTCGAACTGCCGAGCTATCAAACTCTCAATGGTCTTTTGACTCAGCATTCTAACCACAAGAGCCACCAAGACCCCTGACTTTTTGACACACGTCGCTTGCAGGAGCAGGGGATTGGACCTCCAAGGTCCCTTCCAGCTCTATTCTGATTAATGCCGCAGCGGCAGGAGCCCCACCTGCTGTCGAGATGGAAGAGAAAGGTTTTCAGCAGGGCACAGAAGCTGTTGCCCTTCATTGTATCTGGGTCTTCTTTCTCCATTTCCCCACCAGGAGAGGATTTCGGTGTCAGCCATGGCTGACTTCAGCTTCACCCCGGGAGAATCTGCACAGGTAGCAATGGGATCTCCTGAGTTATGCCAAACATGAGGCCAGCTGGGTCTCTTGTGGAGTACTGGCAAACGGCTCTTCGCTGTTGCCAAGCCTGGCAGTGTGCCCGAGCTTCCTGTGCAGCTGCAGGCAGGCAGACAGGTTGTGCCCTGAAACTGGCTGCCTTCCACTCCGTTTCTAAAGACAGCAGAGGCTCTTGTGTGGATGCTTGTTTGTTTTGGGGTTTGGGGGAAGGCACAGGCAACAGGGATTTGCATCCAAATAGATTCTGGAATCCAAGTTTCTTAAGCCTCTCACCATTGTAGGGAGAAGGCAGGTGGCCTCTGGGCAAGGAGAAGAGTGTGGCTCTGGTCTTCCTCGCTGGTGCAAAATCCTTAATATTTTGTGGAGATGCTCTTGGGCCATGATTTATATCTACCATGAGACGCTCCTTTTCTGCTGGGTGGATACTGATATTCATCTTCCTAGAAACCCTCACTTTTCTCACCAGTCTGTTACTTATTACTTGGGCTTCCAGAACATGCTTAACTTGGCTAGTTAAACAACTAGACAGCTGCTTTTGCATAAGATTATTGCACAAGGGAAGACTGGCCGTCACGCATTATTTCTCTCTCTCTCTCTCTCCCCCTCTCCCTCATGTGTATGTGTGTGTGTGTGTGTATTGTGAAATATATATCACATTTCTGAATCACCCGTCTCCCTCAGAGAGGGTCCCTTGTCCTTCTTTAGTTAGGAGGGGACCAAGTATCACATTCGTTCAGAAGAAAATCTCAGAAATTTCCCTTTTCTATGAAATATCTTCTGCACTCTGGAGGCAAACCCTCTTTCGTCAAATTGTACGCAAAGCAGAGACAATGCAGGGCACAGGAAGCCATTTTTCCCCATTTTCCATCCTCCCTTTTCTCACATGAAATGTCTGGCAAACGTTGGCTTCTGATCTGAGAACATTGGGCAGGCACCCTTGGGGCTCCGGTGCCGGGTTCTGGAAGAGACTTTCCCAATCTGATACCTTCCAGATGTTGTGATTCAGTGTCAGCCTATGGTTCCGGCAGCTGAGTCGGATGATTCTGAAGAGGAGGAGGAGGAGGAGGGGTTTGGAGAGCCTTTGGTGTCAGAGGAAGGTTCTGATGCACTGCAGAACTCTCAGCCTGGCCCCTCCCGTCTTGTTCCTCCTCAGACTCAGCTGTGTGAGCATGAGGGATTGGAAGAAGACGATCCACAGCTGGCTCTGTTCAGGGACGCTAGGAGCAGGAGGCAATCTAGCAGAACAGAACAGAGGAAAGCAATGAGGCAACTCGGGAGAGGGCAATGAGAAGCCACGCCTTGGGACTGCTGATAAAAGGGGAAGGTGTGGGAGGTGCTGGTTGCTGAAGGCAACCGTTTGAAGATCTTCTGCTAGAGTCCTGGTCTGTTATTCTTGTTTAACTCTTGTTTAACCTTTTTGGTTTAAGTCTTGTTTGAACTTTTCGTTTAACTTTTGTTTGAACTCTTTGGAAATAAATTTGGTTGGGTTTTTTCCAGCCTGTTGACTATAAAAAGGGGTTGTCAATGATATTCAAACAGGGCTGGTCGTAGGCTGGAACAGAACACCAGAGGCCTTTGGATTAGAGTTCCTTTTTTGATAATAACTTTTATTGAAGGTTAAAAATAGAAATATAAAAAATACTAAGAAAAATACAAAAAAAAGTAGAGAGAGGAAAAGGGGGGAAGGGGAAAGGAAGAAAAATATGCAAAAGAAAAAAAGGATCTTTCTATATGTAAAGAAGCTACCATATTTTCCGGCGTATAAGACGACTTTTTAACCCATGAAAATCATTTCAAAAGTTGGGGGGTCGTCTTATACGCCCAGTCGTCTTATATGCCGGAAAATCAGCAAGCCCGGGAAGGCACGCCCTCCCCTCTCACTGTGGAGGAAGCAGGGCAGGCTGGCGTCTGGCGGGAGCTGGCAGGGCAGTCCTGCGCACGCGCGCGCTCCCCAGCTGTTAAGGAGCACTCCTTAGCAGCTGGGGAGTGCGCGCATGTGCAGGACTGCCCTGCCGGCTCCCGCCCGACGCGCTTCCCTCTTCAGGCAGCATCGCTCCCCAGCTCCTAAGGAGGGAAGAGCGTGAGGCAGCATCCCCGAGGACTCCTTAGGAGCCGGGGAACGATGCTGCCTGAAGAGGGAAGAGCGTCGGGCGGGAGCCGGCAGGGCAGTCCTGCACACGCGCGCACTCCCCGGCTGCTAAGGAGTGCTCCTTAACAGCTGGGGAGCGCGCGCGTGCGCAGGACTGCCCTGCCGGATCCCGCCAGACGCCAGCCTGCCCTGCTTCCTCCACAGTGAGAGGGGAGGGCATGCCTTCCCGGGCTCGCTGATTTTCCGGCGTATAAGACGAAAAATCTTGAAAATCATCTCAAAAGTTGGGGGTCGTCTTATACGCCGGAAAATACGGTACTTGTGAATGAAGGCAATTGCTTTTCCATTCATCGAAACAAGCGTAAGCTATTTAGGGGAGGGGTTTAGTCCTTTTCTTAGTTGCCTTTGGATTCCAGTTCCCAGGCTTGCCACCTGGTTGCCAGGTCTGGTGGTAGCTTTAATCTGTATTTGCAACGCACCAAGCCAGGGAGGTCTCTTGCAGGAAGTGCCTGCCTGACATTACCATTCAGTCCACAACGAAAATGGGGATCAGCTAAATTCCAGGTATGTATATATACTGCTCAAAAAAATAAAGGGAACACTTAAACAACACAGTGTACTGTATTTAATAGTAGGATGTCTTAGCTTGTGTTCCCTTTATTTTTTTGAGCAATATATATATATATATACATATGTGTGTGTGTGTGTGTGTGTGTGTGTGTGTGTACGTACGTACATACACATACACACACACACACACACACACACACACACACACACAAACACTTTTTTCCAATCCAGTTGATTCATGTCTGGCAAATTTCACCTCAGCAGCTGAAGGGAAGTTGCAATTATAACTCCATTGTGGCAATCTCAGTAAGAAATGCCTCGGCCTGTTATAATTTAAATGCTATTTTACAGAAGCACTCCATAACTCAAAGTGAGCTGATAATTTTTTGTCATTTAACCATCATGCTTTGTTATTTTATTACCCAACATTAGACACAAAGGAGGGCGGAGAGAAAAGCTTTCTCAGTTTGTGATGGGGAATACTCTGTCATTTAGCTGCTGAGGCTGGGTGAGCAAGAAGGAAGCCTTGCTGAAATTGGTATCACAACAGAACAAATACTCCAGAAGGCTAGAGAAGAACTGAGGCAGTGAGGCTGCAGCCTAGATGTGAGAGGAGAAAAAACATTGCAAAGACTGGGCCATCAGCCAAGCCTTGATGTCCCACTAGCATATTTCCTGGCCCTTGGGACAAAATTTTAATTTCAAAAATGGTCTCTTATTACTGTCGTATCTTGACTGGCTCTTGATTTGGTCTTGGGAACCTCATGGAGAGAGATCTCCCAACTCTCTAGGACTTTGATTCTATTCTTGAATTGTTTCTCAATTTGCAATTATCTGCTAATCTTCAGTTGCGTCTACCTCCCTGTAGTTTAAATGCTTTATTTTGCATCTTGCCTTTTAGGATCATAGAAAGGGAATCTTGGGCTGTTTCCTTACTTCCTATGCTGCTAAAAGGCAGCGCTGATATCCATAGTTTTGCTCAGGCTGCTCGCATTCCATCTCCATCCAGTCACCTTGGCTGGCGGCCTCCACCTTCTGCCTAAAAGACCCAATCAAGGTGTCCTCACCACCAAGGATGATCATTGGTTCACTTCCATGTAGCTGTCAAGATACTATTCAGATAGATTCTTAAGAAGCCAGGCAGCTCCCTATTTTTCACAAATGACTGACTTTACTTGTATCTCTAATAATTTTTATTGTTTTATTATTTTCAGGTAATTTATCAAAAATGAAGATTTGACTGATAAGTCTTGTTCTTGCATACAGGTAGTCCTCAACTTACAACCACAATTGAGCCCAACATTTCTGTTGCTAAGTGAAACATTTAAGTGAGTTTTGCCCCATTTTACAACCTTTCGTGCCACAGTTGTTAAGTGAATAATTGCAGTTGTTAAGTTAGTAATATGGCTGTTAAGTGAATCTGATTTCCCCATTGACTTTACTTGTCAGGTCTCAAAAGGGGATCACATGACTCCATCTGTGACTGTCATAAATATGAGTCAGCTGCCACATGCCTGAATTTTGATCACATGACCATGGAGACCATGGTTGTAAATATGAAAAACGGTCATAAGTCACATTTTTCAGTGCCGTTATAACTTCAAACAGTCACTAAATGAACTGTTGTAAATCGAGAACTATCTTTATTTCTGCTTCCTTTTAATGGGTTTATTTCAAAAATTCTTAGAGAGGTCTTTTTTTGATGTGGTTTAAACTTTAAAATGTTTAAAATGTTCGGACTTCAGGAATAGAATAGAATAGAATGGAATGGAATGGAATGGAATGGAATGGAATGGAATGGAATAGAATAGAATAAATAGAATAGAATAGAATAGAATAGAATAGAATAGAATAGAATAGAATAGAATAGAATAGAATAGAATAGAATAGAATAGAATAATATGATAATAGAATAGAATAGAATAGAATAGAATAGAATAGAATAGAATAGAATAGAATAGAATAGAATAGAATAGAATAATATGATAGAATAGAATAGAATAGAATAGAATAGAATAGAATAGAATAGAATAGAATAGAATAGAATAGAATAGAATAGAATAATATGATAATAGAATAGAATAGAATAGAATAGAATAGAATAGAATAGAATAGAATAGAATAGAATAGAATAGAAGTCAGATCCTCTAGCATAGGGCTCCCCAACCCCCCATCCATGGACCGGTACCAGGCCATGGCATGCCAGCAACCGGTCCACACAAACAAGCAAAGCCCCATCTGTGGGATGCAGGCAGCACACAAAACCAAACCCCCTCCAGTCCTCAGAAAAACCTCTCTCCACGTAACCGGTCCCTGGTGCCCAAAAGGTTGGGGACCTCTGATGTAGTCCAACCCCCCCCCCCCACACCCAAGCAGGAGACCCCACACCATTTCTGACAGATGGGATTCCAGTCTCTTCTTTTTTTTTATTGAAAAGTTTTAAAAATACAGTTTTCCTTTAAAAAACCCCCTTCCCCCTCCCTCCTCCCCTCCCTACCTCCCCCCTTCCCCCCCTCCCCCCCTCCCTCCTCCCCCCCCACCTCCCCCCAACCCCCCTCCCCCCCCGGACTTCCCAGAGCTAAATACAAGGTATATATATATAAAAAAGCAATCATAAACAACCATATACTAACAACTATAAATTCTAAAATCCATCACTCTCTAACTTATATAGGATCAAACAAAACTTAGCATTATTAAATATATATAGAAGACTAAAATAGAAAAAGAAAAAAGAAAACGAAAGAAGACTTATTCGAATGCTACATAAAACTTCTTAACCCTATACTTGTTCTGGATAAACTCAATCCATTTTCTCCATTCCATAATATAATGTTCTTGCGAGTAATCTTTCAAATAGGCCGAAATCTTCGCCATCTCTGCCAAGTCGGAAACCTTTAAAATCCACTCTTGTATAGTCGGCAGTTCCTCTTTCTTCCAATATTGACCTATCAAAAGTCTTGCTGCCGTAACTAAATTCAACATCAACTTAGAGTCCACAACTGTAGCGTCATCAATTATTCCCAACAAAAAAAATTGCGGACAAAACTTTATCCTCCGTTTAAAAATCTTCTGCATATTCCACCAGACCTTTATCCAAAAAGCCTTGACCTTTTTACATGTCCACCATATGTGAAAATATGTTGCCTCTTCATCACCACACCTCCAACATTTAGGCTGATAATTCGGATACATACTTGCAAGCTTTTTAGGATCTAGATGCCATCTATAAAACATTTTATAAAAGTTCTCTCTTAGACTTTGAGCTTGAGTGAATTTTACATTCCTCACCCAAATCTTTTCCCACGTGTCCATTGTAATAACTTCCTGAATGTTTTGGGCCCATTTTATCATACAATCCTTAACAAGCTCTGTTTCTGAATCGATCTCTATCAATGCAAGATATATCCGTTTAATATGTGCTGGTCCTTGATTTCTAATTTGCTTTATCAAATTTTCATCAGTCGTTGCAAATCCATTTTTCTGGTCTTCTTTCCACCTGGCCCGTAACTGAATATATTGAAACCAAGTCTGAACAACCTTCTCTTCTCGCAAGAAGCTATATGATTTCAAGCACCAAATATTCCTTTCCAAACTTAAAATTTCCTTGTAAGTAGTCTCATCATGTTTGAAACCAGCATGTATATTTTCTATTGCGTGTTTTGGGATTGCCCACAATGGTATCTTGCTGCTTAACTTATGTCTATACTTCTTCCAGACTCTCAGCAGTGCCTGTCTTAAAATATGCATCCTAAACACAGTATCTACCTTCTTATCATACAACAAATATGCATGCCAGCCAAACAACAAATCATGGCCCTCAAGATTTAATAACCTCGATTGTGTCAAATTAATCCAATCACTTATTCCT
Source organism: Vipera ursinii (assembly GCF_947247035.1). Taxonomy (NCBI): domain Eukaryota; kingdom Metazoa; phylum Chordata; class Lepidosauria; order Squamata; family Viperidae; genus Vipera; species Vipera ursinii. Next base: position 3,570,011 of record NC_139520.1, read on the forward strand.
ACTAGTGCAGCAGCTTCATAATATAATTTAAAATTAGGCATTTTAAGGCCACCTCTCTCACGAGTATCCTGCATAATCTTAAGTTTAACTCGTGGCTTTTTCCCTGCCCACACAAATTTATTGATACCACGCTGCCATTCCTCCAAGTTAGAATCTTTCTTAAGAATCGGTATCATTTGAAATAAGAATAAAAATTTGGGCAGGATATTCATTTTCACTGCTGCAATCCGTCCCAACAAAGACAATTGTAATTTTTCCCAACTCTCCAGTTCTTTTTGAATTTTCCCCCATAACTTTTCATAATTATTTTTATATAGCTTTGTATTAGAGGGCGACAAAATCACCCCCAAATATTTAACCCTTTTAACAATCTCAAATCCAGTTAATCCTTCTAGGAGAGCCTTCTGCGAAACTGTCATGTTTCTAGCCAAAATTTTAGTTTTCTGTATATTTACTTTAAATCCAGAAACCTTCCCATATTGTGTTATTATCTCCATCAGGTCCACAACAGAGTTCTCTGGCTGGGTCACTGTAACAACCAGATCATCTGCAAATGCTCTCAATCTGTAATCCTGATCTCCAACTTGTATCCCCTTAATTTTTTCCGAATTCCGAATCTTAACCAATAATATCTCTAATGTTAACACAAATAACAAGGGCGATAGCGGACACCCTTGTCTTGTGCCCTTCTCAATATTACATACTGTTGTCAAACTATTGTTAACTATAATTCGGGCAGTTTGTTTTTGGTATAATGCCCTAATCGGTTGTAAAAAATTTTCCCCAAATTCCATTTTGTCTAAAACTTTCAACAAAAATTGCCAGTTCAATTGATCAAAAGCCTTTTCAGCATCTAAAAAGATTAGCGCAGCAGAGATCTGGTTGTGCCTTTCCAAAAACTCTAACACATCAACTATATGTCTCACATTAGTTTTCATTTGTCTTCCACTAATAAACCCCGTTTGGTCCCCATGAATCACCTGTTGCAGAACCCTCATCAGTCTATTAGCCAAAACCTTAGCAAATATCTTATAATCTGTATTTAAAAGCGATATCGGTCTGTAATTTTTAACTAAAGTAGCATCCTGGTCTTCCTTCGGAATCAAAGAGATAAGAGCTGTTCTCCAAGACGGGGGCACCTTTCCCCCCCTCTGGATTGTCTGGAACAGTTCCTTTAACGGTTTTATCATCTCTAATTGTAAGTTTTTATAATAGGCCGCAGTCAAGCCATCAGTGCCTGGTGCTTTATCCACCTTCAGTTCCTTAATAGCTGTAAAAATTTCTTCTTCTGTAATCAGTTGATTAATCCCCTCTTTTTGTACTTGCGTAAGAACATTGACAGCTTGCCTTCAAAAGTTGTGGGAGCTTCATTGCTGGAGGCTTTCAAGAAGAGACTGGGATTCCAGTCTCTTCTTGAAAGCCTCCAGCAATGAAGCTCCCACAACTTTTGAAGGCAAGCTGTCAATGTCAAATTAACTGATCTACAGCTCCGTGGATTTCTTTATCCCCCCTCCCTCTTTTGAAGTCCCCTCCTGCACCAAGCACACTAGGATTTCTCAAAGATAATAAACAAAGGTTTGGTAGCCTGAGAAACCACTTGTCTGATTCTGAACATTCAAACTCATTTAATGCTTTAGAGGGAATCCCCAGTGATGTCCCATCAAGCACAAGCTGCCATCTTGTGCCTTCAAACTGCTTTTCAAACCTGCCCAGTGAAGCACATCCCTCCTCCTTTATGGAAAAGACAGAACCAAAGCATGGATTGGGAGTTGGGGGGGGGGTTGTTTGTTTTTTGATTAGAGAAAATCTCAGTAATGGGATGGAGATGAAATTGAAGAAATAGGGAATCAATGCCTTGTTTTCATCTAATCCTGTGTTTCTCAACCTTGGCAACTTTAAGATGCATGGACTTCAACTCCCAGCATTCCCCAGCTATGCTGGCTGGGAAATGCTGGGAGTTGAAGTCCATACATCTTAAAGTTGCCAAGGTTGAGCGGCACTGATCTTAATCAGTCTCCATGGTTCAATGGCATTTTGTCACATTAGATACACAGAGAGTAGATTTCCATTTTTCTTTATTATTGATCACATAATGCAGAGAAACTGCTTGATCTGTCTCAGTCTATCTAGATCAGACATGTCAAACACAAGACCCGGGGGCCGGATCTGGCCCGCAAAGTGGTTTCATGTGGCCCACGAAGCCATCCTGGAAACAGTGAGGGAACGGCCCCCACTGCCTTGGCCCTGGCCCAGAGACCCTCCTCCTGCCAGAGACCCTCAGATCTGTCCCACTCCTGCCCGGGCCCCCATAGGCACCCTTGATGCGAACGATGTAGAGCTGGCCACGCCCACCCAGTAGGCCATACGCACTCTAGCCACGCCCACCCAGTAGGCCACGCCCACCCCGGCCATACCCACCCGGCCCCCTGAGGGCAACCGCAATGCTGATGCGGCCCTCAATGAAATTGAGCTTGACACCCCTGATCTAGATCATGGAGTCTTGCCAAAATGATTTTTTTTAGATTATAGAGAATTGTATGATTGGTTTGCTGTTCAAAAAACAACGCACCTCAGGAAGTTCCTGTCTGGAAACTGACCTACTGCAGCCAATGCCATCAGCGGCCCTCTGCATGTCCATATTACAGGACCAAATTCTTCGTAACTGACCTTTTCTCCAGTCCTTGGCAAAACTCTCTCTCCAAACACCTTCAAAAACCCTCAAAAATGTAGGGAAAAATGGCCGGGTGATTTTTTTTCCCCCCTTAGATTTATACCCTACCTTTATTACTTTATTAGTAACTCATACATACAACAAACGTACCTAATACAGGTAGTCCTAGGCTTGCAAGAGTTCATTTAGTGACCATTCAGAGTTACAACAGCACTGAAAGATGTGATTTATGACCATTTTTCAGTTACGACCTTTGCAGCATCCCCGTGGTCACGTGATCAAAATTTGGACGCTTGGCAACTGGTTCATATTTATGACCGTTGCCGTGTCCCAGGATCATGTGACCCCCTTTTGGGACCTTCTGGCAAGCAAAGCCAATGGGGAAGCCAGATTCACGTAACAACCGGGTTACTAACTTACCAATTGCAGTGATTCACTTAACCACTGTGGCAAGAAAGGTCTTAAAATGGGACAAAGCTCACTTAACAAATGTCTCACTTAACAACAGTGGGCTCCATTGTGATCATAAATCAAGGACTACCTGTACTCATCCCTTGTCCTATTTTCCCCACAAGAACCCTGTGAGGTGGGCTGGGTTGTGAGAGGAGGACCCAAGTCACCCATGTGAAAGTCACACGTTACAACAAACAGGGAAGGACGAGGGAGCTACTCTCTCCCCTTCTCTCCTCTGGGTTTTGCATCTGAAGCTAACCGTCTGACAAGGGGAATTCCACTAGTTAATAAATTATCCCACTGTGTTGAACAAACATTCGTGAACTGAAATGGAAATGTCCAGGCAAATCTACAGATATTTCCTGGTAGCTCAATGGAGGTCATTCTTTCAGTTGACTTGATTGAGACCTCAACTGCCCATTAATTAGCCACCTCTGCCCCGTAAATCCTCCCTCGCTTCCTTTTCATTCCTGGGACTTGGTTACACTCTTTCTGACTCCTTGCCAAGCCCCCACAAGGGTCAAGTCTTGTCCGGGGACTTCAAAGGTAAACAACAAGGAACACAACAATGTATTTGTCTGCCAAGACAACAATTATTTGTCTGAAATGGTCTAGGGTTTCCTACTTGAGCAGGGAGTTGGACTAGAAGACCTCTAAGGTCCCTTCCAACTCTGTGGTTATGTATAATGTGCAGTTCCCATTGTGTATTTATTTTTATGAAACCACTCATTGCTCAGTATGGACTAGGTTATAATGGAGAGGAGGAAAGCTATTTTTTTAACCCAGCCTTGATTGTTTAAATCTCTCTCTCTCTCTCTCTCTCTCTCTCTCTCTCTCTCTCTCTCTCTCTCTCTCTCTCTCTCTCACACACACACACACACACACACACACACACACACACACAAAAGCACATAACTGAATGATTTTTTTTTACAATAAACAAATCATATCCCCATTGCTGAAAGAGAGGGAAAATGCTAAAAAGGGAGATATGGGAGCGAACAGGTGTTATCTCCCCAGTTGCCTTATCCATAGTAGAAGCTACAACTTTATGTGACATTAGAAAACTCCCATGGGCTTCTGGAAGATGCCTTCTTCTTCCTCCTTGAGGTTTGTGGAATTGCTTAACTCTGGAAGTTAAGCAGAAGGGTGCTCCATCCCTGGACGTTTTCAAGAAGAGACCGGACAGCCATTTGTCTGGAATTGTATAGGGCAGACATGTCAAACACAAGGCCCGGGGGCCGGATCCGGCCCGCGAAGTGGTTTCATGCGGCCTGCAAGCCATCCTGGAAACAGTGAGGGAACGGCCCCCACTGCCTTGGCCCTGGCCCAGAGACCCTCCTTCTGCCAGAGACCCTCAGATCTCTCCCACTCCTGCCCAGGCCACCATAGGCACCCTTGATGCAAACGATGTAGAGCTGGCCATGCCCACCCAGTAGGCCACATGCACTCTAGCCACGCCCAACCAGTAGGCCACACCCACCCTGGCCACACCCACCCGGCCCCCTGAGAGCAACCGCCATGCTGATGCGGCCCTCAATGAAATTGAGTTTGACACCCCTGGTATAGGGTCTCCTGCCATGAAGGGAGTTGGACTAGAAGACCTCCAAGGTCCCTTCCAACCTTATTAGTCTATGTTCCCTCCACCTCCCCTGCCTCTGGTTCTCACCTTGCCGCAACCCAACATTTTGTTCAGAGGAACCATTCTCAAGACAAGCTGAATCAATATTATTTTGCGTCATGGAATCCAAGCCAGTGGCTTGTGAATTTTGTTTTCTTTCCCAATACCAGGCCAAATGAAAAATACAATTACCCTTCTAAATCCCAGCCCAAAGAGTGGTGACATCCAAGCCTTGTCAGCCTCAAGGCTTGTTCGTTTCATTTGCCTGAATTCTACCTTCCCATTTCCCCCTTCTATGCTACTATTACCTTGCCCTAAATTAATTATTTCATAACTCCTGAGAAATAGCAAATCCTTCAGAAATGGCTTTGTGTTTCCAACCAAAGGAAATAAATACAGACAGAGCTTTGTGAGGGCCCGGGGCCAAAGCACCCAGGGAGTTCCTTCAGTCCGCCGTGCAGCCACCTGGTCTGCTGAACACTCTCTGGCCTGGGGGGTGGGTGGGGGGAATCACCTTTCCTCCAACCAGGAATGGGCCTCTTTTCTTTCCACTTCTTTCTCCACCACGAAGAGCTACGGCGAGGTGTGTGTGTGTCACATGATTGAATTGGATGGAGGTAAACCTTTTGGCCTCATTTCAGTTTGGGGACATTTGCCAAGGTTTTAATTTAAATAAGTACATTTTTCTATTGAAAGCTTACCACAGCATTTTGTATTATTTTGCTTTAAAGACAAGATGCTGAATTTGGGAAGTTTGCCATTCAGTTCTGGCAGCCTAAACCCGAAGAGTTCTGGAGCGTGAAAAGGGCACGTGCAGCCTGTGTGTTTCCCCACCAAGCATTCCCTTCAGAGTCTGGAATCTGGGCTTTTCTTTCTGCTCAGTCCTGAAATGCAACAGCTGGGTTCACAAAGCATAATTAGGCCTAGATTCGGGTTAACAAAACACAATTACTGTGTTCATACAGCATGCTATGTCCAAATAGATAAATCTTATTAAGGCTTAATGGGGTGGTCTACTTCTAGAAATGTGCAAAGTCCTTATCGAGACTCCTCTAATACCCTGAAAGCCAGCTTGATGTCCCTCCTCTCTCCAACTGGACCGGTACACACACACATACGGCTACAAGAAAGTTTTACTTATTATAGAAAATCTACAAAGCCATTATGAAAGAATTCTATAGTGACTATAAGGTAAAGGTAAAGGTTCCACCGCACATGCGTGCTGGTTGTTTCCAACTCTAGGGGCCGGTGCTCATCTCCGTTTCAAAGCCGAAGAGCCAGCGCTTGTCCGAGGACGTCTCCGTGGTCATGTGGCCAGCATGACTTAGACGCCAAAGGCGCACAGAACGCTGTTACCTTCCCACCGTAGTGGTCCCTATTTTTCTACTTGCATTTTTATGTGCTTTCAAACTGCTAGGTTGGCAGAAGCTGGGACGAGTAACAGGCGCTCACTCTGCTACGCGGCACTCGGGATTCGACCTGCCAAACTGCCAACCTTCTGATCGACAAGCTCAGTGTCCTAACCCACTGAGCCACCGCGTCCCTACTATAGTGACTATACTATGTACCAAATACAAATGATATTTATACTTGCAATCAATGTTCAAAGTTTTGTGCCTCTTGTTTCCACCCACACTCTTTGGGGGAGAAGGGATAACTCTTATCTGATCCTTGTTCTATTAACAGTCAGATCTAAAAGCATACTCTGGTCTTCAAGCCTGAGAACAGCTCCTACTTTACGAGCACTCACCCTGCTTTAGCCAAGCCTCATGTGCTAAGCAAACCTGAGCCATTGTACGCTTCTGACCTAGTTTGTAGCAATTTGCTTCCTTCTCTTTCTGTGGGTAGGTGAGAGGTGGAGGGAGAACTGGGTAAGAACTGATAAAAGAAATTCCACAGGGCTGAATTCCAAAACCCATCATCAAGTGAAGATGTTATTTGTGAAATCAATCAAGTGCCATGTAACTTACACAACACAAGGCAACCCATTCCTGAGATTGTTTCCTGTGAATATCCAGACGTTCACCCAGCCCGTTTCTTTCTGAGACATGGGAGCACGCGTCTCCCAGAATTCCCATAAAGGCATCCCTTCCCAGGTGGCTCTTTGGGGGAACAGGGCACTCATCTTGGTAAGGCCACACTTGGAACACGGCATCCAGTTTACCACGATGTAAAAAAGATATTGAGAGTCTAGAAAGAGTACAAAGAAGAGCAACAAAGATGATTAGAGGACTGGAGACTAAAACATATGGAATTGGGTATGTCTAGTTTAATGAAGAGAAGGACGAGGGGGGACATGATAGCAGTGTTCCAATATCTCAGGGGCTGCCCCAAAGAAGAGGGAGTCAAGCTATTCTCCAAAGCACCTGAAAGCAGGACAAGAAGCAACAGATGGAAACTAATCAAGGAGAGAAGCAACCTAGAACTAAGGAGAAACTTCCTGACAACTTAAAACAATTAACCAGTGGAACTCCTTGCCTCCAGAAGCTGTGAATGTTCCAACACTGGAAGTTTTTAAGAAGAGACTGGACAGCCATTTGTCTGAAATGGAATAGGGTTTCCTGCCTGAGCAGGGGTTGGACTAGATGACCTCCAAGGTCCCTTCCAACTTTATTATTATTATTCTTTTGAAAAGTATTTGCTGCAATATTGCAAATCTTTTTTTAACATCTGAAATGGATCACATTCTGTCCAAATGGTTCACAAGAGAGCCAATGCAATACGCAAAAAAATAAATAAATGAAAGCTACATTTTAAAAATTACGCCATAGGGAATTGGAAAGATGAAGTTAAATTGCAGAAAGTTCCCCAAAATGTCTGAATCTGACCTTTTACTGTATCCAGAGTCAAATGTGCCTTCCAACCTGAAGGGGCCAAATTGTCAGGACCCACCCCAATCCACGTCTTAGGAAAGAAGAACTCTTGGAGACAGGGTTGTCCAAGCAGGAACTTTTACTAAAACTTGACTGACAGTGGAAAATCTAGACAGGATACGGATGCGGGCTTTGTCACTGGGGATGTCCCACCCGTATTCTTCCATATAGCTGAGGACTTGGGTTAGGAAAAACCCCAAGCGTGGTGGCTCTGCCCTGAATTTCACTTCCAGGGGCAGTAGTCTTTGAATGGATCGTTGTCTGCGCAGTGGGCGGTATTGCCCCTCATCCTGACCCCCGTCTGTGGTTCATTGGGGGGTGGGTGCTGCTGAGGTGGCAGCTCCTGGTCCAGCGGATGGCCCTGGTGTTGCAGGTTCCGGATCCATCCCACTGTCTCTCCAATTGTGGCCCCAGGTGCTGCTGTGGCTGCAGTATTCAGCTTTCTCCTCTCTTAGTGAGCTAAGGGTTTTCTTCATCAGGTCAATAGCTTTCTGTAGGATGCGCTCCTCTTCACTGACGTGCAGGGAGCTCTTCATCTCTTGCCTCCATTCGGTTTGGTGGCCGCCCCGCCTCGGGGTCACTTTCCTCGATGCCTTTTCCCACTCACTTTTCCTTCCAATGCCCATCGACCACCGCAGTTTGCAGTCGTGCGTCTCCGCCACCTCTTCCCCGGAAGAATATGATGCTTCAGCTTCCGACCGTTGGTGGGGTTTCGTTTGGGGGAAAAACTCCCTTTCCATGGGGCTTTCCTCCTCCCTGGTATTTTTTTGCAAAGTCCCCCAGTAAGGGTTTTCCTTCCAGGCTGACTCTTAATGCAGATCCTGTCTAATGTCAGGACCCACCCCAATCCATGTCTTAGGAAAGAAGAACTCTTGGAGACAGGATTGTCCAAGTAGGAACTTTTACTAAAACATGATTGACAGTGGAAAATCCATGCCTTTACAACAATTGCTTCCTCCCCTTCAAATTCCAATTGGAGATACAAACCAGAATCTCTCCTCCCCTTTCTTTGTTCTTCTCAGTTCAAAGGTTCTTTCCCGGTCTTTGATGACGGCCTCCAGGCAGGCTGAATAAACAACCTTGCATCTAATGGATAGGGATGGCCAATTAACATCTTCTCTTCTCCTCCTTGGGAATGGCAGAATCCAGTAAAGAAGGGAGATTTAGGGTTGCACAGATAGGGATTTAGGAATGGAATATAAATGGATTCTGACACAAATTATTGAAAGTGGCACCGAGCTTTACGTAATTTTGCCTTGCCTGTTTGAAACCAGCCAGCCAAGGCTCCATCTTTCAAGGAAGCTGCTTTAAAAAGAAAAGTTCTTTCAGCTGGGAAGTTTTTCCACGTTCCAGTCTCTGGTCTCCACTTGAAGATCATGACCAGGTTTCCTGATCTTCTGCAAGAAACACAAAGCTACCGATCTTCACTTCTCTATTTATTTATTTATTTTTATACAAGTTTTATTGATTTTTAATATTTACATACACATATATTTGTGAAATAATGTGATGGTTGGGTAATTAAAATAAGAAATAGCCATTTCTAAATAGTTCAGGTTACATCAACAGAGATGCCCTCTCTAATTCCCTTAGTGATTACATAGTCAAAATAAGCAATTTAGTATATTTCTAGTTATAACCAAGTCAATCAACAAAATTCAAAATATATTTTCACTAATACATATCAATATCCTGTTTTTAAGTTTTATCTAATTGCAATAGAATATTCTTGCATAGCCTATAGTATATAAAAAGAAAAAAGCTTAATTTTGGTTGACCCACAATTCCCTATTTCAATAAAGGATAATTCTTTTGTCATTACAAAACATTCATGTGTTTTACCATTAAAGTCTAATTTTCACTTTAGCAAATCACCAGTTATTAGAAATATATTTTTTGCCTTAACCATTCAACAATTATTAAAATGCTATCTTTTATATGTAAAATTCTAGATTCTATAGTTCAAAAATAGGCACTGAATATTCTATAAGGCATCTTAACTATATATCAATTATTAATATATTATCTTTTGATATGTCATTCTAAATACTATAATGTAGTTCAGGGTTATATTTCCTTTACAAATCTAAAAGCTAAAAATAAAATCAGTGATATTTCTTTAGAGATTCCCCTTAATGCATAGAGAAGTATTTTTATAGCCTATCTTTAGGGATCCCAAAAAGGAATCAAGTTCAGTCTTTTAAATCTAACTCTTGCCTTCCTTTTGTGCCAATCATACTTTGGTCTTGGTATCTTTAAATTCTCAAATGTATCTTCCTTTCTTCCTATATACCCTTTAGTTGAGTGCAGGGAGTGTATCCAAATGTCAGTTTTGCAAGAAACATGTCCCCTTTGTAACCAATGTATTTTTGCTTTAGCAGTTCAGTTTTTGGAGATTGATATAATATCATTGTCATTAAATCAGTCAAATCTTTTTGTTCTTCCAGTTCTATCTGGGTTAGGTAGAAAGTAGTAGCTGACATTGTGTTTGACATTTGATTAATTGAATTCTCAGTATAGTGTATTTGAAGGCCTTTCGTGTCTTCACTCTTGGTGTTGCTTTCTTCAGGTGCTGTTGCTTTTTGGCTTGTAAGTTTTGTAGTTGCTATTAAAGTTTGGACTTTAAGGTTTTCTGCAGGTTGCTCTTGTTGTTCTTTGAAATCTCCTGTTTTAGTGTTAGTTTCCACTTCTTCTATTTGGTTATCTTTTCCTCATTTAAGGTTAGAGTTTGATTTGGTGGCTTTAAATTGTCAAGATTTTTCATGCAGCTTGGCTTTAATTTGCTCTGTCATTGCCAAAATTGTGTCCAGTATCAGTTTATAATCAAGTGGTGGGATGTAATCATCCATTTCGTTATTTGCATGGAGGCTGTTTTAATAATAGTCAAAGATTTTCCACCTCCTTAAGAGTTGTATCCAGGGCCAGGTGTTTCCACACTTATCTTCAAGGACAGCTCTGTTATTCAGACAGCTTTCACAACAGCAAAAGGGAAATTTACTTGCTGTACCAGGTTTTGCCACGAGATGTCATCAATAACAGTTAACATGCAATGTAAGAGATTTTCTTTTTTTTCTTTTTCTTTTTCCAAAACCTTTATAGAATTAGTCCAATTTTTTCTTTAATTCACAGTTTAAAGAGAGAATAGGATAGTGAGTCCCCAGCAACAAATAGAAGTTTTTCAGTAAAAACAGCTGAAATTGTTTAGATTCTCTGCTGCATTAATTGGATTTCTTTAGTAACTTTGAGGCTTTAAGCTTTGTTCCCAAAGTAGATATTCACCGTTTTCTCAAAAATGGGGAAGGAGATTTTCAGAAAAGTCTCACAGGAAGATGATTAAGGGAATAGGAAAGGTAAAAGCTCACCCAGGTCCTCCAGATTGCTTTGTAGCGCTAGGTAGTATTTTTGGCTTTCGGTAGGGAGCGGCTTAGTGATTGTCCATCTTTATGGCCGGTCTCCTCTTCTTCGGGCCAAAGGAGATGATCCCGGATTCCAGCGGAGGGCTGCCGCCCTTCCACGATCACACAGAAGTCCTCCTTTCGGTAGTCGCCCCTCAGGGGCAATTTTTGACCCTTTTCAGGGTCCTCCAAACAAGAAAGAAAAGGACGGCAGGAGACACTCTGTCCCTGCACGTCCAGAAGCGCCGCGCGTGTGAACCGGAAGCCCATTTCTTTATTACTCTCTCGTCTAGAAGAGAATTTTCACAACCACTTCTGCACTGATGGTCTTATCTGCATGGCCCCATACCAGCAATAGCACTTATATACCACTTCATAGTGCTTTACAGCCCTCTCTAAGTGGTTTACAGAGTAAGCATACTGCCCCCAACAATCTGGGTCCTCATTTTATCGACCTTGGAAGGGTGGTAGGGGGAATCAAGCTGGCAGTCGGCAGAATTAGCCTGCAAAACTGCATTCTAACCACTGTGCCACCACAGCTCTTTTACTGAAGGAGGAGTATGGATTACTGCAATGTGCTCTACATGGAGCTGCACTTGAAGATCATCTGCAGAATTCAATTGGTGCAGAATGCAGCAGCACACACAGTCATGGGGGGCCTAGGTTTGTCCATGTAACACCTCTGTTATGCAAGCTTCACTGGCTTCCTGTTTCTTTCCAGGTCATGAGGGACTGTCTTTCCCTAAGGACATCTACATGCCCTACCAGGTCAGATAGGGTGGGCATGCTCCTAGTTCCTTCTCCTAAATACTGCCAGTGGATGAGCACTAGCAATTCTGTCTTTTCCCTGGCATCTGCTGCCCTGGCATCTCTGCCTCATGAATTAGGGCAGGCCTTTGCCTTCCTAGCTTTTCATAAGACTTTTCCCAAAAACATGGGAAGATTAGATGATGGCATGTTAGTAAAGATTGCTGCTAGGTTTTTGTTGTTTTTAATGTTCTATGTTTTAACAGGTTGAGTTTTATAGTTTTTCAAATGATTTTATATGTCTTTTAATTTTTGATTAAGAGCTATCCACAGCTGCTTAAAAAATGGCAGCTATATAAATGTTTTAAATTAATTAAATAAATAAACGCAATATGGCATGTGTGGAAGCAACTATGCATGACATGTTTGGATATTTATCAGGATAATCCTGCACTCAGATACAAGTCTCACTGACTCAAACTAAATTCAAGCTTGGTATGGCTTGCCCACTTAAGGAGCTAGAAAGCGGCTTATAAAAATTATAAGATTATGTTATCCTTTAAAACAGGGATCCTAAACCCTGGCAACTTTAAAACTTGTGGACTTCAAGTCCCAGAATTCCTCAGCCAGCAAAGCTAGGTGAGGAATTCTGGGAGTTGAAGTCCACAAGTCTTAAAGTTGCCAAGGTTGAGGACTCCTGCTTTAAAAGGAATAGTTAAAGGACATACTTACTAATTAACAAATCTTGCTCAACCAGTGATGGGATTCAGACCTTTCGCACTGATTCAGTAGAACCGGTAGCTAAATTTTGTTGAGTTCGGAGAACTGGCTGAACCCATGCTGCTTCTGGAACTCCGTTCTAGGCCTGGGAGACCTGGAGGTGGTCTCCCAGGCCTAGAACGGCCCACCGGAAATGCGTGGATCTCACTTCCAGAAGTCCATTCTAGGCCTCAGAGGCCAGGCCTGCATCCACACAGAGAACCGGATGTTCAGGTATTTAAATCCCACCATTGTGCTCAAACATGGTAGTTTAGGCCAACAACTCTGTTGCCAAGGGACATGGTCATAAAGCGTAGCATCACATGACCTCACTGACTTACAAGCTAGGTTCTCTCCCGGTTGCTGTCGTTGGGCGAATCCCCATGGCCGCAGCTTTGCAGAGTCATGTGATGGTCTTTTGCAACATGCCAGCTTCCCCACGGATCTTGCTTGTTGGAAACTAGCAATGAAAGTTGCAGCGGTTGATTGCTTGAACATGGGATACTGCAACCCCCATAATTGGGAGCCAGTTGCCAAACACCCAGGTCATGATCAGGGGACCATGGAGACTGTAATGTATTGGGCTTGATTGTAACACCACGTGGTAAGCTGGAGCTAGCTAACGGCTCCCAGCACCTCAGACACCCCGTCTCCAGTGCTGCTATTGGCTGCCCCTAGGCGGCAATAGGTTGCTTTAAACCTATTGGCTGCCACCCAAGGGCCAGGCTATAAATTGCTGCAGCTGCAGCCCAGTTCTCTAGTTCAGATCCTGCAAGAAATAAACCATGCTCTGCTGAACTCACTTGCCTCGTCTTCATTCCTGCGCAACGAACCCAGTACACAACAGAGACACTGTGATGGCTGCCCACAGAAAGGAACAGTCCTAGGCCACCTCCTTCAGCACTAACTTCGAACACTCTGAATGCTGGACAAGGTACTAGCTGTACATAACAGCAACAACTGCAGCATTTATGGGGTGAAAACCTCTGTTACCATTTGTTGAAATTCTGCCACCTTCTCTTCATGCAATCAGCAAGATACAACACAGTACAGTCTTTTAAAAGAAAATTAGCCCTTTTTATTTTTGCTTTTTAACACTACTCTTCCTAGACTAATAGCACTGAGTAAAATTCTCTTTCTCTTTTGCCTGCTTGCAAAGAAATAGCAACGCTTGTTCAGCCTTCTCCATTTTGGCATCTACCAAAAGTATTTTATTTGCCTTTATATCTTTAGGTATACTTGATAAATAAGAATAATGTCATATTTTTTTTAAAAAATCAAAAGGTGGGGAAATTTGTAACCATTTTAAAAGGCAGCAAATTTCTGAATAAAGCTTTCAAAATAAAACACTTATGGAAGATTGCCTGAGACCATTTACCGAAGTGAAAAAACAGACCAATCTTTGTATGAGTCTTTTACAGGTGAGGATCTAGTCAGTTTGTACAGAAATGTTTAATGTTTGTATTCACTATTTTATTCTGCCCTGTGAACCGCCCTGAGTCCTCAGGGAGAAGGGCGGTATATAAATGTTATTAAATTAAATTAAATTAAATTAAATTCCAAATATCATCTAATGAATTAAGAAACCCCCCTTTGAGCCATGCATCCTAAGAATTTTGAAAGGTGCATCTCAGTTATCAATTTGGTATATACTTAATGACTCCTCCAGCTATAAACACTGTCAGAAAGGTGTCTGCTCAATATCATTTTGACACAAAGCCGGCATAAAGCAGTCATTTGGGATGTCAAATTACCACTGATCTGAAAAATGGCAAAGGAAGGTTTGTTAAATATGCCAGGTTTTCAGATGAATCCAAGGAATTAATTTAAAAAAAGAAATAACAAAAACTTCCAGTCAATATTTCTTGGCTCCTCCTCATATAGAAATAAAGCTCACCAATTCCTTGCAAAATGTGGCAGAAAAAAAGCTGAGCAGAAGGGAGGGAGTGTCTGAAAGGCCTAACAGACAGGTCAAAGCAGGACCTAAAAACACGGCCGCTTTGAATCAAAATTAGGCAGCTATTTTATATTATTATTTTACATCTTCTTCCACAAAATAATTTTCCTCTAAAGGTGTACACAATAGCATTAAAAATGCCATGCCGGATAAGAAATGGTAGATGTAAAATTATGGGATACTGACAGCCAAGAATAACAAAGAAATGAAGATCCAGCAGCTCCAACTATTGAGTTGGTCTCAATTATTGATCCTTTTTCTACAAATAGAATAGAATAGAATAGAATAGAATAGAATAGAATAGAATAGAATAGAATAGAATAGAATAGAATAGAATAGAATAGAATAGAATAAATAGAATAGAATAGAATAGAATAGAATAGAATAGAATAGAATAGAATAGAATAGAATAGAATAGAATAGAATAAATAGAATAGAATAGAATAGAATAGAATAGAATAGAATAGAATAGAATAGAATAGAATAGAATAGAATATAGAATGAATAGAATAGAATAGAATAGAATAGAATAGAATAGAATAGAATAGAATAGAATAGAATAGAATAGAATAAATAGAATAGAATAGAATAGAATAGAATAGAATAGAATAGAATAGAATAGAATAGAATAGAATAGAATAGAATAGAATAAATAGAATAGAATAGAATAGAATAGAATAGAATAGAATAGAATAGAATAGAATAGGAATAAAGCTGGAAGGGACCTTGGAGGTCTTCTAGTCCAGCCCCCCATTCAAGCAGGAGAACCTATGCCAGGCATGTCAAACTCGCGAAGTCACATGACGTCGTGTGACGTATCGGAGCTTTTTCCCCATTCCTGGCAATGGGGTGGGCGCGGTTTCAGCGTGACACGTCTGGCCTGTGGGCCGGCAGTTTGACAACCCTGACCTATGCCATCTCAGACAAGTGACTGCCCAGTTTCTTTTTAAAAACCTCCAGTGATGCAGCGCCCGCGATTTCTGGAGACAAGTTGTTCCACTGGTTAATTGTCCTCACTGTTAGGAAGTTTCTCCTTAATTCCAGGTTGCTTCTCTCTTTGGTCAGTTTCCAACCACTGTTTCTTGTCCTGCCCTCTGGTGCTTTGGAGAATAATGTGACCCCGTCTTCTTTGTGGCAGCCCCTCAAATACTGGAACTCTGCTACCATGTAACCCCTGTTTCTTCTTTTCTTTAGACTGGCCAAACCCGAGTCCTGCAGCCGTTCTTCATAGGTTTCAGTCTCCAGGCCTTTGATCACCTTAGTTGCTCTTCTCTGAACTTTTTCCAAGGTCTCAGAGAAGAGCAACGAAGAAGATTGGTGGCTCCTGTCTGCTTGTCATATTGTGGGAGAAAGAGTCCACCAAGCAAGGATGATAGTGAAAACTCCATCTCAGGGGACCATCTCAGAGACTAGCGGCATGCAAAATGGTGGACAGTAAAGGTACCAGCTACATCCAGGGCTAGGACTGCCCCAAGCCCTCATCCCAGGGAGGTGAACCTGCTCTGTCTGATCTAGGCAGGCTTCTCGTTCTGTTTGGCCATCCTAAGGAGGAGCTAAGAGGACCAAGAAGAGGAAGAAGAGAAGATGGAGCAAGAGTAACCACCCATTCAGGTCCCCTTTGCTGTTATAAGGGAAATGAGGAGGAATTTCTGCTGCCAACTCTCCACTGCTTTAATACTCTATAACAGAGGTGGTGAACTATGGCCCTTTTATGACTTGTGGCTGGCTCAGGACTTCTGGGAGTTGAAGTCCACAAGTCATAAAAGGACCATAGTTCCCCACCCCTGCTCTATAACATAATTGCTTTCTATCTCAGATGCTTCCAGCTTTTCACCTGCCCTGTGGACAGCCTTCACTCCTGCGACTGTGGCCAAACTCTCCAATGGGAGACTGCAACGTACTGCGCTTTGTTTCATCCAAAGCTTAAGCTTAATATGGGGGGGTGGGGAATCTTCCCTGGCATGAGCCTTACTCATCTGAAGATAAGGAGATGCACCAACTACCAGCTGATGACTAATTTTCACACATTTATTATTTCACTCAATTAGAACTGCACTAATCAGGCATCCGTGTTTCATGCCTCACTGTCAAGTTTGGCAGGAGGTGTGAAAACCTCCGCTTTGGTCATGACTAATTTCTGAAAGACACCATCATGAGCCCTGGGCTGCTTGTCAGCAGCAAAATCAGACAAATTGCAGGAAAAAAACCCTCAATTTCATACAACCCAGGAGGAGAACTTGCATGCATAAATCCCAGCGATGTGACCATGGGACGCAGCAGAGGCATAAATGCGGGTCAGTTGCCAGGCACCCAAGATGCTATCATGGAACCATGGGGGGGGAGGCATCAGAATTTTGAATTCAGGTCATTGGTGACCCTGGGGAGGTCCATTGTAACTCCAAACAATCACTAAGTGGCTGGTCGTAAGTTAAGGGCTACCTGTACTTGGATCCGTTTCTCAGGCATTTCTTCATTTGTGAATTATTGTAATAAAAATATCCATATAATATTCCTACTTTGATACGTATTTTAGACTTGGTGAAAAACAATGCTCTTCTCTAGAGAGACATGCTTTTTGAAGGGACTGAGAATAACTATAAGCTAGCCAGAGGGTGAAAGCTGTCAGAAGTATGGGTCAGGACATAGTCCAGAAGCTGCAAGAAAGAGCTGTCGGCATTCCTTTTGCAAAATATTCTCCTGAAGTTTCTTTTTTACAGATTAAATGATGATTATTTCAGAGCTTTGTGTGACATGCTCTTTTCATTATTTGATAATGAGAGGTGAGAGCTATTAGCATTCAGTTACAGATAAGCAATAATACAGAGGTTTGGCCCCAGCTCAGTATGGCACTGGACAACTTTGGAATGAACACAAGACCAGCCCAAAAGTTGGCAAGGGAGAGAAGCTTTCAAGTGGATGCCAAGAAACTACACGAAGTGGCCATGAAACCACCAAGCATCAAGCTCAATGAAAGAACTTTGCTTTTTAGTGTATTTGACAACTGAAAGGTCTCTTTGCTGTTGTGCCTGATATAATAGTATTTGGTAACTGTTATCATCCCTGATTAACAAGAAACAGAAATAGCTATTTATTGTTATTTGCAGCTAAACGCATCAGCACAATTTCACTAGTCTGAAATACCTTTCTCCATCTAGTGCACTTCAGTTGTACTGAACTGCAAGCTCGCTGATCCTGCCGGAAACACATCAATATCCATAAAATGTAGAATAACAGAAACAGATGGCACCTTGGAGGTCTTCTAGTCCAACCCCTGCTCAATCAAGAATCCCTATACCATTTTGGACTAATGGCTGTTCAACCTCTTCTGGAAAACCTCCAGTGAGGGAGCACCCACAACTAATGGAGGCAAGCCGTTCCACGGCTTAATTGTTCTTACGGTCGGAAAATTTCTCCTTAGTCCTGAGTTGGATCTCTTTTCTACCCAGTACAGGTAATCCTCGACTTAACAACCACGGCTGAGACCAAAATTTCTGTTGCTAAGCAAGACAATTAAGTGAATTTTGCCCCATTTTACAACCTTTCTTGCTACAGTTGTTAAATGAATCACTGCAGTTGTTAAGTTAGTCACACTGTTGTTAAGTGAATCTGGCTTCCCTATTGGACTTTGCTGGCCAGAAGGTCACAGAAGGTGATCACATGACTCCCCAAGACAACCGTCATAAATATGAAGCAGTTGTCAAGCATCTGTATTTTGATCAGGTGACCCTGGGGATGCTGCAAAGGTCACCAAAAAAAAAAGCCATGTCATTTTTTTTCAGTGTCATTGTAACTTTGAACAGCCACTAAACGAACTATTGTAAGTTGAGGACTACTGTACTTCTGTCCTGCCCTCAGATGCTTTGAAAAGTAGGTTGACTCTCCCTTCTTTCTGATAACGCTTAAGTACCAGAAGACAGCTACCATGTCACCACTAATCCTTCTCTTCGATAGACTACCTCGTTCCTTTAACCGCTCATTATAGAGTTTGGTCTCTAGACCCCTTATCTTAGAGATAACCTTCATTGTCCTTTTTTTTACTCTGGGCACAACGGCACACATCAAAAATGAAATTTAGTTGCCCGCTCTCAAAGTGAAACACATACATGACACACACCTACAACATACTATATATAACATATGTATAGACCCACAGCCCTACATATACATAACAAATAAATATTATTCACTGTCCATCTTGAATACATAACGGAAGGAGGAAGCTTGAGAGTTGCTGTATGGAATGCAACTATGGCTGAATCTGGATGTTCTGCTACGGATACCTCGAAGCCCCCTCCTCCCAGAAGGTAGCAAGGAAAACAGGTTGTGAAGAGGATGAGTAGTGTCCCAGATAATCTTATGGACCGTGCTCAAGCAACGCTTCTGTGTCATGTCCTGGATGGGAGGGAGGGAACTGCCAATGATCTTTTGGGCCATCCTCCACAATCTCTGCACCGCCTTCCTGTCTGAAGCAGGGATGCTTCCAAACCAGACTGTGATGCTGTATGACAGGATGCTTTCTATCGTCCCCCTGTAGAAAGTGCTCAGGACAGGGGAAGGAAGATGTGCTTTTCTCATGCGACACAGAAAAGCAACACAGTTGCTCTTATCTGCACACATTCTAGGGTCTCAGCCTCTTTTTTGTAATGGAGTGAGTCTGGCCTCACTAGGGCACCACTAGAGCTGTGGTGCCACAGTGGTTAGAATATGGTATTGCAAGCTAACTCTGCCCACAGCCATGAATTCATTTCAAGTCTGCAAGATCCTTCTGAATTTTGAGTCTATTTTCCAGTATTCTGATATTTTTAACAAACCCATATTGGCTTCAAATTATTGATTTGCCTGTTTCTAGGTGCTCTCAGATCTGATGCTTGATTATTTTTTCCAGGATTTTCCCAGATATTGATGTCAGGCTGACTGGTTTATAGTTTCCTGGATTCACTTTTTCTCCCTTTTTGAAGAATGGTGCCACATCAACTTTTTTCCAGTCTTCTTGGCAGTTCCGTGCTCCAGGAGCTCTGAAAAATTTTGTCCACTGGTTCCAAGATCACATCTGCCAGCTCGTTCAGAACCCTGGGATGCAATCCATCTGGTCCCAGCAATTTGAATTCATCCAGATTGGATAGATATCTCTTACCATTTTCCTGCCTATTTTGTCCTGTTCTATCTTTCATTGTACTGCTTTTGATAGGTTGAACTATTTTTTCCTTTT
This sequence comes from Vipera ursinii, assembly GCF_947247035.1. NCBI lineage: Eukaryota > Metazoa > Chordata > Lepidosauria > Squamata > Viperidae > Vipera > Vipera ursinii. Next base: position 3,589,696 of record NC_139520.1, read on the forward strand.
GCATAAAGACAGATACAAAGAATGATTAAGCAGCTCTGTTTTCTCCCTGCTACATGTCAACTCCTTGCCATCTTTTCCCATTAGTGGACTGATCATTTCTTTGACTTTTTTCTTGTTTTTCACATGCTGAAACATTTTTTTAGTATTTTGACATTTGTTGCAAGTTCATTCTGAGTCTTAGCTTGCCCGACTTTATCCTTGCAAATTCAGGCTATTTGCTGGTATTATGTTTTAGCTATATGTCCCTCTTTCCATTGTTTATACCTGTCCTTTCTGTCCCTCAGTTTATCAGATAATTCTTCATGCAACCATGCTGATTTAGTCTGGGGTTCTTGTCTTTCTTTCTCTGTAGTATTGTGTTAGACTGGGCTTTTATAATCTCATTTTTCAGAGTTTCCCAAGCATCTTGAGCTAGTAGATTATAGAAGCCAATGCCCAACATAGCTGAATATTAACAAGTTAAGAAAGGATAACAAAACATGAAGCTTTAAATCCTATGATTAAAATCACAACTCTGTAAGCATTCAGATTTTGAATTAGAGTGTTAATAACAAAACTGGAATGCCAACATAGAGAACTTTGCAAATTTCCATTTTTTCCTATAAAGAATAGCTTTGATTTTGGTCCCAAATTTATCTCAGGAGAATAATCTTTTTATTCAAAATACCAAGAATTCTCCCTAATTTCAAAACATTGAATTAAATGTGATGTGATTTGTGCAGACACCAACATGGTGTTGCTTGGTGTATGCTGGGACCCATTTAATTGGAAAGGGATCAATTGGAGTAAAATGGACTGGATTCACACTCAACCATAAACCACAGTTTCTAAATCTCAAAGCTGAGTTCACCTCATGCTAAATCAATTCCTCAAACACCATCAATAGTGCAAAGCAGCAACCCTTGTGTAAAAACAGGCCATTCGTGTTGCAATGCCTGGGGACTATTGTCTTAAGGGCGGCATGGCAAACACAAATGTTGACTATCCTTGGCATGAATAATACCAAAGGATGGTGAAAATGGCGAGGCCTCAGAGCCATCTTCCTGGCTGATTCTTCCTCCTCTCCTTGGTATCTTTTCTTTTCTCTTTACTCCTGCTTTCTTCGCATTTCCACAGCTAATTTAATCCTGACATTTCCAGCACTGAAGAAAATAAATAAGATGCCGTTCACCTTTCACCATCACTGAGGATGATTGGGTGAATCGTTGCCTGCTATAACATCCTAAATGAAAAACTTTCCAGGGGAAGTGAAGTGGTTTTATATATCTCCCCCTCTTGGCTTCCTAATACTCTGGAAGGTCAGGCTCCTCACAGATTTGTAGCACGCAAAGCATACAAACACACACCCCATTTGCATTGCTTACACTCCTTCTTTTCCTTAATCACATTTACTTGCCCTTAATGACAAAGCCAAAGTTGGCTGGCCACCGAGTAGTAGGATGGATGTGGCTGAGCCAAGCAACAGGAGCAAAACAAGTAATTATGAAAAGCACTGAAATCTGCAACTTTCCTTTTGTTCTTCCGGGGGAATTTTTACCCCATCAAAATCACTATTTCTGAAGCTCCACCAAGCAATCCACAAGTTTGTCTGGACTTCAATTGCTTCAGGAGTGGCTCCTTTTCTTTGCACAGAGCCACGTTTCCTTTTGTCCAGAAACCACTAAACCGGAACGCTGTTTATATAGCAAGGCTTCTTCCTCCATTAGTTCACTGTAAATGCTTTTTAGACACATGCAGGAACATAAAAGATAAGGTGGCTCTTAATTGTGCAATGAAAAGGTCTGGCTCTGTGCATATATCATGTTTCCTCCTCAAAGTAAGTTGGGGGGAGGGGAGGGAGAGGGAGAGGTAAATAATGTGAATCTGTCTTGGATTTCTTCCTTCTGGTGCAGCTTCATCCATTCGTGACATTTGGCAGAAAAGAGGCAGCATTTTCAAATCATGTGCAGGGTCTGCTAACAACCTCAGCAGCTCCTCTTGGTTTCCTTGACAGCAGGGTGGGAATGGCTAGTCCTGCCTTCTTCTGGGGACCTTCAATAGCCTGCCCATCCATAGGCCATACTCTGCAGAGCTTCTTGTTCAAACTTGGTCTCAGAAGCTGCCCTCGGGCTGGACACTCGAGTCCGGCTCACACCCTGGCATTGCACCCACACGTTTTCCTGGGCAGAAGGATCTTCCCAGTCCAGCTGTGCTCCTCTTGACAAACTCTTCTGCATAATGGTGGAAGCGGAGTCCCTGTACCCTTCAACCCAGGCTTGACTTGCAGGCTCCATCCCTGAACGTGGTTTCTGTTGGCTGTGAGGGGAGGGAGACATGCTGAGGTCCAATAATGCCCAGAGGGTACCAGAGATGGGACAGACACAGCACAGCAATTTTTAAAATTCAGAATAACAAAAGATTTCTCTAAAGATACCAACCAGGGTGGTGGACGGGGTGGAGGGTAGAACTGTATCTTATTAGCTTGGCTGAAGAGCAGCTAACACGGAGATCCACTCTAAAATCAGGAATCTGGTAGCACCTTTTGTGACTAATAGAATTTCTTAATAGGCTTTTGTGTAGATTTGTGCCTTGTAATAGAATTTGCTGGTCAGATTAAGTGCTACAGACCCCTCCTGAATACCTACTACAGACTAAACAGCTCTTCTCTATTTAAACTTCAAGCTGAGCATCACAATTAAAAAACATAAAAATATATTTTTCCTTCTTCCCTCTTCAAGCCTTTTCTTTTTATGCTATGTCTATCATTAAACACAATCCTGTCTCTTCTGCCTATGCTCCATGTTAAAGAAATGTTACAGGTTGATGAGAAAAAGAAGGAAGAGGAAGACAGGGGAAGATAATTTAAAATTAAAAAAATCCTCCTTAACAGCAAATTATCCAGCAAATATTTAGTGTTCTCGCTAGAACTGAAAAGATAAGCATAAATCATTGTCTTTCAGGTTATCCCAATTCAGCCCAATATGGAATTCTTGTTAATTTCCAAAGAAATTATAGCAGCCAATACATATTTTACGCAACACACATTTTCTTCAACAATCAATGAAAGGTAAGAAAGAAGCTAAGGCAAAATCAGAATTCACATTTCACTTACAGCTCGGGAATTTATAAATAAATCATCTCCACAGGGTGATTGATGTCCCTCCATAAATAATTAATCTCTGACCTTCCATTATGGAGCTGTCTAAATTTTTCACCCTGGGAACAAGCGTACAATAAATCTTCAGATGCCAGAAGGAGAGGACAAAACAGGGCATGATAATATTCTTTTATATATTTGCCATATGTTTGTTTTTATGCAGCATTATTGGCTTGGTATTGATCAGGCATCCTGGAGGGTTAATTATCCAAGATATACCTTCCTCCCCCACGAAAGCCTGTGGTTGGTTATGAAGGAATCAAAACTTTCAGAGGATCATGGCTAGAATATTGGAAGATCCACACACGTTCGCATATACAGAGGATGCACTTCTTTATGTGGGAAAAGCCCCACTCATGAGCTCCACTGCAGACTCTTCCCCCTTTCCTGATCCACGTGTATGTTCAAGGCTTGGCCCAGTTAACTGGGAAAGCCATGCATTGTTCTCCAATATGGAGAAACTTTTCAAGGTCTCCACCTAGGACAGGGGTGGGGGACAATGACCCCTTTATGACTTGTGGACTTCAACTCCCAGAATGGCTGGCTCAGGAATTCTGGGAGTTGAAGTCCACAAGTCATAAAGGGGCCATTGTCCCCCACCTCTTTCTTAGAACAAAGAGCAAATCTCCAGATGCGAAGGGAATTGATGAGGCAGAAAGAGAACCAAGAGAGGAAGGATTTGGCCAGGGTTGTTCCAATCTAGGAAGATTTCTTAGTGGTCAGTGGTTCCTCCAACTGCATGCAGGGCCACCAGGGTAGTGCAAAACAGTACTCTATGAGTGGCATAAAGAACGGAATCCAGGGCTCTGATCCCCACATACAGAGACAAGATATTCCCACAGCCTCTCTTTTCTAGCATACTTCAAGGTGGAGCCTAACTTTGCTGCACCTTCCCCACAGTCATCCTGCTGCAGAGGCTGTGAGAATGGCCCATCTCCAAGGGATGCCCTCCGTGGAGTACCTACATGAGCCCACATTGGGTTTAGACTCTCTGCATCAAGGGCGATGCTCAGCACTCATTGGCAAACAGGAGAGCTTCTCTTGAGAACAAGAAGTGTCAGAACCCATTTCTTGCTAGCAACGATGACACATCCTTCATTTGACTGGGACCTTCTTCCTCTGCTCTTCAGAGTCTGGGCAACTCTCGCTTCAGATGTATTTTTTTCCTCCCTGACCCAAAGTGCCTGCTGTTCTGAGGCATATTTTTAAAAAAGCGAAAAAATGTACCAAGCCAAACTGTCAAATAGAACAGTTGCTGGAGGTTTCTGCACAGTTGTAGCCTGACCCCGAACACCACAAAAAATTGCCTCAGATATTCCAGTTAACTGGGTCCCAATATATGCCAGAATAACTCCACCAGTCTCTCACAAATTAAATGTCAAAATAAATTTGTGTTTAGGAGGAGATTCGCACTTAGCCGACTCAGTCTATATGTCGGTATCCGGCAGCTACAAGTCACAAATTTTAGAGACTTACGTAATTACATGGCACCAACGCCGCCACCCTGCAAATAGCTGTATTTTCTCCTCCTGAGAAAAAGACACGGGATGGAAAGAAAGTGGGAAGGGAGTCAGATTGTGTAGCCCTGAGCCGTCCTGAATTGCACAGTTCCAGGAATTTTCCAAGCCCTTTACAGCGATGGCCATAGAAAGCAGCTGCCTTTTCTGTCGTGTCATCAAGCAATATACCTTATTTATTTATTGCAATTTATTATGGCCACTTATTCCACAAGACTCTGGGTGGCTTAAAGCAGTTGTCCCTGTGGTGTATGCTGGGCTGGCATACACGTGTAGCAGCCGCATCAGGAAGCGTGGAGCTGGACAGCTCCATGCAGGAACTACTTCCGTGGGAAAGCCGGATTTAAAGGGATTGGCCGCCTGGCCAGCGGGAAACCAGGGTTCAAACCTATTGGTCAGGCATTCACCTGGGCAGGTATAAAGCATGCCCAGGTAACTGTTGTCCGGCAGTTTAGACCACGCTACCACCAATAAAGATTATACACACACCTACACTCGCGTCTCATCGATCCGCGAACCTGACTTAACAGTCCCTATCTTTCCAGTTTTGTGGTGGACTGGCCAGGGGGGGAGAGGAAATGGTTCCATGCAAAGAACAGGCATGTGGAGCTCCATTTGCGTGAGTGACAGGCATGCTCACCCCACGCACAAATGGAGATACATACGTTTTTTAAAAAGAAAGAAGATATCGCAGCCCTGACTAAAAACAACCATACTAAAACAAACGCAACAAGGCTCCAGAGGCACACCACCCCCAAGGCTTGGGAACAGAGCCAGACGACCTCCTAACTCTGCGTTCTAGGCAACTCACATGGACCTGCCCAGTCACAGTCCAGTTCCAAGCGACTTTATTTGCCGTATTGCATGAATACTCTTCACTGTGGTCCTATGGATGGCCTACCTTCCCTCCTTCCAACCCAACAGGGCTACCTGAGCAGCCATTGGCATCTTCAACAAGGTTGAGAAGTGTTTGGCTGTTCTCACTTCGAGACAGGCTTGAATAAGAGCTCTCACTTGTGGTCAGTCTGATTCACTCTGTGGTGCTCCAATTGTCACATCTGGTGCTTCGTCTCTTGAAGCGCCTTGGAAAACCCAGGAAAACCCATGGGAAACCCATGTGCATCATGAGATCAGCACAGGGAGAGGGCCACATGGGACTAGCCCAGCCCAGGGCCTCAGTTACCTGCTTATGGCAGACTACAACCAGGATCTCAGCTAAGCTGCCTGCCAAATCCTGAGATAAGATAACATTCCTTGGCCTAACAAACCTTACCAGCATTACCTGTCAATTCTTCTTTTCTTCCAAAGGTGTTTTTGGCATGGGATACAAATCTCATCTGCATCAATGGAAGTTTCCCACTGAGAAAAAAAAGTTTTCTGTTGCAACAGAAGAGAAGAAAAAATTCAAATTCCTTCCGCTCCTCTCCAAGCATTCTAGAAGTGTGTAAATACAAGATTAAATCTTCTTTTTCAGACTGCTTTCATTTAGGTCTATTGAAACTGCCAAGAAACCTGTTACACCTTATGCTTTGCATTCTCCTTCTCTCACTTCAAGCAGGTCCAAAACTTCAGACAAGAGGAAGCAGGAAAATGTGAGATTTTCCCCAGCTTGGAGGTTTCCAGTGCCGCACACTTCAGACTTCACCACTTCTATCACCCACCATTAGAAAGCAGAGAGATGATTTTAAAAAGGCAAATGCAAATTCAAAATCCATCTAGAAAAGAAGATTCAAATGAAGATTTGCAAACCGAGTTTCATTTGATTAGGCAGTCTAACTTCAGTGGAGTATTTCTCCTGTTTTTCTTTACTCATTCTCACCCAATCTGATATAAGAAAATTTGCTTTCATTGTTTTTCCCCCCTGAAACAGAATATTGGAGAAAATCAGTGACAGGAGGAGGAGGAGGAGGAGGAGGAGGAGGATTAATTTTATTTGCAGCTCAAATCCCAGTGAGAGCTGGCCTGAAAGCATGGCCAAATGTCCTTCATACACACAATCGTCTCTTCGGCCATCTGCAGCCCCCCTCAAGATGTGAGGCAGGGAGGCTTCAAATGGATGGAAAGATACGGAGTTCAAAATAAGGGAAATCAAAACTCTTCGTTTAAAGAAATCTAGGAAGAACTTTAAAACAGAAAGAGGCAGAAAAGCAGAAGCCTTCTTCGTGGAGGGTGAACGCATCCGAGAAACTGCAAGGCATATCTGGGCAAAGCATGAAAGCAAACTCTGCTTCTCCATCGGGACTCCATTTTTCAGCAGAATTTCAGACCACCTTCGGTTACGTTAGTTCTATATTATAAATTCACGTATAAAGAAATCAGTAGGATCTGCAGGTAGAAGATTTCTGAGAAGCCGCCAAAAAGCTTCCACTTTCGGCAACTTCGAGGAGGGCAACAGCAGGAGGCGGCTGGCGGAGAAGACTAACGGGTAATAAATGGATAGAAAGAAATCAAATAAAGAATTATGGATTACACTGCAAATCAAGCATCAAATGCAAGTTTCGCATCTTCAAGATTTGTCTCTGCTTGCCTTGCATCTGGTCAGGCGCTACGGAATCAGAGTCAGTCAGAATTCAGTGGGGAACAGGTCCAAACAGATCACCAAGGAACCGGAGGGAAGGATCCGGGAAGAGCAAACCTTGCAAAACCACGATTTAGACAAAGCTTTCAACCAGAGGGAGAAGAAGAGCAAAATGGCCACCCTAGCCAGAATAGGTAAGTGGGATCCACTTTTGCAGGAAATCGATCCTGCATCACTCCAGAAAACTGGTTCCAGCTGGTTGAGATTAAACAGAAGCAAATATCCCCAAAGAAAAGCTGCCTCTCCTGAATTATCTGGCACCTTTCGAAAAGTTTTTTTTTTTTTTTGCTGGTAATAATTTGGGCTACACCTGTTATGAATCAGATCTGCTGTGTCTCTCCATCCATGGACATAGCTGCCAAAATAAACTGCATAAGAATGCTGAGAGTTGATCCACACATTTCGGCACATTTTATGAACAAATACTGTGCATAAAAACCAGTGAGGTTTTTGTATGTACCTTCTAGCTGACACCTTTTGGCACAGGGAAGGAGAGCAGGACGCAACGGAGTCTAACTGCAAGCTGATGTGTCCAAATCCCATTTGGACACCAAGATCAGAGGAATCACATCACTCATAAAAAGGCACCAGTGAAAGGGAAAAGAGTTTTGAATCAAATCTACGTGGCAAACTCTTTGTTTATCTCAAAAGTCGGCTACAACAGATCTTCCCATTAAGATCCCTAGAAACAAAAAAGGATCATGGTTCTTTAGGACCCATCTAGTGCAGACATGTCAAACTTGCGGCGTCACGTGACATCGCGCAACGGATCGGGATGGTTTTGCCATTGCCGGCAATGGGGTGGGCACGGCTTCCGGATGACATGTCCGGCCCGTGGGCCGGCAGTTTGACACCCCTGACTAATGGACCATGGATGAACATCCAAGCATCCATGATTTGAGACACTAAAATTACAATTCAAAGTGTGCCAAACGATGGGGACTGACTGACCTTCAAGGGTTGCAGGAACTGCTCTGCTGCCTCTTTTTAAAAAATATTTTAGAATCAGGGTTGATGAAATGGGCTTCCAACCGTTATGGATTATATTGCATTCTTTTTACTTAAAACCTTTTTTGTCCTCAACAAATCAGTATTCATTCCCTAATAAATTCACTTATACTAAGGACAACAGAAGCACATTCCATTTTTAGTTCTGTAATCACGAGAATCCTAAATTTAAATAGGTTTAATATATGCACTGTGCATTCAGAATATACCATTTGTAAACAAAAACAAGACGTAGCAATTTTCTTGCAGAAACTGTCTGCTTCAGAATGAAATTATACCCATGATTATCTAAAGTCTATGGTTCCATCCTTCGGTTCCATTCATTGTGTTGCCATCATTACGGACTTCTGACATCCTAATGAAGGTCACACTGATACCTTTCAGGAACGCACAAGGCTTAACAGGGCAGGGATTTTTCAATGCAACATAATTCTTTGGATTTGCAAACGGTGCCGTAGTGCATCAGATACAAATATAATTTTTAATCTTATGAAAGTGCATATTGATATGCAATTTTTAAGGAGAGTATTTGAGTTTGGCCTGTCAAGATCTCAGAGGTAGTATTTCAGCCAATACCCCTTCCCAACAATGACATGCTATCTATGATGCAACAGACTGTGTAACAGTCAGCTTTGAGGGCAAGGTAGGAGGAGAGGGTAAGACACACCATGCGTGGATGGTGTAGCAAGTTGTTTAAAATTATGGTCACTAACCAGTGTGTCTGCTGGAGATTATGGAGAGGCACCCGACCTCTGCTCCAGACAGATAAATATCTAGGGTCTTTCTGGTTCAAACAATGACTTCATTGTTATGACCTGATGAGTATAAATCTTGCAAGAATCTGCAGCCTGTGATAAACACATTTGTATCAGGTACACATCCTTACACTTTCCCCAAAGGACCCTGTTGAGCATCTTTGAACTTCTAGTGATGAGTAAACCTCCTTCACTCAACCCATTAATCACTAATTGGATTAGCCAGTGAGCATTGATTCCCTTACTATCAGATCATGCAAAGATTTTTAGAGAAACATCAAAGGGATAGGAGGCCTTAGCTTTTTTCTTATCCTTTGGGCTCTTTTCACTTGGGCTGTCTCCAAATCCTCACACAGATTTCTACCAAACATGGGGGAAATTCTATTCCTGCCTCCTGCTACACATTTTTAGGGGGATCAGGAAGTGGCCAGGTAGAACATTCCACAGGGTTATAAAAATGATCACTGGGTAGATAAACCCGAGCTGCTTTTGGTTAGTGATTCTCAACCTCAGAAAATTTAAGATGTGTGAACTTCAACTCCCAGAATTCCCCATCCAGCATGCCTGGACTTCAACTCCCACAATTTCCCAGCCAGCATTCTCGGAGTTGAAATCCACACATCTTAAAAGTTGCCAAGATTGGGAAGCATTGAGTTAACTGAGTCACAGTTTAATCAAATGGCCCTGTTTTCTGGGACTTACATCAAAAGTTGAGTGACATTAAATATGGGCTGGATGTACACAACAGAAAAGGCTAAAATGAGATGTGACGAGTGTGCAACAATTAGGTTGCATTTCTGTAAAAGGCCTCTCAGCATAAAGTCAAATGGAAGAAAACAGGGAAACACTGAGCAGCACTTAAAAATATCCACCCTGCTCCTAATCAGTTTCACAGAGTTGGCAAAGGAGCACTTCCCACTGGCATATGCCCAGCTGGGCACTAGTCCTGGCATTCGGAATGCACTTTTCATAAAGTGCACGGCAGAAAAACAGAGGCACCCACTGCCTTCAACAAGTTGAGCCTTGAGAGGCAGCTTCTGATTCAGAAGGCTGAATGAAAAATTGAATTTTAGAAACTGTGTAGACCTCAGTAAGTCTGTGCGTAATCATACTTGGATGTCTGAAGCAATGCAGTAGGCTTCCTCAGGAGTAAGGCCAATGGAGGAGACCAGAACTGACTTATCAACAAACTGCTTATACCAACTGGTTGCCATCCCATTCCCTCTAGCCTGGCAGCAAAGGAAACAGGGACTTCTAAATCAATTCTTCCCACATTTAATTTAAATCAATGATTGATCGGCTGCATTCAGACAAGCCTAATCCGGTTATCTTGTCAACCCATTTTCTAAGTTTGTGCAATATAATACTGAGTTGCATAGTGGCCAACCAGCCTGGGTTCCCACAATATGCTAAGCTGGAAAAATAAAGCAACCACATCCAGCCCTAAGCAGGTAAGCATCTGATAGATCTTCACCGGGCAGACTCAACTAAGCGCCCAGAGCCAAGGCATCTACATCCCGGACCTTAATCTGCGGGACACGCATCCCGCAATCGACCGGCCGTCAGACGGAGACACCGGCTCCGAGGTAAGATCGGCGCCTCCAAAGCCTTCTCAAGCCCCAAGAGCGGATGCTTAAGGGCGCCTTGCTGACCTTCGGGAACCCCGTCCGCCCCGTCCCCGAATTTGGACCCGCAACGCACAACTCCGACCCAGGGGCTGAGAGGCAAGACGGTCCGACGCGCCCGCCCGCCCGCCCGAGAGTTTTCCCACGGTCCGCGCCAAGCCCACCCCGAGGTGGCCGACACAAGGCTCAGTCAGCCCCACGGGTGGGGACCGGGAGCCGAGGAAGAGCCGCGGAACGGGAGGCTGGGCGCTTCGGAAAGGCGATTTTAGGTCCGAGTCGCCGCGGAGCTCCCGGGACGCCTGCCGCCCCCCTGCCCCCTTCCTGGCGGAGGCTAAAAACTTTCTTCGGAAGCCGCCCCGGCTTCGCGGACCCCCGGTTCACCCCCAGGCGCGAACTTGCGGCCAAAAGGCAGCTGGCCGGCTTCGAGGGCTGCCGTCGCACCGGAGACTTTCCCGGCCCCGGGGCCCGGCGTGGCGAGCGGTCGCGCGGAGTTCCGCAGGCCCCGCGGACAGCCCTCTGGCCGCCTCCGCCCGACGCGTCCCGGCCGGGACAGGGCAGCCAGCGCCGCCGGTTCGGAGCCGGCAACGGAGCCGCTACTGACCTGGGTGGGGCGCCCCGCCGTCCGCGCTGGCCCCAGCCGAGCGCTCGCTCAGGCGCCGCGCATCTCGCCGCTGCCCGGTCTGCCTCCGCCGCCGTCGATGGCCAGCGGCCGCCCGGCTCCCGCGCCTGCCGGACGAGCCGCGAGCGAGGACCCTGCGCGGAAGAGCCGGGCGCCAGGGGAGCCGGGGCCGGCAGCGGCTGGATGGGCTGGCGGGCGGGGCGGGGCGGGGCTGCCTTGCCTGCCGCCGCCTTCTTGGAAGCTGCCGGCGAAGAGCTGCTCTCCGCGCCGCAGGCAGACCGAGGAGGCCGCCGCCGCCGCCTCCTCCTCCGCCGCCGCCCGCCCCTCCCTCCGCCTCCGCCATAGCAACCCGCAGGAAAGCCGCCCACCCGCCGCCGGGCCGACGCGGGGGGCTGAAGCGGCGCCCTCCGCCCCGGTGCCCTCCTTCCAGTCAGCTGCGCTTGGCGCGCGGGCGGGGCCGCCCAGCCGCCTGGGCCGAGGGAAGGTCCGGGGCGAGCGGGCGCCGGAGGGGCGCAGGGGTGGCGCGCCCTCCCCTCCCCTCCCCGGGCGGCACCTGCCGGGGCGCGCGCCGGCGAGCCTTCCCGCCCCTCAGCGCCGCGCGGCTCCCTCCCAAAGTTGCCAGAAGTCGCAAGTTCCGCGAAGGCGCGGCCGCCGCCAACTTCGGCGCGCGCTCGGGAGTCCGGAGCAGGAGCGCGGCGGAGGGAGCAGCGCCCCGCTCTGCCTCTAGCCCCGCTTCTCCCTCCGCGGCGGAGAGCTGGCCAGGGACCCCGCCGACGGCAGGAGACCCGCCGCCCCGTTTGCTCCAGGGGGCCGTTCTTGCCCGAGGAGCTCGCGGGCGGCCAGGCGACGGCTTGGGGTCCCTCGCGCCCCCTCAGCCAAATGATGCGCCCTTGGGTCACGACGAAAGGACGCCGCGGCCCGCTCGGCGGGACGACCGGGTGGCGCCCCTGGGGCCCGCCTCCTCGGCCCCGTCGACCGGGCAAACCGCGGAGGGCCAGGCCGCCGTTCCGGCGGGGCGAAGCGGGCGGGATTCGGGCTTTTTCTCTCAGCTGCCGCCTTTGCGGAGCAGCCCCGGCTGGAGGCCCCCGAAGGCTTCACGGGGAACGGAGGGGCCAGACGCGGAGACGCCCCGGGCAGTCGGCTTCCCGCGCCTTTTAAAGACTGGACGGGAGAAAGAAAAGGCCAAAGTTCAGGGAGTGTTCGGGGTGATGTTGTTTGTTTGCATGCCTGTCCATTGAAGTCATTCGCGTAATGTAATAATTGAGATTGTAAATCATTGGCAGTAACGCCTCGGTTTAATGGGCAGACAGAGGAAATCTGAGCTGAGGATTTAGCGGCCTGCAGAAATTGAGGTGAGCAAAAGATGGCACTGAAGAGACAGAGAATGGCCGGCACATATTTTTGTGGGTCTCTAGTGGCCACCTAGACCAGGGCTAGGCAACCTCGGCTCTTTTATGACTCGTGGACTTCATCTCCCAGAATTCCTGAGCCAGCCATGCTGAGGGGAAAGGGAGAGATTCCCAAGCTGAGCCATGCTGGCTCATGGATTCTGGGAATTGAAGTCCACAAGTCATGAAGGGGCCATAGTTCCCCCATGCTGGCTCAGGAATTCTGGGAGTTGGAAGTCCACGAGTCATAAAAGAGCCGAGGTTGCCTACCCCGACCTAGACTTTTTCAGGTAGCCTTTTTGGTAGCTTTTTCTGGCTGTCCCAGCAGGAGCCGTGGCAAAAGGGGGAACAGATAGAGTGAGGAAGGAAAGGCCACTGCCAGGTTGCTGCTCCGGCTCCCTCCTGCTCATCCAGTTGACGCTCCTGAGCCAGCCCCAGTCCCAGCAACACAACTGGGGGTGGGGGGGCTTCCCCAGTGAGCTCCAATGGCTGGCTGGCTTTCTCTCTTTCTCCCATGGATGTCCACAGGAGATTGTCAGGACAATTAAGATAACAATAGCAATAGCTCTTAGACTTAAACACCGCTTTACAGTTCTTTACAACCCTCACTAAGCAGTTTATAAAGTCAGCAGTGTGGCTGCTATCTGCATCTTTCAGACCAGAGGTCTCCAACCGTTCTGGGCTGGAGGCCCCGAGGGAAGGAGAGCAGTTTCCAAATTGGTACACGTGTGTGCACACAAACAGGGCCACGCGCACTGGTGCGGAACTAGCAGCCCCATTCGCGTATGCAGCACGCACTGGCGGCGTGCACATGTAAGAACAGCCACGCCCCCCCATGGCGCATACACCCCCACTCGGGCTAGTGCTGCGGCCGCAGGGTGCAAAAACAGGATGTCACACTGCGGGGTGCAAAAATGGGCTGCCGCCACGCCTCAGTGCGAAAATGGGCCTCCGCTATGCTATGGGGTGCGAAAATGGGATGCTGCACTGCACAAGAATGGGGCAGGTCTAGTGAGTATCACGCGGGTGCTAGTCCTGCCCCATTTGCGTAGCGTGCATGCTCGCAGTCCTGTGCGTGCACACGTGCATGAAAATTGCTTACCCTTGCCTTTTCCTCCAGTTGGCCAACCGAGAGAGGTTGGTGATCTCTGCACTAGATGACAGCAAAGACCTAAAAGCCTTCACGCCTCTTTGCTGCCCCCTAGCAATGAGCTTGCATGTTGCAGCCTCACCAAGGAAGACCTCAGAGAGGGGGTCCGGGGGTCTTTTGAGGGAAGGGTCACATGAGTCGGCCTGTGTTCTGAGTGGGAGGAGAGAGGTGGGGGAAAAGGATGCTTTGAGTGACAGCAAAGGCAGGAAAAACCCGATGGGGCTCCAGCTTGCCATTTCTGCAGGGAGGAAACAGTTGCCAAATGACCCTTCCCCCCCCCGTCGGAAATATGAAGGGAGCATGACAAATGTGAGATTCAGGCTCCACCCCTTTTGTATGCATTTTAATCAAGCTAGTATCAAAAGGAGGTGGAGTTTTGACTGTAGTCTCAGCTGCCAGCTTGACTTCTTCACGTCATCCCATGGCCATGCCTGCCCCTTTGCCCCGTCTCTCTCATTTGCCGCCCTCTGAGCTGTGAGGTTAGCACCAAGGTGCTCTCACCATTGGGCCTCCCACTCAGAGGGATTTGCTCAGGAGCCAGAAAGATGCACTTCTCTCCTGCTTGAACTGTTACATGCAGCCTGTGCCAAAGAGATGCATTTAGATCAAAAGGATCTTTTTTAATGTAGCATTTCCCCCCACAGGACATAGTCCACATAACAAACTGCTGAATTATTCATCACCTATAGAGGAAATTAATTTCTAGGGGAGGAGGTATCATTTATACTTTTTTAAAAACAAAAACAAACCCATAATGGTGTTTTGCTTTCATTCGGCTTCAGGATAAAAGAGTCCAGACCAAGGAACACATTTCAAACCCCAAGCCAGAAATTCCCAGGTGGAATTGCAGTTTGTTTTTAGTTACCTGGGCAGAAAAATACATCTTAGCTGGAAGCAGAAAACCTCATCAAACTGGTTGTACTTCATTCCAGACATAACTCTCTTTTCATACCATCTCCCACTTTAACAGTTAACTAAATTTTGATTTATCATTTTGCAACTGACTAACCCAAGATCCATCCCCCGGAGGGTGTTATTTTGAGGAATGGCTGGAAGGATAAATGCAGAGGAAGCTGGCTGAAAGGAGGTGCTTGGGGCTGGAAGAGAAGGGGGTGCTTTGCCCAGAATCTAGGGGAACCCATGAGCAGAGATGCTGACCACATTTTTCCTTCTGGAGAGAAGACAAGCTTTTTCAGGATGTGAGGAGCGGGCAGTCAACACACTGGTGCCAATAGGAGATATACTTGCTGCAAGCCTTAGATGGGGCCTTGCTCCCCCTTTAATTATTCCTGCATGAATTGAACCATCGCCTCCTAGAGCAGAGGTGTGTGCCACGTTGCATGTTTTGGGAAGGGGGGGGTGCACGTATGGACACACACACACTGATTGACAAGCCAGGATTTGTGATCAGGAAGGATCTGTTGTCAGAAAAGGCTTCACGTGCTGGCTGTGGAATTTGGAGAGTGAAATCCACCCACCTTAACCTTGCTAATGATCATGAGACTCAATTGGAATCAATCAGAATAGAAGGAAGGGACCTTAGAGGTCTTCTAGTCCAACCCCCTACTCAAGCAGGAGACCCCCTATACCATTTCAGACAAATGGCTGTCCAATCTCTTCTTCAAGGCTTCGGTATTGGGGAACCCACAATTTCCAAAGGCAATTTGTTCCACTGGTTAATTGTTCTCACTTGTCAGGAAATTTCTTCTTAGTTCCAGGTTGCTTCTCTTCTTGATCAGTTTCCATCCCATGTTTTTTGTCTGGCCTTCTGGTGCTATGCAAGACTCTGGGCAGTTTTCATTCTTTCCTGGGAATTTGTTGAAACTTTTTCCAAAGCCCTTAAAGTAGATAAGATAACCTTTATTGTCTTTTTTTTTTTTACTGTGGGCACAACGGCACACGTCAAAAATGAAATTTAGTTGCCCACTCTCAAAGTGAAACACATATATGACACAGACCTAAAACATACTATATACAACATATGTATAGACCGGCACCCCTACATATACATAACAATAAAATATTAAATGCTCTCCATCTTGAATACATAACGGAAGGAGGAAGTTTGAGAGTTCACAAGGTTAATGCTGTGTGGAATGAAACTGTGGCTGAGTCTGGATGTTCTGCTGCGGATACCACGGAGCCCCCTCCTCCCGGAAGGGAACAAGGAAAACAGGTTGTGAAGAGGAGGTGTCGTGTCCCAGACAATCTTACAGGCCTTGCTCAAGCCACACTTCTGTCCTGGATGGGGGGGGGGAACTGCCAATGATCTTTTCGGCCATCCTCCCCATTCTCTGCACCGCCTTCCTGTCTTGAGCAGATCTGTAAGCAGAGGCCAGGAGACCAGGGGAATTGGGTTGCGACTCTCCACTTGGTGTCCTCTGCCAAAAACCGCATCTTCAAAACTCCACATTGACTCCCTGGATCAGCAGGGTCCTTTATCGATCTGCTTGTTTGTTAGGCTTTAAATTGCCAAATAACCTCAGCTGGATAATAAAAATATATGATACAAAGTACAGCGGCTCAGAATCGAGACAGAAAACAGGATGGTCATCAAGATGCAATCAGAAGCAATAAGAGTATCAATAAATACAGCACATAAAAAACTCAATAAAGCGGGTAATAAAATGGCAAGAAGCTGAAAACGCATTCTGAATGTTTTGCCTTTCTTTCCTTTTTTTAAAAAAGAATGCTTGGTGGAATAAAAAGGGGTTCCGCTAAAGCTGAAAGGACCAAAATGTAACCCAAATGAGGTTCTGCAAATTGGAGAGCATCGCCAGAAGGACCCCGTTTCCTGCAATCCTCCAGCCTGCCTCACTGGGGAGGGGTGTCTGGCCTTGGGAAGATCATAGGCTGGGAAGATAAATAGGTGAAGAATTAATCTGAAACAGCAAAATGAAATCTAAGAACTTGAATAGGCAGCACTTCACCAAAAAACCAGAAACCAAGAGGGAAGTGATTCCTGACTTGGTAAAAGTAGTAGGAAATATTCTGGACTTGTAGCTGACCACAAACTGAATGTGAGTCAGCTGTGTAGCATCATGTAGCATTTTGTAATAGTATAGTTTTCAAAGCCCATAAAGCAATAGCTCCACTTTGCGCTGCTTTGGCGAGACTCAACTGACGGTTCCAAGCATGGAATTTTAAGAAAGATTCAGAGAACGGAAGCAGGTGGCAGAGAAAGGCAGCCCTCTGAGGAGAATTGATACATACAGTCCTCGACTTACAGCCACAATTGAGCCCCAAATTTCTGTTGTTAAGTGAGACATTTGTCAAGTGAGTTTTGCCCCATTTTACAACTTTTCTTGCCTCAATTGCTAAGTAAATTGCAGCAGTTTATAAGTTAGTAACACAGTTGTAAAGTTAATCTGGCTTCCCCATTGATTTTGTTTGTCAGAAGGTTGCAAAAAGCGATCACGTGACACAGCAACGGTCAGAAGTATGAACCAATTGCCTAGCTTCTGAATTTTGATCACAGGATCCTGGGGATGCTGCAAAGGTTGCAAGTGTGAAAAATGCACAGTCACTTTTTTCAGTGCCATTGTAACTTTGGCCACTAAACAAACAGCTGTAAGTTGAGGACTACCTGTACTTATTTTCAAAGACCAAAATAGATACCATGCAGCTCCGTATCTTTTAGGTTCCAGAGCGCAAAATACAGAATCACAAGCTATTGATTGCAGAATTTCCGACTTTGGTAGCAAGTCAGGATGAATGTCTTAAAGCTAAGAGCACTTCAATAGTGGCACCAAATACCAAATGGGTGGGGGTCTCTTCTTCACTGGCTAAAGATCACAGCCACATGTCAGGGGTGCTTTGGTGAAGATTTCCGCACCAAGCAGGAAGTTAGACTTGATGGCCAAACAGATCCTGTCAACTGTATGAACCCCTATTTCTAATTTGGATGCGTTCATTTCCACAATGCCTTTTCCCACCCCATCCACCCCCTCCCCAGCTGCTTCACTCAGCAATGGGGCTCTTTGTATCAGTGGAAGGTCAGAAACGGGCACCTGAGTCTGGGAACGAATGAACTTTATTGCAACTAAATCTTGAAAGCCTGAGTCCTCCTCTTCTTCAACTGAGGTCTCACAAAATCAAGGTAGAGGAATTTGGAATGTCTTTTTTTATAGTTTTCTCTTACCCAGTGTCAGCCGTCCCCACTTGGTCAATTAGCAAAGCAAGGCTCTCGGACTCAGGGCTAGCGAAAATATACTTTACTAAAGCCAAGTGGTTACGGTGTAGAAACCTGGCATTTTGCGTCCAAAGCATGCAATTAACATTCCCTTTGGGTCCCATCCCCCCATGGTTATCAGTGGATGTCCAGTCGTATTCAGACTACTTATTTCGCCAACGGTCCCCAGGGCTTGAGGGTGTTGCACTCCGTTTTGTGACTTTGGACGGCACAAAGACTTTTGCTTTCCTTTCCTCCGTCCCCCCTTCATGTCACCCCGCAGCTCCCTCTCCCCGTTTCTCCAGACAGGCTGGCATCTAGGTAAGCAGGGCCGATACATCGGGATGGCAGGTCTGACACCCAGACTTGACATCTTTTCTGTAATGCCTCCTGTAGTGGCTTGGCATTCTCTCCCAGTCTTAGAGTCAGCGTGACACAGCATCCCACTTCGCTGCTAAGACCAAAAGCAAAGCAGGAGCATTGTGTTGCTTTGCCTAGCAGTAGCAATAGCACTTAGACTTATAAATCACTTCATATTGCTCTACAGCCCTCTCTAAGTGGTTTACAGAGTCAGCCACCCAACAATCTGGGTCCTCACTTTACCGACCTCAGAAGGATGGAAGGCTGAGTCAGCCTTGAGCCGATCAGGATTGAACTACTGGTAGTTGGCAGAGTTAGCCCGCAATACTGCATTCTAACCACTGTGCATCACGGATGGATGGATGGATGGATGGATGGATGGATGGATGGATAGAAGGAAAGGCAATAGCAATAGCACTTAGACTTATATATTGCTTCGTAGTGCTTTGCAGCCCTCTGAGCGGTTTACAGAATCAGCCTATGGCCCCCAACCATCTGGGTCCTCATTTTACCAACCTCGGAAGGATGGAAGGCTGAGTCAAGTTTGAGCTGGTCAGATCAAACTGCTGGCGGTGGGCAGAGTCAGCCTGCAATTTAACCACAGCTCCTACTCTAATGGCTGTACAGATAAAGGGGAATTGCTGCTTTGCACAGGTTAAAAACCTGTCCTGGCCCCTCTCCAGCTGCAGGAGCCTCTTCCAGTGGCCCTGTGGCCATTGAAGCTATAAGGCAGCACAGAACAGCTGGACAAAACATCACAAAAGCCTCTCACTGAGGCTTGGACAAAAGAAACAATGTCCAGGATGGCACCAGCAACTGTGAACATACTAAGCATTTTTCAGAAAATTTGCTGAGAAATCAGGGGGTCAAAAAAGTAAATATGGTACCCAGATCCTATGCTCAAAGCCACCATCCTGATTTGTTGGCCCCTCCCCATAGCAGTGGCTAACTAGGCTAGATTTCTGCCCCCACCCCACCCCCAACCTGCTTGACATCCTAGATGGGCAAGTCTGAGAATCTCCACAACTATCTGCCAAGAGAGTTTGAATTGTTTGCCTTCCTTGAAGCTGTTTTCTTTTTACCCTTTACCCCCTCCTCCCCGCTAGCAGTCTTGATAAACAAGATAGCTTGGGGGAAGGGGGCATGAAGAGGCCTATTCATTTTATGGCTGAAGCTGGTTTAGGAAAACATGCCATAAAGTAAATGTCTTTGTTTAAAGAAGACTTTGATTCATGTCTGATCCTTAATACAAGGCCTCGGTGGATGAAATATGCCTTATAGGATCAATTCAGCCAGGAGCAAGTGGGTTGATTATTCAGGGTGTTTAAAATAAATGGATGGCCTTGCTCCTTCTATGCATTTTGCAGATAACACTGGAGGTCAGTTCACACAACCAACCAGGGCATTTGCTAAAGCGGAGTCAAACCTTTGGGAGCAGAGTGCTGCTTCCCTGGGCTTCAGAAGGAGATTGAGGCCACACCATATTTACGGGCACACCTTGCCCCTAATTTCCTAGCCAGTGTCCATCATGCCCCCATCCCTGGCAGCCATATTCATGACATGCGATGCCCCAGCCCCAGCTAGTCCTGTGACCAATGTCTCCCCTTCCCCTTTGGGGCAGGGAAGCAGGTTATGAGGTGTGGGAAGTCAGCTCCGCAGAGAAGGAAATATTAAAAGGGCAGAAAAATATATTTCCTCAAAAGGATCTTAAACAGGCAGGAAAGCACGCCCAGTTTTTCTTGAGATCCCCAGGTCCCCCTCCCCCAAGCAGAAACCAGTTCTGTACAAATGCAGATGTAAATCCAGGAAGGTTGCAGGCCCCCAGATGGGAGATTAAGAAGACAAAGACACCCAAAATCTACATACCCCAGCCCCAGGCAAGCAGGACGTGACCTTTGGACATCATAGGATTAACCCATCACCATCAGAATACCAGAAAGGCACACTCAGACTCAGGTCCAAAGTTCATGACACAGGAAATAGCATCAAACAGGAACAGGAAGCAACTCCAAACAAAAGGCTCCAGAGGATATAAAAACCCACTCCCTACAGGTGATCAGTCCTTTTTTTTCTGCCAGACCATCTTCCTGTCTGGCTCATCTCTTCAATAAACTACAACCTTCTTCCAAAAGCAGTTGCCATGTTTATTCCCAGCTTGGATGAACCACAATGAAGACCTTTTCTTCCAACAAAGGGTATTGATGACTAGGGAATTGTTTTCTATGTACATTATGGATCGTGCATTGTGTTGGGGGAATAAAAGAATGTATCTGTATGTTATATTGTGGCATGCTCAGCGCGCATCTCATCTTGTTTCTGCGAAGCTTATGGGAGCTGATATTTCTCCAACAAGGGCATAATAAAAGTGGGTTGACATGCGTATTAAATCACTTGGGTCCTAGAGTTGGGAGAAGCTGTTTAGATCAGGGGTCTCCAAACTTGGCAACTTACGACTTGTGGACTATGCTGGCTGAGGAATTCTGGGAGTTGAAGTCCACAAGTCGTAAAGTTGCAAAGGTTGGAGACTGCTGATTTAGATGAGCAGGTCTAGCTTCTTGCTTAGTGCAGAAATCCAGACTGAAGCCTCCTCATCAGCTGACTGCCTATTGCCTCAGGTCCACAACTATGAGAAGTGAGCCCGTTATATCTGTGAGCCACGAGTTCCTCGGATGAACTGCTGTTCTTCAATATTCATTCAGAATCTGCCTTTCTGTGATTTAAATTCATTCTTTCGTGTCCTGTTCTCTAAAATGAGAGAAGACTTGCTCTTCTTCTTTGCCACTTCCTTTCAGGTAAAACCCTCAGTCATCTCTTCTGAATGCTAAACATACAATACCCATTTCTCTGAGCTTTTCCTTGTAGATTGTTTTCAGTTCCCTTCTCTGTATTTGCTGCAGTTTCTTAAAATCCTCTTCAAAATATGATGTCAGCTTGTGCGTTTAATTTTAATTTAATTTTTAATTTAATAATATTTCTATACCGCCCTTCTCCCTGAGGACTCAGGGCGGTTCACAGGGCGAAAGTAGAATACAAAATACAAACATTAAAAAGAAATTAAATAATTGCCCAAGTTTAAAACAATTACTATTCAATTATAAAACCCCAAAGATAAAATTAAGAATACAAAAAATAAAAAACCCCACCAATCCCCATCAGGCTAGGCCGGCTTGTACAAACAAAAACGTCTTGAGATCGCGACGAAAGGAGTGAAGATCGGGCGCCATCCGGAGCTCTACCGGTAACTGGTTCCATAGCTCCGGAGCGCCCACAGAGAAGGATCTCCCCCTGGGGGCCACCAATCGGCATTCTCTGACCGGAGGCACCATGAGGAGGCCCTCTCTGTGGGAACGCACAGGGCGCAGGGAGCTTGATGCCGGCAGCAGATGTTCCCTGAGGTACTCCGGCCCCATGCCATGGAGAGCTTTGAACACCATTACTAGTACCTTGAATCTCACCCGGAAGGCAACTGGTAACCAATGCAGCTCACGGAGCAAAGGTGTAACGTGGGAGTATCGGGAGACTCCCAACACAACTCTCGCGGCTGCATTCTGTACCAGTTGGAGCTTCCGGGTGGTCCTCAAGGAGGTGGTCCTCACTGCTTGACACAGTGACATAAGAGGCATGGCATCACATAACTCTCTTCTTAATGCAGTGCAAAACTGCCTTTGCCTTTTTGGCAATTGTATCCCATTGCTGAGTCATATTGGGTTTGTACTCAGCCACTTTTTCACAAAGATTAATGGAAGCAAGATATCCCTCCTGCTGTACCTGTTATGTTTATATTTTGTTTCTTGGTGAAGGACTTTGCATCTCTCCATCTTAAATTTTATTTTGTTATGTTGAGCATGTTTCTTTAACATACCAACATGCTTTTGGATTCTTCCCTCTAGAGGCCACTCAATTTTGTATCATCTGACAATTTGGTACACATGCCCTCCTTCCTTCGAATTCCAGAGCTGGACAAAATATTTTGGTCCACCACAAGCAGGAATCTGCTGACCAATGGCAACAAAGAGACAAACAAGAAATAGTGTTGTTAACCCATATTAACTGTTGAAGAGTAAAGGAAATGGACCTTGTAGCATTCACCTGATATCTCACTCCACTTTTATGAAGTCCTGTGGATGAGGAGAGAAAGTATTAGAAGACTCAGGTTGGGGACCCCTGACTCCCTGGGATATAAGAAAACGGGAAGGGAAAAGGCAGCAGACTTAGAAGAATTGTAGTCTTCCTGTGGAATCATTTTCCTGATCTGGTCTACCTTGTAGAGCTGACATCAATCTAGCAAGTCTCCTCCACTAATTCTTTTCTCGTTATTTTATTCTGAATATATCTGAGGAAATCCTTTTTGTTATTATTAGCATTCTTTTTTAAACCTCGCCTCATTCTGAGCTTCATCAGCTTTACAATTACAGGTTACCGTACTTGTCTTTATTCTTTCTTTGTGATCTTTCTGTTTTCTATAATATTGCTTCTTTTTGTACTCTGTTGGCTTCTTCTGCCCTACGCCATTTTTCCTCATTTCTTACAATTATGCTTTTTATATCTTGCTCCTAAGAAGCCCTTACCCATATTGTGCTCTATTTCCCATTAGCTAATCATGCAAAGGAGTCCTACTTAACTCCACTGTCAAGAAATCAGGAGATTCAGGCATTTCAAATGAGTATAAAGATTTATTGCAATCTTAAGCTCTCTACAAAAATCTGAGCTACTAATGGTCAAGGGAAATGAGCGGGAATTAAGAAAGCATTCATGGTGGGCTGGATCTAGATCTCTTGTGCGTGCACAGGGACTCATGACTTATGATGCATTTGACCCCTCCCTCGGGCTCAACCTGGTCATCTCCTACATCCACTTTCTTTAATTCTAAGATAACATTGGTTTCCCTTAAGATCAAGAACTTCAACCAACCGGCCAGTTATTTTGGAATATTTGAAATAAGGTTTTCCCATGACTTTTGGTAACCATGCGTACTCCATTCCTGAAACAGCTTATCTGTTCATTCATCTCTGGAACTATGGTTTATCAAATCAACATTTATAACAACCAAGCAAGTATCTGTTGATCCAGAAAGACGGAAAGAGTAGGCTTAGAACTTAAAGCCTAGTAAGCATACGTAATAGCTTTGATATTACATTGGGAAATCATCTTTATAAGGCCGCATTCATTCAAGTTCCTTCAGCTCTTCTTCATTAGATTGACCTCTGAGCTCCTTAGGAATTCAACATCTTGTCCTGTTTTGTGAAGTTTTGTGTTTTGTGTTCCTTTCTTTGATTCTTCTTCTTATGGAGAGCTGCTTCCTCTTCAGCTCTTCCTGACTGACGTGTTCAATCTCCACACTGAAGCAACCCCAAAACCAACCTTGCAGCATAGCCACCATCTGCTCATGTGGGGCAGCTATCAGCTCCCCTTACTGGAAGGGCAGCTGGGCAGAAACTGCCTGGGGTGGGGGTGGGTTGCAGCTTCTTTAGCCTTCTGCAAAGCAAAGGGATTTTGCCTTTCGTGGCACAAGCCGGAGATAATTATTGGCCCCCAGGGAGTGGGAAAAATAAAGCTGCCGACAAAAATCTCCGCAAATTCTCTCATTAAATGTTAATGGCAAATGCAGGTGGGAACATGGGCAATTAGCATGCAGTACAGTATGCAACCTATTAATAATCTATAACGTGATTATATTAATTCTTTTCCCACTATGTTGAGGTGCAATTGGATTTCCATACTTCTGAAAAGCAGGGACTCTCTGCATTAGTTCACAAAAATGAGATTGGAACAACACACTAGATTTTATATATCCAAAATCTAACAAAAATTAAAACATCCACAGAAAAAAGAAAAGAAAAGCCAACTTATTATTTTTTTTCTCTTTCTGAAGAGTACTCAGGATCTAACTAAAACCAGAATAAAATTGTACAAAGTCTATTAAAACAACACTGTTCATTTGTTGATTGGATTGATGTGGCTACCCAATTAACACACAATTCTGGGCAGTTAAACAATAAAACAATCACATCGACAGTTTAAAGCCTTTTTAAAACACCATGTGCAATGGAGCAAAAAATTGACAAAACCAGTAAATGGGCTCAAAAGAGTGGCCCGGTTTGTATAGAGATCTGAAAAGACGGGGGCCATCCAAAACTCTACCAGCATAACGTTTGCTATCCCCTTTGCTTAACCTCCTTCCCCACACCCCTCCATACTCAGTCACCACAGTTCCTCCAAACTAGTAGTTTTCTAACAGGTTTTATGTATCTTGAACCTTTCTTGGACAGTGTTGGGCCAAACCTCTTTTAGGACTGGTAGACTTATGGCTTCTTACTCAGGGGCAAAGCAAAAGTCCTGGGAACACCACAAAATCCAAAGGAATAAATAAATTAAATAAATAAATAAATGGATAGATAGATAGATAGATAGATAGATAGATAGATAGATAGATAGATAGATAGATAGATAGAATCCAAAGGAGGGGCAAGGGAAGGTTGGAGCTTAACTGAGTTAGGTGCAAGTCAGGATTCAACTTAATTTCCCTGAGAAGTAACCCAATAAGCGAGAAGACAGGAACTGCATGCTTCCTGCCATGAATGGTCTGCGGCTGGTTCATGATAAACCACTATGTCAGGGGTAGGCAACCTTGGCTCTTTTATGACTCATGGACTTCAACTCCCAGAATTCCTGAGAGTTGAAGTCCATGAGTCATAAAAGAGCTAAGGTTGCCTACCCCTGCACTATGTGTTGGCTGCAAGACATACAACTCAACGTCTTCCAGTTTCTTATTTTATTATTAATAGTTTCTTGCTTTAAAATAATACAGAAAAAACAGGGGAAAACCCACCTTTCTAATATATTTCTGTTTTTCTCTCCATGCACATGTATACATAATCCGAATTAGACCGTATTGTTTCTGTGTGTCATTAACGTGGGTATGTGCATAATTCTTTATTTATTTTTTTTATTTATTTTTGTCATATTTATGTATTGTGTATAGGAGGTTGTGACCCTTTGAGAGCTGTATGCAATGAAATTTCTTTTTAATATATGCCGAGTAGGGTACATTCAAAGTGACAATAAACTTATTATTCTATTCTATTCTATTCTATTCTATTCTATTCTATTCTATTCTATTCTATTCTTACTGCATTTTGTATAAATGAGTCCCAGATTTCATTATATTAACTAATTCCAATTTCTTGACAAATTACAGGTCAAAACATCTTGGTTTAGCGAGAAGTATGAGCCAAGCTATGAACATGGTCCACGTTGTGTTGCTACTGGTTTGCATTCTGGAGGAATCTGTTTTCTTTCTTGATTTTCTAGGTCTATCACACTGAAAGCCCACCTGATTTCTAATTACTTGCTGCATCAAACAAAAGTCCATGTAATCTGGACTTCTGGTTTTGCATCATAGTGACACAGCTGATGGATTGCGGAGCTCCACACCCCACAGCTGAATTCATCTTGCCTGGGGGCCCTAAATGGGTCTAAAGTCACCCCAGAGAGGCGACAAAGAAGGAGGAGCTCCCCGTTGATCACGTAAAGATGGCAGTCAATCCGTTTGATCCAGAGGAAACCCTCCAAGCTGACAGGAGAAAGGCTAGTTGCACCTCGGTGATTAGCCCAAGCTACCGGCAGCTGAAGTCCAAAAGCACCAACTAGAACAGACTGTGAACAGCATGTTGGAAATTGGCTGGGAATATCGATCTTTTCTATCTTCCTGGAAAAGTTCCCCATAAAGCAAAAATCCTCCAAAAGTGAGAAGGAAGGGGATTGCCCCACCCTTCCATAGACAGAAGCAGCTCTAATTTTTTATGGGGAACAGAAACATATTGAAATGCAATTTAATATAAAACTGTAGTCTGGATAAACCTGAAAATTGTGGAAATTGTTAAGATCATTCCTTTGAAAGCATATTGATGAAATTACAAGAAAATAATTTTCTGTTTTAAAAGTTGGAAAATGAATAGCTACTGACATCTAGTGGTGGATTAGAGTATAAAATTATAGCTGTTTTGGCTTAGAAACTGGCAAGACACCCAGAAACAGATAACAACCTGTCCCTTTGATCCTCAGTGACTCTCAACTAAACAGAGGACATCTGGGAACAGAGGAGAGAGAATACATTGGGCTATTTACTACAGGCTGAGAACTATAAGAATTGCTGACCTTCTTGGATTATAAACACTTACTGGGCTGTGATCTTTAGGCTCAATAATTGTTTGCAGAGAAAGAAAAACCTTGACTTTTGGCTACTCTTCTAGGGGGGAAGTTCCTGAATTGCTCTTAGGTGGTTGAACATTTTGGACTGCAAATGTTGGCTGAGTGATAATTGTAGGACCCCTGAGCAGAAGAACCATTATAAAATATTGCTATCAGTGGTGGATTGACAATTGGAAATGCATTGGACTATAAAGGCCATAAAAAGGAGTAATACTTCAAGACAAGGCGAATATCTTCCAGGAGGAAATGCATGCTATGTTGCAGTTAATTCAAATGACAATTGTTTCAAATCATGATGAGATTAAAAATAATCTAGATGATTTAAATGAGCACATCTTTAACCTAACCTCACAATTAAAAAGACTGTCATAAAATGACAATAAAGAATGAACAAATAAATCAGACAATAGAACACAAATCAGAGGAAAGTGACCCAAAGATGGAGGCTACAAATGAAAGGAATTACAGTTTAACACAGCCAAAGAAAAATCTACAAGATTCTGTTATAATATTGGAAAAGGAAAAAGCATCTTATCTTTCAGGACTTCAAAATAAACCAGAGGACAAGAAAGAAGATCCGACAAAATGGATTATAGAGACATCAGGCAAACTACTAGAGTTTGGGAGACAAAACATAAAAAGAGAAACTGAGGGAGAAGGAAAGTGGAAGCTCTTTAACGAATATAAATGGACGAAACTCCCCCTCAAAGGTACTCCACCTAATCTGTCTTCCCCATTCCTAATAACATTTGTAAAAATAAAGTAAAAATTCCCTGGCAAACTGAACACATTGACTCAGAAAGTTGTTTGGCAAAAGAAGAAGGAAGAGTAAGATTCAAAAGGTCAGGTGACTTGACTTACCAGATGGAGTTCTTCATGACTAAACACTTGTTTGAGTATGGCTAAAAAAATAGATACATTTTGGATATAAATGGGTCCTATAGGGATGTGATTTATAAGTTGTATAGCAAAGATTTGGCGGGCTGGAGAGCTGGGGAGATAGCCTGTGCTTCCAGCTAATTGGGGAATGTGATTTATGACTGTAAATTGGAGGAGGGATTTTTTTTTTATATTCCATTTATATCCTGCCCTTCTCCAAAGACTCAAGGCGGCTTACAAGCTTAGCAGTAGCCTTCATTCTATGTATATGCCTTCTTATTAGGGCTTTCACACACACCCCAAGCGGCATTATTACAAAGTCAGCTTAATTGCCCCCAACAATCTGGGTCCTCATTTTACCTACCTCGGAAGGATGGAAGGCTGAGTAAACCTTGAGCCTGGTGGGATGCGAACCTGCACTAATTGCAGGCAGCTGGTGTTACTTAAGGAGGCATTAGCCCACTGCTCCACCAAGGCTCTTTGTTACTTTGTGCTCAGGGGAAGGGAATTCAGTCTTTGACTTTAACTATGCAGTGCCGATACTTTATTTCTTGAATAAAAGATTATTTAAGGTAAACAATGGCTTGAAGGATGGCTTATGTGAATGAAATGTTTGGACATTTAAATGTAATTAATCTGGACAAAATTATAATTGACAAGAATGTTTTAAATATTGAGGGGAAATTAAGCTTAAATAAAAACTTTGAAATCTTTGACCTATAGTGATTTAATAAAATAACTCTTCGTAAATACAACAGAAACATAAGCTAATTAGAAAAGATGTTATACACTGATGTTGATGTTATTTGTATAAACACTAGAAAAATGTTTTCATTCAACTTTGTATGTATCGAAAATACTAAGAATTGTATTTACTCAATGTTGGCAAAAGGAAAATATTATTGGAAGAAGAGAAGATCAAGGAAATGTATCGCTAGTTAGTATGTTGATTATGGAATCATAGAAATGAACTATTATTGATTGTTGTTAAATATATGAACCCAGACAACACATTGTCTACCAAGCACTAAAGATTGTTATTTTAAAAATTAATAAAATATATTTTAAAAAAACCAAAAGTCCATGTAATCTGTAATTCAATCTTTTCTGGCATCAGGTTGCTCCTGGGAATCTCACAAAGGTAATATAATTGAAAACACCCATTCCTGGTTTTTCTTTTCTGCCCAAGGGAGATTTCATTTTAATCTGGAGATTAGAATAGAATAGAATAGAATGGAATGGAATGGAATGGAATGGAATGGAATAGAATAGAATAGAATAGAATAGAATAGAATAGAATAGAATAGAATAGAATAGAATAGAATAGAATAGAATAGAATAGAATAGAATAGAATAGAATAGAATAGAATAGAATAGGATAGAATTTTGAA
Source organism: Vipera ursinii (assembly GCF_947247035.1). Taxonomy (NCBI): domain Eukaryota; kingdom Metazoa; phylum Chordata; class Lepidosauria; order Squamata; family Viperidae; genus Vipera; species Vipera ursinii. The sequence continues at coordinate 3,618,484 of NC_139520.1, forward strand.
GGGACTTATAGGTCATCTAGTCCAACCCCCTTCTATCCCATTTCTGACAGATGGCTGTCCAGTCTCTTCTTGAAAGCTTCCAGTGAAGAAGCATCTACAATATCTGAAGGCAACCTCTGTTCCATTGGTTGATTGTTCTCACTGTCAGAAATTTTTTCCTTATTTCCAGGTTGAATCTCTCCTCGATCAGTTTCCCTCCATTGCTCTTTGCCTGGCCTCCTCTGTCAAGATCTCCTCTGCAACATTTTGTTAGACATGAAAAAGGTAGCGAATGGGACTTCCTGCCAGCTCTTTGATAATGGGAATAGTCATTTCAGGTAGTATATTAACTGATACAATTCTTAAAAATGTCCAGGATCTGGAGCTGCAGAATAGATTTGTAATAGGAAGAATGAACCTTTGTAAAAAGAAAAAAAAGACATGGACTAAGGAGAAATTTCCTGATAGAACAATTAACCAATGGAACTCCTTGCCTCCAGAGGTTGTGGGTCTCCATCACTGGAGGTTTTTAAGAAGAGACTGGACAGCCACTTGTCTGAAATGGTATACGGTCTGCTGCTTGAGCAGGGGGTTGGACTAGAAGACCTTCAAGGTCTCTTTCAACTTTGTTATTCTATTATTCTGTTATCCCTCTTATTGTGTTTCCTCTGCAAGGCCCATTTTGCCTTCATCTTTGCCGCTTTAGTCTTGCCTCCTCAGCAGTTGATTAAATTGTCGATCAAACCCTAATTTGCTTCCTGTTGACTTCCCCATCTCCACCTCTGCTGGGCCTGTGTTTGTTTGCAAAGGAGAAGCCGGGTGCAGCAGCCTGTAGAAGGGCAGAGGAGGAAGCAGAACAAAAGTCTTCTCGGCACACGATGGTCTGTCCCTGGCCACACCTGGGGATTCCTTTCATCTCTAGCATAATCCCATTAAAATCAATGGGGCGCCTTGGGTTTCAATAATGACACACTTCCGAGAAAATCTTTTCTCAAGGACAGTGTCAGATTTGCAAAAGGAGAAAGAGACCTCAAGTACAATTAGTTTTCCTTTCCCCTCGGCAGCAGTGTGATGTGGGATGGGAATAAGGGAGGGTTTTTCTGGAGTGAGCCTGGAAGAAACTTCTAGTTAGCAAAATGGACACTGTAATGTATTGGGCCTTGTTTTACTGAGTGTACCAGTGGGTTTGAGTGCTGGAAGGTTGTTTATGCAAGGAGCTAGCTAACGGCTCCCAGCTCCTCAGACAACCCGTCTCCGGAGCTGCCATTGGCTGCCTCTAGGGTGGCAATAGGTTGCTTTAAACCTATTGGCCACCACCTAGAGGCCAGGGTATAAATTGCTGCATTCGCAGCCCTGTTTCCCAGTTCAGTTCCTGCATGTACCTGCCTGAACTCACTCGCCTCGTCTCTTCATTCAAGAAAAGAACCCAGTACACAAAAGACACCGCATAAGGGTTTTGCCCATAATCCAGGGCAGGCCTTCAGAGAGGAACCAGATGCTTCCAGGCGCAGACAATACGATTCATAACCATATTCTCCAAAACTTGTGTGTGTGTGTGTGTGTGTGTGTGTGTGTGTGTGCAGGGGGTGAACTGTAAACTAGCTGAGCAAATGAGTTTGGATATACTCAGTGCTTTTTTTGTAACAGAAAAAGGTGCTGGAACTCACACATGTCATACAACCCTCCTTGCCTACCATACAAGGTTCCATCCAAAAAAAGGTGCCGGAACTCCGTTCTGAGCGTTCTATGAGAAAAAAAGCCCTGGATATACTATCCCCACCCCACCTACCATGAAATCAGGAGGAAACAAAAGGTTCAGCTGCTGAATGAATGAACTGTTTTCTTCCAGGTGTGATTCCAGCTGTTGGTAGCCAAGTTGCTACCTTTGCCATGCTTTCTTTTAGAAATTTTTCAGCTCTCAATTTTAGTATTGGTTCCATCTTAATTCTCTTGCTTGCCTTCTCTTCATTTCTTTTGTTCCCTTTTTCCTTTTTATTTTATTTTATTTTTTTAAATTCCATTTATATCCCGCCCTTCTCCGAAGACTCAGGGCGGCTTACAAGCTTAGCAGTAGCCTTCATTCTATGTATATGCCTGCTTGTTAGGGCTTTCACACACACCCCAAGCGGCATTATTACAAAGTCAGCTTAATTGCCCCCAACAATCTGGGTCCTCATTTTACCTACCTCGGAAGGATGGAAGGCTGAGTCAACCTTGAGCCTGGTGGGACTCGAACTGCATTCTTTTTTTTTATTCTGTGTAATGTTGTCATGACCTGTGGTCACCACAGTAAATGTATTCAGTGATAACATGTCATCCTACCCTAGCAAGAAGTTTACATTTTAAAAGCATGGGTACCCAATCCATTTTTTAAATCTTGGCTCATAAAGATCATGAAAATGTATTTGGTGGTAAATCAATACTTTTGTGTTTTTCTCTTCCCATATGATTTGCATAAAGCTGAGGACATTTTTAATGAATGACAAAGCCATTTGTCTTATTTGTGTCTTTGTTCACCTCTAAAACACAGTGTGAAAAGAAAAGAGAGAGCCAGAACATCTGCTGTCTTTCCCTCTCATCATAAATATCCAGTTGGCAGTCTACCAATAGGAAAGGACTATGAATCTTTATCCTAAAGAAGAAAGGTGTGGAAAAGAAGGAGACCAGTTAGTTTTTCAAAAATAAGAATAATATAAATATTAAAGTATTCTCCTGTCTGATGGAGCCCTTAATAAAATATTTTGGTACCTGGAAACACATGGAAATAGTCTGAACTGTCAAAACAGAATATCCAACATCTCAAAATGCAAAACAGCAACACAAAATCTTGGGCTCTTTTGGTGCCACTAAGCAAACTTGAAATATTGCTAGGTGCAACCTCGAACTCCTTCTTTATGAAGACTTCCTCACTAAGCCACGCAAATAGAAATTGAGGAGCTGAATACAATCAGCTGATCACAATTGGCTGTCCAGCTGTTCCATACAATATGATTCTCTGATTTAAAAAGGTAAAGGTTCCCCCGCACATGCGTGCTAGTCGTTTCCGACTCTAGGGGCTGGTGCTCATCTCCGCTTCAAAGCCGAAGAGCCAGCGCTTGTCCGAGGACGTCTCCGTGGTCATGTGGCCGGCATGACTAGACGCCAAAGGCGCATGGAACGCTGTTACCTTCCCACCGTAGTGGTCCCTATTTTTCTACTTGCGTTTTTACGTGCTTTCGAACTGTTAGGTTGGCAGAAGCTGGGATGAGTAACAGGCGCTCACTTGGTTATGCGGCACTTGGGATTCGACCCGCCAAACTGCCGACCATCTGATCGACAAGCTCAGCATCCTAACCCACTGAGCCACCGTGTCCCTATTCTCTGATTTAGCCTCATTTAAATTGAGGAAGAAGAGATTCACTTAACAGCCTCACTGTCTTGTTATCCTACTGGTGCAAAAAATGCCATTCTCAACTTTGACCAACAAGCTCCTTCTGGCTTTTCCTGCAAAGCTAACCTGCAAAACATCCCGTCACCTCCATCTCAAAGGGCGTACTTCTATGCCCAAGTCTTTAAAGGTCTCTCTCAGATCTGGAAGTGCTTGCTGATATTTTTAGAGGAAATTTTGGCAACTAGCTATGATTTTGAAAACCAAAAAGCTTTTATTCCTGGAACACTGAGGAACTGCCAGAGGACTGGAAAACAGCCGATATGGTTTCAATCTTCAAAAAGGGGAAAAAAGTGATCCAGGCAACTATAGACCAATCAGCCTGACATCAATACCTGGGAAAACCCTGGAAAATATAATCAAACACTGGATTTCTCACCACCTAGAAATGAGCAAAGTGATAATCAGAAGCCAACAAGCCAACAAAAAACAGATCATGCCAGACAAACCTTATTTACCTTCTTTGACAAAGTGATCAAATTAATGGATCAAGAAAATGTTGTGGACATAGTTTACTTAGATTCAGTAAGAGGCATTTGACAAAAGTATCCACAACCTATTGTACTTCTTGGTGAGCTTGAGGGATAATAGATAAATGTGGGTTAGACAGCATCAGCACCAGATGGATTTGCACCTGGCTGACCAATGACACTCGATGTGTAGTCCTCAGTGGAACTCCATCTAAATGGAGGGAAGCATACAGTGAGTACTCAGAGTTCTTTCTTAGTCCTAGTACTCTTCTACATCTTCACAAATGATTCAGACAAAGGGATATAGGGGGTACTCATCAAATTTGTAGAGAACAACGCTGGGGGGAATTGTAACTCTTTGGAATACAGGCTCAAGAATTAGAGGAATCTTGATAGACCTGAACACTGGACCTTATCCAACACAATGCAATTCAGTGGTGAGAAAAGCAAGGTTCTACGCTTGGAGAAGAAAAGCCAACTGCATAGGTATAGAATAGGTGGTATCTGACTCAACGGTAGTGACTGTGAGGGACATCCAGGTGTCCTAGTGGACAATCACTTAAATATGAGCCAGCAGTGTGCTGCAGCTGCCAAAAAGGCCAACACAGTCCTAAGTTTCATCAGTTGAGGGAAAGTATCAAGATCACGTGATGTATTAGTACCACTTTAAGCTGCACTGGTGGGACCACATTTGGAATACAGTGTTCACTTCTGGTTCTCATTGTCAGCCATCAGTTGTGTCCAACCGTTGGCCATTCTGTGCATCAGCACTCCCCATGCCCTTCTGTTTCACACCGCCTCCTTCAGATCTGCCTTGGTCATCTTGGTGTTATCCTTTATAGTGTCCAGGCAGTGGGTACTAGGGCGGTCCCTTCTCCTTTTTCTGCTGATCACTCTCAGCATGATTGACTTTTCAAATGTCAGCTTGCATGACGTGACCAAAATATGACAGCCTGTTTGGCGATCTTGACTTCAAGTTATATTTTTGGTGAGGTTCAATCTAGGACTTCCTTGTTTGCTATTTTTGCAGTCTATGGGATGCATAATAGTTGCCTCCGACACCACAGTTCAAAGGCGTCCACCCTTCTCCTATGTGCCTTTTTCAGAGTCCAAGTTTCACATCCATAAGTAGCAATTGGAAAAATTACTGCATTAGCTAATCTGCATTTGGTTGTGAGGCTGATGTTTTTTCTCTTCCAGATGTTATTCATTGCAGTTCTTCCAAGTTCTGTAGGCCTTCTGATCTCAGGGCTGCAGTCACCACCGTGGTCGATTTTAGAGCCCAGGAAGATGAATTCTTTTACTGCTTTGATGGTCTCATTGTTGATCTGTACTTTAACCTGTGTGTGCTCTACAGCTGTCATTATCTTTCATTTTTTATGTTAATGTGAAGCTGGTCAGCACAATACAAACAAGATGTTGAGACTCTGGAAAGAATGCAGAGAAGAGCAACAAAGATGATTACGGAGGCTGAAACATGCAGTGAACAGTTGCCAGAACTGGTTTGTCTAGTCTAATGAAGAGAAGGAGTAGGGGTGACATGGTAGTCATCTTCCAATATTTGAAAGACTGTCTCCAAGAAGAGGGGACAACTATTCTCCAAAGCACCTGAGCATAGGACAAGTAGCAATGAGTGCAAGCTTGCTCAAGAGAGATTCAACATGGAACTAAGCAGAAATTTCCTGACAGTGAGAACAATTAATCAATGAGACAGTTTGCCTCCCAGAGCTGTGGGTGCTCCATTGCTGGAGGTTTTTGAGATAAGACTGGACATCTATCTGTCCATGAAGGCATAAGATCTGCCAGTGATGGGCAGTGGGTTGGACTAGAAGACCTCCAAGGTCCCTTCCAGCTCTGTTCTGTTCTATTCACTCACTTTCAGAAACTTTAACTGCTTTTCAGCTATCAAGAACTTTTTCGAATAACAAATTAGAAAACACGAAATGAGCTTCCTTAGTGAAAGAAGGATATTTTGAAAAATGGACACAGAAGTTAATTTTTTAGAATGACTGCCTCTATACCTGTAGACAGACTATGTTTAAAAGACATTTTGGAAGAGGAACAATAACTTTATTGTCACTTTGAATGTACACTAATTGGCATACATTAAAATGAAATTTCATTGTATACAACTCTCAAAAGGTCACCTCCAATATATATACTACATAAATATGACAAAAATGAAAAACAGAATTATGCATATACCCAGATATATTATATGACACAGAGAAACAACACAGTCTAGTTCGGGTTATGTATACATGTGCATGGCCAGAAAAACAAACCTTCCTAGTTTACCAGACGGATGGCATAGGGAACCAAGCTGTTGCAGAATCTAGTCGTCCTGCTATAAATACTTCGACACCTCCTCCCAGAGGGGAGCAACAGAAACGGACAGTAAAGTGGGTGTCTGGGGTCTCTAACAATGCTTTGAGTTCTAAGCACATGGTGCTTATAAGCAGCATCCTGAGTACCAGGAAGTGAGCTTCCTTTGATCTTCTTGGCTGTCCTTACCATTCTCTGTATGGACTTTCTATCTGAGGCACTGCTGCCACCAAACCAGACAGTTGATGCCGTTTGTTAAAATGCTCTCAATCGTGCCTCTGCAAAATGTGGCCAAGACAGAAGGAGAAAGACGTGCTCTCCTCATCAAGTTTTACCAGACAAGATTGAATCTGACCTGAAAGTAGATTTAAAAATGTCAGACTACAAGAATGATATAGAAAAAGATGTATGACATATGAATGAGATGAGCTGATATCATAATAAACAAAAAGGATATACAAATGACAAACTAAAAGAGTAACTTGGATAAATTTCCTACACTGGATTTGTAAGAGACTTCTTAAAGTTTTGAAGAATTTTGTGGGAAGGGGCAAAGGAAAACTGAAAGGAAATTAAGTTATAGGAGGCAAATTAGCAGTAGACAAGAGTCAATGGAATTCAAGAGGGACTGGACTTAGCTCTCTTGTGCGTGCAAAGGGACTCTAGACTGATGACACACTTGTTCCCTCCCTTGGGCTCAGCCTGGTCATCTCCTGCAATTACTATTAAAATGTGTATAAAGAATGTCCATCTAAAGCTTTGTTGTTGTTGTTGTTAGCTGCGAAGTCATGTCCGACCCATCGCGACCCTATGGACAATGTTCCTCCAGGCCTTCCTGTCCTCTACCATCTTCTGGAGTCCATTTAAGCTCACGCCTACTGCTTCAGTGACTCCATCCAGCCACCTCATTCTCTGTCGTCCCCTTCTTCTATTGCCCTCAATCTTTCCCAGCATTAGGCTCTTCTCCAGTGAGTCCTTCCTTCTCATTAGGTGGCCAAAGTATTTGAGTTTTAGCTTTAGGATCTGGCCTTCTAAAGAGCAGTCAGGGTTGATCTCCTCTAGGACTGACCGGTTTGATCGCCTTGCAGTCCAAGGGACTCGCAGGAGTCTTCTCCAGCACCATAGTTCAAAGGCCTCAATTCTTTGGCGCTCAGCCTTTCTTATGGTCCAACTTTCACTGCCATACATTGCAACTGGGAAGACCATAGCCTTGACTATACACACTTTTGTTGACAGGGTGATGTCTCTGCTTTTTAGTGTGCTGTCTAGATTTGCCATGGCTTTGGAAAGAATAAAGCTTGGAAAGAATATATTCAAACCTAAGAAATGAAGGGAGACCCTTTGGAAATATGTTTCATCCATGTGCTCTGCCTTAAATGTGCAAAGGAGATCAGTAGAAACAGGACGTCAAGCACAGCTACACCCTCCACTTAGACATGGAGAGGCATGAATGATGAAAGGGATTGCCAGGATGAGGGTGTTGTAAACCTGTCATACCAAATTAACCTCGTCTCCTGCTTTGATAAGATGAATAGCTCAGTAGATCAGGGGAATGCTGCAGACCTCATGCTTCTGGGTCTGACAAAGCCTTTGACAAAATGCCTCCTGGTAGTCTCCTTCATAAAGTGGTAAAATATGGGTTGGGCAATACTAACAGTAGATAAGAATTACAGTCACCCCTACTAGGCCCTTAAAGGGGCTCCTAATTAGTCCTGCAGTCCATACAATGGTATGGATATCAGAGCTGAGAAGATCAAGAGCCAAGGCAGCCACTTTCTCCAAAGTCCTAAACGTGGAATCCCATCCATTCCCCATCCATTCCCCATCTGTTCCCCAGAATCTGGGTCAGACCTGCCTCAACTTGAACCTTTAAGCAAGAACAATCCTTAACTCCATTTCTTGAGAAAGGTATAGTTTACTCAAGGTCAAGTGAAGCACAGTAGAGCAAAGGCAGAAATGAAAAGCAGGCACCCAAATCCCCAAGCGTGACTTTCCCTCCCTTAGGTGCATCTCCTTGCTGGGCCCCATTGTTCAATCAGATTCAAAGAGGATAGTTTTGGAATGTTTGCTTCACATGTGGGCTGGAATGCAGCTATGGTCCATTCTCAGCCATCCAGCCTTCAAGTCGTGTCTCCAGCAGATACAATGAACTCTTCGTTACCCCTGAAATCTGCCCCCTCCTATCCATGGAGTTCATGGCAAACTGGCACCAAGCAATAGCAGAGAGCAAGCATGAGGTGGCAGTTCTGACAATCTGTGCCATTAGCTGTAACGTTTGGAGTCCCTTGCACTTAGGGCTTGGATTAACCAAACTGTGCTTTGAAAAGAGTCTTGTAACCAACAGGGAGAAAATGTGATTATTACAGAACTGCTAGAATTACTCCAAGTGGAAACCACACATGGTATATTGATATGAGAAATGGACTCAGATTTGAGACAGCCAAGTTAAAATCCTCATGCAGCTGTCAGCCTTACGAGGTAGAATAGATAGGAAACACGAGCAGATGAGCTAATTCTACTTTATTGTAAGATTACATTAACAGAATCTTGCTAGTCTGAAAGTACTTCTCTCCCCCTGTCCCTTTACAGCCTCAAAACTAAGGAGCTTCTTCTGAGCCTCTTGCCCTGTGGTGGGCTCAGCTGTCTTTTATCTGACTATTCCTTTGGTTGCATCTCATTGTCCTGTCTTCCAAGGCCATTCCCACATACCATGACAGCAGCCAAGTCATCTCAATCTCTAAAGATGGGACAACAATAACATAAAACATGACCACAAAAATAAACATAATTCTACTTTGGAGAAGAACTTGGAGATGGATCCTGACAACAGGCGGAAGATGAGTCCGCAGCGTCATGTACCTGCTAAGAAGAGCTAATCCAGTTCTGGGTTACGTTGGAAGAAACATGGGAGCAAAGACTATGAAGTCATTATTCCTCTTTTTTGGTACTGCTGAGACTATAATGGGAGTACTATGTATGTTCTGGGCATTGCCATTTCAGAAGAACATTGAAAAATTGGAGAGAGTCCAGAGGAGGACCACAGAAATGATACAGCAGGTTGAGAAGATGTTTAAGAGTACAGGCTGAAGGAATTGGCCGTGTTCTGTCTGGAATAAAGGCAATTAAAGGGAGGCAGTGTTAGACGTGTTCGGGTACTAAAAGGGACTCTAGGAAAGATGGCCAGAACTATTTTCCATGGCCACAGAAGCAAAGAAAAAGCTGGATGACTCTTTCTTCAGGACAATTTTGCAAGTTTTCTTGCACATTTTAGGGAGTTGAACTACATCATCTTTGTAGTCTCTTTTGTGTCTATAATTCCACATTTCTATGATAACAATCAGGTGAGGAGATGAGAATGTAGTGAGTCACATCAGTAAAGTGTGATTGTAGCACCAGGTTATTATTATATTGTGATTTTATTGGTTCTTGTGTTTTTATTGTGAAATTAAATTGTTTTATTTCTGGATTATGAGCCCCCTCAACTCAAACCCTTGAGAGTTTGTCTGTAAAGGGTGGCATAAATGTTTTAAACAAACAATCCAACAATATGGCAATTTGAACAATTTGAAGTCAGTCTTTTTCACCTTCTATTGACATCCGAGTTTTGACAATGCCCTCTTTGGCAGATCTTGCTATCTAATCCATGTCCCTCAATGAATGCAATCCAATTAAACCAATTATTAACAAAAATGATAACATTGAAAGGGACTTTTCTCCCAATTCAGTGGTCCTAGGACTGGGGTATAAAACCCCACTTATCACTCTAAAACCATAAAATATAATATAATTAATGATGTTACTAGCTACCACATACGGCAGCACATTTTACAAGGTTAATGTTAACTTGCTTAAATGGAGTGTGTCAAAGATACCTGGAGCCAGAGACTGGATGCCCAGAAAGTTAAAGTTATTTTTGCCAGTTGGCATTGGGGAAACATAGACATTGGAAATAGAAACATTATGCAAACACACACACACACACACACACACACACACACACACACACACAAGAAATAATTAATTTCAGCTTAGAAATGGAGTCTTTGGGGGGGAATCAAAAAGGAGGTGGCTTGCAGGTGGGATATGCCTCAGAATACCTACAAATAGAATATATTTTACAATGCTTTCAGTTAATCCATATTCTGAATTTTACTGATGGAAAACAATATTTGTAGCTCAGGGATGAGAAGTGGGGTCCCTGGTGCTCTCTGAGCTGGACTGTTTTCTTGCAAATGTTTCATCACCAAACTAGGTAACATCATCGTGTTCTAAATGAATGATGAAAAAAAGTGTCAAAGTTGTTATCAAGTTATGATGGTGTGGAGGTAGAATTCAGAACCCCAAAGAGTTTAGACCCATGTTTCTTAATCTTAGCTATTTTATGATGAATGAACTTCAACTCCCAGAATTGAAGGAGGGAGGGAGTTGAAATCCAGACAGCCTAAAGATGCTGAGATTGAGGAATACTGAACACTTTCCTAAGATTCTGTAGGGTCTTCCACCCTTCCAAATTTAGGCCTGTATCTTCTGCTTCCCCACAACCCTTTGGCCTCTCTGTTATCCACTATGCAAGTCTTCTTGGCTTTGAGTGGGCCAAGGGAGGGAGATCAAGGCAATAGGGGACCTGTCTGAAGAGACACTCATTAGAGGTGCTCTGGAGCCCAGCGAAGAAGAGCCATAAATTGCATAGGCCTGTACCTAATTAATCATGGGGGACTTTCAATTAAAGAACTGCCAACGTCACTTCCTTGCCTCTGGCAAGCCTTTTCATTCTCACCATCCCCTCCAGCTTCTCAAAACAAGCATTCTTACTTTGGAAACATGGTTGTTCTGAGTTCATTCCTGCTTTATTTCTCAAAGGTTTCCTTCAAAGGGCCTTTTCCAAAGATGCTTTTGAGATACTTATCTTATTCTCCAGGTGCTTGACAATTTCTTTCCAAGGTTGGGTGATGTCATTTTGAGGGTTCTCCTCCGCACTGGAGCCTGTGGCTGACCCTGGGTATGCTTCCTGTATCTCCTTTATTTCTGAGGTTTTTTTTCTTACCTCACTGTTTGATTGGTTGTTTTGGGGTTCATGTTTGGAATTAGGTCCTAAAGATCCTAAGAATTGGTCAGCCTCCCCCCTCAATTTTAGTTTAAAGCCCTTTGGATAAGCTGAGCCAGTTGTTTTCCAAATACATTCTCCCCAGTTTTTGTGAGGTGCAACCCATCCCTTGCCAGAAGCCTTTCATGCTGGTAATGCAGACCCTGGTTTAGGAGTCCAAAGTTCTCTTGGCAGAACCAACTCTTGAGCCAGTGTTCATGTCTAAAATTGTTCCCTCATTGGATGTTGACCTATCCCTGGAAGTACAGATGAAAACACCACTTGTGCTCTTAACCTCATCCTCCTTAGGGCTGAGAAACACTGCGCTAAATAATTCCACATGCTGCTGAGAGGAATTCTTCAAAAATCTTCTTCTCCTTTGCAATTTCAGATGTGAATTATTTAATCAGATTTAAATGATTAAAAATTCAGGAGAATTTTATGTGTATTATATTATTTATATCATCAATATAATGGAATTATATTTATGTTAACCTGTAAAGCCCAGTATAAAGCACATCTGAAAGAAGACTTTTCCCTGTTTGTTCTTATCTGAGACCTCACTTAGTATCTTTTTAAGGCCAAAACCTTTTATTATTGTCTTTGAAGATGTTAATGTTTAAATATTTACCCCCCACTTAAAAAGCCAATTATGTACTGGGGTTTCCCAGAGTTCAAACTTGAGAGATTGTACTGGAGAGGGGTATGTAGAACATAAACAGGTGGACATTTTCATGATATTAATTTTTAGCATTATTAGATAATGGAAAACTGTAAAGCAAAAACTAGATTAAGCAATATGATAAGCACCAAGGCCTATGCAGAAATGTGCACAACATATACAAATTTAACGCACACTGTTTTTAAAATGTCAGTTTGAACATGGCACGGTTGCAAAAAGGAGAAAGACAAAAAAACCAAAATTAACAGATTTACTTATTTCCAGTTCATCTCCCATTATTTTCCTATTATATTGAGCATCTTCCTTCCTTCCTTCCTCCCTCCCTCCCTCCCTCCCTCCCTCCCTCCCTCCCATAGTTGAGATACTAATGTTGTGTGCATTTTTCTTCTGTATGGTTATGTCTTGCCATATAATACAATCCAAAATGGAATAAAATTTATTTTGCTTGGGCTGGACTGCCAATAGGTAATTGTGGTTGTTTTAAAGCAGAACATTCTCTCCCCCCTCAAAAAACAAGAAGAGCAGATGGAAGCTATTTCCAAGCATCTCTCTGGGCTTGAGGCTACAGTGAGGGCAGCTTTCTGAATCACATCTGGGTGTGAAAACAGGCCTGTCTCCAAGATTATTTTCAAAACTCTGCTGAATTCTATCACCTCCAGCTATCTCTGGAGTCTTTTATGAATATTTCTCCATGTGACAAGAAGATACAGTTGGCTAAGATGAACCAAGAAGTAGATAAATGTTTTTGTTCAAGAAACACCAATACTATAGCAACAATTTGTCATGGTGAGATTAAATTATTGGGCCCCAGGAGGAAGCTTTCCTTCTCCCCCCCCCCCATCCTCCCCATTTTCACACAAGTGGAAATGGGGCAGAAGCTTCTCTTCTCTGTTCTAGCAAACACCTAGCTGGGGTTTCTTCAAACCCTACCAGCAAATCAAAATCAAATAAACTTTGATTGCAAATTCTGGTCTTCACAAAGCACAGACAAAATAGGGTACACTATATTGCTTGCATGTTGTATGAAAAAGTTCTTATTTCCTCTGTGCAGAGAAATAGGGAAAAGGAAAGGTGTGAATCTAACGTTGACCACAGTTTAGCACCACAGCTGCAAGTCATAGCTTTGATTCATACCCAGGTCATCTTTCATATATCGAGTATGGCAGCGTAGGCTGTACTTTGAAGAGCATTTGGGAGCTGCGGTTGGTAGAAAAGCTGCTGCTGATGGAAAATTCTGTTGGGAAATTTCTAATTTAGAGTTTGCATCTCGCACCCTCCAGCCAATCCCTGGATCCAGGCCTGAGCAAGCACTAGTGCCGTGGTGGTGAAGCTATGGCACGCGTGCCCCAGGTGGCACGCAGATCCCTCTCTGTGGGCATGCATGCCGTCGCCCCAGTCCTAGGCCATCAGTCCTGTCCACGAGCAACCTGCATCATCAACCTGCATCAACAGGGCATGGCAACCGCGCAGGGTAAGGTTGCCATGCCCTGTTGTGATTCAGGGTCAGCCTGTGGGTTCGGCAGTTGGGTCGGACGACTCAGAGGAGGAGGAGGGGGGTGTTGAAGAGCTTGCTGATGATGGCTTTGAGGCTCCGCAGAGCCCTCAGCCAGGCCCCTCCCACCTGGTGGAGACCCAGCTGTGTGAGCCTGACAGCGTGGATGAAGATGACCCACAGCTGGCCCTGTTCAAGGACGCCTGACGCAGGAGGCAGTCAATCAGGAGTAAACAGAGGAAGGCAATGGGGCACCTCAGAAGGAGGCAGAGAGAGGCCACGCCCTGAGCTGTATTTAAGGGGAATGTGTGGGAGGGCTGGTTTGCTGAAGGCAACCACTTGGATAGTTCCTGTTTCATAGCTCCTGTTTCATGGTTGGTGTCTGTTTTATGTTAATAAATTTGGCAGGCTTTATTTCAGCCTCTTGCCATTTGTAAAGGGGTTGTCCCTGCCTTTTCTGCAGGGCCGGTAGCAGGCTGGTACAGAACATGCCCACCCCCGCCTCTCCCAAGCATTTTTTGGCCAACCTGCCTTTCAGCTGCATTCCGTTTCTCCATTTGCTTCTCAGCCTTCGCCATGTGTTTGTGGGACTATCGGTAAAAAAAAAAGTTCCATCAGACTTTCTCACTTCTCGTGAGATCTCAAGAAGTTAGAAAGTCTGATGGAACTTTTTTTTTTACCGATAGTCCCACAAACACGCAGTGAAGGCTGAGAAGCAAACGGAAAAACGGAATGCAGCTGAAAGGCAGGTTGGTAAAAAAAAAAAACAACACTTGGAGGAGGCGAGGGCATCAGGGTGGGGGCAGCAACCTTACGCTGCATGGTGGCGAGAGGGTGGGGTGCGTGCCTTCCCATGCCAGGCCAGCCCCTGCAGCCCCGGGGAGGCCATGCTGGGTGGCAGTGGGCAGGGCATTGAGGTGGGGGCTGGCAGGCCGACCAAAGCAGCAGGTGGAGCACCGGAGGCTCGGGGGGGGAGAGTGCTGAAGTGGGCGGTCGGGCCATTGGCAAGAGCAATGCGCCTGAGCAGAAAGTGGCCCGACCGCGCACTTCAGCACCCTCCATCCCAGAGCCTCCGGTGCTCCACCTGCTGCTTTGGTGGCTCTGTAGGCAATGCTGACAGAGAAGAGAACTTTGCAGCTCTGCCTATAGAGCCACCAAAGCTGTAGCTCAGGGGTCCTCAAACTACAGCCCGACCTGTCTTTTTATCCAGCCTGCCTCAACCTCCCGGGCAAGCCATCCAATTGTGAGGAGAGGGTGGGTGGATGGTGGTGAGAGCCCCAGCCAGCAGCGGGACAGCGAGTTGGTGGGAGAAGATTTTTTCCCCAGTTTCTCCCTTGTGCGCCCAAGGGTGCGCTCACACTTTGGCCACGCCCCCTTCCTCTCCTCCTCTCGCCTATTCACGTTTTTACCTCAGGGCCAGGCTGAGAGGTTTAGGCCTTGCTTGCAGCCTCAGCCTCACTTAGGGCAGCCAAGCCTGGTGATGACGATGCCACTGCTGCTGCTGCTGCCGCTTCTGAGGTGATCCCCAGCCTCCGCCATTGCTGCCGCTACCACCATGCCAGGCAAAAGAAAACTGGTGCCCTCAACATCACCCCCCACCATCACCGAGGGACCCAGCCCCACCAGCGGTTGGAATGGGGCTGCTGGAGTGGGGCGCTGGTTATGGGTCTGAGGGGAATGCCAATCAAGGAGAATATTTCTGGCTCAGAGTTAAAATGAAGGGTCCTTGGGGGGGGTGTCTCTGAGGATGGTGGTTTTCTTGCAGACATTTCAGGACCCAAAGTGGGATAATAAGTGAACTAATGATGTTGCCTAGTTTGGGTCATGAGATGTCTACAAGAAAGCCACAAAGCTCAGAGGACCAAGGAACCCACAACCTCCTCCTCTTCTTATCTTCTCCTCCACTCCACAAACCCCATTCTCTTCTGGCATTGCTGATGTTACCTAGTTTGGGTCATGAGACATCTGCAAGAAATGCTGGATGAAAATGGCACCCCTGCCCTGCCCCCTGCCTCGCCTCACCTCACCCCGCAGGACGAGCCTCCTGCCCACCGTCCCACCTGCCAGAGACCCTCTGGATCTATCCCAACCATGCCCAGCCCCTACAGGCGTCCCTCCCCATGAGCAACATCGGGTGGCCACGCCCACCCCAGCCACACCGACTCAGTCTGCCATGACCACTGCAGTCACACCCACCCAGTGGGCCACGCCCACCCAGCACCCAACGATAAATAAGTGGGGTTTGGGTTGCAGTTTGGGCATTTGGTCTCTAAAAGTTTCACCAGCACTGCACCAGGGTGTCAACCCTTTGAAGAAGGCCAGGTCAGGAAACAAGTACCTCAAAGACTCCAGGAGCATGACCTTACGGTTATGGAGTTAAGGTACTCCTTGACTTACAATTCCCAACCAGAATTTGTCCATGAAGCAAAAAATGCACATGATCTGTGGTTTTGGTTGTTAGAAAAATTATTTAGAAAAAGTGGATAATAGAATAAAGTGAGCTTTTTCAGTAATCTTAGAGATAATTTTCTAATGATATATATATATTCACTACAAAGAATATCAGAAGCTTTTATTTTTTTATTCTTTATTACTGCAGTTTTCTATTTTTTCTCTTTTGTATTTCCTTCTTTCCTTCTGTATTAGCTCGTGTTAATTTTTTATGTCCTCTATAAAACCTTTAGTAAAATTTATGAAAAAAATATTTCCGGTATTGTGGAATTTCTTCCCTCTTAAAAAAATTGCAATTTATTAGTGTGTAATTCGGCTGAATGGGGAAAAATACAAAAGAAAGGAACAGATTGTTGGGGGAGAGTCACAATAAAGGTTACATTTTAATTAATCTCATCTCAGTCAACAGGGAATAAACTCCCCTCTCCCATAATTTAGTCATATGAAAGACTGCATAAATATAAAGCAGGTGTCTATCTGTAAACCTCAGGAATCCAGATGGCAGCCTTCCTCCCTCATAACGAAACGAGTTTGTCATGTCCCTTTAAGTGACTTTGATAAATCTGAATGAATTGCCCTCTGTCTGGTGAAAGAGATTCCGTAGATCCCTCCTGTTGGATGTGTCACTTCTTCAATCCTCAGCAAGTGCCTCTTGGTTCTTCGGAAGAGCCTAAAGGTTCCTTGGCAACTCTTAGCGCAGAGGCCCCCAACCTTTTGGGCACCAGGGACTGGTTACGTGGAGAGAGGTTTTTCCACGGACCGAAGGGGGCGTGGTTTTGTGTGCTGCCTGCATCCCATGGATAGGGCTTTGCTTGTTTGTGCGGACCGGTTCCTGGCATGCCGTGGCCCGGTATTGGTCCATGGATGGGGGGTTGGGGACCCCTATGCTAGAGGATCTGACTCTAGGACCTTCTTAGGCCAACATTTAGGAAGGAGCCATAGAACAGGGAAGTGCAGAGGAGAAGGAAGCCTTAACCTCTCCATGAGTTTGCTGATCATCTCGGAGACTTTCCTTTGGATCCCATGTCCCCTTGAATTTAAGAGGGTTAGGGTCACATTTCATCTGGTATCCAGTGTAGAATGCCCATCTCAATGAGGGTTAAGCTTTTTCAATGAAGGGCAGAAACTTTATTTATCTACCATGTTTATGTATATATTCATCTATCTATCAACCATATCAACCAGTGGACAATTAGCCAGTGGAACAGCTTGCCTTCAGACGTTGTGGGTACTTCATCACCTGAGGTATTTAAGAATAGACTGGGCAGCCAATTGTCCGAAATGCTTGAGTAGCGGGTTGAACTAGAAGACCTTCCACTTCTATTCTGATTGATTGATTGGTTGATTGATTGATTGATTGATTGATATTTATATAGCCATCTCACAGTCAAGGGACTCTGCATAGTGTCCTCATCCCCATTCCGAGCTCCATCCTTCTGAGAGCAACTTAGAACCTCAGCAAGTTCTAAGTATTTTGGACTATTTTGGCGGGTGTGGGTTTTTATACCTTTTTTTCTTAAGCTGTTATAGAGGTCTTTGTTTTTTATTTTTTTTCCTTTGGTTAACATTTCTCATCAATCCTGCTTAACCCAAGACAGGTGTTTCTCTCACCTTTGCTGCTGCTGTTGATGTCTTGTTGATATGTGCAATTTCAGCTGAGATTGTCTTCCATTACACTGCAGGCTGCCTGAGCATTTCCTGTTGACACATTTGAGAAGAGCAAAGAAGATCCTTTTATCCCCTCCTCAAGATTCGTGTCATTGTATGATGACAGAGGAAGGGAGGGAAGGAGCAGGGGCAGCTCGTGAGCCATTATTTCCGAAAGAAAGTCCTAATGAAATACTTCCAAAAAAAGAAAGCTGCCAGAGGAGGAAGAAAAATACAGATTACTTCTCTACAGAAAACGAACTTGTAAACCAAAGTCTGGACCAGGAAGTGACTTAAAATTGGTAGGGGAAATGTTTAATGCATACGCAATCCAGGAACAATGGCCTTCCTGCTTTGTTTCTTCCGGTTTGCCAGTGGCAAACAGGAGAAGAATCCGTTCAGCAGGGAGTCAGTACCCTTCCCTCCAGAGAATGAAACATTTTGGAAAATATTAAAAGAGGCAGGATAGAATATTTCCCCTGAAGCAGAAATGAAGATAAAATCTTAGGCAGAAAAAGCCCTCAGACTTGCTTTCCTCGGGCAGAAACCTGAGGAAATGGGAGATTTGGTAATCCATTCAGAAAGACTGGGGCACAGTATTCCTAAGCAAAAGGCCTTCAGCCCCCTCAACTGATGGAATTAAGAATTTACATTTCCCCACCCAGCTCCAAGGACAGGACAGGACCTTTAGAACATAATAGGATTAACCCACCACCATTAGAATACAAAAAGGCACACTCAAGCACAGGTCAAAGTGCATTGCACAGGAACAGGCACCTCGAATACAAAGCCCAAGAAGGTATAAAAACCCACCCACTCTCAACTCCATTGGGTCAGCCACCCCAGAAACATCCTGCTGTCATTGAAGTTTCTGACAACTAAATAAAGAGACCTCCTTTCCAAAATGTGGCCTGCCTTCAGGTCATTTCTACAGCGTCCTCCCGGCTTGGAACAGGACCTGATTTTTTTCCTTCTGACACAGTCAAAATGGATTAAAAGCTCTCCTGTTATATTCCGTTTCTTGACTACCTTCCCTATTTTCCTTCCTTCCTTCCTCCCTTCCTCCCTCCCTTCGTAGGGTTTTAATCACATGGGTGTGGCCACCATGTTGTTTTTTGACTGACATACATATACTTCTGTCTTTCTTTCCTCTGTTCGGTCAGAATGCCAAGGTCACATAAACAGAATAACTTGCTAATGAATTTTCTATCAAAGATTTTTTTTCCAAATATATGAAGTTTGGCAGAACCCCATTATTCTTAATCTGCTTTTACATTTGAAGAGCAAATGGCCAGCAATGGGTGTATTAGATCAGCTAAGGGATTCCAGAAAACTCCAAACTGTACAGTTTGTGTAAAAATATTACTAAAATCAGTAGTTTTACCTGATTTATCTGTAGCCAACCAGTGTTTGTTACAAGTATATGCCCACATGCTTTGTATGCCTCTTGACACTATCCAAAACATCAACGGGAGAGATTAAAATATGCAAGATGCTGGATGCAACATCAGGATCAAAACCCAAATCCCTTTTGTGTGTATGTACAGGGTGGGCCTTCAGTTTTGCCCACCGCTATTCTGACACTTCCCCCACAGAGACTCCTGGCACCATTCTCTCCTTCTGCATTTGAAATACAGAATATTGTCTCATGCAAAGCTTGGAATTCTGGGAGAATTCTGGGTGCTGAAGACCACCCCTCTTAAACCTGCCAAGATCAAAAATCACTGAGCTAGACCAACCTGGCCAATCTATTCAGGAGTTGGATTTGCCCTTTGCACACACACACACTGTTCCAATGTGTTTAAACAACAATTAACTCAATGTTGTGTTTGTTCACAATGTGGGTGCTTGCTTGCTACCTGTTTGTGAGAACTCAGCCACTGTGAATTTCAAACCATACTGCTGGCCGGTAAGATAGATAACTCCAAGCACACAGGCTGATTTAACAAACTGAGTGTGATATATGGCTTATTCAGCAAAGTCTTGGGCAAGCGACGGTCAGGATAGAGTGGAGAACTTTGTCTTTGTTCTCCTGACAATTTGATTTCACCTGGGGATTGCAATGAGACCGTTTTTATTCTTCCAAACATGGAGTCCTAGGACCAGAAGGCAGCTTGAAGGTCTTTTGGTCCAACCTCTGCCCAAGGTAGAGAGTCCTTACACCAGGAGCTATGCTGACTCAGGAATTCTGGGAGTTGAAGTCCATGAGTCACAAAAGAGCCGAGGTTGCCTACCCCTGCCTTATATCAATCTTTTTAAACTGAAGTTTTAGTGGTATGAATTTTAAACTGCCACTTTTAAATAACTCTATTTTTTTCATTGCTCCAAACAATACATTTTAAGCTGAAATTTGTTGGATTTTTGGATGATTGCATTCCTAATTGTATTTAATGCTTTATCATTTTTGAATGGCCAGAGAACACTAATACTGGCAAGCAGACATACTCCAGTGTTCTTTTTTTAAAAAATAAAATAAAATAAAATAAAACCATGAAACTTACAGCCGGGAATTTTACACCCCTGAATAATTAACTTTATCTGTCTTTCATTACAAACTTGCCTGCCCTCTTACAAAGATAAATTCTTAACTGGAGAAGTTTGTGGTAGCAGAAACAGGAGAGGCAAAGATGCAAGGATGATCACTGGAGCAGAACCCAAGTATTTGCCACGTAGGCATTGCAGTCGTAAAATCTAAGCCAATTTTATCCAGATGGGATTCCAGCTCCCAGAATCCTCAGCCAACATAGCCATTTTGAGAGCGATGACAAGACCCAAAGCAGCTGTCTAATCCTAGTCATGTCTCTTCAGAAAGTATTGAATGTAAGAGGGCTTCTATGTATGTTTAGGAATGCACTTAGGGTGTGCAGGGCTGATGACGGTAAGATGGTGGAGATCTGCATATCTCCAAGCAAGATATTTTTCTTCCAAGTCGCAGTGGTTTCTTGGCAATGGAGGGGTTTCCAAGACAGGCTGGCTCCAGAAACTGTTTATCTCCTCCCCCCGCAAAAGATTGGGGCTCCCTCAGGACAGCCCCAAAGTAGCTGGTTGAATCCTGGCCAACCAATTCTATATTTAACAGACACTTGTAATGTATCCAAAGTTCTTAGCACTTTTGCATGGAGATACACTAATGCCTCCCAATTTGAAAAACTGTTCCATTAAAATATTAAGTCAAATTTATATGCTGTTAATTATTAATCACTGCTAATTATTTCATCCATAGATGGAACTTACAGGAGCATAAGACCTGTTTCAGAGTCTTATTGTAGATGACAGAGTTTTATTAATAGAATAGAATAGAATAGAATAGAATAGAATAGAATAGAATAGAATAGAATAGAATAGAATAGAATAGAATAGAATAGAATAGAATAGAATAGAATAGAGCTGAAAGGGACCTTGGAGGTCTTCTAGTCCAGACCCCTGCTTAAGCAGGAGAACCTATACCAGTGCTGGCGAACCTTTCAGACACCGAGTGCCCAAACTGCAACCCAAAACCCAGTTATGTATCGTCGGGTGCCGGGTGGGCGTGGCCCATTGCATGGGTGTGACCAATTGCATGGGTGTGGCCCATTGGTGGGCGTGGCTGCAGTGGTAACAGCAGACTGGGTGGGACTAAAAAGTTCTATCAATCGATTCCAACTTTGCGAGATCTTTTTTTTTCCCACCAGAAGTTGAAATTGACTGAACCTTTTTTTTTTTGCATACGGCGGCGGAGGCCTAAAGTGAAAGGTTTATAAAACCCAGCTGAAGGCCTAGGACTGGGGCGACGGAGTGCGTGCCCAAGAGAGGGCTCTGTGTGCCACCTGTGGCACGCACGCCATAGGTTTGCCACCATGGACCTATACCATCTCAGACAGGTGACTATCTAGTCTCTTCTTTAAAAATCTCCAGTGATGGAGCGCTCACGATTTCTGGTGGTAAGCTGTTCCACTGGTTGATTGTCCCCACTGTCAGGAAGTTTCTCCTCAGTTTGCTTCTATCTTTGGTCAGTTTTTAACACTGTTTCTTGCCCTTCCATCTGATGCTTTCATGAACAACCTGGCCCCTTCTGCCTTGTGGCAGCCCCCCAGATACTGGAACACTGCTATCATATCACCCCTGTTTCTTCTTTTCTTTAGACTAGCCAAACCCAAGTCCCGCAGCCGTTCTTCATATATTTTAGTCTCCAGGCCTTTCATCATCTTAGTTGCTCTTCTCTGAATTTTTCCCAAACTCTCAACATCTTTTTTTGTGGTATGGTGACCAAAATTGGCTGCAGTATTACAGGTGTCATCTTACTAGGGCTTTGTAAAGTGGTACTAGTACTTTGTGTGATCTTGATTCTATGCCTCTGTTTATACAATCCAGGATTTTATTAGCTTTTTTAGTTGCTGCTGCACACTGCTGGTAAGTGATTGTCCACTAGGACTCCAAGGTCCCTCTCACAGTTACTGTTTTTAAGTCAAGTCTCTCCCAATCTGTATTTATATCTTTGGTTTTTTCTACCTAAATGTAAGACTTTGCTTTTCTCCAAATTGAAACTCATTTTGTTGGATAGGGCCCAGTGTTCAAGTTTGTCAAGATCTTTTTGGATCCTGAGTTTGTCTCCTGGCGTGTTGGCTACTCCTGCCAGTTTGGTGTCATCTGCAAATCTGATGAGTTCCCCTTCAATTCCCTCATCTAAGTCATTGATGAAGATATTGAAGCGTACTGGGCCTAAGACAGAACGTTGTGGTACCCCACTGCTTACTTTTCTCTGTGTGGATGTGGGGCCAGTGAGGACTACTCATTGAGTTCTGTTTGCCAACCAGCTACAGATGTATCTGGTGGTGATGTTGTCTATTCCACCTTTTTCTAGCTTACCAAGGAGTAAGCTGTGGTCTACCTTTTCAAATGCCTTACTGAAATCTAGGTATACTACGTGCACTGTGTTTTGCTGGTCTACTAGTTTAGTCACTTTATTGAAGAATGAAATAAGATTGCTTTAGCATGATCTGTTTTTAACAAACCTGTACTGGCTACTACTTATTACATTGTTTGTGTCTAGTTGTTCGCAGATCTGTTTTTTGATTATCTTTTCTAGGATTTTCCAAGGTATTGATGTTAAACTGATTGGTGTATAGTTTTCTGGGTCCATTTTTTTCCTTTCTTGAAGATGGAACCACATCAGCCCTTTTCCAATCCTCTGGTACTTCCCCGGTGCTCCAGGATTTATGAAAGATGTGGTGTAATGGTTCTGAGATAACATCTGCCAGCTCCTTCAGGAATCTGGGATCTAGCCTGTTGGGTCCCAGTGATTTATACTCGTCAAGGTTAGATAGATGTTCCCTTAACATTCTCTTGCTTATTTTAATTTTTGTTTCTAATACGTCTTTTGCAATGTTTTTTTATATGTTGGGCTATAGTTTCTTTTTGTGTGAAAACTGACAAAGTATGAGTTAAGCAGCTCTGCTTTCTCTCTGTTGCCTGTAATTTCCTTGCCATTTTCTCTCTTTAGCGGTCCTACAGTTTCCTTGATTTTTTTTCTTGTTAATATGTAGGAAGAAGCTTTTTTATTGTCCTTGATTTCTGTTGCAAATCTTTGTTCATTCTGAGCTTTTGCTTTCCTGACTTCATCTTTGCATGTTCTGGCTGTCTGCTGATAATTGGCTTTAGTTATGTGCTCCTCTTTCCATTTTTTATATTTGTCCTTTTTGTTTTTCAGTTTGTCAGAGAGTTCTTTGTGCAGCCATTCTGGTTTCTTCTTGGATTTCTTGTTTTTCTTTTTCAGTGGTATTGTGCTGGTCTGGGCTTTTGTGATCACATTTTTCAGGGTTTCCCATGCTTCTTGCGTTGTTTTCCCCTTTAGGATTTTCATCCATGGGATTTTTCCTAGGTTGCCTCTGAGTTTGTTAAAGTCAGCTCTTTTGAAGTTTAGGACATTGGTTAGATTGTTTACTATTGCTGGTGTTTGCATTATATTAAATTCCAGTATGACGAGATCACTTTTGTCCAAGTTTCCAGTAATTTTGATTCCCTCTATTACTTCTCTGTTTGTAATGATAAAGTCCAGTATAGCTTTACGTCTAGTTCCCTCCTCAACCTTTTGGATGACAAAGTTGTCAGCTAGGTTGGTTAGGAATCTGTTTGATCTCCCCCTCACTGCAGAGTTTGTCTCCCAGTTGATATCTGGGTAGTTGAAGTCTCCCATTACTACTGTGGTGTGCTTCCTACATACGTTTGTTAACTGGTTGGCCAACAGTTCATCTATTTCTTCTGATTGGTTGGGTGGCCTGTAATATACACCTATGGCCATGTCACTTTTTTCTCTTTTATATTGACCCACAGACTTTTTGCAGAGATTTTATCTTTGATCATGTGCATTTCTGTAGATATGTAGTGTTCTCTTACATATAGTGCAACTCCCCCTCCTCTTTTTGTAGACCTGTTTCTTTTGAACAATTTGTATCCATCCATCATGGTTTTCGTCCCACCAGGTTTCTGTAATGCCAACTATGTCATACCCTCCCTTGTGTACCATTGTTTCTAGTTCATTCTGTTTGTTCCCCAAGCTTTGAGCATTTGTATATAAGCATTTAAGGCTTTTATGCCTGTCCATGGATATGTTTCCTGCATCTCCTGATTGTTGTTTGAGTTTTTCTTTTTTCTCATCATTGCCTACCTCATTGTTTGATTTGTTTTCTTGGGATTTGTGATTGGTTTTGAGTTCTAAAGATTCTAAAGATCGGTCATCCTTCCCCCTCAGTTTTAGTTTAAAGCCCTCCTGATGAGTTTGGCCAATCTTTTTCCAAGTACATTTTTGCCTGTTTTTGTGAGGTGTAGCCCATCCCTTGCCAAGAGTCCTTTGCATAGGAAATGCAGTCCATGATCCAGGAAACCAAAGTTTTCTTGGTGACACCAACCCTTTAGCCAATGGTTTATTTCTAAAATTCTTTTTTCGCTCAATGGGTATTGGCCTTTCATTGGGAGTACTGATGAGAACACTACTTGTGCTCCTAGCTTCTTGACTTCTTTGCCTAATTGTTTGTAGTCCCTCACTATTGTGCTCAGGTTGTTTTAAAAGGATGGATTTTTCCTACCCCCAGCTGTACCTCTCAAATTAACATTGGGGACCAGCATGAAAATCTGGTTTTGTTTCTGCTTCTTTTCTGCCACCATGACTCAAGGTAGGAGGCAATGGTTCCCATATATCTGCAGTCAGGATGGGGAACTGGTGGCCTGAAAAAAGCTTAGAACAACAGATCCCAAGCCAATTCAAGATTTATCATTGAGGCCAAGACTACTAGTACTCATAATTGAGGAACATTTGGATGGCTCCAGGTCCTTCATTTTTGCTGAAGGGTTGTGGACCTTATACATCAACTAGAGAGCAAATTTTTTGAATGGCAGAGATTTAGGAAACACTTTGTGATGTCAGCATCTTCTGTGGTTTAAAGAGGGGGAAGTGAAAATGGCTTCTACAGCAACCTTTTTTCCTTTGAAAACAAATTGCAAGTGGCTGGAATGGGTTATTTGTAGTTCCTCTGAAAGTCTCTTAACGTAGGCTTGCAGCAGACAGACCTCAGTCAAGGGAAGAGAAAGGGGATGCCAAATCTTTGGTCAATGCAGAAATAGGTCCTTGGAGCTGTCCCCATCCAATTTGTCATAAGGCCCGAGGCTGCTGTTCTTTTCACCAACCAGCCATTCCTGGGAAGAAGAAGGAAACACTTTCTTACCGAGTGAGACCACTATTACAGGGGTGAATCTCCCTGTGAATAGACAATATTGTGGCATTTACTTGCATTTACTATTTTACTCTTGCTGTTGACATTGTTCTCAACCAGGGAATGTGGCTGAAGGGACCTGCTAAACAGCCACAAGAACACCCACCCCACACCCTGCCCATCCCTGTTCTGTCTCTGGCTGGTATTTCACCTGCAGAGCTTAATCTTTCCTTTATTGTAATTCTTTCTCTGTTACACAGGTCCATAACATTCTCTCTCCATTTGGGTTGGGTTCAACTTTGGTATCATAGCCCATTCCTAAAAGTGCCAGGATGAAGATGTTGCTTTCTGATGCCTAACGTTGATTTCCCTTGGCTTTCAGTTTCTTACTGCTGACCCTATCTGTTCTTCTGGCTTCCCCCCTACCTTCCGCTATGTGTTCAAAATTGTATGTATGTATGTATGTATGTATGTATGTATGTATGTACGTATGTATGTATATGCCTTGGTGGAGCAGTGGGCTAATGCCTCCTTAAGTAACACCAGCTGCCTGCAATTAGTGCAGGTTCGCGTCCCACCAGGCTCAAGGTTGACTCAGCCTTCCATCCTTCCGAGGTGGGTAAAATGAGGACCCAGACTGTTGGGGGCAATTAAGCTGACTTTGTAATAATGCCGCTTGGGGGTGTGTGAAAGCCCTAATAAGCAGGCATATACATAGAATGAAGGCTACTGCTAAGCTTGTAAGCCGCCCTGAGTCTTCGGAGAAGGGCGGGATATAAATGGAATTAAAATAAAAAAAATAAAAAATATATGTATATGTGTGTTATGTATGTGTATGAGTAGATATATACTTTCTTTTGAGAGCAGGCAAAAGAATTTCATTTTTAATGTGGGCCAGTGTGCTCCTAGTAAATAATGACAATAAATCTTGTCTTGTCTTGTCTTGTCTTGTCTTGTCTTGTCTTGTCTTGTCTTGTCTTGTCTTGTCTTGACTTGACTTGACTTGACTTGACTTGACTTGACTTGACTTGACTTGACTTGACTTGACTGTCCTTATTTCCTGGACTTGCTGGGACTGACATTACACACACAGAGAGAGAGACAACCTGGCCAGACACATATACTTCCCTCACTTTTCTTCCTTCCTGTTACTGCAGAGAGACATGATCTTGGAGAAAGTTATCTGAAGATCATTACCAAAACATAAACTCTTGATATAAGAGAGAGAGAAATAGAAACACTGTCCAGTTTGCAGGATTGGTGTCAGCCCTATAAGTAGGCCAGTCATGAAATGAACTCCACAAAAAATATTGTTGTTTGGTGTCTTTGAGTCAGCCTAGATTCATAGTTGTTGACTGGATTAGTCCCTGAAGTTTTCTTGGTCTATTTTGGTTTGCCCTTGGCTTCTTCCTCCCAAGATCATCTAGCTGGCTTTTGTAGATGACCAGGCTGAGCCTGAGGGTGGGGTCAAATGCATCATCAGTTTGGAGTCCCTATTCCCCCCAAAGAGACCTAAGTTCAGCCCTCCCCCCCTGAAATCTGTTGGCTCTTATCTGGCACCAATTTGTCTTGACTGTTAGTAAATCATTTCACTGGAATAAACTTGTAGTATTTTTGAACCCTATCCTGGCTCCTGATCTCTTGCACCTGACAGTTTTCTGTGTAAAGTAGAATTAGAACTCAGGGTAGGAAAAGGGGAAGAAGAAAGAGAAGCAGAAAAAGGAGAAGGAGAAGGAAGAGAAGGAAGATTGAAGATGGGTGGTGGCAGTGGTGTACACGGAGGTGCCAGCTACTTTTCCTCCCATGGCAGCTACTAACAAACCTTTCCGCCCAAGATGGCTGCTAAGGTAGGAGAAGGAGGAGGAGGAGGAATAAGAGGAGGATTGAAGAATGGTGAGGGAGCCTTGTATTCTAAGGCTTCTCCTAGTTTCTAGCTCGTTGCCTCAACCACTATGCCAAACTGGCTCTTAGATAATACCAAACTCTTGAAAGTCTTCTCTCTCTCTTAAGCCAAGGGGCGCCATAGGAGGACAACTATAACTTTCTTTCATGTATCTTGTTTTCCTGGACAGAGTTCATGTTTTGCTGATACATTTTGCATCCCTCCTCCAAAGTTTTCTTTGCAATAATTCAACAGTCTCTGATCTGCTAGTGTCAAAAAATTGAGTTCACGCCACTCAAAACAAAGTTTTCCAATAGTTCTTTTATTGCTGTGTTATTCAAACAAATAGAAGACAAGCATGCAATTAAGGTACATATACATATTTTGTCTAATTTCAAGGTTACTACAATAAGCTATGCCCAACTAGACTAGCAAGAAACTGTGCCTATCAAGGCTACTCAAGTTACTGTAAGTATTGTTATCCAACTAGGCTATTCATTCATACAATACTCACATACACTCTCAACACAGGTGAACAGGCTGTGTTAGAGTGAGCTGTTAAGCAGACTCAGGGTGTCACCTGCTCCAACAAGAGTCGTCTCGAACTTTGGGGTCTGGATTCATTCCAGTCCTCTCTTTATGCCCAGCTTGTTTACTCTGAATTCATATGTATGGTACTTCTTGCCCAGTCACATCAGGAACTTTAGATTCTTCTCCCTGTTCCATGATTCCATGAAAAATGCAGCCCACTGCACACCTTGCACCCACTAATTATCGACAATAATTCACTCAGACTGTGCACACATCCAAGATCTTCCATTATCAGTGATACACACATGCCAGCAATGTGAGTTTCCCAGTGGGTTCGTGAAAAGGCTAGATATGGTTGTACTATAGACCCATTATACTCATGACTTATTCTAATACCGTATATATCATACATTGTGTATCATATTTGTAACATATTCATAGCGTATATCATATAATATGTAACGCTAGAGTAGGGTGTCTCAAGCTTGGCCATCTTAAGATGGGTGAACTTTGACTCACAAGAATTCTCTAGCCAGCATGCTGGCTGGCCAGTTCTGAGAGTCGAACTTCACTCGTGTTTAAATAGCCAAGGTTGAGAAACAGGGGCTAGAGTCAGAAGTCCATCAGGGGCTGAGAAACAAAGGCACACTCTTGCCATTCTTGCTGAAATCCATTCCTAGATATTACAAAGAACATGCGTCAAAGTTCAGGGACCCCTGCCGTTTCTCCCCCAACCATTTCCAAGGCCACTTTTCTGTTGAAGAGTTAATGGAGATATCTGACTCCATGAGCCATGAAATAGCCAAGTTCCGATTTTTGAGGCTTCCTGCCTGCCTCACTCTGCTCACTTGGTCAGTTGCTTAGATCAAAGTAGAAATATTGGCTAATAGGTTTGTCGTGTGTCATGATCAATCCACATCCGAAAATATGCTTTGGAGGTGAAGAAGAAAAGGATCTCGGGACCAAAGGGGGAGACTTCTAAACATCAAACTCACTCCTCATCAGAACCGACTCTGCTGGTGGGCATCATTGTCTGATTGCAATGTCACAATAACACACATACATCTATCCCTGTTAGAATCCATCTTTCCACCTCTTTCTGTGCTTTTTCATTTGCTTCTCAAGCTGCCCTTTCAGATGTGGCTCATCCCATTTTTGCTCAACCATCTTCAATCAAAGCCAATCTTTTCAAATCCAGGCCATTGTGCTCTTTCTAATGATTGATTAGAAGAGAGCAGATGCCTGGGAATTGGGTCTCTGCTCTTTCTGCTTGCACCTAGCTGGCACCAGGAACCTTTGCCAACCTGCCAACTCAATGTTTGAGTGGCATCTCTCAAAGCCCTGCTTTATTCCTTCTGCTTTTGAATCTGTTTTTGCCAGAGAGAACCATTAACTAGACAGAATGTTAACGTACGTCAAATTCTGATCTCTAGGTAATAAAGAGATAGCAGTAAGTATGTATGTTGTGTGTGATTTGGGGGCAGGGTAATGAATATGTTTGCAGAGTGCAAGAGATTGATTTAAAACCACTAGAACTCATCCCTTGAGAGCAGAAAAGAAACTAATCTCAAATTTTCGTTAACCAACTTTCCTGTCAATCTGTCACTTTTTTCAGGTGGCCTCTAAATTTTCACTCATTTATCCATGATGCTTTATTTTGAGATGTGATACTTTAGCAGCCCTGGACAGTTACTTTTTACTGTGTCTAAATAATTGTCCTACTCTACTACTTTCAGACAAGTATCTTTTCCACATCTGCCAGGAGATTCCCCCGGGACTGAATTAGGTACCCCCTGTAAAAAAAAGTCTGTATGATCTACCCACATTATTTCCAAGGTGAGAAGATCTCAGAGCTAAAATGAGGCTGAACAAAACATGGTCTGAGAGTCAGAATACCAACCTCAGGTCACTGATTGACCAAGGCTCTCTCTCTCACTCTCACTCTCTCAGAAACTGTATGCTCTCATTCAAATGACCCTTTAGGTGTTTAACAAGATATAAACCATCATCTATGAAGTCCAGTTATCTCAGAAAACAATAAATCCATAAAAGCATCAATAACAACTTCCTTAAGGAGAAAAGATGGGTTTTAAAAAAAAAGAGTTTTAGCCTTTTCTTAAAACAAGTCAGATAGGAAATTCTCCTGAACTTTACAGGAGGGCATCCCATAAGCTTGGGGCCACCACCAAGGAACCCCTTTGTTGAGAGCGATTCGCTTTTCACTTAATTTCTTCTCTGCTCTCACGACAACAATTGGGGTGTGTGTGGTTAAATTCCATGGGGTGGGCATGGAATGCCAAGACGCCATCTGCAGATCATGAGACCCTGCTCCCCCCCTTCAAGGACATGCTATGCAGGTGAATGATCCAGACAGTTTCCATAACAAAAAGAGCGTAATCGATTGGACAATGCAATGGACTAAGGGGAGCAGACAAAGGGGAAATTCATGTTTAATTATACAGACCTTTGAGCGGGAAATTCAGAGCTGGTTTTATTTCTTTTGTGCCAATGTAGTGTATTCAATAAAAGCATTACTTTTGGGAAGACCAATGTCCCAAGAGTTCCTTTCTTGGATTCACTAGGTGGACATCTGACATCCTTCTCCTAATTGCTTCCAACCGGGTGTCCCTGCAGTTGACATTCAACCTAACCACTTCATGGAAGGCTGGAGCTCCTGTTCTATACTGCAGTCTTCCCCAGTCTAACTGGCCTGGACCAGTGTCAGAGGCATCCAGATCAATGGTAATTAGACTAAAGAGCTTAAAAGCTTGACTTCGGGCCATTAAAATGGTCTAGGCAAACTTTCCTTTTATGGCTGGCATATGGTGAAAAGCAGTACTTGCCTACATTTAGTAATATTAGAGTGATATTTGGATTTCACAAATAAGTCACAGTTGAAATGGATGATTCTGAACCTTTGAGAGTTGATGCTTTTCCTGATTTCATACTTGTTATATGTGAATTCTATTTATACCTGAATTGCTAGGCAGAGTTTAAATGGCTGGGAATGTTTGATGGTTGGCAAAACAAACAAGATATGCCTGCAGGTCCAGAACTCTCCTTTTTAAAACACAAGAGGAAAAATGTTATTTGAATATGGAACTCAAAATTTCCATTCTTAAGCGGAGGGAGAAAGATGCTCAAGTAGTTGGAAATATTTGGGGTTTTCTTCTGGACCTTAAGGCACAAGGGAGGAGGAAACCCTAGCCCCAAACTTTGCACTTTCCAGCTACATAGTCTTTAATGTCACAAATTCTTAACTATGGCTGTATTGGGCTGGGGAATTCTTGGAACTGAAGTCCAAATTTCTGGAGGAAATCCAATCGCAGAAGGCCGACTTAGCACATGGAAAAAAAAGATCTGGGGCTGCATGCACTCACGTCTTTCATAGTCTGCTGCCTATAGCCACATTTGCCCAACTGCACTTTTAATCTCATCCTGGGAATCTTCCATTTTCAGTTTAAATTGAATCAATCACACAACATCCTGCACAATTTGGTTTGCACAAAATGACATATAAGCCCAAACCTATCAGTTTTGCAAGCATCTTCTGCAGAGGAGAGCTTGGTGAGTATTAAGCCATATGTTCCCCCTGTTCAAATT
Organism: Vipera ursinii; assembly: GCF_947247035.1. Lineage (NCBI taxonomy): Eukaryota > Metazoa > Chordata > Lepidosauria > Squamata > Viperidae > Vipera > Vipera ursinii. Next base: position 3,649,741 of record NC_139520.1, read on the forward strand.
TTGCCTCTAAGCATTGAGATCAAGAAACCACAGATCTCTACTCCGTGACTATTTATCATCTCCAAACTCCACATCCTGCTCTTTTGCACCACTGCTGGTAGTTCAAAGGCCACTTGGTTGGCAAAGAAAGATGAAAAAACCTGGTTGAGGGATTATGCAATAAAGCCAATACTCTCCCATCCTACACAGCCAATTGTTGTGTAGTTGTTTGCAAGGCAACACACTAGGGTCAAGTGAAGATCAGTAGTTTCCCATATTAGTTGCAGGAGTAATCATGGCCAATCAATGACCACTCTAGGATCAGATGTTGTTTACCTTTTTTTTTTTGGAAAACTATGAGTGAAAGCAGAAGCTTTTGTGAAATGACCTTCCTCTTTTTGATGAAATGATAAGAAGCCAGATGTCGTTTTTGAGTTTTTGATAAGCTTGGTCAACTGTAGCTGACATACTTTTAAAACCAATTTTGCAAAACAAGACTAAGATAAAATATCTCAACAGAATTAGAAGCATATTATTCATTTCTCAAATATATGGAAACTACGTCTGGCGTTTAGGATAATTTTCTACCAGCCTGGAATTTCACTTGTCCTGTAAGTTGGCAGCATAGAAATGACTGTTGAAACAAACACAGGCCAACAAATATTGTGCCATATGTCCGATTGACATGCGAGCATTATTTTGAAGAGGGTCCAAAGGTAGACAATGGACTCAAAATCAACAAAGCAACAGGGATTGCAGGTGACAATGGAGACCAAGCCTTCCTTCCTTCCTTCCTTCCTTCCTTCCTTCCTTCCTTCCTTCCTTCCTTCCTTCTTTCTTTCCTCCCTCCCTCCCTCCCTCGCTTCCAACATCTAAAACCCTAAAAAGAGCTCACTCTAACCAAGACTTAGGTGGGAAAGGCAGATTTTCAAATACTTTTAAAAGATACTTGGGTAAGTGCCCCATAGTTGAGGAGAATGCTGTCCTGGGAGCGGGGGGGGGGGGGGGAAAGGGGGGGCAGGCCACTTCCTAGGTCTTATCAAATGCAATCCTAAATGTGGCTGGGGAGACATACCACCCATCAGCAAAAGGAGGCAGGGCCAGAATTCCAAGTGGATCCAATGTGGATGTTGTGTAAAGGGGTGAAGTCAATGCCTTGGGCTCCCCAAGACTGAATGCACCTGTTTTCCCCTTAAAATCCTCCCTCAAAGACAGAAAAAAATTAAAAACTCAGATCATTTTTAGGCCACATCACAGGTGTGATGGTTGCAGAAACAGGCTGATGGACTATGTGCATCCCACGGATTGACCCCTTTGCCGCCTTGTGATCAAGTTTGCACTGGGGTGGCTTAAATGCTGCTTGGAGGGAAAGAAGAATCTTTTTGGCTCAAGAGGAAACAGTGGCTAGCCCGGGCAGAGCAAATGATAAGTTTCCCACCTGATTGGCAGTTGGCAGTTTCTAAAAGGAAATCCCCCTGAAGCACATAGGAGACTTTCTTGCGGCTGTTTCTTTTGTAAAATGGAGCTTCTTCAGTGGCATCCTGAAGATCCTGAGAGGAATGTGATTGTAATGTATTGGGTTTGAGTGTAACACCACATGGTAAGCTGGAACTAGCTAACTGCTCCCAGCACCTCAGACACCCTGTCTCCAGTGGCTGTCTATTGGCTGTCCCTAGGTGGCAATAGGTTTCTTTAAACCTATTGGCTGCCGCCTAGGGGCCAGGCTATAAATTGCTGCAGCTGCAGCCCAGTTCTCCTGTTCTGATCCTGCAAGCAATAAACCATGTTATTTGCCGAATTCATTCGCTTCGTCTTCATTCCTGCACAACGAACCCAGTACACAACAGTGATCATCTCTGAGACCATAAAATTGGCAGCAAGAACAACAATGGGTCCCATGTGGTCCTAACCCCCCATTTTTATCCCTAGGCCTATGGGGGGGGTGGGTGGGAAATCACACTGTTTGCATTGTCACACACTTGCATTGTGACATTGTTTGGGATTTAGCCAAACCTGAAGCACCTCCTATTTTACATCAGAGGCTTCTTCGTCTAATACTTTTGGATGCAGTACCATCCATGATTTGGGGTCTCTTGCAGGTTCAGCTTCCTTCTCATTATGCTGCAAAGTCCTGAGAAACTCGTAGCATTTTCAATTATGGAGGATGCCCTGCTCTCTCTCTCTCTCTCTCTTTTGACAAGCTGCCAAAACCGCATTTTAAAGCAAGGATCAATCTCTGAGCATTTCAGCATGATTAAAAAGCTGCCTGGAAAAATAGGCTCTCTCTTAGCTCTTGTAAGGCCTCCCTGTTGCTATTTCTAGTTATAGTGGGGAAAATCGTTCTCCTTAGCATTGGAATCAAGGTTGCATAAGGCTTAAGGCTGGGACTTGCAGTGGGGAGACTAACATGCATCTGTGGAAAAGAGGTATGATATAAATGCAGTAAGGAAAAAGAAATTGTAAGGAAAAAAATGAGATCGGAGTAATAATTGTTGTTTTCTCTGTAGTGGAGGCTCCTGCTTTGAAAGAGGCAGGCAAGCTGTGCAACGGCCAGCCAGGGTTGGTACTTGATCAAAGTGAAAATGGTTGCAAAGTGGAGCTCCTTCCACTGCTGGCCTAGATGGTGAAGATGTGTGAGGGGGTGTGTTTGTGGGTGTGGGCCTATGGGTGTGAAAGACAGAGAGGGAGGGAGGGAGGGAGGGAGAGAGTTTTGGAAATTAGAGTTAAAGTCAACTTGAACGACTCTGCCAATCAACGACTCTTTCCAAATCAAACCAATTATCCAGTCCAAGTCATCAAATCAAATCAGAATGCCTGCACATCCTTTCACTATTAACCCTTTTAAAATTACATTCAGAAAATGGAACCAGCCATTTGATGATTTGAATAAGCATGAAAAATCAAACTGATTTCACATTTCAGCTGAAGTATCCGGTCAGGTCTACTGGGTTCAGTTTTTCAGATTCTGTGCATGCAGAGAATTTCTACCAAATCGCAGGTCCAGTTCTGAAAGTTTGGCAGGGGGAAAAAAAAGCTCATCAAAATAAACCCAGGTCTAATTAAAAGCTATTTAAAAGAATGAAGTCCCAGAGGAGGAAACAACTGCAAAGGTGGTCCTGTCCTGCCCGGACTCTGCATTGTGGGTATATAGAGGAGCACAGAGATGGCCTCGAAGAAGGAATTCAGTGGCCCTTATGCAAACCTCTTAGCCTGGATAGAGAGGAAGATTGTGCTGCCTTGATTCTTAGTGTGAGATGTCAGGCATTCCAGATTCTGTCATTGTACCAAGCAATGGAGGAGAGTTCTGATAGAATCATAGTTGTCCAGTCTTTTCTTGCAAACCTCCAGTGACGGAACACCCACGGCTCCAGGAGGCAAACTGTTGCATGGGTCAATTGTTCTCACAGTCAGAAAATTTCTCTTTTGTTCCAGGTGGGGGTCTCTCTCTACAGAGCTTCCACCCATTGCTTCTGCTGCCGCTTCTGCTTTCAGGTGCTATGAGAAATAAATCAAAGCCCTCTTCCCTCTGACAGACCCTCCAATATTGGAAGACAGCTGTCATGTCTCTCCTAAGTCTTCTGTTTGACAGGCAAAGCGTACCTATTCACGGTAAGGTTTAGTCTCCAGACTCCTATTCACCTTTGTTCCTTTTCTCTACATTCTTTCTAGGGCCTCGGCACCTTTCTTCTCATTGTAGCACTGGTGAGCTCTCTTTCCTGACCTGATGTACTCAAAGGGCTAATATTGGGAAAGGAAATAAAAAAGGGCAAAATCAGACACAGAAACATACATTTCTGGCAATCGCCTGTGGGATGGGTTGATACAAATTCCCTTAACTATGAGCTGAAGTTACTAAAACAGAACTATTTGGCTCGTATGTTGCCAATGTGTGCTAGAATGCTTTTCTGAGCAACATTAGGTCCCCTGCGTGGAGGGCCCAACTTCCCCCTCCAGTCCTCAACTTACAACTGCTCATTTTTTTTTTTTGCCGGCTCCAAAGATGGCGGACGCGCTGGGGAGAGCTCCGTAGCCCCCAACAGTAAGGCGTCCCCCCAGGACCCCCCAGGGATGTCAATGGACCCCTGGGGTGGGGCGAGAATTTCAGGCAAATGAGCTGGGCAATTATACCGCCCGCTGCCTCCCGAAACAGCTGCAGGGGTGCCGGGACATCCCCGCCCCGCCGCCTGGGCCGTTGGCAACCGTTATAAACGGGGCCAGCACCTCCGCCCTGCCTCTACCGCTTGTCAAACTGCCGGGCAAGGGCGGCGCCTCCGCGGATCAGCTGTGCGGCGGAGGCCCCGGCGGCAAGGATGGCAGCGGCTGCGGCGACGACTTTCAAGCCCCCAGGCTGGTCGTTGATCCAGGGAGCCTGGCAACGGCGGTGGCGGCGGCGGCGGGGCGTCTCCAGGCCCGCCCCTGGCCATCCAGGAGGGGCCGGAGGCTCTGCTCTGCCCCGGCCCCCTGACCGGCTCCCAGGTGATGGCGGCGTCTCCGGGCTATCAGCGGAGACGCCGCGGACCAGCTGGACCAGCTGGGTGGCGGAGGCGGAGGCATCTTCGGCGGCGCCGGAGGTGACAGACCCGCCCCTGGACCACGACAGCCATCGCAGCCATCCAGGAGGGGCCGGAGGCTCTGCTCTGCCCCGGCCCCCTGACCGGCTCCCGGGGACGGCGGCGTCTCCGGGCTATCGACAGAGACGCCGCGGACCAGCTGGACCAGCTGGGTGGCGGAGGCGGCGTCATCTTCGGCGGCGTCGGCGGCGAGAGGCCCGCCCCTGGACCACGACAGCCCTGGACCACGACAGCCGTCGCAGCCATCCAGGAGGGGCCGGAGGCTCTGCTCTGCCCCTGACCGGCTCCCGGGTGGCGGCGGCATCTTCGGCGGTGAGAGCCCAGCGAGCCCTGGTCTGCGGTCTCCTCCGATGCCGATCACCGGGCAAGGGCGGCATCTCCGCAGATCAGCTGTGCGGCGGAGGCGCCGGCAACGAAACCAACAGCAGCAGCAGCGGGCAGCGGCGGCGTCTGCGAGGATCAGAGGAGGTGCCGCCAATCAGCTGGGCGGTGGAAGTGGCGGCAGCGAAGACGACGGCGGCCGGGACTGCTTCTCCAGGCCTAGTCGTTCGCCACCCAGGGGCCTTGACAGCGGCGGTAGCACTGACGGCGTGGCATCTCCAGCCCGCCCCCTGTACCGCTACGGCCGTTGCAACAATCCTGAGCGGGGCCGGAGCTGCTGTTTTTGCCTCGGCTGCCTAATCTGCTCCCGGATAGCGGCGGCGGCTCCGAGTGATCAAGGAGACGCCGCAGACCAGCTTTACAACGAGGCGAGGCATCTGCGGCCTACACCCCGAGCCACCTCCTCGAGACACCTTGATCGGAGACGGCAACAGCAGGGGCATGACACCAGGGACTCCCATACCTCTGGGAGGCCACGCTCCGGTCGGTCCCCAACCAATAGGGGCCATGGAGCTGCGGCCGGGAACAACGCCCAGAGGATCAGGGAGGGAACTGTTTGGGCGGCTGAACCACCAGAGCTGACGCCAATTAATGGATCCCTCAATCCTGCCTTCTGCCCACTCTCAACCATCCTTGCTCATTCTCTCCCCACAGGACATAACGGGCCTGGGTGCTAGCCACGGTGGCAGAGTGGCTGGGCCTTACACCTGCAACCCCATAGAGGTGAGAGCTCTATGGGGTATGCTTCACCCAGAGTACGTTCTGGACCACCTCCGGAAGCAGAGACACAACCCATCGTGAGAGGATGAGGAGTGGCCTGCTTCTGGGGGTTCGCCCGGTCAAGTGGCAGTGGCAGGGCGACGATCCAGAAACGCACCTACCCGACTCGACCCTCCTGCAAATTCACCATCCAGGGGACAGCCTTCCCGGAACCACCTGTGACTATGCTCGTTCAATACTCTAGCATAGTACTGCACGCCCTCAGGGGTTCCCCACTCTCCTGGGTGCGACCCGCCTGCATCACATCCAATCTTGATGACGGGCCCAACCACTGGGCCTCTGAGAGATGGCCGGGCAGGGTCAGGGGCCTCCAGCATAAGCCCAACAAGAGGCCCCTGATTAAGTTCTTAGTTAAGTTTTTTGTGGGGTTAGGGAGGGGGGAGGGAGAAGAGTATGGTTGCGCGGGAAAGGCACGCCTTCCAGCCACCATAACGCATGCCAGGCCCACGGCCGTTCGCGACGGTGTACAACGAGGACCAGTCGCCGATAACACCCAGTGGCGTACTGACAAACGTCCCATCCCTAGGATGGTGGGGAATGGCAGAAGGTGCACAGACAGAGGGCCGTATTGTCACCGGGAGTGTCATCTCCGCTCTGTACAAGCGGTGAGACGCTCCGACCCTCTGTTCTCCCCCAGAGGACCGGGGAGCAAAGGTGCGCACCCTCCCATGCTAAGGCTGGTCTACCTGAATGCAAGGTCCGTAGCTAACAAAGCTCACCTCATTCGTGACCTAGTGGAGAGTGAGCATGCGGACCTGGCCTGCATCACGGAAACCTGGCTGGGCCCAGAGGGGGGTGTTCCTCTGGTTGACCTCTGCCCGCCAGGTTTCCAGGTACTGCACCAGCCTCGGGCTCATGGGAGGGGCGGGGGAGTGGCAGTTATCATCAGGGAATCCCTTAGCCCGCGAGAGACCACCGTCCCTCAGATGGTCGGGTGTGAGTCTCTCCTACTGAGATACGGCCCAGGGGCGCAGTTGGGCCTGCTGCTGGCGTACCTACCACCTAATCGTGCAGCGGCGGCCCTACCCGAGCTACTCGATGTCCTCTCAGGGTTGGTGGTTGAATTCCCAAGACTCATGGTCTTGGGCGACTTTAATCTACCGTCCCTGGGAGGATCATCCGAACTGGCTCGGGAGTTCATGGCTTCCATGGTGGCCATGGACCTGTTGCAAATAATTTCTGGGCCGACTCATGAGAGAGGCCACAACCCAGACTTGGTGTTCTTGTCTGGACGGTGGCGTGATGATATCGGTGGGGGTGCCACAACTGTTACGCCCCTGTCATGGACCGATCACCACCTCCTGCGGCTAGACTTCCCCCTTGCCACCCCCCAACGTGGGTGCACGGTGCCAGTCAGATGGTACCACCCTAGGCGCCTAATGGACCCTGATAAGTTCCAAGCAGCGCTTAGGGACACGCATGCACCCCCTGCCCACAGCTCGGCGGATGCCTTAGTGGAAGCCTGGGAAAAGGTAGCCACGGAGGCTCTGGACCGAGTTGTACCCTTGCGGCCTCTGACCCGGCGCAGATCCCAGCGAGCCCCATGGTTCACCGAGGAGCTCCGGGAGATGAAGCGTCGGAGACGGGGCCTAGAGAGCCGTTGGAGATCCAGTCGATCCGAATCCGACCGATTGCGACTAAGAATCCTCACCAGGTCTTATCTCGCTGCGATAAGGGTGGCAAAATCCAGCTACTTTTCCACCCTCATCGCGTCCGCAGATAATCGCCCGGCTGCCTTGTTCAGGGTGACTCGCTCCCTACTAAATCAAGAGGTGAGGGAGGAACCCTTGCAGGGTCGAGCCGAGGAATTTGGTCAATATCTGCTGGATAAAATTGCTCGGATTCGAACTGGCCTGGACTCCAACTGGGCTGAGATGGAAGAACAAGACATGGTCAGTCTTGTCGACGTCATCTGGGAAGAATTTGATCCTGTAACTCCTAAGGAAGTGGACAGGATTATGAGAAGGTTGAGCTCCTCCACATGCTTACTGGACCCGTGCCCTTCCTGGCTGGCCTATGCAGCTCGAGAGGGGACACGAGGCTGGTTCCTAGCGGTCATCTCTGCTTCTCTGAGTGAGGGTCACTTCCCCACCGCCTTGAAGGAGGCGGTGGTGAGACCTCTCCTCAAGAAGCCCACCTTGGACCCATCCTCTTTGAATAACTTTCGTCCAGTCTCCAATCTTCGCTTCCTTGCAAAGGTTGTTGAGAGCGTGGTGGCGCACCAACTTCCTCAGATCCTGGATGAAGCGGTTTATCTAGACCCGTACCAATCGGGTTTCAGGCCGGGCTACAGCACGGAGACGGCATTGGTCGCTCTGATGAATGATCTCTGGAGAGCCCGGGACAGGGGCCATTCCTCTGTCCTAGTCTTATTAGACCTCTCGGCGGCTTTCGATACCATCGACCATGGTATCTTGCTGCGACGCCTCAGGGGACTGGGAGTGGGAGGCACGGTTCTGCGTTGGTTCTCCTCCTTTCTCCAGGGTCGCTCGCAGTCGGTGCTGACAGGGGGACAGAGGTCGACCCCGAGGCCTCTCGCTTGCGGAGTCCCTCAGGGGTCGGTCCTCTCGCCTCTCCTGTTCAACATCTACATGAAACCGCTGGGTGAGATCATTCGCAGTTTTGGAGTAGGGTACCATCAGTATGCTGATGACACCCAGCTTTTTATCTCAACTCCAAACAATATCAGTGATGCCCTAGACGTGATGTCCCGCTGCCTGAAAGCGGTCCGGGAATGGATGGGGAGAAACAGGCTTCAACTGAACCCGGACAAGACTGAATGGCTGTACGTACCGGCAAGCCAGGATATTCAGAACGTCCCACTGCTTAACATTGGGGACAAGTTACTTCCACCTGTTGATAGGGCCCGCAACCTGGGTGTCCTCCTAGACTCGCAGCTCTCCCTGGAAGACCACATAGGAGCTGTGACCAAGGGGGCCTTCTCCCGGGTTCGACTAGTTCGCCAACTACGGCCTTATCTGGACCTGGATTCCTTACGTACAGTCACCCATGCCCTTGTGACCTCTCGCCTAGACTATTGTAACGCTCTCTACATGGGGCTGCCCTTGAGATCCACTCGGAAGCTTCAACTGGTGCAAAGTGCGGCGGCACGGACACTCTTGGGAGCCTCCCGATACTCCCATATCACACCTCTCCTCCGTGCGCTGCACTGGCTTCCGGTTGCCTTCCGTGTGAAGTTCAAGGTGCTAACAATGACATACAAAGCCCTACATGGCATGGGTCCGGACTACCTACGGGAGCACCTTCTGCCACTGTCAGCACCCCACCGTCCTGTGCGCTCCCACAGAGAGGGCCTCCTCAGGGTGCCACCGCTCAAGGAATGTCGGCTGGTGGCCCCCAGGGGGAGGGCATTCTCAGTAGGTGCGCCAGCCCTCTGGAACAGCTTACCAACCGAAATCCGGATGGCCCCTGACCTCCGTTCCTTCCGTCGCGACTTAAAAACTTTCCTGTTCCAGCAGTCCTGCCTGGCATGATAGCGTTAATTGGGGTCCCAGTTGGTTTTCATTAGTGTTTCTTATTATTTTATTGTTCAATCTGTATACATTCCTTCCTCTGTACACCGCCCCGAGTCCCTCGGGAGAAGGGCGGTTTATAAAAACTAATAAATAAATAAAATAAATAAATTTAGTGACCGTTCAAAGTTACAATGGCACGGGGAAAAATGACTCCTGACCCTTTTTCACACTTATGACGTTAGTAGCAGCCCCACGATCATGTGATCAAAATTCATCACTTGGTAACTAGTTAATATTCATTCATTCATTTATTCATATTCCTAACCGGTTTAATAACTTATCAGCTGCAGTGATTCACTTAACAACTGTCGCAAGAAAGATTGTAAAATGAGGCAAAACTCACTTAGCAAATGTCTCACTTAATGTTGGGGCTCAGATGTGGTCATAAGTGTACATTTCTCCTCCACATGTGCAGGGGGGGGCAATTAGACAATAGAAGAAGGATTTGGGTTATTAGGAGCAAAGTATGAGAAGGAGAAGGAGTATCTAATATTGCATGTATTGACAGCGGTGAGAATAGTATTTGCCCAATACTGAAAAAATGAAACCAACTGAAGAGATCTTAATCAAGAAAATTTTAGAGTGTGCAGAAATGGATAGATTAACCTTAGAGATTAAAGAGAAAGAGAATTCAGTTTATTTTAAAACATGGGATAAATTTTACCAATGGTTAGGAAAACGAACCACTGAGAAACGAATGTGATATGTTATTTTGAATATATATTAGTAAGAAGAATGATATGTATTGGCTAACTGATACCGTTTATGATTATCGTTTAGCATATTCACTACAGCTATTTACTATTATATTAATTACTGTTAACTGAACATATGTACCCGGACAATAGTCTGTTTGCTAAAGCTTGAATTGGGAACAACAACCCCAATGTTGTTCCCAATCCCGTCCCAACCCCAATCCCGATCCTAACCCCACCCCGAACCTTAATCCCTATCCTGGTCCTACCCCTTCCCCAACCTTATAAAATTCAATAAAAATCTTTATAAGAAGAGGGATTTGGGCACGCATCGCCCCATCCTCTCAGCAAACATGTTGGTGGCCCCACACGGATTTAATTAGGAATTCAGAAGGAAACTGCCCTTTTTCGCTCCGATTTCCTTCCCTGTGTAAATGTGGCTCACTTTTCAACTCTGGCCTGATGTAAACAATTACAAGCCCAGCTCTCTTGTTTTGCCACAGTTTTCCACACTGCACAAGTGTGTTCTTCCAAATGCATGAACAAAATTAAACTCTGGGCCCTCAGTTCTTATTGCAGGCACAGTCGATGACAAGAGATGTACATGAAGAAAATCTACTTTTATTAGAAATGGAAAGGTCAGCTATGTGATGTGTCTCCATGGTGAAAATAATATATTAAAAATGTACGCACTACATTGGGTTATTGGACAGGAAGCAGGGAAGAACTGAAAACTGAAAAATGTAGAAGGAAAAATTTCAAACAAATCCCAAATATATGTGCAAAAATTCTGGTGTATTTGCTTGTTTATTGAGAATATTTTTTTTTCTGTTGTCCATGCTTTTCGGAGAGAGGTGCAGCTGACCTGCAAAATTATTAAGCAACAATAGATAATTAATAACACAATTCCAGCAGCAGAACCACCCACTTTGCAGATAAAACAGATTCATTAGGAACAGTTCCCCATCTTCCATCTCCAAAAATCAAAATTTTGCAGTCATTTTTATTCTGCCTATTGATTCACACTAATACTGTGAAATTATTACTGTTGCCGAAAATGATGTCCTCCCTCATCAGGAAGGACCAGGAAACATTCAGAATCTGAGAAACAGCCCTGATTTCCCTGAAATGCTGTCGAATGTAACATGTTTTTTCAAATGTTCACCTTTCCGGATGGAGATGTGGAAGAAATCCAATGTGCACGTCCATTCAGAAGAAAGTCAGATTATCCCTGATGCAGGAGGAAAAAGGTTGGCTAGAGCAGAACAAGTGTGGTCATCCCTGCACCAGTTGTCTCCTACTACAAGAGCTTTCTTCAGCTGGTCCTGCTGAGCGTGGAGTGTTGTGTGGTGGGTTCAGGAATGCAGGAAGGACGCCAGACCGAGGAGTACAGCAAACAGCTCTTTATTGTGGGTGAAAACTGTACTGGGGGAAATAGGGCTACCTGTACCTGGCCAGGTACGCTCTCAGGCAATCAGTTCAAACCTTAGTTTCCCGCTGAAAGCTAACCAGCCACAGTAGTTTCAGTACAGTGCCACCTGGTGGTATCGGCTATGCTGCAGCTTAATGTAACTTAAAACCCCCATACATAACATGGAGGAAGGTGGAAAACTGTATTCCTACAGACACCAGGTTGAAAGAAGGCCATACTTTGCAAGATGGAGCTGTTCACAACTCAAGGGCTCCTTCACTTTAAATGAAGTGAACTTTCAAGCTGCTTTAGTTCAGTCTGCTTCTGGGAAATTCCAGGATGGAGAAGAGGCAAACTCACTGTGATGACTCCCCCAGGTGGTTCCCCAGATACCTCTCTAGATGTCAGTTCGAAGGAGGATGAAGAGGTTCTGGGCACGTCAGGAGGGGAGTTGGTCAATGGCTCCAAGCAGTCGGCTGAGAGGGATTTGGCTGAAGCACAGCTGCAGCAGGACAAATGGGGAAAGTATGCAGCTGTAGCAGGTCAGTGATGAGGAAGAGGAATTGCCTTCTGCATCTGATCCAAGAGCAGATAGGGAAGAGAAAAGGCAGGAGCAGAGAAGGTCAGCCAGATTACTTGTGCGGAGGCAGCCTTGCCCTTCTTGATGGGCTTCACCAGGAGCTGGCTATTTAGCACGGCAGACAGATGGAGATGATGTTGAGAACAATGTGTTCATTTCCTAGCTGTGTGTTTTCTGCTGGCTGTGATTTCTGCCTTGTTTCGGATGGACACCATGCCATGACTTTGGATCATGCCTTGTGAACTCTGGACTTTCCTTGCCTCATGAATCCTCTTGTGTTGTGGATTTAATTTTGCCTGGTGGACTTCACTGGCCATTGCTCCATGGACTAGCATTGGTTTATTTTTGGCTGGACTTAATAGGGACAATTCTGGGTTTTTGGTCAAGGGAACTGCTGGGGAATATTAATAAATCCACTAAACCACCATGACTAGTGCGACAGCAAACTCAAAGAAATCCCTTCTGTTGCTTCCATCGGCTACTGAGAAGAGACAGAAAATGACTTCTGCCTATTCACAACACACCCTGATTTTTCCCCCCACACTTTTGAAACAGCCAGTGAAGATGCCATGTCATTGTCTCTTTCCTTTAGCAGGGAGAAAAAAGATGTAGCAAATTTTACTGAGGCAAACCCAAATTATACAAGTCCATACATTATTCATCTATGTCTCATGTTCACCCTGTCATGGGAAGAATGTGGCCAGAGGGGAAAAAGGGATTGGGAACTTCTGAAGAATTTAGAGGTTGTGCCTTTAGGATCAGATGACTCTCTCCCACATACATAGCCAGTGACTGATTCCCTGGTTATAATGTCTAAGGACCTTTCCCTATGGCAACCGTGTCTGCCTGAGTTAATACTCAGAGAAGGAACTCAGGAGGAAAAGGCATTGGCTGTGGAAAGTGGGGCTATTCAAATATTGTCATCAAAAAGTCAGGAAGATTTCTTGGTTTAGAATGTACAGAAAAACCCAGCCATTGTCTTCTCATCTTATGTGAACAAGGCAAAAAAAAATTAAACCATGATTATAGATTGGTTAGGACATTGCTTGCCTGTGAAAATAGAAATTGCCTTTTGTTAAACCAAGTTTAAGATCTAGCATGTTGTGTAGATCAGGACAATTCTTTCCTATTAACTTTACTCTGTTGCAGGTTTGGTGTGCAAATACAATAGGATTTCCACATGTTCCATTCTTTAAAGTCAATCGTGGAAGGGGAGAGAGCAGAATGTGTGGTTACAACTTGGAGCAGGGCAACTGATGTAAACAATACTTTAGCCTGGAGGGGCACCCTGAAAAAAACTTGGCACAGGATGTAGCAAGGTTTAGTTCTACTCTGGTTAGCAAGATGTCAGGGTCTTCTCTGAATGTGAGATGGAAAGATGCACGCTCCAAACATGTCAAATGAGGAACAGCTTTCTATAGCTCAAGTAAAGTCTCGATCCATGGAGATCTACAAAGGATCTATGAGAAAGAAATTCACACAACTTAGAGAGGTCCTACCTTAATGTACCCAAAACAAGGACAAAAGTTCTTGTTTAGTTTCTGACATTCGTCCTGGCAATGGATAAAGCGTTCTTAGTGCAGGTAGTCCTTGACTTATGACCACGATTGAGTCCAACATTTCTGTTGCTAAATGAAACATTTGTTAAGTGAATTTTGCCCCATGTTATGACCATCTTGCCACAGCAGTTGTGTGAATCACTACAGTTGTTAAGTTAGTAACAAAGGTTGTTAAGTGAATCTGGCTTCCCCATTGGCTTTACTCATCAGAAGGTCGCAAAAGGGGGATCACGTGAGCCCCGGGGAGACTCTGCGAGTGTCATAAATATGAGCCAGTGGCCACGCATCCGAATTTTGATCACGTGACCCTGGGGATGTTGCAATGGTTGCAAGTGTGAAAAATGGTCATAGGTCACTTTTTCAGTGCCGTTGTAACTCTGAATTGTCACTAAGTGAACGGTTGTAAGTCAAGGACTACCTGCAAAATGTGCTTTTCTGGCCACCCAATGTGGATGGGGGCTTGACCCAAGGTCTTCCCCCCATCTGCCAGCTCTGCACAAGCTGGAGAAGATGTGTCAGCTGACTCAGAATGGAGCAAAAACATATCAGTCAGAGAAGGCTGTTTTGATCCAATTAGATGACAGCCTTCATCTCCATGCTGTCCAGATGCCTTAGTTGTTAAAATCGCTTCTCTCTTCCCTCTAATAGCTTCTTTGGTGAAGGAGATGATCTGTATCATTAATTTGCCTGTGTTCACACTTTGTGTTCACCTGAATACTGCTTGTTTAGTTTTACCATTGCATGATGCCTGTGTCTAGATAATTGTGGTTTCCTTCAATAGCTTGACATGATTCATGAACTGTCTACCCATTTCCTTTCCCAAAGTGAATATAAGACATTTATCCTCGTAACAATTAAGGCATGGCAGATGAATGACCACCAATCCACCCTCCCATGAGAAAATCACAGCTTGTCTTCTTGAAATTTAAACAGCAAGCTCTAATTTCCTGGCCTGTGCACAGTCTCTTCTGCTCTTGCATTGCTCTTGCAATTTCTGCAATTCTTCAGTCATGTCCCAGGCTCTGATGCCTCTACGTGGAAACAGAGGCAACAGAGTGAGAATTGACTGCAACAGCAGCAGTTTATATATTATAGGTTTATAACCAATTACTGAGATGTACTGCTACGTAAACGGGTAAAACATAAATTAGGATTATATGAGATGTTGAATATGTAGATCAAAATAACATATTGTAGGCACAAATCAACCCAGCCACAACTAAGAACTGTGCACCGTGCTTAACTGTGCTTTACTTTAGAATCCTACTCAGCTTGTGCGCCTTCCAAGCACAGCAGCATCTAGCTGGGAGTTGCAGGACCAAATGTTTGGACTTGTTTCCTAACCCAAAAAATCAACACACACACACACACACACACACACACGCACCCTGTCACAAAAATGGTATGGACAAATCCATGCAAAATGAAGGGCCAACCCCATGTGGAGTGCCTGATCTGTAAGGCAAAACCATGCTGACTAGTTATCTATAATCCTTGCATAGTGTTTTTCAAGTGTGCTGAGTCTTCAGTTGCTGTGATTTGTTCTGCTTGGGGCTGCCCTTGAAGTCCATCCAGAAAGTTCAGCTGATACAAATGTACAGGTAGTCCTTGATGTACAACAGTTCATTTAGTGACATTCGAAGTTACGATGGCACTGAAAAACTGACTTATGACCATTACTTACACTTATGACTGTTGCAGCACTGGTCAAGTAATTTACATCCAGATGCTTGACAACTGTCTCACATTTATGACGGTCACAGTGTCCCAGGATCATGTGATCCCCTTTGATGACCTTCTGACAAGAAAAGTCAATGGGAAAGCCAGATTCACTTAAGAACCATGTTACTGACTTAACATCTGCAGTGATTCGCTTAACAAATGTGGAGAGAAAAGTCGTAAAATGGAGCAAAACTCACTTAGCAACATAAATGTGAAGCTCAATTGTGGTCATACGTTGAGGACCACCTGTAGGCAGGGCTTATAGTCATGTGACACATGACACACCCACATAAGCAGCACTGGCTAATGGTTTGTCTCTGGGTCCTGTTGCCCGCAGGGGATCTCTTCAAGATTACTTATCCTGGGAGTCTACCTGCCCCAGGTGAGCAAACAGGGAGTGCCAGCTTATTGGGGTGGTTGGTGAGTAGGGGTACAGAGGTGGACACTCTCGAAGGGAGACCCCTTCCTATGGCACAGATTGCCTCCTCAGGTAAGAGGTTTCTCTTCTCTTGCAGCCTAACAACTTGCTAAGGCCCAGTTGTTTGAGAAGGCTTTTAGAAAAATGTGCTCCGGAAATGTTAATTCTTTGGAAATAGCTCTTGTGGAACCTTCTTGTATCACTGTTTTAACAGTATGTTGTAAAATGTTTGTGGAATTAAAGTGTTCTGACTGAACTGGATTAAAGTCTTGTAGATAAACAATTTTATAGCTGCAGGCTAAGCTGATTAACTGAGTATGGTGGGAGTAGCCAAACACAATTAGTACAAACAAAGAAGAAAAAATTATGCAGATTTCTGCCAGATTTTTTGCTACAAAGAGTTAGGGTTAGGTGTAGAATCTTGGAGGATGAACTGTCACTTCTTATTTATTGCTGAGGTCATTAAGAGAGAATCTCTTCTTTCTAGGGTTGGGCAACCTGGATTGAGATGTAGTTCATGAGAGAAACTACAGATGAATGCCTCTCTTAGTTGATTAGTTGGTTGTCTGACATTCTTCCTGCCATTTTCCTAATCTCTCCATTAACACTCACTGAAAGATGGCTACTGGCCATTTGTATCACCGTAAGGGAAGAGGTGGAAGCCTCGCCATCTTGTATTGCAGTGTTTCTCAGCTTTAAGACTTCAACTCCTAGGATTCTTCAGCCAGCATGGTCCCCAGAATAAGATGGGCCAGCTCCGGGCTCAGTGCCTTCCCTAGGCTGCATCAGCAGAGGAACATTATCAAGGTCATGTGAAGTATCAGTACCGTTGTATACTGCCTTGGTAAGATCACGCCTGAAATATTGCATCCAGTTCTGGTCACCGTGATACAAAAAAAAGATGTTGAGGTTCTGGAAAGAGTGCAGAAAAGAGCAACAAAGATTATTAGGGGACTGGGAGCTGAAACATACAACAAACAGTTGCAGGAACTGAGTATGTCTAGTCTAACAAAAGAGAAGGACTAGGGGTGACATGATGGTAGTGTTCCGATATTTGAGAGGCTGTCACAAAGAAAAGGGAACAACCTACAGGTATTCTCCAGACCACCTGAGGGAAAGACACAAAAAGTAATATATGGAAACTTATTAACGGGAGGTCCAACCTAGACTTAAGGAGAAATTTCCTGACAGTGAGAACAATTAATCATTGCAAGGGCTTGCCTTCAGAAGTAGTGGGTGCTCCAACAGTGGCAGTTTTTAAGGATTGATTGGAAAGCCATTTGTCCAGAATGGTATAGGATCTCCTGCCATGGGCAGAGGGTTGGGTTAGAAGACCTCCCAGGTCCCTTCAATTCTGTAATTATGTATTCCAATTGTC
Source organism: Vipera ursinii (assembly GCF_947247035.1). Classification (NCBI taxonomy): domain Eukaryota; kingdom Metazoa; phylum Chordata; class Lepidosauria; order Squamata; family Viperidae; genus Vipera; species Vipera ursinii. Next base: position 3,666,751 of record NC_139520.1, read on the forward strand.
CACTAGGGCTCCTAGATCCCTGTCATAGTTACTGCTATTGATCCAGGTATCACCTATTCTATACCTGTGCATTTGGTTTTTCTTGCCTTGGTGTAAAACCTTTTTTTCCCCCTCATCTCTGAATTGCATTTTGCTGGATACGACCCAGTGTTCAACTCTGTGAGATCCTTCTGGATCTTGACCGTATCCTTCTAAAGTGTTAACTATTCCCTCCAGCTTCATGTTGTCTGCAAATTTGATGAGTTCCCCTTCTATCCCCTCATCTAGATCAGGGCTTTACAACTGGTGGTATGCGTACCAGCGGTGGTACATTGGCACCTGGCAGGTGGTACGCGACTATCCTAGAGAAGTGGTAGCGGGGGAGGGGAATGAGCTGAACTGGCAGCAGCACCGCACAAGCCTGAGTGAGAGCCCCCCTTTGTCTGCAACAGTGCAGCAGGAAGACCGCTGCTGGGTTGGGGATGATGGAGATCTGCCCTCTGCAGAGTAGGGGCAGGACTCCAGCTGATTGGCGCTTCTTCTGGGCTCAGCAGAAGTGCCAGGATCAGCACCGAGCTCTAGCTGGAGCCTGGTGCTGATCCTGGCGCTTCCGCTGAGCCCTCACAGCCCTGCAGCTCCAGCCATCTTTCGTTCAGGCTTGTGCTGCCACCAGTTCAGCTTATTCCCCTCCCCCACTACCACTTCTCTAGGATGGTCACGTACCACCTGCCAAGTGGCAATGTACCACAGGTGGTACCCGTACCACTGGTTGAAAAACCCTGGTTTACTACTTTGCTAAATGCCCTAGTGAAGTTCAAGTATATTATGTCCACAGCATTTTGCTGGTCTGCTAATTTAGCTACTTGGTCAAGTAATGGAATAAGGTTTGTCTGATCTGGCATGTTCTTCACATTACTATTCTCACCCTAACAGATACGCCTTGGGAGATTCAAGGAAATACTTATCCTGACTCACTTGCTTTGTATCCGACCCATCTCCAGGCAGTGCTGCATTTTGTCTCCCCCCCCCCGTTCTGGAATATGTCCCCTCCTTTTTGGGAAAGTGATGCTTCATTGTAGTCTGTCACTCCCCTCCCCCTCCATGGGCACCCTTCCTCAGATTACTGATTACATGGGCTGGGGCTACTCATTGGAGGTTGCTATTTGCTTAATAGCCTGCCCCTCTTTCCAAGAATTTGAATCATTTGAATCAGAATAGAGCTGGAAGGGACCTTGGTGGTCTTCTAGTCCAACCCCCTACTCAAGCAGGAGACCTCTATACATTTCAGACAAGTGGCTGTCCAATCTTCAAAATCTCCAGTGAAGAAGCACCCACAACATCTGAAGACAAGCTGTTCCATTGTATCCATAACACTCCCTTCTCCATTTTTCCACAACTCCTATGAGTTAGGTTGGGCTGAGAAATACTTCCAAATCATACAAAACACCTGAAAAATGGAGCTGCAGTTTAGGCTGGTTTATGACGGAACGGATTCATTATGCTCAGTAACACCCAGAGGATGGCAGCTCATTCAACAGAGCTTTGTGCTTCTATAGAACATGATCTTGGTTTTACCAAAGAAACCCCATTAAAAAAAATGCTACAAAACAAACAGGAGAGTAATTGAGGGCATTATGCAAATGAAGTCAGTGCATGTGTGTATTTCCATAATATTTTTGTAGTAGAGACATCTGATTTTAGGTGCAAAACACAGCAAGTCTTGCCAATGTACATTTCCTTTTCAACCTAATTTAAAGTCCTAATTTTGGAAGTATTAATATGCATCTTACGGGAATATATTTGGGTCAGGAAATGAGAACCACCGCAGTTTTGCTTCTTCTCTTTTGCCACCTTGCATGCTATTGTTAGAGGTGTTAATTTCTATAACAGGCGCCATGCGTACATCCACAGATTTTCATGATGACTGTTACTTTGTTGATCTATATATTTCATTTGTATCCTGTCACAATCCGTTTTATTCTCTTTTGCATCCCAGGCTGAATTTGTGCTCTTACAATTGCAGGGCAGGATCTGCAGCAGATTTTAGCCTGAGTGAGGAACTCCTGGTCTCCAGCCAAAGGACCAGATTGCTCATCTCTGCCATCCTATCGCCTCTGCCATGCCAGCTGCCTTCTCAACAGCCATGGCTCAGAGTGGGGCATATGGGAGTGAGACCAGGCCCGTCTCCCTGCGCCTGATCCAGGAAATACGAGGGCAATTCGGAAATAAACCTCCATTTGGTTATCAGTGACAGACACTCGCAGATACAGAACTTTTCTTATAGACATTAGAAAACTACAACATTACATTACCTAAATTGAGGCACTTGTCATAACGTCTTACAAGGTTTGAAATTCCTTAGTCGTCATCGCTCGGTGCCAAATCCGGGCTATTGGGGGTGGGGGCATGAGCAAAAACATCCCAATGGAACTGCTTCAAAAGTTCTTGGGCGCGTCTAGCGGCTTGCAGGCGAGCATTATTGTGAATCAACACCACCCCGGAAGTCAGCAGGCCCTGACGGTTGTTGTGGATGACTCGTCTTGAGTTTTCGTAACGTTTCACGGTAGACTGCTGGTCGAACCACACTCCATGAACTTCACTAGCAGTTACTCCTTTGGCATCTTCACATTTGGCGGGATTTTCTATGGCACCACTTCCGGTGTGGTGCTGGTTCACAATAACCCTTGCCCGCACACCGCTAGACGAACCCAAGAACTTTTGAAGCAGTTCCATGGGGACGTTTTTGATCACCGCCCCCCCAGCCCAGATTTGGAGCTGAGCGATGACGACTAAGGCATTTCAAACCTTGTGAGATGTTATGACAAGTGCCACAATTTGAATGTTGTAGTTTTCTAATGTGTATAATAAAAGTTCTGTATCTGCAAATGTCTCCCATTGATAACCAAATGGAGGTTTATTTCCAAATTGCCCTCATAGTCCATGGGACTGGCCAAATAGGAGGAAGAGCCACAGCAGAAAAATTGTTGCTGTTGGTACTTGGCTAATTTAGACGATACCCCAAGCAAGCAAGGCCTAACATCTGGAATTGCGTTAGCTTTATTGGTGATCCAGCCCTTCAGCTCTAGACTGCCTTCAGCCACAAATCCTTAGCTGTAGTTTGAATATTAGCCTCCCAGAGTCCACTACTGGCAGTCCTCAGCTTACAACTACAAAATTTCTGTTGCTGAGTGAGACGTTTCCTAAGTGAGTTTTGCCCCATTTTACGATCTTTCCTGCTACCATTGTTAAGTGAATCAATGTAGTTATTAAATTAGTAACATGGTTTATAGTGAATCTGGCTTGCTCCTTGTCATAAGGCCACAAAAGGTGATCCCATGACTCCAGAACACTGCAACCATCATAAATGTGAGGCAGATGCCAAATGTTTGAATTTTGATCAGGTGGCCATAGGGATGCTGCAATGGTCATAAGTGTGAAAAAATAGTCATAAGTCACTGTTTTCAGAGCGATTGTAACTTTGTACAGTCACTAAATGAACTGTTGTAAGTTAGGGATCACCTGTATATGAGGTGGGTTTATACCGTGTTTCAAATCTGACTGCTGTTAAAACCTGTAAGAGATTCCCTTTTGGAGGTGCTCTTCGTTGGAGCCGGCAGGAGAGGATCAATGAAACCTATTCTGTTAGGAGTTTACAGAATGTCAGAGCTGGAAGGGACCTTGGAGGTCTTCTAGTCCAACCCCCTGCCCAAGCAGGAGACCCTATACCCGTGGTGGCGAACCTATGGCACACATGCCACAGGTGGCACACAGAGCCCTCTCTGTGGGCACACCCCAGTCCTGGGCCTTCAGCTGGGTTTTATAAAACCTTTTCGCTTTAGGCCTCTGCCGCCGTGTGCAAAACAAAAAAAGGTTCAATCAATCAATCAATTTCAACTTCTCTCAGGAAAAAAAAGATCTCGCAAAGTTGGAATTGATTGATTGAACTTTTTAGTCTCACCCAGTCTGCCGTTACCACCGCAGCCACGCCCACCCAATGGGCCATGCCCACCCGGCACCTGACGATACATAAGTGGGTTTTGGGTTGCAGTTTGGGTACTCGGTCTCTAAAAGGTTCGCCATCACTGCCCTAGACCATTTCAGACAAGTGGCTGTCCAGTCTCTTCTTATAATCCTCCAGTGTTGGAGCTGTGAATCTCTCCTCTCTACTGCCTGGGTTTTTGAAAACAGCCAATGTTTTAATCAGGCGAGGGACAAAAGTTCCCTTGTTCAACGTGTCTTCATGGAAATTCTGTACCTGATGTGCTTTTGGCAAACATTATGACCCAGGTAAAATCTTTTTAAGGGCATTTTCCCGAAGTTGCTCATCTTTGAAGTTCTTCATATGACCAGTTCATCAATGACCAATCTTTAATGATTAAATGAACTGGGAATACTGTCGGGTCTATGCTGAATCCCATTGTGCTACAATTGTGGATATGCCTATATTTTGCCATTTTAGAGCCTGCAAAGAATGTGGCCTAATTGTTATTTGCTCTCAGTCCTTTCAAGTTAGTCATTAATTAAGATTCTTTGTGCCCACCCAAAGGGTCCCCCACTGCCATGAAGCAAAAAGCCTTTCCTTTCTAAAAAAAAAAGAAAATATAGTTTGATAACATTTCCCAATCCTCGTAGTCTCCTTTTATCTACCGTTGTCTCTTGGTTGGTCAGAAATCCTTTAAGAGATACGATGGTTATAAAACAGGAGAATAAATGTTTCTGGACACAGCAATTCAGCAATAATATAGCGGTAATATAAAAGTCTTCCCAAGACTGCAACTGTTCCAGTGTGACAATAAACTTGCATTCAGAACATCCTCTGAGGAGAATAGCTGGGATGCCCAATTATAAGGCAAAGCGGCTCCATGAAAAAGACCTTTATTAAGAGAAACCTCTTTTAGACCGGTTTGCAGATCCTGATTTCAGACAGGAGCTGCAGACAATGAAATGCTGCAGCTGAATCCAGGAAAGGGGACGTAGTGTCAGACCTGCCTCAACCTGGGCTTCTAGGTAAAAACGCTCCTTAAGTCCATTGGTTGAGAAAGGTGTAGTTTACTAGAAGCCACGTGAATTACATTTGTGTAAAGCCAGAACGGAGAGTTCATGCCAGGCATTTGCCAGCTAACTTTCCTCTCTTAGTCCCTTCCCATTATGTGTCTCTCATTGTCCAATCCAGTTTAAAAGGAATGTTCTGGAAACAGTCACTCTATAGGTTGGTATTCTTCTCCCAAGGAAAGGACCTGGAAGATTTTCTCACAAAGAGGGGTCTTCCCAGTTCAGATTCACTTTCCCCCAGGCCCTCGTCCTCCCTTCCAGCCCCACCCCCCCAGGGTGAGAAATTCCTCCTATCACAAAGTCTTTAAAGGCTATAGATGTCAGTTGCGTTGTGCATTTCAAGGGAAATACACGGGAGGATCAAAGAAACATTAAGCTTGAGGTCTTCTACTAGTCCAGGGATAGGCAACCTTGGCCCCTTCATGACTCGTGGACTTCAACTCCCAGAATTCCTGAGCCAGCCAAGCTGAGGGGAAAGGGAGAGGTTTCCAAGCTGAGCCATGCTGGCTCAGGAATTCTGGGAGTTGAAGTCCATGAATCATAAAAGAGCCAAGGTTGGCTACCCCTGGCCTAGGCCTAGGCCGCTTTATGACTTGTGGACTTCAACTCCCAGAATTCCCCAGCCAGCCGTACTAAGGGGGAAAGGGAGAGGTTTCCAAGCTGAGCCATGCTGGCTCAGGAATTCTGGGAGTTGAAGTCCACGAGTCATAAAAGAGCCAGTGGCCTACCCCTGTAACTAGTCAAATAAAACTGGAAGCGTTTGTTTGTTTATTCACTTTATCACATTTAGAAGCCACCATCTGCCTCATAGAGACTCGTTTGAGACACTGATGATCAGCAAAGCTCCCACAAGTCAGAAATAAAAGCATCTACTCAAAATGGCACAACTGTCTATCAGAGAGGTAAGGTTTCAGGAGCTTCTGGGGGATAAAGAACTGCATTAACACGTGAAACGGCAAGAAAGACTTTTATTCATGAGCAAAGGTAACTTATTATACCAGGAACAACAGATGACAAGATTAAAATGTAATGTTTGTCTTTGATATATGCCACCTCTCCTAGCAACTTCAGGATGGTTTGGGCCAGAAGGAGATGAAGAAATGTTGGCTCTGAACACCCAGCCCTGCTCTGGATTTCCTTCTGAAAATACAATATTTAGCGGGTGGGAGGGAAAGACTTTTTGGATTGGGAAGCCCCCACCACAAATGCAGCAGAAATTAAATTTTTGGCTATGCTCAGATTTGGCTATATTGTTCACCATGGCCTGGAGTCAAGGTGGGGAGAACCCATTGGAGGTAGGACAAGATATGAGTCCTTAACAAGATGGACCTTTTTAGAAATATATCTGTTTATTTATGTATATGGTGGCTCAGTGGGTTAGGATGCTGAGCTTGTCGATCAGATGGTCGGCAGTTTGGCGGGTTGAATCTCGAGTGCTGCGTAACAGAGTGAGCGCCTGTTACTTGTCCCAGCTTCTGCCAACCTAGCAGTTCGAAAGCACGTAAAAATGCAAGTAGAAAAATAGGGACCACTACGGTGGGAAGGTAACAGCGTTCCGGGCGCCTTTGGCGTCTAGTCATGCCGGCCACATGACCACGGAGACGTCCTCGGACAAGCGCTGGCTCTTCGGCTTTGAAACGGAGATGAGCACTGGCCCTAGAGTCGGAAACGACTAGCACGCGTGTGCGGGGGAACCTTTACCTTTACATATACATATACATATACATATACATATACATATACATACATACATACATACATACATACATACATATATATATGTATATGTATGTATATGTTAAATGTTTGTTAAGCATTAAGAATACACTTGCTTAGTCCCAGACACGGGACAAATCTTATTTCCTGTTTCAGTCTAGCCCAAGGCCATCTACAAGCAGTAGCCACAGCAGTGGCAGCTCATATTTGTGTAAATTTTTTTGGCTTGCTAACAAAGAATAAAGGGAGACCGATATGATCATTTCAAACTTATTTGTTCTCATCAGTCAGCCATACCCTTCTGAGATTCGAACCTGGGCCGACTGCGTCTTAAGCAGTTGTTTTAACTGATGAGAACAAATAAGTTTGAAATGATCTCCCTTTATTCTTTGTTAGCAAGCCAAAAAATTTACACACACACACACACACACTCACACTCACACACACACACACATATACATACATACTACAGTACATTTCACAAAAAAGTTCTCAAAGCAATTTGTATAATAAAAAGTGGGTTAAACAGATTAAAATGTGTTTCTATTCGCAAAGAGTTATATATTTCTATTCATTTCCAGAAGTCAGAGGTGAGGATAGACATAGCAGGGCCAAGTGGCAGCAACTTCAGGAAGCATAAGTTATAAGAAGCTGGAGAAGCACCAGGGCCCGAAGGAGGAACTAGAGAGGATGAGGAAAGTCCAGGCCAAGGTGGTCATGGTAGGAGAACTCTGGACCAAGACCCCTAAGCTGGGAAAAGGTCTCCGACAGATCCCACAAATGGCATCAGAGCACTCTATCCAGGAGAGTGCAGGGCTAGGAACAGCTAAGATTCTGCACAGAGCCATCAAACTTCCAGGAGTCCGACAGAAGACCTGAGATTGAAGACGACATAGAATAGAATAGAATAGAATAGAATAGAATAGAATAGAATAGAATAGAATAGAATAGAATAGAATAGAATAGAATAGAATAGAATAGAATAGAATAGAATAGAATAGAATAGAATAGAATAGAATAGAATTTGGAAGGGACCTTGGAGGTCTTCTAGTCCAGCACCCTGCTCGAGCAGGAGAACCTATACCATCTCAGACAAGTGACTGTCCAGCCTCTTCTTAAAAATCTCCAGTGATGGAGTGCACACAATTTCTGGAAGCAGGCTGTTCCACTGGTTAATTGTCCTCACTGTTAGGAAGTTTCTCCTTAATTCCAGGTTGCTTCTCTCTTCGATCAGTTTCCAACCATTGTTTCTTGTCCTTCCCTCTGGTGCTTTGGAGAATAACATGACCCCCTCCTCTTCTTTGTGTCAGCCCCTCAAATACTGGAACACTGCTATCATGTCACCCCTATTTCTTTTCTTTAAACTAGCCGAACCCAAGTCCTGCAGCCATTCTTCATATGTTTTAGTCTCCAGGACTTTGATCATTTTAGTTGCTCTTCTCTGAATTTTTTCCAAACTCTCAACATCTTTTTTGTGATATGGTGACCAAAACTCAGTATGCCAGGTGTGGTCTTACTAGGGTTTCATAAAGCGGTACTAATACTTTGTGTGATCTTGATTCTATGCCTCTATTTTTGTACAACCCAGGATTGTATTAGCTTTTTTGGTTGCTGCTGCACATTACTGGCTCATAGTCAAGTGATCGTCCACTAGGACTCCAAGGTCCCTCTCACAGTTACTGTTTTTGAGCCAGGTCTCACCTAATCTTTGATTTTTCCTGCCTAAATGTAAAACTTTCCTTTTCTCCACTCCTGCCAGCTTAGTGTCATCTGCAAATTTGATGAGTTCCCCTTCTATTCCCTCAGCTAAGTCATTGATGAGGATATTGAAGAGTCCTGGGCCTAAGACAGAACGTTGTGGTACCCCACTGCTTACTTCTCTCCATGTGGATCTAGTGCCGTTGAGGACTACTCACTGAGTATGGTTTGTCAGTCAGCTACAAATGCATCTGGTGATGATGTTGTCTATTCCACCTTTTTCTAGCTTACCAAGCAGTAGATTGTGGTCTACTTTGTCGAATGCCTTACTGAAATCTAGGTATACTATATCCATAGCATTTCACTGGTCTACTAATTTGGTCACTTTATTAAAAATGGCCCATAGGAGTGAGAAGGGACTTTTTTTCTTTTTTGCAATTTATATAAACTTATTACAATTACAAGTATAAGTGTAAAAATGTTCATGTGGTTCTTCTGTTTCATCCTTGCTGAATAAGTCCTGAGATAAAAGGATCAGGTGTAGGTGGAACCAGTAGGAAAGCTGTAGGGACCACTAGGCTGCAGCAGGCAACCAGCTTGCTTTCTTGTGGACCATCTGCTGGTAGTGCCAGCACACAAACACACACATACACAACTTGAACAAAGGGAAATCATGCCCAAGCCACTGTTCTGCAGAATATATATTTCCATCCAGTAAAATATGGGAACAGATTAGATCAAAATTAATCCCGTGTGGTGCTGGTTGTCTTCTCTGGATTCTTTTTCTTAAGTAATGGGTGTAATTTACTAATACTAATACCACTTTACAATGCCTTGTTAAGGCCATACCTGGAATACTGCATCCAGTTTTGGTCACCACGATGTAAAAAAGATGTTGAGACTCTAAAAAGGGTAGAGAGAAGAGCAACTAAGATGATTGGGTGACTGGAGGCTAAAACATATAGGGAATGGTTGCTGGAATTGGGTATGTGTAGTTTAACGAAGAGAAGGGTGAGGGGTGACATGATAGCAGTCTTCCAATATCTCAGGGGCTGCCACAAAGAAGAGGGAGCCAAGCTATTCTCCAAAGCACCTGAAGGCAGGACAAGAAGCAACGGATGGAAACTCATCAAGGAGAGAAGCAACCTAGAACTAAGGAGAAGACAGTTAGAACAATTAACCAGTGGAACAACCTGCCTCCAGAAATGGTGAATGCTCCAACACTGGAAGTTTTTAAGAGGAGACTGGACAGCCGTTTGCCTGAAATGGTATAGGGTTTCCTGCCTGAGCAGGGAGTTGGACTAGATGACCTCCAAGGTCCCTTCCAACTAATTATTATTATTATTATTATTATTATTATTATTATTATTATTATTATTATTATTATTATTATTATTATTTGGTACAACACTGTAAAATAATCATCTATGTTAAGTCCACATCTCCATTTCAGGAGTAACTTTAAATTTAAAGCTTAAACATCTGGCCTAATTTGGCAATTTTCTGCAGCTTCTCCTGCTTTCGTTTCTCTTTTTGTTCTTGCAGCACTGTGCCTGATCAATGGCTCTGGAGAACTGAAAGTGTATCCAGACATTTGGGTCATTTTTATGTGTCCTAATCAAGATACCCCTTGAATCCTTTGAAAGTGGTTATTTCTGTTGCCTTGGGCCTCCAATTATCTGCCTTTCTCCCTTTTTGGTCCTGAGGTCAGATGCAGCAGGAAAGCAGATGGTTTGTAAAAAGGTTGGATTCGAATTTGAAGAAGGGAAGAACTCTGGAAGACGTGTTCTCCCTTCTGGGGACAGCCGAAGCTCCATTCTGGAATTCAACTAGGAATTTATGCTGCCGCTATGCTGACAGCTCATAACCTATTAAATGTGATCGCAACCAAGAGGGGAAATTATTCCCAGCTATTAAATGGATAGCTTCAATAAATGGGAGCTGGTGAGAGAGACTGAGATGATTGGACGCATAAAGCAAGAATCTTAGAAAGATTTAGCAGTCAGCATTTAACTTTACAGTCATGAAGAAATTCAGTAACATCAAACAATCCCGTATGGTTCATTCTCAGAGGCTGCCCAGAGGAGGAGAGAAGGAGGTTAATATGATTGAATTTGGGGGGTTGGGGGAGAAAAGGCAAAATGGGATCATCTACCTTGCAAAGGGTTTTTTCCCCCTGAGATATATGATTTCACCTCCTTTGATGGGTTCAGTAAAGATTCTCAGTCATCCAACTAGAGTTGTCTGTCTAGAAGTTGAGTCATGGCAACTGATCCTTCCTTCCTTCCTTCCTTCCTTCCTTCCTTCCTTCCTTCCTTCCTTCCTTCCTTCCTTCCTTCCTCCCTTCCTTCCTTCCTTCCTCCCTCCCTCCCTCCCTTCCCCCCTCTCTCTTTCTTTCTTTCTTTCTTTCTTTCTTTCTTTCTTTCTTTCTTTCTTTCTTTCTTTCTTTCTTTCTTTCTTCCTTTCTTTCTTTCAAAATGTTTTGATGCTTAACTACTTGGATAAGAAGCGAAACATTTCAAATCCAAAAAAGAAAAGTTCAGTTGCTATGACTTAACTTACAGACTCCTTGTGGGTTGTTTACCCAATTACAGCTGCAACTGACCATGCACCCAGGAAGATATGGGAAAAGAATTGGGAACAAGGTTGTATGTTTCAGAAAATAAATATTATAAGAAAGAGGTGGTGTGGCCTTGCCATTTTTAAGAGTGAACTATTTTACTCAGGCAAAGCAGGCAGGGAAGGAAGGCCAAGAGACTACATATTTCATGAGGACAATTTGGAATGTGGAAAAATAAACTATCCATATTTACAGAATTGTCTGTCCAACTTTTAGAAGATGGAATTGTGCAGCTGCATAATTTCTCAAGAGCATGCAGGTTATGAGATTCCATTCTGCTCTCTCTGGTGCAAAAAAACTTTTTATGATCATTTACGATTTCAGCTTCAACGCTGTAAATTGTTTAGCTATGTTTGCATTAAAATATATCAATTTGATATACTGTTTTCACCATCCTTCAACAAGATACATGTCATTTGTATTACATTTTATTCCTAAAGTCTCTGGTTTAATGCATACTCATGACAGATCTTCTAAAAACAGAATTTGCTTCAAAATAGAAAAGCAAGTGTTCATGCAGATGCACGCGCACCCTTTTGTCTTATTTATTAGCTAGACAGTGTAAACAAGAGTGCTGATGAACAAGTAGCTCAATATTAATGAAAATTACTTTTCAGAAACCATTTAGTTATTTTGCATTTCTGATTGTTTCGGGGAATGGGTGTCCTCTCCATTTTAAAACAAAATTGCAATTTTTTTCTTAGCCTTTTCCCTTTACCTTAACTAGTAGACTTCAGATGGGCATGCTGTTTGGTCATCCCGATGGGCAAGGAGTGGTGAAGAAGTGCATCTGTGCTGAGGGAGTTAAGGAATGAATTCCAGCTCCCATTATCATCAGTTACCATGGCTTCACATCTGAAAGAAAGCAATTTTGGGGGAAGCAAGAATACCTTGGTTTGAGGTCAGGGTGCCACACAGTATTCCTCTTTCAGCTAAGGGTGGGAGAGTCAAAAGTTGTGGAATCAAGAAGCAATCTACGTATCATATACAGGGCCAATTTTTCATGGATTTTCAAATAAAAGCAGAAGAGGAAAAAGAGGGCTAGCTTTCTTAATGGACTTAACACACCTAAAAAAGTTTGGGGACCAATATTATTCAACATACTCATCCATGTTCTGAATGCTGGGACTGATGGGCTGCTTGGCACATTTGTGTATGACACAACGAGGATGGTAGAAAAGATCTCAGCTTAATTTGGACAGGTTGAGATGTACAAAATGTTCTTCGACAGGGAAAAATAGAAGGAATTACATTTGGGGAGAAAAACTGTGGGACGTTTCATACATGACAAGGGAATCATAGCCTGGAAATACCACACTGGAAAAGCCCTTGGGGTGGTCATTAACTACAAGCTGAATTTGAATTGAGAGAGTTGCCAGAAGGGCTAACACAATTCTGGGCTGCGTCCAAAAAGTCCTAATATCAAAGCCATTTGAAATCATTATTTCTCTACTTGAAACTGGTGAAATTGGGGCACCACCTTTCCAGAAGGTTATTAACAAGTCCAAAGAGAGATGATGCACAGACGTGGAACGTGCCTTTTCAAGACAAGCTGAAGGAATTTGGATCTTCAGTCTGGAGAAAAAAAGAAACTAAAGGAAGCCATGATATCAATGTTCATATGCATAAGGAAGATGGGAAAGAACTCTTTCGTATGGCTACCGAACTAATGGGCATAACTTGAAGCTACCCAGATTTGATTTCAATATAAAGGAAATAGTAAGCGGAACAGTCTCCCTACAGACGATGTGGGTTCTCCCTCTCTGGAGGTTTTTGAGAAGTAGCTGGACAGCCACCACTCAAGGATGGCTCAGTTGGCTTTCCTGCTCATGGCAGAGGGTTGGGCTACATGTTCCTTGAGGTCCCATCCAGCTCTATAATTCTATGATGGTTTTGTAGACACACAGAGAAATCTCAGCCACCTAACTCACTGTATTTTTACTTGTTGATCAAATTCATCAACTTCCTGGAGTTGCACAATATGCCGAAACACAAACAACCAAGAAAACTGGGTTCGTATCATAAACCAAATCATTAAAAATATGTAGAAATAAAGCAGTTAAGCAAAAGTGCTTTGTGACGTGGAGGTAGCTCCTGTGATGCTTTCATGTCCTGTTCATTGTGACTTTTGGTAACTTTTTTAATAAAGTATGCTTTCTGGCTACCATAAAGTTGTTTCATCCTGAATTTGTGTTTCAGGAATTCCTTTATTTTTCCTACTTACTTACTTGGGAATAAACCCCCACTGAATGAAGTGGAATTCACTCTTCAATAAATACACATCAGCTTTTGATACAGTTTATTGTTTCATCAGCTGCTAGCAGTTTTTATGATATTGCATTTAAAGTGTAGTGTTTAATCACTCAGCAAAGAATAAACTTCAATCAATCCTGAGTGTTTCTGCATCCTGTTTTATAAATATAAATTCTGCTCTGCGAGTGCGTGCCAGATAGCCCCATTTGTGTATGGATAAAATGTGGATTTTTATGCTTGAAGAAGCATTTCACTGTCATAGAAATATCGTGTTGACTTAAGACTTTACCAGGCTGATGCTCCTGAGATAACTTGGATTACAGATCTCAGAACCCCTAGGCAGAATACTTTAAATAATCAGGGCAATTCTTGCATTTCACTTTTGTGGTTCAAATCTGAGAATGCTAAGACACCAACTGCAGCTGATGAACTCTGCTATGGTAGACTTCTCTTGTACAGTTATGCTCTAAGGCTTCAGTGTTTGGTTGGCATTCAGCCCGCACGTTGGGCAAGTTAGGGTTAGCTGAAAAGGCTTCATTTTAGATCTTTTCTCAGACGTTTGGTGAAGCCTGTGCTGCTGTCTTATGAACAGTGGGCGGGGAAGAATATGCAAGCAATAGACTATTAGTTGCCATCTAAAATTTTGGAAAGCCGTGGTACTGATGAAGAAATCCTCTGCACGGTTGCAACTTTGCATTGCAATGTGTTACTCTAGGTAGCAGATATTCAAGTTCTCTTGCATTAACTGAGAAAATTCCCACCAAACGTATAGTGTCATTTACTTGCATAGTGTTGTGATTCAGGGTCAGCCTGTGGGTCCGGCAGCCGGGTCGGATGACTCGGATGACTCAGACGAGGGGGAGGAGGAGGGTGTTGAAGACGAACTTGCTGATGATGGCTTGGAGGCTTTGCAGAGCCCTCAGCCAGGCCCCTCTTCTCAGCTGCGCGAGCCCGACAGTGCAGATGAAGAGGACCCACAGCTGGCCCTGTTCAAGGACGCCCGACGCAGGAGGCAGACCAGTAGAAGCAAGCAGAGAAAGGCTGTGGGACTCCTCGGAAGGAGGCACAGGGAGGCCACGCCCTGAACTCTAATAAAGGGAGTGTTTGGGGAAGGGCTGGTTGCTGAAAGCAACCGCTCCGTTTGAGGATCAAAGTTCCGGTATCTTGTTTCATGTTTTGTTGCTTGTTTGTGTAATAAATCTTGGCAGACGTTTTCCAGCCTCAGACGTTTTCCAGCCACTGCCGTTTGTACAGGGGTTGCCTTTCTGCAAGGCCGGCAGCAGGCTGGTACAGAACACATAGAAGTTGTGAGTCTGACTGGAGCCTGGGATATCAGAAGGCCCACCGGAGCAAGTGGGAGCCTTCCTGCCTTATCCACAAGAAGCCAAAGAGGAAAACAACAGGATTTTCTACCCGATGGAAGTTAATTTAAACTTCCCAGTTGGAGGAAAGAGCATAGGAACATCTCAGTTATGCAGCTTTTTGACCACCAAAGTGTAACTTTGCGTCTTAGCATACATTCTCTGCCAGAAGGCATCTGTGAGATGATTTTCATTGGCGTGACTTTTCTTGACAAGCCTTCCCTTTGCCACTGATGCTTCTGGTTGATGTCAGGAAGCATCAAAAGAAGCTCCTTTCAACGGGCAATGTACAGCAGAGCAAAGAAGCAATGGAGATACAGCCCTCAGGAGGCGAATTCTGAATCCAGCCACATGATGGTTTGTAAATCATCACTGCTGTAAAATGCAGATTGAATTTCATGTATTTAAACCAATCATAATTGAATAAAATATGCCTTTGTGTGATACCATTTTCTGTTTATTGGTGGGGGTTTATGGGCAAAGAGACATGTGCAATTCAGGGGCAGCCACAGGTCCCTGAACACATGAAACGTGCTGGAAACGGAGGTCCCAGCCAGATGCTGACCAGATGCTGGCAGAGAAGAAAGGCCAGCCAGCCACTGAGTCTGGTAGTCTAGGTAGCCCTTGACTTACAGTCACGACTGAGCCCAAAATTTCTATTGCTAAGTGACAGGGAATTGCACAGCAAGTGTCCAAATGAACTTGTAGTTTTATATAAATAAATATATTTAACATTTATATTTACATCAGATAAGATAGTCAGGAACATCATGAGATAAACTTTCAGATAGTATACAGAGCACACAGGGGGAAAAGGGAAACTCCCCCTTTACAATCATGGCGTAGATCGGGCATGTCAAACTCGCGATGTTACATGACGTTGCGCAATGTATCAGGACTTTTTCCCCATTGCCGGCAATGGGGTGGGCGCAGTTTCGGCGTGACACATCCGGTCCACGGGCCAGGAGTTTGAGATGCCTGGCGTAGATTGTGGCATGCAGGAGCCAGCCCTCTCCAACCCAACAACTACAACTGTGTCTTCTGGCCCATTCTAATCTAAACAGCTACTAAATTTAATATCCTAACACTAAGCAAGATAGTTAACTGAGTTTTACCCTATGTTATGGCTTTTCTTGACACAGTGACACAAGTGAATCATTGCAATTGTTACGTTAGTAACAAGGTTGTTAAGTGAATCTGCTTTCCATATTGACTTTGCTTGTCAGAAGATCGCAAAAGGTGATCCCATGACCTGGGAACACTGCAACCATCACAAATACATGCCAAGCGGCCAAATTTTGATCATGTGATCATGGGGATGCTGCAACAGTCGTAAATGTGAAAAATGGTCACAAGTCCTTTTTTCACTGCTGCTGGAACTTCAGTCACTAAATAAATGGTTGTAAGTCAAGGACAATCTGTGCAATTGCCCTTTATAACAATCCCTTTTTTAAAAAATATATATTTTATTGATTTTTTAACATAATCACCTTAATATTTGGTAAACAGTGTGTTGTCTGGGTTTATAGTTAAGAAACAATCAATAACAGTTTCTATAATTCTATAATCCATATAGTAGCTTTGCTTGATTTTCTCTTTTTCCAATAATATTCACTTTTGCCAACCTTGAATTGATACAATTCTTATTATTTTGATAAATAACAATCAAACATAGACATTTTTCTAATATTTCTGCAAATAATAACCACAACAATAGAAAGGAGGTTTAATGAATACTAATGGGCTTGTTCTTCCCAAAAAAACTTCAACCAAATGGTCTTTCTTATTCCAAATAATATATATATATATAATAGAGGAAGAACTATTTGATGATTTAAAGGCACTGACATGGAAGGTTAGCTGGCAAAGGAAGAAAGCCAGAGTAAGGCTGAAGAAAATAATGGCATTGACTTATTATAGGGGATATTATATTACCAATTAGATGGTTGAATATGGTGGAAAATAGATAACTTTTAGAAAATAGAGTAATATAATTAAATAAATAAGATGTATAACTAGAAAATTAGACTTTGGTATGAAAAGGGAAAAGGAGAGAAGTTGAGATAAGGGAAGCTTTTGGTCACCTAAATATAAAGTACTTGGAAATCATAAATAGTAGTGTTTTCTTGAATATTGATAGGAAATTAAAATTTTTGGGGGAAAGCAATAACAGGACATTATACATGGACATTAAGTGCAAACGCAATCAAGATAGGCTAAACATTATCGATAAATGTAACAAAGAATGTTTCTACTTAGTTGAAAATAAGAGTTGTGTTTGCCCAATATGAGATAACAGATATTATTGGAAAGAGAGAGGAAATATTTGATGTTCTAATATTAGACTTAAACTAAAAATTTATGTATATTACTGAATCATTGGTTAACCGAGACAACACCTATAATGGTTTTGATTTACTGTACTATCAGTTAGATAATTGAACATGGTGGAAAATAGATAACTTTTAGAAAACAGAGCAATAAAACACACACACACACACACACACACACACACACACACAAAGCTTCTTTTCTAACTGATCATCTTGATTGCCTCATCATAGATCCTATTTACAAAAGGGTGACAACCTAGTGAGTTTCAGCGAGTTTCAGTGATTTATTTATAGGAGAATGGGAAGGCACTTAAGTGGAGGAGAGTCACTATGCAGAGTGGAATGGCAAGGTTATTCTTTATGCATCTAAAGGCAGATGCTTTGTTGTCTGGCATTTAGAAGGTCTTTCCATTGTGTGGATATTCTATGCCACTGTTCCCCCCCCAACTGCTTTCAACAACTATTGTCTCCGGGATCTTGCATCTGCAGTGTGTTGTTGTCATGGGTACTTCAACCTATTCAAAAGTATACCGTACTTAGGAATAAGTAAAAAATATCTGAAACACACACAGAACTCCACCAGGACTGTCAACACCACTCTTTTTAGCAATCTGAAGAAAGGCACAAGGGTTTCTTAGGGGTCTAAAACAACTCGCCACGGCCAACTTGCCATGGCCAACTTGCCACGGCCAACTTGCCACGGCCAACTCACAGCAGCCAAATTGCTGTAGCCCATTCACCACTGAACAAGAGCTACACTAATAGTGAAAGAAATAGACAAATATAATCATTAAAGAAAGCATGACAAAGGAAGGACAAAATAAAATGTGAATGACCAAAATTAAAATAATTTTTAAAATTATTTTAAATAATTAAACTGAACTGTTGAATTGTCCTGCAGCGAATTTTCCCGTGATGATTTGGCCTTGGTGAGTTGTCCATTCCATTCCTTGGTTTGGTGGAGGTGAACCTGGCTTTAGATTTTATACCTCTGAATAGAAACATTCTGCTTGAGGTTCTTTAGTTCCATTATCTGAACTGATGGTCCCTACATACTCAGTTAATTGGACACGTGGCACCTTGTGCTACATTCTGTTTTGTTAAGGGCAGCATTACACAATGACCTGTTGTGCACTTCATGCTAAGCCAGTAAGATGGTATTTGCACAACACACTTAACTTGGTTAATGAACTGATTCATTATCTATGTTTACATAATACCTTAAATCATAAATTGACCAAGTGGCTGTATTTGTACAATATGTTATCTGAACAAAATCAAACCAAGTAAAAATTAAGCAATCTTTATATTTTGTGCAAATGCAACCTCTAGGTTTTTATGTCATGGTTCCCTTGGCTGAAAATGCAAAATAAATCAAGAGTTGATTTCCAAGGACACAAAAGTTCAGATAATTAGGATTTTGTAGAAAAGCTCTTCTCATGCTAGTAAAGTTATGCTTAAAATCCTACAAGCTAGACTCCAGCAGTATGTGGATCGAGAACTACCAGAAGTACAGGTAGGATTTCAAAGAGGCAAAGGAAGTAGAGATCAAATTGCCAACATACGCTGGATCATGGAGAAAGCTAGGGAACTGATCTTTTGGAGAGTGCCCCATGATAGAATAGAGACGGAGGACCCTGAATCAACTTCCATCTCGCATGGGACCCCCTGGATCTTGACCCAGACCTTAACCTTGGCTCGTATGAGATGAGTGGTGGAGGGTTTTGGTTTGGAGAGGGTGGACAGTACGGATCCCTGGGGAGGGCGGGAAAACTTGGTCGTACCTGACGGGATTTCCTCAAGTTCGTGGAGGGTCTCCCGGTTTTGGCTGCGGCACGCAGAGCGGATGTGGCCGGTCTTTCCACAACCATGGCACTTTGTGTTTCTGAATCTACAAGTGGCTCTTGCGTGGCCCCTGCCACAGCTGGCGCACCTGGTCTTGGTGCCTGCAGGGATGGTTTTTTGGCTGGTGCCCCCTGGCTTGGTTGGTCTGCAGTTCCCTTCGTGGCCCGCGGCCATTCGGTTGAAACGTGAGATGATCGCGTCAACAGCAGAGTCGACCTCCGGGGGTTCGTGGTCTGCCTCCCAGACTTGATGGACCAAGCCGCTGGGGTTGTCGCCGGACACCAAAAGGTCTTCGCGATGGCTATCTTCGTACGCCATGATTTCTAGGGTCAGTTCCGTGAGGTCCATCGTGGGCTTTGCCACTAGTTTCCGCTGGAGTCGTTCGTTCAGGAGACCGGCGATGATCTGGTCCCTAATGTGGTCCTCCAGGTCTGGGAATTTGCACCTGCGGGCGGTGTGACGGACCCCTGCGATGAACGCGGTGGACGCCTCACCTGGTTGCTGTCGTTGGCGGGCGAAGTGTGTCGCCAGTACAGTTCTGACCGCCTGGGCATAAAGTGCTTACTGAGGCGGTCCGTCAGCTCTGCGTAGGTTACAGAGTTGACCAGGTCCGGGCTGCAAAGTCCCACGGCAATGTCATAAACGGCCGGCCCGCTGAGGCAGAGGAGTGCTGCAGCCTTGTAGCGATCCTTCGTGATTTTGTTCACGACGAGGTACCCCTCGACCTGGCCCCAGTGCGACTCCCATTCTTCGGGATGTTGGACATCGAACTCTGATGTGTCTGAGGTTGGCCATAATAGGTGGGTCCACGGTACCGTTCGAGCAAGTAGAAGGGTGTCCTGCCCTCAGCCAGTGACTTCAGCAGTGACTTGAGCAGCTGGAGGGACGGAGCTCCTTCTGGCCGTGACTTAGCTCTGTTGTGACCAGCTCTGTTGTACCGGGATCCCACCCTCATCGCCAGGTGAACTATCTCGGACAATGATCAGAGAGACGGCAGGCTTGGGTTCAACGATTTATTCGCTTCAGCTCCAGATGAGCTGTCCAGCGGAAAAACATGCCTTTATATAGTAAACTGTCAACCAGTAACAACAAATCAGGAACTTGTATTCTCCCGCTGCGAGACCCGTGTCCAATAGCCAGCTGGCAGCTTTGACAGCTCCCTGGTGATAGCGTCTGCGTGGCTAGCCTGGGAGTCCGTCAGCTGGCTGTCATGCCGGCTGAGGGAAAACGTGTATCCCCGGCTGGCATTCTGACACCTCGCGGCTGTCAGTTTGCTGGGTTAATGCGCTTGCGCAGCCTTCTGACAGCTGTCACTGTCAGCGGCTGCTAGCGCGCATGCGTAGTTTCTTCCGGCAGCCTTTTGACAGCTGTCAACTGTCAAGGCTGCCGTGTGGAGCTTCCCCGTTCTTCTTGGGCCGGAAGAATGTCACTATGAAACATTTAGAAGCTCTGAAGACACCTTGAAAGTTATCCCCCAAACAAGCACGGTGGGCTCAACACTTTTACCGGTTCAATTTTACTCTCCATTACCTGCTGAGGGGAAAGAATTTCTTAGCTGATGCTCTGTCTAGGATGCTGCAATACAACAGCACCAAAGCAGAGGTAGTCAAACCTCTATTACCAGCCCAGCAATTGGCAGCGCCAGTTGTTACAAGATCACAGAAGAGGACCCCCACCCAAATGGATGGCACTGCCCCCACTGAGTTCAAGCAGGCCCTTGAAACAGTTGAATGGCTCTTAAAGCACAAGAATCTCTGCTCACTGAGCGATGGGCTTGTGTGGGTGGGAGGAAAACTGTATGTTCCAGCCATGCAAAGGCTAAAAACTATGCAAGCCTCCCACCATTCAAAACTGGCGGGACACTTTGGGTTTGTGAAAACCCTTCACCTAGTAAAGAGGCCATTCTGGTGGCCATCATTGAAAAAGGACATTGAAAGTTATGTAGCCAGCTGCCCTGTTTGTGCCGCAGGGAAATGGAGGAAAAACACTTTTACAGCTGGTCGCAATCCCTTCAGCACCCTGGAGAGAGATCTCTATGGATTCTACTGTGGAACTGCCAGACGGTGCGGGAAATACATTTATTTGGGTCATGACTGACTTATTCTCAAAACAGGTCCACTTCATCCCATGCCAGAAGATCCCAGCCACTAGAACTTTAGCTAAAATGTTTCTTCTGCACATCTACTGATTACATTGAACCCCCCCCTGCATAATTTCAGACAGGGGTGTTCAATTTACTTCCAAATTCTGGAAGGCCTTTTTGGACCTTTTTGGGCACAGAACAGGGCTTGAGTTCTAGTCATCCTCCTCCAACAAACGGGGGGACAGAACCAAGGAACTCACTTCCAGAACAATACCTTAGGTGTTTTTTTACAACAAGAATCTTTATTGCTTAGTAAACAGCGTGTTGTCCAGGTTCATATATTTAAAAAACAATCAATAATAATTAGTTTCTATGGTCAGTATGTTAACTAATAATATAATTCCTTGGTCTTCTCTTCTTCCAATAATATTCTCCTTTTATCAGCATTTAATAAATATAGTTAATACTTTTAATACATACACAGTTAGATATAAGCCTTTTTCTTGTGCTTATACAAGTAACAATTACATCAGCATATAACCTCTTTTCTAATCGACATATATTGCAATTATATTTCTAAAAGTCATCTTATTAAATCAGTAAATGTCCTGTTTTCAAAATTCTTCTTTGAGTTTAATTTCCCCTCTATATTCAAACTATTATCAGTCATAATTTACTCAAAATTTATTACCTTTGGCTTTAAATATCCAGACTTTCCATTCACATACACCATCCCAATATTTCACATTTCATATATTATAAACAACACTATACTACTTATATATCTGTCCCTCTTACTATAAGACTTCTTTATTTCCATAATTTGTCTATTCTTTTAACCATATTCAAAGAAGTATCATGTAGTACTCCATCTGATAAATCGCCTCAAATCTCTTAAATTTAACTCCCACCTTCTTCTGTTGCCAAGTAGCTTTCCAAGTCAGTGTGTTCAGCTTGCCAGGAGATTCTCCCTTTATTTTTATAAATGTTGTTGGGAATAAAAAAGATGATTTAAATGAAATGTACGTTTTTTGTCTCCCAAACTCTAATGTTTCTGCTGGCTGCTCTGCAATCCATTTTATTAAGTGAATGAAATACTCTTAATAGTTCAAGAAACAAGGAAAGCAATTAGCCAGTGTACAATTATGCTTCACCTGCCATTGTAGTTTTTGGTGTGATAAATCTAGAGATAGAAATTACAAAACATAAATGGGAATGCCAGATGTCAGGCTCCTTTGAGGTTCTCCAAAGCTGATTCCTTTATTGTTCCTTACCTATAGAAATAAATCTTGCCAAACTAAAGCTGACTACTTGCACTATGAAACATATCCTCTGGGAACTCCTAGGGAGGAGCTGTCTTCACCCTCTTTCTCCCACACAAACTTTCTAAACTTTGCAGTCTTTTGCTTCTCTGGAATGCAGCCCTTCCCTCTTTGGAATCTGGACTACCTTTTACCACATTAGAGCACCTTTCAGAGCAATGTGAACAAGTTACACTTGTGAGCAATCAGCTACTCATCAACATAAAAGATCTGTGGTAGTGCAGTGCTGAGTATGCAGCATTGCAGGCTAATTCTGCTGACTGCTAGCAGTTTGATGCTCACCAGCTCAAAGCTGACTCATCTTTCCATCCTTCCAAGGTCAATAAAATGAGGACCCAGATTGTTGGGGTCAAGCTGCTGACGTTCATAAATCACTCAAAGAGTGCTGTGCAGTATATAAACCTAAGTGCTATTGCTAAGGTACTATTTACTCATCCCAGCATTTTGCAAATCAGTTTGTATCTATAGGCTTTTGCAGAGCCTGACACAACAGGTGGCTTCATTGAATGGTTCTTGTACTCAGATTTGTGCTCTCTGCCCAACCCAGTTCACAGTCTTCATGAGCTTGAAAAGGAGGTGACTTCTGAGCTCATATCCCAACACAGAATCCATGGAACTTCTGCAAGCCCATTGGCAACTCTCAGTTTCTGCAACTCTGTTTAAGTTCTCCCTTATACTTTCCAATCAGTGTACTGGGAATGTTTTTTCTACATGCCCATCTGGATGTAAGATTGCAAGTTCTTGAGCGGTTATCAATCGTCCTTTCATAAGAACTAAAGTTCCCAATCACATTTCAAATATTTGGACTGTGCAGATGTATTTGGAAAAGGAGTAGTACAGGCCCTCCCCTCCCTTCAGTTCTGTGACTTATTATTAAACTTATTATTGAAGCCAACACCCTGCACTCTCACCAGATGCAAACGTGACCTGCATGAAGTCACTTATTGACAGAGCTTACATAATGTTTATATCTGGCCCTCTTCCACCGCCATCACTACCGCCACCCTCGATGTATCGACTCTCTTAGGGGTTTGCTGTTGTCATTTTTAAAGGGCTCTAGGTAAAGGTAAAGGTTCCCCTGCACATGCATGCTAGTCGTTTCCAACTATGAAGAGCCAGCGCTTGTCTGAGGACGTCTCCGTGGTCATGCGGCCGGTATGACTAGACGCCAAAGGCGCACAGAATGCTGTTACCTTCCCACTGTAGTGGTCCCTATTTTTCTACTTGCATTTTTACGTGCTTTCGAACTGCTAGGTGGGCAGAAGCTGGGATGAGTAACAGGCGCTCACTCTGCTACGCGGCACTCGGGATTCAACCCGCCAAACTCCCGACCTTCTGATCGACAAGCTCAGCATCCTGACCCACTGAGCCACCGCCTCCCTTAATTATTATAATTGATAATTAAATTACATGATTTATTCACCATAATTGTCAGGCTCCAAAAACCAAGAAAGATGCATTGTGATTCTTCCAAGCAGATTTTTTCATTGTTCCCCAACCGTAGACAGAATCTCACCAAACTAAAACATATACACTCTGGGAATTATCAGGGAGGAGCCGTCTTCACCCTCTTTCTCTCATACAGACTGAGATGAAACTGACTTGCTTCTTGCTCCTTTGGAGTACAACCCCCCCACACACCTGAGAATTGGGACTACATTCCATTACAATAATGTGTACAGTTTCTGTTTACCTTCACTGTGTAACTCTCTTGTGTTGTAGTTTTCCTTACTTCACTATTAAAAACAAACAAATGCCTTACATTAGAAATTAGCCTGATGGAACTGAAGGGAACCCTCTTTTGACAAGTGCATAAAGGTGTGGGCTACGTTTTTTTATCAGAAGGAAAACCTCTCATGCAAGATCGTATTTCAACCAAAAGATCATCCCTCTCGGTGTCCTCCCTTCTCCGCACTCAGCTTTACAATGAAAACAAAACATAAACCAATCTTTCTGCCTCTGGTGAAATTGCAGCTGCCTTTATCCTTATTTACCGTACCTCCAGCAACATGATCTGGTTTGCATTTTTCATTTTTGAATGCACACAGGCAAAGCAAGCACAACATCTCCATTGAGATTCCCATTCATCTTCTCACAAAAGAAGCTGTTGTGGCGTTTTGTATAATGGCTATTTCTCCTGTTGCTCCTAGCTCAGAGGTGCTTATGGCTTCATTTCTCTGCACTTGCCAAAGCTTCATCTCAGTCATAGGAAGACCTTGATATGGAAAGATGCATCTGCCCCTTTGGAAATGAAGCTTTCACAACTACAGCTTGTATCGTTTTAGAGAGATGCCACAGACAATGCACGTGTGGGAAGTCAGCTCCCCAGAGAAGGAAATATTAAAAGGGCAGAAAAATATATTTCCTAAAAAGAACCAGGAAAGTATGCTGAGTTTTCTTAATAGCCCAAGTCTCCCTCCCCCAAGCAGAAACCAACTCTATAGAAATGCAGATGTAAACCATTCAGGAAGGTTGAAGCTAAGAAGACTAAGATATCTAAAAATCAACATACCCCAGCCCCAGGGAGGTGGGCTGGGATATACAAACAGCAAGATTCCTAGAGAGGCACACCTGGACTAAGGACATACAGAAAATAGCCCCAAACAAGAACCGGAAATCACTCCAAACAATAGAGTCTAGGGCAGGGGTAGGCAACCTTGGCTCTTTTATGACTCGTGGACTTCAACTCCCAGAATTCCTGAGCCAGCATAGCTGGCTTAGGAATTCTGGGAGTTGAAGTCCACGAGTCCTAAAAGAGCCAAGGTTGCCTACCCCTGATCTAGGGAGTATAAAAACCCACCACCCACATGTGGTTAGCCCTTCCTTTATGTTGGATCCATCTTTCTGTCTGGCTTTCCTCTGCAATAAACTACAACCTTCTTTCAAAACCAGTTGCCATGTTTATTCCCCGCTTGAAGGAACCATGATGAAGACTTATTCTTCCAACACATGGGTGTCCTTGTATTTGCATGTGTATGTGTGATTCACCTCTGAAGAAAAATACAGTCTTTTGCACCTTGTTTTAAAATGCACCAAAGTTTTATTTCAGATTTAACCCTATTACTGTTCTATTCTGGGGGAAAAATCGTCAAGACCATTTATTTTCCTCTTATTTTTTTTTTCAAGGACATGTATTTTTGTCCAACACAAAACAAGTCTATTTCCTCAGAATCTGGTCAGGAAAACTCAAAATTGTGATACTTGAACTCCCATTTTCAGAACGTTATTTTCTGAAGGCTTTATTTTCTTTGTATAGAAAAGAATTCATTACTTAAAAAACATTAAAAGAATTGTGTGTATCATAACCTGGCAAAACACAGCTGAGTTTATCTGGGGCCTTTTCTTTAATTGAAATATTCCTGCTTTTGTTCTTTGTTCTTTTTGAGCTAATTTTGATTTATAAAATGAAAATCGAAGGAAATGAGAGGAAACCATTAAGATCAATCACACACTATGAAAACAGTAAAATCAGCTGTTAAAACTCTTTTCACCTATGTTTGTGTGGTATGTGAAGCCAAAGGCAACCTTACTCTGGTTAAGGAATATCAACCTAGCAAAGTACAGCCAGTTAAATTTGATTGCCTCCTCTATTTTTGCCTAGTATTTCAACATAGCTTTCTGGTGCTCGGTCAGTTGAAACAAGCTTTCTTTTGTTTGTCTGCTTGTCGTGTGAATGTGAATTCCGGAAGAACTTTGGACAATGCAGTAAGCTAGGACTGAGTTACATAAACCTATGACAAGTCTATAATAAAACACACTTAAGGCAGATCTCATATAAACATGATTTAATCCAGAGGAGTGGCTAGCATGATGCATTAAACCTAACCAAGCCCCGGCTTAGCATTTTATGAGAATCAGGTTATATGTGCTAATCGCCTTACCAAAAGCAACAACGAGAGAGCAGAGCAGGAAGCTTTTCAATAAACCAGGAAGGTTTACTTCTTCCAAAACATTTTGTTTCTCATTGAGGCATTGCAATATTTCTGTGGCACCTCGGACCAAATTGTTCTGATTGAAGAAAGACCTGGGCAGGGCTTTAATGAAGAACCAAGAAGTCTCTTTTCAATTCTGATTTATATGTACCTCTTCCACTGGGTTCAGTTGTTATACAATACTATGTGAACTGAGACAAATTACTATAAATATTTTAATATGCCCACATATCTATTAAAGAATACTGTCCCAACTTGGTCTCTTAGGAAGGAACCACTCTCAGCTCCATGACTGACGTGAAAGGTTCACGTTTACTAAGTTCAGGCGGTTACAGCAAAAGCAAAGCTGGATTTTTTTCCTTTTTCCCAGACCTTCCCCCACACCTTGACCAGTTCATGAGTGTCCAGTGGCATTTGAATTTGAGGTTTGGCGCCTCTTTGGTGGTTTCGCATTCTGTTCCCATGGCTCCGTCCTTGATCAGCCGATGCGTTCTGGATTGACACCTCTGGTTCCTGTCAATTTGTCACTCCCCCTCCCTACTGCCAACTTCCCCAGTCTCCTCTCTCCCCACATTTTATGGGAGGATGCTAGCGAAATGTGGTATGCTGAAGATGGCAGACTCAACAAATACATTAATTGCCCACATTTTTCTCTAGACTGCACTTGCCTTTTCTTCTTTTTAATAAGAGAAACTTTTGCCACATGGTTACTAAGCGTGATGGGGTGCTGGGGGGCAGTTGGAGCACCTGGGCAGAGGAGTGGATCCTGTTCTCAAGGGGATGCTGGTGTAGCCATTTAACTTGCTGTGTGTGCTTTCCAACCTCTGAAGTTTTATACTGAAAGCAAAGATGGCTGGAGTGTCCATGGAGTAGGGTTAAAAAACAACAACACCTGTGACATGACAGGATGATCAAAACTCTGCAGTTCTGATCACACCACCCTGCCTGCTCTTTTGACCATGCTCTGCAGACAGCCTGGAAGGTGGAGCCCCTGATAGTAGGACTGTTCACTACTGCCAACTTCCCCAGTCTCCTCTCTCCCCACATTTTATGGGAGGATGCTAGCGAAATGTGGTATGCTGAAGATGGCAGACTCAACAAATACATTAATTGCCCACATTTTTCTCTAGACTTTTCTTCTTTTTAATAAGAGAAACTTTTGCCACATGCTAGTCGTTTCCGACTCTAGGGGCCGGTGCTCATCTCCGTTTCAAAGCCAAAGAGCCAGTGCTTGTCCGAGAACATCTCCATGGTCATGTGGACGGCATGACTAGAGGCCAAAGGCGCACGGAACGCTGTTACCTTCCCACCGTAGTGGTCCCTATTTTTCTACTTGCATTTTTACGTGCTTTCGAACTGCTAGGTTGGCAGAAGCTGGGACGAGTAACAGGTGCTCGCTGTGTTACGCGGCACTTGGGATTCGACCCGCCAAACTGACGACCTTCTGATCGACAAGCTCAGCGTCCTAACCCACTGAGCCACCGCCTCCCTTAATTACCATAATTGATAATTAAATTACATGATTTATTCACCATAATTGTCAGGCTCCAAAAACCAAGAAAGATACATTGTGATTCTTCCAAGCAGATTTCTTCATTGTTCCCCACCCGTAGACAGAATCTCGCCAAACTAAAACATATACACTCTGGGAATTATCAGGGAGGAGCTGTCTTCACCCTCAAGCTGGCTCAGGAATTCTGGGAGTTGAAGTCCATGAGTCATAAAAGAGCCGAGTTTGCCTACCCCTGGTATAGGGTCTCTTGCTTAAGTGGGAGGCTGGACTAGAAGAACTCCAAGGCCTTTTTCCAACTTTGTTATTCTGTTAAGAAGTCTAGGGCTCCTCCAGAAGCTTTTTGGCAAATCTGAGATGAACTCATTTTAGGGACTAATGTTGATTCTCTACTACCCTAGGAATCCAATTTTTCTGACGATGGTATCGTGAACATTGATTTCAATAAAAGCAAGGGAAGTGTGCAGTTTCTGGATGTGGTTTGGGGTTTTTTTGGCAACTTTCTGAACAATTTTATTCTGCCCTCTTGGCATAATTTTAGCTGGATGATCGCTCCTCAGGACAGTAGCCATTTTAAGTCTATGTCTTCAGCTGAACAGACTGAGCTCCAGAGTTTTTAGAAATGATTTTGTGTTCTTTTTCAAACCTATAGATTTGTGTATGGCCTCTTTCAAACCTATGTATGACTTTTCATTGATATCTTCAGAAACATCTTTTGAGCGAGAATCTCATGGCGATCAGGGCAGCCACTGTTTGTGAAACCTATACAGAACAATCCTGGCCCCAATCAACTGGGATTGTCCAATTAAAATTGGAATTGTCCAATTCACTGTAACTGAATTGATTGAGTGGGGTTGGATAATTACTTTTTCACTAGTATACTACAGATTGGATGACTTTGTTTATGAAATAAATGCAACAAGTACCAAACATGCATTATTTTTCCCCTCAAACTCTACCTATCTCTAAGACCTCCATAATGCTCCCGTAACATTTAGTGGCAAAAATATGCAAAAATGCAGGAAATACAGAAATGCAAAGCACCTATTGCTTCACAGAACTGTAGCTAAAGTTGCCTCTGGGTGGCTTTCTTGGCAAAACTATAGCAATGGTTTGCCATTTTCCTGACAGTGTGAACAATTAATCAGTGGAGCGGCTTGCCTCCAGAAGTTGTGAATGCTCCAACACTGAAAGTTTTTAAGAAAATATTGGACAACCATTTGCTTGAAGTGGTATAGGGCTTCCTGCTTAGAGCAGGCAGTTGGACTAGAAGATCTCCAAGGTCCCTTTCAACTCTGATGTTCCACTTTGTTCTGCCATTGCCTTCTTTTGCTCTCTCCCCCGACACCATTTGTTAAAAGAATTGGGGTCCCCAGCAGTGCCTGAAGTATCAAAAACTATGTTTAAAGGAATATGGTGTGTCTGCTACTCACCTTACAGAAGCATTTTTCTTTTAGAGCTTGAAAAAGTTTCCAGCTCCAATAGCCTCAGTCTACAAATATTATTCAGGTTTTGATACAAATGGCCCACAAATGCAAAAAACAAGCATAACACATTTTTTCCTAATTGCAGCACATTTAAGGAGTCTCTGGCCTAAAACAAACCAGTCCTGTAATATGCACCAAGACTTTGCTTCGCTTCTGTTCATGGTAATTTAAACGCACATTGCATTTAATTGACTTAAACTGAACAGATGTTGCATATTTGATATGAACGTTTTAAGGAACATCAGTTATTTCATTCGGGAGCCATTGACTGAAATTACCGGTAGAATATTTCTTATGCAGTTATCCTAATCTAGCAAATGAAGGTGAGTGGAATAAAAGGGACAAAAACAGTTTTGCGGTAGAGTCCCTACAGATGAAAGGGCTGCAGGTATATCAATAAACTGAATGCAGCCCTTTGAGCCCTCGCTGTGGGACTGAGTTCACATACGCGAAATCATTTTTTCAAAGTTTATTGTAATTTACACTTCTATTTGTTTTTCCCCCTGGGAGTGTACAAGGGCAGGAACCCCAACCAATCTTTCCAAGTTCCAAGTATTCCTACCCACCCTGTCAGATTAGTTGGGCTGAGAGAAAACAGGCCCAAGTCTTCCTGAGGGCTCTATGGATCAAATGGGGGTTGATCTTGGGGCTCCCCAACTGGGCCTCAATGCAAGTTTAAACCCAACCAACAGCAGCTACTTACCTGTCAAGAGTGAAAGTTTGGCAGCTACATACCTTTTTGTTTTCATCTTGCCATTAGAGTAAGAAGGGTGGGGGAAGGTGCTGCATTTGAATGGGTTAGTTAGAGAAAGGAAACCTCTCCAGTTCTATGGAAGCTTGCTGAGAGTCGGCAGTATGGAAACCTTTCAAGGACATTCTAGCAGGTGTGAAGAGGAGAGCAGACAGTTCCCCTAACAAAGAGAACTTGTTTACATCAGTTATGTGGACATCTGGGCATGTTTGGCTGGGCATCATTGTTACTGTATATGCTATGGTTTGATGCCTTGGGACTTTAAGTTAGTTTTTTCTCACCTTTACCAGGCCATGTATTCAATCAGCAATAAGCTTTTCAGAAGTGAAAATAATCCTGGACTTTTATTTGGATACTCAGGCTGGAGGTTGACACCACCACTTTTCCTCCTCCTCTCTCTCTCCTTTCTTCCTCTTTCCCAGCAGACTAGATTATCACCACTGTCTTCTGGATGCAACAACAATAACTCCATGCGAACAGCAAAAACTGCAGATGTTGTCTATCAAAGTCATCTGCTGGTCCTTCGCTAGCTCCCTACAATCAAAGAAAAGAGGTGTCAGAACTGTTAGCTTCAAATAAAGCTGTTAGCTTCAATCTACAAACTGAATCCCAGATTCCAACTAAAGAACTTTCAATCCAGAATGCAACAAAATTGGAACAAACTACTATTAAGACAGAGGAATATAAGGATCAACAACAACAAGAACAAGATATTGAAAAATCTAATATTCAAATCCTGATTCCATCCAAAGAACCTACAATTTTAAAAGTACAAGGAATTATCACTAAGACAGAGAGCCTTAAGGAACAACAACAAAGTATGGAAAAGCTTAATACTCAAATCTTGATCTCATCTAAAGAGCCTACCACTCCAGAAGTATATCAAGCCCAAGACAGTAATGTCAAAATAGAGGACCCTAAAGATCAACAAAGACAGCCTACTGAAAGCCTGGATAGCCAAGCAGCAACTACAAAACTGGATAAGAACCTCTACTCAAAGCAGATGAACCCAGAGGAAAGAAGAGACCAGACCAAATTGAAGACAAAGACACCAGAGCAAATACAGAGACTTGAATTAATAAGGCAACAACCTAATGATCACAAATGGTTTAGCTTTTCTGGATTATTGATGGTTAGATGGTCTCCTTCGATTCAAATAATATGTGCTGGAGCGAAGGGAGACCTATCTGGCAACTTAAAGGTTTTGGTCTGGAATCTTGGCTGGCAGAAAAAGAAAGCTAGTTAGATTTTTTTTAAATGAGTTGTTAGAGAGCTACTAAAGGCTATTCTTTTAGCAATGTGTGATTTATTAGGATGTGAAACAGAAAATGTTTATGAGATAAAATTAGAATGTATGTATTTATCAGGCCTATCTTATACATTATAACTTGTGTACTGAAATAACGGAAACTTGGCTTATGAATTCAACATCTGATGTTAAAAGATGTTTGAATATTTTAACTAATAATTAAGAATTAGCTAAAAATTAAAACAGAATTTGGTTACGTAGAAGTAGAAATAGATTGATAAATATAGCTTGCTCCATTGGTAACATGTGATGTATTAGGATGACAAATAGAAAATGTTTATTAGGTAGAGTTTAGTTATTTGGCTGCTGTGTGTATGTTAGATATGTGTATGTTTTTGGTGTAGTGAAATAAGGGAAACTCGGGTTGTGAATATTATTTTGGATGTTAAAGGCTAAACTTGAATACTATAACCAAAATCAAAAATTAGGTAAAATTTAAAAACAGGACACAGATATGTTTAACTAAAATTGGACTGACAAATTTTAATTGACCATGTTTTCTTTAGAAATTTATTAGTTTAAGCATGTTGTAATAGAGAAGGATGTTTTGATAATGTAACTTGAATTATGTTTTAAAAACTCTGTTGCTGAATTTTTGATTACCCAGTCACCATGATGCTTTCTAAATATATAGATGTTAAACTGGAAAACCCATAAAACCTGTTTTTTAAAAAAAACTGCCATCCTTTCCTCCACCCCTGTTTCTCTAGATGCCAGCCTGCCATAAACTATGGGGTGAAGGGAGTTGGGGGAGCGGGGAAAACTGAAACTTAGCTTCATGCCATCCTGAGACATCAGCTCACCATCCCAAGGCCATGGACTTGGAGAATGGAAAGTAACGGCTCATGGCCTAGCCCGCCTTTGCAGGGACAGTTACCAAAACATCTTCTTTGAATGTGTGGGATTTGTTGTCTAGTTTGGAATAAACAATCACAGCCAAAATGTCCAAAAGAAAACCATGGTATTTTATTTGTACTACTTTGCAAAGAGGGTGTATCATGTACACACAGGTACAGTGGACCCACATTAAACCATCAATTTAATTTCTTTATATTCCCTATTACTGTTGCAAATTTATCTACCACCTTTCCCTCATTGGCTGAGTCCTCAGGTTGTCACAACCTATCTGAAGCGCCATTATTCCCTGCCCCTGATTACAACTCCCATTCCTCAAATTCCATCACCCCCTGCCCTGATTTACAAATCAACTTTTATAGCTATTATTTCCTGTGGGCTGTCTCTGAATCAACCAACGTGCCAACTAATTCTGGTTAAAACTAGTTTTGAGCATAGCAGGGGCCTCTGATCCTCACTGCTATGTACACTTTCCAGGCTTAAGCAAAATTCATAAGATTAGAAATATATATAATCAGGGCTTTTTTGTCATAGAATGCCCAGAATGGAGTTCCGGCACCTTTTTTGGATGGAACCTTGTAGGGTAGGCAAGGCGGGTTGTAAGACGTGCGTGAGTTCCGGCACCTTTTTTTTTCTTCTTCAAAAAAAACACTGTATGTAATGTATTCTTCCAAGGGCTGGCATGCCCTTCTACTGCTTCTGCAAAAACAACAGGTTCTTCTCCCCACAAATGTGGCTGGATGAGACTGGAATGAGAAAGGGAAAGTTAACTGGGAAGCTTTCACGTACAAACCTTCATTTCTGGCTTTGTGCTACTCTAACCACTTGGCTTTTCAGTAAAAGCATTCTTTTCACTACAAATGGAGTTGAGAGTCTTGCTTTCCTAGAGAAGACCAGGTTGGGGCAGGGCTGACAAGATGGTGGGCAAGCCCAGCTGAATCCCAATTGCAGAACAAGAGAGCAGATGCAGACATTGTGTCATTCGGGGAAAGAGCGGCCCATTTGTGGCTGGAGACTTGCTGCTGGGCCAATGGGTGGGGCTGGGCGCAATCTGACAAGGCCCTAAAAGACTTTGCTTCCTCTTCAGCAGCCCCTGTTTAACCAGCGATACAATTAGCTTTACTTTTTTGGTGAGAGCGAGGTCCCGAATGCTTATTTGGTTCCAACAAAGCAGTGACAAAGTTGGTTGGCATTGCCATGCGTTGGAAAAAGCTTAAGCACTCACAGACTTCATCTGTGGGAGTTCACTGGGTGAGCCTGGCCAATCACTCTCTCTCAGACCAGTCTGCCACACAAGGTTGTCGTTGTGTAGATAAGCTGAGGGAGGACGGGAGCCAACATAAGCTCTTGGAGGGACCGCAAGCTATAAATCTATTGCTCGTGATTTGCAAATCACACTGATGGGTTCACATGAAAGGCTAAGCCAGAACCAAACCAATTACATTATGACTTGGTGGGAAATGAGAATTCAGTCTCAAGGCAAGAGTATAGAAACTCAACCAAGTGTTTTAAATACAATATGTGTCAGCCACTACACCTCTCCAGCTCCTTGGTCTCTCCCTGGCTGGGCACTGAACATCTCAGGAAGAGTTCCAAAGTGAACAGAATTTGCCTGTTTATGACTAAAATGTAATGTGACCTGGGGTCAAGTGGCAAAGAGTACATTTTTCAAAACTTGACAAACTAAGTAAATTTGTGTGCCTGCTGTGAAAATGTATCTCAGAAATGTTTGACTGACTTTTTTCCTGAGATTTACTTACATGCATGTTGCCTTATCCAAGAAAATTTGCAAAGGAAAAGACTTTCTGATCCAGAATCATCACACCTTGCACAAGATGCTTTGTGCTCTCCTCCTCCTCCTCCTCCTCCTCCTCCTCCTCCTCCTCCTCCTCCTCCTCCTCCTCCTCCTCCTCCGGCTGCCTTCCAGCATTATGCTCTGTCTCAAGGGACGGTTGCAGAGAGATATGGGAGAACATAATTGTTTTGGAGCAAAGTAGAATGTGATTCAGTCAGAAAAAGATAAAATATTATTAGACCATCTTACAGGCAGTTCCTAGCCACTTTGTTTCTAAATTGAAGCCAGGAGGCAGCTGGGCTGAAATTTTCCATCAGATGAAAAAGGGATTAGGTGTTCAAGTCCCATTAATGAGAAGTTGTGTTCTAATACATGACAGTAGGAGCAGAGAAACCAGCCCTTGTATTCCTCGCAGCTGGGAACACTTGTGGCTTTGGGTGAGGAGCAGATGCATTAGAGGCACAGAAGTGTCCTAGCAATCAAGGATCCATGGCAACCGCCTATCACTCCATACCCCAACCCCTGGTGCAGAGCAAGGATTCAGCTCCTGGGCGGGTTGTTAATTGCTTCTTTTCAAGACGAATCTCAGTTGAGGTAACGTCGTCTAGGGTTGGAAGCTGAGCAGGATTGGTCCTGGTGAATTTAAAATGGGATGCTGCCTGGTGAATCCAAGGGTGTGAGAGGGACCTTGGAGTCCTAGTGGAGGATCACTTAAACATGAGCTAGCAGTGTGGCAGCAGCAACCAAAAAAGCTAATACAATCTTGGGTTGTATAAACAGAGGTATAGAATCGAGATCACAGGAAGTACCACTTTATAAATCATTAGTAAAACCACACCTGGCAAACACATCCCGTTTTGGTCACATTCCAAAAAAGATGTTGAGACTTTGGAAAAAGTGCAGTGAAGAGCAACTAAGGTGATTAAAGGCCTGGAGACTAAAACATAGGAAGAACGGTTCCAGGATTTGGTTTTGGCTAGTCTAAAGAAAAAAAGCAGTGGGGTGATACGATAGTGGTATTCCAGTATTTGACGGGCTGCCACAAAGAGGGGGAGGGGTTTTCAACCTATTCTCCAAAGCACCAGAAGGTAAAACAAGAAACAAAAGATGGAAGCTGACCAAAGAAAGAAACAACCTGGAATTAAGGAGAAACTTTCTAACAGTGCAGACAATTAACCAGTGGAAGAGCTTGCCTTCAGAAGTGGTGGGTGCTCCATCACTGGAGGTTTTAAAGAAGAGACTGGACAGTCACTTGCCTGGAATGGTATAGGTTCTCCTGCAGGAGACCGTAGACAATTCTGGACAAAAACATTTCTGAAGGCAAGCTGTTCCACTGGTTGATTGTCCTCACTGTCAGGAAATTTCTCCTTAACTCCAGGTTGCTTCTGTCCTTGATTAGTTTCCATCCAACATTTCCTGTCCTTCCTTCTGGTGCTTTGGAAAATGAGTTGACCCCCTCTTCTTTGGGGCAGCCCCTCATATACTGGATTGCTTCTATCATGTCACCTCTAGTCCTTCTTTTGACTGGACTAGCCAAACCCAAATCCTGCAACCGTTCTTTATAAGTTTTTGTCTCCAGGCCTTTAATCATCTTAGCTGCTCTTCTTTGCACTTTTTCCAAAGTCTCAACATCTTTTTTTTTAGTGCGGTGACCAAAAATGGATGCAGTAATCTTGATAATTCTTGGATGCTGCCAAGAATATCACATAGAATACTATGCAAAATACTACACAGAATACTACACAGCTGTGTTCATGCAGTGTAAGCTGCGCAAGGCATGGCAGGCAAAAAGCAAAACAGGAGTACTAACTCCATTGTACAATACAATAGTATTGTATTGTATTGTATTGTATTGTATTGTA
The DNA here is from genome assembly GCF_947247035.1 of Vipera ursinii. Lineage (NCBI taxonomy): Eukaryota > Metazoa > Chordata > Lepidosauria > Squamata > Viperidae > Vipera > Vipera ursinii. The sequence continues at coordinate 3,702,514 of NC_139520.1, forward strand.
TTGTATTGTATTGTATTGTATTGTATTGTATTGTATTATATTATATTATATTATATTATATTATATTATATTATATTATATTATATTATATCATTATATTATATTATATTATATTATATTATAATATTATAATATATATTCAGTCTTGAAACACTGAAAGAATTTCTTTTCCCTCCCTATTGCTCTGGAAAAGTAAATAGGTCCCCCCCCTGAAACCTTTCCCATGTCCTCCCTCCTTCCATAGGCTGAGATACCTTTTAATGCCTGTTGTCTGTGTCTCTTCCACCTGTCTCCCAAGGTCAGCCTAACATACCATTGCAAGTAGTACTTGGGATTGTTTCAACATCAGGTCATCCTGATCTTTTTATCTAGTTATACTCCTGACATCATGAACTTGTGAATTAGAATATCCTTCAGAAGCCATTTTGCAACAGCCTCCATGACATTTTGAAATGTCTGATATTCCCACCAGTCCAAAACAGTTGGCTGGCTAAGGTAATGTGTGAAGGGGGCCACTCAGATGAAGCTCTGTTAAAAGCAGAAGAAACTGGAAAGCAACGCCTCCTTTCATTAGAGCCACCTCAATCTTTCGAAGCATCTGTTTCAACCACAAATTCTCCGTTTTGTGGGCAGAGAAGGTAAGAAGTATCAGCCCTTGGGGAAAATAATGAAAATCATTGCATGTGTCTTGCATATTCAAGAAAACAATAGATTGTAACTGAAATAAGATTGCTTTCCAAAAGCTGTTTGGGATGCTACATAAACATCAGTATAGCCTCTACCAGAATATTCTTTTAATATAGATTTCCAAACTAGTTTGAAAAAATCAAATATGAAGCATCTTGATATAACACCTTCTCATGGGAAATAATTTTAAAAATTCAGAATAAACAATCAGTGGGTGAGAATCTGTTTTAAGCATGTAAACCTTAGCTGGAGGAGAAACAGTTCGATTTCTGAACCTATGTCAAGCTCAACCTGGTGAATAAGACAACACAAATGCTATTTTCTCTCTCCATTTATTATCATCTAGGCATTGAAGGAAGCATGATTGTGTTCCACTAAACATCAATTTAAGAGAATACATTTTATGTAAACCTGCTGCAAGATTAAAAGGCCAAGGGCAAGTGCTTTTATTCAATCAGTTTGAATGAAGAAACTTTTTGGATTCCATTTCAAAGTCCTGACACAACATACTTGCAGTCAGAGAGGCAGTTTCCCTAGCTAATCTGTTTTGATCTCGAATAGGATAGGATAGGATAGGATAGGATAGGATAGGATAGGATAGGATAGGATAGGATGGGATGGGATGGGATAGGCAGGGCTTTTTTTCTCATAGAACGCTCAGAACGGAGTTACGGCACCTTTTTTGGATGGAACCTTGTAGGGTAGGCAAGGCAGGTTGTATGACATGGGTGAGTTCCGGCACCTTTTTCTTTTACAAAAAAAAAGCACTAAGGATAGGATAGGATAGGATAGGATAGGATAGGATTAGGATAGGATAGGATAGGATAGGATAGGATAGGATAGGACAGAAAGAATAGAATAGAATAGAATAGAATAGAGTAGAATAGAATAGAATAGAATAGAATAGAATAGAATAGAATAGAATAGAATAGAATAGAATAGAATAGAATAGAATAGAATAAGCAATAGGATATAGAACAGAACAGAACAGAATAGAGAACAGAACGGGATAGAATATAGAATAGAATTCTTCATTAGCCAAGTGTGATTGGACTTTTTCTCCGGTACATAAACTCCCAGTGTACATACAAGCAACAAGTGATAAATCATGATTATTATAATAAAATAGATTCATCATAAATCATAAGATACAACACTCAGTCATAGTCAGAGGATACTAAACAAGCAATCAACACAAATCATACTAGGGTACTGAGTAAACAATATAAATCATAAGATACAAGCAACAAAGTTATAGTCATAAGAAGATAAGGAATAGGTAATAGAAAAGATGAGAAGGATACAGCCCTACTAGTTTAACAGCGTTGCGGGAATTAGTTGTTTAGCACAATGATGGCACAGAGAAAAAAGCTGTCCTTGTGTCTAGTTCTTTTGGCCTGCAATGCCCTACAGCGCCGCCTTGACGTTCCTATCGTATCTGTAGACACCTCTGTACATGGCTGTCCTCGCCCAATAAGGCCCTGCCTAGGGATGCATTTTCAGCTGTGGTTCAAGCTGATGACTGAGCATAAAGGGGCCTCAACAAATGCAACTTCAGGGATCCATGTGGCCACAGCGGTGCTGGTCCGCTGAAGGAGACCTGCGGCTGAATTTTCACCCCTCCTTTTTCCAACAGAGACACATATCTTCTTCCAGACTAAAGGTCTCACTTGCCTTTAAGTCACATGCCGCAGGTTGCACTCCCCAAACCTGTGAAAATGGCCTGGGGGGAAAAAAAGCATGATTTCATTAAATTGACTTTTAGCTATAGGTCGTGTGATTCCTCTCCAGTAATTTCTGTGGAATGAATCCACTCTTTGGCCCTATTATGAAATGGCAATTGGATAAAGATTTCTAGACCTTTTGGGATTCTATTTAGGGCAGCCTGGCCAACTTTAAAATGTTCAAATGGTATGTGCAAATGACCTCGGGAGACAGGGCGATGGTCTGTTCAGCCTTACCAACTGGGTGGGAAGCACAGCAGATGAGCTCATTCTGCTTCATTGTAAAGCTACATTAACAGAATTTTGCAAGTCTGAAAGTACAATCTCCTGCCATCTCCTGTACAGCCTAAGAACTTAAGGAGGGTCCCCGTTTCCCCCCCCCGTCCCTGAGCCTCTTGCTCTGCCAATCATGCAACTGCGGGCTCTGCTCTCTCTTAGCTGACCTATCCCTCGGCAGGGTCCCTTCACCCACTTTCTCAAGATCATTCCCACATGCCATTACAGGGTCATCTGATTCTGCAGCAAGAATGGGGGCAGGGGGCAGGACAAACAACTCAGAAGGGGACCTTGCCTGGTTTCTTGGACTGTAAATGTGAGGGAGAAGAGAAGCACTTTCTGGCTTGCAAGATGCTGCCAATGTAGCCTTCCAATAAAGATAGGGCTACTACTGCTGGGTGTTCTTCTTGTCTGGTCTACTTTGCAGGACTGACAGACTTCTAGCCTTCTACTCCCAGAGTTCTTAGCAAGGGCGGCATTGGCTGTGGAATCTGAGGAGCTGAGCTCTGCACATTTGAAAGCTGTCTAGGCTGGGAAACACCAAACTAGGAGATGCAAACAGGACTCGGATGATGCATGGAACAAAGTGAGCTTGTAACAGTGCAGTACTTCATGCAGTCACAGAAGCCTCTGCCTCCTTGAGACAGCCATGCCTTACCTGAATTAATTGCATCAGGAGCAGAAACTTGGCAGAGCTATAACTTATGGAGATAGGATCCACTCCTTGTTCTTTCCTTTGAAGGTAGACAACCCTGGAATTTCTCTTGATGAATTTGCTCACCTGCCAGAGCACACCAGCAGCTCCCAGGTGGCAAACATGTGTCCTCTGCACCAGCCGGAGAGTGACCGTGGTAAGAATTACTACTCCAATATATATATATGGCATGCTGCGCAAGCTTAGGAAAAACAGCAGCGTACAAATATATCGTGTTGCATTATTATCGCTTGAATGTTCTATTTCCTTTGATTTATACAGAGTTCTTGGAATTAATTTCCCTCACTTGATTGCCAAACAGCCTCAAAACTGACACAGCATGAATAACAGTTTAATCTCTATGCAGCCTGTGCTGGATCTCTTTGCACTTTAATTGTGAAGGGACTGCCTCTCGTTACCCCTGGATTATTCAGGGGAAGCATCTGTCTTGACCGAAGACTTCTTTTATGTCAGTCACTGGAGATTCTTGCCAAATAAGAGACTTGCCAACTCACTCCTGGGCCTTGAGACAAAAAAAAAACCAAAAAAAAACCCCCAACCATAATTATTTATCAAATCCAGACATGCAGGGCATTTTTCTGTGGAAGGAAGGAAAGCTTTCAAGGTTTCAATCAGTAACTCTAAATGGTGAAACATCACTAAAATCATGAGCATTTCTGTGAAGACAAATATTTATTTTATTTGTTTATTAATCAAATTTATATGGCTGTCCATCCCATGGAAAGTGACTCTAGGCAGAGTACAGCAATCCAATAAAACAATAAATGTAAAACAATCACTACTTAAACCCATATATAATCATTATTAGAACGTTAAAAACATAAAACCAGAACTAAACAAGAAGAGAAAATAGTAGACAGAGGGGAGTTAATAATAAGGGAGCCACTTCAAGGGTCTACCAGGGCTGCTAGCATAACCAGGTCTTGAGGGACCTTTGGAAGCTCAGATCTGATATGAGGCTGATCTCCTCTCTGGAGGGAGAAAATTACACAATGCAGGTGCAAGAGCAGAAAAAGACTGACACTCAGGGTCCACCAAATGTAGCTCCTTAGACAACAGGATCCCACAACAGGCCCATTCTGTTGAATCTAGTCAGGTGGACAGATAAAACTGGGAAGAGACAATCCCTTAAATCAGGGGTCCCCAACCCCTGGGCCACACGGCCTGGTACTTGGCTACGCATCGCTCAAAACTGGGCCACACAAGCGACAGGCAAGCACACGTGCGTAGCTCCATTTGCGTGAGCGGCGGGCACTCGTGCATGCATGTGCAAGTGCCCGCCACTCATGCAAATGGAACTGCGTGCACAAGCATGCACACCTGTCACTTGCACACAAACATTTCCTCTCCTATCCCCACCGATCTGCAAAGCTGGATATGTTGGGGACCACTGCCTTAAATAACTTTTTAGGGCTTTAAATGGCACCTTGAATTGGACCCAGAAACAAACTGGTTACAATGCATCTCGTGCAGCAGAGATGCAACGTGCACTCTACCAGAAACACAGATAGCGGCATACTGCTGTATTTTGTAATAGCTGAAGTTTCTGAATAGTCTTCAAGGGCAGCCCCATGCAGAGCACATTGCAATAGTTTAACTGGGAGGTGGCCAGGATAGGAGCGACTGTCCCTTGTAAGGCCCCTTGATCCAGGAAGAGGCACAACTGGTGCACAGTAGGAAGTTGTACAATGGCCTCCCTAGTTGTCACCACTATCTGCTTCTCAAACAGGAGCCGTGAATCTAGGAGGAGAGCCAAGTGGTGCATAGGTTCTGTTCTCACAGCCTTCAGGCACTGGGATAGGATGTCCTCAGAACTGCTTAATTTGCAGAGAAGTACAGTTGAGTGTCATTAGCATATTGATAATACCTTACTCCAGCAGTCTCACTTTGAGGTTAAATAGGAGAGGAGAGAGCACCAACCCCTCAGGTACTCCACATAGGAGGAGAGATTGAAGGCAGGATCTTTCCTTCCCAATCACCCCTGACAAAGGAGCTGAACCAGCACAAGGATTCATACTACCTAAACCAGGGGTGTCAAACTCAATTTCATTGAGGGCCGCATCAGCACTGCGGTTGCCCTCAGGGGGCCGGGTGGGCGTGGCCAGGGTGGGCATGGCCTACTGGGTGGGCGTGGCTAGAGTGCATATGGCCTACTGGGTGGGCGTGGCTAGAGTGCGTATGGCCTACTGGGTGGGCGTGGCCAGCTCTACATCATTCGCATCAAGGGTGCCTATGGGGGCCTGGGCAGGAGTGGGACAGATCTGGGGGTCTCTGGCAGGAGGAGGGTCTCTGGGCCAGGGCCAAGGCAGTGGGGGCCGTTCCCTCACTGTTTCCAGGATGGCTTCACGGGCCACATGAAACCACTTCGCGGGCTGGATCTGGCCCCCGGGCCTTGTGTTTGACATGTGTGACCTAAACTGTAGTCTTAATTTATTTGTGATAAAGTTATTTACTTGTAGAACCATATTTCTGATGGTAACCATTGATCTCATTTAGGAAAAATAAATCTAGCCGTGTTTCCAGCAATCAGTCATAACTGATCTTCATTCATACATATGAGGTGTTGACTGTGAGGACTTTGTCATCCTGGTAGTTATAAGAGCATTAAGGGAGGAGCTAACTGTTGTAATGAGCCAGAGAATGTACTACTTTGCATCAAAAAGAGGAACAGAATCCAGCCTAGAACTCTAATTCCTGCAATATTAAGGGAAGAATCAGATACAGTAATGATCTGCTGGTTTTGCTCTGGAAAATCCATTTCTTCTGACCTGAGAAACCAAATAAAACCCTTTTTTACATTCAATTGGCAAAAACCTGGCAAGGGCACGGCTGTAGATGGATGGGTGGAAGGATGGATGGAAATTAAATGCCTCCCTAAATGTCACTTATTCTGAGTAGCTTTAAACAACCTATAGTTTAAAACCTATTCAATTACCAACTTAGTGTTATTTATTGTGAATTTATTGTTTATCAATATTAAACAACACAACTATCTAAGCCATAATTCTATACTGAGCAATTAAAAACAACCTTCATTAAAACAAAATTTCATACTATAAGAAGGAAAAAATATCTTAGCATGGTTTTTCCTCCCCCACAACCCTCAGGACCAGGGGTCTTCAAACTCAGCCCTTTTATGACTCATGGACTTCAACTCCCAGAATTCCTCAGCCAGCATGCCTGGCTGAGAAATTCTGGGAGTTGAAGTCCATGAGTCATAAAAGGGCCGAGTTTGAAGACCTCTGCTCAGGACTATTGAAAGTCAAATTCTGATGGACTTCCTAAGAACCAGCAGGTTTGCACCATATGGATCTCAGAAGGTTTACTGTTCCCGGAACAACAGGTAGTGATTGATAGGACCTTCCTCCACAGCTCTTAGCACAGGGCATGTGCTTGGATTCTGCAAGGCATCCTCTTGAGAAGTTGGTGTTATGAGATACCCAAATCCAAGTACATGTTCAGCGTTGCGGAGGGGAGTTCAAAAAAGTCAGGGTTTGACTCTTTTGACCCCCTCAAGATGTCCTCACCCCCTCCTTACTCAGGAGCAGCAACAAACAAAGAATACCTTGAAAATATGTCAGTTTAAAACGGGAAACGGTGGGAGAAATTAAGTCCAGTTTTGAAAGAAGATTCCTTTTTTTCCCCTTAGTCATATACTCTACATCTACAACAGGGCTCTTCAAACTTGGCCCTTTTATGACTTGTGGACTTCAATTCCTGGAATTCCTCAGCCAGGCACAATGGCTGAGGAATTCTGGGAGTTGAAGTCCACAAGTCATCAAAGGGCCAAGTTTGAAGAGCCCTGATCTACAAGATGCCACAGATAGTTGTGGCCACTCAACTTGTACAAGGAAGTAGTTTAATCCAGCGTTTTCCAACCTTAGGAACTTGAAGATGCGTGGACTTCAACTCCCAGAATTCCCCAGCCAGCATAGCTGGCTGGGGAATTCTGGGAGTTGAAGTCCACGCATCTTCAAGTTCCTAAGGTTGGGAAACGCTGGTTTAATCTCTGCCTGCCTACAGAGCTGTTTCCCCTTTCAAGATCTTGCTGGTTTAGCAGAACCTCATCTATTTTCAGATTCAGTGGCATCAGCCAGAAGGAAAATGGTTTTAATTGTCAGGGCCCCAAAACAGAACACTGGGATCAAAAGAAGATAATGATTGTTGCTCCTTGGCATTTTCCAAAACTAGCTTGAACTTCTAGCATTTCCCTTTCTATGTAGAGCTCTAATTGGTGACGGGTGATCTAAAGCAGAGTTTCCCAACCTTAGGAACTTGAAGATGCGTGGACTTCAACTCCCAGAATTCCCCAGCCAGCTATGCTGGCTGGGGAATTCTGGGAGTTGAAGTCCACGCATCTTCAAGTTCCTAAGGTTGGGAAACGCTGATCTAAAGCATCACTTTGCTTAACAAGTGAAATTAAAGATATATATTATAAAATAGTTTGCACATTCTTGCTAAGTCTCGTTTCTTCAATATTGGCCTCCAATTGGTTGATCACTCCAGATTCGCTGGCATGGTTTGTTTGGAACTTTGACTGACTCTTCTTCTATTGCTTTCCATATTTCTGGGGGTATTCTATCAATTTCTGTAGCCTTCCAATTTGGTTAAGATCTGATTGCTGATTTAATTTCATCTTCTAATACTAGAGGTTCTTCTAAGGAAGGAATATCAATATCAATCCTGGTGGTTGTATACTTTTTCAGTCGTTGATCTTCTTAGAACTGTCCATTGATGTCCTTTGGTATACCAGTTTGAGGTTGGAACCTCCTTCTCAGCTAAGATATTTTTGGAAGATTTTCTTTGTTTTTCATATATGTTTTCATCTTCAGTCTTAACTGATGTCTTTGTAGTTGTCATTAAAGTGATCATGTGTCTCTACTGTCTTCCTATATCATGGGTCGGCAACCCGCGGCTCCGGAGCCGCCTGCGGCTCTTTGAGCCGTCTTCTGCGGCTCCCAGTCCTCCTCCGCTGGCAGAGGTTTGGGGAGCTGCGTGTGCAGCTCTCCAAACTTCCACTGCCCCGTTTGCAGAGATGCTGCCTTCGTCCATGTTTGACGAAGGCAGCAGCTCTCCAAACAGTTTGCAGAACTGCTGCCTGCGGAGGAGGTTTGGAGAGGTGCGCACGCACCTCTCCAAACCGCCGCCGTCCCGTTCGTACAGCTGCAGCGCTCGTCCATGTTTGATGAGCGCGGCAGGTCTCCAATTTAGTTGCCTGCTTACTTTAGCTGGGCAGCTGGAATGTTCTTCACAGTCATCTTCAGCAAATGACCTTCAGTAGGTGACCTTGCTGGGAATATATAACTCTTGGCATACACTCCAAATCTTACTCACTCATCATTCCCAGGAATCTCTCCTTGCTCCAATGAAGCAGCACAGCAGGACTTGGGATGGACAGGAGCTCATTGGAGAAAGTAAAAATGGAAAAAGAAAAATCAGATTAATGACAGACATTATACTGCCATTTCAGGGGGCCCAAAGTATGATGCCTAAAATCAGGAGGGCGACTATCATTGCCAAAGCTTTCATCCTGACTTTTAAAATTTATTCTACACCATGTCTTTACTTTTTTCCTTATTATTGGTTACCTCTTCCTGCACTTAGCATGAAGTTACTTAAAATAGAACAGGATAGCATGTCAAACACGCATGATGTATAAAGATAATGTCAGCCAGCAGATCAGTTAAATTTTATGATGGTCAATGATGAGAAATCCAATAAAATAAATAAAACTTGATACAAAAGAAAACCACAGATAGCATTTTACTGACTGTTGAAGATGGAAGATCCGTTTGCTTTTTCCAGGCTTAAGGATAAAGACTTTGTTGCTCTTCTCTGCACTCTTTCTATAAGAAAAATTATAAGCAAAGTTATAATCAGAAACCAACATGGGATTGACAAAAATAGATCATGCCAAACAAATCTTATTTCACCCTTTGAAAAAGTGATTAAATTAATGGACCAGCGAAATGCTATGGACATACTATACTTGGATTTCAGTAAGGCATTTGACAAAGTAGACTGCAACCTACGTCTTCCATCTGGTGGTAATGCTGTCTATCCCATGTTCTTCTAAGTTGGAAAAACTGCACTCAACTAGTCCTCAATGGAACTACATCCACATGGAGGGAAATAAACCGTGGGGTACCCCAAAGTTCTGTCTTAGGACCAGTACTCTTAATTTCTTCATAAACAATTTAGATGAAAGAATAGAAGGGGAACTCATCAAATTTGCAGATGATACCAATCTGGCAGGAACAGTCAACACTCCAGAAGATAGGCTCAAGATCCAGGAGGATCTCGACCGACTTGAACACTGGATCCTAAGAAAATGAAATTCAGTGGCAAAAAAAAGTAAACTTCTACATTTAGACAAGAAAAACCAAATGTACAGATTAGGTGCAACTTGACTTGATAGCAGTAACTGTGAGGGATCTTGGAGTTCTAGTGGACAATCACTTACATATGAGCCAGCAGTGGGCTGCAGCTGCCCAAAAAGCCAATGCAATCCCAGAGGGATAGAATCAAGATTACATGAAGTGTTAGTCTCACTTTATAATGCCTTGGTAAGACCACAATTGGAATACTGCATTCAGTTTTGGTTGCCACAATATAAAAAAGATGTTGAGACTCTGGAAAGAGTGCAGAGAAGAGTTGTTGTTGTTGTTAGTTGTGAAGTCGTGTCCGACCCATCGGGACCCCATGGACAACGTTCCTCCAGGCCTTCCTTGTCCGTCCTCGGACAGCCCGTGCTTGTCCGAGGACGTCTCCATGGTCATGTGGCCAGCATGACTAGACGCCAAAGGCGCACGGAATGCTGTTACCTTCCCAGATATAATCTGTTTGCTGTGGATATCGCTTCTCATCTATGTGGACACTCACTCCGCCTGTATGAGCTTGTTATGTGAAGCACCTTTATTTGGCTCACACCCGCCCCAGCAAAAATATACGTTTGGTTGATAGGGAGTCACTTTCTTTACTCAAGTGCAAGAAAGAGGTGCAAAAGTTTAAACTTTGATTTAATTATAAATAGAGCTCATGTTTGATGCATAGCATTAGCTGGAATTCTTTCACAATACTTTCAGAGCTTTTCTTGTTGTTAGCTGTGAAGTCGTGTCCAACCCATCGTGACCCCATGGACAACGTTCCTCCAGGCCTTCCTGTCCTCTACCATCTGCTGGAGCATTTAAGCTCACGCCTCCTGCTTCAGTGACTCCATCCAGCCACCTCCTTCTCTGTCGTCCCCTTCTTCTCTTGCCCTCCACCTTTCCCAGCATTCGGCTCTTCTCCAGTGAGTCCTTCCTTCTTCTCATTAGGTGGCCAAAGTATTTGAGTTTCAACTTCAGGATCTGGCCTTCTAAAGAGCAGTCAGGGTTGATCTCCTCTAGGACTGACCGGTTTGATCGCCTTGCAGTCCAAGGGACTCGCAGGAGTCTTCTCCAGCACCATGGGGCCTGGAGGATAAAACGTACAAAGAACAGTTGCAGGAATTGGGCATGTCAGGTCTAGTGAAAAGAAGGACTACGGGTGATGATAGCAGTGTTCCAATATTTGAGTGGCTGCCACAAAGAAGAGGGGGTCAACCTACTCACCAAAACACCTGTTGAAAGAAAAATCAGGTCATTCCAAGCCTGGAGTAACTAAAATGTAGGCTAAAATGCTGGGAATAAAAATGGAGGCTGCTTAAGAAAGAAGGTTCCTGTTTATTGATGAGCAGAACCAGCACAGCATGCATTTCTGGAACAGCTGTCCCAATCGAGTTGAGAGTGGGTGGACCTTTAAGGGGCGCTGAGACTTTGAAGTGGAAATGTTTCTGGGTTGTGCAATGAGGTGTTCTTTTGTCTTTTGCTAGTCTAATGGTGGTGGGTTAATCCTATTATGTCCTAAAGGTCCTGTCCTTTAGGACCTTGGAGCTGGGTGAGGGAATGTAAATTCTTAATCCCTTCAACTGTGGGGGCTGAAGGTGTTTTTGCTTACGAATAGCGTGCCCCAGTCTTTCTGAATGGATTACCAAATCTCCATTTCTCCTTCAGGGAAATATTCTATCCTGCCTCTTGTAATATTTCCCAAAATATTTCATTCGCTGGGGGGTGGGGGGAACGACTTCCCACACGCCAGAAGACAGGACAAGAAACAATGGATGGAAACTAATCAAGGAGAGACCCAACCTAGAAATAAGGAGAAAATTCCTAACAGTGAACCAGTCTGCCTCCAGAAGTCGTGGGTGCTTCCAATCACTGGAGGCTTTAAAGAAGAGCCTGGACAGCCACTTGTCTGGATAGGGTCCCCTGCTTGAGTGGGGGGTTGGACTAGAACAGGGGTAGGCAACCTCGGCTCTTTTATGACTCATGGACTTCAACTCCCAGAATTCCTGAGTCAGTTGACTCAGGAATTCTGGGAGTTGAAGTCCATGAGTCAAAAAAGAGCCGAGGTTGCCTACCCCTGGAGTAGAAGATTTGCAAGGACCCTTCCAATTCTGTTATTCTGTCCTAGGAATTTAGCATCTTCTTCTTTTTTGTATGGTGGTGAGATCTGGACGCAATATTCCAAATATGGTCTTATCAGTCCAGTATCAAGCAGTACTAACACTTCAGTGTAGGGCTGCCATTTTAAATACTTCATATTTTAATGTAACTTATCTTCTGCACTTGGGCATTAGGGTTTAATTTGTTTTCAATTTCTGTATTTGTGCATTTTGATATTTATGTCACTGTTCACCGCCCTGAGTCCTTGGGGAGAAGGGCGGTATACAAATCAAATCAAATCAATCAATCAATCAATCAATCAATCAATCATTCTTCGGGAAATGACAGTATATAAATTTAATAAAATAAAATAAATAAATAAAATAAATTCTATAATATTGTAAAATTCTTTAAAGTGGAAAGCAGTCCACTGGAATGGGGGGGGGGAAGAACGGCTGTAACAAGTTGAATGAATGAATGAATGAATGAATGAATGAATGAATTCTTGCTAGGGGAGGCTGGCAGGGACGCCGCCCCTGCCCGGAGCCTGACTTGGGCGAGCGTCCCAGGGAGACCCCAAGGCTTGAAAGATGGGTGGGGGTCTTTCGCCCCCTCAGCCACGGTTCAGACGTTCAACTTCCCGGATTCTGCTCGCAGTAATCTGGCGGGCGAGTCCCGGGAGCCGAGAGGGAGCCGCGGCCCGCCTTCCCCGCCCCGCTTCCCGGGACGGCGGAGCCCCTTTGCGCGCGCAGGCAGGCCGGCCGCGCCTCCGGGCGGGGCCGGCCCTTTTCTACGCGACGCCGGGGCGGCGCGGCCTCAGCTGAGCGCGGGCCTCCTCCTCCTCCTCCTCCTCCTCCTCCTCCTGGGTGCACCATGGCTGCGTCCCTGCGGTAAGGCCAGCCGGACTTGCCGGCAGGGAGAAGCGGAGCTGCCAAGCCGCCGGGTCGCGGGCTGGGGATGATGGGCAAAGCCGAGCGGCGCCGGGTGGCTGGGCTGCGGCGGCCCGTCTCGAGGTTTGGACACGCCGTGCCCGGCAGCCCCGAGGCCCCCTGGGCGAGGGCCGGCTCCGCTCCCGGGCACGGCCGACCCGGGCTCGGCGCTCGGCGCCTCTCTTTGGCCGCCCCCCTCGGCGGGCTTTTCCTTCCTGCGGTGGATGGGGAGGTGGTCCTCGACCTACGACCACAATTCAGCCCAAGTTTTACGTTGCCAAGTGAGACGTTGGATAACTGAGTTTTGCCCCAACCTTTCTTGCCCCAGTTGTTAAGCGAATCCCTGCAGCTGTTAAATTAAAAAGAGCCTTGGTGGAGCAGTGGGCTGATGCCTCCTTAAGTCAGCGTTTCCCAACCTTAGGAACTTGAAGATGCGTGGACTTCAACTCCCAGAATTCCCCAGCCAGCATAGCTGGCTGGGGAATTCTGGGAGTTGAAGTCCACGCATCTTCAAGTTCCTAAAGGGTGGGAAACGCTGCCTTAAGTAACACCAGCTGCCTGCAATTAGTGCAGGTTCGCGTCCCACCAGGCTCCAGGTTGACTCAGCCTTCCATCCTTCCCAGGTAGGTAAAATGAGGACCCAGATTGTTGGGGTCAATAAGCTGACTTTGTAATAATGCCGCTTGGGTGTATGTGAAAAGCCCTAACAAGCAGGCATATACATAGAAGGAAGGCTACTGCTAAGCTTGTAAGCCGCCCTGAGTCTTCGGAGAAGGGCGGGATATAAATGGGATTAAAAAAAAAATTAGTAACACGGTTGTGAAGCGAACCTGACTTTGCTTGGCGGAAGGTCATAAAAGTGGATCATATAACCCCCACCCCGGACACGGCAACCGTCATAAATGTGAGTCAGTTGTCAGGCATCCATCCGAATGTAATTCTTGTGACGGGGCGGGGGGGGGGGGAGAGAGAGGGGAATGCTGCAGCAGTCGTAACTCTGCAAAATGGTCATAAGTCACTTTTTTCAGTGCGGGTGTAACTTTGAACAGCAACAAAATGAACTGTTGTAAGCCGAGGACTACCTGGTACCAGAGTGAAATCTCTTTCTTTGTGTCTTAGTGACAACTTTCAAACAGGACCTGCCTGTCCTTACCAGGGCAAGCCCAGCCTGTCTGGTGGGATGAGTGTAGGATTCAGCGTGTGGTGCGACTCACCGCTGTAATTGTTATTTAATTGTTAATTTTAATTGCTATCATGATTTTCATATTAATATTTTTATTGCATTGTAAACTCTGGAGTTAATTTTGGATAGCAAAATGGGCATCATATAAATTTAATAAATACCATATAAACTATTTTCTAAGGTAGTATTTCTTAAACATTTTGCTCTCAGGATTTCTTGGCACTTTTAAAACTTTGGGCTGAACCCCTGAAGAACTTTTATTTGTTTGGAGTATATTTATCAACGTTTACCATATTAAAAACTAAAATGGACACATTCACAGAATATTTATTGAGTTGTGAAAAATTACCGTATTAATTACACTAGGTATTAATGTAAATAACATATTTTTTCTTGAAAAACCCTGTACTTTTAACAAAAAAATAAGTGGCATTGCTTTAAATTTGTCCAAATGTCATTAATATTTGGCAAATAATTTTGATTTTGCATACCCCTGTGAGGGACTTGGGTGACCCCTCCCCATCTCCTCTGAACACGCTTTAGGAAAACTCTTTTATGGATTCAGAAAGGGCCTCTTGTTGTGTATAATTAAGGCTTTAATTTTCTTACCTTAAATCCACTTAAAGGTTTTAGAGACCCCCTAACTATCCTAGCCTTGCTTCCATGGCAAATTTGGGGCTTGTCTTTTATAAAATGTTGGTGAACAAGTTTTGTATTGGAGTGCTTCAGGGTTGGTTCAGCCCTTTTTTTCTAGAGAGATAATTATGCAAGAAGAAGGGTGGACATGTAACCTTGACTACAAAGGCTGGGGTGCTTCCTTGCTGTCAGAATTCATGTCAATATTGTTGAATGCGTTTTGAGCTAAGGGTGATTCTACAATGGGGAAGCCACAGCTGCATGTGAAAATTTTAAAGGCCCTTTAAAACCGAGCTTTTCTGGAGCAGTCCCTGAGGTTCCCTTTTTTGAAAATCAGAGCAAAAGTAGCCATTAATGCAGGAGTTCCCAACCTTTTCTATACTCTGCACCCCTAAAATGCTTCTGATATATTCTTGCACCCCTTACAAAAGTTCAAAATAACGGCAATGCATTATACATATACAGTATAATTTTGAAAACCCAAGTTTTCGCACCCCCTGGAATATTGTCTCGCGCCCCCTGGAATATCATCTTGCAGCACCAGTTGGGAACCCCTGCATTAATGAATAGGTAACAGGACACCCTTGGGCCCTTGAAAAGGAAAGAAAGCTGAGCCTTGAGGTCTGTGGGATGAGAAATTGTTGTGTTACCACTTGTGTATGTGCATGCTCTGTGCACTGTTGATTGCAAGTAAGGGATAAATCTCTGCCATTTAGGCTTATCCTTCAGGGTAGCACACCCGTTACCCTCTGTGCTGTTTTTTTTGTGCAACCTGACAGCTGATGTACATGTGCACAATTACACTTGGCTACCTGCAAAGGGCTTGTCTCTTTGATTCTCTTACTGGTACTGAGAACTTTTGACTTCTCCTCTGATCAGGACCCTGGCACGATCCTGCTGAAGCAGCAGCTCAGCCAGCACAATTCCGATCTTCCTTTCCTGCTCTCCTCCATCCTTGCTTTACTCAAGACATTTGCAAAATTGTGCTGGGTGTCTCGGACTTCTGGCAGTGCTTCTCTGGCTTCTCTGCCATCTTGATGGGCAGCCTGCCAAACTCCTTATGGTTACTGTCATGCTGCAGTGTGCTTTCCTGCCATTTTGAGGCTGGATATTTATGAAAACAGTATGTGAGACCTAAAATGCCCAGGAAACAGCTTAAAAACAAAACCACAAGAGGAAAGATAGGAAAATCTTGAGTGTATCATGTGTTAATTGCATGCTCATAACTTTGCAGCTTTGCCCAGTTTGTTCTACCCAGCCTGTTCCTATAGGACAGGGGTCTTCAAACTTGGCCCTTTTATGACTTGTGGACTTCAACTCCCAGAATTCCTCGGCCAGTGTGCCTGGCTGAGGAATTCTGGGAGTTGAAGTCCACAAGTCATAAAAGGGCCAAGTTTGAAGAGCCCTGCTATGGGAGCTGGAAAGGGGGGGTTGTCTTGGTGCCCATGGAAACCTGTTGGACTTGATGTGTCCAGGAACAGAGATCTCTTTGGGCCTCTATTTCTCCACTTGAGAACATGAGTCCTGTAACACTCTCTTCCAGGAAACTGGGGGTTTTCGGGTGTGGCGGTGGCCTTCCAGGTTTCACTCCCAGGGGGAAGAGCCCCATCTCTGCAACTTGCTTTGGATAGGCCCCTGCAGTTCTAGGCAGAAGGTCTTGGGGAAAGAGGGAGATTTGGAGAAGGCAGGTGACCAGGCAGCCCTGAATTTACGCCTAATCCCACCAAGTTCAAGTGGTAGAGTTTACAGGAAAGAAGGATCCAGTTCAAGCCAGTTGTAGAGCTTGTGAAATATTGTTCCTCAACCAGGAGCTGCTTCTTTATAGCTTTATCTCTTTAGTACAGGTAGTCCTTGACTTGCAATCGTTCACTTAGTGACCATTTGAAGTTACACTGGCACTGAAAAAGTGACTTATGACCGTTTTTCACACTTATGACCATTGCAGCATCCTTGCGGTCACGTGATCAAACTTCAGATGTGTGGCAACTGACTTTTATATATGAAGTTTGCTGTGGTCCCGGGGTCATGTGATCACGTTTTGCGTTCTTCTGACAAGCAAAGCCAATGGGGAAGCCGGATTCACTTAACCACCGTGTTACTACCTAACAACTGCAGTGATTCATTTACAACTGAGGCAAGAAAGGTTGTAAAATGGGGCAAAACTCATTTAATAACTGTCCTGTTTAGCAGCAGAAATTTTGGGCTCATTTATGGTTGTACGTCTGTACTTTTCTTTTCAAGATTTAGGAAACAAATCTTGCTTTTTGGATGCCAAGTGGGCACTTAAAAATAAAATTTGTCCTACAGTATATAAAAGATGTTCCCTCTATTTCAACTGAATTCCTCAGCTTTACATGAAGAGCCCAGGGTCCTTATAAACATTGTTGATAAAGGTTAGTAGCACTGACCTCGACACTCCTTAAAGTGTTCCAGGTGGTCTGTTATACATAGTGGCAGAAATACATATTATATTCACGTGTAGGATTGAGTTTGAGGGAGCACAGAAAATATTCTATGACACTGCTTTGGAGTAAATTGGTATAATCGTATGTATTTTTATTGAAGCAATCTCTGTTGGTCAGAGTCCGACCTAAGAAAAGATTCATCTGTTTGCCTATGTTACGTTTGCCTAACCATGTTTGCTTGAGTTGCAATTGTTTAGGCTTGTACATGGCTGTAAACCCGGGTTTTCAAAAGACAGAATTTGTAAGAGCCAGTGTAAGGACAGGGATGATGGTGTTGGGACCCCCAATTAGGACTGGGCTGGCTGGGTTCTAGACTCTCCTCCACCACGGAAGCTATCATGATTACTTGTCACCCAACAGGCAGTGTGGTCGAGTGGAGAAAATGCTGGATTAAGAGTGGGGAGACTTAGGTCCTACTTCCTCTCAGCCCAGAAGCTCTGGTGAGGCCTAAACATTAGCCATGACAAAACCTTTTCCATCTTTGGGAATAGAAGTGGCTTCTGGGAAGTGAATTGCTTCTCCTTAGAGGCTCTAATTGTGAAGAAGCTGGATGAGTATTTTGTGGATCTAGATGTAGGAATCCTTTTGGCCCCACCACGTTTGGGGAAGAAGTTGGGGAGTAAGTCATGTGCTTGTCTCCGCTCAGGAAGTGCTCCAGCTTCTTCCATTTTTGATTCTTGCTGTGAGTTAGTTGTCCAAAGACCGTCTTCACACATTATGCAAATATGTGGTTGGATTACCCATGATTTACTGCGTAAGTCATAATTGGCTGGATTGACCCAATGGTTGAAGCTGTAACTGATTATAACCAGAATGAGTATGCTTTTCCCATGATACCATCCTGTGGAGAAGTGTTGCGGTTGCAAACCCCTAAATTACCAGGGCAGCAGAAACAAGAATCGGCTGAAATTTATCTGGAGAGAGAGAGAGAGAGAGCACGTTGGGTGCGAGAACCCAGATATGACCTGTCTTATCAGCTGTCCAACTCTTAGCTCTTCTCTGGGGTGTTCCACCTCATGCCCAGGCAAGGCATCCTTCAGAGATATTTACTAGACCTAAACTGAGGTGTTCATTCCCCTATGTAGGTTGGGGTCTGGCGCCCTGTGAAGTCATGACTTATTTTAACTATGGTTACTTTATTAAGCCATGGCATGAATTTTCATAGAATGCTAAACTATAAATGATGGTTTACCAAACCATTATGAATAAGGTAACACTGCATGCTAAGTTGAAGCCCAACAGACCCTATTTATTACACTTTGTGAATCTGCAGGTATACAAAAGAGTAAGCCATGATTCATCCTAGTTCATTGAATTTAGTTGTATAATTCATGCAACATTGTAGGTAGCACTGGCCGGATTTGTTTAAAACCCAGCCTTTTTGCCTTGGCACGCTTTGCAAACTCAGCAGGATTAACAGTTTCTTTTTAATGCGTTGTCTGATGCAGAACTTAAAATGTGCATTTTGGACTTCGGAAGCTGAAGTTTCCTTATTGCTGCTGTAAAGCAAAGGTTATCTGCAGGATTGTATTCCGAGAAAACTGTATAATAATTAATACATCAGGGAGTATTCATGCTCAGGTTAATGGGGTTTGATTCTTATTTTCTTTTAAGCGTCCTCAACAGAAAACTTAAGAATGCAACTGTTGTTTCCTCCAGAAGGTAGTTTTGACATAGTGTGTTTTAGTTGATAAAATGTGCTTCAGGAAACCAGCCAGTTATTACAGTAGATCAGCGGTGTTAAACTCGCTGCTTCTTCGCTGTGTCACGATGTATCACGACTTTTCCCCCCTTGCTGAAGCTGGGGTGGGCGCGACTTCTGCGTGACGCATGCGACCCACGGGCCGGCAGTTTGACACCCCTGCGGTAGACGAACACATAGATGTGGGGTAGTGTATTTAACTCTGAAGCTGATTAATGCTGACATCTGGGAAGCAGGCTAAGGTTTGGAAATCCTGCTGTTTTCCTTCTCTGTCTTCCCTCTGACTTCAGTGTGGGGCATGTGAGTGTGGGGCATGTGATACAAAGAAACACTCGATCTCTTGAGCATCAGTATTTTGTTATTTTAGGGTGTTTTAGTGTGTGATTGTAAGCTGCCAGGAACATTTGGTGGGATACACATTTGGTAAATAAACACATACTAATTAGCCAGTTCCCCTTTTATTTCTTGGTAATACTATTCCACCAAATTTAGAAATGCCTGTGCCTGTTTTGTGGGATCTGCCTTGGCGGGTCGTGAACAGACAGTAAAAACATTGAATGGAAGAGGAGACAGATCCTTGTAATTGGGGACCCCTCTTGACCAGCCTACTTTGATGGACTCTGCTAATTTTTATTAATCACCTGTCACTTTTCATCTGAATGGTTTGATGAAAATAGATCAGTTGGTCTCCTTTTTGAATTAAATGAAAAGCCACAATTCAGAATAACAGACTTGGAAGGTGCCTTGGAGGTCTTCTAGTCCAACCCCTTGCTCAAGCAGGAGATCATATACCGTTTCAGACACATAGTTGTCCAGTCCAGTCCACTGGTTAATTGTTCTCACTGTCAGGAAATTTCTCCTTAGTTCTAGACTGCTTCTCTCCTTGATAAGTATCGATCCGTTGCATCTTGTCTTGCCTTCTGCTGCTTTGGAGAATAGGTTGACCCCCCTCTTCTTTGTGGCAACCCCTCAAATATTGGAACACTGCTGTCATGTCACTCCATGTCCTTCTTTTCACTAGAAGAGACATATTCAATTCTTGCAATCTCTGTTCATATATTTTAGCCTCTTTCCAGAGTCTTAACATCTTCTTTATATTGCGGTGACCAAAACTAGATGCAGTGTTCCAGGTGTGGTCTTATCAAGGCACACTGCTAGCTCATATTTAAGTCATTGTCCACTAGGACCCTCTAAGTGGTTTACAGAGTCAGCATTTTGCCCCCAACAGTCTGGGTCCTCGTTTTACCGACCTTGGAAGGATGGAAGGCTGACTCAACCTTGAACCGTCAGGATCGAACTCCTGGCAGTTGGCAGAATTAGCCCGTAATACTGCCTTCTAACCACTGCGCTATCATGGCTCTGTAAGGGAGCCTGACCATTATGGTTGTAAGTCATGTTTCTTCTAAATTAGACCTGATTTTAGACCATTTTTGCAAACATCACAGTTGTAAAGTGAACAACGTGGCCATAAAGTGAACCCTTGTTCACTATATGGTGTCACAAATCATGGACACATGATCATCGGACACTGCAAACAGCTGTATGCAGAATGGTTGCCAAGTGTCCAAAATATCATCATATGACTTTAGGGTGTGTGTGTGTGTGTGTGTGTGTAGGGGGCCACCTGTCATAACTTCAGAACTGTCTTGTGAGTACCTTTAAGGGGGTCTGTTGTAACTACCAACAGTCATTAAGGATGGAAGACTCACCACTGTTGCCTCGCCCCAACCAACTTGTTGCGGAACAACTCACTACTGGAGAATGCTGGAGGCGAGGGGAACTTCCTCCTCCTACTACTCCTCTCTCTCTCCCTCCCTCCCTCTTTCCCTCCTTGATCTGGCTTACCCCCCTCCCCCGACACACACACACACACACACACATGCACACTAATATCCCTTGAACGCTGTGCCCCCTCCCTACACTGCCCATCGCTGCAGTGGTGTTGCTTGGCATATAGCAGTGATGGCAAACCTTTTAGAGACCGAGGGCCCAAACTGCAACCCAATATCCACTTATGTATCATCGGGTGCCGGGTGGGCGTGGCCCTTTGGGTGGGTGTGGCCAGGGATGGGCATGGCCCATTGGGTGGACGTGGCTGCAGTGGTAAAGGCAGACTGGGTGGGACTAAAAAGTTCTATCAATCAATTCCAACTTTGCGAGAACTATCCCACGAGAAGTTGAAATTGATTGATTGAACCTTTTTTTTTTGTACACGGTGGCAGAGGCCTACACCGAAAAGGTTTTATAAAACCCAGCTGAAGGCCTAGGACTGGGACGATGGCACGCGTGCCCAGAGAGAGGGCTCTATGTGCCACCTGTGGCACCCGTGCCATAGGTTCGCCACCACGGGCATATAGGCAGAAGGCGGAGAGGCAGAAAAAGTGCTCCCTAATTTTTTTTTCTCCCCCAACTTTCAGCCAGACTGAAAGGCCAGGAAAGAACAGAAGCTGCTGCTTGAAAGGATAGGGCTGCATACACACCACATTCTAACCTGGTTAATGAATTAACCCATTTTTTGGGTTTTCCTCATAGCTTGAAATTGTCCTGTGTTGATTTAGCCGGGGTAAGGTGACCGCGGTAAGGCAGCTGGGATGAGCCGGTGGCAGCGAGTTGTCCTGAAGCCACTGAGGACATGTAATATGATTTCAGATTCAATTTTTAAAACGGAAGTTTAAAACTGGACATTTGTGTGGGTTAGGGTTAGCCTGGGAAAATGTATCTTTCTTGATCTTTCTGGATTTCTGAAAGACCTTTGATAGTACTGGGTTTAACCTTGTTTGGGGCATGTTCAGGGTTTGGGAGAATTGATTTTTGGTGGTTGAACGTGCTCAGAAAACTGCAAACTCTTCTGTGAGTCATTTTTCTTTGGGGTCCTGCTTGACTTCTACACCAGGAGATCTGCAGGGTTGTTACCCCGCTGCTTAAGCAGCGAGACTTGAATCCTCCTTAGTGAGTCCTGTTAGTTCCCGATTGAAGGTGGCCTTTCTCTGCCCCCGTTTAGTGGCTCTATGACCACTCGCCATGGCCAACTCGTCGCGGAACAATTCGTTCGCGGGACAACAGTTACACTAATATCAAAGAAATGGTGGAATAGAATCATTAGAGAAAGGATGCAAAAAGAGGGACAAACTGAAATGTGAATGACAAAAATTAAAATGTTGCTTTATTTTAAATAATTAAATTGTTAAATAATTGCCTTGTTGCAAGGCAAGCTGCCCCACGGTGAGTTGGCCACGGTGTGAGTTGGCCGCAGCAAGTTGGCCAGGGCGAGTTGTCCCCTCCCGCTGTTCAGTCCATGAATGTTGTCAAGCACCCAGAGGTTAACTTGGGTTCCTTTTTGCAGGGCAACATTTTGGCTGGGGAATGACACCTTGAGAGTCTCGGCAGCCCTTTTTGCCTTGAACAGAACCCGCCTGTGTGATCGGCTGAGAGCCAACGAGGCTGTTCCCAAGGAGGCCATTGTCGTCTTGCAGGGCGGAGAGCAGGCCAACCGCTACTGTACCGATACAGGCATCGTTTTTCGCCAGGTGAGCTTTTGTGGCAAGCTTCTCTTTTTCTGTTCTTGCAGCTCTTCTCTCTGGATTTGCTAACAGCATTTGTTGAAATTCTGGGTAGATTTTTTTTTCTCTCTCTCTCTCTCTCTCTCTCGGTTGCTAGTGACTTTCCAGTGCTTGTTTATGCTGTAAAGCACTTATTTTGAGCCTGCGTCCTAAAAGCGCATGTCTTGAAGGATGTGCATAAAATGCATCAAACCAATTTTTCTTGCCATTAATAATTTAGTCTTGTAGCACTGATGGCTCATTAAATCAGTCCAGGTGTACTAGCCGAATCATTGCTTTGTGCGAGTTGCTTTGCCTTCTGTACACAGCAGCTTAAGCCAAGTCTTACACATGTAGTCCTCGAGTTAACGACCACAATTGACCCCAAAACTTAAGCTGCTGAGGGAAACATTTGTTAAGTGAATTTGCCCCATTTTATGACTTTTCTTGCCACAGTTGTTAAGTGAATCATTGCATTTGTTAAATTAGCAACATGGTTGTTAAGTGAATCTGGATTTACTTTGCTGGTCAGAAGGTCACAAGGGGATCGCATGACATTGGGACACAGCAATGGTCATAAATATTTTTGCAGGGTGTGTGTGTCAGAGACTAAATTTAAAACAAAAAAATAAAAATGCATGGAGCCTAAGTAGAATGAACTGTAAAAATCTAGCATCAAGTAAGATAACAAACCCTTCTGGTTTATTTCCACGGGTCCATCAGCCTTGTGATATCTGAGCTTATGTGTTGGCTTAAGTATAAAATAGATAGACAGTTTATTTTCATTTTTTAATTAATTAAATTTATTTGCCACCCATCTTGCTGCAAGGCGGCAGTTTGCAGGAATCTGGAAGCAGCAGAGACCAGATGATCACATAACCATTTTGCAATTGGCAAAGATGGGTTAGCCAGCAACATCAGATGTGACATTTGTAGAGAAAGCTTTTTATGGTAGACAACTAAAGTTGCAGTGTGACAATCGTTATGCTTAATAGATTAAAAACTAAATTGACATCTTGCCACGTCCTGGTTAGGAATTATGGGACCTGCGGTGCAGTCGAAGTGGAAGGCCCTGATATGAATCTTTCATCCTTAGGTTCCCGATTGGAGATACGGGAAATTTCTTTTGGAGGGGGATACATAGCCATGGGACTGCAGACCTTCAAAGCTGGACCTTTACTTGCTTGTCATTTGAGTCCTGAGGAAAAGGGTTTTGATTCTACCTTTATTTTTAGAGCCACTTTCTGTGTGAACTCTTTTTAAGGTGCCTTTAGTAATAGCATTTCTTTTTCTATATGTTTGTATTTAAGTCAACCTGGGGTGTATTATGAAGAGCTGGTGTACATATTTAGCTTTATAAAATCCTAATGGGGAGCACCTGCAGCCGGCGTCAACTTCCTTCCTCCCAGTACGCTCCCACAGAGAGGGCCTCCTCAGGGTGCCACCGGTCAAAGAATGCCGACTGGCGGCCCCCAGGGGGAGGGCGTTCTCTGTGGGCGCGCCGGATTTATGGAACCATCTTCCGGTCGAGCTCCGGATGGCGCCTGACCTCCGCTCCTTCCGGCGCGATCTAAAGACTTACCTCTTCGAACAAGCTGGCCTGGCCTGATGGGATGGGGTTGGGTTTTATTAATGTGTTTTAACCTACTTTTTAATGTGTTTTAACTTATTCATGGGCATTTTGTTTAATCGTTTTTAATTTTTGTATTTTGTTTTTTAATATGTACTGCCCTGTTCACCGCCCTGGGTCCTTCGGGAGAAGGGCGGTATACAAATTAAATAAATAAATAAATAAATAAATAAATAAATAAATAAATAAATAAATAAAGCAAGCCACAAATCTTATCTTTTTTCTACATACTGTTTCTGTGAATGATAATTTGGGGTTTAAAAAGGCCTTTGGGCACACATAGTGATTGATTACGTACCATCAACTTGATGTTGATTCTTACCCAAGGTGATCTGTCCCTAAACTGGCTCGTCAAGCGCTTTAGTGATGCCCCTCTAAAAGAGTCCGTCCACTTTGTCTTCCCTTCCACCTGTCCCAGCATCAGAGCCTTTTCTAAAGAACCAAGTCTTCACATAAAGTGTGGTAATTTGAGCCTGGTCATTTTCACCTTGAGTGAGAATTGCAGGGTGATTTGTACAATGCTCCATGTCTTTCTCTTCTTGGCTGCCCATGGTAATTTCAGGAGTCTTCTCCACACCAAGCTTCAAGGTTCATCTTCCTATCCTGCTTCTTCAACTTTCACTTCATGGAGAGTCACAGAGAATACAAGGCTTGTTTTTTTACCAAGTGCTACTTTGAGGTTATTTAATAGTAGTAGTAGTAGTAGTAGCAGCAGCAGCAGCAGCAGTGATGATGATGATGTTGGAAGGGACCTTGGAGGTCATCTAGTCCAACCCCCGACAGGAAACCCTATACCATACATGTCAAACTTGCGCCGTCACGTGATGTCGCGGATCGTATTGGGATGGTTTTGCCATTGCTGGCAATGGGGTGGGCGCGGATTCCGGATGACGCATCCGGCCCGCAGTCTGGCAGTTTGACACCCCTGCCCTATACCATTTCAGACAAATGGTTGTCCAGTCTCTTCTTAAAAACTTCCAGTGTTGGAGCATTCACAACTTCTGGAGGCAGGTTGTTCCACTGTTTGATTGTTCTGTCAGGAAATTCCTCCTTAGTTCTAGGTTGCTCCTCTCCTTGATTAGTTTCCATCTGTTGCTTCTTGTCTTCCTTCAGGTGCCCTGGAGAGTAGCTTGACTCCCTCTTCTTTGTGGAAACCTCTGAGATATTGGAACACTCTTATCATGTCCCCCCTTGTCCTTCTCTTCATTAAACCAGACCAGACATGTCAAACACAAGGCCTGCAGGCCACAAATGGCCCGCTAAATGATTGAATCCGGCTCGCACAACTCTCCTGGAAATTACAAAGGTCCGGCCCCCACCACCTTGGTGCCGGCCCGGCTGAGCACTTGTTCAGTAGGAGGCAAGTGCACGTGGGCTGGTGGAGCCCAGCAACATTGGCAGCTCTTTAGCCCCTCGACAGCTCATTGGCTAGAGCCGTCTCCTGCGGCTCCCAGGCAGCCTCCTCCCAGTTCCCCAAAAAAAGTGGGACTAAAAAAATTCAGTCAATCAATTCAAACTGCTCACACACACAAAAAAAAAACTCTTGAAGTTTGAATTGATTGATTGAACTTCTTTGGTTTGTGGGACTGCCCACAAACTTCTTTGCTTCTTTGGACTGCACGTGGAGTCAGCGGAGGAAGAAACTGGAAAGGAGAGTGGGACCTTTTTCTACTTGCTGTGCGGGTGGGGGCGGACAGTCTCTGGGTTCCCCAGGCCTGCCTCTTCCCTGCCCGGCAGGTCTCCCCTTGCCCTGCTCCACCGTCCCTTCTCACTCGCCGTGGAGTGCTGGGGTCTCCTCAGAGCTGCGGAGCGTCACCTAGCCCAGAAATGCAGGGAAGTTGTGCCCGAGCAGGAGGGAGCGAGACGGGACACCGGGGGGAGGGCGAGCAACCCCCAGTCGGCGAGGGGGAGAGGCGCCCGGGCGGGAAAGTGGACTCGAGGCGGCCAGAGAAACAGCCGCGGCTGGCTCCAGACCTCCAGGCGCACGGATCCGTGCAGCCTGCGCTCCCTGGGGAGTCTGCACCGCAGACTCACCTTGGAGATGATAAGGGGCTTGATGTGCTTCAGCCCGCCCCGTGGGGTGAAGCCCCAGGGCGTGCCGCCGGCCAGCTGCACATGCAGGTACTGGAAGAAGACCAGCAGTCGGCCCAGCAGCTTGGCCTGCGGTGGCGGGTCAGGCTGGAGTTGACCCGGCGGCCACTCCATGGTACCATTTCCTATCCTGAGTGTGACCCGCGGCAGCGCTGGGCATAGACCGGATGTGGCGTGATGCTAAGCTCTGCCTGCTGGAGTGTGGACCGGCAGGAGCCCCTGGTAGGCATGTCGTAGGTGAGCAGAGGCGTCTGGCTGGCGTGGCCCGGATCCTGCGACACCCCGGCCAAGGCGTGCCCCCAGCAGTGGAGCCACTCTGGCTCCTCTGCCGGCTCCTGTGGTGCGTGGGCTCCTGGGCCGGGCGCTGCTGAGGGCAAGAAAGTGGGCAAGCGGAGGTGCCTGGCTGGCCCGGCTCAGATCCTGTGATGCCCCAGCCGAGGTGCGCCCCCAGCAGTGGAACCGCTCCGGCTCCTCTGCCGGGCTGCTCTGGCGTGCGGGCTCCTGGGCCGGGTGCTGCCGAGGGTGAGAAAGTGGGTGAGCAGAGGCGCCCGGCCGGCCCAGCCCGGATCCTGCAAGAGGTAACTTGCATAGATTTGAAGAGTAGATCCCAGTATAGAGACTTCTGTGATGGTTGAACAACCCATGAGATAGTCCAAACATGACCTACTTTTTTTTATTGAAAAGTTTTACAGTACATTTTTGAATACCAAACCCCTCCCCTCCCCCTCCCCTCTCCCCAAACCTCCCCAACTCTCCCCTCCCCTCCCCTCCCCCCTCCCCGACTTCCCAGAGCTAAATACAGGGTATAAAAGTACAAACAAACATAATCTAAAATATGCAAACAACAATAAAATATTAAATTCTATCGCACTTTAACTCTTAATAAAATAACTACAAGCTAGTTATACATCATATAAATCCACTACTTATTCAAATGCTAAGTGAAACTTTTTAGTCCCATATTTATTCTGGATATAATCAATCCATCTTCTCCACTCCACAATGTATCTCTGTTGCGATTGGTCTTTTAAATACGCTGAGATCTTTGCCATTTCCGCCAAGTTGGAAACTTTTAAAGTCCATTCTTCTATAGTCGGCAGTTCTTCCTTCTTCCAATATTGCGCTACTAAAAGTCTCGCTGCCGTAATTAAATTCAACATCAACTTAGTGTCCACAACGGTAGTATATAAAAACAGTTGCAGACAAAACTTTATTCTTTTCTTGAATATTTTTTGCATATTCCACCAAATTTTAATCCAAAAAGCTTTAACCCTTTTACAAGTCCACCATATATGAAAATACGTTGCATCCTCACAACCACACCTCCAACATTTGGGCTGGCAGTTCGGATACATACTTGCTAATTTTTTAGGATCTAAGTGCCACCTATAAAACATTTTATAAAAATTCTCTCTTAAATTTTGGGCCTGTGTAAATTTTACATTTCTCACCCAGATCTTTTCCCAAGTATCCATTGTAATAACTTCTTGAAAATTCTGAGCCCACTTTATCATACAATCTTTAACAAGTTCCGTCTCTGAATCAATTTCTATCAATGCAAGATATATCCTTTTTATATGTGCTTGACCTTGATCTCTAATTTGCTTTACCAAATTTTCATCAATCATTGAAAAACCAGTTTTCTGGTTCTCTTTCCACCTAGCTTGTAATTGCCCATACTGAAACCAAGTTTGTACAATCTTTTCTTTTTTTTAAATATTATATGGCTTTAATTGCCATACATTCCTTTCCAAACTTAACATTTCCTTATATGTAGTCACATCATGTTTAAATCCCACATTTATATTTTCTATTGCGTGTTTAGGTATTGCCCAAATAGGTATCTTATAATTTAACTTGTGTCTGTATTTTTTCCAAACTCGCAAACATGACCTACTTTTATGCATCTGGGTTTTTTTCTGTGTAAAACTGAAGTTATTTTGCCAATATAGGTAGTCTTTGACTTATGACTACAATTGAGCCCAAAATTTCTGTTGCTAAGTGAGACCATTGTTAAGTGAGTTTTGCCCCATTTTATGACCTTTTTTTCCACAATTGTTAAAGTGGTTAAATTAGTAACACAGTTGTTAAGTGAATCTGGCTTCCCCATTGAGTTTGCCTGTCAGAAGGTTGCAAAAGGTGATTATGTGACCCTGGGACGCTGCAACTCTCCTAAATATCAGCTGGTTGCCACCTATCCGAATTTTGATCATATGGGTATGGGGATACTTTGATGGTCATAAGTGTGAAAAACATTCATAAGTTTTTCAGTGCCATTGCAACTTTGAACAGTTACAAAATGAAATGGTGTATGTCGAGGACTATCTGCAATTGACAAAGTCACCACCTTAACTTAGAATTAAAGGCCCACTTTTAAGGTTTATTGTGGGACGCTAGAGGAAGGATCTGTAAAATGAGTTTAGACATAATGATATTTCTTAGTCTTTAATCATTCGGATTTTTGAACCATGATTTATGAAGTAGCCTGATGGTCTACATGCAGCCAATTGCTCATTTGGTACTTCATGTTTTAAATAATCCATCACTTCCCAGAGTGTATGAATCCGGACAGTATTTTATTCATGAAAATTAAGGTAAGTTAAAATCAAAACTTTGCTGGTATGATGCTACAAAACATTAAGTTAGCAAACATGGAAGCCAAGAGTCAGCTGCGCTGAGTGAGCAACATTGAGCTGGCCACGCCCACCCGACCATCTGGCCACGCCCACCCAGCCACGCCTACCCGGCCACGCCTACCCGGCCACGCCTACCTGGCCACACCCACCCGGCCCCCCAAGGGCAACCATAATGGTGATGTGGCCCTCAATGAAATTGAGTTTGACACCCCTGAACTAGACATACCCAATTCCAGCCACTGTTCCTTATACATTTTAGCCTCCAGTCCCCCAATCATCTTTGTTGCTCTTTTCTGTACTCTTTCTAGAGTCTCAACATCTTTTTTACATCGTGGTGACCAAAACTGGATGCCGTATTCCAAGTGTAGCCTTACTAAGGCATTGTAAAGTGGCGTTCACGTGATCTTGATTCTATCCCTCGGTTAATGCATTTCTTGACTGTTAGTTCTTTTACTGTTGAGGGTGTACCCAATACCTTGCATTTATTATGAGATTAATTTTAGAAAAGCCTTCTGTTATGTTGACAAAGAAGAAGTAGCTGGACATAGCTAAAATTCAAATAACATTTCCTGATCCTTTGCAGGTGTATGTAGTTGTTTCTTTAATTTCTAAGCCTTATTTTAAAAAGTGAATCAGTCCTTGTATATCATTTTAAAGAGTATAATTTTAGTAGATTCTCACATTGCTTTGATAATTATTTTGGAATGATTCTGAAGCATACAAATTTAATAGTACTTTGACTTTTCAAGCCAAAAGAATTGGATTTTGCTGGATTCTTTAGTAGATTCTGGCAATATCAAACAAGGATTTTTGATGTACTTAATCTTCATTTATACAGCATGAAACTTCCATTCTTCGTTGCATTTGGTAAAGATCTGCCCCTGATAAGAATCTTTCTGCCCTCACCAAAGTCTATTTGAATATGTTAGTTTTGTCTGTATGCAAATTAATAAAATGTTTAGCTTTTCCCCTTAACATGGAAGTTTGGAAACTTCTCAAGAGGATTGGAAGTGAGTGTAGTGGTGTATAATTATCCATGATGCTTAAGGAAATATTTGCTTATTAGCATTTATTTATTTCAGTTTATATAGCTGCCATCTTGCCACTCTAAATAATAATAAAAACTTAAAACATATAGCACAAATATGGCTCTACCGAACATTGAAAAAGTGACATTTTCCCAGGTTTGTAGGGCTTGTGTTCAAATGTAACTGAGAATGTTCAAAGGCCAAGCTTGAGTGATTTTGATTTTGTCAGGCTCTGACCTCCCTATTCCCAAACATTCTGTTTCTGCAGCACTTTGTCAGACTTCATACAGGCTCATAGTGAACAGGTCTGTAGCAGTTGTAACACTTGAAAAAAGATCCATTAAAGATGAAGCAGGTAAATTTTCATACCAGAGAAAGCTTGTTTTATCTTTAACCTTGGTTAGTTTTTGTAGCTTAGTGCCATGTGAAACAAGCCAGGGGAGCTAGTTTTATGGTGGAAGATATTGTGCAAAGCCTAAAAATTAGCTAATGTAGAGACCAGGATAAGCATGTTTTATGAACCCACTGGCTGAACTATAGCAGCTTGACCTGAGACCAGCCAGAAATGCAGATCTGCTAATCACAAGACTTCTGTAATAATTGGCCATTGAGCCTACACGTTTTCTTGCTTGGAGACCATTGTTCTCAATGTGCATATAGCTATGGTGTGATGGGGATATACTGGATCTACTGCTAAAACCATCCACATGGGCATATTCTAGTTTGCAGGAGGTGAGGTCCAACGTAGCTTCCAGGAAAAAAGCTGCCATTTTGCCTCTTATCCTGCCACGATAAATGGACAGAATGTACAGGTACAGTAGACGGTAGAGCAATAATTGTGTGGGGAATGTCAGACGAGTACTAAGGACCAGAGGCTCTTTGGTGCAGCTTTAGAGAGAAATAAGAGCCGTGGTGGCGCAGTGGTGAGAATGCAGTACTGCAGGCTATCTCACTGCTCACTTCAGGAGTTCGATCCTGACCGGCTCAAGGTTGACTCAGCCTTCCATCTTCCGAGGTCGGTAAAATGAGGACCCAGATTGTTGGGGGCAAAAGGCTGACTCTCTAAAGTTAAACCTCTTAGAGAGGGCTCTTAGAGAGCACCATGAAGTGGTATATAAGTCTAAGTGCTATTGCTATTTTGCCCTGACATGTTTTATAGATCAGACCGTAAATTGATTTATATGGATTTCTCCCATGACTGTAGCAGTAACTCCGGCCTGGCGTAATAGTTGGGCAATGGGTTTGTATGCAGATTCAGCTCCTGGCATCTCCTGACAGGATTAAGAAAGAGTCATGGCTGAGATGGGCTCATGGACTTTCATCTCCCTTCTGTCTTTGCTCGTTGTTCTTTTCAGCTGATACGCTGAGGCTTTATCAGTCCAAGGTCTCCTGCTCTCCTACAATGTCACTTACTTGTCCTTGCACGGTATCAATTAATAGCATTCAAAGTTCAGTGACGCAGGACCTCTGAGTCTTCCCATCTTGTTCTTAGACATGGGAAGGGACCGCTGCTCTTCCTCATTCCTTTCCCTTGGAAAAACCAACAGCCTGGGTTTCTACTGCTCTTCCAGGGGACGGATGTGCGGCTACCTCCTTCCCCTCTTCCCCCCCCCTTAAAAACAG
Source organism: Vipera ursinii (assembly GCF_947247035.1). Taxonomy (NCBI): domain Eukaryota; kingdom Metazoa; phylum Chordata; class Lepidosauria; order Squamata; family Viperidae; genus Vipera; species Vipera ursinii. Next base: position 3,733,843 of record NC_139520.1, read on the forward strand.
TCTACCTGGGCCAAACCCAAAGACTTTTCTGGGAAAGAGGTTTTGCATGTTCTTCCCGCCATTTCGCTACGCTTTCCTCTTTGAGAGCATGTGGACATGGCCCAGTGCATAGAGGCGTCTGACCAAGAGAAGAGTGAAGCGGTACAATGAACTTGGCTTATTTTAGGGATCTAAGTCAGGACTTCGTTACGTGAACTAGGCTTCAACAGAGGTTAGGGGTTGGGTCCGCGAGTGTAGAGGTGTCATTTTGAAACCAGATGGAGAAACTCTTGATTCATTCTTAAGGGGAAATTTGGGGGGAAACTGAAGTATTGCAGATGGAGTAGGAAATTTCTGTAGTGCTATTTTTTAAAGACTATTTTATTTGGACTCCTGTACTGCTTCAGTCAGATGATTCTGAGCAGTTTACATCTTTAATCAAAGCATAAAAGCGACGCCAAAACCCAAAACCAAAGCAGTCCATGTATCTATCCCCTTGGTGGGTGATTCAACCTTCCACCCCATCTCCAAAGACTTCCAAAAGAAGCAGGTCTTCAGAACTCCGGATACTTAATTGAAAGGGGCAGTTCTTATACCTTGGAGCTGTTTCATCAGCGAGAAGTCTTGACCTCAAGGTCCCTGAAGATGGCGTTCCTTTTTGTGGCAGTACCTTTAACATAAGTGATCTCATCAATTTCCACTTTGACCGGAAAGTCTTTAAAACGCCTAGAACGTGAGCCCCTTTATGCTTTCTAAGTCAGGGGTCCCCAACTGTTGGGCCACGACCCGCTGCCGGGCTGTGGCCTATTTGCGAGCAGTGGGCCGGCGGGCACACAACTAGACTTGCGCAAGTGGCAAGCTGGTGCGTGTGCAAACCTGCACACTACTCAACTTGTACAAGTCCAGCTGCATGTGCATGCACATCTGCGAGTACAAGTTGGGATGCGAGCGCACATGTGCACCGGTCCACTGCTCGCGCGGCCCGGTTCTCCTTTCTCCCCCCCCCCAAACTAGGCTGCCAAGCCGCAAAGGTTAGGGGGCCTCTGTTGTAAGTGACATCTGCCATCTTGAAACATACCTGGAAGCTAACTGGCAGCCAGTTCCTGCTGCTGAGGTGTCACATGGTCAAGCCTTAGCATGCCCATAACCCCCAGGGCTGCCGTACACTGAACTATCTGCATCTTCTGAATGGTCTTCAGGGACAGCCCCTTGCAGAACACGTCGCAGCAGTCTACACACGAGGTGATTAGAGCACGTGTGGCTATCAAGAAAGCCTCCTATTCCAGGAATGGTTGCAGTTGGCAAAAATACTCTCCACCTCAATTCTGTGAATCTCAGATTGAGGGTCAGTTCTGTCCAGGGAAGCATAACCCCTGGATGAAAGGGCTAAAGGTGGACTCTCTCCAGAATCGGTCCCCTACCAAATTCACAGCCCCTCTGTCTTCCCAGCTAAAGCCCAAGTCTGTTTCCCCATTTGGATTAGCAGTAACAGCACTGAGGTATTGGGAAAGAATTTCCCTGTATCTTCGGTTTGGTTGAAGTGGTAGTTTGTTTATTTAATGGTATTTGTAGGTTGCCTAATCAGTTAAGACGTGGAGGGAATGAACTAAGATAAATGAATAACAATGCAAATATAAACCATTTGTCATGGTCTTATGCAACAATCAGGGCTTGCTATTATGTGTAGACATTATATCACTTGGGTAGGAAGCCTCAGTATGGAGATTTAGCAATAATTTAGCAATAATTCTTGAAGTTGACTATAATTTTTGCCATCCAGTTACTCTGACTTATTCAGCGTAATTCCTGCTGATACCGTCTGTATCTTCCGTTAGGCTTTCTGCTTTGTAAAACGTTCTTGAGTGAGCTCTTAAGTTTGCTATACATAATGTTTAACTATCCCAAAATGGATCTTGAGGTAGGGAGAGAAGACGGACTGAACAGCTTATTGTAGAGAAATGATTCTCCAAAGAGAATCGTTTAACCAATTTAGGATTGTATGAATCACTAAAGGATGACATTATCTTGATAATTCACAGGAGTATTGTGTTGGGAGAAAGAATGAGTTCTTAGACGTATAGACATGAAGACATATTTATATATTCTTGGGGGAAAGCGGATTCATTGGGTCAGTGTTGACTCATACAGGTTCCTGTAGTTTTCTTGGCAAGGTTCTCAGAAGTGGTTTCCCCTTGTCTGCTTCCTAGGACTGAGAGAGGATTCAGAGCCCTAAGGACACCCCGCTGCTTTTGTGCCCATGGCAGGACTAAAACAGATGGCCAGCCCGTTTCTAGTCTGGTGCTTTAATTACGATGCCAAACTGGCTCTCTATATGAGAGAGCCAGTTTGGTGTAGGAATATATATTCCAACATACCAAAAATCCACACGTCAGATTTTCAGGGTTCCAGAGATGTTTGACCTCACTGATAATCGAAAATGTGCTATCAAAAATTAGCCCAGGAATAGCTTGACAACAGTTCCAGACATTTACATTCCCAGATTCCTTTCAGGCCGCTTTCACTGACTTAAAGTCCTGTACGTTAGATCAATCTTTCCCAACCTGTTGTGTTCCAACGGTGTCACACAACAAGGCCAAATCCTGCCGGGCTAGCTGAGCAGTGGCATCAGATTAGTGCATGATGGTGTAAGATAAGCAATGCCTTGCAATTTGATGGGCAGATCCTCACATGCACGTCCAAACATCCCAGTGTTTCCTATTGTCTATTGTCTCTGGTATCAGTACTAAATGAAATGTAAAAATTGTTATTTTTAGTTGTATTCAGAGGTGGGATTCAAATACGTGAACAACCGGTTCTCTGTGTGGATGCCACTTCCGGAAGTCCATTCGGGGCCTGGGCAACAATAAATTAGCTACCGGTTCTGCCGAAGTTATGCAAACTGGCTGAATCCCACCACTGGTTGTATTGGTAATAGAGAAAACAGGCTGGGTGAAGAGAATAGTTTTTTTTTCAGTGTGGAGTCCATAATTGGTTCAGTGTGGTGTCCATATTGGGCTTCATGATTAGCACAATAGAACTTAGACTTATATACCGCTTCGCAGTGCTTTGCAGCCCTCTCTAAGCAGTTTACATAGTCAGCCTCTTGCCCCCAACAATCTGGGTCCTCATTTTACTGACCTCGGAAGGATGAAAGGCTGAGTCAACTTTAAGCCAGGCAGGATCGAACTGCTGGCAGTGGGCAGAGTTAGCCTGCAATACTGCATTCTAACCACTGCACCACCACAGCTCGTTCATTAACTTTTAATTGATTAACTTTCAGGTTCGGGTTTTGGACATTACAATCATATCAATATTTTTTTTTACTATCCGGCACACATTTATATTTAAATTGTGTGTTGAAAGCCATGCTATGATAATGTTATAGGCATTTCATTTCTATTAGTTTCTTTAGAATTAATGAATCGTTGTGCCAGCATGTCAGAAAATGGTGATTTGGACCAGTGATGTGGTTCTTTCCTTCTGTTTCTCTAGGAATCCTACTTTCATTGGACTTTTGGGGTGACAGAGGCCGACTGCTATGGAGCCATTGAGGTTGACAATGGAAATACCATCCTCTTCATCCCGAGGCTTCCAGAGAGCTATGCCGTTTGGATGGGAAAGTAAGATGTTGTCTTTTTCTCCAAAATTGAAGCTTTTAGAAAATGTTTCTGTAAATGCTGTAATCTGAATCGTTTGGAGAACAGGTGTTCTATAATTTTGGGAAATCACCAGTATTTCCTTTTTGGAACAATATTGTTTATGTTGGGGTTGTTGTTGTTTTTTAAATCCATGTTTGTTAGCAGGAATCTCAGCTATACTTCTGTTTTGCTTCTGCTGGCTTCATACACGAGGGATGGTGGATTGGGCATCCGTTGGGCATAGGTTTAATGCTGTCTGGCCTCTTGGAGGAAATTCCCTGAAAAGACTGGTATTGACCTCTTCTCTATAAAATCTGAGTATTTCAGGAGTTCAGCTGGAATGGAATGAAGTAATTTGACAAAACCAGTCTGCTGGAATTGGAGCGACCACAAGACAATCTTAGGGAAGTTTGCGTTTTTTTTTAACAAATTAGAATTAGAAATAGAATAAATGGAAATGTGCAGTTAAGTATCCCTGTAATGTTTTAGATCAGTAAGAAAAAAAGGTAATGGAGGGGAAAGGAGAGAAAGGATTATGGAGGAAAAGCAAGCAGGTCTTTAGAGGGGCTGGAAATTGGTGACACAGCTAAGAAGGATGCCCAGGAATGTGGGGGCAGGTTGCCCACTGGTGGACATCAGACCTGAGGCGTCTTCTCTTTTTTTCTTCTTGTGAGAGAGAGAGAAGGGAATTGTTGTCAAACATGGGAATGATGCGAGACAGGAAGGCCTGGCTAATGTCTTCAGTGGAGGAATGAAATTAAGACCACATTTTCACCCATTGTACCACTTTTAGGATATGGCAACATCCGAGTACCACCAGTCGCCTAGCAAGGGGTCAAAAACGTGATAACCAAAAAAGAGGGGGGAAAAGTGATGAAGTACAGGTAGTCCTCAACTTACAACAGTTCACTTAGTGACTGTTCGAAGTTACAATGGCACTGAAAAAAGTGCCCCCCAAGCCAGAGCTGAGCAAGACGCCTGCCTGCCCGGTGGTGCTCTGCCTCCTGTCCAAGGTTTTCATTGTTGTGAGCATTTCTGTTGAGGGGGTGGGGTGGGGGGTGTTTGGTTTTTATTTCCCCCCCTCTGCTGGGTGGTTGCAGCAGGTTTTGGTCCCTTCACATGACCCTGGGACACTGTGACCGTCATAAATATGAATCAGTTGCCAAGCATCTGAATGTCAATCACAAGACCCTGGAGATGCTGCAACATTCCAGCTGATCGGTGCTTCTTCTGGGCTCAGAAGCGCCAGGATCTGCACCGAGCTCCAGCTGGATCCTGGCGCTGATCCTGGCGCTTCCACTGAGCCCTGACAGCCCTGCAGCTCCAGCCGTCTCTCGCTCAGGCTTGTGCGGTGCTGCCACCGGTTCAGCTCATTCCCCTCCCCCGCTACCACTTCTCTAGGATGGTCGCGTACCACTTGCCAGGTGCCAATGTACCGCTGGTTGAAAAGCCCTGTCCTAAACAACTCACAGTTGCAGACATGCAGACACCCACACCGTTTTTGAGAAAAGACCTGTAGCCTCCCTATTAAGCTGTTGGGCCTTGAGGAGAAGAATCAGAAAATTTTGTCCTATCATGCATAGCTGTATTGTGCTCCTAAAGAGAAAAGACTGTAGATCATTTGCTGGAATTTACATCACATTTTTGCTTGCACTGTAATAAAAGTCAGATCTGAAGGCTTCATGCTTGTGTAGAACATTTACTTTTGAGTCTGTAGATGCAACACTTGCAGATGCCATGTGAATAATTCCTGTGAGCAGTTCGTGCCAAACTAATCTTTGATAAAGTGACTAAATTACTGGACCATGGAAATACTGTGGATATAATATGCTTAGATTTCAGTAAGGCATTGGATAGACTATACCCTACTTCTTGGTGAGGCAGAATAATTCAGGATAGACAGCACCGCTATCGGGACAAGAAGCAATGTATGAAAGCTCATCAGAAGAAGACTCCCACCGGGAAACAAGGAGGAATTTCTTGACGGTGGCCTCCCAGAATTGTGGGTGCTCCGTCACTGGAGGTTTTTAAGAAAAGAACGGATGACCATTTATCCAAGATAGTATGATGTCTCCTGCCTTGGGCAGGGGGTTGGACTAGAAGACCTTCAAGGTCCCTGCAAACCCTATGATTCTGCATATAAAAGAAAAAGTTGGTTTTGAGCACAGCTCACCAATTAACATCTTGGCAAAAAAAATAATAATTCTTTAAGTTGCTCCCATCAGGCCTTAATGTTGACATTTAGTTGTATAGATCTAGTTCATTCCTAGTCAATTTCTTTCCAGTTGTTTAACATTTTCTTCACAATTGAACATATGTGCTGTTCTTTAATCTATCAGAACAGAAGCAATAAAAGCTCACATGTGGAATTTTATGCAAAGGAAGCTGTTTATTCAATTGTTGCTTCATAGCCAGCAACGGGTGTCGAGTTTTGGTTCCCCCCACTGTGCCCTGCCGCTTCTGAAAGGCAGTTAACTATATTAAAATAGAACTTGGCTACTGATGGATGCATCAGAGTTAGATTACAGATTTTATTACGGGGATTGCAATTATCTTTCTCTTACCAGCTGCATTGCATTTCATTTTGGGCATCATTTTATCTCCAGATGAGTTAGTCTTCGCGAGATGAATGCTATAAAAAATAACAATCAAAATAATAATGTTAATAGTACCTGTAAAAGGGAAGCGTATTATAAGGGCTGACAATTGAAAATGGGATATAGGTTTTAGTGGAAAGTTCAGCGCTTGCCGCGTATACAGATAATCCAAGTGGTTTTTCAAAGGTCAACCTAGACAAAAGTGTGCTTTTTTAACAGCTCCTGAATGAAGAAGTGCATTGGCAGAACAACTGGGGGAAGTTTGTCAGGATTGCTTTGTCTTGGTTAGAAAACAAGAACTTTTCTTGAATGATTCAATTTTCAGAGCTTGTCACATCCAATCTGCAATTTCTTCAAGTTTTGGGGAAGCAGTTTGTTTGGGAGAAAATATCCAGTGAAGAAAATTATCTAAAACCTCCTAAAGAATTTTTTTGTCATCAAAAGAGGTGGAATGGCCCATTGGTGAGACCAGAGCACAGCATGTCACATGAATTCTAAATCAGATATTAATATGTAACGAAAGCTAGGAAAGAAAAATATTTTCAAGGTGAAAATGAGCACACCATCGTGGTAAGGCTCTTCACATCAACACCTTTACCTTTTTCCATTCAGAATCCCTTGGAAAATGCTCTTGTATATCCAGGAGTATCTTCAAGGCGGGATCAAAATATAAGACGACACCAACTATTGTGCAGTTAAAGCTGCACCTGTGTTTTATGTGCAGTGTGGATACCCCTCTGTATATCACCTGTTCTTAGGGAGTATTTTAATAAATGCCTTCCGGTACCACAATCCATAACCTGGCGTCAATTGAGGGTTTATGCTATTGTCTTTGGAGCAAGTTAGTTTGCACATGTGATGGGAAAAAAACATGTATGTTAAACTGATTCAGACCCAGAACCTAAATTCAGCTTAATGTTTAAATATCTGGATATTTGTGCTCTCAGGCTTCTGTTTTCAGTTAACTGTGGTCTCTTATGTAGAGTTCTTCAGCTAGAGTTGAATTCTTCTCTTTTTCTGTCTCTCACTTCCAGCTTGGCCTGGTAAACAAAGGCTGGTCTGTCATGCCCAAATTCCAAACTAGTAGTTAACTATGGTTCATGGGAAGAAGCCAAGATTATACCCCTACCTTTGAACTTAACATGTTTTCCAAACCATGGCAACTCATGACTCCTTTGGGGTTTTCTTTTAGTGGTCTGTTTTAAATTCTCTTCCTGAAGTACAAACAATGTGGGTGCAATTCTTCTCTTTTCCCCCAACCTACCCAAGAAAATATGGGTTACCTCGCCTCCCTTATTGCTCCGTGGGAGCTTGGAAAGAGAGAATGTAAAATCTGACACTTGAAGTTGCCCACCCAGGATCTACATACAGCTAAGGCAGGGGTAGGCAACCTTGGCTCTTTTATGACTGACTCAGCTGACTCAGGAATTCTGGGAGTTGAAGTCCATCTGAGCTAGGGCTAATTTGCTCAGGGTTTTTCTGGGGGGGGGAAGGTGAACTGTAGTCTGTTAAAAATGGAAACTTTTTTTAAAAAAAAACTTTTTTATTGATTTTTAACAGTTACAATCTTTAGTGTTTAGTTAACAGCATGTTGTCTGGATTCACATATTTGACATTAACGTCTTCAATATAAATCTGTTCAATACTGCACAATCCAGTATTTTTTTCCCTGATCCTCCTTTCTTCCAAAATTGTTTTCATTTTCCCAACCCTATGCAAATACAAATCTTGCTGCTATTAATACATACAGAATTAAATATAAACATCCTCATCGTATTTTCTAAACTTTTAATCTCTGTTTGCTATCATGCCTGGTGGGCTGGGTAGGTACCCAAAGTTTATTAAGAAACAGTGAAATACAATTGAATGTTGGGCCCAAATAGCAAAGTTCCCCTGTTGGAAATCCATGAGAAGCTGTGTCTACCCTTGGAGCAGATTACCAGCCTTGGAATCTATTCACTTGCCTTCTCTGCCCGCTGCCAATCTTTTGGGATTAGGGAGACAGTAAATGTAATTGCACAATTTAGGGCTTAAGACCACATACCTGCATATTATATTGCAGACTTCTATTTTGCTAATGAATGCTGCACCTGCCGTTTACCTCAATTTAATTATAACTGACAGAACGAGTCAGTGTATTGATTAAAGTTATTTTCTGAACCAAAACATAATGTACAACAGCTGGTCTGTGTACCACATATGGCAAAACAATGTAATTGCTTGCAGGGAATTATCTTTGGCCTGCAATGTCCTGGAGCTGGTGAATATCTGTGTCCAAATTTGCATATTTTTAAAGTACAGGCTGTCTGGCCATTGTCCCCTCTCTAGTTTGTTCCAGAAGATGCTTTTCAAAAGATGCTTCTAGAGTGCAGTCAATTTATCCTTTTAAGGAACTTTGAAGTAAGAAATGGAAAATGTGGCAAGCGCTGAATTTTCTAGCCTGAACACAGCAAGACAGGCTTCCTGTATCTCTGTATTATAACCCACGGCCTCCCCTCCTTCGTGTGCACGGGCTGTCCGTTTTCCCCAGAATATTCGATTCGGCATCAGAGTGGAGAGAAGCTTGGGGTTTCATCAGAAAAGTTGCCCAGAGTAATCGGATTGTGTTATATTCTTGTAATGTATCCCAGTAAAATTCTGCAATGTCTCATTATTAAACGATTCCTATCCTGAGACCTTGAAAAGCAGGAGGTGGTGTCCGCTGTGGATGCTATCGAAATTCAATTGGCAGAATGTAGGTGTGTTTGGTGACTTCAGGTGGGCCAACAAGGGGAGTGAATAGCTGTCACTTTTGTAAGCACAGCATTTCATCATCATTTAGATTTTGCTCCTCTACTGCTCTCAGACCCTGAGAAGGAAACGAAATATCGCAAGCGTTAGGCCAGAGTCAGCTCGGCTCTTACGCTGCAGACGGCAGAACCTCCAGGCCATTTCTCAGCCACTGACCCATTTTGAACTGAAGAGGTGCTGCCTAAGTCAAGAGTGTTGCATATCTGACCTTGCAAAGCCCTGCAAGAGACACCTGCCCTCCGTAGACAGACAGATGCTGTGGGTGAAAGAATTTAGATTCTACGGGCACAAGCTAAGTTCAGACAGAAGTAAAAACTTCAATATTGTTTCTCGGCATTTGTTTTCTTTCTGAACCACACTGGCTTTTAAAAAGCATCCAATTGATTTAAGCACAACTGGAGAGCAGAGAAACACCAGCTACAGAATTTGATGTAAGGGAATTTGGGATGCCAAGAATGCCATCTTTAGCAATGCTTGGCTACTGCTTTCCTGATGTTACATGATCTGGTAAAATGAATTTCATAATCCTATTTCAGCTGTGTCACTGAGACTTGCATTCCTCTTTGGAGAATTCCTGGGTCCACACGCACCATCTGGGCATGGTTTTGCTGCTTTTTTTTAAGATGAAAAATTTGAAATAGCACATTTTGCTGTTGTGAAACACCCTCCCCCAGAGATCCTGAGTATTTCTGTGTCCGTCATTGTAAACTATGAATGAGGTGAAATCACATTCACTTTTGTCCTTTGGCTTCTGGCAGATTAAGCATGCAGCAGGCTACTGCTTATCTACTCTTTTGTGCATTTGTTTATTTTCTGGTGTGTATTGAGTATTCCTTTGTGTGTATATGTGTTTGTTTATTTATGGCGGGTAATTGGTGGAAATTGGCCTTGGACTTCCTTTTTTGTTCTGCCGTATTCTTCGCTCTCTTGTTCTTGGCAAAACTGAAAAGCTGCCTTGGCTGCACATGGAAGAGTTTATTTTTAAAAAATACCCACAACGTTGGCTCTGTCAGAAACATCTGTTAGTGGCTCCTAAAATCTCCGGTGTTGTTCTCCTAGCTGGTCTTGACACCCTCTTGTTTAGTTAACACTCTGCCATCTGTGCATTTGATGTTCGTGTAAGGAGGCGTGGGTGGATTGGCAGGCCTGCGATGGCCCCTAGATGTCCCTCTCTGCCTGGCTCGGATTTTTCATGCTTTGTTCGTGGCTTCCCATCTCGTTTTCTTGCCCTTTCATCCAAACTTCTTTTTTGTAGCTTTTCACACAGAAAAATTAAGGGGCCTGGAAACCTCTGCTGATGCTTCCGGTTTTGCTTCTCTTGCTGGAGCTGTTCCCGCTCGCCCCCAAATACGTGTGTTATATTTGTAGTCTGAGAAGACTGCCTTTTCAGCCATAGAAGGATATTTGCTATCCTACCTTGATGTCATTGACAGACAGATCTAGTCCAGATGCGTTGGACTACAATTCCCATTAACTGCAACACCCAGCCAAATTGACTGGGAATCAATCCTTGGTGTTTCTTTCTCCAAACGTTGGAAGGGTACCATAGGGAGGAAGGCCGAGTTACACTAGATCAGCCTATGAATATTTTAGCCAAAGAAAAGAAAAAATAAGAAACAAAGGCTGAGTGGCATATATTTCTTAATAAATGCATTTTAAGGACTGTATATGTATTTTAAAAAAATACAAGTGGGGTGGACCATCTTAAGGATTTCTTCCTGTGTTTTTGTTGGGTAATGCAGATTCTTGGGTATTCTCTAAATATATTTAATCTTTTTTAAAAAAAAAGTCTTAGGAATACATTTCTTTTTGGAGGGAGTTTTGAGAAAGCTTAAATAATAAAATGTGTACGTGCACATATTTCAGCATTTTAAAATTCACATTCACTGTTGACTAGCACTGTCACCCAACTAATATGTCCCTAGGAGTCCTTTAATTGGATGACAGTTAATGGCTTCTCATTTTTAATGTGTGCCATTGTGCCCACAGGAAATAAACGACAATAAAGGTTTTCTATCTGATCTTTCTTTTTTCCCCCCATGTTGATTTTCTCTTCTCCCAAAGGTTGCTGCCCTCAGCTGTGGGGTGCAGCCAACATACCTGTAATGCAGGGTATAGGGAAGCTGAGGGGCATCTCGGGAGGATGTTGGGAATCACACATTGCGTTGTCACTCATGCTGGCTTTGCAGGAGTCGACCTTGCAGGCAGCTGTCTGCAACTGCAAAACAGGGTCCGGCCACCTTCGATATACTGGGATTCTGCAAATTGTTTCGGGTGACTTTTTTGCCTACAGACTGGTAAAATCTGATCTGCAGTGAGTTGACACTTTCTAAATCTTTGTAGATGGATGATGGGGAAGCTCTGTAAAGCAGGTCTTTTGCCATCTGTCCAGAAGAAAGCCAGTTTAGTGAATTGGGGATGTGTCGAACAGGGCGACTTTTAGCGCTGGAAACACCTTGGGTGACACACCAGCCCACCTCACCTGACAGCAGTGTTGTGCGGAGACTCCAGAATATGCTACTACATCTCTCATCCCTGAGGAGATATCAGGGTGATGTATAGTTATTTTAAATATAGACACCACCCCTGTACCTTGTGTGGAGATGATTGATCCTTGATGAGCTTTTATTGGTGCAGCTGGATTGAAAAATGAAATGGACAGACTCCTCCCCCCCCTGCAAAAAAGCAGATTTCTCTAAAACAATTGGTATATAGATCCTGTGTGAGATACATGTATCTATGACTATATGAAGCTGAGAAGGAGCTACTGGTAATGAAATGTATCAAAATTGTTATGATTATGTTATTATTTTGCAGGTAGTTATGAGCAGTGTCAGGTCTCTGTTACAAGTGAATGCAAGCAAAGATTGTGTTTAATTAAGGGTGCATAATCGCCTGTCTGTTGTTCATCGAAGTGGCTCTTCATATAGATATTTAATGAATTCAGTCTTTGAATTCCCCCACGAACCCACTATCCCATCTGTGAGACACAGATCAATGTCAGTGTTTTGTTACGTATCAACTTTTGCTCTTTCCAAAGTTTCAGTACCCTTTTTGATTCAGATGCTAAAAATCTGTACTTTCAGAGGATACATAGATAAAAATATACATTTGGACACATGTCCCTTGCAAACTAAAAAGAATAATGTTGAGAAGGGGCTGCAAAGATTTGAGCAGACCCGTGAGGGAGCATGACCAAGATAGATTCAAGAAAGAAACTTGTGGGCACTTTTAATGATTAACAAAGGTCTTATCGTATAAGCTCAACGTTCACTATCAAATGCATGGAGGACTTGTTTGTGATACAGAATTATCTGTATTATTTTGGGGAGGGAGGGTTGAAGGGTGAGGGAGGCAGGATGTAAGGAGAATTATTTGCACTGATGTTCTTGAACAAAGCAGAGATTAGATGTGATATGTGATTTCCCCCCCCCCCATTGACTAGCTACTTACTTTTAAGAAACCTTGATCTTTGTTCAATTCCTGAGAAACGTCTATTACAAACACTAGCTCCATTCTCACCCTTGGAACCCCTTATTAATTGTTCTTTTTCTCAAAGATGTCCTGAAGAAGGGAAACTCCACTCCAATTTTTAGATACAGTAGCCCCTTCCTTGGTGTTAGCTTGGTCTCTTGTTTCACACAGAGATACATATTCATATGGAGCACTGCTTGCATACAAAGGGACATTGGAGGATGGAGTCAGTTGATGTTCCTCTGATGCTACGGGGTCACCAGGAGAGCATTGCTGGAGTAGATACAGAGGGGAATTGGCACTTGCCACAAGGTTTGGTTGCAGCCTGCTTGATGATGTAGCGTTGCTGTTGTTTAGTGGTTGTCTTAAGTTAGTTTTCAACAAGTCAAGAATGTGTCATCGTTCAGGTTGGGCTGCAGATCATTAACACCCACCCCCAAGGAGATATTCATAATTGTACATATTGCAGTCTACAATGAGATCAGAGGTTAATCTAAATAGTACGAGTATGTAAGTAGATTCTGGTTAAACAAACAACACATCCAAGCGTGCAACATGACGTGTGTTAATTAAGCACATTGAGCCAACATTTGCTCTCTGTGTTGGAAAAAAAGTGAGGCCCTGGGATAATTAGATGCTTGAATGAGATGTTCCAGCTAAAGAGGTTACTGTCAAGTGGATGTTAGTGTCTGGCAAGGACTGCCATGGTGCAGAGCAGCTGAAAGGGTGTAGAGATGGAGAGGGGGTTGAGACAAGCCAAGCACCCAGATTTTGACCACAGGACTGTGGGGGCATTGCAACAGTCATAACTTTGGGGTGGGTGTGGGGTGTAAGTATCGTTTACCCAGAGCCGCTGTAACTTCAAACAGTTGCTGATGAAACAGTTGTCGAGTGAGGACAAGTTTGCAGTGATTTCTTTTTGGTGTTCTTGTCTTTTTCAATTACCCAGCAGGCATCAGTTGAGAATGCCTTGTGCTCCTTGGTTCTTTTGAACATCACGCATCACTTTGTCCGTGTAGGACTCTAAGCTTCATTGGTTGATCCTAAGCATTATTTGCTAGATGTGAATTCAAAGATAATCATGAGTAGTTTACACACTCAGTTTAAACAGCCTTGGTGGAGCAGTGGGCTAATGCCTCCTTAAGTAACACCAGCTGCCTGCAATTAGTGCAGGTTCGCATCCCACCAGGCTCAAGGTTGACTCAGCCTTCCATCCTTCCCAGGTAGGTAAAATGAGGACCCAGATTGTTGGGGGCAATTAAGCTGACTTTGTAATAACGCCGCTTGGGGGTGTGTGTGAAAGCCCTAATAAGCAGGCATATACATAGAATGAAGGCTACTGCTAAGCTTGTAAGCCGCCCTGAGTCTTCGGAGAAGGGCGGGATATAAATGGAATTTTTTAAAAAAACAACCTCCTTCATGCAAGACCCTGCTAAAAAAAAAATCAGCGAATCGATGCGGCTCTGTAATAAGGAACGGCCCAAAGTTATCCCAAGCCGGAATGTGGGATTAACGCAAATGCGGTTGAAGTCTCTGCAGAAGTCCAGGGAATTACTAAATAAAAAGCTTTATCTACTTTTCCCAGTAAAAAATGCTGAAAAATGGTTAGTCCTCATAATAAAGACATGACACGGCTCACTGTTTTGTAGAAATGGATAACTGAAAAGGAAGATTTTCCCGCTACCTTAGATCCTTCATTGGAGTCACAGTGGCCCCGTTTATCTGTGCGTGTTCCCCCCCCTTAAATCATTGGTTGGCTATTGCAATTTGAGATATGGCTGGTTTGAATCTGACTGTTGTGTGACAGACAAGTAAGCAGAACAATTTATCCATTGTTATTCAGAGCACAAACAGGCCTCTAAATTGCTGCTCACTTGATACCCCTAATTCAAAATGTCTCCCAGTGGACAGGCATAGAAGAATGACTAAATGGGCTGGGGGGTGGACGGGGGTGGGGTGCTTGTTTAACCAATAAAGCCACGTGCTGTGTGTGAGCCTCACCCTAATTCTGTGGATGCATTTCCAAAAGGATATGTAGTGCAATTGCTTGCAAGACTCTGAGGAGACCCACAACTGGGCTTGCACAGCACAGAATTGGCAGTGTCTTTTCTTGCACTCTCCGTGATGCATCTTAGGCTCCACAAACTCTTAAGATAACATTAAAAAATGAAATTTGGATGCCTGCTCTGGGGTGTGTGTGTGTGTACACATGCACATACATATGCTGTGTACACAAACATGCACACATATTTTATACACAGACACACAAACACACATAATAATGACTTATAATTTATTATATACTGTACAAACCACAGACCATTTAGAATACATAGCAGAAAAAAAGTCTTGAGAGTTAACAAGTAAACTCCATAAACTCTATTTAGACCAAACGTTGATTAAAATGCCACTATTTAACTCAATCCTTTTAATTTTTTGTATATAATTGTATTAAAACAATTATAAAAGATAAAACTAATATAAACTAAGTGGTTTCTGATATTCTTCACAGCAATTATAAATACAAATACATTCCTAGCTCTCTCTAGTGTTACATCCACTTACTAAATCTCTTTAAATGTGTTGTATATGGGATACACATTAGAAATGGGCAAAGGGTTGAGTGGACTATCATGGCTGCCATCTAGACTTTTCTGACCACATCCTGAGGACACCCAGCATTGCCCCGTTCTTGTTAAATAGTAGTTCAAAATAATTCCACTTTGAACCGTCTGGAATACTTTCACGCGGACATTCAACTATCATCCAAGAATTCACGCTGACATTCAACTATCATCCAAAAGTCACCCAAAGTGACTTTTCAAGTTTTGTTTTTAAAGGTGCCCCAAACATGGCAGGGGCACGTTTAGCCCTGCAGATCCTTTGGCAAACGGTCACTGTAAGAGACAGTTGTATCTCGGCCTTATTGTGTGTCCGTTAATAAGTGCATGCTGAGAAACAGACAAACTGGAAACTTTCCCATTCAAACTTGTCCACCAGGACATTAATTTAGTCGCTTCTTATTCTAAAGCTCTCCTTAGGTGAGTCCTCGTGCTTTTTTCCTTCTGCGTGAGCCTATTTAAATTACCCCCTTACCTAAAACACATTTGCTGATGTTCTAGTTTCTCTCACAAAACAGTACATTAGGCTGGTTTTAAATTTGCACTGCACCATAATGTGCATTAATTTGTTTATCCCAAAATGTTGTCAACTAGTAAGGTTCTTGACCACAAAGCCTCTGAGCCTGTCTTTGAAAAATATTTGAGAAAACTGCAAATAGCATTCCAAAAGCTTGTGAGGTGGGTGGAAACAGGAATTCTTAATTTCTTCACAGCTTCTGTCCCTCTCTGGAGATTAGTTAAATTAGAACAACTTATTAATTACACAGTAGTATTAGAAATCCAACTCTATTTTTTAAAAAAAGTGCAGTACTGTTTTTGAAGTTCCCACTTGTCACAAAAACTTTCCTTGGGATTGGCTGTTCCTTTGCCATATAACTTCTACCTTTTTTCTTTTGCCCCAAGAATTGTTTTAATGAATAAAAATAATTGGGAAATTGGTATCTTGATATTACAAACAAAAAGCCCTGTTTTTATTTGAAAGAGTTGTCCCTTGCCCTGGGGAAAAATACCACGGGAAAGTGAGCGGTAGGGAAGTAAGGAACATTCTCAGGAATTTGTTTCTGGTAATTCAGTGGGGCAGTCGTTTTGCAAGAGTGCCCACGATGTGTGCCAAGGATACATATTGATTGCTAAAGGTCTAGGTTTAGATCTAGACCCTAGACCAGTGATGGCGAACCTTTTAGAGACCGTGTGCCCAAACTGCAACCCAAAACCCACTTATTTATCATCGGGTGCCGGGTGGGCGTGGCCCATTGGCTGGGCGTGGCTACAGTGGTAACAGCAGACTGGATGTGACTAAAAGTTCAGTCAATCAATTCCAACTATGCAAGATCTTTTTTTTTCCTGCGAGAATTTGAAATTGATTGATTGATTGAACCTTTTTTTGTTTTTTGCCCATGGTGGGGGAGGCCTAAAGCGAAAAGGTTTTCTAAAACCCAGCTGAAGGCCTAGGACTGGGGCGATGGCGCGCGTGCCTGCAGAGAGGGCTCTGCATGCCACCTGTGGCACCCGTGCCCTAGGTTCGCCACCACGGCCCTAGCCACTTAGATGAGAATGTGCATTGCTGGCACACAAAACCTTAAATTGCCTCTACAGTATTTTGTCCTATTCCTATTAGGAAAGAATGGTGTTGTTTTTAGGATTTTCCTCTTAGGATTTTACAAAGTGGGTGATAGCTTTTCCATTAAAAAGAAATTCTCCACCTTCTAGAAGTCTTGGGCTGCAACTCGTATCATCTCCAGTAAGCATGGCTGAGCACCAGGTTAAGGTAAAGCTACATTAATCAGAGGCTCATTTTCCTCCGTGAAGGTTAGATATAATTCAGAATATTTGTAGCAGAATGAAACAAGAAAGACTAGTAATTTGATTTAGGTTTTCTTTCTTTTCAACATTTCCCCTGGTCTGCTTGTATTATATTGCTCCCTTTTTGATAGATTGTACCCGTCTCTTGTTTGGCTGATGAGGTGACATTTAAATGACATTTTTACAATTAGTACTGAGAAGAAGCTAGCTGCTTTTCAACTTGCTACTCCACACAATGTGAAATTAGTTGCTGTGGGATTTGGAAAAGCTTTAAAGGAGATTTTTAAAATCTTGGGCAATAATTTCCTTGCTGATGAGTTAGGGAATCTTCCCCTCCTGGACCAAAGACCAACAAAGGCTAGTTGTTGGGAGAGAAAGACTTCTTTGACAGGTGGCTATGATGGTGCTTCCTGAATTGGTAAATAGCTACAAATTCTGCTCATGGTTGTAGGCAATTTTTTTTAAAAGGTTGGCACCCAGGATGAAAATGGGTCTGTCACGGTGCTCTGGCTGGAGCCTTGTGCTAAAAGAAGCATCGTTGGAACATGTAATAATGGGGCTGGAGGGGAGGTAGATCTTCTAGGTACCAAGAATGTGCTATCCACTCAGTTACGGTTAATCCATAGGAAGAAGCCTTGTCCCAGAATACCATTACAAATAAAGGGAGAAAGAGGTGCTCTTGAACTGACCTTGGTTCCTAAGATTGACTTCCAGATAGGCCTCTTGGCAGCAGTGATAAAATAGTTGATCTTGGATCTCCAGAAGAGTTCCTTATTTCTCTGCCTGCCTTGAATCCTTCTAGGTCAGGGGTAGGCAACCTTGGCTCTTTTATGACTCCTGGACTTTTATGACTCAGAATTCCTGAGCCAGCCATGCTGAGGGGAAAGGGAGAGGTTTCCAAGCTGAGCCAGGGTGGCTCAGGAATTCTGGGAGTTGAAGTCCAGGAGTCATAAAAGAGCCAAGGTTGCCTACCCCTGTTCTAGGTTGTCATTCTGGTCATCGCCTTGGCTGGAGTCTCTCTCTCTCTCTCTCTCTCTCTCTCTCTCTCTCTCTCTCTCTCTCTCTCTCTCTCTCTCTCTCTCTCTCTCTCTCTCTCTCTGTGTGTGTGTGTTGGGGTTGGGTGGGGTGAGGTGGGTGGGTAATTGAATTGCTCTCAAGGCACAAATTTCAATGGAGGCTTTCGGAAGAAGTTGCCAATCTGACTTGCTGCCCAGACCGTGTCGTCTTCTCACCAGAGACAATCCAACCTCAAGCAGAAGGATAAGAGAGGGGCCAAGCAAAGGCGGAGAAAACCCACTCCTCTTCGGCTGTGTGTGCACAGGGAAATGAGGATGAATTCAGACTGAGATAAATTTACCTCAGGTTTATGAGAAACAGGGGCAGGGGAGGCAAGCTTGCAGTGAAATAGTGGGCAATTCCTTCCTGCTGAGTATGGAACTTTTGCCGCAACATGTAAGCAGTGATGTGAAATGGATGATTTGTGGGGCTTCAGAGGCCAGCAGTAGCTCTGAGTTGACTTTTATGGCTTTGCTGTTCTTTACAGTCTGTACATCATGCTTCCTCCTTTGGTTTTAAGGGGCTATATAAGTTGAAATTTAAAAGGTATTGTGTGAAATTGGGGTAGGGAGACCTAGAGATGCCTTCTGAAATAGTGGGCCAAGTCAGAGCCCACCTTCTATAGGTTAGAAATATGCTTAGCTCCTTAGATGACAGACAGGTCAACTGTAGGGCCATCTGGTACGAAACAAGCAAGTTTATTCCTGCATAAAAAGGGAATTTAAAAAGGAGAGAGAACAGTGCATAAAACTGCTCTTGATTGCAAAATAACCAATGCGTGTTCGCTTGCTTTGTTTTTAAAGGATCCACCCTCCTGAGTACTACAAGGAGAAATACGGTGTTAATGAAGTACACTATACAGATGAGGTGAGTTTCCTACCTTTTGCCAAGTTGAAACAATAATTGGAGATGGGTGGATGATAAGTAACTTTCAGGTCGATAACTGACTTTGCAGGTTAAAGAGAATGAAAATAGTGGTCCGTGAATGACGCACCGTGGAATGGCATGACACAGAAGCACACACGGTGAGGAGAGAAGAGAGGAGTGAGCCAGCTCAGACCAGTTCTTAAAGGGCTTTGATCCACCTTCTCCTCCTCTCCATGTGCAGAATGGGGCTGCACAGCCATCAGGATGGTTGCTTCAAACGTGTGCTGTCTCCATCAACTCCCTTTCCAGGGTGGTTCGATCAGCTGATGCCTCATTGTCTAAGACAATTCAACCAGGCTCTGAGAGGCTTTGGCCTCAGATGTTTATGTGATTGCCCTCTCCCTTCTCCCCCCCCCCCCACCACATCACAAGCTGGGATGCTGTCAAAGCCAGAATTAAATGGCATCACTGGAGTTTACCTGTTGGAAAAGGAGAATTGAAGCCAGAATTTAGAGATGTGCAATATAACTCTGCTATGGGATACTCAGAATATTCTGGAGAACAGTGGAATGTTCCATCGAATGACACAACATTCTAGGCTATGGGTGTCAAACTGCTGCCCCTCAGGCCAGATGCGTCACTCCAAAACCGCGCCCACCCCGTTGCCGGCAATGGGAAAAAAGTCACGATACGTCACGTGATGTCGCGGGTTTGACACCTGTGTTCTAGCTCAGGGCTTTCCAACCTTTTCACCCATTGTACCACTTTTAGGATATGGCAACATCCGAGTACCACCAGTCGCCTAGCAAGGGGTCCAAAACTTGATGACCAAAAAAAGGGGGGAAAAAGTGATGAAGTACAGGTAGTCCTCGACTTACAACAGTTCGCTTAGTGACTGTTTGAAGTTACAATGGCAGTGAACAAAGTGCCCCCCAAGCCACAGCCGAGCAAGACGCCTGCCTGCCCGCCCGGCGGCGCTCTTCCTCCTGTCCGAGGTTTTCATTGTTTAAGCATTTCTGTTGAGGATTAGCAGCGGGGGTGGGGTGGGGGGGGTGTTTGGTTTTTATTTTTCCCCCCCTCTGCTGGGTGGTTTCAGCAGGTTTTGGTCACTTCACATGATCCTGGGACACTGTGACCGTCATAAATATGAATCAGTTGCCAAGCGTCTGAATGTAAATCACAAGACCCTGGAGATGCTGCAACATTCCAGCTGATCGGCGCTTCTTCTGGGCTCAGCAGACACACCAGGATCAACATTGAGCTCCAGCTGGAACCTGGCGCTGATCCTGGTGCTTCCGCTGAGCCCTGACAGCCCTGCAGCTCCAGCCGTCTCTCGCTCAGGCTTGTGCGGTGCTGCCACTGGTTCAGCTCATTTCCCTCCCCCGCTACCACTTTTCTAGGATGGTTGCGTACCACCTGCCAGGTGCCAATGTACCACAGGTGGTACCCGTATCACTGGTTGAAAAGCCCTGATCTAGGTCATGGCAGTCTGACCACTTTGGGGATGGTCTGAAGTTTTATGGAAGTAGATCTCCCTAAACGGGAAGCGTTCCAACCCAGTTTCCTAGGCTGGATTACTCCCAGCAGAGCCATAGCTGCTAATTGCCATCAGAACTTCATACCCCAGAAAACATCAACATTTTCATTTTCTGGCAACTTGAACCAAGGTAGTCCATTGCCCTGGCTTCAGCGGAAAGGAGAGGTTAATTCTTCCAAAGTTTGGCCGACTGGGAATTTGCCATCCTCAGGGCTTGCTCTGAAATACAGACTTTTGCCTAGAATTAGCAGAGGAACCCAGTTCCCGTGCAGCGGTCTTTTCCAATCTTGGTAACTTTTAAGATATATGAACCTCAACTCCCAGAATTCCCAAGACAGGAAGTGAACTTCGCCATGCTGGCTGAGGAATTACGGAAGTCCGTGCCTCTTAAAGTTACCAAGGTTGGAAAACGCTGCTATAGAGTTTGGGATTTAACAGGGATTTTTTTTAAAAAAAATTCTGGATAATTCTGCCCTGTTTAGTATGGCTTTGGGATGTAAGGAATTACAATTCTGTATCAGTAGGGTTACCTCTCTTTAAATAATCTAATGTGTGCCAAGCATACCCCACTGATCTTGGCAGCTCTTTTTTTTCTTAAAGGGTTTGTTTAATTCTTTTTTTTGTTTTTTATACTATCCCTCCAATGGCAATATTGTTTTTTCTATGTTGCTTGAACGTAATGGCCAAATAAACACTGGGGTGTAGAAAAACCCCAGTTATTGAAATAATTTAAAACCGTATTTTCTTGCCTTAAGAGCAAAGTATTGATTCATCTGCTCAGTTCAAATGCTCAGTCCTAATTTCGATGGGATAAGTTTCCTCCTTCCCAGCAAAGGATACGGATGTGTGTTTTCCGCCAGGCTTTTAATAGTTAAGCCCTCTTTCTTTTTCTTTTTTCTTTTTCACTTTTTCAACTAAAGAAGCTTTCCCCCCCCCCCCACTCCTATCCCTTTTTGTAGCATATAATTTTTCCTTAACAGGTCTGAATTTCCCAGGTTTGGTCACTGGGCAGAGAGACAGTTTATAAATAAAAGTATTTCTTAAACAATTATTTATACCTCTCGGAGCCCCCACTTTGACTATCTGTCTGAAAATTTCCACCCTCCAGCTGACATACCAAATGCAGTTTGATCCTTGAAACAAATATATGCCTGTGAAATAGTCTCTCTCCCCCCTGTGCTGCCTGTGAAGGTGGCTGGCAGCCTATCTGGACTGGAATCGAGTGGTTCTCTTATCTGATTTCAGGTGTCAGACACCAAAATGCTAGTTAAAGGATTGCTTATCTGCAAGAGTGGAGACAATTTGTGCTTCATATTTGATTTGATTTGATTTGATTAAATTTATATGCCGCCTTTCTCCCTGAGGACTCAGGGCGGCTCACAACAATAAAAATTAAAAAACATAGAGTAATTTTTTAAAAGAGAATTAAACAATAAATGCAAAATTACGAGACAATTTAACCCAGTAAAAAGCCTAATTAAAAAACATAGTCAGTCCAGGCCCGCTTGTTGGAACAACCAGGTCTTCAGGTCACGGTGGAAGGACCGAAGGTCAGGGGCCATCCGCAGCTCCAGGGGCAGTTCGTTCCAGAGGGTCGGTGCGCCCACAGAGAAGGCTCTCCCCCTGGGGGTCACCAGCCGGCATTGCCTGGCCGACGGCACCCTGAGGAGGCCGACTGTGGGAGCGAAGCGGGCGATGGGAAGTTGACAATGGCAGCAGGTGGTCTCGCAAGTACCCCAGGCCTAAGCCATGTAGGGCTTTAAAGGTTATTACCAGCACCTTGAATCGCACTCGGAGGGTAACCGGAAGCCAATGCAGCTCGCACAGGAGTGGTGTAACATGGGAGTACCGAGATCACAAGCATTGGCAAATTGTCAGGAGTGCTGTATACAAGTATAGTGCTTCCCCTTTGGAAAATGTAAGGCAGGTAGTTTTCCTTTAACATGTGGAAATACGGGAACCACCTTTCTTTCCCCAACCTGATGTCCTTTTAGAGGATTGGGACTTCATAGCCATACGCTGCCACCAGATTTTCATGGATTGTGGACAGGCACGGAGAAACAGTTCATAGGTGAGACGTCGTCCATTTTATCACTTCTGTCATTGCTTTTCACAGCCCTTGGAATCCCTCACGGGCAAATCCATGTGCGTGTCCTGAGTTCAAATATTGTTAAATAGAAGCACCAATCCACTGCACAGAAATAGGACAGAATTTCAGACCCATCTCTCTTGGGTTGTCTATATTTCACCTCTTCTTAAAAGCAGCTCCAAACAGCTGTCTCTTCAGACAGACGTTTTGCATGTAATGCACCTAATTGATTTCTTCTTGTTTAATTTGGGGCTGCTTTTTTTGCTTACTATTCCTTTTGCTGAATTGACTGTTTTATTAAATTGCCTCTTCCTCCACCATCCCCTGCCCCTGGCTTGAAAATTTTACATTGATAGACAAGTTATAAATTGGATTGCAGCCAGATTAGCAAAATTTTAGTCAATACTTTGTCTGAGTTTCAACTGATTGATTTTTTTAACCTTGCAGTTGTATATAAATGGTGGCAGATCAATAGATACTTTTCAGATTCTGTAGCTCCATAGCTCCATTTGGGAGTCCATTTATGGCACCAAATAGTTTTATTAATAATTCTTGGTTAAGTCAGGTAGACAATATTTTTTTTAATTGGGGCACCATTTTTTTCAACCCAAAGCTTGATTCTGATTGGAGTGAAATTAAGGTACAGCATAAACGTTTAAAGCAATTTTTCAATATCTTCCTGTGTGTAGAAATCTTCACCATTTCCATCATACTGTTAGTGAATTCATTATGGAGAAATAATATGTAGCCAAATAGACTGGATTCCTGCATTGCAAGAAGCCAGCTTCCTTAGTGTGGTGTCCCCAGGTGCTTGCAACTTGTGGGCCAAGCTGTGTTCACTCTGGCTGTAGACTGTAATCCTAACATATGACAAGTGTTAATCCTAATGACAAGTGTTTGAGTGCACCCCTCCCCTGTTCTTTGTAATTGTGTTTGATAGTTTGGTTAGATACGAACCGAGACCGCTGGCAGGTATTTAGCAAACCTTCATAAAAATAAATCATAAAGTGGATCTTATGAACTAGTTACAATTTTTGGTGGATGGTGGGACGCTCAAGCAGAAGGGAAAAACACGAATTGTAGCCAAACGTGCTGCTTTACTACTATACACTCATATAGTAATATAATACTAAAACCCCCTAGGGGAAAAAAGATTACAAATTGGGCCCAAAGAGTTGGCCTCTGAGGGGAAAGGAAATGGAAACGGGGTTGTCCTTATTAATGTCAAATGGAATATTTAAGTAGAGAGTGTTTGAGAATGAGTGGGGAAAGAGTTCAGAGTCAGTGGAACCTGGATCCCAGGGCTATTTGCAAATTGATGGAACAGAGTGAAGATTATTTTCTTTTCATTTATTTTGTCAGATTGCCAGTGTTTTGGCTTCGAAAAACCCTTCAGTTCTTCTTACTCTGGTAAGTGCTAAGATGCATTCGCTGGTGCTGATATATGACTTAGAGGTATGCTTCTCCAGCGCATTTTACTAAAGGCTATAGTCTTTTCTTTTCTTTTTACAATAAATTAGTAAGTAATTCCACTCACTTTCTAGTTCCGTTGCAAGTAACAGCAATTAGCACTTAGACATATACCGCTCCTCAGTGCTTTACAGCCCTCTCTAAGTAGCGTAGAGAGTCAGCTTCTTGCCCCAAACAATCTGGGTCCTCATTTTACCAAGCTCAGAAGGAGGGAAAGATGAGTCAACCTTGAGCCGGTGAGGATCGAACCCCTGGCAGTCAGCAGAGTTAGCCTGCAATACTGCATTCTGACCACTGCGTCACAATGTCTAGTCTAACTTCTGCTCCTTTCCTGGCAACTTGCTCTGGGAAGAGAGAAATGACTTTCTGAAGGTCGGTGAGTGTGCACACGGTTGCTGTTGGCACTGGTCCCACCCACCGCAAGCTTCAGATTACAGAATAACAGAGTTGGAAGGGACCTTGTAGGTCATCTAGTCCAAGCCCCCGCTGAAGCTGGAGTCCCTAGGCCAGTGATGGCGAACCTTTTAGAGACCAAGTGCCCAAACTGCAACCCCAAACCCACTTATGCATCATCGGGTGCCGGGGGGGGCGTGGCCCTTTGGGTGGGCGTGGCTGCAGGGGTATCTGCAGACTGGGTGGGACTAAAAAGCTCAATCAGTCAATTCCAACTTGCGAGAACTTTTTTTTTCCCCAAGAGAAGTTGAAATTGATTAATTGAACCTTTTTTTTTTGGTACATGGTGGCGGAGGTCTAAAGAGATCCTTGGTGGAGCAGTGGGCTAATGCCTCCTTAAGTAACACCAGCTGCCTGCAATTAGTGCAGGTTCGCGTCCCACCAGGCTCAAGGTTGACTCAGCCTTCCATCCTTCCCAGGTAGGTAAAATGAGGACCCAGATTGTTGGGGGCAATTAAGCTGACTTTGTAATAATGCCGCTTGGGGTGTGTGTGAAAGCCCTAATAAGCAGGCATATACATAGAATGAAGGCTACTGCTAAGCTTGTAAGCCGCCCTGAGTCTTCGGAGAAGGGCGGGATATAAATGGAATTAAAATAAAATAAAAATAAAGCGAAAAGGTTTTATAAAACCCAGCTGAAGGCCTAAGACTGGGGCAACGGCTTGCATGCCCACAGAGAGAGCTCTGCGTGCCACCTGTGGCACCCGTGCCATAGGTTCACCCCCACGGCCCTATGCCATTCCAGACAGATGGCTGTCCAGTCTCTTCTTAAAAACCTCCAGTGATGGAGCACCCACAACTTCTCAAGGCAAGCCATCTTCATGGGTGTGGGTTGCAGAACAGAAGAGATCTTTCCTTCCTCCTTTGTTTAGGGTGAAAGAGCTCTGCCTGCTAATGCCTCCCCATTCGGTGTAATCCTTGTGCCAGAGAACCAGCTGTGGGAAAAAAATCATTTTCCCCCTTCCTTCTGGGCTAAGAACTATTCCTGGGCGTTAAAGAGCGTGATTAATTTTTTTGAACTGCAGAAGACAGAAGAGTAACGTATGTGCAGCCTGTATTTTGTTTAGAGGTGCCTTTAGCTTGCTTGGTGCGTGCTTCATCATAGCTTCTTCCGTCCAGATGGAAGTGACACATCTGGGAACTCCTTGGTCCTATTATCAGCCCTTTAGGAGAGGTGGCTGCTCCATCTGGAGCCTGCAGAGAAAGCCATAGGGTACGTCTTTGTCTGAAAAGGAGGGTGGCTTTTCCTCCCAAATAATTCACTTTAAAATAGCAGAGTCATTGTAGGTTCATGAAAAACATGATAAATGGAGGATGCTCTTGATTAGACATTTTTCTGCTTAAGTTTCCTAGAGAGGCAGTGGGTTGTCTAAAATGCACGGCTCTCTTCCTTTTAGCTCAGTAGGTATTGCACGTATGTCCATCTTTCCAACCTAGCACTAAGAAGAAGGTGGGGGAATGATCAGAGTGGAAATTCAGCTGGGGGGGAGGGGGAACTGGTTGGGGGAGAGACTTATCTGCTGCCTCTAGACTGAGCAAATGCTCTAGAACTTACATTTTGTTCTCTTTTTCCAGCGAGGAGTTAACACCGACAGTGGAAGCGTGACCAGGGAAGCCTCCTTTGACAAAATCAGCCAGTAAGTTATCTTCTGGGTTTGAAATGTTCAGACGAATCCCCAGTTGACTAATTATTTGAAATATCTAATAAACAAAAATAGAAGCCTGCCATTCCCAGTTCAGATGATCTCACTTCGATTGTATTTTTCTCATGGTAGCAGAAAACAGAAGAAAAAGAAGCCTGATTCTGTGTATAGACCCATGGTGAAAATTTGTGAATCAAATCTCTTTATTCCAAAAGAATGGAGCATTTTAGCATTTTATGATAGATTACAGTATATTTGCAGCGCATCTAAGCGTTCCAGAGGAGAATCCTTTGTAAGATGAATGAGTTATATTGCAGTGCAAAGAACAACATGCCAGTGGAAAACTTATTAATTAGCCATGAGTCCAGGGTGACAGCGGTCTCTGGCTTTTCTATTTCTGTGTATGATGCTACTCTAGCTATGATGTGTGTGTGTGTGTGTGTGTTTGCTTTGTTGCCCCCATTTTTGTGTGACAACTGCTTTCCCTCTTGCCCTGCCCAACTTGCTTGGAACGCTGTGGCTTTATTCATCTATCAGTCACATTTATGTGCCACCCATCTCATAAACAGTCATTCTGGCACTGCACAACAATAAGTAGAACAACAAATGTATAGAAACAAATCATTGTAAAAATATAAAAAAATCACATTAAAATAAATTAAAATATGCAAACCAAATGAAGAGAGTAAAAGGCCAACCACAATGAAGCCACCTAAGAATGCCTCTAGGACCCTGGGATCCCATAACCCGTGGGGTCTTGGGAACCCACCATCCCAAAACATAACCAGGTCTTGAGGAACCTCCAGAATGATGACAGGATTAGAACTAACCCGACTTGGGGGGGGGGGATATCCCATAAGGTGGGCACCGTGGCAGAGAAGGTGCAGATTCTGGGACCAACCAAATTTAGGTCCCTGGCAGAGGGTCCTTGTGACCTGCCTTCTCCACCACGATGCAGTTGAGGAGAGGTCATCCCTCAGATATCATAAACCTAGAGAATTATTTCCCTAACACAGGTAGTGCTTGACTTACGACCACAGTTGAGCCCCAAATTTTCATTGTTAAGCGAGACATTTGTTAAGTGAGTTGTGCCCCATTTTATGACTTTTCTGGCCACAGTTGTAGTGAATCACTGCAGTTCTTAAGTTAGCAAGCTGGTTGTTAAGGGAATCTGGCGTCCCCATTGACTTTGCTTGCCAGAAGGTTGAAGAAGGGGATTGCCTGACCCTGGGACACCACGACCGTCGTAAATGCGAGTCAGTTGCCAAGCATCTGAATTTTGACCACGT
This sequence comes from Vipera ursinii, assembly GCF_947247035.1. Lineage (NCBI taxonomy): Eukaryota > Metazoa > Chordata > Lepidosauria > Squamata > Viperidae > Vipera > Vipera ursinii. Next base: position 3,761,149 of record NC_139520.1, read on the forward strand.
GACCGTGGGGATGTTGTGTGAAAAATGGTCATAAGTCACTTTTTTTCAGTGCCGTTGTAACTTTGAACAGTCACTGAATGAACTGTTGTAAGTCGAGGACTGCCTGAACATGAAACTCTCTCACGGTTTTGTGCAGAATGTCCTCGAATGCAGAAATGGATCCCAGTTCCACCTCTGACTTGGGCCAGATGCTATGTTAAAAGTCCCCTGCACACACATTAGGCATACTGTAGTGCAATGTTTCCCAACCTTGGCCACTTGAAGATGTGTGGACTTCAACTCCCAGAATTCCCCACTTAGCATAGCTGACTAGGGAATTCTGGGAGTTGAAGTCCACACATCTTCAAGTGACCAAGGTTGGGAAACACTGCTGTAGTGTATAGCCTCCATTTCCATGTTATATATTGTGCCTTGCTCATTTTTTGCAAAGAGATTTCCATCTTTTCTGGCAGTTTTCTCTGTCTGGATTAGCAGAGGTTTCCTTGCATTCTAACCGTGGGGCATCGACTGATCTTCCTGTTGCCTTTTGACAGCTGTGGATCATCTGGGCCTTCTGTCAGTACAAGAGCCCCCGCGACGTGGTACAGAACAGCTTGCAGCTTCTCACTTGTCAAGACTCACATCCTCAATCTTTCGCTAGGCTTCTTCCAGCCTCTTGGCCCGGTGTTCTTGGCTGATGGCCAGTCTCCCGATTCTTTGTCCACGCTGGGGAAGGGGGGGAGGGGGGGGCTTTGATACGGAGTGATGGCACCTAATTGGGCTATCAGGGAGAAACCTTCCCAGTCTTTTTCTCACTTTCTGCATCTGTAAGAATCTTAGGACTGATGTACGTGCAAACCGATCTGTACTTAAGAAAGGATAACAGAGGCTGCTGCGCATTTTTGGAAAAAGGAAACCACAACTCCTTGTCTTCTTTGGAGGAATTCGATGGCGGTGTTATCACTGTTCTGATCACTGAAGATGGGTAATGTGGTGGGAGGGTTCTTTTACATTTTTTATGACTTAGTTTGCATTTCCCAAACTGCTATGCAAACTTAAGATACACGAGCTTCAATATAGATTTCTAAATGTTATAGTTTGGGGACGTCTATGATTTTTATAAAAATCTAATAGGGAAAAATGCCCCAAGAATATATGTCGGAATGGAGTGGAATGGAATGGAATGGAATAGAATAGTGGTGGAAGGGACCTTGGAGGTCTTCTAGTCCAGCCCTCTGCTCAAGCAGGAGAACCTATACCATCTCAGACAACTGACTGTCTAGCGGCTCTAGCCTCTTCTTAAAAACCTCCAGTGATGGAGCGTCCATTATTTCTGAAGGCAACTTCTGTTCCACTGGTTCATTGTCCTCACTGGTTCATTGTCCTCACTGTTAGGAAGTTTCTCCTTAATTCCAGGTTGCTTCTCTCTTTGGTCAGTTTCCAGCCATTGTTTCTTGTCCTGCCCTCTGGTGCTTTGGAGAATAGTTTGACCCCCTCTTCTTTGTGACAGCCCCACAAATACTGGAATACTGCCATCGTGTCACCCCTATTTCTTCTTTTCTTTAGCCAAACCCAAGTCCTGCAGCCATTCTTCATATGTTTTAGTTTCCAGGCCTTTGATCATCTTAGTTGCTCTTCTCTGAACTTTTTCCAAGGTCTCAACATCTTTTTTGTGATATGGTGACCAAATTGGTTGCAGTATTCCAGGTGGGGCCTCACTAGGGTTTTATAAAGCGGTACTAATACTTTGCATGATCTTGATTCTATGCCTCTGTTTATACAACCCAGGATTGTTTTTGGTTTTTTTGGCTGCTGCTGCACACTGCTGGCTCATAGTCAAGTGATCGTCCATTAGGACTTCAAGGTCCCTCTCACGATTGCTGTTTTTGAGCCAAATCTCGCCCAATCTGTACTTATATCTTTGATTTTTCCTGCCTAAATATAAAATTTTGCTTTTCTCCATGTTAAAACTTATTTTGTTGGATAGGGCCCATTGTTCAAGTTTGTTAAGATCTTTTTGGATCCTGAGTTTGTCTTCTGGGGTCTTGGCTATTCCTGCCAGTTTAGTGTCATCTGCAAATCTGATGAGTTCCCCTTCAATTCCTTCATCTAAGTCATTTATGAAGATAGACCTGGGCCTAAGACGGAGCCTTATGGTACCCCACTGCTTACTTCTCTCTGTGTTAGTGAACATAGTGAATATGTTTCAGTGAAATGAATATATAAAAAGAGATAGCCAATAGGGTCTACGACAACTTGCCACAGCCAACTCGCCGTGGAACAAGAGTTACACTATTATCGTAGAAATAGTGGAACAGAATCATTAAAGAAAGGATGCCAAAGGAGGGACAGAATTAAATAATGTTTTAATTATTTTAAACAGTTTTATTGAATTGTTGAATTGTTTCACAGTGAACTGTCCCATAGTAATTGGCCATGGTGAGTTGTCCTGCGGCATGTTGGTCATAGTGAGTTGGCCACGGCGCATTGATTGTGGCAAGTTATCCCATTCCATAGCCAATACAGGAAGGATTAGCCAATGCACATCAGAGTTATGTCACAAATGACACCCCACTGGTGAAAAAAATCGTGTTTTCCCTCAAGGAAGGGGCTCTGTGGGCTACATTTCATCAGCACTTTGCAGAAAAGGATCTCTTCTCAGGCTCACAGGAATGATGGAAATGTTACTACAACCTCAGGATTGAAGTTTGAAGGTGGACGTCCGGAGTTTGCTTTGTGTGTTGTGCCTTTCTCCAACCTGAACGGTCTTCCCAGCTTTTTCCTCAACAAGACAGCCTGCTGGCAGAGGGGCCAGGGTGGTTTTCCATTGTTCTTGCTCCCAGACAGGCTGTTCTCCCAACATACTCTTTAAATGATCTGTACTCCCTCTTGATCTCAATTCTACAATTATTTTCTGATCTTCCTGATGCAGCCTGCTGGCCTTCATTGCACACCTTCCTCTCCGCTTGTGAGGAACGTAGTGAGATGCTTGGAGTAAAGACAAAGATCCACCTTTTTGCTCATTATTGTTCAATGTACCAGTTCTCTCATCAGTGAGCTGCGTGGCTGCCTTCCTTTATGTTTAATTCGTTTTTGCGTTTTCATTTTCGGCCTTTGTGCTAAACTGTAGCTTTTTATTTGCCAGGGATATAATGGCCTTAAGCCCTTGCAAAAAAGGATTCCTTGATGTTCAGAGAGGGCAAATCTCATTACTTCTGCTTCTTTTTCTCACCCCCATGGTGACTCTTTTCTGCGGAGTGCCAGAATTGCATGGCCTTGAGGTGCTCAAGTGATTATTGGCTAAAATTACTCAATTTTACTCAACTTCCAGAGGCGTGTTGAGAGCAGGGCTGGGCAGATCTGGCTCTCTTCTTGAAATTGAATGTCGCCTCTTAAGCTTTGGTAGCATGTCTTGAAAACGTGTAGGACTGTAGCCGAGGCATGGAGCAGAGATCATAGTAATCAAATATATTTCTGCAGTCTGGCTGGCAGAAAAAAGTCTCAAATGTTGAATGCTACCAGAAGTAGTTAATTTCTTAGCTGGCATTCTTGAAGATATTGATTCACACCTGAGCTTTTCTGACTTTACAGGAATTTCCTTTCATTTCTGTTGAGAAAGAGAAATCACCTATGGATTACTCTTTATTATTGTTCAACCTTCCCGTCAGGCTCCAAAAACTTAAGAAAGACACATAATTCTTCCAAGCAGATGTCTTCATTGTTCCTCATCCAGTCAATCAGAATAGAGCTGGAGGTGACCTCGGAGGTCTTCTAGTCCAACCTTGGTGGAGCCTTGGTGGAGCAGTGGGCTAATGCCTCCTTAAGTAACACCAGCTGCCTGCAATTAGTGCAGGTTCGCATCCCACCAGGCTCAAGGTTGACTCAGCCTTCCATCCTTCCGAGGTAGGTAAAATGAGGACTCAGATTGTTGGGGGCAATAAGCTGACTTTGTAATAATGCCGCTTGGGGTGTGTGTGAAAGCCCTAATAAGCAGGCATATACATAGAATGAAGGCTACTGCTAAGCTTGTAAGCCGCCCTGAGTCTTCGGAGAAGGGTGGGATATAAATGGAATTAAAGTAAAAAAATAAAAAATAAAACCCCCTGCTCAAGCAGGAGACCCTATACAATTTGAGAGGAGTGGTTGTCCAGTCTCTTCTTAAAAACCTCCAGAGATGGAGCACCCACAACTTCTGAAGGCAGGTTGTTCCACTGTTTAATTGTCCTCACTGTTAGGAGGTTTCTCCTTAGTTCCAGGTTGCTTCTCTCCTTGATGGGTTTCCATCCATTGTTTCTTGTCCTGCCCTCTGTTGTTTTGGAAATTAAGTTGGCCCCCTCTTCTTTGTGGCAGCCCCTCAAATACTGGAATACTGCTATATACTGTATATCCATAGACAGAATCTTACCAGAATTAAAAAAAATGTTGACACCCCCATAGAGCATATACTCTGGGAACTGTTAAGGAGGAGCTGTCTTCCCCCTCTTTCTCTCATACAGATTGAGATGAAAGTGATTGTCTCTTGCTCCTTGGAATGCACCCCTGCCTCCTGGAATCCAGATTGCATCCCATCATACTTCCTCTCTTCTTGCATCTCTCAAGTTCCATCATCCTGCTATGGTCTAGAACAGGGGTCAGCAACCCGAAACAGCAAAAGAGCCACTCAGAACCGGTTCTGTCATACACACAAAAAAGTGGGAGCCGCAAAATGTGCACACGCATGTGGGCACGCACGCGCATGCGCAGAACAAGCAAAAACATACACAACCCCTACGCCCGCACCGCATCCTGAGCCGCACGCAACTGTCGCTGCCCAGTGCCGCCAGCTTACAGGGGGGGGGAGGGACGGATTCGCAGGCTGAGGAAGGAAACGGCCTTTCAGAGGATCCCGCCCGCCCCCCCTCGGAGGCAACGGGCCCTTCCCCGGCCGAAGGAAGCCTCGCGAGCGGCTCCTGCAGCGCGGCTCCCTCGAGCCGTGAGGCACCTGTACGAGCGTCTTCTGCAGCGCGGCTGTGCAAAGAGGACGGTGGCAGTTTGGAGAGTGCACGCGCACCTCTCCAAACCTCCACCGTCCCGTTTGGAGATCTGCCGCGTTCGTCAAACACGGACAAACGCAGCAGCTGTGCAAACGGGGCGGTGGTAGTTTGGAGTTAATTAAAAGAATTAATTAAAAGAACGAAGACGCGCGCTCACATCTACTTGGAAGAAAATAAAATGCAATACTACAATCAATGATTTTTTTAAAAAAATAGTTATTTTCCTCTGTAAAATTTAAGTAGTGGGACCTGAAGCCACCAAAACGTTCTCGCTTCTGATTGCCTCCTGTCTTCTTTCATTTCCAAGCAGGTCTTCTTGCTCCCGCTTCGCCCGTTTTCCTTCCGAAAGGAAGTATCTCGGGAGACCTTTTAGCAGAGAACCGAACGGCTGCCCTCCATCGATCTCTGCGCAGCCCATCCTGTCCTGTGAAGAGTGCATTAATCAAGCCTGGGTTAGAGCCTTGGGAGGCTACTTAAGTCACGCCTTCCAGGTCTGCATTAGCTGCCTTGAACTGTGAGAGAAAAAGCCAGGAATAGGCGCGATCGGTGTAATCGTGCACCGTTTTTTGTTCCCACAACTCGCTAAAAGCCGAAGTGCAAATGCATTTGCACAAAAAGCAAAATGTAGTTAATATTAACTTTGGTTAGTTTTGCAGTTTGCGCGAATGTAACCACGGCGAGAGAATAAGGTATCCTTTTTTCAATAAAGGAGAATATTTGTAGCTCAGCGTTGAAATGAAGGGATCCTTGGTGCTCTCTGAGCTTGCAGACATTTCATTACTCATTGGGCAACATCATTCGTACAGCTGCTGCGCTCGTCCATGTTTGACGAGCGCGGCAGACCTCCGAACGGGACGGCGGTGGTTTGGAGAGTGCGCGCGCACCTCTCCAAACCGTCGCCGCCCATTTGGAAACCTGCCGCGCTCGTGAAACATGGACGAGCGCGGCAGCTGTATGAACGGGACGGCGGCGGTTTGGAGAGGTGCGCACGCACCTCTCCAAACCTCCGCCGCAGGCAGCAGTTCTGCAAACTGTTCGGAGAGCTGCTGCCTTCGTCAAACATGGACGAAGGCAGCATCTCTGCAAACGGGGCAGTGGAGGTTTGGAGAGCTGCACGCGCAGCTCTCCAAACCTCCGCCGGCGGAGGAGGACTGGGAGCCGCAGGAGATGGCTCAAAGAGCTGCATGCGGCCCCGGAGCTGCGGGTTGCCGACCCGTGGTCTAGAAGAAATGTAACACTTTTCTGGATAATAGATCAGAGATCAGGTGTTCATTCTCTTGCTTCCTCACATCTAGACACGAGCCCTTGTATCTGCACCAGCTTTCATTTGGATTGATTTATGTACACCAAGACATTTTTGCCTCCAGGTGATCACATAAATAGATGAATGACAATCTATTCTCTTAATCTGTTCTTTCAAGTCTCCCCATCGTGCATTCATCACCACCATGAATAGCCGAGTCCATCCACCTTGCTGTGGTTGTTTTCTTCTTCTCCTTCCTTCTGCTTTTTCCAGTACAGATAGACCTTGACTTATAACAGTTCTGTCGCTAACATTATAAATTATTCTGGGAGGGGGAATTTATTTGGAGGTCTAACAGAATAACAGAGTTGGAAGGGACCTTGGAGGTCTTGTAGTCCACCCTCCCCCCTCGTGCTCAGGCAGGAGACCCTATAACATTTCAAGCAAATGGTTGTCCAATCTGTTCTTTAAAACTTCCAGCGTTGAAAGTGTTGGGGGCAAGTTGTTTCATTGATTAATCGTCCTCACTGTCAGGAAATTTCTCCTTAGTTCGGGGTTGCTTCTCTCCTTGGTTAGTTTCCATCCTTTGTATCAGCCTTTGGGTGCTTTGAAGAATAGGTTGACATTTCCCCCCCCCCTCCTTTCTGTCAGCCCCTCATCTATTGGAACACTGCTATCACGTCACCCCTGTCCTTGTTTTCATTAAATAAAAATCTATCCTATCCATGTCAGTTACTCTGCATATTAGTACAAGTCTTGTATGAATTCCTGAGTAGAAATAAATTCCAGATGAACCACTGATAGAGTTAATTTTTATTTCTCCCTGACCCTTTCTTTTTTTTCTCCTGTAGGTTTACGGTAAACAATACAATTCTCCATCCTGAGATTGCAGAATGGTAAGTCATTCCTCACATCTGTGTTCCAGTTGTTGCCTTGACATTTCTGTGTTTGAGCGGAGAACTACTGTGTCTTTGTTTTCATAGGAGACGGGGGGGGGGGCTAAGGGCGTGGGATGTCGAGGTGCACGTGGGACAGGAGTGGAGAATCAGCCTCCCCACTCTCTGTTTATTTTTGTAACAAGCAAAGTTTAATCTTAAAAAGAAAATAACTCTAAAAAAATAAAAAGTACAAACTGAAAAGACGGTCTAAGAAGGAAAAGAAAAAACAGCTAATATTTTATATTCATCAATAGTTACTGTTTTAGCAATGAATTCATTACTATAGTATGAACAATGCAAGACATTATTGTAAAATATGACAGAATCCTTGCCATAATAACACATATTACTACATCCATTGATTAGTTAAAAACAATTTTTCCCCAACAGACGACACATTTCTGACAACCCTTCCTTAATATCTGAAATAATATAATTTTCCCAGTTTCCTTTTGACTGCTTGATGCAAACATAATTCCTGATAAAATAGTCAAATTCTAACATTTTTGGGATATAATTCATCATTACATTAACGACTTTTAAGATTTAAAGATTTCCCATAAGTATACTAATCTACTTCAATCCCCAAAAGACATTAAATGATCACTTGACCATATCCTGTGGATCAGGGATCCCTCAGATTTCTTAACCCTCAGCATCTGATGCTCACATTTTCTGGGCAGTCCAACACACCCAAAATATAACTTTTTGATAAATCATCCGTCGTCGCCAATCTGTAGATGCCATTTTCACATTTTCAAGGACCTGAAGCCATTTCTGTGGAAATTCCAGTTCTTTGCTCTATGTTTGAAATATCTCAGAAATGTCCAGTTTTAAAATGTTCTTGACCTTTTGATAGAGATATGTTATAGGTGTGATTTCTGCCATGGATTTCATCAGGCAGGAAAGCAACTTATTTAGCCCCCGAAATGTCAGATGCTCTTCCCCTGCTGCTCCTCGCCCCCCCTTCATGTCCACCTTGCAGAGCAGGGCTGGTTGCCTTTGAGGACCCGTCCACGTGAGACGCCGGGCAAAGATGTATTGCCATCCGAGGCCTCAATTCATTAGTACGTTAATATTTCAAATTTGTATGTAACAGTGGAGCTTTCCAGAGAGTCTGTGTCTAATAGTTTGAGTCTGGGACCATAAATAAATAAGCAAAATTGCTTACACATTGTATTGTACATTGAATTGCTGCTTTCCGTTTTAAAATTGATTTTTCTAAATACTGTTCTGAAAGGCAGCATCCAATTACAGTTGCCATTAAATTAAAAAAAAGAGAGGAGAAAATAGAACGGCTGGATTATCAAAGGCCAAGGAATTTTGGAAAGCAGCTTCTACTGAATTAGCTCTTTGAGAAGAGGCTCTTGTGTTCCGCGAGTGCTCTGACCATCTTCTGAGTGCTTCTGTTGCCTACAAGGAAGTATTTCTGTTGCCCAGTTCATGACAGCGGTCATTATATAGTAGCACAGGAAGAAAAATGAAATACTACTTAACGATTCTTGTTAATTTGCTGTAAAATTCATTAGTGTTAGCTGTTGTGTAGGTACAAATACAAATAGATTCATTATAATTAATGTTCCTTCACTGACTACCCAAGGAAGTATTAATTGAATGTCTGGCAGAATGGGCAATGTTATATAAATGTCAGCCTATTATTGCTTTCTTCGGGGATTCATTTTAAAGGCATTAATTCTGATGCATTCTGCTGGCAAATTTATAGATGTTCTCTTTAATTACACTTGAATGTCAGTGGTGTCTGACATTAGCAGATGCCACCTAGAAGAATCAAGAGTCCTAAAGAGGGGCACAGCGGTGATATTGCTTAATTTTTAATTCTTTGTTAAAAGACTTACCTTATTAAACTGCCTTCTGCTGTTGGAAAATAAAGGCCCTTTTGTTCAAACTGGTCAGTTTTGTGTGGCTCAAAGGAGGATACTTGAAGTGACAAACAAAAGAAGATCTAAGTCTGTTGTCACATCAGTTGGTGCAGGATAATCATTGTGGGCATTTTTGAACCTCTGTTCTCCGGTCCCTCCCTTGCAGTACACAGGTTGACAATGTAGAACAGTTGAAGGAGAAGCAAAATACAGCATAGAGTTCACAGGCAGCAAAAGAGAAACACGCCATGGCTGTCCACTGTTGCATCTCTGTGGTCTGGCTTTCATGTATTCCGCCAGCAATTTCTGATTGAGATTGTTGGACTAATTGTACTCACTTTCCAGACTAGATCAGTGACTTGATTAAACTGGCTGCTTATTTGGTCAAGGAATCTGGTGAACTGAACAGGACTACTCAGTTATGGGTTTTTTGTGGCTTTGCCGTTCTTCCTTTGTGGGGTCTATGACAAGTCGTCACGGCCAACTCGTCAGGGCCAACTCACCACGGGACAAGAGTTACACTAATATTGAAGAAGTGGTGGAATATAATCATTAACGAAAGGATGCCAAAGGATGGACAAAATGAAATATGAATGACAAAAATATTTTTTAATTAGTTTAAATAATTAAATTGAATTGTTGAATTGTCCTGCAGTGAGTTGGCCGTGGTGAGTTGTCCGATCCTGTCCTTTGTGGTGATCTTGACTTCTTTCCTTCATTTTTTCAGTCTGATTTTGATGCCATTCTCCATGAATATTCTCAGGTCCTTGGTGTTCTCTGACTTGGTTGTTTCCCTGGAGACATTTTGTTCCCAAGCTGAATGTTGTGAAGAATTGTGCCTACAGGTGGTCCCTGACTTATAAACATCCGTTTAGTGACTGTTCAAAGTTACAACAGTGCTGAAGAAAGTGACATGACCGGATCTCAGACTTACAACTGTTGCAGCTTCTCCACAGCCACATGACCAAAATTTGAGATCTTGGCATCCAGCATGTATTCGTGGTGGTTGCAGCATCCTGGGGTCACGTGGTCGCCGTTTGTGACCTTCCCAGCTGGCTTCTTACAAGCAGAGTCAATGGGAGAAGCCTAATTTGCTTAACAACCACATGATTCGCTTAACAACTGCGGTGATTTGCTTAGCAACCATGGCAAAAACAGAGCACAACTGATGTAACTGCCTTGCTTAGCAACGCCTCGCCTAATCGTAAGTCGAGGACTACTTGTACATGGGTATCCATTATTTTGGAAGATGTTGAACAGGTTGTTTTTTTTTCCTTTTTAGAGTTCTGGGCTGCTCCAGTGCTTCTTGTTTAGATGAATAATGTTCAGGTTCTCCTAAGGGCAGTTGTGTTGTCGCATGGGTAGGGAAGCATTTGGTTAATGGGAGTTGGGCGTTTTGTTTTTTTTATCCTTGGGAATTATGCATAACTTTTCCCAAGCTAAGGGCCAGACAAAAGCTGTGAGTATCAGAACAAAACGTTACATCGAATTTACATTAAACATCCTTGCTGGGATTATCTTTCAGCCTTGACTGAGCAATAGTGCTGCTGATACAGTAGGTCTGCTATCCTCTCACCGAGTTTAAATCCCTCACCCTTCCCAAGATGCTAAATGTGGCTCTTAGATGGACAAGGGTCGTCGTCCTGTACTTTAGAGCTATTAAAGTGGAATGTCCTTTGAGTTGAACTGGACTTACCCTTGTAGTTTTCTCGACTATAGAAAAAATTTGTGCATTCTTGCTTTCTTTGTATGCTGTTTTGACTTCTCAGACTAATATATAGTTTTAAGATTACTGGGGGGGAAGGGGGGGCTCTATTAAAAAAAGTAGCCAGGTCAACTCTATCTACTTTTCCTGCCAATTTGCATTCTGGATCTTTAGACTTAAACAGCATTTATGGCTTGAGTTCTTTGTATAACAACCACAGACCCAATGGACCAGGTAGTGCCTTGTGCAGGGCTCTTCAGATCCTATGCCCACCTGGTCTTACTCTTTTGATTCTTTTAATAAGAAAAATGATGGTAAAATGAGAGGGGGGAAATGCCAGTGTCAGATCTGCCAGCACACCGCTGCACCCCTGCTTCTCTTTGAGGGCATCCTGCCATAAAGTAGGGGGAGGGGGACGGGAGGAAATAGGCAGGGGGGGTTGATACGAACCAGAAGTGTCAACTGGAGATAACGCTCAACAGATCCAAGGACACTGGGATGGGAACAGGTGGCTAACAGCCACCAAAGAGGCGCCAAACTTTAGAACTGTTACCAAAGCAACTGGTTTGAACCTTATTGGACACGAACAAGAAGACCAAGGGGGGAACGGCCTGGGAGAAGAGAACATCACGGGGTTTACGTGGGAATCCTCAGATCTGGCTTTGCTTGGCTGCAACCACTTGGCTTTAGTAAAAGTATACTTTGTGCCACAAGTGGAGTCGAGGGTCTTCCTTTCCTAGATGCCCAAGCTGGGACAGGCCTGACATCTAGCCTTCAACAGCAAACAGATTATTTGAGATTCCCCTCTCCCAATACGCCTTCGTTCAAATAGAAACTAGTTGGTGGGTACAGCTGATGCTTCGCATGAAAGTCCGTGGCCTGGAAAAAGAAAAAAAGAAAAAGCTGAAATGAAATGAAAGGCAACACCTGGGAGATCTGGAAGGGATTATGTGGATAATCTCACCAACTTTGTGTCCACACTCTACCCGATACCCATTTTGTGAGAGCCGCTTTCGAAATTCTGAAGGTGCCCGTTAAGATTTGTGACCCTTGATGTACGTCTGGAGCCCATGTATTGGGCAGAAATCTTCTCTAAATTTAAAATGTCCCTATGCAGAGGGGACCAAGGCTTTGAAGGATTTATGGCTGAAGTCCAGAATTGGAACAAGCGCCTCAGTCAGGAGACACAAAGCAAATGGAAGACCCAGCCGTTTATGGGAAACAGTTGTAAACAGCACAACTCTTTTTGTGCTGCTTAAGGAAAGTGCTTGATTACTGAGATTGTGTCAGGCTTGCCCCGGCTTAGGCACTTAAGAAAGAAAGACCCTCGACTCCATATGTAGCGAAAAGTATACTTTCACTAAAGCCAAAGCCAGATCTGAATATCCCCCGTAAACCCAGTGATTTTTCCCTTCCCCGCTTGGTCATCTTGATAGTATCTAATGATATTCACACTGGGTGTTTTGCTAACCGTTCTAAGGTTTGATGCCTCTTTGGTGGGTGCTTGTATTCCCTTCCCAGGCCGGTGCCCTTGGATCGTTCATCCATTGTCTCTGCTTGGCACTTCTGCTTCCCGTCATTCCCCCCGCCCTGTATTCCCCCGTTCCCCCTCTCCCCCCTCTTTATGGCAGGGTGCCATCAAAGCGAAGCAGGGCTGAAGTGGTTGTGACAGATTGCCTCTGAAGGACAAACTCCTCCTCTTCATCTCTTGTTCAGCTTGTCTGGAAACTGCAGAATCTGCTTGGTGTGTAGCTAGGATGGATTGGTGAGCCGCATTATTGCTTGGACCTGGTCCTGAGCACAATCAGATTATATGCTTCGATAAAAGGAGAAATGTCATGCCAAATGACACCCACCCTTTAATTAGAGTACTAAGCCTGTCATCCAGTCCTGAAGCACCTGACATGCCCCAATAGCTTGAGCCAGAATTTGAAACCAACTGGGAGCCTTGCTTTCAGTGGCGAGAGAAGCCAGGCCTTGCGCCTAGGGAGGAAAAACCACATGCCCGGGAGTAGAATGGGCCGTCCTGACTCAACAGCAGCAGTGACTGTGGGAGGGGTCCATGAGCCTTTGGGCAGCTTTTGACAGCTTTGCGGTCATGGCCAGAGAAGTCAGAGATAGAAAGGTAAACTCCCCCAGAAGCCTACATGATCTGTGGCTTTTTCTCTGAAACTTCCCCAATCTGGCACGCTCCCGATGTTTTCAGCATTCCCCAGTAAGGGTGGCCCGTACTGGGAATTGGGGCACACATCTGAAGGGAATTCAGGCAGATCATTCTGGGTTTTAAAGAGAAAATCCTTCTGCCAAATACAACTCAGGGCTCAAGGGCCCGCTGCCTTGGAAGAGTGATGAAAATTCTCAGGGATGGCTCACACCCTGGACGGTATCTCTTTACTCTCCTCCCATCGGGTAGGAGATACAGGAGTATAGCCAGCCGTGCCAACAGGCTGAAGAACACCTTCTATCCATGGGCTGTCAGGCTCCTGAACGGGAAATAATTTTATAAACTTTATGCATGATTGACTTGTGAGGCCGGTGTGTTGTGCAATCAGCTCCCATGGTGTAACAAGATGGTGGGTTTGTTGTCACTGTGAGTTGTGGTGGTGGGGGGCACAAAGGGAGGCTCAGCCAATCTCTATACATGGTTGTACTTTAACAATAAAGGTTCATTCATTCATTCGAGAGTTATGCTTCTGAAAATATGAAAGTTGCTAGGAAGCGCTTGATTGTCTTGACCCATTTTGTTTCTGCATGGCTCAACTATCCTTTTGTTGTACTGGACTACTTGTGATTGTATAGCTTTGCTACAAAGAACAACGTGGACTCAGTTTTAATGGTTAACTGTTTGGCAACACTGGGTCTTTTATGGTTATTCGTGAGATAAATGTTCATTATCAATTAATTTTCAAGCCAAAGCTACTGCCGTTAACCCTCAAGTTAGCAACCAGTCACAATGGGCCCCCCCCAAAAAAGCTCCTTGCAGTCAGTTCTGGCGTCTGCCCCCGTCAGTCATGGGGCGGCATCCTCGGCCCTGGGCAGCTGGCCTGCCCTTTTGGCCGTTTGCAGGGTTCTGTAGTCATGGTGACTGCAATTTATGACATTTTGCTGAAAACTGGCATTTTACTTTTGGTTTTTGGCAAAAATACTCAGTGAACTTAATGACTGTAGTGTTCGCTTAATGACTGATGCAAAAAAGAGATTGTAAAATTGGATCAGTCATATGAGTGACCCGCTTTATGACTGTCATGACTTACGATCGTCATGGGCAGGCTCCATTATAGTCGTAAGTCGAGGACTACCTGTAAGTAGTTACCTTTTTGTTCCTGCAACAAGTCTGTGAGGAAGGTTAGCACTACTGTTACTGAGATCGAGATAAGATTACCATAGTTTGTGAGCAATTGCCAAGTTCTGCACATTTTTTAAGCCAAACTTTTCCTCTGGGCTTTTATGCAGAGGTATCCGTTTCTCGCATCAGTGAGATCTGCTTTTTGCAAGTAACAAAAAAAAAAGAATTGTACTTTTAAAACACTCTTCTTCTAGGAAACAGTTTGATAAAAAAATTTTATTGTAGGTGTCTAATTAGGACATAGAGAAATTTCTGCAAAAAATGTAGTTTCAATCTGAGTGAGTAGGTTACCTGGGATCTGTTTTGTTAGTGGATAATATGTCAGGAAAGATTTCTTAAATCTGAGAGCTCTGTTTTGCCAGGTTTGAAATGCATCAGAGCAGCCCTGCAGGGTTTTCCTTCCTGCCAATGTTGGGTCCTTCCTTGATTGTGATAAATGTGATAAACTAACATTCTGTTTCTGCAGCCAATGTGAGCTATTGCTTTATAAATGTCTCCTGCATCATTTAAGGCGGGGACTTAGAGTCTTCCTTGGCAGAGAAATGATGATTTCCCATAGAAAATTAGAGACATCCAGGATGTTGCAGTAACTGTTTGGGGCCTTTTGTACCAGTTTCATGATGAAAGGTAGCAGGCAGATCAGAAATCCTTGCTTATTCTAATTGGGATCATAGTTCATTGCAAGGGAAGGAAGGAGGGGTTTGTCTACTCCTGTAAACTGTTTTAAAATTATCCCATTCATTTGCGCCGGAAGTTGAACATATTCTTGTATGTCTTTTCTCCCATTCTTGAAATAAATGAGTACATAGCATATAAAGTGCATCCTTCCCTCTTGCTTGCTTGAAGTCTTGAGGGCTTCCATGTATAATGCTTCTTTCTCTTTCCTTCTCTAAAACTGTGTTGAGGCGATGAGCCACAGAATTCATGGCAGCGCATTTATCCAATCAAGTGTGCCCAGGTAATTCTTTGGACTCATGACGTGCCTAGTCTGGATTTAAGCACGGTGCTTGCAAGTCTGGGCATCAATATTTCCAAGATGGCATCTCTCAGACTTGTTGGGCTACAGTTGCCATGCTGAGAGTAAAATTGTGAGAAGATTAAGCCAACATGCCTAGAGAAATACCTGAAAGCCCAAGGATGCATTCTTGCTTTGGAACCTGTTTCAGAAAAATTAAACATGGAAAATAGAATATCAGAGTTGGAAGGGACCTTGGAGGTCTTCTAGTCCAACCCCTTCCTCAAGCAGGAGACCTCATTATACCATTTCAGACAAGTGGCTGTCCAGTCTCTTCTTAAAAATACCAAAATCCAATTCTGTACTAGAATTAGTGTGGTCTGTTATAACATATCTGCAAACACTTCTCAGTACATTTACTGGGTAAATTAATGCCCAGTCAACATTCTGTTTCCTATTATCTTTTATTTGCTGAAGTCTCATATAATAGTTTTATTCTTTTGCAAGTTCAGTTTGCTGGCTGTTCTTTATACTTTCAAGTTAATCACTTGTGAGCTGTAGGGGAAATTGTTAACCTGATTTTCCTCTTCCCCTTTCCTTTTGAAGCCGTGTGATTAAGACGGACATGGAGTTGGAAGTCCTCCGATACACCAATAAAATTTCCAGTGAAGCTCATAAAGAGGTAATAATTTTTTGCTTCTTTGTGTAACAGCCCTCCACTTTTTTCCCCCCCAGAAAATGTTCTCAGCTATTTGGATTGCTTAGTAATGGAGTAATGAAGAGCTAGGATCAAACTTGGGAGATAATGTTCATCCTAACAGAGCCACACAATACGTCTTGCATTGCCCTTGAACTCACTGTTGATGTGTGGAGAACAAAATGGCTCCACTTAGACTGTTTGGAGAAAGCAAGAGAAGATTCCGGGATGCCAATGAACACCGCTCCACAGCCTGTTTCTTCTGCTGCAGTTCTCTCTGATCGTTTTTAACCGGGTGCTTCGATCACCTGAGTCACAGAGATGATACATAAACTTTTAGAGCTGCAGTTTTCTTGATGTTCAGGAGAGAGTGCCGGAAGGAGAATTGCACTTACCTCGTTGCTGCAGTATAATTGGGAGAAGCCAGAAGAATCTCCCGGTTTTAACTCCTTCTGGGTTTCCCTGGATGCAACCCAGTCCATTAAATCATCTCCATGTTTGTAACTCTAGTCAGCTGCAGAGGGGAAAATTCTGCTTTTAAAGTTTTCACGGAATCACAGTGATGTCTGCAGTTTGTTTTCTTATTCCAAAATAATTTCAGGGGGCTTCACAGGAACCAGCGCCAGTTTGTGAATAGGATAGTTGGGAAACTTTATTTTTTTTTCTCCCCAGTTCTCATCCCAATCCTGGCCATCTTCCCATCATTTGCAAATTGGGTTCACTTCAGCGGGGAAGCATGAAGTGAATACAATTTGTATGTGATGGGAAGATGACAAATGTTGCAAATGTTGTGAGGTGGAGTGGCACATGATTGGCATGATGTAATGAAGTAAGGGACGCGGTGGCTCGGTGGGTTAGGATGCTGAGCTTTGTCGATCAGAAGGTTGGCAGTTTGGCAGGTCGAATCCCGAGTGCCGCATAACAGAGTGAGTGCCTGTTACTCGTCCCAGCTTCTGCCAACCTAGCAGTTCGAAAGCACGTAAAAATGCAAGTAGAAAAATAGGGACCACTCCAGTGGGAAGGTAACAGCATTCCGTGCGCCTTTGGCGTCTAGTCATACTGGCCACATGACCACAGAGTCGTCCTCGGACAAGCGCTGGCTCTTCGGCTTTGAAACGGAGATGAGTACCGGCCCCTAGAGTTGGAAATGCCTAGCACACATGTGTGGGGGAACCTTTACCTTTACCTTTAATGAAGTACTGCGCAAATAACTTTTGTTTTTTTATCTCCTGGGCCAGCAAATGACCTCTTCACAGAATGGCAAGAGCAGTGAGAAGACTAGCATTGCCTATAATGTGGCCCATGGGGGCTTCTTTCCAAGTTTGCCTGTTCTTGCAGCAGCTTCTTTAATACAGTCTTGATGACGCAGAATGGCCCCTGGTAGATTTAGATCTATTTGATCTTTTGTTTGACCTATAATTCAGATTTTTTGGATTAGACATTGAAGATGTACAAACAGTTGATTCGGAATGTCAAGAAATTAGCTGTCTTGAAAGCTTCTTCTTATTCAGGTCTCTGTTGGCATCTCTGGAACTTAATCACTTAGTTCTTGAGATGCAAATCAGAATTCTTGTTCTTTTTCGGCTGCTGATATGGCTGTATTTTTTTTACTGTAGCTGATGAATATCTTCACCGGTACTCATATATAGTCCTGTTTACTCCAGGCTTTGTAGCAAACATTATTCTAGGGTGGAAGGGCTGTAGCTACTGCAGAGCTGTCCTACTTCTAAAGAATGGCCAAATTTCTTACAGTATATCTACTTTTGTGATTATAGGTAATGAAGGCCGTAAAACCTGGAATGAAAGAATATGAGTTGGAGAGGTAAGTGCATTTTTGACATTTATGGCAAAACAATGGGAAAACATTTCTAGGTTAACAAGAAATACTGCAGATAAGGGCAAATGACATTGATTTAATGACAATTATAGGAACTATTTTGAGGTTGTGCTTGGTGTATTACTCTGTTATACAGAAAAGGAATTCCATCAATTCCTTTCATTTTATTAGATGACAGTTGCTTTTAGCTACCTCTTAAAAGCTGTATAATTCTCTTTGCTGAGTGTTACGTAATTTACAGAAACAATTCCTAATAGCTGTTATTAGTGTTTGATGGTGTTCAGTAAACCATCTTTTATAGGTGAAAATATCATGGTTATTCCTGTTACATTACACAAGTATTTATAGCCACCATAAAATAATCTGGAGCTTTTTGTTTCAATCTCTTTTAAAACTGGAGGAAAAGTTGCTGGTTCTGCTGATGTATTTTTATTTCAATCTACAGTGTTAGTTTTCATAATGAAATTGAGGATCACTTACCTTGGCTTGAACCACTCTGCTTTACTTAATAGGACAAGTATGTGTGTAGTCATGCTGATGCAGCTTTGATACCCAGTGCATGGTTGACTTTCCCATATGGCAATGGAATAGTACATTTTAAGCAGTTAAATGCCACTTATTAACAGGTTATTAATACCATGTGTTTTTATTGGCCTCTTTCATGCATTGTGCTAATCCTTAGCCAACATTATTTTAAACCACAAGCAAGCCATGTTATTGCCTTAGCATAATGCATTAAGCCATCCATTAATTTGTCCATGACATTTGTATGTATCTGCATATGAATAAAGCATTTGTCTTAGGAAGTGGAAAATATGTTTGTGTGTGTATGAGAGAGAGAATGAAAGGAAGGGAAGGGAAGGAAGGAAGGAAGGAAGGAAGGAAGGAAGGAAGGAAGGAAGGAAGGAAGGAAGGAAGGAAGGAGACATCCTAATAGCTCTTTGGAGAGACAGAATTGCTGCATGATTTTGAACAGTTCTTCCCAGCTTGAGCCAGCAAAAGAAAAAAGTGTGCTGGGGTACCAAATATGAGTGTGATTACACAGATGATGAAATGCCTGTCCTTGCCAGAGGCTTACACAAAAGAGTCATTGTGCACAAACACACCCCCTTTAGTTTTGCAGGAATGATATTCCTGCTTGATGTGTACCTTTTGAAGGAGCCATACTGCAAAGCTGCACCTGTAGCTCTTTCCTTAAGGCCTTTTCTATACACCCCCACACACCCCCACACACCCCGCATTGAAAGGATCAGTGTTGATCCTTTGCAATGGCATGGACTTGGTAAGGTTTTTCAGAAGTGGTTTGCCATTTCCTCCTCCTTAGGGTTGGGACAGTGACCGGCCCAAGGTCATCTGACTGGCTTTGTGCCTTCAGATGCAACTAGAACTCACAAGTCTCCTGGTTTCCAGCCTGGGGTCTTCACCACTGCACCAAACAGGCTCTGTGTTAGCCTATCAACCTCTAATTATGAATCCTCCTGCCTTGGAATAAGGGTGCTTGCAGAGCTGGATCATACTGGTTCTAATAATCAGAGAGGATTGGTTGTACGGAGCAACCCTTTTGAGAGGTTACTGCTGACGAATGCATTCTGTTCCCAAATTCATTTGAAAGTTTTGCTTAGATTTGGGGAATTTGCTCCCCGATGGCCACTACTTAACATCGTCTTTCCTGACGAGTTCTAAACCACTTTCATGGGTCCTAAGTAAAAATATTCTCAAACTGATACCAGAATGATCACGGCTGTGCTTCCTTTTGAGAACAGCCTGCCAGTTCTCACACAGAAGCAGGAATCTTGAATACTTTGGCTGTCTTACAAGCGTTCATTCCCCATATATATATATATATATGTACAGGGAGTGCAGAATTATTAGGCAAGTTGTATTTTTGAGGATTAATTTTATTATTAAACAACAACCATGTTCTCAATGAACCCAAAAAACTCATTAATATCAAAGCTGAATATTTTTGGAAGTAGTTTTTAGTTTGTTGTTAGTCATAGCTATTTTAGGGGGATATCTGTGTGTGCAGGTGACTATTACTGTGCATAATTATTAGGCAACTTAACAAAAAACAAATATATACCCATTTCAATTATTTATTTTTACCAGTGAAACCAATATAACATCTCAACATTCACAAATATACATTTCTGACATTCAAAAACATAACAAAAACAAATCAGTGACCAATATAGCCACCTTTCTTTGCAAGGACACTCAAAAGCCTGCCATCCATGGATTCTGTCAGTGTTTTGATCTGTTCACCATCAACATTGCGTGCAGCAGCAACCACAGCCTCCCAGACACTGTTCAGAGAGGTGTACTGTTTTCCCTCCTTGTAAATCTCACATTTGATGATGGCCATGTCTCTGAGTATTGCACACCTTGTGCTTTTGGGCACTCCAGTGATGTTGCAGCTCTGAAATATGGCCAAACTGGTGGCAAGTGGCATCTTGGCAGCTGCACGCTTGACTTTTCTCAGTTCATGGGCAGTTATTTTGCGCCTTGGTTTCTCCACACACTTCTTGCGACCCTGTTGACTATTTTGAATGAAACGCTTGATTGTTCGATGATCACGCTTCAGAAGCTTTGCAATTTTAAGAGTGCTGCATCCCTCTGCAAGATATCTCACTATTTTTGACTTTTCTGAGCCTGTCAAGTCCTTCTTTTGACCCATTTTGCCAAAGGAAAGGAAGTTGCCTAATAATTATGCACACCTGATACAGGGTGTTGATGTCATTAGACCACACCCCTTCTCATTACAGAGATGCACATCACCTAATATGCTTAATTGGTAGTAGGCTTTCAAGCCTATACAGCTTGGAGTAAGACAACATGCATAAAGAGGATGATGTGGTCAAAATACTCATTTGCCTAATAATTCTGCACTCCCTGTATATATGTGGATCTTTGGTCATTCGGGTTTTTTCCCGCGTAGAATTGAAGGTGTAGGAGCAACGTTTCGACGGAATCCCATCCGTCATCCTCAGGCTGGTGGCTTCAGCTTCCTTCTTCTGGGCTGAAGCCACCAGCCTGAGGATGACGGATGGGATTCCGTCGAAACGTTGCTCCTACATCTTCAATTCTACGCGGGGAAAAACCCGAATGACCAAAGATCCACATACAAACACCCGCGAAAACCAATGAAGGACAGATTGGGGGTGGTGGTTCAAACCAAGCCTCTCCAAAGAAGGGGCCAAATAGTTGGTTCTCTAGGGCAGGAAGGAAACACAAAGTTTGAACACGCTTTCTGTGCATGCTTTTGAATCACAGATGAAAATCGTTTATAAAGGCTTCTTCCTTTCTTCAATAAATTCTGCTTATTTGAAATTCCTGGGTTTCTTGTCATCTGTAATGGCTCATTATTGCCTGCAGGGTAAGCTTGGCACAGATTAAGGAATGGGGAGGATGGGAGAGAGCTGACTGCAAATGTTGGCAGACATTTGCCGAGTCCTTCAGACTGGCTTGGGAGAAAGTCTGCTCCGTTTCTCTTCCCCTCATTTGTTTCCTTTGGTAAGTGTCTGCCATCTGGATGAGTCCAAACCCAGCCGATGGAATTCACCGTAACTATTTGTGACACTGTGGCATAGCCAAATCCTCCAAGACCCCTTTGAGATGATTGCTCTTTCTGTTATAGACTCAGAAGCCTCGTTGGCAATATGCTGTGTTCTTAAATTGCCATAAATAACGCCAAATCACGGATGTCACAAAGCTGAACTGGGTGTGCAAATAATCCTCATTTATTATGTGTGTTTTTTAAAGTTGGTATTAGGGAAAGGTTTGCTTGGCTGTTAAAAAGTGATGAATTGGCTGCCTTTGCACAGTGCATACACATTACAAAAAGTAGCTACTGCGGTTAGGCACTTTCTGTTTTTGCACAGTGAATCATTCAGGTTTGGTTTGCACCTGCTAACCTTCAAAAATCTCATTATTAGCCAGGATAAATTTAATAAGTATGCAATAATGGTCAAATAAGCGTACTTATATGTGTTACTTTAGCAATTGTTTTTAACTGTGGCAAGGAAGGAAGGAAGGAAGGAAGGAAGGAAGGAAGGAAGGAAGGAAGGAAGGAGAGAAAGGAGGGGAAGGAGGGGAAGAAGGAACAGGAAGGGAGAGAAGAAGGAAGAGAAAGAAGGAAAGAGGGAAAAGAAGGAAGGAAGGAAAGAAGGAAAGGGAAAGGAGAGGAAGAAGGAACAGGAAGGGAGAGAAGGAAGAAAAGAAGGAAAGGGAGAAAGAGAGAGAGAGAAAAGAAGGAAGGGAGGAAGGAAGGAAGAAAGGAAGGAGTGAGGAAGGGAATTGAAGAAAGGAAGGAAGGTTTTTGATGCTACCTGCCAGATTCCCACAATGAAACTCAATGGGGAAGCCAGCAGGAAGTCGGAAGTTGCTCCTGCTCCCACTGCTTTTTAGACCACCTGCGGTCCTTCTGTTTCTTTGTTTAGGTAAGGAAATATCTCTGAAACGATGTCCCAATGGACATGGATTGTCTAGTATTTATTTATTGTCTAGTATTTATTTAAAAGCAAGATGAGAATTCAGGTCAAACCCTGCTGATGTCAGGCGGTGGCACCATTCGTGTCATCAGTCATAGTTTGGCTTAATGTGGTGGCCTGGTTACTATAACGTGCTAAGATTGCGCCCTAAATCACAAACTAGCCCTTTTTTTATTAAAGTAACTGGTTGTGGAGCCTTACTTTTTTTTTACCCTACAGTTTTAAATCACCCACCCGGGAAGGAGACAGGAGTTCGGAAATCGGGTAGATAAGACTAGGGAGAAGGGATACTAAGCAGTCACTTTGCATTTGAAATGAGAGAAAATTGGAGCTGGAGGACTTGGGTAGTAAGAAATTGCACAGAAAGGGAGCAGCCACTGAAAGTCGCCCCACCCCCACCCCTTTTACTGTGGATATTACTCTGAGTTGAAGGCAGAAGGGAGTGAATCCTCCCCAGCTCGTTGCAGACCAGATGGATTCACCCAAGAACAAATGCTGCAGAAGCATCTGGGGCTACTTCCGAGCTGTTTAAGGCAGCCTGCGTCCACCAGGACTGCAACTCCCAGAATTCTAAGCCAGTTACTTAGGAATTCTGAGAGTTGCAGTCCAAATGTAATTGGGTAGCCTCAGGTGGGGAACCACCAGTTTAGCAGTTTGCATTCTTCTGCCTCTCCTATTTTTGAATTGTCCTTGGAGTGACTACCCTGTTGTGATTCAGCGTCAGCCTGTGATTCCGGCAGCTGAGTTGGGTGATTCTGAAGAGGAGGAGGAGGAGGGGTTTGGAGAGCCTTTGGTGTCAGAGGGAGGCTCTGATGCACTGCAGGACTCTCAGCCTGGCCCCTCCCTCCTCAGACTCAGCTGTGTGAGCATGAGGGATTGGAAGAAGATGATCCACAGCTGGCTCTGTTCAGGGATGCTAGGAGCAGGAGGCAATCTAGCAGAACAGAACAGAGGAAAGCAATGAGGCAACTTGGGAGAAGGCAATGAGAAGCCACGCCTTGGGACTGCTGATAAAAGGGGAAGGTGTGGGAGGTGCTGGTTGCTGAAGGCAACCGTTTGAAGATCTTCTGCTAGGGTTCTGGTCTGTTATTCTTGTTTAACTTTTGTTTAACCTTTTGGTTTAAGTCTTGTTTGAACTTTTTGTTTAACTTTTGTTTGAACTCTTTGTAAATAAATTTGGTTGTTTTTTCCCCCAGCCTGTTGATTATAAAAAGGGATTGTCCCTGACATTCAAACAGGGCCGGTCGTAGGCTGGAACAGAACATACCCAAAGGTAGCTAGGAATCAGAATGATGGATGAAGATGAACAGCTTAGCCATGTCATCTTTTATCTTGTGCTTTGAATTACACCTTGGAAATTAACAAGAGGCACCTTGGCAAATGAGGTGTCGAACAAGCATCTCTCTGTCCAGGTAGCTCTTCAAAGAGGCAGCGTTGAAATCCTGGTACTGGGTGCAGCATCACCACCTAACATGGCTTCTCTCCCATCTTCCGGGGGCAAGACTCCTCTCCCCCTTTCCAGATAAGGCAAGATAGATGTCATCAGCCTGAATGTTTTCTTCTCTTTCTTGTCCTGCCATCTCCCTTTTCAGGTTCCTGGTCAAAAATGCATCCTCGCCTCCTGAAAATCAATAGAGGCAGGAAGGCAGAAACGGTGAGGGCTCCTTGGTGACTTGTGTAGAACAGCAGTGATGTTAACGCACAGCCTCGCTTGTCTATTGTTCTCCTTTCGCTCTGGATATTGATTGTGTACCTTCCCTTCTGCTGCCGCCCACACAGCGTCTTGACAGTTTGAGAGGTCAGCCTGTTCGGCTCATGGCCATCCTGATTCCCAAAATGGGCCTCGGGCGATCAGGCCATCAAAGATCGGCTGGCGTTACGTTGCCTTGTATCTCTGCAGCTCTCTTGTGGATTGTGACTCACATTTTTCATTTATTCCATTTATTTCAAGGGCGCAAAGAGAAAATGAAGATTGCAGCCATCCAAAGAGTGCATTGTTTTCCTGTCTGGCTTTTATCTGAGGCGGTGATTTCTCATCATTTCAGAGACACCGCTTTTTGGCTTATTCAGATATTTAAGTTCGTGGTTTCATTCAGCTTGAGGGGAAACATTCTCATGTTTGAGATAGCCTATTCATTTGAAGTGTTATAAATCCAAGTTGAAATTAGGAATAATCTGTTCATGTGCAGGAGTGGAGTGGAGGAGGTGGGGAATATGTTTCTCCTTTTTAGGAGTATCACGAAATGAAGCCACATTGGAAATGCTAGGAAATTGTAAAGGATCTTCCCCATCTTGCAGACTTAGAGGGGGAGGGGAAGGGGGAGGGGGAGAGGAACTGAGCTAGCCAGCTGGGGTTCAGCCAGCTTCAGAGCAAGTGCTAAGGAACCCAGAGAAGCCAAACTGGATAAGCGTTTCACTGTTAAATAAGATTAGGATGTCACAGATGTTGATTCCAACTTCTGACTGATGATGATTTTGTAGTCCAATGGTTGTTGCCACTTCTGAAGAATTCTGAAGGTTTTGTTGTTGTTGTTAGTTGCGAAGTCGTGTCCGACCCATCGCGACCTCATGGACAACGTTCCTCCAGGCCTTCCTGTCCTCTACCATCTTCTGGAGTCCATTTAAGCTCACGCCTACTGCTTCAGTGACTCCATCCAGCCACCTCGTTCTCTGTCGTCCCCTTCTTCTCTTGCCCTCAACCTTTCCCAGCATGAGGCTCTTCTCCAGTGAGTCCTTCCTTCTCATTAGGTGGCCAAAGTATTTGAGTTTCCACTTCAGGATCTGGCCTTCTAAAGAGCAGTCAGGGTTGGTTGAGGAAGTTCTTATTCCAGAGAATCTGGTCTGGTTGTCAGTAGGTCCTGCATCTGGTTTTCCATCCATTGACCCTGCTGCTTTTATGGATTTGCAAGATTTATTTATTCAGGGACAGGGGTTAGAATGGCAGAATCTGTGTATATGGAAAAGATTTGATCCTTTAAACTCCAGACTAAAATCTGGATCCTCTACAAAGGAGGATCTACAGGCTCAATTTTCTTGATTTCCAATACCATTCTAATACTCCTTGTTTTTTTTCAAATTGTCCCCTCCAGTTCTCAAAAGTTTTGACGTAATCCCTTCCTTTGGATTTCTCCCCTTTGCTTTTGTGAATCTGAGATTATTCCATACCTGCTACCACCTCTCTTGTGTCTTATATAATTTTGTGGACAAACATTTCAAGGATGACTGACAGTTTAAATCAAAGTTGCTATGACATTTAAGGAAACGGAGCTACACTGAGATCCCCCAAATCAGTTTGGCACCTTGAGCAGGGACAGTATTAAACGCAAATAGTACTAAATAATACCAACTTCATCCATCCATCCCTCATCTCAGTGAGTGATCTGGGCAGCAAACAGAATTAAAATAGAGTAAAAACAATGGCAAATAATTAAACCTCCAACTAAGGTAAGCTTAAATGAAAATGAATTTCTGTCTTCATGGAACCTGCCATTCAAAACCCCTCCCCCCTTTCCCCCAAAAGCTAGGGGAAACTACACAGAATTCAATAAGGTGCCATTAATGTTAGTAATTCAACTCTTAAGAATTTAAAGGCCAGCGTTCCCTTAAGACTTCAGTAAGGACCTGTTTCTTGGAAATGCTTCTTCTCAGATTTTTCCCCCCATCTGGACTGAGTTGCTAGTTATGAGATCCGCTGCCAGCAGACGTGCCTTCCATCTTTGGCCAGATTACACCTCCTCTCCCCGAAATCTCTTCCCAGCGTGGCTGTTGGCCCATCCCTTATGGGCCTGTGCGGCAAATGCAAGTCTAAACATCCTCATGAGTTCCATCTACCCAAAACCTCTGTGGGAAATAATCTCATCACAGAATCATGTCAATGAGCTGTAACAATGAACCAGATGATGGGTTTTTATAAGTATTGGATTTGATCACAATGGCTGAGAACTGGTTTAGTTCCGTCATTGAGTGCCTGGTGTGTGCTGGTTTCCAATGCTATAGTTCTTGTTAGTGTCATTTCCTCGGTTTTAATGGAATATCGAACATTTACCTTCGGAAATGTCACTCTCAGATGGCGAAGCCTTCAGATTCAAGCTGAATGAAGCGGATATTGCAAGCTTTGAAACGCCACTCACAGCCACTAAACAGTTCTTAGCAGAATGTATCTGCACCACTTTACTGAAGCATTTCGCTCGCTCGTGTAGCGCTTACCCCCTCTCCACTTCTGTGGGTGGTGTAACTTTCCTGGTCCCTCAGGGTTTTCCTAAGAGGCAGCAAAATGGGATTTCACTTCTAGGAAGTCACTGGGGGACAACATCACAAGCCCCCTTGCCGCTTAGAAAAGGGTGCAAGCTGAGTTTCTGGCCTGCCGTGTTTATGAGAAAGCAAATCTTGCTAATATCCGCAAACGGAGGAAGGGATGGTGAGGATGATGGAACTTGCAGAGGTGGCTAAATTAACTCCTTTGCTTAGAGAGGAAACAATATCTACATTTATGGCTGGCTGGAAACCCCTTAATAGACTTTTTGCATAAAATGGTAAAAAAAAATGCACCTAAGATTTGTGGTTTTGATGATTAAAAAAAGTGGATTGTAGAAAAGAATGAGCTTTTTTTTGTAACCAGAGAGGAAGCGATAACTTTATAATTATACTTGTGTTTGCTGTAAAGGAAATTGGAAGCTGCTCTTTCCTATCTCTCTTCTTTTCTCTCCCCCCCACCTTTTTTCTTTTAATTAGTTCGTGTTAGTTCCTTTGTTCTTTGTAAATTTTAATAAAAACTATATAGAAAAAGAAAGGAAATCTTCCAAAATTAGACTTAGTTTTTTTCAAAAATAGACAAGGAATTATTATGTCAACCATCCCACTCAGCCATCTAGCAACGAAAGACGCCAGGTGCCTTGTTTTTGCCAAGGGTATATTTTCCTGAAGCTTAAATGGTTACAGAAGTAGCAAAAGCTGTGCTCAAGCAGTGCAATTAATTTTCCCTTTTTCCCTGCTTTCCTGGGCTGGAGCTTTTCACATCTTGGGCTGGCGTAGCTTAGCTTCCACTACTCCCCTGTTTCCTCCCTATCTTCCAATCCTGTCTTCCCTCCCCTCACTGTTAATGTTAATTTTGCTGTTAGCCTGCAAAAGCTTGGAGAGCAGAGTTGCAGCCATGACACATTATTATGCTAGCAAAGAGGATCGCATGTGGTTGGGCTCCATATTTATTTATTTATTTATTTATTTATTTTAATCCCATTTATATCCCGCCCTTCTCCGAAGACTCAGGGCGGCTTACACTCTAAGCACAAATCAATGTGCTTAGCAGTAGCCTTCATTCTATGTACTTATTAGGGCTTTCATACACCCCCCCAAGCGGCATTATTACAAAGTCAGCTTAATTGCTCCCAACAATCTGGGTCCTCATTTTACCTACCTCGGAAGGATGGAAGGCTGAGTCAACCTTGAGCCTGGTGGGACTAGAACCTGCACTAATTGTAGGCAGCTGGTGTTACTTAAGGAGCCATTAGCCCACTGCTCCACCAAACAGTGTCCCAACAGTGCTACTAAAGTCAACCACAGAGATGTATGGGTGAGGGAGATCTTGTGCTTTTCCTCCAGCCTTCACCTCACCACAGAGGAAAAGCTTCTGTGGGATTTACTTGAGGATGCTGATATTTTTTTGTCAAGCCTGCTTCTGCAGACAGGGCAGTGTGCTGAAGAGTCACGTGGCTGTTCTTCAAGCATCCCACAGTTTGGAATCAAGGAAGGCGAAGCTGCGACAGCAGATGCAGAGGTCACCCCTGTAGCACATCAGGCTTGCCTGTTCAGTTTTAAATATAGTTTTAATTAGATGATAATAAAATGGGAACACTGGCATGCTGCAAGGTAAAAGCAGCCTCTTCCAGCATAATCATTGTGACCAATATTTGGTCACCATGATGTAAAAAAGATGTTGAGACTCTAGAAAGAGTGCAGAGAAGAGCAACAAAGAATGAACTCAGAAGGAGGTCTATGGCTATAACAACATCTCTGAAATTCAGTACCATCAGTGAATAAATTTTTCTTTAATTTTTCATTAGTTGAAGACCGCCCCATGATATGGCAGGCTTATATGTTGAGATGATTAGGGGACTGGAGGCTAAAACATATAAGGAACAGCTGCTGGAATTGGGTATGTGTAGTTTAACGAAGAGAAGGACGAGGGGTGACGTGATAGCAGTGTTCCAATATCTCAGGGGCTGCCCCAAAGAAGAGGGAGTCAAGCTATTCTCCAAAGCACCTGAAAGCAGGACAAGAACTAGAAGATCCCTTCCAACTTTTATTATTATTATTATTATTATTATTATTATTATTATTATTATTATTATTATTGTTGTTGTTGTTGTTGTTATTGTTGTTGTTGTTATTATTATTGTTATTCATCATCGCACAGTCAGCCAGATGTTCAGACTGGATTTGGCATTTTTGTCTACCTATCAAGTCCTTACCAAGGACCTGGGATAGGCAGATGTGGATGTTTGATGGTATTACAGATGTCATCGCAGGATGGAAGCAGTTCCTAGTAAGGCCGCCTTTTGCAATTGACTAATGGCGAAATTGTCAATGCCAATCGTGTTCAAGTGGTGCTCCAGTTGTTTTTGGATTGCACCCAAGGTGCTTATTATTATTATTATTATTATTATTATTATTGTTGTTGTTGTTGTTGTTGTTGTTGTTGTTATTGTTATTCATCATCGCACAGTCAGCCAGATGTTCATACTGGGTTTGGCATTTTTGACTACCTATCGAGTCCTTACCAAGGACCTGGGATAGGCAGATGTGGATGTTTGATGGTATTACAGATATCATCGCAGGATGGAGGCAGTTCCTAGTAAGGCCGCCTTTTGCAATTGACTAATGGCGAATTTGTCAGTGCCGATGATGGTGTTCAAATGGTGCTCCAGTTGTTTTGGGATTGCACCCAAGGCGCCTGTTACTATTGGTACTACCCTTGCTTGCCTTTGCCCACAGTCTTTCTATTTCTATTTGTAGGTCTTTGTATTTTGTTATCTTCTCCAGTTCTTTCTCATCTATTCTGCTGTCTCCAGGCACTGCCACGTCCATTATCCAGACTTTTTTGTCTTTCTTATCGACAATTGTTAAGTCCGGGGTGTTATGTTGTAGGTGCTTGTCTGTTTGAATTCTGAAGTCCTAGAGCAGTTTAACTTTATCATTTTCTATGACTTTCTCTATTTTATGATCCCATTGTTATTATTATTAGTATTATTAGTATCAGTATTAATACCACCACCTCTGGATCCAGAAGGGGTCTACGACAACTTGCCAAAGTCAATTTGGCACAGGACAACTTGACACAGGACATCTCGGCACAGGACAACTCACTGCGGGACAGTTCAACAATTCAATTTAATGATTTAAAATAACTAAAAAAAATATTCAATTTTTTGTCATTCATATTCTGTTTCAATTTTAATTATCCTTTCTTTAATGATTCTGTTCTAATATTTCTTTGATATTAGTGTAACTCTTGTCCCACAGTGAGTTGTCCACCGGCGGCTAGGCCATGGCGAGTTGTCCTGCTGCAAATTGTCTGTGGCAAATTGTCCCATTCCGCACAGAAGGCATCCTGGTAAAATGAGGAGTGGGGTAGATTGCAGCCTGAGACTTGGTTGGAAGATGTGTCCCCTTTCTGGAAATGGAAAAAGGGGACTTGGTTGGTAGAGGCCAGAAGCTCCATCCTTCTCTCTTAAACCAAAGAGGGTCAAGGTGGGCAAGTCTTGAGTTTCTCCCTCACCCATTCTTCTTTTTTTTAATATATTTGATCGGTTTTTTGCAATAGCAGTCTTTAGTGCTTAGTAAACAGCATGTTGTCTGGGTTCATATATTTGAAAAAAACTTATCAATAATAATTAATTTCTATAATTCCATGATCAATATATTAATTAATAGTATGTTTCCTTGATCTTCCCTTCTTCCAATAGGATTCTCCTTTGTCAACATTAGATAAATATAATAATATTTTCAATATATACAAGGTTGGATATAAATAGTTTTTGTGTTTGTACAGGTAACAATGACATCCATATATAACATCTTTTCTAATTAACTTATGTTAATCATGTAGTACTCCATCTGGTATATCGAGTCAGATCTCTTAAGTCTAACTCTAGCTTTCTTCTTTTGCCAAATAGCTTTCCAAGTTAGTATAATCCGCTTGCCAGGAAATTTCTTTATTTTGCTAGGTGTTATTGGGAGTGTAAAGGATAGATTGAGTAGGATGTACACTTTTTGTCTCCCAGACTCTGATGATTTTCCTGGCAGCTCTATAATCCATTTTGTTAAATCTTCTTTCTTATCCTCAAATTTGTTTGGAAGTCCTGTCAAATAAAATATCTTTTCCATTTTCATCGTTTTAGTAAAATCTTATAGATTTTTTAATGTTTGTATTAAGTTATAGTTCTTTTCATTTGTAGCTTCCCTATTTAAGTTACTTTCTTCTAGTTTGTGTTCTGTTATCTGATTTGTTCATTCTTTATTATCGTTATCTCAGAGTTTTTAAATTGTAAGTTTAGATTGAATATGTGCTTATTTATGTCATCAAGATTGTTTTTGATCTCGTCATTGTTTGAAACTATTGTCATTTGAATCTTTCATAGCATTGCGTACATTTCTTCCTGAAAAGTACTTGTCTCGTCTTGGAGTATTACTCCTGCAGATCTCTGATGTTCCAGGCTAGATCTTTCAGAAGAGAATATTTGGTGTGGTTTCCTGTCCCTTTTAGATAAATATGCAATGTCCATTTCGTCTCCTCCCTCCAAATAATCTTTCACCAATACCATAGTCTCTGTAGTTAGCTTTATCGAGCCAGCCAATCTCAAAATCCAAACTACCAAATCTTATATAGTTCTTATCTTTATGTATAGTTTTTGTTATCCAGTGTGCTTCCAGTTGTCAAGGTATCAGTGAAAGCAGTATTTTATAACAATTCTTCTATTCAGGGGTCAGTTATCAACCCGTCAAAGTTGCAATCCAGCGTGTTTAGCCACCTTGAAGCCTTCTAGTAAGTTCCCCCTAGAAGATTAGCCAAGAGCCATTTTTTTTCTTTTTCTGCAAACAGTTTCTTGAGCTTAGACAACAGCTGAAGTTTTCTTTTTCTGTAGACACTTTTTTAAGCTTATAAATTGCCCAGTATATTTTTCTTTCTTTGTTTTCTTTGTTTTCTATTTGACTGAAGGTTATTAAAGTTCAAGAGAACAGATTATTCTTTGTTTCTGGGCATTTTGCCAATTTCTGAGCCAGAGTCGCTGTTTTTCTATGCTCTGATTCTCTACTAGATATCAGTAGTTATTTATTTTCCAACTTCTTCAATCAAAAACATTGTTTTATTTTTTTTTTATAAATTCATCAAAACTCTTTAGGGTGTAAAATCTTAATGGTTTTCTTAATTTTCAGATTTATACAGACTATAGTGTTATTAATTTCATTTCAGTATATTTCTTTCCCCCTTAAAAGTTAGTTCGCTGCTTCCATCAATGGAAGGATGGGGATTTAGTCCCCTTCCTCACTTTTGGAGGATTTCTTGCTTTGGGAACTTTTTTCAGGGAATCAGTTACAAAATAGAAGAGAGAAGATCAATATTCTCACCCATTTTCAAGCACGCTGTTCATTGTTGTTCTGGTTTGTGCTTTTGGACTTTGTCTACTTGTAGCTTGGGCTAGACAGTGATATGCAGCTAGTCTTTCTTCTGTTGGGTTGGAGGGCTTCCCCCGGATCAAGCAGATCAACTGCCATCATTCTGTGATCATCGGGGTGCTCCTCCTTCTTTGTTGCCTCTCCAGGGCAACTTTTGACCCATTTAGGGTCCCCTGGCAGGGCAAAATCAGATGTGGGATGCAGAGCTCTGTGATCCCTTGGCTGGATCGCTACAAGGTGGAACCGGAAGTTTATTTATTTTATTTTTAATTCCATTTATATCCCGCCCTTCTCCGAAGACTCAGGGCGGCTTACAAGCTTAGCAGTAGTCCCTCCCTGACCCATTCTTCCTGTGATAAGCTGATGTTTCTGTAACAGCTACTACATACTTTTTTCAGCTATGTCCATGCTCCTCTACACACAAGGGGTGAGAGACAGAGAGAGTCTACAAGATGGTGGACATGGTGCTGTGATTGAAGCCCTAACTCAAGAGACAGGGATACAGACTTCCGGTTTGCCATCATGGCCACCATGGACACTGGAAGGCAAGCTCTGTCTTCCGCGTTCGGTTTCGCTCTGCTGGGGGACCCTGGATAGGGTTGAGAGTCACCCTGTAGGGGCGACAAGCAAGGAGGGGACCTCCGCTTGATCGCAGGAGGGCTGTAGCCCTTCCGCATGATCCGGGCAGCCCTCCAAACCGGTGGACAAAAGACCAGCCATAGAAATATGGCTCGTCACTAGGCTGCAGACAGCTGAAATCAAACTTACCACCAGGCACTTCTAAAGCATCGCGGATAAGACTGGGTAAGACCTGAACCTCTCTTCAATCCTAAGTATTTTCTTTTCCTGTAAAAGCTGCCCAAAGTATCTTCCCCCTGTGAGGAGAGAGGGAAGGGAACTTCTATCCCACCCTCTAAGAATAGGACCATTGATTATCCAGGGGAGTTAAAACACTGAAAGAATCTAACTGGATTTATGTGCTTCTAAAATTTGGAGACCAAAAGATTTCTTATCTTTACTGAAGACTTTGGTTTTTATTTACAAAAAAGAAATAAAATTGGAAAAAGAATTATAAAAATTTTGGATTTAAAAAACCTTAAACGGCATTGGTGACATCCTGTGGCCAGGTTTGATATTACAACTTGTTATTGTCTAAAGGAGACTTGGCTTGAAGTCCAGACTACAGATAAGACTTTTTCAACCTTGACAAATATTTGATGTTGAAATAGGGGAAATTTTAGTCATTAAACTTAAGACATTTGGAAATTAGTTGAAAATAAGGATGTTATACTGTATTATTAACTAGATGATGTAAGATGGTGGGAAATAGAATATACTCGAATAGATAAGATGTGTATCTTGGATATTAGACTTTGTTATGATTTTGTTATAAAGGAAACTTTGGTTACCTAAAACTTGGAAATTATAAATATCAAATGTTAAATTTAAATATTGATGGGAAACTAAAGATTGGGAAAAACTAACAACAGGACATTTTGTCTATAAAGATTGAATGTTAAAGTAACTAGGATATGTATAAGCTAAAAAATATTGATGAATGTAACAATGCTATTTTATTTCATTGATATAATAATTGATTAGCTCAAATATGAGATGGTAGATATTAAGGGGAAAAGAGAGGAAATATTTGATGTGGTAGCTTGAGATTTGTACTAAAGATTTTTGTATGTTATTGAATTATCGATTAACCCAGCCACCACATTGCTTTTTAAATACTTAAATGTAAAATTAGACAATTAATAAAATATTACAAAAAAGAGAGCGAGAGAAGGATACAGTTGTTACCATAACGGCTTCACTTTTGCAGGCCTGCATCCTCTGCCCCCAAGCCAAACTTTCCCTTATCTCCATCATCCTGTCTCTTGAAATCTGTAACAAAGAAAGGAAAAAGATCATTCCTGAACCACTTTCCTGCTAATTTCAGTTGGATTTTCAAGGGCAGTTTGTGAAAAATGTCTAGAGCATGGCTTTTCAACCTTTTCACCCACTGTACCACTTTTAGGATATGGCAACATCCGAGTACCACCAGTCGCCTAGCAAGGTGTCAAAAACTTGACCAAAAAAAAAGGAAAAAAGGGTGAAGTACAGGTAGTCCTCGACTTACAACAGTTCGCTTAGTGACTGTTCGAAGTGACAATGGCACTGAAAATAGTGCCCCCCCCCAAGCCACAGCTGAGCAAGACGCCTGCCTGCCTGCCCGGCGGCGCTCTTCCTCCTGTCCGAGGTTTTCATTGTTGTGAGCATTTCTGTTGAGGATTGGCAGCGGGGGTGGGGTGGGGGTGTTTGGGTTTTATTTCCCCCCCATCTGGTGGGTGGTTGCAGCAGGTTTTGGTCACTTCAGATTATTTATTTATTATTATTTATTTTATTAATTTAATTTCTATACCGCCCTTCTCCCAAAGGACTCAGGGCGGTGTACAGGGCAATAAAACGCAATAAAAATACAATATACAAAAGTTAAAATTAGAATTAAATAGAATAGCCCAATTGCAGTAAAAAGTTAATTAAAATTACAATTAAAATACTTCAAACCCATCAGACGAGGCCGGCTTGTTGAAATAGGTGAGTTTTCGGGTCACGGCGGAAAGAGCGAAGGTCAGGAGCCATCCGGAGCTCAACCGGTAAATCATTCCAAAGGTCTGGTGCGCCCACAGAGAACGCCCTCCCCCTGGGGGTCACCAGTCGGCACTCTCTGACCGGCAGCACCCTGAGGAGGCCCTCTCTGTGGGAGCGCACTGGACGAAGGGAAGTTGACGCCGGCAGCAGGTGCTCCCGTAAGTAATCCAGACCCATGCCATTTAGGGTTTTATAGGTCATCACCAGCACCTTGAATCTCACCTGGAGGGCAACTGGAAGCCAATGACCCTGGGAGACTGTGACCGTCAT
Organism: Vipera ursinii; assembly: GCF_947247035.1. Lineage (NCBI taxonomy): Eukaryota > Metazoa > Chordata > Lepidosauria > Squamata > Viperidae > Vipera > Vipera ursinii. The sequence goes on from NC_139520.1 coordinate 3,795,831, forward strand.
AAATATGAGTCAGTTGCCAAGCATCTGAATGTAAATCACAAGACCCTGGAGATGCTGCAACATTCTAGCTGATCGGCGCTTCTTCTGGGCTCAGCAAATGCACCAGGATCAGTGCCGAGCTCCAGCTGGATCCTGGCACTGATCCTGGCGCTTCCGCTGAGCCCTGACAGCCCTGCAGTTCCAGCCATCTCTCGCTCCGGCTTGTGCAGTGCTGCCACCGGTTCAGCTCATTCCCCTCCCCCGCTACCACTTTTTAGGATGGTTGCGTACCATCTGCCAGGTGCCAATGTACCACAGGTGGTACCCGTACCACAGGTTGAAAAGCCCTGGTCTAGAGGAGCGCCTGGTTTAAGTTGTATAGTTTAGCTTGAAGAACTTTGCCTGGTTGCCCTGTTTTTGTTGATAGCGTAGTTTAAATGTATGTGTGCATTATGAGCTTAAAATTCTGCATGTACTAATAAGCATGACTAATGAAATTTCCAGTAATTAATTATTTCTTAGGGGCAAAACTCTCCCCTTCGGTATCTCCTAATGAAACATGAGAAACATGAAAACTAATCTGTCTTATTAAAAATGGTTAAATTAAAAAGCCATTTATTTTCACCTCTATTTATTATGATATTTTCTGAATAGTAAAACATCTCCCATCTGTTCCAAGCTCCTGATATAAGGTTTGTTTTATATTTTTCCCCTTCAACTTTGTGAACTAGGGCAAACCTTGATTATACTACAACCTTAAGTTCTATTTCCCCCCCCCCCCCGTCAAAATTACTTCAAGACTCCCTTGGGGTCAAGTGCCACGCCCTCAGATCTCCCCCTCCCATTCCCTTAGCCCCATGACCTGTGGATTGGTCCCTCTGGGACCAATTATTCCTTTCAGAATTATTCTAACATGTTTTTAGCCCCAGGAAGTATAAATGTCAGGAGCAAGTTTCAACCCTAGTCTCTTTAAAAGAGCATTTCCATGGTTGCAGGCACAATTAATGGTTTTTTTTTCTGAGTCGTACAGAAGTAGAGCGGTCCCTGCTTTGACCAGCCAGAGGTCCTCCATGAGAAAATCCATTTTAGGTAGCAAGAACAATTGCCTTGCTGCCCAACTTGCCTTGTGGGCTCGAATAGCAAAAGTTGTGTCCTTGCAGAACTTTGCTGGACAACCCTCCTGTTGACTTGTGGCTTGGAGACTTGTCCCTTTGGAGAGTCACAGTCAGTTTATTTTGGCTGACAAGCCTGAAAGCTTTTTTAAACTTTACTGCAACCAGCATCGTCCACAGTGTATGGTGAAAAAGTCAAGATGGCAGCCACATTAGTGCGATCAAAGCTCATAAGGGTACACCTTTGAAGATATTTGTTGTGTGCAACAATGAGGGGGATCCACTCCAATTCCTTCCTTCATTCTAGTAACTCAACAAGATGGTAAATAACAAAGCACTGTTGACTGTGTTGCCTTCTGCAAGTTTCCAATGTTTTAGTCTCACATACTTTCGATTACAAATATTTTCTTCTATCAAATCTTTTTCCTTCACAATTTGAGTAACAAAATAACAGAGTTGGAAGGGATCTTCTAGTCCAACCCCCTACTCAAGCAGGAGACCCTATACCAGGGGTAGGCAACCTCGGCTCTTTTATGACTCATGGACTTCAACTCCCATGGACTGAGGAATTCTGGGAGTTGAAGTCCATGAGTCATAAAAGAGCCGAGGTTGCCTACCCCTGCCCTATACTATTTCAGACAAGTGGCTGTCCAGTCTCTTAAAAACTTCCAGTGATGGCGCACTCACAACTCACAACTTTGGGAAGCAAGCTGTTCCACTGGTTAATTGTTCTCCCTGTCAGGAAATTTCTCCTTAGTTCTAGGTTGCTTCTCTCCTTGACGAGTTTCCATCCGTTGCTTCTAGTTCTTGTCCTGCCTTTGGACGCTTTGGAGGATAGGTTGACTTCCTCTTCTTTGTGGCAACCCCTGAGATATTGGAACACTGCTATCACGTCACCCCTGGTCCTTTTCATTAAATTAAACATACCCAATTCCAGCAACCGTTCTGTATATGTTTTGCCTCCCATCCCCTGATCATCTTTGTTGCTCTTTTCTGCACTTTTTCCAAACTCTCAACATCTTTTTTATATTGTGGTGACCAAAACTGGATGCAACATTCCAAGTGTGGTCTTATCAAGGCATTATAGAGTGGTATTAACACTTCATGTGATCTCGATTCTATCCCTGTTAATGGCAGCCTAGAACTATGTTGGCTGTTTTGGCAGCTGCAACACACAGCTGGCTCATATTTAAGTGATTGTCCACTAGGACTCCAAGATCCCTCTCACAGTTTCTACTGTTGAGCCAGAAACCATCTATCCTATACTTGTGCATTTAGCTTTTGTTGCCTAAATGTAGAATCTTACCTTTTCACCATTGAATTTCATTTTGTTAGATAGAGCCCAATGTTCAAGTCTGTCAAGAGTAAGCATGGTTGACTACTACTGTGTTTCCCTGAAAATAAGACCCAACCAGAAAATAAGCCCTAGCATGAATTTTCAAGATGCTCGTAATATAAGCCCCACCCCCAAATTAAGCCCCAGTTAAGATCATCAGCCCGACAGATGCATTTAGGACCGTATTTTCCCGATTATAAGCCCTAAGTGGAAAATAAGCCCTAATGCATCTTTTGGAGCAAAAATTAATATAAGACCTGGTCTTATTTTCAGGGAAACTTAGCATTTATGTATATGATCTACCAGTCTTTACAAAAGAGTAAAACATAAATATAATGGAAATTTTGAAATAAAAAAGAAAAGCTGTTCATAAATTTGCAAGTACCACTTTTGGATTAGGATCAGCAAAATAGTGCACGCAGCTTTTAAGAAAAACTGAAGGGAAAGGATTGGAGGGAAGCAGACAACTGTGGAGGCATAGGGTGAAGGTGAATTAAATGCAAAATTATATTCATTAAAGCTACGAAACACACATATCAGCGGCTAGTGATGAAAGGGTGAGAGGTGAGTTGTTTTGTGCCCAGTGTGACTTCAGATTGAAACATCACAGGGGGTCCTTTTCCGCTAGGGGCTGCATTTTCCTTGAGTGATGGTAATGCATCTCCTTTTTACCCCACAAAGTAAATAAAGATTGGTTAAATCTTTGAGGGTTCTTTCGCAACCCCAAGGGAAAATGCATCTAACCATTCTTCCAACTTCTGTATTTTGAAACTTCTGTGATGTTTTTCTGACTCTTTCTTCTCCTCCCTGTCAGCAAAGAATGGAGAAAGTGATTGCTTTGCATTGACCTTTTTGCCTGCGGGAACATCAAGAAATCTCTTTTGCATTTGACAGGTTCCTGGGAGGACACTATTTTCTCGTGGTTGGTTTTGTCTAATTCAATGAAGGCTGTTGAATGAACTCTTTTCCATGGTTGGTGTTTTTAATTTTTTGGAAAAAAAAAACCTTCAGGCCTTCTCAACCAGAAGTGCTGGAGCTGGAATTGGGCCAGTTTCTTTCCTAGAAAGTTTCATTTAGGGAGAGGAGTTTTGAAGAAGACAGCAAGAGAGAGATTACTTTTCCTTTCCTCTTTGAGAGAGAGGTCCCGTGAACTAAATACATATATTCCACCAACGTCATCTTACAGTTTTCAATTGCAGTCTTTAAGCAGATCATACACTGTTCAGTCTCCAGAGCAACCTTGAAAGCACATCCTGAACTGGAAGTCCAAGCTAATGTTGTATTCATTGTCTCCTTGTGGTCTCAAGATAAATTTTTTCTTATCTCAATCTATATTACCAATCAAGCAATCAGGGCATCTCCCAGCCAGCTTGGCAAGTGGACTCAACTCTCTTCAAATATTCCTCATCTTATTTTACAGTGATTGACATTTACATCAAATTCTTCAGCAATGAAATTCCCCTACAATTAAATTAGCAGTGTACTTCTTCTCCCCAGCTTCCTGCAGCTCTTCAGAGCTTTGGGGTCCTTCATTGCTGAGTTGCTTGTAGACTTAATTCTCTGAACTCAGATTATGAAGGAACCTGATCCTTAAGTCCCCTCTTAGTTATTTTTTTAAACACTACATTGTGAAAGGAAAGAGCAAAAGGGCCAAGCCATGCCTGATGTTTGTCAATGGACAGTGTAACTCTAGTCTGGCACTTCTGAAGGGCGTCAATTTGACACGCACTGTTGAGTGTCTCAGGCTGCCTAGGATTTGGTGATAAGCATGAGAAACAAATAATATGAATAAAGCAATAAAGAAAATTGACGTTTGCTCCCATCAAACTGATTTGTCCATTTGCAGAGCTCAGTTTGTTCTTGAGAAGTTTGGTCAATGTTCATTTAGGGAACAATGTCTTCTTCCTCTTACTCAGGCCCTTCTTTGCACTAAAAAAAATTGTTGATCAGTAGCTGAAGATGAAAAAGGGACCAATTTAAAGAAAAGAAGAAACTGGGGTGACATGATAGCAATATTCCAGGATTTGAGGGGCTGCCACAAAGACGAGGGGTTTATTTTATTCTCCAAAGCACCAGAGGGAAGAACAAGAAACAATGGTTGGAAACTGATCAAAGAGAGGAGCAACCTAGAATTAAGGAGAAGCTTCCTGGCAGTGGAACAGCCTGCCTCCAGAAATCGTGGGCCCTCCATCACAGTGCGGCTTGTCAGAGGCTTAAAAATGAGCTGCAGCAAAATCACTTTGGCTTTGCCATTCCCCTTTGGTTATTTATAAGCCCAGTCCTGCTTTCCCTTTGCAGAAAGTCAGCCAACTGAAATGCCTTCCCAATCCTTACCAGAACCATCTTCCCTCTGGGGGTCCAAAGACTGGCTCAGGAGCAGAACAAAGAAATAGAATGAACAGCGTTTCCTCCTCATATTTACTGAGGCTGGAAAATGTGCTTGCTTCGAAATCTGGACTGCTCCTGCAAGACAGGTAGATTTTCCTGGGCCATTTACCTATTTAATAAGTGAGTTAGATGGTTCCCCCCCCCATCCCGAGGTTTCCCCAAGGCAGCTTGCCTGCAATCTCCAGGCATAAGTGGATTGGGATGAGAGAGAATGACTGCCCCAACCATCCATTTAGCTTTCACAGAAAAGGTGAATCGAAGCCTGGCTCTCCCTGTCCAGCTTCAGGACAAGCACTGAAATGAGATCTCCGTATATCTTTTTTTAAGATGGCGACAGCATCTGTATGTGTTTGTTGATGGTGCTCTGAAGAGTCCGGCAGAGATGGTTCTGGAAAGTTTATTGAGTGTGGAGACTGATGCGTGGAGGTGGAGGGGTGTTTAGAGAAAGGCGAGAGGGAGACGGGCATGAGAGGCTGGAGATTTGGTGACTTTGACTTTGCTTGCCAAAGGTCGCAAAAGGGGATCACTGCAACTGTCGCAAATGTGAGTCCGTTGTCAAGCGCCTGAATTTTGATCATGTGGTTATGGGGATGCTGCAAAGGTCGTAACTGTGAAAAACGGCCATAAATCACATTTTTCCGTGCTGCTGTAACTTTGAACAGTCACTGTTATAAGCCGAGGACTACCCGTATACAGCTGGGGAGATGGTGGTATGCATCCGATTCCTGCTCTGGAGAGCCCACAGGTGCCTCCCCAGCAAAAGAGCAGGTGTGGCCTTGCTCTCTGCACTCATTGGACAAGGGTTATGTCACACAAACTGGATGCTTGTCTCTTCTCAAGCCTTTTGCTGCTGAATGTGGAGGATGCGAAGCATCTTAATTAGCAGCAGAATGAGGAACAGCTGCTTGGCGTAAAGCCTGTGGATTCGTATCTTTTTGCCCCGCATCCTTAATTGTGGCAGCAGCTTTTTCGGGCTGCAAGTTCAAGTCTTCTGATAAATCCAGCCTCACTCCTTAAAAGGGGTCGGTGCTGGTATTGCAAAGTCTTCCTCCTCAAATGGATTGGACTGCCCCATCGCTAAGCAGGGAGGGATTACAGTATATTTCAAATAGGGATTTAGGTGCAGCTTCTCAATTGCTTCTTATAATGCTGGTTATGGCAAGCTGGTTTTATGTATCTCTTCTACCCACCCACCCCCGTCCAATCTTAGAAGTGATTGTTTTGACAGCTCTCCTCTTCTTTATTGCTGTTTCAGAAAAGTTGAACATGGAAATCCATCGGGATACAAAAGCGAGTCAGGTGCAATGAGCCTAGGATGTTGTGTTGCTACCCTGTATCTCGAATCCTTGCTGATGGCTTTGGGGATCAACGCGAGAATGAAATAGCATCCCTGTTGAGAACCAAAGACATTTTTAAGTCGATAACAGGGAGTGACTTCGGTTTGCTTTGAAAGCAGTGCAGCTATTTGGAAGCTTTTGAACAGGAAGGAGGGGGATGGGTGGGGCAACCCAATTTGTCGCAGTCTCAGGTGGTCTCACTTCTGGATTTGATGCCTGGGCTTTGAAAGAAGATGTACATCCTTCTGACATGCACTCATGCAACTGCCTGAATTTAGCAATAATGAGAACTGGGGGAGAGGGGAACAGTGGTGGAGAATTTGCATCAGAGGAATACAGGCAGGTTTTGTGATTGTTGAATGTTTTGCTTATGGCTCAATGAATTTGCCCAGGTCTCCATTTGCACTGTGCCTGATATACTTTGCATGCAACACTTATTCAAAACCATTTAGAGGTGACACGTGTGAAACACACCAGATCTTTGGTTTGGAGGCATCACTGCTTCGGACAGGAAGGCGGTGCAGAGCATGGTGAGGATGGCAGAAAAGATGATGGGTAGTTCACTTCCTTCTATCCAGGATGTAGCATATAAGTGATGCTTGAGCAGGATTGTCTGCAACACTACGCCTCCTCTTCACAACCTGTTTTCTTTGTTACCTTCTGGGAGGAGGGGGCTTCGTGGTACCCGGAGCAGAACATCCAGATTCAGTCACAATTTTCTTCCATAGAGCATCAGCCTTGTGTGAACTCCCAAGTTTCTTCTTTCCAATATATATTCAAAATGGACTGATTAATATCTGTGTGTGTGTGTGTGTGTGTGTGTCTGTATACAATATATATAGCATGTGTATATATGTGTATGGGTGTATATATGCTTTCTTTTGAGAGCAGGCAACAGAATTTCATTTTTACTGTGTGCTCACAGTAAGAAATGACAATAAAGGCTATCTCAATCTGTTTATATCCGTGCTCTATGTGTACTTTATTCTTTGTTTCCTGATGAATTCAACTTATGCTACACATGCAGGCTGGGTATTTGGCAGCTCCACACAATATTCTCTCAAATCCAGCATTTAGTGCTAGCTAGGTTTGCTTTCAGATACTTTGAGATTCTCTCCTTTATGTCTTAAAAGCATCTGGACTTTTGTCTGGTCAGTGCCTGTCTGGCTACATTTCTAAAGTGAAAGAGAAGACAAGGTAGATGTAGCAGTTGGGAATCCCTGAACGCTCTGAAAACTCCCCCATTTTGTCACTGGCAGCCAAAGCAGATTAATCACACAAAAGCAGCATCTTTTGGCAAAACTGTCATAATTCTAGCGATGGTAACATTCAGTATTTTGACATACAGAATGTTTATAACACAAGACTGACACATGACTGCATTCAGTTGCAGCCCTTCTTGTTGTGATTCGGCCCATTCTGATAAAGATTGGAATTCTTTTTTATTCCTATATGTGTTTCAAACATGACTACTTTAAAGGTCTGATGGTTCTCCTCCCTCAATAAAATTACATCATATTCCCTTCTCATATTCCTTCCTTTTAAATCAACAAATCTAAAATCACCAATTCTTCATTTGCTCATTTTCAGCAAAAAAATAAATAAATCCATAAGAGTCCAGTCTTTAAGAAAAGTATTGGTTGTCTTATCCCTGATCAAACAGGTCACTTTTACCATTTCCATAAATGCCATCATCTTCACAATCCATTCCTCCACTGTGGGTCTCTCCCTCGCCCCCTTCTTTTTCTCCCTCTCCCTCTCTCTCCAGATACGAGCAGCGTCAGCACCTCAAAGAGATTTCCTAAAGAAACCCACACCTTTATGGAATATCTGCAAGATCCCCATTTCCCATAAAAACCCAGTCTGGCCCTCAGTCATGACTTCAAGGAATGAGTCTCCACAACGGAGATCAAAATCCACCAGAGGGGGCTGTTAGAGTTGCAGTTGAAGCCACGCCCCTCTAGTTTGTGCATGCGGGGGCGGGGCTTTGATAGTGCCACCCTCTTTTAGATTCTGATATGGTCCGACTCCTGCAGACGCACGGAGGCGGCCCAGTGCAGGATGCGGAAAAGCAAGAGACTTTCGTACATCCAAACACAATGTACTGTTAAGAGTTGTTCACGAAAATACCGGTTTTTTGGAAAATCAGTATCTCCCCACAGCTCTTACATCCTCAAGTTTCCAATTTAAAGAGAATCATATCTTTTCAGCCAAGGCACCCCCCCCCCAAAAAAAGAGGTCTTTTTTTGCCATTTGAAGTGGTGGCAAAAAAAAGCCTTTGATGTCCTGGATGGCTTCTGCCATTCTGAAAGAGTTCCTGCTCTGGCCCTCAAGTGTCCGATGTATTGGATCGTCCTTGCTACCTTTTGCCTTGAGGTTACCTAGATAACGACATTTTTCCTATGTTCATATCCCATTGCAATCCAGTAAAGGACATTGGTGGAGCTTTGGGAACTGATATCCTGCAGTTCTGCATGTATGTAGGTTATAGTAGGGTTTACTGGCCATTACTCCCTCCTCTTCAATAAGTTAAGAGAGTGCAATGCATAGGAATTTGGTACCATTTCTACTCTTCTTAGGTGAAGACACATAAATGTTGTTTTTAGATGCAGGATCTAATCAGTCTGTTTTAAGGGACTGGGCCTCGTGTAGTTGCTCCTTTTTAACCCTTGCCACCTCCTTCTGCATTAGGGGCTGTGGTCAGGATTGGCCCAAGAGGTTTGTGAATTTCCCCTAATTCTGATCTTGATGCTGCACAAATCACAGTTTTCATTGAGAACCTAGTCCATGTTTTTTTATGTTTTAGAAAAGCACACAGCAAAATGATGAATGGAGCTGCATATGCCTTTTGCTTTTAGATGGCTTCAGAACTCCGGTTTATGAATTTACTTAAATCTTCACAGTGCAGCACACCTGCATAAATAAGTGATATATGCCAAATTGGCTATCCTCAGCCTAGTGTTCTGCAGATGTGTGTGACTACCATTCCCAAATCTTCAGAAGCTATACAAATTTACCAAAATGTGCTTTATAAATTTACCTGTAAATCTAAGCTTGATATTCCTAATTGTGTTTTATCATTTTTGGACATCATGGAAAGCCAGGCCACTTGTCCCAAAATTACTTACCATGGTACATGGACAGAAGGCAAATTGGTCTGCTTGTTTCTCTAGACCAGGGGTAGGCAACCTTGGCTCTTTTATGACTCGTGGACCATAGCTGGCTCAGGAATTCTGGGAGTTGAAGTCCACGAGTCACAAAAGAGCCAAGGTTGCCTGCCCTAGACCCTGTAGACCCCCAGAGGTACCCAGCAGCACTCTTGGGAATTGATATTGGAAACTAGCATATGGCTTTGTAAGTAGTAGGGTTTTTTTAATTGAACTCTAAAATTATAGAAAAGGTTATGAGATTCTGTCTGCATTGTGATTCAGCATCAGGCTACGATACCGGCAGCTGAGTTGGATGATTCTGAAGAGGAGGAGGAAGAGGGGTTTGGAGAGCCTTTGGTGTCAGAGGGAGGCTCTGATGCACTGCAGGACTCTCAGCCTGGCCCCTCCCGTCATGTTCCTCATCAGACTCAGCCCTGTGAGCACGAGGTATTGGACGTAGATGATTCACAGCTGGATCTATTCAGGGATGCTAGGAGCAGGAGGCAATCCAGCAGAGAAAGGCAATGAGGCAACTCAGTGAGAGGAGGAGAAGGCAATGAGAAGCCTTGGGACTGCTGATAAAAGGGGAATGTGTGGGAGGTGCTGTTGCTGAAGGCAACTGTTTGAAGATCTTCTGCTAGAGTCCTGGTCTGTTATTCCTGTTTCACTCTTGTTTGAACTTTTGGTTTAACTCTTATCTGAACTTTTGATTTCTTTGTAAATAAATTTGGTTGGGTTTTTCGAGCCTGTTGACTATAAAAAGGGGTTGTCCCTGACATTCAAACAGGGCCAGTCGTAGGCTGGAACAGAACAGTCCGTCCTTCAGCAGGATAAAGGAATAGGAGAAGACTTAATAAAATGAATGTATGAGTTTGCACAGGTGGACATCCCAAAGGTGCTTTTTCAAGAGGCAACTGGACTTTCTGGTTTTTCTTTGAAGACGTTTCGCTTCTCATCCAAGAAGCTTCTTCAGCTCTGCCTGGATGGTGGGGAAATGGAAGGATTTGTACTCCTTGCAGACCACTGGCCATTTGCCTTCTTTTAGAGAGTCATCTGTACATTGGGGAAACAAAACAACCACTTCATAAACACATGACATAACATAGGAGAACAAACCCATCCGGACAAGGTTCACCCATTTGCACCACTCAGGTGACTCTGAGGACACAGATAGACCTCCAGGTGGCCTCAACATCTCTCTAAAAGAAGGCAAAGGACCAGCGGTCTGCAAGGAATATAAATCCTTCCATTCCCCGCCATCCAGTCAGAGCTGCAGAAGCTTCTTGGATGAGAAGTGAAATGTCTTCAAAGAAAAACCAGAGAGTCCAGTTGCCTCCTCTTGAAAAAGCATCTTTGGGACAACCAGAACCTGGAGAACTGAGCATCTTGGTAGACACAGGTGCACATGTGTTGCAGTCTTATTTTTTTAGCCTGGGTGAAATGCTTCTAATGCCCTGAGCATTTTTTCCAGTATGTTTTTAGCAGCTGTGCATTATAATAATGAATTTGCTTTGAATAAGATTGATTTTGCTCTTAGCCACAAAGGGAGCCGGTTGGGTTATTTCTACTTTCACTGAATTCCATGAATGCTGAAGAGAGGATCGGCATCCTGCATCTTTATTTCAGCAAACGTCCACTCCTGCGGGAGTTTCTGCTGCCTGGGGTTGTTTGTGGCTGAGGTTTTCCCATTTCCTGCTACGACTTGCTTTTTCTTTTTCTGCATGTCAGCAACGTCCAAACAAAATGTAATTTCCCAACCCTGCATGTTATTTCACTCTTGCAATAAAGTAGTTGAGTCACAAAAGGTGAAGTCTGGAAGCGTCCAGTGTTGATATTGATTTTGTGCAAAACTAAACACAACTCTAAAGCGTAAAGGGCAGGGGTTTATGTGGTAGATTTTTAAATATTGCAACTTTCCCGGACTCACCAATGTATACGTTGGGTGGCATATAAATTCGTTTAATAAATCAATAAAATAAAATCTTCAGTTTGAAGGATAGTTACATGGGAGAAACAAGTGATTGCAAGTTTCTCTGCATGTGTGTGTGTGTCTGTGCGTTGGTGTTTTTTCTACCCAGAAAGTGAGGATCTACCAAACTTGTTATTCCTGCCTGGTCCACTGTTGAGTGTCCTTTGCACAATTTTTCAGGTTGAAATATATTAGTAATAATCTGTGGTGAATAGGTTTCCAAGTAACTTAAATCCGTGTTACTAATTTTCACTTGTAGTAGTTCCACTTTGTTTTTTTAAAAATGTTTGAAAAGTATATGTATGACATATTTATATGGAACCATCTTTTTAAAGAATCTTAGTTTACCCAGATCCCATTTTTGGATTAACCCATAACAAACGCCTTCGGATTCTTGGCTCCAAACCTGTCTCTTTTGACAAAGAGGCACTGATGGGTGTATCTCTTCCGTGTAGCCCTTCCACATAGCATGTAGTCGAGAGTCATTTTTGATTGTGGCAGGATATAAATACAGTCAATAAATAAAATGTAAGGAAAGAGAAAGCTCTGCATACCATCAACATACTGGCATGGACTGCATTTCTGAACAACCTGCTTGGTGCGGGTATGGCTTCGAATCAGTTTAGATTCCTGCAATTGCCTGAGAATGTCGGTAAAGCTTTTTGGCAAGGTTTACCATTGCCCCCTTCCTAGGGCTGAGAGAGAATGACTGGCACAAGGTCACCTAGCTGTCCTTGTGCCTCAGGTAGGATTAGAACTCAGTCTCTCACTGTCCAGCCTGGTGCTTTCACCATTACACCAAACTGACTTTCTTGACTTGGTGAATATCTGGGTAAGTCCCCCTCTTGCAACCTTGGGAGATGTATTTTGCCCCGCCTTCTTTTATCTAGGACTAAGAGGAGCGATTGGCCCATGGTCACTCCGATGTCTTTGTGCCTATGGTAGGACTAGAAATCATAGTCTCTTAGTTTCTAGCCTATTGCTTTAACCCGTACTTCAAACTGACTCTCAGAATGACCTGCTTTGGGAGTTTCATGTCAACTGAGGATAATATGGGCCACCGAAGGGCCCTGATGCACAAGTTACAGAAATTCTCATAGAATTCCCCGATCCTCCTGTTGCAGAATATCAAGTCCTCTGGAAAGCTCCAAGACACCATGGCAAGAATCCTCCACCAAGGCAGCATTTTTGGTGTCTAAACTATTTTACGATCTCAGTTGAACCTTTCTTCCAGCTCGCCAGAGCTCCAGTTCTCAAAAAGTCCCACTTTGCTTTACAATAGCATTAATTCATGTGTGTCCTCCTGTAGCTATGAGATAGGAACAAGATGGAAGCGCATCAGAACCACACGTCAAGGTGTTTGATGAGTTGTCCTGCAGAGGGAAAGAAGATAATTCATATTGGGACCCAGCGGTGTCCAAGTCACAAGGCTGTTAATCAGATTTGCCGAAGTAAATATCGACAAGAGACTAGAGATCAGACGGCCCCTTTCCTTGCTGTCTTTGTGAAAGTCACTGAGAAGCAATCATGGAAGGAATGCTAAACTAGTTGGGTAGCTGAGAGTGAAGATTTTGGATTTGTAGAAACAAGAGTGAAGTCTTACTCAGATGAGACACGCTCCACTTCATATTCTCTTTTTAATCAAGAAAGCATTTTAAGATTAACTGTGAGTCCTATGGAGGTCAGATAATATCTTGCAACTTGGGTAATAGAATGTCTATGCATTTCTTTTTATTCTCTTGCTTTATTCCATTTTATTAAGATTTTATCCTACAGGCTTCTCAAGGTTAGGGTTTACAGAGTTTATCTCCCTTCTTTGACTCATTTTTCTCCCCAAACAGTCCCCTCCAACTGAATTGGCACATCTGTCTCTGTAGCTCCTATGGTTACCAGAGATTTTCTGATTATTCTGCTCACTCCTTTTCAGGGACTCTATTGACTGTTTTGTCAGCAGCAGTCTTGGTCTTTTGGCTTTAGTCACTGGACACATCTATCTCTGCCTGTATAGTGTATCTAGCCAAAAAGGTCACAGCGGTCTTATGACTTTGTCCAACTGACTGAAAGCAAAAGGAAATCTGCTTTGGACTGGATTTTGCCACGACGTGTGCCCGGAGAAGGCTTTCTGGCAAGTCTTAAGCTAGACCTAACCAAGGAATCCCTTTTCCATTGCTGCATCTTCTAGGTAGCCAATGCAGGAACCATTGTCTGGCTCTAAACGGATATATCCTCAATGGCATCAAGACAGAGCCAGTCTTCTTATAAGCCCTCATCTCTGTGTTGGTCATTGATAAAAGTTTACAAACACTCATCATTACCTTTGGTAAATAAGTCTTGGTTTAGTTAGGATCACTTAAGGCAGGGGTCCCCAACCCCCAGGCTGTGGCCCTAACTGGCACAGTTCAAAATGCAAAAAATTAAGAACCCTTGTTATAGATTAGGAAGTAAGTCCCCAAAGGTGCTTTTCGCGAAGCAACTGGAATTTCTTTTTTCTCTTCTAAGACGTTTTGCTTCTCATCCAAGAAGCTCCTTCGTCTCTCACAGAAACAAAGCATCTTATAAAGAGGGGGGGGGGGGAAGTCCAGTTGCCTCGTGAAAAAGCACCTTTGGGACAGCCGTGACCTGGATGACAGAGAATCTGCATAGACAATCAGGAAGTAAGCTAATTTATTCTTACTGTTTACCCCTCTTCTAAATGTCTGATTTCTTAAATCCGTTTCTGTAATTTATTTTAAACAAATTGCTGCTTGCGCTTCAGTACAGAAACCTTAATTGGCAAATACAATAATTACTGTTTACTTAAAACAGAGCTAATGTGATGCTTATTTTAAAATTGTAATTATGAGACTTTTTTTCCCTGAACACCAAGTGTACTTGTCTGATGAAATCATAATATATAATATAAATAGGTGGATATTCTAAGTTGACAGAGGTAAATATGGGTATATTGCATATGAGTGTTAATACGAGTGTTCATCATTATTTATTTAAAAGATGTATGAAGTCTCATAGTTGTGATTGGGTGGCATACAAAAAGAGAAATCAAAAGAGATTAAATGCAAACAATAAACAAATATAATACCTGACAATCATATCAAATTATTTCTTCATTGATTAAATTGCGTTGTTGCCTTTAATTCTTTAGAATTCAAACGAGTTTCATCTAATGTGCAAAAGATAGCATATGAGGTCCATGGAGAAGGAACCAAGGATATCTCCTTAAAAAACATTTTTCTCAATTTCTACTAGTTATCCTAAATCTCTACAATTCTCTGTTACTTTAGCAGTTGTGAAAATAAATAAAAGATTAATTAAATTGTAAGCCTGTAATAGTTTGGTTATGTCAATGGGACTGTGATTTATTAAATTCCTCTGGAGCCAACTCTGGACCAGAGTTGTCTTTATGGAAAGGTTAATTGTGTTACACTCACTTGAGCATTAAGGGAAACTGTGGCAATGCATATTTAGCAATTAGGACTACAGCGCATCATATGGAAATAAGTCGGAAATCTTCTTAAGCCCTTCCTTTGCATTTTCAGAATTGTGATAGATCTACAAATAGTAAGTTCTTGTTAATGTTTAGAGATACAGTGTTCCTTTTGTTAGAGACTTTGTTAGAGATTTCAAACTTTTTAAAAGCCAAGGTGCTTAAAGATATATCCTTCTTATCAATTGCATCTCAGAAGTGGAAATTGGCTTTCCAACTGTGCCTTTTCAGTTGTAAATATAATGCTATCAGAAATGTTTCCAGTTTGGGGGAAAAAAATGTAGAATGGGAATTGTTACACAATCCAGACGTTTGCTAGTTTTCTGAGGTGTACCTATACTTCTTATCATAATTTTGAATTTGGTTGCTTTTCCTCTGGGTGTTTTCTTCCAGTCACCATTGTTCGAATCCTCTAGAAGATGCCATTTCGTGCTTTTTTTCATTTCATAGGCCTCTTTTTCAAGGACTGTGGAAAAAACCTCCACGGCCTGTGAGCTGCTTAATGGCTGTGGGTTCCCTGGTTCAGCTTCTTTCTGACTCTGCAAAGAATAAGTCTGCTCCATTGAAACACCAGGTCTCTGAGATTTTAGAGACTGTAAAATTATCCCCATTATATGTGGGAAGTGATTTAATCCTTTTGGTAGCTGTTCACTCAGTTCTTAGGTCCAGGATTCTCAAAACTCAACAATGGAGAGAAAGGAACAGAAGCTCCCTGGCCATTTTATACTTGAAAAATATCCTTTTTTACCCTTGGCAAACATTTATCTCCCTAACACATGACACTTGTAGAAGGCACAACTGTTTAAGGATTTTTTTAAAAAAAAATGTATTCCAGATATTTATATTGTGGAGGTGAATTTGAAATGAGAGGTTAGCTCTTTTTTTCTTATCCTGGATATGTAATCTTCTAAAAGAGCGCAAGTGACAATTTTCTTCTTAGATGGTCATGATTTTTTCTATAGGAGCTTCTCCCAAGGATTCCAACTTTTTTCTTGAAAGAAAACTCCACAGTCATGGATTTAGTAAATGGCGGGACTCAAGAAGATCGACTCATACAGAGGGAATAGTGAAAGGTATGGGTTGTTTTTTTTAGTTAGAATAGAATAGAGTAGAGCTGGAAGGGACCTTGGAGGTCTTCTAGTCCAGCTCCCTGCTCAAGCAGGAGAACCTCTATCATCTCAGACAGGTGGATGTCAAGTCTCTTCCTAAAAATCTCCAGTGATGGAGCGCCCACGATTTCTGGGGGCAAGCTGTTCCACTGGTTGATTATCCTCACTGTCAGGAAGTTTCTCCTGAAATTTCTTCCAGGTTGCTTCTCTCTTTGGTCAGTTTCTAACCACTGTTTTTTATCCTGCCCCCTGGCGCTTTGGAGAATAGTTTGATGCCCTCTTCTTTGTGGCAGCCCCTCAAACACTGGAATACTGACGGTTGCTGGAATTGGATATGTCTAGTTTAACGAAGAGAAGGACGAGGGGTGACATGATAGCAATCTTCCAGTATCTCAGGGGTTGCCACAAAGAAGAGGAAATCAAGCTATTCTCCAAAGCGCCTGGAGGCAGGACAAGAAGCAACGGATGGAAACTAGTCAAGGAGAGAAGCAACCTAGAACTAAGGAGAAACTTCCTGACAGTCAGAACAATTAACCAGTGGAACAACCTGCTTCCAGAAGCGGTGAATGCTCCAACACTGGAAGTTTTTAAGAAGAGACTGGACAGCCATTTGTCTGAAATGGTATAGTATTTCCTGCCTGAGCAGGGGGTTAGACTAGATGACCTCCAAGGTCCCTTCCAACTTAACAACAACAATTTCTTCTTTTCTTTAGACTAGCCAAACCCAAGTCCCGCAGCCATTCTTTGTTTTAGTCTCCAGGTCTCCAGGTCTTTGATCATCTTAGTTGCTCTTCTGTGAATTTTTTCCAAACTCTCAACATCTTTTTTGTGTTATGGTGGCCAAAATTGGCTGCAGTATTCCAGATCTGGTCATACTAGGGCTTTATAAAGCGGTACTAATACTTCACGTGATCTTGATTCTATGCCTCTGTTTATACACCAGAAGAACAGACTTGCTACTTCTTTCCCCATATTGCATGAAGCAAATGAAGGATCATGAACGTCATCTTCTGACGTTTTGTCCAATGCATTGCCAGAGATGGCTCATAACGGTATTGTGCCACAGCCATGCCGATTCCGGCTCCATCTTGCCAAGTCTGCAATCGTGGAATGTCTCAACATTGGAAATGCAGTGCAGAGAACTAATCGTGCTGTAGCAGGCAGCATTTGGCAACACATTTAATAACCACAATTTATCAAGTTTATCAAACTGTCTCAGGAAGCTAAAATGCCCATAATAGTAGTGTTTGATTTAAAAAAGATGAATTGTAGAAGAAGAGGTCTGTGCAGGGCTGGTTTCCTGGTTCCGTGCATCGGAGTAGATAAAACAGCCCAGAATTTGCATGCTCAGTGTAATTATGGCCACCGTGTCACACTGAGTGAGGTATTGTAAGCTTGTCGAGTGGATGGCGCAGGAAAGTAACTAGAAGTTAGTGTGTGCTGTGTAGGGTGGATTTGATTTAAATCAATTTAAATCACCATTTAAATCATGATTGAAATCACTAGTAAACAGGCTTGATTTAAATCGACTCGATTTAGATCATAATTTTTAAAGAGCACCTGTCATCTCTGTCCCGTAGCAGCCCCTCCTCTGACCTGCTGTTGACTCACCGACAGTCCCATTCACTTTAATGGGCCGGCTGGTGATGCGGCAGCGACAGCGACACAACAAGGTCGAGTGGAGGCCCGCTAGCAGGCGCTGCCAAGATGGATCTGAAATGACAGGTGCTCTTTAAACGTAAGGACTCATTCTTGCTGGTAGTTAGAATCTTTAATATTATTATTTCCAAACAAAATGAAGGTTTCCTAGTTAGAATAATAAGCTGTCATCAGGTTAGTAAAACAGTGATATCAGAACTGATTTTAGGTTAATAGGCTAATCACACATAGTTGGAGAACTAATCAAATTCTTTTATTTCATTAAAACACTTAGAGCCTGGTAAAGGTGCATTTCTCCTCAAACAATCATACAGTTTGTAGTGTACATAGATTTGCAAAACAATGGGATAGAGGAATATTCCTGAACTTTGTTTTATGATTTATCTCATGGTTACTGTGAAATTGTGTGAATGCATCAACACACTGCATGTTATCTCAGCTTGCAGAGCTTGGATTCATTGAATGAGTTTACCAAAAATGTAAATATTGCAGAATATACAGCCTCATTGCTACAGAACTAAGCTCCATTTCATGCCGAATAAACTAAATTATTAATGTATCTTAAATAGAAAACTATATTTAGATAGATTTTTACTCCAAAAGCATTTTATTAGAATAAATTTGATAAAAATAAAAAAAATCCAATTTAAATTAAAAAAACAAACTTTTTTATTTTTATTTTTTTAAAAGATCATTGATTATTATCCACGCTGGTGCTGTGCCAATATAGCTGTTGCGGATGCAGAATTTCTGGGGATTTTTTTACAGCTCAGCATCTTCTGGAGCAAAGCTGGCTTGTAAATCCTGATCTCAACTGACTGTATCCATCCCTTCCGGACTAATATTCGGATCCCACTTGGTTACTCATCACATTTCCTTGAATTTTCTTGTGGAGTTTTTTACTCAAGATATCCCATAATATTTGATTATGTATGAAAACTCCCAGTAAACAATACATGTAACCTAATGGAAAAAATGGAACAGACTAGAGTTCTTCCCATCTCATCTTTGCAATAATCTTGATGATGGTAAAGAGGGGAGCAACAGCAATAGCACTTAGACCAGGGGTCTTCATACTTGGCCCTTTTATGACTTGTGCGTGCCTGGCTGAGGAATTCTAGGAGTTGAAGCCCACAAGTCATAAAAGGGCCAAGTTTGAAGACCCCTGACTTAAACTTATATACTGCTTCACAGTGCTTTTACAGCCCTCTCTAAGCCTATCTCCTGCCCCCCAACAATCTGGGTCCGCATTTTACTGACCTCGGAAGGATGGAAGGCCGAGTCAACCTTGAGCTGGTCAGAATCGAACTTCTGGCAGTGGGCAGAATTAACCTGCAATGCTGCATTCTCACCACTGTGCCACCATGGAGCACTGGAGTTCTTTATTTTAATAGGAATTTACTGCAGGATGAGTTGGGCTAGCTGTATCAAGGTTGTCTAGTGATTGTCCTCCCAGATGAATGGCTTCGTAAGCGGCCTGTGGATGCGCCTCTGGAATGCATTCTGATTGGAGTGCCCCCTTTCCATCTGTTCACCAGATGTAAGTTGTAGTTTGCCATATGTTTGATGGTGCCTGAATACACTGGAGCTCCCTGACTTTTGATGTAAAAGGGGAACAATTGAACGTCTGTGAAATCTGAGACAATTGGCAATTTGTCTTTTATGTTTTTCCTCCTTCCAATAAATGATGTGCAGCAGAGCCCCAGGTGAAGAATGTAAAAGCAAGTGGTTAAATCCGAGACGCCACCATTGAGTCTCATCGTGTCTTCAAGGTTTTGTTCCTACAGAGAAGACAGAAAGGTGGGAAGGACTAGGACAGGGGTAGGCAACCTCGGCTCTTTTATGACTCATGGACTTCAACTCCCAGAATTCCTGAGTCAACATACTAGAAATTCCAAATCGAGTACTTCAATCAGGATTCTTTAGAAAATATTAATGTTGGCATTAGTTTCTCAATCTTGAAGAAAGGATGGATGTTAGGGGATGAACTCCAAAAATAGTGATTAAAACTTGATGGTGCAGGTAGTCCTCAAGTTATGATTGGTTGCTTAGCAACCTTTGAAGTTAAGACGGACCTCCGTGGCTTACTTACGACTCAGATTTAAAGTTCTGACACACAAAGACACACCCTGGGGTCTGTAGTTTAGAATAGAATAGAATAGAGCTGGAAGGGACCTCGGAGGTCTTTTAACCTAGCCCCCTGCTCAAGCAGGAGACCCTATACCAGGGGTAGGCAACCTTGGCTCTTTTATGACTCGTGGACTTCAACTCCCAGAATTCCAAGCTGGCTCAGGAATTCTGGGAGTTGAAGTCCACGAGTCATAAAAGAGCCAAGGTTGCCTACCCCTGCCCTATACTGTAGTTCCCCAACCTTTCTGGCTTGGCGGCCCGGAAAGAAAGGGAGCAGCAGGGAAATATGTGCACGTGCTTATGCACAAATGGGCGTGCACACAACAATGGCGCTAGCATCTGTGCACATAAGCAAGTGGGCCATGCACATCCATGGCACATGCACCAGTGCATGCGCACATGCTCAAGATGGCTGCACACGCATGTACAAACGGGCCACCAGCACCCGTATGATGCTGGCAGCAGTGCTGGCATCCCTGTGCATGCGCAAATGGGGCTGCTAGTGCCACGCGGCAGTACTACTGCGAGTGGGGTGGGGCTCACCAGCTATTCCCAGGACCTGGTACCAGGCTGTGGACCATGGGTTGGGGACCCCTGACCTATACCATTCTTGGAAACCCAGCTGCATTTACTTCTGTTTGCAGTACCCCTCAGTCATAAAGCTGGCTTGAGTTACTGGGTGACCTGATTTATGACCATCACCAGTTAACGACTGTGAAGAACAGGCTCCGTTATGGTCCTAACTTGAAGATTACCGGTACTCATAGTTTCAGGCAAGTGTGGTTTGAAATAATCACGGAAAATGGTAGAGTAAAAAAATAAAAGGTAATTCTCAAATAAGTGAAGACATGAGTTGTGGACGGTGCTTCCTGGCCTATCAACTGCACTTGGGAAAACGTGGCAGTCCCAGGAAATTTGTGGTAATTGCAAATTGTAGGATTGGATCTGAACCTTTGTCTCTTCACATCAGCACTATTCTGCATTCAGCTTTTAAATTACGGTAAGCAAAGTGAAGCAAGTCCAGGTCTTCTTGCAAATGGGGGGGGGGAATAGACACCTATGTGGAGAGAGCTCTGTTACTCCTGAGCAAGTTATAGACCAAGAGAGTATTGTTCCACTTCTAGAAGTTGCTTTCTGTCGTCCTCCAGGCAGATGGCCCCTTGTCCTACAGCCCATGCCACAAGTTGTCTCGGATTCACCTTGATTGTGTGAGTCCATCAGTCCCAGAGACTCTTTTCTGTTCCTGCTTAATTCTTTCTGCCCTCATAATTTCAAAGCCCAGGTGTCTTCCTTCTGTGAAGAATGACATTATAAAATTATTATGAAGACTTTGCTCATGAAACGTTGATTTCTGATTGTGACCCACAGATAGCTGAGAGGCCATTCTGGCTGGAAATTTATAGTTGGAATGTGAAATTAAACCAGCATAATTTCCTAAAGGAAAAATATCATCTATACAGTCTATTAATGCTGACTTCTAAATCTGAATATATTAGAAGCAATTACACACTGCATAGCTCTGCGTATTATTAATTTGACTGAAAGATTTTAAATACAGCGCATTATTCACTGGAAATCCCTAGCAGCCTATTGTGTAACGTTACATAATTTCAAGAGGTCCATCCGGCAGAAAAGGAGATATAAAATTAATGTATAGTTATTACCTAAATTACTTCATAAATTAGTTACTTTTCTCATCAAGGTTAAAATGAACGTTATTACTTGGGGGACAGAAAGAAAGAGTCTCAAAGTCATCCATTCTGGTTATTGTTCTGATTAGGAAAACTTCTGTTTTGAAAACTACGGTAAATACGTCTGTCACTCATTCTAACATTAATAATATTCAGGAATGATGAACAGTCTAAAGCAATATTTCTCAACTTTGGCAACTTTAAGATCTGTGGATTTCAGCTCCCAGAATTCCCCAGTCAGCATGAATTGTGGGAATTCTGGAAATTGAAGTCCACTGATCTTAGGTTGCCATGGTTGAGGAACATTTTATTACAATTAGGTGAGACCTGGCTCAAAAACAGCAACTGTGAGAGGGAGCTTGGCATCCTAGTGGACGATTCCTTACACATGAGCCAGCCGTGTGCGGTAGCAGCCAAGAAAGCTAATACAATCCTTGGTTATATAAATAGAGGCATAGAATCAAAATCACCACTTTATAAAGCCTTAGTAAGGCCACACCTAGAATACTGCATCCAGTTTTGGCCACCACCTTTACAAAAAAGATGTTGAGACTCAAAAGAGATCAACCAAGATGATTAAAGGCCTGGAGACTAAAACATATGAAGAATGGTTGCAGGATTTGGGTATGACCAGTCTAGAGAAAAGAAGGACACGTGGTGTTCCAGAATTTGAGGGTCAACTTATTTTCCAGAAGGCAGGACAAGAAACAATGGATGGAAACTAATCAAGGAGAGAAGCAACCTGGAATTAAGGAGAAACTTTCTAACAGTGAGAATAATTAACCAGTGGAACAACTTTCCTTCAGAAGTTGTGGCTGCTCCATCACTGGAGGTTTTTAAGAAGAGACTGGACAGCCATGTCTAAAATTGTATAGGGTCTCCTGCCTGAGCAGGAGGTTGGACTAGAAGACCTCCAAGGCCCCTTCCAGCTCTATTCTGATTGATTGAGACATTTGATTCTCCTGCATTTCTCTCAGACTATGGCAAATAGCTTTTTCCCATCATGACGTCCTCCAGATGTGATGACCTTGTAATTTTCCAGATATCCAGACAGTTTGGCTGAAGGGGGGAGGGGGGGAGGGGAGAATCCTTGGATTTGCTGTCCTGACATGAAGGTCTTGCTGGTTGGGAATTGGTGGGTTTAAGAACAATTAACAGTAATGTTTTTAACTTACTGCCTTGTCCTGACATCAGGTGGTTTTCGTAAACGTTTGCTTATACCCCTGTCCTATAGCCTTTTTTCAAGAACCTTCAGGATTCCTATTGGCTGAGGGGACCTTAAAAAGGAATGCCTCTTGGACCACTCTTGATTGCATGATCCTCTCAGGCCAAGAGACCCGTTTCTGTTCCTGCATAACTGTATCATACTTTCATCATTTCATAAGCTCAAGGATCTTCTTTCAGGCAGATGCTTCTGATCTGATTATGTGCCGTTGAGATGATGGTGACTCTTAGTGACCACATAGCTGGTATTTCTCCAGGATGTCCTGCTAATGAATTAGTGTTATATATATCCTCAGGATTCTGCAAACTAATTTTGAATTACATACTTATATTTGTTGTGGGCTGATCCTTTCCCATAATCCTCAGGAGGTGATCCACCTCAACTGTCTGGGTTTTCTTTCACGTTTTCTCTCATGATAAAGACTTCTTGCTTATTATTACACGTGAACACGTTTCCTGGCAACAATATGGAAGCGCATTGCTGTTTCCTTTTCCTATTTTTAAACTTTGCAGTCTATCTATCCTATAATTTTAACAATGAGGGCCACTCATCCAGATGAACACACATACACTTTCTGGAATATACATATATTTACAGATGGATACTAAAAAGATTTTAAAGTTGTTTTCTAATAGCCTAGCCTGCACACAGTGGAGAATAGCTATTTCTAAATTGGAGAATATATAGCCCAAGGAACCATTTAAATTTTAAATTACTGCATTTTAATAAACTCAAGCAGACCTCCCATGATGTTTCTGACCATTTAATGTAGAGGTAGAGGAAAAAAATGACTGGGGAACAGAAATGGAAGAAGGTGCCAAAAAATGATGTTCTTTGGAGATGGGGGGAAAGATGTTGCTGGAAATGAAGGAAGCTGCTGCTCAGAAAAGCTTACAGCATGATAAAACTGGTTAGACACGCAGTCTTTGTCTATTTCAATATTCTGTGGGTTACTCTAAGCCAGTGTTTTTCAACCACTAGTGTGCCGCGAGATGTTGCCTGGTGTGCTGTGGGAAAAATTGAAAAAACACTGACCTAGGAGACAGCGGTGAGAGGAGGAGGAGGAGGAGGAGGAGGAGGAGGAACAGCCGCGGGCGGAGCGGCGCTGCAAGACTCTCTGGCGGGGATCGCTGGGCACCGGAGCCTTAGCTAAGCTGACGGCCCTACTTTGCTGGAAGCAAAAGCCCGGGAAAAGAAGTGGGCTCGACCTCTCTAGGCACCAGGGCTCCACGGCAGCGTAGCTCCGCCCCCTTCTCTGGCTTCGGAGGGTCTCTTGCTGAAGAGAGAGAAGCTGGGGAGAGGCGACCAGCTCGCTTATCGGAAGAGGACGGACGGACGGCCAGCCCGGCTCGCCTGAGCTGTCGCGTGGTTGGTTGCCTGCAACGTTCGAAAAAGCTCTTCTTCCCCAGCACGCGCCGCTTACTCCTTACTCCCCGCGCGGCTGAGGATGCGAGACTCCCGCCTGGTCGGCTGCCTGGCTCCGCTTTCTTTGTTCGCCGCGACCCCTCGCCCCAGCCCGAAATAGAGGGATCTGACCGCTTCGCTCTTGGTGGCTTCGCTTGCGTCTGAAAAATTACATGGCTGATTTTTTTTTAACCTGTCCTTTTGATACGTTGCATAATAAAATGTCCTTTGGACCAAAGCAATTAAAAACCTTTGGGGTTTCCCCCCCTCTGGAGTGAAGTGCTTTTGATGGTAAAGGTGAGAAAGAAAGAAAAAAGGAAGGGAAAAAAGGAGAAAGGGGGAAGGGGAAAAGGGAGGGAGAAAGAAAAAAAAGGAAAATAGAAAAGAAAGAGAGAGAGGAAGGAAGGAAGGAAGGAAGGAAGGAAGGAAGGAAGGAAGGAAGGAAGGAAGGAAGGAAGGAAGGAAGGAAAAAAAGCAGGAAGAAAAATTAAAAAGAAATGCAAGTAGCTTCCAGTTTCCACAACAGGTAGAAAGCAAGAAATTGAGAGAGGGAGGGAAAGAAAGTGGGAGAGAGAAAGGCAGGAAAGAAAGGAAGGAAGATAGAAAGAAAGAAAGAAAAGAAAGAGAGAAAGAAAGAGAGAAAGAAAGAAAGAAAGAAAGAAAGAAAGAAAGAAAGAAAGAAAGAAAAATAAATGAAGGAGAAAAATGCAGAAAGAAAAATTAAAAAGAAATGCAAGTAGGTTCCAATTTCCACAACAAGTAGAAAGCAAGAAATTGAGAGAGGGAGGGAAAGAAAGTGGGAGAGAGAAAGGAAGGAAGGAAGATAAAGAAAGAAAAGAGAGGGAGGGAAGAGAGGGAAGGAAGGAAGGAAGAAAGAAAAGAAGAGAAAAAAGAAAATACAGAAAGATAAATTAAAAAGAAATGCAAGCTTTCCTTTTCCTTCACAGCAAAAACAAACAAAAGCCCCAAAATAAAATAAAATAAAATAAAATAGGCTAATAATAATAATAATAATAATAATAATAATAATAATAATAATAAGAAGAAGAAGAAGAAGAAGAAGAAGTTGGAAGGGACCTTGGAGGTCATCTAGTCCAACCCCTTGAGAACACAGGCCATCCTCGACTTACGACCGTTCGTATAGCGACCATGGGGAGGTCCAATGGTGCGGAAAACGGTGGAGTGCCTCATGATTTTTTTCATGAAACAAGTGTGCCTTTGCCCAAAAAAGGTTGAAAAACACTGCTCTAAGCCAGGAAATTATCAGTACGCTTAGAAAATGGTGGACCATAGACTGATTGGTAAGAGAAAAGGAATTTTTGACATCTTCAGATAGAAGGGATGTTGATGAACGACTGGAGAGTCATTGCTTATCATTTCATAAATTGGGTGGTATAGTGTGCTTATTGTGATAACTGAATCTCCTGACAGAGTGATTAATCTGTGGAATAGCTTGCCTCCCGGAGTTGTGGGTGCTTCACCGCTGGAGCTTTTCAAGAAAAGATTGGACAATGAAGGACTCCTGCCTTGGGCAGAGGGTTAGACTAGAAGACCTCTAAAGTCCCATCCAGCCCTATGAGCCTATGAACATGCCATTTCCTGCTTTTGGTTCTATAAAAGAAAAAATAAATTACAGGGAAAACATTTCAGGCAAGTCCAGGAAGCTGGCGAATGGGGCATCGTTGAAGGTCCACGTGTGGAACTTTCCAGGAAGACCCTATGCTTATGGCATGACATGGCCTGCTTTGGCTCCATTTTATTCCTTGATGTCAGATATTATCTAGTGAATTTTCTCTGCAGGCAGGAAGACCTGAAAATGCCCCCCCACCGCCCAAAGGAAGAAGGAGTATCTGTCTTTCTGTGTGTTGCTATCAATCCCTAAGTAACCCAGGCCCAAACTGGATAGCTAGGTAAAATAACATTTTTATGGGAATACTCGCAAGAAGACCAGAGGTATAGGGAAGTTTGGGAAGCATGCCAGCATAAGGCCCTGGCAAGCCTCTTCCTTGCCCACCAGCCACCACCCTGCAGTCCTCAGCTCCTCTCAAGGGTGACCTGACTTTTGAGTGGGTGTGTAGCAGTGCCTTAATTTAACTTTTGTCCCACAAATCAGTAATAATTTATAAAAAGTATGTATTGGTATACACCAGGGGTAGGCAAGCTTGGCTCTTTTATGACTCGTGGACTTCAACTCCCAGAATTCCTGAGCCAGCCTGGCTCAGCTTGGAAACCTCTCCCTTTGCCCTCAGCATGGCTGGCTCAAGAATTCTGGGAGTTGAAGTCCACCAATCATAAAAGAGCCAAGGTTGCCTACCCCTGGTATACACACATTAAAGCTTTTTAATGTGTGTTAGCTATTAAAGTATAATTACATTTTTGACTTTTTTTTAATTATTGGTTTTACGTGAATGCATATTTAAAGACTGGGTGCTTATAAATGTCTCCTACTTATGCATTGAAAACTGGGCTCCTTTCTGACAGAATTATAATTAAAAAGAAGAATTACTTAAAATACCACTTAATCATTGTGTCACTGAAGGATTTAGCCCTCATTAATTAGATGTTAATAAATAGTCATAAACAAAAAAGTGCTGTTTGAGATCCGGAATTTTAATGTAATCAGGAGAGTAATGGGTCTTCAGACTAGGTGCTGGCTCTTTCATTCAGTATTAAATTGAGCGTGAAATTGTGATGCCATGCTAATCCTTTGAGTTTTTTGTCATTGCCAATACCTACAAGAGGAAACACACGAGAGAACCTTTAGAGGCGAAGGGGAGAGGATACTTGCTTGAACATCCAAGAAGGCTGCTGAAGTTCCCTTAACCAATTGCATCCTTCTTGATTAATTCCAACACCCTCCAGGAGTCTTACAAGGTCATATGTGGATCCCCAGAAAGACTTGGCTTTGGCCTCTGGCACTTCCCAAATGTTGCTATCAAAACGTGATTTAATGTGACTTTAAATCAGTCCTGTCCTTTGGGGGAGGGCAACCTGGCAGCGAAGGCTAGGTGTGACCTTTGGTCCCAAATAGGCTGCTTGAAGCCAACCTTCCCCTGGTTAGTACCGTCCAGTTTACGTCCCCTTATCTGTAGAAAGAATGGCCTCCCGGCTACAGAAAAACCGTGGCTTCACCTCTGGTAAACTTGCTCTCAGTTGTTCATTTTCCCTCTTGACGCACCATTGTTCATTTAGATTGGAGGGATTCCCCACCACCACCACCATTTTTTTCTTGCAAGTGCTTAGCCCCTACTTGTATTCACTGTGCACATACGATTGTGTATCGTCCAACCCATCCACTGCAATCATGAAGTTCACAGATGATACCACTGTAGTGGGTCTCATTACAGATGGAAATGAAACATCCTACAGGGGGAGGTGCAAAAACTATCCCTATGGTGTTTAGAGAACAACCTGCACCTGGACATTGGCAAGACAAAGGAGATGGTGCTAGACTTCCAGAGGAAAAGAGAGGAACCTGCCCCACTTTACATCGGGGGGGGGGGCTGTGTGGAGAGAGTCTCCTCCTTTAAATTCCTGGGAGTCTACCTCTGCGAAGATCTTACCTGGAAAGTCAATACAACCCAGGTGGCCAGAAAGGCCCAACAGAGACTCCACTTCCTCAGGGTCTTGCGGAAGAACAGGGTAGAACAACGGCTAATGACCCTCTTTTACTGGTCTGCTATAGAGAGCGTCCTCTCGCACGGTATCGTGGTTTGGTATGCTGGTCTGACAGCCGCGGATAGGAAGGCCTTACAGAGGATGGTGAGCACAGCACAAAACATCGTGGGCTGTCCCCTGACACCACTGGATGACCTCGCCAGGGCCCGCTGCCTTGGAAGAGTGAGGAAAATTCTCAGGGACGACTCACACCCTGGTCGGTACATCGGGTAGGAGATACAGGAGTATAGCCAGCCGTACCAACAGGCTGAAGAACAGCTTCCATCCATGGGCTGTCAGGCTCTTGAACGGGAAATAACTATGTATGATTGACTTGCGAGGCCGGTGTGTTGTGTGCAATTAGCTCCCATGGTGTAACAAGATGGTGGGTTTGTTGTCACTGTGAGTTGGGGTGGGAAGGGAGGCTCAGCCAATCTCAGTGTATACATGTTGTACTTTGATAATAAAGGTTCATTCATTCATTCCAACGTTAATTTACTCCTGTGTTTTTCAAACTTGGCAACTTGAAGATGTGTGGACTTCAAATCTCAGAAATCCCCAGCCAGCATGGGGAATGGAAGCCCTCACATCTTAAAGTAGATAAAATTGTGAAACACCGATTGATTCTTAAATGCTAGGATCTTTTCTTCTCCATCCCACATCTAATTGTTGGATACTCTCCAGAGGAGGGAAGATAGGTTCCTTCCTCCCTGAAAAATTAGAATAGCAATCAAAACTGTTAATATTTTGGCTTGTTTTATGATGTGTTAGGAGTTCTAAAATTTTGTTCTGTTTTTTAGCCCATTCTTTATTTTGTTTTAATTGCTCATTAAATATGGCCAGAAAATTATAATATAATAATATAATATAAGATTATAATTTTTTTATATTTTTTCTGTTTCTGCAGAAAAAAATGTAAACACTTTTTTAAAAAAGCAATTAACCCACTTGCTTTGCTAACCTATCCATTTGGAGAGGAAATGTGGTGATGCACAGAAACCGCCCTCTCCCCATATTGGCTCATCATGATGGAACCTGCAATGCAATATACGTATCTGGAGGGTGCCAGAAGCAGGCTTCTTCACCAGATCAACTATATGTTATTTGATGGGATTTTATTTGTACCTCAGATCAGCCAAAAGATTTGTAAATCTCTGGTATACAATTAAAATGCCAATTATGGCTTAGCCAGCTCTCTCTGCTCTTTAACCTGAAACGATCTGTTGGTTTTTTCCCCCTGTAAATCACCAGTGATGAATGTTGTTGGATGTGTTTTATTTTCCTTTTAATTTATGAACCATGAGCTGCTTTTGATAGGTTTTTTTTTTGGAGGGCATCTGCCGATTTCCTAATTAAGCTTTGTTAGCATCTATCACTGCAGCTGTGCGAGTCTTAGAAAGGAAAGAAAATGGTTTAATTTGCAATAGGCTGGATGTATATATGTTCAGGGATAATTCCTCAACATTTGGCCTGCAGAGAGATAATATCACTGATCTGCTAAATGTGTTTTAAGGCAGGGAACGCAGCCTGGCATCGTCTTTTCTCTTTTCAAAACAGGGCTAACTGTTCTTGGGTGAAGGTAGGATTGACAAACTATCCAGTTTGCAAGCACAAATTGGAAATGAAGGTTCATTGTAACAGATTAACTGTGACTCCGTTATTGACAAATGTCCACTAAATGCAAAAGGATGCATTGTGGTGATTTAGGTCATTTGCACCAATTCACAACATTTGCGATGGAGCGACAACATCAGTAAGTATTGCAGGTCCAATTGGCAAAGGAAAGCTCAGGGCCGCAGGGCTGGAAACGTGTGGAAAAGGCTTTCATCCCGCAGTGGATAGACAATGGCTAAAATGACGGTGGCGATGGTGATGATAATGATAACATTTGCATAATACTATCAGTTCTTAAACCAAAGGATTTGCCTCATTTGGGTGCAAATCAGCTCATTTATTGTACATCATTTACGCGAGAGTAATTTGTCAGAAAAATCTGATTTGTTGTCAAAGTTTCATTGTAACACAATCTTAGCCTTAGTCTCCTTGCTAAGATGCCAAAGAGGAAACTTATTTGTGAACATACTGTACCCGTGGTCCTTGACTTACGACAGTTCACTTACTGACCGTTTGAAGTTACAGCAGCACTGAAAAAAGTGACTTATGACCATGTTTCACACTTACGGCCGTGGGTCACCTGATTTACATTTGGAGCTTGACAACTGACTCACCTTTATGACGGGCACAGTGTCCCGGGGTCACGTGATCCCCTTTTGCGAACTTCCGCAAGCAAAGTCCACGAGGAAGCCAGATACACTCAACAATCAGGTTACTCACTTAACAACTGCAGTGATTCTCTTCACAACTGTGGCAAGAAAAGTCTTTCAGAAAAAGGGGATGCTCCACGTGACTGCCTGGTTTTGAAGCTCTGTGTTGTCGGCTCCCTTCCTTACTAAGAGC
This sequence comes from Vipera ursinii, assembly GCF_947247035.1. Taxonomy (NCBI): domain Eukaryota; kingdom Metazoa; phylum Chordata; class Lepidosauria; order Squamata; family Viperidae; genus Vipera; species Vipera ursinii. The sequence goes on from NC_139520.1 coordinate 3,825,917, forward strand.
TTAACCTGTTGACATGCTTACTCCAAATTGATCCCTGGTGTATCCCTGACTGTGATACTCTTCCCATTTCCGGCCTATTATCCAGTTTAGGCCATTTATTATAAAATGCTTTTCAGGTTGGATTGCATCTCGGAAGCACGCGTGAAATATATACTTTGTCTTCCTGCCACAATCATTTCCAAGAAAAATGATTAAAAGTCAGATACAGACCCCAGATGAAAGCCTGGTGCTCCCTAATCAACAAGTCTTAGGTATTTGTTGCAGTGTGTGTGTGTGTGTGTGTGTGTTTATATATACACATAAAATCCCGCCTTTTCTCTAGAACTCAGAGGTTTGAATGGCAACCTGTCTTCCTTTGAAGCCAATAGAAAATTAGTTCTGGTAGCAGTGTTTCTCCAGCTTGGCTACTTGAAGATATGTGGATTTCAACTCCCAGAATTCCCCAGCCATCATCCTAGTGAATTTCCATGGTTGATTGGTGCCTTTGAACCTGGATTTCTCCAGTTCTGGTTCAATTCTGTAACCCCCACAACAATGTTTTTCTGTCTCACGACTGGAAAGGTTTGGCTATATCTGGTTTTATGTGCAGCAGGCTTGGTATCGTAAACTCCCAATAGCTGCTGCCGAAGGACAGTAGCAAATGTCTCCGAAAAAGCTGAACGGGTTGCGTTGCCACTCCTGTGTTAATGAAACCATTTTAATATTACAATAAATGAGGTCCCTCCACAATCCTCTCCATATTAAAGGGAATTGGATTGTTATTAGAGCATATTTCACAAAGATGGAAAGGAACTCTAATATGTGCTTGACTCTTAAAGCAGTTAATCCTATATTAATTGTAGTTGGGATCCATCTGTCCTTGTCGGATGTGAAGCCTTCATCGCTCGAGAAACGCTGGAGCGTCTCTGAAGGCGGAAGAGCTCCCCCTGCAGGACGTCTCTGACGCCAGCCGAGATTAATGTTGGATCGAAGGAAAGATCGTGGAAGGAAGGCTAGTATGTTTCCCCTAGGCAGGCAGTCCTCACCCTACGACCGCAGTTGAGCCCCATATTTCTGTTGCTAAGCGAGACGTTCGTTAAGTGGCCCTTGCTCCATTTTACGACTTTTCTTGCCACAGTTGTTAAAACGAATCACTGCAGGTGTTAAGTTAGTAACACGGTTGTTGAGTGAATCTGGCTTCTCCATTGACTTTGCTTATTGGAAGGTTGCAAAAGGGGATCACGTGACCCACCCATCCCGGAACACTGCAACCGTCGTAAATAGGAGCCAGTTGCCAAGCATCTGAATTTTGATCACATGACCACAGGGATGCCACAACAGTCGTAAGTGTGAAAAGCGGTCATAAGTCACTTTTTCAGTGCCGCTGTAACTTTGAACAGTCACTAAATGAACTGTCGTAAGTCGAAGACTACTTGTACTTTCTCTTCTGGACAATGAGTTCATCCAGGTTTTGGAAGCCTACCCAAACCTCCCGTGAAGTCCCTCTTCAAGGCGTCTTCACTTCCTCACCCCCAACCCCACAATTATCTTTCTGGCTGGCTTTTCAAAGCGTAAGGATGCTTTCCGTGGCTTGAATTGTTTTAAAACCTTAAGGGAAGACAAAAGCTCTGTTTTGAGCATTTGAACCCTTTGTGGCATGTCTGGCCACACTATCTCTTCTATCTAGCTCCGGTAAAGAAAGTCCTGAAGATTTAGGAAGAGAAGCATTTATGTCGGGAAGACGGGTCAGGGAATGGGCACATGGACTTGACTGTCTCTTGAATGCTCTTCCATTGGAACCACTCGGCAAGAGGAAGGATCGTTAGAACTTGCACTAAGAGGGTGTCAGAGCATAAGTCAAAATGTTGTTAGGTAAAGGTAAAGTTTCCCCCGCACATGCGTGCTAATCGTTTCCGACTCTAGGGGCCGGTGCTCATCTCCGTTTCATAGCCGAAGAGCCAGCGCTTGTCCGAGGACGTCTCCGTGGTCATGTGGCCGGCATGACTAGACGCCAAAGGCACACGGAACGCTGTTACCTTCCCACCGGAGTGGTCCCTATTTTTCTACTTGCATTTTTACGTGCTTTCGAACTGCTAGGTTGGCAGAAGCTGGGACGAGTAACAGGCGCTCACTCTGTTACGCGGCACTCGGGATTCGACCCGCCAAACTGCCTACCATCTGATCAACAAGCTCAGCGTCCTAACCCACTGAGCCACCGCGTCCCAAAAATGTTGTTAGAACCTAGGAAATGGAACACCATGCCCAACAGGTGTATTTTGGACTATAGTTCCCATCATTCCCTAACCACCACAGCTGTAGACCTTGCTGGAAGGACACTCTAAACACTGTATTCCAGGAGTATTGGTAGCTGCTGAGCGGGGATTATTGTCAGAGCTGCCTTCCTTCGCTCACAGATGCTTTGCTAGAGGCCACTCTGCAATCAGCCTTGGGGGGAGGGAGCTGGGGGAAGATGAGGGGGGAAACGAAAGTGATCTTGGCACAGTCCCAAGACATCCTGAGGCCGCGGACTTGGGAGTGGGATGCCACTGCTCACCCATCTAGTCCGCCGAATGCTGGGACAGTCACCAAAACATCTTCAAATGTGACGATGGGGAGATAAGGGGGATGGAAGGGAAAGTTAACTAGGAATCTTTGTGTGCAAACTCTTAGATCTGCCACTTGGCTTTTAGTGAAAGTAACATTTTCCCTACAAAAGGAGTCCAGAGTGTTTCCTTCCTAAGAGACCAGGCTTAGGCCAGGTCTGACAAGTACTGAAACATGACATATATCTCACTCTCCTCCCATTCTCTAGAGGAAAAATACCTATTGATGCATTAAAGGAAAGCATTAATTGGTGTGATTTCCAGGAGGGGAAGCATACATTTGTTTGCTTTATAATAATGGCTTCGGGATCCAATAAAGCTCTTGCATTCGTAATGATGTCAGCCAAGTAATCAGTTTGTGGTTGATTACAGAGGTGGAATTAATTTAAAATCTTCTGTTGCTTTTAGTGGCTCAGTTTTAGATTTTTGAATTTCCCCCGTCATGTTTTCCCCCTGGAAGTTTTGTAATAGCTGAATTATAAAAACTAGCTGAGTTGAACTGACAGAGTTACTACTTATCGTGGAATGTGTTGCTTCACTTTCTGCCCAGGAGGCAAGAGTTCAGTACTTGCAGAGTTATTTCCATTTTCACTTGTTGAGAATGGAGTCCATACAGCATATTTGGTTTTGGCAAAAAGGTGCGAATACCCCTCTTGCTTCTGAATTTGGTCTTTGCAATTGGATGGGGGTACAAATCTGATTATGGTTGATTGGGATGCAGGACAAGGCACAGTGTTTTTGCAATCTGAAGAGTGTGATTTATTCTGATGCGTAAAACTGCCAATGATTTATTTATTACTCACATTTCTATGCCACTCTATTCCCAGCAGTGCCACGCGGCCTAAATAGAGAGGAGGGTGAGGGCGGCGGGGAAACTGTCCAAGTGGGGAGGAGGTGGCTTCACCTCATCCCAAGCAAGCCTGACTTTGGGTTTCAGGATCCTGTGGAAGCAGGGATTCTTCATCAGTGGCCAGGAAGTCCTCTGCTTGATTTGTCTTGTGGCCAGCTGTGCCTGTTCCTGGATCAAGAAGTGCCAATCACAATCATTCACGCCTTGGTCAATTCCCAAAGGGATGACTGCAATGTGCTTTGCATGAGGCCGCCCCTGAAGACTACTAGAAAGCAGCAGTTGGTCTAGAATGTGTCATGACAGGCAGATTGGGTGCACCTCGGTACGCCCGTGTGACTCCAGTACTCCATGAGCTACATCGGCTCCCAGTAGGTGCAATTCAGGGTGAGGGTGGCCGCTATAAAGCCCTTCAGGTTGTTTGTTCTCTGCAACTCACAAAAATGTGTGCCTAACGTAACATTTGCTCATCAGAAACGGTGCTACCAGATACTTCTGGATTCTTTTTCACTATCATAGCTCTCTTCCTACAAAATCTACCTGAAAATGGCTGGTGACTCAGCTAAATATCTCAAGGCCAGGTTTGAAGGAACATGATGTAGGAGCCCTGTTAAATCTGAGCCGAGCAGATTAGGACTTATTCTGCTACTAGGACCTCATGGTCCTCCAGATGTGCTGAAACTCAACTCTCACCATGTATGGCAAACAAGGAATGCTAGGAGTTGCCATTCCACAGTGCCTGAAGATCTATAGCTTGTTTTCCCATGGCCTTCTCAGGCTCAGATGGAAAACCTCCTTCCTAGCTCTCTGTGAAATTGTGCTCTGGCATAGACTTACGCTGTGTATACATTTAGTATGTTTATATCCCACTTTTTTCTCTTTAAGAGCTGTCATTTCATTCCCCTTTATTTTGCTTTGATCAGACCCTACCTGTTTGGTCCAGGTTCAGACTTTAAGAATTTCTCAGCAGAGACAGGTTCAGAAAGGGCAACAAGGGCGATCAGGGACAAACGCTCGGTGAAAAGGGATGAAAGGAAGAGAGTGAGTTGACGGTAGCAATAGCACTCAGACTTGTATACCCCTTCACAGTGCTTTACTGTTGTGATTCAGCATCAGCCTGTGGTTCCGGCAGCTGAGTTGGATGATTCTGAAGAGGAGGAGGAGGGGTTTGGAGAGCCTTTGGTGTCAGAGGGAGGCTGTGATGCACTGCAGAACTCTCAGCCTGACCCCTCCTTCCTCAGACTCAGCTGTGTGAGCATGAGGGATTGGAAGAAGACGATCCACAGCTGGCTCTGTTCAGGGACGCTAGGAGCAGGAGGCAATCTAGCAGAACAGAACAGAGGAAAGCAATGAGGCAACTCGGGAGAAGGCAATGAGAAGCCACGCCTTGGGACTGCTGATAAAAGGGGAATGTGTGGGAGGTGCTGGTTGCTGAAGGCAACCGTTTGAAGATCTTCTGCTAGAGTCCTGGTCTGTTATTCTTGTTTAACCTTGTGGTTTAAGTCTTGTTTGAACTTTTCGTTTAACTTTTGTTTGAATTCTTTGTAAATAAATTTGGTTGTTTTTTCCCCAGCCTGTTGATTATAAAAAGGGGTTGTCCCTGACATTCAAACAGGGCCGGTCATAAGCTGGAACAGAACATTTACTAAGCAGTTTACAGTCAGCATATTTGCCCCCCAACCATCTGGCTCCTCATTTTAATGACCTCAGAAGGGTGGAAGGCGGAGTCAACCTCGAGCCAGTGAGAATCGAATAAGTATCTGGTAGCATCTTTCCTGCTGGCAGTCGGCAGAGTCAGCCCGCAACACTGCATTCTAACCACTGCGCGACCACTCGAGAAGAGAGGACTTGGGGGAGTAGATTGCACTTTTCAAATATATTGCACTGAAGATGATCCAAGATTTGCTCCCCCTACCATTCCAGAGCAGTCCAGTAGGAAATGACAATGCAACCCTAGGAAGGCAGCTTTTGTTCTGTTCTGTTTTACATAACTAGGTTCCTTCATTTGAGAGTGAATAACATTTCCCAGAAGGATGGTGGAATCGCCTTCATTGGACATCTTTAAGTGGAGGTAGATGGCCCTCCATTCAAGGTGCTTTAACTTATAACCCTATAGCTGCCCTCCCATGATTTCAGCAGTCTTTCCAATCTGAGATTCACACCAGTCTCTCCTAATTTGTCCATCTTGGGAGGTAGGTTGGGTCACACAGGAAGTTCCATGGTTAAGTGAGAATGTGAGCTTTCATCTTTGGACAGGAAACCCAGACTTGATGTTCTTGTCTGGACGGTGGCGTGATGATGTCGGTGGGGGTGCCACAACTATTACGCCCCTGTCATGGACCGATCACCACCTCCTGCGGCTAGACTTCCCCCTTGCCACCCCCCACCGTGGGTGCACGGTGCCAGTCAGATGGTACCGCCCTAGGCGCCTAATGGACCCTGATAAGTTCCAGGCAGCGCTTAGGGACTCGCATGCACCCCCTGCTCACAGCTCGGCGGAAGCCTTAGTGGAAGCCTGGGATAAGGCAGCCACGGAGGCTCTGGACCGAGTTGTACCCTTGCGGCCTCTGACCCGGCGCAGATCCCAGCGAGCCCCATGGTTCACCGAGGAGCTCCGGGAGATGAAGCGTCGGAGACGGGGCCTAGAGAGCCGTTGGAGGTCCAGTCGATCCGAATCCGACCGATTGCGACTAAGAATCCTCACCAGGTCTTATCTCGCTGCGATAAGGGTGGCAAAATCCAACTACTTTTCCACCCTCATCGCGTCCGCAGATAATCGCCCGGCTGCCTTGTTCAGGGTGACTCGCTCCCTATTAAACCAAGAGGTGAGGGGGGAACCCTTGCAGGGTCGAGCCGAGGAATTTGGTCAATATCTGCTGGATAAAATCGCTCGGATTCGAACTGGTCTGGACTCCAACTGGGCTGAGATGGAAGAACAAGACATGGACAGTCTTGTCGACGTCATCTGGGAAGAATTTGATCCTGTAACTCCTAAGGAAGTGGACAGGATTATGAGAAGGTTGAGCTCCTCCACATGCTTACTGGACCCGTGCCCTTCCTGGCTGGCCTATGCAGCTCGAGAGGCGACACGAGGCTGGTTCCTAGCGGTCATCTCTGCTTCTCTGAGTGAGGGTCACTTCCCCACCGCCTTGAAGGAGGCGGTGGTGAGACCTCTCCTCAAGAAGCCCACCTTGGACCCATCCTCTTTGAATAACTTTCGTCCAGTCTCCAATCTTCGCTTCCTTGCGAAGGTTGTTGAGAGCGTGGTGGCGCACCAACTTCCTCAGATCCTGGATGAAGCGGTTTATCTAGACCCGTACCAATCGGGTTTCAGGCCGGGCTACAGCACGGAGACGGCATTGGTCGCTCTGATGAATGATCTCTGGAGAGCCCAGGACAGGGGCCATTCCTCTGTCCTAGTCTTATTAGACCTCTCGGCGGCTTTCGATACCATCGACCATGGTATCTTGCTGCGACGCCTCAGGGGACTGGGAGTGGGAGGCACGGTTCTGCGTTGGTTCTCCTCCTTTCTCCAGGGTCGCTCGCAGTCGGTGCTGACAGGGGGACAGAGGTCGACCCCGAGGCCTCTCGCTTGCGGAGTCCCTCAGGGGTCGGTCCTCTCGCCTCTCCTGTTCAACATCTACATGAAACCGCTGGGTGAGATCATTCGCAGTTTTGGAGTAGGGTACCATCAGTATGCTGATGACACCCAGCTTTTTATCTCAACTCCTAACAATATCAGTGATGTCCTAGACGTGATGTCCCGCTGCCTGAAAGCGGTCCGGGAATGGATGGGGAGAAACAGGCTTCAACTGAACCCGGACAAGACTGAATGGCTGTACGTACCGGCAAGCCAGGAGATTCAGAACGTCCCACTGCTTAACATTGGGGACAAGTTACTTCCCCCTGTTGATAGGGCCCACAACCTGGGTGTCCTCCTAGACTCGCAGCTCTCCCTGGAAGACCACATTGGAGCTGTGACCAAGGGGGCCTTCTCCCGGGTTCGACTAGTTCGCCAACTACGGCCTTATCTAGACCTGGATTCCTTACGTACAGTCACCCATGCCCTTGTGACATCTCGCCTAGACTATTGTAACGCTCTCTACATGGGGCTGCCCTTGAGATCCACTCGGAAGCTTCAACTGGTGCAAAGTGCGGCGGCACGGACACTCTTGGGAGCCTCCCGATACTCCCATATCACACCTCTCCTCCGTGCGCTGCACTGGCTTCCGGTTGCCTTCCGTGTGAAGTTCAAGGTGCTAACAATGACATTCAAAGCCCTACATGGCATGGGTCCGGACTACCTACGGGAGCACCTTCTGCCGATGTCAGCACCCCACCGTCCTGTGCGCTCCCACAGAGAGGGCCTCCTCAGGGTGCCACCGCTCAAGGAATGTCGGCTGGTGGCCCCCAGGGGGAGGGCATTCTCAGTGGGTGCGCCAGCCCTCTGGAACACCTTACCTACCGAAATCCGGATGGCCCCTGACCTCCGTACCTTCCGTCGCGACTTAAAAACTTTTTTGTTCCAGCAGGCTGGCCTGGCATGATAGCGTTAATTGGGGTCCCAGTTTGTGTTAGTGTTTCTTATTATTTTATTGTTCGGTCTGTATTCTTCGTCCTTCCTCTGTACACCGCCCCGAGTCCCTCGGGAGAAGGGCGGTTTATAAAAACTAATAAATAAATAAATAAATAAATAAATAAATAAATAAATAAATAAATAAAAACCCAATATAAATCCGATATATTTATGGGTAATGTCCGATGGTGTGAAAGTTATTGATGGTATGCGTATCTGTGTTCTTAACCAATGTATGCAATTTTCCCTCCACAGCATGTGGTAGCAAGTAATTCCGTGCACACATTTTCACATTGAGAAAGGAGGTTTCTTCCTTTAGTGCATGGCTTCTCAGATTTGCAAAGATGAAATACTCTTTTTCTGCCTGGGTTCAAGAAAGTCACAAAACTCTGATCCTGAGTTGATAAAACACAGTAGCCTTGTTCACATCGCACGCGGTATCTGAACAGAAGCCCTAAAATAAATCCTGTGGCTTGCACAGCCTACTATCAGAATAGCTGCTTCCCAGAAGGTGCCGAGGCAGCAGTGAGCAACTGCTCCTGCTTCTTCTGGCCTGGCCTGGGGTGTGGCGAAGCAGCCCGTCCTGGATTTGGCCTTCTGGTTTGGGGGGATTTTGCTCTTAATGCTTAGCTGATGATATCTTGCTTCTGCTATTATAAGGGTCAGGAATTCAAATGGCTTAATTTATATTACAGGTAGTCCTCGATGTATGAACACAATTCAACCCAAAATTTCTGCTGCTGAGGGAAACAGTTTTTAATTTTGCCCCATTTTACAACCTTGCTTGCTACGGTTGTTAAGTGAATCATTGCAGTTGTTAAATTAGTAGCATGGTTGTTAAGGGAATCCAGCTTCCCGTGGACTTTGCTTGTCCGAAGATTGCAAAAAGGGGATTACATGACCCCGGGACCCTGGGACCGTCATAAATAGGAGTCAGTTGCCAAGGGACCGTGGGGTGTGAAAAACGGTCATAAGTCACTTTTTTCAGTGCTTTGAATTTTGTAACTTTGAACAGTCACTAAATGAACCGTTGTAAGTAGAGGACTACCTGTAGTTCAGAGCTACGTAAACCTTAAGAAGGAAGGGATCAATTCACCTGCCCAAGGGTACGAGGCTTTCTTCTTCCTAGTGTTGCTTTGTGTGTGTGTGTGTGTGTGTGTGTGTGTGTGTGTGTGCTACTTATTTCTTAAACTTTTTGTGAGTTAAAATCTGAATGGAAGAGATGGGGAGTCTGTGCTAAAAACTGAGTAGCACGAGGCAGATTGGGGCTGCTTTTCTTGAGATATTGCTTTACAGCTTCTGGACAAACGATTAATTCTCTGCTTTCTTGGTTTTCAGCCTGTTCCAGCACTATTGCTACAAGCAAGGAGGCATGCGGCACACTTCCTACACCTGCATCTGTGGCAGGTAAAGCACTGGGGGGAGGGGGGGAGGAACATTGATTTTCCAAAGAATGGGATTAATATGGAGCTTGTACATAGCAGTAGGGAAGCTTTTAAATTAAGTGCAGGTTATTTAGCATGCCTAGATCGAATACTTCAGTGGGGGAAAAAAGGGAACATTTATCGAATGAGGCCCATAATAATGGAAGGCCTTGGAGTGACTGAATCTGGCACAGCCATGCAGAGAGCTGGGATGATGGCTTGCATATTCGAGAGAGCTGGGATGATGGCTTGCATATTCCAGAGCTGCTGACACTCTTGATTCTAAGGCAGATTTCCCCAAACTTCCAGCTTTGCAGACTGGCGAGGATGTGGGGGGGGGGGGAGAAGAGGGGATGGTTCCAGAACAGCCAAGCGTGCACACGCAGCTCTAACCCTCTTCTGTGGTCTGTGGCTGTTACAAAATAGAATTTACTGTACGTACAGTATGTCCAAATGGTAGCACTCACCTACCAGTTTAGAAGCATCACTTCATTGTTCAGAAACCAGGGTTGGTTTTTGTCTGCTCCCCCATGTCCAGTCTCTTCTTAAAAACTTCCAGTGCTCCAACCTTGGAAGTTTTTAAGAAGAGACTGGACAACCATTTGTCTGAGATGGTATAGGTTCTCCTGCTTGAACAGGGGGCTGGACTAGAAGACCTCCAAGGTCCCTTCCAGCTCTATTCCATTCCATTCCATTCCATACTTTCTATTCTGTTCTATTCTATTCTATTCTATTCCATATTTTCTATTCTATTCTATTCTATTCCATATTTTCTATTCTATTCTATTCTATTCTATTCTATTCTATTCTATTCTATTCTATTCTATTCTATTCTATTCTATTCTATTCTATTCTATTCTATTCTATTCTATTCTATTCTATTCTATTCTATTCTATTCTATTCTATTCCATTCCATTCCATTCCATTCCATTCCATTCCATTCCATTCCATTCCATTCCATTGCACAGTGTTTTTGCAATCTGAAGAGTGTGATTTATTCTGATGCGTAAAACTGCCAATGATTTATTTATTACTCACATTTCTATGCCACTCTATTCCCAGCAGTGCCAAGCGGCCTAAATAGAGAGGAGGGTGAGGGGGGCGGGGAAACTGTCCAAGTGGGGAGGAAGTGGCTTCACCTCATCCCAAGCAAGCCTGACTTTGGGTTTCAGGATCCCGTGGAAGCAGGGATTCTTCATCAGTGGCCAGGAAGTCCTCTGCTTGATTTGTCTTGTGGCCAGCTGTGCCTGTTCCTGGATCAAGAAGTGCCAATCACAATCATTCACGCCTTGGTCAATTCCCAAATGGATGACTGCAATGTGCTTTGCATGAGGCAGCCCCTGAAGACTACTAGAAAGCAGCAGTTGGTCTAGAATGTGTCATGACAGGCAGATTGGGTGCACCTCGGTACGCCCGTGTGACTCCAGTACTCCATGAGCTACATCGGCTCCCAGTAGGTGCAATTCAGGGTGAGGGTGGCCGCTATAAAGCCCTTCAGGTTGTTTGTTCTCTGCAACTCACAAAAACGTGTGCCTAACGCAGCATTTGCTCATTAGAAAAGGTGCTACCAGATACTTCTGGATTCTTTTTCACTATCATAGCTCTCTTCCTACAACATCTACCTGACAGTGGCTGGTGACTTTCCATTGCAAAGGGTGGGCAACCTTTGGCTGGCTGAGGGCCCCAAGAGGCAAGGCAGTGATGGGGATCAGCTGAGCTGGGTCTTGCTGATACTTTTTTCTTGGGCTTTGGCGGCGGTGGGGGGGTTGAGATTAGGGTGACACTCTTTGCAAGGTCAATTCTTAGAAACATCTTTTGTGGCTTACAGGGTGTAGGTGTGTTTCCCAGCTCACAGTGGAACATACTGTCACTTTTGGATTTGGTGCTTGGGGGCTATAGAGAAGGCTGGAGGTTACAAAACACTCAGTATTCAGTGAACTGGCCTGGAGCTTTTCCTCCGGTGTGTTCAGTCTGGAAAGCACAATTAGCTCTTCTTTGGGGAGGGGGGATTGTTTTTCTAAAATAGGGGGGGGGATTCAGCCATAACCTGTCATACGGCACAACAGAAGGCTGTCAAATCCACTGAGCAGCTTCTGTGGGGCACCTTTTTAATTGTTGCCGTGGTTCCTGGCAGAGAGCTGAGCTGAACTAACTTGTGCCATCGTAAAGCTGCTAAGTTGGCACAATAAAAATAACATCTCGCTGATCAATATTTCCAGCAAGAAGGAAATGGGACTTAAAGAGTCTTCATTAAAAATAAAAGAAGTCATGCTGGCAAAATTAGGGGAAGTGCAGAGATGGCTGAGCAGCCATCAAGTGCTGAAATCCTTTCATGCATATTTAATCTGGGGTTAATTGATTAGCCGAATTCTGTATAAAACATCCTGTGAGTGCAAATGGGACGTGGGCGGGTTTGCTTGGCCTGCACTGGATTGGCCACGCCAGAAGCTGCACGTTCCCTTAAATGATGGGAAACAGCTTGGCTTCTTTTAGAGCCAGCCCTACATGAGGAGCTTCCAAGCTCCATCTGGAAACAGCTACCAAGGGAGGGAGGGGGAATCTGTTCCTCTTGCTCTTCTTTCCGGGGAGAAGCAGAGAGAAGGAATAGTGCGCCCACCCGCCCTCCCTCACCCGAGCTTATGTATGGGGCAGCAACAAGCTTCCCTATGGCTCCTCTGCACTCAGCTTTCCCTCGCCTACCTCTCCCCCAGCGTGTTAAAGGATTGGAGAATTGTACCCCCAGCTCTCCTGGCTGGGCTGCTGCAACAGTGTAAAGAGGGGGCAGCAAAAAGCCCTTGTTTGCTGAGGATTGGCCCTGCCACCTGAAGGACCAGCTCAGTGAAATGGGAGAGAGAGGCTGGAAGGCGGAGGTGCCCCAAACATTTATCCTCCATTATTTCAGCACTGGTGTGCAGTTTGAGGGAATAGAAATTGCTGCCTCAGTTGGTTGTTGCAAAAGTCCACCAACACAGATGGAATTAAGAAGAGTCTTTGATTTATCCTACCATTTAAAAAATGATATTGAAGCCATCGTGGGATTTGGAAAGAGCCATGGTGGCACGGTGGTTAGAGGGTAATATTGCAGGCTGACTCTGCCCACTGTCAGCAGTTCGATTCTCACCAGCTCAAGGTCGACTCGGCCTCCTATCTTTCCAAGGTCAGTAAAAATGAGGACCCAGATTGTTTGGGACAATATGCTGACTCTGTAAACCGCTCAGAGAGGGCTGTAAAGCACTGCGAAGCGGTACATAAGTCTAAGGGCAACTGCTATTGCTTTTTTGGATGCTGCTGTTCCCTGCCTAAAGGCTGGTCATGTTCTCTGGTTGGGTTGGATAGTAATGTCCCTCAGATGAGGAGGTGGGTAGGTGCTGTTGCAAACTCCAGCTGCTGGGCAGATTTGGTCTCTGGCAAGATAACAAGAGTGCAGAACTCTGAGAAAGAGCATGATTTCAACAGTACGAAGCTACATGGCAAAACAGAGTCAGGATTGGCTGGCAAGGGCTTTAAATAAAGATGCCAGTTCCTGCAGAAATAAAGAAAAGCAGAAAAGAGAAGCTTTTTCCCCTTCTCACTTAATTTATGGCGCAGTAAATGATTCCTGCCTTCTTTGAAAATGGGCCTCTGTGTACAGGTCTTTACGAAACTACTGCATTTACTTTTAGCTTCCCCTAATATGGTTGAAAAGCTAGCCTGTTGGCCCAGGGGAGTCTGCACAGAGGTTGCAGCCCTCCAAAGACAGTTGCAGACCGCTGGGATAGTTTATTTCAGACCAGTTAGGTCTTCAGCTAGACGACCGGGGGAAAACTGTTTTAATCCTCTACGTGCCTCTTCACCATCATGCGACTGGAAATCTGTTCACAATGCAGACTGATAGTTTTAATTTTCTAATTCACAATTGCTGAGGTAAATATTTTATTAGTTTACCAAAATATAAAACAGAAATAACAAAGAACAATAAAGGTAACGGGGAAATGGGGGAAGAAAATGGTAAAGGAAAAAGTGTAGGGGGAAGGGGAAAAGAGAAGTATTCGATTTCCGACTCCTTTCGGCATAGTAATATAAGGTAATAACATAAAACTTCCGTTTTTTTTAACTTTTATGTAATAATGCAGGCAGTTCTCAACTTAGGACCACAACTGAGCCCAAAATTTATGTTGCTAAGTGAAAAATTTGTTAAGTAGTTTTGCCCCATTTTATGACTTTTCTTGCCGTATTTGTTAAGTGAATCACTGCAGTTGTTAAATTAGTAACCCGGTTGTTAAGTGGATCTGGGTTCCCCCCATTGACTTTGCCAGCCAGAAGGTCATAAAAGCTGCTCACTGCCACTGTCATAAATGTGAGTCAGTTGCCAAGAATGTAGATCATGTGACCGTGGGGATGCTGCAATGGTCATAAAGCGTGAAAAAATGGTCATAAGTCACTTTTTCTAGTGCTATTGTAACTTTGAACAGTCACTAAGCCAATTGTTTTAAGTTGAGGACTACCTATATAGCCATTTCCATAACAAGAAACCTTCCTAATCAGCAAAATCCAAAATTATTTTTTCTTTCCACCTCAAGCACAAAGTCCAAAAGCGGTTTCCAAGAATTTCCTAATTCCTAATCGAGGATGGTCTTGACCAGGGGTAGGCCACCTTGGCTCTTTTATGTCTCGTGGACTTCAACTCCCAGAATTCCTGAGCCAGCCTGGCTCAGCTTGGAAACTCACTCTTTCCCCTCAGCATGGCTGGCTCAGGAATTCTGGGAGTTGAAGTTCACGAGTCATAAAAGAGCCAAGGTGGCCTACCCCTGGTCTTGACATTAGCCAGAATCCTGTGAGCACAATATTGTACACTTCAGCCCCTCAGACACCAGAGTCCTGATGCAAGATCCCATGTTGGCTATAGCAGCCCCTCGGACAAAGGCTTTACAAGAGATCGGATTGATGTTCAGGTATGGCTGCCTCGTGGATAAGTCTGGACAGAGGCAGAGGAGGCTTTGGACGGACTTTGGAATCCAGTTTAAATTTTCCCTCACTTATTCACCCTTTCACAACCTGGCATTTGACACAGGCTCCAACACATTTGAAGGTCAAGAGACTGTTGGAGGAGGTTAGAAAGTTTAATGACAAGATTATTTCAGGCACTCGGGATCGTCTCTTATTCGTGAATTAAATCTGGACATAGGTGGATTTTTTTTAAAAAAAAGTACACTGCTTTCCCTTCCTATTTCAAAGACGCTTGGTGAAATACATTTTCTTTTCACTTTAACCTTGCTTGTGCTACCTTATGAGTCAGGCTAAATATGGTTTTGTTCAGAACGTAGAGTCCCCTTTTTAAAAAACTTCATGCGTCTCCAAGGTAAAAGCCTCCATTTCTCACTGTTTCACGAAGGAGGATTTTTCCTTCTCAATTTCCTCCTCCCGCCATTCTTTGATTTGCAAGAGGTCTTGCTACCAAGCAGGGAGCATGATCTTTCATTCTTCAATAACTCCGACTCGCTCAGCATTTTGAGTGTGTTGGCTCATTGCAAATTAAAAATGTGGATAAATAGAAGGGTGTTGTGAATCAGAAGGCCAAATATTCAGAAGATCAAATCGGGCATATTAATGAAAGAATTGTGTTATATTTGTGGATAGTAGATGCTCCTTAGGAAAGAAAAATCCTCTTGTGAGCCAATACAAATCTTGGTTGTATAAACAGAGGCATAGAATCAAAATCATTACTATTGCTTTATAAAGCCCTAGTAAGGCCACACCTGGAATACTGCATCCAGTTTTGGTCACCACATTATAAAAATGACGTTGAGACTCTGGAAAGAGTGCAAAGAAGAGCAACTAAGACGATTAAAGGCCTGGAGACTAAAACGTATGAAGAACGGCTGCAGGATTTGGGTTTGGCTAGTGTAAAGAAAAGAAGAAATAGGGGAGACATGATAGCAGTGATCCAGTATCTGAGGGGCTGCCACAAAGAAGAGGGGGGTCACGTTATTCACCAAAGCACCAGAAGGCAGGACAATAATCAATGGTTGGAAACCGATCAAAGAGAGAAGCAACCTGGAATTAAGGAGAATTTTTCTAACAGTGAGGACAATTAACCAATGGAACAGCTTGACACCAGAGGTCCTGGGCGCTCCATCACTGGAGGTTTTTAAGAAAAGACTGGATGGTCACCTATCTGAAATGGTTTATGGTCTCCTGCGTGAGCAAGGGGCTGGACTAGATGACCTCCCAGGTCCTTTCCAGTTCTATTCTGATTGATCCTGCAGCTGACTTCCAAACTCTCCACCTCACAGACTCTCATACTTTATTGGCATATGATAATGATAATGATAACTTTATTGTCACTTTGAATGTACACCAATCGGCATACATCAAAATGAAATTTCGTTGCATACAGCTCTCAAAGGGTCACCACCTCCGATATATACTCCTTGTTCGGGGCCCACTCAAATTTCACATTGTCCATTTTAGTCTCTAGGGAGTGAACGATGACACACAGGACAGATGGAAATGGGGCTCCATGTGGATTAGCCCTCAAGTTAGCTTGTATTCTGACAACCTCGCCTTCTTTCCTTTTTCTGATCCTGACTCTTCCACCCTTTCCTTAAAGAGGCCTTGCTTCTTTTCGCCCCTGGAGCACGCTGCTGCCGCCACCACCAACTCCTCCAAAAGCCTCTCTCTCTTCCTCTGGGCCTGCCGACAGCCTCATCCAGTTCCTTCACTCCATAAGCTCCAGGTCCTCTCTGCCTCCTCTGGAAACAGCCCTGATTTGCAATACAATCCATCACTGGGCCAGCAGTCAGATCTTGCTGCTGGCAGAACAAATTCAAACAGTGCCAATGACTTTTAACGGTCTCACCGAATTATTTTCGAAACATTTTGATCATGCTAGCTCTGTAATGGGAATTTACCTTATGCCAGGTTGCGTAGCTCAGATTCTCCAAAGTTTATTACCTCTCTAAAATGTATGGGCCTTTTTTTCTTCATTAGCATATCCCTGGAATACTCCTTGTCTGCTAAATCAGGGGTCCCCAACCCCCAGCCTGCCAAAAATTGGACCACGCAAACAAGTGAGGCCACATTCACAGGATGCAGGCACCACGTAAATTGACACCCCCTCTGGTCCATGGGAAAACCTCTCTCCGTGGAGCCGGTCCCTGGGGCCCGAAAGGTTGGGGGCCGCTGGGCTAAATTGTGTTGGCATTTATAGTGTGTTTGCAGAGAGACTCACATATGTTTGCTTTAGGGAGACAATCTAAATGATTTTTTTTAAGCCAACTAGTCAAAGCAGCAAAATAATATTTCTCAGTGGATCCTGGATGAAAAATGCATGAGGAAAACAATGGCAGAGATGTTTTGCTTGTTTGTCCAGGAAATGTGGATCTTGGGGAGCAATTAAACCTTTGGCGCTTCTCTTATGGAAGTTCTCCCACTTTTCTTGGAAAGTTAATTTGTAGACTGTAAACTAGTAATTTGTACAACCTCCTTAACCACTTTTCTGTAAGCCCTTTGTTTTAGAGCCTCTCTGTCCAGAATCAAAGCAGTCTGGAAAACGTTACCCTTAATTGAGATGCCGAAGTTTTTGTTGTACTATGACTGGTTCCAATTTCTTTCTTTCTGATGAGCTCTTTAAGGACTGGAAAAGAGCAGCTCCTAGTTTTCTCTGGACTGAATTGGCTTGCAGTGAAACTTGGGAAAGATTCTTAAGACTTTTACAGAAAAGACATTAGGCTAAAACGGTAGCGTGTCCAGATTCAAGTTGAGCAAATGCTTCAGATAGAGGCTGGCTTTCCTCAGTGTGCCAGACTGAAAGCATCTTTGCCTCTTAAGGTCCCCGTCACCAGCATAGATTCCAGGCCCGTGACAATTCACCACAGCCAACTTGCCTCGGGAGATTTGCTGTGGGACTAACATCAAAGAAATGGCGGAATGGTATCATTAAAGAAAAGATGCAAAAGGAGGGACGGAATGGAACGTGAATGACAAAAATGAAAATTAGTTATTTGGAATAATTAAATGGATTTGTTAAATTGTCCTGTGGCGAGCTGTCCTGCAGCAAGTCAGCCACGGTGAGTTGGCCGCGGCAAATTGACCGTGGCAAGTTATCCCATTCCAGCACGTTCCCAGGTCGGAATGTGCCACTGAGCATTTTTTCCTGGAAAAGGGCTTCTTCTCCACCCTAGGCTGGCTAGAGGCAGCCTGGTTTTGCCTTAGATGGGGAACCGTGGGCTAAGACAGCAGTGCTGGTGGAGTTGGGAGAAGGCATTCTGGAGCAACGAAAACTGTCTTCTTGCAGACAGAAGACTAATACATACGGGGAGATTCAGAGCACAAACATTTCTCCTGGTATGCCAGCTATTTGACTTCCAGAGATTTTTTAAAGAAGTAAAAGAACAACTTAAAATAAGTTTCACCCCAAAATGTTCATTTTACAGCTTAAAAATCTAACACCCTGTTCTTCCAAACTCACTTAAGCCTATTTTGGTGCCAATACCTAATTTGGCATGTTTCCTATCAGGCTGCTGCTGAGGGGTAACAGGTTGTCCATTCCTGATCTAGTCCAGCTGTGGGCAGGCTTCCAAACTGGAAGGAGAATGGTAGAGTCGTGGTTCCGACAGACAGAGACAAATAAAGCGGAACTCCGGGGCTTGCAAGTTCCTCAAAGAACCTGTTAATTGATACAAAGTATCAGCACATCAAAAGGGAAACTGAGTCTGAATAGACACGTAACAATCCCCAATACAAAGTTAAGAAATCCCACCACTAAAGCTATGTGAGCTACTACATCCCCCAATACATCTCCTTGGCGGGTTTTCACGAAACGCCCAGCCTGCAGTCCCGGGAGCAGCCGATGACCTTGGTTCCCATGGGAGAAAATCTTTTTAGTTTAGCGAATCACCTGGTAAAACCCCCTCCCTCTGTGCTAAGTGAGTAGGGAAAATGGCTGCAGCCACGCGCATTTTCAAAGTTGACAGGTAGAACTTGTTGATCAGATCAACAAAAGCAACATACATCCTTGTGAGTGGCCCACCCATCCTACAAGCAGCCATCCCTCTCCTGCTGGCACACAACTGGCCTTGGAGGAAGTCATAAGTCTCAGGCCGTTTGAGCATTTTGTCTTTGTGACTCAGAGTTCTGCTGCAACAGTCCCTTACATACGTGACCATTCGCTTCCAACCTGCGTGTTCCCTGGCAAGATATCAGCCCTAGTAAAATAGTACATAATTTGGACCTCTAATAATGTTTATTCAAGCAAGAGCATTTGGCAGGGCCCAATCGCTCTCCTTTTGCCCCAGCTTTCCGTGCAATGAGTTTGCCCACCTCTTCAGTTGATGGAGTGGAAATTCCAAACAAACCATCAAAAAAGAAAGAGAAGAATTAAACAACTTTATACGACAGCACGGAAAAAAGTGACTTACGATTATTTTTCACACTTATGACCGTTGCAACATCCCCATTCAGAAGATTGACAACCGATTCACATTTATGACGGTGGCAGTGTCCTGGAGTCATGTGACCACTTTTTGCAATCTTCTGACAAGCAAAGTCAATGGGGAAACCACATTCCCTTAACAACCAGGTTACTAACATATCAACTGCAGTGATTCACTTAAGAACCGTGGCAAGAAAAGTCATATAATGGGTCAAAATTCATTTAACAAATTTCTCACTTAGCAACATAAATTTTGGGCTAAATTGTGGTCGTACGTTGAGGACTACCTGTAGTAACTTATTCTAAGTTTTGGGAGAATGTGGCGGCATGAAGGCTTAGTGGTTAAGATGCTGGGCTTGTTAGCTGAATATCCGACGGTCTGGGTTCAAGACCTGAGCACCACACCATGGGTTGAGCGTCCGTCTTTGCCTAGCTCGGGTGGGGAACGGTGGCCCCTTTGTGGCTTGTGGACTTCAGTTGCCAGAATTCTGGGAGTTGAAGTCCACAAGTCATAAAGGGGCCATCGTTCCCCACCTCTGGCCCAGCTCCTGCCCACCTCACAGTTCAAAAGCATGCAAATGCGAGTAGATAAATAGTTACCACTTTGATGGGGAGGAAACAGCACTCTGCGACATCATGCTGGCCACATGGCCACAGAAATGGCTTCGGACAGCAATGGTTCAGTGGCCTTGAAACAGAGATGAGAGCTGCCCCATATAGTCGGCAGTGACTAGTGGAGCAAAATCCCCAGGGATTTCTTTCCTTCCCCCCCCCTTTTATTTCCCTTAGTCAAAGTTTGCTTTGAAGGTTTACTGGTATTTATTTCCCTCCTGCCTGCTTTTCCTTTGTTTCAATGTCGAGATTGTCCGTTTAAGACAGCGGCTTCCAACCTTGTCTATACCCCGCACCCCTAGAACGCTTCTGATATATTCTCGCACCCCTTACAAAAGTTCGAAATAACGGCCAAGCATTATGCGTATACACTATAATTTTGAAAACCCAAGTTTTCGCACCGCTTGGAATAGCGTCTCGCAGCCCCAGTTGGGAACCCCCGGTTTAAGAGATCAAATTATACTATTTGGGGCTAATAGTTTCACCAAGCAGTAGAAAAGGGCAAAAACTGTAATGTTTGTTTTTTGCAAGATGTAATATTTTGTACAGATTTTTAGCATGTAATAGCTCTTTCATTCTGCATTGGTAATGCACATAACATTTACAATGTGTGTTGTTCTTTCAGTGGAGATAACAGTTCGGTTTTGCACTACGGCCATGCTGGAGCACCAAATGATAAAACCATTGAAGATGGAGATCTCTGGTGAGTGAAAGCCTTTTTGTCCTAACCTTCCAATCCATATTCCAATCCCATCGCCCAGTGTGCTCACACAGAGAAGGCCTCCTCAGGGTACCGTCAGCTAGACAATGTCGGCTGACGACCCCCAGAGGGAGGGCCTTCTCTGTGGGAGCGCCAGCCCTGTGGAACCAGCTCCCCCCTGAGCTTCGGATGGCCCAAGATCTCCGGTCCTTTCGCCGCGGCCTCAAAACACTCCTTTTCCACCTGGCTGACCTAGACTGACAGGGATTTTAATTATATTTACAATTCTAACTTTATTCTTTAATTTATTTCAAATTTTACTTTTTAAATTTACTGTACAGAGACCTTTAAGTTTTGATGTTGTTAGCCGCCCTGAGTCCCTCGGGAGATAGGGCGGGATATAAATCCCATTAATAAATAAATAAATATTTAGAAGAAAATCTTAGAAGGAATGCAAGTGTGGCAGCAGCAACAACATCAAAGCTACTCCATGAGCTGCATAGATTTTAACTCTTCATCATTTTTAGTTTATATTCTCTAATTTATCAACTGTCTTCCTTCCCCGGTCTTCCTGCAGAAAATCCTGTTCAGCTCTTAATGTTTTTTGCAGGTATTAGGCCTGTACATGGTCAAGTATATTTTTGCAGTCCTAAGAAAAATCTTGTTTTTTGAGCTTGTGGCTCTGTTGTTGCTGTTGAACCAAAAAGGAATCTAGGCCTTGTGTTCTTGTGGAACTGGGATTTAGATGCACATTCTCCTCTTCTGAACTCTGGTAACATAGGCAAAAGCAGTTCTAATGTTTTTTTTATTTATATCTCATCTTTCTCTTCGTGACGAAGGGAAACGTGATAAAGATTTTTTAAAATGATGTGAATGGCATTGAGAAGGCTCAAAAATTCCCGTGTGCAGAGAGTCCTCAACTTACAGCCATAATTAAGCCTAGAATTAGGGTTGCTAAGTGGGTTATCATATGACCACACCCAATTTTATGACTTTTTTTGTGGCAGTTGTTAACAAGCCGGGACCAACTTTCTCATCTGTTTGCCAGACAAGCCAGCACCTCTTTATAGATACAAAGGGGGGGGGTAGATTTGCGGAGGAGTTCATGGGTATTGAGCTCTCACGATCTCCAGGTCAGGTTAGAAAATAGCTCTATCTAAAAGGTTGGAGAGCCATCAGTGATCAATACAGGTGGTCCTCGTCTTACGACCACAATGGAGCCTCAAATTTCCATTGCTAAGCAAGAGAGTTACATGGTGGTTAAGTGAATCCGGCTTCCCTGTTGACTTTGCTTGTCAAAAGGGGATCACAACTTCCAGGACTCTGCGACCGTCGTAAATACATTCCAGTTGCAAAGTGTCCAGATTTGGATCACGGGAATGCTGGAACGGTTGCAAGCACTCAAAAGTTACTTTCTTCAGGGCCATTTGAACGGTCACTAAACGAAGGGATATAAGTTGGGGACTACCTATAGAGAGAGGATTCATTCCAGGGAATCCAAGGAAAGAGTACTGCTCTGCTGGCCAAGGGAACAGTGTGTCTAGTCCAGGTCACCACAAGACAAAAAAAGGGACGCTGAAGAACTGGACAGAGGGCAGGAAAGAGCAACCAGGATGCCAAAGGGTTTGGTGCCTCGTGGAGCAGCCATGTTTGGATCCAGAGACCTCAAAGGTGTCCAAAATCCAGGATCTCTTACGGGATTGAAATTTGAAGGATCTTCAGACTGCGGAGCCACCACAGCCAGCCATGTTCACGTGAGAGCATGATTTCCAACACTCCCTGCCCGGAATGGGACAACTCGCTGCGGGACAACTCAACAATTCAATTATTTAAAATAATTTTGAAAATAATTTTAATTTTTGTCATTCACATTTTATTTTGTCCCTCCTTTGGCATCTTTTCTTTAACTATTCGACTATTTCTTCGATATTAGCGTAACTCTTGTCCAGCGGCGAGTTGACCACAGTAAGATGGCTGCGGTGAGATGGCCGTGGCGACTGGGCCGTGGCGAGTTGTCCTTGACCCCCCCCTCCCCGCCAAGCTTCCCACAAGCGGAGTCCAGTCACTGGGGAAGCTGAGAGGAAGTCGGAAGTTGTTTCTGATCCCACTCTGCTTTTTTGCCTGCTGTGGTCATTCTCAGCTAACCTCGGACTTTTCTCCCGTGAAATAAAAATGTGCTCATTTTCCAGCCTGCCTAGTGAACATTCCCGTGTGCAAGTGTAGCTGTAACTTGCCTCTGTGAAGAGTTGCTACAGGCGGCTCTTTCCCCCTCTTCTCCTACTTGCCAAATCACTGGCTCCCGAGCAGAGATTGGGGGCACGCAGGGCCTGCTGCCAAAAAAAGGAAAGGTTAATTCTATGTTTTCTGCTCTTGCACAGCAATTTCTGCAGCTGCCTTTGCTCGTCTGGCCTACCGGCTGGGGTTACAGAGTTCTCCCACCAGTAACGGGGTTGCCTATTTAGGGAAGGGGGTTCCCAAAGCAAACGGGGGAACGCAAACGAGTGTCACGTTGCGCTTTTGTTGCAGCTCTCCTTGTTCTGCTTATGATCCTCCGAATAGCAAACTTCTTAGGTCGCTGGCAGGGAAGTGTTTTTTTCAGCTGCAAAAGCAAGAGCTTGTCACTTTCGAAATATGAACTGTAGAGCCCGTGGCTTGCGTGTTCCACTGCTCCCCCCGCCCCTCTCTAACAAAAGAGAAGAGTTGATGTCTCTTGTGCAGTGATTTGGCTGGAGGAGGCTCTGAAATTGAATTCTCTCTCACTCTCGGCATTCAGGCTGTGATTGTCCACAAAGACGGAGGGGGGCAGGTGGGGGATGGGTAGCAATGAAATTAAATTAACAATTAACCGGTGGAACAGCTTGCCTCCAGAAATCGTGGGTGCTCCATCACTGGAGGTTTTTAAGAAGAGACTGGACAGTCACTTGCCTGAAATGCTATACGGTCTCCTGGTTGAGTAGGGGGCTGGACTAGAAGACCTCCATGGTCCCTTCCAGATCTATTCTATTCTATTCTATTCTATTCTATTCTATTCTATTCTATTCTATTCTATTCTATTCTATTCTATTCTATTCTATTCTATTCTATTCTATTCTATTCTATTCTATTCTATTCTTATTCTTATTCTATTATTTCTTCATTGTTGTTGTTGTTAGCTGAGAAGTCGTGTCCGACTCATCGCGACCCTATGGACAACATTCCTCCAGGCCTTCCTGTCTTCTACCATCTTCTGGAGTTCATTTAAGCTCATGCCTACTGCTTCAGTGACTCCATCCAGCCACCTCATTCTCTGTCGTCCCCTTCTTCTATTGCCCTCGATCTTTCCCAGCATTAGGCTCTTCTCCAGTGAGTCCTTCCTTCTCATTAGGTGGCCAAAGTATTTGAGTTTTAGCTTCAGGATCTGGCCTTCTAAAGAGCAGTCAGGATTGATCTCCTCTAGGACTGACCGGTTTGATCGCCTTGCAGTCCAAGGGACTCGCAGGAGTCTTCTCCAGCACCATAGTTCAAAGGCCTCAATTCTTTGGCGCTCGGCCTTTCTTATGGTCCAACTTTCACTGCCATACATTGCAACTGGGAAGACCATAGCCTTGACTATACGCACTTTTGTTGCCAGGGTGATGTCTCTGCTTTTTAGTGTGCTGTCTAGATTTGCCATGGCTTTCCTTCCCAGGAGCAAGCGTCTTTTAATTTCTTGGCTACAGTCCCCATCTGCAGTGATCTTGGAGCCCAGGAAAACAAAATCTGTCACTACCTCCATTTCTTCCCCATCTATTTGCCAGGAATTGAGAGGGCCAGATGCCATGATCTTGGTTTTCTTAATGTTAAGTTTCAACCCAAGTTTTGCACTCTCCTTCTTCACCCGCAACAACAGGCTCTTTAGTTCTTCTTCACTTTCTGCCATTAGAGTGGTATCATCTGCGTATCTTAGGTTGTTGATATTTCTTCCAGCAATCTTAATTCCAACTTTTGATTCATCTAGCCCTGCCTTTCTCATGATGTGCTCTGCATATAAGTTAAATAGGCAGGGCGACAGTATACAGCCTTGCCGGACTCCTTTCCCAATTTTGAACCAATCAGTGGTTCCGTGTCCAGTTCTCACTGTTGCTTCTTGACCCGCATATAAGTTTCTCAAGAGACCAATAAGATGGTCTGGTACTCCCATCTCTTTAAGAACTTGCCACAGTTTGTTATGATCCACACAATCAAAGGCTTTAGCATAGTCAATGAAGCAGAAGTAGATGTTTTTCTGGAACTCCCTAGCTTTCTCCATGATCCAGCGTATGTTAGCAATTTGATCTCTAGTTCCTCTGCCTCTTCGAAATCCTGCCTGTACCTCTGGTAGTTCTCGATCCACATACTGCTGAAGTCTAGCTTGTAGGATTTTAAGCATGACTTTACTAGCATGAGAAATTTCTTCATTATTCTATTCTATTCTATTCTGTTCTGTTCTGTTCTATTCTGTTCTATTTGTTCATTATTCTATTCTATTCTATTCTATTCTATTCTATTCTATTCTATTCTATTCTATTCTATTCTATATTCTATTCTATTCTATTCTATTCTATTTCTTCATTATTCTATTCTGTTCTGTTCTGTTCTATTTCTTCATTATTCTATTCCACTCCACTCCACTCCATTCAGTCTTACATTGCAAATGGTGAACCCACAATTGACCAAAAAATATTGTTAGTCGAAATAAAACATATAAATGGGAACCAAAATGGCTTCCCACTTAATTCCCAGGACATGTTTCCAGGGCTCACCAATGCTGGATTCTTTCAGAGGGAACTGAGGCTCTGCTATTTGCAGAAAGACCTCCACGGGGAGTTACGTGGGGAGAAGGCATAGGAAGAGGATTCTGTCTGGTCCTCTGGAACTCATTCTTCAACTTCCTTTCAAGCTACCAGCCATGGCAGGGAGGAAGCAGATTTTTTTCTCCCACAGGAGGAGATCAGCAATCCCCTGTTTACAAGTGCATCTCATTAGGGAAATAAAGTTTAACTCGGAGCTGATCTGCTTCAGATTGGCAGTGAACTCCAAGCTCCGTCTTCCTCCAGAGTCTCCAGGAGCCAATCTGTTGTGCAATGTGGAATGCCTGCCACTTTTTCCAAGCGCTTGCCCTGGAATCTCTTGGCCTGACTGTCCAGACCCCAAGGCTGCTTCGGGGTATCACAGGCCATGCGCGCCTTCTGCGTGTTTGGAGTCGGAAGCTGAATGGTCCATGCGATCGTTGGCTGGTGGCCCTTTGCTGCCTTCAGTTCACCTGCTGCAGAAACTGTTGGCTGCCTGTGGCTAAAAATTTGCCCAGAATGTATATCTTGTCATGGTGGGAAAAGGGAAGGAACAATTTCTCCTCCCCTTCTTTGCACTTCTCGGTAATTAGAATCTATCCACGTGACTCTGGTGAAATATCAGGTGTGCCTAATATTTTCTCTCTTCCCTCCCTCGTCTCCTTTCCTTTCCTGCCATGCCTTTTGGATTGTGGGCTCAAGTAGAAAAGAGCCTTGGTGGAGCAGTGGGCTGATGCCTCCTTAAGTAACACCAGCTGCCTGCAGTTAGTGCAGGTTCGAGTCCCACCAGGCTCAAGGTTGACTCAGCCTTCCATCCTTCCCAGGTAGGTAAAATGAGGACCCAGATTGTTGGGGGCAATTAAGCTGACTTTGTAATAATGCCGCTTGGGGGGGGGGGCGAAAGCCCTAATAAGCAGGCATATACATAGAATGAAGGCTATTGCTAAGCACATTGATTTGTGCTTAGATTGTAAGCCACCCTGAGTCTTCGGAGAAGGGCGGGATATAAATATAAATGGGATTTTTTTTAAAAAAAGTATCTCATCAGAGAAGCCCAGCCCAAGTACCCTCAGACGGGTTGGACTTCAACCAATGGGCATTATGGCAGCTGAGCTGTAATGCATCTGAAAGGTATTCCCTTGGCCCCCAGGGTCAGCATGTTTCTGGTTTCGTCCTTCAAATCTTTTTCATCAGCCAGATCTTTTTCTATGGGGCTCAGACCCCCTGTA
Source organism: Vipera ursinii (assembly GCF_947247035.1). Taxonomy (NCBI): domain Eukaryota; kingdom Metazoa; phylum Chordata; class Lepidosauria; order Squamata; family Viperidae; genus Vipera; species Vipera ursinii. The sequence continues at coordinate 3,852,087 of NC_139520.1, forward strand.
GCTGAAGGGAAGGAGGCCATAGGTTGGGAGTGAGGTAGACTTGATGAATGTTCCTCTACTAAGAGACCCCCCTTTTGGTCCTGCAGCTAAACCAGCCCTCAAATTGCAGGTTCACCCTCATTTGGGTCTGTTGGGGTTCCAAGAGAGTTGCAGGGATTGCGGGATGCACCCTCAGCTCAAACCCAAGACGGACTGGTTTGGGATTTGCCCGAGGGGTTGCATGATTGTGTCTGGGTGTCAGCCATCCCCACTTGGTCAATTAGCAGAGCAAGACTCTCAGTCTCAGGGCTACCAAAAGCATATTTTTACGAAAGCTGAATCTGGCATTTTGTGCCCAAAGCATACGGTCAACGTTCCTTTTTGGGACCCATCCCACTCCCCATGGTTATCAGTAAGTGTCCAATCATATTCAGACTACTTATTTCGCCGACAGTCCCCAGAGCTTGAGGGAGTGGCACTCAGGTGACTTTGGATGGCACAAAGATTTTTGCTTTCCTTTCCTCCGTCCCCCCTTCATGTCACCCCGTAGCTCCCTCTCCCCATTTCTCCCGACAGCCTGGCATCTAGGTAAGCAGGGCCGGTGCAACGGGATGGCAGGCCTGACACTGGGGCATTTCACGCCAGTTGGTTGGGGTCGATGACGGTTCTTTGTTTGAATCTTTCCAAATGGATCGGCAGAGCTCCTCTTGTGCTCCAGAGGGAGCAAATGATTCCTCCGAGCCCAGGATAAAAAGATCGCTTCTGCACGGAGCTGTTGGAAATACGGAGGGAGAAGAAATGCAGCCCATTTCGAAAGGGCACACGAGGGGCTCTTTTTAGATGTGCAGCCTGCCGTTTTGTGTAGTCCTGTCCTTTGTTTGCTTTTGATCGGTGCATTCAGGAGAAAATTCAACATTGTGTTAGCTAGGTTTGGTAGGTTTCCTGGCCCGAAGCCGATAGTCTTTTGCCGCTGTTGTTCAAAAGCATTTTCTTTTGTCGCAGAATATTAATATTGCTGGGTACAGAGTTGCTTGGAAAACATGTTCACATTTTATTTAGGCTTGGCTTTTAAAGAATTGTTCATTGCCTCCTCAGGTCTTGGTGCTCAGCAGCTTTTTATTAGCATTATTACTCATTAACAGTATTATGGGATGAAATGTGTGGGGTTCTCAGCGGGTCCCGCACATCTTAAAGAGTTTTGAAGTGGCATTTAATCCATGGTACTGTAGACTACCGCACACTCGCCCGCACATTTGCTTGGGGCTTTGAAGAGGAGGAAGGCGATGTCTCCAGAAAGGAGTATTTTTCCTCCCCGGCTGCTACCTGTTTTGATCTATTTATTAACTGTAAACTCAAGTCTTGATGGCAGCAGGGAAGCCAGGCCGCAGATCTAAGTGGACCGACATCATTAAGGGCTTTCTGACCTGCCAGTCGCCAGGAGTGCAGCGTACCTGAAGCGAGGACATGCTGGGTGTTACCTGCACACCTCTCGACACAGTTGCTGCATTAATCCAAGAAGAGGGCTTCCTTCCCTCGTTCTGGGTTGAGTCTCCCCAGTTCCCCAACTGCTCTGCCCACACAGAGAGAAATCGGAGCCCGCTGCCTCCCTCCCGCAGGGCTGGCAGAGATCAGGATGGCTCCAGGCAGCCTCAGAAGGCAGACGGGAATCCTGCTCTACTTCTCCGCGTTCTCCCTTGCAAGGGTAGCGTGCCACAAGCATCGGGGATTTGTGGCCGAGGGTGCTTCAGCGGCTGGATGCTGCTAAAGGCTGAACAGGATATCCCTCTGCAGTTGAAATGTATTGGCCAGTTATAAACTCCAGAATGTTTTCGTTAAAACAATGCAGCTTTTTTCCCTTTGTCAGAGAAGCTCCAAAAATCTCTGGAAACAACACACACACACACACGCACACACACACGCACGCATGGAGAGACACATCCTTTCTTTATTCCCGTGCTATGATTTATTTCTCCGGATGAGGGCACTGTTGCCTCGGAAAATGAAAACATTTCCTTTTTGTCCATACGCCGACTCATCAGATTCAGGTATGGATAAGAAACGTAAATTCCGCTGTCTGGCTTGATCATGCTGGGCCTTGTTGCCCTGGCTCAGGGGTAGGCCAGCTTGGCTCTTTTATGACTCGTGGACTTCAACTCCCAGAATTCCTGAGCCAGCATGGCTCAGCTTGGAAACCTCTCCCTTTCCTCTCAGCATGGCTGGCTCAGGAATTCTGGGAGTTGAAGTCCATGAGTCATAAAAGAGCCAAGGTGGCCTAACCCTGCCCTGGCTGGTGACCGGATGGGGTCATCTGTGAGAGATGCTCTAGTACCTTCCAACTCTATGATTCTGTTCCGAGAGGATTTCCCCCCCTCCCCTTGGTTTTTGTACAATAGAATCTGGAAGAGACCTTGGAGGTCTTCTAGTCCAGCCCCCTGCTCAAGCAGGAGAACCCATACCATCTCAGATAAGTGACTGTCCAGTCTCCTCTTCTTGGAAGAGGTGCAGCCAGGCTCCTCCTGGGTTTTTATTAAGAAAAAATTACATGCTGAGTTTTTGGCCGCCTTGTCTTTATGATAAATCAGGGCTCTTCAAACTTAGCCCTTTTATGGTGTGTGTGGACTTCAAGTCCCAGAGTTCCTCAGCCAGGCGCACTGGCTGAGGAATTCTGGGAGTTGAAGTCCACACGTCATCAAAGGCCTAAGTTTGAAGAGCCCTGTGATAAACAGAGAGAGGCAGTGCTTCGACTGAGGCTCCCTGGCATTTTGTACCCAACAGCATGCCGTCTCCATCTCTGGGCAAAATGGATAATTTCTAGATGTAGCTAAGAAAAGCTTGAGATACTTTCCTAGTGCATTCTGCCATCTTGTGGAGAGCTTTAAATAACTCCCTTTCCTTTTAAAAGGTGCCCTGGTTTCCTTTCAAAGCAACTTCCCCCCCCCTACAATAACGTCAAGACCCAAACTCTTACTTAATAATAGATTCTAAGTACATTCATCTCTTTCTTCTTTTGGAAAAAAAAATTAAAATGGGGGGTGGGGTTTGGAGTAAACACTGCAACTTCCTCTCATCTGGGAAGTTTAAATTCAAGGAAAAAACATCTGAGGAACAAATCCAATATTTACCCCTCATAAAGATTGGAGATTATGAGTGTTGTAGACTAATTCATTTCAAAGGAAAGCTGATTTACTGACATATATCATCTGCTGCTTTTATGTCTTCTTGTTCTTCTGTCTATTCCCTTTCTAGATTTCTCCTCTGATGCATCTTTTTTGGTAAATTTCATTTGCCCCTAAACATATGCACATTTTTAAAAATCCTCTAGCACCCCACATCTCAGAAATCAAATGATTCCTAGAATAATGCCGCATGCTTAAAACTAATCAAACCCAATTGCTGCATTCACACGATGTGCCCTGATTAGCCCCGTAATGGGTTATAGGCCTGTCTCATAACAATAATGTGTGTAACCCCTAAACGTGCCAAGACTGCCTTTTGTGTGAACCGCCTGTATATGCATATAACTAGGATAAACTGTGTAATTCTCCTTGCGCAATCTGGTGCCTCGGAAGCTCCTTTGAAAGACACAGAAAGAAATCTACGAAGGGACAGTCTCTCTTACTCAGGCCAAGCAAAAAAGGAGGCAACGCCTAACTAAGATTACATGGATGTAGTGCTGACGCTCTTTAATACACAAAATCTGGAGTCATAGACTTCTTTTACTCTTCTGTAGAACATCTTGTAGGATCGAGGGGGTCTAGGGATCTGGAAAGCCTCTGGTGGGGAAGGTGATTCCATTGAATCAAGGCTCTTTCTTAATCCCTCTGAACCCCAGAGGGCAGAGAGCTGAGCAAGGCAGCCAGAAGCATCCATGCTGAGAGGTGCCTTCATCATCCTCATCATAAGAGTTGGAAGATAACTTGGAGGTCTTCTAGTCCTACCTGCTGCTCAAACATTTCAGACAAATGGCTGTCCTGTCTCTTCATAGAAGCCTCCAGTGATGGAGCACCCACGACTTCTGAAGGCAAGCCGTCCCACTGGTTAATTGTCCTCACTGTTAAATGTTCTCTCTAGAACCGTGGTGGCGAACCTATGGCCTGCGTGCCATAGGTGGCCCGCAGAGCCCTCTCTGTGGGCACGCGCACCATCATCCCACTACTAGGCCTTCAGTTGGGTTTTATAAAACCTTTTTGCTTTAGGCCTCCGCCGCTGCGTGCAAAAAAAAAAAGATTTCTTGCAGGGGAAAAAAAGATCTCGCAAAATTGGAATTGATTGATTGAACTTTTCAGTCCCACCCAGTCTACCATTACCACTGCAGCCACGCCCACCCAGTGGGCCATGGCCACCCAATTGGCCACACCCACCTGGCACCCGACGATATATAAGTGGTTTTTTACATCTTTTTTACATCGTGGTGACCAAAACTTCCCTACCTCTGCATTGAAATGTGGTGTAAGAGTCAAGAAGGATCCTTGGCTTGTTGAGAGGTTGAGCGTAAAAAAGAGATGGGCATCTCAACCCACCCAAATAACTGAAGATCCCTCCCTGCCAATCAAACTGGAACGCCACCCTCACCCTCAGCAGAGGCAAGAAAGGGCAGACTCCAGGGGGTAGGTTGACCAGGAGAAGAGCCCAATGCTGAATTCCCCTCTTGTTGAGCAGACTGAACCAAGGCATCTGAGGGCACTTTGCACTAGCAGATGCATTGCTCCATCCAAGCAACTTGTGATGATCAGAGAGTGTGTAGGTTGTCTTGTCCAACAGAAATCTCAGTGCAGGAACCCTTCCCTTCCAGGCCATCTGCCCCCCCACACACCTCTGCCCTGCCCTGCCCTGCCCTGCCCTGCCCAGTGAAGGTCAGTCTCCAGCTGTTCTGTAAGGTATTAAGGTTCCCCCACACATGCGTGCTAGTCGTTTCCAACTCATCTCCGTTTCAAAGCCAAAGAGCCAGCGCTTGTCCGAGGACGTCTCCGTGGTCATGTGGCCGGCATGACTAGACGCCAAAGGCGCACGAAATGCTATTACCTTCCCACCGTAGTGGTCCTTATTTTTCTACTTGCATTTTTACGTGCTTTCGAACTGCTAGGTTGGCAGAAGCTGGGACGAGTAACAGGCGTTCACTCTGCTATGCGGCACTCGGGATTCAACCCGCCAAACTGCCGACCTTCTGATCGACAAGCTCAGCGTCCTAACCCACTGAGCCACCGTGTCCCTCTGTAAGGTATTAGCTAATCCCAACTAAATATGTGAAAATTGGATAAGGACCCGTCCCAGTCCATCCTCTACTTATAAGGATGTTAAATAGCACGGCATCAAGGACTATGCCCTGGGGTACTCCACTCAGCTTTTTCTCCGGGGAAACCAGAGCCATTAACAAGCCCCGTTGGGCAGCAGCCCTTCAGCTGCAAATCCACCAGGCTGCAGAAGAGTCAGGATGGAAATAAAAGTATTATTTTGGAAGAGGGCTAAAAAGGGCCCTCTGGAAGAGCGAATGGAATTGAAAATCAAAGCAAGGAAATGTTTGGGGATCGAAATGAAATGAGAGCATGCTGAAACAAGTATTTAAAGATATGTGAAAAGACGCGGATGCCTAGAATTGAATAAATTATTGTACAGCCCAGAAAACAGAAACTGCCCCAGATTCTCTTTCTCCACCTGTACTTCAAACGCATGAAATCCATTGATCTCCAGAATGATTTCCTCAGCTGAGGGAACCCTTTTCTCAGGAATCCTCACTGGGCTTCTTTCTTCCCTCCCCCCCCCCCCGCATCAACACCCCACTTCCATGCCACCCTTTGTCAAATGACAAATCTTTTCTCCCTGTTCAGGGTGCCCAGTGAAACTGCAGCCCCAGCTTTGGATGTGCACTGTGGAGTTCAAGTTTTCTCCACCTCCCTTTGCAATTTTATCCCTTGCAGAACAATTACAGAATGGTTCTACCCTCTGCGTTTTACTGTTAGACCCCTCAAATGTTCCATTACAAGAGGGGTTTTTTCCCTCTTAAAAACTACCTACACCCCCCCTGTGTTTCCATGGCAGCCCACTGATACAATGAGAACATAAATGCACTGCTTCCAGCCAACATAGATGCAACTCAGCATGATCTAACTCAGCGGTGGGGGAACGATGGCCTTTTATGACTTACAGACTTCGACTCCCAGAATTCCGGAGCCAACCATGCTGGCTGAGGAATTCTGGGCGTTGAAATCCACAAGACATAAATGGGCCATCCTTCCCTACCTCTGGTCTAACTGAATGGCGAAATAGCCAAAGCAATGACTCATTAAAAAAAAAACTCCAGCGCCAGCCGCCTCCCCTTTCGTCCGTTCCAGGACTTGGACTTACATCCCACACTGGATGACTTTAAAGGGCTGAGCCGAAAGGATTTTGCAAGGAGCTTCCTGTTGAGGAGCAAATGCCATTGGAGCTAAGGAGAGGGAGAACTTGGATTTAGTCTGAGATCGTCTCTGAAAACCAGACTTGTTTTCTCCGTTGGCCCAAAGTTGGCTTCTGCAACCAACCTTCTCAGGGGACCAGATGTCTGGTTCCTGCCCTCAAAGGCCGAGGAATGAGGCTCCTTGATTTCAGGAGCCCTGCAAGCACCTTGGCCTTTGGAAGCTGGCCTGCTTAAGTCACAGCACATCACAGCTTGGTCCCGTGCCAAAGACAACTCATTTGGTGTTCTAGGAATGGAATTCAACACTTTGTGTGCTGTGTCTCCCATTCATGGCAGAAATGGAAGCGATGACCTTTTCCATACATGGGGTAGGCATGGTGCTATTTACAGTAAAAGGCAATCATCAAAAGAATGACTTTTGCCCTGGGAGTTTAATCTCCAACTGTTTGATCAGTGCACTGGGAGCAAAATGTTCTAGCCGGGTGCCGGGACTCCAGCACAGATGTCCAGGGGAAAGATTGGCCAAACTGGCTGCCACTCCCAGGCCAGCTCCTGAAAGTCCCTGGAACGAATGAAAGCCGTCAATACAGCTCCCTGTGGCCTTTTCTGATCACGCAGTATTTCAGCAGAGATTTCATTTTTTACATAACTCTCCATGGGCTGCCCAGAGAATTCTCACAGGATGCCCACGTTGCTTGCGTAACCAGCAGACCCTCGTGGCATCTCATCCGTCACCTAAGGCTCACTGATGAAGGGCTGCAGGAGTTTCATAAGCCGGTGCACACATGTGCCCAGGGCATAAACGCAAGTGGGAAGTAAGCAAACTATGGAGGTCAGGTGCATGCAGATCACTCTTGGCTGCTGAAATATTCAGCATGAGCCCAAGGTGTCCACCAGCCCTTTCCTGTTGGGCCCCTTCTGGCCTTGAAATGGCCAAGATTCATAGGCAGGTTGCCATTCCAGTTGGAATTTGTAAGCGGTGGCAGCCGTGTGGCATTGAAGACAACAGATCGAGCCTCCCAGCTGAATGCCAATGGAAACAGCCACCTGTGTGGTGCCACTGATTTTCTAACTGAATCAGTAGAGCAGGATTTCAGGCCGAGTTGAATAGAACCCACAGATACTTTATGTTGGGTTCACACAATGCAGTGAGCTTTTGATGGTTATTTGGGCTATGTTGGGGGGGCAGGGTTTGCCCAGAGAAAGAGAGGCCAAAGATGCAGGCTTTGGGGGCGGGCTGTGGGAGTTTCAGGGCACTAGAAGAAGCATATGGGGCACCATTTCAATTCTTAAGCTCTCGTCCCACTTTTGGAGTAATTCTTAGGCTCCCATGGATGCTTTGGGGTGTCCCTTGCCGCCACAGGAATGCCCCCAATTATTGAGTCACTGGATAAATGTCTCTCTTGGGTCCTCATGATGCCTGTGTATTGTGACAAGGAAGCTCCTAGGGCAGGGGTCAGCAACCTGAAACAGTGAAAGAGCCACTCAGAACCGGTTCCCTCACAAAAGGAAAAACTGGGAGCCGCAAAAAATATGTGCGCATGTGCATACATGCGCGCATGCACAGAACAGGGTTTGACTGAAGAGTGGAGCCAAGGCGAGATATGCACCTCCCTTGCATATTTGAATTGATTGGTTGAACTTTTTTAGTCCCACTTTTTATTTATTTTTTGGACTGCACATGGCAGAGGACTGGGAGCCGCAGGAGATGGCTGAAAGAGCCGCATGCGGCTCTGGAGCCACGGGTTGCAGACCTGTGTCCTAGGGGATGGGGGTCTGTGTAGTTGCAGTGCTGGTCCCCTGTGACCCTTGGCCATGATCGCTGGAGCTGGGCAGAGAGGCTGAGGGGGGTGGCACTCTCAGTGCCTGCATTGCTACAGAGTGGGTCAGATCAGCAGCTGCTCATTGATTCTTTGGATGGCAGGGATTCATGGGGGGGGAGGGAGATGAGAGAGATATTCTTAAGGGACTAGTAATAACTTTGGATGTTGAACTGCTTTGCCAAAGAAACAGTTTATGTCAAAAGAGTCAAATCATAGGTATTTTGTAGCTAAGGCTGGGTAAGATGTTCTGTCAGAAAGACTGCAGCCAAGAAAAAAGAATATGAATACATACACACACACACACACACACACACACACACACGTGTGTATCCATACATCATACATACATAATACACACACACACACATATAGATATACATATAGATACACACACACACAGTATGTATGTATGTATGTGTGTGTGTGTGTATGTGTGTATGTATGTATATCAGTGTTTAGCTTCCAGGCCAAATTCAGGTGACAAAGTGAAATGGCCTCAAGGTGACCAAATCAGAGAACCAGTTTTTCATTTCCTTAATCAGGCTGGAGATAAAACTTGGATTTAGAAGACTAAGTTAATTTTTTGCAGCAATTCTATTGCTAAGTAACGTTTTATTTCCTAATTGTGGTATTAAAAGTATGGAGATGAGGAATGGATAGCTGGCAACATTCTTAACTAGACTGAAGGCATAGCATTCACAAAACAGTATACATTGTTATTTTTTGTAGATTAGCATATTATGTAAACCAACCTGATTGGATATTTTATAACTCTGGGTGTAATCCATATCCAGAAAAATGGATTAATTCAGTAACTAGGCTAATTGTGTTGTGAAAACACAGCCAGTGAAACCTCTACATACAGACTGTTGGAAGTTTTCCATCTTTGAATTTATTTATTTATTTATTTTATTTATTTAGATTTATAAACCGCCCTTTCCCGAAGGACTCAGGGCGGTTTACAGGGCATTTTAAAGAAAGTCAATACAAACGTTAAAACAAATTTAAAAAGATTAAATAAAACCCTGAGAAAATTAAAAACCCAGTTAAAATTAAAATTAAAAAATTCTCAGCCTGGGCCAGAGAGCTCGAAGAGCCAGGTCTTCAGGTCCCGGCGGAATGAACGGAGGTTGGGGGCAGTCCTAAGCTCCGCAGGCAGCTGGTTCCACAGGGCAGGCGCACCCACTGAGAAGGCCCTACCCCTGGGTGTTACCCGCCGGCGGCACCCTGAGGAGACCCTCCCTGTGGGAGCGCACTGGACGAAGGGAGCTTGATGCTGGCAGCAGGTGTTCCCTCAAATATCCCGGACCCTCGCCATTTAGGGCTTTATAGGTCATCACCAGCACCTTGAATCTCAACTGGAAGCCAATGCAGCTCGCGGAGTAGAGGTGTTACATGGGAGTATCGGGAGACCCCCATCACAACTCGCGCGGCTGCATTCTGCACCAGCTGAAGCCTCCGGGTGGTCCTCAAGGGCAGCCCCATGTAGAGAGCGTTGCAGTAGTCTAAACGGGAGATCACGAGCGCATGAGTGACTGTGCGTAGGGCATTTCGGTCCAGGTAGGGTCGCAACTGGCGCACCAGGCGAACCTGGGCAAAAGCCCCCCTGGTCACGGCTCCTATACGGTCTTCAAAAGTGAGCTGCGAATCCAGGAGGACACCCAAGTTGCGAGCCCTATCAACGGGGGGTAACACCTCACCCCCCATCGTTAGAGATGGAATAGTCTGGTTGACCCGAGATGCCGATATGCACAGCCACTCAGTCTTGGCAGGATTGAGACGAAGCCTGTTTCTCCCCATCCAGACCCGGACCGCTTCCAGGCAACGGGACATCACGGCGAGGGCATCGCTGGGTTGGTATGGGGTGGAGAAAAAAAGTTGGGTATCATCAGCGTACTGATGATACCCCACCCCAAAACCACGAATGATCTCGCCCAGCGGCTTCATATAGATGTTGAACAGGAGGGCCGAGAGAACCGACCCCTGAGGAACTCCACAAATGAGATACCTCGGGACGGATCTCTGCCCTCCCGTCAACACCAACTGCGAGCGGCCCAGGAGATAGGAGGAGAACCACCGTAAAACGGTGCCTCCCACTCCCAACCCCCTGAGACGCCGCAGTAGGATACCATGGTCGATGGTATCAAAAGCCGCTGAGAGATCTAATAGGACCAGGACAGAGGAACAACCCCTGTCCCAAGCCCTCCAGAGATCATTCACCAGCGCGACCAATGCCATCTCCATGCTGTGTCCGGGTCTGAAACCCGATTGGTACAGGTCCAGATAATCAGTTTCATCCAGGAACAGAAGAAGCTGATGGGCCACCACACTCTCAACAACCTTCGCCAGAAAGCGGAGGTTGGAGACCGGACAATAGTTATTTAAAACAGCTGGGGGAATGACTGAAGGGGGAAACAGCCCCCTGTCACACATATTTAATTGCTTTTCCAGCTATGAAGGAATGTCGAGATGGCCTTGGGAAAGGACCATCCTGACATTCATTTGTTCAAGAAGGAAAAATGGCAACTCTTCCGGCTTTATCTTTGCAATGGAGTCTGTTCTGATGACATCTATAATCGGCCTCACTGCATAGACAACTTTGTAATAATGCTGCAGTTCAAATTCAGACCCAAACGGTTTTTTTTTCTTTTTTCCTTTTCTGCAGCCTCTTTGACATGGGAGGAGAGTATTATTGCTACGGTTCAGACATCACCTGCACCTTTCCAGCCAACGGAAAATTCACTCCTGACCAGAAGGCTATCTACGAGGCCGTGTACAAATCATCGCGGGCAGTGTTCAGCAGCGTCAAGCCAGGTAAAACAACAACAACAACAACACTCAGTCTCTGCCAACATAAACGTGGGGAGAGGAGGAGTATGCCAGCCCCCCTTCACAGTGCCCTCCGACTGGGGCTAGCACTGCCTGTTCTTGACCCGTCTCTCTGGTCAGGGGGTCCAAGGGGGTAATTAAAAAAAAATCAAGATGGACTTCCGGTGGCGGCGCGGCGCCGAAGACAGCCTCTCTGGGCTGCCCGCGGCTCAGCTGAGTTATTTTCGCCCGAAACAGCGCCGATCAGCTGTTCGGGCGAATTTGAAGCCCCCTCCTCGGGAGAAGAGGAGGGGGTGAGCTCCCAGGTAGGGGTAGAGTTCTCCAGGGCCGCCTGAGCTTATGGCTTGGGCGGCTGAAGGATTGAACTCCCCCGTAGCCTGGGCTGTTCCCAGCTGGCCAGCGCCTCTGCTCCTGATTTCTTGGAGCAGAGCCAGGCGTCTGCGACCACCCCTGCCTGAAGGAATGACTATGGATTAAAGGAGCAGGCAGAGCGATACAAGAGGAAAAGGTGAAGAGGATTATTATATTTTACTCTCCAGCTTGATGGACTTTTTTGGATCATTACAACAATCATTACTGCAGGCGCTGCATCCTCCTGATGTATTGACATCAAAGGACTTACAAGATGCTCTTGAAAAACACACTCAGGTAATTTTGGAATCAATTAATGATAGATTTGTACAGATGGAGGAGAAATTGGAGAAATTGGAGGAGAGAATGGAGGAGAGGATGGAACAGAAGTTCAGAGTGATGAAGGTAGACATCTTGTCTTCAGTGTGTAAAGTGGCTCGTTGTGTGGAAGAATTGGAGGAAAAGCTAGAAGATTTGACTCAAAAGAATGCTATATTAGAAGCAAAAGTATTGGAGAATGAAGATAAAATGGAAAAGGAACTGAGTCTTGCTCAATATTACCAGATGCAGTTTGCCATTAGAATTAGAGGCTTAAAGGAGAATGTCAAGGAAGATCTAAAGCAGCTGGTTTCTGAGGCTTTCGAAGTAGTGTTGAAACAGCCAGCATCTGAAATAAAAGGAGGCATGGATAAAGTGTTTCGTGTGAATTCATGGATTGCTGGACAGAGAAAGTTGCCTAGAGATGTGGTGGTATATTTTGCAAAAAGGGAAACTAGAGATGAAGTTATACGAGCTGCTTATGATACTAAAGTTGTGATTGCTAATCAAGAAGTTTTGGTCTTAAAAGAAATTCCTCCAAAGATTCTAAGGAGAAGGAAGGATTTTACATTTCTTGTGCAAGAGCTCAAGCAACGAGATATAAGGTTCAGATGGGAGATCCCAGTTGGGTTGATGGTGACGCACGAAGGTAAAAGGTACCGTCTGGTTACTGTGATGCAAGCGCGTGATTTCTACAATAATGTTTTAAATGCAACGCCATTAACACTTCTGGAAGCTGAAAAGGGATCTGGAGAAGGAGTGCATCAAGAGGCCGAAGATGGTCAGATAGAAGACAACGGTGTTGGAGGAGATCAAGATATAACCTCGTCGGATGATTCTATAGAACAGAGGGTGACGCGTGCTGCTGCAAAACGATCTAAGAAGAGAAAATAGCAGGATTTGCAGAAGTCTATGGAATTTCTACGACGTATTTATAGTCAAGTATGGGAGGTGGGAAAAGGTTTGGGTGTAGACGCAATATATTTTTATATGTGGTGGTTTTGTGGAAAGGGTGAGCTTTTTTGGATTAAAGTTTGGTGGAATATACAGAAGATTCTCAAATGGAGGTTAAAGTTTTGTTCGCAATCTTTTTTTTTGTTTGGAATAATTATAGATGTGGCACTGGAAGAGGAACGGCCGATTATAGAAGAGTTGACTTTAAAGTTTTCTGATTTGGTTGAGGTGGCGAAGATTTTGGTTAATTTGAAAGATTATTTGTAAGAACGTTATATCATGGAGTGGACAAAATGGATGGAGTCTATTTAGGATAAGTATAGGGTTGAGAAGTATTATGTAGTATTTGAATAACTCTTTTTTCCTTTTTTTTCTTTTCTTTTTCTCTTTCTATCTTGGGTTTTTTTTCTTTTTTCTTTTGTTTTTAATATATATTTAATACTATTAAGGTTTGTTTTATCCTATATAAGCTAGAGAGTGTTTCTTTTTTATTTTAGTTTTTTATATATATTTAATATTGCTAAGGTTTGTTTTATCCTATATAAGCTAGAGAGTGATGGATTTTAGAATTTATAGTTGTTAGTATATGGTTGTTTATGTTTGCTTTTTTATATATATATACCTTGTATTTAGCTCTGGGAAGTCGGGGGGGAGGGGGGGAGGGAGGGGGGGAGGAGGGAGGGGGGGAGGGGGGAGGTAGGGGGGGAGGAGGGAGGGGGAAGGGGGGTTTTTTAAAGGAAAATTGTATCTTAAAACTTTTCAATAAAAAAAATCAAGATGGAAGAACTTCAGCTGCCCCACTGTGGTTGCCTTCTTGACTTTTTGACCTGTGGTCATCCTGCCTCAAATGCCCTCTTTCTGGCACCTCTTTGATGGCCTTTTGCCTGTCGTCCAATTCTTTCTGCGACAGCCGATGATCACTAGTAGACAGTAGCTCTGCTTTCTTGATACCAGAAAAGGTTCCGGTGCTTTCCAGCTCTCTCTAATCAGCCTCTTGTCCCCAACAATCTGGGTCCTCATTTTACCGACCTAAAAAAAAGATGGAAGGGCTGAGTCAACCTTGAGCCGGTCAGGATCGAACTCTTGGCAGTCGGCAGGGTGAGCCTTCAATATTGCATTCTAACCACTGCGCCACCACGTCTCTTTCGTTGTTGTACTACTTTAAAGAAAAGAGTGCTCTGTTGGGGTCCTGGGCTGGGGTGGCAACTGCCAGGGGTGGGATGGTGTGCAAGTGACTGCCACAGCCGAGCTTAAAGTTGCAGCCCCCCCCCCTTCCACCAAGCACTGTGGTGCAAAACCCCAGCTGGCCAATCTTACTTTAGCCACCGGAATGAGCCTCTCTCCTCAGACTCACAATGTAAGGGGGGAAGAGAAAAAGGGAGAAGAAAAGACAAAAAATTACAGATCAGTTCTTGAAGTTGTTCTGGAACAACTCAAGGAAAGGACTGTCTATGGAGATTCTCAGTCATCTAGGTCGGGTAGGCTCTTTTATGACTCGTGGACTTCAACTCCCAGAATTCCTGAGCCAGCCATGCTGAGGGGAAAGGGAGAGGCTTCCAAGCTGAGCCAGGCTGGCTCAGGAATTCTGGGAGTTGAAGTCCACGAGTCATAAAAGAGCCAAGGTGGCCTACCCCTGATGTAGGTCATGCCTGGCCCAAAGGTGCTTTTTTCTAAAGGCAACTGGACTTTGTTTTTCCTTGAAGATGTTTCATTTCTCATCCAAGAAGCTTCTTCAGTTCTGCTGAGATCTAAAGCAGCTTCAGGTCAAGGAAGGGAAGTTCAGGGGAGCCCCAAGGAGTGTCTCTGCTTCCTTTTTATTTCTTCTTTTGTATGGGAACAAGGGGGCAGGTGCTGGATGGACGCTGAGGCAGAGCAGACGCCAAAAGGCAGCTGGCTGTTCAACAACACTCAAGTCATCTGCAGCCTCAAAGCACCTTCTGCAAACACCGCCGCCAAGCTGCTGTTTTAAGGAACAAATGTACCTGATTTATTCCACTGTGCACTTTGGCTAGAACTCGAGACAGCCAAGCAGAAGTTTAACATACATGAAGCAGTTAAGCAGTTAAAAGCCTAGGTTTCAATCAATGAAAAATTGGCAGAGGCGTCTGTTGGATCTGATGCTTTTGTCAAAAGTGATCAATGAGGATTTTGCCTTTGTCACACTTACCCCAACACACACACACACACACACACACACACGCACGCACACAAACTCATAGGTGAGATCTACCTTCCATCTTGTGGCCAAGTTTAGATCTGGGCCTTCTCCAGCCTTTTGTTTCCTTTGAAAGAAAGATGGTCCCTGTTGAAGCTTCAGATGGCGAGACCAGCCCTCAAGGGAGCCCAAAATACAGGCAGCCCCCAGGCAGTCCATTTACTCCTCAGTCCCGAACTGTTGGGAGTAACACTGTAATGATAATTCCTCATGCTTTGGGCCCCCTTACTATTTCCGCAAATCACTTTAAGGCAGTGAATATATACAGCATGCTTTCTTCCCCCTGTTGGGCTGAGAAAGCCACCCTGCTGTTTTTCCTGGCTAAGGCGGGACTTGAACTCAGCCCCTCCTGCTTCCTAGGTTTGGTGCTTTCACCTCCAGGCCTGATGGGCTCTCTGGCTTTTCATGCTGTTCTCCTTCTCCTCCTCCTTCCTCACTTTAGACTTTTTGTCTGGCCAGGAAGGAAGCGCCTCCTGCCTCCCTTCCACCCTCCTCCCTCCCCCTGGCTGGGCAAATGAGATGCTGGGTGACTTCCTCGGTGCCGGTTTCTGCGAGCAGCTTCCTTCAGTGGTGAAAATGGGAAGCTTTTCCCGATGCCTTCGGACAAAATAACTGGCGTAGCTTTCCCAGGGACAAATAGAGCCGCTTATTCGCAGTGGCGTGTGCTTCCGTTCTCTTTCCTAAAGCAATGCATATCCAAAAATAAAGAGCGCAGGAAGTAAATAAGAGTTAATTGAAAAGCTAGGAATCTTGAAAGTTTGGATTGAAAAAAGCGAAAAGGACCGTTGGATCCTTTCGATTTTGAAAAGTGTTGGATGGAAGAAGGTCGGAGTGATGCCAGCGCTGTCCTTCACATTTGTGGGAAGCTGCTGTGTTTCCGACTGAGCCTCTAACGTTGGGATTTCTCCGCTGATTTGTTCACACGCTTGTATTTGTTTTCTTAATACAGCTAACGTTAATGCAGCGGGGCAGAGTTTCTTTCAGTTTCTCCAAGACTCCACATATGTGAAGGGACTGAGAAAGAGAGTCTCCATTGGCAATACGCCAGGTCTGGACCACTGCTTCTGTAGATGCTGAGCCACCGAAGCTCACCAATAAAGCAAGACGGAGTCTGTTTCTGGCTCTGGCAAGGAGGCCGCCCCTTGGTTCTCTGGCCTGCACTGCACTGCGTCTCTCTTGGCAGGGAATTGAGAAGCAGACGCCCCATCAGCAGATTTTTGCAGAGTACAGATGTCTCGAGCAAAAAAGTCCAAAGGTAGTCCAGTTCGGCTGTGCAAACCTGGCTGACTGTTGGCCAGCTTCGAACCAGAGTCGAGGGGGCCAAGGTTAATTGCCCGGGATTTCATGGGGCAGGGAGAGGAGGAGATAGATCTATAAATAAATCAAGGGTGTGTATGATCATTCCAGGTGCAGGTTGGCATTTGGATATGGCACTCTTGGTGCAATTGGAGGAGAGAGAGAGAGAGAGAGAGGGAGGGAGAAGTGAAGGATTAGTGCAGAGGAGGAGGTGCGTCATCTCCACTTTTGCATGTTAGTTTCTGCGTGAGTTCTCTGCCCTTTTGCTGTTTGGGTATAGCGCCCTGTGGTTAATGCTGGGCTAGGGGACTATTTTCCAAACAAAGATTGCATTTATGTTGGGAGCTGTAGATCAGGTATGAGCAGGGACCCGGTTTGTAGGGGCCGAGCCCAAAGCAGAAGTCCTGTCCCCTTCTCTTGTTGCTCTTCCCTTGCTCTCTCTCAGCTCTTACATCTTCTGGGGGGGGGCAGCTGAGAGGCTCCCCCTTCCTTGGACTTGAAGCAGGGGGCCTCCTGCACAAAAATGGAAGGACGCTTTGATTCCCATAGTGGATGAATGGTGGCCAAAGTTGACTGAATTAACAGGGATGGCTAAAATCGACTGCTTTGATTAAAGGAAAAAAAATACTTTTGTTTCTGCTTGGAAACCACTTCTGGACTTTTATGCTTGAGGTGGGGGGGAAATGAAACTTTGATTTTGGGTTTTGCTGATTAGGGAGGTTTGTTGTTATAGAAACGGTTAGTTTATACCGTTATGTAAAAGTAAAAAGTTGAGATTTGATGCTGTTGTCTTATTCCACCGCACCAGAGGGAGTCTTTTCTTTCTTTTTCCCTTTAGCCCTATACTTTTCTCTTCCCTTCTCCTTTCCTTATTTTTCCACCATTTTGTTTTGTATTTTGTATTCTAAACTAATAAAAAAAAGCAGGAGCAGAGAGTCTCCTGAGCTGCCTGTTCATCCCCAGTTCTCTTTTCACGCAGACATTAACTAGCCCGCTTTTGCGTCAATAGTCATCACACCAAGGAACAGATGCAGCGCAAAGCCGGTCTCCAAGGCCTTGCTAAAGGCCAGCAGGGTCAGGGTGAGACTGTGGCTGAGGTCCCAGGAGGCGAGCACTGGGCAGCAAAGGCCCTCTCCTGCCAGATCCAGTGGAGATCCTGAAGGGCCTTGGCCTTAAGGACAGCTTTCAGATGGCCAGCCACCATGATTGATGGGGGGGAGGGAGGGTTAGGGTTAGGGAGGGAGGGTCGGGATTGGAGTGAAGAAATGTGGAGACAAAAATAGGAAGCTATATACTTAAGAAAGTTCAGCGGTCACCCAGAGGACTGGAATATATAGAGCAACTAAGGAGAATAAATATTGTGCTTCCTCCCTTTTCTGATAAAAACATCTGTCATAAATGAACGCACGTTCCCTTTTGTGGGATCTCTATATGGCGAATTCCCTCACCGTGGCACTTTCTGCAGTTCTTGGACCACCGGTGCCATCCTCCCCAGCCCAAATAGTTCGTGATGGCTTCTGTTGTCCAACACATTCGTGGTTGCAGAGAAGAGGCAGTATTGTAATTGTAAAAACATAGGAAGAACGGTTGCAGGAACTGGGCATGGCCAGTCTAGAGAAAAGAAGGATTAGGGGGGGACACGATAGTGGGGTTCCAGTATTTGAGGGCTGCCACAAAGATTGGGGGTCACATTATTCTCCAAAGCACCAGAGGGCAGGACGAGAAACGATGGTTGGAAACTGACCAAAGAGAGAAGCAACCGGGAATTAAGGAGAGATTTCCTATCCGTGCCCTTCCTGGCTGGTTTATGCAGCTAGGGAGAGGACACGAGGCTGGCTCCAGGCGGTTATATCTGCTTCTTTGAGTGAGGGTTATTTCCCCACCGTCTTGAAGGAGGCGGTGGTGAGACCTCTCCTCAAGAAGCCTGCCTTGGACCCAGCTGTATTGAACAACTTTCGTCCAGTCTCCAACCTTCGCTTTCTTGCGAAGGTTGTTGAGAGTGTGGTGGCGCATCAGCTCCCTCTGGTCCTGGATGAAGCGGATTATTTGGACCCCTACCAATCGGGTTTCAGGCCCGGGTACAGCACGGAGACGGCATTGGTCGCTCTGGTGAATGATCTCTGGAGGGCTCGGGATAGGGGATATTCCTCTGTCCTAGTCCTATTAGACCTCTCAGCGGCTTTCGATACCATCGACCATGGTATCTTGCTGCGGCGTCTCAGGGGATTGGGAGTGGGAGGCACAGTTCTTCGGTGGTTCTCCTCCTATCTCCTGGGACGCTCGCAGTCGGTGTTGGCAGGGGGGCAGAGATCGGCCCCTAGGTCTCTTGTTTGTGGAGTTCCTCAGGGGTCGGTTCTCTCGCCTCTCCTGTTCAACATCTACATGAAACCGCTGGGTGAGATCATTCGTGGTTTTGGAGTTGGGTATCATCAATATGCTGATGATACCCAACTTTTTATTTTGACCCCAAACCACCCCAGTGATGCCCTCGCTGTGATGTCCCGTTGCCTGGAGGCGGTTCGGGTCTGGATGGGGAGGAACAGACTTCAACTCAACCCTGACAAGACTGAGTGGCTGTACATTCCGGCATCCCGGGACATTCAAAATGTTCCATCGCTCTCTATGGGGGGTGAGCTCTTACCCCCCGTGGATAGGGCTCGCAACTTGGGAGTCCTCCTAGATTCACGGCTTACCCTGGAAGATCACATAGTGGCCGTGACTAGGGGGGCTTTCTCCCAGGTTCGCCTGGTGCGCCAGTTGCGGCCCTACCTGGACCGGGATGCCCTGTGTATGGTCACTCATGCGCTCGTGACCTCTCGCCTAGACTATTGTAATGCTCTCTACATGGGGCTTCCCTTGAAGACCACTCGGAGGCTCCAACTGGTACAGAATGCGGCCGCGAGAGTTGTCTTGGGAGTTTCCCGGTACTCCCATGTTACACCTTTGCTCCGCGAGCTGCATTGGTTACCAGTTGTCTTCCGGGTGAGGTTCAAGGTCTTGGTTATGATCTTTAAGTCCTTACATGGCATGGGTCCGGGATACCTCAAGGACCACCTGCTGCCGGCGTCAACTCCCCTCCGCCCTGTGTGTGCCCACAGAGAGGGCCTCCTCAGGGTGCCTCCAGTCAGGGAATGTCGACTGGTGGCCCCCAGGGGGAGGGCCTTCTCTGTGGGTGCCCCGGCATTATGGAACCAACTGCCGGTTGAGCTCCGGATGGCATCGGACCTCCGATCCTTCCGCCACGGGTTGAAGACCCACTTGTTTGAGTTATCTGGTCTGGCCTGAAGGGGAATATGGGTTTTTAATTGGTTTTATCATTTTACTATTGTTGTATTTTAATTGGGCATAGTTTAATTTTCTTTTAATTTTTGTATACCTATTTATATATGCCCTGTGAACCGCCCTGAGTCCCTAGGTAGAAGGGCGGTATAGAAATCCAATAAATGTAAATGTAACAGTGAGGACAATGAACCAGTGGAACAGCTTGCCACCAGAAATCGGGGGGTGCTCCATCACTGGAGGTTTTTAAGAAAAGACTGGACAGCCACTTGTCTGAAATGAAATAGGGTCTTCTGCTGGAGCAAGGGGTTGGACTAGAAGACCTCCAAGGTCCTTTCTAGCTCCATTCTGATTGATTGATTGATTAATTGATTGGTTGTATGATACTGAAAACCTCTCCCTTTAAAAGAAATTGTACATTGTACTAACAGAAACAATGAGAGTTTTGGGAGGCGTCGATGGTTCATCCGGAGCTGTCGGCCTTCTAAGTTGATTTTTGGCTTTTCTTGATATTCTGGCATTCCCTTTAATGAAATGCTTGAAATGCTTGTGCTGAATCTCTAGGTAAAGTAAAGGTAAAGGTTCCCCCGCACATGCGTGCTAGTCGTTTCCGACTCTAGGGGCCGGTGCTCATCTCCGTTTCAAAGCCGAAGAGCCAGCGCTTGTCCGAGGACGTCTCCGTGGTCATGTGGCCGGCATGACTAGGCGCCAGAGGCGCATGGAACGCTGTTACATTCCCACCGGAGTGGTCCCTATTTTTCTACTTGCCTTTTTACGTGCTTTCGAACTGCTAGGTTGGCAGAAGCTGGGACGAGTAACAGGCGCTCACTCTGTTACGCAGCACTCGGGATTCGACCTGCCAAATTGCCGGCCTTCTGATCGACAAGCTGTCTTTCTCCATCTTTTTTTTTTTCCTGTAGCCTTTCCTTTCTTCCTTTGGAGAAACAAAAACTTCCAGTGTCCTTGATCTCTACTGGAGTTTGCAAGGAAGTATTTATTAGCGTTTATTATACCTAACTGACAGGGACGCGGTGGCTCAGTGGGTTAGGATGCTGAGCTTGTCGATCAGATGGTCGGCAGTTTGGCAGGTCGAATCCCGAGTGCCGTGTAACAGAGTGAGCGCCTGTTACTCGTCCCAGCTTCTGCCAACCTAGCAGTTCGCAAGCACGTAAAAATGCAAGTAGAAAAATAGGGACCACTCCGGTGGGAAGGTAACAGCGTTCCGTGTGCCTTTGGCGTCTAGTCATGCTGGCCACATGACCACGGAGACGTCCTCGGACAAGCGCTGGCTCTTCGGCTTTGAAACGGAGATGAGCACCGGCCCCTAGAGTCGGAAACGACTAGCATGGAAGTGCGGGGGAACCTTTACCTTTACCTTTATACCTAACTGGGATTTTCTGCTGTGCTGTGATGAGATGAATGATGTAAGGGAGGGCTTTCCAGCTTGAAAGTCTTATTCAGCTGGTAGTTCTCGGCATCTCCAATGCAGTCTCAGTGAGAGATACACACGTTTTCACGTATAGTTCAGGAGACCCGATGGTTCAGTTAGCTTTTCAAACTCTGGCAGCCTGATTTCTACAGCAGACGTTTCTTCCTCCTCAGTTTCACACAGCTGACAGTCCACCTGTGCTGAATCGTGGCCTGGCCTGGCCTGTGGCTGGTCTGGGATGTTCGTTCTGGAGAGGAGCTGCTAATGCAGGAAAATCGTTTGCTTGGAGAGAGACTGGCACCGAGGAGTAGTTCGCTTGTTATTAATTCCAGGCTGGGCTTAGAACTAGGATTCCCTAAGTATTCTTTTTTGGTTACTTGAAGTAACCAAGGTTACTTCTCGATTAACATCCAGAAACAGCTCTTAAAATCTCCTTTGGGTCTACTTGTACATCGTCAGTGGTATAATTACAGCAAGAGGTTAAAGCTAGGATCCTTGCTACTCTCCAGAAATGCTGAAAAGAACCTTTAGAAAGATAAAAGTCTGGCACCCCTGCAAATTTCTGCTAAATCTGCAAGCTCTACGTGAAATTATTGTTGACTTGGTATTTGCAGAGCCTGTGTGTACTCTGCTAATTAATCCCACGCTGTCCTGTCCACACCAGCCCTTAGAAAGCCGTGCGGTTGAAAAGGGTGAAAAGTGCAATTTTCTTACAAGACTGTTAAGAAAGGATATTTATCGCTAAGGTTTTATTCACTGAAATATGATTTCCTACCTCCATCCAGAAAACAAAGCTCTCCTTAGAACTAACCCTGAGGAGCCCTTAGGATTTCCCTCCTGCGGAAGCAGCAGCTTTGCTCCAGTTGCTAAAGCCCACCGTGCAAAGGTGGCAGCTCCCCATGGCTTGGACTACAATTCCCATGCTTTGAAAGAGCAGAGCAGCTAGGATTGGGTCAGCCACGCAGGGTGGTCTGGATGATGTCCATGCCTAGGCAGGGCCAGGATCCTTTCTGGGTTCAGGAATCACCTCGAGGCAATTCTTTTTACAGCTTACAGCACCCTGGTTTTTTTTTTCTGTCTACCTCAAATTGGTGAGAACTTTGCTGGCAGTTTTCAGCAATTGTGGTTTGGAGGGTCACACGTGACCCCAAGACTTACCTGCTCTTGCCCTAAAAGTTTTATCTCTTCACCTTGGTCTCTCAGAGCGATAAAAAGTTTATGGGTGCCATTATGCATACGGCATTATTTAATGAGACTTCCTTATTGTTTTTATTATTATTGCAGATGTTCATGTGTTTTATTAGGCTTTGTGATTTCGATCTTCGACACCTACAGTTAATCAAAAAAAGATGGGCTTACAACTCTTTTAGCGAATATGTAAGACCTTGCACGGGCTATTAGTAGAGAAAGTTGATTAGAAAACAGGTCAAGTGTATTGATATAATCTGGTGATGTGAACGGCAGAAAATGAATCATAAACAATACAAGAAACACCTCCCTCCCCCGCCCCCAACCGGAATCTCTCTACTAGTAGTTACGGTGCTGAATGAGACGCTAAGAGGTCAGGACGTCCAGTTCGGCCTGGGGCATAAAGCCAGCTGGGTGGTTTGGGGCCAGGTCTACAACTAGACAGCCACTTCTGAAAATGTTGCCCCAAAATTCATAAGAGTCTTGTCCCTGCAGTCACCAGGAGCCAGAACTGACTTGATCAACCACAACCACCACGGTTCTTGGCACGGGTTGTTTTCTTGTGCTCCTGCAGACCAGCAGTTTGTAGTCTGCCATCTCCTTAGCACATTGATGTAGCGCCTAAATAAAAACATTAGCCCTTCACTCCTCCAGTTTCAGCCTATAAACTCCCGACAAACCTTTCCACAAGGGTGCCCGGAGCCCCACCAAGGCCATCTGCTCAAAGAGAGCCACGCCAGGACTTGTCACGTGGCAGCTGCACATGAGGCTGGTTCTGGCTCTGGCCGTGACCCCCACAGAGCACAGTGCACGCATGGCGTCTCTTCAGCATGTTGCTCCCAGTCGCTATGCTCAAGCAGGCCTTGGCTGCTGAGCTGTTAGCACCACCTGGGCTCCTCTGATTTGCAAACCACCTTGAGTTGTTCTTAGCTGGGCGAGATGCTCCTGTGGAATAGATGTGCAAGGCCTGCCTCTCTTCTTCCTGGCCTTCCTCCCAGAGACATGGCAGGGCTCAATTTCTGTTGATGCTCATTGATGGGAGAACGCTTCACTGCCTCCTCAGCTGCCTCCAGAAGCTGCCTCCTTCACTGAGGGGGCACAAAGCAAGTTGAAAAGGTGCAGAGAAATTGCACCTTCTCCATGGCTGAGGAATTGCCGACTGTTGGTGATTCTGCACCAACCAGAACCAGGCACGGCTCACTTCTTGGCTCCTTGTCTTGGTTCAGCAACCAGACTCTGGGGAGGATTCATCCACTGCAAAAAGGAGAAATGTGTCAAAGCCCCTGGGTGTGCAAGTGAAACCTCAGTGTGTCCAAGAGGAAAGAGCAGTGTGCTGCAGGTCACCCAGATGTCTGAAATAATAGTTTATTGGCACTCCTGGGGATGTCTCAATTCTCGGGATTCTGTCTAATAATGGATAGGAGTTGCTGGCTGGAAGCGGAAATCATGATTTTGCTTTGCAAATTCAGCCTAAGTAGTGGCCCTACTTCTCCCACTGATATTAATTTCATGTGGAGGGGGGGGACTGAGATACAATCCCTTGAGTCTCCTGGAGGCTTCTTCCTGCAACTAGTGAGCAGGGGCTCTCCTTGGATGGTGTCTACTGAGAGAGGAAGTGTCTTACTTCCCATTTAGACACTACTGCAGCTCCTGTAGCCTGGAAAATTACCATGGTGGGTAGAAGAAAGCAATAAAGGTGGGCCTTCTGGCATAAATCCCCAACCTGGTAGCCGATTGGCTCACAGGAATTTGTCCATCTCACCATCAGTTTTCCACCATTGGCTGGTTGTCTTGAGTGTAGATTTGCTTTTGAATAGTCCTTCTGCAAGGCTCACTATGCAAAGCAAAGGGAGAAATGCGCAAGCAGAGGGTTGGACTAGAAGACCTTCCTTCCAACTCTATTATATTCTGTATTCTGTAAATGCTTTTGGGGCCCAAGTGGCCAAATTCTTTATCCTTTTCTGATGCTTCTCTTCTTCTTTAGCACCTAAAGTGAGCTAGAAAATGAAAGGCAGTGATTTTAATAGCATTCCCTGGACCTCACGGAAGCTGGTTTCCTGACCATTAATATTGGGGGATTCCAAGGAGTAGCAGTGTTCCCCTGTTGGTCCCACACATTCCTCCTCAACTGGAATCCTTCCCCGAAGCTAAGATACAGTATTATGGGAAGCTGATACAGCATTCAAAGTCCTTCAGAGTTTGCTTTACTCTAAGAAAGCTTCTGCTGATAAAATTTCAGTCTGAAGTACTGTCCTAAATTGAAGACCAAGTCATGAGTTTTGGATCTTTTTTCTTAAGGGGGTTTACGTGGGGGCTAAATAGCAATAGCACTTAAGACTTATATGCCACTTTATAGTGCTTTACGGCCCTCTCTAAAGCGATTTATAGAGTCAGCCCATTCCCCCCAACAGTCTGGGTCCTCATTTTACCAACCTTGGAAGGATGGAAGGCTGGGTCAATCTTGAGCCGGTTAGGATCGAACTCCTGGCAGTGGGCAGAGTCAACCTGTAATGCTGCATTCTCACCACTGTGCCACCAATAATTTAAATACTAAATTATTTTAAATACAGTGAAATCCCAGATGCTGCCAGTCTGTGAGCAAAAGCAATAGCTTTTCAGTCTGCTGTGCCTTCTCTCAAGGCTGGGATGGGGGCTGAGTTAAATTATGAAATCAATTAAAGGGATGGGGGCTGTTTTACCCACCTGCCATTTCTAGATCGCAAATCTGGAACCAGACAGAGCCTTCGTTGTACTCATCAGCGCCACCCACTCAGTGATCCTGTAGTTAGTTGCCTGGCCTTACCCTTCAGATGTTCTCCTCACATCCAGAACCATCAACAAAACGAGCATCTGAAGAGTGAACCCAGGACATCTGTTGCAAGCAAGGATCATGTGGAGCTTTAATCCAACTCTTTTATTCCAAATATTATTTCTCGTTTTCACAAATCACACAAAGCACTTTGCAATCATTTTGTTTTAAATCATCCTCACCAGGAGGAGCCTTGTCCAGGCACTTAGTTTTTTAACTAGACAGGTCCTTGGTGTGTAGGAATTTGAAGATTGAGCTCCTCCTCAATACACCGTAAAAGGAGACAGACAAAGATGGGCAAAGCTTCTTTTGGCCAAACTCGGCTGAGGCAGACTCAGGAAAGCTGCTCTGAAGATTCAAGGCAATTCTCCAGGGCAAGAGCTTTGTAAGGCCGCCACGCAGACCTCAGAGTGCACATCCACAAAACATCACAAGGTGGATAAAGATGTGCCAGGTTCGGCAAGGGCATCTTCTGGGACGTAGTGGCAACGTAGTCTGCCAGTATTGCTGCTCTGACCCTACTTGAATCACCAGGTCAGATTCTAAGATGAAGCCCTCAAAGATTTTTTTTTTCTTACGACATTTTCCCCTCTGACCCACCTATGGCTTCTGCCTGTGCCATACATACATAAAGGGGGAGCTGAAACTTACCCCCTATTTCTTCTTTCCAGCTGGGCAAAGGTTGCATGTTTCTTTCAGACTAGGCTTGCCCAACAAAACTAAATCTAAAACTGACACATCTTATGTATTTACCAAACATCCTGAGCCATAAACCATAAAGAAGCTAGTTCATACAACACGCTAAGCCACAAGAAACTTTGGCGTGTTGTATGAATGCGTATGCTAGGGCATGGGTATCCAGCCTTTTGGCTTACCCTGGGCTGCACTGAGTGAAGAGCAATTGTCTTGGGCCGTATATAAAATATATAATTAATGTGCATAAATCACATAATGTTAAATGTTTATGATCTCGTGGGCATGAATTACCAGCTGTCTAGGGCCACATGTGCCCCGTGGGCCAGACACAAGTGTCTTAGGGCTTTCACCAGCCCAGGAGTTAACTAGGGCTTTAACTAGGAGAGCGAATTTGCGAACCTCCCGTGTTTTTTCAGTAACTTCAGTTTGAAAGGCAAGCAAACGGCTCCATTCCCAGGACAAGGCATTCAAGATGGGGCCCTGCCTACTATCTCCAGACGAACCCTCCATTGTGGGGTGGAGAATTCTCTCTGGTGGGACTCAGAAAATGGACATGCATAGTAAGAAAATGTCTATTTATAAGAATATTTAAGTAATAGGACTTTTCTTTTTTCCCCTAAGGGGTGGCCTGGCCTGAAATGCACCGTCTGGCAGACCGAGTCCATCTGGAAGAACTTAAGAAAATTGGCATTCTCCACGGCAACGTTGATGACATGGTGAAGGTCCATCTGGGTGCCGTATTTATGCCTCACGGGCTGGGACACTTTCTTGGAATTGACGTCCACGATGTAGGCGGCTACCCAGAGGTCAGTTCTGAACTCTCCACATTGTGCAGCCAATCCAATTCAGATCTGTTCCTGAAGCATTTTGCCCACTCATTAGGTGTGTTGAGCAACCCCCGTGTACTCCTAGGTTATGTCTGCTAACAAATGGCCGTGTGGGGGAGCTGCAGGCAAACCCTGAAACCACGAAAGGACTTTCATAGACCAGACTGGATCGGAACCATTCAGGCATCATAACGTCTAGCATATTTCGGGGGACCCACGTAGATCAGTATTCCTCCCAGGAACCTTTGAGCACGTAGCTTATCAGGAAGGCTTAATCTTATAACTACTGTCATGAACTCGGAGCAGTAAGGAACATCCTGGCCCAATCCATTAGTCTTTTCAGCTACCGTGGCCTTTCTTGTGCACTTCCATGTGGATGGAGGGCTGAAAGATACCACAAGCTTCTCCCTGAATTTATGCACCCGTTCCTTTTCCCAGGGAGTCGATCGCATTGACTTGCCGGGTCTCCGGAGTTTGCGAACCGCCCGTTCCCTTCTCGAAGGCATGGTGCTGACCGTGGAGCCTGGCATCTATTTCATTGACCACGTCTTGGACCAGGCCTTGGCTAATCCAGCTCAGGCCTGTTTCATCAACAATGAAGTCCTGGCACGTTTCCGAAATTTTGGTGGGGTGAGTAACTTCGTTAGGGCGCAAAGGTGGGCTGGGAAAGCGTGGCATCGATGCGAAAGTGTTTCAAAACACAAGTGCATGCAGAATGCCATGAAAGCGCACAACAGCCTTGTGGAGTAGACAAGTTTAGGTGGAATGAGACAAGGAATGGCCTAAAAATACCCAGAGGGTTGGCGCCTGACTGGAGTTTAAATCTGAACTTGGCCTCTTTGCAGTTCTAGGAAGTGATTTTAAATGCTCTGCCTTTAGGGAACATTTTCTTTTCATCAGCCAGTCTCCTAAGCAACACCAGTGCAATATGGAAGTCGTTTGTAGCAGCTGGGCAAGGTGGATCCATTTTGGGAAACTGGGCTTAGAACTCCGGTTCTTGTTCCAAAAGTAGCAGCAGCGTCTTTGAACCGTTTGTGTAACTCCAGGGGCCTCAGTCAGCTGTTGGGGGGGGGGGGGAAGGAGCAAAGTAAAACGAGGAAGGCGTCAGAGCAGCAGCCTTGCTATTGAGCTGGAAAACATCAGGTGGAGGAGGCCATAAAGGGTCAGCCGAGGGCAGAATACCAAGCCAGGGTTTCCCCTCTCCTCCGGGAGCTCTGGCAGCCGTCTCTGGCAAGCCTTGCAGACCTTGGCAAGTTTGTGGAATCACCCTACAACTGGATCCCAGACGCTGTCCAGAAGGGGCAGAAGGCATGCCGTCTCAGGGCTGTCTGGGAGCAGACCGTCAGGGGAGGAAATGTTTGGCAGACGCCGCCCAGTGATCTGCTGCAATGCTCACCGAACGTTCCTCTTGTCAGAAATCTCCACCAGAGTAGCACTGTGTCAAAGTGTGGCTCTTTGGCTGGGAGTTCTCTGAGTCATCCCGTCTTGGCTTCGCCTCCACGGCTCAAAAGCCGTGTGTGCAGAGTATACAGTCTTATCAAGCCAGGTGGGACTTTACCTTCTGCTGCTGAATTCTCTCCCTAGGTTGGAAAGGTTATCTCCGCTCGGGGCTGTTTCTTTATCAGTGCCTTTGAGCCAACCAGGATTCTGGGGCTGAAAAGCGTGTGTCACCGAGCGCTCTCCGTCTGCAGGGCTACTTAAGTGCTCCAGCAAATTTTGCTGCCTCAACCAGCCTAGAGCACAGTGGCCCTTGCCTGGAGCTCGTTTCCTCTCCTCGTAGCGAGGAACTCTCTGAAGGTCGCCCAAGTAGACCGCTGTCCTGGGACAGCCTCCGCAGGTGGTCCTTCTGAAGCCCCCATGTATCTGGGGCAGATCTCTTCCAAACACCTTCTTCAAGCAATGGCTGGAGAATGGATCTCTTTGAGAAGGCAAGGAAGCAATGGCCACCAGATTTGTCTAGAGCTGGTTCTCTACAGAGAAAAATAAGAATGCTGACAGATTTCTAGTCAGAAACTTCACAGAATTATAGGTTAAAATGGACCTTAGAGGACACTGGTCCAACCCACTGACCAAAGTAGGGGTCCTCAGACCATCCCAAATGGTCATCCACCCTCAGTATGGTTAACGTTCATTTAAAGGGCTTTTCTCAAGCCATTCCAAAAAACGTAATTTGGAATGGGAATCTTCTTCAGGAACCACGTGGGGGATCGAGAGGGCGGTTTGATACCGATCTGAATGTGCGGTTGTGCAGTTGGCTTCACCAAATGCCAAGTTCTGCAGGTCTGCCAAAGGCCTTGCTGGCCAGGAACGCTGTGATACATGGTCCCATAGAAAGGAAAAGCGACATTAAGTTCAAAATGGTTTGCTTTTGCGCATCTGCTGCCCAAGAAGCTGTGCAAAGTCTCCACAGTAGATGGTTGAGATGATGCTCTGTAGCATTCTGTGAAGACTTTCAAGGAGCTGATCCCAAATCCTGACAATTACAGGTTTATTGTTGGGAGAAATTTAGAAATGCAAGTATTACTATTGGCTCATTTTGATTTCTAGAAAGGGGAGAAAGTGGAGATCAACGTTTTGTCCAGGTAGAAGGTCTCTTTTTGTCAATTAAAGCAGAGCGGCTGTGTTTCCTGGGTAGTAAAGAGAGAGAACTTGTAGATTTAGCCTGAACAGCTGTCAGCAGCCTGCTGAACACATTCTGCCAAGTTTATTTAATTCTGGTCCATAATAACACTTAAATTAATCTTAAATAATGAAGATAATTTGACAGTCAGCTCACTGAGCACTTTAATAAGACTCAATGGCTGGCTTTGTTTGAATAAATGGGTTATTTTGCAAGCAGGACAAATGTTAAACTAGCATTATTTTTAGATCAAAATGCTAGGAGGTCAGAAACAATTAGAGGCACTGTATAGTGGGAATTACCAGGGTTTGTGTTCCTTTGGCTTTGACACTTGGATGAAATTGCTTTTATTGCAGCTTAGAGACTTATTAGCACATTTCTGATAAGATAAGGGATAATGACTGAGTCTGCATATTTAACCAGGAGAGATTAGGGCCGAGCCCAGAGATTGGGTACAGAACGGTGTGGCCTTTTCATTCACACCCAATGAGAATAGAAAAGGTCTCAAGGATCTTAGTAACAGTATCAGCTACAAAGCATCCCATGCAATGCCTCCTTTTTAAAATGCAAAGGGGCGAATAGAGCTTAACAAGCAGATAATGGGAAAGAGGAACATATTTATGTTGTGGCCCCAAAGTTGTACTTATGCTGGATCTTTATTTGAGGCGGTTGATCCAACTGGAGCTGATAACATTTTATGCAGGCAGCATATTTTCAGTGCTGAGCACATAATTTTTGTTGGTTATATTTTTACCTTATATCTCTAACCCTGTGTAATCAGATTAATTTGGGGGGGGGGGGTTTAACAAAATAGTGATCCACAAGCACATGATACAATCTAAGAATGGAACAGGGCTTCATAAAAGAACAACGTAGCACTACTTGCTTTGAGCTGGGTAGGAATTCTGTTCATGCAAATGTGCCACGCGTGGCTCCTGTTATCTGAGCAGGACCCCAAAGTGACAGGTGTGTCTGCAGGTCGGCTATTTTCACCCCTGCTAATCATTACGACCACAGCCAAGCCCAAAATTTCTGTTGTTAAGCGAGACATTTCTAAGTGAGTTTGGCTCCATTTTACAAACCTCTCTTGCCACATTCGCTAAGTGAATGACTGCAGTTGTTAACTTAGTAACAACATTGTTAACTGAATCTGGTTTTCCGATTGACTTTGCTTGTCAGAAGGTTGCAGGTGATCACGTGACCCTGGGACACAGCAAGTGTCATAAATGTGCGTCAGTTGCCAAGCATGTGAATTTTGATCAAGGGATGATGGAAATGCTGGAAAGGTTTTAAGAGTGAAAAATGGTCATTAAGTTGCTTTTTTCAGTGGCGCTGTAACTTTGAATGGTCACTATGTGTTGTAAGTTGAGGAGTACTTGTACTGGTGGCAAAGAACTGTCTCCACCCCCACCCCCCCTAAAGTGAAGGGTATTGAGAACCCAGGTTTTCTCTTTTAACCTAGAGCAGAGGTCCCCAACCTTTTGGGCACCAGGGACCGGTTCCGTGGAGAGAGGTTTTTCCGTGGACCGGAGGGGGCGTGGCTTTGTGTGCTGCCTGCATCCCGTGGATGGGGCTTTGCTTGTTTGGGGACCCCTGACCTAGAGAAAATCTCCTGCTGCTTCTTTGTGGAAGTATATCATCCCACTAGGAGGCAGGGAGGAAGCATAAGCAACAGAATTATTTTGATCTCAGTAAACAATTGCCAAGGCTTAAACTAAGCCTGGTTGAAATGGAGCCATGTCATTTTGCTCTGTCACTACCTCTGATCAGGTGTGTCTGTCTTTTCCCAGGTACGAATTGAGGACGACATTGTGGTGACAGCCAGGGGAATGGAATTGCTGACTTGTGTCCCTCGTACGGTTGAGGAAATTGAAGCTTTCCTGTCCGAGGCTCAGGGCAGCACCAAATCTTTTGCTTCAGCCTCTGGCTAGGTGTGCCAACTCCTCATTTGCGGTTGCAGCCTGCCCGGCACCTTAAGAAAAGCCTGCTTGTAAAGGGAAGAAGCCTTCAAAATCAAACTAATTTTTTTCCATGGGAAAAGGTGATGGCACAAACGACCAAATCTGATTATGCTTGACTTGATTCTCCATCTTGCCTCTTTGCAAGTTTTGCCCTGAATGATGGGTGCAACTGCCGTTAAGCAAATACAGGAATCAGTGCAATAGAATCTTCTCCTTTTTCTTAATAGCCAGTAAAGAGCACAAGTTCTGCCAATGAAATGAATGAATAAAAAGTGTTGCTTGGAAGATCACTTTGGCCTTCCGTATCTTTTTCTGAGATCCTCTTTTCAGTGCTCAGGTTTTGAAAGGTTTGACTATGTCTCAGTCGCCTTAAAGGGAGAGGTGGGAAAGAGCCCCCCCCCCTAGTCTGCTTTGGCCCCGCTTCCCACAACTCCCGGTCTCCTCCTTCCCTTTAGCCCAGGAGAAAGAGAAGCAAGCAACGTCTTGCCACTCAACTTCCAGACAAGGATTGCCCTCAGCCTGCTCACGGGAGTAGCTTCGTGACTGCTGGGTTCTTCTCAAGCGTGCAACTCCCAACATTTATTTCCTCCAGAAAGCATGCCCAATTAGGATGGAAAAATCAGCTTCACATTATGCCCAACTATCCTTGGCAATGGAGAGGCAAAACTTCACTTGAAATCCATATTCATTTTGCCTTATAGTTTGCAATTTGCATATATGCTTGAACACTATGGTAATCTTTGACCTATGACCAGATTTCCAGTCATAAATCATTATAGTCCTAAGTCATGGCACCTTTGTGACTGGACCAGACATTTTTTTTTTACGAAGTTGTTAAGTGAATATCCACGACGGTGTGAATTTGGGGGGGGGGGGCTGGAAACTAGCAAAAAATATTGCCAATTGTGGCCACAGGGGCGCTGCAACTGGTTGCAAAGGTGAACTGATTACCAAGTACCCAAAATGTGGTCACATGACCGCAGGGCTGGCAGGCCAGAAGTGCTTAATGGGCCCTAAGGTGCCCATTTTGGGCCCATCATAATTTTGACCTATGGTTAGGGAACTTCATAAGTCAAGGACTTCCTGTAATGTTTTACTTCAAAACAGAGTTTCAATTCCTTATATACTTTCCCTTTTGTTACACCTTTTAAATGAAAAGCCTGCCAACAAAAATCTGAAAAATGGCTCTTTAAAAAGCAGAGAGATAAGAAAGTATGGAACCTGTAGGACTAGGAAATTATACAAGAAGAATAAATCACAAGCAACTTAAATATGTATCAGATTTTCAAAAATATTTACAGAACACAAGTAGGAAAATAAAATGCCAAGGAATTAAAATAAATAAAATACTAATTAAAAGAACCAAATAGAATGTGAGCGTGCTTAGCAACTGTGTTGCAATAGATTTGTAAAGGGCGGAAAGATATAAATAGCTTTTTTGCTTCTATGATGTAATAGATAAATGTTTATCAGGGATAAATC
The DNA here is from genome assembly GCF_947247035.1 of Vipera ursinii. NCBI lineage: Eukaryota > Metazoa > Chordata > Lepidosauria > Squamata > Viperidae > Vipera > Vipera ursinii. The sequence continues at coordinate 3,884,537 of NC_139520.1, forward strand.
TTAAAAAGTGATGCTAAAATGCAATAAGAATGGTTAATACGAAAAACTGAGCACACAAATACATTTAGAGTTAAATGAAAGCCAGAATTGCAGAAGGGGAGCAGACAAGCTAAGTTGGGATCCCCAAATTAGATGAACTTTTCTCCTGGCATGAAAGAAGAAAGTAGATATCCCACCCCAACAGAAGCTTCACATAAAATGAAACAAGTATGTCGCAAGCATTTTTTTAAAAAAAAGTATTTGAAAACTTGGTATGACTGACTTTTAAGGAAATTATGGAAGCAGGTCACACAAATGGATATGGATTGCAAAATAATCTCTTACTTGTATTTTACATTTTTAAATGTCACATTTGGTCTACAAATACATAAATGACTTCTATAGTAAGAAATTTTTTATACATAAAACATGAAGTTTATTGGATGAAAGAGGGATTCTGTAGGTTTTTTAAACCATTCTGCGTGCAATGGTTCTTGCATAATGTACTCAGGTACATTTTTATACCTCTCAAGGGTGATCTTCTAACCAAAATCTCCATTCCCCTTCCTAGTCTCTCCAAAGTCAGTATTATTGGAACTGCAGCTTGTAAGCCTGAAACTATTAGGCTTCAAATACAAAATATTAGCTTTACAGAAATGTAGGTCAGCATATTGTCGTAAGGCTTTTTATTAACATTTTCTACCACAATTGAGTTTTTCTAAATACATGTACAAACACAATAACTTCAAAAAAGAGGAGGTATAAAAGTCATTTTCACTAGTCCAGTCATATGCAAACATCCTATGAATGGAGAGATTGTGAAAGAAAATAAATTAACGCTTCATGAACTTCCCTGCTATTAAATATGTTTTGTTCTACTCAAATAATATGGACTCTGTTAAAAATATGATTATGTATTTTTGGCTCACTGTGGAATTAAATTTGAACCTGGATAATAAATAGCAAGGTTTTAATATATCTTTTTTTTCCTTCTCAAACAAGGAATTCCTTCTGGTCAGAAATCTCAAAAGCAAAGCAGTTCTGCCATGGACTGTTACAAAATTAAGACCTTGCTGAAGATGAGAGAAGGGCACGATGTGGTTCTTCTGTTGTGGCTTTTATTCATTCATTCATTTCATTAAATTTATATGCCACCCATCTCACAATCGAGAGCAACTCTAGGTGACTCTTAACTACCTTTTCCCCCCATCCTGCCTTTATTATTTTTATTAAAAAAAGCAGCGAGCATACCTAATACTCTTTTCCTCACAACCACCCTGTTAACTGAGCTGGACTTTCATGCCAGGACGGAATGAGAGTGACTGGCCCAAAGTCACCCAAGGCAGGACTGGAATTCACACCTTTCCGATCCTGCCGCTTCACCATTAAGCCAAACTAGCTCTCAATTATTTTGAATGGTATCTGTCCCCAAACCACTGCAAGCTTTGAACATGTGACCCTGAAGCAGAATTGATCTCTGAGCAAGCCACAAACACACCCAAACACAGAGCCATAGGTCATTTATGCCTCTGTGGGAACCCTGACACTGCATGAAATCCATCCAGTGATGCAGTGAGTCTTGAACCTGCATGCAGGCACCCATTTACATCCACACTCTAGGCCAGGGGTAGGCAACCTCGGCTCTTTTATGACTCATGGACTTCAACTCCCAGAATTCCTGAGTCAGCTATGCTGACTCAGGTTGCCTACCCCTGCTCTAGGCAATTCACCTAGAGACTGCTAGAAAAGCAGCAGCAGCAGCTGGGAAAATCCTGCCCACCCATCCCCAAAAGAAACAAACTTCCTGGTCAGACACAGTGCAGACATTTGTAGACAGTCACTACTGTTGCCCAATTCCTTTTGGCCACAGGGATGAATGGGAGCTGCTCCCACTGAGAACAGACCCATTTTCAGACCACAGATAAGGCAGGGCTTGGAGAAGACCACAGCCCTCCTGTGTTAGCCTGCCATTCCCTTAACTAAACAATTTGTTAGGCACCGCTACTGAGCAAACCTCAACTACAGGAGTCGTACACAGCAAATACTTGGGCTACATACGGTATTTGAAAATCCCAACCTATATTACAAAATAATTCATGCATTACCAAAAATAAGTGGAAAAGGAAAATTTTAAAGCTTAATCAACTCTTCAACTGATTATCAGTATGTGGATATTTATTTGTTACCCTGCTGGGGAAAAAAGCTGTCAACCGAACAACTAATTTAAGGCTTTCAACCATTTTATAAAGATAATTTGAAGTATGTTAAATTTGCACATGAATATCTGAGGATTCTTCACACTTTCTTTGAACCACACTTGCCTTGCAGAATCTCTTCCTGGGCAAGATAAACTGGAGACTAAGAAGAATGTCTGTAAATTCTTACCTTAAAACACTTTATATTTTGGGGAAAAAAATATTGCCCAATCATCATGCCCAGAAAAGATTTAAATAATTTAATAAATGATGCAGTCCTAATTTTAGTGACAGTAATTTGAGGATGTTTCCCTATTTCTTTCATTTATTAAAAAACCAACAAGAAAATACATTAACAAGTTAAATACTTAACATAAATGTTCAATTTCCTGGCATCAAACAGAGTGATAAGTCTACTGAAAAACGATGTCAAAAATGATAGATGATACAAAATTTAAAGCGGATTCGTTTCCATTCTATTATCCAACTGGTAAAGGAAAGTTCAGAGTTTATCTACTGTCCAGATCCATCTGAATGTGTCGCAGAGTTTTCTGTGCCCAGAGGTTGCACACTGTCTGTGAAGTTGTGAGCGTGCTCAAGAAACAAATCTTTCAGTACACTCAGCTCCTTCGTAAGGAGCTTGATTTTGGCCTCCAAGCGTTCATTTTCTTCTTTTAGCTGGTTTACCCTCTGGAGAGTGTCCTGGGCTTTCTGCTTGCTTTTCAAGCGGCTCTTTTTCACCGCCATGTTATTACGTTCCCTGCGCTGGCGGTATTCATCACTGTTTCTATCAACAATGGAATTCTTTTTGCCCTGCTTACTAGGAGGTGTAGCTTTGCCCCCACCTCCAGGACTAACAGGTACCAGCTGAGGAACTTGTTGCAACCCACTTGTGTGCGCTTGGGTATAGATGACGCTTACTCCATTGGTTTCTGCTGCTGGGTTCTGTTGTGATGTCTTGCTCATTTGGACAAGCTCTTCTGTAGACCCCGTGTGATTTATGAGAAAAGAAGTTCTGGGATTTCAAGATATTCCTGGAGCGGCTTTCCACAGACTGTCACGCTAAATCTAGAAAGAAAGGAAAATACAGTTTTGTTTTGTTTTTCAAAATGTACAATGTGACATCCCCTCAATATGGTTTTCCATTGTCTACAGTGGGTGCCTGTCCAGGCAAATGTCATAGGTGTTGCTTGCTGCAGGTATATTGTTTGCATTTCCCAGTTACCATATTTGGATTGTAATTCATTCACAGTTGTGCCAACCATATCTTAAATTATATGCTGTCAAATATAAGATGAACATTTTGCCCAAATAAGGGCCTAACGTTCATTATGTTAGTATACATGTGCTATTAGTGAAACCAACAATAGCTCAAACTGTGACTCAATCGTGGGTTGAATACCAACGTAAGATGAATACCAACCTCCATTCCAGTACAAAATTATTACCACTCATGCTAGGCTACCACCTTTAGATTTAAAGGCATAGGTTTGTGGGTGGGCACAAGATAAATCAAGGCTAGGGCTACAGTGGCTTTATGTTAAAACTGACTGCAGCAGGATTAGATGGCAGCACAGCAAATGAAATGTCAGGAGAAATTCTTCACGCTCTGTTGCTTCTAATGGTTAGCAAAATTGTGGCAATTCAAACAAGCTTCCAGCCCGAGTGTTTTCTTTTGTTTAAGCGTTATTCCAATTTTCTCTGTTCTTGATAGAAACTACTTACTCAGTTTCTAATTCTTATACAAAAAATGGATATAATTAAATTGCTGGACATAAGAATGATAATGGGAGTTAGAAATAGGTTTTTAGATCCTCTGTGAGATGGAGCATCTCAGATCCTCCAGATCTAGGTTACATTCAATGTCTATTTGCCACACCATGAAAAAAAAGATTACACAAGCTTTTAATCCAATTCTGTCAGGTTCTTCCTTCTTACAAAATGGGATGCAAGTGGAATGAGTGCCACACTAAAACAGAAGATACTGCAGGGGCCCAGGGTTGCTGCTCTTAGATCTCATCTATCTCCCAGATGCCATTTGGAATTTATTTTTAAAATATTAAAAGGTAAAGGTTCCCCCGCACATGCGTGCTAGTCGTTTCCAACTCTAGGGGCCGGTGCTCATCTCCGTTTCAAAGCCGAAGAGCCAGCGCTTGTCCGAGGACGTCTCCGTGGTCATGTGGCCGGCATGACTAGACGCCAAAGGCGCACGGAACGCTGTTACCTTCCCACCGGAGTGGTCCCTATTTTTCTACTTGAATTTTTACGTGCTTTCGAACTGCTTGGTTGCCAGAAGCTGGGACGAGTAACAGGCGCTCACTCTGTTACGCGGCACTCAGGATTTGAACCGCCAAACTGCCGACCTTCTGATCTACAAGCTCAGTGTCCTAACCCACTGAGCCACCGTGTCACTTTAAAATATTATGCACAGTCAAAAGTCCCAATACCGTTATTGCGCTATTGCTCAAAGAAAGACTGTATCCCCTCCAAATGGACAAACTTCAGAAAAGTTAAGATCTGGCTTGAATTACATAAGCTGTTAGCAACAGAGCTTAAGAGGGCCATCTTTACTCACAACAAGGTTTCTGAAGTGAACAAATCAGTACCGAGTGTGATATTCATCTCTGAGTGCCCACATTTTGGCCTCCAGAGGCAAGCAGATTCAAAAATTATATGCAAAGCATTTTTTCTGCATTCTATCTTAGGTTGCTTAAATTTTTTCAGTGCCATTATATTTTGACAGCCATACAGTGAATATGATTTTCCTATTGAAAACTGCAACTTTATATCCAGGAAATTAACTCTCAAATGTAAATGCTCTAGTTACAAGCAGTCATGTTAGCTGCTTGATCGCATTACTGCTTCGCTCTCAGCAACATGCCGGGATGCTTTCCGCTATCACAAAGGGATATCCCTAGTGGATAAACGTCTAGCCAGGGCCTGAACTGTTTCCAGTTTCACAACCTTCTCTTGGCAACTGTGCTTACTGTTTAACTTCTGCTCTATTTTAAAGATCTTTACCAAATTCTTTCCAACTGGAATGTATTGTTGAAACCAGTGTGGAGGGGGGAGGCAAGAACAAGGCTATCTGGCCTTCTAAAATTTAAGTGTGAAGAATTTTGCACACACACCCCTTTCCAAATGGCCTCAGGTCAACATGTATCTAATATGGCTCCAGTACTATGTCACTAACAAGTAAGAGATGCTGTTAAAGTGAGAACCATCTAAACTTCAAGCTGCATAAGAATTACTTCCTCTAAAACGCAGAATGTGATGTAATGTTTAAGGACTTGGGGAGGAGAGAAACACACACACTCATCTCCATATGCTCAGACACACTGGCCTTTTTAGCATGGAATATTATTCCAGTGCTGGGGGAAGCAGTGCTGTATTTATTTATTTAGTAAGTTTATATACCGGTAACTACCCATTGCTGACACCAAGTAGCATTCACAATTTAAACAAAGCCTTAAAAACTATTAAAGAAACAAATATAAACAAAACCACAGGAACGTGTCTGAAAGGTTTTGCACATAATATAACAATTTTGCCGACTCCCTATTTCATGGGATCCCCAAGTTTGCTGACAGGACTAAGTTTTAAGAGATTTCCAGACAAACAATAGTCAGGGCCAATCTCACCTGGAAGGTGGGGGGACGATGCTAGCAGACAAGGCCTCTTAACACCTGAGCAGATGGGATAGGCAGATCATGTAACTGGGGGAGAGGAGGTGGTCCTTCAAGTAATTCGGTCCCATGCCACGTAGGTAGGACTATAAAGGTCAAAAACTGTGCCTTGAATTGAATCTGGAAGCCAACTGACAGCTAATGCAGCTGATGGAGCAAAGGTATAAATGGGCAGTTCTGGGGTCGTGAATCTAGAAAGAACCCCAGCACAATCTGTTAAGGGCAATGCAAGCCCCATCCAGCACTAAAGATGATAAACTCCGAAATCTGGAAGACTACAAAACCCAAAGCCACTCAATATTGCCACGATTCTGCTGAAGCACGTTGTTCTCCCAGCCGGCACCCACGGCCTCCAGACATCAACAGCACTGCTTAGTTTATTTGGGACAAAGATGCACAACTGGGTATCATCAACATACTGATTATACCTCACCCCACGGGGATAGATGATCTCACCCAACCATTTCTTGTAAGATCATCCTTCAAGCAGGACTGAGAGAGTACCAACCCTTGCAGAACCCCACAAAGTAGGGGCCCAGTGTGGTAGCTTTCACTCCTGACTGGAATCAGTTCTATAGGAAGAAAACCAGCATGATACCGTCCCACTTACTCCCAAGGCACAGAGCCTATTGGGAAGTCAACTCTGGTCAATCATATATATATCAAAGGCTGCCAATGGCATCAAAGGCTGCTGGGATCCACTAACCCCATCCTGCTTCCGCCAGAGGTCATACAAAAGGGAAACCCATGCTGCTATAGTTTCAAGCCTGAAGCCTAACGGAAAGGACTCCAATTTCTATTTAATCCACCTACTAATAATTGCTAATTAGGGAAGTGATCTAGAGACTAGAAATCAAAATGAAGACATTAAAGCCGACCTCTAGACAGGGGTCCCCAACCCCTGGTCTATGGACCAGTCCCAGTCCACAGCCCATGGGGAACTGAGCCGCCCAGCTAGCGAGTGAGCGCGCAAAGCTTCACTTGTGCAAGCAGCAGGCATACCACAAAACTGTCTGCCCCCCGCCCCCCTGCCAGTCCGGGGAGCTGGAAAAATTGGGGACCGCTGATTTAAATGACAAGAGACATAGAAGCTTATGTTCGTTTGGCTAATCCTCAAGTATTGTCCAAATATGGTCAGAATGTTTCCACTGCAACTTTAATTGTGAAAAAGGCATAGATTTATGTGAAATAGGCATAGGACAGCAAAATAGCTAGTTTGAACTCTACATTCGTGGGTCTAGTTCACAGGTCTGCAACCCGCGCCTCCGGAGCCGTCTCCTGTGGCTCCCAGTCCTCTGCCATGTGTAGTCAAAAAAAAAAAGTGGGACTAAAAAACCTTGGTGGAGCAGTGGGCTAATGCCTCCTTAAGTAACACCAGCTGCCTGCAATTAGTGCAGGTTCGAGTCCCACCAGGCTCAAGGTTGACTCAGCCTTCCATCCTTCCCAGGTAGGTAAAATGAGGACCCGGATTGTTGGGGGCAATTAAGCTGACTTTGTAATAATGCCGCTTGGGGTGTGTGTGAAAGCCCTAATAAGCAGGCATATACATAGAATGAAGGCTACTGCTAAGCTTGTAAGCCGCCCTGAGTCTTCGGAGAAGGGCGGGATATAAATGGAATAAAAATAAAAATAAAATAAAATAAATAAAGTTCAACCAATCAATTCAAATATGCAGGGCAGGTGCATATCTTGCCTTGGCTCTACTCTTCAGTCAAACCCTGTTCTGTGCATGCGCGCATGTATGCACATGCGCACATGTTTTTCGCGGCTCGCAGTTTTTCCTTTTGTGAGGGAACCGGTTCCGAGTGGCTCTTTCACTGTTTCAGGTTGCTGACCCCTGGTCTAGTTGTTCATGCTTAACACATACTTATGAATTCATTCCTGAAGAAGGCAGAAAATAACCAACAGAACCAATAGGAAGAACATGAAAGATAAAGCATTTTTTCAGGCCACGTTATAAAAAAAACCTGTGCTAGTATTACTGTCCCACAAGACCAAAATGCAGATTTAAAATCAAAGAGACTGCGGCATTTTAAAGAAAGAGGCAGACGGGGGGGGGGAAACCTTCTCTCCTCTCCCACATACCTCTGCTTTCAGGTATGCCGTAAAGTAATTCCCCAAGTTCCAGTCAGAACACATTAAATAGAACCAGGTGGGGAAGGCCGGACACGGCTTTAAGGTCTGTAAATAATTAACAGAGTATGTTTGGACGGAAAATTTAACTTGAGGAAAAGTTGTAGGATACTACTATAACAGTCTTGGTCAAAAAAGTACATTGCCTGTTTTCACAGAACCACTAAAGAGTCCCCTTTTCCATATTCACAAAGTATTTTGGGGAAAAAAGCCACGGTTCCTTTATTGAAAAGCACACCGGTGCTGTGTTTCTACAAGCTGGAGTATTTATTCTGAATCATTATCAAAACTTGCTGGACCATTGTATCCACTAAATCAGACATGTCAATCTCGCGACATCGTGTGACGTCACGCAACGTATGGGGACGGTTTCGCCACTGCCGGCAATGGGGTGGACGCGGCTTCCGCATGACGCATCCAGCCCGCGGGCCGGCAGTTTGACACCCCTGCACTAAATAATCAGGCCATCTAGCCTAGATCTAACTAGCTTCCTAGTGTGTAGAACTATGCATAACTCCCCAATTTCAGAACATTCCATTCCCTCACTAAAATATGTCATTCTAGGGACAATGTGGCAGTTTTAATAAGTAAATCCTCCAAGCCAGAAACAGTTTGGGGTATCTTACATATAGTGCTTGTCCCAAATCTGTTTGGGAAACATCGCATTAGTTTTGCTAAGTTGGCAAAGCTGATAGTCACTGAATTAAAAAGCAAGTGAAGCCTAACTGGATAGAGTACCTAAAACCTGGAAGGAGCCTATTCCACAAGTGTAAAGTTCAGAAAACAGAAAATCATCTTCCTCAATTTTTACGATCCCTTTTCAGAAGAACTAAATTTAATTTTGTGCGAATTACATACAGAATGGTTCTCAGGGTGAAATAAAGTGCTGTCACCCTACCCTCCATCATAAACCTTTGACAGAATGCAGACATAGCTTCTTTTCACTCCACCAACTAATTTGTTTTATCTTTTTGTCAAATAGTAAGCAATTAAGTTATCTTAATATACCTGTTGCCTTGATCATGACATTTCCTAAACAACTTCTTGTAATGTATTTTTAACAAAGTAAGTTATACAAATTTCCATCCTAAATCTTAAGAAAGTCCAACTATACTTTCTGTGGTATTCATATTACCGTTCAGTAACCTCTTTATTCTTACTTTTCTCTAAAATCTTCAATGCAACATGCTTAAAAAATCCATTTCTATAAATACTTCATATGTTTATAGGTTTGCATATCTGGACATGCATCCCTTTACCTGAATGTTTTATTCAGATTTTTTTTTCTAAATGTATGCATTTTAGCAGTCAGCTTAGTAGGTTGCTTTTTTGTATTACTAATAATAGAAAATAAAACACTCCTCTAAAGGTTTTTAATGGACAAGGTATGCAAATTTGGAGATGCCCTAAGTCCACATGGAAATCCACATGCAAGGCTATCTTCCTGCTCCTATCAAACACAAAGCAAGGAGTGATAAAAGCTATCTGCATTGTTTCCTGTTGTAAGAAACAACGTACAACACAAAAACACATGAATATCCAAACATATATCCCAAAAGCCTTATCCTACATGAGATCACTTCCCTTTCCGCTGCTAAAAACATATTAAAATGTTTAAGATGATGCAATGTTGTCATCAATTTGTGGAGTTAATTTTAAAAAGTTTGTTTTTTACCTCGTTTGAAGCTTATCAAACAGCTTACAGACTTCACCTTTCTGTCCTTCACTGAAAAAAGTTGGGAAATCTTATCTCTATGATTTGCTATTAAATTTCATCAGCACAATCTGAGGAAATTGTTAAGAAAACATTGGGGTTACATTGCCATCTTTGCCTTACGTGGCAAAGACCTTATTATGGTAAAGAGGTAACTATTGTGTTTGCACATATTTCCAGCTGAGGACCACTACCTGGAGAATAGTCTGACCCCTGAGAATATACAAGGCAACAGCCTTCATTATAATCAGTGACTCCAATACCCTTCCCCTAGGTTTTTTTAAATTACTAATTTTAAAATTACACAATGAAAAACAGGTAATACCTAATCATAGGGAATAGATTTAAAATACAGCATCACAGTCTTCCACAACGGTTTCTGAAGGTATTGGTTAGATCTTAAGATCTAAAAGGACAATTGGATTTTTTTTCCAAAATCTATTAAAACTTTTAAAATAAGTTTCCAAATTGAACACAACTCCTGGGACTTCATAAGCACATTTCCTTGGCAACAGCACAAAAGTGGTTTGCTATCACTGCCTTCTCAGTCTAGTCTATTACCTTGGGATTCCCCATGGCCCCCCATTCAAACACTGGGCAGGCATGACCTTGCTTAGCTTCTGAGCTTGCAATATTTTACAAATCATAACACTGTAACCATCCTGAGTTACTGTAAGACAGGTTAAGACAGAATGCTTCAGTTGGAAGGGGCATTAAGCCTAACCTTTTTAGTGCAGAAATCTAAATTACAATATCCCAGATAGAAGCTGTCTCTTGGAACACATGATACTGCTTTTTGAGACAATCCGTTCAGCTAACAAAGCTTAAACTGAGGAATTGCAATACACATGAAGCAGCTTAAATTCCACTGTCAATGTGTCTTTACTCTGAATACTTTGACTGCTGATATTTCCAACACAAGCCACAGCACTGAAGTTCTTTAGAACTAGTAGTCATCGACATAGTTATACTCCTAAACATGCATATCCCTTGCAGAATTTGTAAGAGTTTATACATAAACACGAGCAATCAGATAAAGCACAATAAAGGAAATAAAATGGTCCTATTTAAAGGTTTAAAGATTTCCATGCTCTTAGCTTTTAATACTATGCATTGCCCCTTCTAGCTTCAATGATGGCTTGCAGTCTTTCATTACAGTGGTGAGTGAGGCTTTTTCCCCCTCACATGGTAAAAAGCTTCCCTACTTCTTGGCAAAAAGCCTCCATGTCCTATATATTCTTTGGCTGTCTGGCATGGCCTGCAGATGTAAGATCTCCCAAAGTGGCTCAAGGATGCCGGAAGTCAGAAGATTGTGATGGCCACTCCAGAATCTTCACTTTGTTCTATTGCAGCCACCCAAGGATCAACTTGGCCTTTTGTTTCTGATCATGTTGGAAAGTCCAAGTGCCCCCCAGGACCAAGGCCGATGAATGCAAATTTTCCTCCTGAACTTTATGCTAATATGCTGAATGTATGTTGCCATCAATGTTTATTTAATTCCCTGTAATGCTACAGCTCACACACATACCTCAAAACAGCAGCTTCAAGGATGATGTGCTTCTCTTTGTAGCCTTTGTAGACTCCTCTACAAATATGGTGTTTATACTTGTGACCATAAAATACTATTGTGATCTTATCACTCCAAATGATTTTGTTCAGTTTTGAGGCTTCTTTAGGAACTGTTCTGGTTATTGCAAGCAGGCTTTGTTCTGGCCAACTCCATCATGCAGCCCAGTTTTGTTCAAACATATTATTGTGCCTGCTGAAACAGCCGTGCTACTTTGCTTCAGCGAAGTATTTCAGGAAAACTTGCTTGATTTTTCTTAGCATCCCAAACCATTTTCCTGGCAATTGTGTCCGACATCCTTCTTGGTCTACCTGACCTGACCAGGACTTGGTATTAATAGAACCCTACTTTTCCACTTCCTGGTCAGCATTTGAACAGTACTTATTGGCATTTTCAAATATTTGGATATATTTTTATATCCTTTCTCCTGATTTACAAAGTTGAACTACTTTTCCTCGCAGTTCCTTTGACAGTTTTCACTTTTGCTTTGCTTCACTAATCAGCAAATTCAGTGCAGCCCTAAATGAACTGCAGAAGAGCTTATCAAAGAGCTAAGAAACTCTGGCTATTTATACACAGACACCAATTACAAACAAGGCAGAGGTATGGTACCCATCCTTCACTGACATCTCAAATTGTGTACACCTAAATTATCAGTCCAACCTTCTATGATATATAAACTTTGGAACGGGCCCGTTTTATTACTTCCTTTATTACTATGGTTTAACGATTTGTGTTATTCTACGACTCCCAAAATTTGATCCGAATCGTGGAATCGTAGAGCAGGAAGGGATCTTGGAGGTCTTTTAATCCAACTCCTTGCCCAAGTCTTTACTGCATCCTGGAGAAATGTTTATCCAATCTATTCTTGAAAACCTCCAACGAGCATATTGCAGGCAAAAGAAAAAGAGGGGAAAAACCTGCCGATCACTCGTGTTTACTTACGAAATGATCCACACCTTGCAAACTCGGCCAGCGGTATGTAAACTTAGCAGCACAGCTGTATATTCCCTTTTCCCCGCTGGAAGCAGCCAGGCTTAATGACCATTTCCCGGACTGTTTCCCTTCCAAGCCCCATCCCTAACGAACGCCGCACTCCAAACCACCCTCAACGACCAGCAGGGGCTCAGCCCGGAGGAAGCCAAGCGGGGATCCCAGCCCAGGCCTGCCCTTCCCCGCCCGCCAAGCATGACTTCATCCCAGCAGGGACCGGCCGCGGTTGCTCCCAGCTTGCATCATCCCGCCGGGCGCGCGCGCATGCGCACTCCCGCTTCCCTACCTGCCGGGACCCCTCCGGCCAAGGGGGAGGGGAGGGGGGGCGCGGCCGTGGCAACAGCCCCGCCGCCCACCCAGGGGGAGCGCGCGAGGAGGCCGCGGGGCGGGGGGGGGCGAAGGGAGGCGGAGTCCAGCGGCAATCGGTGCGGAGGGGGAGTTGGCCTCAGAGCCCTAGGCCGGCGCCGGTTCCCACGCGCGGGGAACGGCCGGGTAGGCCCAGCCCAGGGTCTCGTCCCCCGAAGCCCCCTCGGCCCGGGTGCCGCCAGACGCCCGCCGAAGCCTTTGCCGGCTGCGGGGAGGATGCGGCGAGCCACCTACCTGGCCCGGGAGGAAGGCGCCAGCCCCGCCAGTCCCGACTCGGCTCGCCGCCGCCGTCCTTTCTCCGGAGAGGCGGGAGCCAGAGGTTGCGAAATGTCCGCCAGCCAATCGCGAGCCGGATTACCTCAGGGCTGATGCAATCTCCCTGCCCGTTTGCAACTGGCAGGTGGTTGGCCCAATGGCAGATCAGCTGTTCAAGAATGCGCCTTCCTTACCGCCAATCGCAGAATTAGGCGGGATGACTGAGCGAGAGGGGGGACGGGGGCCTCCTTTGTGCTTCCTGAGGCGAGCGGGAGGGCCTGTCTGAGTTGCGTTTACACAACCCGCGTAACGCGAGTCAGCAAACCCCAAATCTGTGTTCACGCGTGTAATACCTATGACAATACAGTCGTCACATGATGGCCCAATTTACGCAACATACAAAGACTGGGTTCCAACAGGCCTCCATTTTAGACTGGTCAAGAATGCTGCCCTCTGAGTTTCCCTAAACCTCTTTCCAATAATTACAGTTGCGGGTCTTGCATGCTCTGAGGAAGATGGGAGCTGTGCCAGAGATTCAGCCACAGTGCACAAGTCTCATCAGAGGAACTGGAGGAAGAGTGCATGAAACCATCTCCCTCCTTGCCATTGCTGCCAGTCTACAGAACTGGAAAGTTTGGAGACGGCTGGTTTACTATATGATGAGACGTAAACTACACAAACTTGTACTGGATTGATTGTTGCCTGGGTCAACAAGGACCAGGCTAGATGTTGGAGTTCCTGGACATCTGGTGACAAATGGGCTATAGGACTCGGGACTATTGGCTGAGCAATCAGGGCCAGCATCTGCAGGACTTACTGGAAGAAAAAGTATTTAATATGGACTGCATGGTTTTTGCTTGGAACATCTACCTGGTCCGCACCCACTCGTTGCCAAGCAGTTTAACAGCATACTGCAAGGAAGTGAAACTGAAGACTGGTTAACATCTGGCAAAACCTACCTGATAATGAAAGATCCAACAAAAGGGGCAGCATCAGGCAACTATAGGTCAATTAATTGATTACCAGCAACTTTCAGATTATTAACTGGTAGGGCAATTGATGGGAATCCAACAGCATCTAATTGAAAACAAGCTCTTTCCACTTGACAGAAAGGAAACTGTCCAAACAGAAGAACAAAAGATCAGCCTCTAATTGATAAGATGATTTTGGAAAACTACAGAAGAGAAATCAACTTGAATGTAGCTTGGATTGATTACAAGGATGCATTCGATTCGTGCCACATGATTGGATAATCAAACACATGGAAATAATATGAGTCAGTAGAACTGTCAGAAACTTTGTGCAAAAAGCTTTGTGCACAATGGGAGACATGGTTGCTTTGGCAATGGTGATATACTGGGAGAGTTTAATATTAAAATAGGAATCTTTCAAGGAGACTCGCTATCATTACTACCATTATTGCATTTGAGTCCTCTGTCATCAATACTGAACAAGTCAGACCATGCCTATGAAACATCAAGAACATCTGTCAAGCTATTCTGCTTTACATAGGATTCTGAATCGTTATGGAGAAACACCATTTGAAATAGAATCACTGCTCAAATACTGCCCATATTCACAGCAAAATATTGTAATGGACTTTGGACTGGACAAATGTGTCACCCCCAACATCAGTAGGGGAAAATAGTGAAAAGGAAAGGAATCAAAAGTCTAGATGAAAACATTCACTTCAAATACTTGGATATCCTTCAAGCTGACAATATTAAATCAAGAAGGGTAGTAGAATACAGTACATCAGAAATGAAGAAAATCTTAAAGTCCAAATTCAGTGGTAGAAATAGCATCAAGGCAATTAACCCCACTGGAATAGTGAACTAGACTCAAGAAGAACTAAAAACCTTGGATAGGAAGACCAGAAAAATAATTACAAGAAATCATGTCCTTCAGCCACACAGCAATGTTGACAGAGTCTACCTACCAAGGAAACCAAGTGGGCAGTGAATGTTGCAACTACATCAGACAGTGGAAGAAGAAAAGGGGACATTGGAAGAATACTGAAGGACAGTAAATAATATGCACCGAATACCAAGAAGGTTTACTGAATCCTGGAGAGACCAAACTGGGCTACAAGAAAGACCAAAGGAAGAATAGAAAAGAGACATAGTAGGGTTAGTATGTTAAAAAAAAATAGCAAGCAAAGCAGATAACAAGACCAGCCAGCGGCTAAGAGCAGGAAAATTGGAGAAAGAGAAAGAGGGACTAATTATGGCTACACAAGACCAAGCCTTAAGAACAAATGCATACAAAAGCAGAATTCAGAAGACTACAACAGATAGCAAATGGCATCTCTGCAAAGAAGCTGAAGAAACAGTGGACCACCTAGTTAGCTACTGCAAGAAGAATGTACAAACTTAGCACAAATATTACTATGACAAAGAAGTAAGAACAACGTATTGGATTATTTGCAAGAATTTTCATAAGCATAATAGCTTATTATATTTATATAGTACTAACTCCTAGTGACTTTGGGCTGACTTACATTTTCTGCCACTTTAACAGAACTTTATTGAATAGGACCCAGTGTTCAAATCTACCAAGATCTTTTTATTTTGCTTATTCATTTAAAACATTTATATAGCCACCCATCTTAAAAACAACCTGTAAAACAATATAAACCAATATAAAACTAACAGCAATAAAATTAAAAACAAAAACCTTGAATTGCCTGGGTGGACCAAGACAGAGTGACAATCCTGTTTTAGCCTACTGTAGTATCTTATCTGAACTCAGTGTCAGAATCCATTTATATCCCATTCATAAAATCCTATATGTATGTTCTAAAAATCTTACAACCCCACTGGATTCTGACATTTTTCCAAGGAGGAGAAGAGAAGATGTTAATAGGTGCAAGGATGTTTATTCAGACTGCCGGGAGGCTATCTTCAAAGACCAGGGGGAGAACCTTTGAACTAAAACAACAAAGGGTGGGGGGAAAGAGATCTGGTTTGTATCTCTGATTTAAATCTCTAAAGGAAGGGAGTAATTGTCCTAAAGACATGAGAGTTCCCTCTTTCCCATGGAAGGATTTGACACCTGAATTTTAATTGATCTGGGACAAACCAGATGGCTTGAAGGGAGGGGGTTCGACCGGGGACTCTTTAAAAAGTACCAAACTGTAACACAGTTCTAGATCCTGTCTAGTATTTCCATCTCCAAACATGTTTTAATAAAAGCTCCTTTTGGACAATTTCTGGTTCAAGAGTTCTTTCTTTCCTAAGATGTGGATTGGGGTGGGTCCTGACTCTCAGCCTAGTTTGGCCAGAAAGTAAATCCCAAAAGAAGCCCTTACCATCTCCTCAACATCTCTGATTTAGTTTTCCCTTTGGAAGGAAGGCAGGTGGGCAGCCACGTTTCAGAGATGGGTGCTGACCTATTAGCAACCTTTAAACTCCCAATTTCCTCTTAACAAGAAGGCCAAAGGACAAGGAGACCCTTGAGCCATTGGAGAGATTCATGGCCAGTTGAGGAACACCATGGGCAAGGGGATGCCATGGCAAAGGAAAGTATCCAGAGATCTACAACCAGGGCTTTTTTTCTCATAGAATGCTCAGAACGGAGTTCCGGCACCTTTTTTGGATGGAACATTGTAGGGTAGGCAAGGTGGGTTGTATGACGTGTGAGTTCCGGCACCTTTTTCTTTTACAAAAAAAGCACTGTCCACAACTATGATCATGATTTTTCTAAAATACCAAATCTTTGTCTGTGTACAATGGTTCTTTATTCTGCTGCACCTGGGCCTCTCTTGGACTTTGAAAAGACCTAAAGAACATGCTGAACAATGAATTGAAGCTTTATAGATTCTTGCAATTTTGCACCAGAGCTTACATCTGACCATAGTTGTCCCTTCGATCTCTACCCTTTAACCCTGCACAACATCTTGGCAGGTTTTCTCCCCCTACTTCCATTTTTTTTCCAGTTCTGGGTTTCAAAAGCTACACTGTAGCCCATGGCTGGAGGACAATTATAGCCTGCTGTACCTTAAATTGACCTTAACAATTAACTTTTAAGAGTAATTTAACAGAATGTTTAATCTCACAGAGATCTAGCTGTATCTACTTCAGAAGCAAACAAAGTCATAACTAGCAGCCAGCATGGGTTTGTTAAAAACAGATCATCCCAAACCAATCTTATCTCATTCTTCGATAAAGTTACTAAACTAATAGACCAGCAAAACTCAGTGCACGTAGTATACCTAGATTTCAGTAAGGCATTTGACAAAGTAGACCAAAACCTACTCCTTGGTAAGCTAGAAAAAGGTGGAATAGACCAGGGCTTTTCAACCGGTGGTACAGTACCACTTGTGGTACATTAACGAGTGGCAGGTGGTATGCAGCCCTGCCTAGTCAAGTGCAGGCAAGGACTTACTGTGAGAGTCCTCTGGAGCTGCAGAGTGGCTGGGGTGAGGCAAAGGCCCCAGGCTCAATTCTGGTTCACCCTCCCACATGAGAAAGGAGGAGGAGGGGGGCGGATACAGGAGAGGCTATAAAAGGAGGCAGTTTGGGCAGGAAAGTGAGAGAAAAAAGAAGCAGCCTTGGGAGAAGGTGGAGTCAGCTCTGGCTGCACGAAGGGGAAGGAGGAGGGTGGGAGGGGGAGAGGAGATCAAGCAGGCTGGCCACGAGCCAATCTACAACTGCTGTGGCAGCCACCTGTGCTGGAAGCAACAAACAGGCAAGGAATGCAGCAGAGGAGGGATTGCCCTCCACAGGAATGAAGAAAGGTAGCATCAACTGGAGGTGAGATACGGAGGGAGGGAGATGGAGAGTGGAAGGATTCTTATGTACTTTTGTGACTTTCTGGGATTTGTGCAATGGGGGCTTTGTGTTCTTAAGGAGTGTTTGGTAATTCTGTTTAACTGATGTCTGATGTCTCATGTTAGCTTCTATTGCTCTGCTATTGTTAGCTGTAAGTTTTGCTGCAAGGGATTTTGAAGTATTTTTCTCCTGAATGGATTTTGCCTGTAGTATTCCTTTACTTATGAATGAAGCCATTTGGGGTGGCTGCCTTAGCCAGCAGACAGTACTTACTACATTTTTTTTCTTCCTTAAGTGGGACCGTGCTCCTTAACTTTGCTTTCTAGCCAGTAGTTAATTCTTAAAGGGGAATGTGCCTTTTTAAGCTAGTTCACTCAGCAGTTTGTCTTTCTGGATGCTTTTCCTCATTTGATGAATATATGGAAGAGAGAAAATATGGGGGGGGGTGTTCCAAATTCTTCCTTCAGAAGGAACTGGGCATGAGAAAGAGGGAGGGAGGGAGGGAGGGAGGGAAGTCCCATCTTAGCACTTGGCCACCAGCAGCCCTGCCATTGACTTTGCTTGTCAAAAGGTTGCAAAAGGAGATCACATGACCCTGGGACACTGTGACCATCATAAATATGAATCAGTTGCCAAGCATCCAAATATAAATTACATGACCCTGGGCATGCTGCAATGGTCATAAGTGTGAAAAATGGTCATAAGTTATTTCAGTGCAATTGCAACTTTCAACAGGGGTTTTTTGGGGGGGAGGGTCAGGTTTTTGACACCTTGCTAGGTGTTACTCGAATATTGCCATATCCTAAAAGTGGTACAATCAGTCAAAAGGTTAAAAAGCCCTGGAATAGACAACATCACCACCAGATACAACTGTAGCTGGCTGACAAACCGTACTCAACAAGTAGTCCTCAATGGCACCACATCCACATGGAGAGAAGTAAGCAATGGGGTACCACAATGTTCCATCTTAGGCCCAGGACTGAAAGGTCATTTCCAGTACCTGATCGAGTGGAAAGGTTACGGGCCGGAGGACTTCACCTGGGAAGACGTGACCGCCGTTCATGCCCCTGCGTTGGTGACTGCTTTTCACGAACAATTCCCATCCCGACCGCATCCGGATCGGCAGCCCCGGGGGAAGGGCCCTGTGGTGCGGGATAGTGTTGTGATTCAGGGTCAGCCTGTGGGTCCGGCAGCCGGGTCGGATGACTCGGATGACTCAGACGAGGGGGAGGAGGAGGGTGTTGAAGACGAACTTGCTGATGATGGCTTGGAGGCTTCGCAGAGCCCCCAGCCAGGCCCCTCTTACTTGGTGTAGACTCAGCTGCGCGAGCCCGACAGTGCGGATGATGATGACCCACAGCTGGCCCTGTTCAAGGACGCCCAACGCAGGAGGCAGTCAAGCAGGAGCAAGCAGAGAAAGGCTGTGGGACTTCTCGGGAGGAGGCACAGGGAGGCCACGCCCTGAACTCTAATAAAGGGAGTGTTTGGGGAAGGGCTGGTTGCTGAAAGCAACCGCTCCGTTTGAGGATCAAAGTTCCAGTATCTTGTTTCATGTTCTGTTGTTTGTTTGTGTATTAAACTTGGCAGACGTTTTCCAGCCTCAGACGTTTTCCAGCCTCTGCTGTTTGTACAGGGGTTGCCTTTCTGCAAGGCCGGTAGCAGGCTGGTACAGAACAGTTTGCTTTCAGCCTCCCACCCCTTACAACTATTATGGAGCAGCTACGTGCCGAGAATGCTCAGCTCACTCAGCAACTCACTTTGCTGGCAGCTCAGGTGGCTCAACTGCAAGCACAGGTTCGTGCTGCACCCCCACCCAGGAGAAAATGCCAGGTAGCAATGCCGGATAAATTTACAGGTACTCCAGAACTGTTTCCTGCTTTCCTGGGACAATGCCAGCTCTTTATCAGCGTGAGAGCAGCTGATTTCCCCACTGACCAGGATAAGGTGGGGTTTGTGTTAAGCCTTCTTTCGGGGGATGCAGCTCGTTGGGGCACGCCTCTGCTGGCTCAACCTAGCCCATTGTTGGACAACTTTGTGGGGTTTTGTGACCATATGCGTCTAATGTACGAGGACCCAATTAAGACGCAGACTGCTACCCGACGCCTGAAAGCTCTGAGGCAGGGTCAACGCCCCCTACAGGGCTATATCAGCGATTTCCGGCTGCTTAGCCAGGATTCCGCCTGGAATGAGGCTGCGCTCGTGGATGCCTTCCAGGATGGATTGTCGGAGGAGATGTTGGATGAGCTGGCCCGTGTGGACATTCCCTCAGACCTGAATGGGCTGATCCATCTTTGCCTGCGGATCGATGCCCGGTTGCAGCAGCGAAAGAGTCGCCGTGCCACCCCACAGACCCCTGCCGCCCCTGTTGTGCGTGAGCCCCCAGTCCAAAGGGAGGAGCCAATGGAGCTGGGTGCCGCCAGGTCTCGTCTATCGGTGACGGAAATGAGCAGACGACGATCGGGGGGGTTGTGTTTTTACTGTGGGGACCCTGGACATTTGGCTGCTTCTTGCCCAAAGAAGCGTCAGCGGGAATCAGTGACCAAGCCTGCCCCGAGACAGTCCCCTACTTTGCTGTCGGCAAACGCCCCGAGCCCGATCTAGACAGTGTGATAGATTGGGCGTCCCACAACAACAACACCGAGCGACGCCGTTCCGATGGTGCCTGTGAACCTCCACGGCATTTGATTTTGGAGGCACGTCTGATCCTTCCTGGCAAGCCAGAGGGGATTCCAGTCCATGCCTTAATTGACTCTGGGGCCACCACAAACTTTATGGACTCAGCCTTTGTGGCCAAATGGGCTGTTCCCCAGTGCCCGGTGGATCCGCCCATGTTAGTGGAGACTATCGATGGTCGAGTGCTCCTGTCTGGGCCTATTACGGCCGCCACGCAACCCGTATGTATGGCCATCAGTTCCCATGTGGAGGCCATCCAGTTCTACATCACTTCAGATCTGCACTTCCCCGTGGTCTTGGGACTGGCGTGGCTCCGGGCGCATGACCCACAGATCTATTGGTCACAGAACTTGGTCACCTTCCCAAGCTTGCAGTGCGTGGACCACTCCCGCCATATCTGTGCCGGCCAGGTGGAGGGTTCCCCAGGGGTTTCCTTGCCTCCCGAACTGTCCGACTTTGCTGATGTGTTCAGTGAGTCAGAGTCGGATCAATTACCCCCGCACAGGCCCTATGACTGCTCCATTGATTTAGTCCCTGATGCGCCTCTCCCAGTGGGGCGTTTGTACTCCATGTCGGAGCCCGAGTTGGCTGCATTGCGGGACTTCCTGGAGAAGAATTTGGCTCGCGGTTTCATCCGGCCCTCGTCCTCGCCAGTGTCTGCACCCGTGCTCTTCGTCAAAAAGAAGTTGGGCGAATTACGGCTTTGCTGCGACTACCGGAAACTCAACGCCATCACGGTGCGTAACCGTTACCCGCTGCCCCTCATCCCCGAGCTCTTGGACCGACTCCGGGAGGCTAAGATCTTCACGAAACTGGACCTGCGTGGAGCTTACAACCTCGTCAGGGTTCGGCTGGGTGATGAGTGGAAGACGGCGTTTGGTACTCGCTATGGACATTTTGAGTACACGGTGATGCCGTTTGGCCTGACCAACGCCCCCGCTGTGTTTCAGCATTTTATGAACGACATCTTCCGGGATTTGTTGGACCAATTTGTCGTGATCTACCTGGACGACATCCTGATCTACTCCCCGTTGCGTGAAGTGCATCATCAGCATCTCCGTCAGGTCCTGCAACGACTCCGAGAACATCGGCTGTTTGCCAAGTTGGAGAAGTGCCAGTTCTACCAGGTGACCATCGATTTCCTGGGTCACCGCATTTCTCCTGAGGGCATCGCCATGGAGCCGAGTAAGGTTGAGTCGTTGCAGAGTTGGCAACCCCCACGTCGCGTGAAGGATGTTCAGCGACTTCTTGGATTTGCCAACTACTATCGAACATTCATCCCTGGCTTTGCTGCCTTGACAGCCCCCCTCACCCGGCTCCTGCAGAAGAAGACTCGGTTCCAGTGGAACGCACCAGAACAACAGGCGTTCCAGGCTTTGAAGGAAGCCTTCATGAAGGAGCCCATCTTGAAGCATCCCGACTCGCAACGGCCGTTTGTCGTGGAGGCGGACGCCTCCGACATTGCCATTGGGGCAGTGTTACTCCAGGCAACGACGCCCAGCGGTACCCTTTTCCCTTGCGCGTATCACTCTCGGAAATTGAACCCCTCGGAGCGCAACTATACCATCTGGGAGAAGGAGCTGCTGGCCATCAAAGCGGCATTTGAGGCCTGGAGGCATCATCTGGAGGGAGCGCGGCATCAAATCGAGGTCCGGACGGACCATAAAAATCTGGAAAGCCTGCAGACCGCTCGGAATTTGAACCAACGCCAGATCCGGTGGTCTCTTTTCTTTGCGAGGTTTGACTTCCGGGTTCGGTACATACCAAGCGGGCACAATCAAAGAGCGGATGCTCTGTCCAGGAAGCCCGAATATACCCGAGTGGAAGACAAGCTTCTGCCCAGGACAGTGATCCCTGTCGAGTCTTTTGCTGCGGTGCGGGAGCCGGTTGATATACGGGCTCGGATCCGGGAGGCACAGCAGCAGGAGGCGTGGGTGGCTCAGCGGAAGGAGGAGGTGGGGCCAGATTCGCCTTGGACGGTCACGGATGGACTCTTGTATTATCGTGACTGGCTCTATGTTCCGGGAGGGCCACTCAGGGGACTCGTCCTCAGCCAGTGTCATGATAACCCGGCAGCGGGACATTTTGGCCTGTTCAAGACTCTGAACCTGGTCTCCCGTACCTTCTGGTGGCCCCGAGTCCGACACGACGTCCAGTCTTATGTCACCTCCTGCATCCCATGCAGGCAGGCCAAGTCAGCGACAGGGGCCCCGCCTGGATTACTGCAGCCTTTGCCAACACCCAGGAGACCCTGGGGGGCTGTGTCCATGGACTTTCTGACGGATTTACCCCCATCCTCCTGTTTCACGACAGTGTTTGTGGTGGTGGACATGCTGACCAAGATGGCGCACTTCATCCCCTGTCGCGGCTTACCGTCAGCTCGCGCCACTAGTCATATGTTTATTCAACAGGTGTTTCGGCTGCACGGCCTCCCCGATAGAGTCGTCTCCGATAGGGGGGCCCAGTTTACAGCCCGCTTCTGGCAGGAGTTGATGCATGCGTTGGATATCAAGGTTTGCCTCTCGTCCGCGCATCATCCTCAAACTGACGGGGGAACCGAGAAGTTCATCGGTATCCTGGAACAGTATCTGCGCTGCTACGTCAATCTGGAGCAGAACAATTGGGTGGACTATCTGGCCATAGCTGAGTTTGCCTTTAACAACTCGCAGCACACCTCCACACAGATGACACCGTTCTTGGCCAATGTGGGTTATCACCCCCGGTTTTTCCCCCTTTCTCCCGTGGACTCACCGGAGCCGGCAGCGAACGACTTCATGGCAGAGTTACAGGCGATCCATCGATTGGTGCGACGGCAGTTGGAGAAGGCCAAGGCCGATTACAAAAGATTTGCTGATCGGTGAAGATGGGATACGCCTCCACTATCGGTGGGGGATCGGGTCTGGCTGTCCACCAGGAACCTACCGTCCACACGGCCGGTGAGGAAGTTAGATCACCGATATTTAGGACCGTTCCCAGTCGAGGCTGTCATCAATCCGGTCGCCTATCGCTTAACTCTGCCACGTTCCCTGCGCGTGCACCCCGTCTTCCATCGGTCTCTGTTGGTCCCCGAGCAACCGGCTTGTCCACTCCGCCAAGCGGAACCTCCCCCATCAGGACCTCGTGATGGAGGCAGCACCCCCGAGTATGAGGTCGGCAGCATCAGGGATTCCCGTTGGCTGAAAGGTCATTTCCAGTACCTGATCGAGTGGAAAGGTTACGGGCCGGAGGACTTCACCTGGGAAGACGTGACCGCCGTTCATGCCCCTGCGTTGGTGACTGCTTTTCACGAACAATTCCCATCCCGACCGCATCCGGATCGGCAGCCCCGGGGGAAGGGCCCTGTGGTGCGGGATAGTGTTGTGATTCAGGGTCAGCCTGTGGGTCCGGCAGCTGGGTCGGATGACTCGGATGACTCAGACGAGGGGGAGGAGGAGGGTGTTGAAGACGAACTTGCTGATGATGGCTTGGAGGCTTCGCAGAGCCCCCAGCCAGGCCCCTCTTACTTGGTGTAGACTCAGCTGCGCGAGCCCGACAGTGCGGATGATGATGACCCACAGCTGGCCCTGTTCAAGGACGCCCGATGCAGGAGGCAGTCAAGCAGGAGCAAGCAGAGAAAGGCTGTGGGACTTCTCGGGAGGAGGCACAGGGAGGCCACGCCCTGAACTCTAATAAAGGGAGTGTTTGGGGAAGGGCTGGTTGCTGAAAGCAACCGCTCCGTTTGAGGATCAAAGTTCCAGTATCTTGTTTCATGTTCTGTTGTTTGTTTGTGTATTAAACTTGGCAGACGTTTTCCAGCCTCAGACGTTTTCCAGCCTCTGCTGTTTGTACAGGGGTTGCCTTTCTGCAAGGCCGGTAGCAGGCTGGTACAGAACATCTTCAATATCTTCATAAATGACTTAGACCAGGGAATTGAAGGAGAACTCATCAAATTTGCAGATGACACCCAAGTGTCACGAGTAGCCAACACCCCAGAAGACAAACTCAGTATTCAAAAAGATCTTGACAAATTTGAACAATGGGCCCTATGCAACAAAATGAGTTTCAATGTGGAGAAAAGCAAAGTCTTACACGTAGGCAGGAAAAATCAAAGGTACAAGTACAGATTGGGCGAGATGTGGCTTAAAAACAGCAACTGTGAGAGGGACCTTGGAGTCCTAGTGGACGATCACTTAACTATGACCCAGCAGTGTTCATCAGCAACCAAAAAAGCTAATACAATCCTGGATTGTATAAACAGAGGCAAAAAATCAAGATCATGTGAAGTATTAGTACCGCTTTATAAAGCCCTCACCTCGAATTCTGCAGCCAGTTTTGGTCACCATATCACAAAAAAGATGTTGAGAGTTTTGAAAAAATTCAGAGAAGGGCAACTAAGATGATCAAAGGCCTGGAGACCAAAACATACAAAGAATGGCTGCGGAACTTGGATTTCGCTAGTCTAAAGAAAAGAAGAAATAGGGGAGACATGATAGCAGTATTCCAGTATCTGAGGGGCTGCCACAAGGTGGGGGGGGGTGTCAGGTTGTTCACCAGAGCACCAGAGGGAAGGAGGAGAAACAATGGTTGGAAACTGATCAAGGAGAGAATCAACCTGGAATTAAGGAGAAACTTACTGACAGTGAGGACAATCAACCAGTGGAACAACTTATCCCCAGAAATTGTGGGCGCTCCATCATTCTATTCTATTCTATTCTATTCTATTCTATTCTATTCTATTCTATTCTATTCTATTCTATTCTATTCTATTCTACCCCTTCATGGATTACTGCCTTGTCGTGGTGAACGGGCTTGCATAATTCAATGACGCTATGAGCTATGCCGTGCAGGGCCACCCAAGATGGAAAGGTCATAGCAGAGAGTTCTGACAAAACGTGATCCACTGGAGAAGGAAATGGCAACCCACTCCAGTATCTTTGCCATGAAAACCCTATGGACAGTACCAAAAGGCAATACGATATGACGCTGGAAGATGAGCCCCTCAGGTCGGAAGGCGTCCAATATGCTACTGGGGAAGAGCAGAGGGCTACTACTAGTAGCCCCAGAAAGAATGAAGCGACTGCAAAGCCAAAAGGACACTCAGCTGTGGATGTGTCTAGTGGTGAAATGAAAGTCCGATGCTGTAAAGATTTTTTCTCCATAGGAACCTGGAATGTAAGATCCATGAATCAAGGAAAGCTGGACGTGGTCAAACAAGAGATGACAAGACTGAACATCGACATCTTAGGAGTCAGCGAACTAAAATGGACAGGAATGGGTGAATTTAATTCAGATGACCATCAGGTATACTACTGCGGGCAAGAATCCCTCAGAAGAAATGGAGTAGCCTTCACAGTCAATAAAGGAGTAGGAAAAGCAATACTGGGATACAATCCCCAAAATGACAGAATGATCTCAGTTCGAATCCAAGGCAAACCATTCAATATCACAGTAGTCCAAGTCTATGCCCCAACCACCAGTGCTGAAGAGGATGAAATTGACCGGTTCTATGAAGCCCTACAGCACCTTATAGAACTAACACCAAAAAATGATGTCCTTATCATCATGGGGGATTGGAATGCTAAAATAGGAAGCCAAAAGATAACCAGAATAACAGGCAAGTTTGGCCTTGGAGTACAAAATGAAGTGGAGGTGGCAATATTCCAGCTGAACTATTCAAAATCTTAAAAGACAATGCAGTAAAAGTGCTACACTCAATTTGCCAGCAAATTTGGAAAACTCAACAGTGGCCACAGGATTGGAAAAGATCAGTTTACATTCCAATTCCAAAGAGAGGCAGTGCAAAAGAATGTTCAAACTATCGCACCATTGCACTCATTTCTCATGCTAGTAAAGTTATGCTTAAAATTCTACAAGCTAGACTCCAGCAGTATGTGGATCGAGAACTACCAGAAGTACAGGCAGGATTTCGAAGAGGCAGAGGAACTAGACATCAAATTGCCAACATACGCTGGCTCATGGAGAAAGCTAGAGAGTTCCAGAAAAACATCTACTTCTGCTTCATTGACTATGCTAAAGCCTTTGATTGTGTGGATCATAACAAACTGTGGCAAGTTCTTAAAGAGATGGGCGTACCAGAACATCTTATTTGTCTCTTGAGAAACCTATATGTGGGCCAAGAAGCAACAGTGAGAACTGGACACGGAACCACTGATTGGTTCAAAATTGGGAAAGGAGTTCGGCAAGGCTGTATACTGTTGCCCTGCCTATTTAACTTATATGCAGAGCACATCATGAGAAAGGCAGGGCTAGAGGAATCAAAAGTTGGAATTAAGATTGCTGGAAGAAATATCAACAACCTAAGATATGCAGATGATACCACTCTAATGGCAGAAAGTGAAGAAGAACTAAAGAGCCTCTTGTTGCAGGTGAAGAAGGAGAGTGCAAAACTTGGGTTGAAACTTAACATTAAAAAAACCAAGATCATGGCATCCGGCCCTCTCAATTCCTGGCAAATAGATGGGGAAGAAATGGAGGTAGTGACAGATTTTATTTTCCTGGGCTCCAAGATCACTGCAGATGGGGACTGTAGTCAAGAAATTAAAAGACGCTCCTCAGGAGGAAAGCCATGGCAAATCTAGACAGCACACTAAAAAGCAGAGACATCACCCTGTCAACAAAAGTGCGTATATTCAAGGCTATGGTCTTCCCAGTTGCAATGTATGGCAGTGAAAGCTGGACCATAAAAAAGGCTGAGCGCCAAAGAATTGAGGCCTTTGAACTATGGTGCTGGAGAAGACTCCTGCGAGTCCCTTGGACTGCAAGGCGATCAAACCAGTCAGTCCTAGAGGAGATCAACCCTGACTGCTCTTTAGAAGGCCAGATCCTGAAGCTAAAACTCAAATACTTTGGCCACCTAATGAGAAGGAAGGACTCACTGGAGAAGAGCCTAATGCTGGGAAAGATCGAGGGCAATAGAAGAAGGGGACGACAGAGAATGAGGTGGCTGGATGGAGTCACTGAAGCAGGAGGCGTGAGCTTAAATGGACTCCAGAAGATGGTAGAGGACAGGAAGGCCTGGAGGAACATTGTCCATAGGGTCGCGATGGGTCGGACACGACTTCGCAGCTAACAACAACAACAATTCTATTCTATTCTATTCTATTCTATATTCTGTTCTGTTCTATATTCTATTCTATTCTATTCTATTCTATTCTATTCTATTCTATTCTATTCTATTCTATTCTATTCTATTCTAATATTGGAGCAGAGAGAGAGTTTTGGCTCTCTCCAAACAGTTTTTGCTGGATCAGCATTCATTAACCATAATGCCAAGTCTGAGCAGGAGATAAGAGATTATTAGATATAGCATTTATCAGAATAATAGAATAACAGAGTTGGGAGGGACCTTGGAGGTCTTCTAGTTCAACCCCCTGCTCAAGCAGGAGACCCTATACCATTTCAGACAATTGACCGTCCAGTCTCTTCTTAAAAGACTTAAAAGAGCACCCATAACTTCTGAAGGCAAGCTGTTCCACTGATTAATTGCCCTCACTGTTAGGAAATTTCTCCTTAGTTGCTTCTCTCCTTGATTAGTTTCCATCCATTGTTTGTTGTCTTGCTTCTGGTGCTTTGAAAAATAAGTTGACCCCCTCTTCTTTGCGACAGCCCCTCAAATATTGGAGTACTGCTATTATGTCATTCCTACGGTAGTTCTTCTTTTCACTAGACTAGATACTCCAGCAACTGTTCTTCACATATTTTATCCTCCAGCCCCTTAAACCATTTTTATTGCTCTCTTCTGCACTCTTTCCAGATTACGTCTTTTTAAAAATATAGTTATCAAAATTGGATTCAGTATTCTCCCTGTGGTCTTACTAAAGCTTTATAAAATGGTACTAATACCAAATATTGATTTTATCCCTCTCTTAATGAAACCTAGGATTGTGTTGGCTTTTTTGGCTGTTGCCACAAACTGCTGGCTCATATTTAAGTGACTGTCCCTCTTAACAGTTACTGCTATTGAACCTAATCTGTACCTGTACATTTTATTCTTTTTGCCTAAGTGTAAAACCTTGCTTTTCTCACCACTGAATTTCATTTTGTTGGATAAGGCCCAATGTTCAAGTCTGTCAAGATCCATCTGGATCTTGAGCCTATCTTCTAGTGTTGGCTATTCCTGCAAGTTTAGTATAGTCTGCAAATTTGATGAATTCCCCTTCTATTCCCTCATCTAAATTGTTTATGAAGATGTTGAAGAGTACTGGGCTTAAGATGGAACTTTGTGGTACCCACTGCTTCCTTCCTTCCATGTAGATGTAGTTCCATTGAGGATTACACGTTGAGTGCGATTTGTCAGCCAGTTACAAATCCATCTGGTGGTGATGCTGTCTATCTCTCATTTTTCCATCTTACCAAGAAGTAGGTTGTGGTCTACTTTGTCAAATGGCTTACTGAAATTCAAGTATACTATGTCCACAGCCTTCTCTTTATTAGGACTAGATATGCCCAGTTCCCTCAATTTTTCTTCATATGGTTTACCTCCGGATCCCTTATCATTATTGTTGCTCCTCTCTGCACACTTTCTTCTCAACATCTTTTTTATATCTCCCCGAGTCTCCAAGTACACATCCCACATCTGACCAAGCCTGTGGCTTTCATAGGAGGTGCTTCCTGGCAGGAACACTGTTGCTGTCATCTACACCTAGTACTCCACAATTTTTCATTGTTTGAATGATGTAGCACCCTCATTAAACCTGTAGCCTCCACTTGAGGTCCAGGGTGCAACCTTAGAGTCATAACATGTAACCATTTTGTAAGTACTAGTTCAATTTCTTCTCCCACCAGCTTCTAGTCTGACAAAGTCTTTGAAAAGCTTAATAGCCGGTTTTTATGACATTTGCTTGGCCACCGTAAAGATACTCTTCAGTTGTGACTTTGGACCTATATAGTTATCTATACTTTTGACAGAATAAAATCATGCTGAGTGGTGTTATCAGTAAAGATCCCATGGGAACGGCAAGAAGAGCAGCCGATGCTTCTGATAAAAGCTCACGGCTGATCTTTGAAAACAGTCCAAATGCCAGGGTTGGGATTCTGCAGCTTCTTTTCATAATGCTTTTATCATTCCAAACTTTTCCTTTTTTTTTAGAAACTACACAGGCACAGGAGTAGGCCACATTTCAGAGCTTAAGAGGAAGCCTTAAGCTTCCTGACCAATTTGTTTTCATAAGTTTGTCCACCACCACTACAGCCTCCTCCTTTAGGATGCTCCTTGCCACCCCAGTTTGCGCGGGACAGGTAGTTACACCTCCTGTCATTCTGTTTCTCTAAGAACTACTGGAATCGAAATGCCACCTTCAACACTGAAGATATTGAATTGGTGGAGACATTCTGCCTTTTAGGATCAACCATCAACAATAAAGGAACAAGCAGTCAAGAAATATATTACAAACCAACACTTGGTAGAGCAGCCACGAAGCCCTTGGAAAATATATTCAGCTGCTGTGATGTGTCCATATCTTGAAAAAAAAGATCAGAATTGTTCAAGCCATAGTATTCCCTGTGACTCTTCTGTGGAACTGAACGTTGGACTTTAAAGAAGCAGGACAGGAAGATAATTGACACCACTGAACTTTGATGTTAAAGAATAGTGTGGGTGGCCAAGAGAGCAAACTCATGCATCATCAAACAAATCAACCCAGAATTCTCGTTCAAGGAGCAAATGACCAGGCTCAGATTATCGTGATTTAGATACATTATGCAAAGACCTAGCTCTCTCTGGAGAGGTCTGTGAAGGATGAATGAAAAATAATGCTCCCATTTCCATAACTTTAGTTTAAATAGGGGTATTTTGATAAATGAAACGAAAATATTGTCAAGTTCCGGCTGAACAGTTCAACGAAGTAAAACACTGGAGACATGGCCATCTCTAACGCAAATTTTATTATGCATAGCATACTGGTACGATAGAAGGAAAGCTAGCTCTGGCAATATGGTTGGAGATAATTAAAAGAGTAAAACTTTCCCTCCCTCTCTGACACTTCAGGTCAAATTGTCCAATTAATCTTCCAGCAATTATTATGAGAAGAAAGCTTCCGTTCACCAAAACATCTCCGCGGCTTCGGCTTTCACAAAGATAGGGAACACCTGTGGATCCCAAGCTCTTCTCTCCCCCACTTGCAACTGTAGGCGAGCTAGAAGCACTATGGCAGTCCTAATGATAATAAATCTTTGTAGCTTGACAAATATTTGAAATGAACTCTTCTGTTACCTGCATCTACTTCTCCATGTAATCGCATCATTTTCTACTCTGTTCTGCCAATGGTGGATAAGCTTCTTTAAAACCATCACGAAATAATACTAAGTTGTGTCTCAGCCGTAGTCCTTTCCACTTCTTCATCTGAATCAGCAGATGCCCATGAAGTATTGCTTCAGTTTTGGGAAATGATGGAAGCTGCATGGCGCTGAATTGGACCCCAGGTGGGGTCAAATGGTTGGATCCAATATCACAAGCCTCTTGATTGGCTAAAGTGCGCAGCCTCGCGTTGTCAAGTTGCAGCACCTTTCCTTCTTGT
Organism: Vipera ursinii; assembly: GCF_947247035.1. NCBI lineage: Eukaryota > Metazoa > Chordata > Lepidosauria > Squamata > Viperidae > Vipera > Vipera ursinii. The sequence goes on from NC_139520.1 coordinate 3,915,384, forward strand.
GTCGAAACTCTGTTTAATCATTGTTTCACAATTCTGAATGTCACAGTATAGTGGTCTGGGATGATAGTTCAAGGAGATCCCTTAGAATAATGCCAGCTACATCCCCCAAAACTATAACCATGGTTTTTCCTGCAAATGCTTGAATTTTGACATGTTTTTGCAGTGAAACTGTGCTCAACATTGCATTTCTGAGTCATAACAATGAGCCCATATTTTATCTGTTGTCACAGTGCTAGAAATTTCCCACCTTCATTGTAAAAATGTGAGAAATCTGTATAAACTCAGAGGTTTCTATTTCTGCCGTCAGTATGCAAGAAACCCATCTTGCAGGAACCTGATATTAAAGAACATCAATAATGTGACACATACATGCCTGTAAAGTCCCAAAATTGGCAGCAATTTCCCCCTGAGTGATCTGCCAATTGTCCTGAATCAGTTCATTGATCTTTCTTGTGTAAAACTCAGCAGCTGCTGTTAAAGGCTGTCCAGTTTGTTCTTGATCACACGTTGTAGCTGTTCCTGATTCACCAACATCTTTCCATTATTCAGCCCAGCAAGCACAGTGCAGGTAATCCTCGATTTACAACAGTTTAGCGACTAGTTACACTGAAAAAAGGGGATTTATGACTGGTTTTCACAGTTACGACCTTTCCAGCATCCCTATGATCGTGTGATCAAAGTTTGGATGCTTGACACCTGACTCATATTTATGACGGTTGCTGTCTCCAAAAGTCAGAAGCAACAGACAGTTGCTGTGACCTTCTCAGAAGTAAAGTCAATTGGAAGCCAGATTCACTTAACAACCAGGTTACATCAGCTGCAGTAATTCATTTTAATAGCTGAGGCAAGAAGGGTCGTAAAATGGGGCAAAATTCACTTAGCAAATGTCTTACTTAACAACAGAAATGTTGGGCTCAATTGTCATAAGTCGAGGATTACCTGTACTAATATCAACACAACCATCGCCCTAAATAATTAATTAAGGAGTTAAGGAGAAACTTCCTGATAGTGCGGACAATCAACCAGTGGAACAGCTTACCTCAGAAATCGTGGGCGCTCCATCGCTGGAAGTTTTTAAAAAGAGACTGGACAATCACTTGTCTGAGATGGGATAGGTCCTCCTGCTTGAGCAGGGGGATGGACTAGAAGACCTCCAAGGTCCCTTCCAGATATATTCTATTCTAACATTATCTTGTAAACAGGATAGGTGTACAAGGGAATCTTGTAAAGAGAGCAACAGAGGAACATATGGCTCATGGATCCCACTGAGATGCCCCACGGGGGCATATGCAGTGATGTAGATGGATGTTTTGTTAGGTGCCACAGGAGTGCAGGAAGATCAGCCCTGTGAAAGGCATAGTCTTCTCTGGGACACTCCATGGAAGCAAAAGGTGGACACTGGAGAAGCAGGAGATGAAGAGTACTGACACTTTTAAACTTTGGTGTTGGAGAAGATTCCTGAGAATATCACAAACAGTTGAGAAAATAAACCAATGACTCACCAAGTCTATCAAACCCTGAGTTCTCCCTTGAGGTACAAATGACCAGGCTCAACCTATCCTACTTTTAACACACTATGCAGAGATCCAACTCTCTGGAGAAAGTTTCAGCTCTGGGAAAGGTATAAGGAAAGAGAAGAGGATGATACTCTATTGGTAGACTTGAAGCAACAGGTTGGTCCTGGAGAAAAATCTATGTGGTCACTATGAGTCCAAAATGATTTGATGTCACATAATCAAGATTTGTAAGATACTTCAAGCTAGATGTCAACCTGTGGGGCTAGGAGTTCACTTTATCAGCATTATGAAGAAAATTATCAAGGCATCATCATGGAGAAAATCAATCTATGGGTCACTAAGAGTCAACTTGGTTGCACATAATCAACAATATGTGGAGATTAGTGTGTCCAACCTGGCCCAGGTGAAATCCCAACCACTCTTCAAAGTTAGAATGGATGGAACAGGCTAAAGGCTGGAAAAGCTCATGGGGAAAAACTGCCTTAGACTTAGACGTATATGGATGGAAGGGACTTTGGAGGTCTTCTAGTTCAACCTTCTGATTAAGATATGAGACCTTATACCATCATGGGCAAATTCCAGGTGAAAAGCTATTCTCCCCCTCTCTTTCTCTCTCCCTCCCCCCCTCTCTCTAGATTCCACCCATTGCTTCTTGTCCTGCTCTCAGGTGCTTTGGAGAATAGGCTGACCCCCTCTTCTCTGTGACAGCCCTCAAGTATTTGGAGACTGCTATCACCCCAGTCCTTCTCTTCAACAGGCTAGACATACCCAGTTCCCTTGACTGTTCATCAAACAATTTATCCTCTAGTCTCCCAATCATTTATTAATCAAACTTCTTGGCCTTCAGATGTTGTGGGTGCTTCATCACTCAAGGTTTTTAAGAAGAGACTGGACAGCCACTTGTCTGAAATGATATAGGGACTCCTGCTTGAGCAGGGGGTGGATTAGAAGATCTCCAAGGTCCCTTCTGATTGATTTTTGTTGCTCTTCTCTGCACTTTCTGGGGTCCCAACATCTTTTTTGTATCATGGTGACTAGGACCGTATGCAATATTCCAAGTGTAGCCTCACCAGTGCAGTATGGAGTGGTGATAGTACCACTGTCACTTCTCGTGATTTTGAAGCCCCCTAAGATTGTCTGAAATTCAGTGTGGAAGTTTTTCAGTGCACTTGACAAGGTCCATCCCACAAACGTCCAGCGATCAAAAATGTCCACCTCGAACTTTTTTCACTTCATTTCTGTTCCATCTGCTGATGAACTGAACGCCTCCAGAGATCATATTTACTCTTATGTGAGAGTTCTCTCATCAACAGATAGAGGGCACTCTTTCTGTTTCCAAAAAACATTTGGGGTACTAATGCAACACAGAAGCGGCACTGGCGTCTTGGCTCTCCGAGTTTCCAACTTGCTGGTCGGATGGGAGGGAAGGGCGAAGCCACTAAGAGACACTTCCGCAGGTAGCTCTGGACCACTGAGGGCGGCTGGTCCAGAATCCCACAACCTACAGGTGGCCAGAGAAAATCCAGCTGGGCTGTGCATCTCCTTGATGAAAGGGTGATGGAACGCCTTGTGAGAAACATCTTTGTAGGATTGGACTAGTCATAACTAAAAGTTGGAAGTTATCATCTGGGAATTATATAATGGTGATTACTTGGGGATTTATATATTTATTCAATAGCCAATAGCCAATCAGCTGTTACTCTTTGTGTTGTTTTTAACTATACTTTTACTTTGCTGATGATGATGTTGGCCATAAAGATACAGGTAGTCCCCGACTTACAACTGTTCATTTAGTGACCAATTGAAGTTACAACATCATTGAAAAAGGGCTTATGACCATTTTTCACACTTATGACCAGCCCAGCATCTCCATGGTCATGTGATCAAAATTCAGATGCTTGGCAACTGACTCATATGTACGACGGTCGCAGCATCCCCCGGGGTCACGTGATCCTCTTTTGCGACCCTTTGACAAGCAAAGCCAATGGGGAAGCCAGATTCACTTAACAACCGTGCTACTAACTTAGCAAATTGCAGTGATTCGCCTAACAACTGCGGCAAGAGAGGTCGTAAAATGGGGCAAAGCTCCCTGAACGACCGTCTCGCTTAGCAACGGAAATGTTGGGCTCAGTTGTTCTGGTTAAGTGGAGGACTACCTGTAGTTTGCAACGAAATGGGTAGGGACTATTTAAAGGCTGCCCGTCAATGCGCCTCCCTCGGGCTCTGCTGAAAGGCGCCTGGGCCTCTGGGCAACCCTTTGCCAGGCTCCTTATCTTTGCTGCCAGGTGTCTGAGCCTTTGGGACGGCCCTAATCTGCCGGGTCATTCAGAAGGGGAAAAGGTGCTTTTGGCCCACCTCCAAGGCGCTGGGCAAGGCAGGTCGTGCCAATACACCCCCCCCCCGCCCGGCTCTTGGCACCAGAAGCGCTGGGGGGGGAGGGCCCCGCTGGCGGTCGGGAGAGGAAGCTTCGACGAGGCCCGCTGGAGGAGAAGCCCCGCGAGGGCCGGGGGCGGCGTCCCGTCTTTCCCCGTCTTGGCGCGGCGGCGGCGGGCTTTCGCAGAGCGGGCCGGGGGGCTCCGGCGGCGGCGGCGGGCGATCTGGGCGGAGAGGCGAGGCAGGGAAGCGCCGGCGGGAGGGCGTTTCTCGGCGCCTCTGCAGAGCGGGCAGGGACGGCCCCCTCCCGCGCGGCGCTGCCAACGGGCCCGTCCAGGCAGCCGGCCCGGAGGCGGCGCCGGAGGTGGGGCGGGGAGGAACCGTCGGGGCCGGGAGGAGACGGGCGCCAGGGGGCGCTGTTCGGCCGGCAGGTATAAATAGCCGGCCCGGCCCGACTCCCGCAGCCCAGAGCCAGCTGAGCCGCCCCGCCCGACGTCGAGCGCCGCCGCCGCCACCGGACCCCGCCGGCCTCCGACCATGCGCGGCGGCCCGCTTTAGCGCTTCGATGGAGCCGGGCAACTTCTACGAGGCGGACGCGCGCCCCCCGATGCCCAGCGCCCTCCAGGCGCACCCGCCCCAGCAGCGCCCGCCGCTGGCCGCCGCGCACCTGCCCTCCGCCGCGCTCGGCTTCCCCGCGCCGGCCGGCCCCTTCGGCTACCTGGCCGGCCCGGAGCTGCCGGAGATCTGCGAGCACGAGACGTCCATCGACCTGAGCGCCTACATCGACCCGGGCGCCTTCAACGACGAGTTCCTGGCCGACCTCTTCCAGCACAGCAAGCAGCAGCAGCAGCAGCAGGAGCGCGCCGCCGCCAAGGCCGGGCTGGAGGGCGCCGGGGCCGGCATGCCGGGCGCCGGCTTCCCGCCGGGCGCGCTCTACTGCTACGCCGAGGAGCGGCTGGGCCCGGGTGCCCCGCCGCTGCCCGGCCTGCGCCCGCTGCTCATCAAGCAGGAGCCGCACGAGGACGAGGAGGCGGCCGCGCTGGCCGCGCTCTACCCGCCGCCGCCGCCGCCGCCCGCCGGCCCGCCCTGCAGCCACCTCCAGTACCAGGCGGCGCACTGCGCCCAGACCACGGTGCACCTGCAGCCCGGCGGGCAGCCCACCCCGCCGCCCACGCCCGCGCCCAGCCCGCACGGCCCCCACCCGGCCCAGCGCCTCCAGGCCGCGCCGTCGGGCAAGGGCAAGAAGGCGCTGGACAAGAGCAGCAGCGAGTACCGGGTGCGGCGCGAGCGCAACAACATCGCGGTGCGCAAGAGCCGCGACAAGGCCAAGCAGCGCAACGCCGAGACGCAGCAGAAGGTGCTGGAGCTGAGCAGCGACAACGAGCGGCTCCGCAAGCGCGTCGAGCAGCTGAGCCGCGAGCTGGAGACCCTCCGCGGCATCTTCCGCCAGCTGCCCGAGAGCTCGCTGGTCAAGGCCATGGGCAGCTGCCCCTGAGCGGGCGTCGCGGGCCGGAGGACCGGGCTCCCCGACTGCTCCCGAACTCCGCCTCCTCCGGGCGGCCGCGGACAGAAGGTTGGGGCCGCGGGAAGCGCGGCGCCCGGCGCGGCTGCGACCTTGAAGCCTGGCCGGGAAGGGGGAGAGCCGGGGGCCGGCCGGCCCGGACTGAACTCTCCGCTTCTCCGCTCGGGATTTCGGCTGGCTTCTTCTCTTCCGCCGCCCGCTCGCCCGCCCGCCCTGTACTGTGAAAGGCGTCTGGTGTAGTTGCCGTCGTGGTGGTGATTTTTATTTTTATTTTATTGCTCGGAGCCTTGCCGTCTCTGCAGCCGGGGCGGGGGAGGCTAACGCTGCCCCAGGACCCTCTTTAGCCATAGGAAAAACTTGGCAACCTTTTCCTCTTTTTGTACAGCCCGTTTCCTTGACTTTGGAGACTTGGCTTGGAATCGGGTGCGGAACTTTAACCTACGTAGGATGGGCCCTTGAAGGGCTTCACGCGTGTGCATTTGCAGGTGTGCTCACACACACACACACACACACACACACACACACACACTGGTCATTTTGGGGAGACCGCTGAGCTCCTTTTGGACTCCACCTCCCAGTCAGCACTTTCAAGTTGCTCGTGCAACGGATGGACATCTTCACCTAAGTGCCAATTTTTTTTAATATTCACTCTACAAGGTGCCAACATTGCCTCCCTCTTTGTAAGAATTAATACCCGGGAAAACTCTCTTTGTAAGGTGAATTTTGGGGGATTAAACAAAGATGCAAGACCATTTTAGAAATTCTGGTTTAAAATCCCAAAATAAAATGCAAACATTCCGTCATAAACCTTTATTTTCCTGTCCGTCGTTTGCAGATTCCCCTGTGAGCCGAAGGTCTTGCAGGAGCTTATGTGCCATCCCAAATGCCTTCTGTTGCAGTCTAAACCTAAAGTAAACCCCATGGTATTGAATGGGACTTAGCCGGTCCGTGAAGTCACTTTATATTATTCAGGGTATTCGTGTTTATCCTTACTTGTTCTGGATAAAGTTTTATGTGCATTTGTGGACTGGTTGCTGAGAAAGGGGTTTTATAGGATAGCTAGTTCGCTTAAACAAACTGCCTTGTCCTGCCTTGTATTTTGGAAGATATTCCAGGCGTGGGTCTCTTCCTCCGTGTCCTGGGATTGAGGCTTCATAGGTGTCTCATTGTTAACTCTTTCAGAGGGTGCCAGTGTGGCCCTCCCAAGAGGCCATAGAAGGAACCTCTTGCTAAGTTTAACCGTTCAAAAGGCAGTTTTTTTGTAGGCTTCTGTAATTTGCTTTAAATTATATTAACTGCTCTTTGCTTTGCTTATCCTTCTCTAGTTGTTTTCTCTGTTTTGCCAAGTGCGGCTGTTTCAGGTTCATAAGCTTAAGTTAGCTTTCTGCCTTGAAAGCTGGCTTAGGTGTACATATAATACCAAAGCATGTATAAATAAGTAATTTGAGGTTGCAAGTGACTGTGTGGAAGAAGAGAACAGCTGAATTGCTGCTTAGGACCCAATTTTGATTTGAATAAACATTTTAATTTGCTTCTGATGAAGTTAACAAATTGCTGTGCTTGAGGCACAGAACAGAGAGGGAGAAAGACCTTTCCAGGTGGATTTTTGGAAAACAACATTGCCCTTGGAACTTCTGTGCCTTTTCAAAATTTTAAACCTTTTAAAAACTGCACGTTATATTTAAGGTTACGCTTTTTGGCACATTCCCTGCTGAAGTCCGTGCGTTTTGCTTTCTTTAGAATGAGACATTGGACCTGGGCCTGTCTCTGCTCTGCTCTTCTTTATGCCGCTGTGCTTATCCCGGGTCATTCCCCTCCTGGTGTTCTCCCAGAATCCCATTCCAGCTTTTCAGCTAAAGTTTTGTGTCTTTGCTGACTTGGTTCTACTTTCTTTCCTCTCCTCTATCAAAGCTAAGATTTCCTGATCATCTCCTCCACCCCATGAAAGTGGGAGCCAGGCTGGGCCCAAGACGAAGCTTCTTTTTTCCAGGCTGGTGACTTCACCTTTCTCACCAGCGAGGTGGAAGAGGCTCATCAGCCCTTTAGAATGGAGGACCTTCCACTTCCTATCTTCCAGCCCTGGGTTGCATCTTGACGGATGCCCATCCGGGGATGGACCTCTCCTGAGCCTGCTTAGCTTTTTGAGATCATGCAAGGTCTACAGTAGACGGGCAAGAAAGAAGGAGGAGCAGAGAAGGCAGGCGACCACAAGTGTGGGTGCCGGGGGTGTGAGCAAATGCTAGTTGCCCAAGTGCTTGCAGCCTTTACAGATAGTCCTCGACTTACAACAGTTCACTTAGTGACTATTCAAAGTTACAACGGCACTGGAAAAATGTGCCTTAGGACTGCTTTTCCTACTTAACAACCATTACGGCATCCGCATGGTCACCTGATCAAAATTCAGGTGCTTGGCGACTGGTTCAGACTTACGACGGTCACCGTGTCCCGGGCTCAAGGGATTCCCTTTTGTGACCTTCCGACAAGCAAAGTCAATGGGGGGAAGCCAGGTTCACTTAACAATCACGTTAGTAATTTCACAACTGCAGGGATTCACCGAACGAGCGTGGCGAGAAAGGTGGTAAAGTGGGGCAAAACCCACTTAACGAATGTCTCACTTAGCAACAGAAATTTTGGGCTCCATTGTAGTCGTAAGTTGAGGACCACCTGTAATGGCTGTGGAGACCGATCTGATCTCTGGGGAGAAGCATCGTTCTGCCTTTCCCAGTGGCACAGAGGGTGCCGCTCTTCGGCTTCCTGCTGCTTGCTTGTCCCAAACCCCACCCTGCTGTGGGAAGGGGGGGGGCTCCCTTTCTGCTTGCTTTGCTGGCTCTGAGAAGAGGTTTAGTCCATTGGAGAAGCCCAACCAGGAGCAGCAGCTTTCCCTTGACTGTGAGGTTACGTTAACAGAATCTTGCAAATCTGAATGTATCTCTCCTGCCCCTCACTTTTACTTTCCTGGAAACAAGGAGAGTCCCAGTGTGACATTTGCACCACCCCTCTTCCTTGGCATTCAAATTGCCTTGATCGGACCCCTTGTCTAGGCTGCGGCTCTTCTGCCTGCCTCCCTCTGTCGTCCCTTCGTGTGTCTCTCGTGGGTAAGCAGGGCTCGTGTCCAGCCTAAATAAGATGGAACCATCAGCTTAGCAGCCTTGAGCATTTCCTACGGACCAGGCCGGGTGGTCCCAAATAAAGAGTCAGTCCACTTTCTCTTAGAGCTGCAGCTGCGTTCCAGGGGAGAACGCCGGGTCTCTGTGCCCTCCCTACGGCCATCGGTCTGGGGAGTTTGTAGAGCTGGGACCGCTCCCCAGAACGTGGCCCCCGTCCGTCCTGGCTGTCCTGCCAAAAAGGAGAAGGGAAGGGAGGTGGAAGGCAGAGAAGGCGGAGGTCCAGATTATTCTCGGGGACCAGTTTTGACACGCTCTGCAGGGGTGGTTCTCAACCTCAGCAACTCTTAAGAGGCGCGGACTTCAGTTCTCAGAATCCCCCAGCCAGCAAGCTTCCTTGGAATTCTGGGAGCTGAAGCCCACAGGCCTTAAAGTTTCTGAGACTGAGAAACGTTGCTGTACCACACTAATCAATTCAACAACTCCATTCAAACAGGGATGAACCAGAATGGGAATCGACCCCCTTGTCTGGCTCACGCAACATAACGAACCTAAGCGCAGGCACCAGAGAGCTGACCTGATTCAAGCACTGACCCATTGGCTGGGTTCATACAACATACTGAACCACAAGGCCAGTGGACTGTGCAGTAGCTGCATAACATAGTAGCCACAAAAGACCTTTTCAGCCAAGCTTAGCACAGGTGTGGTATGTTGTCCCTTCATCCTTAAGCTGAGGAAGTGCCTCCTGAGTTTTTGTGTGTCCAAGAGAGACATACCGGGTTGAGACGCTTCCAGGTTTTCAAGACCTCCATGCAGCCCTGCCCAGTGTGCATCTTCACAAGTGCCTTGACCCTCTGCATCCCCCCCAAAGGTTGGCCATTCACACAATACACTTCACAAGAGCTGCTCCTTTAGAACATAGAATCATGGGGCTGGAAGAGTCCTTGGAGGTCTTCTAGTCCAACCCTCTGCTCAAGGCAGGGGCCCTTATTGCATCTTGGTCAAATGGTGGTCCAGCCTATTTCTGATCACCTCCAGTGATGGAGCTCCCACAACTGCAGGAAGCAAGTTCTTCCATTGATTGATTGTTTTCACTGTCAGAAGACTTCTCCTAGGTTGGAGCTTTCTTTAATGAGCTTCCATCCGTTACTTCTTGTCTTGCCCTCGGGTGCTTTGGAGAAAAAATTGATCCCCACTTCTCTGTGAAAGTCCCTCAACTACTGGAAGGCAGCTATCATGCCCCCCCCCCCCGCCCATCCTTTAAGTGACGGGGAAACTCCCATCTCAGGCAAGCAGCCTTCAGTGAGATATCTGAAAATGAGTGCAAAGGCACTCATTTTCCACCGAAGTGCAGGGGTGGGCAACCTTGGCTCTTTTATGACTGGTGGACTTCAACTCCCAGAATTCCTGAGCCAGCCATGCTGAGGGGAAAGGGAGAGGATTCCAAGCTGAGCCGTGCTGGCTCAGGGATTCTGGGAGTTGAAGTCCACGAGTCATAAAAGAGCCAAGGTTGCCTACCCCTGCACTAGACTCTTCTGAGAAGCCGAGAAAGATCAGGGCTTGGGCCGATGCTCAGCCCTCTGGATGTTCTGGGGCAGGGAGCAGGTCCCAACTGGAGAATTTGAAAAAGAGGCTTTTCTGAAAGAAATTGGGAGCTGCAGAAGAAAATCCTCGGCTACCATTGCTTGCACTTTGGAAAACGCAGGATTCGAAAACACATTGATGCAACCTACACAACATGCAATGGGCATTTCCGTGGGAGGCAAGGGACAAGTGACATCACATGCATTGTGACTCAGATTAAGTAATTGGCATCACGCACATGGTATGTGTGGTACCCCTTGTGTGCTGTTGTCATAGCACACATGACATCACTATAGCTTGCACTGGATGACAGTGTGCAACATAAAATCTTGTATCTTCCTCAGATACAAGACCCAAAGTAGCAGAGATGGGCAGTTGTTACAGATGTGGGGGCTGGTCCAGTTCTTCTCAAGCAGATGTTTCAACTCATGGAAGCAGGTGGCATCCCACCTCAGTTGATGGATGTGTCTCCCATGCGCTGCCCAGGTGCAGAAATGACACATCCTCCATTCATTTAGTGACCAAAGTTGCAACAGCATCAAAAGAAGTGACTTACACCTGGTGCTTGCAACACTTGTGACCGTTGCAACATTCCTGTAGTCACGTGATCAAAATTTGGGTGCTGGGCACCCAGCATATATTTGCAATGGTGGCAGCACCCTGGGGTCGTGTGATCACCATCTGCAACCTTCCCAGACGGCTTTTGACAAGCAACGGGGGAAGTCAGCTTCACTTAATGACTGCGTGATTCATTCAACGGCTGCAGAGATTTACTTAACAACCATGGCAAAAACGATGGCAAAATTGGATGCTCAACAACCACCTTGGTTAGCAACAAAATTCTGGTCCCAACTGTGGTTGTAAGCCGAGGACCATCTGCATAGCATTCTTTTTTAAAAAAATATATAAATGTTTTATTAATTTTCTATTTTCACAAACAAGTGCTCAATAGACAACGTGATGACTGTGTCCAATAGTGATTCTGTGGTACATATTTATTTATTTATTTATTATTGAGATTTCTATACCGCCCTTCTCCCTAAGGGACTCAATATAAGCTTCTTCCAACTAAGTCCAATATTACACCCACCAGTACATCTTCTCTTCTTCTTCTGGTAATAACCATTTTTCCGCATAAAACAAATACAATTCTTATTGTTGTTGGTAAACATACAATTGCATATCAACATTTGTTACATTTTTCTAATATTATCAGTAATATCTGTGTGGCAGAGATGATAACAAATATTCTAAACTTGGCCTGTCTGAATTTTGAACATAAAGACTGACTTTCAGAACTGCGTAGCATCGTTTTGTTCAAGGCAGCTAATGGTATATACGCTAAATGAAACAAACCACAAAGACTTGAAATCTCATAGAAAAAACCCCTGTTAAAATACAAAACTAAACGTACGCTGGAGTTAGTTGCAAAAAAAGGAGAAGCGTGGCGAGTTGCATTCTCTTCTGAAATTTTGTCCCTTTGCATTTTCCTTGTTTCCGATTCCGTTTCTCATTTCTCTTCCTCCATTTTCATCCTCATCCTCATTGTCATCCATGTTATAAAGCACCGATAATTGAACCTGAGATGCAAATATAGGGCTTAACTATGAATATTTATGCGTTTGGGTTTGTTCCCTTGCTGTTACAGTAGCTGAGGTGAGGACCAAGTGTATAAATACAAGTCTCGGGAGCCCTTTTTGGCAAGAGATGACTAAGAGAGAAGACGTGCCTCTTAGCATGTGCCAAGCGTCTGCCCCTTGCCAGACAACCACGGCCAGCCCACAACACCCAGGATGAGAAAAAAAGGCAACACAGCCCATACAGGCACAAGTTCCACTATTTCGTCTTCCAGGAATTCAGAGGAGACAAAAACAGCAACATTTCCTTTTCCTTTCCTTTGAATGAAGCTGATGGTTCTTCTGAACGAGATCCTTGTATGATCAGCACGGCAGCTTCTCCTAAGGCCTCTGTGAACCTGACAGGCTGAGCCCGAAGCCAGTGGCTCTTCCTAATTCTTCGCCTTATACCCATAGACTGCTCCTAGACATGGAAGCTCCTTTCAGCATGTGCATTATTCTATATTATGCCAGAAAAAAGTGTGCTGGGAGTTCCCTGATCATTGTCCAAGGATCAAAATGGGCCATAGAAGACAGCTGGCATTGTGGTCATTCAATGGGGCGGTCACCTTTTTGAAAAGGAGTGAAACGCCACCTCCGATTTCTGAAAAGGGCATCAGACCGAGCACATCGTCGCAACTTGTCAGAAGTCAGCAGTGGTGAGGAAAAAAGGGGGGGGCTGTGTGTGTGGACTCAGGAGCTCTGTAGTTCAGGGCTTTTCAACCTTTTCACCCATTGTACCACTTTTAGGATATGGCAATATCCGAGTACCACCAGTCGCCTAGCAAGGGGTCAAAAACTTGATGACCCAAAAAAAAAAAAAGAAAAAGAAAAAAGTGATGAAGTACAGGTAGTCCTCGACTTACAACAGTTCGCTTAGTGACTGTTCGAAGTTACAATGGCACTGAAAAAAGTGCCCGCCAAGCCACAGCCAAGCAAGACACCTGCCTGCCAGCCCGGCGGCGCTCTTCCTCCTGTCCAAGGTTTTCATCGTTGTGAGCATTTCTGTTGAGGATTGGCAGCGGGGGAGGGGTGGGGGGAATGTTTGGTTTTTATTCCCCCCCCCTCTGCTGGGTGGTTGCAGCAGGTTTTGGTCACTTCACATGACCCTGGGACACTGTGACCGTCATAAATATAAATCAGTTGCCAAGCATCTGAATGTAAATCACAAGACCCTGGAGATGCTGCAACATTCCAGCTGATTGGCGCTTCTTCTGGGCTCAGCAAAAGTGCCAGGATCAGCACCGAGCTCCAGCTGGAGCCTGGCGCTGATCCTGGCGCTTCCGCTGAGCCCTGACAGCCCTGCAGCTCCAGCTGTCTCTCACTCAGGCGTGTGCGGTGCTGCCATTCCCCTCTTCCACTACCGCTTTCCTAGGACGGTCACGTACCACCTGCCAGGTGCCATTGTACCACAGGGGGTACCCGTACCACTGGTTGAAAAGCCCTGCTGTAGTTGGTAGGAAAAGAGAGGCTGGCCTCCACCTGGTTTTTATTTGCATCACTTTGATTGCACTACTGCGCCTGCCATTTTGTCTTCTTTGACCCTACCCAAATGACTGGGGGCACCACCGACAGCATCCCAAGCGGAAATGGAGCAGTTCGTTTTTCACCCTACTTTCACTGATTGTCTGGATTCAACCAACAGGTAACACATGCACAAACTCAGCAAACCGAGTCCACATAGAAAACTAAGCCATCAAACTAAGCCCTGAGCTTGCAGTTAAGCTAAATCAACTAATTTGGTTAGTTATGTTGTGTGAATCCGGTCAGAGTGGCTAGTTGGTAGACCTGAGAATAGTGCAAAGCAACCCAACTGGATTGACACAATCATAGCAAATGGTTTAAGACACAGGCCTGCCAGGAAGAGGTGAAGTGAATAGGAACTATGAGAGAAAGACAAGGCAAAAGGAAAATGGCTGCATTATACACTGGAACTCTAGAAGTTCTTCACCAAGTCCCTGCAGCCAACTTTCCTTCCTGGAATTCTTCACCAAGTCCAACATGCACATTTTCTGCCAGGGACTGTACAGAACTGAGAACACCAGCCAGGCTTTGTAGAAGTTGACCCCCTAAGTCTAAGAGAGGCCTGCATAGCAGATCCAAACTGCAAAAACCTAGTCAGCCACTGGGGGGGGGGCAGTCAAACAAAATAGAAAATAGACTCTCCCCTGCCATCTAAGGGCCATTGGGATTACTGCAATCCCAAACAGACTGCTAAAAGGGAAAGCTGGTTTCTCTGTTCCGTCCAGCTCTGTCACTGAGCTTTTCCCAAGAAAGGGAGGTTTACGGAAGGTTTACGGAAAGTCTGGCAAGTGACGTTCAGCCAGTCTAGCGTGGCAAGCCGGATTGCAGAGCGCAGGTATCGTGTGGCCTGGAAATGAGGGTTGAGTGACAGGAATGGGAGCAACAGCAGCAGTTAGTCTGCTGATCTTTGCTCATCTCTTTCTCTCTCTCGCTGCCTGTGTGTGTGTGTGTGTGTGTTAGAAATTTCCGTCATTGCGTTAAAGAGCCAGAAGCCTGAGGAGAGAAGGAAGAGAGAAGGAAGTTCCACCACCACCACCACAAGCCAGGAAGAAGACCAGGAAGTGCTGCAAAGGGAAAGCCGGGGGGGGGGAGATAGAGAGCAAGTTTCCCTCAAAGTGGGGGGGGGGCTCCTGAAAAGGAGATCCAGCTCTGGGCCAGGCTTGGCCAAAAGGTGAGATGCTGTTGGTTGGCCACAGCCCACTGGTGGCCAAGCATCCCTCTTGGGCTCCTGGGTCCCTTGGTTTTCCACATTCTGCCCAAGGGCAGAGGAAGCAACAGAGGGAAGGTTTGAATCCCCCGAAGAGGGTCCCTGGGAGGCCCTGGGCCATCCCTCCCTTTTGGCCCGGAGTTTCCCAACCTTGGCAACCTGAAGATGCGTGGACTTCAAACTCCACAACTTCTGGGAGTTGCAAGTTGCCACGGTTGAGAAACATTGCTTAGCCTGACGTCCTTTGTGAGGCTGTTGTGGGCCAAGCCAGGGGACCCAACGCTGGGGAGGCTCCTATTGCTCCTGAGTGAAAGGCAAGCATCAGTCAAATGGATCAATGAGGGACAGTCTTGGCAGTGGAGGTGGCTTCTCCTTCCCCAGATGCAGGAATGGGGAAGGGCAGAGGGAGAGAGGGGGCTTCCATGCTGCGCATTTGGAGACGCAGTGAGAGGGTCCCCGATGAAAAGATGCCTTTCCCAACTTCCGGCTGGCGCTCCCAGCTCCTCTTTGCTCCTTCTTGGCGTTGAGTCCTCCCCATCACTTCCTGCCAGTTGTTCATTCTGGCGATTCAAGTCTTTCTAGTTTCTCTTTAGCCGGATTTATGACTAAAGATGCCAGGTGCTCTCGACTTTGCTCCCTCAGAGGTTGCATGGTGCCATCTTCCCAAAGGGGGACCCCATCTGGGATTAGAGCAGTGGGAGAATGAGAGGTCACAGGGTGGGGACTCCCCCCAACTCACCTCTGAGCAAGGGTCTCAGGGAGAGAAGGAAGGAAGGAAGGAAGGAAGGAAGGAAGGAAGGAAGGGAGAGAGGGAAGAAGGGAGAAGGGAGGAAAAGGAAGGGAGGGATTTGAATTATTTTGCCTTACCAGGATTGGCACCTAGGAAACTGGCTTATACTTGCTTCCTGTTTTCAACCAGCATCACTCCCATTTGCCTAGGCTGGTCTGGCTGTCAGCTGGCCTGCCCCAGGGACTATGCTGCCAAGGGTAGAAAAAGCGAAAGAAAAAGCAAAAAACAGAAGAGAGAGAAGCTTGCCTGTCTGTCTGCCCATGAAATCTTTGTTCTCTTCAAATTAGGTTGAAGATCATGCCATGGGCTTCTAAGCGAGCCCCTTGCCAGATATCCAAGGGAAGAAATTAGTAACAAGGTCCACATAATTGGTAAAGGCTCTTTTTCCTTCTGATGGGAGATGGGGGCAATGTGGAGGTAACTAGATTCTGGCCCAATTTGTCTTCCCAGTGAAGGCAATTTAAGAGGAATGCATGCCTGCTGCCAAGATCTCTAACAGCAGTTGGCTCCAAACATTTTTCCACCTGAGCAGATGGTGACCTGCCTTTTAATTCCAAGTCTGCGTAGGGCCCTTCTCTCAATATTGGTGGCAGGACTGTGTCCTCCATCTACAATCCAGGATATGACCCTAGGAATATGAGCCAGCCCCATGCCATAGCTGCAAATAAGGCTAGTGTGGTTTTTCGGATTCATGATCAAGAGTCATTGATAGTCGTTTATTTTCCAAGTTTCAGGAAGTAGTGATTGCACGGTATTCTGTGTCGGTCAGACCCCAGCCTCAAAGGTTATGGCCCATTACAGCTGCCATACTGAGCACCTCTGCTTAAGAAAGGTGTTGATTCCGACTCAGGTGCTTGGAAGGCCCAGGAGCCTGGAAGCAGCCCTTTTTAAACAGACTGGACAGCCATTTGTCTGAAATGGTATAGGATCTCCTGCTGGAGCGGTGGGTTGGACTAGAAGACCTCCAAGGTCCCTTCCAGCTCTATTCTATTCTAATTGCTATAGGGTGTGTTTTTATTGTATGCCACCAAGAGACCTCTTTTGCAAAATGGGTTGCTATATAAATAGAAGAAATGGATAAATGAATAAATATTCCACCAAACAAAAAAGCTCCAAGAATTCCATTTTAAATTCAGGGTTAAATTCAGACTGTTTCTATCTTTTGTAGATCACTGCACATGTTCCTGAAATTACATCCATCAATTTATTTATGTCATCTATAAACTATCTCACCACAGAGCAGTGTTTTTCAACCTTAGTAATATTAATATTAATAATAATAATAATAATAATAATAATAATAATAATAATAATAATAATAATAATTTTAAAAAAAGTTGGAAGGGACCTTGGAGGTCATCTAGTCCAACACCCTGCTCAGGCAGGAAACCCTATACTATTTCAGGCAAATGGCTGTCCAGTCTCTTATTAAAAACTTCCAGTGTTGGAGCATTCACCACTTCTGGAGGCAGGTTGTTCCACTGGTTAATTGTTGTAACTGTCAGGAAATTTCTCCTTAGTTCTAAAGTTGCTTCTCTCCTTGACTAGTTTCCATCCGTTGCTTCTTGTCCTGCTTTCAGGTGCTTTGGAGAATAGCTTGACTCCCTCTTCTTTGGGGCAGCCCTTGAGATACTGGAAGACTGCTATCATGTCACCCCTCACCCTTCTTTTCGTTAAACTACACATACCCAATTCCAGCAACCGTTCCCTATTAAGATATGTGGACTTCAACTCCCAGAATTCCTTGGGCAACATGCTGGTTACAGGATTCTGAGGGTTTAAATCCACGTATCTTAAAGTTGTCACAGTTGAGAAACACTGCTCCAGAAATCAAACACAGTATAAAGATCTGTCAACAGTGGAATGTGAAATATCAACCAACTAGAATTTTAACCGATCCATTAATTTGATTCTTGAAAGGAAGGGGCCCCATGAGCTTAGGAAGCGGGTGCCCAGAAGAGATGAAAACATTCCTAGTGAGTGGGAAATAGATCATTCACAAGCTCTGGAGAGTTGCAACAAAACAAAACAGAAACTAAATAAAGCCCCCAAACCCAGCTTTGTTTCCCCTTTAAAATAAACCAGTGCTAAGCCAGAAAAAGGTTAAATCAGTGCTCCTTATAAGGGTCTGTCATCTGCCCAGGGGTAGGCCACCTTGGCTCTTTTATGACTGGTGGACTTCAACTCCCAGAATTCCTGAGCCAGCATGGCTGAGCTTGGAAACCTCTCTCTTCCCTCAGCATGGCTGGCTCAGGAATTCTGGGAGTTGAAGTCCACAAGTCATAAAGCGGCCTAGGCCAGGGGTAGGCCACCTTGGCTCTTTTATGATTCGTGGACTTCAACTCCCAGAATTCCTGAGCCAGCATGGCTGAGCTTGGAAACCTCTCCCTTCCCCTCAGCATGGCTGGCTCAGGAATTCTGGGAGTTGAAGTCCACCAGTCATAAAAGAGCCAAGGTGGCCTACCCCTGGCCCAGACAATCCAGAGTCAGTTTTGAACTAGCACAAAGGTGGAAAGTATTGCTGCCAGTGTTAGATTAGCATGGAACCAAGACATCCCCTCAAAGGTGGTGGAAAGGGCAACAGGAAGAGGTCACGAGAAGTATCTTGGAAATTAACACAAGCACAACTTCCAGCCAACTCTCACCTTCCCACCCCAGGCTGGCATACATAGTGTTGAAAGAAAAATCAGGTCCAGTTCAAAGCTGGGCGTAAATAAAATGGAGTCTAAGACACTGGAAATAAAAATGGAGGCTACTTAGGAAAGAAGGTTCCCAGTTTATTGATGAGCAGAACCTGCAACAGGATGCAGTTCTGGGACAGCTGGCCAAATGGAGTTGAGAGTGGGTGGGTTTTTATGCCTTCTTTAGGCCTTGTATTTGAGGTGTGTGTCCCTGTGCAATGCACTTTGACCTGAGCTTGAGTGTGCCCTTTTGGTATTCTAATGGTGGTGGGTTAATTCTGTTATGTCCTGAAGGTCATGTCCTGTCCTTAGAATTCGGGTGGGGGAATGTAAATTTTACGAGTCTTTGTTTTTTTGATCCCATCAGCTCCAGCCTTCATGGTCCCAGTCTTCCTGAATGAATTACCAAATCTGCATTTCTAAAAGCTGTTTTCTGCTTGGGGAAAGGGAAACTGGGGCTGTTTCTGCCTATTTCTCCCCCCCCCCCCACACACACACCCCATTTCTCCTTCAGGGGAAATATTCTAGACTGCCTTTTTTAATGACTCCCTACAATAGGTTTGCATGCCTGGAAACCAAGCCTTCTAGGGCCACCAAACCTGAGCTGCAGAAGCCTAGACAACCACGAGGTGGCACCAAAGAGACTTTAGCTCCACACGTCTCTTTGCTCCATCTAGTGGTCACTTGGAGTTTTGTATCCCAGATCTAATAGTTCTAACATCTGCCTGACAGACAGATTGACCCTGACACAGCATGACAAGACACTGGCTCCGGTGATGGATTTGGGGCCATGGATGAAGACCAAGTCCTGAAGAGCATGTGATGAGAGTGAGGAAGCAGCAGCAGCAACTCAGAGGCAGTTTAATTTGGGATAAGTGGGTTGCAACCCGACAGTTCTGATCTAAAGAGCAAATTGAAGATACACCCATTGAAAGAGTTGCCGAGAGATGTTGGGTGAAAGCTTGAAAGTGCCACCTATCGCTTCTTCGGAGGGGTATCAGGTAAGATGGCTAATAAACACCTGGGACCACAAAGGAGTGGAGCCAGAGAGCCATGCAGGTGCACAAACACATTCCGTGTATATTTCCCTCACCCCAAGAGGAGAATCAACCTGCCTCCTGGAGTTTGATAAGGTAGTAAAATTATTGCTTTGTTTAGAAGCACCAGGGCGATGTGGAATTTCATTAATGCATGCTTGAAATTCAACACTCCTTGTTTTGAAGGCAGATGAGGAGAGGAGAAACCATGTTGATCCAAGTGAAGCTGCTCAGGGGATTTAGAGCTGAGCTCCTAATGTAAACACCTTGGCAAGACCATCTGTGAAGGATCAGGAAATGCTCTCGTGCCTTGACCACATTCACACAGCGAGCCTAAGCAGGCCAGTTCAAAGTGCAGATGGAGGATGTGCAAGTCAGGGTCTACAGCCCAGCTGGGGTCTACAACAGTGGGTTTCAATCTCAGCAACTTTTAAGAACAGTGAACTGCAACTCCCAGAATTCCCCAGTCAGCAGTTGAACTCCACCCATTTCCAAATTGCTGGAGTTGAGAAAGACTGCTCTTCAAGATCACAACTTTACAGGTGATTCTGCTCCATGGCCTGGTTCCATGGGTGGAAATGGGAGCAGGTCCTTCAAGGGGGTATCCCACTCCATCTCCAATCCCCAATCCCCTCCCCACACAAAATGAATGTTAATGCAGGACTGGAAAAAAGAAGGCCTCACTTTTTGTGGTGTCTTATGGAAGGCTGGTACATGAGAGGCAGCCTGCCAGCCCCTCAATGCCCCCGCCCCTGTTCTTGCACACACACATGTTATTCCCTTGGTCAAAATAGGGGGGAGTGGGTTAGGGGTTTAAATAAGCCCGTCTAGTTACTTTCAATATAATGCACAAACCTAGACAATGGATCAAATCAAGGACTTGGTTGAGCAAGTTGTACAAGCATTGGCCTCTGAACTCCCTGTTGGGCAGGAGCTGCTAAGTGGTAGCGACAGCCCTCCTTAGGGTGGGTTCACACAACCCACTAACCTCCACACCTGGGCTAATTAGACTTAGTTGCTGTCAATTCCTACAGAGTAAGTAAATCCATCTCAGAGTCCAACTCATCTTCTGTTCTGTTCCAGCCTATGACCGGCCCTGTTTGAATGTCAGGGACAACCCCTTTTTATAGTCAACAGGCTGGAAAAAACCCAACCAAATTTATTTACAAAGAGTTCAAACAAATGTTAAACGAAAAGTTCAAACAAGACTTAAACCAAAAGGTTAAACAAGAGTTAAACAAGAATAACAGACCAGGACTCTCACAGAAG
Source organism: Vipera ursinii (assembly GCF_947247035.1). Classification (NCBI taxonomy): domain Eukaryota; kingdom Metazoa; phylum Chordata; class Lepidosauria; order Squamata; family Viperidae; genus Vipera; species Vipera ursinii. The sequence continues at coordinate 3,935,608 of NC_139520.1, forward strand.
CTCTTCAAAGGGTTGCCTTCAGCAACCAGCACCTCCCACACCTTCCCCTTTTATCAGCAGTCCCAAGGCGTGGCTTCTCATTGCCTTCTCCCGAGTTGCCTCATTGCTTTCCTCTGTTCTGTTCTGCTAGATTGCCTCCTGCTCCTAGCGTCCCTGAACAGAGCCAGCTGTGGATCACCTTCTTCCAATCCCTCATGCTCACACAGCTGAATCTGAGGAGGAACAAGACGGGAGGGGCCAGGCTGAGAGTTCTGCAGTGCATCAGAACCTTCCTCTGACACCAAAGTCTCTCCAAACCCCTCCTCCTCCTCCTCCTCCTCCTCCTCCTCTTCAGAATTGTCCGACTCAGCTGCTGGAACCACAGGCTGACACTGAATCACAACAACTTCTGATGATTTTGTGGGCCCAGCCTTTACTCAACAAAGGTACAGAATTAGTGTCTGTGGTCTAGCCTGAACACTCAGCCTGCTTAGCTTTTCTAATCAGCCCAGGCTGGATAGAAGCATGCATGGAAAGCATATGGTAGCTTTCATCAAACAATTCCATTGTCATTGTGAATGCAAAGGATCGTTTGAGAGCACGCCCAAATGATATTCAAGGAATTTGGAATAGAATAGAGCTGGAAGGAAACTTGGAGGTCTTCTAGTCCCTTATACCAAATCAGACAAGTGCCTGTCCAATCTCTTCTTAAAAACCTCCAGTGATGGAGCACCCACAACCTCTGAAGGAAACCTGTTCTATTCATTATTCTCATTGTCAGGAAATTTCTCCTTCGGTTTAGGCTGGTTCTCTCCTTGATTACTTTCCATCCTTTGCTTCTTGTCCTGCCTTCAGGCGCTTTGGAGAATAGGTTGAGCCCCCTCTTCTTTGTGGCAACCCTAAAATATTGGAAGACTGCTATCCTGTCACCCCTAGTCCTTTTTTTCTCGAGACTAGCCAAACCCAGTCCCTGCAACTGTTTTTCATATGTTTTCGTCTCCAGACCTTTAATCATCTTAGTTGCTCTTCTCTGCACTTTTTCCAAAGTCTCAACATCTTTTTTTGTAATGTGGTGACCAAAACTGGATGCGGTATTCCAGGTGTGGCCTTACTAAGGCTTTATAAAGTGGTACTAATACTTCGAGTGATTTTGATTCTGTGTCTCTGTTTTATATAACCAAGGATTGTATTAGCTTTTTTTTTGGCTGCCACCACACACTGCTAGCTCATGTTTGAGTAATCATCCACTAGGACTCCAAGGTCCCCATCACAGTTACTGTTTTAAAAACAAGAAACAAGGAAAAAGAAGAAAAATGGGAGAACTTTGTTAGGAAGGATTTTCCAGCTTTTCATTTTAGATCATTTTCCTTTCCATAGCTGTAGATTACATCAGTGTTTCCCAACCTTAGGAACTTGAAGATGCGTGGACTTCAACTCCCAGAATTCCCCAGCCAGCATAGCTGGCTGGAGAATTCTGGGAGTTGAAGTCCACGCATCTTCAAGTTCCTAAGGTTGGGAAATGCTGGATTACATCATACAAAGCTATCTGCACTGTATTTTTGAATGTAGACTCCCAGGTTGAGGCCTGCACAGTTCTTAACAATCCTTGGATAGTATAGCCATGGTTGGTTTATTTAAAACCTGCACACTTTGTGGAAATTGCTTGAGCCTAGCTGATAATGCTGTGTTTGTATCTTTACTTTTATTTATCAGCCTCCACAACAGGCTTGGATTCCAATAAAAAGTCCTCCAGAATCTCATGAATTCCTGGAATTTGGCCAGGGTACAGCACCACCATTTCAACTGATTTCCCCTAAAGAAAACACAAACTAGGAGCATTTCTAAGATTAAATGTTCTTCCTACAGTAATACTGCACAGCAGGTTTCTGAGAATCCCATTGCAATACAGATTGGCTGTGTCTGTACAAACATGCACAGCCAAATTGCAGAAAGAACTCTTTTGGATACAAACAATCTTTGAACCATAAAGGTGAAGACTAACCAGACTTAGCATGCAGGGAAGTGCAACTGTTGGGTATGTTACTGACCTGGCCAACTACAATGTCTGAAGAGACTCGCGGGTGCAGCTTACCTGCAGCATCCGCTAGCACAGCGGCTCCCAAACTTTTCTATACCCCGCATCCCTAGAACGCTTCTGATGTATTCTTGCACCCTTTACAAAAGTTTGAAATAACGGCAATGAATTATGAATATACACTATAATTTTGAAAAGCCAACTTTTTGCACCCACCCCTAGGGGCTGTGAGCACCCCCAGTTGGGAACCCCTGCTTTAGCATTTGCAAAAGAACAGGAATCCTTATCAGTAAGATGGGCAGCATATAAATGTTGATGATAGGAATAGACTAGACTAGACTAGACTGGACTGGACTGGACTGGACTAGAATAGAATAGAATAGAATAGAATAGAATAGAATAGAATAGAATAGAATAGAATAGAATAGAATAGAATAGAATAGAATAGAATAGAATAGAATAGAATAGAATAATAAGAGACAAATAATAATAGAATAGAATAGAATAGAATAGAATAGAATAGAATAGAATAGAATAGAATAGAATAGAATAGAATAATAGAATAGAATAGAATAGAATAATAAGAGACAAATAATAATAGAATAGAATAGAATAGAATAGAATAGAATAGAATAGAATAGAATAGAATAGAATAGAATAATAGAATAGAATAAATATAGATATAGATGATAGATCTATCATCTATGATAGATGATAGATAGATAGATAGATAGATAGATAGATAGATAGATAGATAGATAGATAGATGATAGATGATAGATAGATAGATAGATAGATAGATAGATAGATAGATAGATAGATAGATAGATAGATAGAGAGATAGATAGGCAGGCAGGCAGGCAGGCAGGCAGGCAGGCAGGACCTTATAGGGGAGTACATCACTGGAGGTGGCTCCTGACCCCACCTCCCCCCTGCGTTTTCTGCTCCCCCGCGGCCCATCTTTTTAATTTCATATTATTGTACTTCCATTGTTTATTTTTATTGTTTTATTCTTTTTCTATTGTTATGTTTACATGTTTATTATCTCTTTTTTCCCATTCTATTGTTGTAAGCTGCCCAGAGTAGCATCACGGTAAGATGGATGGGTAATGAATTTAAAAAATAAATAAACCACAAATGGCAAGGTACTTCCACCTTTTGCAAGCCACGGGGGAGGTCAGAGGTGAGGAGGAGTCGGTGAGCGAAGCCTGGGAAGTCTTGGGTCACCTCTTAGCCTTGACCAGGTCCAATCTGAGCTTCCTTGCGCATGCCTATTGCAGAACTCTGGGCCAGCAAAAACGAACAGGGCCCTTCTAAGCACTTCCAGCTTTCCTGTAATGTCCAATTCTCACATTAAAAGCACGGTGCATATAGTCTTGTGGAGACTTCCTGGGTGACAACTGAGTTTTGAGACAAATAGCCATCGTGGTGCTTTGAGCATGGAGGTTGACCCAGCCTTATTTGACAAAGGCATCTGCGTGATAGGCAATTAAGCATTTTCTTCTCTGAGACTCTGACCTGTATTATCAACCTGGGGCTAAACCATTCTTAATTGGGTAGCATAAGATGCAGTGATGACAAACCTTTTAGAGACCGTTTGCCCAAACTGCAACCCAAAACCTACTTACGTATTGTCGGGTGCCGGGTGGGCGTGGCCCATTGGGTGGGCGTGGCCCATTGGGTGGGTGTGGCCCAATGAGTGGGCGTAGCTGCAGTGGTAATGGCAGACTGGGTGGGACTAAAAAGTTCAATCAATCAATCCCAACTTTGCAAGATTTTTTTTTCCTCCGAGAAGTTGAAATTGATTGATTAAATTTTTTTGCGCATGGCAGCGGAGGCCTAAAACAAAAACGTTTTATAAAACCCAGCTGAAGGCCTAGGACTGGGGCGATGGCATGCATGCCCACAGAGAGGGCTCTACATGCCACCTGTGGTACCCGTGCCCTAGGTTCGCCACCACGGATATAATGTCTCATCAGCCTGAGTGCAGGAGATTGAGGATGGTGATGATGGTGATATTTGTACCAGCCAGAGCACAGAAAACCTCAAAGAAGTCCAAGTAGTCCTCAACCTATGAGCACAACTGAGCCTAAATTTGTGTTGCTAAGTGAGACCTTTGTCAAGTGACTTTTGCTCTATTTTACAACTTTTCCTACCACAGTTGTTAAATGAATCACTGCAGTTGTTAAATTAGTGACACGGTTGTAAATTGAATCTGGCTTCCCCACTGACTTTGCCTGGTCCAGAAAAGGTGATGATCACATGACTCCAGGAATGCGGCCGTCATAACTATGAGCCCATTGCCAAGCATCTGAATTTTGATCCCCTGACCGCGGGGATGCTGCAACGGTCATATGTGTGAAAATGGTCATAACTCGCTTTTTTCAATGACTTAAATGAGCAGTCAGTAAATGAACTGTTGTAAGTCGAGGACTTCCTGTAGTGCAGGATCAGAAGATGCGGAGAGACCTGCCCCGTAGAATCGCCAAGAGTGATGAGCTAATCAGAAGCAAATGGTGTACAAGAATCCTCGACTTATGACCACGGTTGAGCCCAGAATTTTTGTCGCTAAGTGAGAAATTTGTTAAGGGAGTTTTGCCCCACTTTACAACTTTCCTTGCCACAGTGGTGAAGTGAATCACCGCAGGTGTTAAATTAGTAACCCGGTTGTTAAGTGAATTTGGCTTCCCCACTGACTTTGCTTGTCAGATCACAATATAAGGTCAGATGACCGCAGGGCCCTGCAACCGTCGCAAATATGAACCAGTTGGCCTCTTTTTACTATATTTCTTTCACATGTAAAATACAAAGAAAACAGAAATAAGAGATGAGGGGAAGAAAAAAGGGAGGGGCAAAGAAAATGTGAGGTACAAGGGAGAAAAAAGAAAGAAAAGGCCTTGACGTCCGACTCTTTTTAGCACAGTACAAGATAAAAACACCCCAGTCTCAACTTTTTGCTTTTACACATTAGTACTGCGTAATGCTGATATATACCGGCATATGAACCTGTTGTTCTGTACCAGCCTGCTACCGGCCCTGCAGAAAAGGCAGGGACAACCCCTTTTACAATAAGGCAAGAGGCTGGAATTACGCCTGCCAAATTTATTACTACAAAAACAAACGGAACAAGACAAACCAAGAAACAGGAGCTTAAAGAAACAGGAACAATCCAAGCGGTTGCCTTCAGCAAACCAGCCCTCCCACACATTCCCCTTATATAGAGTTCAGGGCGTGGCTTCTCTCTGCCTCCTTCCGAGAAGCCCCATTGCCTTCCTCTGTCTACCCCTAATTGACTGCCTCCTGCGTCGGGCGTCCTTGAACAGGGCCAGCTGTGGGTCATCTTCATCCACGCTGTCAGGCTCACACAGCTGGGTCTCCGTGGTGACCAAGTGGGAGGAGCCTGGCTGAGGACTCTCATCAGCAAGGTCTTCAACACCCCCCTCCTCCTCCTCTGAGTCGTCCGACCCAACTGCCGACCCCACAGGCTGACCCTGAATCACAACACCTGTTGTCAAGCATCCAAATGTGAGTCACGTGATCCCGGGGAGGCTGCAACAGTCATAAGTGTGAAAAAGGGTCATCAGACACTCTTTCCAGTGCTGTTGTGACTTCAGACAGTCGCTAAAGGAACCGTTGTAAGTCAAGGATTACCTCTAATTGTGGGGTTGTTTTTTCCCGTTATTACATTTACGTCTGCAGCTTTTTAAATGAACTCTGTGTTTGTTTCTCTGAGCCATTGGGGTGGGTTAAGGACTTTCTCTTTCTGCCCCTGCCCTAACGGTTGGCGCTGCCCTGCCGCAGGCTGTCCTCTCCGCGGGGGGGGGGGAGGGAGGGTGGCAGGCCATCCCCAGCCCGCGGAAGGGAGGAGAGAACAAGGAGGGAAACACCAAGATGGGCGTGAAGGAGAAGTTCCCTCTGCCCCAAACGTACAAAGAAGAACTCATGTTTGCGTTTATTTTATTTTTTTTATCTCGTTTTACCTCATTTCCCAAAAATCAATCATTTGCCTTTGGGAAACTCCGACCTGGCAGGGAGAGGAAACTTGGAACAGCTTCACCAGCATGAATCATGATATCTTGGAGAACCTTGCAAGGATTACACTTTGGTCTCCTGCCAAGATTATGTCAAGTTGACAAGATGGAGATCTTCATCTGCCCCGGGTAGCCTAAAAACTGTCTGCAGCAACAACAGCCACCGTCACCATCCCAACTGGGAGGTCTTCGTTAGCCGCCAATCCAGCAGGGGTTCATCAAAGTTTCAGCTTGAGCTTCCTCTGGCAACTGGTCTTCTGCTGGGAGCTGGAGGGGGGTCCCGCTCTCCTTCCTTCCAAGCTTTTGCTCTCTGGCGTGTTTTTCATTCCGCCAGCAGGTCCAACTCTAATGGAGACAGGACGGATAAATTACCCCCTGAAGGAGAAAAAGAAGAAGTTATCTTATCTCTCCCAGGGCCCCTGGGTGGGGGAAGAGGGAGAAGTGGTTACGAACAGGGAGAGAGCAAAGAGTTGAGCCAGCAGCTCGGGATGACTTCCCTTCTCCCCGGTTTCCTTTGCAGAGCCAGCCTGAAAAGACTGCATGGAGCTTTCAAGCTGTGCGTGTATGGAACTGCCACAGTGCTCTGTCCCATGACACACATGTGCACGCATACATACTATTCTGCTCCCAGAGGACATGCAAGTGGCTGGTCTAGCCCTGCAAAAGCTCAAAGCTCGATGATTTCATGACCAAATGTACACTTGCTCTTCCCTGTGTTGTGTTGCGTAATACTTTGTGCTGTTCCTCTTCTGTCACTCTCTCCTGCCTTCCGAGGTGGAGAAACTCTCCACACAGTCATGCTTTTGGTGTGTGTTTTGTCACTGCAGACAGTAAGAATAAAGAAAAACAGGGCCTTGGCTTCTGCTTCTTAAAGGGAAAGCAAAGGAGACTTAAGAGTTTATAGGACAAGGTTCAAAAGAACTGCAGAGAAGCTCCTACTACAACAATCACTTTTGACAAGCCTGCTACCTGTGCCTTTAAGAGCGCTTTATAAACAACCCAACGTTCATCCCCATTGTAGTTTAATATTTATTCTTTATAAGTTGACTAGGCTATCGAGTTTCATTTCATCTGGAAGAACATACACTTGGAGAAATTGGTAAAATTTATATGTCATTAGGGACGCGGTGGCTCAGTGGGTTAAGACGCTGAGCTTGTCGATCAGAAGGTCGGCAGTTTGGCGGGTCGAATCCCGAGTGCCACGTAACAGAGTGAGCGAACGCCTGTTACTCGTCCCAGCTTCTGCCAACCTAGCAGTTCGCAAGCACATAAAAATGCAAGTAGAAAAATAGGGACCACTATTGTGGGAAGGTAACAGTGTTCTGTGCGCCTTTGGCGTCTAGTCATGCCGGCCACATGACCACGGAGACGTCCTCGGACAAGCGCTGGCTCTTCGGCTTTGAAACGGAGATGAGCACCAACTAGAGTTGGAAATGACTAGCATGTTTGTGCGGGGGAACCTTTACCTTTACTTATATGTCATTATTTATTAATTAAATTTATAAGCTGCCTGCTTCGCTGTCTTGGGTGACTCTGGGTAGCTTGTAGTAGTATAAAGCAGAGATACAAGAACATTAAAATTATGTTTAACAACAATTAGCAGAGATTAACAACAAGCTGCCCAGAGTTACCTTGAGGTAAGACGGGAGCCCTATAAATTTAATAAATTAATAAATAAACAATAAACAATAAATAAATAAAGGTTAAAACCAAGAACAGAGTAGCCAAAGGGATGTTTTATTTCAATAAACTTTATTCTGCTTGTAGGGGTTTCTGCAGTGTACGGTCACTTTCACAACAGTGCAGAGCTTCGGTCACTGTCACAGCTGCCATTTTAGATTTTAGATTTAGATTTTATTAGATTTATATACCGCCCTTTCCCGAAGGACTCAGGGCGGTTTACAGGGCATTTTAAAATCACATCAATATAAAATACAAAGTTAAAAGAGAATTAAAAGATTAAATTATCCCTGAAAATAAAACCCCAGTTAAAATTCTCAGCCTGGGTCAGAGAGCTCAAAGAGCCAAGTCTTCAGGTCCCAGCGGAATGAGCGTAGGTCAGGGGCAGTCCTGAGCTCCACGGGCAGCTGGTTCCAGAGGGCAGGCGCACCCACAGAAAAGGCCCTCTCCCTGGGTGTTATCCGCCGGCAATCTTTTACCGGCGACACCCTGAGAAGACCCTCCCTCTGCGAGCGCACTGGACGAAGGGAACTTGATGCTGGCAGCAGGTGTTCCCTGAAATTTTGACTTCTTTGACCACACACCAGTCTATCTGAGTGAGACGATGGAAGCACCTTGTTCAGTTCTACGTACCAGTCCAGAGTGGGTTCCTTGTTATATTTAAAGCAATCATTTTCTCATCCTGATATGCGGCAGGAGAAAAGGACTATCTTTGCCCACCTGGGGTTTCTGTGCTGAAGTTGAAATACGCCTGTCCTGTTCTCAAAATGCGTGTCCAAGTGGCTGGTTCCTGGATTGTTGTTTACCTTCTCAAATGCAGGGTGTTTGGGGCTAGAATGCTCTTCTTGGAAAGTGCTAATTTTGGCAACAGGACAGTGGACCGAATATATACCAAGTGTTAGCCATCCCAACTTGGTCAGTTAGGAAAGAAAGACTCTTGGATCCATCAGTAGCAAAAGTACACTTTACTAAAGCCAAACAGCTACGCAGGGTTGTTAAACTCACGAGGGCCCCCATTGCCGGAGCTGGGATGGTCACGGTTTCGGCATGATCCATCCGGCCCATGGGCAAGCAGTTTGACACCCTTGAGTTACAGTGTAGCAAAGCCGAATCTGATTTTTTGCTCCCAAAGCACCTGGTTAACTCTTCCCTTCTCCCCACCTTCCCCCCCCCCCCCCCGGTTATGTCCCCTTGCCCAATTACATCCAAACAATTTTTTTTTGGTAAGAGTCTCTGGCTTGGAGGGCTGGAGGGTGTTGCATTCCATGGTGTGACCTTGGAGCAGCGGCGGGGGGGGGGGCTCTCATGGGGCGGCATGACATGTAGTTTCAATTCCCCCTTATCCCAACCCCTTCTTTCCCCGCAACCCCCTCCCCCTGTTGCATCTGGCAGACTGGCATCTGGCGAAGCATGGCTGGGGCAGCAGGATGGCAGTCCTGACGCCAAGATTCAGGGAACGGTCATTGAGACAGGATCCCCAAATCCCCAGCTTAGTACTGCCTCTTAGAGAGAGAGCTAGTTTGGTGTTGCAGTTTGTGTCCTGGTATATGAACTGGGAGACTGTGTGTTTTAGTCCCACCTCGGGCCATCTGGATGACCTTGGGCTGAAAAACCTTGCCAAGAAAACTGCAGGGACTTGTCCGCACTGCCTTGAAGGGAACAAAAATAAAAGCAAACTTCTGCCATCTCTTTTGCAGAGCAGGCTGGGAACCTGTGAGTCAGGCTGTGACTTTGAATCCTGCCTTGGGCACAAAGCCAGTTGGGTGACCTTGAGCCAGGCCTTTTCTCAACCCTGGGAAGAAGGCAAGGGCAAATCAGTTCTGCCAAGGTCGCCAGGAAAAGGGCAGAAACTGGTCCATGTCGTTACCAGGAATTAAGGCTGTCTCAGATGAGAAAGCCGGTTGTGGTGTGGCGGTTAAAGGCCCTGATAGAAACTGAGAAGCTGTGAGTTCCAGACAGTCCTTCTTCAGGCAGGGAAGTCAGCTGGATGACTTCGAGCCAGTCCTTCTCTCTCAAGCCTAGGAAGGTGGCAGGGAATGTTTCTCCTGGAAAGGTTGCCAAGAAAAGTGCAGGGACTCATCCCAAAGGGGCTTTTTTCCAAAAGGCAAGTGGCCTTTCTTGATTTTTTTCCTTTGAAAACATTTCGCTTCTCAGTCAAGAAATTCCAGTTGCCGTTTTGGAAAAAGCATCTTTGGAACAACCATAACCTGGATGATTGAGAATCTCTCTAGACCAGGGGTAGGCAACCTTGGCTCTTTTATGACTCGTGGACTTCAACTCCCAGAATTCCTGAGCCAGCATGGCTCAGCTTGGAAACCTCTCCATTTCTCCTCAGCATGGCTGGCTTAGGAATTCTGGGAGTTGAAGTCCACGAGTCATAAAGCGGCCTAGGCCTAGGCCAAGGGTAGGCCACCTTGTCTTTTTTATGACTCGTGGACTTCAACTTGGTGGAGCAGTGGGCTAATGCCTCCTTAAGTAACACCAGCTGCCTGCAATTAGTGCACGTTCGAGTCCCACCAGGCTCAAGGTTGACTCAGCCTTCCATCCTTCCGAGGTAGGTAAAATGAGGACCCAGATTGTTGGGGGCAATTAAGCTGACTTTGTAATAATGCCGCTTGGGGTGTGTGTGAAAGCCCTAATAAGCAGGCATATACATAGAATGAAGGCTACTGCTAAGCTTGTAAGCCGCCCTGAGTCTTCGGAGAAGGGCGGGATATAAATGGAATTTAAAAAAAAAAAAACTCCCAGAATTCCTGAGCCAGCATGGCTCAGTATGGAAACCTCTCCATTTCTCCTCAGCATGGCTGGCTTAGGAATTCTGGGAGTTGAAGTCCACGAGTCATAAAAGAGCCAAGGTGGCCTACCCCTGGCCTAAGACATACAGGGACTCCTCCATGTAATTTCCAGGGGTCAACATGGACTTGAAAGTACAGAGATTACCCGGGGGGAGGGGAATCAAAACTGTCTTCTTACAACGAGCCTTTCAAAACACGGAAGAGGGGTGGTATCAAATCAGAGAAAGCTGTATTTTATTAATATAGGCAGGAAGAGTCTAAGATTTCAGATAGGGGCCTTTCTTGGAGAGACCTACCTCAGGGTAACCATGTCCTGGAAACGGACACGGACGATCTCTCAAAATTCTCTCCCCCCTCCACCCCCCGGTTTCATGATCAGTGGAAAATTTCTTCAAATTTCTCTAGTTGGACAGATTCTTCAGCTCCTTCTGAAAGGCAGAAGAAGAGGACTTCATGCTGACGATAGAAGAAAGTTTAAAGGAAAAGAAAGAAAAAAGAAATGTTTCCTGTGGGTGGGATGGAAGGATTTGATGCCAGAGTGCTGGAGTAAGGACTGTGTCGTGAAAGGCAGGACACTGACCCTCTCCTTTGCTTCCTTGCACTAAACAAAGGCAAGGCCAGCCCCTTCAAAACGAGGAGGTGTTGATTCCAGATGTTCTAGAGCAGGGGTAGGCAACCTCGGCTCTTTTATGACTCATGGATGTCAACTCCCAGCTGGCTCAGGAATTCTGGGAGTTGACGTCCATGAGTCATAAAAGAGCCGAGGTTGCCTACCCCTGTTCTAGAGCAACTCCAGTGACATCACTATGTTAGGCCAAAGGATATATTTCTGTGCCAGTGGCTGCGGTTAAGGTGACCAAATAACTGACTTGGCAAAGGATGGCCTGGAGAAGGACAAAGGGGGCAAAAGGAGGGCACACAAGCTGTTTAGGTTTCTTGGCATCCATGAGAAAAATACAAAAAGTACAAAAAAATTGTACTTTGGCCAATATGTCTATAAAGTTAATTATTATAGAATCATAAAGATTGGTTTTTCAATTATGTTTTTCCAACAAATCTTTATTTTCAAGAACGTATGCTAGTGATACTATAGAACCAGTGAAAATGTGCTCTTCAAATTTCACCGCTGTGATGTATGAAGCCCCGGGCAATTCCCAAGACTCCAGTCAACCCAGACTTGAAGGGGCTGGTTTGCAGCTGAAGGCTGGAAATAGGAAAAAAAATAATAATAATGTAAATCTAGTCCATTGAGTTTGTTGACGGAGGAGGGACAAAACAAAATGAAACAAACAGACAATTGACAATACATGAAAGTTTGAATGGCTACAAGCGATCATCGACTTACGATCACAATTGGCCCAAAATTTCCATTGGTAAGCAAGACAGTTGTTAAGTGAATTTTGCTCCGTTTTATGACCTTTCTTACTGCAGTTGTTAAGTGAATCACTGCAGTTGTTAAATTAGTAACACAGCTGATAAGTGAATCTGGCTTCCCCATGTCAGAAGGTCGCAAAAGGGGATCAAATGACCCCGGGACACAGCAATCATCATAAATACGAGTCAGCTGCCTAGCGTCTGAATTTTGATCACACGACCAGGGGGATGCTGCAACAGTCGTAAGTGTGAAAAACAGTCATCAGTCACTTTTTTCCCCAGGGCCTTTGTAACTTTGAACAGTGGCTAAACAACTTGTTGTTAAGTTGAGGACTACCTGTACTATTGCAAAAACAGTCCCCACCACCACCATTGAAAGAAAAACCCCGAGACACTCAAAAGGCTGGATGACATTGGATTTTAAGGCTGCGTCTGCCAGTTGGAAGCCCTGGTTTTAACCATGCCTAGCCATGGTTAAAAGAAAAACAAGACTCTCAAACCATGGGCGGATGGTAACTGCGAGCCTTTCGGGGGGAACGTGACGAGCATTGTATCATTGCGAGATGTGTGTGTATAGCATTAAAAAAAGGCCTTCTGCCTTGCCCTTAATATGCCACCCCAGGTGCAGTTGGGCCTGGGCTACCTGTTAGTCATCTTTCAGCAGGGCTTGGGAAGGAAGGGGTTTCCCTGAGATAACAGCCAGCGAAGAAAGAGTTAACACCTGCCATGTTACAGTCTCCATCCCAGCTTTCTACGGTGTCGTGGGTCCGCCCCCCCAAGCGGTCTCTTTGGAAGGCTGTGGTTTCCCTATCAGCTGATGCGCTGATTCAGGCCCAGGAGCCTTGAGTCTAATGAAGCCCTGGAGTCAGGGATCTGAGTGAAACTCTGGGCTTCTGGGCGCAAATCCTTTCCTTTGGGTGAGCTACACAATTGCCCGTGATAGGCATCTCAGCTCTTGCAGTTGCCTTGATTTTCATAACTAGTTAGCAAGCGGGTTTTCCTGGCCCCAGACAGTCTGAAAGGAAGAGCTCTCTCTAGAAATCGCCCTGTCGGTGCAGGCTGCAGAAGATCTGGAAAAGGATGCAGGGAGGCCTCTGCGAAGGTGACGCAAATCTGGCAAAACTGCAGGCGTCAACAAGCTTAGGACGAGAAAACGGAGCTTTTCACCGTTGCAGAATCCTTCCAGGGGACGTAAAGGTCTTCTCCTTCCTTCTCTGGCTCCCCAAGCCACGATGGCCCATGGGTTGTTCTTCACTGCCTGTGAATGTGTGTTCCTCTACTGCTCGGAGGCACTGCGGGAAGAGAGGCCGGTTACTCTGCGGTGGCCCCAAATCAGTGGTAGCACTTTTGCCAGCTAATGCATTTATCAGAAGGCTCACAAATGCTTATGCTTTCTAATAAAGGTAGGTTAGCGAGTAAAGGCTGAGACTCCTTTGACTTTCCTCCTAGAGTCAGCAGAAAGCTGGCCAGCATAGTTTGCACCGTTAAGCTCTATTCTGCTGGAGTGACAAAGGGGTGACTTCTGTCCATCCACTTTTAATGCAGGACAATTTAAGGGTAGCAAGTGGGGAAGTTTTTCTCCTCCCACGTCACGTTGTTTCCTGAGAGGAATAACAACTGCCAATCCCCGTCCTTGGTTTGCGGTGGGGTAGTTGTCTGGATGTGTCATGGAAGGGCCCAGCTGACAGGCCCCACATATGTCATGAGCTTTCTCCTGCGTCCTGCCGCCATGTGTGTGAGCTGTCAGCCGTGTGAAGATCAGGCCAGAGGGAGCAACTCCTTTGTGTCGCAAGAGAATGGCTTTGCTGGCAGTTCCCGGAAGTGGACAATTGTACCCCTCCCCAACCTACAGACTTGTTTTCCCACAAGATCCCTTCTCAGCAGAAGCTGCAGGAACTAAAATGCTCTAGCTTGGGACAGCACTAGCAACAAATCACTGGCAGAAACCATTTCTTTTGCTTGGTTTAAATTGATCAGAGTTCCAGATCTTTGTTTTAATGTCCTAAAAGATTGCTGAGGGAAAGAAAGAAAGAAAGAAAGAAAGAAAGAAAGAAAGAAAGAAAGAAAGAAAGAAAGAAAGAAAGAGAAAGAAAGAAAGAAAGAAAGAAAGAAAGAAAGAAAGAAAGAAAGAAAGAAAGAAAGAAAGAAAGAAAGAAAGAAGAAGAAGGAAGGAAGAAGGAAGGAAGGGAAGAAGAAGGAAGAAGGAAGGAAGGAAGGAAGGAAGGAAGGAAGGAAGGGGTTTTCTATCATAGTAGGGTAAGTATTAAATACACATGTTGTAATTGTATCCATTGGTTTTAATTAGTTCATTTTTAATTGTATTTAAATTGCATTCAGAAGTCAGATTTAGGCTTCTCACAATCCATATTTTGCAGTGTAGCTCCTGGCATACTCCTCAAGAGCCAGACAAGCTTGAAATCGCTTCTTCTTTAGAACTGTGTTTCTCAACCTCAACAACTTTTAAGACCTGTAGACCTCAACTCCCAGAATTCATGTGACATGCTGGCTAGGGAATTCTGGGAGTTGAAGTCTACACATCTTAAAAGTTGTTGAGCTTGACTAACACTGATGTAGAAAGTTTCCATTTTTCCATTAGTTTAGCGTCATCAGCAAAAGTTGGCCCTGTGCTTTCTTCCACGGACAACTGGCTGAAGCAAGGAAAACAGATTTCGATTCCTCAGGACTTGCAAAACATCTAGGGCAGATTGTCTGAAAATTGTGGTGAATGGGCAGAGGGGAGCCATTAGTTATATATTTCCTTTCCTTCCTTGTATGTTGGATTCTGCTGAAGATTTTATGATCTTCAAGCTGGAACTTGCTAAAATTCCAGATGCTCAAACCAAGGACATCCCTTGAGATAAAAGCCAGCTTTGCCTGTTTCAACCCTATCAGCGTTTGTGACACAAATCAATTCTGACCCAACAGATCGGCAACCAGCATTCGGTTGAGCCTACGTGTGGCTAAATCCTGAAACGGTTTCGGCTGAGTTTTTGCTTTGTAGCAAAGAGCTGCCCAATTTGGGCAATAATTTGTCCACCTAGAGATAGTCCTCAATTTATAATAGTTTATTTAGTGAGTGTTCAAACTTACAATGCACCGGAAAAAGTGACTTATTATGACCAGTTTTCACAGCATCCCCATGGTCACATGATCAAAACTCAGACGCTTGGCAAATGAGTCGTACGTATGACCCGTTGCAGTGTCCTGGGGGTCAGGCGATCCCCCTTTTGTGACAAGCAAAATCAATGGGGAAGCCAGATTCTCTTAACAACTATGGCAAGAAAGGTCTCAAAATGGGACAAACTCACTTTAAAAACGTTTCAATTAGCAACAGAAATTTTGGGCTCAATTGTGGTCATAAGTCAAGGACTACCTGTACATGGAGCATGGATGACTTGGACACCAAGAGGCTTAATTCAAACCAGCTTCTTTGATTTCAGTTTATAAAAGACCTGCTTGCAAAAGAGTTTATTTCAGGCTCCGGAAAAATGAACGTCCTGATTGATAGTCTGGGGTGGGACTCCCTGATATTATAAGTGGAAGAAGATATATTTCAGTCTCTAGTTCCAGTTCTCTGATGTGTAGTTGTTAATAATGTATCTTGGCTCCGTGACAGTCACTGAGATATAGCTATGTTGTATGGTGGCTCCCAAAGATTTTCAACCTTTTATTTATCAAGGATCTTGTTCTTTTACCTAGAAAACACTCCATATGTCATGATTATTTTTGTTCCTCTTGGAAGACGTGTAAAGAAGAATGGTTGAAGGCAGCCTGGGATTGTGGGCTGATCGCTGAGAGTGGAGACAGACATTTTAGAAGGAAGAGAAGGAAAGCAGTAACTTGCAGCCAATTCCAGAGAAGGGAATGGCTACCAGCCAGAGGATCAAACGGGGAGTTCTTTAGGAGATAATCTTATCTGAAGAGGGAAAAATGTGTTCCAACATGAAAGTCAGAGGTACTCAGTCTGTGAAACCAATGAAATCATTAGGGATAAGTTTCTTCCAAAAAGTAGAGAGTCCATCTCCTCACTGTTAATTAACTACTGGAAAATGAAAGAGAGAGAGAGAGAAGAAGAGAGAGAGGAGAGAGAGAGAGAGAGAGAGAGAGAGAGAGAGAGAGAGAGAGAGAGAAAGAAAGAAAGAAAGAGAAAGAAGAAAGAAAGAAAGAAAAAGAGAAAGAAAGAAAAAGAGAAAGAAAGAAAGAAAGAAAGAAAGAAAGAAAGAAAGAAAGAAAGAAAGAAAAGAAAGAAAGAAAGAAAGAAAAAAGAAGAAGGGAGGGAGGGAAGGAGGAAGGGAGGGAAGGAGGAAGGGGAGAAAAGAAAGAAAGAAAGAAAGAAAGAAAGAAGAAAGAAAGAAAGAAAGAAAGAAAGAAAGAAAGGAAAGGAGGGAGGGAGGGAGGGAAGGAGGAAGGG